>NC_091670.1:17010000-19570000 GCF_042453785.1 Malus domestica
ACCTACGAGTCGGAACCATCTATAGTGGTCTGTATGACAGGCCTGTGCACCTACCTTGTATCCAAGGTGAGTGTAAGGGGCGGGAGGTGAACATCATGTGAAGAACTGTGCCCTGGCCACGGGCAGGAGCACTAACTTCGGGGTGCAAGTTTATGAGCTCTAAATGCATCTCATGTGACATATACAACTCATAAGCAACTTGTACGACAATGTCGGAGTTGCCTAAAACATAATGTGATCATGCCATAACTCAATCATTTCAACTAATACCATAACTCACTTGAAGTTACATGTGTGTTCCGCATTCATCTTCGCACTTCAAAGCATTCATAATAATTTTGTGCAGGTAGTATACACATGGAGATGCCATAATGCAAATCTAAAACTCAACCATATCATAGTATTTTTCCAATACATATATATATATAATGTGCGTAAAATGCACAATCTATAACGCCCTCCTCCCGAATTATTTATTTTCGGAAATAATTATATGCAATATCCAATCACTTACGTTTCCTTATTTCAGTTTCTTGATTCCTTCCACATTGATTTATGACCAACATCCAATCATTAAAAACATAAGGTTACATCTCATATTTTCACCAATTTCCTTCACATTACTCAATTCCCAAACAAGGTTTTTGTTTCAAATATTGTATGGCAACATCTAATGTCTTGTTAGACTGCTTATGTACCCTAAACAGGAATCAAGCCATTCGTAGTTCACATGTGTTCTTCTAAGTATTCATAGTAATTATATGCAATAATCAATTTATAACCGTTTGTGGAATTATCAATCATATATATATATATATAAATATACGATAGAAAGGAAAAGAGCCACTCACCTGAGGTCCGCGCTACGACTCCCTAGCATGCATATCGAGACATCACGAACCATCGTCGCCTAGAATAATTATCAAATCACATTTCAGAGTTCTTACCGATAGAATACATAATTTATATAAAACACATCCCTACATAATTCAATTCGGAAGATCTGGATCACGGATTTCTGATCCGTTGCTTCCAAAGATCCACATTATACTTCTAGAACAACATTCTAAAGTTTCATTATGATCCAACGGTCGGATCTCCGCCAATTACCAAAACCAAGTGGTGGTCAACATTTTATTTTATGAACTTACAAATCCAATTTGGGAAGATCTGTATATCGGATTCCCAATCCGTAAGTTCCTATGGTCCTCAAATATTATGTACTATAACGTATTAAAGTTTGGTGACGATCCAATGGTCGGATCATCGATTCATACAATGACCTATTAACGTAACGTAAGAATTTAGATTCCAACAATCAACCTATATCATACAATTACCAAAACTGAACTCAAGGCATCTAATTAGCCTATGAATAACATCGACAGCCCCCTAGCCACGCATCGCCGAGGATGGCGGTCGGCCGCCCCGACTCGCCAGAAAATCCAACTATTTCCAAAAATGACCAAAATTTATAAGAATGAAAATCTCAAAGAGAGGAACAACTTTCATACTTGCCACGAAGTCCAAAAGTGGATGGAAGATGGTCAATTTTGCCCACGAAGTCGACGGGTGCCTAAAGCTTCCCGATGCCAATTAGTCGTCTACGGTGGTCCAACGGGGTCAAGGTTGGTTGGGTTTTGCTCCTAGGATGATGGGCTACAAAGCCCAAGTGGTGGCATCGTTCATTACTTTGCCAATTTGCTAGAAAATTGAAAAGGGTGGTTGGAGCATTGTTGATTTTCGTCGACTTTCGTGGCCTCAAACGTCACATACATTGGTTAATGAAGGTGGTTCTTGGGTGGGTTTTGTAGAGGTGAATGAGAGCTTCAAGATGGCGGTGGTGGGGTCGAAAAATTCCATTGTAGTTGGCCGAAATCGGCATTGGAAGTTGGGTGCTCGCTGTGGTTGCATGCACGGGAAAGGTGGGAGCTTTCTCCTTTTTTTTTTTTTTTTTTTTTTTTTTTTTTTCTGATTTCTGATTGGGCTGCTGCCCTTTTTCTACCTTTTATCTAATTGGTCCTCCTTAACCAATTAATTAACTTTAAATAACCAACTTCAAAAGTTCATAACTATACTGTTATAATCCGGATTCGTAAACTGCTTTCGTCTATGTGTTCGTACCAATGAGTACTATTTAAATACGCCAAAAGAATAAGTCATACATTCCTCTAGATGATGGTAAACATAAATCAAAATCCTTGCCTCTAAGCATTTTTGTCAATTCTCTCGATTAAAATAAATAAATAAAATGAAATTTTAGAGACGGGTTGTCACATTTTTAAATTTAAGTATAGGGTTCTTAAATTAGGTATTTGTTAATGTTTTCTTGTGTTCTATGCATCCTCAACATTGCACTTACACTTTTCGATATGCAACAATCCTTTTATTTATTTATCTTTATATCGTATAATTCACTTTTTTAATTCTCTTTTATTACGATTAGATGAAATATATTTATGTTTGTGGTTTTTATGTTGGAATTTAAGATATTGTAGGATGTGTTCTCTATTTTAGGTTTGAAAGAAAAAAATTGAATTCATTGTACTTTTGTGGAATTAGTTTTTAGAGATTTGCATTGTTGACTGCCACAATTTCTTGATATATAATGGGGTATCAGCCTTTGTTGTTACCTTATTAATATGATAAACTTGGTTGTGTTGCTTGTTGAATTCAGCCTCCCAATTTTGAAGTTACATTTTTAGGAATATCATGAATGGATTCTCTCCTAGGTCTGGCTATACTTACTTCACTAAGAAGGACAAAAAATGGGAAATTTATATGTAACATATATTTTCAGCCAAATAGGACAATGTCATGGTGATTAGGTATAACAAACCAATAGGAACATATTAAACCAAAAGAAATCTGTTTGTGAACTCCATTATTATTATTATTGAAAGATATGGGAACCCACATGATATAAGCAAATCTGGATTTTACTAGTAAATAATGATATGCTCTCTCTCACATTATTAGTTTGTTGTGAAGTCTTTATTTAAACATATGGTAGTAAGGATATCCAGGGCACCTCACATTTGTTTGGTTTTAGGTAGTAAACTTGTAAGGTTGTCCTTTATGCTCGTTTCTTCTTATAAGTTATAATTGATGGGTCTATATCCTATATGAATTGATTAGTTTGTGTATTTTATATTAGTTTTAAGTTTTGTTTCTGCCAAACTTGAATTGGGTTTTGGAATTAGGGTTTTTAAATTTCGTTTTAAATTGAAGTTCAAAGTATTAGCATGTGTACGGTAAGTTAAATCTTTATGTACAAAACAAATTGATTTCCAATTTTGTAGATGACACACCTCATTAGAACCTGGTGGGCGATAACTTCTACACCTAGTCCGATGGCCACACGTAGTCTAACGACTACACCTACTGGTACTGCTACTGCTTCGGTAGAGATGGACCATGGGCACATTCATCCAGTTGACCCAGGTGGTCCTCAAATCCCACAGATGCAAGCATCATCGACTTCTTCGGTGGCGTTACCTATTAGCGCCAGATGTACTCACTGGCACCCCCGCACTACGGCCCAAATGTCGCCTTCAGGATCCACAACCGAAGCCTCAGGTACACGGCTAGGTATACAATCCTAATTCACTCCTTCATTCCCATGTTGACTGAGTTTTGTTATTTTAGGTTCAATTTGATAAGTTATGTCATGTAAGGATTAAAAAGTTATCATCGTTCCAAACCATTTATTAAACTATTGTGATCAATGTGTTGGATACGAATATTGTTTATGTTACTTTCAGGGTTTTGGTAAATGTTTTAATTATAGGGGAGGTTATGCCGAATTTTTTTTTCATCTCTTTGTAGCGAAGAAAAACTCTAGGGGACCTTGTCAACAATTAAAGACAATGAAGGTTACCCGGGTGACCAACAGTCATATCCTAATCGGATATGATGAGCGACATTGGGCAACACCAATGGCGGAGCAGCATAGTGCATTGGCCCACGACATTGGGCATATCATGAGGACCTTTTGCCCTATGCGGTGGAAGTCTTGGAAGGTGATGCCGGAGAAGAAGAAGAACATGGTGCGCAATCAATTGTCAGTAAGTAGAGTTGCATTTTTAATGCTTTTCATGTAAAATTTATATATTTATATTTATTACTGTCTTTTATTACTAATACTTTCATAATATTTTTTACATTGCAGACAAACTACAATTTGGAAGACATGGATGAGGACATCTTCGCGTACCTCAATCGGCTCTTCTCCGAACGCTACAAGCAATGGAAAAGTGACCTGCACCAATGTTTCCAGTAGTTTGATGATCCGTAGGTCACTCTCAAGGAGGGTTGTCCGAAGGAGTTGAAGGACCAACAAGATAGTTGGGTTTGGCTTTGCGGTGATTTTCAAAACCCGGGCTATGGGGTGCATTTTTAATTACGACTTTTTTCATTTTACTTTTTTTTAATTTTTACTAATGTTTGTTATTATTTTTAAAATTTTCTTTAAGTATTACAACTAATATGTTCATTTTTTGTATAACAGAAGAAGGCGAAGGCGAACAAGATTAATCGGGAGAAGAAGACTCTTCTCCACCATTCGGGTTCGAGGCGTTTCTCTTATAGGATAGAGGCATGACGAAAGGTGTATACTAGAGCTTTCATTTCCAATTTACAAATGTCGCTAATAATTTTTTTTTCCCTACGATCATTTTCCTTATCTTTTTCGATTTCAGTTGGGTTCAAAATTTTCGGAGATCGACGCCTTTGTTGATGTTTATGTTTGGCCTGGGAATGAGTTGACCGAGTCCTTTCATGTAAGTAATTTCTTATGCATTAAACATTTATACTAATTATTTCAAATTGTTTTATATTAATAATCCATGGTTTTGTTGGAAATGTGCCCTAAAACCAATCATATGATGATACTTTACGGACATTTCACATGTTAAACTAATCTAGTTTAATATCAAGGGCAAAGATTATTGTTTGAGCCGTCTCATATAAATGTTATATGCTTAAACGATAAGTCCAAGGAATATGTGATTGGGAGAATGCGATATAAAGAAGTTAGATTCATGAGACCATTCTTTCGTAGACACATCCTAAACGTTCTTGATCATAGGATTGCCAATTGGGCATTGACAGTCCGTTAAGATCAGTGCGTGCTGTGTCTTCTCTCAGGGAGAGTGACTAGTCTTGAGTCATTGGTGTGTGTGACATCAAGACAAGTACGTAGGTGCTCAATAAAGAATGAGTTCACTGAACACGATCAACGAAGAGTTCTCATATTCATGTCACATGAGAACTCATGGTTGGGATAATGCGAAGTAGTCCTTTGACCTGAGGCATCATAGTTGTCTTGTGGTTAAGTCCTTGATCTTTGATTATGTCAAAGTCACTCCATCAGGAGGCTGTCCACGGCATAGTTGGGGTTAAGCCACTTAGCTATGGAGGCAAGTGAATGCGCAACAAGGGATCTCTAACCTTCAAACCGTTTGAGGGAGAATACTCTATGATATGATTAAGAATCTCTGGTCAGAGTATGAATGAGATTTAGGAAAGTCGTTCCAAATCACATTCAAGGTAATCATATAAGCACACGAATTACATTGGATAGTAGACATGAATAAACTATCAAACCAAACAATGTGGTCAAGAGTATTGTATTAGAGAAAGACCGTATTGCATTTGTAATCCTAAACTGAATAGGTTCTCTACCTTTTTTGATTAGCTTGGGTAACCATGATATGCTGCTAGGTGTCACTCTTGGTTTGTGGAAGCCCTAAACGTGTATAATCACTAAAGGGAGAATTGAAAGTAAGTTTCAATTCAAAATCGATTTGAAAGAGTTCTAATCGCCCACTGCCTCGCTAAAAGGAACCTAACGGATCGTACACCGTGTAAGGTAGAGATTGAAGAAACAACGGAGATGAGTAAGAATAATTAAATGGTTTAATTATTTATGGCAAGGATTAATTAATATGTTAATTAATCAAACGAATAAGTTCGTTAAAGACCTCGGGATAGTTTTGGACCTTAAGGCCCAATGGGCTTCGAACGTCAAGCCCATTGACTTAAGTTGTATGACAATTTAATGAATAAAGATTCACAAAGGCCCAAAAGCCCAAATCCCTTATATGGCCGGCCATGTGTGTTGAATTAGGGTTTTTGGTTCTTTAGGTCATTTAAAGAAGTGACTATATATAAAGAACTTTATAGCCTAAAATTCATTAAGGGTTTCTTTTAGGAAATTGGAGAGAACACAAAGCTCTCCTTTCTCTCTAAAGAGGCCGGCCTCCTTGGAGGGTGTAGCTAGCAATCCCACTCCTCCAAGGTCACTCATTTCTTCTCCAATCTCTCCTTGGTGTAGACACTTAGAGGTTCTCAATTTTGGGAACTTGGAAAACCATATTCTTCCATCCAAATCCATGGATCTAAGAAGCAAGGAATGAAGGCCCTCTCTTTGGGTGATTAGCCTTTGCTTATGTAAAGAGGAATCTACAAAGGTATAAATTTCTCAACTCACTTTGATTTGAGTTGAGTCTTGGTTCACCAATCTACTAGGCTTTGAATTTCATGGTTAATGTTTTGTTTTTGAATGCATGCAAGCATGATTCCGCCTTTTAATTGTTAAATGCATGCTATAGATGTTATTCAAATGAACATGTTTTTAACAAATCATCCTTCAGGTTTTTTTTATAGTTGACTATGATGGAGAAAAGTCAGTCCGTGCTTCAGGAGTCTGCCTCCCAGCTTCCCTCGGACACGCCGATTGAGTCTATGGATCTCCCTGAGGAAGCAGGGTTTCACATCGTGATAGAGACATTAGACCAGACTTTCGGTCAAAGGCTAGGGACATATTGTCAGGGGATGGGAAATGCCAGGTGATGGGAGCGTGGAGCCTCGTCATCCTCGGAGTCAAAGGGCTAGGTTAAGGTTTTGACGTAAGAAGTCACTGGCTTAAGGAGTGAGCTAGCATCGTACAAGTCTCAAATGTTAATGCTTGTACAAACCCTCAGTTCCTCCAGAATACGTCTCCCCAATTTTTCTACACCATCGCCCTTAGAGCCCTTCCACACAGCAATCAGGCCTGTCGACCTCTGACCCCGTCCCCAACCAGCAACAAGATTACCAAGCACCTCCGCTTTTTTTTTCATAGTATTGTTCCCCTTTCTTTTAAAACTTTATATTTGTACGTAAATTTTTATTTATATTATAAATAAAAATTGTTTTTTTATTCATTAATTTGCTTTTTTTTTTGTCATTATTATGAAATTTTTTTTCATTTTCCTTTTATTCTATTTATTATTTATTTATTAAAAATTACACTTGCGCGACGCCGACCAATCGTCGTGCAAAATTAAGCGTGTCTTATCACTTCGTTGCACATCACGACGCGACTCTTAATTTTTTGTCACGTAAACAATTTCGAGACAAACTAGTCCAAAGCGCACTTGTACCCTTTTATATCATACGATGAAAACCTTCGTTCGTATAACTTTGGCGCAACGAGTACTAAAGCGTCGTGCAATTGTTGAGACGTGCGACGAATTTGAACTTTTCGTCGCGCAATGTCTTTTTCATGACCTTTTGCGCGAAAAAATCTGTGCGACAGTTTTTTTGGTCGCCATAGTTTTTGTGCGACCTAAGAATGCTTTGTGCGACAAAATGTCCCTCGTCGCGCAAAGTGTTGAATTTAGTAGTGTGTCCCTGACAACTCCAAGAAAAAAGCTTCTTAGCCTGAAGTGAAGAGATTAAGCTATTGGGTAGAATTCTCCGTTCACCTTGGAATACCACTCGCAGTCTCCCAGGTTCACGAAAATAATAACTTTCCCATGACAATTGATAACAACATGATATTTCGAAAGCCAATTCATTACCAAAATTATGTCAAAAACGACAAGAAGTAAGGGACGAATATCTGCTTCCATAAGTTCTTCAACCATAAGGACTGGACAATTCTCGTACTCCCATTGGATACTAAAAACATCACAATGGGAATAGCTAACCCAAATTCTTGATCAAGCGGTGTAGGATAGGCATTTTCCATTTGTGAGAATGTAGTGAAGTACAAGAATGTATAGCTCCAAGATCAATTAATACTCTAGCTAAATAACCAAAAGCATTTAATGTACCAATAATGACGTTTGGATCCTCATTTGCCTGCTGCTGATTCATAGCAAAAACATAACCTTGGGCTGCTCTTCCGGAACTACTAGCTCCATCACTACTACGACCACCTCGGTTACGCTAACTTTTGTTTCCTCTACCTTGCTTGTTACCCTGGCGACGACCTCCTGAGGCTGAATAGAATTTTATGGCTTAATTTCCATTGTATTGCATAAAGGGAAAATATATACAAGAGACAACCCATGTTCTACAAGGTAATAATAAAGGACTCACAAATCCTTCCTAATAAAGGATTCCTAATATTTACAATATATTTATATGCCCATTTTACAAAAACCCCTCATGTCAACACTTCCCCTCAAGTTGGAGCATAGATATCACACATGCCCAACTTGACAAGTGAGTCACCAAACAACCTACAACACACGGCATGCGTG
The DNA here is from genome assembly GCF_042453785.1 of Malus domestica. Taxonomy (NCBI): domain Eukaryota; kingdom Viridiplantae; phylum Streptophyta; class Magnoliopsida; order Rosales; family Rosaceae; genus Malus; species Malus domestica. The sequence goes on from NC_091670.1 coordinate 17,018,535, forward strand.
AGGATATCTGCGAGTTGCTCTTCTGAGTTCACAAATGGTATTGACACAATTTTCTTCTCAAGCTTTTCCTTAATAAAGTGACGCTCAACCTCCATATGCTTTGTTTGTCATGTTGTACCGGGTTCTCTGCAATCTCCCATGCGGACTTATTATCACAATACAAGCTTATTGCCTCCTTTGCTTTGAAACCTAGACCGCCAAGTAACTTACGTAACCAAAGAACTTCACATATCCCATGTGCCATACCTCTGAATTCGGCCTCGGCTGAAGACCTTGACACCACATTTTGCTTCTTACTTCTCCAAGTGACTAGATTTCCACCAACAAACGTAAAGTATCCAGAAGTAGAGCGCCTATTAGTCACATCACCTGCCCAATTAGCGTCAGTAAATCCCTCAACCCTTAGATGACCTGAATTTTTATACAAAATTTCTTTTCCTGGAGCCGACTTCAAATAAGCCAAAATTTACATAACAGTTGCCATATGATCTACACTCGGTGAGTGCATAAACTGACTCACCACACTTACTGCATAGGTTATATCTGGATGAGTATGAGCTAAATAAATTAGTCTTCCTACCAGTCTCTGATATCTGCCTTTATCCACTGGTTCTTGATCCGGATAAATTCCCAAGTAATGTTTCTCCACAATAGGAGTATCCACTGGTTTACACCCAAGCATACCCGTTTCCTTCAAAAAATATAGAACATATTTTCATTGAGACAAGAAAATACCTCTGGACGAACGAGCAACTTCAACACCAAGGAAATACTTTAAGTCATGCAAATTTTTCATCTCAAACTCAGCAGAAAGGTTCTTCTCCAGCTTGATAATTTCATCTGAATCATCATTGTTATTATCATATCATCTACATAAATAATCAAGGCTGTTACTTTACCGTTCCTCCGCTTCACAAATAAAGTATGATCAGAATGACTCTAAAAATACCAATTTTTTCTCATGGCCTGAGTGAACCTCCCAAACCATGCATGTGGTGACTCTTTAAGCCGATAAAGGGACTTCCGCAATCGGCACACTCCTATTTTTCCTCCGTTGCTATACCTTGGAGGAAAATCCATATACACTTCTTCTTCTAGATGTCCATGAAGAAACGCATTTTTTACATCAAACTGTTTCGGTGGCCAATTCAAATTTGCAGCTAGTGAGATAAGGACTCGTACCGTATTCATCTTAGCCATGGGAGAGAAAGTTTCCTGATAATCAACTCCGTATGTTTGAGTATACCCTTTCGCCACCAACCTTGCTTTATACCTGTCGAGTGATCCATCAGCCTTGTATTTAACTGTAAAAACCCATCGGCACCCAACTGGCTTTTTTCCTTTTGGCAGCTCAACTACTTCCCATGTATTATTTTTCTGCAATGCCCTCATCTCTTCATCCATTGCTTCGATCCATTCTCGACTCTTCAAAACATCTTCTACTCGAGTTGGTACTTGAATCGAATCCACATTATTCACCCAAGCTTGGCGTTCAGATGAAAGGTTTTTACAGGACACATAATTGGTTATGGGATACTTTACTTTTCCCTCCGGAGAGAACTTGTCAGGAGGTACACCACGATTTTCCCTTGGTGGCAATTTATATGTACTTATAACATCATTAGTTACATGAGTATCACTAGTGCTTACCTTAGGGATATCCAGAGAAGATATATTGGACAACGACACTGTTGAGCTAGGGAGAAGAGAGGAAGCTGCTTCGGCAACAACTGGCTGACCATCAGTACATTCCTCTTCGGCAACACCAACGCACGGACTGGTAGCCTCTTCTTTGGTGAAAAGCTGCTGACCATTCACAACAGGCTCTTCGATAGAAGGAGACCGAGCATCAACTGCATCACTCGGCATGGCACCATGCACTCTCCAACTGCATCACTCGGCATGGCACCTTGCACTCCCCCTGAAATCGTTACCTCTTGTACATCTAACCATTCAAAAACACCATCAAGATCACAACTAGAACTCTCCCCCTTATGATCGAAGGGTGGTGATACGGGAGTATAAAAATATTCTGACTCAGAGAAAGTCACATCCATGGTTATATACATGTGGCGAGTTACAGGGTGGTAACACTTGTAACCTTTCTGGTGAGATGCAAAACCCACAAAGACACACTAAAGAGCACAAGGATCCAATTTACTACGACGAATCTTGTGAATATGAACATAAGCAACGCATCCAAACACTCGAGAGTGAGAGTATTGGTAGAAACAACCGGAACATGTTCCGTCAACACTTGGAGTGGAGTACGAAATTCTACAACTCGGGATGGCATGCGATTTATAACATACATGGCGTCTCAGCTACCCCATTCTGTTGTGAGGTATACGAACACGTTATCTCATGAATAATTCCTTGATCACGAAAAAAAGTAGATAGCTCAGAGTTAACATATTCTTCCCCATTATCAGTACGAACAACCTTAATAACGGTGGAATATTGTGTAGCCACCATCTGAGAGAAAGATCGAATAATCATACTAACATCACTTTTATGTTTCAACAGATAAACCCACGTCATACGAGTGCAATCATCAACAAATGTAATAAACCATTTAATTCCCGAAGTAGTACTAATAGGGGAAGGCCCCCACACATTAGAGTGTACTAGTGCAAATGGAGAAGATGTTCTATTCATACTTAGAGGGAATGAAGCACGATGACTTTTGGCTAAAATACATACTTCACATTTCAATTCTAAGTCTTCAATACCACTAAACAAATCAGGTAATATATGTTTCAAATAACCAAACGATGCATGCCCCAAACGACGATGCAATAACAATACCTTCTGTAGACTACTATTACGTGACGCATGAACCAAATTAGCTCTTCCAGGAACCACATCATCCATATAATATAGCCTCTCTCTCTTAGTGCCACGCCCAATGATCTCCTTTGTCTGAATATCCTGAAGCAAGCAAAATGAAGGATACATTAATACAACACAATCCAATTGTTCAGTGACTTGAGGTACCGACAATAAGTGATGGGACAATGATGGAACCAATAAACAATTATGTAAGGGAAGAGAGGGTGTAAGAAACACTGTTCCCGCTCCAACAACAGCAGCAATGGAACCATTGGCAGTTGCCATACACTTTCTATGAGGACGTGTCATAAACTGAAATAAGGTTTTATCATACGTTATATGATCTGTTGCACCGGAATCCAAAATCCACCCTCAGTTTGCCATTATAACAACATACGAGACAGTGATACACGAAATCACACCAATACACGACAATTGCAGCACAAACAGAGGTACAATCCTTTTGCACGACAAGTAACCAATCAACTAGTTGATAACTCAATATCTCACGCTGCAATCCAAGGCAACAGCGAAAAACCACACTCACAGGGTCAATTGCAGAACCACATCAATTGTACACGACTTTCCACACTGCAAAAAACACAAGCAGCAGCAATAAAAGACGGGAAAAAAATACTGGATGCAACTCCAGTAGCAGCCAATCCCTATTTTTTTTCCCTTATTGTTTTGGCAGACAGCATGTCAAACCACACACGGACAGCAGCAGTAGCCGCACTGCAAATAACTCTCTTACCCAGGATGCAGACGGCAATAACACAATTATACCCACACGGGACCTACTTTTAGATAGAATATTCCTTTAATTGCTTAAGCACATTCTTCATGGCCTTGCAATTGCACTCAAGACACACGGTGCTGCTAAACACACAGCAGTACGGCACTGTACAATGCACACACGGCCTGACTTATTGCTGCAAGAAGAAGAAGCAGGAATAGGTCGGCCGAGCACAGCAGCAGTAAATATCGTTTACAATTTCTAGGGTTACGGAAAATCTGGCTTTGATGCCAAATAGAATTTTACGGCTTAATTTCCATTGTATTTTGCATAAAGGGAAAATATATACAAGAGACAACCCCTGTTATACAAGGTAACAATAAAAGACTCACAAATCCTTCCTAATAAGGGATTCCTAATATTTACAATATATTTATATGCCCTTTTTACAAAAACCCCTCACGACAACAAGCTGCACTATCTGCCCGTCTCTGTTGATAAGTCTGTTGAGCCTAGGGATAAGTCTGCTGATTAGGCTGATAAGTCGACTGACATGTAAGCCGGATGACTAGGCTGATAAAGTTGTTAACGATGCTGATAAATTGGCTTATAGTGCTGATAAATAGGTTGCAAATTTGTCATACCATAATCTGGTTGCTGGGTCATGCTAAAAGACATACCCAAATTCTGCTTAGGTGTAACGCCCCGGACTTGGCGCATGAGTTAAAGGAAAAATAAATACGAAAAACTAAGGGCCTGTTTGTTATCTAACTTGAGAACAAAACTCAAAATTTTAGTTTTTTTTTAAAAAAAATGTTTTGATTTAAAAATTTTAAATTCAAAACCTTGTTTGGCATGCATTTTCTCAAAACTAATCCAAACAGAAAAAGTCAAATACCCAGCCCAAGCAATTACCCGACCATCGCATCCCTCCCATCCCCAGCGGCGAAGACCAATTTCCCGACCACCGCATCCCTCACTTCCCTATCGGCGACTCCTTTGGATATTTACCAACTCCTTACTCCAAACTCGCGTTGACATTGGCGGTCTCAAACCAACCAATGACCATACGAAAGATGTGGTGGCTATGGTGCTATGGTGGATGCAAGTGAGAAAAGATAAGATTGAAGAGGCAACAGAGAAGAGAGGATTGAAGAGGCGGGAGAGATTGATTTGTCTTGGCCGAAGGGAGAAGGATAGAGGTGGTGGCTATAGTGGATATAAGCGGGAATCGATTGGAAAGGTAATAGAGAAAAGAGGATTGAGGGTTTAGGGATTAGAAAGGCATTTATCCTCGGATTGATGCAACACTAAAGTTCACATGCTCCATGAACAATCTCAAGTAATTCCACATAAATTGTAAATGTATCTATCATAAAACATTTACACAGGATCCAACATTATTGACTTAAAATAAAGAGATATTTGAAATAGTGTAAAATCACATAATAACTCATGGTTTTCAGTTATTAGAAAATAAAAACATTTTGACAACACATTACATAAACCCCTGACCTCGACAATTCGAGCTTTGACAAGACAACCTTACTAACATCTCAACAAACCTCAACCTCTCTCTCTCTCTCTCTCTCTCTCTCTCTCTCTCTCTCTCTCTCTGTATATATAATATATATACACATATATACAGACATGCATGGCTTTCCGCGTGCTACTTGCATGCAACGTAAAAAGAAAGGGAAAGTGTGACTAAATATGTGAATGAAATAGAGACGTGGAATGCTATTTATAGGTGTCCAAAGTCGGTATGGCATGAGTCGCCTCATACTCGGCTACTAACGCCACCAAGCAAAGAATCCTGATGCACTTCCTAATTCAACCCCTCCTACTATATAAATGATGACTCATAATAACACCTCCTGCTTGCATGATAAGCAAATGATAGCTCCTACATAAAAAACACCAGCCACTGTTTAGTTTTGGTTTCAATATTTGTTGTATATTTCATTATGAAGATTACAAGAGAATGAAGGCAACTCTTATAGAGAGCAAAAAAGAAAGCTACAAGAGATTATAGGCTAACTGATAGGAGCATATTTATGCGACTGAGTTAGCTTGTTCTCAGGCATTTATGTTGTTATTTCTTAGTTAATTATGTATTTTAAGCTATTTTCGTGTGTTTGTAGGTCCATAGGCCTTATGAAGCAATAAGATGCATTTTGGTGCATTTTGAAGCAGTTTTGGGCTTGGAATGAATGGCACATGCATGGAGCAAGGTGGATGGACGAAATTGAAGACTAAAGAGGCTAGGAATGTGTTAAAGTGAAAGAAGAATTAATGTAAAAAGAACAAAGAGCTCAGCCACAAAGGAGTGTCACTCCACCATTCACCTTTCCATCATTGCCATGCACCACCATTGCACTCCCTTTGGATTCCTATGTCGTGCATCATCATCCATGTTCCCTCCATTGACTCATTTGTTGCATCATTCCACCTCCATTTCCTTTCTCTACCATGTGCACAATCAGTCATGTTCCCTAGCTGCAACACCACTCCATTTTACCCCCATGCTTTGCATCATCACTTCACTTTCACTTTTGAATCATTTTAAACACCACTCCTTGCACTCAATTGCTACACCATTCCTTGTTCCCTCTATCATTTCAGATTTCATGCATCATTACATTGAATCATTGCACTCAATTGCTACACCATTCCTTGTTCCCTCCATCATTTCAGATTCATGCATCATTACATTGAATCATTGCACTCGATTGCTACACCATTCCTTGTTCCCTCCATCATTTCAGATTTCATGCATCATTACATTGAATCATTGCACTCGATTGCTACACCATTCCTTGTTCCCTCCATCATTTCAGATTTCATGCATCATTGCACTCAATTGCTACACCAATCCATGTTCCCCTCCATTGCCATGCACTTCCTCTATAAAAGGAAGTGTGTGTAACATAAATTTAGTTCATACTTGGTTAGATCATTCACTCCATTTCAACACAATCTTCATCCAAACACATCCATTCCTCCATACAAATAAACCTTCAAACACTCACCAACACCTTGTGCCGTAGCAAAGGAAAGGAAGGAAAGTGCTTGGACGTGCTTGCTGTCCAACTTGGATCGTTGGAGCGTTTAGGTGTTTTCTTTCTTTTCTTTCTAATGTTTAAATTCATTTCCTTTCGTTTTGTTGTAAATATGAGTGGTTAAACCCCTCGTGGCTAGGGGTGATTTCAAAGCCATGATTATGTGTGTAAGTGCATAAAGTTCAATTCCTAGCATGAGTGACATGATGTCATAGTTGCAAGTGCTTTGTAATTGCTTATGATTTTCATTAAACGTAATGATCTTTGATTGTATCTCTATTATGATGTCATGTAGGGAACTTTAGAAGAATGTTTTGGGTTGTCGAATGATGTCATCCAATCCAATAAAACAAGGAAAATCTGAGAGTTAACTAGTGATGTCACGGTTAATTTGGAGCATTGTTTTTCATAATTCAATGAATTAGTAACTGGAAATCGAGTTATTTGCATACATGTCATGTGTGGAGAAAAATCCTCTAGCTATCCCATCCATCATCTTATTTCTCACATTTGTTTTACAGTCTGTCTAGTTTTTCATACTTGTTTGTTTGTTTCAACTTCATCCAAATCAAAACCCCCCTTTTAGTTTCTTGTTTCAAATCTTTTTAGTTTGTGTTTTTAAGTGTTTTGATTCAAGTAAAAGTCAATTTTCGTCCAAAGTCATTCCTAGTGTCTAGTTTAAGTTTATTTGGTTGTTTTAAGCTGTTTTGAGTATTTTAAGTTTGCTTTGAGTCTTGTTAAGTGTTTTTAAGTTTAGTTTTATGTTTTTAAGTCAGTACAAAGGTTATTAGCAAGCCCTTCTAATCCCCGGTCCAGAACGATCCCTACTTATACTTGTACTACAATTGTCAAAAGAGGGTTAAATTTATGTGTTAAGATAATTTTCGCACCAAGTTTTTGGCGCCGTTGCCGGGGATTAGCAACTTTGCTAATCCCTTGTTATTTCTTTTTGTTTATTTTCATGTGTTTTTGTTCCTAGTTGCTGATTTTACTTATTTTCTTGTTTTAGGTGGTTTATGACTCGAAGTTCTCAACCTGTTCATAAGTACATCTTTGACTTTGACGATGATTTTGATCGAACTTTGAGACGAGCAAGGAATCAACAAGATCCCCAACCATCTCAACCTACACGAGATCTTGAAGAACACAAAGTAGAAGAGCAAGAGGAGGCCACAGCAAGGACTTTTGAAGAAGTCCAAGATATGGCAGTAGACAATCGAACAATCAATGAGCTTTTTGCTTCGGGATTGGACAATGCTCTGCCTATATGCATTCAATATCCAAGGGCGGCCCAAAACAAGACCGACGAGTTTGAATTAAAGTCCAGTTTATTGCACCATATTCCTAAGTTCCATGGGTTGTCCATGGAAGATCCTAAGAGTTCGAGGTTGTTTGTTCGAGCATGACCCCTGTTAATGTTAATGGGAGCATTCTGAAAATGAAGGCTTTTCCCTTTTCTCTCTTGGAAAAAGCTAAAGATTGGTTGTATGAGCTAGCCCCCGGAACTGTCACATCATGGGAGAGTATGAAATGGGCATTTTTGGAGAAGTTTTTCCCAACTTCTCGAGTCATTCTACTACGCAAAAGGATTAGTGGCATTCAGCAAAACCAAGGTGAATCCTTTCCCACTTACTATGAGTGTTTTAAAACCCTTGTTGCTTCATGTCCACAGCACCAGATGAAGAAGGAGCTTATTCTTCAATATTTCTACGAAGGGCTTCTACCAATTGAACGCCAAATGTTAGACGCCTCAGTGGGAGGAGCTTTGGTGGACAAAACACCCATGGCTGCCAAGATCTTAATTGCTAACTGAGCATTGAATGCCCAACAATATGAAGGCGTTGGTCAAAGAGACAACCCATGGCAGCAACAAGTTAATGAGGTAAGTGCTATTTCTGAACTTCAAAATCAAATGGCTAACCTTACTACTCTTCTTTCACAGGTGGTTGAAAAACCAAAAAAACAAAGTGTAGCCGCTTGTGGCGTGTGCTCAATGAATGGACATCTCATGGATAAGTGCCCCCAATTGATCGAGAACGGAGGGTGGGAATCTACCAACGCCGTGGGTTTTGGGAGTCAAAACCAACCAAGGAATGATCCGTTCTTGAATACATACAATCCAGGTTGGAGAGATCATCCAAATTTCAAATGGAGGGAGCCCTAACAAACCTAACAACAAAGTGCATTCAGATAGCAACCTCCGGGATTCTATCAAAGGCTGTATGCACCCGCACAACCCCAAACACAACTTGCCCAAAATAACTCAGGTTCGTCTTTTGATAATGGTCAAGTTATTCAGTTACTAACTACATTGGCGAAGGGTCAGGAAAATCAAGCCAAAAATATGCACAATTACGCCAAGGAAGTGCAAAATCAAGCTCGAGAGGTGACTGAATTGAAGAGACAAATGGGACTAATGGCAAAGTTTATGGGGCAATTTAGTAGAGAACCAGGTAAGTTACCTAGTTCGACGGATGTGAATCCAAATGGAGGCTTCGAATCTGCCAAAGCCATCACCTTGTGAAATGGAAAAGAAGCTTGATCTGATCCCAGCCCATCTAAATCCAATCAAAAGGAAGACTAAAAGATGCAATCTGAGGAGAAGGAACAAGGCTTGCCCTCGGCAAGGATTGAGCAATCTTTGCTGCAGCCACCTACACACCCTAATTCGACCACCAAAGGTAAGTTGGGTTCAAATTCTATGACTTCTAATTCCATTCCAACCAATGCACCCTTTCCTCGCAGGTTTATGCAATCAAAGAAGGATGAGAGTGACAAAGACATCCTTGACATATTCAGAAAGGTGCAAGTCAATATTCCACTTCTAGATGCAATTAAACAAGTCCCCAAGTATGCTAAGTTCCTGAAGGAGCTGTGGACTACAAGGAAGAGGGTTTCGAACAAAGAGGTGGTAAGGGTAAGTGAGAATGTCTCAGTTGTGTTGCAACTAAAATTACCTCCTAAGTGCAAAGATCCAGGCAATTTTACAATTCCTTGTGTCATAGGAAATACTCGCTTTGAATCTGCCATGTTAGATCTAGGTGCATCAATAAATATCATGCCTTATTCAATATATGCATCTATGAAATTGGGAGAATTAAAAAATGATGGAGTGATCATTCAACTGGCCGATAGATCTAATGCGTATCCAAAAGGTGTTTGGGAAGATGTTTTAGTGCAGGTGAATCACCTAGTCTTTCCGGCGGACTTCTACGTGCTTGAAATGGAAGACTCAAACCATTCCCCTCAATTACCAATATTACTTAGCCGACCATTCATAAAGACTACCCGTACAAAGATAGATGTATTCAAGGGAATATTGACCATGGAATTTGATGGGGAAGTTATCTATTTCAATATTTCTGATGTTATGAGGTATCCTCATGATGGTCACTCTTGTTTCTCTATTGATGTGATTGACTCTTGGGTGCAAGAATTCCTTGATGATTTGAGTGAGGATGCACTTGAAAAGACTCTCACGCAAAGCATTGGACTAAAAAACAAAGGGTTAGCACTTAGGCATGCACACGGCAATAACAAGGAACATCTTGCCATGCCTATTCAAGAAGAATTGGTGGAGATGGTTGCTGCCCTAGAGTCAAATCCAAGGCATATTGGTAAGTCTCCTAACCTAATTTCAATTCCCAATTCGACTAACAAGTTACTTCCTTCTGTAATCCAGCCCCCTTCCCTAGAGCTTAAACCATTGCCGAGCCATTTGAAATATGTGTTTTTGGGAGAACAAGAGAGGCTGCCCATCATCATCTCTTCTTCACGTACTGCACAAGAGGAGGACAAGTTGGTGAGGGTGCTTCGGGAATACAAAACTGCCATTGGGTGGACATTGGCCGATATCAAGGGAATTAGCCTTACCACTTGCATGCATCAAATACTCTTGGAAGAAGGAACCAAACCATCTAGAGAAGCACAATGCCGGCTCAATCCACCCATGATGGTCGTTGTGAATAAGGAAATCATCAAGCTATTAGATTGTGGAGTGATTTATCCAATTTCTGATAGCCATTGGGTCTCGCTGGTCCAAGTTGTTCCTAAGAAGTCCGGAGTCACTGTGGTGAAAAATGAAGAGAATGAGCTTGTGCCGACCCGAATCCAAATCGGATGGAGAGTTTGTATTGACTATCGGAAGCTCAACGCTACAACAAGAAAATATCACTTCCCGCTGCCCTTTATTGATCAAATGCTAGAAAGGTTAGCCGGTCATTCATTTTATTATTTTCTTGATGGCTATTCGGGTTATAATCAGATTGTGATAGCTCTCGATGATGAAGAAAAGACTACCTTCACATGTCCCTTTAGTACCTTTGCCTATCGACTCATGCCATTTGGGCTATGCAACGCACCAGCCACATTCCAAAGGTGTATGGTAAGTATTTTCTCAGAATTTGTGGAAAAGATCATTGAAGTGATTATGGATGACTTTGGTGTTTTTGGCGACTCATTTGATGCATGCTTGAATAATCTTACTCTGATCTTACAACTATGCATTGAAACTAATCTTGTCTTGAATTGGGAAAAGTGCCATTTTATGGTAAAACAAGGTATAGTTTTGGGGCATATCATATCAGAAAAAGGGATTGAGGTTGATAAATCTAAAATAGATCATGTACGTCACTTACCCTCTCCCACTTCGGTGAGGGAGGTTCGTTCTTTTCTTGGCCATGCAAGATTTTATAGGAGATTTATCATGGATTTCTCAAAAATCGCCCAACCGCTTTGCCATTTACTCCAAAAGGAAGTAGCCTTCGAGTTCAACAAGGAGTGTGAGATTGCTTTCAAAACCCTCAAGGACATGTTGACTTTGGTCCCCATCATCATGCCACCAGATTGGAACCTTCCATTTGAGCTAATGTGTGATGCATCCGATTATGCCATTGGTGCTGTTTTAGGCCAAATGAGGAACAAACAGCCCCATGTCATCCACTACGCTTCCCGGACACTAAATGATGCTCAATTGAATTATTCTACCATTGAGAAAGAACTTCTTGCAGTTGTATTTGCTTTAGATAAATTTCGTTCATACTTACTTGGCACTAAAGTGATTGTATATTCTGACCATGCAGCGTTGAAGTACCTCATCACCAAGAAGGAGGCCAAACCAAGGCTGATTCGTTGGATGCTCCTACTTCAAGAGTTCAACATTGAAATAAGAGACAAAAATGGGAGTGAAAACGTGGTGGCTGACCACCTCAGCCGTTTGGTGCACGAGGAGGACTCGTTACCCATTCTAGAGACCTTCCCTGACGAGCAATTGATGTCCCTAGAGGTAAGTGAGCCCTGGTATGCTGATTTGGTCAATTATTTGGTCACAAAACAAGTTCCTAGCACTCTAGATAAATACAAGCGTGATAAACTCAGAAATGATGCACGATTTTATGTGTGGGATAATCCATATTTGTGGAAGTATTGTCCTAACCAGATTATTCGTAGATGTGTGCACAATTCCGAGTTTAATTCAATTCTTGCATTTTGCCATAGTTATGCATGTGAGGGTCATTTTGGCACCCAAAGGACAACCCTTAAGGTTTTAGAGAGTGGCTTCTATTGGCCTACATTGTTTAAGAATGCTAGAACATTTCGTATAACTTGTGATAGATGCCAAAGAACAGGTACAATCGGTACCAAAGACCAAATGTCGCAAACCCCCATCTTTAATGTGGAGATTTTTTATGTATGGGGTATGGATTTCATGAGACCCTTTCCGCCCTCATATGGTTTTACTTATATTTTGCTAGCCACCCATACTAACAATTCTAGAGTGGTGGCAGATTTTATCAAGGCTAACATCTTTTCCAGATTTGGCATGCCGAGGGTGTTCATAAGCGATGAAGGCTCCCACTTTTGCAATCGCACCATTGAGGCACTGTTTAAAAAGTACAATGTGAAGCATCGGGTTTCCACGCCATACCACCCTCAAACAAGTGGCCAAGCCGAAGTCTCGAATAGAGAAATCAAGCAAATCTTGGAGAAGACTGTTGGGCCAAACCGGAAGGGTTGGAGCTTGCGTTTAGATGATGCACTGTGGGCATATCGTACTGCCTACAAAACACCTCTAAGGATGTCTCCATTTTGACTAATCTACAGCCATCTGTGTCACCTACCCCTGTGGAACTGGAGCATAAAGCGTACTGGGCTATGAAAACATTCGATTTGGACTTAGATGTTGCTGGAATGAATAGGAAGCTCCAAATGAATGAACTTGAGGAGATGCGGAACGAAGCCTATGAGAATGCACGAATTTACAAGGAGAAAACAAAGGCATTTCATGACAAAATGATTCGGGGAAAAACATTCTCGATTGGACAAAAAGTGCTACTATTCAATTCCCGTCTATGATTGTTCCCTGGTAAGTTACGGTCTAAATGGATTAGGCCATTTGTTGTCATTAATGTTTTTCCCCATGGTGCAGTCCAAGTTAAAAGCTTAAGGAACGGCGACGAATTCAAAGTGAACGGGCATCGCCTGAAGCTATACTATGAGAATGATGTGGGGTAGATTATGGAAGAAATCCTATCCAAGCTTAGAAGGAAGTTTCGTCCGGCTGCAAGACGTTAAAGCAAGCGCTTCTTGGGAGGCAACCCATGTTTTGCATTCCTAAAAACCTTCCATTTTCTGTAATTTTATTTTGCCATGATTGTCATTTTTATTTGTTGCTTGTTTAATTGTTTTTGGTGTGGGTTTATTTTTGAAACATTGACAGATATGTAAGGTATTTTACATTAAAATTCGTTGAAAATGAACAGGAGGCAGAAAAATATAAAAGGGAGCCTTCACAAAGGCTAATTAGGAGAAGTCTCAGTAGTCGGCGGAGCATCAGCAGTCGGCAGAGCCACAGAAGGAGGAGGTATCGGAGGTTGATCATTTGGAGCTTCACTACGCGGTACAGCATCAGAAGACGAAGGAAAATGCTGTTGGAACAAACCCACAAACCTTTGATGATCAAGTAAACTCTGACTATCAGATTCTTGCATCTGGTCAATCTTTCTTTTCATGTTTGTAGCATAGTTATGTGCAAGCTTGTGCAACTGTTTATTCTCATGCTTGAGCCCTTTAATCTCTTGTTTGAGACTCATCACTTCAGCCGCCAATGATTTAACTTGACGGGTTTGAACAAATAGACGTTGGGCCATATTAGACACAGAATCTGCACATTGCACACTAAGAGCCAGAGAATCCTTAACAACTAACTCATCAGACTGTTTGGAAAGTAGTCTGTGCCTAGATCTCTTTTGTAGTCAACAAGTGTCTTGGACAATTTGGCTAATGCAAAATTTGATTTCCATGGGTATATTTGAACTTGGGGGTTTAGAATTTATTTTTAGATAAAGAAAGTTGCCTTAAAGGCCTTGAGCTTGCATCATCTCCTTTATGAAACCCTAACTACCAAACCTTCCACATGCATTAAACACCTAATCATTGTGCATTACGGTTGCATTGTTTTAAAGTTTTGCATTAAAGTTTTGGTCTAGTTTTAAGCTTTAAATCCGGTTTTTAGACCAAGCTTTGGGATTCAAGTTAGATTATTCCTTCAACAGTTTGACTGGAGAATCTGACTGGTCATTTGATTCTAGATTTCATATGCATATCATAAAATCATATCATATCATTGATTGTGTTGATCTCAGTGCCACAAGGTGATGAGCTTAGGAGGACCTACCACTTTGTGAAGATCGAAGGAGTCCATCTCATGTAAGGTAAGGTTGCACAAAGGTAAAGCTGCTATGTAGATATGGATCTAGGAATTGATCTTGTGTGATCTTTTTATGAACCTTTGTTTAGACTAGTGGATTGGACTCAGTGGAGAGTCCTTGGTTTTTCAACCTAGAGGTGGGTTTTTCAAGCCAAAAATATCTTGTGTTCCAGTTATTTTATTGTGTCACACATCTCACGTACACATACATGATACATATATTTGTTGAACATATAAATGGTATGTGCTCATAGCCATGCTCACTTAACACATTAACAACTTGCAATGAACTACAGCCTTGTTAACTATGATAGTTTTTGAGAATTAAAATTGGTATTTTAATCTTCGATTTATTGACTAACAAATCTATCTTAGTTGACTAGCGGGCTTAACAAGCCAGTCCAGTTGATTATAATTTCTATATACAGGATATTCCACCCGATACTAATTTTAATTGGTATCAAAGCCTTACTCTGAATATACATAGAGTGATCTTTGGGATTTGCTGGTATTGGGTGCAATCTCACCATGGACCATAATCGTGTCGGTAGCTCATGTAATACACCTCCATTCTTTGATGGTACAGATTATACTGCTTGGAAGGAGAAGTTTTAGATATTCCTTAGGCTCAAGATCTTATAATTATTAATTATCTCACTCTTGAGTAGAAGGCTCCATCAAGGCTAGTTAATGGAAAGTCTATGATTAAGCCAAAAGGTGACTGGACTCAAGGAGAAATTGATGCGGCCATGGCTAATGGGAAAACAAAAAATGCCATTGTTTTGCCATTTCGTCTAATCAGTTTGCTCATGTTTGATATTGCATAATTACCAAGCAAGCTTGGGGCAAACTCTGAATTCTTCATGATGGTGATAAACAAGTAAGAGATTTAAAGTTCCAAATGACCTTTTCCAAATTTGAGGACTTGAGAATGCTCGAGTTTGAGACTTTCTCGGTCTTCTTTGAGAAAGTTGAAATGTTAACAAATGAAGCCTTGCGGTTAGGGAAGCCTATTGATGAAACAACAGTTGTTCAAAAGATTTTGAGATGCTTGCCCAAAAGATTTCAAGCAAGGAAGGTTGCCATTCAAGAGCTTCAGGACCTAAATGAGATCAAGCTTGGAAAATTGGTTGGGAAACTCCTTACCTATGAGATGAACCTTGACATGGATGAAATTGACTCCAAGAAGAGAAAAGAAGTAGCCCTTCAAAGTGTTGAGTACTGTGAGAATGTTAATGATATGTGTAAACATGCCTTAGAAGATGATCTTGCCCTATTCGTCAAACAATTTACAATAATTCTCAAAAATAAAGGAAATGATTCTAAATGGTTTAGCTAGTCATCAAACAGCAGGGGGAAACAATCTAATGGAGTGAAGAATAAAGGGTTCACTAGAAAAGGAGACAAAGGTTTGTTAAAAGGTACTTGTTCCCTGCTTTGCATGTGGTGGAAATGGGCACCGTGCCGCTGATTGTGCTAACACCAAACTCTTTGGTCAAAAGTGGAAGAAAGGCAATGATGGTTGCTTGGAGTGATAACAATGATCAAGGTTCTATGCATTCTGATGAGTCATGGAATGATGAAGCAAAGGTTGTTGCTTTTGTTGCTCCAATTGAGGAAGTGTCTCTAGATGATGATGATTCTGTTCTGAATGGCAATGAGGAGATGACTGATGATGAATTGTGCATTAAGTATGATACACTCTTTAATGAGACTTGCTCTACAAAAGTGGAAAAGATTGAACTAACTATGAAAGTTGTTGATTTACAGAAGGAAAACAAGTCTCTTCGTCTAGTCAGAATTGAATTGGATGAAAAGATTGGTTATCTTGAGGCCCATGTTGAGGAGCTAAATGAGAAGGCTCCTAATTGCAATGACAAAGTTGAAGATAATGATGTCATCACTACTCTTGAAACTTAGGTTCAAAACTTGCTAGAATCTCAAGAAAACTTGACGAATCAAATTCATGTGTTGAAGAAAAATAATGTGATGTATCATGAGGCTAATAGGAAACAACTACTTGAGCTGAATGAGGTAAATGATAAAGTTATTTGCCTTACTATTGGGGATGAAAATTTTGACAAGATGCTAAGTATTTGAAATTACACGGTGACAAAAGTGGTTTTGGTATTGTAGAAAGTGGTTCAAGTTCTATCCCCACCAAAACAAAATTTGTGAGAAAATCTAGGCTTGTATCTCAAAAAATCAAACCATGTCCAAAGACAAGATCTGTTCCTACGTGTCATTACTGTGGTGAAGTTGGGCACATTTGTCCAAAATGTAGAAAATTGTACTCAGGAAAGACTAATTTGTTGACAAATTAGGTGGATCGTCTGGTCATCAAAGTCAACATAATTGGTCAACTTTTTCATTCTTCTTCATTTAAAAATATTATGCAAAGTTTGAAGTGGGTTCGGAAAGACTCAAAAAAGTGCCTTGTTGTTCTAAATGCTATATCTACTACCAAACCAAATGTGTGGTATCTTAATAGTGGGTGCTCTCGTCACATGACTAGAGACAAGGAGGCTTTCACATCTCTTGCTCCTTTTATTGGTCGTGGTGTTGTGTTTGGTGGTGGAGACAAGTCTTAGATCATAGTTGATGGTCAAGATCCCTAGATTACCTAAGCTTGAAAATGTTAGATATGTTGATGGGTTGAATTCAAATTTCATTAGCATTAGCCAGTTGTGTAATGATGTGGCTGATAAAGTGTGCTTCTAAAAGAAAAAGGTGTCAGATTATGGATGAACATGGGAAATAACTTACTTGTACTCTCGAGATCTGAGGACAATTGCTACATTCTTGATGTCTCTAAACTTGCTAAATACTCCATGTGCCACATAGCTATTGATGAAACTAGTGTATTGTGGCATAAGAGACTTGGGCATGTGAACTTCAAAGACCTCAAGAAGTTGTCCAAACATAAGGCAGTGAGAGGGCTGCCACCTCTTTTTGTTTCGGACTCTTATGTTTGTGGATCATTTCAATTAGGAAAGCAATCTAGGGTGGCACACAAGAAAGTGATTGACATTAGAACAACTAAGTCTCTTCAATTGATTCATATGGATCTTGTTGGACCAATTCAATCTTTATCTCTTGGTGGCAAGAAGTACATCTTGGTAAATGTGGATGACTACTCTAGATTCACTTGGGTATGCTTTTTAAGGGAAAATCCTTATACCTTTCAAGAGTTCCTCACTGTGTACAAAGTAATGTTGAATGAATTTCTGTCTAGCCATTCTGCTATAGTCAGAATCAGAATTGATCATGGAACTGAATTTGAGAATACTCACTTTGATGATTTATGTTCAACCAATGGCATCAAGCATGAGTTTTCTGCTCTAATCACCCCTCAACAAAATGGTGTAATGGAAAGGAAAATTTGTGTTTTGATAGAGATGACTAGGGTGCTACTTAACAGCAAAAACTTGGCAAAGCATTTTTGGGTAGAGGCCATGAACACTGCTTGCTATATCTCAAATTAAGTGTTTCTCCATCCTGGCACTAATGTGACAAGTTATGAACTCTAGCATGGTAAGAGGCCAATATCAAAGTATTTCAAAGTTTTTGGGAGTGTTTGCTAAATTATGCGTGATCGTGAACATCTAGCAAAGTTTGATACTAAGAGTGATGAAGGAATCTTCTTAGGGTAATCCAACACAAGTCGGGCTTAAAGGGTTTTAAATCTGAGAACAAAAACCATCATGGAGTCCATACATGTCAAGATTGATGACATTAATGTCCCTCCCTCTTTGGCAAATAAAAATGATGATGTGTTATTTCCCTCTTCTAATGATAACAGTGATGCATCTGGTGAGTAAAGTGTGGTATCAGAAAGTGACAATGAGAGTGAATCAAGCACTGTTCAAGTTTCTCGAGTCATATTCAAGGACAAACCGAAGTGGGCCAGTGATCATCATGATGAGGAAATTGTGGGTCCGATTGACAAAGGCATTATAACTCGAAGACAAATAGCTAATGAAGTTGCAAATGTTTGCCATGTCTCTCAGATTGAGCCCAAGAATATCAAAGATGCTCTAACTAATGAAAAATGGATCTTAGCTATGCAGGACGAGCTAAATCAATTTGAGAAAACTGAAGTCTAGTCCCTTGTTGATCGTCCATCGAACACTAATGTTATTGGCACAAAATGGGTTTACAAGAACAAGTCTGATAAGTCAGGAAATGTAATCAGAAATAAGGCCAGGCTTGTTGCTCAAAGATACTCTCAACTTGAAGGTGTTGATTTTGATAAAACCTTCGCTCATGTTGCTCGTCTTGAATTAGTTAGACTTCTTTATGCTATTGCATGTTATTTAAAGTTCAAGCTTTTTCAAATGGATGTCAAAACCTCATTCCTTAATGGATACCTTAATGAGGAGGTCTACATTGAACAACTTAAGGGCTTTGAGGATCCTCACAAGCTAGATGAGGTGTACAACTGAGGAAGGCTTTCTATGGTCTTTAACAAGCCTCACGTGCTTGGTTTGATAGTTTGTCTTTTCATCTTCTTACTCATGGTTATACTTGAGGCTCTGTTGATGAAACCTTTTTTATTAAGAAGGTTAAATCTCATGTTGTGATTGCTCAAGTGTATGTTGATGACATAGTAGTTGGATCTGCTTCTGATTCTCTAGTGAAATAATTTATCGACATGATGATAAGTGAATTTGAGATGAGCTTGGTTGGTGAGTTAAACTACTTCCTTGGACTTCAAGTGAAACAAGAAAATGATGGCATTTTCATCTCTCAAACAAAGTATGCCAAGAATTTAGCGAAGAAGTTTGGTCTCGAGGGTTCAAAAGCTGCTAGAGCTCCAATGAGCACATGTGCCAAAATTCACAAGGACTCAAGTGGCAAGGATGTTAATCAAACTCTATATAGAAGCATGATTAGAAGCTTACTCTACCTGACTGCCAGCAGACCTGACATCACATTTGCTATTAAGGTATGTGCACGATTTCAAAACTGTCTCAAGGAGTCTTATTTACAAGCAGTCAAAACGATTATCAAGTATGTGTATTGCGCCATTGATTATGGACTTCAATATACTCATGACACCAACACAAACTTGGTTGGGTTCAGTGATGCTGATTGGGCTAAGTGAATTGATGATCGAAAAAGTACCTCAGGGGAGCCTTTTATGTTGGGAACAATTTGGTTGCTTGGCACAACAAGAAGCAAAAATGTGTCTCTTTGTCACTGTCGAGGCAGAATATGTGGTTGTGGGAGATGTTGAACTAAACTGATGTGGATGAAACAAATGCTCAGTGACTATGGTATATCTCAATCCATTTTTCTTGTTTATTGTGATAACATGAATGCAATTGATATTTCTAAGAACCCAGTCCAACATTTAAGAACCAAACATATTAACATCAGGCATCACTTCATTAAAGGTCTAGTGGAAGGTAAGATACTTACCCCAAACTTTGTGCCAACTAAAAAACAACTAGCTAACATATTCACTAAAGCCCTAGATAATCCAAGGTATGAAGATCTTTAGCGGTTTATTGGTATTTTCTACTATGAACTATATTGTTTAAATAGCTACACTTCCAGGTTCAATTTGTCTTGTCAGCATGCTCATCAGATACTTACGTTTTGTCTCTTTATATGCTTATCTTAATTGCCATACTTTCATGATATTTTTGGGATTATCTTTGGATAATTATTAACTGTGATGTCAAAGGTTCTCCCTATTATCTTGATAGCCTCTCGAAAGTCATGTTTCCATCATCCAAACCTTGAATGTTGGAAATGTGCCCTAAAGCCAATCATATAATGATACTTTACGGGCATTTCACATGTTAAACTAATTTAGTTTAATATAAAGGGCATTTCACATGTTAAACTAATCTAGTTTAATATAAAGGGCATTTCACATGTTAAACAAAGCTGAATAGGTTCTCCACCTCCTCTGATTAGCTTGGATAGCCATGACATACTGCTAGATGTCACTCATGGTTTGTGGAAGCCCTAAAGGTGTATAATCACTAAAGGGAGAATTGAAAGTATGTTTCAATTCACAATCGATTTAAAGAGTTCTAATCGCCCACTGCCTCGCTATAGTAGAGAAGATGTGGTAATGCTAACTGTTTAGAATATAATGATGCTTAAAACCCAAAAGGTTGCAAGGTAGTGACTAATCCTACTGAGTTGTGACACCTCTAAAACATAAATTACAAGTTGGTCATACATGGATGCTTTGGATCGTTAGATCCGGATCAAATGGCTTCTTGTTAAAATTATATAGAGGCAAAATGTTCAAATTTTTATTCTTTTGAAAAGAAGAAAGAATCACAAAGTTGTTGAGGTTAATTCACTTTGATGTTAGTGGCACTTGTCCACAACATAATACTACTCATGTTGTATGACATTCACCGAAGATCACTCTTGGTTGGACTATCATTTATTTTGAATAAACACAAGTCCGAATACTTTGCAATAGGTTTCAAAGAATTCAAGAATGTAAGTTGATGAGTAAGACGTCTAAAGTATTTACCTCCTTAGATTTGATCCAAGGAAAAGTAACACATTAGAAGAGTGTCCTAGAAAGAAATCAAGGAAAGTAGCATCATAAGATGATGGATTTCTCCATTGGGGGAAGAACGAACTCGAATAAGATGTAGTTTGTTAGATGTTATCAATTACCCATATATAGGATATATATATATATATGTATGTATGTATGTATGTATGTATGTATACACACTTCTAAGACAATATGATTGTCAATTAGAAGATCTTCCAAAATTTCCATGACTCCATAGGATGTAGTTGGAAAGAAAGACAAGTCTTAATTGTGTTAAGATTTGGGGTTGTGTGCTAATAAGCAATATTTGTTTGAGAACAATCTTGTGGGATATCCTTAAATTAACCTTTGGATATCACTTCTATAAACCAACTAACCAATGTTATTTGTTGGGTAGTTCATTCTAATCCTACAATGGGATTTGCCTAAGATAGATCAAATGAACGAGAGATAGAGCTCAAAGAATGGGTTCTTTGAGAGATAAGATGACAATCAACAAATATAACAACCTAGTTCCTACACCACTAGCTCCAAGGTAGTCGAGAAGGATCTATAAACCATCTCAGTTGAATAGTTTGAACCTTATGACTATGTCATAGAGTTACACCTCTTAATTTGAAAGAAATAAGAATGAAAGTCCTTATGACTACATTGAGTGTATATACAACATATACTCAAGGAAATGGTATAGCACCATTTGACCCGAAATAGTGAAACTTCATAGCTAATTGGTAGCTTAAGGTGACTACAATCAACGAGATTGGTTGACTTAGAAGAAACCATATTTGACGTAGTCTTGGTTTCTGTTAATTCGAAGATTGCTAACTACAACTAAACGGTGATTCAATGTTTGGACATAATATGGGTTTCCGAAACCATTATCAAGATTGTCTTGATAACATATGTCTAAAGACTAGGAATCACAAACGTGTAAGTTGCAGAGATCCATCTATCATGAATCTTAACAAGCGTCTTATGAGAGAAAGATCAAATCGTTTGATTTCTCATAAAGATGTAAATGAATCTTTTGTTTACTAGGTTTACAAAAGATTAGTGGGAGTTAATCATATTCCTAAATTTGAACATATATATTGTGGAGCCAAAAATAATCAAGAGGCGACACGTGGATTTTTGGGTAAAAAGGACAAAATTACCCTCGAGGCACATCGGGATTCCTACGCGTGAGCAATGGGCAATCAACCTTCAATCAAGTCAAAAATGCCGAAAATAGGTAACAAATTCAAAGTTATTTCTTCCATCCTCATCCTATATTTTCCACAAGGTAATTATTTCATAACCTTCAAAACATTCCATATAAATTGAGTTAATTGGCTAATTAATGGATTTATTCCTAATTTCTCACATCCCGGCCCGAGGCCCCACCACATCCCGGGCTCGACTCCGCCGTAGCACGATATTATCCGCTTTGGGCCCCGACCACGCCCTCATGGTTTTGTTTATGGGAACTCACATGAGAACTTCCCAGTGGGTCACCCATCTTGGGATTGCTCTCGCACGAACTCGTTTAACTTCGTAGTTTCGATGGAACCCGAAGCCAGTGAGCTCCCAAAATGCCTCGTGCTAGATAGAGATAGGAATATACATATAAGGCTTAGAGGATCCATTCCCCTGGGCGATGTGGAATGTTACATAATTAATCCATTAATTACCGATTAAATCACCCATTTCACACAAAAATACCCTAAAAGGCGGGCCACCTTTTCTCAAAAGGGGGACCGGCCATGCTCTATATACTGAACCCCATTTTCTCTAAAAACCTAGGTCCACACTCTTGCAAAACTCCAAAAACTCTCTAAACACTTTTCTCTCTAAATTCTAACTTTGGCATCGGAGGTTCTTTGGCCAAAGCCCCACCCCCCCCCCCCCCCAATTCATTGTGGGCGCATGAGGCTTTTGGCCTTAACCAAAGGTGTTAATTGTTTTGTAGGTGCAATTTTGTCCAGGATCAAGGAGGAAGAAATTTGCATCCACAAATTGGGGCTTTCATTGAGAGAAGAGTCACACACTCGTAGAAGACTCCCACATCAAAAGGTTTTTCTACTTTCTTGTCCATTTGTAGACTTTTCGTACATTCTTATTATTAGAATTTTTTATATGCAAAGATTCTTTGATAAAACGTAAACGAGAAATACAATGGCTAGAAATTTAGAAAATTCCACAAGTGAAAATTTCAATATTCAAGAAATGGGCCCACGGCGATCCACGAGGCTAAATGTGATCATAGGAGCGGCATCATCGCTATGGAGCTCCACCATAGCAACCACCGCGATGGCCACCACGGTCACCACTACTTGTGGTGAGGTCCATGGCACCGCTACCACGTCTCGAGCCGTGCCATCCATGCTTGAAGGAAATTTTGTGAAAAACATGTTCATTTGAGCAACATCTATAGCATGCAATTAAGAAATTAAAGGTGGAATCATGCTTGCATGCACTCAAAACAAAACATTACCCATGAAATTCAAAGTCTAGTAGTTAGGTGAACCAAGACTCAACTCAAAACAAAGTGAGTTGAGAAATTATACCTTTGTTGATTCCTCTTTGCATAAGCAAAGGATAATCACCCAAGAGATAGGGCCTTCATTCCTTGCTTCTTAGCTCCATGGATTTGGATGGAAGAATTGGTTTCTCCAAGTTCTCAAAGTTGAGAACCTCTAAGTCTCCACACCAAGGAAAGATTGATGAAGAAATGAGTGACCTAGAGGAAGTAAGATTGCTAGCTATTTTCCTCTAGGGTGGCCGGCCTCTTTAGAGAGAAAAGAGAGTTTGTGTTCTCATCTTTTCTCCAAAAAAAAAAACTCTAAATGAATTTTGGCTATAAAGTCATATTTATACCTTCCTTCATTGGAGTGGCAAACTTGTAATTAAAGCAAGTTCACTACCCTTCCTCTAAATGGCCGGCCTTAAGGGTTTATTGGGCTTTCAAGCCCTTTGTTTATTCAAGTTGTCATACAACTTGAGTTAATGGGATTGACATTCAAATCCCATTGGGCCTTGCGGCCCAAAACTAACCCTAGGTCTATAACGAACTTATTCATTTGATTAATTAACATATTAATTAATTCTAGCCATAAATAAATAATTAAACCATTTAATTATCCTTACTCATCTTCGTTGTTTCTTCAATCTCTACCTTACACGGTGTACAATCCATTAGGTTCCTTTTAGCGAGGCAGTGGGCGATTAGAAGTCTTTCAAATCGATTGTGAATTGAAACTTACTTTCAATTCTCCCTTTAGTGATTATACACGTTTAGGGCTTCCACAAACCATGAGTGACACCTAGCAGTATGTCATGGTTACCCAAGCTAATCAGAAGAGGTGGAGAACCTATTTAAGTTTAGGATTACAATGCAATACGGTCTTTCTCTAATACAATACTCTTGACCACATTGTTTGGATTGATAGTTTATTCATGTCTACTATCCAATGTGATTCATTTACTTATATGATTACCTTGAATGTGATTTGGAATGACTTCCTAAATCTCATTCATACTCTGGCCAGAGATTCTTAATCATATCATAGAGTATTCTCCCTCAAACGGTTTGAAGGTTAGAGATCCCTTGTTGCGCATTCAATTGCCTCCATGGCTAAGTGGCTTAAACCCAACTATGCCGTGGACACCCGCGAATGGAGTGACTTTGACATAATCAAAGATCAAGGACCTAACCACAAGATAACTATGATGCCTCAGGTCAAAGGACTACTTTGCATTATCCCAACCATGAGTTCTCATGTGACATGAGTATGAGAACTCTTCGTTGATCGTGTTCAGTGAACTTATTCCTTATTGAGCACCTACGTACTTGTCTTGGTGTCAGTCACACCAATGACTCGAGACCTGTCACTCTCACTAAAAGAAGACATAGCACATACTGATCTTAACGGACTGTCAATGCCCAATTGGCAATCCTATGATCAGGAACGTTTAGGATATGTATACGAAAGAGAATGGTCTCATGAATCTAACTTCTTTAAATTACATTCTCCTAATTACATATTCCTTGGACTCATCGTTTAAGCATATAACAAATATATGAGACGGCTTTAAAACAATAATCTATGCCCTTGATATTAAACTATATTAGTTTAACATGTGAAATGTCCATAAAGTATCATCATATGATTGGTTTTAGGGCACATTTCCAACAATCCAAGCTTGCACGTGCCCAAGTCCAAGTCATGCCATCCAAGGCCCATGGCACCAAAGCCACGACCCAAGCCTCACATTCACATGCATCACACACTGAGCAGCCTGCTCTCGCCAAGCAGCCCACTCTCGTGGCCCATCCTGCTCTCGTGGCCCAGCCTGCTCTCGTCGAGTAGCCCTCTCCTATGGCCCAACCTGCTCCTGTGGCCTTCCAGGCAGCCCAAATCGATCCAAGATTAGTTCAATAGTCCCAGCTCCAAATTTTCGGACCGACGATCAAACCGGAAGTATTTTCACCATATTTTTCTTCGGATTTGACATTTCCCAACTTAAATCTCGCGCCTAAAGTCTACTACACTTCCACTGCTCAAGGAGACACATTCCTTCCAAGCTATTCCAACTCAAATGGAGAACAACACTTGTCTCGACAAGTCTCAGAGTTGACGAACGCCTACGCATAGCAGATGACCTTGGTGAACCAGGTATTGCAGCGCACCGAGATGTAACGTGCCCTAGACGAGGTGTCCCAAAGTAGGACAAGGGCAGACAAAGAACCTCTCCAGCAGGGTCTCGGCAAGCAGCCACTCGACCAACCACGAACCGAGTGTTCAGGCAATGTACATTCCCAATTGGGCCCCCGAGATAGAGTATACTTTCGTCTTAGCGCGCGGAGAAGCATGCACTCTCGACTAGGCTCATGGACAAGCATGCACTCTCGACTAGGCTCATGGACAAGCATACATTCCTGGTTGAGTCACATTCCGATAGTCAACATAAGCAATCTTCTAGGCGAAGTCTTTATTCACGGCTAAGCTCGTAAAGAGCATCCTTCAGCCTACATCGGAGTAGGCAGCACGACGGACGGAGAAAAGCAGTCACTTAATCTGGCTTAAGTTCAATCGGCAGCCTGTGAAAAACTTACTCGCCTACTAGGAATGCACCACATGCACCGCATCCACAGTATAGACGAGCTTAACACATGGAAGAGCAGCCTAGACCAGCAAGTCGAGGCTAAGGGCAACCAAGAGCTCCGCTACCCCAACAAAGGCAAATTCAGGAAGAAGTAGCGAGACAATTGACCAAGCGATTGTGTAATTTCCAACGAACGAGTTCACCGACGAGGCACTACGACGGAACATGACCAATATAAGCAGGTCACCCTTCACGGATGAGATCGAGCAGGCAGAGACTCCATGCGAGTTTAGCATGCCACATTTCACATATTTCAAAAGGGATGAAGACCCGAAGAAACACTTAAAGCACTACCGAAGCGTAATGATCCTCTATCGAAACAACGACGATCTCATGTGCAAGATATTCGCTACCACTCTACAAGGTGAGGTGCAAGATTGGTTTTATACCCTGCCACCACAATCTATCCGGAGTTTCAACGAACTTTCTTTGGTTTTAACCAAAGAATATTCATCCCATCACTCAATCAAAAAGAAGTCCGACCATTTGTTCAACGTCAAGAAGAACCCAAAAGAGTTGTTTCGTGACTATGTGAAGAGGTTCAAAGCAGAGAAGGCAATGATAGTCAGATGCAACGACTCGATAGCTAGAGCAACCTTCCAAAAAGGACTTCCAGTAAACCACCTGCTATTCAGAAAATTGATCATGAAAGAAGATCTAACTCTGGCAGACTCAGTCACTCTAGTAAAGAAGTATGCACTTTAGGACAAGGCTTGTTGATGAACATTCAAAGACTTAAGTGCGTACCCAACATCACCTCCCTACTATCCAAACCAGAAGCAGCGGAGGACTTATTCAGAGTTTGACGATATCTAAAGCAGCAATAAGCTCTACCATTGTGCGAGAATAGCTGGCGGCCCGACTACCTGTATTCTACATTTCCAAAGCTCTCATCGATGCTATTATAAATTCAAAACCTAACTTTAACGATAGTTGTAGTAACCCGAAAGCTCAAGTTTTACCTTCAAACCCATGTAGTTATCCTCATAATGCACTATTCAGCCCAATCCAGACACGCGATGATGAAGGCGTAAGACCTTGGCGAATGGAAAGTTTTTTTACGAACGCAACAACTCAGCCCAAAAGACACGCTAAGGGCAGACTGGAAGTACACACTCAAAAGCAAGTTTTATCCTCGTCGTCCCAAAAGATTCTACATAGGACCAACATGTACCGGCAATTGACCACCACTTCTTGCTACATGTCACACGGTCCCAGCCGACCCTTGCTCCATAATTCAACTATAAAGTGGTCCAATATCTGCAATTGAGCATCTCCTGCTGTGTGTAACATGGCCCCAGCTCCATGGTTCCCTGTCACACATTTATGACACAACAGAATGGCCCAACGACGCCCCGAAGGTATCCAACATGCCCTAGCTGCGCCTGTTCCACCCGATGGAGACTTCTGACATTTGCATGTCCACGACACATCCAACTACAAAGGTTCGAGAACAGGCGTAGTCCTTGTCACCCAAACAGTTTGATGCCTGAGCAGACGATCACTCTAGGCTTTAAAGCATCCAACAGTGAAGTAGAATACGAAAGGCTTCCGAATGGCAAAAGACTTGGTGGTGAAAAAGCTTGCAATTCATTCTGATTCCCAACTAATCACTAGCCAAACTGCTTGAGGCGTTTCAGACTTACACGCTCACTCAAGTTCCACAAGCACACAATGCTCACATGGACGTACTAGCCGGCCTAGGCTCCGCCCTCGACCACCAATTGAAACGCTTTATTCTTATGGAGTATTTAGACAGGCCAAGCATAGAGGTGAAGCCAGCAGCTGAGGTATCACAGGTTAGTACAACTCCAAACTGACAAGATTCCATTGTAGACTGCCTGGTCAATGGCACATTCCCCACAAAAGATTGAAGTCTAGGAAGCTCCAAATCAAGGCAACACGCTTCTACATATGTAACGGCCTTTTCATCCGAAAATTCTACACCATACCACATTGTAGACTTCCTAGTGCCTCCCGATGACTTGAAGGTTCTAAGTTCAATCCACGAAAGTGTTTGTGGAAATCACTCCAGAGGTCGATCCTTAGCATAAAAAGCTCTAAAGGTAGGCTACTACTGGCCTACCACAGGCAGACAATGCTCACAAGGACGCACTACCGGCCTAGGCTCCACCCTCGACCACCAATTCAAACGCTTTATTCTTATGGAGTATTTAGACGAGCCAAGCATAGAGGCGAAGCCAGCAGCTGAGGTATCACAGGTTAGTACAACTCCAAACTAACAAGATTCCATTGTAGACTGCCTGGTCAATGGCACATTCCCCACGAAAAGATTGGAGTCTAGGAAGCTCCAAATCAAGGCAACACGCTACTACATACGGAACGGCATTTTCATCCAAAAATTCTACACCATACCACATTGTAGACTTCCTAGTGCCTCCCAATGACTTGAAGGTTCTAAGCTCAGTCCACGAAGGTGTTTGTGGAAATCACTCCAGAGGTCGATCCTTAGCACAAAAGGCTCTGAAGGCAAGCTACTACTGGCCTACCATGCACCAAGACGCTAAGAAGTTGTACAAAAGTACGACCGCTGCCAACGCTACAAGCCAGTACCAGCACTGTCTGCTACTGAGCTACACAGTCCTTAGCCGTTCATGCAGTGGGCAATCAACTTGGTATGACTTATGCTGCCTATTACTAGGGGCAAAGGCATGATGATCGTGGCAAATGAGTACTACTTAGATAAACATAGAACGCTTTATATGGAGGAACATCATTTGCCGATTTGGTATCCCTCAATCCATTGTCACCAATAACGGCCAAGATATCCTCAAGGTAATAGGCGGGCCAAAACATCTAACAAGATGATCCTCGATTGGCTCAAGAAATCCCTCGCCAACAAGAAGGGAAAATAGCCAGACGATCCCCTGGATGTCTATGGGCATATCGCACCACCAAAATATGAGCAACCAGACAGTAAGGAGATGGCTAAAAGCTTAGATCTGACGAGGAGAAGCGTGAACAGACCATCACTCGCATCGCAGCCTACCAACAACAGCTCATTTCCAGCTACAACAAAATGGCCAAGATCCGATAGTTCCAACCTGAATATCTAGTCCTAAGAAAAGCCTTCGTCACTGCCCGTAAAAAAGCTCCAAAAAAATGGATCCCATCTAGGAAGGTCCGTACAAGATCAGTAGAGTAAGCGACAAAAGTAATTACACCCTCACCACCATGAAATGATAAAAAGATCAAAAAACAGTGGAGCGCCTACAATCGAAGGAAGTACCATGTATGACCTCCTGTTACATCAAAGCCCAAAGACTCAAGCAGCTCGACGGGCACCACCTCACAAATCGAGGATTACCCAGTTGTTATGCAGTTCCAGCCTTACAGCTAAGTTCTTGTTTGTTTCACTTGTTTTTCAATAAGGAATTCAGAAGTAATCACAACTTGGCTCGTCTACATTCTTAGAACAACTAATCACTCATGCACTTCAAAAGAAGACCATGCCCTTCTTATGGACTTATCGCAGGAATTATGCCCTAAGGGACCAACTATGCTCTCTAGTGCGATAGTGTAAACTAATTGCTCTTCAGTGCAAGAGGGTAAACCAATTCCCCTACACCCACATAGGTCAGTTCTCCAAGACGGGAGGATAAACTCTACACTCTGAATATCCAAACGTGGATGAGCCTGGCTGCCCTAGTATAACTAGATACACGATGGCTTGCACCAGGATTCTTAGAAGTAGCCACAATGGTCTTTTTCAAGGCTTAGCTAACTAAAGGATTTTGGGCCTCTTGGATTAATCCGTGGGGAACCGGACCCTAGAGACGGAGAGGGCACATTACATAGTACGCTCTATAGAAGGCTGCCTGGAACCCTAAAGCTGCTACCGAGTGCACTAAGATAGCCTACGGTTTCTAAAAAACTGCCTACAGCTTGCCCTTCGAGCAGTAAAACCACGCTAGACTTATACAGCCGCACATTCTTGTGAAAAGTTAAACAAGCTAGTGTGCATATACGAAGTTTTATACACTGCCGACATGCTACGTAGTTGATAAACTTCACCTCTGCCAAACGCAGAACAACCTACACCACGTCTTAAAGTGTTGTAATACTTGCTACGTAACCTCCGGAATTGGAGAAAGTCAAGGTTAACAGCTTTGTCTACTTCTGTAAGTAAGGCATCCGACTGCCAAACCTAGGGCTAACAACTTTGCAAAGTTCTAGACCAACACTTACGGCTAGATAGGCTACGCGGGCCTATCTGCTTATAGAAAAGTAGCACACCTGCCACTAAACTATAAAGTCTAAAGGTTAGGGCATGAACAAAAGAAGTGAAGATGAAGAAAAGCAAAGGAAACATGTTTATAAACAACTAGGAAAGGCCAAAGGAGTTCAAGCAAAACAAAAGCTACAAGGAAAAATAAAGAAAATCCTAAAGGCTGCCTAGAAGACTACACTTCAGCTGCTTGGACATCCCACGACTACTCGGTCGCCACACCTTCAGCAGCCACAACGCTCTTAGCAGTGGCATCATCCAGCGGTTCACCCCTGGTGCCCCAGCCTGGGCACCAACTTCTACCAATGAAAGCCATAAAAGTAAAAGCAAACAAGTCTTCCGAAGAAATAAATAAGGTCTTGAAACCTCGAGCCCATCATTCTCACCCTTCAGCTGCACATCCTTCTCGAGCATACCAACACGGACACGCTGCAAATCTTCCATTTCTTTCTTCAGACTTTCGTTGATCTTTAGTACACCTTGAAGTTCCAACACTTGGGCTTCAAGCCTATCAACGATTCTCTTGAAGTGGATCACTTGATTATAAGAAACAATCAACTCTTCATCCTTTACATAAACAGTGAAACAAAGCTCAGGAATTGCAAACTCAAGATGTTGAATCTGAGGTATGCAACATCCAATCTCCTTCTCTACACTTTCATACTTCAAGTCAACAATATCTTGATGAGTGGTCTCAAGCTACAGGGAAGCAGGGGCAGAAATATTAAACCCTTCAAAGCATCGAGCTCAGAATCCAACCTCTTGATCTTCTCGGTCGAGGAATAAGCTTTAACTGTCATAGTCTTCACCACCTCCTTGGCAACATTGCTATATCTGCATCATAGCAAGCAGAGCAGTCGTTCTATATTGGGTCATGTGCTTCACAAATAAACTTGGGCAAAACAAACCTTTCTAAATGCCATCAACAAACTTGGCACAAGCATCCATGTCTTCAAGCAGATCTGGTTTCAAGAGCACACAGATCTCAGCAGCCTCCCCAGAAGCAGGCTTAGTGGATTTCTCACAGCTGCTCACGCGAGCAGTCTCGTCCTCCCCAGCAGGTGAATAAGTCCCAGCAGTAGAGGGAGTGGGCCTTAGCGCCACTTTAGCAGTAGAGTCCATCTTATCGCTCTTCATAATAGCAAGCCTTTCCGAATGAGAACCGAACTTTGCTCCTAACGGATGTCTTGGCACAGACTTCAGCATTAGGGGCATGACAAGATTTATACTTTGAGCAATACTATCAATAATTGTACAGGCCATTATGGACATGGCAGGCGCCACATGTTCAGATCTAGCAGCCCCTTATTTTTCTTCCCATTGAAAGAAGTCATGTCAATCATAGGACTTTCAGCAGCAAGCGGATCCTCATACGCAGCGGAAAAAGTCTTCAGATTTCTCAATTGGCATCTCTTTAGCAGGCGAGGAAGATCTCTTCTTTCCACCTTCATTCATAATAGGCTTCACGACAACGTTCAGACAAGCCAATGCATTCACCTTAATCCTTTTTACCTTTTCTCTCGGAAGCAACTCACTTTTCTTCGGGCAAATAGAACTAAGCAATCAACGCCAATCACGGTACTTAACAGGGGAGCTCAACCCATACTGGCTTTTCCCTCATTTTTTTTCTCTCAGACCAGCAGGCAAGAGGCCTGCATGCTCAACATTCGAGCAGCCCATGAAACCCGTGACCTTTTCATTTCTCTTAATCGCCTGTCTGGCCCGCGTCAGGACCAAGAGCCCAAAGGACAAGAACCATGTGACTCGCCTAGTACTGCGCCCCAACGCCTCAATCCGCAACCCCAGCCACGCATGCTGCCCTTGGCACTAGCCAAAGCCAAGCGGCCCAAGTAGTGGTCCCTGCCACAACACCTCTATAGCCCATGCCAAGCCGACTCCTGGCCCATGCCAGCCAAATTACCGCACCACCCTGACAGTTGCCCCACGACACCACTATCCAAGAAGAAGATAAGGAAAATTAAAATTTTCTTACTTTGATGCGGCGCGAAGAAGACGAAGAAAGCAACGAAAGACGGTCATTTGCACGGGCAAGATGTTGAAGATTGCTAGAAGATGGGGAACAAATATCCTCTAAGCTCTCTCTCTTGTAGGGTAGAATAAATTGCTCTCCAAAGTTCATTTAATAACCCACTTAGGTGGACTTAAATAGGCTTTGAGAGAAATTTATTTCCCTTTTCTAGAAGGATATAATTTCCAATTAAAAAGGGAATCAACATCAAAATAGGAAACAATCTTATGTTTCCTCAAGCAATAAGATCTCTACACCTGCTGCCCATTCCTGCGAGCAACCCAACAGGTGCGGGGGCATTTGTGGAGCCAAAAATAATCAACAGGCAACATGTGGATTTTTGGGTGAAAAGGACAAAATTACCCTCGAGGCACATCGGGATTTCTATGCACGAGCAGTGGACAATCAACCCTCAATCAAGTCAAAAATGCTCAAAATAAGTAACAAATTCAAAGTTATTTCATCCATCCTCATCCTATAGTTTCCACAAGGTAATTATTTCATAACCTTCAAAACATTCCATATAAATTGAGTTAATTGGCTAATTAATGGATTTATTCTTAATTAATCCATTAATTAACAATTAAATCACCCATTTCACACAAAAATACCCCAAAGGGCTGGCCACCTTTTCTCAAAAGGGGGATCAGCCATGCTCTATATATTGAACCCCATTTTCTCTAAAAACCTAGGTCCACATTCTTGCAAAACTCCAAAAACTCTCTAAACACTTTTCTCTCTAAATTCTAACTTTGGCATCAGAGGTTCTTCTGCCAAAGCCTCCCTTCCAATTCATTATGGGCGCATGAGGCTTTTGGCCTTAACCAAAGGTGTTAATTGTTTTGTTGGTGCAATTTTGTCCAAGATCAAGGAGGAAGAAATTTGCATCCACATATATGATATATTAATTTTGGAAATGAAAGGAATTCTTCTTCGTTAAAGTTATGACTTTAGACATTCTATAACGATATAATGTATATGGGAGACATAGTCTATATACATGGGATGGAAATTTATAATTATAGATTTCAAGACATAATTGGATTATCTCAATCCCTATTGATAGACGATAGATGTACGAAGTTTCTCAAAATGATAAACTTCAAATGAAAGGACAATTCCAATCAGACTGGTGATAGGAGCATATTTATGCGACTTAATTGGCTTGTTTCTTTGCATTTATGTTTTTAGTTCTTAGTTATTTTAGTATTTCAAGCTATTTTCATGTGTTTGTAGGTCCAAAGGGTTAATGTGGCAAAGAAGTGCATTTTGGAGCCTTTTGGAGCAGTTTTGGGCATGGAATGGATAGCATAGGCTTGGAGAAAAGGGTATGGACGAAATTGAAGACCTACAGATGCTAGGATTCCTAATTGAAGAAGGATTCCTAATTGAAAAAGGATTCCTAGAAGAATGAGGATTCCTAGAAGAATATGGATTCCTACTCAAAGAGGGAATGTTAGCCAAGGTTTCCTACTTTGGTTTTGACCTTTCCTAATCCTAATTTATCAAGGTTCCAGCTGCAAAGGAGTGTCCCAAATATGTTAGGACACTTAATTACATCTTTCCCTTTCCTTTTCATCCCTTGTCGCAACTTCCCCTTTCCTCTTTTCCTTTTTCCCTTTTCCCTTTCCCTTTGTCCTTGCCTCAACTTTCCTTTCCCTTTCTCTCTTGATTTCTGATTTTACTTAGCCTTTTCCTTGTTGATTTAGAGTTAAAATCCTTCTAAAATAATGAAAACTTTATTTCCCTTTTCCTTTATTTTCTTATGCACCCTAGCTTTAATTCCTTAGGGTTTTAACTTACTTTGCTATATAAATAACATATTGCCGCACCCTTTAGGGCTCGCTTCTCTTCTCCTTAGCCATTCCATCCACCTATCTACCTATCCATCCTCTATCACACATCACCACAGATTCTCTACACACCCCTAACCCTCTCTACGTAACCTGCCACAACCCCTAGACCATTCATTCACCATTCTACATATCCATTCACTCCCATACACAATTCCAGCCATTCTCCTTTCCTTGCAGCAGCCCCATTCAACCTTAACACATCTCTAACCCCTTCATTCAGCCATAAACATCCATAGTCACTTGTGCCGCAGCAAGGTGGGGAAGAAGAAGGGCTTTTGACATTTCAAGCTTGAAGATTGGAGCGTTTTAGGTGTACTTCGTTCTTGTTTTCAATGTCTATTTTATTATTCTCTGATTTTGTGTAACTATGAGCAGCTAAACCCCTACTTAGCTAGAGGGAAGTTCTAAGCCATGAACATCCTTGAGATATGAATTGATTTCTTCCAATTGTGATTTGATAAGTTGTGAATGCAATTCAATTAACTGTTTTCTTCAAAACTAATTCTTGTATGTTGATTAAGGATGCATACTTAGTTTTCATGCATGAATTTGATGCTAGAATATAAATGAGTTTCACCTAATCATTACAAATTTATATTCATGAGTAGTGAAGGTTGCTAGTCACAATCGCATTAATTGAATTCTTGGCAAACGTATCATGCATTCATAGTTACAAATGTCTCGTCAACACTTATGATTTTCATGGAACGTAATGATCTCTGATTGTATCTCTATTATGCATTCATGTAGGGGACCTTTGGAGAATGATTTGGGTTGTCGCATGCATTCATCCAATTCAATGAGTAAAGGAAAATCTGAGGGTTAATTAGTGCATCACGGTTAATATAGGGTGTTGAGCTTCATAATTTATTGAAAAGCAATTGGAAATTGATTCATGTACAAGTGTGTCATGTGTGAAGAATGGACTAGCTAATCTATCAACCATCTTATTTCCCAAAAATTTGTTTTACAATCTTTTTAGTTTTACAATTTGTTTGTTTCAAATTCATCAAAACCAAAACCCCCCTTTTACTTTCCTGTTTCAAAGTGTTTAAAATCTGTTTTTTTTTTTTTTTTTATGTTTTTGAGTCAGTTTAGAGGTTATTAGCAAGCCCTCCCAATCCCCGGTCCAGAACGATCCCTACTTGCATCTTTACTACAATTTGACAACAAGGGGTTTAATTTGAGTGTTGGATTATTTCACATCAACTGGGAAATTGCTCTTCTAAAAGGGAATGTACCCTTTTGACTCCCAAAGAAGCATAATGCATAAATAGAATCCTTTATGCATATGTAAAAAGGTGATTTATGTATTTCATATTGTATGAAAAATGATGATATGAGTTGTACCAAGAACGGTACAAGACAATATCAGTGCAAGCCTAGGATCAAAACCATGGCAACTGTCAAGTGAGTGCTTAAGTATTTAAGAAATACTGAAGGATAAATTCATCAAGAATGAGGAAGAATTTGAGTAACACAATGGAAGCGTAAATGTATTAGATTATGAATCTAATATCGTATCCATCATTGGATGTCTCTTCATTATGAAAGAAGAAATAAATGGATATCTCTTTATTATGACTAAAGAGATATTTGGGTGGAAACGTTATAAGTAATGACTTTAGTGTGTTCCATCATGCATGCAAAATATATCGCCATATAGAAGTTTACAACAATGTTGTTTGGATGGGAAAGTTTATTATAAAGGGCAAAGATTATTGTTTAAAGCCATCTCATATAAATGTTATATGCTTAAATGATAAGTCCAATGAATATGCAATTGGGAGAATGTGATCTAAAGAAGTTAGATTCATGAGACCATTCTTTTTCGTATACATACCCTAAACATTCTTGATCATAAGATTGCCAATTGGGCATTGACAGTCCGTTAACAGCAGTACGTGCTATTTGTTCTCTTAGAGAGAGTGACTGGTCTCGAGTCATTGGTGCGACTGACACCAAGACAAGCATTTAGGTGCTCAATAGAGAATAAGTCCATTGAACGTGATCAACGAGGAGTTCTCATACTTATGTCACATTAGATCTCATGGTTGGGATAATGCAAAATAGTCCTTTGACCTGATACATCATAGTTGTCTTGTGGTTAGGTCATTGATCTTTGACTATATTAAAGTCACTCCATCAAAGGGTGTCCACGGCATAGTTGAGGTTAAGCCACTTAACCATGGAGGCAAGTGCATGCACAACAAAGAATCTCTAACCTTCAAACCGTTTGAGGGAGAATACTCTATTATATAATTAAGAATCTCTAGCCAGAGTATGAATGAGATTTAGGGAGTCATTCCAAATCACGTTCAACGTAATCATATAAGTAAGAGAATCATATTGGATAATTGACATGAATAAACTATCAAACCAAACAATGTGGTCAAGAGTATTGTATTAGAGAAAGACCGTATTGCATTGTAATCCTAAACTAAATAGGTTCTCCACCTCTTCTGATTAGCTTAGGTAGCCATGACATACTATTTGGTGTCACTCATGTTTTATGGAAGACCTAAAGGGAGAATTGAAAGTATGTTTCAATTCACAATTGATTTGAAGAGTTCTAATCACTCACTGCCTCGCTAAAAGGAACCTAATGGATCGTACACCGTGTAAGGTAGAGATTGAAGAAACAACAGAGATGAATAAGGATAATTAAATGGTTTAATTATTTATGGCTAAGATTAATTAATCAAACGAATAAGTTCATTTTAGCTTTTGATTAATTATTAGACCTCAAGGCCCATCGGGCTTAAAACCATCAAGCCCATTAACTTAAGTTGTATGACAACTTAATGAGTAAAGACTCAAAAGTGCCCAAACAACATAAAGCCTTTAGAAGGCTGGTCATATTATGAATGAAAGGGTTTTGGTTCTTTTTGTCACTTAAGTGAAGTGACTATATAAAGGACTTTATAGCCAAAATTCATTAGGGTCCTCTCTTGAGGAAATTGGAGAGAACAAAAGCTCTCCTTTTCTTTCTAGGAGGTTGGCCCCCTTGGAGGGGATTTACTAGTATCAATCCTCCACCAAGCTCACTCATCTCTTCTTCAAGTCCTTCCTTGGTGTGGAAACTTAGAGGTTCCCTTTCTTGGAGAATCCATTCATCCATCTTCCTCCAAGAAATCCATGGAGCTAAGAAAGGAATGAAGGCCCTCTCTCTTGGGTAATTAGCCTTTGCTTATGCAAAGAGGAATCAACAAAGGTATAATATTTCTTAACTCACTTTGTTCTTGAGTTGAGTCTTGGATCACCATAATTATTAGGCCTTGAATTTCATGGGTAAAGTTTTGTTTTTGAGTGCATACAAGCATGATTCCACCTTTTAATTGTTAATTGCATGCATAGATGTTGCTCAAATGAACTAGTTTTCACAAATATTTCCTTCATTGAGGTGATTTTGGTGTTAGACTTGCTTTGGTTCTAAATGTTGGAAATGTGCCCTAAAACCAATCATATGATGATACTTTACGGACATTTCACATGTTAAACTAATCTAGTTTAACTATAAAGGGCAAAGATTATTGTTTGAGCCGTCTCATATAAATGTTAT
Source organism: Malus domestica (assembly GCF_042453785.1). NCBI lineage: Eukaryota > Viridiplantae > Streptophyta > Magnoliopsida > Rosales > Rosaceae > Malus > Malus domestica. The sequence continues at coordinate 17,056,249 of NC_091670.1, forward strand.
ATGCTTAAACGATAAAGTCCAAGGAATATGTGATTGGGAGAATACGATCTAAAGAAGTTAGATTCATGAGACCATTCTTTCGTAGACACATCCTAAATGTTCCTGATCATAGGATTGCCAATTGGGCATTGACAGTCCGTTAAGATCAGTACGTACTGTGTCTTCTCTCAAGGAGAGTGACTAGTCTCGAGTCATTGGTGTGTGTGACATCAAGTCAAGTACGTAGGTGCTCAATAGAGAATGAGTTCACTGAACACGATCAACGAAGAGTTCTCATATTCATGTCACATGAGAACTCATGGTTGGGATAATGCAAAGTAGTCCTTTGACCTGAGGCATCACAGTTGTCTTGTGGTTAAGTCCTTGATCTTTGATTATGTCAAAGTCACCCCATCGGGGAGTCCACGGCATCATTGGGGTTAAGCCACTTAGTCATGGAGACAAGTGAATGCGCAACAAGGGATCTCTAACCTTCAAACCGTTTGAGGGAGAATACTCTATGATATGATTTAGAACCTCTGGCCAGAGTATGAATGAGATTTAGGAAAGCGTTCCAAATCACATTCAAGGTAATTATATAAGCACACGAATCACATTGGATAGTAGACATGAATAAATAAACTATCAAACCAAACAATGTGGTCAAGAGTATTGTATTAGAGAAAGACCGTATTGCATTTGTAATCCTAAACTGAATAGGTTCTCCACCTCTTCTGATTAGCTTGGGTAACCATGATATGCTGCTAGGTGTCACTCATGGTTTGTGGAAGCCCTAAACGTGTGTAATCACTAAAGGGAGAATTGAAAGTAAGTTTCAATTCACAATCGATGTAAAATGGTTTTAATCGCCCACTGCCTCGCTAAAATGAACCTAATGGATCGTACACCGTGTAAGGTGGAGATTGAAGAAACAATGGAGATGAGTAAGAATAATTAAATGGTTTAATTATTTATGGCAAGGATTAATTAATATGTTAATTAATCAAACGAATAAGTTCGTTAAAGACCTCGGGATAGTTTTGGGCCTCAAGGCCCAATGGGATTCGAACGTCAAGTCCATTGACTTAAGTTGTATGACAACTTAATTCACAAAGGCCCAAAAGCCCAAACAAAACCCCATGGCCGGCCATTTAGAGGAAGGGTAGTGAACTTGCTTTAATTACAAGTTTGCCACTCAAATGAATAAAGGTATAAATATGACTTTATAGCCAAAATTCATTAGGGTTTGTTTTGGAGAAAATTGGAGAGAACATGTCTCTCCATTTCTCTCTAAAGAGGCCGGCCCCTTGGAGGGTGTATCTAGCCATACTACTACTCCAAGGTCACTCATTTTCTTCTCCAATCTCTCCTTGGTGTGGAGACTTAGAGGTTCTCAATTTTGGGAACTTAGAGAAACCTTTTCATCCATCCAAATCCATAGATTTTAGATGCAAGGAATGAAGGCCCTCTCTTTGGGTGATTAGCCTTTGCTTATGCAAAGAGGAATCTACAAAGGTACAATTTCAACTCACTTTGTTTTGAGTTGAGTTTTGGTTCACCAATCTACTAGGCTTTGAATTTCTTGGTTAAGGTTTTGTTTTTAAGTGCATGCAAGCATGATTCCGCCTTTAATTGTTAATTGCATGCTTATAGATGTTGCTTAAATGAACATGTTTTCACAAAATAATCCTTTACTAAATCTGTAATCTAAACCAAGTGTCATTTCTCTTATTCCTTTTGTGTCTCCCCAAAAGAAAATATCAAAAAAGGGGGAGTATAGGAACATCAAAAACAACAAAGGAGGGTTTACTTCAAGAAATATTATCATTGATCAAGAGAAAATCTCTTCAAAAGTATCCTTTCATGCAATGTCATGGGGTGTTTCAATGTCTTAAATTCCCTTTGTTGGGTCATACATCAATCTTTTCATAGTTTAGAATGGTGGTTCATAAATTTTACACCTTCTCTCACATGACATTGGCATCTCTCAATTGATGTCTCACTCAAAGTCTCACAATATGTGCTCCCTTCATTCAAGGCTTTTGCCTTATTTTACACGCCATGTCCTTTGTTTATATTACGTAGGAAGTGTTGCCTCTTAAGGTCAATGAATTTTTAAAAGCTTGGTTAAAATTGGCATGACCTTTCTTGGTTAAGTGCTTGGATCTATGATTTTAAGATGGCTATCACAAATCCTTTCTCCCATGCTTTGACACATCATTGCAGGATTATAAGCTTGTGTTAATCTCATTATTAATGTTTGTGTATGCCCTTGAAGATTTGTCCATTGAGAACTGCATTGCATGTCTACTTTTCGTGTTCTTCAAATTGCATATCTCTTGGAAGCATAGATATTCAAACTACATTTTAGTCCATTATCTTCTGGTTGTTATGTTGTTGGTTATCTATTAGTGCAAATCTCTAATTATATGTGGTCATCTTGTTCAAGAGTTTGTTCATATTGCAAGCATCATTTATGGGGGAGTTTTCATTATGGGAGAGTTAAATCTCAACCCATGCATCTTTTTGTGCTTCTTATTTCTAGTCTAATTGTTTCAACACTTTGCTTGGGCTTATCCATATGATCTTATTGCAATTTCTTTATCCGTTGTGCTCTTGTTGTTTGTGTCTTGTGTATTTGCAGCAAATTTGACTACTTTGTGCATTTTTTTCCAACATGTCTTTGTCTTAACATGACAAAATGGGGGAGACAAATAAAAATTTCATTGTGTTTCATACCTTGCAAGCCTTTTCTAACCCATGATAATTTTCACTTGTTCTTGGCAAGAGTAGTTCATGTGCATGATTCATTCCTTGGCTCTTCTCTTGAGCGTGGGTGAGTGAAATTAGTTCTAGGTTTGGAGTATTTTGTCAAGGAAAATCAAAGGGGGAGATTGTAAAGTCTAGTCTTAAGTGTTTGGTTTCCCTTGTCAAATATTGTATTTGTGTACCAGATGCTCAATTTAGTTTTAGACTACATTATCTAATTATGGGATGCTGCTACTGGGATTAAACGTTCAAGGATGTGGCTCACCTCACTTCAAAAGGTTTGTTCATGCATGTGCATTTCATATCTATATTTGTGTTACATCCTGTCTAGTTTGATTGTCTAATCAGTTTTACGCACTAACTTCGAGCTGTTTAGGCACATAAATTAAGACAACCTACATAGGGTGATTGACACCTTTCTGCTGGTTGTCAATTTATAGCCATTGATCTGCCTAGATCTCTTTTGCAACTCACAAGTGTCCTTGGGACAAGTTGGCTAATAGAAAATCTTATTTCCTTGGGTATATTTGTTCTCTAGAGTTTCAGTTTGAACTTGGGGGTTTAAAATTTATTTTTAGAAAGATAGAGTTGCCTTAAAGGCCTTGGGTTTGCATCTTCTCCATTTATGAACCCTTGCCAAATCTTTTTCATGCATTAAACACCTAATCATTGTGCATTAGGGTTGCATTGTTTTAAGGTTTTGCATTAAAGTCTTGGTCTGGCTTTAAGCTTTAAATCCGATTTTTAGACCAAGTTTTAGGTTTCAAGTTAGATTCTTCCTTCAACTGTTTGACTGGAGAATCTGACTGATCATTTGAATCCAAATTTTATATGCATATCATAAAATCATATCATATCATTGATCGTGTTGATCTCGGTGCCAAAAGGTGATGACCTCAAGAGGAGTTGCCACTTCGTGAAGACCGAAGAAATCCATCTCATGTAAGCAAGGTTGCACAAAGGTAAAGCTGCTTCCTAGATAGAGAGCTAGGAAATGAGCTTATGTGATCTTTGTATGAACCTTTGTTTACACTAGTGGATTGGACTCAATGGAGAGTCCCCGTCTTTTTAACCGAGAGGTAGGTTTTTCCGGCCAAATATATCTTGTGTTCAAGTTATTTTTATTGTGTCACATATCTCACATACACATACATGATACATGTATTTTGTTGAACATTTAAATGGTATGTGCTCACAGTCATGCTCACTTAACACATTAATAACTTGCAACAAATAATAGCCTTGCTGACTAGGATAGTTTTTGGGAATTGAAATTAGTATTTGAATGTTCGATTTATTGACTAACAAATCTTAGTTGACTAGCAGGCTTGACTAGTCAGTCTAGCGGATTATAAATTCTATATACATGATATTCCACCTGGTACCAATTGTGACATCCCACATCGTCCATGGGAGTGATCCTTAAATGTATATTCCCATCCCTACCTAGCGACGAGGCCTTTTGGGAGCTCACTGGCTTCAGGTTCCGTCGGAACTCTGAAGTTAAGCGAGAAGGAGGCCAGAGCATTCCCAGGATGGGTGACCCACTGGGAAGTTGCTCGTGAGTTCCCAAAAACAAAACTGTGAAGGAATAGTAAGCCCAAAGAGGACAATATCGTGCTACGGTAGTGGAACGGGCCCGGGATGTGGTGAACCCGGGCTGGGATGTGACAATTTGGTATCAGAGCCAATCCTTGGCCGGAAGTGTGTCGACGAGAACGTTGGGCCCCTAAGGGGGGTGGATTGTGACATCCCACATCCCCTAGGGGAGTGATCCTTAAATGTATATTCCCACTACATAGCGACGAGGCCTTTTGGGAGCTCACTGGCTTCGGATTCCGTCGGAACTCTGAAGTTAAGCGAGAAGGAGGCCAGAGCACTCCCACGATGGGTGACCCACTAGGAAGTTGCTCGTGAGCTCCCAAAAACAAAACCGTGAGGGAATGGTAAGCCCAAAACGGACAATATCGTGCTACGGTAGTGGAACAGGCTCAGGATGTGGTGAACACGGGCTGGGATGTGATCGCCCAGGGGAGCGATCCTTAAATGTATATTCTCATCCCTACCTAGCGACGAGGCATTTTGGGAGCTCACTGGCTTCGAGTTCCGTCGGAACTCTGAAGTTAAGCGAGAAGGAGGCCAGAGCACTCCCAGGATGGGTGACCCACTGGGAAGTTGCTCGTGAGTTCCCAAAAACAAAACCGTGAGGGAATGGTAAGCCCAAAGCTGACAATATCGTGCTACGGTGGTGGAACGGGCCCGGGATGTGGTGAACACGGGCTGGGATGTGACACCAATTTCATAAAAGAACAAGGTAATTGTAGTATAGTCAGCTCTAATAAGGTCATTCTCCATAGGAATTATTTAAAAAAAATTATTGTTAAAACCAATTCTTTATTAATTATTTAAAACAAAGTTTAGAAAGGTTGATTTTGGAATTCAAAATAATAAACACGAATTTTAATTAAAACAATTTAAAAGATTCAGCAAAAGGAAAATAACTAAAAGGAAACGGTTTTGAAAATCATTATAAAAGCACTAGAGTTCTGCCATCACCTTAACAATTTCATGCAATTTAACCAATTACTTATGAATCACACATGCGTCTTTGAAGGTTAGATTTTCCTTATGCATATTCTCGTCGTGATAATCAAGCAAGAACGTATATATAACATGCATTCCGTCAAGACTCATTAAACTTTGTGAAAATCTTTTGAAAAACCATGCAATCCCTAAGAGTGTGATATACGCCTTAAGTGAATTACAATTATCAATCACAACAAACCCTACTCAATCCTCCGGTGATATTCTGACTGAATTGCATTTGATTACTTATCTATCATCCTATATAGAGACAATTTAAACACAATGATTAATAATTCAAAGTATGCATGCATAATATCATAAGCAATTAAATACTGACTACATATTCATGCTAAGACTCTTGGCCTCGCCTTAGACAAAGAAAGTTACTTACGTGTATTCATAATTAAGATCAAAGGAAATTTTATTGAATAGAAAAAGAGTGAAAACACCTTATAGAATAAAGTCTTCAATTTGCCAGAGCCTTCGACAATCTTCTCAAAGTTGTGTAGAGAATTCTATAAGCCAGTACCTTTATTATATACTACTACAAGACAAAATCCATCCTAGAAATGGTCTTCTAAAAACTAAGAAACAAAATAAGCTAAGAGAAACTAGAAAACAATTCCTAGTCAAACATGGATAAACTGCAAGTAAACTCATCTGCCACGTTTTAGACCGTAGAAACCTCCAAAAACAGGCTCAAAATGACTCTTTTTAAACTTTGAGATGTCCTGTACATATTTTTAGAAGAACCCATTGCCAAAAGACACCATCTTGGAAGCCAAAAAGCCTAAGTAAGCCAAAAACGTTACTTTGACAACTTCGCTTGCTAGTCTTTTATTTCATCCACCGTAAAATAACCACTTAGCTTCGCATCCTGGGCTCGACTCCGTCATAGCACGATATTGTCTGCTTCGCATCCTGGGCTCGACTCCGTCATAGCACGATATTGTCTGCTTTAGGAACTCACACGAGAACTTCCCAGTGGGTCACACATCCTAGGATCGCTCTCACACGAACTCGCTTAACTTTAGAGTTTCGATGGAACCCGAAGCCAGTGAACTCCCAAAAAGCCTCACGCTAGGTAGAGATGGGAATATACATATAAGGCTTATAGGATCCACTCCCCAGAGCAATGTGGGATGTAACAATCCACCCCCTTTAGGGGCCCGACGTCCTCATTGGCACACTTCCGGCCAGTGATTAGCTCTGATACCAAATTGTCACATCCCGGCCCGGGCCCCCACCACATCCTGGGCTCGACTCCGCCGTAGCACGATATTGTCTGCTTTAAGCCCAGACCACGCCCTCATGGTTTTGTTTCTAGGAACTCACACGAGAACTTCCTAGTGGGTCACCCATCATAGGATTGCTCTCGCGCAAACTCGCTTAACTTCGGAGTTTTGATGGAACTTGAAGCCAATGAGAAAAATAAGGGAGTCAGGGAGTAGAAGAATCAGGGAGGAAAGGGAAGGCTACTGCCCAACCGGAGGAGAGGAAACGAGATGTGGTTTGCCCAATCAGGAGAAAAAGAAGAAGGAACTGTCCAATTAGGAGAGGAGAAAGGAAATCCACCGCATGCATACAGCTCGATGACCTTCCAGCTTGTATCTCCACCCAAATTTGATAGGTTTTTGTTCTCGTATCACCAAGATCGAGCTCGTTGAGTTTCTGGTGTACACGGCAGCAATTCGCCATTTTTGAAGCCATCATTGTCGATTACCACTACCATTAGTCTTCCCTTGGACCCAGGATCAAGACCCAACTAGTGGTTGGGGCGGCGGAGCTTCGGAATCAACGAATCGAAGCACACCCTTTATAGGGTTTCCGACGGGTTTGAGACGAATTGGATCACTTCCTGGCTGAATTGGACCTCGGCCCAGGTATAAAAATTGTTCCTCACGTGGGCTGAGGCCCCACCTACCATTCCTAGACTGATTTGTTTACACTAATTTCATATGTGAGGTTTGATTGACAAAATCTCGTTGTAAGACTGTAGTTTTGATAGAGACCGCCACTTGGATATTAAATGAATCGACGATTCAACTGTTGGATCGTGACCAAAATTTAATGCTTTGTAACGTAATATTTGAAGACCAAGGAAACTTACGGATGGGGAATCCGACATGGGGATTTTCTCGAATTGGGTTTGTAAGCTAGTAAAATAAAACGTCGGCCGCCACTTAATTCTAGCAATTGGTAGAGATCCGACCGTTGGATCGTAATGAAATTTTAGTATGATGTTCTAGAAGCATAATGTGGATCTTTGGAAGCTATGGATCAGAAATCCGAGGTACGGATCTTCTAGATTGAGTTACGTAGCATTGTGGATCCTACCGTTGTGATCTTTGACCGACGGTTGACTTTTGGTCAATGGGTTTCAAATCATTCTAGAATGTCCTTAGGGATGTATTTTATGTAAGTTGCATGTTCTATTGATAGGAATTATGAGACGTTATTTGATAATTGGTCTAGACGACGATGGTTCGTGACGCCTCGATATTCGAGCTAGAGAATTGTAGCGCAGACTTCAGGTGAGTGGGTCTTTTCCTTTTTATCGTATATATATAATTGATAGTTCCACAAACGTTTTAAATTGATTTATGCATTTTATGCCATGTCATATATATATATATATATATATATATTCTAAAATACTATGATATGGTTGAGTTTTAGATTGCATCATGGCATAACCATATGCATATTACCTACATTGTTGTTAATGCCTTGAAGTGCTAAGGTGAACGCGGGACATACATGTAAGTACAGGTGAGTTTATGGTGTTATTTGAAATGATTGAGTTATGGCATGACTATATTAGTGTTTTATGCAACTCCGACACTGTCGTACAGATTGCAATATTAGGTAACTCCGACATTGTCCTATAGGTTGCAATAGGCAACTCCGACACTGTCGTACAATTTGCATTAGGCAACTTCGACTCATGTGTTATCATAGATTGATTTATGAGTCATACAGGTTGGATTAGACAACTTCGACTCATGTGCTATCATAGATTGATTTCTGAGTCGTACAAGTTGCGTTAGGCAACTCCGACTCGTGGGTTATCATAGATTGATGAGCACCTGATTTTATTATGTTGTTGCCGATATGTACTGATTTGGAATATTTCTGGATTTACTGTTGATTTACATTTGATTTCATACTTATACGTAGTATGATTTCCTGGAAACTATACAGGTATTACAGCGAAGGGTTATATCGTTTAGAAGGTCTTTATTAAAGCTTTATTTTCAGGCCTTCTCACTCTCGTTTTTTTTTTCCTCCAAGTTCTAGTAGCATAGTTTTTGTATCGACGAGGATTCGTGGCAAGTCTTGGTATTGGAGATTACCTTCAATGGTATGATTTTCAATCCACTATACTATACTTTACTTATGCTTTGACGTCACGTGTGAAATGGGTTCATTCCCTGTCACAACGCACTCTCGTATTTAGGCACTTTTAGGTTTAAATGTATTCACATATTCCACATCACTACACTTTATGGCTTCGTCACCTTCCAGGTGTCGGCCAGCACAACCCGATTCGGAGTCCTAGTGGACAATTCGGGTCAGGATGTGTCAAAGACTCACGAACATCATTCAATAGTAATCACTCCCAGATTCATTTGTTTGATCACGTTTTGTCCAAGAAGAAGTCACAAGTTCTACATTGGAAATATAAATCAAAGTATCAAAATATCACCAAAATAATTACCAAAATATACTGAGAATAAGATAAAGTATATAATATAAAATAGACTCATCAGGAGGCTGCCCTGTCTCAGGGCCAATACATAACACAAGCTTCTTTGAGGACTTACAACACGGCTCTTAGCTCTTTTTTTTATTTTTTATATTTTATAGATCGCCCACCAAGAGGGATTGCATGCGCGAGACTCGAACTTACGCTGTGATATAGCAAAGAAAACGATCATTACCGACTCAACTAACCCACATTGGCAGTTGCATTAAAGGAGAAAACTTTTAAGTCAAAACTCAACTTTTTTTTTTTTGTCAAACGATAGATTTTGTTAGATTGGTGTTACATTAGCTATTGATGGGGTTTGAACCCATACTGTCATGCAATGGCTCAACACATTTCCACCACTTGCAAGTAAGTCAACTTTGAATTTTAATAATTTGTGTATGTGCATTGAAGATAATTCGACTCGAAATTACAATGTTATTTTCCTTGTTGGAATGATACCATTGTAGGTCTCAAAAGTGGACTCTCCATGGGCTCTCAGACACATCATGTTTTTGACATAATATTTTATAATATTAGTACATTATTGACGTTAGGCGACAAAAAGTTCATAAAAAATACTACTTTTGAGAAAATTCCTTTAAAAACATTTCTCGTATAGCATTATCACATGACGTGTGGGTAATCAATGCCTTATAAATATGTTGGGTGCTTCCAAAACCCTCCATAGTTAAACAAAGAGTCCAAGACGCATAAATCCTTGAAAGTATGATCTAGGAGTGGGTTTGAAAAACCGAAAAGGCCTATTAACTATACAACCCTACGACTTACTCTTTCTCCCTCCTACTACCAATAGTCAAATGACTCTCTCTCTCTCTCTCTCTCTCTCTCTCCCTCCCTCCCTCCCTCCCTCCCTAGAGCAATGAGCACAGTGACTTTTTATTTAGGCCTTGTATATGAGGTTGCTTTCATGGGTCCGGCTTGATGTGTGTGCCGTTACATTTCTCCCCGCCAACGAAACGAAACAACACACCGAAAGCACAAAACAAAAAAGAAACAGTAGAAAGAAAGAAAAGATTTTCCCAAAATCCAATATATTTATACAAAAAAGAACAAGCGTGAAACCCACTCTGCTCTATTTTCACTGTGTCTGCTGCTGCACCACTACACCACTACACCACAACCCAAAGCAAAAAATACAGAGATAGAGGGAGAGGGAGGGAGAGAGAGAGAGAGAGAGAGAGAGAGAGAGAGAGATGGGTGTGAGATTGATGGGCTTTTCTTTTGTATAATGAGCAGAGGAGTAAAACCTCTTCTTCTCGGAAGAAGATTGCAATGAATCACAACCAACACCGAAACCCACAAAGCCATTCACTTTTGCTGGATGCTTTGCTCTGTGAGGAGGACAAATGGGAGGAGCACGACGACGACCAAGGAGAAGTAGTGGAACAAGAAGTGAGTAGTGGTGAGAACTACAACAACGGCGTCAGTGGGAAAAACCCAAACTGCCCTTCTCTGTTTCCCATGCTCCTGTTGGAACAAGATCTGTTCTGGGAAGATGAGGAGCTTGTCTTTGTTTTTTCGAAAGAGGAGCTGCAACAGACGCATTTCGCCAAACACTTGGAGAGCTTGGGGAAAGAGGAGTCGTTGATCTCCATGGCTCGCCGTGAAGCGGTGCTGTGGATGCTCAAAGTGAATTCCCATTACGGGTTCACAGCCCTCACTGCAATCCTAGCAGTTAACTACTTTGATCGGTTCATCTCAAGCCTCCATTTCCAGGGAGACAAGCCGTGGATGGTCAAGCTTGTGGCCGTCACTTGCCTCTCTCTGGCTGCCAAAGTGGAAGAAACCCAAGTTCCTCTGCTTTTAGACCTTCAAGTAAATAATCATTTTTTTGTGCTGAAAGAATCGATTTTTCTTCTAAATTTTCGATTAATCTCCAATATCTGAAACATGGATTTCGTTCTTTATCAGGTGGAGGACACAAAGTACTTTTTCGAGGCGAAAACGATTCAGAGAATGGAGATTCTGGTGCTCTCAACTCTCCAATGGCGGATGCATCCAGTGACCCCACTTTCGTTTGTCGACCACATCTTAAGGAGGCTCGGATTGAAAACCCACCTCCATTGGGTGTTCCTCAAGCGCTGCGAGCGTCTCCTTCTCTCTGTAGTCGCCGGTAAGCAGAATCCGTAACGCTTTCATTAACGCAGAAAGCTTTAAATGTTTTTTCGATAAGAACAAAGAGAAGAGCTAGATTTAATACATTTTAAGTGTTTTGTCTCGTCAATTTGTTTACTTTTTCGTATTGGGTCTCTTTCAGATTCGAGATTCGTCGGTTATTTGCCTTCTGTGTTGGCCACTGCAACAATGATGTGCGTTATAGACCAGGTCGAGCCTTGGAATGCCATTGAATACCAGAACCAGCTTCTTGGTGTTCTCAAAATAAGCAAGGTTGGTGCTTTTTATGTTTTTGTTTTTTCCGTTTAGCAAAATGATATTCTAAACTAGTCTAATCTACGAAATAAGACATTCGAACTTGGATGATGAGACAATGCAATGCCAACGTTATGTTTTTGTTTCATTTAATTTGATTACTTTGATCGGTTTCAATCTTCTTCAAACAGAAGATCAATAAATGCACGTTGTTAAATTTGTGTAATCCTGTTTAATTATTGCTTAATTAAGTGCTGCTGCATTGTGAAACAGGAAAAAGTGAACGACTGTTACAGTCAGATACTCGACTATGATTACGCTTGCAGCAACACCACAACCATCGCCACCGCCGCCACCGCCGCCACCGACAAACGCAAGCACGATCAAATCCCGGGCAGCCCAAGTGGAGTGATTGATGCATATTTCAGCTACGATGAAATCTCAAACGACTCGTGGGCACTGGGATCATCGGTTTCTTCGTCCCCAGAAGTACATTTCAAGAGGGCTAGAAATGCTGAAGCAGAAGAGAAAGAGATGAAATTGGCTTCACTCAATAGGCTCTTTGTGGGTATTATTAGTAGCCCACCTTAATTAATCTCATTAATTAATTTGTCTTCCTTTTTAAAAACCCAACAAAATAAAAAATAAAAAAAAAAACATGGTTATCATGGCAATTTCATTTTGGTGAAAATCTGAAGTGCTGAGCTGCTGCCGCCGCCGCCTTAGAAATGTATTTCTCTGGTTTAATCATGGCGCTGTGGGGATTATTTACTATTATTTGATGGCAAATTACAGCAAAAAGGAGGGGCAAGATTGGGAATTTAATTGAGAATTACTCTTTACATGAAGTCTGCTTCTTTGTAAAATTTTATGGAGCACTCATATATGTTCTTCATTGTATCTCTCTTGGAACCATTTGGACATATAATATTAATAAATAAATTTAAACACCAATTTTGTTCGCTTGTGTCAGAATACTATTTGTTCACTTCTCATTAGCTCGAACGAATGATGCAGAAAATTGGTGTCAGATCTGTCAGGTATCGAAATCTCAATTGATTATTTTTTTTTATAAGCTCTATTTATTATTTGGTCATTGAATATGGGTTTTACTTGATTGATGATAGATTTCAACTTATATTTTAAGTGTAATTTAATACTAAGGTTTAGGTGGTATTCATCTTCACTTGTAAGTAAGAGGTTTTAGGTTGGATTTGCGTCAAACACAAATTTATATCAAATTATTGTTAGCGTATTGATGCTTAAACTACTTTCCCATCGTTTTAGTGTAGATAATATCGTTTGTTAAAAAAAAAAAAAAAAAAAAAAAAAAAAAAACTTTTATATTAAGTACATGACCAGAATTTTCTAGTATGTTTTGGGACTTTAGTTATTAGATTTTTGGTCAAAGTTTCGGTTGTATTAGAGTAGGACGTGACCAAAACGATTTTCTTTCAAATATCAATCACTAAAATGATTATTGTTTAAGATGTTGATGTTGCCGTCTTCAATCTTTGATCCTTATATTATAGATATTTATTCTATAAGTTCATATTCAATTTTGATCAACTTAACAATTGAAATTTGACTTATGATTAATTTTGTTATTACTAGTTGGTCTAGTAGCATTCAACCTTTACTTGGTTGAAAGAGATTTCAAAATTGACTCACATAAATGTGATTAGGACATATATTCGTAATGAGTTTGATGTTAATTTGTTCATAGAATTTCTTTTTTACACTAAAAAGACCCTCAAACTATCTATAATTGAGACGTTAAATTTGAAGTAAAATTGTCACAGCCCGTCCCGGAAAATTATTCTCATGGATGGGAAATGTCGAGAATACCCTTAAACGTTTCATGAGATTTAATATTAGGGTTTATTTGGTTGCCCTAGCTTAATTTTGGATAATTTGGGACTTGGACTTTCTGTTTGGTTGTAGATGTGGGTTTAGGGATGTGTTAGTGTGAGGACCACACACACACACACCCAAAACTTTTTCTCTCTCACCCTCCCGTACTCTCTCTCTTGGACGCACTCTCTCTCTCTTTTCTTCTCTCTTGTACTGACTACACCCAAAACCCATCGAAAGTGTAAAGATCGAGGGTGTGAAGCACACCATTGTGTTCGTGAGAACCATACGAGTTGAATGGTACCATTTTCAGGTAAGAACTCCTTTGAAAACTCGTGAAATCTGAACCCCGATTTGAGGTACTATTCATGCTCACGTAAAATGTTGATTTTTAGGGAATTTTAAGGACATAGGAAGCTTTAGGAGGTCCTAAGGAAGCTCGGAGTGGTTCGTTGGGTGAAATTGGATGTTGAGATCATGATTTTCAAGTTTGGCCGGATTTTGTGGAATTTCTCCGGCGAGATTCCGTGACTTTTGAAGCTTCAAATTGGTGAGACTTATCCCGAGGACGAGCGCGTTCAAGGGCGACTCGGGGGCTACGACCCTTCGACATACAAATGAGTGGGCTTTTGGTTTTCAATATATATTTATATACTTGATATTTTCCCAGAAATATGTGTTTAAATGAAAGTATGCCTTGAATGCCATGCATATGAATTTATATGTCGTATATGAATTGGTATATGATGCATAATATATAATTGTGGTGCTGCGGACGCTTAGGTAAGCTCATGTAAGTTATGTTTGATTATGTGAATCATCAATGATGTTATATGTGATTGAATAACGTTGAGCTCATAAAATTGCACCTAGGGTGATTGTGATTTAACCAGAATTATGGCACATACCTGTTTATTATGTCACCTCCCACACCATATGCTCATATTGGATCCAATTTAGGTGCACAGTCCTGTCGTACAGACCATCTTAGGTGGTTCCGACTCGTAGGTGACTAGTGATTTTTCGCCCAGCTATTGTGTGAGAGTAGTATTGAGCATGATTATATTACACCCATTATTATCGTACAGACCTTTTCATTTGGTTCCGACTCTTGTGCAGTATAGTGCCATATAGGTCATTGTAGTGAGTCCGGCTAGATTGACTTTTGAGCTATGAATTCAGCCGTACAGACTATTGATGCGATGAAAGTTAAGCACTCAAATTAAACCCTCTTATTGTCAAATTGTAGTATAAATGCAAGTAGGGATCGTTCTAAACCGGGGATTAGGAGGGCTTGCTAAACCTCTAAACTTACTCAAAAACATAAAAACAAAGTTAAAAACGTTTGAATAGACTCAAGGGACTCAAAACAGATTCTAAAGACTCAAAACAACTTAAAAACACTCAAAACTGCCTAAAAACACAAACTGGGCAGATTTGACTCTAACACAACTTTGGACGAATTTAGTGTTTTGACTTAAATCAAAACACTCTAAAACACAAACAAAACAGATTTTAAACACTTTGGAACAAGAAAGTAAAATGGGAGTTTTGATTTGGATGAATTTGAAATAAACAAGCAAGTTATAAAACTAGGCAGATTATAAAATGAATTTGAGAAATAAAAAGATGGAGGGATTAGTTAGAGGTCCGTTCTTCACACATGACACACTTGTACATGAATCGATTTCCAATTGCTTTTCAATAAACTATGATACTCAACACCCCAGATTAATCGTGATGCACAAATTAACCCTCAGATTTTCCTTTACTCATTGAATTGGATGAATGCATGCGACAACTCAAATCATTCTCTAAAAGTCCCCTATATGAATGCATAATAGAGATACAATCAGAGATCATTACGTTCAATGAAAATCATAAGTGTTGACGAGGCAATTATAACTATGAATGCATGATACAATTGCCAAGAATTCAATTAACGCGATTGTGATAGACAACCTTCACTACTCATGAATATAAACTTGTAACGATTAAGTGAAACTCATTTATATTCTAGCATCTAATTCATGCATGAAAATTAAGTATGCATCCTTAATAAACATACAAGAATCAGTTATGAATAAAATAGATAATTGAATTGCAATCACAACTTATCAAATCATAATTGGAAGAAATCAATTCAAATCTCAAGCATGTTCATGGCTTCAAACTTCCCCCTAACTAAATAGGGGTTTAGCCACTCATAATTGCAACAAAATTAGAAAATAAAAAGTAGACATTGAAAGCAAGAACGGAGTATACCTAAAACGCTCCAAAGTTCCAAGCTTGAAACATCAAGGACCTTTGTTTTCACCACCTTGTTGTAGCACAAGTGTCTAGGATGTGTATGCATATATGGATGTAATGGATTTGCACGACTAAGAGATGAAAGTGTATGGATTGGTGAGATGTAGTATGGCTAGATGAATGGATTGTTGGAAATGTGCCCTAAAACCAATCATATGATGATACTTTACGGACATTTCAAATGTTAAACTAATCTAGTTTAACATATAAAGGGCAAAGATTATTGTTTGAGCCGTCTCATATAAATGTTATATGCTTAAACGATAAAGTCCAAGGAATATGTGATTGGGAGAATGCAATCTAATGAAATTAGATTAATGAGACCATTCTTTCGTAGACACATCCTAAATGTTCCTGATCATAGGATTACCAATTGGGCATTGACAGTCCGTTAAGATCAGTACGTACTGTGTCTTCTCTCAGGGAGAGTGACTAGTCTCGAGTCATTGGTGTGTGTGACATCAAGACAAGTACGTAGGTGCTCAATAAGAGAATGAGTTCACTGAACGTGATCAACGAAGAGTTCTTATATTCCATGTCACATGAGAACTCATGGTTGGGATAATGCAAAGTAGTCCTTTGACCTGAGGCATCACAGTTGTCTTGTGGTTAAGTCCTTAATCTTTGATTATGTCTAATTCACCCCCTAGGGGTGTCACGGCATCGTTGGGGTTAAGCCACTTAGCTATGGAGACAAGTAAATGCGCAACAAGGGATCTCTAACCTTCAAACAGTTGAAGGAGAATACTCTATGATATGATTTGGAATCTCTGGCCAGAGTATGAATGAGATTGGGGAATGCGTTCCAAATCACATTCAAGGAAATCATATAAGCAAATGAATCACATTGGATAGTAGACATGAATAAATAAACTATCATACCAAACAATGTGGTCAAGAGTATTAGATTAGAGAAGGACCGTATTGCATTTGTAATCCCGAACTGAATAGGTTCTCTAACCTCTTCTGATTAGCTTGGGTAACCATGACATGCTGCTAGGCGTCAACCATGGTTTGTGGAAGCCCTATACGTGTATAACCACTAAAGGGAGAATTGAAAATTGTTTCAATTCACAATCGATGTAAAATTGTTTTAATCGCCCACTGCCTCGCTAAAAGGAACCTAATGGATCGCACACCGTAAAAGGTAGAGATTGGAGATTAAACGGAAATGAGTAAGAATGATTAAATGGTTTAATCATTTAATTTATGGCAAGGATTAATTAATATGTTAATTAATCAAACGAATAAGTTCGTTAAAGACCTCGGGATAGTTTTGGACCTTAAGGCCCAATGGGCTTCGAACGTCAAGCCCATTGACTTAAGTTGTATGACAACTTAATGAATAAAGATTCACAAAGGCCCAAAAGCCCAAAATTCCCAAGGTAGGCCGGCCATGAAGATGAATTAGGGTTGTTTGGTTATTTAGGTCACTTAAAGAAGTGACTATATAAATGACTTTATAACAAAATATTCAAAAATGTGATTAAGGGTTTATTTTGGGTGAAAATGGGTGAGAATTGTCTCTCCATTTTCTCTCTAAAGAAGCTAACACCTTGGAGGGTACATCTAGCAATACTACTACTCCAAGGTCACTCATTTCTTCTACAATCAAACCTTGGTGAAGAGACTTAGAGGTTCCCTATTTTGGGAACTTGGAGAAACCTATTCTTCCATCCAAATCCATGGATCTAAGAAGCAAGGAATGAAGGCCCCTATCTCTTTGGGTGATTAGCCTTTGCTTATGCAAAGAGGAATCTACAAAGGTATTAATTTCAACTCACTTTGTTTTGAGTTGATTATTGGTTCACCAATCTACTAGGCTTTGAATTTCATGGGTAATGTTTTGTTTTTGAATGCATACAAGCATGATTCCGCCTTTAATTTGTTAATTGCATGCCATATGATGTTATTCAAATGAACATGTTTTTCAAAATAAATCCTTCATGGATGGAGGTCACGGCAAGGAAATTGTGTTTGTGAATGAAGTTGTGAGATGTGAAATGTAGTGTCTTTGGATGATGGCCTCCCAAATTATGGTGAAGGGTGGATGTATTTATAGGCTAGGGAGAGGAGTGTATGGAGTTGTAATGAGTGGATGTAATGGGTGTAGTGGGTGAGTGTTGTGGTAATGAGTGGATGTAATGGGTGTAGTGGGTGGATGTTTGGTAATAAGTGAATGTAATGGGTGTAGTGGATGAATGTTTGGTAATGAGTGGATGTAATGGGTGTAGTGGGTGGATGTTTGGAGAATGGATGTGTTGGGTGAAATGAGTGGATGTAGTGGTAGGTGAATGTGTTGGGTGAAATGAGTGGATGTAGTGGTAGGTGAATGGATGTGTTGGGTGAAATGAGTGTGCTAAAATGGTTATTTATAGGGAGAGGATGATGCACAAACTTCAAATTTCGTCCATTCCTTTTGCTCCAAGCATATGCCATCTATTCCATGCCCAAAAATGCTCCAAAATGCTCCAAAATGCAGTTCTTTGCCACATTAACCCTTTGGACCTACAAACACACAAAAATAGCTTAAAATACTAAAATAACTACGAACTAACAACATAAATGCCAAGAAACAAGCTAATTAAGTCGCATAAATATGCTCCTATCAACTATCATAGGGGTTCCGGCTAACATGTTATATTTATATGAAATTATTCTTACCTGAATTGCTTACTCTGTTATATCTTGGCATGGCATACATATGAATATGATTATATGAAGCATGAATTGAGTTGATAGTTTACATATATATTTATGTATATGCTTATATCTTAATTCTGGGAAAAATTATACATGTTTTACAGTGAAGGGTTAGATATGTGGATAAATGAAATGGTTTTGTAAAACATTTGTTTTTGCCCACTCATGTTTTTTGTTTTGCACCCCTCCAAGTTTTAGGTAAGCTTGTTGTCGGTGGCCTTGAGGATTTCGGCGATTCTGACCTATCTAGATAATTGTAGGACATCTTACGATATTGTATAATTAGTACTTGTCCTACTAGACTGCACCTAGACTTTCTATGCTCTGATTAGGAGTATTTACTTCTGTATCTTACTCCTAACACTTCTTGTTTAGTAGTGCACTCTAGTATATTCGGTTTTAATTATTCATATATTTCTTATCTTTATTGCTTCCGCACTGTGTATATGGCTACGTCACCCTCACGTGACGGCCAGCATGCCTTGATCTCGGTTGGGGTGTGTCAAAAATGTCACACAATCAAAAAAAAAAAAAAAAAAAACTTCTATTTATATGTCAATCTACATAAATTTACCTATAAATATTTTAAGTAAAAAATTAAATGGATTTGCAGGTGAGATTCTTTTATCGGGGAGGTTTTTTTTTTTTTTTGTTAACACATGATATGATCTATACTAATGGGAAGTGATGAGCTTAGTCTCATAATGAGCTAGTAATAATGTAGTTGAAATTTTTTTTTGACCAAAATCGAAACTAAAATCTCTCATTTACAAATAAAAATAAATACTATTATGATGTATTACTAAGTTGCTTTTATTTGAGAGTTTGACCTCGTACAAAGAGGCAACTTCTTTTATTTTTTTTATTTTTTTATGCAATATTTGTAACGTGGTGCCCATTGTCGTCTTGGTGTAAGATATAAAGGTCACACTAATCCTTCTCCCTACGCAACGTAATCCCCTCCCTAAATAATTGGTGAATAACTTTAAAGTCATAAAAAATTGGATAAATTACATAAAATTACCTTAATTATGGGTTGAATTACAATCTCATACCTCATATTTTAAAAATTACAATGTCATACCTTATTTTACAAATTTGTTGCAATGTCAGACATCCGTCAGTTTTTCTGTCAATTTTTTTGTTAAATGCTAATGTAGTTTAAAACGAGGCTTACTCCTTAGCCCAACTAGATTAAAAAATTAAATAAAATTAAAAATTAAAAAATAAACATTTTAACATTTTAATTAAAAAATGTGGGACCCACCCTTTACAACTAAAAGTAAAATCACCCTTCTTCCCCATTCTACCGGCAACAACGACCTCGCCCATCTCCGAGCACCCCAACCTTGCCCATCTACTCTGCAACTCCAAAATGCCCTTCGCCACCACCCCCATGACCTCCACCCGCCTCACCATCACCACCCTAAAGTTAACCCCGCCAAACCCATCTCTTTCAAATGCTTAACCACCACTACCCACATCCAAGGATAGTGGGCTATTGGCTAACTAGGATTTAATAGAAGATGAGTAATGGGTGGGCTATTGGCTAACAGTGGAAAGAGTATTGGGATTTTTTTATTCGAATTGGATTTAAAGAATTTGTGTTTTCAGAAAATTTATCTGGGTTTTTTTTTAATTTTTTTTTTTATGAAAATGGATAGAAATATCATTACAGCTTAAGAAATTTCAGCCATCTCCTCTGCAACTCCCAACTAGGAAGCAAGAGTCACCATATGCAAGCAAAGTTGAAGACCTGATCCCGGGATTCAGACTGGCTCGGCAAGCAATCTTGGATGTGGGTGGTGCTAGCTGCATTTGATAGAGATGGGTTTGACAGGGTTAACTTTAGGGTGGTGGAGGTCATAAGGATGGTGGCGAAGGGTGTTTTGGAGTTGTAGAGTAAATAAGTGAGGTTGGGGTGCCCGGAGATGGGCGATGTCGATGTCGTCGAGTAGAATGGGTGAGGTTGAGTCACACAAAAGTTTTTCACTTTACTGAACTTAACCATATTGCAGGAAGGAACAAGTTGCAAAATAATTGCAGCAGCTGCCTTCCCCTGGTTCAATTTCCAACTGTTTAAGGTATAATTTTTCTTAACTAAGTTATCTAATTGCCATTCATTTAAATTGTGTTGTATGTAGTTTATAGGTGTTCTGAGTTTATGTATTTGTATGTAATCATTTTTGTATAGATGTACAAAAAATGGTTTGCAATGTTCGTATGAGCTTAGTTTCTCGTTTGAGAATTAGTTGGGTCTCGCGAATAGATGCGAAAACATGACTGCAGTCCAATTAATTCTTGAATTGTCCCAAAGTTTTGGACAGTTTGAGATTGCACATTTACATGTTGTTGTTTGTGATTCACGCATTAGAGTTTAAACGTGGGAAATGTGGTAGCATCTCTTTGCGTTCTTCGGGTGCTTCGTAGTTTTCTGTATCTACATCGTGCACTTGAAGAAATGCAGGGAAACGTTGCCGAATTTTTCCCACTCTAATGTGTTGGAATTGTAAATTACATCACGTAACTGTGCATTCTCGAATGAGATAAGACCCATACCGGAGGCATAAGGTGGCATGTCATGATTGAAGTCGTTGTAACCCTTGTAAAAAAATTTTGTTTGCAAGTGAAATGGACAAACAGTGGATACATAATCCTAATAGATGTGCTGATGAATATTTAGATGGAATAAATCAGTTCATTGATTTTGCAATTGCAAACAACCGTGGTTTAACTCAAATTCGGTGTCCTTGTAGAAAGTGTAACAACTTAATGATTGAATATTTTGAAACTGTTCAACACCATTTGGTGAGAAATGGGATGATGGAAACCTATACTACATGGAACAAATACAATATGCTTAATCCTCCGACACTACTCGAGCAGTGGATACAGTTGACTGTTATGGATCCAAATGATCAAATTATGGATATTATCAATGATGCTTTTCCAACCACTAGTTCGAATACGAATGTGGAAGTAGAAGACGACATCCCTCCCACCATGGACAGTGAAGCATTCCAAAAATACGAAAAACTATTAAAAAGTGCCAAGCAAGAATTATAC
The DNA here is from genome assembly GCF_042453785.1 of Malus domestica. Lineage (NCBI taxonomy): Eukaryota > Viridiplantae > Streptophyta > Magnoliopsida > Rosales > Rosaceae > Malus > Malus domestica. The sequence goes on from NC_091670.1 coordinate 17,077,661, forward strand.
CTCGGTTGCGAAGGATTTTCTATGCTTTTGGCCATTGTTGAGTTGATGCATGGAAAGACAAACTTTCGTATGTTGAATCAGTGTTTTGATTACTTTTTTGGGGTTTTCAAGAGGATGTTTCCAAAGGATAATTGCCTTCCTAAAGATCATAGAAGTGCAAAGAAGGTGCTGAGTGGTCTTGGATTAGGATATGAAAAAATTGACGAGTGTAAAAATAATTGCAGTTTGTTCTACAAAGAGAATAAAGCATTGGATAAATGCCCTATATGTAATAAGTTGTGATTTAAATTGACATCTCAGAATAGAAGAACGAAGATTCCATAAAACGTTATGCATTATCTCCTACTAAAGCCCAGGTTGCAGCAATTGTATATGTCAACGCACACTGCAAGTGACATGAGGAGGCATAAGGATAGATGGATGGATGACAATGTTATAAGACATCCTGCAGATGGAGAGGCCTGGAAAGAGTTTGATCGGATGTACCTCGAATTTGCACGTGAGCCCCACAACGTTAGATCGGGACTTGCGACGGATGGGTTTAATCCGTTCAGGGTTCTAAACCAATACCACAACACTTGGCCAATCTTCACAATTTTGTATAATTTGCCGCTATGGATGCAAATTTTCTCCTCCTCAATCTTGGACAATTTTGAACCTACAAAACAACTAGCACCTTAGGTTAAGGCCAAAAGCCTCACACGCCCATGATAATGGGGGGGGGCTTTGGCCGAAGAACCTCCGATGCCAAAGTTAGAATTTTGGAGAGAAATAGTGTTTAGAGTATTTAGGATTTTTTGTAAGAGAATTGGAATGACTTTTTGGTGAGAATAGGTGCCTATTTATAGGATTAAGCTTACCTATTTTTCCCCTTGGTGTGGCCGGCCTTGATGGTTTTTGTGGTTATGATTTTGGCTTAATTAGCCAATTTATTGGCTAATTAAGTATGAAAGAAGTAAATGGGAGGTTATAAAATTATTTATTTGTACAAATGGGGTAGTAAAATGGGGAAAAGTAAGAAAGACTAAGAAGAATGTGAGGTGCCGGCCACTACCTATTTTTAGGGTGAATGGGATATATTTTGTGATTAATTGGGTAATTTAATTGATGTTTAATGGATTAATTGGGTAATTAATCCATTAATTAACCAATTAACATTATTTTGTAGGTTACCTTGCAAAAGGGGATTTGATGAGATGGACTTTGAATTGGTTACCTCTTTTGGAGCATTTTTTATTTTGTTGAAAGATGATTCTCCGCTACTCGCGCGTAGGAATCCCAATGTGCCTCAAGGGTATTCTTGTCCTTTTTTATCCAAAGATCCACGTGTTGCCTTGTGATTATTTTTGGCTCCACAGCCGCCATGGAAGTGAATGAAAAAATAATTTATGTTGATGACATTGTTAATAACCGAAGATCCGAGCACGTGTATTGATGTGTATTTACAACCGTTGGTCGATGAACTAAAAGAATTATGGGAAAACGGTGTTCCCACGTACAATAAATCTACGGAGAAGATGTTCACATTGAGAGCAGTTGTGATGTGGACTATAAACGATTTTCCTATGTACGATATGATCTGGGTGGAGCACTAAGGACTACAACGAATGCCCAGTTTGCAAAAAGGACACAACGTCTAGTTGGCACACGAGAAAAGTTTGTTACCTAGGGCATCGTAGGTGGTTGTCATGGGACCATGAGTGGCGTCAAAACGAGATAACCTTCTTTAATGGCACAGAGCTTCGGCCAAGACCCAAAGAATGGTCCGGCTATGAAATTTTGGCTCAGGTGAATTGGTTGGATTTTGCTCCATTAGGCAAGTCCGTAAATAAGATAAGACCAGACACACATCCAAATTGGACACACAAGACAAGGTTGTTCGAGCTCCCGTACTGGTCCAAATTAAAATTAAGACACAAGATCAAGGTAATGCATGTTGAGAAAAATATGTTTGATACACTGATTAGAACTATACTGGACATCAAGGGAAAAACAAAGGACACAATAAAAGCTCAGATTGATCTGGAAAAAATGGGCATTAGGCCAGGTTTATGGATGGTAAAGGATGAAGACATAGCTAGAAAGAAGCTCGCATCATTTTCGGTGAAACCGGAAAAGAGGAAAGAGTTTTTGCAATTTCTATCTTCTGTAAAGTTTCCAGATGGGTATACTTCAAACATCGGTCGTTGTGCAAATGTGGATGGAGGTAAATTTTCCGGACTCAAGAGTCATGATTGTCATGTCATACTTCAATGTTTTCTCCCAGTGGAAATTCAACACCTCTTGCCCGAAGATGTGGTGAAGCCGATTATGTTATTGGTGAGATATTTTTCTCAATTAACTGCAAAAACTTTATGGAAGTCTGATATTAAACAGTTGTGCGACGATATTATTGGAGTGCTATGCAAGTTTGAACAAATATTTCCTCCAGCTTTCTTCACAAGCATGATCCATATTATGATTCACTTACCGAATGAGGCACTTCTAGCCGAACCCGTCAACTATCGATGGATGTATCTGATTGAAAGGTATATAATCACCACAAATACTTTAGTTCGTGATATATGTATAATTACACTAATTTTATACAATAATTTGTTTATTGATGCAGACTACTAGGTGAATTAAAAAAGAGTGTACGAAATAGGGCAAAGCCCAAAGGATCAATCGTGAAGCCATGGGTCGGCTTTGAATCGCTTACATTTTGTGCAATGTACCTACAAGACATTGAGACTATGTTCAACTGACAGCAACGCAATAATGACGGTGGTGTAAGAAGTGAAAATTTTTCTATTTTTTCCCAAATTACATAACGATTTGGTGAACCAATCAGAGAGGAGGCGTTTGGCAAAAAGGACATGGAGGCAGCACATTGGTTTGTACATAACAATTGTGATGAGGCAATTACATACCTAGATGAGCATGAAGAGTTGATGAAGCAGGAACATTCTTCACATTTATATGCCAAAAAGCATCATGAATTGTTTCCTCAATGGTTTCATGAAAATGTATGTTGTTCGTGTTTCGGTTTTTTACATAATTGTACATGTTAAACTAACACAACATCTTTTGGTCTTTTATTTAGGTGAAGAAATTGAAGGAAATTAATTCATCCGCTTACAGTGAAGAATTGTACAGCTTGGTGATTGGGTCTATAAGCACATAATTGTACTCCAGTTGTCATGTAAATGGCATTAAGTTTTTTGCAGCTGATGGCGATGACAAGCTTTGTACATAAAATAATGTTGGAGGTTTCAAGTAGAATATGAATTAGGAAAATCTAACCTTCAAAGTGGCATGTGTAGATCATAAGTAATTGGTAAAAGTTCATAGGATTGCTAGGTGATGGTGGAACCCTAGTGTTTTCTTAATTTGATTTCTCTAAAATTGTTTCCTTTTCTTTCATCTTTAATAGTGCAGATTAGTTTAATTTTATTAATTAAATTCGTTTTTAGTTTAAGAAGGTTATAAAATCAATCATCTCAATTTCTACTTTACAATAATTAATTGGAATTTGATTTGCTTCGAATTATTTAATAATCCCTGTGGAGAACGACCTTGCGAGATCCGTTTATACTACAACAACCTTGTAATTCTTGCAAGTATTATAGGAGTTTTTAGCCCATTCACATGTGTAGTAAAATCCCTATCACGTGTCTTTACCAACTAAACAACATTCTTCAGGGTTTTTTACGCATGTTTACTAACTAGCTCTTAGTATATTCCTTTTTCTTTCGAATGTTGGAAGAGATCATAAATTTGATTTTTCTTTTTCAATTAAGCAATGATAAAGCTAAATAAATAATAACGGACTACTCAAGAAAGCGATCAGTGATTATGAACTAAACAAAAACTTAATTACAAAAATCACAATGGTGCTTTCTCCATTCCTTGATTAAGACTACCAAAATTGACAATAAGAAACGCCATGATCTGAGGGTTATATATATACATGTAATGCTATATCAGTTACATAATTCTATACATGTTACGCTGCCTTCTGTGATTTCTGAAGCACTTGTATTGTTTTGCAGGGAGGAACCAACAGAGCCATTTACATATTTGCAGCTGGATCCCCCGACAAGAGAGGTGAAACTTGAATGAAGCCACCTTAGTAATCGAAATCAATATCCCCCAACTAAGATTACGGCTCCCAATGCAGTTGAGTTTAACAACTTATTTGAGTTTTATTTGAACCATCAACTTTCTGTCATCTTTTCTTATAATATAAGCATTTGTGGCTGTTCATTTCTACAATGCAAGTGTAGCTGCAATTCAATAGTTTTGTCCATCGCATTTTATCAAGTGCCGGTTTTTCTTTATATCCAAGGCTAAAGAAAACTAGGTGCATTACTGTTATTCTTGCTATGAGATATCAGATTTTGAGTGATTTGCATGATCAAGTATGTATAGACTGCAATCGTATAAAAAATTCATGATTGTTTTTTCTTTCTCAAACTTTGTCTACAACTGCTGAACAAAACTTTATTCATATGTGGAGATGTGGGTTGTCCGCCTCCCCATTTGTCCAAGTCATGAATATGATACATAAGTACACACACACACACACACACATATTCATCCTTACCTCCAGCCAGAACAAGTACATGCTTGCCCTCTTCCATCATTCATCAATTCCTTGCAAGTCATGCATTGTCTTGTAAACTATTTTTCAATACAAAGTTTATTGACTGCATGCTTCCTTGTTCTAGAAAAGTTCATCATTTCAACTAACCGACAAGGTGAACCTTTTCTGATGTTGAATGTAGTGTTTCCCTGCATCTGCATGTTTTATCCTTTTAACTTTTCTTTTTCATGTTTATCATATATGTTTGCATAAGGCATGTACATAGGTTATACCTATAGGCATGTGGGATACTATAGATGTTCCTATTGTGCATCAATATATATTTTGCATGTGTATGGGTAATTTGATAATTCAATTCCTTCTTTAATGGTATTAATGAAATTAAAGTTATATCTTATTTTGCTTCAAGGTTAGGATATTTTTTAGCATATCCAAACCAAATTAAGGTAGTGGAATGTAACTTTTTTATTAATTATTTTTGTAGATGTCAATCTTAATTTCAAACCGCCGGGCAGCTAGTAAGGTCAGTCAGACACCTTCTCCAGTAAGTAGTGCTACTGCCAGGTCCCCACTTGATATGGGCACAATGGGTGTCCCTCTGGTCACGCCTTTGGGGCCAACGATGTCTATGGCTCATTCGTCATTGACTTATTCGGTGATGCATCTTGTACTCAGCGCCCAGCAGAGTCATCGAGGGCCTCAAATTATTTGGTTTTTTGGGTAGGTTCATAAAAAGTCTGTAAAATCCTTGAAGGGTTTTGGGTACATGGTAGTTGGGGAAGAGGGTTTTGGTTGCAACATTGGATTGATGGGGAGGTTGGAGACAATGTTTGAGAAACTTGTGGGGTTGGGGGAAATAGTTTGGGGATTTCGGTGATGATGATATGCATCTCATACCAATCAAATTGAAGAAATGACTATTTATGCATCTCATACCAATCAAATACAAGAGCAGCCAGTTTTGAAAGACAAATTCATGTATGCACGGCATGTAGGGTGCAATTAGAAGTGAAAAAACTTGATATAATTCGTAATTTTTTTTTAATGTCCCCAATTGGTTTAAATTGTTTGAATTATTGGGTGATTATGTTGTTTTTGTTGTTGTGTATGCAAATTTCCGCCTTCTTCTTCTTGGAAAAAATTGCACCTACAAAACAATTGACAACTTAGGTCAAGGCCAAGAGCCTCACGCGCCCACGATGAACTTGGGGGTGGGGCTTTGGCCGAAGAACCTCCGATGCCAAAGTTAGAATTTAGAGAGAAAAGTATTTGGAGAGTTTTTTGGAGTTTTGCAAGAGTGTGCACCTTATTTTTTAGAAAACATAGGGTCATATATATAGGGAATGGAGGTGGCCGGCCCTTAGAGGTTTTTTGTATGAAAATGGGTGATTTAATTGGTGATTAATGGATTAATTAGGACTTAATCCATTAATTAGCCAATTAATCTCTATTTATATGGAATAATTTGTAGGTTATGAAGTAATTACCTAAGATGAGGATGGATGAGATAATTTGGAATTGGTTACCTTTTTTGGACACTCTTGGCTTGATTAAAGATTGATTGTCCACTGCTCGCGCGTAGGACAACCGATGTGTCTCAGGGGTAACTTTGTCATTTTTACCAAAAATCCACGTGTCGGCTTGTGATTATTTTTGGCTTCATAAATGCCCCCACACATCCTGGGCTGCTCGTAGGAAAGGGCAGCAGGTGTAGAGATCTTCTTGCTCTAGGAAACTTAGGACTGCTTCCTGTTTTGATGTAGATTCCCTCTTTAATATGAAATTAGATTCTTCTAGGAAAAGGAAATAAATTTCTCTCAAAACCTATTTAAGTCCACCTTAAGTGGGTTATTAAATCAACTTTGGAGAGTTATTTATTCTACCATACAAGAGAGAGAGAGAGCTTAAAGGATATTTGTTTCCCCTCCTCTAGCAATCTTCTGCATCTTGCCCGTGCAAAGGACTGTTTTTCGTTGCTTTCTTCGTCTTCTCTGTGCCGCACCAATGTAATAAAAATTTAATTTCTTCTTGGGTGGTACTGCCATGGGGCAGTCATTGGGATGGTGCGGCACGTCAGCTGGCAGGGGCCAAGAGTCGGCTTGGCATGGGCCAAAGAGGTGATGTGGCAGGGGCCAATGCTTGAGCAGCTCGACTTAATTGAAGCCAAGGATTGGTTCGGCATGGGCTGAGGAAGTGGCGTGGAATAGGCAATTATTTGGGCTACCACGTCTGGGCTGTCTGTTGAAAATGAGGAAACTGCTTGAGTTTAATTTTTCAACTACCATAGATGGAGCAGTCAAGGATGAAGTTGCCAAGATTAGAGTTGTTAAAGATGAAGTGTCGGATGAGCGAACTGTTAAGTGTAAAAGTGGTTGATGCCCCCTAACCACTTGTTGCTTAGTTGATTTTCAAGCATTTGATCTTTTGAACTATGTGGCCTTCTCACACTGGAGAGCTTACCCAGATGGGTGTCAGGGATTTAGTTTACCCTATCGCAATGGAGAGCAATTAGTTTTACCTTCTTGTACTGAAGAGTAATTAGTTTATCCTCTCGCACTGGAGAGCAAACCCATATAGGTGTCGAGGAATTGATTTACCCTCTTGCATTGGAGAGCAATTAGTTTATCCTCTCGTACTGGAGAGCAATTAGTTTATCCTCTCACACTGGAGAACAAACCTATATAGGTGTCGAGGAATTGGTTTACCCTCTCACACTGGAGAGCAATTAGTTTATCCTCTTACATTGGAGAGCATACCTTTTTGGGTGTCGGGGAATTGGTTTACCCTCTCGCACTGGAGAGCAATTAGTTTATCCTCTCGCACTGGAGAGCAGACCCATACGGGTGTCAGGAAATTGGTTTACCCTCTCGCATTGGATAGCAATTAGTTTATCCTCTCGCACTGGAAAGCAGACCCATATAGGCGTCGAGGAATTGGTTTACCCTTTCGCACTAAAGAGCATGAAAGTCGTTGTCGTGAGTGCAGCTAAGGAAAACTGGACTGTTGGGACAACCAAAATAATCCTTAGCCTGCGAGGTCATGTTTGGCAATCTGCTTGAGACTTCAAATTACTTGTGGACCTCGCGTAAGGGTGTAAGCGCATTGAGCTGCTCCCAAAATTATTGTGCCATCATTAGGTGTTTCATTGTGTGCCTTTTTGAGGCTTGGTTAGCATGAGCCACATGGCAAGATCGGCATGGCTGGGAGCCATGGTGCAAGATTGGCACAGTTATGAGCCATGGTGATAGATCAATGGCTGTCGGGAGCCGTGGAGCAGGCAGGCGTGGTTGTGAAATCAGAGATGAGGCTAGCTTGGGCCAGGTTGTGCGCAGTAGGAGGAATTGTCTAGAGTGTTGAGAACAAGGTCTGCCCCCGGTTCTTGGTAGTCGAGCTGGTGTTTCTTTCTGGTACTCGTCTGCCCCGGCGTGCCATTAGGCTGAGCTTCTATGTTTGTCGAAACAGAAGAAGTCTTTATATTCGGTAATCTATGTGGGGTAGTCCCGTATGCTCGATCTTGTAATTGAAATATAACTTGCTTATGTTAGTCATGTTTCATCGAAGCGCCTTGTCAATAGCTTTGTTGCACGAGAAATCGTGCAATCACTCGGTCAGAAGTATTTCTACTTCTTCTTGAATTTACCTTTCTTGGGGTGGCAAAGCCCTCGGCTGCCCCCGGTCGTGACCTGCTGGTTTAGGCTGCTCTTCCATGTGTTCGGGTCGTTTATGCCGTGGCTGCGGTCAGTGTGGTATGTTTCTAATAGGAGAGCGAGTAACTCACAAGCTGCTAGTTAAACTTGTGCCGGATTGAGTGATTGCTTATCTCAGTCCCCTGTGATGCCTACTCCGATGTGAGGTAAATGATGCTCCTTGCGAGCCTTACCGCCAATGAACACTTCGCCTAGAAGGTTGCTTATGTTGATTATTGGAGTGTGGCCCCAACCGTGAGTGTATGTTTGTCCGTGGGCCTAACTTAGAGTGCACGCTTTTCCACGCGCTAAGACGGGTGTATACGCTATCTTGGGGTTCCAATTGGGAGTGTACTTTGTTAGAACGCTCGATTCGTGACTGGTCAAGTGGCTGCTTGCCGGGTGGTTGGTGGAGAGGTTCGTCTGTCCTTGTCCTTCTTCGGGACACCTCATCCGGGGTACATTGGATCCCGGTGCGTTGCAAGAGTTGATTCACCAAGGTTGTTTATTGTGCAAGGATGCTCATCAACTCTATGACTTGTCGAGACAAGTGTTGTTCACCATTTGGATTAGAAAAGCTTGGAAATAATATGTCTCATTGAGCAATGGAAGTGTGGTAAGCTTTGGGCGCGAGATTTGACTTGGGAAATGTCAAATCAGAGGAGAAACATGGTGAAAATGCCCCCGTCTCAATGGTTGGTCCAAATGGTTGAGATAATCTTGGGCCGATCTGGGCTGCTTGGAATGCCACGGGAACAAGCTGCGCAGCGAGAACAGGCTGGGCCATGAGAGCAGGCTAGGCTGCGAAAGCAGGTTGGGCCACGATAGTGGGCTGCTCGGCAGGAGCAGGCTGTGCCACAAAAGTGAGTTGCTCGGCGGGAGCAGGCGGGGCCACGGGAATGGGCTGCTCGACGGGAGTAAGCTGGGTCACGGGAGCAGGCTGGGCCACAGGGGCAGGTTAGGCCATGAAAGTGGGCTGCTCGACATGTGGCGTATATGGGTGTGAGGTTAGGGATGGGCTTGGCAACGCGTTAGGCTCACATTGGGCTTGAAGTGACATGGCTTGGGATTGCTTTGATGGCACAGCTCGGGCCGTGGTAATGGTGCCATGGACCTCGCCGCGAGTGGCTACTGAGGTAGCTACCACGATGGTTCCCATGGCGGAAACTCGTGGTGGTAGTGTCGTTCCACTTATTGTCACATTTAGCCTCGTGGATCGCCGTGGTCCCATCTCTTGAATGTTGAAATTTTCATTTGTTGAAATTTCTAAATTTCTAACCATTGTACTTCTCTTTTACGTTTTATCAAAGAATTTTTGCAAATAAAAAATTCTCATAATAAGAATGTACAAAAAAATCTACAAATGGACAAGAAAATAGAAAACCTTGGATGCGAGAATCTTCTACGAGTGTGGGACTCAACTCTCAATGAAAGCACCAATTTGTGGATGCAAATTTCCGCCTTCTTCTTCTTGGACAAAATTGCATCTTCAAAACAATTAACACCTTAGGTCAAGGCCAAGAGCCTCACGCGCCCACGATGAATGGGGGGCTTTGGCCGAAGAACCTCCGATGCCAAAGTTAGAATTTAGAGAGGAAAATATTTGGAGAGTTTTTGGGAGTTTTGCAAGAGTGTGGACCTTCTTTTTTAGAAAAAATAGGGTCATATATATAGGGAATGGAGGTGGCTGGCCCTTAGAGGTTTTTTGTGTGAAAATGGGTGATTTAATTGGTGATTAATGGATTAATCAGGAATTAATCCATTAATTAGCCAATTAATCTCCATTTATATGGAATGATTTGTAGGTTATGAAGTAATTACCTAAGATGAGGATGGATGAGATAATTTGGAATTGGTTACCTTTTTTGGACACTCTTGGCTTGATTGAAGAATGATTGTCCACTGCTCGCACGTAGGACAACCGGTGTGTCTCAGGGGTAACTTTGTCCTTTTTACCAAAAATCCACGTGTCGCCTTGTGATTATTTTTGGCTCCACAGTTGTTATATTGTTTGCATGTTTTAGGAAATGTTATAGTTTTAGGGGAGGTTCTGCCGAATTTTCAGTAGAAAATAGAATTCGTCTAATGTTTATATTGTTTATTTGGCAATTCAAAAAAAAAAAAAAAAAAAAAAAACCAAAGGCCCATGCAAACTTCTGAAGACATCACAGACCACTCGCACCGTGACCGAGAAGATCACCATTACATGGGATCCTCGACATCGTGCGGCTACAACAAAGGAGCGGCACAATGCATTGGCTAGCGACATTGGGTCAGTGATCAGGAATCACTGCCCCTCCTGTGAGAGTCATGGAAAGTTGTCCCAGGTGAAGTCCCATTCTTCATCAATTATCGATAAGTATTTTCAACCTCAAATACTAAATTTATTATAGTATACAAATATTATAAATTTTAACTACTATTTATTTGTTGAATTTTGCAGCATTACTATGACCACACAAACCTCGATGCCAATCAAACCCAATACATCAACGACCTTTGCGCAGGTAGGTTCACCCAATGGAAAAGTGACCTCCACAAGCATTATGAGCCATACGACAGTTCGGAGGTCGCTCTAGCAGTTGGGTGCCCTATAGAGTCGGTGGACCGCCAAGATGAATGTGAGTGCTCTGGGGCCATTTTCAAGACGAGAAATACCTCGTAAGTATAATATATATTTTGATAATATATTAATCAAAATTTTTACATTTTTAAAAATAATTTTCTTTTTTTTCATTCATTTGTTATAAATATCTAAACTAATACGTTTTTTTAATTCAACAAAAAAAAAGTGAAGGCAAACTCAATCAATCGGTCGAAGAAGAAACTTCTTCACCGTTCCGGCTCACGACGCTTCTCTTATAGGTTGAAGGAGCAACGTAAGGTAACCGTATATTTATTTTAAGTTTTCATTCTTTTTACTTTCTATTGCACAATTAGTTATCTATGTGATAATAATTTTTTTTGTTTTCAAGGGGGCTCAGAGCTTTTTGAGATTGACATGTTCAAGGAGGTGTACGTTCGGCCCAAGGATGAGCTGACGGAGCAGCTTCATGTAAGTTATTCCCATTTTTTAATATTCAATTAGTATTAATATCAATTACATGTATATTAAAACTAATTGGTTTATTTCATTTTTCTAGTCCACCATGGTGGAGAAGGACTAGACCGTTCTGGATGAGGTGGCCTCCCAGCTTCCTCCAGAGACCCCGATCGAGGAGGTGTTTCCCCCTGAGGATGCCGATTTTTAGATCATGACGAACACACTCGATTAAACCCTCGATCGTAGGCATGGGAATGTTCATCGAAGGCTTGGGAAAGCCCACCTTCGGGACCCGTCTGCCTCATCCTTCAGGCAAAAAATAGAAGAGGTTAAATCACTGACATCTGAAGTGGTGGACCTAAAGGAGCGAATTGCCGGCCAGCAGTCTCAAATTGCTGCCCAAACCAATTTAATGAACCAAATTCGTCACGTCCTTCAAATCTCTGTCATTCAGTTCCCTGACGTTGAACCACCTCCAAAAACGACCTCCCAACCCTCATTGCAGCAGCTACGACTTCCCAACCCCCCCTCGACGCAGCAGCAACACCACTAGCAAGTGATATTGATGTGGACGACTACCTATTTTAGTTTTGTTTTAAATTGTTTTCAAATTTAAAAATAAATTTTTCCCTTGTATGTACATTTTAAATAATTTTTTAATTCAATATTCTTCTTTACATCTTCTATTTTTAATTTCATTTAAATTAATTTTTACATAAAACAAAAATAGCAACATTTGAAAGGAAAAAAAAATAAACAAAAATTATTTAAAAAAAAAAAGTAATTTTAAAATCTTACTGCAACGGCCTCTATGTCTGTCACGCAAGAGGTTAGGGGTCGAACCCCAGTTTCGTTGCTCGGTCATGCGCAACGAGCACTCATTTGTTGCTCTTAGTTTCGCGCAACGAGCACCATTTCCGTCGTGCAACATTGATTTCACGCAATGAAACATTTTCCTCCATTGCACAATGTCTGACGTCATGAGCTTTGCGCGACGCTCTATTTGCCACCCAATATTTCCGGCGACGATATTTGCCTTTGCGTGTCGCTTGCCCCTTCTTTGCCTAAGCAGTTATGCTTAGTAGTGATAAGGGAGGGAATAATCCTTCTCCTTCAAGGAATACAAGTCATAATAGGGAAAGATAACTTGTATCAAATCTAATCTAGGATTTACACAATCACATTTAAATACAAAGTTTATAACATTAATTGAATAATTTTCATATAATGGTTAACTTTTATATATAAATCACAAGCTTTGAATTTGAAGTATTAGGATTCTTTAGGGAACAGATTAGAGGAAACCTAAATTAGGATGGTATTCTTTCATGCATGTAGTTTCCCCCTTTTTTTCTTCCCTAGCATTAGGATCGAATAAACTAAACGGGAACCAATGAACAAGGGCAATAACTAGTATGAGTACAAAATTAAGAACTAGGAATGTGCATTTGATTATTGCTAATCTGTATAATCAGAGTAGAGTAAAATATATAATACACATATTAGAACATTCAAACTTAAACGGAGGGAAGAAACACCTCAATAAAATATTGGTATACTATGTAAAATTTGAAGATTGATGAATAAGTTTTTATTGGTTCGAAAGGTTGATACAACATTAGAAGTCGGAGATAATAGTGATGGCTCAGATTTATTAGTGGGTCTACGTTGTTGTGTTACACAAAATGCATAACCACTCCTAGATTGTTATTGATATGCTTTTGTTCCTCAGTTTTACAGTTCCTCTTTTTTGGTTCTGCTGCGGAAGCCCTAGCTATATATAGTTCAACAGTTGCCTCGATTACTCAATTTGTATATTGCCTGCTGCCCTTTATACTTTTATCCGCAGCTTTAGGCCATATACATACATACATACATACATACATACATACATACATACATACATATTTCCCTAGCTAGCTCGAATATATTCAATCCAATCTTTCTCAGCATTTATCAGATTTGACTAACTTTGATATATAAGTATATGTTTAGTCCTATAAACTTTTTAATGCTAAAGTAATATGTACGTGAAAGTTTCGTGATACCCATTACCATATAAAGTTTACATTCCCTTGACCATCCCTCTTTGCGTCGAGATTCATGATGCATCATTTGTAGTGGATTCTTATAGTACATGCCTATTGCCACACCCTTTTGCTTGTTGTCCTTGCTTTTATTTTATTCTATTTTATTTTTCCATGGTAATAACTGTAAAAAGAAAAGGTCATTTTGCTTTTTCACGTGTTATATATATATATATATATATATATATATATATATATATATATATATATATATGGTGGTAATGTTTATTTTTATGAAATCGATGATTCTAGTAGTGCATGCAAGCAATGCATAAATAACTTTCCCACAACAGAAACCCCAAAAAAATAATGCAATAAATAATTTTATATGGCAAGTCCATAAGTTTTTTAGTCAGATGAACATGCAATAATGAAAGTAGCACAATTACTCATAAGCACATGTAATGTTTTTTGTTTTTTCGATAAGATTCATACTCTCAACAATAGTTGCATAAATAAATTTTATGGACATGAATGTTAAAGATAAATACACATAAGACATAATATAAATAGATATAGGTAACATTATTCTGAAAAAATTATTCAATTTATAGCATCTAAGGTAAGATGATAAAGCATGGACTAACTATAACACTTAAAAACTTAAAAACTCATGATTGTATTAATTTTCTTAAAAACTTATCGTCAAGACGATGATTGTATGAATTTTCTTAAAAACTTAAGCTGTATTTGTCCCCTTTCTAATGAAGAATTTGCGTACACAACATTTAACCATTGCAAATGTGGTCAATAGCTGGACCAAAAAACAAATAACTTTGTCAAAATTTGTACTTTGAATATAATGCCTATCACTATCCTTAATAATTAACATTATGATGCATTATATTCTCCATAAACCCTCCTACAAGCAATGACAATGTGGCCTTAATCTACCAAAAAAAGGGTAAGTCCTCCCAATATATATATATATATATATATATATATATATGAAATTGTTATTGACACTCCAAAAATCTCATTTTGCCCTTCAAACTTTATATAATTAGAAAGAAAAATACATATGTGAGAAGTACAAATTGAAATTTTTAGAATGCTAATAACAGTTATATATATATATATATATGTATTGAAAAAGCAAGGGGAGGAAAGAGATATGGTGTTTAGAGAGAGTGAGACTAATTTAGTTTTATGGTTTGGGCAGTAATTTGTCAAATCTGATGGAGCTACCACCCCTCACACGCAATCTATAAAAGGGAAAAAGACAAAAGGTGGGATGATTTTTTTTTTAATTTGGGAGACAAAATCTCTGATTTTGTGGGAAGATTGTCTTTGTTTGGTCTTTTTATTTTTTTTGGTTTCTTCTTTAAGGTTGGTAGAATGTATTGTATTAGATGCATGCTAGTGATCATGATTCATGAGAGAGAGAGAGAGAGAGAGAGAGAGAGAGAGAGAGAGAGAGAGAGAGAGAGAATTGGTAATTTAGGAAGGGAAACAGCTTGCTCCCATGGAGGAGTGAAGATCATGAGGTTAGCTTGTCCCCACTTCAATAATTGTAGAATAATATGATGGCTTGGATTAGGGTTTTTTTTAGCTTGGCAATCTTAAAACTTTCTTTTTGACTTTGCCATTTCGAATGACTCCGATTGAAGATTTTTTTTTTCCTTGATTATATTAGAGGGCTTCGAATTTGTGACTTATTCTCGTTTCAACCAATTTTTTTATTGTGTTTGTCTTACAATCCGACATAGAGATTGCATTTTCTTGTTAGAGATAAGCTAATTCTATGATACAACGTGACAATAACAAGAAAATCAAATGATAACCTTCAAAATTAGAAAATTGGAGTCTACCAGAAACATGAGAAAACTCCTTGAAACATAACAACTATAACATCGTCTCAACTCTAGGCTTGCTAGTAATCAACATTCTCGTTTAAACACAATAAATGATAAATTTTGACATAAAAATCTCATAGATCTTTGCAAAGCTGTTTTATTAGTGACATTATTCTCTTCAAAGCAGCACTATTATGAGCTCAAATCAACGTTCGATTCCTAAATCTTCAATGCTTGAACTTTGTTGTTAATTTTATGCTTTTCTATTATTTTTCAAGCGAGTTTCACCATATTTTCTACATCACCCTAAGAACATTATTGATTGTTATTCCCATGAAACAAAATCACATGATTTGGATTGGAACCAAAACGGAAAATCTCCTTTGGCTGGCTTTGATTAAATTTTCATTCTTTCTTTCTTTCTCTTTGCTTGCCCACAGCTGTAAAGTTCAAGGGACAAAGAATTTCTTTGAAAGAAAGGAGAGGACCATTGAGGACTGTGGGGCTCAGTCTTTGTAACACAGTACACATGCATGACACACATAGCTAGCTCAATGTCACAGCCAAGGGGCTTCCTTTGTTCTTTGTAGAAGATGCAAACAATTTCCATTTCCATAGGCTTACTGTCCATTAAAACATGCAAGTGCTTTTTAATAATTTATATGGCCACTACCATCTTCAGCTCTTGCATAATTAAATGACCCCTTCTGACTGAAGTACTCTCCCCAGAAAGAAAAAAAAAGAGGAAAAGCATGATCCTCAACTCTCAATAATATCTCCATCGAGTATGAACTTTGACATTTCAATAAGACTCCGTGTAAGAACTAATGAGTCCAGAAGAATTAGTCTTGATCCCTACAGTTAAAATCTAAAATATTCAACATAATTTGTCTTAGTACGTAGACTTCTTATCTTTATTATTGCTAGAGACATCTCAAGTGTGATGCAAGCACAGTTGATCGATGAATGTTACAAGAGGGAGTGAAAAAGCAGAATATATAATTAAGAGAGAAAATCGACACGCAAAATAAAAATAGGTAATGTGGAAGTAATGGCAGCCTGATCCAGATCCAGTGGTTGAACTTGGACATCAACATAATCATAATTGTATTCGGTTTTCACAATTTTCTCATTCCTTTACACAGTATATGTATTATGATTATATGTTTGTAAAGGTCCTTAGAGGATCATCGCTATAATTCCAACTTGTTGAAAAAAGGGAAATGTGGAAGTATTATCTTAGTTTTGAAGTAATTATTCAAAATGTCTATATGTTATAGTCATATTGACATTTGTAAATTCAGATATTGAAAAATTAATATTCTTCATGGATTTAGTCTTCACATTTTTAGAGAAGGTTGTGAGTTTATAACTTTATTGTAGACATCGAAATGTCGGTGAAATAAATGTTGACCAATAGTTACAATTTCAACGCTCACGTGTCACATAAATTTTATACGTAGCGTGTGACTAAACGAAAAATCAAAATAAATCGGAAAATTCATGAAATAGAACACATGTTAACACTTGGTAGAAACGATTTATTTCATCTGCATATTATATTCAAAATTAGGCATTGGAAAATTCTATAAATAGAAGCCATTCAATTCATTTTAAGGAGAGAAGAGAAAGGAACCAATTCATAACCAATTCACCTCACACCAAAACCTTGAAACTTTGAAACTCCAAAGCTCCCAAGCAAATCCCGAAGGATCAAGAAAGCTCTCTTCGTTCTTCGTCAACCCAACCTTCAAGATCAAGCCCTAACGGCCCTTTGAAGGAACTTCTACCAATTCAAGATCAAGCCCCGACGGCCCTTGAAGAAAGTGTTCATCGTTCATCATCCGTTCATCCTATGATCAAGCCCCAACGGCCTTTTGGATCAACAACATCCACAAATCCACACATCCAACTATTCTTCAAGATCAAGCCCAAAAGCCCTTGGAGATCCATCCATCAACTGTTCATCAAGATCAAGCCTCAAAGGCCCCTTGAAGATCCGTTCATCAACAGTTCTTCAAGATCAAGCCCAAAAGCCCTTGAAGATCCGTTCATCCATCAACCTTCAAGATTAAGCCCAAAAGGCCCCCTTGAAGAAACTTCCAACCATTCATTCGAGATCAAGCCTCGACGGCCCTTAGATCATCATCACAATCCACAAATCAACACCTTACGAAGATCGAATCAGAAGATCAAATTTGAGAGAGATTGTAACCCCTAAATCATTAATACAAAATATTATTTTGTACACGTGTTCTTGTCTCGTTTGTTTCAGGAATTTTCGTGTTTACAAATTTGGCACACCCAGTGGGACCATCTCTACCTCTCATCTCTTTGTCTGTTAAAGGAATCCAAACACACCTTAAAGTCAATGGCATCAAGCAAGGGACAAGCCGTTCTCACAACCACCAAGGGAAGGATCCTGAGCACTTCTGCCGTGAACGGACAATCCATTGGTGCCACAACTGCTCCTCAACATGCCACTTCAAAGTTGGTGCTGCTAAAGGAGTAAGGGGAGCATAAAAAACGTGAGTCCGTCATCAACCTGACCTCGTTAGGGGCACCGAAGCATGCTGCTGAGGCACATAAGATGACATCCCAAAGAAGCCAATGACATTCTTTGTCAGCATCCTGGATGTCTAAAGGAAAGTCACGTATATTGGTTGCACAAGTCATGACCATCGGCGTTACTTCTGTTGAAGAACAACTGGCTCAAATGAATGAAACGATCGCAAGGCTAACACAGATTGTGGAAGAAAAAGACTTGCAAATTGCTGCACTCATCAGCTGACTGAAGCCACAGGACGGCGAGAACCCCGACCCAGAGGATGATCCACTAAAGAGAGGAGCTGGCGAAGAAGAGGAGCCTTTGGTGAAGAAAATCGATGTGAAGCCGGAGCCAGACCAAGCAGCGGCACTCATGGGATCTCTTTCTATCCAGCAGCTGTAAGAGATAATCACCAACACCATCAAGGTGCAATACGAAGGGAGCTCACATACCTCCTTGTTCTACTCGAAGCCATACTCCAAGAAGATTGATGCCCTGAAGATGCCAAGGGGTTATCAACCACCAAAGTTCATGCAGTTTGATGGAAAAGGAAACCCAAAGTAGCACGTTGCACATTTTGTCGAAACTTGCAACAACGCGGGAATGGAGGGAGACTACCTCGCCAAGCAGTTTGTGCGCTCGCTGAAAGGAAACGCCTTTGAGTGGTACACAGACCTAGAGCCTGAGTCCATCAACAACTGGGAGCAATTGGAAAGAGAATTCCTTAACTGCTTCTACAGCACCCGCCGCACTGTAAGCATGCTGGAGCTGACAAGTACGAAGCAATGCAAAGATGAGCCAGTCGTGGACTACATCAACCGATGGCGCACTCTAAGTCTTGACTGCAAAGACAGACTTTCGGAGACCTCATCGATCGAGATGTGTGTTCAAGGCATGCAGTGGGGATTACACTACATCCTTCAAGGCATCAAACCACGGACCTTTGAGGAGTTAGCCACCCGTGTCCATGACATGGAGTTGAGCATCGCCCATCATGGGAAGAAAGAATCGATCACTGACTACAAGAACGACAAAGCTCTTGGGACAAAGGTGGAGAAGGCTACGTGGAAATCCACCAAGGAAGCAATGGCGGTCAACACAGCTGATCGGATCATATTTATATATATTTTTACTTCGAATTCACTCGTCTTTTCTTAGTTAGTTCCTTATATTTTTGAGCTATTTACGTTATTTTTGTGTTTTTAGGATTTGTTATGCAAAGAAAATAAAAATAACACAAATGAGTTTTAAATAATAAACAAAAACAAGGAATAAAAAATTCAAGACAGCAGGGCAACAAAACAAGTGGTTGCACTTTTAAGTGCTCCACTTGAGAAATATAATGATATTGTCACAGCCTTGAAGCTTACAAATTATCCTCGTGTCCTGGAATTTCTTGATAGTGGAACAAATAAAGTCATGGCTACTGTTATAATTCAGAGCATTATGAAAAATACAACTCATGTTTTAACTGCTGAGAAGGTATGGTTAACTCATTGAGAGTCCTTTTCTCCGAGTTTGCTTCTTAATGACATGGAATGCTATTTTTATAGGTTGAGGCATTATTTGAATTAATAAAAGGACTTATTGAGGATTTTGATGGGCCTCTTAATGATGAGGTTGATAAAGAGGATGGAACATGGAATGGCAAAAACAAAAGAAAAGAAAGAAGTTGATGGGAGACACGGACAGCACAAGCAGAGAAAGAAGAATAAGAAAATAAAGTTGATGGGAGACATGGAGTAATGGGAAAGAATAAAGAAGTGGACGACAATACAATAAAGAGGGGAGCGGAGCTTCCCTGGCAGGGGGGATTGGAAGGAGGCCTCGGGGAGGATACAAGCTGCCTTTGGCAGCGTGGAAGTGCGGAAAGGGTAGAGCAGCACGGAAGACGGAAGAGGAGAGAGAAGCAGCTTAGCTGCCCTTGCAGCTTTGAAAAAGACTGGCAGCACGCAGAGGAGAGGAGGCTGCTTTGAGCGCAGGAAACGGGCAGATTGGCACTGCGCAGAATGGGGGGAGCGCAGGAAGCGCATGTCAGGACGTGGGGACAGTGAGAAGTGGGAAGGAGAGAAACCGAGAGTCTGTTGGGCGCGGGAGAGAGGAAAGAAGGCTGCCTTTTGGGCAGCGTGTGAGACCAGTGAGGAGAGGGAGACTGACAGAAACTGGCGCATGAGAAGGCACGGGCAGACTGGCGAGGAACGAAGAGGACTGCGCAGAGCACAAAGCAGAGGCTTCACTCTATTCTTCTCGGTTAAATCTTTCCAAACTTATATTTTACTTTTAGTTTAATTTGATAATAATGTGTAACTAAATTTATTTTGGCTAGAGGTTAATTCAAAGCCATGAATATATTTGTAATATGAATTGATTACCTTCAGTTGTGATTTCTGAGTTGTGATTTAATTTGCTTAACTGCTTGATTGATAGCTTATTTTTGTATGTCGATTAAGAATGCATACTTAATTAACATGCATGAATTTGACGCTAGAATATAAGAGAGTTTCACCTAATCGTTATGAACTTATATTCACAAGTAGTGAAGGTTGCTAATCACAATCACGTTAAGTAAATTCTTGGCATAAGTTTCATGCAAATCATAGTAACGAGTGCCTCATCAATGCTTATGTTTTTCATAGAACTTAATGATTCTTGCTTGTATCTCTATTATGCAATTCATGTAGGGAACTTGTAGGGAATGTTTTGGGTTGTCGTATGCAATCATCCAACCCAATAACTTGTGGAAAAACTGAGGGTTAATTAGTGCAATTCACGGTTAATTTGGGGCGTTGAGATTTACAATTTATTGAAAGAACAACTGAAAATCAATTTAGGTTGCATATGTGTCATGTGTGGAGAAGAACCCTCTAGCTAGTCCGTCACCTATCCTTTCACCTTAATTTCATGTTTTTGTCAATTCTGTAATTTATTTAAGTTTAATTTACTTCTCGTCAAAACCAAACCCCCCCATTATTAAATTATATTATTTAGTTAGTTTTCATTGTTGTTAGTCTTTTAATTAAATTTCCGTCCATTGCAGTTCCTAGTGTCTAATTTGATTGTTTCCATTATTTTGAGTCATTCTACGTGTGTTTCGAGTTATTAGAGTTTTTAGCCTAGTTTGTGTCCTTGAGTCTTGTTTAATATTTTTTAATTAATTTAGAATAGATTAGCAATCCCTCCTAATCCCCGGCCTAGAACGATACCCTACTTACATCTATACTACAATTGTCAAAAAGAGGGTTTAATTTGTGTGTCAAGTATTTTACGCATCAACAGCTCCCGTCAAAATCTCTACACGAGGCAAGGCGATTCAAGCCGAAGCTTTTCGTAATCAAGAGATGCGTAGACGTACTTTGAAGGAGCTCGAGGAGAAGACTTATTTATTCCCCGACTCTGATGTGGTTGCCATGTTGAAAGACTTGCTTGACAAAAAGGTGATCGACCTACCTGAGTGCAGACGACCGGAAGAGATGAATCATACTGATAGTCCAAGGTACTGTAAATTCCACCGTTTCATCAGTCATCCAACGGAAAAGTGCTTCGTACTGAAAAATCTCATCCTGAAGCTAGCACAACAAGGGAAAATCGAGCTTGACCTCGAAGACACGGTTGCCGCACACACTACTATTATCGTGTTTGGATCACTCGATCCTGTGCATCTCCGAAGCATGCATGACCATTCCCGTTAATGTTCAAGTCACACAGCACCTCCTACACAACCATTACCGGAGGCAAGCAACCAAGATGCATCTACTGGTGATAAGGAAGGGTGGACATCGATGACCTACAAAAAAATGAGGAAGCCAAGACCACAAGCCACAAGGCCAAAAGAGGAGCCTAAACCCGCCCCTCGAACTTCAGTCTTCGACAGGCTGAATCATTCAAAATCTAGAATTTTGGCACTTGATCGCATCAGTGGTCGAGACCGAACTTCCGTCTTCAAAAGGGTTAAGACGCCAACATTGCAAAGATCTGTCTTTGAAAGGTTATCAAAACCCAAGAAACAAAGTGGCACAGCTAGATCTCCTCCGCAACGGTCGGCTGCGGACAGACTTGAAGAAACTAAGAAGCCTTCTAAAAACAGGAAGACAACGCCAAAGGAAGAAAAGCTCGACAGTCTAACAGGAAAAGACGATGTTCAAAGCTTGATTCCTTCAAGGATGAAGCGCCAAGCAGCTTTGGAGGTCGACACAAAAGGACCACTGAAGGTAAGGAGGCGCACCATCACCTACACCGGCCAATCTTCACGCCAACAAACCCAAAAGGACCGCACTGAAGAGGAGGCCCAAGAAGACAAAAAAGACGAAATCCCGGAAGAAGACGTCACTTCCGGCTTTGTCAACTCAAAATCTTCACCTCAATCGTTGGGGGCATGCTTCAAAACCATGCCAGTCAAGCTAAGTGAAGTTGAAGGATGGATTCACGTCACTCCGAAGAAACTGCACAAGAAGCATATGACTTCTTCATAAGTTCACCCATCGGAAAGGGGGCAAAGCAACTTTCGCCAACCTCCAAAGCAATGTGAAAGTGTTGAAGATGAGGAAAATTCGACACAAAGATCGACCATGCGTGATCT
Source organism: Malus domestica (assembly GCF_042453785.1). NCBI lineage: Eukaryota > Viridiplantae > Streptophyta > Magnoliopsida > Rosales > Rosaceae > Malus > Malus domestica. Next base: position 17,099,985 of record NC_091670.1, read on the forward strand.
CTCCTTCTTCAGAAAATTATTCAGCTACTCGGTCAAGGCTCCTTGCTATAAAGATTGCGAGGAACACCTCTCCAGGCAGCAACCATCTATTCCACTAGTTCACCAATGGGAAAGGGGGCAAAGCAGCTCCTGTCAACCTCCAGAACAATGTGAAAGTGTTGGAGATAATGAAACTTTGACACGAAGATCATCCATCCCCATCATGATGTGTGACATCTTCCCAGAAGACTTCTTCAACTACTCAGTCAAGGCTCCTGGCTATGAAGATTGCGAGGAACAACTCTCCCAGATCGCTTGACGAACCACCAATGCTCCTTGTTCGCACGAGCCTAAACTGCATGAACCAAAGCTCCTTGTCTGCACGAGCCTAAACTGTAGGACACGAGGCTCCTCGCCTACACGAGCCTAAACTGCATGGCACTAAGCTCCTGGTCTGCACGAGCATAAAAGGCAACACCAAAGCTCCTCGCCTGCACGAGCCTAAACTACACACGACACCAAATGCTCCTTGCCTGCACGAGTTAAAACTGCAAATAGCACCAAAATGCTCCTGGCCTGCAAGAGCATAAACTGCGCACGGCACCAAAAAAAAATGTATTTGAACTATGTTATGACTTGGTCTCTTCTTTGGAGGGGTACGTAGGCAGCTCAAACAATCACATAAAAAAAAGTTTTATTAATGAAAGTCAATTTCATTACAAAAAAAAATAAATAAATGTTTCATTGATGAAGGTCAATTTTATTACAAATTTATTTTGTTAAAAAAAAAAAATTGCAATTTTCTTTGTACACAATTAAATTACAATTTCTTCAAAAAAAGAAAATGAATACATTTGTTATTATGTATTTACCAAAAAATAAAAAAAAATACAGATTCCTTTTATATACATACATACATATATATATATATATGACCTCTATCCAGCCAACCCATCAAAAGGAGGTCATCCAAACCCAAGTGGCAGTGACCAAGCCCAAGCCTATTGTCCAAATCTAGCTCCAAGAAGAAGACCCAAGTCCACCAGCTACAAATCCAGGCCCGGCTCTCAAAGCCCATCCTCACTCGGCTCCAAGCCTTAATCTCAGCCGGTCTCTCCTGCTCATCGTCAACAGTTGCAAGACCACCTCAGGTCAGGGCCAGAACCACGGCCTCGATCCCTTCTTCTTTCCACTCTAACTGGACCTAGAGACTCTTCACCCAAAATCTCAAATACGGGAATGTCCTCGTGAGAGATATCCCTAACCTCGTCGACCGGAGATTCTTGAAACCCTTACAATGACGGTGGAGCTGATGAACTTCCCGAAGATGGAGGATCAGAAAGCTATGCCCGGTTTCGACGCGGTCCGACTTAATCGGTTCAGCCCGTCCACTTCTCTTCTTCTCACCCCTCACCTTCACAAACACTGATCTTAGCTCCGGCTCTAAATCTTTCTCCGACTCTAAATCTTACTTCGACTCCGGTGTCGATTCCGGTAACTGCTCCTGCGGTTGTTTAGCAGGCTTCGATCGAGTTGAGTTTCGGCTAATCACAGCCGCACAACATGACGCTCGACTTCACGAGGCCTAATGCCTTCACCTCGAACTCGAAGAGCGCGGAGATTGAATTCGCAAAGGATAACTTCAGCGTCTCATTAGGCTCGTCGTTCATGTCGTCGACGATCACTGGAGATGGTAACGTTTCGAACGGGAAGCTAGGATTGTCGTTCTTCTTGGCTCCCGCTCCGACCGTGTCCGGTGCGAAGCCTCCTCTCTCAATGGCGCCATTTAAGAAGAGGTGTCATGAGCACGACCACTTCGACGACACGTCATGCAAGTTTTCCACCTCAGGATCTGATTCCGGTTCCGACAAGTGCCATTGCTCCAAAAGAAGGAAAAATCAGGTGAAGAAAATGATTCACGTGCCGGCGATTAGTTTAAAAATCGTCGATATTCCACCGGACGAGTATTCCTGGAGAAAGTACGGTCAGAAGCCTGATAAGCTCATATTTATATATATTTTACATAAAATTCACTTGTCTTTTCTTAGTTAGTTCCTTATATTTTTGGGCTATTTACTATGTTTTTGTGTTTTGTGTGATTTATCAAGCAAAGAAAAGAAAAGTAGCACAAGTGAATTATTAAGTAACAAATTCGTCAAAACTGCCTGTGCAGATTATCTTCCTTTGGAAGCATGTTACGAACAGCTCAGAATGAATGGGAGAATGAGCCTTATATGCGTGGAAAGCTACGGATGTCTATTTGCTGGAGCAATTTACGGATTGTTAATCTCATTTTTCTAGAAGAAGTTATGGGCATTGTAACACTGAAAGGTCAGAAAAGGGCTAAGCAGATTTGGCTAATAAAAAGAGAAAGGCAACACATGGGCAAAGGAAACACACACACATGGGCAGAAAATGGGTGGATTGTTGGCTGAAATAATGAAGAACATGTGTCTGCAAATGCAAAGGAAAAACACACACACATGGGCAAATGAAACACACACACATGGGTAGGAATTGTGGGTGTTTGGTGGTTGAAATGATGAAGCATGTGTGTGTAAATGTAAAGGAAAACATGGCAGAAAATGTGTGTGTTTGGTGGTTGAAATGATGAAGCATGTGTGTGTAAATGTAAAGGGGAAACATGACAACTCACACCCACACAAGATGCACATGCAAAGGAAATGGAGTGGTCCTCTCTCAAGCCTATAAATACCACCTCCCATATTCATCAACATAACAGATTTTCTCCTTGCTTTGGCCGAAACTTCCCACCACCATTCTCTCTAATTTCAGCCAAAAACCACCCCTAGCCACACCACCCATCAATCCTAAACCTTTCCATACCATTCCCCATCCATTCTACACCATAAAAACCACCCAAAACCGTCCAAAACCTCTAGTGCCGCTGCTTGCAAGGAAGGAAAGAGAAGGAACATCTTGTGCCATGCCTATGCCCAAGCCTTGGGAGTGTTGGAGCGTTTCTAGGTGTTTTCTATCTTTGATTTCAATGTTTAAATTAAGTTATCTTTGTGTAATTGCGAGTATGAGGAACTAAACTCCCCTTGGCTAGGGGGGATTCAAAACCATGTTTATGCTTGCTATATGATTTGATTACTTCCAATTGCGTTTCATGAATTGTGAATTTAATTTACTTATCTCTATGAATTAAAACTAATTTGTGTATGTTGGTTGAGAGTGCACGCTTAATTTTCATGCATAAGTTTGATGCTAGGATATAAGGAAGTTTCACCTAATCGTTATGAACTTATATTCATAAGTAGTAAAGGTTGTTGATCACAATCGTGTTAAGTAAATTCTTGGCATACGTTTCATGCAATTCATAGTAACGAGTGCCTCGTCAATGCTTATGTTTTTCATAGAACTTAATGATTCTTGCGTGTATCTCTATTATGCAATTCATGTAGGGAACTTGTAGGGAATGTTTTGGGTTGTCGTATGCAATCATCCAACCTAATAACTTGTGGAAAAACTGAGGGTTAATTAGTGCAATTCACGGTTAATTTGGGGCGTTGAGTATTCATGGTTTGTCGAAGAGCAATTGGAAATCATTTTGTATGCAAGTATAACATGTGTGGAGAAGAACCCCTTAGCTAGCTTCTCATCCATTCAATTTGATCAATCTCGTTTTAAAACCTATTTTGTTTTACAAAGTTCTTGTTTTGTTTTCAAATTCGTCTAAAATCAATCCCCCTTTATTTTGTTGAGTCATATTAGTTAGAAATCAATTTAGTTTGTGTTTTTAAGTGTCTTGAGTCAAGTTATAACATATTTTCGTTCAAATTCTTCCTTAGGGTTCAAAACTGCCCAGATTGTGTTTTTAAGGCAGTTTTGAGTGTTTAGGTGCTGTTTTGAGTCTTTTGGTTTGTTTTAGTGTTTTAAAGTATAGTTTTGCATTTTTTGAGTCTAGTTTAGTGTTTTAAACTTTGTTTTTACATTTTCAAGTCAGTTTCCAAGTGATTTAGCAATCCCTCCTAATCCCCGGCCTAGAACGATCCCTACTTACATACTTTACTACAATTGATAAAAGAGGGTTTAATTTGTGTGCTTATATATTTCGCATCAAATTTTTGGCGCCGTTGCCGGGGATTAGCAACTTTGCTAATCCCCCGTTGTTTCTTTTTCATGTATTTTGTTTTACTTTTGATATTTGATTTAGTTTTCTTTCTTTGAGTTTAGGTACTAGAGAAGTAAGACATGGATTTTGCTAGCATTCAAACTCAATTGGCAAATCTTACTTCTCAATTGTCACAGTATGCCGAAAGGACCACAATGCAAAGTGTCCCTACATTTGGTGCGTCTTATAGGCAAGGATATCAAGCCAATCAATGCCCACAAAGAGATTGGAGTGATCATTCAAACTCTATGTGGTGGGAAGCTCAACAAGTTCAACATGAAGGATATTGGCAGCCATATGAGGAGTTCTATTCAGGACCTATGCAGCCACCACAACCTCATATACAATATGCCCAATCAAACTCAGACTCGTCAATAGATTACAATCAAATTCTTAATGAATTAAACTCTATGGTGCAGGGCTTACAACAAGAAGAATATCTGCCACCATCGGAGGAGTTCTATCACTGGCCATATCAACCGTCACAGTCACCACAACAATCTGTCCAATTCAATTCAGGTACGTCTTTGGATGATGATATGTTTAATAAGTTACTCACCTCTTTGAACCAGAAAGTAGAAAATGAAAACAAAGAGATACAAAATCAAGCCAAGAAGGCAAGTGAATTGGAGAAGCAACCTAGGCAAATTATGGAGTTCATGGCACAAATTCAAGAGCAGAGTGAACTCCCCAACTCAACTATTGAAAATTCGAAGGAAGATTTTGAAATCCATGATGCTATCACTTTGAGAAGTGCTATGGAGGTTGAAGCTAACCTAAAAACATCCAAACATAGCCTAGAAGTGGATGAGGAGCTGCTGATTGAGGAGGAGGAAGAAGACATACACACGGAAAGGGTAGAACAACCCTTGCCGCAGCCCCTTAAGCCCTCTAAACCACCCACCACAAGTAAGGACGTCCCAATTTCATTTCATTCTAATGTTATTCCTCCGAACGTCCCTTTTCCTCGTAGGTTTTTGATTCCCAAGAAAGAAGAGAGTGAAAAAGACATCGTGGAAGCCTTCCCAAAGGTGCAAAATGATATTCCAATTCTTGGTGCAACAAATCAAGTTCCAGATTGTGTTGAAATATTCAAAGGACCTTGTACACCAAGAAGAATGATTCAAGAGAAAGTAGTGGTTGGAGAAGATGTAGAATGCATCAAAGAGGATGTGCTTGAGACAACCATTCCTGAAGAAGTTGAATTTTATGCAATGGGACAAGTCCTAACCATCACATTCAATCTGGCCAAGTCCAATATCCCTGAAACTTTCAAAAATGTGGTGTTTGTCATTGAGTTCTTGTCAGACAAAGCAAGTAAGTCATCCTCTCCAATTTTACATACGTTTTCCACTAACTTGCTGATTTTGATGATTCAAGCACCCATACTAGAATTTACACCATTGCCGGATCACTTCAAGTATCACCTTCCATTCGAAGATCACTTCCATGGAACCTAAGGGAATGGGACGGTGTTGGAAATATGCCCTGAAAGTCAATCTTTGGAAGAAACCTTTCAGGACAAATGAATGGATGTATAGATGATTCTTATACATCAAATGGCAAAGACACGAATTAGGACTATCTCAATTAACGATATATGTCCTAAATAGTGTATCCATGGACAATGGATTGATTGAAGAAGTAATCTAATGATGTTAGACTACAGAGACCTTCTTCACATAACCATTATGTCCAAAAGGTTCCTAGTCATTGGATTGTCGGAGGGATACTGACAATGCTTAGACCGGTACATACTGTGTCTGCTTCAAATGGAAGGATGGAAAGTCTCATCCCATTCGTGTTGTGACACTAAGACAAGTATGTAGGTGCTCATTATGAGAATGAGTTCACTGAACACAATCGAACGAGAATACTTGCATGGAGGTCTACTCACATGTCAAGCAAGTAACTCAAATGGTTGGAATAATGTAATTAGTCCTTAGACCTGAGGCATCGTCGTTGTCTTGTGGTTAAGTACTTAATCTTTGATTATGTCAAACGTCACTCTATCAGAGCGTCAACGGCATAGTCGGGGTTAAGCCACTTAGTCATGAAGGCAAGTGTATGCGCAACAAGGAATCTCTAATCCTCGATAAGAGAGGAAGAATACTCTAAGATATGATTCGGGAATCTTCGGCCGAAGTATCGAGCGTATTAAAAGGAAAGCGTTCCTATACGACTCAAAAGAATCATATAAGAAGGAATAATCACATTAGGGGTTTGACATAATAAATCCATACCCTAGTAATGTGATTGAGAGTATTGTATTAGAGAAGGATCGAATTACATTGTAATTCCGACGGAATAGGTTCTCCGAATAAACTTCTACATTAGCTTGGGTAGCTATGACATATGGTTAGATGTCACTCATAGCTTGTGAGTTCTTCTAGATGATTAAATGTAGTCATCAAAGAAGAAGGTGAATTGAAATGAAGTTTCAATTCACTAAGTGATTGAATTAAATTTAATCGAGTAGATTGGTGCCAATCACCTCACTACCTTGCTAATTAGAACCTAAAAGGTTGTTCACCAATACACTATTGTAGTGAGTAATTAATGGATGATGGAAACAATTAATTGGATTAATTATGTGTTGTGATTAATTTAGAAAGTCTAAAGAAATCATAAAAGCGATAAAGATCGTTTTGGGCTTAAAGAAACGTTCGGGTTTAATTGGGCCCATTGGGCCTAAACCCATTGGGCTTTTATTCAAGCATTGGATGACTTGAAATAAATGAAAGCCCAAAGCCCAAACAACACAAAGAGGGCCGGCCACTTTAGGTAGGAAAAGGTGAGATATTTAGTCAAGTTGTTGGCTAGGTTTCTTTTGTCTATATAAGGAACTTTATAGAGATAAAGTTCATTAGGGGTTTTTTGAAGTGTTAAAACAACAAAGAGGCAAAAGAAAAATAGCTCTCTATACACTACAAAGGCCGGCCACCTTAAGGGTGTTTTTACTAACATATCTTACACCCTTTTGGTTATTCCTTCATCCTTCTCACTACACTAGTGGGTGAGGATCTTTAGAGGTTTCCTACTTTGGAAACTTGAAGAGAACCTAGGAGCACTCATTCTAACAAAGTGGAGGAGGCAAGGAGGGAAGCTAGGCTCAAGGTGTTCAAGGAACAAAGGGCTTGGAGGTGGTCCATCCTTGGTCTCAAGTCTAGATCAAGAGGTATAAGAATAAACCTTCACTTTGTTCTTCTCTATAAAATTGTTTTGATGCATTATATATAAACCTATGAACCTTGAAGGGGATTTGCATGACTATAGCTTTGATAATTTGTTATAAATGCTTCCACTGTTTTCGTATATTAAATTTTGATTTGTATATGCATGATAGTCCTTTTGAAATCCCATTCTAGAATCTCATAAATTTCCCTTCAAGTGGTATCAGAGCCAAAGGTTTATGTATAATGTGTCCTTTTGGATTTTATGCATATGGGTATTAATGTTATGTATGACATATTATTGTTTCATTCAAAGTATGTTTATCTTTTGTTTTTCAATAGTTGAAAAATGTTAGTCAAAAGTTGAGAAAGATATGTATGCAAAAGTGTTTTGTATGCATGAATGAAAAATGAGTTTAGAACTAGTTTGACATATTATTTCTTCATTTAAAAGTATGTTTGTCTTTTGTTTTTCAATGGTTGAAAAATATAAATCAAGAGTTGAAAAAGATATGCATGTAAAAAGGTGTTTTAGATGCATGAATGAAGAATAAGTCATGAACAAAATTAAGGGTTTTGAACCAAAGGGATGGCACGGTTTTGGGGGTGGTTTTGGGTTGTGTTTGTGTTTTATTGTAAACCACTCTCACATCCTTTTAAAGCTAGAAAGAAGAAACCTTGTCACTTTTGCTTTTGGGTTTGAAAAATCACCAAGAATACACAAATCTTGAAAAAGTGTTCATGGTTTTGTTCTTGGTGTTCATAGTTTGGTTTTTGATGAAAATGGTTTTAATGCATTGTTTTGTGGTTTTGGGTGATGATCATACCATCCATAACCATATCATATACTTATAAAACCCTAGACTTGACTAGGAGATTTCCATCAAACCTTTTCACCTAAGTTTTAAATGCCAAAACCAAGTGACAAGCAAAATTTTGATTTTTCTACTTTGCATTGAATTAAAGCATGTGGATGAGACTTCCCATTCCCCCATTAAGTGGCCGGCCACCCTAGTGGATTTGTCCACTTGGGGGGGTCTTTTGTAATCTTTGAAAAGTTGATATTTTATACTTTTGAGTATTTACGGTTTTACCCCTAACTTTTCATATTTACATTTAGGCCCCTACTAACTAGAAAGTTAAAATATTTGATTTTAATTTTGTTAGTTGTTTAAACTCATAATTATATTATGCCCATATGCACTAAATCAAAATGTTTATGTTGCATTCCATTATGATTATTTAAATGTGTTTAAGTAGTTTTAAAATGGGTGACTATGGACTTATGCCTTAAACGATAATTGAGCTATGAGATAAGGCGCTAAAATCAAATTGTTTGAACCTTGGGAATGTGTTTTAATTACTGTTTAATTGGACCTTGTCACGTTTGACGTTAATCTTTCTCTCCCCTTTTAGTATATGTAATTTATAGGAATTTGTACAAATCGGTTTGTAATTCTTATTACTTCTTAATCTCTATTCGTTAGTTGATTCCCTCTAGTGCTAGACTAGAGTTTCTTTAACGATTGGTAAGGAGACATAACTGAAAGAGGGTTTTGACATGAGATTAAAGATTAAATGGGTCCAATGCCCTAATTAGCAATGAATGATTGTCTTTCATTTCTAATGGCTCAATGAAAATGTTTTAATTGGATTGATAAGCACGTAATTAAATTGACACAACCTCCCCGAGTTTATATTCAACAATGATGGCTCGTTGTTGCAATAACCTTATAAGTCCATGGTCATCCAAGAGCCTAAGATAACTATAAAGTCCAAATTCAAAGGAATGCAAAAACCTTAGTAGTAGTAGTTACTTCCAATATTTGAAAAATCCGTTTTTGATATTGATTTGTTTTTCTCAAAACAAATAGTGGGAGTATCATACGCTACTAAACTATAATGAATACAATTAGTAGTTATATATATCTCCAATATTTTGAAAAATGTTTTGATATTGATTTGTTTTATGAAAACAAATAGTGGGGATATCATATGCTACTAATTTCATTAACTTTGGACTAGTAGTTATAATAGGACAATTTATTTGATTGTGATTAAATAAATAAAATGATGAGACCTTAAAATCCCTCAACCAAACAATATTAAGTTGTAAGCGTAAGAGTGCTTTGAACACTTTTTCGTGGCCTTCCACCGTGGTAGGCTCCAAGCGTTTATGACTTGTACACCGCCTTCACCCTATAATGGGGAAGTGACAAAGTGCATGCTTATATTCAGGAGGAGCTTATTTAAAACATTTGATGAGGTTAAGGTAGGCAACGAGTGTGGCCAACATCGTATAATCGTGAGGTCATGCTTGAACCCCTATCTAAACCGGCATGGTGGGAAAGAACTTAACTAAGAGTAATGGTGTCAACATCGTATAATCGTGAGGCATTATTCTCTAGAGGCCAAAAAGATGGGTAATCACAAGAGGTTGTTGTGAATGGGTAAGCGTACCCTCTCATTATTATTTTTGCTAGCCAACATCGTATAATCGTGAGGTGGGCTTGGTAATAGTGAGTCTCCCATAACCCGCAAGGAGCTTTCTTGGAAATCTCCCGGATTCCATTATGGGGGATATGGAATTTGCCAAAAATGGTGGGTGGTGTCATTCGGTTTAAAGACCCGAATCGTTTGACTTAATCAACAATCAATCTAATTATTTTATTTGTTTATGTATATAGATATGGTTGGAAGCACACTCGCGAAAATACTCGACAAACATTGCCTTGAGGGGCACAATTTCCCATTGTGGTATCGTAATGTCAAGATTCTCCTAACATTGGAGAAGATTGTTTACGTACTAGACAAGGCTCCACCTCACATACCTCTTAGCCCTGAGGCTACTGAGGATGAACGTGCTAAGTATGACAAGCACGTTGAGGATGATATACAAGCCAAGTGCTATTTGTTGGCTTCCATGAATGAGGAGCTACAGAGACAGCACGAGGGCATGGACAGTGCATTTTCCATAATACTCCATCTTACGGAGTTATATGGCGAAGGGGCGCGCAACCGTCGCTTTAGCACTGTCTGTGAGCTTGTAAAGACCAAGATGGTCAAGGGGGCTCCAGTACACCAACATGTACTGAAGATGATAGGATTCATTGAACAATTGGAGAACCTTGGTACTCCACTTGACGGGGAATTGGCCCAGGACTTCGTATTGGCTTCTCTTTCTGATTCATTTGCGCAGTTCGTAATGAACTACAATATGAATAAGATGGATAGTTCTCTCTCTGAGTTACTAAATATGTTAGTAACTACCGAGAAGACTATGAAGAAAGAGAACGTTGTAGGGACTGCTGCAGTAGCCTACAATAAGCCATCCTCTTCCAAGGCCAAGCCGCAAGGCAAAGGCAAAGGGAAGGAGAAGAAGTCCCCCACTCCTAAGCCGAAAGGAGGAGTGAGGAAAAAGAAGGCAAAGGAGCCCAAAGGGACTTGCCACCACTGTGGAAAGGAGGGGCATTGGAGGAGGAATTGTAGGTTATACCTTGCAAGTCTAAATGACAAGCCACAAGGTATGGTTTATGTTCTTATCTTCAATTCTAAATGTTAGATCTTCTAAATATTTATATTTGATATAAAGAGCTAATCACTTGTATAATTGTATATAGGTGGAGAAGCCAAGTAGAAGATGAACAAGCAAGGAAAACATGGTGAAGGGTTCGGCCACTATATTTTTGCTTACTACTTAGAAAGTTTGTTAGGCATTAAAGATTGTCTTTAAACTTTCTTATTTTGTTAAGAACTTATTATATGGCTTCATATGATGGAAGACCACTAATAGTGCCTAAATGTATAAAGGTATTTATATTAGTCTCTAAATGTATAGAGCTAATATTTTTTTTTGTATTAAACATTATGAATGTTTGAAATATCATATTAATGTAATGTGATGAATGCCTTTTTAAATATACTATTTCCTTAAAGTAGTGTTATGAATTAAAAAATTGTCTTGTTGTATCCTAGATGAGATACAAGAGTTATATCACTTATTGTAATGTGATAAACCAAACTTTAGATTTATCAATTATGGATAGATCTCACATGTAGGACATAAAAGGATACAATGAATCTTTAGATTTGGTTCCATTTGTCTACCTATGAGTTCTATATGAATTGACAAAACTCTAGAGATTCCTTTCTTGAAGAAAAGGAAGATCACATTACAATGATATAAGTAATAAGAAAAACGTTTCTTATATGGTTGTCACTTGAAACACAATGATCAAGATCACTCTTGATTCAATTAGTAGTTTTGAACATCTAATTGGGCATTCTTTAAAAGTTTTAAAATGTCAATTGTGTTAGTGATTAAACCAAGAAAGAAGTATCTAAATCTATAAAAGGTTTAAAGACTTTAGCTACTTAAATAAACAAGACATTAAAACTTAGTGAAGATTGAAACAAATAAGCTTGAAATGTTTTAAAGCTACTACACAATGTCTTCTACCAATATAATCCACTTTTATACATTTTGTATGTATGAAATGATTTCTCATTAAAGTCATGAGAAATAGTGGGAGGTGTGAAAATGGATATAAACTTTAATATGATTGGTTTATAGTTGTCTAAAGAATAATAGTACTTGACTATTATTAAGAGTTTGCAATTTTAATTGTTAAAAGACTCAAGCTCTTCAAACGTTAAAATTCTATGTTGTGTGACATTCTAAAGAATAGTCTTTGAATGTTGGTTTCGTCAACCTAGCATAAAATGGTTATATGTTGGGAGTTGTCCATTATATTCTTTTATGAGAACAAACTAATTACAAAGCATATGGACAAGTTGATGAAACAAAAGGGGATTAGTTTCAAAATGAGTCACAACATATGGTTTAACAAAGAGACAATCCAAATTCAACATCTCATGTAACGATGTTGCTCTATGTAGTTTTGATAAAGAATTATATCAACCACCTAGAAGGAATGGTTGAGTTTCTATAACCTTAGTAGGAGCCATGCTTCCACTAAGGAATTGGATAATTCTTCTATGACTACATTAAAGGTCTTAGTATGACTAAAACTTGTAGTATGGTGTATGACATCGTATAATTAAATGAATGGACTTGATAAAACAAGTCACATATTCAAAAGGAATTACTTTAGAAGGAATTCTTTTGTATGTGATTCGTTTAAATAACTTGTGTTAGCTAGGGTTGTTAATGGTCTCAAAATTGTTGAGACATCATCAATAAGCTAATGGATCTCAATGATTCTTAATGGATCCAAGACAAGTTAGTGGGAGCAATATGCATTCAAATTAAGAAAAATGTAAGTGTTAAATTTTTGAATGAATGCTAAGTTACGACAAGACCATTGGGAGTGATGTTATAATTTGAGCAACATGATGTGAATAAAGTCTATTTGATAGACTTAATAAAACATAGATGTTACTCGAGAAATGACAAAACATGACATGGTCAATTTTGAAGTATAGACTTGAAATTGGACTAATTGATATAGCAAGGCTATCTCAATAATGTTATATGGGAATTAAATCTCAAATGTTGTAGATTTAAGAAAGCATTTTCCTAGGTGATAGGAAATCACTTTCATAACCCTTATAATGAATGTGTCATAAAATCACAAAAGGGACACATGTATTGACTTGTGAAGTAGATATCCAAAGGTGAAGAACCACAGGGGTTGTCACTTTAAGATATTACTATATCCCAGGATCAGAACCAAAGCAACTGATAGAGTGTTATTGCCTTTAAGAAAGAAACATCAAAGTGGGACTCTGGAAGCGTGCATTCACTTAGGTTGTTAACCAAAGTGAAAAATAAGCCATTTTAACAAATGGAACTTCATAATGGATGAAGTACTAATCATATGAATGAATTGTTAGTATTGTACTACAATGGTCTCAAGGTTGGAGCAAAGTTTGTATAAAGTATACAAACGAAATATATGTCAATATATAGTTTTAGAAACTGCTTCAAAAGGTGTTTTGAATGGAAGGGGTTCTTTTAGAACCAATGATTGAATCCAAACCATAAGGTCGTTAGTAGGGTACTACGACGTAATGGGGCGATAGCTCAAGCCATGGAATCAAGGTCTCATCAAAGTATTCGAACACAATAAAGAGACATCATCAAATGTTTTGGAAACATTTGATAAGTGACTCCCTTTTGAATAATAAAAGGGATAAATACATAACCAAGTTAACCTACGAGCATAAGCTCTATCAACAAGATGTATAAGATACACTGGTGATTGACTTTAGTGCAAGTGGGAGATTGTTGGAAATATGCCCTGAAAGTCAATCTTTGGAAGAAACCTTTCAGGACAAATGAATGGATGTATAGATGATTCTTATACATCAAATGGCAAAGACACGAATTAGGACTATCTCAATTAACGATATATGTCCTAAATAGTGTATCCATGGACAATGGATTGATTGAAGAAGTAATCTAATGATGTTAGACTACAGATACCTTCTTCACATAACCATTATGTCCAAAAGGTTCCTAGTCATTGGATTGTCGGAGGGATACTGACAATGCTTAGACCGGTACATACTGTGTCTGCTTCAAATGGAAGGATGGAAAATCTCATCCCATTCGTGTTGTGACACTAAGACAAGTATGTAGGTGCTCATTATGAGAATGAGTTCACTGAACACAATCGAACGAGAGTACTTGCATGGAGGTCTACTCACATGTCAAGCAAGTAACTCAAATGGTTGGAATAATGTAAGTAGTCCTTAGACCTGAGGCATCGTCGTTGTCTTGTGGTTAAGTACTTAATCTTTGATTATGTCCAACGTCACTCTATCAGAGCGTCAACGGCATAGTCGGGGTTAAGCCACTTAGTCATGAAGGCAAGTGTATGCGCAACAAGGAATCGCTAATCCTCGATAAGAGAGGAAGAATACTCTAAGATATGATTCGGGAATCTTCGGCCGAAGTATCGAGCGTATTAAAAGGAAAGCGTTCCTATACGACTCAAAAGAATCATATAAGAAGGAATAATCACATTAGGGGTTTGACATAATAAATCCATACCCTAGTAATGTGATTGAGAGTATTGTATTAGAGAAGGATCGAATTACATTGTAATTCCGACGGAATAGGTTCTCCGAATAAACTTCTACATTAGCTTGGGTAGCTATGACATATGGTTAGATGTCACTCATAGCTTGTGAGTTCTTCTAGATGATTAAATGTAGTCATCAAAGAAGAAGGTGAATTGAAATGAAGTTTCAATTCACTAAGTGATTGAATTAAATTTAATCGAGTAGATTGGTGCCAATCACCTCACTACCTTGCTAATTAGAACCTAAAAGGTTGTTCACCAATACACTATTGTAGTGAGTAATTAATGGATGATGGAAACAATTAATTGGATTAATTATGTGTTGTGATTAATTTAGAAAGTCTAAAGAAATCATAAAAGCGATAATGATCGTTTTGGGCTTAAAGAAACGTTCGGGTTTAATTGGGCCCATTGGGCCTAAACCCATTGGGCTTTTATTCAAGCATTGGATGACTTGAAATAAATGAAAGCCCAAAGCCCAAACAACACAAAGAGGGCCGGCCACTTTAGGTAGGAAAAGGTGAGATATTTAGTCAAGTTGTTGGCTAGGTTTCTTTTGTCTATATAAGGAACTTTATAGAGATAAAGTTCATTAGGGGTTTTTTGAAGTGTTAAAACAACAAAGAGGCAAAAGAAAAATAGCTCTCTATACACTACAAAGTCCGGCCACCTTAAGGGTGTTTTTACTAACATATCTTACACCCTTTTGGTTATTCCTTCATCCTTCTCACTACACTAGTGGGTGAGGATCTTTAGAGGTTTCCTACTTTGGAAACTTGAAGAGAACCTAGGAGCACTCATTCTAACAAAGTGGAGGAGGCAAGGAGGGAAGCTAGGCTCAAGGAGTTCAAGGAACAAAGGGCTTGGAGGTGGTCCATCCTTGGTCTCAAGTCTAGATCAAGAGGTATAAGACTAAACCTTCACTTTGTTCTTCTCTATAAAATTGTTTTGATGCATTATATATAAACCTATGAACCTTGAAGGGGATTTGCATGACTATAGCTTTGATAATTTGTTATAAATGCTTCCGCTGTTTTCGTATATTAAATTTTGATTTGTATATGCATGATAGTCCTTTTGAAATCCCATTCTAGAATCTCATAAATTTCCCTTCAGACGGGAGGTATCGTCCGGCTGCAAGACGTTAAAGAAAGCGCTTCTTGGGAGGCAACCCATGTATTCAAAAAAAGGAAGATCTATGAATCGCTCTACAATCAGTTTTGCGTTTCTAAAAACCTTCACTTTTCTGCATTTCTATTTTGCCATGATTGTCATTTTTTTATTTTTGTTGTTTATTTAATTATTTTTGGGTGTGGGTTTATTTTTGAAACATTGATAAATATGCAAGATATTCTTACATTCTTTTTCATGAAAAAAAAAAAAAGGGAACATTAAGCAAGAAATTACAAGAGGGAGCCTTCACAAAGGCTGCTTAGGAGAAGTCTCAGTAGTTGGCGGAGCCCCAGAAGGAGGAGGCAGCGGAGGTTGATCATTTGGAGCTTCAGTACGCGGTACAGCCCTAGAAGACGAAGGTAAATGCTGTTGGAACAAGCCCACAAACCTCTGATGATCAAGTAAGATCTGACCATCAGATTCCTGCATCTGGTCAATTTTCCTCTTCATGTTTGTGGCATAGTTGTGTGCGAGCTTGTGCAATTGTTTATTTTCATGCTTAAGCCCTCTAATCTCCTGCTTAAGACTTATCACTTCAGCCGCCAATGATTCAACTTGACAGGTTCGGGCAAATAGGCGTTGGGCCATATTGGACACGGAACCTGCGCACTACACACTGAGAGCCAGAGATTCCTTAACAGCCAGCTCATCAGACCGTTTGGCAAGTAATCTGTTATCTTTGGGAGTGACAAGGTTCCTGGCCACCACCGCAGCTGTCATATCATTCTTCATCACCGAATCCCCAACAGTAAGGGGACTAGTGGGGGATATGAAGGATGGGCGCCATATGTTGTCTGGAGAAGGCGGGGCTACCTGTTCACCAAGGTTCAAGTCAAAACGACGGTCGGAAGGGCCAGACATTTTTCAGAGGTGTTAAAGAAAGAGGAGATCGGACAAGTCAAGATCGTAGAAGTGCAACACGGGAGTTTTTACAGGCAGAAATTCAAGTGTGCTTTGAACGTCCTGCATACCTTTATAAAAATCAGCACGCGATGGGATTTCAGAGATCGAAGAGGCGAGCTCAGAAATCGAAGAAGCACCGATTCCAGATATCGAAGAGCGCCAGCTTTCTCAAAAGTTGGGCTTGCTCACAAAGCACTGATTCCAGATATCGAAGAGCGCCAGCTTTCTCAAAAGTTGGGCTTGCTCACAAACCACCGATTCCAGATATCGAAGAGTGTCAGTTTTCTCAGCCTCGTCAGCACCCGTCACACGCAAACTCAGCTTTGCGAAAATCACGGGCAGTTTGTCGAAGCGCCAATTCCAACCATCTGTCTCTCTCAGCCTCATCAGCATTTGTCACATGCAGAGAAAGCTTTGCGGAAATCACGGGCAGTTTGTCGAAGCGCCGATTCCAACCATCTGTCCTTCTCAGCCTCGTCAGCTTTGAGGAAATCACGGGTAATCTGTCGACGATTTCTGTTGAAGTAGAAAACACGTGAAGTTACTGTTCAATCATCCAACGGTTGTCGATAGGAGTGAAAGAACAGTACCGGTTATTATTTCCTATAAATGTCGACCTTCACCCTCCATGGCAAGGCAGACATACATAACATTCCATCATCTCTGAGAATGCATTCCCATCGAACCCTCTCGAGTCACTCAGTGTTCCTCATCCCCTGGGATACCTTTGCAAACAAATCTTCAAGAGCAAAAGTATTTCATATCATGAAGGTAAAGAGCAAGAGTATCTCATATCATGCATTCTCCATGTCCTTTTCCTTGTCTTTGTTCTAACCTGTAGGACATGGAGAAATTGCTCTCAAGTACGCGTCTTCCACTGCTGATGTACTTCCAAAGAAGCTGAAACATCTACCTGAAGAACAGATAAGGCAAGCGAAAATGATACCAGCAGCATATGGAGACAACGTGCAGAAGAAACAACCAGAGAATAATGCAGCTTGCACAATCAACCCAGCATAAAGAGTCTGAGTGGAAGAACTAGAGAAGCTGCCACATCTGCTTGGAGAACAAATAAGGAATTGAGCCTGCACAATCAACTCGAGAGCAGAAGGAGTCTGAGTTAAAGAACTCAAGAAGCTTCAACAACATCGCCAAAGAGCAAAGCTTCGCCGTACAATTCCAATCCAGTTCAAGATCAAAGCTGTGGAAAGGCAACAAGATCATCTACCTCCATAACCAGATTTGCGTTCCTAAACTCTACTCTTTCTTGTTTTTACCTTGCTATACTTGTCATGTTTATTCGTTATTTGTTTATTTTCTTGTTTTTGTGTGAGTTTATACTTGAAACATTGAGGACAATGTTTGATTTAAGTGTGGGGGGGTAACCATTGTTTTGCATGAAAGTCGTAGGAGTTTATCACCCATTACTTCTAATGTTGTTTCTTGCTCTTTTAAGTGTTTTTAAGCTGTTTTGAAGTGTTTTAGTTTGTTTTGATATAAAAATCCGAAAATCTCATAAAAATTTGAAAAATTGTTTTGTAAAACCTAAAAAGAGTTGTTTTTGTATGTTTATTTGTGTCTTAGGGTACCTTCCAACACAATGATGAGGATTTGGTTTTTAATTACATGACTGTTAAAGAGAGTTATAAACATGGATGAACATTTGATTTACTCTTTGGTGTATGCTTGGTTGTGGTTATAATTTATGAATTCACATGCAATCATAAAGGAAAAATTAGTTTTTGTAACATGCTTGAAGGAAGGAACTCAAACAAACGCTACAACCTTGTGAGACTTGAGCCTAAACGTTATTTGGAGAGTTGATAATCTGTGCATTATTGTTTTCTAAGTCGTTGCATGATCTCATTATTCTTTGCTTGGTTACTACTTAGAAGGCGTTTCATCATTTAGTTCCAAATGCTAGAACTCATGCCCATTTCATTCAAAGCATGATATTGATTTGCATAACACATATTCAAGATGAAGTTGTGTAGTTACCACCACCAAAGCCAAATTGCCGTGTATCCTACTTCATTATATGTTTAAGTTAACCCCATTGAGCCTTGTTAGCCTACGTTCTTTGTTAACCCACGTTATCCTCACCTAGCCTAGATTAGGACCATCCATACCCTTGTTCTTAAAGCATAGTAAAGCATGATTCAAATTGAATTCCTTGTGATTATGTATGGCAGAAAATAAGTGTGGGGGAAGTGTTTCTCATGTAAGTAGTGTGCCATAGGCACGGGTGGAAAGAAAAAAAAAATATAAAAAAAAAAAAAAAAGTTGAATTTGACCCTAAGAGTTGTTTAAATCTTTCCCTTACGTCTAAAAGTTGATTTCTGCAATCTAAGTGAATTATAAGTTCAAGTTCATTATTTTATTTGCTATTGCTTTAAGAACATTTGTTTTCCCTTACCTTCATTTGTTAGCCAACACCCCAAGCCCGTTACAACCTTTGACTTCAATCTTGAGTGTTATGTGTTTCAATTCGTGGAGTTTGAATTTGGTATGAGCATATGGTATCACTGGTTCTCGCATCTAAGTAGTAGCATTCCATTCATGAGATCATATCTAAACATGCTTAATAACTCCAGAAATCGCTTTCTTTGTAATACATATATGTGAGCGTTCGTTTTCATGTTTACATCAATCTTCTCACATATAACTAGTATAGGGTGTGTAGTTAGAAAATCTGAGTGAAAATTGAGTGAATATCTTGTAAGGACTTGAGCAAATTCTCTAAGGCATGTTACTACATTCAAAATCATATTTTAATTGGTTAAATGTGAACTAGTACGTGGTGACTATGATTAAGTATGTGCTTAAGTGTGAAGATGACTCAAATCTGTGGGGATAATGATTTTTAACATGTCATGTGCGTTGGAAATCCCTAAGGCAAACGTTGGAAGGTTTAGGTTGTGTTTTGTTTTCTTTATTTTGCTCGAGGACTAGCAAAAGCTAAGTGTGGGGGTATTTGGTAAGCTCATATTTATATATATTTTACATAAAATTCACTTGTCTTTTCTTAGTTAGTTCCTTATATTTTTGAGCTATTTACTATGTTTTTGTGTTTTGTGTGATTTATCAAGCAAAGAAAAGAAAAGTAGCACAAGTGAATTATTAAGTAACAAATTCGTCAAAACTGCCTGTGCAGATTATCTGACTTTGGAAGCATGTTACAAACAGCTCAGAATGAATGGGAGAATGACCCTTATATGCGTGGAAAGCTACGGATGTCTATTTTCTGGAGCAATTTACGGATTGTTAATCTCATTTTTCAAGAAGACGTTATGGGCATTGTAACACTGAAAGGTCAGAAAAGGGCTAAGCAGATTTGGCTAATAAAAAGAGAAAGGCAACACATGGGCAAAGGAAACACACACACATGGGCAGAAAATGGGTGGATTGTTGGCTGAAATAATGAAGAACATGTGTCTGCAAATGCAAAGGAAAAACACACACACATGGGCAAAGGAAACACACACACATGGGTAGGAATTGTGGGTGTTTGGTGGTTGAAATGATGAAGCATGTGTGTGTAAATGTAAAGGAAAACATGGCAGAAAATGTGTGTGTTTGGTGGTTGAAATGATGAAGCATGTGTGTGTAAATGTAAAGGGGAAACATGACAACTCACACCCACACAAGATGCACATGCAAAGGAAATGGAGTGGTCCTCTCTCAAGCCTATAAATACCACCTCCCATATTCATCAACATAACAGATTTTCTCCTTGCTTTGGCCGAAACTTCCCACCACCATTCTCTCTAATTTCAGCCAAAAACCACCCCTAGCCACACCACCCATCAATCCTAAACCTTTCCATACCATTCCCCATCCATTCTACACCATAAAAACCACCCAAAACCGTCCAAAACCTCTAGTGCCGCAGCTTGCAAGGAAGGAAAGAGAAGGAACATCTTGTGCTGTGCCTATGCCCAAGCCTTGGGAGTGTTGGAGCGTTTCTAGGTGTTTTCTATCTTTGATTTCAATGTTTAAATTAAGTTATCTTTGTGTAATTGCGAGTATGAGGAACTAAACCCCCCTTGGCTAGGGGGGGATTCAAAACCATGTTTATGCTTGCTATATGATTTGATTACTTCCAATTGCGTTTCATGAATTGTGAATTTAATTTACTTATCTCTATGAATTAAAACTAATTTGTGTATGTTGGTTGAGAGTGCACGCTTAATTTTCATGCATAAGTTTGATGTTAGGATATAAGGCAGTTTCACCTAATCGTTATGAACTTATATTCATAAGTAGTAAAGGTTGTTGATCACAATCGTGTTAAGTAAATTCTTGGCATAAGTTTCATGCAATTCATAGTAACGAGTGCCTCGTCAATGCTTATGTTTTTCATAAAACTTAATGATTCTTGCGTGTATCTCTATTATGCAATTCATGTAGGGAACTTGTAGGGAATGTTTTGGGTTGTCGTATGCAATCATCCAACCTAATAACTTGTGGAAAAACTGAGGGTTAATTAGTGCAATTCACGGTTAATTTGGGGCGTTGAGTATTCATGGTTTGTCGAAGAGCAATTGGAAATCATTTTGTATGCAAGTATAACATGTGTGGAGAAGAACCCCTTAGCTAGCTTCTCATCCATTCAATTTGATCAATCTCGTTTTAAAACCTATTTTGTTTTACAAAGTTCTTGTTTTGTTTTCAAATTCGTCTAAAATCAATCCCCCTTTATTTTGTTGAGTCATATTAGTTAGAAATCAATTTAGTTTGTGTTTTTAAGTGTCTTAAGTCAAGTTATAACATATTTTCGTTCAAATTCTTCCTTAGTGTTCAAAACTGCCCAGATTGTGTTTTTAAGGCAGTTTTGAGTGTTTAGGTGCTGTTTTGAGTCTTTTGGTTTGTTTTAGTGTTTTAAAGTATAGTTTTGCATTTTTTGAGTCTAGTTTAGTGTTTTAAACTTTGTTTTTACGTTTTCAAGTCAGTTTCCAAGTGATTTAGCAATCCCTCCTAATCCCCGGCCTAGAACGATCCCTACTTACATACTTTACTACAATTGATAAAAGAGGGTTTAATTTGTGTGCTTATATATTTCGCATCAAAGCCGATCAAGGGCTCGCCTTACCCAAGGGGATATTATAGGTGCAGTACGGTGAAGGGGTGGCCGGCGAGGAAACACATGGAGCAGGCTTCGGATGATCCGGCAATGCTGATAGTAACGTACGAAGGGGAGCACCGTCACGTACCGGAGAGTGTGGGATTGGTGTTTGAGTCAACATGAGTGAAAGTGGGTAGAAACAGAAGGAAAGTGGGTAGCCGTCATCCCAGCCAGCAGTGGTTGTCAAAGATGTTGGAAATATGCCCTGAAAGTCAATCTTTGGAAGAAATCTTTCAGGACAAATGAATCGATGTATGGATGATTCTTATACATCAAATGACAAAGATACTAATTAGGACTATCTCAATAAACGATATATGTCCTGAATAGTGAATCCATGGACAATGGATCGATTGAAGAAGTAATCTAATGATGTTAGACTACAGAGACCTTCTTCATATAACCATTATGTCCAAAAGGTTCCTGGTCATTGGATTGTCGGAGGGATACTGACAATGCTTAGACCAGTACATGCTGTGTCCGCTTCAATTGGAAGGATGGAAAGTCTCAACCCATTCGTGTTGTGACACTAAGACAAGTATGTAGGTGCTCATTAAGGGAATGAGTTCACTGAATACAATCGAATCAGAGTACTTGCATGGAGGTCTACTCACATGTCAAGCAAGTAACTCAAATGGTTGGAATAATGTAAGTAATCCTTTGACCTGAGGCATCGTCGTTGTCTTGTGGTTAAGTACTTAATCTTTGATTATGTCAAAGTCACTCTATCAGAATGTCAACGGCATAGTTGGGGTTAAGCCACTTAGTCATGAAGGCAAGTGTATGCGCAACAAGGAATCTCTAATCCTCGATAAGAGAGGAAGAATACTCTAAGATATGATTCGGGAATCTTCGGCCGAAGTATCGAGCGTAATAAAGGAAAGTGTTCCTATACGACTCAATTGGAACATATAAGAAGGAATAATCACATTAGGGGTTTGACATGATATATCCATACCCTAATGATGTGATTGAGAGTATTGTATTAGAGAAGGATTGAATTACATTGTAATTCCAACTGACTAGGTTCTCCGAATAAACTTCTACATTAGCTTGGGTAGCTATGACATATGGTTAGATGTCACTCATAGCTTGTGAGTTCTTCTAGATGATTAAATGTAGTCGTCAAAGAAGAAAGGTGAATTAAAATGAAGTTTTAATTCACTAAGTGATTGAATTAAATATGAGCAATTGGATTGATGCCAATCACCTCACTGCCTTGCTAATTAGAACCTAAAAGGTTGTTCGCCAATACACTATTGTAGTGAGTAACTAATGGATGATGGAAACAATTAATTGGATTAATCATGTGTTGTGATTAATTTAGAAAAGTCTAAAGAAATCATAAAAGCGATAAAGATCGTTTTGGGCTTAAAGAAACGTTCGGGTTTAATTAGGCCCATTGGGCCTAAACCCATTGGGCTTTTATTCAAGCATTGGATGACTTGAAATAATAAAAGCCCAAAGCCCAAAAACAACACAAAGGGGCCGGCCACTTTAGGTGAGGAAAGGTGAGATATTTAGTCAAGTTGTTGATTAGGTTTCTTTTGTCTATATAAAGAACTTTATAGAGATAAAGTTCATTAGGGTTTTTGTGAGTTTTGAACAACAAAAGAGGCAAAAGAAAATAGCTCTCTTGAACCACAAAGGCCGGCCACCATAAGGGGGTTTTTACTAACATCTCTTACACCCCTTTGGTTATTCCTTCATCCTTCTCACTACACTAGTGGGTGAGGATCTTTAGAGGTTTCCTACTTTGGGAACTTGAAGAGAACCTAGGAGCACTCATTGTAACAAAGTGGAGGAGGCAAGGAGGGAAGCTAGGCTCAAGGATTTCAAGGAGCAAAGGGCTTGGAGGTGGTCCATCCTTGGTCTCAAGTCTAGATCAAGAGGTATAAGACTAACCTTCACTTTGTTCTTGATTCTAAAAATTGTTTTGATGCATTATATATAAACCTATGAACCTTGAAGGGGATTTGCATGACTATAGCTTTGATAATATGTTATAAATGCTTCCGCTGCTTTCGCATATTAAATTTGATTTGTATATGCATGATAGTCATTATGAAATCCCATTCTAGAATCTCATAATTTTCCCTTCAAGTGGTATCAGAGCCAAAGGTTTATGTATAATGTGTCCTTTTGGATTTTATGCATATGGGTATTAATGTTATGTATGACATATTATTGTTTCATTCAAAGTATGTTTATCTTTTGTTTTTCAATAGTTGAAAAATGTTAGTCAAAAGTTGAGAAAGATATGTATGCAAAAGATGTTTTGTATGCATGAATGAAAAATGAGTTTAGAACTAGTTTGACAAATTATTTCTTCATTTAAAAGTATGTTTGTCTTTTGTTTTTCAATGGTTGAAAAATATAAATCAAGAGTTGAAAAAGATATGCATGTAAAAAGGTGTTTTAGATGCATGAATGAAGAATAAGTCATGAACAAAATTAAGGGTTTTGAACCAAAGGGATGGCACGGTTTTGGGGGTGGTTTTGGGTTGTGTTTGTGTTTTATTGTAAACCACTCTCACATCCTTTTAAAGCTAGAAAGAAGAAACCTTGTCACTTTTGCTTTTGGGTTTGAAAAATCACCAAGAATGTACAAATCTTGAAATTGTGTTCATGGTTTTGTTCTTGGTGTTCATAGTTTGGTTTTGGGTGAAAATGTTTTTAGTTGGTTTTCATGCATGGTTTCATGGTTTTAGGTGATGTTCTTACCATCCATAACCATATTAAAACCTTTTAAAACCCTAGACTTGACTAGGAGGATTTCCATCACCCATCTCACCTAAGTTTTAATGGCAAAACCAAGTGACAAGCAAATTTTAAATTTTTCTTACATAATGTGGCTTTTAATGCATGTTGTGTAAGATTGTGTAAGAGACCTCCCATCCCCTTAATGTGGCCGGCCTCCCTAGTGGATTTATCCACTTGTGGGGCTATTTTGTAATCTTTGAAAAGTTGATATTTACTTTAAAATATTTACGGTTTTACCCCTAACTTTTCATATTTACATTTAGGCCCCTACTAACTAGAAAGTTAAAATATTTGATTTTAATTTTGTTAGTTGTTTAAACTCATAATTATATTATGCCCATATGCACTAAATCTAAATGTTTATGTTGCATTCCATGATGATTATTTAAATGTGTTTAAGTAGTTATAAAATGGGTGACTATGGACTTATGCCTTAAACGATAATTGAGCTATGAGATAAGGCACTAAAATCAAATTGTTTGAACCTTGGGAATGTGTTTTAATTACTGTTTAATTGGACCTTGTCACGTTTGACGTTAATCTTTCTCTCCCCCTTTAGTATATGTAATTTATAGGAATTTGTACAAATCGGTTTGTAATTCTTATTACTTCTTAATCTCTATTTGTTAGTGGATTCCCTCTAGTGCTAGACTAGAGTTTCTTTAACTATTGGTAAAGGAGACATAACTAAAAGTGGGTTTTGACATGAGATTAAAGATTAAAAAGGGTCCAATGCCCTAATTAGCAATGAATGATTGTCTTTCATTTCTAATGGCTCAATGAAAATGGTTTTAATTGGATTGATAAGCACGTAATTAAATTGACACAATCTCCCCGAGTTTATATTCAACAATGATGGCTCGTTGTTGCAATAACCTAATAAGTCCATGGTCATCCAAGAGCCTAAGATAACTATAAAGTTCAAATTCAAAGGAATGCAAAAACCGTAGTAGTAGTAGTTACTTCCAATATTTGAAAAATTTGTTTTTGATATTGATTTGTTTTTTTTAAAACAAATAGTGGGAGTATCATACGCTACTAAACTATAATGAATACAATTAGTAGTCATATATATCTCCAACATTGTGAAAAATGTTTTGATATTGATTTGTTTTATGAAAACGAATAGTGGGGATATTATATGCTACTAAATTCATTAACTTTGGACTAATAGTTATAATAGGACAATTTATTGGAATATGATTAAATAAATAAAATTGATGAGACCTTAAAATCCCTCAACCAAACAATATTAAGTTGTAAGCGTAAGAGTGCTTAGAACACTTTTTCGTGGCCTTCCACCGTGGTAGGCTCCAAGCGTTTATGACTTGTACACCGCCTTCACCCTATCATGGGGAAGTGACAAAGTGCATGCTTATATTCAGGAGGAGTTTATTTAAAACATTTGATGAGGTTAAGGTAGGCAACGAGTGTAGCCGACATCGTATCATCGTGAGTTCATGCTTGAACCCCTTCCTAAACCGGCATGGTGGGACAAAACTTAACTAAGAGAAAAGGTGCCAACATCGTATCATCGTGAGGTATTTTTCTCTAGAGGCCAAAAAGATGGGTAATCACAAGAGGTTGTTGTGAATGGGTACTTGTACCCTCTCATTATTATTGTTGCTAGCCGACATCGTATCATCGTGAGGTGGGCTTGGTAATAGTGAGCCTCCCGTAACCCACTAGGAGTTTTCTTTGAAATCTCCCGGATTCCATCTTGAGGGATATGGAATTTGCCAAAAATGGTGGGTGGTGTCATTCGGTTTAAAGACCCAAATCGTTTGACTTAATCAACAATCAATCTAATTATTTTATTTGTTTATGTATATAGATATGGTTGGAAGCACACTCGCGAAAATACTCGACAAACATTGCCTAGAGGGGCACAATTTCCCATCATGGTATCGTAATGTCAAGATTCTCCTAACCTTGGAGAAGATTGTTTACGTACTAGACAAGGCTCCACCTCACATACCTCTTGGCCCTGACGCCACTGAGGATGAACGTGCTAAGTATGACAAGCACGTTGAGGATGATACACAAGCCAAGTGCTATCTGTTGGCTTCCATGAATGAGGAGCTACAGAGACAGCACGAGGGCATGGACAGTGCATCTTCCATAATACTCCATCTTACGGAGTTATATGGTGAAGGGACGCGCAACCGTCGCTTTAGCACTGTCTGTGAACTTGTGAAGACCAAAATGGTCAAGGGGGCTCCAGTGCATCAACATGTACTGAAGATGATAGGATTCATTGAACAATTGGAGAACCTTGGTACTCCACTTGACGGGGAATTGGCCCAGGACTTCATATTGGCTTCTCTTTCTGATTCATTCTCGCAGTTCGTAATGAACTACAACATGAATAAGATGGATAGTACTCTTTCCGAGTTACTAAACATGTTAGTAACTGCCGAGAAGACTATGAAGAAAGAGAACGTTGTAGGGACTGCTGCAGTAGCCTACAATAAGCCATCCTCTTCCAAGGCCAAGCCGCAAGGCAAAGGCAAAGGGAAGGAGAAGAAGTCCCCCACTCCTAAGCCGAAAGGAGGAGTGAGGAAAAAGAAGGCAAAGGAGCCCAAAGGGACTTGCCACCACTGTGGAAAGGAGGGGCATTGGAAGAGGAATTGCAGGTTATACCTTGCAACTCTTAAAGACAAGCCACAAGGTATGGTTTATGTTCTTATCTTCAATTCTAAATGTTAGATCTTCTAAATATTTATATTTGATATAAAGTGCTAATCACTTGTATAATTGTATATAGGTGGAGAAGCCAAGTAGAAGAAGAACAAGCAAGAAAATGTGGTGAAGGGTTCGGCCACTATGATTTTTGCTAGGCATTTAAAGATTGTCTTTAAACTTTCTTATTTTGGTAAGAACTAATTATATGGCTTCATTTGATGGAAGGCCACTATTAGTGACTAAATGTATAAAGGCATTTATGTTAGTCTCTAAATGTATAGAGCTAATACCTTTTGTATTAAAGATTATGAATGTTTGAACTATCATATTAATGTAATGTGAAGTATGCCTTTTTAATATACTATTTCCTTAAAGTAGTGTTATGAATTGAAAATTGTCTTGTTGTATCCTAGATGAGATACAAAAGTTATATCACTTAATTGTAATGTGATAAACCAAACTTTAGATTTATCAATTATGGATAGATCTCACATGTAGGACATAAAAGGATACAATGAATCTTTAGATTTGGTTCCATTTGTCTACTTATGAGTTCTATATGAATTGACAAAAGTCTAGAGATTCCTTTCTTGAAGAAAAGGAAGATCACATTATAATGATATAAGTAATAAGAAAATTGTTTCTTATATAGTTATCACATGAAACACAATGATCAAGATCACTCTTGATTCAATTAGTAGTTTTGAACAATTAATTGGGCATTCTTAAAATTGTTTTAAAATGTCAATTGTGTTAGTGACTAAACCAAGAAAGAAGTGTCTAAATCTATAAAAGGTTTAAAGACTTTAGTCACTTAAATAACAAGACATTAAACTTAGTGAAGATTGAAACAAATAAGCTTGAAATGTTTCAAAGCTACTACACAATGTCTTCTACCAATATAATCCACTTTTATACATTTTGAATGTATGAAATAATTTCTCATTAAAGTCATGAGAAATAGTGGGAGGTATGAAAATGGATATAAACTTGAATGTGATTGGTTTATAGTTGTCTAAAGAATAATAGTACTTGACTATTATTAAGAGTTTGTAATTTTAAATGTTAAAAGGACTCAAGCTCTTCAAAACGTTAAAATTCTATGTTGTGTAACATTTAAAGAATAGTCTTTGAATGTTGGTTTCGTCAACCTAGCATAAAATGGTTATATGTTGGGAGTTGTCCATCATTCTCTTTTATGAGAACATGCTAATAACAAAGCATATGGACAAGTTGATGAAACAAAAGGGAATAAGTTTCAAAATGAGTCACAACATATGGTTTAACAACAAGACAATCCAAATTCAACATCTCATGTAACGATATTGCTCTATGTAGTTTTGATAGAGAATTATATCAACCACATAGAAGGAATGGTTGAGAATCTATATCCTTAGTAGGACCCATGCTTCCACTAAAGACTTAGATAATTCTTATATGACTACATTAAAGGTCTTAGTATGACTGAAACTTGTAGTATGGTGTATGACATCGTACAATTAAATGAATAGACTTGATAAAATGTAGTCGTCAAAGAAGAAAGGTAGTCGTCAAAGAAGAAAGGTGAATTCTTCTAGATGATTAAATGTAGTCGTCAAAGAAGAAAGGTGAATTCTTCTAGCTTGTGGTTAGATGTCACTCATAGCTTGTGAGTTCTTCTAGATGATTAAATGTAGTCGTCAAAGAAGAAAGGTGAATTAAAATGAAGTTTTAATTCACTAAGTGATTGAATTAAATATGAGCAATTGGATTGATGCCAATCACCTCACTGCCTTGCTAATTAGAACCTAAAAGGTTGTTCGCCAATACACTATTGTAGTGAGTAACTAATGGATGATGGAAACAATTAATTGGATTAATTATGTGTTGTGATTAATTTAGAAAAGTCTAAAGAAATCATAAAAGCGATAAAGATCGTTTTGGGCTTAAAGAAACGTTCGGGTTTAATTAGGCCCATTGGGCCTAAACCCATTGGGCTTTTATTCAAGCATTGGATGACTTGAAATAATAAAAGCCCAAAGCCCAAAAACAACACAAAGGGGCCGGCCACTTTAGGTGAGGAAAGGTGAGATATTTAGTCAAGTTGTTGACTAGGTTTCTTTTGTCTATATAAAGAACTTTATAGAGATAAAGTTCATTAGGGTTTTTGTGAGTTTTGAACAACAAAAGAGGCAAAAGAAAATAGCTCTCTTGAACCACAAAGGCCGGCCACCATAAGGGGGTTTTTACTAACATCTCTTACACCCCTTTGGTTATTCCTTCATCCTTCTCACTACACTAGTGGGTGAGGATCTTTAGAGGTTTCCTACTTTGGGAACTTGAAGAGAACCTAGGAGCACTCATTGTAACAAAGTGGAGGAGGCAAGGAGGGAAGCTAGGCTCAAGGATTTCAAGGAGCAAAGGGCTTGGAGGTGGTCCATCCTTGGTCTCAAGTCTAGATCAAGAGGTATAAGACTAACCTTCACTTTGTTCTTGATTCTAAAAATTGTTTTGATGCATTATATATAAACCTATGAACCTTGAAGGGGATTTGCATGACTATAGCTTTGATAATATGTTATAAATGCTTCCGCTGCTTTCGTATATTAAATTTGATTTGTATATGCATGATAGTCATTATGAAATCCCATTCTAGAATCTCATAATTTTCCCTTCAAAAGAAGCTGTAAGTAGTCACGAGCAGTAGCAAACATGTGGTGCAGCAGACAGCAGCAGCGCAGCGAGCGACGGTGTGCAGCAATCTTTGGCAGCCTGCTTTTCTTCATCATCGCTTGGCTCTCCCTCGCCTTCTCCACTAAAGCCCATGAACAGAGCCAAAAGATCACCATCTCCTCTATGATCTACCCTCTGCTCATCGCCCAGCGCTCGACGTTTTGTGATGGACTTGTACGGATGAAGCTTAGTACTTCATTGATGCATTGGACGAACGCGCTGCGCTGCGTTTTGCTTCTTCTTCCTCCTCCTCTTCTCAGTGTTTGGAGCAAAGTCTACAGTGAGACCGTCTGGAGGAAAATAACATGTTTTGGCAAGAATTGGAATGCCATGCACGTGGGCATCATGAACACAGGCCCCTCTGGTGTCTGCGATCCTCTCCATTATATTGTGATTGTCTTTGCATTCAAAGTCGATCACCACGGCATTGGTAAGAGAGAAGACACGGCAAGGTCAACGTCGAGAAATCGGGTGGACGAGGAAGATGCAATGCAGCAGCAGGCAGAAGCACAGCGGCGGTGCAAGGCAACAAGAATGATGTGATGGTGCAATGGTTGTGTAGTGGCAGTGGCAAATAGCAACGGCGAAGAACTTCAATAACCATCGTCAAACGACTAGCCGGTCATGAAGCCTCGACTATAGCTCTCTGTCCGTGGCAAACAGCAATGGCGAAGAACTTCAATAATCGCCGTCAAACGACGAGCCGGTCATGAAGCCTCGACTGCAGCTCTCCGTCCGTCTTCGTCCTTCCCTGCAAATTCCCCAGCCCATCATCAAAATTTATACAAAAAAAATATATAATAAAAAAATGAGATAGTGGAGCAAAGTGGTGCTGGCACCATGTGAAAAAAAAGAGGGGGTGCATCTAGCACCAAAAGCAGACGAAAAAAAAAAATATATATATATATATATATAATAAAAAAATAAAAGTTGAAAGGTTCATGATGGTGGTAGGTGTGAGCACCACCGAAAGCAAAAAAAACAAAAAAAAATAAAAAAAAAACGATGGTGGACGACACCATGTAAAAAAAATAGTAATCATATAGTCCTTTGGTGCTTTTGACACCATGTGAAAAAAAAATGTACACTCAGTGAAACAAAGCTCGTTTATTGATTTCTCTAAAAAAATTTTACAGAAACATACATTTACATGAAAAAAAGATTACAAAAAAAAAATGTGCAAACAAACGGGAGGGACTCTTCATTGCTCAGGTGGCGTCTCCGTACTCGGCAGAGCTCTAGA
Organism: Malus domestica; assembly: GCF_042453785.1. Classification (NCBI taxonomy): domain Eukaryota; kingdom Viridiplantae; phylum Streptophyta; class Magnoliopsida; order Rosales; family Rosaceae; genus Malus; species Malus domestica. The sequence goes on from NC_091670.1 coordinate 17,130,928, forward strand.
AGGTGGAGGCGCCAAAGGGTGATTATTTAGAGCCTTAGTACTAGGCAGAACCCCAGGAGGAAGAGGCGCCGGAGGTTGATCATTTGGAGCTTCATTACGCGGTACAGCCCTAGAAGACGAAGGCAAATGTTGTTGGAACAAACCCACAAACCTGTGATGATCAAGTAAAATCTGACCATCAGATTCCTGCATCTGGTCAATCTTCCTCTTCATGTTTGTAGCATAGTTATGTTCAAGCCTGTGCAACTGTTTATTCTCATGCTTGAGCCCTCTAATCTCCTGTTTGAGACTCATCACTTTAGCCGCCAATGATTCAACTTGATGGGTTCGAGCAAATAGGCGTTGGGCCATATTAGACACAGAACCTGTACACTGCACACTGAGAGCCAGAGAATCCTTAACAGCCAACTCATCAGACCATTTGGAAAGCAGTCTGTTATCTTTGGGAGTGAGAAGGTTCCAGGCCACCACCACAGCAGTCATATCATTCTTCATCACCGAGTCCCCAACGGTAAGAGGACCAGTAAGGGATATGAAGGATGGGCGTCATATGTTGTTTGGAGAAGGCGGGACTGGCTCTTCACCAAGGTTCAAGTCAAAATGACGGTCGGAGGGGCCAAACATTTTCAAAGGCGTTGAAAGAAAGAAGAGGTCGGACAAGTCAAGATCGTAGAAGTGCAAGAAGGGAGTTTCTACAAGCAGAAATTCAAGTGTGCTTTGAAACGTCCTGCGTACCTCTATAAAAATCAACACTCGACGGGAATTCAGAGATCGAAGAGGCGAACTCAGAAATCAAAGAGGCGTTAGCTTTCTCAAAAGCTGGGCTTGCTCAGAAACCAGGGGCCAATCTTCTTTTCCAAATTTGTCCGCACTTGTCACATGCAACCTCTGCACTCGACGGAGCTCAGAACTCAAAGAGGCAAGTTCAGAAATCGGAGAGGCATCTGTTTTTCCAAACGTGTCAGCATCTGTCACATGTACACTCGGCTTTGGGGAAATCACGGGCAGTTTATCGAAGCGCCGATTTCAAATATCGAAGAGGCATCTGCTTTTCCAGACGTGTCAGCATCTGTCACATGCACACTCAGCTTTGCGCAAATCATGGGCAATTTGTCGAAGATTTCTAGTGAAGTAGAAAGCACGTGAAGTTTACTGTTCAATCATCCAACGGTTGCCGACAAGAGTGAAAGAATAGTACCGGTTATTAATTCATACAAATGTCGACCTTAACCTTCCATAGCAAGGCAGACATACTCAACCTTTCTTCATCTCTGAGAATGCATTTCCAGCAAACCCTCTCGAGTCACTCAATGTTCCTTATTCCTTGGGGTACCTCTGCAAACAAATGACACCAAAGCAAAAAGTATCTCATATCACCAGGGTAGAAAGCAAGAGTATCTCATATCATGCATTCTCCCTGTCATTTCCTTTGCCCTTGTTCTTACCTGCAAAGACAAGGATAAAGAAAGCAATATGCTGGAACCTCCACTCAAACTCGGGTAAGGAATCGACTACCTGGAACCTTTGCCTGGTTGCTTACCTGGCATTGCTCTCGAGTACTCGTCTTCAGCTGCTGATGTACTTTCGAAAAGATGCCACATTTGCCTGGAGAATAGATAAGGCAAGTGAAAATGATACCTTACAGCATGTGGAGACAACGTGCAGAAGGAACAAGTAGAGAAGAATGCGGTCTGCACAGTCAACTCAGCAGAAGGAGTCTGAGTTAAGGAACTCAAAAAGCTGCTACATCTACCTGGAGAACAAATAAGGAAATGCAGCATGCACAATCAACTCAGCAGAAGGAGTCCGAGTTGAAGAATTAGAGAGAATAAGAGGTCTGAGTTGAATCCAAGAGCTCGAGAAGCTTCAATAACATATTGACAGCACCATCGCCGAAGAACAAAGCCTCGCTGTGCAATGCTGTCAAATCGCCACCACTTCTTCGAAAGCAAGAGTATTTCATATCATGCTTTCTCCCTATCCTTTTCTTTGTCCTTGTTCTTACCTACAGGACAAGGAGAAAGAAAGCAATCAACCAGCACTAGATATCAATCTTCAGATCTGGAACCGACTACTTGGAACCCTTCCATGATTGCTTACCTAGCACTGCTCTCGAGTACTCGTCTTCCATTGTTGTTGTACTTCCAAAGAAGCTGCCACATCTGCTTGGAGAACAGATAAGGCAAGTGAAAATGATACCTTACAGCATGTGGAGACAACGTGCAGAAGAAACAAGCAGAAAAGAATGCAGCCTGCACATTCAACTCAGCAGAAGGAGTCTGAGCTGAGGAACTCAAGAAGATGCCACATTCTGCCAGAAGAATAGATAAGGCAAGGGAAAATGATACATTGAAGCATGTGGAGACAAGCACAACAAAGCACGTGCCGATTCATCCGTTACTTCTTCAAAATCAAAAGTATCTCATATCATCAGGGTTGCAATCACTCTGGGGGAGGACTCATTTTGACCCTCAAATTCTTGGGTCGACTCGCTAGGCGTTGTGGGCTACACGTGCCGATTCACCACCCTTGAATCAAATCCTTAAAGATCAAGTCACCAACTAGAAGAAGAGCCCATCAATCTTGAAGATCATATCATTGACCAAACTGCTCAGGTGTGAATTATAAAGATTGAACAAAGCAACAAGTCGTCACCTTCACCTCGTGCCTGTTTGCCATGTGTTTGAGTCAAGCTTCAAGAATCAAGCCTCAACGGCCCTTGAAGAAGCTTCCAGCCAAATTCAAGATCAAGCCTCGACGACCCTTGAGGAAATCACAAGTCCTATTCAAGATCAAGCATCCACCACCCTTGAATCAAATCTAGTTCAAGAATAAGCTGAGGAAAGTCAACAATTGGAAGAATCCAGAAAATCCTCCAACCCAGTTCAAGATCAAAGCTGTGGAAAGTCAACAAGCGCAAAAACAAATACGTGCCAATTCATCCACTACCAAAGCCAAAGATCATCTACCACATAAAGCTCATTGTGGTCCAATTTCAACATTCAAGATCAAGCCTCGACAACCCTTGAAGAAATTTTCAGCGCAATTCAAGATCAAGCCTCAACAGCCCTTGAAGAAATCTCAATCCCAATTCAAGATCAAGCCTCAACGGCCCTTGAAGAAATCTCCAGCCCAATTCAAGATCAAGCCTCGATGTCCCTTGGATCGACATCTACACTAAGGGACCTCAAAACGCATCTCCTCCATGTGACAAGCACATGTATACGACGTGCCTTGAAGTGGGGGCATTTGTAGACATCAAAATTTTGGTGAAATAAATGTTGACCAATAGTTACAATTTCAACGCTCACGTGTCACATAAATTTTACACGTAGCGCGTGACTAAACGAAAAATCAAAATAAATCAAAAAAGTCATCAAATAGAACACATGTTAACACCTGGCAGAAACAATTTATTTCATCTGCATATTATATTCAAAATTAGGCCTTGGAAAATTCTATAAATAGAAGCCATTTCATTCATTTTAAGGAGAGAAGAGAAAGGAACCAATTCATAACCAATTCACCTCACACCAAAACCTTGAAACTTTGAAACTCCAAAGCTCCCAAGCAAATCCCGAAGGATCAAGAAAGCTCTCTTCGTTCTTCATCAACCCAACCTTCAAGATCAAGCCCCAACGGCCCTTTGAAGGATCTTCCACCAATTCAAGATCAAGCCCCGACGGCCCTTGAAGAAAGTGTTCATCGTTCATCATCCGTTCATCCTAAGATCAAGCCCCAACGGCCTTTTGGATCAACAACACCAACAAATCCACACATCTAACTGTTCTTCAAGATCAAGCCCAAAAGCCCTTGAAGATCCATCCATCAACTGTTCATCAAGATCAAGCCTAAAAGGCCCCTTGAAGATCCGTTCATCAACAGTTCTTCAAGATCAAGCCCAAAATCCCTTGAAGGTCCGTTCATCCATCAACCTTCAAGATTAAGCCCAAAAGGCCCCCTTGAAGAAACTTCCAACCATTCATCCGAGATCAAGCCTCGATGGCCCTTGGATCATCATCACAATCCACAAATCAACACCTTACAGAGATCGAATCAGAGGATCAAATTTGAGAGAGATTGTAACCCCTAAATCATTAATACAAAATATTATTTTGTACACGTGTTCTTGTCTCGTTTGTTTCAGGAATTTTCATGTTTACATTTATATCTCATGAACAATGACTTGTTCTGTTGTTGAATAAAATGATAATAATATAAATAAAATAATATGGTTTCATTGTTTCTGATTAAAAAAAAAAAGACCATTATGCAATTATTATCTTATTGTTACACACATTTATGTTATATAATATGTTTTGCACATTCATTCACAAGATAAAGATCAAGAATCGGTGACCTACATCCACACATATACTATGTTTGTTTTTCTTGCCTAAAATGCCAAGGGAGATGAGGAAGCTTATCGATTCAACGTGACCAAATGTGTTAAAGTTTGATTTAGAGTATGTTGATTCAAGAGAAGAAAGGAAATCATAGAAAATGGAGATGAATATGAGTGCTTCTCTCCCTCTTTGCAAAATCACAGAGAATGTTCTTTTTTTTTAATTCTCATTCCTCACACACATTGCACTGCATAACGGTTAGTTATGCATCTGGATTCTCACCATTACATCGGGGAATGATCTCATCCACACATCTAGCTAAGTTCAAGGATCCTTCCACATGTCACGTAGACAAAATTACAATATGAGCCCTATACTTGGTGAAAATAACCAAAATGGATACACCACTAAATACAAGGCTTATTATACTAAACTCAGATTAGCTCGATGCTTATACACTAACACTCTCCTTTAAGCTTTGAGCTGATATGACTCCAAGCTTATCTTTTTGAACCTTTCCCTTGGTAAAGCTTTGGTAAAAATGTCTGCTACTTGCATCTTTGATAAAGTGATACCTTCTGTCAATGTGTTTTGTCCGTTGATGAAACACTGGATTTTTAATTATTGAAATTGCAGATGTGTTGTCACACTGCAAAGGAGTTGCTTTAGTTTGTAGCTCTACAAAATCGTCCAGAACAAATCTAAGCCATATAACCTAAGATGTGGCTTTTGATGCACTAGTATACTCTGCCTCTGCAGTTGAGAATGCAACACAATTTTGCTTAACAGATGCCCATGAAAAGACTCCACTTTCAAAGGAGAATGCATAGCCTAATGTGCTTTTGCTGTCATCAATGGAACTTCTCCAGTCACTATCATGGTATCCAATTTTTCATTCAAAAATGCAAATTTAACATCTAGTTGGTACAACTTCCACCGTCTTTGTGCAACAAGGGCAATTAAGGTTCTAATTGTATCCAATCTAGCAACTGGAGCAAATGTCTCCTTATAATCGATTCCTAGTTTCTGCAAATACCCATTGGCAACCAATCTTGCCTTGTTCTTTTGCACTGAACCATCCAAATCCAGCTTGGTTTTGAACACCCATTTAACTTCAATGACTTGTTTATCAATTGGTCTATCTACAAGCTCTCAAGTCTCATTCTTCTCAATCGTTGACAATTCTTCCTCCATTGCTTTTATCCAAGACTTATCTTGTGCAGCTTCTTCATATTTCTCAGGCTCCACAATGCATAGATTGCACTGAGCTAGTATATCACTTATATTTCTCCACTTCACTAGGGTATGATCATAGGGCTGAGCAATTTTTTAAGATTCATGAGTGACCCTTTCTTATTCCTCATTGCTTTGAAGGATACTAGAACTAAAAGAACTCTCTTCAACCTCACTCAGTCTATGTGAACTCACACCAATCACATTCTCAGGTTGATTTTGAATATAAGTCATAGCAACAGAATTTCTCTGAGTTTTCCTTCCAATTCCAGGACATAGTTTCATCAAAAACTACATTTCTTGACAAAATCAACTTCTTAGTATATGGATCAAATACCCTATACCCCTTCTCACATGTTGCATATTCACAAACACATCTTTGACACTCTTTGCATCAAGCTTTTGTCTTATCTCAGTTGGTACATGCACATAACAGAGCAATCCAAACAATTTTAGATGACCAATACCTGGTTTTTTGCCACTGTAGGCCTCAAATGGAGTTAGATTGCCAAGAACTTTTGTAGGTGACCTGTTTAGAATGTAAATAGTCGTATGTGTCGTTTCTGCCCACAAGAAATATGGCATGCTTTTATCATGAAGCATTGCCTTAGACATCTTTACAACTGTTCTATTTTTCCTCTCCACTACTCTGTTTTGCTATGGAGTATATGCCATAGATAGCTGTCTTTGAATTCCTTCAGTCTCTGAAAACCTGTCGAACTCAGTTCACACAAACTCAACCCCTCTGTCCCTCCTTAGACATTTCACTTTGAAACCACATTGTAATTCCACCATTGCTTTGAACTTTCTGAACCAATTTAGGGCCTTAGATTTGTATGTTAGGAAATAAACCCATGACATCCTTGTGTGATCATCAATAAGAAGCATAAAGTATTTGTACATCCTTGTGTGATCATCAATAAGAAGCATAAAGTATTTGTTCCCAGCAATTGATTCATTTTGTATGGGACCACACAAGTTAGTGTGTATTAGCTCTTTTGGGTACCAATCTTGATGTTGTTTTCCCAACTGACATCCTTCACATACACCATCAAAATCTTCCAAATGTGGAAGACCATGCACCATATCATTTTCCCTAAGCTACTTGAGACTCCTGAGATTGAGATGACCTAACCTCTTATGCCAAGTTGAGGTATAAAGAGTAATACTTGTCTTTAACACAATCTGACCATTATGCATCAAGGACAGATGGTGACATCTATTCTCTTTCATTCTTACTTTTATAACTAGACTATCAAGTGATGGTCCATCAAAAACACTACACACATTTCCCCCAAATAGCGAGTAATATCCATGCTTATGCATCTAGCCAACACTTAGTAAGTTCTCTTTCAACCCTGGTAAATACATTACTTCTCTTATATATTTCCTTCATTTTTTTGTATCAATCACAAGAGATCCCATTCTTGTCACATTAACTAGGTTACCAGTTGTCATTTGCACTTTTCCTGCCACATTATTTTACATCAACAAGAAGATTGACATTTCATGTCATGTGGTTGCTACATCCATTATCAATATACCAATTTCCATTCACCTTTGCTTCAGTAGTTGCACAGTTAGCATAGAATAGATTACCAGATACCTTCATTTGATTTGCATAGTTAGCCCTTTAAATAGCCTTACCCACAGTGCACTCCCTAGCTCAATGTCCAAATTTATCATATTTGTGACATTTGGATTTTCCCTTATATCTACACTCACCAAAGTGAAACTTTGAGCATACTTTGCACTGAGGTTTTGTCACTTCTTGATTCATGGAGGATGAACAATTTGCATTTTGTGCAAGACCCATAAATGACTTTTGCTTAAACCTAGGCTTTAAGTCCCACTTCTTGCCTTTTTCATTTCAGTTCTTCTGAGACTTAAATCCACTGGATTGAGAGTTACCCTATTTTGTTGCCCTTTTAAACTCATAGAGAAAGAGGCAAATGCCTTCTCAGTAGCATCAACAGTGTGCATATCAAAACGATGTTCCTAGCCTTTTAGAATTGCCAGAACCTCCTGAAATTCAACAGTCTCTATACATTTTGTTTTCTCAATCACAAGACAAATGGGATCATAGGGTTTGCTAAGATTGATTAAAACCTTTGGCACAGGTCTTTCATTTGATGACACTTCACCAAACGTCTTCATTTGGTTAATCAGTTTTTTCAAACGTGGAAGATACCCACATAATGATTCATCATCACGCATTCTAGTATACTCAAATTCATGTCGAATATTTTGGAGTTTAACCGACCGTACCTAATCACCACCATGGTATTCTCCATAGAGCATATCACATGCCATCTTCGCTGAATTGGCATTGGCAATTCGAGGAAATATTTGATCAGAGACTGCACTCTGTATAATACCCAGAGCTTTTGCATCTTGCATATACACAGCCACTGTTTTCTCATCGTCTTCATCTTCTTAGCTCCCTTCAACCTTCGTCTTCTTCTTTGAATCTGAGGTCGTGACCCATTTTTCAACTAATTTCCATAGCCCGTGAGATTTGAAGATTGTCACCATCTTGATTCTCCAGAACTCATAGTTCTCACCGAAGAAGATCGGAGTTCTCACCTCAAAATTTCCAAATCCATCCATCTATTAGCTTAGATGGTATGAAAACAAATCGAATTCAGTTTTTATGGAGTTTCGGCGACTTCACCTGAACCAGAACGACTCGATTGCTTCAACGTTGATAACACCAGCTTCACAATTCACGCCCAGATCTCAATTGATCGAACCTGGCTCTGAGGCCATGTTAAATTTTGATTTAGAGTAGACCTGTGTAATACCCTGAAAATTTAAATACATGAATAAGATATTCATAATTATGAATATGTGGAGAAAATAAAAAATAATTCGATTTATGGTTATGAAAATTTTATTGAGGAATTTTAAAATTTTGTAACCAGTAATTATTATAATTTACGTTGTAAAAATCTATCGATTAAGTGGAAATGACGAAAGTGTTCATAGGCAGCTAAACGTAATCTTACGAGAACATATTTTATCCTCATAGGTTTTGTCATGTTTCTTGACATATTTGGATAGAGCTCAATCTTACGAACGCGTAGGCGCAAACCATTCATGAAACAGAGTTATAACGAATAAGTTATTAACGTTTAAATTCAAAGATATTTTGGTAATTTTATTTCATTTTAGAAGGCTCCAGAAAATCAGGAACAATGAGTTTTGCCACGTGTATGGATGGGATGAAAAAAAATGAGAAATGGATGGCTGCGATGGAAAGGAAAGAATAGAAAGGAGAAAAGAAAGAAGGAAAGAAGAAGGAGGACGAATGGGAGGGGAAAACCAGGAGGAAAGTGAGAGAGAATGGGGAACACCAGATCACACGGGATTCGGTGACCCAACCCGTTTCCCTTGTCTTCTCCGGCATTTTTGTCGACTTTTCCAACGAACCACCTCGATTGAACCGTGGGAAATCACCTCACAACCTCCCCTTTACCCATTCCACCCAAAAATTGATAGAAAATTTCATTAAAACCGTGCAATTTGCATGGTGGGTGCGCCGGAACTTCTTGGCGGTGATCCGCCGTTTTCTCAGGCTAATACTGACCACCACCACTATCAATGGACTCCTTGTGAACCCAGAAACATGTCCCAAGAATTGGATGGGGCTGCGGAGCATTGATATAACGGATCGAGGCCACCCAAATTCTAAGGTTTCCGACCGGTTGGAGTGAAATTGGGGCTATTCCCTGCCAAATTGGACTTCGGCCTAGGTATAAAAGTTGTTCCTCTTGGCTTGCTCTACATTTTTATAAAATTTGAGAATTTTTAGAAATAGTGAAATTTTCCGGCGAGTCAGGACGGCCGACCGCCACCCGCAACGACGCGTGGCTTGTGGGCCGACGTTGCCTTTTTCATGCTAATGTTGATATTCTGAATCCATAATTGGTAACCATTTGATGTGATTGGATTGTGAAAGCTAATGTTGAATATAGCCGATATTAGAACATTTTCAGAAATGGAGAATAAAATGAAAAGTGAACTACGAAAGGCTTGATCCCACTCAAGGGTACGTAGGTAGTCTAATAGTGTTAGATGCAGCCTTAAATAATCGAGATAAATCCTTTGTTGAGAAATTGTACTAAGAAAAGGAATTGGGTAAATAATTTGAGTTTTAACCTTATGTTTTGGTACTTAAATGTTGGTCATAATTTTAATGTGAGGGAATTTGAAATGGAAGTAAAGAATCGGGATTATTGGTAATTAACTAAACAAGAGTTAGTTTGGGCCTATTACCGATATTATTTTCCGAAATAAATATTTCAGGGCCGGGGCGTTATGATAGGAGCATATTTATGCAACTTAGTGAGCTTGTTTCTTGGCATTTACGTAGTTTAATTCTAGTTATTTTAGTACTTTAAGCTATTTTCGTGTGTTTGTAGGTTCAAATAATAAAGTTGGCAACAAAGTGCTATTTGGAGCACTTTGGAGCATTTTTGGGCCAAGATTGGATAGTGCAAGCATGGAGACATTAGGATGGACATTTTTGGAGAGAAGAAAACTAGAGGAGAACACAATCCACCCATCCACCCTTCACCATAACTCACCTATATCCATCCACCACCATAATTTACCACTCATCCATCAAACCACACCTTGTGCCGCAACAAAGAGAAGAAGGAGGACCCTTAGACGTGTTTGCCATTCAAGTTGGATTGTTGGAGCGTTTTTAGGTGTTTTCATTCTTTTGTTTTCAATGTCTAAATTTGTTTATCTTTGCTTTGTGAGTATGAGGAACTAAACCCCCCTTAGCTAGGGGGAATTCGAAACCATGTTCATGCTTGCAATATGATTTGATTACCTTCAGTTGTGATTTCATAAGTTGTGAATTCAATTTGTTTAACTACTTGATTGATAACTTATTCGTGTATGTTTATTAAGAGTGCACACTTAGTTTGCATGCATGAATATGATGCTACAGTATAAGGGAGTTTCACCTAATAGTTACAAACTTATATTCACAAGTAGTGGAGGTCACTTATAAACGATCGCGTTAAATAAATTCTTGGCAGGAGTTTCATGCTCATCATAGTAACGAATGCCTCGTCAATACTTATAGTTTTCATAATGCTTAATAATCTTTGATTGTGTCTTTATTGTGTTGTTCACGTAAAGAACTTTTGAAGAATGCTTGAATTGTTGTATGCGCTTTCCCATCCAATTCAATAACTTAAGGAGAACTTGAAGGTTAATTTAAGCGGACTTAATTAACCTGGGGTGTTGAGTTTCATGATTTATCGAAAGAACAACTGAAAATTGGTTTATGTGCAAGTGTGTCATGTGTGGAGAAGAACCCTCCTAGCTAGCCTTCCATCCATTCAATTTACTCAAATTCGTGCAGATTTCATTAGTTCATTAATTTACTTGTTTTGTTTTCAAATTCATCAAAACCAAACCCCCTTTACCTTGTTGAGTCATATTAGTTAGAAACTGATTTAGTTTGTGCTTTTAAGTATTTCGAACCAAGTTGAAACCAAAATTCGTCCAAAAGTGTGTTTAGAGTCCAAATCTGCCCAGTTTGTGTTTTTAGGCAGATTTGAGTGTTTTTAGCTTGTTTTGAGTTCTTTGAGTTTGTTTTGAATTCTTTGAGTCTAATTTAGTGTTTTTAACTTTGTTTATATATTTTTAAGTCAGTTTAGAGGTTATTAGCAAACCCTCCTAATTCCCGATCCAGAACGATCCCTACTTACATTCTTTACTACAATTGATACAAGAGGGTTTAATTTGTGTGTTAAGTATGCATCAAACGATATGAAAATAATGGGTTTCGGATCTACACGATAACTAATCGGGTCATTATCAGGTCACACGATAATAACCCGGTAATAATGGGTCTTTAACAGGTTTACACGAGTGTGACACGCGGGTAACCTGTTTCGACACGATAAGAAAAAAGTTATTTTGATGATTTTAATTTTTTACACTACTTAAAAAAACTTACTATAAAATACAATAGAAATAATGTATATGTATATATTGTTTATTAATTATTATTCTATATAAATTTTAAAATTTAAGTTTTATTTATTTATTTATTTTTATAGTATATTATAGGCAAAGATTGAGATTAAAAATCAGAAAACACATTAAAAATAAAAATATCAAGTAATTTAAAAATACCAAACACATTAAAAAATTATAAGCTTTGGAAAATCTCTCCAATCCGAATTGTAAGCGTTGGAAAACATGTTGTCCCATGATTGGCTATGGCCTTGATAACCCCAAGCATCTTCATTCGCAGCGAATTAAGAACATTGATGAGTTGGATATCCTTGCCCATAGGACACACCATATGTAGGGACACTCTGCATTGTGGTCCTTTCAACATATTGTGACAATTGAGAAGTAAGTTTCGCCAATTGAGCTTGAATGGTAGCAAAATCCATGTCTTACTTCTCTAGTACCTGAAATCAAGGAAACAAAACTAAATCAAATATCAAAAGTAAAACAAACAAAAAAAAAAACACAAACAGAAACAAAGTCAGTAACTAAAAAACAAAAGACACAACGGCGCCAAAAATTTGATGCGAAAATTTACTTAACACACAAATTAAACCCTCTTGTATCAATTGTAGTAAAGAATGTAAGTAGACTCAAAGAATTCAAAACAAACTCAAAGAACTCTAAACTAACTTAAAAACATATAAACAAAGTTAAAAACACTAAACTAGACTCAAAGAATTCAAAACAAACTCAAAGAACTCAAAACAAGCTAAAAACACTCAAATCTGCCTAAAAACACAAACTGGGCAGATTTGGACTCTAAACACACTTTTGGACGAATTTTGGTTTCAACTTGGTTCGAAATACTTAAAAGCACAAACTAAATCAGTTTCTAACTAATATGACTCAACAAGGTAAAGGGGGTTTTGGTTTTGATGAATTTGAAAACAAAACAAGTAAATTAAAGAACTAATAAAATCTGCACGAATTTGAGTAAATTGAATGGATGGAAGGCTAGCTAGGAGGTTCTTCTCCACACATGACACACTTGCAAACAAAACGATTTCCAGTTGCTTTTCAAAAACTACGAATTCTCAACGCCTGAATTGCACTAATTAACCCTCAGATTTTCCTAATTTCATTGAATTGGATGATTGCATACAACAACCCAAAGCATTCCCCACAGGTTCCCTACATGAATTGCATAATAGAGATACAAGCAAGAATCATTAAGTTCTATGAAAATCATAAGCATTGACGAAACACTTGTAACTATGAATTGCATGAAACTTATGCCAATAATTTACTTAACACGGTTGTGGCGAGCAACCTTCACTACTTGTGAATATAAGTTCATAACGATTAGGTGAAACTCCCTTATAACCTAGCATCAGATTTATGCATGAAAATTAAGCGTGCACTCTCAACTAACACACATAAATCAGTTTTAATTCAAATGGATAAGTAGATTGAATTCACAACTTATGAATCATAACTGAAAGTAATCAAATCATATTGCAAGCATGAACATGGTTTCGAATTCCCCCTAGCTAAGGGGGGTTTAGTTCCTCATACTTACAAAGCAAAGATAAACAAATTTAGACATTGAAAACAAAAGAATGAAAACACCTAAAAACGCTCCAACAATCCAACTTGAATGGCAAGCACGTCCAAGGGTCCTCCTTCTTCTCTTTGTTGAGGCACAAGGTGTGGTTTGATGGATGCGTATGGATATATGGAAGGGAATGGCTGAATGTGTCTTTGGATGGATCTCCCCCCCCCCCCCATTTGTTATGGTGAAGGTGGATGTATTTATAGGCTAGGGAGAGGACCACCATCTAATTAAGGTGGTAGTGGTGTATGTTGTGGTAATGAGTGGATGTAATGGGTGTAGTGGGTGAATGTTTGGTAATGAGTGGATGTAATGGGTGTAGTGGGTGAGTGTTTGGATGTTTGGTAATTAGTGGATGTAATGGGTGTAGTGGATGGATGTTTGGTAGTTGTAGGTCAACACACTTGCACACACACATGCTGATTTCTAGACTTCAAATCTTCAAAAATGTCCATCCTCATGTCTCCATGCTTGCACTATCCAATCTTGGCTCAAAAATGCTCCAAAATGCTCCAAATATCACTTTGTTGCTAACTTTGTTATTTGAACCTACAAACACACAAAAATAGCTTAAAGTACTAAAATAACTAGAATTAAACTAAGAAAATGCCAAGAAACAAGCTAACTAAGTTGCATAAATATGCTCCTATCATCGTTTACGTGTCGTGTTAACGGGTCGTGTAAGAAAGTGCTAGATCTAATTTAGAGTATGTTATTTCAAGAGAAGAAAGGAAATCACAAAATATGGAGATGAATATGAGTGCTTCTCTCTCTCTCTTTCTCTGCAAAATCGTAGAGAATGTTCCTTTTTTTTTTTATTCTCATTCGTCACACACATTGCACTGCATAACGGTTAATTATGCATCTGGATTCTCACCATTACATCAGGAAAGAATCTCAGCCACATATCTAGCCAAGTTCAAGGATCCTTCCACATGTCACTTAGACAAAATTACAATATGAACCCTACACTTGGTGAAAATAACCAAAGTGGATACACAACTAAATACAAGGCTTATTATACTAAACTCAGATCAGTTCAGAAATGGAGAACCCAAAAACCACTATCAACTTGCAGCAGCTATATGCCAAAGGAGATGAGGAAGCTGATCGATTCAGCGTTACCAAATGGTCCCAAGATCAATTCAGAAATGGAGGCCCCAAAAACCACTGTCAGCAGCATGCAGCAACTAACCTGCATATACAAGAATATTATTAAACAAATGAATGCCGAAACGGCTACAAAACCCTAAGAGGCTACAATGTGAATAACTTGTTTCTCAAACTAAATTACAAGCAATATTTATAGAGAACTAAACCTAAGAAACCCTAACTCAATGGGCTAAGCCTAATTCCTAAACTAACAAGGAAATCCAAATACTAAAATAAACATAAATACTAATTTTCCAACACCCCCCCCCCCCCGGTCAAACTCATGGCGGTACGACTTGAGTTTGCCAAAGTAAATGTGGATGCAAGACTCCAAATTCCAGTGCCAATGCCAATTCCAATGCCAATACCAATGCCAATGCTAATACCAATGTCAATACCAATACCAATGCCAATTTCCAAGCCAAGTTCAAGCTACCATGCCCAATAGCAACAATACATGGGCCCCAAAACCTCAAAACAACCATTTTTTTTCCTTTGCCCGTATGGGCCTCAAACAAACAACCAAATTTTTTTTTTCTTTTCCTTCTTCCACGATACAAACTTATTTACGATGCAGCTACAAACGGTCATATTTGTGTAGGGATTCAGATGGTGGTTGTGCAAGGCAAAGATGAAGTCGATCCAAGCGATTCTCAAGTCTGGGCTTCATAAAAAATTGTAAGGGTGGTCAATTTGGTGCAGAACGATGCGGGATGCGAATTAGATGTAGAAGTATGGGACAAGAACAAACGACGAATAATATGAGCTACGAATCTATACTGGAAAAAACAAAGCGGAAGACGACAATCTACGAACAAATTGATATCAAACTGATAACCAACGAATAGACAAACAAAACTAATTCAAACAAATTGACACCCATCATGAGCAGATTAAATCCTGAAGGATCAAGCCTACTCTGATACCAAGTTGAATATCAGATTGAGCGATGAACAAGGCTACAAAATAAGAATATTATTAAATAAAAGAGAATGTCGAAATGACTATAAAACCCTAAGAGGCTACATTGTGAATAACTTGTTTCTCAAACTAAATTACAAGCAATATAGAGAACTAAACCTAAGAAACCCTAACTCGGATGGACTAAGTGATAGGAGCATATTTATGTGACTTTGTTAGCTTGTTTCTTTGCATTTAGTGAGTTAGTTTCTATTTATTATAGTGATTTAAGCTATTTTCGTGTGTTTATAGGTCCAATTGGCAAAGATGACAATAAATGGCTAAATGGAGCAATTTGGAGTAGTTTTGGACTTGGATTGGATAGCATGCGTGGGGAGCACTTTGGATGGACGTTTTTGGTGTTTAAATAATGCTAGAAATGTGCTACAATCTGGAGGAATTAAGAGTGAGGCTTGGGAAACAAGGAATCAGAAATTAAAGGGAAACCTTATCCTTAACAAACCTTATCTAATCCTATGATATCCTTATCCAAACTTACCTTATCTTATCCAGTCCTGTTTTATCTCAACCTTATCTTATCTTATCTTATCATATCCTAATCCTACCTTACCTTATCTCCAGCTGCAAGGGGGATTCCTTATCACATTCAACCACTTCTAATCTAATTTAAGGAGTCCTAAAACACTGCAAACAACTCAATCTTTTTCCACCACAAAGTAGGTCGTGCCCTAGCCCTATAAATTCAAGTTATTGTCGTAGTTTTCAGAGAGAGTTTTAGAGAGAAAATTGGTGAGAGTGCCGCAGGTTTTTAGAGGAGAGAAGGAGATTTTTAGCCGTGCTTGCAAGGAGAAAAGGCGCCGATTCTGCCATCTAGAGGAGAAGCCGAATTTGCCATTGCTGGAGTGTCTCAGAGTTCTTTCTATCCTTATTTGATTTCAATGTTTAATTTAGATTGTTTTTGTTTAGTTATGACGAACATGTGGAACTAATTTCGTTTTAGTTAGAGGTGAATTCAAAGCCATGATCATATGTTTTATATGAATTGATTACATCCGGTTATTGTTTCATAAAACATGAATGCGATTTACTTATCTATTTTATAGAGAACTTATTATTGTGTGTTGATTAAGGGTGCACACTTAGTTTGCATGTAGGGATTTGATGCTAAAATATAAAGGAATTTCACCTAATTGTTATAAACTTATATTTACTAGTAGTAAAAGTCACTAGTCATGATTGTGTTAAGTAAATTCCTGGCAGGAGTATCATGCAGTTCATAGTTACGAATGCCTTGTCAATGCTTATGATTTTCACATAACTTAATGACCTTTGATATGTGTCTCTATCATGCTTTTCATAGTTAGGGAACTTGAGAAGGATAATTTGGTTGCGTCGCTGAGTCCAATTCAATGAATTTAGGAAAATCTGAGAGTTAATTAGTGATGTTCACAATTAATTTTGGGCATTGTCATTCATGGTTTATAGAAAGAATAATTGGAAATCGATTTGTAAGCATATATTTCATGTGTGGAGAAGAATCGTTTAGCTAGTTTTTCACCCATATTCCTTTTACAACTCAATTTAATTGCTGCTATTTACTTTTGTTTCTTAAAATTCGTCCAAAAACCCCCTCAGTTCTTATTTTGTGTTAGTCTAGTTTAGTTTTCAGTTTTTAAGTTTAATTTGTGTTGATTAGCATCCCTCCTAATCCCCCCGCCTAGAACGATCCCTACTTGCTCGTACTACAATCGTCTAAATCATAGGGTTTAATTTGTGTGCTAGTTTTTACCACATCAAATATCTAAACTGGAAAAAACACAGCGGAAGACGACAATCTACGAACAAATTGATATCAAACTGATAACCAGCAAATAGACAAACAAAACTAATTCAAACAAATTGACACCCATCATGAGCAAATTAAATCCCGAATGATCAAGCCTGCTCTGATACCAAGTTGAATATCAGAGTGCGCGATGAACAAGACTACAAAATAAGAATATTATTAAACAATAGAGAATGCCGAAACGGCTACAAAATCCTAAGAGGCTACATTGTGAATAACTTGTTTCTCAAACTAAATTATAAGCAATATTTATGGAGAACTAAACCTAAAAAACCCTAACTCGAATGGGCTAAACCCAATTCCTAAACTAACAACGAAAATCCAAATAGTAAAATAAACATAAATACTAATATTTTCCAACAACATATCCAATGCTTGACCAAATTATTGTGCCAATGTCCTTCCCTCCTTCACATCTCTCTCTCTTCTGTTAAACAGTTAATATTGACGCTGCAAATATCGGCATCCAATGTCCTTGGCTTCCCTTGCATTATTCAAAGTGGCCACACCACCAAAATCTCATCAAATATTGCCAAAACACACAACCAATTCAACAGTGAATCAAGAGAGAAAAACAAGTAGGAGAGTGGTGGAAGCAAAACCAAATCATGTTGATTCTTGTACCATAATATTCATGAAAATGTGAAGACATGATCCAAATGTACATCTTTGCTTCCATGCAATACTGAACATGATTATGTTGTTTGGTTCTACTTAGTAAATTCATTGAAAATGGATTTAATTTATGAGCAGAGCTAGCTAGCTCAGAAAGACATTAATTGAACTGAGGGAGCTTCGAAGCTGTACATGGCCATTTGCTTTGTTACTATTTAATGAGTTTCATGTTCTTTGATTCAATAAATAGTTGAAGTTGAAGAAACATCACATTAACACCAAAATCTTCCAAGTGGGACCTTTATGAAATTGTGCAAATCTTATTTCCTATGGACCCCAAATGGATGGCCTACATGTGTCATTCACATTACTTCACATTTACATATATAGGCTTAATTATTAGTATGGTAATGTTGAGGTAACCAAATTTCTAAATCAAATTTGTAAACCCAATGATGTGGATGTTGATGATTGGATTATTACTTCAATGTTGATTAATATGTTTATTTTCTATTAGTAACACATCATTTGGATTAACAGTTTGGTTTAAAAATTTAATATTCCTAACATTATTCTTATTAGCGTGCTCCTGAAATTTATTTTGATTCAACTTGTCCTCTCAAACGCACCAACGTTATCTCACTTTACTATATATTGTTATCTCCATTAAGTTTTTCTTCTATGCCGCTAACGTGGCAACCACATGGGAAAAAAAAGATTTGTTGTCTTTTCCCCTTCTCCTTCTCTCCTCTGATCATTTCACTTTCTCTCTCTCTCTCTCTCACTCTCTCTCTTCCCTCACCGGTTTCTTCTGCACGCTCATCCATATCGACCATTCCCACCAAATTTATCAGATCTCTATTCCAACTGATATCATAATCCAGTTTCGACTATGGAATTAAAACCTGTTCATAAGCATGGATTTTTATTTTTTATTTTTTATTTTTTTTTTTTGAAAGAACCTCCGGAAAGTTCCATATGTACCTGTGCTAAACATTAGTATTACGTAGCTTGTAATAGTCTTAACTCCGAGAATGTAAAGATCCAACTTAAAACCTGTTGACAGTGAGTAGAGAGGCCTAAGATTGCTTATGCAGAGCCCGTTCAGAAGGTTTTTATTTTTTTTTTTATTAACTAAAAAAAAGAGCTTTTGACAATATTGTTAGCAATAAAAAAAAAAGAAACAAAAATTTGTTGTTGAGGGAAGATAAAAAACACTTACAAGTGCTTTTTTGTATAAGCACCTACTGTGCGCTTCTTTTAAGAAGTACTTTTTCAAAAAATATTTACATTTTATTAAAACTTTCTATGTGCTTCGAATACCTTTTAACAAAACTTTTCAAAATGGTTATGTAGGCTTTCCTTAAACGCATGCATCCAATTTAACACAACCAAGTCAAGCTTGAAGTTCTCAAAGAGGATTTTGCAAAAGCAATACTTGGTTCAACCTTGACAACTGCAACAGAAGCTATAACATATATTGCAAGCTCTACTGGAGTCCGCTTCACGTTGTGCTTCAAAATGTGAGTAAAGCATAGCAGATAATAAATTAGCATCCACATCAGAGGGGGGTTGTATTGGCAGTAAGCCCAGCACATAAACATGTCCCACAAAGTAAACTGAAGCCATTTATCTCGTTGAAATCTACGGAGGATCAATTTCATAGCTCTTCCCCATTTGGATCATCCTCCTCGCATATGTGCACCTAATTCACCAAACTGGTCATCTGCTTCTACAGTATCCTCAGAAAGGCGCACTGCATCCAGCTTCTGTTTCAGGACTTCTATAGCATTAAGGAGCAACTGAGCAGCTTTAATCGCACCGGTAGATTCCACTGTGAATATAAAGCTATCTTCTCTTGCAGTGATATCCACAAGCCCAGACTTCCCCATAGCTTCTGCTTTCTTGATCACTTCATCATCATAGGTGTATGCTTCAGGATCAACCACCACGACCTTTCAAAATGAAAAGTTCAAAAAGAGAAGAATTTTACAAAGGTCACAAGTTAGCTGATAATTATAATATGTAATTTAAGCACTGATAATACTATGCGAACTTTTATTGACTACTATTTGCTTTTGTGCCCTTTACGGTCATAAATCATAATACAACTCAAATGAACTAACCAATGCAGCTGGGGTCTGAACCTACTAAACATCATCCTTCCATTATATTTGTACTCAGCTTTCTAGATATACATAAATGTCTCAAATGCACACCAAATAATCAGGCGGGAGCATCGGCCAGTTAATTCAACCTCTACTATAGAATGCATGGAAAATTAAACTAAATCATTCTTTGCTATAGCAATAAATTATTGTAGAGATCGAGTGCCCCATTATGTGATATTGGTTTCATGCTAAAATTTTGTTTAAGGAAATGATTTCAATATGGCTCCATTCAAGATGATATATTCCACATAAAGAAACTTTATCACATTGCAGTCCCTAGTCCTGTTATTTTGGGCATCATTTCGGCTCTCTGATTCCAACTACACATTGTATAAACCCACAAAACCTAGCAACATGAACTAGAGCTTCAAAACTAGGACGATGCTTAAACCCCATAACCACCAGTGTCTTCAACATCTTTGCTACCTCATGATCTGTGTCTGTATGTTCCCTCCTAGAAATTACATATTCCTGAAAACAAAATATTCTAGACGTCCTGCAAGTGTAGCAACTGACAACCTACTACTCATGCCATGATGTAGCAACTGACCCGGAATATCTCCAATCTACTTTAAGTAAAAAAAGGACTGGAGATTGGCTCATTCTTTGAGCAATCTCCCTGTTTCAAGAGTTAAACAGCAACAAGATGGTATGCAATAAAAGATAATGAAATGTAAATAAAAGTTTGATAGCCAGTAATTACTTAGTTAAATATCAAATCCAAATTGTGTAAAGGTTAACCAGACTACTCCCAAGAAAGAAAAGAACTGCAGGGCCGACATACCACTGAGGAAAACAACATAGTAGCTCTATTACAGAATTGTTAGCACGAATACAGCAATTCAATCTTATGGAAACTCTTCACCCTCAAGCTAATTACTTAAATATGTTAAAGCCCCCTAAATACAGTTGATTTATGTTCCATCATGCCCCTTTATCTATGTTTCTTCAGGGGAAAACAAAAACATAACATCTTAAGCACCCTTTGATTACACCTAATAGAGGTTCACCATCATTTCAATGAACATGATTTTCTTCAAACTCAGCAGGACATACAAGTTTAGTTTGACAAGGTAAAACAGCCATACATATTATAGGTGACCAATGACTTTTACATTGAGAGACATAAGCTTACACCTAGGACACTTGAAGGGAAATCAAAGAATTGCAAAGGAATATAAACTCTGACATGAAGAAATGCCTCCCATATTATCATAAACAAGTAACAAACAGTCCTCCAGATAGTGCACTTACAAAAATGAAACTCTGCTTACATCTTCCATCTCCTTTAAGAAGCAACGAAGTTCTTTGATTACTTAAGTAATACTTCATTAAATGTGTACTTATAAATAGTATAGCTGGGACGAACAAAGAAGCAGCTAAATGATGCTTATAAAATCAAACCTACCAATAAAACGAATAAGATAACAAGCATCTCAAATGCTCTAAAGCAATAATCTTTAAAGGATATCCTTAAGCAAAATTACCACTGACACAATCACAAACATGCAATGGAACTATCATAACCATAAAAAAGAAGCACGGATGTTAGGAAACCAACCAACCTTGTCGGTTTTAGGATCAATGTCAAAGACCTTGGTGGGACTACTCTCAACCCAAGCCTTCTTCTCCTCAAGAGTCAAAGTATCCATCAGCTCCTCATTGATTCGAATGTCGGGTTCATACATGAAAGTGACAGTGGCCGCGGGCGACCACTTAGCATGATCTTTGCCAATCCCCTTTCTGGCAATGGCCCTCAGCCTCAGCTCTTGCCCCCTTCGCAACTTCACAATTATAATTCCCCTAAAACCACAAAAGCAAAGCAATCCAATTGCAGGTAGACTCAAAATTCAACACAAAAATTTTCAATTTACTTCAAACGAGTACAAGTATTGATTTTGCGAAACCCTAAAATTGTGAGAGAGGGGGCATGTGCATACTTCTGTTCGGAGGATTCGAAGCCGGAGGAATCAGAGAAATCAACGGGGACCACGGTGTGGTCGGAGCTGAGGAGGTCCTTGCTGGTGACATCTAGGGTTTGGTCGGAGTGGCACTTGGCGCGGAGGTGAAACTCGACGGAGCAGAACTCGCACTGTCCGTCACCGTCGCAGGCGTCGCAGTCACGTGAGAAGCGCATGCTCATGGCCCGGTCGGAGGTGAGGGGGATGAGACCGAGTCGGTGGGCGATGAACTCGTCGTTGAGGACGGAGGAGTTGATCTCGATCTCGACAAGATCGATGGCGACAGTGGGGACCTCGGCGATCATCACGCGCCGGAGCGCGTTGGCGACGCTGGCGTCGGTGTCGCGGAGCTCGAACTTCAAGTAGTCGTCACGCATTTCGCGGATTTTGACGCGCGGGAGTCTCTGGTACGATTTACCTTCCATTCTCACTAGCGTGACCGTCCGGGGGGGGACAGAGAGGGTTTTGGTGAAAGAATGAGTAGAGGGTTTTGCCTTTGGGCCTTTTAATCAATGTCGATAGATAAAAATGTGAACATTCAAAATATCAAAACTTTAATTAATAAAACAAACTCCTATGTTAGTTGTCACATCACTGTAGCACGATATAGTCCACTTTGGACCTTGGCCACATCCTCATGGTTTTGTTTCTGAAAACTCAAACAAGAACTTCCCAGTGGGTTATCCATCCTGAGATTGCTCTCACTACGATCTGCTTAATTTCGAAGTTCCGATGAAATCTGAAGTCAATGAGCTCCCAAAATGTCTCGTGCTAATATGGAGATGAGCATGTACATATAAGGCATAGAAGATCCACATCCCTGGGCGATGTGGGATCTAACAATCCACCACCTTAGGGGCCCAACGTCCTCGTCAGCACACTTCCAACCAAGAAGTGGCTCTGATACCAAATTGTCACATCCCGACCCGGGGTCCACCACATCCCGGGCTCAACTCCACCGTAGCACGATATTATTCGCTTTAGGCTCTGATCACGCCCTCACAGTTTTGTTTATGGGAACTCACACGAGAACTTCCCAGTGGGTCACCTATTCTGGGATTGCTCTCGCTACAATCTCGCTTAACTTCAGAGTTCCGATGGAATCTGAAGCCAGTGAGCTCCCAAAATGCATCGTACTATATGGAGATGAGCATGTACATATAAGGCATAGAGGATCCACACCCCTGGGGTTAGATGCCACATCGCCCAGTGATAAGAGCATATTTATGCGACTTAATTAGCTTGTTTTCTTGCATTTATATTATTAGTTCATAGTTATTTTAGTATTTTAAGCTATTTTCATGTGTTTGTAGATCCAAAGAGTTAAAGTGGCAAGAAAGTGCATTTTAGAGCCTTTTGGAGCAGTTTTGGGCTTGGAATGGATAGCACATGCATGGAACAAGGTGGATGGACGAATTTGAAGACCAAAAAAGGCTAGGATTATGCTGAAGTTATGAAGAAATTAATTCAAGAAAAGGAAGTAAAGAATGCAAGCAAGAAAGAAGGAATGTTAGCCAAAGTTACCTTATTTTGTCCTAAACTTTCCTAATCCTTCACCACTTAATTTCCAACACAAGGAAGATCTTTAATTAAATTAGGAGACTTAAATTCAGACCTAATTACAAACCTCTTTCCTCTTCCTTGCCGCACATTCCTCTTTCCTCTTCTCCCTTTCCCTTGCCGCGCAAGGGATCATCCTTTCCCTTTACTTTCCTTGCCACATATCCCTTTCCCTTTCTCTCTTGGGATTCTAATTTGTTACCCTCTTCTTGGAGGATTTGGAGTCTTAAACTCTTCCCAAATTAATTCCCAGTCGTGCCATTTCCTTCCCCTATAAATAAATGCCTTAGCCGCACCATTCAATCATCCATCAACACATCCATTCACTATCATTCATACTTTCAGTCATTCTTCCATACAATTCATCACGCAAACCTTCACCCACACCTTGTGCCACAACAAAGAAGAAGAAGGAGGACCCCTGGACGTGCTTGCCACTCAAGTTGGGTTGTTGGAACGTTTTTAGGTGTAATCCATCATTTGTTTCCAATGTTTAATTTAATTTATCTTTGTTTTGCGAACATGAGGAGCTAAATTCATTTTAGCTAGGGGAAATTCAAAACCATGAATATATTTGCACTATGAATTGATTGCTTCCAGTTGTGATTCTATAAATCGTGAATGCAATTTACTTAACTGTTTGATTCAGATTTTATTCTTGTATGTTGATTAAGGGTGCACACTTAGTTTGCATGCAGGAATTTGATGCTAGAATATAAGGGAGTTTCACCTAATCGTTATGAACTTATATTCATAAGTAGTGGAGGTTGCTAGTCACAATCGTGTTAAGTGAATTCATGGCAGGAGTATCATGCTGTTCATAGTTACGAATGTCTTGTCAATGCTTATGATTTTCACAAAACTTAATGATCTTTGATTGTATCTCTATTATGTTGTTCATGTAGGGAACTATTAAAGAATAATTTGGTTGCCGATGCGTTGTCCATCCAATTCAATGACTTAAGGAAAATCTAAGGGTTAATTAGTGATGTTCACTATTAATATGGGGTGTTGAGGTTCATGGTTTATTGAAAAAGCAATTGGAAATTGTTTTGTATGCAAGTGTGTCATGTGTGGAGAATTGATAGGAGCATATTTATGCGACTTAGTATGTTTGTTTTCGTGCATTTATGTTCTTAGTTCTTAGTTATGTTAGTAGTTTAAGCCATTTTTGTGTGTTTGTAGGTTCTTTAGGCCAAGGATGCAAGAAGGTGCATTTTGGAGCACTTTGGAGCATTTTTGGGCTAAGATTGGATGGTGCAAACATGGAGACATGAGGATGGACGTTTTGGGCTTTTGTGTGTGCAAGTGTGTGTGTGTAATTGCAAGGATAAACACATGCAAAGAAGCCCACATGCAAACTCAAGGCAAGAGAGGGAGAAAACACATGCAAAGAAGCCCACATGCAAAGTGAAAGGGACATACACGGCAAAGGGGAAGGAAATGGTGTGTTTTGTGCTTGAAATGATGAAGCATGTGTGTGTAAATGTAAAGGAAAATAGGGCAGAAAATGTGTGTGTGTTGTGGTTGAAATGATGAAGCATGTGTGTGTAAATGTAAAGAGGAAACATGCCAACACACACCCACACAAGCTGCACATGCAAAGGATATGGAGTGGTCCTCTCTCAAGCCTATAAATACCACCTTCCATATTCATCAAGGGGGAACATATTTTATCCTTGCCTTAGCCACACCTCTCCACCACCATTCTCTCCACATTCAGCCAAAAATCACCCTTAGCCACACCACCCATCAACCCTAAATATTTCCATACCATTCCCCATCCATTCTACACCATAAAAACCACCCAAAACCGTCCAAAACCTCTAGTGCCGCTGCTTGCAAAGAAGGAGGAGTGCTTGGAGTTGTGCTAGCCATTCCATTGGAGTTGTTGGAGCATTCTAGGTGTATTCTACTTTGTTTTTCTATGTTTAATATCAATTGTTTTTGTTTAATTGCAAGTATGAGGAACTAAAACCTTACTTAGCTAGGGGGAAGTTCGAAGCCATGAACATGCTTGAGATATGAATTGATTTCTTCCAATTGTGATTTAATAAGTTGTGAATGCAATTCAATTAACTACTTTCTTCAAAACTAATTCTTGTATGTTGATTAAGGATGCATATTTAGTTTTCATGCATGAATTTGATGCTAGGATATAAATGAGTTTCACCTAATCGTTACAAGTTTATATTCATTGGTAGTGAAGGTTGCTAGTCACAATCGCGTTAATTGAATTCTTGGCAAACGTATCATGCATTCATAGTTACGAATGCCTCGTTAACACTTATGATTTTCATAGAACGTAATGATCTTTGATTGTATCTCTATTATGCATTCATGTAGAGGACTTTTGGAGAATAATTTGGATTGTCGTATGCATTCATCCAATTCAATAAATCAAGGAAAATCTGAGGATTAATTAGTGCATCACGGTTAATCTGGGGTGTTGAGTTTCATAATCTATTGAAAAGCAATTGGAAATCAATTCATGTACAAGTGTGTCATGTGTGAAGAATGGATCTCTAGCTAATCCATCAACCATATATTTAGTTTTACTTTTTATCTCAATCACAACCAAAACCAATACCCCCCATTTATTTTCTTGTATCAAAGTGTGCTTAAGTTTGTTTTGAACTCTTTGAGTCTAGTTTAGTGTTTTAAAGCCTACTTTTGTGTTTTTAAGTTTCTTCTTATATTTTTGAGTCAAGTGAGAGGTTATTAGCAAGCCCTCCTAATCCCCGGTCCAGAACGATCCCTACTTATACATATACTACAATTGTCAACAAGAGGGTTTAATTTTTGTGTCAAGTAATTCTCACATCAAATTTTGGCGCCGTTGCCGGGGATTAGCAAAATTGCTAATCCCTTGTGTTTTTGCCGTGTGTTTTTAGTGTAATTTACCTAGTTTCTTATTTTGTTTTGTTTTCTTGGTTTAGGTACTAATGCATGACGCGGAGTTCTCAAACTGTGCATATCTTGGACTTTAACAACGATTTTGAACGTGATTTGAGAAGAAAGAGGAGGCATCCCGAACCTAGTGAACCTAGTTCAAGTTCAGAGGCCGAATCTGAGTTTGAAGAAGTGAAAGAAGAAGTTATGGCAGCAGACAATCGGACCATTAAAGAGCTTTCGGCCTCGGGGTTGACCAATGCTGCACCATTATGCATTCAATACCCCGCGGCTGCCCAAGGCAAGACCGATGAATTCGAGTTGAAGTCAAGCTTGTTGCACCACATTCCGAAATACCATGGGCTTTCCATGGAAGAGCCCAACAAGCATCTCAAGGAATTCGAGGTTGTTTGTTCGAGCATGACACCCATAAATGTCGACGGGAACATTCTGATGATGAAGGCTTTTCCATTCTCACTTTTGGAAAAGGCGAAGGATTGGCTTTACGAGTTAGCACCCGGAACGGTTACATCTTGGGATAGTATGAAAAGAGCTTTCTTGGAGAAGTTTTTCCCAACTTCAAGAGTCATTCTCTTGAGGAAACGGATTAGTGGCATCCAACAAGATCGAGGTGAATCATTTCCTTCTTATTATGAACGTTTTAAATCACTTGTTGCTTCTTGTCCACAACATCAAATGAAGGAGGAGCTGCTCATTCAATACTTCTACGAAGGACTCCTTCCCATGGAACGCCAAATGCTTGATGCCTCGGCGGGAGGTGCGTTGGTGGATAAAACTCTGGGGGCTGCAAAAGTTCTAATTGCCAACCGAGCACATAATGCACAACAATACGAAGGTGTTGGACAAAGAGACCCCCCACGGCCACAAGTGAATGAGGTAAGTTCTATGCCCGAAATTCAATCCCAATTAGCTAACCTTACTTCTATTGTTTCTCAGTTGGCCGAGGGAATGAAGATTCATGGACCAAGTGTGTGTGGCGTGTGCTCTATGCAAGGACATGCAAATGATCAATGCCCTCAATTGATTGAGAATGGGGGTTGGGAATCTGCCAATGCCGTGGGTTTTGGGAACCAAAATCAACCACGCCATGATCCATACTCTAATACCTACAATCCGGGGTGGAGAGACCATCCAAATTTCAAATGGCGGGATCCTCAACAACCCCAACAACAAGGAGGATTTAGGCAGCAACCACCGGGCTTTTATACAAAGCCATTCGTCCCCAATCAAAACCAAGTGCAATCTGCCCCAACAACCTCAGGTATGTCTTTGGATAATGATCAAGTTGTTAAGTTACTTACTACTTTGACGCAGGAAGTACAAACTCAAAATAAGGAGAGACAAATCCAAGACAAACGGGTGGACAATTTGGAGAAGCAAATGGGTCAAATTGCAGAATTTATGGGGCAAATTAGAGAACAAGGCAGATTGCCTAGTTCAACCGTTATGAACCCAAAGGGAAGATTTGAAACCGCTAAGGCCATCATGTTAAAAAGTGGTAAACAGGTTGGAACGGACTCAAATACATCCAAATCAAGTCAAGACGAGGAGGACAAGTTGCTGCAAGAAGAAGCACAGGGAGCAAAACCCAAGGCCAAGGATGACCAAACCTTGCCGAATTCATCTATTCCTCCTAAACCGTCCCAAACCACCAAGGTAAGTCCCAATTCAACTTTTTCTAGTTCTATTCCACTAAATGTGCCCTTTCCTGGCAGGTTTAGGCAATCAAAGAAGGAAGAAGCTGAGAAGGACATTCTAGATACCTTTCGGAAAGTTCAAGTCAATATCCCGCTCCTTGATGCGATTAAGCAAGACCCGAGGTATGCTAAGTTTTTGAAAGAACTTTGTACAACAAGGAGAAGGATTTCGAACAAAGAGGTGGTTCAAGTAAGTGAAAATGTCTCTGCTGTGTTACAAAGGAAATTACCCCCTAAATGCAAAGATCCGGGTAGTTTTACAATTTCGTGCGTTATTGGTAATACTAAGTTTGAACAATGCATGTTAGACTTAGGGGCTTCAATTAATGTTACGCCATACTCTATTTATGCATCTATGAACTTAGGTGAGCTTAAAAATGATGGTGTGATAATTCAATTAGCCGATCGTTCTAATGCATATCCAAAGGGTGTTTTGGAAGATGTTTTGGTGCAGGTTGGTAACTTGATTTTTCCAGCGGATTTCTATGTGCTTGACATGGAAGATTCACCCCATTCCACCCCATTGCCGATTCTATTAGGGAGGCCCTTCATGAAAACAACCCGCACCAAGATAGATGTGTTTAAAGGAACTTTAACGATGGAATTTGATGGGGAAGTCATTGATTTCAATCTTTCTGAAAGTATTAAATTTCCTAAAGACGATCATTCTTGCTTTTCTATTGATATAATTGATGATTTGGCGCAGGATTTTCTCGATTGTTTGGAGAGGGATACACTTGAAACAACAATTGCATAAGGAATTGGGCAAAAATCTGGTTTTGCCGTGCCTAGAAGTGTGGAGGAGGCCGAGATAGTGGCTGCCCTTGAGTCACTACCTCAATATCATGGTAAGCCTTCTAACCCAATTTCAATTTCAGTCTCCACTAATAAGTTGTTACCCTCAGTAACTCAGGCACCCGTACTTGAGCTTAAACCGTTGCCCGATCATTTAAAGTACGTCTTTCTGGGAGATAACGAGACATTACCCGTCATTGTCTCCTCATCACTCACGGCCATAGAGGAGGAGAAGTTGATTCGAGTGTTGAAAGAGCACAAGACGGCCATTGGGTGGACTTTGGCCGATATTAGGGGAATAAGCCCGACTACGTGCATGCATCGCATACTTCTAGAGGAGGGGGCTAAACTAACTCGAGAGGCTCAGCGCCGTCTCAACCCTCCGATGATGGAAGTTGTGAAAAAGGAGATTATCAAACTTCTTGATTGTGGAGTAATTTATCCGATCTCTGATAGTCGTTGGGTATCACCGGTGCAATGTGTTCCGAAGAAGTTCGGAGTGACAGTGGTGAAAAATGCCGAGAATGAGCTTGTGCCAACCCGTATCCAAACAGGATGGAGAGTGTGCATTGATTATAGGAAGCTCAACGCCACCACAAGGAAGGACCACTTCCCTTTGCCGTTCATTGATCAAATGCTTGAAAGGTTAGCCGGTCATTCTTTTTATTGTTTCCTTGATGGTTATTCTGGATATAATCAGATTGTCATAGCGCCGGATGACCAAGAAAAGACAACTTTTACATGCCCCTTTGGTACTTTTGCTTATCGTCGCATGCCTTTTGGTTTATGCAATGCTCCGGCCACGTTTCAAAGGTGTATGGTAAGTATCTTTTCAGATTTTGTGGAAAAGATTATTGAGGTATTTATGGATGATTTCAGTGTGTTTGGTGATTCATTTGATGGTTGTTTGGAAAATCTCACAAAAATTTTGAAACGATGTGTAGAAACTAACCTTGTGCTTAATTGGGAAAAATGTCACTTTATGGTTAGACAAGGCATAGTTCTAGGGCATATTGTTTCAGAAAGAGGAATTGAAGTGGATAAATCGAAAATAGATCTTATACGCTACTTTCCCTCTCCTACTTCGGTTCGAGAGATTCGTTCGTTTCTTGGTCATGCAGGATTTTATAGGCGATTTATCAAGGACTTCTCCAAGATCTCAAACCCTCTTTGCCGTCTCCTCCAGAAAGATGTGGCATTTGACTTCAACGAGGAGTGTGAGAAGACGTTCAATCACCTCAAAGAATTGCTAACTTCGGCCCCTATCATAGTTCCACCGAATTGGAGCTTTCCTTTTGAGCTTATGTGTGATGCTTCCGATTATGCATTAGGACCTGTTTTGGGGCAAAGGAAGGAAAAGAGGCCGCATGTTATCTATTATGCCTCTCGGACTTTAAATGATGCACAATTGAATTATTCTACCACTGAAAAAGAACTTCTTGCTGTTGTATTTGCTTTAGATAAATTCCGTTCTTATTTGCTTGGTACTAAAGTTATTATTTATACTGACCATGCAGCATTGAAGTATTTATTCACCAAGAAGGAAGCCAAACCACGACTCATTCGTTGGATGCTTCTTCTCCAAGAGTTCGATATCGAAATCCGGGATAAGAAGGGAAGTGAAAACGTGGTGGCTGACCACTTGAGCCGTATGGTGCATGAGGAGGATGTCGTGCCTATCATAGAGACATTCCCAGATGAGCAACTGATGTCCGTCAAGGTAAGTGAACCGTGGTATGCTGATTTGGTGAATTATTTGGTGTCTAAACATGTTCCTAGTGAATTACTTAAACACCAATGTGATAAATTGAAGAAAGAGGCACGGTTTTATGTGTGGGATGACCCGTATTTATGGAAATATTGCCCTGACCAAGTTATACGTAGGTGTGTACACGATTATGAGTTTAATGTTATTCTAACCTTTTGTCACACTTATGCTTGTGGGGGACACTTTGGCACTCAAAGAACAGCACTTAAGGTGTTAGAATGTGGTTTCTATTGGCCTACCATCTTTAGGGATGCTAGAACTTTTTGCATGTCTTGTGATAGATGCCAAAGAACGGGCAATATTGGTCCTAAACAACAAATGCCGCAAACCCCCATTTTTAGTGTTGAAATCTTTGATGTTTGGGGTATAGATTTCATGGGTCCTTTCCCTCCATCTTTTGGTTTCACTTATATCTTGCTAGCTGTTGATTATGTTTCCAAATGGGTGGAAGCCAAAGCCACCCGAACTAACGATTCAAAGGTTGTTGCAGATTTTGTGAAAACTAATATCTTTGCTAGGTTTGGCATGCCTAGAGTTCTCATTAGTGATGGAGGCTCTCACTTTTGTAATCGAACCATTGAAGCTTTGCTCAAGAAGTACAAAGTGACGCATAAGGTATCCACCCCTTATCATCCTCAAACCAATGGGCAAGCGGAAGTTTCAAATCGGGAGATCAAGCAAATTCTTGAGAAAACCGTGGGGCCTTCAAGGAGAGATTGGAGTTTGCGCTTGGACGATGCATTGTGGGCCTATCGTACGGCCTACAAAACCCCTCTAGGTATGTCACCATTTCGCCTCATTTATGGTAAACCATGTCATTTGCCCGTTGAATTGGAACATAGGGCGCATTGGGCTGTGAAGACCTTCAACATGGACATAGATGCAGCCGGGGTGCATAGAAAGCTCCAACTAAATGAACTCGAGGAGATTAGGCATGACGCTTATGAGAACGCTCGAATTTACAAGGACAAGACCAAGGCGTATCATGACAAGATGCTTCGTACCAAAACATTCTCCAAGGGGCAGAAAGTGCTCCTATTTGACTCTCGCCTTCGGTTATTCCCCGGTAAGTTACGTTCCAAGTGGATTGGGCCATTTATTGTTACTAATGTCTTTCCTCATGGTGCAGTCCAAGTCCAAAGCTTGAAAACAGGACATGAAATCAAGGTTAATGGGCATCGATTGAAGCCCTATTACGACCTGTTTGAGGAGCATGTGGTGGAGGATCTATCCCTCCATGCCGTGGGCACCAAAGATCATTGATGAATGATAGACGTCTGGCTGCACGACGTTAAAGAAAGCGCTTCTTGGGAGGCAACCCATGGAAATAAAGAAGACCTAGGAATTTCCGACTCCAAAACCAGGTGTTTGCGTTCTTTAACCCTCCTCTCTGTTGCTTTTACTTTGCCATGTTTATCATGTTTCCTCATTGTTTGTTTGTTTGCTTTTGTGTGAGTTTATGTTTGAAACATTGAGGACAATGTTAGATTTAAGTGTGGGGGGGTAAACAAGTTGCTGTTGCATGATTTTCGTGGGATTTTATTCACCTATCACTTACAATGTTGTTTCTTGCTGTTTTAAGTGTTTTTAGTGTGTTTTTAAGCATGTTAGTATGTTTTGACATAAAAATCCGAAAATTTGACAAAAATTTGAAAAAATTGTTTTGAAAAAGCCAAAAAGAGTTGTTTTTGTGTGTTTGTTTGTGTCTTAGGGTACCTTCCAACACAAATAATGAGGATTTGGTTTTTAATTGCATGACTGTTAAAGAAAGTTATAAACATGGATGGAAGTTTGATATGCTCTTGATTTATGCTTGGTTATAGTTATAGTTTACGAATTCACATGTAATCACAAAGAAAAAAATCAGTTTTTGTAACATGCTTGAAGGAAGGAACTCAAACTAACACTACAACCTTGAGAGACTTGAGCCTAATACGTTCTTTGGAGAGTTATTAATCTGTGCATTTTTGTTTTCTAAAGTCGTTGCATGATCTCATCATTCTTTGCTTGGTTGCTACTTAGAAGGCGTTTCATCATTTAGTTCCAAATACTAGAACTTATGCCCGTTCCATTCAAAGCATGACATTGATTTGCATAACACATATTCAAGATGAAGTTGTGTAGTGAACTAGAGCCAAAAAGCTTATCCCGTGCATATTTGTTTAAGTTTAACCCCGTTGAGCCTTGTTTAGCCTGTTTTCTTTGTTAAACCACATTTCCCTTACCTAGCCTAGATTAGGACTATCCATACCCTTGTTTTTAAAGCATAATGAAGCATGACTTAAAATGAATTCCTTTTGATTGTCCTTATGCAGAAAACAAGTGTGGGGGAATGAGATTTTTGTGTTTTGTGTGCCAAAAGAAAGTAATAAGGCACGGGTTAAAAAAAAAATAAAAAAAAAAAAAAAAAAAAAAAAAGAAAAAGAAAAAAAGAAAAGAAAAAGAGTTTGAAATAAGTGAGGAAAGGCTCACAAGTGTTGTTTGTAGTTGAAATCGGCCCTAAAAAGTTGAGTGAATAACCCCATTGTGTTTAAAGTTAGTTGCTGCATTCAAAGGGAATTCTAA
Organism: Malus domestica; assembly: GCF_042453785.1. NCBI lineage: Eukaryota > Viridiplantae > Streptophyta > Magnoliopsida > Rosales > Rosaceae > Malus > Malus domestica. Next base: position 17,164,068 of record NC_091670.1, read on the forward strand.
GCATCAATTTCATTACTTTGCTTATTATGCTTTAAAAACGTTTGTTTCCTTACCTTTCATTGTTAGCCAATCACCCCTAACCCCGTTACAACCCTTAACTTCAATCTTGAGTGTTATGTGTTTCAATATGTGGAGTTTGGGATTGGTACGAGCATATGGTGTCCCTGGTTCTCGCATCTAAGTAGTAACATTCCAGTCATGAGATCATATCTATACATGCTTAATAACTCCAGAAATTACTTTCTTTGCTATAAACATATGTGAGTGTTCGTTTTCATGTTTACATCAATCTTCTCACATACACCTAGTGTAGGGTGAGTAGTCAGAAAATCAGAGTGAAAATCAGAGTGTATCTTGTAAGGAATTGAGCAAATTCTCTAAGGCATGTTACTACATTCAAAACATCGTTTTAATTGGTTATATGTGAACTAGTATGTGGTGACTATGATTAAGTATGTGCTCAAGGGTAGGGAAGGCCAAAATATGTGGTTATGATGATCTTTTGCATGTCATGTTGCATTGAAAATCCCTAAGGTAAATGTTGGAAGGTTTAGGTTTTGTTTTGTTCTTATGTTTTGTTTCTTTGTTTTGCTCGAGGACTAGCAAAAGCTAAGTGTGGGGGAATTTGATAGGAGCATATTTATGCGACTTAGTATGTTTGTTTTCGTGCATTTATGTTCTTAGTTCTTAGTTATGTTAGTAGTTTAAGCCATTTTTGTGTGTTTGTAGGTTCTTTAGGCCAAGGATGCAAGAAGGTGCATTTTGGAGCACTTTGGAGCATTTTTGGGCTAAGATTGGATGGTGCAAACATGGAGACATGAGGATGGACGTTTTGGGCTTTTGTGTGTGCAAGTGTGTGTGTGTAATTGCAAGGATAAACACATGCAAAGAAGCCCACATGCAAACTCAAGGCAAGAGAGGGAGAAAACACATGCAAAGAAGCCCACATGCAAAGTGAAAGGGACATACACGGCAAAGGGTAAGGAAATGGTGTGTTTTGTGCTTGAAATGATGAAGCATGTGTGTGTAAATGTAAAGGAAAATAGGGCAGAAAATGTGTGTGTGTTGTGGTTGAAATGATGAAGCATGTGTGTGTAAATGTAAAGAGGAAACATGCCAACACACACCCACACAAGCTGCACATGCAAAGGATATGGAGTGGTCCTCTCTCAAGCCTATAAATACCACCTTCCATATTCATCAAGGGGGAACATATTTTATCCTTGCCTTAGCCACACCTCTCCACCACCATTCTCTCCACATTCAGCCAAAAATCACCCTTAGCCACACCACCCATCAACCCTAAATATTTCCATACCATTCCCCATCCATTCTACACCATAAAAACCACCCAAAACCGTCCAAAACCTCTAGTGCCGCTGCTTGCAAAGAAGGAGGAGTGCTTGGAGTTGTGCTAGCCATTCCATTGGAGTTGTTGGAGCATTCTAGGTGTATTCTACTTTGTTTTTCTATGTTTAATATCAATTGTTTTTGTTTAATTGCAAGTATGAGGAACTAAAACCTTACTTAGCTAGGGGGAAGTTCGAAGCCATGAACATGCTTGAGATATGAATTGATTTCTTCCAATTGTGATTTAATAAGTTGTGAATGCAATTCAATTAACTACTTTCTTCAAAACTAATTCTTGTATGTTGATTAAGGATGCATATTTAGTTTTCATGCATGAATTTGATGCTAGGATATAAATGAGTTTCACCTAATCGTTACAAGTTTATATTCATTGGTAGTGAAGGTTGCTAGTCACAATCGCGTTAATTGAATTCTTGGCAAACGTATCATGCATTCATAGTTACGAATGCCTCGTTAACACTTATGATTTTCATAGAACGTAATGATCTTTGATTGTATCTCTATTATGCATTCATGTAGAGGACTTTTGGAGAATAATTTGGATTGTCGTATGCATTCATCCAATTCAATAAATCAAGGAAAATCTGAGGATTAATTAGTGCATCACGGTTAATCTGGGGTGTTGAGTTTCATAATCTATTGAAAAGCAATTGGAAATCAATTCATGTACAAGTGTGTCATGTGTGAAGAATGGATCTCTAGCTAATCCATCAACCATATATTTAGTTTTACTTTTTATCTCAATCACAACCAAAACCAATACCCCCCATTTATTTTCTTGTATCAAAGTGTGCTTAAGTTTGTTTTGAACTCTTTGAGTCTAGTTTAGTGTTTTAAAGCCTACTTTTGTGTTTTTAAGTTTCTTCTTATATTTTTGAGTCAAGTGAGAGGTTATTAGCAAGCCCTCCTAATCCCCGGTCCAGAACGATCCCTACTTATACATATACTACAATTGTCAACAAGAGGGTTTAATTTTTGTGTCAAGTAATTCTCACATCAAGAATGACCCTCTAGCTAGCCAATCACCCATACTTTTTCCCCAAATTCGTGCAAATTTGTCTAAGTCTTGAATTTACTTGTCTTTCCTTTAAATTCGTCAAAAACCCAATCCCCCTTTACTTTGATGTGTCAAGTTAGTTAGTGTGGATGCAAATTTCTTCCTCCTTGATCTTGGACAATTTTGCACCTACAAAACAATTAACACCTTAGGTTAAGACCAAGAGCCTCACGCGCCCACGATGAATGGGGGGGGGCTGTGGCCGAAGAACCTCCGATGCCAAAGTTAGAATTTAGAGAGAAATAGTGTTTAGAGAATTTTGGGATTTTTGCCAAAGTGTTGGAATCTCCTTTTTGGTGAGAATGAGAGTATATTTATAGAGATAGGAGGTGGCTAGGGTTTTTTGGGTTTAATTTAGGTTTAAGATGATTTTGGGAGTTATGTGATTAATTGACTAATTAATTTGGCAAAATAAAATTATTACCAAATGAATTAGCTAATTAATGGGATGAAATGGGCAAATATCAAGAGATAAACAAAACATGGCCAATTCCTTTTCTAATAATAGGTGGCCGGCCCTTCACTTGTTTTTGGGGTTGAATGGATGTTTTAATTGACAATTAAGGAATTGATTAGGAATTAATCCCTTAATTAGTCAATTATTATGATTTTAAAGGAAGATTTTAGGAAATATGAAAAAATATATTATTTAGCTAATTGATTAGCTAAATGGAATAAATTAGGTTTTGGGAATTACCTTAAATGAGGATGGATGAGATAATTTGGAATTGGTTACCTTTTTGGAGCATTTTTTACTTGGTTAAGGATGATGGCCCGCTACTTGAGCGTAGGAATCCCGTTATACCTCAAGGGTATTTTTGTCCTCTTTTACCCAAAAAACCACGTGTCGCCTTATGATTATTTTTGGCTCCACAAATGCCCCCACACCTGTTGGGCTGCTTGTAGAAAAAGGCAACAGGTGTAGAGATCTTCTTGCTTTAGGAAACTTAGGACTGCTTCCTATTTTGATGTAGATTATCTCTTTAATAGGAAATTAGATCCTTCTAGGAAAGGGAAATAAATTTCTCTCAAAGCCTATTTAAGTCCACCTTAAGTGGGTGATTAAATCAACTTTGGACAGCGATTTATTCTACCCTACAAGAGAGAGATAGCTTAGAGGATATTTGTTCCCCCTCCCCTAGCAATTTTCTATATCTTGCCCGTGCAAAGGACCGTCTTTCGTTGCTTTCTTTGTCTTCTTCATGCCGCACTGAGGTAAGAAAAAATTAATTTTCCTTGTCTTCTTCTTGGATGGTGCTACCTCGGGGCAGCCGTCGGGGTGATGCGGCATGTCGGCTAGCATGGGCCAGGAGTCGGCTCGGCATGGGCCGAAGAGGTATTGTGGCAGGGACCACTGCTTTAAGCTGCTCGACTTGGCTAGAACTAAAGGCAGCTTGTATGGCTGGGGCCACGAATTGTGGCGATGTGGCGCAGTGCTAGGCGAGTCACATAGCTCATGTCTTTTTGGGCTTTTGGACATGACGCGAGCTAGGCAGGTGATTGAGAGAAATGAAGAGGTTGCGGGCCTCATGAGCTGTTGGAATGTTGGGTTGAACTCCCATGCTGGGTACCACGAATGGCGTTGACTACTTTAATTCTCTTCGTCAGGAAAAATGTGGGCTGCTCCCAAAATAAGAGGTGATTAGGATCAAGGCAGATGCATTGGCTCGTCCAATCACCGTTGTGGATCCTGCTGCAAGTGAAGGTGGGAAAAGGGATCTTCCCTGCCTGCTCAAGAGATGCCGGCTGAGAAAAAACTAAAGACTTTTTTTCGCTGCTTATGCAAAGGATGAAAAGTTGATTGCTGCTTATAATCAAGTGATCCACTTCAAGAGAATCGTCGATAGGCTTGAACCCCAAGTGTTGGAACTTCAAGGTGTACTGAAGATCAACGAAAGTTTGAAGAAAGAAGTGGATGAGTTGCAGCGCATCCATGTTGGTATTGGTGAAGTAGTTGGAGAAGTTGGTGCCCAGGCTGGAGCAGTCAGGGGTGATACCGCTGCTAAGAGCTTCGCGGCTGCTGAAGGTGTGGCGACCGAATAGTCGTGGGATGTCCAGGCTGCTAAAGTGTAGTCATCTAGGTAGCCTTTAAGATTTTCTTTATTTTTCCTTGTAGCTCTTGTTTTGCTTGAACTCCTTCGGCCTTTGCTAATCGTTTATAAACATGTTTTCCTTAGCTTTTCTTCATTTTTTCTTCTTTTGTTCATGCCCTAACCTTTAGACTTGATAGACCAGTGGCAAGCATGCTACTTTTTTATAAGCAGACAAGCTTGCGTAACCTATGCAGCCGTAGGTGTTGGTGTAGAACTTTGCAAAGTTGTTAGCCATTGGGTTGGCAGCCGGATGCCTTACTTACAGAAGCAGACAAGTCCGCGTAACCACTAGGCTGTTAACCTTGACTTTTTTCAATTCCGTAGGTTGCGTACCAAGTATCACAACACTTTAGGACTTGGTGTAGGTTGTTCTGCGCTTGGCAGAGGTGAAGCTTATCGACTACGTAGCATGTCGGCAGTGGATAAAACTTCGTATATGCGTGCTAGCTTGTTTAACCTTTCACAAGAATGTGCGGTTGTATAAGTCTAGTGCGGCTTCACTGCTCGAAGGGCAAGCCGTAGGCAGTCTTCCGGAATCCGTAGGCTACCTTAGTGCACTCGGTAGCAGCTTTAGGATTCCAGGGCAGCCGTCCATTGGATGTACTGCGTAATGTGCCCTCTCCGTCTCTAGGGCCCGGTTCCCCACGGATTAGGCCAAGAGACCCAAAATCCTTCAGTTAGCTAAGCCTTGAAAAAGACCATTGCGGCTACTTCTAGGAATCCCGGCGCAAGCCATTGTGCATCTAGTTATACTAGGGCAGCCAGGCTCATCCACGTCTGGATATTCGGAGTGTAAAGTTTATCCTCCCGTCTTGGAGAGCTGACCCATATGGGTGTCGGAGAATTGGTTTACCCTCTCGCACTGGAGAGCATGGTTGGTCCCTCGGGGGGCGCAATTCCTGCGATGAGTCCCTAAGAAGGGCGCAGTCTTCTTTTGAAGTGCAGGAGTGATTAGTTGTTGTAAGCATGCAGCCAAGCCAAGTTGTGATTACTTCTAAACTCCTCATTGAAAAACGAGTGAAACGAACAAGAACTTTAGCTGTAAGGTAGGAACTACATAACAACTGGATAGTCCTCAGCTTGTGAGGTGGTGCCCGTCGAGCTTATTGAGTCTTCGGGTTTTGATGTAGCGGGAGGTCACACATGGTACTTCTTCAGATTGTAGGCCATCCATTTCTTTTCAATCTTTTTGCCGCTTCATGGTGGTGAGGGTGTAATTACTCTTGCCCCCTACTCTGCTGATCTTGTACGGACCTTCCCAGATGGGATCCATCTTTTTGGAGCCTTCTCTGCCGGCAGTGATGAAGGCTTTTCTGCGTCGTCGACATGCAAATGCCAGAAGTCTCCATCGGGTGGAGTAGGCGCAGCTAGAGTGTGCTCGGCTACTTCTGAGGCATCGTTGGGCCGCTCTGTTGCGTCACCTAGGCTCGGCGTGAAGACGCAGTAGGGAGCTGTGGAGATGGGGCCATGTCATACGCAACAGGAGATGCTCAACTGCCGGTATTGGGCCACTCTAGAGTTGAATCATTGAGCAAGGGTCGGCTAGGGCCGTGTGATGCGCAACAAGAAATGGTACTCAACTGCCGGTACATGTTGCTCCTATGTAGAATCTTTTAGGGTGACGAGGACAAAACTTGCTTTCGAGTGTGTCCTTCCAATGTTGCGTTTGTCAGAAAACTTTACATCTGCCAGGGTCTACGCCTTTATCGTCGCGCGTCTGGATTGGGCAGAATAGTACGTCATTAGGATGATTGCATGCGTTTGAAAGTAAAACTTGTGCTTCTGGGTTGCAACAACTGAAGGATTTATTTTGTAAAACATGTTCATTTGAGCAACATCATATAGCATGCAATTAACAATTAAAAGGCGGAATCATGCTTGTATGTACTCAAAAACAAAACATGACCATGAAATTCAAAGCCTAGTAGATTGGTGAACCAATAATCAACTCAAAAACAAAGTGAGTTGAAATTAATACCTTTGTAGATTCCTCTTTGCATAAGCAAAGGCTAATCACCCAAAGAGATAAGGGCCTTCATTCCTTGCTTCTTAGATCCATGGATTTGGATGGAAGAATAGGTTCTCCAAGTTCCCAAAATTGAGAACCTCTAATTCTCGACACCAAGGTTCGATTGTAGAAGAAATGAGTGACCTTGGAGTAGTAGGATTGCTAGATGTACCCTCCAAGGTGTTGGCCTCTTTAGAGAGAAATGGAGAGACAATTCTCATCAATTTTCCCCCAAAAATAAACCCATTTTTCACTTAATGAATATTTAGTTATAAAATCATTTATATAGTCACTTCTTTAAGTGACCTAAACAACCAAAACCCTAATTCATTTCATCATGGCTGGCCATTTAGGGGATTTTGGGCTTTTGGGCTTTAATGAATCTTCATTCATTAAATTGTCATACAACTTAAGTTAATGGGCTTGACGTTCGAAGCCCATTGGGCCTTAAGGTCCAAAACTATCCCGAGGTCATTTAACGAACTTATTCGTTTGATTAATTAACATATTAATTAATCCTTGCCATAAATAAATGATTAAACCATTTAATCATTCTTACTCATTTCCGTTTAATCTCCAATCTCCACCTCTTTCGGTGTGCGATCCATTAGGTTCCTTTTAGCGAGGTAGTGGGCGATTAAAACCATTTTACATCGATTGTGAATTGAAACCATTTTCAATTCTCCCTTTAGTGATTATACACGTTTAGGGCTTCCACAAACCATGAGTGACACCTAGCAGCATATCATGGCTACCCAAGCTAATCAGAAGAGGTTTAGAGAACCTATTCAGTTCGGGATTACAAATGCAATACGGTCATTCTCTAATCTAATACTCTTGACCACATTGTTTGGTTTGATAGTTTATTTTCTCATGTCTACTATCCAATGTGTGTCTTGTGCTTATATGATTACCTTGAATGTGATTCGGAACGCATTCCCTAATCTCATTCATACTCTGGCCAGATATTCAAATCATATCAGAGAGTATTCTCCCTCAAACGGTTTGAAGGTTAGAGATCCCTTGTTGCGCATTCACTTGTCTCCATAGCTAAGCGGCTTGACCCCAACGATGCCGTGGACACCCTCCTGATGGAGTGACTTTGACATAATCAAAGATCAAGGTCTTAACCACAAGACAACTATGATGCCTCAGGTCAAAGGACTAATTCGCATTATCCCAACCATGAGTACTCATGTGACATGGAATATGAGAACTCTTCGTTGATCGCGTTCAGTGAACTCATTCTCTATTGAGCACCTACCGCACTTGTCTTGATGTCACACACACCAATGATTCGAGACTAATCACTCTCCCTGAGAGAAGACATAGTACGTACCGATCTTGACGGACTGTCAATGCCCAATTGGCAATCCTATGATCAGGAACGTTTAGGATGTGTCTTCGAAAGAATGGTCTCATGAATCTAACTTCATTAGATTACATTCTCCCAATCACAAATTCCTTGGACTTTATCGTTTAAGCATATAACATTTATATGAGACGGCTCAAACAATAATGTATGCCCTTTATATGTAAAACTAGATTAGTTTAACATGTGAAATGTCCATAAAGTATCATCACATGATTGGCTTTAGGGCACATTTCCAACAATCTCCCACTTGCACTAGAGCCAATCAGCTTGGTCATCTTGATGATACCTCTTCTGTAGTCATTTCATAAATGGCTGAATAGTAGGCCTAGACAGTGGATATCTATATGTGTTATCCATAGAAGCAACCTTGAGAATAACGACGTCACCATTATACATGATTCTCAATCATGTGGTTCAGTCTCTCATTTGTGTTCGGATCTTGATGAGACCTTGATTCCCAGGCTTGAGCTATCGCCCCATTAGTGTCAAACACTTTCTGGTTGGAACCGAATAGAGAGTTCATAAATGAACTTTCCCATCCAAACAACATTGTTGTAAACTTCTATATGGCAATATATCTTGCATTCATAATGGAACACACTAAAGTCATTACTTTAATGTTTCCATCCAAATATCTCTTTAGTCATAATAAAGAGATGTTCGTTTATCTCTTCATTCATAATGAAGAAACATCCAATGATGGATTAGATTCATAATCTAATACATTTACGCTTCCATTACGTCACTTTGATTCTTCCTCGATCTTTGAGGAATCTATCCTTTAGTATTTCTTAAATACTTAAGGACTCACTTGACAGTTGCCATGGTTCTGATCCTGGGCTTGCACTGATATCGTCTTGTACCGTTCTAGGTACAACTCATATCAATGTTTTTCATACAATATGAAATACATAAATCACCTTTCTGCTAGTGCATAAAGGATTCAATTTACGCATTATTTCTTTGGGAGTCAAAGGGTACATTCCCTTTGAGAAGGGCAACTTGCTAGTCTCACTAGAATCGTCCTTCTTATTGAAGTTTATCATCATATGAGAAACTTCCTAGCATCCATTGTCTATTATTAGGGATTGATATAATCCAATTATATCATGAAATATATCATTATAGATTTCCATCCCATGTACATAGACTATATCTCCCATATACATTCTATCTTCATATAATGTATTAAAGTCATAACTTTAACAAAGAAGTATTCTTTTCATTTCCAAAATTAATATATCATATATATTTAAATTTTTAGGAACATGATTAACTCCCACTAATCTTTTGTAAAACTAGTAAACAAAAGATTCATTTACATCTTTATGAGAAATCAAACGATTTGATCCTTTTTCTCATAAAATGCAAATAGCTCCCACTAACTTGCTAAGATCCATGATGGATGGATCTCTACAACTTACATGTCTTGTGATTTATAGTTTTAGACATATATTATCAAGACTATCTTAATAATGGTTTCGGAAACCCATATTATGTCAAAACATTGAATCACCATTTAGTTGTAGCTAGCAATCTTCGAATTAATTGAAACTAAGACTACGTCAAAAATGGTTCCTTTAAAGTCAACCATTCTATTTGATTGTAGTCACCTTAAGCTACCAATTAGCTATGAAGGTTTCATTATTTCGAGTCAAATGGTACTTTACCATTTCCTTGAGTATATATCGTATATGCACTCAATGTAGTCATAAGGATTTTTATTCTTATTTCTTTCGAATTAAGAGGTGCAACTCTATGACATAGTCATAAAGTTCAAAACCATTCAACTGAGACGGTTTATAAATCCTTATCGACTACCTTGGAGCTTGTGGTATAGGAACTAGGTTGTTTATTTGTTGATTACTATCTTGTCTTTCAAAGAACCCATTCTTTGAGTTCTATCTTTCGTTCATTTGCTTTTAGGCAAATCACATTGTAGAATTACAATGAACTACCCAACAAAACAACATTTGTTAGTTGGTTTATAGAAGCGATATCCAAAAGTTATTTTAAGGATATCCTACAAGTTTGTTATCAAACAAATATTGCTAGTTAGCACACAACCCCAAATCTTTAACATGCTTAAGATTTGTCTTTCTTTTCCAACTACATCTTATGGAGTTATGAAAATATTGGAAGATCTTCTCATTGACAATCATATTGTTGTTAGAAGTATATATCCTATATATGGGTAATAGATAACATCTAACGAACTAAATCTTATTCGAGTTCGTTCTTCTCCTAATGGAGAAATACATTATCTTATGATGCTTATTTCCTTGATATCTTTCAAGGAAACTGTTCTAAAGTGTTACCTTATCTTGGATCAAATCTAAGGAGGTAAATACTTTAGACGTCTTACTCATCAACTTACATTACTTGAATTCTTTGAAACATTTTGCAAAGTATTCGGACTTGTGTTTATTCAAAATAAACTATAGTCCAACCGAGAGTGATCTTCGGTGAATGTTATTCAACATGAGTAGTATTATGTTTGTGGACAAGTGCCACTAACATCTAAGTGAATTAACCTTAACAACTTTGTGATTCTTTCTTCTTTCCAAAAGAATAAAGATTCGAACATTTCGCCTCTATACAATTTTAACAAGAAGGTATTGGATCCGGATCTAACGATCCAAAGCGTCCATCTATGACCAACTCGTAATTTATGTTTTAAAGGTATCACAACTTTAGTTGGGATTAGTCACTACCTTGCAACCTTTTGGGTTTTAAGCATCATTATTTTCTAAACAGTTAACACTACCATATTATCTCTACTATAGAGATAATTAATTAGATTACCATAATCCAATCATTGATTAATAAAGAACATTGTTTTGTCAAACAAAACATTTATCCATTTCACATAGTGACGGAATTTAGTTCCTTAAAATTGGAATATAAAGACAATCTATGTTTTTCCAATTTCTTTGGTAGTTCATATGAGGAAGTAAGTACCATCTGCTTTCGCAGAGATCTTCATTTGATTCACTTTCCGAATGTGAAGCACATTTTCTTCACTCATATATCTGCTACTTCTTATTAGTCACACTTTTACAACGATTGTAAAACATAGTTACTAATACGGAATCATGCATTCAAGTAGAAGAACCAACTGTTTTGAACTATTCAAGAACAATTTACAACACCTTCGAAAGGTGTGTCCTTGACACTTGCAAGACATTTCTTGCAAATACCCCTTCCAATGTCCATCCTTTCATAAAGAAAGTTTGTTCCCTTGGAGTTATTTATCTTCTTTATTTGACTTTCACCTTTGACTACATTAGTCATGGTCCCTAAACTCCCACTATCTCTCTTGAAACCTTTTTCAATTGTGTTATACACATCAAACATTTTGGAGAGCATGTGGTTATTTTTCGCTACATAGTTTACAATAAACTTAGTGAACGATTAGGATAGAGAAACAAAGGTGAAGTCCTTGCCTAGTTTCCGTCTCGTTAAGTGGTTTATCACTTCAACACTCAATGATTCAAAATCATCATAAGTCCATGTTGATGGACTATTTTTGTCAACCAACCATTATGTTCTAAACATAATTACAAACTTTAAAGAGTTGTACAAGGCAACTCTTATTTCTTCACACAACAAATTGTAAGTGAAGAATTATGGCACATAAAGTGTCCATGCCTTTGTGCTTTCTTCTCAAGTTCTTTGTTCATTTAACAAAGAGACAAGCACTAAGTGTTTGTATTGACTAAGAGTTGTTCAAAGCAACTCCTATTTCTTCATACAACAAATTGTAATTGAAGAATTATGACATTTAAAAGTGTTGTCCTCTTCATGATAGACCTTTCTAACATGTTCTTCCAATGATACATTATCATTAGGAAGATTGTGAGGATGAGACTACTTAGATACATATGCAATCCTTTTAAGACATTCTTTGGGATTGTGGTACCAAGTCCGGAAACTAAAACATTCGGTTTTGTCAAGTGTTTGATAGCGTATGCAAATATATTGGTAAACAAATACATAACGAATATAAATTGATTGATTTTAAGCCATTTGATTCGGGTCTTTAAATCAAAATAGCACCACCCACTATTTTTGGCAAATTCCATATCCCTCGTAGGAATTCGAGAGTTTTGGATGAAACTCCTAGTAGGTTATGGGAGGCTCACTATTACCAAGCCCACCTCAGAAGAACTCCATATTGGCTAGCAACAATAATAATAAAAGAGTACGCTTACTCATTTGCAACTAATGCAAGTACCCATCTCGTTTGGCCTCTAGAGAATGATGCCTCAGAAGAACTCCATATTGGCACCATTGCACTTAGTTAAGTCATTCCCACCATGCTAGTTCAAGTAGGGGTTCAAGAATGGCCTCAGAAGAACTCCATATTGGCCACACTTGTTGCCTACCTTTCACTTCATCATATGTTTATAGGCTTCTCCTGAATGTAAGCACATACTTTGCAACCCCAGAACTGGACGAATACATTGTACGAGTCACAAACGATTGAAGCCTACCACGGTGGAAGGCCACGAAAGAGTGTTCAAAGCACTCTCACGCTTATCAACTTAATAATGATTTGGTTGAGGGTTTTAGGTCTCATCACATATAAACATTCATTTTAATCTCTATTAAAACAATTTTGGTCCTTTTACAACTATTGGTCCATCTCATTGTTTTAGTTGTACATAATACTCCCACCATGCTTATAAAACGATTTTTAAGCAAGAGTATATGATACTACTAACATAAACTTTGCATTCATTTGATGGACTATATAGTTGCTTTAGGGCCTAAGGATGATTATGAACCTTTGTTTAGATTCAACACGAGCCTTGTGTTGAATCTCGGTCTAGGGATGGTGATTGATTTTAGTTACGCGTTTAATCACATTAAGGCGTGTTGTCTTATGGGCGTTGGACCCAACTACTTCATTTTCATGCATATCATATAAAGCAAGAAAGAAGTACTTCAAAGTAAAGGTGAGCTTATGCTCATTACAACATTTGCATAATACAAATTACTTTAAAGTAAAGAAGTGCTTAAGCCCTTTTACAACATTTGATCAAATCAAATTACAACCAAAATCTAATCTACACATTCCCATGGTTCAAACAAATTTGAAACGCCTTTCACATAGCTCAATTATATTAGGCTTAGGTTCATAATCACCCTTTAATTAATTAACGCTTTAACTAATTAATTGAATGCAACATTTTCATTTGGTTTTTGTATCCATAAGATTGATTTAAATGGAGCTAAACAAAATGAAAATCCAATTCTCATTTAAAGAGACAAAACAATTTTGTTCTCATCCTATTTGGGCCATCATGCAATAACCTCAACTTTTGGGCCATATTGCAATAACAAAAACTTTTGGGGTCACTTTGTATAATACACAAAAGTCACAACTTCATGTAAATACAACTAGAACCCAAACTTTTAATAATGCAAAAACTTCATTAAAGGAACAAAACAATTTGTCCTTTAGCGTTTTTGGACCTAAACGTAAAAACGTAAACTTTTGGGCCAAAGTGCAAATACACAAAAGTATCAAAACTTTATGTAATTGCATAAAAGCCCCAAAAGTACTCCCTTTGAGGGAGTGGCTGGTTTTGGGGAGGGATAAGGTTGGTGTGTGTGTTGATTAGTGAGTTTTGTCAAAAACATGCAAGTGTATGTAAGATAAGTTTTGAAATAATTCAATCACAATTATTTCAATCATCATTTATACAAATATCTAACACTTTAAATACATAATAAATCATTTAAAAACATATCACATATACTTTATGAAATAATTCAAAACTTTGAATCAATACACAAAACCTTTTTGTTCTTGGCAAGAACATCAAGAACAATGAAGAACATTCATGAAAAACCCAAATTTTTCCATGAACTTTTTCCACCCAAAAACATTCCAAAACCATTCTTACTTAAGGGGAAATAACATCTAACCAAACTAGGGTACTTAGGGGTTCCAAAGAACACATTAAAACACTTTTAACAAGTCAAACAAGAACCCAAAAATTCACCCTTTGATTTTGGCCGAATTTTCCCAAAAGCATGGCACCAAATTTTAGCTCCAATATTCATGCTCATATGAACAACATCTACAACATTTGAGATAGCAAATTTTCCAACAAAATTTACTTTCAAAGAAGCAAGAATAAAGCTTGTAACAATTACAACTTTTAAATCACAAACTATGAACTACAAAACACAAAAGGATTCACCAACTACTAGACCTAGGCTCTGATACCACTTGAAGGATTTATTTTGTAAAACATGTTCATTTGAGCAACATCATATAGCATGCAATTAACAATTAAAAGGCGGAATCATGCTTGTATGTACTCAAAAACAAAACATGACCATGAAATTCAAAGCCTAGTAGATTGGTGAACCAATAATCAACTCAAAAACAAAGTGAGTTGAAATTAATACCTTTGTAGATTCCTCTTTGCATAAGCAAAGGCTAATCACCCAAAGAGATAAGGGCCTTCATTCCTTGCTTCTTAGATCCATGGATTTGGATGGAAGAATAGGTTCTCCAAGTTCCCAAAATTGAGAACCTCTAATTCTCGACACCAAGGTTCGATTGTAGAAGAAATGAGTGACCTTGGAGTAGTAGGATTGCTAGATGTACCCTCCAAGGTGTTGGCCTCTTTAGAGAGAAATGGAGAGACAATTCTCATCAATTTTCCCCCAAAAATAAACCCATTTTTCACTTAATGAATATTTAGTTATAAAATCATTTATATAGTCACTTCTTTAAGTGACCTAAACAACCAAAACCCTAATTCATTTCATCATGGCTGGCCATTTAGGGGATTTTGGGCTTTTGGGCTTTAATGAATCTTCATTCATTAAATTGTCATACAACTTAAGTTAATGGGCTTGACGTTCGAAGCCCATTGGGCCTTAAGGTCCAAAACTATCCCGAGGTCATTTAACGAACTTATTCGTTTGATTAATTAACATATTAATTAATCCTTGCCATAAATAAATGATTAAACCATTTAATCATTCTTACTCATTTCCGTTTAATCTCCAATCTCCACCTCTTTCGGTGTGCGATCCATTAGGTTCCTTTTAGCGAGGTAGTGGGCGATTAAAACCATTTTACATCGATTGTGAATTGAAACCATTTTCAATTCTCCCTTTAGTGATTATACACGTTTAGGGCTTCCACAAACCATGAGTGACACCTAGCAGCATATCATGGCTACCCAAGCTAATCAGAAGAGGTTTAGAGAACCTATTCAGTTCGGGATTACAAATGCAATACGGTCATTCTCTAATCTAATACTCTTGACCACATTGTTTGGTTTGATAGTTTATTTTCTCATGTCTACTATCCAATGTGTGTCTTGTGCTTATATGATTACCTTGAATGTGATTCGGAACGCATTCCCTAATCTCATTCATACTCTGGCCAGAGATTCAAATCATATCAGAGAGTATTCTCCCTCAAACGGTTTGAAGGTTAGAGATCCCTTGTTGCGCATTCACTTGTCTCCATAGCTAAGCGGCTTGACCCCAACGATGCCGTGGACACCCTCCTGATGGAGTGACTTTGACATAATCAAAGATCAAGGTCTTAACCACAAGACAACTATGATGCCTCAGGTCAAAGGACTAATTCGCATTATCCCAACCATGAGTTCTCATGTGACATGGAATATGAGAACTCTTCGTTGATCGCGTTCAGTGAACTCATTCTCTATTGAGCACCTACCGCACTTGTCTTGATGTCACACACACCAATGATTCGAGACTAATCACTCTCCCTGAGAGAAGACATAGTACGTACCGATCTTGACGGACTGTCAATGCCCAATTGGCAATCCTATGATCAGGAACGTTTAGGATGTGTCTTCGAAAGAATGGTCTCATGAATCTAACTTCATTAGATTACATTCTCCCAATCACAAATTCCTTGGACTTTATCGTTTAAGCATATAACATTTATATGAGACGGCTCAAACAATAATGTATGCCCTTTATATGTAAAACTAGATTAGTTTAACATGTGAAATGTCCATAAAGTATCATCACATGATTGGCTTTAGGGCACATTTCCAACAACAACTATCGCCAAAGTTAGCTTTTGAATTTTTAATAACATCGAGGAGAGCTTTTGAACTGTAGAATACAGGTAACTGTGGAATACAGGTAGTCGGGCCCCCATCTCTTCTCGCATGATGGTAGAGCTTATTGCTACTTTAGATACCGTCAAACATGTGAATAAGTCATCCGCTGCTTCTAGGAATGTGATGTTGGGTACTTCTTCAAGTCCTTGAATGTGCATTGGCGAGCCTCATCCCAAAGTGCATACTTCTCTGCCAAAGCAAAAGAGTCTGCCAGAGTTAGATCTTCTTTCATGATCAATTTTCCGAATAGCGGGTGGTCTGCTGGAAGTCCTTTTTGGAAGGCTGCTCTAGCTATCGAGTCGTTGCATCCGACTATTTTTGCCTTCTCTACTTTGAACCTCCTCACATAGTCGCGAAGTGACTCCTTTGGGTTCTTCTTGACGTTGAACAAATGATCATATTTCTTTTTGATCGAGCGATAGGATGAATATTCTTTGGTGAAAACCAAAGAAAGTTCGTAGAAATTCCGGATGGATTGTGGCGGCAGGGTGTAGAACCAATCTTGCGCCTCGCCTTGTAGAGTGGTGGCGAATATCTTGCATATAAGCTCATCGTTGTTTCGATAAAGGATCATTGCGCTTCGGTAGCGCTTTAAGTGTCTCTCCGGGTCTTCATCCCCTTTGAAAGATGTGAAATGTGGCATGCTGAACTCTCGTGGAGGCTCTGCCTGCTCGATCTCGTCTGTGAAGGGTGACCTGCTTATGTTGGTCATGTTCCGTCGTAGTGCCTCGTCGGTGACCTCGTTGCGTTGGAAATCATGCAATCGCTTGGTCAAGAGTCTCTCTACTTCTTCCTGAATTTGCCTTTGTTGGGGTAGCGGAGCTCTCGGCTGCCCCCAGCCATGACTTGCTGGTCTAGGCTGCTCTTCCATGTGTTTGGCTCGTCTACGCCGCAGATGCAGTGCATGTGGTGCGTTTCTAGCAGGCGAGCGAGTTCTTCGCAGGCTGTTGGTTGAACTTGAGCTGGATTGAGTAACTGCTTCTCTCCGTCCGTCGTGCTGCCTACTCTGATGTGAGGTGGATGATGCTCCTTGTGGGCTTAGCCGCGAATGAACACTTTGTCCGGAAGGTTGCTCATGTTGACTATCGGAGTGTGACCCCAACCGTGAATGTATGCTCATCCGTGGGCCTAGTCGAGAGTACACGCTCCTCCGCGCGCTAAGACGGGAGTATACGCTATCTCGGGGGCCCAATCGGGAATGTACACTGCCTGAACGTTTGGCTCGTGGCTGGTCGAATGGCTGCTTACCGGGACGCTGCTGGAAAGGTTCGTCTGCCCTTGTCCTACTTCGAGATACCTCGTCCGGGGCACGTTGGATCCCGATGCGTTGCAAAAGTTGATTCACCAAAGTTGTCTGTTGTGCAAGGGCGCTCGTCAACTCTATGACTTGTCGAGACAAGTGTTGTTCACCATTTGGATTGGAAGAGCTTGGAAGGAATGCGCCTCCTTGGGCAGTGGAAAGGTGGTAGACTCCGAGCGCGAGATTTGAGTTAGGAAATGTCAAATCCGCGAAAAAATGTGGTGAGAATGCCCCCGGCTCGATGGTAGGTCCGGATGGTTGAGATAGTCTTGGGCCGACTTGGGCTGCTTGGAAAGCCATGGGAGCAGGCTGGGCTGTGAGAGTGGGCTGCTCGAAAGAAGCAGGCTGGACCACAGGAGTGGGTTGCTCGTCGGGAGCAGGCTGGGTCACGAGAGCAGGCTGCTTGGCAGGAGCAGGCTGGGCCACGGGAGTGGGCTGCTTGGCAGGAGCAGGCTGGGCCACCAGAGTGGGCTGCTCGACGAAAGCAGGCTGGGCCACGGGAGTGGGTTGCTCATCGGGAGCAGGCTGGGTCACGAGAGCAGGCTGCTCGGCAGGAGCAGGTTGGGCCGTGAGAGTGGGTTGCTTGACGGGAGCAGGCTGGATCACTGGAGCAGGCTACTCAATGCGCGGTGCATGTGAATGCGAGGCTTGGGCTTGGGTCCACGTAAACTTGGATGACACGGCTTGGATCGTGGTCTTGGTACCGTGAGCCTTGGATGGCACGGCTCGGGCCGTGGTGAAGGCTCCATGGACCTCGCCACGAGTGGCTACCGAAGTAGTCACCGCGGTGGTTCCCATGGTGGCCGTGGTGAAGGCACCATGGACCTCGCCGCGGGTGGCTACCGAGGTAGCCACCACGGTGGTTCCCATGGTAGAAGCTGATGGTGATGATGCCGCTCCCCTTATTGTCGCATTTTGCCTCACGGATCTCCGGGCTGTGGTGAAGGCTCCATGGACCTCGCCACGAGTGGCTACCGAAGTAGCCACCGCGGTGGTTCCCATGGTGGCCGTGGTGAAGGCACCATGGACCTCGCCGCGGGTGGCTACCGAGGTAGCCACCACGGTGGTTCCCATGGTGGAAGCTCGTGATGATGATGCCGCTCCCCTTATTGTCGCATTTAGCCTCACGGATCTCCGCAATCCCATTTCTTGAACATTAGAATTTTCACTTGTGGAATTTTCTAAATTTCTAGCCATTATATTTTGCTTATACGTTTTATCAAAGAACCTTTGCAAGTAAAAAATTCTAATAATAAGAACGTATGAAAAATATTCAAATGGACTAGAAAATAAAGAAAAAACCTTTTTGTGCGAGAGTCTTCTACGAGTATGGATTTCAACTCTCAATGAAAGCACCAATTTGTGGATGCAAATTTCTTCCTCCTTGATCTTGGACAATTTTGCACCTACAAATATTTGTGGAGCCAAAAATAATCATAAGGCGACACGTGGTTTTTTGGGTAAAAGAGGACAAAAATACCCTTGAGGTATAACGGGATTCCTACGCTCAAGTAGCGGGCCATCATCCTTAACCAAGTAAAAAATGCTCCAAAAAGGTAACCAATTCCAAATTATCTCATCCATCCTCATTTAAGGTAATTCCCAAAACCTAATTTATTCCATTTAGCTAATCAATTAGCTAAATAATATATTTTTTCATATTTCCTAAAATCTTCCTTTAAAATCATAATAATTGACTAATTAAGGGATTAATTCCTAATCAATTCCTTAATTGTCAATTAAAACATCCATTCAACCCCAAAAACAAGTGAAGGGCCGGCCACCTATTATTAGAAAAGGAATTGGCCATGTTTTGTTTATCTCTTGATATTTGCCCATTTCATCCCATTAATTAGCTAATTCATTTGGTAATAATTTTATTTTGCCAAATTAATTAGTCAATTAATCACATAACTCCCAAAATCATCTTAAACCTAAATTAAACCCAAAAAACCCTAGCCACCTCCTATCTCTATAAATATACTCTCATTCTCACCAAAAAGGAGATTCCAACACTTTGGCAAAAATCCCAAAATTCTCTAAACACTATTTCTCTCTAAATTCTAACTTTGGCATCGGAGGTTCTTCGGCCAAAGCCCCCCCCATTCATCGTGGGCGCGTGAGGCTCTTGGTCTTAACCTAAGGTGTTAATTGTTTTGTAGGTGCAAAATTGTCCAAGATCAAGGAGGAAGAAATTTGCATCCACAGTTAGAATCTGTCCAATTTGTGTTTTTAAGTGTTTTGAGTCAAGTTAAAATCAATTTTCGTCCAAATCATCTTCCAGTGTCTAGTTGAGTCTATTTGTGATGTTTTGAGTCTTTTTAATTTGTTTTGAGTTCTTTGAGTCTAGTTAAGTGTTTTCAAGCTTAGTTTTATGTTTTTGAGTCAGTTTTAAGTAGATTAGCAATCTCTCCTAATCCCCAGCCTAGAACGATCCCTATTTACATCTTTACTACAATTGTCAATAAAAGAGTTTAATTTGTGTGTTGGAATATTTCACATCACCCAGGAGTGTGGATCCTCTATGCATTATATGTACATGCTCACCTCCATATAGCACAAGGCTTTTTGGGAACTCACTGGTTTCAGATTCCATTGGAACTCTGAAGTTAAGCGAGTTTGGGAGAGAGCAATCTCAGGATGGATGACCCACTGAGAAGTTCTCATCTGAGTTCCCAGAAACAAAACTGTGAGGGCGTGGCCGGGGCCCAAAGCAAACAATATCGTGCTACGGTAGAGTCGGTTTGGGATGTGACATTAGTGGGTGGTTTGGTTTTGCTTCATATTTTTTTTTGAATAATTTTTTTAATAAAAATATAAAATAGTTATTTAAAGATAATTAAAAGATACAATCTAATATAAAAAGGCTAATTGCCACATGCATATGTATGTGGCAAAAGACTCGTATATCGAGAAGACAAAAACAGTGAAACTTTTGGAAACTCCTAAGATACTCCTTTGCTTTCTTCCCAATCAAACTATAAAAAAAAAAATCAAAAATCAAAAATCGAGGACAAACTGGTATAAAGTCCACAACTTAACAGGAGAGAAGTCTCATGAACGTGGTGTGGTTTGAAACTACTATGAGCAGTTGGTTATGGTTATCTCTTTCTTCCACCACGTAAAAACTGAATCGTCCAATCTCTCCGTAATTTTTCATTACTTTTTTCTCTTCTCTTTTTGGTGTTTGATTTCTCTTTGCTCTTTGCTCTTTGCTCATTTTGAAGTCTGAATTACAGCTAAAACATAGAGGAAAATTCTGCCAGAAACCCTTCAGTGGGTTCCGATGCAACTCTGAAACGGCATCGATCGAGGTGAGATCAGACACATGCTGAAGTGGCAGTGAAACCCAATTTCAAGAGCAGCGACAGCCTGTCTGGGTGGAGTTAAGCGCGCGACTCTGACTCCAGTTGAATTATCTCTGCGACATAGCAACTCATAACAAAAAGATAACTCATCATCTCATAATCTGTTATGCATCTCAACCCTGCAAACGAATTACAAGTATCAATTATTCAAATTTCATTATGTTTCCAATTAACTTGATTGGGTAGTTATTTCTATCTTGCAGACTTATGAACAAAGATTCGGCTTTGGCGTTTAACTTTAGGTATGCACTGCAAAAATTTGGTCATTCCACTCAAAATGCTCTGGAAAATTCTCTTCATCTTAAAATTGTTCTATGTGTCTGATAGTTTTTGTGAAATATATCTTGAGATATAATACTTTATGCTCAATGTTTCAATATATTTCAATTAGACTGATCAAGTTTGTGGGTTTTAGGGCTTAAGATGAAGTTTCAGATGTTTAGAATTTGAGGCTCAGCGGCGTTGTGAGGTATATTCGATCACTTGGTTTTATATGTAGTTACCAATTGCAGTTACCCTACAGCTCATGTTAAAACTCACTTTTGGTTCTTCAAAATGCTTATCACTTGGTTTTATTTGTACTCTTTCTTCTTAGCCTGTTTGATTCGACTTTGACATTTGTTTGTTTGTTTGTTTTTTATTTTTATTTATTATTTATTTTTTTTAGTGTACGAAGTTGGTTTCAGTTTCTCACAATCAAGTGCAGTAAAACGATGAAATTGTGCCATAAGATATGCTAAATGCCAAAGTATGTAGAAAAAGATCCCAAATTAATTTCGGAGTTGTGTTTGTATCTCTTGGACACTACTACGAAACCATTTATTAGTGTCGCCATGATAACCGACAAGAAACGTATATTACTGTCGGATATTATGCAAAATCCGATAGAAAATGGATGCAGTGGCAGATATAATAAGCGACAAAATTACCAGCGTCAAGAAATCAATTTTTTGATAGAAAATACTCTAAAACCGATAGAAATTGTGTCGGATATAACCGAAAGAGAATATAGTAATAATGAATAAATAAGAGCATTCTTTGTTGGATAAAACCGACAGAAAATACATTAAAACTGACAGAACTTGTGTCGGATATAACCGATAGAGAATTTATTAATAATGAATAAATAAGAGCATTCTCTATCGGATAATGACACATCCCGACCCAGAATGTCCACTAGGGCTCTAAATTGAGTTGCACTGGCCGACACCTGGAATGTGACGAAGCCATAAAGTGTGATGATATGGAAAATGTGAATAAATTTAAACCTAAGAGTGCCTAAATACCAGAGTGCGCTGGTGAGTAGGAAAGAACCTACTTCACATGTGGCGTTAGAGCATAAGTAAGTACAGTAGAGTGGATTAAGAAACGTACACTCGAAAGAACCTCCAATACTAAGAATCGTCACGAATCTTCTACGATAAGAAAGCTCAGCTGATAAAACCTGGAGGGTGAAAACAAAACAAGGGTGAGTGGCCCTAGAAATGAAATTTTAATAGAAACCATTGAAAGCATTATAACCACTCGCTACAACACCGGTATAGTTTCCAGAAAATTATACCACGTATCAATGTGAAATCAAAAGTATATCAACAGTAAACCATATATATACCATAACACAAAATCTCAACAGCAATATCAATAATCATGTGATTAATAACCCATACTAGCACGAAAATCGGAGTCACCTATGGTGACCTGTACGACTGCACCCATATCTCATCAATCAATGCAAACTCATAAGTTGGGAGTCACCTCTAGTGACCTGTACGACGTATCCATATCTCATCACATATGCTAGCCCATAAGTCGGGAGTCACCTATAGTGACCTATACGGCATCATATATGCTAGCTCATCAGTCAGGAGTCACCTCTAGTGACCTGTACGACTTATTCATATCTCATCACATATGCTAACTCATAAGTCGGGAGTCACCTATAGTGTTGGAAGTATGCCCACAAAGCCACTCATTTGATGTAATAACTTTTGGAATACTTATTGTATTAAACTTTTATATGTTTAATGAAGGGCAAAGCTTATTGTTAATCACTATTTATTGTATCATGTGTTTAAGCAATAAGGGAATCCAAGGAATGTATTTGATCTAAGAGATAAGTAATTTAAGTAAGTTAGATTATCGAGACCTTTCTCTTATGTTCATTCCTAAAACGTTCCTAGCCATAGGATTGCCAATTAGGCATTGACAATCCGCTAAGGTTAGTATGTGTTATGTCGACTCAAGCGTGAGTATGACTAGTCTCATGTCATTTAGTGTTGGACACTAAGGCAAACACATAGGTGCTCGAAAGAGTGATCGAGTACACTGAACAACGATCAAAAGAGAGTTCGAACATACATGTCATGTAAGAACTCGAAAGTTGCAATATGCAAAGTAGTCCTTTGACCTGAGGCATCATTGATGTCTAATAGTTAGGTCCTTGATCTTTGATCATGTCAAAGGCATTCCATTGGAGTGTCAACGGCATTGTTGTGGTCAAGCTACCTAGTCATGTAGGCATATGAATGCACAACAAGGAATCTCTAACCTTCCATGGTGGAAGGAGAATACTCTAAGATATGATTCGAGAGTCTTTGGCCAAAGCATATGAATATGACTTAGGAAGTTTGTTCCAAATCATATTCAAATGAATCATATAGATAAGTATCACATTGGATAGTAGACATGAAACAAACTATCACCTGAAACAATGTGATTAAGAGTATTGTATTAGAGAAGGACCGTATTGCATTGTAGTTGTAACTGGATAGGTTCTCCAACCACTTCTACTTAGCTTGGGTAACCATGATATGCTGCTAGGTGTCACTCATGGTTTGTGGAAGCCCTAAAG
This sequence comes from Malus domestica, assembly GCF_042453785.1. Classification (NCBI taxonomy): domain Eukaryota; kingdom Viridiplantae; phylum Streptophyta; class Magnoliopsida; order Rosales; family Rosaceae; genus Malus; species Malus domestica. The sequence goes on from NC_091670.1 coordinate 17,187,626, forward strand.
ATTAGCAAACACTGATTTTAAGGGAGAATTGAAATGTGGTTTCAATTCACAATCGATCGTTAAGAGTAACAATCGCCCACTACCTCGCTAAATGGAACCTAATGGATCGTACACCGAGTAAGGATGTTGGTGAAGAAATTAAATGAAATGGATAAGCAATTAAATGGTTTAATTGAAGAATGGTCAAGGTTAATTAATTAGTTAATTAATTATACGAAATGTTCGTATTGGGCTTATATGTTGGTTTTGGGTTTCGAGGCCCAAAAGCGTTTTGGTCCACAAGGCCCATTATGTTTAAGTTGTATGACAACTAAAACAAAATGGGCAATTAGCCCAATCAATTTGATATGGCCGGCCATTAGGGTGAGAAGTGTCAAACTTGGATTAATTACAAGTTTGCCACTCACATGTGATGAAGTATAAATTCAACTTTATAGCTTTATTTTCTTTTAGGGTTTTTCTTGGTGAAATGAGGTGAAACATTTTCTCTCATTTTCTCAAAAAGAGGCCGGCCACCTAGGGAAGGAATAGCTAGCAATCTCTTCTTCCCTAAGTCATCCATTGCATCTTCACATCACATCCTTGGTGAAGAGATTTAGAGACATTAAGTTTTTGATGTTTTGGAGAACAAATCCTCAAATCCTCAAAGAAGCAAAGGAGCACTAAAAGGAGGAAAATTACAAGGAAGATCCAAGAAGCAAGGAGGTGACTTGAAGGCCCTCCACTTGGGTGAATCCCTTGTGTAATCAAGGATGAGCTTCAAGGGTAAAGAAACTCTAAATCTTTCCTTCTCTTTAATGTTGTTAAAGAGTTATTGGTTCACCATATACTAGGCTTTGAAAGTCATGGGTTTTATGAATTGTTTTTTAATGCATGCCTACTTTAATGTGTTAATAGTTTGCATATGTATTCAAATGTTCTTACTTGTTCTTAGCTAGGACAAAATTTTTCCTTCATATAGTGACCTATACGACACCACATATGCTAGCTCATAAGTCGGGAGTCACCTCTAGTGACATGTACGACTTATCCATATCTCATCACATATGATAGCTCGTAAGTCGGGAGTCACCTCTAGTAACCTGTACAACTTATCCATATCTCATCACATATGCTAGCTCATAAGTCGGGAGTCACCTATAGTGACCTGTACGACATCACATATGCTAGCTCATAAGTCGGGAGTCACCTCTAGTGACTTGTATGACTTATCCATATCTCATCACATACGTTAGCTCATAAGTCGAGAGTCACCTATAGCAACCTGTACGACTTATCCATATCTCAATAAGTATACCTACATACGAGTCGGAACCACCTAAAGTGGTCTGTATGATAGGACTGGGTGTAAATAAATACGCTCAAGTGCTACGATCACATGAAGGCTATGTGAATAATAGCGGATCACCTACGAGTCGGAACCACCTATAGTGGTTTGTACGACAGGACTATGCACCTACCTTGGATTCAAGGTGAGCGTAAGGTGCGAGAGGTGAACATCACGTGAAGGACTGTGCCCTGGCCACAGATGGGAGCACTAACACCGGGGTGCAGGTTTATGAGCTCTCAATGTATCTCAACATAACATGTACGATTCATTGGCAACTTGTACGACAGTGTCGGAGTTGCTTAAAACATGCATGTAGTCATGCCATAACTTCATGATTTCAACTAATACCATAAACTTACCCACACTTACTTGGGTGTCCTGCGTTCACCTTTGCACTTTAAGCGTTCACAATAATTATGTGCGGGTAAAATACATATAGATAAACCATGATGCAATCTAACACTCACCCATGACATAGCATCATCAATTATATACATGTATATATTTATGGCGTAAAATGCACAATCTATAACGCCCTATTCCCGAACTATTTATTTTTGGAAATAATTATCGGTGATAAGCCCCACTAAACCCTAATTTAATTAACCAACGCTACTTACGTGTCCTTACTTTAATTCCTTGATTCCTCACATGTTGATTTATGACCAACCTTTAATCACTAAAAACATAAGGTTAAATCTCATATTTTCACCAATTTCCTTCACATTGCTCAATTCCCAAACAAGGTTTTTGTTTCAAATATTGTATGGATGCATCTAACGTCTCGTTAGCCTGCCTATGTACCCTAAATAGGGATTAAGCCATTCGTAGTTCGCATTAGTTCATTTAAATCATTCACATTAATCATAAGCAATAATCGATTTATAAACATTTATGGAATTGTCTATCATATATATATATATATAATACACGATAAAATAGAATAGACCCATTCACCTAAGGTCCATGCCACGACTCCCTAGCACGCATATCGAGACATCACAAACCATCGTCGCCTATGACCAATTATCAAATCATATCTCAGAGTTATGGCCGATAAATTACATAATTTACATACAACGCATCTTTACGTAACTCAATTCGGAAGATCTGCATCACAGATTCCCTATCCGTTGCTTCCAAAGATTCACAGTATACTTCTAGAACAACATCCTAAGGTTTCTTTACGTTCCAATGGTCGGATCTCCGCCAATTGCCCAAAATCAAGTGGCGGTCAACATTTTATTTTATGAACTTACAAATCTAATTCAGGAAGATCCGTACATTGGATTCCCGATCCGTAAGTTTCTATGGTTCTCAAATATTACGTACTATAACGATCTAAAGTTTGGTGACGATCTAAAGTTTGGTGACGATCCAACGATCGGATCGTCGATTCATATAATGACCTATTAATGTAACGTAGAGAATTTAGATTCTAACAATCAACCTACATCATACAGTTACTAAAACTAAACTCAAAGCATCTAGTTAGCCTAAGAATAACATCGATGGCCCCATGGCCACGCACCACCGCGGGTGGCGGTCGACCTCCCCGACTCGCCAGAAAATCCAACTATTTCTAAAAATTACCAAAATTTACAAGAATGAAGATCTTAATGAATAGAGTAAACTTTATACCAGCGACCAAGTCTAATTTGGCCGGGAAAGCTCTAATTTTGCTCAAACCCACCGGAACCCTAGAAAATGGTGTGCTTCAATTCGACCTCCATACTCATTCCGATGCCTCGACCATTGCCTGGGCTTTGTTCTTGGGTTCTAGAGGAGTGTTTTGGTGGTGCTAATCGAAGGTAAACATTTCAGAATAAGGTGGATCACCGATGAATGTTCTTCGGACCCGTGGGTTTGTCCTTCACAAAATCAGTTCGAATCTCGCCCCTTTAAGGTTGAAATTTGAAGGAGGAAGGCTGAATAATTGTTTGGGAATGGTGGACGGTTGGGAAATATTGGCTAGAGAGACGGAATTCCATCTAAAACCAACGTGGTGACAGAGTCGGGTCGTGATCCTGCGTGAGGGATCCATGATCCCGTGCCCCTCATCTCCTCTCCTTTCCCTTTTTTCTTCTCTTCCTGCTTGGTCAGTCTCATCTCTTCCTCCTCATTAATTGGGCAACAATCCTTATTTTCTCTTCCCTCTTTCTTTTTTTGTTTCTTCCTCTTCCCCTCGACACACACCCACACACCCAATGCATATATTTCACTTTGTAATAATGATAATAAAAAACATAGTGTAGAAATAATTAAATTAATATTTCATTCCAAATACCTTCGGATTCGTAACTCAATAAAACCTTAATTGTAACTCCAAAATTACTTCCACATGTGCCTGTGCGTCCATAAGATCGAGCTCTATCCGAATATGTCAATAAACATGACAAAATATACAAGAATCACATACGTCCTTGAAAAATCACGCTTTGCCCAGAGGGCATTTCTGTCATTTCATGTATTAAAATTATAAAAACCATAATTTTTAGGGATGGGCTGTTACAATCTACCATCCTTAAAATCATTAGCTAAACGTAATGTACTCCAGGAGATAGGAAAAAGTATATATATATATACACACACACACACACACACACACACATATACATACATGAAAAGAGGAAATCAACCTAGCGCGATAGCATAACAGGGAATGTCATTCTGTTGTGATCTGAATGTAATTATTCGTCTTTCATGCTTTCAAGCTCAACCCTTCCTTCTCTTTATAGGTATAATAATGCTATATAATAGATGGTAAAATGATTTTCCTAAAAAATAATCAACACAAAAGACACCGCTTTCATGGGCCTTATGGTTTTACTTTCGGGGAAACTGAAGTAACTAATATACCCAAAAAGGCTCAACAGATTCGTAAGCCCAAATCTCTCTTTCATAAAACAAATAAATAACTGTTGCACTTGTTTGGAAAGGTTGATGCTCACTCATGGGGTTTTGATCACTGGCGCACACGCTTGCCAAATTGATTCATTATGAATTCCCCATTAATCAAGCGTGAAATCATGTCGATAAGGCTAACATGACACCCAAGAATTTGAGTGTCACGACAAGTTCAAGAAATCTAGAGTACACGGTATGTAAATGAATTATGCAATGTCAATATCTAAACAGTCTTCTTGGACAGCTTATCAACCTCCTAAATAACATGAGGAATATACTAGTGACTTAAAATCAACCCAATTACCTTTAACAGCATGAGGTAAACCAAGAGTACAACCATAATTGATGCGGACTAAAATATTAAAAAGTCAAAAAATTTCAAAAGTAAGATAATAAAACAAGATGAATTACGTCGGAGTGCTAAACAATTCCGTTATTACCTCAGACCAAGAAGTAGGAAGGTCGAATTTAAGAATGAACTGACAAGGTTTCTTGATGATCGAAAAGTAACATCACAAATTATTAAAACTACCAGGGATCAAAAGTAATTTCCCCAAAATGTTCTTATGTCAATTGCTACCACTTTAGAACTATCGTTGCACAAGACAGCTCTAGAGTCTTGACAAGAATAGACTTTGCAGGAATTCTAATAGATGATATTCTAATAGGTACTACCAAAAATCAAAACTAGCTGAAATTTCCAATCTCAAAAGGATCAATACTAACGGCGGAAGAATAATGATAGAATTATTTGGTAAGAAGTGAAACACGCCATACGATTATAACCACTACTAATTGGTACACCACCTGAGCGTAATCTTGGTTCAACATCACGATTATTGATTTTCACGTTTTCTACACATACAAAATACCTCGAACTGAGAAGGTATAATGATATTTCCCAATCCATTCATATAAAAAAATGATTATAACCATTCGAATTATTTCTTGATGGTTAACGGTAACTCCATATCGATACTCGTATTTTCCAACTAAAATAGGATAGGACCAGCTGAAAGTGTTCAAAAGTAAATATGTAATTTGCGTACAACTAGAAGATACACTATAGTGCACTCATAGCTACTGATTAAATTCTTTTACTGCCACTGTCTGAACTTAGTCCGTTCCAAAAGTGAATGCATTTAAGAAGTTCAAATGTTGATAAAGAATTTGGACACGTTCTTCACAGAGAAATGTTATTCGATTTCCAAGCAAAGATAATTGTTAACTTTCAATCACGGATAAAATAGTTCATTCCAATTGGTTCTATACATTGGTACGACTACTATGAATTCAACAAGGTTTACGAGAAAACTTTGAGTTCCCAAAAGTTTGTTACATAGACCACCAATTTGAAATAGGATTCGTGCGAAAAGATGCAAGAAAACTAATGTAGTACAAAAAATGGAACTATGGTATTCTCCCGGATATCGCCAAGGAGTCAAAACTATTTTTGATTTCTATTCTCAAAAGGTTTAATAATGATGGTTAACAATAGTGATGAGATTGATCCATAAATCCCTGGCTATACACCAATAATGATACCTGAACCCCACGTTAGGGCCATCAACTAGTCTCAATTCCACACCTTTCCTTGGCAGAAAAGTTCATTGATTATAATCTAGAGACACTCGCCATAATGATCTTCTAAAGATCGACGAGTCATCAAATATGCCCAAAACTTAGGAACAACTAACATATTTTCCGTATTCGACGAGGTGGCAAGATTCAAACATTAGACTCGAGAACCAAGAATCCTCACATCACACGTGTGATGAACACAATACTACCCAACTTATGCTCTGATACCAAGCTGACACACTTTGACTCAGAATGTCCACTAGGGCTCCGAATCGAGCTACGCTGGCTGACACCTGGAAGGTGACGAAGCCATAAAGTGTAATGATATGGAAAAATGTGAATAAATTTAAACCTAAGAGTGCCTAAATATCAGAGTGCGCTAGTGAATGGGAAGGAACCCACTTCACACGTGACATTAGAGTATAAGTAAGTACAGTAGAGTGGATTAAGAATCGTACCCTTGAAAAAATCTCCAATACTAAGAATCGTCACGAATCTTCTACGATAAGAAAGCTCAACTAATAAAACCTGGAGGGTGAAAACAAAATAAGGGTGAGTGGCCCTAGAATTGAAATTTTAATAGAAACCATCGAAAGCATTATAACCCCTTGCTGCAACACCGGCATAGTTTCCAGAAAATCATACCACGTATCAATGTGAAATCAAAAGTATATCAACAATAAACCATAAATATACCATAACAAAACATCTCATCAGCAATATCAATAATCATCTGATGAATAACCCATACTAGCACGCAAGTCGGAGTCACCTATGGTAACCTGTACGACTGCACCCATATCTCATCAATCAATGCTAACTCATAAGTCGGGAGTCACCTCTAGTGACCTGTACGACTTATACATATCTCATCACATATGCTAGCCCATAAGTCAGGAATCACCTATAGTGACCTATACGACATCACATATGCTAGCTCATAAGTCGGGAGTCATCTCTAGTGACCTGTACGACTTATCCATATCTCATCACATATGCTAGCTCATAACTCGGGGTCACCTTTAGTGACCTGTACGACTTATCCATATCTCATCACATATGCTAGCTCATAAGTCGAGAGTCACCTATTATGGCCTGTACGACATCAATTATGCTAGCTCATAAGTCGGGAGTCACCTCTAGTAACCTGTACGACTTATCCATAACTCATCACATATGCTAGCTCATAAGTCGGAAGTCACCTCTAGTGACCTGTACGACTTATCCATATCTCTTGCTCATAAGTCAGAAGTCACCTCTAGTGACCTGTACGACTTAACCATATCTCATCACATATGCTAGCTCATAAGTCGGAAGACACCTATAGTGACCTGTACGACTTATCCATATCTCAATAAGTATACCTGCACATGAGTTGGAACCATGTAAACTAGTCTGCACGACAGGACTTGGTGTAAATAAATACGCTCAAGTGCTACGATCACGTGAAGGCTATGCGAATAATCGGGTATCACCTACGAGTCGGAACCACCTATAGTGGTTTGTATGACAGGATTATGCCCCTACCTTGGATTCAACGTGAGCGTAAGGTGCGGGTGGTGAACATCACATGAAAGACTATGCCCTGGCCAGGGTGGGAGCACTAACACCGGGGTGCAGGTTTATGAACTCTCAATGTATCTCAACATAACATGTACGATTCATGGGCAACCCGTATGACAATGTCAGAGTTGCTTAAAACATGCATGTAGTCATGCCATAACTCCATGATTTCAACTAATACCATAAACTTACTTGAACTTACCTTGGTGTCATGCGTTCACCTTTGCACTTCAAGCGTTCACAATAATTATGTGTGGGTAAAATACATATAGATAAACCATGATGCAATCTAATACTCACCCATGACATAGCATCATCAATTATATACATATATATTTATGGCGTAAAATGCACAATCTATAACGCCCTATTCCCGAACTATTTATTTTTGGAAATAATTATCGGTGATAAGCCCCACTAAACCCTAATTTAATTAACCAACACTACTTACGTATCCTTACTTCAATTCCTTGATTCCTCACATCTTGATTTATGACCAACCTTTAATCACTAAAAACATAAGGTTAAATCTCATATTTTCACCAATTTCCTTCACATTGCTCAATTCCCAAACAAGGTTTTTGTTTCAAATATTGTATGGCTGCATCTAACGTCTCGTTAGACTACCTACGTACCCTAAACAGGGATCAAGCCATTCGTAGTTCACATCAGTTCATTTAAAGCATTCACATTAATCATAAGAAATAATCGATTTATAAACATTTATGGAATTGTTTATCGTGTATATATATATTGAATGAAGATTTTGTGAAAACATGTTCATTTAAGCAACATCTATAAGCATGCAATTAACAATTAAGGGCGGAATCATGCTTGCATGCACTTAAAAACAAAACATCAACCAAGAAATTCAAAGCCTAGTAGATTGGTGAACCAAGACTCAACTCAAATCAAAGTAAGTTGAGAAATATACCTTTGTAGATTCCTCTTTGCATAAGCAAAGGCTAATCACCCAAAGAGAGGGCCTTCATTCCTTGCATATTAAATCTATGGATTTGGATGGAAGAATAGGATTCTCCAAGTTCCCAAAATAGAGAACCTCTAAGTATCTTCACCAAGGTTAGATTGGAGAAGAAATGAGTGACCTTGGAGTAGTGGGATTGCTAGATGCACCCTCCAAGGGGCCGGCCTCTTTAGAGAGAAATGGAGAGACATGTTCTCTCCAATTTTCTCCAAAACAAAAACCCCTTTTTGAATTTTGGCTATAAAGTCATATTTATACCTTTATTCATTTGAGTGGCAAACTTGTAAATAAGTCCAAGTTCACTACCCTTAACTATATGGCCGGCCTTAGGGTGTTGTTTGGGCTTTTGGGCTTTTGTGAATTAAGTTGTCATACAACTTAAGTTAATGGGCTTGACGTTCGAAGCCCATTGGGCCTAAACGTCCAAAACTATCCCGAGGTCTTTAACGAACTTATTCGTTTGATTAATTAACATATTAATTAATCTTTGCCATAAATAATTAAACCATTTAATTATTCTTACTCATCTCCATTGTTTCTTCAATCTCCACCTTACACGGTGTACGATCCATTAGGTTCCTTTTAGCCAGGCAGTGGGCGATTCAAACTCTTTCAAATCGATTGTGAATTGAAACTTACTTTCAATTCTCCCTTTAGTGATTATACACGTTTAGGGCTTCCACAAACCAAGAGTGACACCTAGCAGCATATCATGGTTACCCAAGCTAATCAGAAGAGGCGGAGAACCTATTCAGTTTAGGATTACAAATGCAATACGGTCTTTCTCTAATACAATACTCTTGACCACATTGTTTGGTTTGATAGTTTATTTATTCATGTCTACTATCCAATGTGATTCGTGTGCTTATATGATTACCTTGAATGTGATTTGGAACGCATTCCTAAATCTCATTCATACTCTGGCCAGAGATTCTAAATCATATCATAGAGTATTCTCCCTCAAACAGTTTGAAGGTTAGAGATCCCTTGTTGCGCATTCACTTGCCTCCATGGCTAAGTGGCTTAACCCCAACGATGCCGTGGACACTCCAATGGAATGACGTTTGACATAATCAAAGATCAAGGACTTAACCACAAGACAACGACGATGCCTCAGGTCAAAGGACTACTTTGCATTATCCCAACCATGAGTTCTCATGTGACATGAATATGAGAACTCTTCGTTGATCGTGTTCAGTGAACTCATTCTCTATTGAGCACCTACGTACTTGTCTTGATGTCACACACACCAATGACTCGAGACTAGTCACTCTCCCTGAGAGAAGATATAGCACGTACTGATCTTAACGGAATGTCAATGCCCAATTGGCAATCCTATGATCAGGAACGTTTAGGATGTGTCTACGAAAGAATGGTCTCATGAATCTAACTTCTTTAGATTGCATTCTCCCAATCACATATTCCTTGGACTTATCGTTTAAGCATATAACATTTATATGAGACGGCTTAAAACAATAATCTTTGCCCTTGATATTAAACTAGATTAGTTTAACATGTGAAATGTCCGTAAAGTATCATCATATGATTGGTTTTAGGGCACATTTCCAACATATATATATATATAATACACGATAAAATGGAAAAGACCCACTCACCTGAGGTCTGTGCCACCACTCCCTAGCACTCATGTTGAGACATCACGAACCATCGTCGCCTATGGCCAATTATCAAATTACATCTCAAAGTTCTGACCGATAAATTACATAATTTACATAAAACGCATCCCTACGTAATTCAATTCGGACGATTTGCATAACTGATTTTCGATCTGTTGCTTCCAAAGATTCACATTATACTTCTAGAACAACATCCTAAGGTTTCATTATGATCCAACGGTCAAATCTTAGCCAATTGCCCAAAATCAAGTGGCGGTCAACATTTTATTTTATGAACTTACAAATCCAATTAAGGAAGATCCATACGTTAGATTCCCATTCCGTAAGGTTCTATGGTTCTCAAATATTACATACTATAACATATTAAAGTTTGGTGATGATCCATTCTATATAATGAGTTATTAACGTAACGTAGAGAATTTAGATTCTAACAATCAACCTACGTCATACAATTACCAAAACTGAACTCAAAGCATCTAGTTAGCCTAAGAATAACGTCGACGGCCCCCTAGCCACATGCCGCCACGGGTGGCTGTCGGCTGCCCCGACTCGTCGGAAAATCCAACTATTTCTAAAAATTACCAAAATTTACAAGAATGAAGATCTCAATGAGTAGAGTAAACTTTATACCTGCGGCCAAGTCTAATTTGGCCGAGAAATGCTCTAATTTTGCTCAAACCCGTCGGAACCCTAGAAAATGGTGTGCTTCAATTCGACCTCCATACTCATTCCGACGCCTCAACCATTGCCTAGGCTTTGTTCCTTTGTTCTAGAGGAGTGTTTTGGTGGTGCTAATCGAAGGTAAACGTTTCAGAATAAGGTGGATCACCGACGAATGCTCTTCGGATCCGTGGGTTTGCCCCTCACGAAATCAGTTCGAATCCTGCTCCTTTAAGGTTGAAATTTGAAAGAGGAAGGCCGAATAATTGTTTGGGAATGGTGGACGCTCGGGAAACACCGACTAGAGAGACGAAATTTTGTTGAAAACCAACGTGGCGATCAGGTTGGGTCGGATCCTGCTGAGGGATCTATGATCCCGTGCCCCTCATCTCTTCTCCTTTCCCCTGTTTCTTCTCTTCCTAGTTGGTCAGTCTCATCTTTTCCTCTTCCCCAATTGGGCAACAGTCCTCCTTCTCTCTTCCCTCTTTCTTTTTCTGCTTCTTCCTCTTCTCCCCGACACACACCCACACACCCAATGCATATATTTCACTTTGTAATAATGATAATAAAAAACATAGTGTAGAAATAATTATAATAATATTTCATTCCAAATACCTTCGGCTTCGTAACTCAATAAAACTTTAACCGTAACTCCAAAATCACTTCTACATGTGCCTGCGCATCCATAAGATCGAGCTCTATCCGAATATGTTAATAAACATGACAAAATATACAAGAATCACATACGTCCTCGAAAAATCACGCTTTGCCCAGAGGGCATTTCTATCATTTCACGTATTAAAATTATAAAAACCATACTTTTTAGGGACGGGCTGTTACAGATAAAACCGACAGCAAATATATTAATAATAAAGAAATATAAAAAAGACAATTTAAATAAACATAAACAAAACTAATAATTGAATAAATAATACTAACAAAACAGATTGTATTGCAGCATGCACAACCTCACAACAATAATCAAGCCATGCCATATTGGTAACAACTACAAATAGATTAAAATCGACAAAAATCGTATTCAAACAGAGAATTTAAGTCAACTATACTCGCTAAAAAATCGACGGAAAAATATAAAAGATCGAAGCTGGTGAACTCCTAAAGAAGCTAGTAAATCAAATAAGAATATGGAAGAACCTGAAAATTTTCTAGGGATGCCACATATTACAACCCATTGAATAGGAGTTTTGCTAGGGACTACATAGAAAAACATATTAACTTGTTTGTAGATATTACAAGATCGCATACGTAAAAAATCGTAAACATAAATAAATTAGAGATTAGGTAAAGGAACAAAAGTTTTCGACAGTTATAAACAAAAAATCACAATTTAACGGTTATTTTAGATCCGGTTTTGATAATTTTTTTTACAGCTACCCTCCTCGACCCTATAAGAATGCAATGAACGAATTCAATCTTCAATTTAAAATATTTACACTAGTGGGATACCACAAAATCTTATTTTATACTTAATGGAAGTATAATATTAACTCTAAGTGTTTGTTTAATCTATCGTTTTGACACGATATGCATTCTATGAAACTTTTTTCAACGATCCAACTGTCAAACTTATTTGTACACACTCCGAGATTGCATACATAAAAAAATCGTAAAAAAAAAAACATTCAGAGATTACGTAACGGAACAAAAGTTTTCGACGGTTATAAACGAAAAATCACAATTTAACGGTTATTTTAGTTCTGATTTTAATGATTTTTTATAGCTACACTCATCGACCCTAAAAGAATGCAATGAATAAATTTGATCTTCAATTTAAAATATTTACACTAGTGGATACCACAAAATCTTATTTTATACTTAATGGATGTATAACATGAACTCCTAAGTGTTTATTTAATCTACCATTTTGACACGATACACATTCTACAAAACTTTTTTCAATGATCTAACCGTCAAACTTGTTTGTACATACTCCGAGATCGTATACAAAAAAAAATCACTAAAAACAAACATTTAGATATTAGGTAATAGAACAAAAGTTTTCGACGGTAATAAACGAAAAATTACAATTTAACGATTATTTTAGCTCCGATTTTGATTATTTTTTACAGCTACACTCCTCGACCCTATAAGAATGCATAGAACGAATTCAATCTTCAATTTAAAATATTATTTTATACTTGATGGGGAAGGATAACATTAACTTTAAGTGTTTGTTTAATCTACCGTTTTGATGCAATATGTAACGACCCGTTCCCAATTTTACGGTTTTTTTTTTATAATTTTAATAAGTGAATTTACGAAAATGCCCTTTGAGGCAAATGTGTTGACTTTCGTTGACTACGTGTCGTGTCACGTAAGACTCTTTTTCTTGGCATATCCTCGTAGTAATCATCACTCTGAACACGTAGGCGCAAATGGAACGTAAATTGGAGTTATAACGAAGATTCTACGAACCTTTAAATGTCGAGGGCATTTTGGTAAATTGACAATTGAACATGTGAAATTGGTTTTGCCACATGGGACCCACAAATTGGTCCCCATTTTTTCTAGATTCTTCTTTTCCTTTTCTCCTTCTTTCTCTCGTGACTCTCTTCTTAGCTCACACATCTCTCTCGCCCTCAACTCCTTCCCCCGTGACACTTAAACACCAATCCACCTTCCCAACGAATTAACGAACCATATTCTTACTCTCCTCGGACCTAGAAACCTGAATTAAATTTTGGTTTCTTGGAATATTGTGCACGGATGCCATTTCAAGAACCTTCATTGGAGCTGTGGGTTTCCCTTTAGTTTCAGACAATTTCCAGCCATCTTTTGAACTCAAAACATGTATAAATCGATCCCTCTCGTCAATTAGATGAATTTTCATGTTTGGATCATTTAATTTAGTGAAGAAATGAGAAAGTTATAACGATTTAAAGTTTGCCTAGTTTCCGGCAACCTCTACCACTTTCGAGGCCTTTTATGGCCAAACCATGACGATTTATCCATCGTGCAAAGTATCAATCTTTTCGTCTTGTTGATAACTATGATTTTCATTTTTGAATCACTTGATTTCATTGAGTATTGACAAAGTTATGGACATTGAAAGGTTCCCCCGAAATTCTGATGAATTTCCCTGTTTTCCCTCGGGCAGCCGTCTTTCAGGCCATTTTCTGGCCATCTCCGGTGACCATTTGGACTCCATGTAAGTATAATTTTGTTCTGCACTTCTCTAGCTTCGATTTGGTATATTATGGGTCAATTTTTGTTGAAAAACAAGTGAGATATGGAGTTCTAAAGATTGCCCCGGAAATTTGCAAAATCTATAGAATCTGGTGAAATTTCATTAAGGTCCGCCACTTGAATAGTATAGCAATCGATGAGCCGACCGTTGGATCGTCACTAAACTTTAATACATTATAGTAGATAATATTTGAGGACCATAGGAACTTACAGATCGGGAATCTGATGTACGGATCGGGAATCCAATGTACGGATCTTTTCGAATTAGATTTGTAAGTTCGTAAAATAAAACGTTAACCGCCACATGAATTTGCAATTGGCGGAGATCCAACCATTGGATCGTAATGAAATTTTAGTATGTTATTCTAGAAGCATAATGTGTATCTTTGGAAGTTACAGATTAAAAATTTGAGATGCGGATCTTCCGGATCAAGTTACGTAGGATTGTTGACCCTATCGTCGACCTTTGACTGACAGTTGACTTTTGGTCAATGGGTCTCAAATCATTCTAGAATGTCCTTGAGGATATGTTTTATGTGAGTTACGTGTTCTATTGATAAGGATTCTGAGATGTGGTTTGATAATTGTTCTAGACGCCGATCGCTCATGACGCCTCAATGTTTGTGCTAGGGAGTTGTAGCGTGGACTCCAGGTGAGTGGGCTTTTGGTTTTCTATATATACGTATATATGTTTTAAATTTTCCCAGAAACTATTTTAATTTGCATATATTTTAAGTGCCACGTCATACTTACATCTCATTTTGGTATATGCAATAGTATAGATATGCATATTATTGCATGATGCTGCGGACGCCCAGGTAAGCTTCAGGTGAGTACATATTGATGATAGTGATTGCACTGTGTATGGTTATGTTTAAATGCATTTAGTGCTCATTATCCTGTACTCCGATGTTAGTGCTCCACCTAAGGCCAGGGCCTAGCCTTCACGTGATCATTCACCTCCCACACCACATGTTCACCTTGGATCCAAGGCAGGTGTCAGCCTGTCATACAGACCACAGTAGGTGGTTTCGACTCTTAGGTGACTTGCGATACTTCGCACAGTCTTCACGTGATCGTAGTACTTGAGCATATCTATTTACACTCAACCTGTCGTACATACCACATTAGGTGGTTCCGACTCGTGTGCAGGAATTGGTTACAAGCTATAGGTCCAGTCATACAGGTCACGTTAGGTGACTCTGGCTGAGATATCATATTATATTGATTCATATCACCTGGCTTACATATTTATTACGGAGATACTTGACATGGCACTCACTTTGGTTTTCATTGCTCTTGACCTGATTTCTATATACTTATGTATTATTATTTTCTGGGAAATTATACGGGTTTTACGCTGATGGGTTATTATTTTTGGAAAGAAAATGGTTTCAAAAAGCTTTGTTTTTGCCCACTCACGTTTTCTGTTTTTCGCCCTTCCAGGTTTTAGCTGTTGAAGGTTCATATCGACGAGGATTCTTGGCGAATCTCAGTATAGGTGGCTACCTCTGAGGGTATGATCCTTACCCACACTACTGTACTTTACTTATGCTTTGACATCACGTGTGAAATGGGTTCTTTCCCGCTCACCAGCGCACTCTTGTCTGTAGGCACTTTTAGGTTTAAATTTATTCACATTTCCACATCACAATACTTTATGGCTTCGTCACCTTCCAGGTGTCAGCCATCATAGCTCGATTCGGAGTCTTAGTGGACATACCGGATCAGGGTGTGTCACAATACGCATTTTACAAAATGTTGTTCAACGATCCAACCGTCAAACTTATTTGTACACACTTCGAGATCGCATGCGTAAAAAATTGCAAAAAACATTCAGATATTAGGTAATGGAACAAAAGTTTTCGATGGTTATAAACAAAAAATCACAATTTAACGGTTATTTTAGCTTTGATTTTGATGATTTTTTACAGTTACACTTCTCGGCCCTATAAGAATGCAATGAATGAATTCGATCTTCAATTTAAAATATTTACACTAGTGGATAAATCTTATTTTATATTTAATGGAAGTATAACATTAACTCTTAAGTGTTTGTTAAATATATCAATTTGATAGGATATGCATTCTACGAAACTAGTTTCAACGATTCAATTGTCAAATATGTTTGTACATACTCTGAGATAGCATGTGTAAAAAATTACAAAAAAAAAAAAAAAAAAAAAACATTCAGAGATTAGAAAACGGGACCTAAAATTTCGACAGTTATAAACAATAAAATCACTATTTGTTTAATATAATATAATATTTTTTAAGAAAGTTTAATCAAAAGTAATGGTTTTAAAAAAAATTAAAAATAATATAATATTTTGACCTCTCAGTCATATGACATATATGGCGCATCCTCACCACTTGGAGTTGCTCTTAGGTTTCTTTCTTTGTCAGAATTGTCACATGAGAGACAGAGAGAGAGCTCACTTGCAGCTTCATCTCAAATAAACTCTCTCACTCAATAATACAATATTTTGACACAACTTGTGTCACCAGAATTAGTATAAAAAATTTGAAAAAATTTGTGTCGATTATAACTGCCAGAGTTAGTATAAAAGTTTGAAAATAATTGACAGATTTGACATATTACTTACTCATGTCAGATATATCCGCCAGAATTGGTTAAAATTATTTTTAAAATGTATCTAATGGAGTTAAGGGCTCACTTCATTATTCTTGTCGGATATAATAGACAGTAATACTGTATTTTCCGACACTTTTTAAACATGTTGTCGGAAAACATTTTGTCACAGCCCGTTCCAAAATATTACATTCGTGGCTGTGAATGGATGAAATTGCCCTTAAGAAATACTAAGTATGAGAAGCTCAAGTTGTTAATTATCTAGGTTCCTAAGTTTTGAAAATAAAATGGAATTTATTAAGGATGGAACTTAGATTTTTAGGTTAAAATTTTGTGGTTTGGAGTTGGGGATTGGAAAAGGACCACGAGGGATCCCCACATCCCTCAATCCTCTCCCTATTTTCTGCATACTGTCTCTCTCTCTCCTCCCTCACGAAACTCTCAGTTCTCTCTCCCTCTCCTTCGAACTCACACGGACCACCACAAAACCACCTTAAACTTCCACCAACGACGGAGTTAAGACCACCATCAAACTCCTGGAACCTCCACGATCACGATGGTATCCATTTCAGGTAAGTTTTGCTTCGGAAAACCCTAGTTTCAAAGTTCCCGTGAAGAACACTGTTCATGATCTTCGAATTGACTTTGTTTTAGGTGAAACCAAGCTCACAGTGAGCTTAAGGAAGTCCCAAGGAAGCTCGGAGTGCTTCGTTGGCATGAATTGGACGTCGAGATCACCTAGTTCGAAGGTAGGCCGATTTCTTGAATTTTTGAAAGTTTGATCCCGTTGTTTTTAGACCCTAAAACTAGTCCAACGTGATAGTAGATGTTTAGGGCTTCAATTTGGTATAATCTACGTGAAAAATGGATGAAAAACGAAGGAGAATAGCAAGTTTGAAATTTTTCCAGAAACCGGCGAACAGTCGCCGGCGACCGGCGAATCGCTGGAGAAGACAGGGAATATTCCGTCAGTTTTGACGGAATATGCTAACGGCGTTGACTGACGCCGTTAATTATTAACGGAATATGCTAGGATTTAACGGAATATTCCCTAACTGCCGTTTACTGTGCCGTCAGTGTACACGACACGTGGCCGCGCGTGGGGGCGCGTAGGTCCGTGCCACGTCAGGCGCGTGGGGGCACGTGAGGACTCCAAAAATTATTTTAAAAATATGGGGATGATCCTGAGGTTGTGTAGGTCACGGTGGTATATTCATATACCCAATTTGAGCAATATATGAGGAGTTATTAACTAAGATTTGGGTTAGGCGTTAAATAACGTCAAATTGGTTATTCTTGTATAGGTGAGGTTTATGCGGGCATCGGGCATGGCCAAGGGATGCTCAGGGACTTACGAGACGTCGATGTATTCTGTGAGTGGGCAGTTTTGTTTTCCGTATATATATATACTTGACGTTTCCCAGAAATTGAATTGAAATGAAAATATGTTTAAAATGAAATGCATATGAGTTATGTGGAAAAACGGGAAGTGAAATACCATGCATAGAATTGATATGAAAAGTATATAGAAATGTGAGTTGAAATGCCATGCATGAATTAATATATGATGCATATGTATGAATTGGTGCGGTGGACGCACAGGTAAGAATTGATTTATGATGCATATGCATGAATTGGTGCGGTGGACGCACAGGTAAGAATTGATTATGATGCATATGCATGAATTGGTGCGGTGGACGCACGGGTAAGAATTGATTTATGATGCATATGTATGAAATGGTGCGGTGGACGCACATGTGAGTATTTATTTCTGTTATGATGATGTTGATGTATATTGAGCTCAAATCCTGCACCATAGTTTAGTGCTTATAGTATTCACCGCATCGCACGCTCGTCTTGGATCCAAGTAGATGCTAGTCGTACAGTCCACGCGGAGTGGGTACGACAGGCCAGTCGCGAGAGTGTTAGTGAGATTCCGACTGGTGGGTGACCTTAGATTATGTGCACAGATGATTTATGAGAAGCACTAGAGCGTAACTTATGTGCAGAAGGCCGGACAGGTCACGCGGAGTGACTCCGGCAGAGTGTGAGAGTGATAGATTTTGAGCTCTAGGTTCAACCGTGCAGGGCTATTAGAGGGCCTCCGGTTGATTACTTTCTTGCACCTGATATGATTATTGTTGATGCATCCATACTTAACTGTTGAATTAGACATGGCATGGCATGATTGATAAAGAAAAAATGTTGAGTTAATGAATTAAAGTATTGAGAATATATATGTATATTTATATTTTACATTTCTGGGAAAGTATACAGGTTTTACGGAGAGGGGTTACAACGTTTTGAGAAATGTTTGGATTTGGAAAAGAATTGTTTTACTGACCCACTCAATTTTGGTTTTGCGCCCCTCCAGGTTCAGGAATCACAAAGGTGTGGTGACTACGAGGAATTCGACGGTGTTCTGACAGATTGGACAAAATTAGGACTCACCTTCGGGTGTATCAAATTATAAATTGTATCTTTAAAGCTTCCGTACTGTGCAAATGGTTACGTCACTCTCACGTGACGGCCAGCATGCCCTCCTTCGGGACGGGGTGTGTCACATTTTATCCGATAGTAACAATATAAAACCGCCATCACTAACCGACACAATAAGCCAATTTTGTAATAGTGGGAATTAACAAGATTTGTGTCTTATAATGTAAACATGCAATTACTGTGAATCATCATACACAACTAGGTTTTTTTTTTTTTTTTTTCCGTAAATATCACATTCTCTATAGTACAAAGATATTCTCACATTTGTTGCAGTTTTCTTCCCACTTTGCAGACTTGCGGTCACAGTTTCGTAAAACCACTGCAGAAGCAACACTGTCACTTCACTCGCATACGCAGTGATCCTACGATCTTCAGATCACGGAACAAAAGTCGAAAGGAAAAAGTAGGAGGCAAGAATCAATCTCAAGGCCTTCATTCCCACCTCTCTAGATGATTCAATTTATGTACTACTTTCTTTAAAATTCAAACTTTTTTACCTAAGTTGCCCAGTTGCCTTCTTCGATGACAAATTGTTCTTCTTTTACCTTTTCCTCTACAGATGGAAAGGTGATACTTTGGGAATGGGGTAGATAAACCTTCTCACATTTTCTTTGGTTTTGTAATTTTTCCTTTGCTTTCTAATATTAATCAGGATTGGGGTGAACTTTTCTTTCAATTGCCTTAAATGACTTTTTTTTTTCAACTTTTTTTGTAGTTTCTTTTTTGAAGGAAAGCAACTACTAGTAGTAGTAGAAGGAAACAAAAGGTATTCTTAACCCGTAGAATTCTTCATACTCTTAACCAAGGTATAGATGTTTCAGATGGAAGTTGTAGGGAAGCAATTTGAACTGAAGTTCTTCCATTTTTTATTCTATTTTTCCATAAAATAGGATTTTAACTGATTCAATCTTGCTACCACGATGCCAACAGTTATTGGACTCCAGCACAAACACAAGGTGTGCACTCCATTTCCAGTCAAACCTATTCTTTATCTCTCATTTCTATATTATAATGTGTTCGGTAATTTTACATTTTTGTTCTTTTCAGAATTTTGTTCATATTTCATTTTTTAAACAATCCATGGGTCATATGACATGACTCAAGCAGGTATGCTCTAAGGTTCTGTTTTTTCTTACTTATATTTAAATAATGATCACAATCATATCTCATGAGTGCTTGCGCATACAGGTAAAAGTCTTATGAATCAGATAGTTTAAACGTTTTGCATGACTGAAGTTCTGGCATTTATTACCCAACATTTTGTTGGTTTTCTGTAAGACCCTCAAATACCCCAACATTATTCTCATCTCGGTACAATTCCTAATTAGTGAATTTTTCCTTCAGTTGCCTTTATCCTTTTCTCCTTGTACAAAAAAAGTTATTCAGTTACTTTTTATTTCTCCCAATTATATTGGGTTTTCAAATCATTGCTTCATTGTCCTTGGCCTGGCGAAATGAATGCATCATGTAGAATTTTGAATTAACATTTGCAGATTTTGGTTACCGGTGCATGTTTATATATATTTAAATATCAAATTTATTGACATTTGTTTGTTTCATACATGGATTGTCTCTGTTTAATTTTTTGTAATGCCTTATCTAAAGTTTCGATGTCCTTTTGAACAAGTATATATGGTGGTTGTGATGTTTTTGGGTTTTGTGTCTTTGGGTCTGTAATTCATTCTAGCAAAGTGGTTGTTTGATCCTGAAGATAATCGAAAATGGCTCAGTCGAGGTGACATATTCTTTGCCGTTAACAAAATGCCAATTATGGCAAATTAACTAGAAAATGGTTGGTGCACACTAGGGCTGGTGAACGCCTTGCTGTTGTTTCCAGAAAACGTAATTCTACAGGCTTTGAATGATGGAAGGTCTGAGAATTAAACCCTCACCACTACCTAATCAGTACTAACTACTAAGAAATGCAATACCATGATTGTAGACTAATTGCAAGAAAAGCTTCCATTCATTGACTGCACTGGTTCATTAAGGCAGAATGAATACATGTCAAAATAAGTAGAGGACAAAATGTGGATCAATTTTTTTTGTATGAAAGGAGAACATTCAGCGGTGTTCTAAGGTGAAGCTTATGGTTTCTCTTCCAATTTTTGAATTGGTACCGATTTAAGTCTGATAGATTGTTATGACTTATAATCGACCATTGTATTAAGAATCAAAAAGTGTAAATGTCAAAAACCAATCAAAAGTAGTTTCTATATCTCGTAATATTTATACATCTTTTGCACAAGTTTTAATTTAGAAGATCAATAGTACCTTTAGTGTAATATCACACTATTAATTATTTTTAGCAAAGCTGGATGAAATTCAAAATGATGTTTGACTAATGTCCAAAATCGAATAGAAATTCATAAATCGCACGACTAGAAAAAAAAAACCAATGCAAGACATCTCTTGAGACGTGTAAAAAATGCCTCTTGCATGTGCTCATGCACGTGCGGCGAGGCTGGTATATTATAAAGTGAGAGCAACAAAATGGTGAAACATAAAAAAAAGCCAAAAATATCCCCACTTTAGCAAAAAAAAAAAAAAAACACAAAACTATCCCAATATAAAGGGGTAGTAATCGTAAAATAAAAAAAAAAGGTTAAAATCGTAACAAACAAAATATGAAAGGCACCCATACTTTTAGATTAATTCTGACCCTTTGATTACTCATCACATTCTCTCTCTAAATAAACAATATATATATATATATATATATATATATATATATAAGTGTTATAAAATCGACGGTGTGTGCAGTTGAATAAATAAATAAGACACAAAATTTACGAGGTTCCTCTACAGTCAGTGTGACTGGAGTACGTCCTCGGGGCAGCAGTGGTGCTTTCATTATAATCTGGAATAATAAGAGTACAAAGATAACTCTCTCTATTATCTCCTTTCCTCTTCCTCATCCTTTCTCTCTTTCTTTTCCTTCCTCTCTCTCCCATGAGTATCTCACATTCATCTTTTTTCTCTTTGTTGTGTTCCATAAGACTTGCTTTTATAGAAGCAAATCACAAGCAGCATAGTGAAAGGCAAATGAGTGGGTTAGTGGCCAGCCATCCATTCACCTTTACAACACTCCCCCTTGGATGGCCACAAGTCTTCGATTGACTCGTTAAAATCTTGATCTGTTTTGAATGCTCCCCCTGATGAGTATCTCCCCCTGATTTCAAATCATTTAGGCTGATTGTTGATCATTCTGCTTCAGTCTCTTAGCAAAAAGAGTTGTCGAAAGAGGTGCTTTACTTGTTGTTAACTTTCCACAGACTTGTTCTTGAACTGGGCTGAAGGGCCTTCTGCTAAACTTACCCCAAAGGTCTGAAATTACTCCTTTCATTTGAAGCGGAATTTGATTCAAGGGTGGTGGACACTTGATCTTGAATCGGACTTATGATTTCTTCAAGGACCTTCGAGGCTTGATCTTGAATGAAATTGGACCATGAGGAGCTTCACGTGGCAAGTGATCTTCGGTTTTGTCAGGGATGAATCAGCACGTGTTTGTTGCGCTTGTCTCCACATGCTTCAATGTATCATTTTCACTTGCCTTACTTGCTCCCCTTGCTTAAGTAGTATTTTCCCTTGTTTTCCCCTATGCATGTGTGGCATATTCTTCTACAGTATTTGCCCTCTGATGCAGGTGTGGAATGCAACCCTTGCATTTGGATGGTTCATCACTTCTTGGTGGCTGGAGACCCAGCTCAAACAACAGTTGAAGATGACTACTCGAGAGCTAGGTAAGCAATCAGGAAAGGTTCCAAGGAGTCGGATCCTTACTGGGAGTTTGAGTGGAGGTTCCGACATATTGTTTTCTTTATCCTTGTCTTTGCAGGTAAGAACAAGGACAAAGGAAAGGATAGAGAGATTGCATGATATGAGATACTCTTGCTCTCGTGCCTGAAGATATAAGATAATCTTGCTCTGGTGTGACTTGTTTGAAGAGGTATTTTCAGAGAGGAAGAAAACTGAGTATTTTGATATGCTTTGTTGAAGATGCATTCTCGGCAATGAGAGGGAGTTAGGCGTTTTGGATGTGTGCCTTGCCATGAATGATGAAGGTCGACATATAGAGAGATTTCCCAATAGCAAGTGGTGGTGTTGTGCCTTTACTTTTGTTAGCAACTGTGGTGTAATTAGAACAATAAGATTTACGCGTTTTCAACTTTGTTAGAGATATTTGACAAAGTTGCACGCGATATTAGAAAAAGCTGAGATTGCGTATGAAAAATGCCAATGAACTTTATTTGAGAAAATTTGGCTTTTGAAATTTGGAGAGTCGTGTCGCTTTGATCTTTGAACAAGTGGCTCTGTTGCCTCTTCTTTTATAGAGACATCAATTGTGTTCAAGAGTATGCTCAGAAAGTTGCTGCCTGAGAAATTTCCCCCTTCTTGCACTTTTGAAATTTTATTTGACCTCTTTTTTTTCTTCATCATTTTTGAAAATGACTTGCCCATCTAACATTTGCTTAGATTTGAGTCTTAGGAGTGATACAGACGAGCAGTGTCAGGATAACATATGGCGCCCGTCTTTCTTATCTTCTAATGGTCATCTTATAGTTGGGGACTCTGTGATGAAGAATAACATAACTGCTACTGTGGTAGCTAGGAATTTTCTCACTCCAAAGGATAACAAAATCCTTTCAAAACGGTCTGACGAGTTGGCCGTTCAAGACTCCTTGGCTCTCAGTATTCAGTGTGCGGGCTCTGTATCCAATATGGGCCAACGCCTACTTGCTCAAACTCGCCAAGTTGAATCATTGATAGCTGAGGTGGCAAGCCTTAAACAAGAGATCAAAGGGCTCAAGCACGAAAATATAGTGTTACACGTGCTTGCAAATAATTACACGACAAGCATGAAAAGAAAGCTCGACCAGCTGCAGGAATCCTAAGGGCAGATTCAAAGTGATCACCAGAGGTTCGTTGCTAGATTTCGAAAGCAACTGATGCCTTCTCCTTCTGGTGTTTCGCTAAGTACTGGGGTGCCACATGATCAATCTCCAGTGCCTCCCCCTTTTGGGGTACTTCTGAGTATTGAGGCTTCACATGAACAACCTTTGTGAAGGCTCCATCATGTTTGTTTGTTTTAACTCATATGTATGTACATATCTGTAATTTCTCGGAGATATTAATAGATAAGCTTTATTTCATTCCATGTATTGTGCCAAATACAATAAAGCATATACTTCACTAAGATGTGGTACTTCTGGACCAAATATTAATTTATCTTTACCTTCACGAAGATAAATGATCTTTCTTAGTGTCAACATCATTTGAGTATTCAACTCATAATCTTCAATCCATATGGTTCTTTTAATATCATAAACATCATGGATAAGATTCGTGTTGGTAGATTGTTCGATCTGCAGTTCGAGACAATATTTCCTTCAACACTTTATAATTTTTCTAGACTCTTCAGGAGTCCCAATTTAATATCATCAACTCTCATGAGTTGTAATTTAATGTCATTGACTCTTGCAAGAGATTTTAGTATGTTGCAACAATATCATAATGATATTACTCACTAAGGCAATTTATACCATCCATTGATATTGAGTACACAATTGATGCTTTACCTTTCGGGGGCTTACTTCAAGCAATTTGAATCCTTCAGGGATTTTCTACACTTCATGACATATTTTCCTTTGGAATTTATACAGAGCAATTTGCTCCCATGTATACTTAAGGGATTTACTTATGGAGATATGATGTGGGCGACTCACAACCTTTCGTATATAATTCTCCATTCATATGAACTTGTTTACAAGAGTATAATTTCATGTTTGAATTAGTAACCTTGTGTCATATCATGTGAGTGTAATTCATTGTATTACAAATGCCCATATGTAACCTCATTGGTTCAACATATTTTGGCCATTTGTATTGTTCAAGTATATAGGTCCATTTTTCCACGTTCTTACAAAATTGTAATGGAATTGCCTTTCTCCATTTTTTTTTGGCCAATAATTTTGTTGACGGAAAAAGAACGAGACTCAGTATCAACACAGCTCATTTGATGAATTTAGTAGCTACTTGTAAAAACCAAAATTACCATTGGTTATCATCAATCAGTGATCCCATATTCTCATGTGCATGTGCATGCATAAAAGTTTTTCATTTCTTTTGGATATCCATTGCCTCTTCAAGGGCACTACACTATCTCTTCCAGGATAGTCGTAATTTAGAGAATGCGGATAATAACCTCTTCTAGAGTGTTATAGAGCTTAGACTTTAATCTCCACTTCTGGGAGTTGAGTCATTTAGAACCTATATGTCTATCATGCTTCATGCATGAGGCAACAACATTCCCATATCCGTGGATTGTTGTATATCCATGCGGCGACTGTCATGTAACAGTTATGCTTCGGGAATGCAATAGTTTAGGAGTGCCATATTCTTCCTTTTTCTAATGAATGAATCTTTTGAGTCTAACGGTCTGCCACGCTTCAGGCGTGTAACAGATAAATCATTTACTGCCATATTATTTTGTCCAACAGGGACATCAATTATTGTAGGCACATTTGCAGCAAGTATATATGATTTCATCACTTTTGTTGCATCATTCAATTATTTCTATTTCATTTTCTCATTGATTACTTCGTGAATCAAAATAAGACAAATTCTCTTCGTTTTTCTGGAACGGTCTTTTCTTATCATTCTTCTGCAATGATATTTTCTCATCGTTCTTCTCGAACAATGTTATTTTCTCCCCCTAATGGTGGGAAAATTGTCTTATCAAAATCATAGTCCGTAAATTATTCGGTAAATATATCCCCAGTCAAGGGTTTCAAATGTTGAATGATAGATGGTGGATCGAATTCAATATAAATTCCTAGTTTGTATTGATGCCTTATTTTAGTACGTTATGGCAATCTTACAGGCACATAGATAACACAACCAAAAACTCGTAAATGTTAATGTTTGGCTGGTGCCCAAACACGAGTTGTACTGAGAAATATTGATGGTTGGCAACTGGTCTCAACCAAACTTAATAATGAATTATGTAAAATTACATGTCCCCATGTCAAAATTGGCAATTTCATTTTCATGAGCAGAGCGCGGGTAATCAATTTCATCTGCTTAATAAATACTTCTGCTAAATCATTTTGAGTATGGACATAAGAAACTTCTGGTCCTTATTAAATAGTCTGTAGACTGAGACTCTTATGGCTTTTATTACAGTTAAGTTGAGGTACTGTGGCACTTCAAACTTACAGTACTCATCAAGGAATTTCATGTCTTGATCTTCAGGATCAATGGACTTCATGCCTGATCTTTTTGTATGATGGAACTTCAGGTCCAATCATTTTTATATGTTGAGGATCAAGAAACTGCAGGTTTTGATCTGATCAAGGAAGTACAGGTCCTGTATATATTCGTCGTAACAAAAGATAAGTACAATAAATAAATTAAAGTAATAGGCGGTAATTCCAGCCATAATGAATAAATTGCATTTAAGTAAATAAAGCTTGTAACAAAGGCTTTAATTAAACACCATTCACATAAATCAAAACTTAAAGCAGTAGGCGGTAAAACCGTCCATTGTAAATAAATTGCTTTTAAGTAAATAAAGCTTGTGACAAGGGCTTTGATTCAGCACCATTCTCATAAATATCAAAGTTTTAAAGCAAAGGGTAATAATTTTACCCACTGTAACTAAATTGCTTTAAATAAATAGAACTTGTGACATGGGCTTTAAACCAACACCATGCACATAAATATGACAAAACAGAAAATGCAATGATTAAGTCCTCATCTTTTGCTTTTTCTTTTTCTTGGTTTGCCACTTCTTTTGTCTGATTCATTTTATTTTTATTTTTATTTCACAGTTCTGAAGTCATTTTGGTTACTCAGTAAATAATAGTAACAATAAGTTCCAATTGGTGTTCCTCCTCCGGTGAGTTTCGAAAAAGTCGAAATGGTTCCCATAAGTTTTGGAGTCAAGAGTGTCTGCAACTTATGAGAAGATCAAACCGTTAGATTTAGCTCAAATTTTAGTATGAAATGGATAAGAGGATACAACGACTTTCGTGAAGAAACAATTTCGATTTGAGCTACAAAAATGGAGTTGTGGTACTCATATGGTGGCTGTCCAATTTTCTGCAGAAATTGGAAACTGGTTTGGTATTTCAGACATCTGTGACGACCGCACTGTTAAAGTTTTCTGAAATTTAGATATGTTGTAGATACTGGGCGGATGAACAACTTTCAAGAAGAACGTATTTCAATCCGAGGTCCGCAAGTTGGAGTTCTGAGGCTGTTTACATGGTTGTCAAATTCTCTACGAATTTTGAGTCTGTACTCATTTGCTTCTGCAAAGAATGATATACAGTCATGCAACAATATATATATATATTTGCTTCAGGAAAATTAGTAGTACAAAGAATTTAAGATGAAATGAAAAAAAAAATTACTTATCTGTGAGATTCCAGCTGAAGGAGGTGAACAGGATTTGTGGCGCTATGCTTTTCACTGACATGAGAGCTTCTCGTGCTGATAACGTGTTATAAAATAGACGGTGTGTGCAGTGGAATAAATAAACAAGACACAAAATTTATGAGGTTCCTCTACAGTCAGTGTGACTGGAGTACGTCCTCGGGGAAGCAGTGGTACTTTCATTATAATCTGAAATAATAAGAGTACAAAGATAACTCTCTCTATTATAATCTGAAATAATAATCTGAAACCACACTAAACTCAGGGAACTCCCCATAAGCAGTTGTAACGGTTGCAGAGTTGCACGATTGAAACCGCTACCTACCACATGTTAAGAGGGACACAATCTCCACTTTTCGGGAGAAACCCACTCAACCTCACGTACCCCTCTCTCATATCGTCTTTTTTTTTTTTTGTTGGTGCTTCTTGATCCACCTTACAATTTGGTGTTTCTTCATCTGTGCTTCCTCTTTAGTATAATTTATAGGTACCAGTCCACCTTCTTTCATTTGGTGTTCTTCAACATTGAATTTTTTAATCCTAATTCACTTTGTTCAAGTTTTGTTGAACTACAATTTGGTTTTGAAGTTCGGAGTCGATTTGGGGATTTTGAAAATGGTGGACGCTGGGCCAGTTACACCACAAAAGGTACTTCGATTTCAATGCCAAGACTGTTCATTTCTTTTGCGTAATTTTGATTTTTTGATGATTTCTATTGAATTTCAATAAATTTTAAATTGCATAGTTTAATTGTAGTTCAATTGTTATGAAGATCTGTAAATGTGCACAAGTACTGAAATTTCATATTTCAGGCTCATTTTGCATATTAAAGGAAACAATAACGCAACACATTTTGGCGCAATTTGATTCAAACTCTTCGCATGCTCCCTCTAGCCGATTACAGGAAAGCAGAATTTTCAGGCCTTCGACAAAGGAGATAAGATTATCATAATTTTCCCCATAAGAGAAGCAACAAGATTTTCCCTAGAAGATAACCAAGAAGGTAGTTGAACCACTCACTGTTTGTTTGATCTCTTACTCCCTATTTGCTCAACTTTTTTTGTTGTCTTTTTGTTTTTAAATTTTAAACTTCATATACATAATGTTGTGAGTATCTCGTGGACAGGCACAAACAAAAAGATGGCCTTGACCTCTTTTAAGAGAATGTAATCCCCACACAGAAGAGAACCAAGTCTTCTCATATATATGTTCTACTATACGTTAGCTTTCTTCGGTTGTGTTAATAAGTACTTTTCATCTATTTGTATTGTTCTTTTATATTTCTCTCTATTTTTTGTGGGCATAATCCGCATATTATTTCGATAATTTTTTTTTCTTCATATTATATGGGGTTTTATGCAGATGATATGAAGTTTGATTGGTTTCTTCGTAACCAAAAAATTGTTTCCCCCCAGCCCTTAGTGATGGAACGCGGTGTCTTCTTTTCCAACGCAAACTTCGAATAAGGTCTGAGATGACCGTGGCGTGCAAATTACTAACTCCGAGACGGCGATGATTGGGATGAAGATCAGAGATGCTTAATTATATATGCGGACAACTTGGTGTTGTAAGTCTTTATAAATTCCAATTTGTATTACTGATAAACTATATATACCAAAGTGATTAGAAATTAAATTAAAAACAAAGTACATGGGATGGAGAAAGTGATTTAGAGGGAGAGCCAAAATATACTTGGAGACAACCAAATACTGCACAAATTTCTGACATGTTGACGAGTTAATGAATCATTGTTTTGCATTTTTCCCTTTGGTAAGCTATGTGTAAAACTTTATTCATTTTATTGTTGGATTGAAGAACAAAGATCACTATCTTCCGTCAAGCACCTTTTTCACTTTTAATTTTTCATATTCAAGGATAGGGCGCATGTGAGTGAGCGAGTGCAAGACTAGATAAATATTACGTTTGCCTTTCCAGTGTTCGTTTCAGAAGACGAAGCTATGAAGTCATGCACTCATATCCCTCAAGATACTGTGCTTTGAATTATTTCCGTCTTTGTTTGGTTAATTATTTTCTCACTTTTGGCTGTAAAAACTGAATGTTGTATATTGTAACGTATTGGTACAAGAGATTATATACAACACGGGGATCGATTTAGATCCTACAAATCAGCCTATACAAGATATTATTTCACCTACACTCCTAAGATCAAGGAAGGGATTAAATATACAAAGTCAAAGGATCATTCCAAATCATTCATTTTTCTCATCACGCCCCCTCAAGTTGGAATGTATATTGATGATTCCCAACTTGCCAAGTAAGGTTGTAAACTGTGAAAGACCTAGCGGCTTCGTAAACATGTTTGTTGGTTGTTGGGATGTTGATATGTGAGTTGTCTTGATCATTTTGCTTTGGACCTTTTCCCTTACAAGATGACAATCAATTTCTATGTGCTTAGTTCTTTCATGAAACACGGGATTGGAAGCAATGTGGAGAGCAGCCTGGCTGTCATAATATAATTTGACAGGAAATGGATGTGAAATGCCTAGGTCATTTAAGATGGACTTCAACCAAACAATCTCACAACACGTCGCTGCTATGGAGCGATACTCCGCTTCCGCACTTGATCGCGATATAGTGACTTGTTTCTTGGTTTTCCAAGAGACCAATGATTTCCCAAGGAATACATAATACCTAGTAACTGAACGCCGAGTGTCACGACGTCAAGCTCAATCTGCATCGCATAAGGCATTCAATTGGATTAGACTTTTTGCGGAGAAGAACAAACCTTGCCCAGGAGTATTTTTTTATGTAGTGTAGTACTCGATATGCTGCCTCCAAATGTGGCGTTTGTGGCTTGTCCATGAAGCAACTTAGAATGTGAATCGGATATACTAAATCGGGTCATGTGATAGTCAAGTAAATGAGCCGACCAACAAGCCTCTGATAAGATGAAGGGTCCGTCATCTTTGCTGAGAGATAAATTTTCTTCTATGGGACTTGCCGTTGGTTTAGTGCCAAGTAATCCTGTATCTTCAAGAATCTCCAACGCATATTTTCTCAATCCCCTTGTTTAATCTTGCCACCTTAATGCCCAAGAAATATTTCAGTTGTCCGAGGTCCTTTAATTTGAACATTTCCTTGAGGAATGTTTTCGTGGCTTCAATGTCCTCCAAATTGTTGCCTGTCAAGATGATGTCATCGACGTAAACAAGAATGACAGTGAATCTTTCACCTTGGGTGCTAACGAAGAGTGAGTAGTTAACCTTGGACTGTTGAAAATTTGCATGTTGGAAGGATGTCAAAAGTTTTATGAACCACTTTAAGGCCATATAGGGATTTTTGCAACGTGCAAACGCGTGTCTCCTCCTTTCCTCCGAACTCGAGTGGGAGAGTCATATACACATCTTCATCAAGGTCCCCATTCAAAAAGGCATTGTTTACATCAAGTTGATGGAGGTTCCATTTTTGGGTAGCGGCTACAACAAGCAAGACGTGAACAGTGGTGAGTTTGGCAACCTGAGCAAAGGTTTCTTTGTAATCAAGACCTTCAATTTGGTTATAGCCTTTTGCCACCAAACGAGCTTTATAGTGTTCTACGGTGCCATCTGGGTTGTGCTTGATCTTGTACACCTATTTGCAACCAACTGACTTCTTTCCAAGAGGCAAAAGTTGGAGTGTCCAGGTACCATTGGCCTCCAAAGCATCAATTTCCTGGCGCATGGCAAGACGCCATTGTGGCTACTACATAACCTGCAAAAATGAGCTCAGTTTGATCTTCGTGGATATAGAGGTAGTGAAAGCCTGATGTTGCGGAGATAACATATCTTAAGAAAGCATATTTGCTAAAAGGTAAGGACTATCTGGTGTGTGGATCGTTGCCAAGGTAGATGACTGGTGGGAGCGTGAAGGAAGGGGGACTCCAACTTGGTAACCTTGTAAATGGCGAGGTGGCTTTGTGTGTCGCGTAAGGCGAGGTGGAGCCGTTTCGAGTATTGTATTAGGTGCACCAGATGCTGCAGCCGGTGTAGAAGGTGTGGCTAGAGCAAACGGTGCTGGTGTGGAGTTGTCGTCGGGCACTGTTGGTACATTGGTAGTTGTAGGCAGAATAGGACATACAACATCATCAAAATAGGTAGGGAAATCAAATAGTGGAATGGCGTCAGATGGTGGTTTATATGAAGAGTATGGAAATATGTGCTCATGGAACAAAACATCTCTAGAAACAAACACTTTTCCAATATGAAGGTTGTAGAGACGGTATCCTTTTTGTCCATGAGGATAACCAAGAAAAATGCATTGTGTGGCTTGTGCATCAAATTTGGTGGGTCTTTTGTCGTGGGTAGAGGCAAAACTTAGGCAGCCAAAGACATTCAAGTGGTGATATGTGGGTTGTTTGTGGTGGAGAACTTCGTAAGGTGTTTTTCCATGAAGGAAGTGGCTGTTAAAACGGCGTCCCTGCAAAATTGTTTAGGGAGTTTATTAAGGGTAAAAATGTAATACAGTTAGTAATATAGTTAGGTAGTTAGTATTTGATTAAAGTAGTTAGGATTTCTATATAAACAGTATGTGTAATCTTCATTTTGATAAGTGAATACAAAACCTATTTCTCTCTCTAAACTCTCTCCCTCATATCTCTCTGTTCATCTTTCTGTTCATCATTTCTCCTTGTTTTTCCCTTCAATCCACAACCATTGCAATGTAGTTAATATGGTATCAAAGCCACCAGGCTCACGCCATTGATACTGGTGGTTCCATTTTTTTTCATTATTTTTCATCTGTTTCTAGTTTAGTTTCTTTCCAACTTTCCATTAGTTTCTATTTTGAAGGAATACTGCGGAGATTTCACCACCGAGAGAGATTTCACCCTGACTCTATGAGAGCTTCTCCTATTCAATGTTTTTCGTGGGATTCTTGGGATTATATCAGCTTCCGCTGCCTTCCATCTTCTGGGTACCCATTCGATGCGATGAAGAGGAGGTAGATCAGAAAACTTTCATCATGATTTTGTATTGTTTGTTGGAAATCAGGAAATGCATATTCTTGGCTCTTTCCCTTTGTTGCGAATGAGAAGGTTCTTATTATGGAGGCGAAGAAGTATTTGGGTATCATGGGGGAAATGGATCATTTCCCATATGCGGTAACATACACTTCATTGATGAATGGAATGTGTCGTAGGATTGGAGGAGGGCGTTGTGGAGCTTGATCTTGTTACGTATAATACTTTGATTTTTGGGTTATAAAAAATGTGGACGGATTATGGAGACGAAGAAGTATTTGGGTATCTTCTTCCACTACGGCTTGCTGCCTTCGATACAACGGAGTCCCTAATCTCCAGCTCCCCACGGATCGTGATCAGCTCCCTCAGAATTGGAGTTTTCCTCAGAATGTGGTGTTGTTTTCCCAAAATCTTATGCTTCTTGTTCGCTGCAGTCCAGGTGTTTGATGAATTGTCCAGCTCAGAATTTTCATGTGAAGGTTACGTTTTTCAGCCACTTCTTCTGAATTTCAAGATTCTTCATTTCAAGATCAATGTTTGTGATATTTGGGATATTTGGATTCAAGAATATTGGTTATTGCTGGATTGTGCAATTTGTATGGTGGTGTCCAGTTCTTTCTCTGCTTCACTGAAATTTTGCTCTATTTCTTTTGTTGGGTTTGATGTTTCTGCAAATCTTGATATGTTTGGAGAAATGGGTTTGGATTCTTGGGTTTGATTGCTACTGATATCTTTAGGGTGGTCGAATTACTCATGAAGTTTTGCAGTATCCAATTCTTGTCTCTCTGCTTCACTAATTTTTTGCAATTCTGTTGAGGAGTTTGTGCAGTAATTTTCCCTTATCTTAGCCTATAATGTCGAGTCTAACCAACTTAATTGTTAGCATGAATCTACAGTAAGTCCGGTTATACGATAAAGTTTGAAGAAGTTGTTAACGGTAAATCCCACGAAGGGTAATTCCGTGATGTGAGTAGGTAAATCCCACAATGGGTAATCCTACATAGATGTTGATTTTCTGTTGTTGAAATTGTGAATGCTGATGCTATTGTTAAGAGTAGTTGTTTTTTGGTAAAATCCACAAAGGGCGATCCCGTCGTGCTATAGTTAAGGCCGATGCCACACTATAGTTTGTTATTTTTTTGTTTTTAAAGGCCGAAGCCAATGTTAAATGAAGATGTTGACGGTAAATCCCATGAAGGGTAATCCCGCAAGAAATTGTTATAACTGGCTTGAGGGTGTGTTACAATTTTATAAGAGGCTGTTCTTTGATTAAAGCTCATGTGAGAGGCAGTAGAATATTGGATGTTTTGGATGGGAATATTGGATTTTTATGAGCAAGTAGCATCTGTGCAGTTTATCAACAAGTATTATCAGTGAGCAGAACTTTGTGGGTTTGGTTTGTCATGATGAGAATTCAGATGTTGTGCCTGCTGAAAAGAAAAGACAATGAAAGACTAATAAGAGAAATGAAAAACCAGTGCAGTTAAAAGAATCAGAGTAGAGATGTTCTTTGTGATGTGACTATTAGACATCAATTTCTTTCCTCGAGCCATCTTCCTTGCAATCTTGTGTTTTGGGAACTCTGTAGCCCTCGTTACGTAGGCTGTGGTCCTCTTGTATTTCAAGTTCTAGCCGATTGGTCATCTTATCAAATGAAGTTGCACAATGATCAATACCAGAACTCTTGAACCTTATCTCCAATTGTTTTGAAGTTTCTTTGCAGTGCGTCCATTTGTCCATATTTCAATGTTTGCTATTTGAGACTTTGTTGTGGGATTGCAAGATTGCAAATAGTTCAACTCAGTCTTTTGTTTTCTGGTTTCATAACAGTGATTGCAGTTGTTCTTCCAATCTCAAACTGGGTTACCCCAATTGAGATTGAGGAGGAGTATTAAGGGTAAAAATGTAATACAGTTAGTAATATAGTTAGGTAGTTAGTATTTGATTAAAGTAGTTAGGATTTCTATATAAACAGTATGTAAATGTAATACAGTTAGTAATATAGTTAGGTAGTTAGTATTTGATTAAAGTAGTTAGGATTTCTATATAAACAGTATGTGTAATCTTCATTTTGATAAGTGAATACAAAACCTATTTCTCTCTCTAAACTCTCTCCCTCATATCTCTTTGTTCATCTTTCTGTTCATCCTTTCTCTTTGTATTTCCCTTCAATCCACAACCACTGCAATGTAGTTAATAGAGTTTTGCTTGGAAAATGAGTACACGAGCGGTGTTGAGAAGGTGACGGTGCTTTCTTTCGACCACCCCATTTTGTTGAGGGGTATTTGATAGGTATTTTTACCGCCTGCAAAACTAGGGATAAAAACACTTAAATACTTGCAAGAGTATAAGGTAATTATAGTATAGATGGCTCTAGCTAGGTCGTTCTCCATAGGGATTGAATGAATAATCTATGTTAAATCAAATCTTAATTAATTATTTAAAACAAAGTTTGAGAAAAAAAGTTGACTTTATGCTTTAAAATAATAAAAACAAATTTAATAGAAAATAATTAAATAAAGTGATAAAATAAAATAAACTAAAAAAAAATAATTTTTGAAAATTAAATTGTAAAAGCCTAAGGTTCTGCCGTCAACTTAACAATCTTATGTAGTTCTTCCAATTACTTATAAATTACACATGCATATTTTGAAGGTTAGGTTTTCCTAAAATATACCTACTTGGACCTCCAACATAGAGCATATATCAAACATGCAACCCGTCTGTGGTATTCATATCAAATCTAAACATGCGTGACTCATTAAGTTTTGTGAAACCTTTTGAAAAACCATATAACCCTTAAGACGTGGTATTCATCCTAAGTGAACTTGCACATATTAACCACAAGAAACCTTCGTCAATTTCAGGGACCGACCTCCGACCAAAATTGCATCAAATTACTTTTCTAAAGATCCTAATGGTAGCTAAGCATTAAGACAATTAGACAGTATAAACAATGACTAATAATTCAACCTGCATGCATAATATCATAAGCAAATTGCAAAGAAACTATATATTCTTGCTAAGGCTCGTGGCCATGCCCTAGCAAATGGAATTTAGTTACTAGCAATCATACAATGAAATATTATTAAAAACAAGGATAGAAAATACCTTGAAAATAAACTTGAATCCAAACGCTCTCTAAAGTGTGTGTGCGTTTTCTCCCCTCTGTCTCTAATGGCTAAATATCTTATTTATACTAATACAAAACAAAACCCTAAAATGTCTTAAAGTAAAACTAGGAAACATAATTAAATAATAAAACAGAAAATAAAAAGGTTTCCTATTTGAACTAAAATTCAGACTTCTCAGAAAATCAGACTTTTGACTGACCAAATCAACTCCGATTTGGTTCCAAAAGGTTTCCTATTTGAGACAATCATCTTGAAAGGCACACGAACATCATCCAATTGGAATCACTTCAAAATTCATCCGTTTGATCACTTTTTGCTCCAGAGGAAGTCGAATGTCCTATATTAAGAATATAAATCAAAGTATCAAAATTATACCAAAATAACAAATAAATTAATACTAAGAATAGGGTAAAATATATAGTAAAATATTGACTCATCAGTATTGACACCACTGGTTTAGTGTATGATTCTTTTGTCAGAGTAATATTTGGCCATGGTGAATTCGGGACCATTGTTAGTACGGATAATTTTTATTTTGGTAGAGAGTTGGGTTTCCATAAGATTGATAAAGGTTGTTAAAAAATGAGATGTGTTAGATTTGTGGTGCATTAAGTAAACCCAAGTGATGCGTGTGAAGTCATCAACGATGGTTAAGAAATAACGATTGCCATTGTATGTAGCTACGTGGTAGCCACCCTAAATATCGACATGAATAAGTTCAAAAGGTGTTTTGGAGTTGATGGAACTTGTGGGAAGAGGAGAATGAGTATGTTTAGCTAAAGGACAAATGGAACAATCATTAATCTCACAAAAATCGACGTCTTTAACAGAATGAGATAGTAAATGAAAAACTTTATTTGAAATGTGCCAAAGGCGTTGATGTCAAATGCGAGAAAATGGTGTAATCGATGCCCTAACAAACGTGCATGCTACCTTGTCATCTTGGATGGTGAGATAGTAAAGTCCCCTCTGTTCAGTTCCTGTCCCAATCATCATCCCTAAGCATAGGTCCTGCAACACAAACAGGTCTTTAGCAAAGATTGCAATATAATCTGAATGCTTAACAAGCTTGCTGACGGAGATCAGGTTTAATTGGAACGAGGGAACACATAGCACATTATGTAATATCAAATTAGGAGAGAAGCGAATGCTCCCTATGTGTGTCACAGCAGCAGCCATGCCGTTGGGAAGGTTCACAGTCCAGTTTTGCACCGGTAGGCAAATGGTGAACAGATTCGAGGAGCATACTATGTGGTCCGTTTCCCTTAAATCCAAAATCCAAGCCCTGTTTTTCCAAAGAGTAATACCTCGAAGTGATTTACCTGGTAAGTTGTTGATGCTGAAAACGTCACCTATAAGGTTGGCCATGGTTGGTGATTTGTTGTTGCCTAGCAACGCCAAGAGATTTTGGTATTGCTTGCCGATCAGGTTGACGGAACTAGATTGTGAAGATGGTGTTTCCTTGGCCTGGACATGATATGTCTTGGATGTACGCCGATCTTGTACATCGTCCTTCTCCTTTCCCTTTTTGAGTTTCCGACAAGCATCAATTGTGTCCTTTCTAACAACAAAAGTCACACTTAAGATGTGATCGAAAAGTGTCTGAAGTGTGCTCGACCATATCGCATCAGTTATATTTTATATGAGGGTTCCGTGGTATGGAGCCTCTCCCGGAGTTACGACCATTGTCTCGAATTGCCAAGGCTACAGTATCAGGTGTGGTTGTTATGGTAGTGGAAAGGCTACGTTACTTCTCGTGCTGTAGAATGAGCGAGTGCGTCTTGTTAACTAAAGGTAGAGGGTCCATAAGTAGAATTTGACCGCGAGCAGCCGCATATGATTTGTCAAATCCCATGAGGAATTTCATAGTTTTTTGGTTCTCATGGTATTGCATGACTTCCTTCATAGTTCCACACTCATAGATAAGAATGGTGCACAGTGCATCACATTCATCCCAAAGGCCTTTAAGTTTGAGGTAGTAAGCACTTATGGTCATGCCTGATTGAGTACAATCATGAATCGCCTGCTCTATGTGAAAGAGGAAAACACTATTGGAACGAGAACAACGATCTTTCAAGTCCTTCCAGATTTCTATGGCCACTTCATTCTAGATAACACTTGCTTGAATGTCTTGTGAGATTAAATTTATTAACCATGATTTTACAAGGTTATTGCAGCGGTTCCATTTCTACAATTCAAAGGTGGAAGATTTGTTTGGTCTGCTGATAGAACCATCGATAAAGCCTTCCTTGTTCTTAGCACTTAAAGCCATAGTCATGGCACGACTCCAAGTTTCATAATTTTCTTCATTCAGCGGCTGCGGGACGAGGATGGCACCGGGCTGATCTGAATGGTGCAGGTACATCGGATGATTTGGATCATCATATGGGTTTGCCTTAAGCTTGGCTGAGGGTTTTTCAGTTTTGGTAGGTTGAGCCATGGGAAGAGGCCAGTGTTTTGAGCAAAAGATTGATGTAAGTCACTGATAGGAGCATATTTATGCGCCTTAGTTAGCTAGTTCTTATGCATTTATGTTGTGTTTTCTTAGTTAAGTTAGTCTTTTAAAGCTATTTTCATGTGTTTTCAGGTTTTAGAGACAAAGTGAGCAAAATGATGCAATTTGGAGCATTTTGGAGCAAAATTGGGCTAAAATGGAGTTCATGCACATGATGCACAAGAGATGGACGAATTTGAGGGATTGATGAAGCTAGGAAGGCATTTCAAAGTTGAAGAATTGAAGATACAAAGTTTCCTAGTTGAAGAAGGAAATGGCTTGAATGAAGGATTCCTAAATGAATTGGGATTCCTAATCACTGAAGGAGTCCTAATTGAAGATGGATTCCTAGACGAATGAAGTTTCCTACTCAAGCAAGGTTTCCTACAGGAAGAAGAAGAATTAAAGCCAAAGAATCAGCTCAAGAGAAGGATCTTATCCAAAACCTCATCCATAACCTTATCTTAGCTTATCTTATCCAAACAAACCTTATCCTATCCTATCTTATCCTAATCCTAAACTATCCACATTCCAGCCACTTAGGGGGGTTTCTAATTAGATTAGGATGCTTAAAATGGGATTTCTAGAAGACCTTATCTTGTCCTACAAAGATGGCACCTAGGAACCTTTCTAGAAGCCTAAAAATCTGCCTTGCATTATCTTCTAGAACCCTAGATAAGTGCCGCACCCTATACCTTATTTCCCTTGGAATTTCAGATTTCTAGAAGCCTTATCATCTCCTATCTTTGTGCCGCACCTTATCTCCCAATCCCTTTGGGTTTTTGACTTGTTTTCCTTATAGGATTGTATGTTATTTTCCTATGCAACTTAGGCTTTTAAAACCTTGTCCTTGGCTACCTAGGAGATGGGATTTTCAGCCTATAAATACAAGGCCTTGTCGCACCCTTTCATTCACCATCCTCTACCATATTTTCACTACATCATTCACCCAAACATCCCTCATTGTGCCGTGAATTTGCAAGGAGAAGAAGAAAGAATCTTGGAGCCGTGCATGCCATTCAAGGAGCTTGGATTGTGGAGCGATTCTAGGTGTTTTCTATCTTTGTTTTAATGTTTAAATTTATTTATCTTTGTTTATTTGCGAACATGAGGAACTAATTTCTTTATAGTTAGAGGGGAATTCAAAGCCATGATCATATGTTTTATATGACTTGATTTCTTCCAATTATGATTTCATAAATCGTGAATGTGGTTTACTTATCTATTTGATTGATAACATGTTTATGTATGTTGATTGAGGGTCGGCACTTAGTTTGCATGCATGAATTTGATGCTAGAGTATAAAGGAATTTCACCTAATCGTTATTAACTTATATTCATAAGTAGTAAAAGTCGCTAGTCACGATTGTGTTAAGTAAATCCTAGGCAAGAGTAACATGCGTATCCCATAGTTATGAATGCCTCGTCAATGCTTATGATTTCCATTGAACTTAATGATCTTTGATATGTGTCTCTATCATGCGTATTCCATAGTTAGGGTCCTTGATAAGAATAATTTGGTTGTAATGCGTATCCCATTCAATTAAATGAATCTAGGGAAATCTGAGAATTAATTGGTCAATCTAGTTAATTTGGGGCATTGTCATTCATGGTTTATTGAAAGAGTAATTGGAAATCGAGTCGTATGCATATGTTTCATGTGTGGAGAAGGAACCTTCTAACTAGCCTTTCACCATCTTAATTTTCATCAAAACGTTTTTGTCAAAGTTTGTTTTCAAAGTTTCTGTTTTCAAAAATAAATTCGTCCAAAATCAATCCCCCTTTACTTAGTTGAGTCATAGTAGTTAGAAATCACTTTAGTTTGTATTTTTAAGTGTCTTAGGTCAAGTTAAAACCAATTTTCGTCCAAGTTTGTGTCTAGTGTTCAAAACTGCCCATATTGTGGTTTTAAGGCAGTTTTGAGTGTTTTTGGGCTGTTTTGAGTCTTTTGGTTTGTTTTGGTGTTTTAAAGTTTAGTTTTGCATTCTTTGAGTCTAGTTTAGTGTTTTAAACTTGTTTTTACGTATTTGAGTCAGTTTTCAAGTGATTTTGCAATCCCTCCTAATCCCCGGTTTAGAACGATCCCTACTTACATACTTTGCTACAATTGATAAAAAGAGGGTTAATTTGAGTGTCAACATAATTTTCACATCAGTCACCAGGAGCGTTGCTAATCAGATGCCATGTAAAAATTAAATGTCGTATATTGTAATGTATTGGTACAAGAGATTATACACAACACGTTTAGATCCTACAAATCAGCCTATACAAGATATTATTTCACCTACACTCCTAAGATCAAGGAAGGAGATTAAATATACAAAGTCAGAGGATCATTCCAAATCATTCATTTTTCTCAACATTGGCCTGTAGAGCCGTAGACTTTGCTATCACTCTAGTTTGATCCCCAGAAACTCAAAGACTCAGGTATGAAACTGAAACCTTAAAGAGACTTTTCGATTTTGTTGCTTGGGTTGTTCAGTTTTTCATGAAATTTTAAGTGTATATGATTGCGTTGTAACTGATTAACTCACCGTTTATTTGATCTAATTCTCATCCTATGTTACTCTATTTGTTTAGGTATTATTAAATGTTGGCATATGAGTCAAGAAATTTTTATTTAATTACATTCTCATTCGTTAAGTTGCCTTCTTTACATTCTTTTTCTTTAGTTTGCAAACAGGAGAACTAGCTTTAACTCCCACTCATACTCCCTCGTATGACCATGGAGACACTTCCTTGTGCAAGGGTAACTCTTGTTGAGGCTGCGCCCATTGTGCAGTCCCATGGTTTAAGAGGCCAGGCAAGGACCCCTCATAACAACTCAAGGCATCTAAACTTTGATCTTGGTCGTCCCAGTCAGGTGCCTCCGGAGGGTGGAACATAGTCACATTACCATGGCAATCCTTTTTCTGATGCTCTGGCATGGGAAGTCCCTTCAGATAAGTTCATACAGCTAAGAGTAAAGTACTTCAAGGGAGACTCTGATCTTTCCAATCACATTATGCTGTTGGAAATATGCCCTGAAAGTCAATCTTTGGAAGAAACCTTTCAGGACAAATGAAACGATGTATGGATGACTCTTATACATCAAATGGCAAAGATACTAATTAGGACTATCTCAATAAATGATATATGTCCTTATTAATGAATCCATGGACAATGGATCGATTGAAGAAGTAATCTAATGATGTTAGACTACAGAGACCTTCTTCACATAACCATTATGTCCAAAAGGTTCCTGGTCATTGGATTGTCGGAGGGACACTAACAATGCTTAGACCGGTACATACTGTGTCCACTTCAAATGGAAGAATGGAAAGTCTCATCCCATTTGTGTAGTGACACCAAGACAAGTATGTAGGTGCTCATTAAGGGAATGAGTTCACTGAACACAATCGAACGAGAGTACTTGCATGGAGGTCTACTCACTTGTCAAGCAAGTAACTCTAATGGTTGGAATAATGTAAGTAGTCCTTTGACATGAGGCATCGTCGTTGTCTTGTGTTTAAGTACTTAATCTTTGATTATGTCAAAGTCACCCCATTCGCGGATGTCCACGGCATAATTGGGGTTAAGCCACTTAGTCACGAAGGCAAGTGAATGCGCAACAAGGAATCTCTAATCCTCGGTAAGAGAGGAAGAATACTCTAAGATATGATTCGGGAATCTTCGGCCGAAGTATCGAGCGTAATAAAGGAAAGCGTTCCTATACAACTCAATAGAATCATATAAGAAGGAATAATCACATTAGGGGTTTGACATAATATATCCATACCCTAGTAATGTGATTGAGAATATTTTTTTAGAGAAGGATCGAATTACATTGTAATTCCAACTGAATAGGTTCTCCGAACAACTTCTACATTAGCTTGGGTAGCTATGACATATGGTTAGATGTCACTCATAGCTTGTGAGTTCTTCTAGATGATTAAATGTAGTCATCAAAGAAGAAAGGTGAATTAAAATGAAGTTTTAATTCACTAAGTGATTGGATTAAATATAATCAATTGGATTGATGTCAATCACCTCATTGCCTTGCTAATTAGAACCTAAAATGATTGTACACCGATACACTCTTGTAGTGAGTAATTAATGGATGATGGAAATAATTAATTGGATTAATTAAGTGTTGTGATTAATTTAGAAAGTCTAAAGAAATCATAAAAGCGATAAAAGATCGTTTTGGGCTTAAAGAAACGTTCGGGTTTAATTGGGCCCATTGGGCCTAAACCCATTGGGCTTTTATTCAAGCATTGGATGACTAGAAATAAATAAAAGCCCAAAGCCCAAACCAACACAAAGGGGCCAGCCCTTGCAAGTGGAGAGGGAGAGATATTTAGTCAAGTTGTTGACTAGGTTTCTTTTTGTCTATATAAGGAACTTTATAGAAATTTAATCCTTAGGGTTTTTGTGTGTTTTTAAACAACAAAGAGGCAAAAGAAAACATCTCTCTAAAACCACAAAGGCCGGCCACCTAGAGGGTGATTTAGCTAACAATCTTTCACCCTTTTGGTTATTCCTCCATCCATCTCACTACACTAGTGGGTGTGGATATTTAGAGGTCTTCTCCTTTGGAGACTAAAGGAGAACCTTGGAGCACTCTTACTAACAAAGTGGAGGAGGCAAGGAGGGAGGCTAGGCTCAAGGATTTCAAGGAACAAAGGGCTTGGAGGTGGTCCATCCTTGGTCTCAAGTCTAGATCAAGAGGTATAAGACTAAACCTACACTTTGTTCTTTACTAAAATGTTTTGATGCATTATATATAAACCTATGAACCTTGAAGGGGATTTGCATGACTATAGCTTTGATTTTATTTGATAAATTGCTTCCGTTGCTCATGTATATAAATTTTGAATTGTATATGCATGCTAGTCATTTAGAAATCCCATGTGTTAAACTCATAATTTTCCCTTCGAGTGGTATCAGAGCCAAAGGTTTATGTATAATGTGTCCTTTTAGATTTTATGCATATGGGTATTAATATTATGTATGACATAATTATTGCTTCATTCAAAATATGTTTATCTTTTGTTTTTCAATAGTTGAAAAATGTTAGTCAATAGTTGAGAAAGATATGTATGTAAAAGTTGTTTTGTATGCATGAATGAAAATTGAGTTTTGAACTAATTTGACATATTATTTCTTCATTTAAAGTATGTTTATCTTTTGTTTTTCAATGGTTGAAAAATATAAATCAAGAGTTGAAAAAGATATGCATGTAAAAGTTGTTTTGTATGCATGAATGAAGAATAAGTCATGAACAAAATTTTGGGGTTTTGTTCTTTGTGGTTGGCACGGTTTTGGGGATTTTTGGGCATGTGTTTGTGTTTTATTGTAAGACACTCACACATCATTTTAAAGCTAGAAAGTAGAAACCTTGTCACTTTAGTTTTTGGGTTTGAAAAATCACCAAGAATACACAAATCTTGAAAAAGTGTTCATGG
Organism: Malus domestica; assembly: GCF_042453785.1. Classification (NCBI taxonomy): domain Eukaryota; kingdom Viridiplantae; phylum Streptophyta; class Magnoliopsida; order Rosales; family Rosaceae; genus Malus; species Malus domestica. The sequence goes on from NC_091670.1 coordinate 17,231,059, forward strand.
TTTTGTTCTTGGTGTTCATAGTTTGGTTTTGGGTGAAAATGGTTTTATTTGGTTTTCATGCATAGTTTTATGGTTTTGGATGATGTTCTTACCATCCATAACCATATTAAAACTTTTAAAACCCTAGACTTGTCTAGGAGATTTCCATCACCTTTTTTCATTAAAGCCTTTTAAGCCAATACCAAGTGACATGCAAATTTGGATTTTTCTACCTTGCATTGAATTAAAGCAAGATGGGTGAGACTTCCCATCTCCCCTTAATGTGGCCGGCCACCCTAGTGGATTTATCCACTTGGGGGTTTTTTTGTAATTTGAAAAAAGATATTTTATACTTTTGAGTATTTACGGTTTGACCCCTAACTTTTTCTAATTTGCATTTAGGCCCCTACTAACTAGAAAGTTAAAATATTTGATTTTAATTTTGTTAGTTGTTTAAACTCATAATTCTTTTATGCCCATATGCACTAAATCTAAATGTTCATGTTGCATTCCATTTTGATTATTTAATGTGATTAAGTAGTTAGAAAAAGGGTGACTATGGACTTATGCCTTAAACGATAATTGAGCTATGAGATAAGGCGCTAAAATCAAATTGTTTGAACCTTGGGAATGTGTTTTAATTACTGTTTTTGTTGGACCTTGTCACATTTGACATTAGTCTATCTCTCCCTCTTAGTATGTGTAATTTGTAGGAATTTGTACAAATCGGTTTGTAATTCTTATTATTTCTTAATCTCTTTTAGTTAGTTGATTCCCTCTAGTGCTAGACTAGAGTTTCTTTAACTATTGGTAAGGAGACATAACTAAAAGAGGGTTTTGACATGAGATTAAAGATTAAATGGGTCCAATGCCCTAATTAGCAATGAATGATTGTCTTTCATTTCTAATGGCTCAATGAAAATGTTTTAATTGGATTGAAAAGCACGTAATTAAATTGACACAACCTCCCCGAGTTTATATTCAACAATGTTGGCTCGTTGTTGCAATAACCTAATAAGTCCATGGTCATCCAAGAGCCTAAGATAACTATAAAGTCCAATTTCAAAGGAATGTAAAAACCTTAGTAGTAGTAGTTACTTCCAATATTTGAAAAATTAGTTTTTGATATTGATTTGTTTTTCTTAAAACAAATAGTGGGAGTATCATACGCTACTAAACTATAATGAAAACAATTAGTAGTTATATATATCTCCAATATTTTGAAAAATGTTTTGATATTGATTTGTTTTATGAAAACGAATAGTGGGGATATCATATGCTACTAATTTCATTAACTTTGGACTAGTAGTTGTAATAGGACATTATTTATTTGAATATGAATAAATAAATAAAATTGATGAGACCTTAAAATCCCTCAACCAACATACAATATTAAGTTGAAAGCGTAAGAGTGCTTTGAACACTTTTTCGTGGCCTTCCACCGTGGTAGGCTCCAATCGTTTATGACTTGTACATCGCCTTCACCCTATCATGGGGGAGTGCAAAGTGCATGCTTATACTCAGGAGGAGTTTATTTAAAACATTTGATGAGGTTAAGGTAGGCAACGAGTGTGGCCGACATCGTATCATCGTGAGGTCATGCTTGAACCCCTATCTAAACCGGCATGGTGGGAAAGAACTTAACTAAGAGAAATGATGCCAACATCGTATCATCGTGAGGCATTGCTCTCTAGAGGCCAAAAAGATGGGTAATCACAAAAGGTTGTTGTGAATGGGTAATTGTACCCTCTCATTATTATTTTTGCTAGCCAACATCGTATCATCGTGAGGTGGGCTTGGTAATAGTGAGCCTCCCATAACCCGCTAGGAGCTTTCTTTGAAAACTCCCGGATTCCATCTTGAGGGATATGGAATTTGCCAAAAATGGTGGGTGGTGTCATTCGGTTTAAAGACCCGAATCGTTTGACTTAATCAACAATCAAACTAATTATTTTATTGTTTATGTATTTAGATATGGTAGGAAGCACACTCGCGAAAATACTCGACAAACATTGCCTAGAGGGGCACAATTTCCCATCATGGTATCGTAATGTCAAGATTCTCCTAACATTGGAGAAGATTGTTTACGTACTAGACAAGGCTCCACCTCACATACCTCTCGACCCTGGGGCTACTGAGGATGAACGTGCTAAGTTTGACAAGCACGTTGAGGATGACACACAAGCCAAGTGCTATCTGTTGGCTTCCATGAATGAGGAGCTACAGAGAAAGCACGAGGGCATGGACAATGCATCTTCCATAATACTCCATCTTACGGAGTTATATGGTGAAGGGACGCGCAACCGTCGCTTTAGCACTGTTTGTGAACTTGTGAAGACCAAGATGGTCAAGGGGGCTCCAGTGCATCAACATGTACTGAAGATGATAGGATTCATTGAACAATTGGAGAACCTTGGTACTCCACTTGATGGGGAATTGGCCCAGGACTTCATATTGGCTTCTCTTTCTGATTCATTCGCGCAGTTCGTAATGAACTACAATATGAATAAGATGGATAGTACTTTCTCTGAGTTACTAAATATGTTAGTAACTGCCGAGAAGACTATGAAGAAAGAGAACGTTGTAGGGACTTCTGCAGTAGTCTACAACAAGCCATCCTCTTCCAAGGCCAAGCCGCAAGGCAAAGGCAAAGGGAAGGAGAAGAAGCCACCCACTCCTAAGCCGAAAGGAGGAGTGAGGAAAAAGAAGGCAAAGGAGCCCAAAGGGACTTGCCACCACTGTGGAAAGGAAGGGCATTGGAGGAGGAATTGCAGGTTATACCTTGCAAGTCTTAAGGACAAGCCACAAGCTATGGTTTATGTTCTTATCTTCAATTCTAAATGTTAGATCTTCTAAATATTTATATTTGATATAAAGAGCTAATCACTTGTATAATTGTATATAGGTGGAGAAGCCAAGTAGAAGATGAACAAGCAAGGAAAATGTGGTGAAGGGTTCGGCCACTATGTTTTTTGCTTACTACTTAGGAAGTTTGTTAGGCATTAAAGATTGTCTTTAAACTTTCTTATTTTGTTAAGAACTTATTATGTGGCTTCGTATGATGGAAGATCACTATTAGTGCCTAAATGTATAAAGGTATTTATATTAGTCTCTAAATGTATAGAGCTAATACTTTTTGTATTAAACATTATGAATGTTTGAAATATCATATTAATGTAATGTGAAGAATGCCTTTTTTAATATACTATTTCCTTAAAGTAGTGTTATGAATTGAAAATTGTCTTGTTGTATCCTAGATGAGATACAAGAGTTATATCACTTATTGTAATGTGATAACCAAACTTTAGATTTATCAATTATGGATAGATCTCACATGTAGGACATAAAAGGATACAATGAATCTTTAGATTTGGTTCCATTTGTCTACTTATGAGTTCTATATGAATTGACAAAAGTCTAGAGTATCCTTTCTTGAAGAAAAGGAAGATCACATTATAATGATATAAGTAATAAGAAAAACATTTCTTATATGGTTATCACTTGAAACACAATGATCAAAATCACTCTTGATTCAATTAGTAGTTTTGAACAACTAATTGGGCATTCTTTAAAAGGTTTTAAAATGTCAATTGTGTTAGTAATTAAACCAAGAAATAAGTGTCTAAATCTATAAAATGTTTAAAGACTTTAGTCACTTAATAACAAGACATTAACTTAGTGAAGATTGAAACAAATAAGCTTGGAATGTTTTAAAGCTACTACACAATGTCTTCTTCCAATATACTCCACTTTCATACATTTTGAATATATGAAATGATTTCTCATTAAAGTCATGAGAAATAGTGGGAGGTGTGAAAATGGATATAAACTTGAATGTGATTGGTTTATAGTTGTCTAAAGAATAATAGTACTTGACTATTATTAAAAGTTTGTAATTTTAATTGTTAAAAGGACTCAAGCTCTTCAAACGTTAAAATTCTATGTTGTGTGACATTCTAAAGAATAGTCTTTGAATGTTGGTTTCGTCAACCTAGCATAAAATGGTTATATGTTGGGAGTTGTCCATCATTCTCTTTTATGAGAACAAGCTAAATAACTAAGCATATGGACAAGTTGATGAAACAAAAGGGAAATAGTTTCAAAATGAGTCACAACATATGGTTTAACAACAAGACAATCCAAATTCAACATCTCATGTAACTATAACGCTCTATGTAGTTTTGATAAAGATTTATATCAACCACCTAGAAGGAATGGTTGAGTTTCTATATCCTTAGTAGGAGCCATTCTTCCACTAAAGACTTGGATAATTCTTATATGACTACATTAAAGGTCTTAGTATGACTAAAACTTGAAGTATGGTGTATGACAACATATAATTTAAATGAATAGACTTAATGAAACAAGTCACACATTTCAAATGGAATTACTTGAGAAGGAATTCTTTTGTGTGTGATTCATTTAAGTTAGTGGGAGCAATATGCATTCAAATCAAAAAAATATAATTGTTATTTTTGAATGAATGCTAAGTTACAACAAGGCCAGTGGGAGTGATGTCATAATTTGAGCAACAAGATGTGAATAAAGTCTATTCGATAGACTTGATAAAACATAGATGTTACTCGAAAAATGACAAAACATGACACGGTCAATTTTGAAGTATAGACTTGAAATTGGACTTATTGATATAGCAAGGCTATCTCAATAATGTTATATGGGAATTAAATCTCAAATGTTCTAGATTTAAGAAAGCATTTTCCTATGTGATAGGAAATCACTTTCATAACCCTTATAATGAATGTGTCATAAAATCACAAAAGGGACACATGTATTGACTTGTGAAGTAGATATCCAAAGGTGACGAACCACAGGGGTTGTCACTTTAAGATATTACTATATCCCAGGATCAGAACCAAAGCAACTGAAAGAGTATTATTGCCTTTAAGAAAGAAACATCAGAGTGGGGCTCTGGAAGCGTGCATTCACTTAGGTTGTTAACCAAAGTGAAAATAAGCCATTTTAACAAATGGAACTTCATAATGGATGAAGTACTAATCATATGAATGAATTGTTAGTATTGTACTACAATGGTCTCAAGGTTGGAGCAAAGTTTGTATAAAGTATACAAACGAAATATATGTCGATATATAGTTTTAGAAACTGCTTCAAAAGGTGTTTTGAATGGAAGGGGTTCTTTTAGAACCAATGATTGAATCCAAACCATAAGGTCGTTAGTAGGATACTACGACGTAATGGGGCGATAGCTCAAGCCATGGAATCAAGGTCTCATCAAAGTATTCGAACACAAGAAAGAGACATCATCAAATGTTTTGGAAACATTTGATAAGTAAATCCCTTTTAAATGATAAAAGGGATTAATGCATAACCAAGTTAACCTACGAGCATAAGCTCTCTCAACTAGCATGTATAAGATACACTAGTGATTGACTTTAGTGCAAGTGGGAGATTGTTGGAAATATGCCCTGAAAGTCAATCTTTGGAAGAAACCTTTCAGGACAAATGAAACGATGTATGGATGACTCTTATACATCAAATGGCAAAGATACTAATTAGGACTATCTCAATAAACGATATATGTCCTTATTAATGAATCCATGGACAATGGATCGATTGAAGAAGTAATCTAATGATGTTAGACTACAGAGACCTTCTTCACATAACCATTATGTCCAAAAGGTTCCTGGTCATTGGATTGTCGGAGGGACACTGACAATGCTTAGACCGGTACATACTGTGTCCACTTCAAATGGAAGAATGGAAAGTCTCATCCCATTTGTGTAGTGACACTAAGACAAGTATGTAGGTGCTCATTAAGGGAATGAGTTCATTGAACACAATCGAACGAGAGTACTTGCATGGAGGTCTACTCACATGTCAAGCAAGTAACTCTAATGGTTGGAATAATGTAAGTAGTCCTTTGACCTGAGGCATCGTCGTTGTCTTGTGGCTAAGTACTTAATCTTTGATTATGTCAAAGTCACCCCATTCGCGGATGTCCACGGCATAATTGGGGTTAAGCCACTTAGTCATGAAGGCAAGTGAATGCGCAACAAGGAATCTCTAATCCTCGGTAAGAGAGGAAGAATACTCTAAGATATGATTCGGGAATCTTCGGCCGAAGTATCGAGCGTAATAAAGAAAGCGTTCCTATACGACTCAATAGAATCATATAAGAAGGAATAATCACATTAAGGGTTTGACATAATATATCCATACTCTAGTAATGTGATTGAGAGTATTGTTTTAGAGAAGGATCGAATTACATTGTAATTCCAACTGAATAGGTTCTCCGAACAACTTCTACATTAGCTTGGGTAGCTATGACATATGGTTAGATGTCACTCATAGCTTGTGAGTTCTTCTAGATGATTAAATGTAGTCATCAAAGAAGAAAGGTGAATTAAAATGAAGTTTTAATTCACTAAGTGATTGGATTAAATATAATCAATTGGATTGATGTCAATCACTTCACTGCCTTACTAATTAGAACCTAAAATGATTGTACACCGATACACTCTTGTAGTGAGTAATTAATGGATGAGGAAATAATTAATTGGATTAATTAAGTGTTGTGATTAATTTAGAAAGTCTAAAGAAATCATAAAAGCGATAAAAGATCATTTTGGGCTTAAAGAAACGTTCGGGTTTAATTGGGCCCATTGGGCCTAAACCCATTGGGCTTTTATTCAAGCATTGGATGACTAGAAATAAATAAAAGCCCAAAGCCCAAACCAACACAAAGGGGCCGGCCCTTGCAAGTGGAGAGGAAGAGATATTTAGTCAAGTTGTTGACTAGGTTTCTTTTTGTCGATATAAGGAACTTTATAGAAATTTAATCCTTAGGGTTTTTGTGTGTTTTTAAACAACAAAGAGGCAAAAAAAAACATCTCTCTAAAACCACAAAGGGCGGCCACCTAGAGGGTGATTTAGCTAACAATCTTTCACCATTTTGGTTATTCCTCCATCCATCTCACTACACTAGTGGGTGTGGATATTTAGAGGTCTTTTCCTTTGGAGACTAAAGGAGAACCTTGGAGCACTCTTACTAACAAAGTGGAGGAGGCAAGGAGGGAGGCTAGGCTCAAGGACTTCAAGGAACAAAGGGCTTGGAGGTGGTCCATCCTTGGTCTCAAGTCTAGATCAAGAGGTATAAGACTAAACGTACACTTTATTCTTTACTAAAATGTTTTGATGCATTATATATAAACCTATGAACCTTGAAGGGGATTTGCATGACTATAGCTTTGATTTTATTTGATAAATTGCTTCCGTTGCTCATGTATATAAATTTTGAATTGTATATGCATGCTAGTCATTTAGAAATCCCATATGTTAAACTCATAATTTTCCCTTCATATGCCGCACAGGAAAGCCATGGCTCTATACAGCCACAGTGACTCCTTGATGTGCAAGATGTACCATATCTTGAGGAATATGCCATGAAGTGGTACAGAAGTCCCTCGTTAGGATCTATCACAGATTTCAAGACCTTGAGTGTTGCATTCATAAAGGCTTTCTTTGCGTAACAAGGAGGTGAAGTAAGGGACATATACCTTGTTTCTATTTTGCCAAAGAGACAACGAGAGTCTTAAAGACTACTTTAAGCGGTTTTATACTGAATTCGCAAAGGTGGATAAGTGAGACGACCATATGGCCACCACGACGTTCAAGAAGGAACCCCCAGTGAGTTCGAGCTTAGCATAAATGGTAAAGTCTAGCTTTAAGTGCTTGGCTTTCCTTGTCAAATATTGTGATTGAACCATCACACATGCTCAATCTAGCTTTAGAATATACTTAGTTTATGGGTTGTTGCTATTGGAGTAAATGTTTAAGAAGTGGAACATTTCAACTTAAAGATTTATTCATGCATGTGCATTTCATATCCCTATTTGTGTTGCATTCTGTCTAGTTTGATTGTCTAGTCAGTTTTGCACGCTGACTTCCAACTGTCTAGGCACACAGATTAAGACAACCCATATGGGCTGACTGACACCTTGTTGATGGTAGTCAGTTTCTGGACTTTGATCTGCCTAAATCTCTTTTGCAGCCGACAAGTATCCTTGGGACAAGTTGGCTAATGGAAAATTTGATTTCCTTGGGTATATTTGCTTCTAGGGTTTCAGATTTGTTCTTAGGGGTTCAAAATTTATTTGTTAGAGAGAGAGAGAGAGAAAGAGGGAGAGAGAGAGTTGCTTAAACACTTGAAGCTTGCATCTTTTCCATTTATGAACCCTAACTGCCAAACTTCCTCATGCATTAAACACTCAATCATTGTCTATAAGGTTGCATTGTTTTAAGGTTTTGCATTTAAGTCTTGGTCTGGTTTTAAGCTTTAAATTCAGTTTTAGACCAAGCTTTTGGATTCAAATTAGATTCTTCCTTCAATTGTTTGACTGGAGAATCTGACTGGTCAATTGAATCCAGATTTCATGTGCATATCATAAAATCATATCATATCATTGATAGTGTTGATCTTGGTGCCACAAGGTGATGAGTTCAGGGGGAGCTACCACCTTGTGAAGACTGAAGGAGTTCATCTCGTGTAAGACAGGGTTGCACAAAAGTAAAACTGCTTCTTAGATAGGGATCTAGGAATTGAGCTTAAGTGGTCTTTGTATGAACCTTTGTTTACACCAATGGATTTAACTTAGTGGATTGTCCCCGATTTTTTAACCCAGAGGTGGGTTTTTCTGGCAAAAAATATCTTGTGTTCAAGTTATGTTTATTGTGTCACACATCCCAGCAGATTATGTTTGTAGATTTTGTTCAGGTTATGTATATTGTGCCAAAAATATCTTCTGTTCTAGCAAATTATAATTTTTATATGGGAAATTTTATTTAAACCCATGCAACCTCTTTTTACACCCAACTTAAAATTTTGAATGTTAATTGTCTATTTTACCCTATTGCATAATTACTATTAAGTACAAAATGAAATTAATAATAAAACTCAAATTTTGTCAATTAACCCAAACACTATACGATCATTCTTTGTTTATCCTACGTTCAATCATCTTCCTCCGGCCTAGCTAAAATAAGAAAGCTCTGATCGTCATCAACTATGATTTTAATTTTAATTATTTCATTTGTGAGGCCGGCAAGGAACCAGGCATGGCAATGAAGGCATGCCATGTATAGAAATTTTTCTCAAGAGTTTGGTTTCGAACTTTTAACTGAGATGCATATACTTTTGTATTGTCTGATCTGATGAGAGCTTAATTGCAACCATAGTCATCAAAACACGAAAATAAAGCAACATCATTTGTATTTGCAAGTCTATTTACAAATAAAGTTCGACGCTGATGAACTAGCCATCACAAAGGTGACTGACTGACCTCAAGCTCCTCATCAAGCATGTGTAACTGAAACAACATGAGGGACTTTTTCGTTGTCGAAGGGCAAGCTCACATACTCCCTAGCAAACTCCTCTGCAATTTCCATGGCAAGCTCACCATTCACAGCCCGGCGATACACATACAACACCGTATTCGCAGTGTCATTGTAGAGCATCAACAGTACGAAAGAAGTCGCAGTCACCACAATTTGCACCACAAACGCCCAGCTCTTCCACCCATCAGTATCCCTTTTCAAATCCAATATCGAAACCCAACTGCAGAACCCCAAAACCCTCACCAAGAACCCGAAAAACATCAGCAAGCACAATGCCACCCCTCTCATATTGAATTGGGTTTATGGGGGTATATTAGGTATTCAATTTGGGTTTAAAGAGATATTAATAGTTTAGTTAAAAATCAAATGGGTACAAATATAAGTTGGGTGTATAAATAGGTTAAATGGGTTTAAATAAAATTTCCCTTTTTATTTACATGATATTCCACTTGGTACCAATTTCAATTGGTATCAGAGACTTACTCTAGATATACATACAGTGATCTCTAGGATTTGCTAGTATTGGGTGGAATCTTACAATGGATTGTGATCATGTCGATAGCTCATGCAATACACCTCAATTCTTTGATGGTACAAATTATGCTGCTTGGACGGGAAGTTCCAGATATTCTTTGAGGCATAAGATCTTATAGCCGTTGATTATCCCACCCTTGATTGGAAGGCTTCATTGAGGCTAGTCAATATAGAGTTTGTGATTAAGCCAAAAGGTGATTAGACTCAAGGAGAAATTGATTTGGCCATGGCTAATAGGAAAGCAAAGAATGCTATTGTTTCTACCATTTTGTCTAATCAATTTGCTCATGTTCGATATTGCACAACTTCCAAGCAAGCTTGGGACAAACTCTAAATTTTTCATAAGGGTGATAAACAAGTGAGAGATTTAAAGCTTTAAATAACCCTTTCGAAATTTGAAGATTTGAGAATGCTCGAGTCTGAGACTTTCTCGATCTTTTTTTAGGAAGTTGAATTGTTAACAAATGAAGCCTTGAGGTTAGGAAAGCCTATTGATTAAATAGTTGTTGTTCAAAAGATTTTAAGATGCTTGCCCAAGATATTTCAAGCAAAGAAGGCTGCCATTTAAGAGTTTCAAGACCTAAATGAGATCAAGCTTGGAAAATTGGTTAGGAAGCTCATTACCTATGAGATGGAGCTTGACATGGATGAAAGTGACTCCAAGAAGAGAAAAGAAGTGGCTCTTCAAAGTGTTGAGAACTATGAGGTTGTTGGTGATGTGTGTAGACATGCCTTAGAAGATGATCTTGCCCTATTTGTCAAACAATTCAGAAGAATTCTAAAAAACAAAGGAAATAATTCTAAATGGTTCGGTGAGTCATCAAACAATCAGGAAAAGCAATCTATTGGAGTGAAGCACAAAAGGTTCACTAGAAAAGGAGACAAAGGTTTGTTAAAGGTACCTGGTCCTTACTTTGCATGTGAAGGAATTGGGCATCGGGTTGCTAATTGTGCTAACACCAAACTCCTTGGCCAAAAACACAAAAAGGCGATGATGGTTACATGGAGTGATAACAATGATTAAGGTTCTGTGCATTCTGATGAGTCGTCAGATAATGAAGAAAAAGTTGTTGCTTTTGTTGCTCCAATTGTGGAAGTGTCTTTGAGTGATAATGGTTATGTTCTAAATGGCAATGAGGAGATGTCTTATAATGAATTATGCATCAAGTACTACAAAAGTAGAGAAGATCGAGCTAACTATGAAAGCTGCTGAGTTACAAAAGGAAAACAAGTTTCTTCGTCTAGTCAGAACTGAACTGGATGAAAAAATTGGTTATCTTGAGGCCTATGTTAAGGAGCTGAATGAGAAGGCTTCTAATTGCAATGACAAAGTTGAAAAATGATGATGTTATTACTACTCGTGAAGCTTAGGTTCAAAACTTGCTAGAATCTCAAGGGAACTTGATGAATCAAATTCATGCATTGAAGGCAAATAATGTGATGTATCATGAGGTCAGTAGGAAACAGATACTTGAACTGAATGAGGCAAATGATAAAGTTATTCATCTCACTATTAGGGGTGAAAAAGTGGTCTTTGTTATGTAGAAAGTGGCTCAAGTTCTATCCCCACCAAAACAAAACTTGTGAGAGAATCTAGGGCTATATCTCAGAAAATCAAACCATGTCCAATGACAAGATCTGTTCTTACGTGTCATCACTGCGGTAAAGTTGGACACATTCGTCCAAAATGTAGAAAATTGTACTCTGGAAAGATCAATTCGCCAAAGGATCAGGTAGATCGTCTGGTCATCGAAGTCAACAGAATTGCCCAACTTGTCCAGTCTTCTTCATCTAGAAATATTAAACAAAGTCCAAAGTGGGTTCATAAAGCCTCGAATAGGTGTCTTGTTGTTCTAAACGTTTTATCTGTTACTAAGCCAAATGTATGGTATCTTGATAGTGGATGCTCTTGTCACATGACTGGAGACAAGGAGCTTTCTCATCTCTTACTTCTTTTATTGGTGGTGGTGTTGTGTTTGGTGGTGGAGACAAGTCTCAGATCACAGGGAAATATGATGTCACGATCCCTGTATTACCTAATCTTGAAAAAGTTAGCTATGTTGATGGGTTAAAATCAAATCTTATTAGCATTAGCTAGTTGTGTGATGATGTGGCTGATGAAGTGTGCTTCTCAAAAAAATGGTGTTAGATTGTAGATGAACACGGAAGGAACTTGCTTGTACTCCCGAGATCTAGAGACAATTGCTACATTCTTGATGTCTCTAAAGTTGTTGAATACTCCAAGTGCCACAAAGCTATTGATAAAGCTAGTGTTCTATGGCATAAGAGACTTAGGCATGTGAACTTCAAAGACCTCAAGAAGTTGTCCAAACATGAGGTTAGGAAAGGGTTGCCACCTCTTTCTGTTTCTAACTCATATGTTTATGGACCATGTCAATTAGGAAAACAATCTAGGGTGGCACACAAGAAAGTGACGAACATCGGAACAACTAAGTCTCTTCAATTGATTTAGATCGATCTTGTTGGACCAATTTAGACCTTATCTCTTGGTGGCAAGAAGTACATCTTGGTAATTGTGGATAACTACTCTATATTCACTTGGGTATGTTTTTTAAGGGAAAAATTTGATACCTTTCAACAATTCCTCACTGTGTATAAAGTAATGTTGAATAAATCTTTGTCTAGCCATGCTTTAGTCAGAACCAGAACTGATCATAGAACCGAATTTGAGAGCGCTCACTTTGATGATTTTTGTTCAACCAACAACATCAAGCATGAGTTTTTTGCTCCAATCACCTCTAAAAAAATGGTGTAGTGGAAAGAAAAAAAATCATGTTTTGATTGAGATGACTAGGGTGCTACTTAACAACAAAAACTTGGCAAAACACTTTTGGGCCGAGGCAATGAACACTGCTTGCTATATCTCAAATTGTGTGTTCCTCAGACCTGGCACTAATGTGACTCCGTATGAATTGTGGAGGGGTAAGAAGCTAATGGTAAAGTATTTCAAAGTCTTTAGGAGTGTGTGCTACATTCTACTTGATCGAGAACATCTTGCAAAGTCTTTAGGAGTGATAAATGAATCTTCTTGGGGTACTCCAACACAAGTTGGGCCTATAGAGTTTGTTTGTACCATACTTAAGGCCTCCGTATTTAGATCTCGTACAAATACTCGGGGGAGTTAAATGTAATTATGTAATAAAGGAATGGGCAAATATGTAATAAGTGAGGAGCCTTTATTCTATAAAAGGACTCATCACCCTCATAATAGGGAGATGCCATTTTCTTAGGCCATGGGAAGAGCTCTCTCACCTTCAGAAGCTCTCTCCCTTACTCCCCTCACATCTCAAAGAAATACAATATCAGTGTGGACGTAGCCCAAACCTTGGGGTGAACCATGATACATCTTGTGTTATTTACATTACTTATAGATTCACGGTTGGATTTACGTTGTTCCAAGACTTTTGGTTTTGTGCATCAACATTTGGCGCCATCTGTGGTTCTCTCAATTTTTCACCTCCGCCGTGAATCTACAGAAACCCATAACCTCCCTCATTGGGCTGTTTAAAAAAAAAAAACCTTCGTAGATCTCTCTTTTATTCAGACTTTCCAGTTTAGCTTCTTCCCAACCCATCATCTGCAGAAGTACACGCAAAACCCACAACCTGGTTTCTTCTGATAATATCATATTAGTAGAAGAATGAGATTGTTAGATAAAGACCTCCGAGTCAACACAGCCCACCCAAATCCCCAGGACCGTGAAGCTGCGGATTTCATTCTTTCTGAGGCTGAGTCATTCTCCTTTGAATCCCAGACTTTCAAGTTCATCCCCGGCAAACGTCTCGTTCTCCTCAAAACCCAACTCCGACACCGATCCGGCTCCTGAATTGTTCGCCACTCGGATCTCTCTGACTCCATTTTCCAAACATACTTGGAACTCACAGAAAATCACCAGAGCCTATCCGACGACCTCTCCAAGATCCAATCTTTCTTGACGTCATCCTTCTCCGATGCTCTGTCATGCCCGATATGCCTGGAGTGGATCCGGCCCGCCGACTCGACATGGTCCTGCACCTTCGTCAGTTTCTCCGTCTTCTACACTCTTCTGCAGATCCAGAACCCTTCGAACCACAAAGGTCATCGTCGGTGGAGACCAGCGAACTTAGCGACCTGGCCAGGGAAGCTGCAGAGCATGATGATCGATTTGCTCGACATCCTTTTAAAAACAGCAGCTGAGAAACTAAAGCACATCAGCTGTTGTTATCAGGATTAACCCAATTAGCTGTGGCTATTGATGCATCTATCAAGGTGTTGGCTACTGAGGTATTCTTTTTGCGATGAGAGAAGCAACATCTGCAACAACCAGGAGAGCCTGTATCCACTGTATTGAAGGCAGATCCTGTTACTGGATTGAGTCATCAAGAAGTGTGAGGTTGTTTCTTCATGATTCTGTGGTGCACCTCTGGTATGCCTCATGTGAATTTTCTAAACAATTTTTGTTGGATGTCCATCTTCTCGAAGTGTTCTAGTTTATGGGAAAGACCGAATACCATCTCGAAGTGTTCTATTTTCTGGGAAAAACTCAAAAAGCAAAGCCCTTGCCTCTGCCAGTATGTGAAGAACCCCAACCTCTAGAAGCTTGTCAACTTCCCAAATGCCAAGAAGGTCGCCGACAATTGTGGTTCCCCATTCTCCACATGCAAAACTTGATTAGCCTTCAATCTCAGCTACCACTTTCTTATTTATCGTCTTAATTATTAGCCTCTAATAACTAATAGTAGTGGCGTATTTTATGCTTATGGGAGATGGATTTATCATGAATTTTCGACGTCGATGAACAACAACAGCAAGAGGATGAGGTAGACGAACAAGAAATAGACGAAGAAGCCTTAAAACCCTTGCGAGCTTCTGGCCACTTTGAGTCCCCGTGGGACTTTGCTTTCTACTCCAAAACAGTCGCCCAAGAACATGCTCGCCAGAGCACCACCTCCGTCGATTCCAAGATCTCCAAAGCCCTGCAGCAGCGCCTACGACGATGCTAGATCCGAATTCGACAAACAGGCATCCAATGAAAGTGAAAAGCGCCCCAGTGCCCAACAAAGCTATCCATCAACAGCTGAAATGAAAAGAAAAAGCAACGGATGTCTGGAAATAGCAAAAGCAAAATAAGATGCGGTGGAAAAGAGAAAAAGAGAAAGCAAAAGAAAAAAGAGCCAAGCAGAAAAGAGAATAAAATCTGAGAGATTGTGATTTGAATGAGCAGGACCGCAAGTGGTAAGGGATAAACAGTAAAGAAGAGATTAATGATTAATTGGGTGCACATGCATGACAGAGACAAAAAGAGATGTCTAGTACGCAGTAGGTGCAGTATGCACCAACGATCTGCAACTGTCGAAACCTTTGTTTTGAATGATGTAATTTATTTTTCTTATGGACAAGCCCAAAATAATGGGCTGCAATGTCATGTGGAGGGCAAAGGCCCGTATGCCTAAAAGAGCCAGGCCTCTATTATCACCAACCAGGTGATCAAAAATATGCCCAGTACTACACAGTTATTTAGCAACCTGCCGCTATTACCACCAACCAGGTGATCAAAAGTACGCTCAATACTCCCAAATTATACATGAGCATTACTCATGTCAATCATACATAAACATTCATGAGCATCACTCATGTCAACATCCATGAGCATCACTCATGTCAATCAACTTTAAAAGCTTCATTTACAAAAGCTCTAGCTTCAAAAGCTTCATTTACAAGAGCTCTAGCTTTAAAAGCTTCATTTACAAGAGCTCCAGCTTCAAAAGCTTCATTTACAGAGCTCCAGCTTCAAAAGCTTCATTTACAAAAGCTTCATTTACAGAGCTTTAGCTTCAAAAGCTTCATTTACAGAGCTTTAGCTTCAAAAGCTTCATTTACAAAAGCTCTAGCTTCAAAAGCTTCATTTACAGAGCTCCAACTTCAAAGCTTCACTTGTAAAAGCTTCACCTACAAAGCTTTAAAGCAAGGTATACAAATACTGCCTCTGAACAACCGCCACTTCGGCCCATACGTGGATTGAATTTGAAGTCTCCAGCCAACAGACTCTATTGACCGAAGACTTTGGGGACCACATTATGTACCATATATTGGGTCTCAACTGGGCCTCATGAAAAATACTTGGGGGACTTAGCCCATTATCTATGTACTGAGGAGCGAGCCCTTCTTCTATAAAAGGGACTCCTTCACTTTCATTAGAGAGCACTCATTATTCATGCATTGAGGAGCGAGCCCTTATTCTATAAAAGGGACTCCCTCACCTTTATTAAAGAGCATCATCGCCAGCTGAGCAACCGCCTCGCCGCGAGCACCACTCCTAACCCATCACTTATATATTGAGGAGCAAGCCTTTATTCTATAAAAGGGACTATCTCACCATCATTAGAGAACATCAACTCTATCCTATCATTTATGTATTGAGGAGCGAGCCCTTATTCTATAAAAGAGACTCCCTCACCTTCGACGCCACAAGCTGAGCCAACCAAGGCAACATAAGCCACAAGCCGAGTAGTCTCGCAACATGTGCTACTTCTAGTTAAGCATCATTTCAGATCGAGCACCACCTTATATCGAGCATCAGTTTAAGACAAACATCTAGTTACTTCGGCCCACACATGGACTGAGTTTCAAGTCTCCAGCCAAAAGACTCTCTTGATTGAAGACTTAGGGGACTACTGTTTGTACCATACTTAAGGCCTCCGTATTTAGATCTTGTACAAATACTCAGGGGACTTAAATGTAATATGTAATAAAGGATGGGGCAAATATGTAATAAGTGAGGAGCCCTTATTCTATAAAATGACTCATCACCCTCACAATAAGGAGAGGCCATTTTTCTTAGGCCATGGGAAGAGCTCTCTGATAGGAGCATATTTATGCGACTGAGTTAGCTTGTTCTCATGCATTTATGTTGTTATTCCTTAGTTGTTTTAGTGTTTAAAGTCATTTTTGTGCAATTTCAGGTTCTAAGGACAAAGTATGCAAAAATGTGCATTTTGCAGCCTTTTGGAGCAATTTTGGGCTTGGAATAAATATCACATGCTTGGAACTAAAGGAATGGACGAAATTGAAGACCTAAAGATGAGGATTCCTACTTGAAGTAGGAAAGTTAAGCCAAGGTTTCCTATTTTGGTTTGATCTTTCCTAAATCCTAAATGTTCCAAAGTTCCAGCAACATTGAAGGTTTCCTATGCATTTTAGGACACAAATTAAGGGTTCCTTGTACCATAACAAACCTTTGCTGTGCACTCCATCCATGTTTAATTCTTGTATCAATCATCACTTCACTTTCACCTTTGAATCATTTCAACACCACTCCATTTTACCCATGCTTTGCATCATTACTTCACTTTCACCTTTGAATCATTTCAACACCACTCCATTTTACCCATGCTTTGCATCATTACTTCACTTTCACTTTTGAATCATTTCAACACCACTCCATTTTACCCATGCTTTTCCTTGCACTTCCTCTATAAAAGGAAGTGTGTGTAGCATAAATTGAGTTCATACTTTGTTAGATCATTCACTCCCATTTCAACACAACCTTCATCCAAACACATCCATTCATCTTCACATCCATTCCTCCATACAAACAAACCTTCAAACACTCACCAACACCTTGTGCCGTAGCAAAGGAAGGGAAGGAAAGTGCTTGGACGTGCTTGCTGTCCAACTTGGATCGTTGGAGCGTTTAGGTGTTTTCTTTCTTTTGTTTCTAATGTTTAAATTCATTTCCTTTCGTTTTGTTGTAAATATGAGTGGCTAAACCCCTCTTGGCTAGGGGTGATTTCAAAGCCATGATTATGTGTGCAATATAATTTGATAAATTCTAGTTATGAACTCCTAAATCGTGAATGCAATTGGCTTAACTATTTGATTGATAACTTATTTGTATTTTTTAATTAAGGGTCGACACATAATTGGCATGCATAAATCCATTGCTAGAATATAATGTTGGAAATGTGCCCTAAAACCAATCATGTGATGATACTTTACGGACATTTCACATGTTAAACTAATCTAGTTTAATATCAAGGGCAAAGATTATTGTTTTAAGCCGTCTCATATAAATGTTATATGCTTAAACGATAAGTCCAAGGAATATGTAATTAGGAGAATGTAATTTAAACAAGTTAGATTTATGAGACCATTCTCTTTCGTATACATATCCTAAACGTTCCTGATCATAGGATTGCCAATTGGGCATTAACAGTCCATTAAGATCAGTACGTGCTGTGTCTTCTCTCATGGAGAGTGACTGGTCTCGAGTCATTGGTGTGATTGACACCAAGACAAGCATGTAGGTGCTCAATAGCGAATGAGTCCACTGAACACGATCAACGAAGAGTTCTCATAATCATGTCACATGAGAACTCATGGTTGGGATAATGCAAAGTAGTCATTTAACCTGAGGCATCATAGTTGTCTTGTGGTTAGGTCCTTGATCTTTGATTATGTCAAAGTCACTCCATTCGCGGGTATCCACAGCATAGTTGGGGTTAAACCAGTTAGCCATGGAGGCAAGTGAATGCGCAACAAGGGATCTCTAACCTTCAAACCGTTTGAGGGAGAATACTCTATGATATGATTAAGAATCTGTGGCCAGAGTATGAATGAGATTTAGGAAGTCGTTCCAAATCACATTCAAAGTAATCATAAGTAAATGAATCACATTGGATAGTAGACATGAATAAACTATCAAACCAAACAATGTGGTCAAGTGTATTGTATTAGAGAAAGACCGTATTGCATTGTAATCCTAAACTGAATAGGTTCTCCACCTCTTCTAATTAGCTTGGGTAACCATGACATACTGCTAGGTGTCACTCATGGTTTGTGGAAGCCCTAAACGTGTATAATCACTAAAGGGAGAATTGAAAGTAAGTTTCAATTCACAATCGATTTGAAAGAGTTCTAATCGCCCACTGCCTCGCTAAAAGGAACCTAATGGACCGTACACCGTGTAAGGTAGAGATTGAAGAAACAACGGAGATGAGTAAGGATAACTAAATGGTTTAATTATTTATTTATGGCTAGGATTAATTAATATGTTAATTAATCAAACGAATAAGTTCGTTATAGACCTAGGGTTATTTTTTGGCGGCAAGGCCCAATGGGATTTGAATGTCAAGCCCATTAACTCAAGTTGTATGACAACTTGAATAAACAAAGGGCTTGAAAGCCCAATAAATCCTTAAGGCCGGCCATTTAGAGGAGGGTAGTGAACTTGCTTTAATTACAAGTTTGCCACTCCAATGAAGGAAGGTATAAATATGACTTTATAGCCAAAATTCATTTAGGGTTTTCTTTTGGGGAAAGGATGAGAACACAAGCTCTCTTTTCTCTCTAAAGAGGCCGGCCACCCTAGAGGAAAATAGCTAGCAATCTTACTTCCTCTCGGTCACTCATTTCTTCATCAATCTTTCCTTGGTGTGGAGACTTAGAGGTTCTCAATTTTGAGAACTTGGAGAAACCTATTCTTCCATCCAAATCCATGGATCTAAGAAGCAAGGAATGAAGGCCCTATCTCTTGGGTGATTATCCTTTGCTTTTGCAAAGAGGAATCTACAAAGGCATAAATTTCTCAACTCACTTTCTTTTGAGTTAAGTCTTGGTTCACCTAACTACTAGGCTTTGAATTTAATGGGTAATGTTTTGTTTTGAGTGCATGCAAGCATGATTCCGCCTTTAATTTGTTAATTGCATGCTATAGATGTTGCTCAAATGAACATGTTTTTCACAAAATTTCCTTCAAGTGGTATCAAAGCCTAGGTCTAGTAGTTGGTGAATCCTTTTGGGTTTTGTAGTTCATAGTTTTTGATTTGAATGTTGTAATTGTTACAAGCTTTATTCTTGCTTCTTTGAATATAAATTTTGTTAGAAAATTTGCCATCTCAAATGTTGTAGATGTAGTTCATATGAGCATGAATTTTGGAGCTAAAATTTGGTGCCATGTTTTTGGGGATTTTCGGCCAAATCCAAAGGGTGGATTTTTGGGTTCTTGTTTGTCTTATTAAAAGTGTTTTAAGGTGACTTTTGGAACCCCTAAGTACCCTAGGATGTTAACCCCATTTTGAGTACTGAAAATTTGAGTTTTATTGATTGAAAACATTCATGGAGCTCTTATGGGTTTTCATGGATGTTCTTCAATGTTCTTCGTATGTTCTTGCCAAGAACAAAAAGGTTTGATGTTAAGATTCAAAGTTTTAGTTAATTTCATAAAGTCTTTGTTTTGTGTTGGTTGGTGTGAAATTTCTATCAACAAGACATTTATTTAAAAGGTGATGGAAATGTTGATAGAGTGTTTGAATTAATGTACATAATTGATATTTTTCCTTACACACCTATATCACACCAACCCTATTCCACTTGCATGGCTTTATGACTGTTGAAAAATTTTCAAAATTTTGTGGCTTCACTCTCTATAACCAGCCACCCTATTAAAATAGGGTTCTTTTGGGGCTTTTATGTAATTACACAAAGTTTTGATACTTTTGTGTATTTGCAATTTGACCCAAAAGTTTACGTATTTACGTAAAGGCCCAAAATCATTAAAGGACAAATTGTTGTGTTCCTTTAATGAAGTTTTTGAATTTGTTGAAATTTTTGGGTTCTAGTTGTAATTACATGAAGTAATGGACTTTTGTGTTTTTACAAAATGAGCTCAAAAGTTTAAGTTTTGCAACATAGCCCAAAAAGTTGAGGTTATTGCATTTTGGCCCAAATTAGGTTGAGAACAAAATGGTTTTGTCTCTTTAAATGAGAATTGGATTTTCATTTCATTTAGCTCCATTTAAATCAATTCTATGGATACAAAAACCAAATGACAAAGTTGCATTCAAAGTTTAATTAGTTAAAGCGTTAATTAATTAAAGGGTGATTATGAACCTAAGCCTACGATAATTGAGCTATGTGAAAGGCCGTCTCAAATTTGTTTGAACCATGGGAATGTGTAGATTAGATTTTGGTTGTAATTTGATATGATCAAATGTTGTAAAAGAGCATAAGCTCTTCTTTACTTTGAAGTACTCATTTTCTTGTTTTATTTGATATGCATGAAATTGGAGTAGTTGGGTCCAACGCCCAATAGGAAAAACACGCCTTAATATGATTAAACGCATAACTAAAATCAATCACCATCCCTAGAACGAGATTCAACACTAGGCTCGTGTTGGATCCAATCAAAGGTTCATAGTCACCCTAAGGCCCTAAGGCAACTATATAGTCCATCAATGAATGCAAACCTTATGTTAGTAGTACCATATACTCTTGCTTTAAAAACCATTTTACAAGCATAGTGGGAGTATCATGTACAACTAAATCAATCACATGGACCAATAGTTGTAATAGGACCAAATTGTTTTAATAAGATTAAAATGAATGTTTATATATGATGAGACCTAAAATCCTCAACCAAACCATTATTAAGTTGATAAACGTGAGAGTGCTTTGAACACTCTTTCGTGGCCTTCCACTGTGGTAGGCTCCGATCATTTGTGACTCGTACACTGACTTCACCCTATCATGGGGGAGTACAAAGTGCATGCTTACACTTAGGATGAATCCTATACGCATACATGATGTTGTGAAGGTAGGCAACGAGAATGATCAACATCATATAATTATGAGGTTGTTCTTGAACCCCTACCCGAACTTGCATGGTGGGAATGACTTAACTAAGTGCAATGGAGCCAACATCATATCATTGTGAGGCTTCATTCTCTAGAGGCCAAATAAGATGGGTACCTGCAAGAGATGCAAATGAGTAAGTGTACTCTCTCATTATTATTGATGCTAGCCAACATCATATCATTGTGAGGTGGGCTTGGTAATGATGAGTCTCCCATACCCTACTAAGAGTTTCCTCCAAAACTCTCGAATTCCGATGAGGGATATGGAATTTACCAAAAATAGTGGGTGGTGCTATTTGATTTAAAGACCCGTATCAAATGGCTTAAAATCAATCAATTTATATTCGTTATGTAATTGTTTACCAATATATTTGCAAACGCTATCCAAAACTTGACAAAGAAAAGCCGAATGCTTTAGTTTCCGGACTTGGTACCACAATCCCAAAGATTGTCTTAAATGGATTGTATATGTACCTAAGTAGTCTAATCCTCACAATCTTCCTATTGATAATGTATCATTGGAAGAACATGTTAGATAAGTCTATCATAAAGAGGACAACACTTTTAATGTCATAGTTCTTCACTTACAAATCGTTGTATGAAGAAATAAGAGTTGCTTTGAACAATCCTTAGCTAATGCAAACACTAGTGCTTATTTCTTTTTTAAATGAACAAAGAACTTGAGAAGAAAGCACAAGGGCATGGACACTTTATGTGCCATGATTCTTCACTTACAAATTGTTGTATGAAGAAATGAGAGTTGCCTTGAACAACTCTTGAAAGTTTGTAATTATGTTTAGAACATAATGGTTGGTTGACAAAAATAGTCCATCAACATATGATGATTTTGAATCATTGAGTGTTGAAGTGTTAAACCACTTCTAGAAACGGAAACTAGGCAAGGACTTCACCTTTGTGTCCCTATCCAAATGGTTCACTAAGTTTATTGTAAACTATACAGTGAACAATAACCACACACTCTCCAAATCGTTTGATGTGTATAACACAATTGAAATAAGTTTCAAGAGAGATAGTGGGAGTTTAGGGACCATGACTATTGTAGTCAAAAGGAGAAGTCAAATGAAGTAAGCGAAATAAACTCCAAGGGAACAAACTTTCTTTATGAAAGGATGGACATTGGAAGGGGTATTTGCGAGAAATGTCTTGCAAGTGTCAAGAACACACCTTTCGAAGGTGTTGTAAATTGTTCTTGAAAAGTTCAAAACAGTTGGTTCTTCTACTTGAATGCTTGATTCCGTATTAGTAACTATGTTTTACAATCATTGTAAAAGTGTGGCTAATAAAAAGAAGAAGATTAATGAGAGAAGAGAAAGTACTTCACATTCGGAATGTGAATCAAATGTAGATCTCTGCAAAAGTAGATGGTACTTACTTCCTCATATGAACTACCAAAGAAATTGGAAAAACCAAAGATTGTCTTTATATTCCAATTTAAGGAACTTAATTCCATCACTATAAGGGATGGATGAATGTTTTGTTTGACAAAACATTGTTCTTTATTAATGAATGATTAGATTATTGTAATCTAATTGATTGTCTCTATAGTAGAGATGATATGGTAGTGTTAACTGTTTAGAATATAACGATGCTTAAAACCCAAAAGGTTGCAAGGTGGTGACTAATCCCAACTGAGTTGTGATACTTCTAAAACATAAATTATGAGTTGGTCATAGATGGATGCTTTGGATCGTTAGATCCGGATCCAATGCCTTCTTGTTAAAATTGTATAGAGGCAAAATGTTTGAATCTTTATTCTTTTGGAAAGGAAGAAAGAATCACAAAGTTGTTGAGGTTAATTCACTTAGATGTTAGTGGCACTTGTCCACAACATAATACTACTCATGTTGTATGACATTCACCGAAGATCGCTCTCGGTTGGACTATCATTTATTTTGAATAAACACAAGTCCGAATACTTTGCAAAAGGTTTCAAAGAATTCAAGAAATGTAAGTTGATGAGTAAGATGTCTAAAGTATTTACCTCTTTAGATTTGATCCAAGGGAAGGTAACACTTTAGAATAGTTTCCTTGAAAGATATCAAGGAAAGAAGCATCATATGATAATGGATTTCTCCATTAAGAGAAGAACGAACTCGAATAAGATTTAGTTCGTTGGATGTTATCAATTACCCATATATAGGATATATACTTCTAAAACAATACGATTGTCAATTAGAAGATCTACAAAAATTTTCATGACTCCATAGGATGTAGTTGGAAAGAAAGACAAATCTTAATCATGTTAAGATTTGGGGTTGTGTGCTAATAAGCAATATTTGTTTAAAATTATCTTGTTGGTATCCTTATATTAACATTTGGATATCACTTCTATAAACCAACTAACAAATGTTGTTTGTTGGGTAGTTCATTGTAATCCTACACTAGGATTTGCCTAAGATAGAGCAAACGAGGGATATAACTCAAAGAATGGGTTCTTTGAGAAACAAGATAGTGATCAACAAATATAATAACCTAGTTCCTATACCACAAGCTCCAAGGTAGTCGAGAAGGATTTATAAACTGTCTCAGTTGAATAGTTTGAACTTTATGACTATGTCATAGAGTTACACCTCTTAATTCGAAAGAAATAAGAATGAAAATCCTTATGACTACATTAAGTGTATATACGATATATACTCAAGGAAATGGTAAAGTACCATTTGACCCGAAATAATGAAACCTCCATAGCTAATTAGTAGCTTAAGGTGACTACAATTAAAGAGATTGGTTGACTTGGAAGAAACCATCTTTGACGTAGTCTTGGTTTCAATTAATTCGAAGATTGCTAGCTACAACTAAATGGTGATTCAATGTTTGCACATAATATGGGTTTCCGAAACCATTATTAAGATAGTCTTGATAATATATGTCTAAAACTATGAATCACAAGACATTTAAGTTGTAGAGATCCAACCACCATGGATCTTAGCAAGCTAGTGGGAGTTATAAACGTCTTATGAGAGAAAGATCAAATCGTTTGATTTCTCATAAAGATGTAAATGAATCTTTTGTTTACTAGGTTTACAAAAGATTAGTGGGAGTTAATCATGTTCCTAAATTTGAATATATATATATATACAAATATATGATATATTAATTTTGGAAATGAAAAAGAATACTTCTTCGTTAAAGTTATGACTTTAAACATTCTATAACGATAGAATGTATATGGGAGACATAGTCTATAAACATGGGATGTAAATCTATAATAATAGATTTCAGGATATAATTGGATTATATCAAGCCCTAATGATAGACAAAAGATGCTAGGAAGTTTCTCATATGATGATAAACTTCAATCAGAAGAACAACTCTAGTAAGACTAGGAGGTAGCTCTTCTCAAAGGGAACGTACCCTTTGACTCCCAAAGAAATAATGCGTAAATAGAATCCTTTATGCATACGTAGAAAAGGTGATTTATGTATTTCATATTGTATGAAAACATTGATACGAGTTTTACCTAGAAAGGTACAAGACGATACCAGTGCAAGCCCAGGATCAGAACCATGGCAACTGTCAAGTGAGTCCTTGAGTATTTAAGAAATACTAAAGGATAGATTCCTCAAAGAATGAGGAAGAATTAGAGTAACGAAATGGAAGCGTAAATGTATTAGATTATGAATCTAATCCATCATTGGATGTTTCTTCATTATGAATGAAGAGATAATCAGATATCTCTTTACTATGACTAAAAGAGATATTTGGATGGAAACATTAAAAGTAATGACTTTAGTGTGTTCCATTGTGAATGCAAAATATATTGCCATATAGAAGCTTACAACAATGTTGTTTGGATGGGAAAGTTCATTTATGAACTCTCTATTCGGTTCCAACCAGAAAGTGTCTCTAGTGTACCGACACTACGACACTAATGGGGCGATAGCTCAAGCCAGGGAATCAAGGTCTCATCACGATCCGAACTCAAATGAGAGACTGAACCACATGATTGAGAATCATGTATAATGGTGACATCGTTATTCTCAAGGTTTCTTCTATAGATAACATATAGATATCCACTGTCTAGGCCTACTACTCAGCCATTTTTGAAATGACTATAGAAGAGGTATCATCACTGATAACCAAGCTGATTGGCTCTAGTGCAAGTAGGAGATTGTTGGAAATGTGCCCTAAAACCAATCATGTGATGATACTTTACGGACATTTCACATGTTAAACTAATCTAGTTTAATATCAAGGGCAAAGATTATTGTTTTAAGCCATCTCATATAAATGTTATATGCTTAAACGATAAGTCCAAGGAATATGTAATTAGGAGAATGTAATTTAAACAAGTTAGATTTATGAGACCATTCTCTTTCGTATACATATCCTAAACGTTCCTGATCATATGATTGCCAATTGGGCATTGACAGTCCGTTAAGATCAGTACGTGCTGTGTCTTCTCTCATGGAGAGTGACTGGTCTCGAGTCATTGGTGTGATTGACACCAAGACAAGCATGTAAGTGCTCCATAGCGAATGAGTCCACTGAACACGATCAACGAAGAGTTCTCATAATCATGTCACATGAGAACTCATGGTTGGGATAATGCAAAGTAGTCATTTGACCTGAGGCATCATAGTTGTCTTGTGGTTAGGTCCTTGATCTTTGATTATGTCAAAGTCACTCCATTCGCGGGTGTCCACGGCATAGTTGGGGTTAAGCCAGTTAGCCATGGAGGCAAGTGAATGCGCAACAAGGGATCTCTAACCTTCAAACCGTTTGAGGGAGAATACTCTATGATATGATTAAGAATCTCTGGCCAGAGTATGAATGAGATTTAGGAAGTCGTTCCAAATCACATTCAAAGTATTCATATAAGTAAATGAATCACATTGGATAGTAGACATGAATAAACTATCAAACCAAACAATGTGGTCAAGTGTATTGTATTAGAGAAAGACCGTATTGCATTGTAATCCTAAACTGAATAGGTTCTCCACCTCTTCTAATTAGCTTGGGTAACCATGACATACTGCTAGGTGTCACTCATGGTTTGTGGAAGCCCTAAACGTGTATAATCACTAAAGGGAGAATTGAAAGTAAGTTTCAATTTACAATCGATTTGAAAGAGTTCTAATTGCCCACTGCCTCGCTAAAAGAAACGTAATGGATTGTACACCGTGTAAGGTAGAGATTGAAGAAACAACGGAGATGAGTAAGGATAACTAAATGGTTTAATTAGTTATTTATGGCTAGGATTAATTAATATGTTAATTAATCAAACGAATAAGTTCGTTATAGACCTAGGGTTAGTTTTGGGCCGCAAGGCCCAATGGGATTTGAATGTCAAGCCCATTAACTCAAGTTGTATGACAACTTGAATAAACAAAGGGCTTGAAAGCCCAATAAACCCTTAAGGCCGGCCATTTAGAGGAGGGTAGTGAACTTGCTTTAATTACAAGTTTGCCACTCTAACGAAGGAAGGTATAAATATGACTTTATAGCCAAAATTCATTTAGGGTTTTCTTTTGGGGAAAGGATGAGAACACAAGCTCTCTTTTCTCTCTAAAGAGGTCGGCCACCCTAGAGGAAAATAGCTAGCAATCTTACTTCCTCTAGGTCACTCATTTCTTCATCAATCTTTCCTTGGTGTGGAGACTTAGAGGTTCTCAATTTTGAGAACTTGGAGAAACCTATTCTTCCATCTAAATCCATGGATCTAAGAAGCAAGGAATGAAGGCCCTATCTCTTGGGTGATTATCCTTTGCTTTTGCAAAGACGAATCTACAAAGGTATAAATTTCTCAACTCACTTTCTTTTGAGTTGAGTCTTGGTTCACCTAACTACTAGGCTTTGAATTTAATGGGTAATGTTTTGTTTTGAGTGCATGCAAGCATGATTCCTCCTTTAATTTGTTAATTGCATGCTATAGATGTTGCTCAAATGAACATGTTTTTCACAAAATTTCCTTCATATAAGGAAGTTTCACATAATCGTTGCAAACTTATATTCACATGTAGTGAAGGTCGCTTATAAACGATCGCGTTAAGTTCAATTCCTAGCATGAGTGACATGATGTCATAGTTGCAAGTGCTTTGTCAATGCTTATGATTTTCATTAAACGTAATGATCTTTGATTGTATCTCTATTATGATGTCATGTAGGGAACTTTAGAAGAATGTTTTGGGTTGTCAAATGATGTCATCTAATCCAATAAAACAAGGAAAATCTGAGAGTTAATTAGCGATGTCATGGTTAATTTGGAGCATTGTCTTTCATAATTCAATGAAGTAGTAACTGGAAATCGAGTTGTTTGCATACATATCATGTGTGGAGAAAAAGCCTCTAGCTATCCCATCCATCATCTTATTTCTCAAATTTGTTTTACAATCTGTCTAGTTTTTCATACTTGTTTGTTTGTTTCAACTTCGTCCAAAACTCAATCCCCCTTTACTTGAGTGTGTCTAATTAGTTAGAATCTGTTTTAATTTGTGTTTTTAAATGTTTTGATTCAAGTATAAGTCAATTTTCGTCCAAAGTCATTCCTAGTGTCTAGTTTAAGTTTATTTAGTTGTTTTAAGCTGTTTTGAGTATTTTAAGTTTGCTTTGAGTCTTGTGAGTCTTGTTAAAGTGTTTTTAAATTTAGTTTTATGTTTTTGAGTCAGTTTAGAGGTTATTAGCAAGCCCTCCTAATCCCCGGTCCAGAACGATCCCTACTTATACTTGTACTACAATTGTCAAAAGAGGGTTAAATTTGTGTGTTAAGATAATTTTAACATCAAGTTTTTGGCACCGTTGCCGGGGATTAGCAACTTTGCTAATCCTTTATTATTTCTTTTTGTTTATTTTCATGTATTTTTGTTCCTAGTTGCTGATTTTACTTATTTTCTTGTTTTAGGTGGTTTATGACTCGAAGTTCTCAACCTATTCATAAGCACATCTTTGAATTTGACGACGATTTTGAACGAACTTTGAGACGAGCAAGGAATCAACAAGATCCCCAACCATCTTAACCTGCACCAGATCTTGAAAAAGACAAAGTAAAGAGCAAGAGGAGGCCACGACAAGGACTTTTGAAGAAGTCCAAGATATGGCAGTAGACAATCGAACAATCAAGGAGCTTTCCGCTTCGGGATTGGATAATGCTCTACCTTTATGCATTCAATATCCAAGGGCGGCCCAAAACAAGACCAACGAGTTCAAATTAAAGTCCAGTTTATTGTATCATATTCCTAAGTTCCATGGGTTGTCCATGGAAGATCCTAATAAACATTTGAAGGAGTTCGAGGTTGTTTGTTCGAGCATGACCCCTGTGAATGTTGATGGGAGCATTCTGAAAATGAAGCCTTTTCCCTTTTCTCTCTTGGAAAAGGCTAAAGATTGGTTGTATTAGCTAGCCCCCGGAACTGTCACATCATGGAGAGTATGAGACGGGCATTTTTGGAGAAGTTTTTCCCAACTTCTCGAGTCATTCTACTACGCAAAAGGATTAGTGGCATTCAGCAAAACCAAGGTGAATCCTTTCACACTTACTATGAGTGTTTTAAAACCCTTGTTGCTTCATGTCCACAGCACCAGATGAAGGAGGAGCTTCTTTTTCAATATTTCTACGAAGGGTTTCTACCAATTGAACGCCAAATGTTAAACGCCTCAGCAGGAGGAGCTTTGGTGGACAAAACAACCATGGCTGCCAAGACCTTAATTGCTAATCGAGCATTGAATGCTCAACAATATGAAGGTGTTGGTCAAAGAGACAACCCACGGCAGCAACAAGTTAATGAGGTAAGTGCTATTTTCGAACTTCAAAATCAAATGGCTAATCTTACTACTCTTTTTTCACAAGTGGTTGAAAAACCAAAAGAACAAAGTGTAGCTGCTTGTGGCGTGTGCTCTATGAATGAACATCTCACGGATAAATTCCCTCAATTGATCGAGAACGGAGGGTGGGAATCTGCCAATGCCGTGGGTTTTGGGAGTCAAAACCAACCAAGGAATGATCCGTTCTCGAATACATACAATCCAAGTTGGAGAGATCATCCAAATTTCAAATGGAGGGAGCCCCAACAAACCCAACAACAAAGTGCATTCAGACAACAACCTCCAGGATTCTATCAAAGGCCGTATGCACCCTCACAACCCCAAACACAACCTGCCCAAAATAACTCAGGTTCGTCTTTTGATAATGCTCAAGTTATTCAGCTACTAACTACATTGGTTAAGGGTCAGGAAAATCAAACCAAAGATATGCACAATTACTCCAAGGAAGTGCAAAATCAAGCTCGAGAGGTGACTGAATTGAAGAGACAGATGGGAGAAATGGCTGAGTTCATGGGGCAATTTAGTAGAGAGCCAGGTAAGTTACCTAGTTCGATGGATGTGAATCCAAAGGGAGGCTTCGAATCTGCCAAAGCCATCACCTTGCGAAGTGGACAAGAAGTTGGATCTGATCCCAGCCCATCTAAATCCAATCAAAAGGAGGACGAAAAGATGCAATCTGAGGTGAAAGAACAAGGCCTGCCCTCGTCAAGGATTGAGCAATCGTTGCCGCAGCCACCTACACACCCTAATTCGACCACCAAAGGTAAGTTGGTTCGAATTTCATGACTTCTAATTCCATTCCAACCAATGCACCATTTCCTCGCAGGTATATGCAATCAAAGAAGGATGAGAGTGACAAAGACATCCTTGACACATTTAGAAAGGTGCAAGTCAACATTCCACTTCTAGATGCAATTAAACAAGTCCCTAAGTATGCTCAGTTCTTGAAGGAGCTGTGCACTACAAGGAAGAGGGCTTCAAACAAAGAGGTGGTAAGGGTAAATGAGAATGTCTCAGCTGTGTTGCAACGAAAACTACCTCCTAAGTGCAAAGATCGAGGCAGTTTTACAATTCCTTGTGTTATAGGAAATACTCGCTTTGAATCTGCCATGTTATAGGAAATACTCGCTTTGAATCTGCCATGTTAGATCTAGGTGCATCAATAAATGCCATGCCTTATTCAATATATGCATCTATGAACTTGGAAGAATTAAAAAATGATGGAGTGATCATTCAACTGGCCGATAGATCTAATGCGTATCCAAAAGGTGTTTTGGAGGATGTTTTAGTGCAGGTGGACCACCTAGTCTTTCCGGCGGACTTCTACGTGCTTGAAATGGAAGACTCGAACCATTCCTCTCAATTACCAATATTACTTGGTCGACCATTCATGAAGATTGCCCGTACAAAGATAGATGTATTCAAGGGAACATTGACCATGGAATTTGATAGGGAAGTTATTGATTTCAATATTTCTGATGCTATGAGATATCCTCATGATGGTCATGCTATGAGATATCCTTATGATGGTCACTCTTGTTTCTCTATTGATGTGATTGACTCTTGGGCGCAGGAATTCCTTGATGATTTGAATGAGGATGCATTTGAAAAGACTCTCACGCAAAGCATTGGACTAAAAAATGAAAGGTTGGCACTTAGGCATGCACACGACAACAACAAGGAACATCTTGCCATGCCTATTCAAGAAGAATTAGTGGAGATGGTTGCTGCCCTAGAGTCAAATCCAAGGCATATTGGTAAGTCTCCTAACCTAATTTCAATTCCCATTTTGACTAACAAGTTGCTTCCTTCTGTAATCCAGCCCCCTTCCCTAAAGCTTAAACCATTGCCTAGCCATTTGAAATATGTGTTTTTGGGAGAGCAAGAGACGCTGCCCATCATCATCTCTTCTTCACTCATTGCACAAGAGGAGGACAAGTTGGTGAGGGTGCTTTGGGAATACAGAACTTCCATTGGGTGGACATTGGCCGATATCAAGGGAATTAGCCCTACCACTTGTATGCATCGAATACTCTTGGAAGAAGGAGCCAAACCATCTTGAGAAGCACAACGTCGGCTCAATCCACCCATAATGGACGTTGTGAAGAAGGAAATCATAAAGCTACTAGATTGTGGAGTGATTTACCCAATTTTTGATAGCCATTGGGTCTCGCTGGTCCAAGTTGTTACTAAGAAGTCCGGAGTCACTGTGGTAAAAAATGAAGATAATGAGCTTGTGCCCACCCGAATCCAAACTGGATGGAAAGTTTGTATTGACTATCGGAAGCTCAATGCTACGACAAGAAAATATCATTTCCCGCTGGCCTTTATTGATCAAATGCTGGAAAGGTTATCCGGTCATTCATTTTATTATTTTCTTGATGGCTATTCGGGTTATAATCAGATTGTGATAGCTCCCGATGACCAAGAAAAGACTACCTTCACATGTCCCTTTGGTACCTTTGCTTATCGACGCATGCCGTTTGGGCTATGCAACGCACCAGCCATATTCCAAAGGTGTATGGTAAGTATTTTCTTAGAATTTGTAGAAAAGATCATTGAAGTGTTTGTGGATGACTTTAGTGTCTTTGGTGACTCATTTGATGCATGCTTGAATAATCTTACTCTGATCTTACAACGATGCATCGAAACTAATCTTGTCTTGAATTGGGAAAAGTGCCATTTTATGGTAAAACAAGGTATAGTTTTGGGGCATATCATATCAGAAAAAGGGATTGAGGTTGATAAATCTAAAATAGATCTTGTACGTCACTTACCCTCTCCCACTTCGGTGAGGGCAGTTTGTTCTTTTCTTGGCCATGCAGGATTTTATAGGAGATTCATCAAGGATTTCTCAAAAATCACCCAACCCCTTTGCCATTTACTCCAAAAGGAAGTAGCCTTCGAGTTCAACAAGGAGTGTGAGACCGCTTTCAAAACCCTCAAGGACATGTTGACGTCGGCCCCCATCATCATGCCACCAGATTGGAGCCTTCCATTTGAGCTAATGTGTGATGCATCTGATTATGCCATTGGTGCTGTTTTAGGCCAAAGGAGGAACAAACAGCCCCACGTCATCCACTACGCTTCCCAGCCACTAAATGATGCTCAATTGAATTATTCTACCACTGAGAAAGTACTTCTTGCAGTTGTATTTGCTTTAGATAAATTTCGTTCATACTTACTTGGCATTATAGTGATTGTATATTCTGACCATGCAGCGTTGAAGTACCTCCTCACTAAGAAGGGGGCCAAACCAAGGTTGATTCGTTGGATGCTCCTACTTCAAGAGTTCAACATTGAAATAAGAGATAAAAAGGGGAGTGAAAACGTGGTGGCTGACCACTTTAGCCGTTTGGTGCATGAGGAGGACTCCTTACCCATTCTAGAGACCTTCCCTGATGAGCAATTGCTGTCCCTAAAGGTAAGGGAGCCCTGGTATGCTGATTTGGTCAATTATTTGGTCACAAAACAAGTTCCTAGCACTCTAGATAAATACAAGCGTGATAAACTCAAAAATGATGCACGATTTTATGTGTGGGATGATCCATATTTGTGGAAGTATTGTCCTGACCAGATTTTTCGTAGATGTGTGCACAATTCCGAGTTTAATTCAATTCTTGCATTTTGCCGTAGTTATGCATGTGGGGGTCATTTTGGCACCCAAAGGACAGCCTTTAAGGCTTTAGAGAGTGGTTTCTATTAGCGTACATTGTTTAAGGATGCTAGAACATTTTGTATAACTTGTGATAGATGCCAAAGAACAGGTACAATCGGTGCCAAAAACCAAATGCCGCAAACCCCCATCTTTAATGTGGAGATCTTTGATGTATGGCGTATAAATTTCATGGGACCCTTTCTGCCCTCATATGGTTTTACTTATATTTTGCTAGCCATTGATTATGTGTCGAAATGGGTGGAAGCTAAAGCCGCCCATACTAACGATTCTAGAGTGGTGGCAGATTTTATCAAGGCTAACATCTTTTCCAGATTTGGCATGCAAAGGGTGTTCATAAGTGATGGAGGCTCCCACTTTTGCAATCGCACCATTGAGGCGCTGTTTAAAAAGTACAATTGAAGCATCGGGTTTCCACGCCATACCATCCTCAAACAAGTGGCCAAGCCGAAGTCTCGAATAGAGAAATCAAGCAAATCTTGAAGAAGACTGTTGGGCCAAACCAGAAGGATTGGAGCTTGCATTTAGATGATGCACTGTGGGCATATCGCACTACTTACAAAACACCTCTAGGGATGTCTCCATTTCGACTAATCTACGGCAAGCCGTGTCACCTACCTGTGGAACTGGAGCACAAAGCGCATTGGGTTGTGAAAATATTCCATTTGGACTTAGATGCTGCTAGAATGAATAGGAATCTCCAACTAAATGAACTTAAGGAGATACGAAACGAAGCCTATGATAATGCATGAATTTACAAGGAGAAAACAAAGGCGTTTCATGACAAAATGATTCGGGGAAAAACATTCTCAATTGGACAGAAAGTGCTACTATTCAATTCCTGTCTACGATTGTTCCCTGGTAAGTTACGGTCTAAGTGGATTGGGCCATTTGTTGTCACTAATGTTTTTCCCCATGGTGCAGTCCAAGTTAAAAGCTTAAGGAACGGCGACGAATTCAAAGTGAATGGGCATCGCCTGAAGCTATACTATGAGAGTGATGTGGGGCAGATTGTGGAAGAAATCCCACTCAGTGTCGTTGGCCCTATCCAAGCTTAGAAGGAAGTTTCATCCGGCTACAAGACATTAAAGCAAGAGCTTCTTGGGAGGCAACCCATGTTTTGCGTTCCTAAAAACCTTCCCTTTTCTGCAAATTTATTTTGCCATGATTGTCATTTTTGTTTGTTGCTTGTTTAATTGTTTTTGTTGTGGGTTTATTTTTGAAACATTGACAGATATGCAAGGTATTTTACATTAAAATTCATTGAAAATGAACAGGAGGCAGAAAAATACAAGAGGGAGTATTCACAAAGGCTGCTTGGGAGAAGTCTCAGTAGTCGGCGAAGCATTAGCAGTCGGCAGAGCCACAGAAGGAAGAGGTATCAGAGGTTGATCATTTGGAGCTTCACTACGCGGTACAGCCCCAGGAGACGAAGGCAAATGCTGTTGGAACAAACCCACAAACCTCTGATGATCAAGTAAAATCTGACCATCAGATTCCTGCATCTGGTCAATCTTCCTCTTCATGTTTGTAGCATAGTTATGTGCAAGCTTGTGTAACTGTTTATTCTCATGCTTGAGCCCTCTAATCTCCTATTTGAGACTCATGACTTCAGCCGCCAATGATTCAACCCGACGAGTTCGAGCAAATAGACGTTGGGCCATATTAGACACAGAACCCGCACATTGCACATTGAGAGCCAGAGAATCCTTAACAGCCAACTCATCAGACCGTTTGGAAAGTAGTATGTTATCTTTGGGAGTGACAAGGTTCCGGGCCACCACTGCAGCGGTCATATCATTCTTCATCATCGAATCCCCAACGGTAAGAGGACCAGTAGGGGATATGAAGGATGGACGCCATATGTTGTCTGGAGAAGGCATGGATGCCTCTTCACCAAGGTTCAAGTGAAAACGACGATCGGAGGGGCATACATTTTCAAAGGTGTTGAAGAAAAAAGAGGTCGGACAAATCGAGATCTTAGAAGTGCAATGAAGGGAGTTTCTATAGGTAGAAATTCAAGTGTGCTTAGAAACGAACTGCTTATCCTCTATAAAAATCAGCACTTGATGGGATTTCAGAGATCGAAGAGGCGAGCTCAGAAATCGAAGAGGCTAATTCAAAAATTGAAGAGGCACTAGCTTTCTCAAAAGCTGGGCTTGCTTAGAAATCACGGGCCATCCTCTATTCCAGATTTGTCCGCACTTGTCACATGCAACCTCTGCACTCGACGGAGCTCAGAAATCGAAGAGGCAAGCTCAAAAATCGAAGAGGCATTTGCTTTTCCAGACGTGTCAGCATCTGTCACATGCACACTCAGCTTGCGGAAATCACGGGCAATTTGTCGAAGCGCCGATTTCAGATATCGAAGAGGCATTTGCTTTTCCAAACGTGTTAGCATATGTCACATGCATACTCAGCCTTGCGGAAATTACAGGTAATCTGTCGAAGATTTCTAGTGACGTAGAAAGCACATGAAGATTACTATTCAATCATCTAACGGTTGCCGACAAAAGTGAAAGAATAGTACCGGTTATTAATTCATATAAATGTCAACCTTCACCCCCCATTGCAAGGCAGACATACATAACCCTTCTTCATCTCTGAAAATGCCTTCCCAACAAAGCCTCTCGAGTCACTCAGTGTTCCTTATTCCCTGGGATACCTCTGCAAACAACCCATCAAAAGCAAAAGTATTTCATATCATGAAGGTTGAAAGCAAGAGTATCTCATATCATGCTTTCTCCCTGTCCTTATCCTTGTCGTTGTTTTCATCTGCGGGACAAAGAGAAAGAGAGCAATCAGCCAGCACTTGGTATCAATCTTTTGATCTGGAACCGACCACCTAGAACCCCTTCCTGATTGCTTACCTAGCCTTGCTCTCGAGTACTCACTTAAAAACACAAATCAAAATAGATTTTGACTAATAAAACACTTTAAAGTAAAGGGGGATTGGATTTTGATGAATTTGAAAACAAAACAAACAGATTGTAAGCTAAAACAGATTTTGGACAAATTTGGGTAAACTATGGAACTATGGATGATAGGCTAGCTAGAGGGTTCTTCTCCACACATGACACACTTGCACATAAACCAATTTTCAGTTGTTCTTTCGATGAATCATGAAACTCAACACCCTAGGTTAATTAAGTTCGCTTAAGTTAACCTTCAAGTTCTCCTTAAGTTATTGAATTGGATGGGAAAATGCATACAACAATTTAAGCATTCTTCAAAAGTCCTTTACGTGAACAACACAATAAAGAAACAATCAAAGATCATTAAGCATTATGAAAACTATAAGTATTGAAGAGGCAATCGTTACTATGATGAGCATGAAACTCCTGCCAAGAATTCAATTAACGCGATCGTTTATAAGCGACCTCCACTACTTGTGAATATAAGTTTGTAACTATTAGGTGAAACTCCCTTATATTCTAGCATTATATTCATGTATGAAACTAAGTGTGCACTCTTAATAAACATACACGAATAAGTTAACAATCAAGCAGCTAAACAAATTGAATTCACAACTTATGAAATCACAACTGAAGGTAATCAATTCATATTGCAAGTATGTTCATGGCTTTGAATTTCCCCCTAGCTAAGGGGGGTTTAGTTACTCATAATTGCAACAAAATCAGAAAATAACAAAGTAGATATTGAAAGCAAGAACGAAATACACCTAAAACGCTCCAAAGTTTCAAGCTTTCAATGCCAAGGACCTTTGTTTTCATGACCTTGTTGCAGCACAAGTATCTAAGGATGTGTATAGATTTATGGAAAGGTTATGAATGTATTTAGGTTGGATGGATGCCACGGCAAGGGAATGGATTGTATGGATTTGTGTTGGATTTTTGGTTGGATGAGTGCCACGACAAGGGAATGGATTTGTATGTGTTTGTGGGATGTGGGAATATATGGATGAATGTAAGGTGCTCACGGCTAGGGAAAATTGGAAATTCTAGTTATGGTGATGGGTGGATGTATTTATAGGCTAGGGAGAGGAGTGTATGGAGTTGTAATGAGTGGATGTAATGGGTGTAGTGGGTGGATGAATAGGTGTAGGTCACGGCAAGGGGAAGGAATAATGGCTTAATGTGTTTGTGAATGTGGCTGTCCATCTTTCTTTCCTCTTTGCATGTGTGTTTGCTGTCATCTAATCATCATTTGCACTTGTACAAGTTGTTACACTCACACACACATATGCTCTTCATCATTTCAGCCACAAATCAACCCAATTTCTGCCCATGCCGTGCTTTTCTTTCCCATGTGTGTGTTGTCCATGTACTCATCATTTCCACTCCTTCATACTTTATTTTCTGTTGCCCATGCCTTGCCTTTCTTGCTGTTTTCTCTTTTTATTTCCACATGTACCAGCTGTTACACTTGCACACACATGTTCTTCATCATTTCAGCCACTAATCCACCCATTTTCTACCCATGCCAAGCTGTCCATGCCGTGTGTCTTTCCTTTGCCCATGTGTATGTGTTTCCTCTTACATTTGCACACACATGTTCTTCATCATTTCAGCCACTAATCCACCCATTTTCTGCCCATGCCAGGCTGTCCATGGTGTGCCTTTCTCTTTGCCCATGTGCCGTGCAGTTTGCATGTGTGTGTATGCATGTTGTCTTTGCATGTGCACACACATGCTCTTCACCATTTCAGCCCAAAATCAACACATTTGCACACACATATGCTGATTTCTAGCCTTATAACCTTCAAAAACATCCATCCTCATGTCTCCATGCTTGCACTATCTAATCTTGGCTCAAAAATGCTCCAACATGCACCAAAATGCACTTTCTTGCCAACTTTGTTATTAGGACCTACAAACACACAAAAATAGCTTAAAAATACATAATTGACTAAGAAACAACAACATAAATGCACAAGAACAAGGTAACTAAGCCGCATAAATATGCTCTTATCAAATTCCCCCACATTTAGCTTTTGCTAGTCCTCGAGCAAAACAACACAAACGAAACAAACAAAACATAACCTAGACCTTCCAACATTTGCCTCCGGGATTTTTAATGAAACATAACATGCCAAAGATCATCACTTACATAGATTTAAACAATCCTTACCCTCGAGCATACTTAATCATAATCACCATTCACTGGTTCACATTTAATCAATTAAAACAACATTTTGAATGTAGTAACATGCCTTAGAGAATTCCCTCAATTCTTTACTAGATACTCTCTATTTTCACTCACATTTTCTGACTACACACCCTACACTAGCTATATGTGAGAAGATTGATGTAACATGAAAGACTAGTACTCACATATGTTACAACAAAGAAAGCAATTTCTGGAGTTAATAAGCATGTTTAAATATGATCTCATGAATGGAATGCTACTACTTAGATGCAAGAACTAGTGACACCATATGTTCATACCAAATTCAAACTCCACAAATTGAAACACATAACACTCAAGATAGAAGTCAAGGGTTGTAACGGGCCTTGGGAGTAATGGCTAACAAAGGAAGGATAGGGGTAACAAACGTTCTTAAAGCGATAGCAAGCAAAGCAATGAAATCGACACTTGGAATTCACTTTAGAATGCAGAATCAACTTTTAAATACAAAGGGAAGATTCATGCAACACTTAGGGCCAAATTCAATGTTTTTGGACCCTTTCTTCAACAAAGAACACTTTAAAGCTCTTTTTCACAACTTTTCTTCTTTTCATTCTATTTTCCACGAATTTTTCTTTTTCTTTTTCTTTCCTACCCATGCCTTATTAAGGACTTTGGCACACACACACAACAAGAATCACTTCCCCCACACTTGTTTTCTGCAATACATTAATCAAAAGGAATTCATTTTGAGTCATGCTTTACTATGCTTCAAGAACAAGGGTATGGATGGTTCTAATCTAGGCTAGGTGAGGACAGTGTGGGTTAACAAAGAACATAGGCTACACAAGGCTCAACGGGGTTAAACTGAAACATATAATGAAGTAGGATACACGGCAATTTGGCTTTGGTGGTGGTCACTACACAACTTCATCTTGAATATGTGTTATGCAAATCATTAGCATGCTTTGAATGAAATGGGCATGAGTTCTAGCATTTGGAACTAAATGATGAAACGTCTTCTAAGTAATAACCAAGCAAAGAATAATGAGATCATGCAACGACTTTAGAAAACAAGAATGCACAGATTATTACTCTCCAAATAAACGTTTTAGGCTCAAGTCTCACAAGGTTGTAGCGTTAATTTGAGTTTCTTCCTTCAAGCATGTGATAGGAGCATATTTATGCGACTTAGTTAGCTTGTTTCTTGGCATTTATGTTGTTAGTTCGTAGTTATTTTAGTATTTTAAGCTATTTTCGTGTGTTTGTAGGTCCAAGGGGTTAATGTGGCAAAGAAGTGCATTTTGAATCATTTTGGAGCATTGT
Organism: Malus domestica; assembly: GCF_042453785.1. Lineage (NCBI taxonomy): Eukaryota > Viridiplantae > Streptophyta > Magnoliopsida > Rosales > Rosaceae > Malus > Malus domestica. The sequence continues at coordinate 17,270,449 of NC_091670.1, forward strand.
TGGGCATGGAATGGATAACATATGCTTGGAGCAAAAGGAATGGACGAAATTTGAAGTTTGTGCATCATCCTCTCCCTATAAATAACCATTTTAGCACACTCATTTCACCCAACACATCCACTCATTACAACCACCCCCAACACATTCACCTACCACTACATCCACTCATTTCACCCAACACATCCATTCACCTACCACTACATCCACTCATTTCACCCAACACATCCACTCATTACAACCACCCAATACATTCACCTACCATTACATCCACTCATTACAACCACCCAACACATTCACCTACCACTATATCCACTCATTTCACCCAACACATCCATTCACCTACCACTACATCCACTCATTTCACCCAACACATCCACTCATTTCAACCACCCAACACATTCACCTACCACTACATCCACTCATTACCACCACCCATTACATCATCTCCCTAGCCTATAAATATATCCATCCAAAGATACATTCGTGGGGATAGTTTAGGGAGAAGGGAGGAAAACACATTCTGCTCCAAGGCAGAGTCTTTTCTTCTTAACCATTCTACACATTCCCATAACAAAAACACAATTCCATGCACCTTCATTTCCCTTTCCTTGCCGTGACCTCCATCCAACCTAAACACATTCAACCATTCCCTTCCATATATCCATATGCATCCATCAAACCACACCTTGTGCCGCAACAAAGAGAAGAAGGAGGACCCATGGACGTGCTTGCCATTCCAGTTGGATTGTTGGAGCGTTTTTAGGTGTTTTCATTCTTTTGTTTTCAATGTCTAAATTTGTTTACCTTTGCTTTGTGAGTATGAGGAACTAAACCCCACTTAGCTAGGGGGGAATTCAAAGCCATGAACATACTTGCAATATGAATTAATTACCTTCAGTTGTGATTTCATAAGTTGTGAATTCAATTTGTTTAACTGCTTGATTGATAACTTATACGTGTATGTTTATTAAGAGTGCACACTTAGTTTGCATACATGAATATGATGCTAGAGTATAAGGGAGTTTCACCTAATAATTACAAACTTATATTCACAAGTAGTGGAGGTCGCTTACAAACGATCGCGTTAAATGAATTCTTGGCAGGAGTTTCATGCTCATCATAGTAATGAATACCTCGTCAATACTTATAGTTTTCATAATGCTTAATGATCTTTGATTGTATCTTTATTGTGCTGTTCATGAAAAGGACTTTTGAAGAATGCTTGAATTGTTGTATGCGCTTTCCCATCCAATTCAATAACTTAAGAAGAACTTGAAGGTTAATTTAAGCGGACTTAATTAACTTGGGGTGTTGAGTTTCATGATTTATCGAAAGAACAACTGAAAATTGGTTTATGTGCAAGTGTGTCATATGTGGAGAAGAACCCTCTAGCTAGCCCATCATCCATAGTTTACCCAAATTCGTCCAAAATCTGTTTTAGTTTACAATCTGTTTGTTTTGTTTTCAAATTTGTCAAAATCAAATGCCCCTTTACTTTAAAGTGTTTTATTAGTCAAAATTTGTTTTGATTTGTGTTTTTAAGTGTCTTGAGTCAAGTTAGAACCTAATTTCATCCAAAACCATCCCTAGAGTCAGTTTAGAGTCTAATTCATTGTTTTAAGCTGTTATGAGTCTTTTAAACTAGTTTTGAGTCTTTTTAGTTTGTATTGCATCTTTTGAGTCTAGTTTGGTGTTTTAAACTTAATTTTATGTTTTAAGTCAGTTTAGAGGTTATTAGCAAGCCCTCCTAATCCCCGGTCCAGAACGATCCCTACTTACATTCTTTACTACAATTGATACAAGAGGGTTTAATTTGTGTGTTAAGTAAATTTTCGCATCAAATTTTTGGCGCCATTGCCGGGGATTAGCAACTTTGCTAATCCCTTGTTATTTCCTTTTGTATATTTTCGTGTCTTTTGTTTTTAGTTATTGACTTTGTTTCTGTTTGTGTGTTTTTTTTTTATTTTTTTTATTTTTTACTTTTGATATTTGATTTAGTTTTGTTTCCTTGATTTCAGGTACTAGTGAAGAAGACATGGATTTTGCTACAATTCAAGCTCAATTGGCGAAACTTACTTCTCAATTGTCACAATATCTCAAAAGAACCACAATGCAAAGTGTCCCTACATATGGTGTGTCCTATGGGCAAGGATATCCAACTCATCAATGTTCTCAATTCGCTGCGAATGAAGATGCTTGGGGTTATCAAGGCCATAGCCAATCATGGGACAACATGTTTTCCAACGCTTACAATTCGGATTGGAGAGATTATTCAGATTACATGTGGGGAGAACCTCAACAATTCCAACAAGATGGATATTAGCAGCAAGAAGATGAGTTCTATTCAAGACCTATGCAGCCACTACAACCTCCTCCACAACAATTCCAATCAAATTCAAGTATGCCTATGAGTTATGATGAAATTCTTGATGTACTAACCTCGTTGACGCAGGGCTTACAACAAGAAGAATATTTGCCGCCATCGGATGAGTTCTGTCACTGGCCATATGAACCATCACAGCCACCACAACAATCTGCCCAATTCAATTCAGGTACGTCTTTGGATAATGATATGTTTAATAAGTTACTCACCTCTTTGAACCAGGAAGTAGAAAATCGAAACAAAGAGATGCAAAATCAAGCCAAGAAGACGGGTGAATTGGAGAAGCAAATTGGGCAGATTATGAAGTTCATGGCACAAATTCAAGAGCAAAGTGAACTCTCCAACTCAACTATTGAAAATTTGAAGGAAGATTTTGAAATCCATGATGCTATCACTTTGGGAAGTGCTATGGAGGTTGGAGGTGAACCCAAGCCATCTAAACCAAGCCAAAACATGGATGAACAACTACTGTTCGAAGAAGAGGAGAATAACAAGGTCACGGTAAGGGAAGAACCACCCTTGCCGCAGCCCCATATGCCCTCTATGCCATCCACTACAACCAAGGTAAGCCTAAATTCAATTTGTCCTGACCCCGTTTCACCAAATGTCCTTATTCCTTGCAGGATCATGCAATCCAAGGAAGAAGAGGGTGAGAAAGGCATCTTCGAAACCTTTGCAAAGAATTAAGAGCAAGAAGTTGATGGGGGAATGTCTAGAATTCATCAAAGAAGATACACTTGAGATGAAAATTCCCAAAGAAGTTGGATTTTATGACACGGGAAAAGTCATAACTCCCAAAACACCAAATCTGGCCAAGTTCCATATCCCTGATGTGGTGTTCGTAATTGAGTTTGTGTTGGAGCAAGCAAGTAAGCCAAATTCTCCAACTTCGATTTTATTATATACTAACTTGCTGATTTTGATGATTCAGGCACCTACACTAGAATTTAAACCATTGACAGATCACGTCAAGTATCACCTTCCATTCAAGGATCAATTCCATGCTATGGGCCCTATCCAAGTTTAGAAGGAAGTTTCGTCCGGCTGGAAGACGTTAAAGCAAGCGCTTCTTGGGAGGCAACTCATGTATTCAAATAAAGAAGATTTTTGAATTGCTCCACGATTGGTTTTGCGTTCTTAAAAACCTTCCCTTTTCTGCAGTTTTATTTTGCCATGATTGTCATTTTTATTCATTGCATGTTTAATTGTTTTTTATGTGGGTTTATTTTTGAAACATTTGAAGGAAATTTTGTGAAAAACATGTTCATTTAAGCAACATCTATATCATGCAATTAACAATTAAAAGGCGGAATCATGCTTGTATGCACTTAAAAACAAAACATTAACCATGAAATTCAAAGCCTAGTAGATTGGTGAACCTTGACTCAACTTAAAACAACATTTATTAGTTGAGAAATTATACCTTTGTAGATTCCTCTTTGCATAAGCAAAGGCTAATCACCCAAAGAGAGGGCCTTCATTACTTGCATCTTAGATCTATGGATTTGGATGGATGAAATGGTTCTCCAAGTTCCCAAAATTGAGAACCTCTAAGTCTCTTCACCAAGGTTAGATTGGAGAAGAAATGAGTGACCTTGGAGTAGTAGGATTGCTAGCTAAACTCTCCAAGGAGGGCGGCCACTTTAGAGAGAAAGGAGAGCTTATGTTCTCATCCTTTCCCCAAAAGAAAACCCTAAATGAATTTTGGCTATAAAGTCATATTTATACCTTAATTCATTGGAGTGGCAAACTTGTAAATAAGTCCAAAACTCACTCCATCTCTAAATGGCCGGCCTTAGGGTATTATTGGGCTAATTGGGCCTTTGTGAATCATTATTCATTAAGTTGTCATACAACTTAATTCAATGGGCTTGACGTTCATTTGATGGACTATATAGTTGCCTTAGGGCCTTAGGATGACTATGAACCTTTGTTTAGATTCAACACGAGCCTAGTGTTGAATCTCGGTCTAGGGATGGTGATTGATTTCAGTTACGCGTTCAATCACATTAAGGCGTGTTGTCTTAGGGGCGTTGGACCCCAACTATTCCAATTTCATGCATATCAAATAAAACAAGAAAAGGAGTACTTTAAAGTAAAGAAGAGCTTATGCTCTTTTACAACAATTGATCATAACAAATTACTTTAAAGTAAAGAAGAGCTTATGCTCTTTTACAACATTTGATCAAATCAAATTACAACCAAAATCTAATCTACACATTCCCATGGTTCAAACAAATTTGAGACGGCCTTTCACATAGCTCAATTATCGTAGGCTTAGGTTCATAATCACCCTTTAATTAATTAACGCTTTAACTAATTAAACTTGAATGCAACATTTTCATTTGGTTTTTGTATCCATAGAATTGATTTAAATGGAGCTAAATGAAATGAAAATCCAATTCTCAGTTAAGGAGACAAAACCATTTTGTTCTCAACCTAATTTGGGCCAAAATGTAATAACCTCAACTTTTTGGGCTATGTTGCAAAACTTAAACTTTTGAGCTCATTTTGTAAAAACACAAAAGTCCACTACTTCATGTAATTACAACTAGAACCCAAAAATTCAACAAATTGAAAAAACATCATTAAAGGAACAAAACAATTTGTCCTTTAATGATTTTGGGCCTTTACGTAAATACGTAAACTTTTGGGTCAAACTACAAATTACACAAAAGTACCAAAACTTTATTTAATTGCAGAAAAGCCCCAAAAGCACCCCACTTGTAGGGTGGCCGGTTTTAGAGAGAGTGAGGAATGCAAACTTTTGAAATTTTTCAACAAAGTCATAAAGCCATGCAAGTGGTGTGTGTGACATAAATTCATGCAAGTGGTGTGTGTGTAAGAGAAGTACTTCTTACACACCCATCACCATTTCTATCACCTTTCAAAATTTCAATCACATTAAAACATTTGATAAAGCACAAAACAAAGACTTTATGAAATAAATCAAAACTTTGAATCGAAACACCAAACTTTTTGTTCTTGGCTAAAATGTCAAGAACAATGAAGAACATTCATGAAAAACCCATAAAAGCTTCATCAACATTTTTCATCCAAAGATATCCCAAAACCATTCAAACTTAAGGGAAATAACATATAACCAAACTAGGGTACATAGGGGTTCCAAAAGTTACTTGAAAACACGTTTAACAAGTCAAACAAGAACCCAAAAATCCACCCTTTGGATTTGGCCGAAAATTCCCAAAAACATGGCACCAAATTTTAGCTCCAATATTCATGCTCATATGAACTACATCTACAACATTTGAGATGGCAAATTTTCAAACAAAATTTACATTCAAAGAAGCAAGAATAAAGTTTGTAACATATTACAACATTTGAATCAAAGACTATGAACTACAAAACCCAAAAGGATTCATCAACTACTTGACCTAGGCTCTGATACCAATTGAAAGAAATTTTGTGAAAAACATGTTCATTTAAGCAACATCTATAGCATGCAATTAACAATTAAAAGGCGGAATCATGCTTGTATGCACTTAAAAACAAAACATTAACCATGAAATTCAAAGCCTAGTAGATTGGTGAACCTTGACTCAACTTAAAACAACATTTGCTAGTTGAGAAATGACACCTTTGTAGATTCCTCTTTGTATAAGCAAAGGCTAATCACCCAAAGAGAGGGCCTTCATTCCTTGGATCTTAGATCTATGGATTTGGATGGATGAAATGGTTCTCCAAGTTCCCAAAATTGAGAACCTCTAAGTCTCTTCACAAAGGTTAGATTGGAGAAGAAATGAGTGACCTTGGAGTAGTAGGATTGCTAGCTAAACTCTCCAAGGAGGCCGGCCACTTTAGAGAGAAAGGAGAGCTTATGTTCTCATCCTTTCCCCAAAAGAAAACCCTAAATGAATTTTGGCTATAAAGTCATATTTATACCTTAATTCATTGGAGTGGCAAACTTGTAAATAAGTCCAAAACTCACTCCATCTCTAAATGGCTGGCCTTAGGGTATTATTGGGCTAATTGGGCCTTTGTGAATAATTATTCATTAAGTTGTCATACAACTTAATTCAATGGGCTTGACGTTCGAAGCCCATTGGGCCTTAAGGTCCAAAACTATCCCGAGGTCTTTAACGAACTTATTCGTTTGATTAATTAACATATTAATTAATCCTTGCCATAAATAATTAAACCATTTAATTATTCTTACTCATCTCCATTGTTTCTTCAATCTCCACCTTACACGGTGTACGATCCATTAGGTTCCTTTTAGCGAGGCAGTGGGCGATTAAAACCATTTCAAATCGATTGTGAATTGAAAGGTACTTTCAATTCTCCCTTTAGTGATTACACACGTTTAGGGCTTCCACAAACCATGAGTGACGCCTAGCAGCATATCATGGTTACCCAAGCTAATCAGAAGAGGTGGAGAACCTATTCAGTTTAGGATTACAAATGCAATACGGTCTTTCTCTAATACATTACTCTTGACCACATTGTTTCGTTTGATAGTTTATTCATGTCTACTATCCAATGTGATTCGTGTGCTTATATGATTACCTTGAATGTGATTTGGAACGACTTCCTAAATCTCATTCATACTCTGGCTAGAGATTCTTAATCATATCATAGAGTATTCTCCCCCAAACGGTTTGAAGGTTAGGGATCCCTTGTTGCGCATTCACTTGCCTCTATGGCTAAGTGGCTTAACCCCGACGATGCCGTGGACACCTGCGGATGGGGTGACTTTGACATAATCAAAGATCAAGTACCTAACCACAAGACAACTATGATGCCTCAGGTCAAAGGACTACTTTGCATTATCCCAACCCTAAGTTCTCATGTGACATGAGTATGAGAACTCCTCGTTGATCATGTTCAGTGGACTCATTCGTTATTGAGCACCTACATGCTTGTCTTGGTGTCAATCACACCAATGACTCGAGACTAGTCACTCTCCCTAAGAGAAGACATAACATGTACTAATCTTAACGGACTGTCAATGCCCAATTGGCAATCCTATGATCAGGAACGTTTAGGATATGTATACGAAAGAATGGTCTCATGAATCTAACTTCTTTAGATCGCATTCTCCCAATCACATATTCCTTGGACTTATCGTTTAAGCGTGTAACATTTATATGAGACTGCTCAAACAATAATCTTTGCCCTTGATATTAAACTAGATTAGTTTAACATGTGAAATGTGCGTAAAGTATCATCATATGATTGGTTTTAGGGCACATTTCCAACAATCTCCCACTTGCACTAAAGCCAATCAGCTGTTGGAAATGTGCCCTAAAACCAATCATATGATGATACTTTACGGACATTTCAAATGTTAAACTAATCTAGTTTAACATATAAAGGGCAAAGATTATTGTTTGAGCCGTCTCATATAAATGTTATATGCTTAAACGATAAAATCCAAGGAATATGTGATTGGGAGAATGCAATCTAATGAAGTTAGATTAATGAGACCATTCTTTCGTAGACACATCCTAAATGTTCCTGATCATAGGATTACCAATTGGGCATTGACAGTCCGTTAAGATCAGTACGTACTGTGTCTTCTCTCAGGGAGAGTGACTAGTCTCGAGTCATTGGTGTGTGTGACATCAAGACAAGTACGTAGGTGCTCAATAAGAGAATGAGTTCACTGAACGTGATCAACGAAGAGTTCTTATATTCCATGTCACATGAGAACTCATGGTTGGGATAATGCAAAGTAGTCCTTTGACCTGAGGCATCACAGTTGTCTTGTGGTTAAGTCCTTAATCTTTGATTATGTCTAATTCACCCCCTAGGGGTGTCACGGCATCGTTGGGGTTAAGCCACTTAGCTATGGAGACAAGTAAATGCGCAACAAGGGATCTCTAACCTTCAAACAGTTGAGGGAGAATACTCTATGATATGATTTGGAATCTCTGGCCAGAGTATGAATGAGATTGGGGAATGCGTTCCAAATCACATTCAAGGAAATCATATAAGCAAATGAATCACATTGGATAGTAGACATGAATAAATAAACTATCATACCAAACAATGTGGTCAAGAGTATTAGATTAGAGAAGGACCGTATTGCATTTGTAATCCCGAACTGAATAGGTTCTCTAACCTCTTCTGATTAGCTTGGGTAACCATGACATGCTGCTAGGCGTCAACCATGGTTTGTGGAAGCCCTATACGTGTATAACCACTAAAGAGAGAATTGAAAATTGTTTCAATTCACAATCGATGTAAAATTGTTTTAATCGCCCACTGCCTCGCTAAAAGGAACCTAATGGATCGCACACCGTAAAAGGTAGAGATTGGAGATTAAACGGAAATGAGTAAGAATGATTAAATGGTTTAATCATTTAATTTATGGCAAGGATTAATTAATATGTTAATTAATCAAACGAATAAGTTCGTTAAAGACCTCGGGATAGTTTTGGACCTTAAGGCCCAATGGGCTTCGAACGTCAAGCCCATTGACTTAAGTTGTATGACAACTTAATGAATAAAGATTCACAAAGGCCCAAAAGCCCAAAATTCCCAAGGTAGGCCGGCCATGAGGAATGAATTAGGGTTTTGGTTATTTAGGTCACTTAAAGAAGTGACTATATAAATGACTTTATAGCCAAATATTCATTAATGTAATTAAGGGTTTATTTTGGGTGAAAATGGGTGAGAATTGTCTCTCCATTTTCTCTCTAAAGAGGCCAACACCTTGGAGGGTACATCTAGCAATCCTACTACTCCAAGGTCACTCATTTCTTCTACAATCAAACCTTGGTGAAGAGACTTAGAGGTTCTCAATTTTGGGAACTTGGAGAACCTATTCTTCCATCCAAATCCATGGATCTAAGAAGCAAGGAATGAAGGCCCTATCTCTTTGGGTGATTAGCCTTTGCTTATGCAAAGAGGAATCTACAAAGGTAATAATTTCAACTCACTTTGTTTTGAGTTGATTATTGGTTCACCAATCTACTAGGCTTTGAATTTCATGGGTAATGTTTTGTTTTTGAATGCATACAAGCATGATTCCGCCTTTAATTTGTTAATTGCATGCTATAGATGTTATTCAAATGAACATGTTTTTCAAAATAAATCCTTCAAGTGGTATCAAGAGCCTAGGTCTAGTAGTTGGTGAATCCTTTTGGGTTTTGTAGTTCATAAGTTTATGATTTAAAAGTTGTAATTGTTACAAGCTTTATTCTTGCTTCTTTGAATGTAAATTTTGTTTGAAAATTTGCCATCTCAAATGTTGTAGATGTAGTTCATATGAGGATGAATATTGGAGCTAAAATTTGGTGCCATGATTTTGGGAATTTTCGGCCAAATCCAAAGGGTGATTTTTTGGGTTCATGTTTGTCTTGTTAAAATGGTTTTAAGGTGACTTTTGGAACCCCTAAGTACCCTAGGATGTTAGCCTCATTTTGAATGATGAAAATTTGAGTTTTATGGCTTGAAAACATTCATGGAGCTCTTATGGGTTTTCATGGATGTTCTTCATTGTTCTTGATGTTCTTGCCAAGAACAAAAAGGTTTTGTGTTTTGATTCAAAGTTTTGAATATTTCATAAAGTTTATGTTATATGTTTTTCAAATGATTTATCATGTATTTAAAGTGTTAAATATTTGAATAAATGATGATGGAAACATCAATCATCAAAACATATATTAATTTTATGAAAGTATTTAAAGTGTTAAATATTTGAATAAATGATGATGGAAACATCAATCATCAAAACATATATTAATTTTATGAAAGTATTTAAAGTGTTAAATATTTGTATAAATGATGATGGAAACATCAATCATCAAAACATATATTAATTTTATGAAAGGTGAAAGCACTACTTGATTGTTTTTGACAAAACTAATAAATCAAAACACCCACCACTCATTTTTATCCCTAAAAACCGGCCACCCTAATAAAATAGGGTATTTTTGGGGCTTTTATGCAATTACATAAAGTTTTGATACTTTTGTGTATTTGTACTTTGACCCGAAAGTTTACGTTTTGACGTTAAGGCCTAAAAACGCTAAAGGACAAATTGTTTTGCTCCTTTAATGAAGTTTTTGAATTTATTTAAATTTTGGGTTCTAGTTGTATTTACATGAAGTAGTGACTTTTGTGTTTTTACAAAGTGACCCCAAAAGTTTATGTTTTCGCAATATGGCCCAAAAAGTTGTGGTTATTGCATGATGGCCCAAATAGGATGAGAACAAAATTGTTTTGTCTCTTTAAATGAGAATTGGATTTTCATTTTGTTTAGCTCCACTTAAATCAATTTTATGGATACAAAAACCAAATGAAAATGTTGCATTCAATTAATTAGTTAAAGCGTTAATTAATTAAAGGATGATTATGAACCTAAGCCTAATATAATTGAGCTATGTGAAAGGCGTTTCAAATTTGTTTGAACCATGGGAATGTGTAGATTAGATTTTGGTTGTAATTTGATTTAATCAAATGTTGTAAAAGGGCATAAGTCCTTCTTTACTTTAAGGTAATTTGTTTTATGCAAATGTTGTAATGAGCATAAGCTCATCCTTTACTTTGAAGTATTTCTTTCTTGCTTTATATGATATGCATGAAAATGAAGTAATTGGGTCCAACGCCCCTAAGACAACATGCCTTAATGTGATTAAACGCGTAACTAAAATCAATCTCCATCCCTAGACCGAGATTGAACACAAGGCTCGTGTTGAATCTAAACAAAGGTTCATAGTCATCCTAAGGCCCTAAGGCAACTATATAGTCCATTAAATGAATGCAAACCTTATGTTAGTAGTAACATATACTCTTGCTTTAAAAACCGTTTTAAAAGCATAGTGGGAGTATTATGTACAACTAAAACAATCATATGGACCAATAGTTGTAATAGGACCAAAATTGTTTTAATAGAGATTAAAATGTATATTGATATGTGATGAGACCTAAAACCCTCAACCAACCCAATATTAAGTTGAAAGCGTGAGAGTGCTTTGAACACTCTTTCGTGGCCTTCCACCATGGTAGTTCCAATCGTTTATGACTTGTACACCGGCTTCACCCTATCATGGGGAAGTACAAAGTGCATGCTTATACTCAGGAGGAGTCTATATACATATGATGAGGTGAGTGTAGGCAACGAGGATAGCTATATATCGTATCATCGTGAGGCTATTCTTGAACCCCTTCACGCACTAAGCATGGTGGGAAGAACTTAACTAAGTGCAATGGAACCAATATCATATCATTGTGAGGTTACATTCTCTAGAGGCCAAATAAGATGGGTACTTGCATTAGTTGCAAATGAGTAAGCGTACTCTCTCATTATTATTGATGCTAGCCATATATCGTATCATCGTGAGGTGGGCTTGGTAATAGTGAGCCTCCCATAACCTACTAAGAGTTTCATCCAAAACTCTCGAATTCCAATGAGGGATATGGAATTTGCCAAAAATAGTGGGTGATGCTATTTGATTTAAAGACCCGAATCAAATGGCTTAAAATCAATCAATCTATATTCGTTATGTATTTGTTTACCAATATATTTGCAAACGCTATCCAACACTTGACAAATAAAAGCCGAACGTTTAGTTTACGGACTTGGTACTACAAAACCATAGATTGTCTTTAATGGCTTGTAAATGTACCTAAGTAGTCTCATCCTCACAATCTTCCTATTGATAATGTATCATTAGAAGAATATGTTAGAAAAGGTCTATCATAAAGAGGACAACACTTTTAATGTCATAATTCTTCAATTACAAATTGTTGTATGAAGAAATAAGAGTTGCTTTGAACAACCCTTAATCAATGCAAACACTTAGTGCTTGTTTCTTTGTTACATGAACAAGGAACTTGAGAAGAAAGCACAAAGGCTTGGACACTTAATGTGCCATGATTCTTCACTTCCAAATGTTGTATGAAGAAATGAGAGTTGCCTTGTACAACTCTTGAAAGTTTGTAATTATGTTTAGAACATAATGGTTGGTTGACAAAAATAGTCCATTAACATGGACTTATGATGATTTTGAATCATTGAGTGTTGAAGTGTTAAACCACTTAACGAGACGGAAACTAGGCAAGGACTTTACCTTTGTTTCCCTATCCTAATGGTTCACTAAGTTTATGGTAAACTATGTAGTGAACAATAACCACATACTCTCCAAATTGTTTGATGTGTATAACACAATTGCAAAAGGTTTCAAGAGAGATAGTGGGAGTTTAGGGACCATGACTAATGTAGTCAAAGGTGAAAGTCAAATAAAGAAGATAAATAACTCCAAGGGAACAAACTTTCTTTATGAAAGGATGGACATTGGAAGGGGTATTTGCAAGAAATGTCTTGCAAGTGTCAAGAACACACCTTTCGAAGGTGTTGTAAATTGTTCTTGAATAGTTCAAAACAGTTGGTTCTTCTACTTGAATGTATGATTCCGTATTAGTAACTATGTTTTACAAATCGTTGTAAAAGTGTGACTAATAAGAAGTAGAAGATATATGAGAGAAGAAAAGGTGCTTCACATACGGAACGTGAATAAGATATAGATCTCTGCGAAAGCAGATAGTACTTACTTCCTCATATGAACTACCAAAGAAATTGGATTATAGTAATCTAATTGATTGTCTCTATAGTAGAGATGATATGGTAGTGTTAACTGTTTAGAATATAATGATGCTTAAAACCCAAAAGGTTGCAAGGTAGTGACTAATCCCAACTAAAGTTGTGATACCTCTAAAAACATAAATTACGAGTTGGTCATAGATGGACGCTTTGGATCGTTAGATCCGGATCCAATACCTTCTTGTTAAAATTGTATGGAGGCGAAATGTTCGAATCTTTATTCTTTTGGAAAGAAGAAAGAATCACAAAGTTGTTGAGGTTAATTCACTTAGATGTTAGTAGCACTTGTCCACAACATAATACTACTCATGTTATATGACATTCACCGAAGATCACTCTCGGTTGGACTATAGTTTATTTTGAATAAACACAAGTCCGAATACTTTGCAAAAGGTTTCAAAGAATTCAAGAAATGTAAATAGATGAGTAAGATATCTAAAGTATTTACCTCCTTAGATTTGATCCAAGGAAAGGTAACACTTTAGATGAGTTTCCTTGAAAGATATCAAGGAAATAAGCATCATAAGATAATGTGTTTCTCCATTAGGAGAAGAACGAACTCGAATAAGATTTAGTTCGTTAGATATTATCTATTACCCATATATAGGATATATACTTCTAAAACAATATGATTGTCAATGAGAAGATCTTCCAATATTTTCATGACTCCATAAGATGTAGTTGGAAAGAAAGACAAATCTTAAGCATGTTAAAGATTTGGGGTTGTGTGCTAACAAGCAATATTTGTTTAATAACAATCTTGTGGGATATCCTTAAATTAACTTTTGGATATCGCTTCTATAAACCAACTAACAAATGTTGTTTTGTTGGGTAGTTCATTATAATTCTACAATGTGATTTGCCTAAAAGCAAATGAACGAGAGATAGAACTCAAAGAATGGGTTCTTTGAGAGACAAGATAGTAATCAACAATTATAACAACCTAGTTCCTATACCACAAGCTCCAAGGTAGTCGATAAGGATTTATAAACCGTCTCAGTTGAATGGTTTTGAACTTTATGATTACAATGAGTGCATATACGATATATACTCAAGAAAATGGTAAAGTACCATTTGACTCGAAATAATGAAACCTTCAAAGCTAATTGGTAGCTTAAGGTGACTACAATCAAAGAGAATGGTTGATTTTAAAGAAACCATTTTTGACGTAGTCTTAGTTTCAATTAATTCGAAGATTGCTAAGCTACAACTAAAATGGTGATTCAATGTTTTGACATAATATGGGTTTCCGAAACCATTATTAAGATAGTCTTGATAATATATGTCCAAAACTATAAATCACAAGACATGTAAGTTGTAGAGATCCATCCATCATGGATCTTAGCAAGTTAGTAGGAGCTATTTGCATTTTATGAGGAAAAAGGATCAAATCGTTTGATTTCTCATCAAGATGTAAATGAATCTTTTGTTTACGAGTTTTACAAAAGATTAGTGGGAGTTAATCATGTTCCTAAAATGTAAGTATATATGATATATTAATTTTGGAAATGAAAAGAATACTTCTTCGTTAAAGTTATGACTTTAATACATTATATGAAGATAGAATGTATATGGGAGATATAGTCTATATACATGGGATGGAAATATATAATGATATATTTCATGATATAATTGGATTATATCAATCCCTAATAATAGACAATGGATGCTAGGAAGTTTCTCATATGATGATAAACTTCAATAAGAAGGACGATTCTAGTGAGACTAGCAAGTTGCCCTTCTCAAAGGGAACGTACCCTTTGACTCCCATAGAAATAATGCGTAAATTGAATCCTTTATGCATAAGCAGAAAGGTGATTTATGTATTTCATATTGTATGAAAAACATTGATATGAGTTGTACCTAGAACGGTACAAGACGATATCAGTGCAAGCCCAGGATCAGAACCGTGGCAACTGTCAAGTGAGTCCTTAAGTATTTAAGAAATACTTAAGGATAGATTCCTCAAAAGAATGAGGAAGAATTAGAGTAACGTAATGGAAGCGTAAATGTATTAGATTATGAATCTGATCCATCATTGGATGTTTCTTCATTATGAATGAAGAGATAAACAAATATCTCTTTATTATGACTAAAGAGATATTTGGATGGAAACATTAAAGTAATGACTTTAGTGTGTTCCATTATGAATGCAAGATATATTGCCATATAGAAGTTTACAACAATGTTGTTTGGATGGGAAAGTTCATTTATGAACTCTCTATTCGATTCCAACCAGAAAGTGTATGACACTAATGGGGCGATAGCTCAAGCCTGGGAATCAAGGTCTCATCAAGATCCGAACACAAATGAGAGACTGAACCACATGATTGAGAATCATGTATAATGGTGACGTCGTTATTCTCAAGGTTGCTTCTGTGGATAACACATATAGATATCCATTGTCTAGGCCTACTACTCAGCCATTTATGAAATGACGACAGAAGAGGTATCATCACTGATGACCAATGCTGATTGGCTCTAGTGCAAGTGGGAGATTGTTGGAAATGTGCCCTAAAACCAATCATATGATGATACTTTACGGACATTTCAAATGTTAAACTAATCTAGTTTAACATATAAAGGGCAAAGATTATTGTTTGAGCCGTCTCATATAAATGTTATATGCTTAAACGATAAAGTCCAAGGAATATGTGATTGGGAGAATGCAATCTAATGAAGTTAGATTAATGAGACCATTCTTTCGTAGACACATCCTAAATGTTCCTGATCATAGGATTACCAATTGGGCATTGACAGTCCGTTAAGATCAGTACGTACTGTGTCTTCTCTCAGGGAGAGTGACTAGTCTCGAGTCATTGGTGTGTGTGACATCAAGACAAGTACGTAGGTGCTCAATAAGAGAATGAGTTCACTGAACGTGATCAACGAAGAGTTCTTATATTCCATGTCACATGAGAACTCATGGTTGGGATAATGCAAAGTAGTCCTTTGACCTGAGGCATCACAGTTGTCTTGTGGTTAAGTCCTTAATCTTTGATTATGTCTAATTCACCCCCTAGGGGTGTCACGGCATCGTTGGGGTTAAGCCACTTAGCTATGGAGACAAGTAAATGCGCAACAAGGGATCTCTAACCTTCAAACAGTTGAGGGAGAATACTCTATGATATGATTTGGAATCTCTGGCCAGAGTATGAATGAGATTGGGGAATGCGTTCCAAATCACATTCAAGGAAATCATATAAGCAAATGAATCACATTGGATAGTAGACATGAATAAATAAACTATCATACCAAACAATGTGGTCAAGAGTATTAGATTAGAGAAGGACCGTATTGCATTTGTAATCCCGAACTGAATAGGTTCTCTAACCTCTTCTGATTAGCTTGGGTAACCATGACATGCTGCTAGGCGTCAACCATGGTTTGTGGAAGCCCTATACGTGTATAACCACTAAAGAGAGAATTGAAAATTGTTTCAATTCACAATCGATGTAAAATTGTTTTAATCGCCCACTGCCTCGCTAAAAGGAACCTAATGGATCGCACACCGTAAAAGGTAGAGATTGGAGATTAAACGGAAATGAGTAAGAATGATTAAATGGTTTAATCATTTAATTTATGGCAAGGATTAATTAATATGTTAATTAATCAAACGAATAAGTTCGTTAAAGACCTCGGGATAGTTTTGGACCTTAAGGCCCAATGGGCTTCGAACGTCAAGCCCATTGACTTAAGTTGTATGACAACTTAATGAATAAAGATTCACAAAGGCCCAAAAGCCCAAAATTCCCAAGGTAGGCCGGCCATGAGGAATGAATTAGGGTTTTGGTTATTTAGGTCACTTAAAGAAGTGACTATATAAATGACTTTATAGCCAAATATTCATTAATGTAATTAAGGGTTTATTTTGGGTGAAAATGGGTGAGAATTGTCTCTCCATTTTCTCTCTAAAGAGGCCAACACCTTGGAGGGTACATCTAGCAATCCTACTACTCCAAGGTCACTCATTTCTTCTACAATCAAACCTTGGTGAAGAGACTTAGAGGTTCTCAATTTTGGGAACTTGGAGAACCTATTCTTCCATCCAAATCCATGGATCTAAGAAGCAAGGAATGAAGGCCCTATCTCTTTGGGTGATTAGCCTTTGCTTATGCAAAGAGGAATCTACAAAGGTAATAATTTCAACTCACTTTGTTTTGAGTTGATTATTGGTTCACCAATCTACTAGGCTTTGAATTTCATGGGTAATGTTTTGTTTTTGAATGCATACAAGCATGATTCCGCCTTTAATTTGTTAATTGCATGCTATAGATGTTATTCAAATGAACATGTTTTTCAAAATAAATCCTTCATTAGCTTGGTCATCAGTGATGATACCTCTTCTGTAGTCATTTCATAAATGGCTGAGTAGTAGGCCTAGACAATGGATATCTATATGTTATCCATAGAAGCAACCTTGAGAATAACGACGTCACCATTATACATGATTCTTAATCATGTGGTTCAGTCTCTCATTTGAGTTCGAATCTTGATGAGACCTTGATTCCCTGGCTTGAGCTATCGCCCCATTAGTGTCGTAGTGTCGGTACACTAGAGACACTTCCTGGTTGGAACCGAATAGAGAGTTCATGAATGAACTTTCCCATCCAAACAACATTGTTTGTAAGCTTCTATATGGCAATATATTTGCATTCATAATGGAACACACTAAAGTCATTACTTTTAATGTTTCCATCCAAATATCTCTTTGATCATAATAAAGAGATATCTGATTATCTCTTCATTCATAATGAAGAAACATCCAATGATGGATTAGATTCATAATCTAATACATTTACGCTTCCTTTACGTTCCTCTAATTCTTCCTCATTCTTTGAGGAATTTATCCTTTAGTATTTCTTAAATACTTAAGGATTCACTTGACAGTTGCCGTGGTTCTGATCCTGGGCTTGCACTGGTATCGTCTTGTACCTATCTAGGTACAACTCATATCAATGTTTTCATACAATATTGATAGGAGCATATTTATGCGCCTTGGTTAGTTAGTTCTTATGCATTTATGTTGTGTTTTCTTAGTTAAGTTAGTCTTTTTAAGCTATTTTCATGTGTTTTCAGGTTTTAGAGACAAAGTGAGCAAAAGGATGCAATTTGGAGCATTTTGGAGCAAAATTGGGCTAGAATGGAGTTCATGCACATGAAACACAAGGGATGGACGAATTTGAAGGATTGATGAAGCTAGGAATGTGTTTTGAAGTTGAAGAATTGAAGATACAAAGTTTCCTAGTTGAAGTAGGAAAGGGCTTAAGTGAAGGAGTCCTAATTGAAGAAGGATTCCTAATCAATGTAGGAGTCCTAATTGAAGATGGATTCCTAGACAAATGAAGTTTCCTACTCAAGCAAGGTTTCCTATATGAAGAAGAAGAGTTAAAGCCAAAGAATCAGCTCAAGATAAGGATCTTATCCAAAACCTCATCCATAACCTTATCTTAGCTTATCTTATCCAAACAAACCTTATCCTATCCTATCTTATCCTAATCTTAAACTATCCACATTTCAGCCACTTAGGAGGGTTTCTAACTAGATTAGGATGCTTAAAATCAGATTTCTAGAAGACCTAATCTTATCCTACAAAAATGGCGCCTAGGAACCTTTCTAGAAGCCTAAAAATCTGCCTTGTATTTCTTTCTAGAACCCTAGCTTTGTGCCGCACCCTATACCTATTTCCCTTGGGATTTTGGTTTCTAGAAGCCTTATCCTTTCACACTCTTTGTGCCGCACATTATCTCCCATTCCTTTTGGGTTTTTGACTTGTTTTCCTTATAGGATTGTATGTTATTATCCTATGCAGTTTAGGCCTTTAAAACCTTGTCCTTGGCTACCTAGGAGATGGGATTTTCAGCCTATAAATACAAGCCCTTGCCGCACCCTTTCATTCACCATCCTCTACCATATTTTCACTACACCATTCACCCAAACATCCCTCATTGTGCCGTGAGTTTGCAAGGAAAAGAAGGAAGAACTCTTGGAGCCGTGCATGCCATTCAAGGAGCTTGGATTGTGGAGCAATTCTAGGTGTTTTCTATCTTTGTTTTAATGTTTAAATTTATTTATCTTTGTTTATTTGCGAACATGAGGAACTAATTTCTTTATAGTTAGAGGGGAATTCAAAGCCATGATCATATGTTTTATATGACTTGATTTCTTCCAATTATGATTTCATAAATCGTGAATGTGGTTTACTTATCTATTTGATTGATAACATGTTTATGTATGTTGATTGAGGGTCGACACTTAGTTTGCATGCATGAATTTGATGCTAGAGTATAAGGGAATTTCACCTAATCGTCATTAACTTATATTCATAAGTAGTAAAAGTCGCTAGTCACGATTGTGTTAAGTAAATCCTAGGCAAGAGTAACATGCGTATCCCATAGTTATGAATGCCTCGTCAATGCTTATGATTTCCATTGAACTTAAGGATCTTTGATATCTGTCTCTATCATGCGTATTCCATAGTTAGGGTTCTTGATAAGAATAATTTGGTTGTAATGCGTATCCCATTCAATTCAATGAATCTAGGGAAATCTGAGAATTAATTGGTGCAATCTAGTTAATTTGGGACATTGTCATTCATGGTTTGTTTAAAGAGTAATTGGAAATCGAGTCGTATGCATATGTATCATGTGTGGAGAAGGAACCCTCTAACTAGCCTTTCCCCATTCTATTTCATCAAAATCGTTTTCATTAAAGTTTGTTTTTAAAGTTTATGTTTTAAAGTCCAATTTCTTAAATATGAAATTAGTATTTCTTAAATACTTAAGGATTCACTTGACAGTTGCCGTGGTTCTGATCCTGGGCTTGCACTGATATCGTCTTGTACCTATCTAGGTACAACTCATATCAATGTTTTCATACAATATGAAATTCATAAATCACCTTTCTGCGTATGCATAAAGGATTCTATTTACGCATTGTTTCTTTGGGAATCAAAGAGTACGTTCTCTTTGAGAAGAGCAACTTCTTAGTCTCACTAGAGTTATCCTTTTTTATTGAAGTTCATCATCATATGAGAAACTTCCTATCATCTTTTGTCTATATTTAGGGCTTGACATAATCCAATTATATCCTAAAATCTATCAATATAGATTTCCATCCCATGTATATAGATTATGTCTCCCATATACATTCTATCTTCCTATAATGTTTTAAAGTCATAAGTTTAACGAAGAAGTATTCCTTTCATTTCCAAAATTAATATATCATATATATATATATATATATATATATATATATATATTTTCAAATTTAGGAACATGATTAACTCCCACTAATCTTTTGTAAACCTAGTAAACAAAAGATTCATTTACATCTTTATGAGAAATCAAACGTTTTGATCTTTCTCTCATAAGACGTTTATAGCTCCCACTAGCTTGCTAAGATCCATGATGGTTGGATCTCTACAACTTACATGTCTTGTGATTCATAGTTTTAGACATATATTATCAAGACTATCTTAATAATGGTTTCGGAAACCTATATTATGTCCAAACATTGAATCACCATTTAGTTGTAGCTAGCAATCTTCGAATTAATTGAAAACAAGACTACGTCAAAGATGGTTTCTTCAAAGTCAACCATTCTCTTTGATTGTAGTCACCTTAAGATACCAATTAGCTATTTAAGGTTTCATTATTTCGGGTCAAATGGTACTTTACCATTTCCTTGAGTATATATCATATATACACTCAATGTAGTCATAAGGATTTTCATTCTTATTTCTTTCGAATTAAGAGGTGTAACTCTATGACATAGTCATAAAGTTCAAACCATTCAATTGAGACGGTTTATAAATCCTTCTAGACTACCTTGGAGCTTGTGGTATAGGAACTAGGTTGTTATATTTGTTGATCACTATCTTGTTTCTTAAAGAACCATTCTTTGAGTTCTATCCCTCGTTCATTTGCTCTATCTTGGGCAAATCCTAGTGTAGGATTACAATGAACTACCCAACAAACAACATTTGTTAGTTGGTTTATAGAAGTGATATCCAAATGTTAATTTAAGGACACCCATAAGATAATTTTTAAACAAATATTGCTTATTTAGCACACAACCCCAAATCTTAACATGATTAAGATTTGTCTTTCTTTCCAACTACATCCTATGGAGTCATGAAAATTTTGGAAGATCTTCTAATTGACAATCATATTGTCTTAGAAGTATATATCCTATATATGGGTAATTGATAATATCCAACTTTTACAACATTTGATCAAATCAAATTACAACCAAAATCTAATATACACATTCCCATGGTTCAAACAAATTTGAGACGGCCTTTCACATAGCTCAATTATCGTAGGCTTAGGTTCATAATCACCCTTTAATTAATTAACGCTTTAACTAATAAAACTTGAATGCAACATTTTCATTTGGTTTTTGTATCCATAGAATTGATTTAAATGGAGCTAAATGAAATGAAAATCCAATTCTCATTTAAAGAGACAAAACTATTTTGTTCTCAACCTAATT
This sequence comes from Malus domestica, assembly GCF_042453785.1. NCBI lineage: Eukaryota > Viridiplantae > Streptophyta > Magnoliopsida > Rosales > Rosaceae > Malus > Malus domestica. The sequence continues at coordinate 17,291,898 of NC_091670.1, forward strand.
TGGGCCAAAATGCAATAACCTCAACTTTTTGGGCTATGTTGCAAAACTTAAACTTTTGAGCTCATTTTGTAAAAACACAAAAGTCCACTACTTCATGTAATTACAACTAGAACCCAAAAATTCAACAAATTGAAAAAACATCATTAAAGGAACAAAACAATTTGTCCTTTAAGGATTTTAGGCCTTTACGTAAATACGTAAACTTTTGGGTCAAACTACAAATTACACAAAAGTACCAAAACTTTATGTAATTTCATAAAAGCCCCAAAAGCACCCCACTTGTAGGGTGGCCGGTTTTAGAGAGAGTGAGGAATGCAAAATTTTGAAATTTTTCAACAAAGTCATAAAGCCATGCAAGTGGTGTGTGTGACATAAATTCATGCAAGTGGTGTGTGTGTAAGAGAAGTACTTCTTACACACCCATCACCATTTCTATCACCTTTCAAAATTTCAATCACATTAAAACATTTGATAAAGCACAAAACAAAGACTTTATGAAATAAATTAAAACTTTGAATCGAAACACCAAACTTTTTGTTCTTGGCTAAAATGTCAAGAACAATGAAGAACATTCATGAAAAACCCATAAAAGCTTCATCAACATTTTTCATCCAAAGACATCCCAAAACCATTCAAACTTAAGGGAAATAACATATAACCAAACTAGGGTACATAGGGGTTCCAAAAGTTACTTGAAAACACTTTTAACAAGTCAAACAAGAACCCAAAAATCCACCCTTTGGATTTGGCCGAAAATTCCCAAAAACATGGCACCAAATTTTAGCTCCAATATTCATGCTCATATGAACTACATCTACAACATTTGAGATGGCAAATTTTCTGACAAAATTTACATTCAAAGAAGCAAGAATAAAGCTTGTAACATATTACAACATTTGAATCAAAGACTATGAACTACAAAACCCAAAAGGATTCATCAACTACTAGACCTAGGCTCTGATACCAATTGAAGGAAATTTTGTGAAAAACATGTTCATTTAAGCAACATCTATAGCATGCAATTAACAATTAAAAGGCGGAATCATGCTTGTATGCACTTAAAAACAAAACATTAACCATCAAATTCAAAGCCTAGTAGATTGGTGAACCTTGACTCAACTTAAAACAACATTTGTTAGTTGAGAAATTACACCTTTGTAGATTCCTCTTTGCATAAGCAAAGGCTAATCACCCAAAGAGAGGGCCTTCATTCCTTGCATCTTAGATCTATGGATTTGGATGGATGAAATGGTTCTCCAAGTTCCCAAAATTGAGAACCTCTAAGTCTCTTCACCAAGGTTAGATTGGAGAAGAAATGAGTGACCTTGGAGAAGTAGGATTGCTAGCTAAACTCTCCAAGGAGGCCGGCCACTTTAGAGAGAAAGGAGAGCTTATGTTCTCATCCTTTCCCCAAAAGAAAACCCTAAATGAATTTTGGCTATAAAGTCATATTTATACCTTAATTCATTGGAGTGGCAAACTTGTAAATAAGTCCAAAACTCACTCCATCTCTAAATGGCCGGCCTTAGGGTATTATTGGGCTAATTGGGCCTTTGTGAATCATTATTCATTAAGTTGTCATACAACTTAATTCAATGGGCTTGACGTTCGAAGCCCATTGGGCCTTAAGGTCCAAAACTATCCCGGGGTCTTTAACGAACTTATTCGTTTGATTAATTGACATATTAATTAATCCTTGCCATAAATAATTAAACCATTTCATTATTCTTACTCATCTCCATTGTTTCTTCAATCTCCACCTTACACGGTGTACGATCCATTAGGTTCCTTTTAGCGAGGCAGTGGGCGATTAAAACCATTTCAAATCGATTGTGAATTGAAACTTACTTTCAATTCTCCCTTTAGTGATTACACACGTTTAGGGCTTCCACAAACCATGAGTGACGCCTAGCAGCATATCATGGTTACCCAAGCTAATCAGAAGAGGTGGAAAACCTATTCAGTTTAGGATTACAAATGCAATACGGTCTTTCTCTAATACAATACTCTTGACCACATTGTTTGGTTTGATAGTTTATTCATGTCTACTATCCAATGTGATTCGTGTGCTTATATGATTACCTTGAATGTGATTTAAAACGACTTCCTAAATCTCATTCATACTCTGGCCAGAGATTTTTAATCATATCATAGAGTATTCTCCTCCAAATGGTTTGAAGGTTAGAGATCCCTTGATGCGCATTCACTTGCCACCATGGCTAAGTGGCTTAACCTTGACGATGCCGTGGACACCCGCGGATGGGGTGACTTTGACATAATCAAAGATCAAGTACCTAACCACAAGACAACTAAGATGCCTCAGGTCAAAGGACTACTTTGCATTATCCCAACCATGAGTTCTCATGTGACATGAGTATGAGAACTCCTCGTTGATCGTGTTCAGTGGACTCATTCGTTATTGAGCACCTACATGCTTGTCTTGGTGTCAATCACACCAATGACTCGAGACTAGTCACTTTCCCTAAAAGAAGACATAGCATGTACTGATCTTAACGGACTGTCAATGCCCAATTGGCAATCCTATGATCAGGAACGTTTAGGATATGTATACGAAAGAATGGTCTCATGAATCTAACTTCATTAGATCGCATTCTCCCAATCACATATTCCTTGGACTTATCGTTTAAGCGTATAACATTTATATGAGACGGCTCGAACAATAATCTTTGCCCTTGATATTAAACTAGATTAGTTTAACATGTGAAATGTCCGTAAAGTATCATCATATGATTGGTTTTAGGGCACATTTCCAACAAGATTGAAAGATATGCAAGGTATTTTACATTCATTTTCATAAAAAAAAAGGGGAATATTAAGCAGAAAAATACAAGAGAGCCTTCACAAAGGCTGCTTAGGAAAAGTCTCAGTAGTCGGCGGAGCCCCAGAAGGAGGAGGCATCAGAAGTTGATCATTTGGAGCTTCATTACGCGGTACAACCCCAGAAGACGAAGGCAAATGCTGTTGGAACAAACCCACAAACCTCTGATGATCAAGTAAGATCTAACCATCAGATTCCTGCATATGATCAATCTTCCTTTTCATGTTTGTAGCATAGTTATATGCGAGCCTGTGCAACTGTTAATTCTCATGCTTGAGCCCTCTAATCTCCTATTTGAGAGTCATCACTTCAACCACCATTGATTCAACTTGACGGGTTCGAGCAAATAGGCGTGGGGCCATAACAGCCAACTCAACAGATCGTTTGGAAAGTAGTCTGTTATCTTTAGGAGTGACAAGGTTCCGAGCCACCACCGCAGTGGTCATATCATTCTTCATTACCAAATCCCCAACGGTAAGAGGACCAATAGGGGATATGAAGGATAGGCGTCATATGTTGTATGGAGAAGGCATGGATGCCTCTTCACCAAGGTTCAAGTCAAAACGACGGTCGGAAGGGCCAGAAATTTTTAAAGGTGTTGAAGAAAGAAGAGGTCAGACAAGTCAAGATCGTAAAAGTGCAAGAAGGGAGTTTCTACAAGCAGAAATTCAAGTGTGCTTGGAAGCGTACTGCATACCTCTATAAAAATCAGCACTCAACGGGATTTCAAAGATCGAAGAGGCGAGCTCAGAAATCGAAGAGGCCAATTCAAAAATCGAATAGGCGCTAGCTTTCTTAAAAGCTGGGCTTGCTCAGAAACCACGGGCCAATCTTCTTTTCCAGATTTGTTTGCACTTGTCACATACAACCTCTGCACTTGATGGAGCTCAGAACTCGAAGAGGCGAGCTCAGAACTCGAAGAGGCAAGCTCAGAAATCGGAGAGGCATCTGCTTTTCCAAACGTGTCAGCGTCTGTCACATTCTCCCTGTCCTTCTCCTTGTCGTTGTTTTCATCTGCGGGACAAGGAGAAAGAGAGCAATCAGCCAGCACTTGGTATCAATCTTCCGATCTAGAACCGATTGCCTGGAACCCCTTCCTGATTCCTTACCTAGCCCTGCTCTCGAGTACTCATCTTCAACATCTTTTGCTTCCTCTTCGTCTACCACATCTGCCTAGGGTACAGATAAGGGAAGTGAAAATGATACCTCGAAACATGTGGAGACAATGTACTAATTCATCCTCAGCTAGGGACAAAGAGAAAGAAAGTAAGAGGTGGGCACTTAGAAAGATTGAAGAAAGAAACAGACCATCACCTCTACCTCGTTCTTGCCTGCCGTGCAGAAGAAACAAGCAGAGAAGAATGCAGACTGCACAATCAAATCAACCCAACAGAAGGAGTCTAATTTGAAACCAAGGAACTCTCACTCAGAATTCTGAACCAGTTCGAGATCAAAGCTGTGGAAAGACAACAAGATCATCTATCTCCAAAACCAGATTTGCGTTCTTAAACTCTACTCTGTCTGGTTTTTACTTTGTCATACTTGTCATGTTTATTCGTTGTTTGTTTGATTGTTTGCTTGTGTTTGTGTGGGTTTATGCTTGAAACATTAAGGACAATGTTCGATTGAAGTGTGGGGGGGTAACCAAGTTGTTTTGCATGAAATTCATGGGAGTTTATCACCCATTACATCTAGTGTTGTTCCTTGCTGTTTTAAGTGTTTTTATGCTATTTTGGAGTGTTTTAGTGTGTTTTGACATAAAAATCCGACAATCTCATAAAAAATTTAAAAATTGTTTTGAAAAACCCAAAAAGAGTTGTTTTTGTGTGTTTGTTTGTGTCTTTGAAGGAAAAAAATTGTCCTAGCTAAGAACAAGTATGAACATTTGAATACACATGCAAGCTATTAACACTTTAAAGTAGGCATGCATCCAAAAACAATTCATAAAACCCATGACTTTCAAAGCCTAGTATATGGTGAACCAAAATAAACTCTTTAACAACATTAAAGAGAAGTAAAGATTTAGTGATTCTTTACCCTTGAAGCTCATCCTTGATTACACAAGGGATTCACCCAAGTGGAGGGCCTTCAAGTCACCTCCAAGCTCCTTGAATCCTCCTTGTGTTTTCCTCCCTTTAGTGCTCCTTTGATGATTTGAGGAAAAAGGATTTGTTCTCCAAAACACCAAAAGCTTGATGTCTCTAAGTCTCTTCACCAAGGATGTATCTTGTGAAGATGATATGGATGACTAAGGAAAGAAGAGATTGCTAGATGTCCCTCCCCTTAGTGGCCGACCTCCTTAGAAGAAAATGGAGAAAATGTTTCACCCAATTTCAACAAGAAGAACCCTTATTAGAAAATAGCTATAAAGTTGTATTTATAACCTTTTCTTTGGTGAGTGGCAAACTTGTAATTAAGCAAACTTTGCCCATCCACCCTAATGGCCGGCCATCCTTTGTTATTGGGCTAATTTGCCCATTTTGTTTTAGTTGTCATACAACTTAAACATAATGGGCCTTGTGGACCAAAACGCTTTTGGGCCCCGAAACCCAAAACCAACATATAAGCCCAATACGAACCTTTCGTATAATTAATTAACTAATTAATTAATCTTGACCATTCTTCAATTAAACCATTTAATTGCTTATCCATCTCATTTAATTTCTTCACATACATCCTTACTCGGTGTACGATCCATTAGGTTCTATTTAGCGAGGCAGTGGGCGATGTTACTCTTAACGATCGATTGTGAATTGAAACCACATTTCAATTCTCCCTTTTCGTTGATTAGTGTTTGCTAACCATTAGGGCTTCCACAAACCATGAGTGACGCCTAGCAGCATATCATGATTACCCAAGCTAAGTAGAATTGGTTGGAGAACCTATCCAGTTACAACTACAATGCAATACGATCCTTCTCTAATACAATACTCTTAATCACATTGTTTAAGTGATAGTTTGTTTCATGTCTACTATCCAATGTGATACTTTCCTATATGATTCCCTTGAATATGATTTGGAACAAACTTCCTAAGTCATATTCATTTGCTTTGGCCAAAGACTTTAGAATCATATCTTAGAGTATTCTCCCTCCACCATGGAAGGTTAGAGATCCCTTGTTGTGCATTCATATGCCTACATGACTAGATAGCTTGACCCCAACAATGCCGTGGACACTCCAAAGGAATGCCGTTGACAGGATCAAAGATCAAGGACCTAATCATTAGACATCGATGATGCCTCAGGTCAAAGGACTACTTTGCATATTGCAACCTTAGAGTTCATACATGACATGTATGTTCGAACTCTCTTTTGATCGTCGTTCAGTGAACTCGAGTACTCTTTCGAGCACCTATGTGTTTGTCTTAGTGTCCAACACCAAATGACTTGAGACTAGTTATACTCACGATTGAGTCAACATAACACATACTAGCCTTAGCGGATTGTCAATGCCCAATTAGCAATCCTATGGCTAGGAACGTTTTAGGAATGAACATAAGAGAAAGGTCTCGATAATCTAACTCATTAGATCACTTATCTCTTAGAACAAATACATTCCTTGGATTCCCTTATTGCTTAAACACATGATACAATAAATAGTGATTAACAATAAGATTTGCCCTTCATTAAACATATAAAAGTTTAATACAATAAGTATTCCAAAAAGCTATTACATCAAATGAGTGGCTTTGTGGGCATACTTCCAACAATCTCCACTTGCACTCAAAGCCACCTTCCCATGTATCTAATACCCATCTTTTCCATATGACGGTCAAGCTGGATCTGAGACATTGGCTTTGTCAGTGGATCTGCTACGTTATCGGCTGAAGCAACTTTGAGGATGTTGATTTTCCCCTCGGCAGCATATCTTCTAATGATATTGAAGCGTCTGTCAATATGCTTGTTCTTTTGATGTGCCCTGGGTTCCTTGGCTTGAGCTATCGCCCCACTATTATCACAGTACAAAGTTACTGGTGATGTAATGGTTGGAACCACCCCAAGTTCAGTGATGAACTTCTTCATCCAGAACGCTTCTTTGCCGGCTTCAGCTGCAGCGACATATTCAGCCTCTGTCGTGGAATCAGCAATTACACTTTGCTTCTTGCTTTTCCAACTGACAGCCCCACCATTCAGAGTGAATACATATCCGGAGTTGGAACTTCTATCATCGACGTCCGATTGGAAATCTACGTCTGTATAGCCTTCCACTCGCAACTCTGATGCTCCTCCATACACGAGGAACATGTCCTTAGTTCTTCTTAAGTACTTAAGGACCGTCTTGACAGCTCCCCAGTGTTCTGATCCTGGGTTAGATTGATATCGACTAGTAATGCTCACAGCATATGCAATATCTGGCCTTGTGCATATCATGGCATACATGAGACTTCCTATGGCTGAAGCATAAGGAATACAACTCATTTGCCGTATCTCTTCAGGAGTTTTAGGTTCCATGGATTTAGAAAGGTGAATTCCATGTCCAACAGGAAGAAAACCTTTCTTAGATTGTTCCATTTGGAACCTACTTAGCACCTTATCAATGTACATAGATTGGGATAATCCAATTAATTTTCTGGATCTATCACGATAGAGCTTTATCCCAAGTACATAAGATGCATCTCCCAAATCTTTCATGTGGAAGGTTTTGGACAACCACACTTTTACAGAAGAAATTACTGCAGTGTCATTCCCGAATAGTAATATGTCATCTACATATAACACTAGGAATACAACTGCATCCCCAACGACCTTTTGATAAACACAATTGTCGTCTTCGTTTTGAGTAAAACCAAACGTTTTGATCTCATTGTCGAAATGAATGTTCCAGCTCCTGGAGGCTTGCTTAAGTCCATAAATGGACCTTTGAAGCTTGCATACCTTAGTCTTTTCAGACTTGGACACGAAACCCTCGGGTTGAGTCATATAGAGCTCTTCCTCTAGGTAGCCGTTCAGAAAGGCCGTCTTCACGTCCATTTGCCATATCTCATAATCATGGTACCCAGCTATCGCAAGCAAAATCCGAATGGACTTAATCATGGCTACAGGAGAGAAAGTTTCTTCATAGTCAATCCCTTCTCTTTGCCTGTAACCCTTGGCTACTAATCTAGCCTTATAAGTCTCCACGTTCCCATCAACGCCTATCTTCCTCTTGAAGACCCATTTGTTTCCAACAGGTACAATACCTTCTGGAGGGTCTACAAGAGCCCAGACCTGATTTTGATACATGGAATCCATCTCGGATTTCATGGCCTTTTGCCATCTCTTTGAATCAATGTCGGACATTGCTTCAGTGTAGTCTCTAGGGTCCTCCTTTGTTTCATTGTCACCTAGAAGGTACAATTCATCAAAGTCATTGTCTAAGCCATACCTCTTAGGTGGCTTACTAACCCGTTCAGATCTACGTGGAGCTAGGGGTTCAGGAACAGGGTTGTCATCTTGTTGAGTGCTGGTTTGTGGTTCATCATTAATCTCATTAATTTCTTTCAATTCTATCGTTTTCTCACTACTTCCATTGAGAACGAATTCATCTTCAAGGAATATAGCAGTTCTGGCGACAAAGACTTTCCTGTCGTCAGGGTTATAGAATTCGTATCCCAAAGTCTGTTTGGAATACCCCACAAAATAGCACTTAACAGATCTTGCTTCAAGCTTGTCAGCTTCAAGCCTTTTAACGTAAGCCGGACAACCCCAAATCCTAATATGATTAAGATTTGTGCTTTTGCCATGCCATATCTCATATGGCGTTTGTGAAACTGACTTGGAAAGTACTTTATTAAGCAAGTAAGCTGCTGTATATAGAGCGTATCCCCAGAATGATACTGGTAGATTAGCAGAACTCATCATAGAACGAACCATGTTCATCAAGGTTCGATTTCTCCGTTCAGAAACTCCGTTATGCTGAGGAGTTCCTGGTGGAGTCCACTGTGATACTATTCCACACTCTTTGAGATAATCTAGGAACTCGTTACTCAGATATTCACCCCCTCGATCTGATCTTAGGGTCTTTATCTGTTTCCCAGTTTGCTTCTCAACTTCATTCTTGAATTCTTTGAACCTTTCAAAGGATTCTGACTTGTACTTCATAAGATACACATAGCCAAACCGAGAGTGATCGTCGGTGAATGTGATATAGTAGGAGAAGCCTCCTCTCGACGTAGTAGACATAGGTCCACATACGTCAGTGTGGATTAACCCTAGAATTTCAGTGGCACGTTCTCCTTTTCCAGTAAATGGAGATTTGGTCATCTTACCTTTCAAGCAACATTCACAAGTACCCATTTGGTCATTACCTAATGGGCGAATATATCCGTCTTTCGACATCTTGCGAATCTTATCAAGGTTCAGATGTCCAAGTTTAAGATGCCACATCTTTTCTTGGTTAACTTCTTCTCTAGCCCTTTTGGGTTTTGAGGTATTCCTGCTCGCAATACAGTGCATCCCACTATTCGTCTCTAGGTGAAAAAGTCCCTCTATCATATTACCATGAGAGATAATACGACCGTTCAAGTATAAAGTGCAACTCATTTTGTCAAACAATACTGAGTGCCCATCTCGTAAAAGCTTAGAGATGGAAATCAAATTCTTTATACATGAAGGAAAATATAAACAATTTTTAAGTTCCAGGACTTCCCCAGAGGGTAGGTTAAGCATGTAGGTGCCTATTGCTTTTGCAGAGATTTTAGTGTCGTTCCCAACTCGCACAACCATCTCATTATTGCGCAGTGATTTGCTCCCCACTAGTCCCTGCATCGTATTACAGATATGTTGACTAGCGCCTGAATCAAATATCCAGGAACTGGAGCTCACTGTAAAAGCACTCTCTATGACAGAAATAGTCTCTTCAAAAGTTCGTGTCATAAGGCTCGCAATGCGCACCCTGTATTTCTTCTTCCAACGTTCATCCTTTCCACAATGAAAGCATGTTCCTTTGGATTTCTTTGCCTTCTTCTTATGCAACCTTTTCCTTATGTTTGCATTCTCACTCCCACTGTCTATTTTGAAACCTTTTTCAAATTTACAGCACATGTCAATCATCTCTTTCAAAGAATGATCGAATCTATTCACTTTATAGTTTACAATAAACTTAGTGAAATCATCCGAGAGAGATGCAAGGAAAAAATCTTGGGCCATTTTCCCATCGATGGAAGTTCCTAAACTTTTAAGATCTTTAAATATCTTTTCCATCTTTTGTCCATGTTTATGGACCGATGTCCCCATTGCCATTTTGGCATTCATTAGACTACAAACATTTGAGAATCGTACATTACTAGTCTCAATGTCATGCATCTTATGCAAACTTTCAACCATGGCACAAGAAGTGTCCATGTGCTTATGTAGCTTCACAAGCTCCTCACTAAGTGAAGTGAGGATTAAGCATTTGGCTTGTAAGTCATCCTCATAGTGTCTAACATAATTTTGACACTCCTCATTTGAAGCTAGTTTCGTAGGAGGTACATGAGGAGGGGATTGCTTAAGCACATACAATATGTCTTTCACCTTTGAGACATATTCAATATGGCGATACCAAGCAAGGAAATGTTGGCCCTTAAGGCCCCTTTTGTCAAGTATAATGGTGGGTATAATTTTAGGCATGTCGTTCACTACATAACATAACAGAAATCGTATTAGATTGTTTGTTTAAAACTATTTGATTGGGTCTTTGAATCAAATAGTACCACCCACTATTTTTGGCAAATTCCACATCCCTCAATAGAATTCGAGAGTTATATTGAACTCTTAGCGGGTTATGGGAGACTCACCATTACCAAGCCCACCTCAGAAGAACTCCATATTGGCTAGCAACAATAATGATGAGAGAGTACGCTTACTCATTTGCAACAACCTCTTGCAATTACCCATCTAGTTTGGCCTCTAGAGAATGATGCCTTAGAAGAACTCCATATTGGCACCATTGCACTTAGTTAAGTCATTCCCACCATGCTAGTTCAAGTAGGGGTTCAAAAATGGCCTCAGAAGAACTCCATATTGGCCACACTCGTTGCCTACTTTCACTTCATCATATGTTTATGGGCTTCTCCTGAATGTAAGCACATACTTTGCATACCCCAGAACTGGACGAATACGGTGTATGAGTCACAAACGATTGAAGCCCACCACGGTGGAAGGCCTACGAAGAGATGTTCAAAGCATCTCTCGCTTATCAACTTAATATTCGATTTTGAGGGAGTAATTTTGGGCTACATCAAAACATTTTAATCACATTAAAAGAACTTGGGCCTATCACAACCATTGGTCCAAGTTAATATGAATTAGTAGCATATAATACTCCCACTGTTTCGTTGAAACAAGCGAGACTATATGGAACTACTAACGAATGCATTGCATCCTCATATGGACTATATAGTCATATTAGGTTTTAGGATGATTATGAACCGTTTGATTTGATCCAACACGAGCCTTGTGTTGGACCTTGGGTTTAAGGTAGATAGTTGTTGATTTTAGTTACGCGTTTAATCCAATTAAACCGTTATTTCCTATTGGGCGTTGGACCCAACTATTCCATTTTGCATACATATAAACAAAAAGGAATACATGAAATAATAATAAGGGCTTATGCCCTTTTACAACATAAATCAAATGATGGACTTATGTCCATTTACAACAAAATGAATTAATCAAATTACATTCAAATCTACACTACCAAACCCAAACATTCATAATGTATATCGGCCAATCACATAGCTCAATTATCGAGGCCTTTGGTTCATAATCACCCTTTTCTTAATCAATCATATTAACTAAGAAAACAACTTTAAACAATTGGTTTTTGGATCCATAGAATTGATTTAAATGGAACTAAATGAAATGAAAATCCAATTCTCATTAAAGAGACAAAACAATTTTGTTCTCATTTTATTTGGGCCAAAAGGAAACTATGACCACAACAATTGGGCCATAATGCAAATACAAAAAACTTTTGGGGTCACTTTGTATAAACACAATAGTCCACAACTTCACGTAAATACAACTAGATCCCAAAATTTTAATAATGTAAAAACATCATTAAAGGATCAAAACAATTTGTCCTTTAGAGTTTTTAAACCTAAACGTAAAAACGTAAACTTTTGGGCCAAAATGCAAAAACACAAAAGTATCAAAACTTTATGTTAATTGCACAAAAGGCCCCAAAAGGACCCCCACTAGGGGTGGCCGGCCATTTAATGAAAAATTGAAAAAATTTCTAAAAAGTTTTTGCAAGTTGATTTTAGGGGTTTTTGAACATTAGTCCTTGCAAAAGATTAAAATTTTAAAAAAACCTGATGCTAATGTATGAAGTTTTCTATTGATTTTATTAGGTGAGGTTAAAGGTGAAGGTGATGGTTTGTAAGAAAGACTTAAAGTTTATGACAAAACATTAAAACATTTCATCACATCTCACCAATAACATCACCCATCAAATAATAAATCAATTATATACCAAAACTTTATGATAAACATAAAACTTTTGAATCAAAACTTCAAAACTTTATGTTCTTGGCAAGAACACCAAGAACAATGAAGAACACCATGAAAACTCATAATAGCTCCATGGATGTTTTCATTCACCAAAACTCAATTTTTCACCACTCAAAAGAGGGCTAATATCCTAGGGTACTTAGGGGTTCCAAAAGTCACCTTAAAACCATTTTAACAAGACAAACATGAACCCAAAAAATCACCCTAAGGATTTGGCCGAATTTCCCAAAACTCATGGCACCAAATTTTAGTTCCAATATTCATGCTTAAATGAAATACATCTACAACATTTGAGATGCTAAATTTTCTAGCAAAATTTATATATTCAAAAGCAAGAACAAAGCTTGTAACATTTACAACATTTAAATCACAAAATATGAACATCACAAAACCCAAAAGGATTCACCATACACTAGGCCTAGGCTCTGATACCACTTGAAGGAAAAATTTTGTCCTAGCTAAGAACAAGTATGAACATTTGAATACACATGCAAGCTATTAACACTTTAAAGTAGGCATGCATCCAAAAACAATTCATAAAACCCATGACTTTCAAAGCCTAGTATATGGTGAACCAAAATAAACTCTTTAACAACATTAAAGAGAAGTAAAGATTTAGTGATTCTTTACCCTTGAAGCTCATCCTTGATTACACAAGGGATTCACCCAAGTGGAGGGCCTTCAAGTCACCTCCAAGCTCCTTGAATCCTCCTTGTGTTTTCCTCCCTTTAGTGCTCCTTTGATGATTTGAGGAAAAAGGATTTGTTCTCCAAAACACCAAAAGCTTGATGTCTCTAAGTCTCTTCACCAAGGTTGTATCTTGTGAAGATGATATGGATGACTAAGGGAAGAAGAGATTGCTAGATGTCCCTCCCCTTAGTGGCCGGCCTCCTTAGAAGAAAATGGAGAAAATGTTTCACCCAATTTCAACAAGAAGAACCCTAATTAGAAAATAGCTATAAAGTTGTATTTATAACCTTTTCTTTGGTGAGTGGCAAACTTGTAATTAAGCAAACTTTGCCCATCCACCCTAATGGCCGGCCATCCTTTGTTATTGGGCTAATTTGCCCATTTTGTTTTAGTTGTCATACAACTTAAACATAATGGGCCTTGTGGACCAAAACGCTTTTGGGCCCCGAAACCCAAAACCAACATATAAGCCCAATACGAACCTTTCGTATAATTAATTAACTAATTAATTAATCTTGACCATTCTTCAATTAAACCATTTAATTGCTTATCCATCTCATTTAATTTCTTCACATACATCCTTACTCGGTGTACGATCCATTAGGTTCTATTTAGCGAGGCAGTGGGCGATGTTACTCTTAACGATCGATTGTGAATTGAAACCACATTTCAATTCTCCCTTTTTGTTGATTAGTGTTTGCTAACCATTAGGGCTTCCACAAACCATGAGTGACGCCTAGCAGCATATCATGATTACCCAAGCTAAGTAGAATTGGTTGGAGAACCTATCCAGTTACAACTACAATGCAATACGATCCTTCTCTAATACAATACTCTTAATCACATTGTTTAAGTGATAGTTTGTTTCATGTCTACTATCCAATGTGATACTTTCCTATATGATTCCCTTGAATATGATTTAGAACAAACTTCCTAAGTCATATTCATTTGCTTTGGCCAAAGACTTTAGAATCATATCTTAGAGTATTCTCCCTCCACCATGGAAGGTTAGAGATCCCTTGTTGTGCATTCATATGCCTACATGACTAGATAGCTTGACCCCAACAATGCCGTGGACACTCCAAAGGAATGCCGTTGACAGGATCAAAGATCAAGGACCTAATCATTAGACATCGATGATGCCTCAGGTCAAAGGACTACTTTGCATATTGCAACCTTAGAGTTCATACATGACATGTATGTTCGAACTCTCTTTTGATCGTCGTTCAGTGAACTCGAGTACTCTTTCGAGCACCTATGTGTTTGTCTTAGTGTCCAACACCAAATGACTTGAGACTAGTTATACTCACGATTGAGTCAACATAACACATACTAGCCTTAGCGGATTGTCAATGCCCAATTAGCAATCCTATGGCTAGGAACGTTTTAGGAATGAACATAAGAGAAAGGTCTCGATAATCTAACTCATTAGATCACTTATCTCTTAGAACAAATACATTCCTTGGATTCCCTTATTGCTTAAACACATGATACAATAAATAGTGATTAACAATAAGATTTGCCCTTCATTAAACATATAAAAGTTTAATACAATAAGTATTCCAAAAAGCTATTACATCAAATGAGTGGCTTTGTGGGCATACTTCCAACAATTTGGAGAGTTAATAATCTGTGCATCATTGTTTTCTAAAGTCATTGCATGATCTCATTATTCTTTGCTTGGTTGCTACTTAGAAGGCGTTTCATCATTTAGTTCCAAATGCTAGAACTCATGCCTATTTCATTCAAAGCATGCTATTGATTTGCATAACACATATTCAAGATGAAGTTGTGAGTGACCACCAAAGCCAAATTGTCGTGCCCCTATTTCATTATGTGTTTAATTTTAACCCCGTTGAGCCTTGTTAAGCCTATGTTCTTTGTTAACCCACACTATCCTTACCTAGCCTAGTGTTAGGACCATCCATACCCTTGTTCTTGAAGCATAGTAAAGCATGACTTAAAATGAACTCCTTTTTTTATCAATGTATTGCAGAAAGCAAGTGTGGGGGAAGTGATTCTTCTGTGTGTGTGTGCCAAAGTCCTTAATAAGGCACGGGTAGAAAAGAAAAAAAAAGTATGAAAAAGAGCTATAAAGTGTTGTTTGTTAAAGAAAGGGTTCAAAACATTGAATTCGGCCCTAAGTGTTGCATAAATCTTCCCTTTGTAATTAAAAGTTGATTCTGCATTCTAAAGTGATTTTCAAGTGTCTATTTCATTGCTTTGCTTGCTATCGCTTTAAGAACGTTTGTTATCCCTATCCTTTATTTGTTAGCCATTACCCCCAAGCCCTGTTACAACCCTTGACTTCAATCTTGAGTGTTGTGTGTTTCAATTTGTGGAGTTCGAAATTGGTATGAGCATATGGTGTCACTGGTTCTCACATCTAAGTAGTAGCATTCCATTCATGAGATCATATCTAAACATGCTTAATAACTCCAGAAAATTGCTTTCTTTGTTATAACATATGTGAGTCCTAATCTTTCGTGTTTACATCAATCTTCTCACATATACTAGTGTAGGGTGTGTAGTTAGAAAATATGTGTGAAAATAGAGAGTATCTTGTAAGGAATTGAGAAAATTCTCTAAAGCATGTTACTACATTCAAAACATCGTTTTAATTGGTTATTTGTGAACTAGTAAGTGGTGACTGTGATTAAGTATGTGCTCTCAAGTGTAAGGATGACCAAAATCTGTGGGAATGATGATTTTTAACACGTCATGTTTCATTAAAAATCCCTGAGGCAATTGTTGGAAGGTCTAGGTTGTGTTTTGTTTTGCTCGAGGACTAGCAAAAGCTAAGTGTGGGGGAATTTGATAGGAGCATATGTATGCGACTTAGTTAGCTTGTTTCTTGGCATTTATGTTGTTAGTTCGTAGTTATTTTAGTATTTTAAGCTATTTTCGTGTGTTTGTAGGTCCAAAGGGTTAATGTGGCAAAGAAGTGCATTTTGGAGCATTTTGGAGCATTTTTGGGCATGGAATGGATAGCATATGCTTGGAGCAAAAGGAATGGATGAAATTTGAAGTTTGTGCATCATCCTCTCCCTATAAATAACCATTTTAGCACACTCATTTCACCCAACACATCCACTCATTACAACCACCCAACACATTCACCTACCACTACATCCACTCATTTCATCCAACACATCCATTCACCTACCACTACATCCACTCATTTCACCCAACACATCCACTCATTTCACCCAACACATTCACTCATTACAACCACCCAACACATTCACCTACCACTACATCCACTCATTACAACCACCCAACACATTCACCTACCACTACATCCACTCATTTCACCCAACACATCCATTCACCTACCACTACATCCACTCATTTCACCCAACACATCCACTCATTTCAACCACCCAACACATTCACCTACCACTATATCCACTCGTTACCACCACCCACTACATCCTCTCCTTAGCCTATAAATATATCCATCCAAAGACACATTCGGGGGGATAGGTTAGGGAGAAGGGAGGAAGACACATTCTGCTGCAAGGCAGAGTTTTTTCTTCTTAACCATTTTGTTGGAAATATGCCCTGAAAGTCAATCTTTGGAAGAAACCTTTCAGGACAAATGAATGGATGTATAGATGCCTCTTATACATCAAATGGCAAAGATACTAATTAGGACTATCTCAATGAACGATATATGTCCTAAATAGTGAATCCATGGACAATGGATCAGTTGAAGAAGTAATCTAATGATGTTAGACTACAGAGACCTTCTTCACATAACCATCATGTCCAAAAGGTTCCTGGTTATAGGATTGTCGGAGGGAAACTGACAATGCATAGACCGGTACATACTATGTCCGCTTCAATTGGAAGGATGGAAAGTCTCATCCCATTTGTGTAGTGACACTAAGACAAGTATGTAGGTGCTCATTAAGGGAATGAGTTCACTGAACACAATCGAACGAGAGTACTTGCATGGAGGTCTACTCACATGTCAAGCAAGTAACTCTTATGGTTGGAATAATGTAAGTACTCCTTTAACCTGAGGCATCGTCGTTGTCTTGTGGTTAAGTACTTGATCTTTGATTATGTCAAAGTCACCCCATTCGCGGGTGTCCACGGCATAGTTGGGGTTAAGCCACTTAGTCATGAAGGCAAGTGAATGCGCAACAAGGAATCTCTAATCTTCATTAAGAGAGGAAGAATACTCTAAGATATGATTCGGGAATCTTCGGCCGAAGTATCGAGCATAATAAAGGAAAGCGTTCCTATACGACTCAATTGAATCATATAGGAAGGAATAATCACATTAGGGGTTTGACATAATATATCCATACCCTAATGATGTGATTGAGAGTATTGTTTTAGAGAATGATCGAATTACATTGTAATTCCAACTGAATAGGTTCTCCGAACAAATTCTACATTAGCTTGGGTAGCCATGATATATGGTTAGATGTCACTCATGGCTTGTGAGTTCTTCTAGATGATTAAATGTAGTAGTCAAAGAAGAAGGTGAATTAAAAGGAAGTTTTAATTCACTAAGTGATTGGATTAAATATAATCAATTGGATTGGTGCCAATCACCTCACTGCCTTGCTAATTAGAACCTAAAATGATTGTACACCGATACACTCTTGTAGTGATACCACTAATGGATGATGGGAATAATTAATTGGATTAATTAATTGTTGTGATTAATTAGAAAGTCTAATGAAATCATAAAAGCGATATAAGATCGTTTTGGGCTTAAAGAAACGTTCGGGTTTAAATGGGCCCATTGGGCCTAGACCCATTGGGCTTTTACTCAAGCATAGGATGACTTGAAATAATAAAAGCCCAAAGCCCAAACCAAACACTAAAGGCCGGCCACTTAAAGGGAAAGGGAGAGAGTGGAATTCAAGTTGTTGACTAGGTTTCTTTTTGTCTATATAAGGAACTTTATAGAGATAATTTTCCATAAGGGTTTTTGTGTG
Source organism: Malus domestica (assembly GCF_042453785.1). Classification (NCBI taxonomy): domain Eukaryota; kingdom Viridiplantae; phylum Streptophyta; class Magnoliopsida; order Rosales; family Rosaceae; genus Malus; species Malus domestica. The sequence continues at coordinate 17,309,859 of NC_091670.1, forward strand.
TTAAAACAACAAAAGAGAAAAAGAAAATATCTCTCTTAAACACCCAAAGGCCGGCCACCATTAGAGAGTGTGAGCTAATCATCTTATCTCCCTTTTGGTCATTTCTCCATCCATCTCACTACACTAGTGGGTGTGGATCTTTAGAGGTCTTCTACTTTGGATACTAAAGGAGAACCAAAGGAGCACTCATACTAACAAAGTGGAGGAGGCAAGGAGGGAGGCTAGGCTCAAGGAGTTCAAGGAACAAAGGGCTTGGAGGTGGTCCATCCTTGGTCTAAAATCTAGATCAAGAGGTATAGATCTATTCCTACACTTTGTTCTTAACTTAAATGTTTTGATGCGTCATATATAAACCTATGAACCTTGAAGGGGATTTGCATGACTATAGCTTTGATATTATTTGATAACATGCTTCCGTTGCTTTCGTATATAAATTTTGAATTGTATATGCATGCTAGTCATTAGAAATCCCACATGAATCTCATAGATTTCCCTTCTCATTCTACACATTCCCACAACAAAAACACAATTCCATGCATCTTCATTTCCCTTTCCTTGTCGTGACCTCCATCCAACCTAAACACATTCAGCCATTCCCTTCCATATATCCATATGCATCCATCAAACCACACCTTATGCCGCAACAAAGAGAAGAAGGAGGACCCTTGGACGTGCTTGCCATTCAAGTTGGATTGTTGGAGCGTTTTTAGGTGTTTTCATTCTTTTGTTTTCAATGTCTAAATTTGTTTATCTTTGCTTTGTGAGTATGAGGAACTAAACACCCCTTACCTAGGGGGGATTCAAAGCCATGAACATACTTGCAATATGAATTGATTACCTTCAATTGTGATTTCATAAGTTGTGAATTCAATTTGTTTAACTGCTTGATTGATAACTTATTCGTGTATGTTTATTAAGAGTGCATACTTAGTTTTCATGCATGAATATGATGCTAAAGTATAAGGGAGTTTCACCTAATAGTTACAAACTTATATTCACAAGTAGTGGAGGTCGCTTATAAACGATCGCGTTAAATGAATTCTTGGCAGGAGTTTCATGCTCATCATAGTAACGAATGCCTCGTCAATACTTATAGTTTTCATAATGCTTAATGATCTTTGATTGTATCTTTATTGTGCTGTTCACGAAAAGGACTTTTGAAGAATGCTTGAATTGTTGTATGCGCTTTCCCATCCAATTCAATAACTTAAAGAGAACTTGAAGGTTAGTTTAAGCGGACTTAATTAACCTGGGGTGTTGAGTTTCATGATTTATCGAAAGAACAACTGAAAATTGGTTTATGTGCAAGTGTGTCATGTGTGGAGAAGAACCCTCTAGCTAGCCCATCATCCATAGTTTACCCAAATTCATCCAAAATTTGTTTTAGTTTACAATCTGTTTGTTTTGTTTTCAAATTCGTCAAAATCAAATCCCCCTTTACTTTAAAGTGTTTTATTAGTCAAAATCTATTTTGATTTGTGTTTTTAAGTGTCTTGAGTCAAGTTAGAACCTAATTTCGTCCAAAACCATCCCTAGAGTCAATTTAGAGTCTAATTCATTGTTTTAAGCTGTTTTGAATCTTTTAAACTAGTTTTGAGTCTTTTTAGTTTGTATTGCATCTTTTGAGTCTAGTTTGGTGTTTTAAACTTAATTTTATGTTTTTAAGTCAGTTTAGAGGTTATTAGCAAGCCCTCCTAATCCCCAGTCCAGAATGATCCCTACTTACATTCTTTACTACAATTGATATAAGAGGGTTTAATTTGTGTGTTAAGTAAATTTTCGCATCAGCATGTTACAAAACTGATTTTTCTTTTATGATTTGCATGTGAATTCATAAATTTAAACCACAACCAATCATACACCAAAAAGTAAATCAAATTTTCATCCATGTTTATAACTCTCTTTAACAGTCATGTAATTAAAAACCAAATCTTCATCATTGTGTTGGAAGGTACCCTAAGACACAAATAAACACATAAAAACAACTCTTTTTCGGTTTTTCAAAACAATTTTTCAAATTTTTATGAGATTTCCGGATTTTTAAGTCAAACACACTAAAACACTCCAAAACAGCTTAAAAACACTTAAAAATTGCAAGGAACAACACTTAGAAGTAATGGGTGATAAACTCCCACAAATTTCATGCAAAACAACTTGGTTACCCCCCCACTTAAATCAAACATTGTCCTCAATGTTTCAAGCATAAACTTACACAAACACAAGCAAACAATCAAACAAACAATGAATAAACATGACAGGTATGGCAAAGTAAAAACCAGACAGAGTAGAGTTTAAGAACGTAAATCTAGTTTTGGAGATAGATGATCTTATTGTCTTTCCACAGCTTCGATCTGAAACTGGTTCAGAATTCTGAGCGAGAGTTCCTTGGTTTCAAATCAGACTCCTTCTGTTGGGTTAATTTGATTGTGCAGTTTGCATTCTTCTCTGCTTGTTTCTTCTGCACGGCAGACAGGCACGAGGTAGAGGTGATGGTCTGTTTCTTTTTTCAATCTTTCCAAGTGCCCACCTCTTGCTTTCTTTCTCCTTGTCTCTAGCTGAGGATGAATTAGCACATTGTCTTCACATGCTTCGAGGTATCATTTTCACTTCCCTTATCTGTTCCCTAAGAAAATGTGGTAGACGAAAAAGAAGCATAAGATGTTGAAGATGAGTACTCGAGAGCAGGGCTAGGTAAGCAATCAGGAAGGGGTTCCAGGCAGTCGGTTCCAGATCGGAAGATTGATACCAAGTGCTGGCTGATTACTCTCTTTCTCCTTGTCCAGCAGATGAAAACAACGACAAGGAGAAGGACAGGGAGAAAGCACGATATAAGATATTCTTGCTTTCAACCTTCATGATATGAAATACTTTTACTTTGGATGAGTTGTTTGCAGAGGTACCCCAAGGAATAAGTAACACTGAGTGACTCGAGAGGCTTTATTAGGGAGGCATTCTCGGAGATAACGGAAGGTTATATATGTTTGCCTTGCTATGGAGGGTGAAGGTCGACATTTATAGGAAATAATAATCGGTACTATTCTTTCACTCTTGTCGGCAACCATTGGATGATTGAACAGTAAACTTCACGTGCTTTCTACTTCACCAGAAATCTTCGACAGATTGCCCGTAATTTTCACAAGGCTGAGTGTGTATATGAAAGATGCTGACACGTCGGGATAAAGCTGATGCCTCTTCGATATCTGGAATCGGCGCTTCGACAAACTGCCCATGATTTCTGCAAAGCTGAGTGTGTATGTGACAGGCGCTGACACGTCTGGAAAAGCAGATGCCTCCTCTGATTTCTGAGCTCGCCTCTTCGAGTTCTGAGCTCCGTCGAGTGCAAAGGTTGCATGTGACAAGTGCGGACAAATCTGGAAAAGAAGATTGGCCCGTGGTTTCTGAGCAAGCCCCACTTTTGAGAAAGCTAGCGCCTCTTCGATTTTTGAATTAGCCTCTTCGATTTCTGAGCTCGCCTCTTTGATCTCTGAAATCCCGTCGAGTGCTGATTTTTATAGAGGGATGCAGTACGTTTCAAAACACACTTGAATTTTTGCTTGTAGAAACTGAAGGAAATTTTGTGAAAAACATGTTCATTTAAGCAACATCTATAGCATGCAATTAACAAATTAAAGGCGGAATCATGCTTGTATGCACTTAAAAACAAAACATTAACCATGAAATTCAAAGCCTAGTAGTTGGGTGAACCAAGACTCAACTCAAATCAAAGTGAGTTGAGAAATTTATACCTTTGTAGATTCCTCTTTGCATAAGCAAAGGCTAATCACCCAAGGAGAGGGCCTTCATTCCTTGCTTCTTAGATCCATGGATTTGGATGGAAGAATATGTTTCTCCAAGTTCTCAAAATAGAGAACCTCTAAGTCTCCACACCAAGGTAAGATGTGAAGAAGAGATGAGTGACCTTGGAGGAGAAAGATTACTAGCTAATCCCTCCAAGGGGGCCGGCCTCTTAGAGAGAAAAGAGAGAGATATGTTCTCTCCAATTCTCTAAAAGAAACCCTAAATGAATTTTGGCTATAAAGTCATATTTATACCTTTATTCATTGGAGTGGCAAACTTGTAATTAAGTCCAAAACCCACTCCTTTAACAAAATGGCCGGCCATAGGGTTTCATTGGGCTTTTAAGGCCTTTGTGAATTATTTGTCATTAAGTTGTCATACAACTTAAGTCAATGAGCTTGACGTTCGAAGCCCATTGGGCCTTAAGGTCCAAAACTATCCCGAGGTCTTTAACGAACTTATTCGTTTGATTAATTAACATATTAATTAATCCTTGCCATAAATAATTAAACCATTTAATTATTCTTACTCATCTCCATTGTTTCTTCAATCTCCACCTTACACGGTGTACGATCCATTAGCTTCCTTTTAGCGAGGCAGTGGGCGATTAAAACCATTTCAAATCGATTGTGAATTGAAGCTTACTTTCAATTCTCCCTTTAGTGATTATACACGTTTAGGGCTTCCACAAACCATGAGTGACACCTAGCAGCATATCATGGTTACCCAAGCTAATCAGAAGAGGTGGAGAACCTATTCAGTTTAGGATTACAAATGCAATACGGTCTTTCTCTAATACAATACTCTTGACCACATTGTTTGGTTTGATAGTTTATTCATGTCTTCTATCCAATGTGATTCGTGCGCTTATATGATTACCTTGAATGTGATTTGGAACGACTTCCTAAATCTCATTCATACTCTGACCAGAGATTCTTAATCATATCATAGAGTATTCTCCCCCAAATGGTTTGAAGGTTAGAGATCCCTTGTTGCGCATTCACTTGCCTCCATGGCTAAGTGGCTTAACCTTGACGATGCCGTGGACACCCTCCTGATGGAGTGACTTTGACATAATCAAAGATCAAGGACTTAACCACAAGACAACTATGATGCCTCAGGTCATATGACTACTTTGCATTATCCCAACCATGAGTTCTCATGTGACATGAGTATGAGAACTCCTCGTTGATCGTGTTCAGTGGACTCATTCATTATTGAGCACCTACATGTTTGTCTTGATGTCACACACCAATGACTCGAGACTAGTCACTCTCACTAAGAGAAGACATAGCATGTATTGATCTTAACGGACTGTCAATGCCCAATTGGCAATCCTATGATCAGGAACGTTTAGGATGTGTCTACGAAAGAATGGTCTCATGAATCTAACTTCTTTAGATCGCATTCTCCCAATCACATATTCCTTGGACTTATCGTTTAAGCGTATAACATTTATATGAGACGGCTCAAACAATAATATTTGCCCTTGATATTAAACTAGATTAGTTTAACATGTGAAATGTCCATAAAGTATTATCATATGATTGGTTTTAGGGCACATTTCCAACAGAAACTCCCTTCTTGCACTTCTACAATCTTAACTTGTTCGACCTCTTCTTTCTTCAACACCTTTGAAAATGTCTGGCCCTTCCGGCCGTCATTTTGACTTGAACCTTGGTGAAAAGGCATCCATGCCTTCTCCAGACAACATATGGCGCCCATCCTTCATATCCCCTACTAGTTCTCTTACTGTTGGAGATTCGGTGATGAAGAATGATATGACCGCTGCGGTGGTGGCCCAAAACCTTGTCACTCTCAAAGATAACAGACTACTTTCCAAACGATCTGATGAGTTGGCTGTTAAGGATTCTCTGGCTCTCAGTGTGCAGCGTGCAGGTCTGTGTCCAATATGGCCCAACGCCTATTTGCTCAAACCCGTCAAGTTGAATCGTTGGCGACTGAAGTGATAAGTCTCAAATAGGAGATTAGAGGGCTCAAGCATGAGAATAAACAGTTGCACAAGCTTGCACATAACTATGTTACAAACATAAAGAGGAAGATTGACCAGATGCAGGAATTTGATGGTCAGATTTTACTTGATCATCAGAGGTTTGTGGGTTTGTTCCAACAACATTTGCCTTTGTCTTCTGGGACTGTACCACGTAATGAAGCTACAAATGATCAACCTCCGATGCCTCCTCCTTCTGGGGCTCCGCCGATTACTGAAACTTCTCCTAAGCAGCCTTTGTGAAGGCTTCCTCTTGTATTTTCTGCTCAATGTTCTTTTTTTCTTTTCATGAAAATGAATGTAAAAATACTTTGCATATCTGTCAATGTTTCAAAAATAAACCCATACCCAAAAATAATTAAACAACAAATATAAAAATGGCAATCATGGCAAAATAAAAATGCAGAAAAGGGAAGGCTTTTAGAAACGCAAAACTGATTGTGGAGCGATTCAAAAATCTTCCTTATTTGAATACATGGGTTGCCTCCCAAGAAGCGCTTGCTTTAACGTCTTCCAGCCGGACGATACCTCCATTTAAGCTTGAACAGGGCCCTACGACATGGAGGGGTACTGTTGGAAGTATGCCCACAAAGCCACTCATTTGATGTAATAGCTTTTGGAATACTTATTGTATTAAACTTTTATATGTTTAATGAAGGGCAAAGCTTATTGTTAATCACTATTTATTGTATCATGTGTTTAAGCAATAAGGGAATCCAAGGAATGTATTTGTTCTAAGAGATAAGTGATCTAATGAGTTAGATTATCGAGACCTTTCTCTTATGTTCATTCCTAAAAAGTTCCTAGCCATAGGATTGCCAATTGGGCATTAACAATCCGCTAAGGTTAGTATGTGTTATGTTGACTCAAACGTGAGTATGAACTAGTCTCAAGTCATTTGGTGTTGGACACTGAGACAAACACATAGGTGCTCGAAAAGGTAATCGAGTACACTGAACGTTGATCAAAAGAGAGTTCGAACATACATGTCATGTATGAACTCTAAAGTTGCAATATGCAAAGTAGTCCTTTGACCTGAGGCATCATGGATGTCTAATGGTTAGGTCCTTGATCTTTGATCATGTCAACGACATTCCTTCGGATTGTCCATGGCATTGTTGGGGTCAAGCTATCTAGTCATGTAGGCATATGAATGCACAACAAGGGATCTCTAACCTTCCATGGTGGAAGGAGAATACTCTAAGATATGATTCTAAAGTCTTTGGCCAAAGCATATGAATATGACTTAGGAAGTTTGTTCCAAATCATATTCAAAGGAATCATATAGGAAAGTATCACATTGGATAGTAGACATGAAACAAACTATCACTTAAACAATGTGATTAAGAGTATTGTATTAGAGAAGGACTGTATTGCATTGTAGTTGTAACTGGATAGGTTCTCCAACCAATTCTACTTAGCTTGGGTAACCATGATATGCTGCTAGGTGTCACTCATGGTTTGTGGAAGCCCTGAAGATTAGCAAACACTAATCTTAAGGGAGAATTGAAATGTGGTTTCAATTCACAATCGATCGTTAAGAGTAACATCGCCCACTGCCTCGCTAATTGGAACCTAATGGATCGCACACCACATAAGGATGTTAGTGAAGAAATTATATGAAATGGATAAGCAATTAAATGGTTTAATTGAAGAATGGTTAAGATTAATTAATTATACGAAAGGTTCGTATTGGGCTTATATGTTGGTTTTGGGTTTCGGGGCCCAAAAGTGTTTTGGTCCACAAGGCCCATTATGTTTAAGTTGTATGACAACTAAAACAAAATGGGCAAATTAGCCCAATAACAAGGAGAGGCCGGCCATTAGGGTGAATGGGCAAGCTTGCTTAATTACAAGTTTGCCACTCACCAAAGAAAATGTTATAAAAGCAACTTTATAGCAATTTTCTCATAAGGGTTTTTCTAATAGAAATTGGGTGAAACTTTTTCTCTCATTTTCTACATAGAGGCCGGCCACTTAGAGGAGTTTTACTAGTATCTAAAATCTCTCTAAGTCATCCATATCATCTTCACAATATACAACCTTGGTGAAGAGACTTAGAGACATCAAGCTTTTGATGTTTTTGGAGAACAAATCCTTTTTCCTCAAATCATCAAAGGAGCACTAAAGGGAGGAAAACACAAGAAGGATTCAAGGAGCTTGGAGGTGACTTGAAGGCCCTCCACTTGGGTGAATCCCTTGTGTAAACAAGGATGAGCTTCAAGGGTAAAGAATCACTAAATCTTTACTTCTCTTTAATGTTGTTAAAGAGTTTATTTTGGTTCACCATATACTAGGCTTTGAAAGTCATGGGTTTTATGAATTGTTTTTGGATGCATGCCTACTTTAAAGTGTTGATAGCTTGCATGTGTATTCAAATGTTCATACTTGTTCTTAGCTAGGACAAAATTTTTCCATCAAGTGGTATCAGAGCCTAGGCCTAGTGTATGGTGAATCCTTTTGGGTTTTGTGATGTTCATATTTTGTGATTTAAATGTTGTAAATGTTACAAGCTTTGTTCTTGCCTTTGAATATATAAATTTTGCTAGAAAATTTAGCATCTCAAATGTTGTAGATGTATTTCATTTAAGCATGAATATTGGAACTAAAATTTGGTGCCATGAGTTTTGGGAAATTCGGCCAAACCCTTAGGGTGATTTTTTGGGTTCATGTTTGTCTTGTTAAAATGGTTTTAAGGTGATTTTTGGAACCCCTAAGTACCCTAGGATATTAGCCCTCTTTTGAGTGGTGAAAAATTGAGTTTTGGTGAATGAAAACATCCATGGAGCTATTATGAGTTTTTCATGTTTGTTCTTCATGTTCTTGAAGTTCTTGCCAAGAACAAAAAGTTTTGAAGTTTTGATTTAAAGGTTTTATGTTTTTCATAAAGTTTTGGTTTATTAATTTTGTATTATAACTTAAGGGTGAAGAAAGGAAAATGTCATTAATGTTTACAAAACATTTTCTTACATTTTCTTACAAGTCTTTAAAGTTTGCAAAGACTTTCTTCACCAACCAATCCACTTGCTTAAGTACTTTAATCAACTTGCAAAAACTTTTTCAAATTTTTTTTTTTTCACTTGTTCACTCCAAATGGCCGGCCACCCCTAGTGGGGGTGCTTTTGGGGCCTTTTGTGCAATTACATAAAATTTTAGATACTTTTGTGTATTTGCATTTTGGCCCAAAAGTTTACGTTTTTACGTTAAGGCCCTAAAACTCTAAAGGACAAGTTGTTTTGATCCTTTAATGATGTTTTTACATTATTAAAATTTTGGGATCTAGTTGTATTTACATGAAGTTGTGGACTATTGTGTTTATACAAAGTGACCCCAAAAGTTTTTGTATTTGCATTATGGCCCAATTGTTGTGGTCATAGTTTCCTTTTGGCCCAAATAAAATGAGAACAAAATTGTTTTGTCTCTTTAATGAGAATTGGATTTTCATTCTATTTAGTTCCATTTAAATCAATTATATGGATCCAAAAACCAATTGTTTAAAGTTGTTTTCTTAGTTAATGTGATTGATTAAGAAAAGGGTGATTATGAACCAAAGGCCTCGATAATTGAGCTATGTGAATGGCCGCTTTACATTATGAATGTTTGGGTTTGGTAGTGTAGATTTGAATGTAATTTGATTAATTCATTTTGTTGTAAATGGACATAAGTCCATCATTTGATTTGTGTTGTAAAAGGGCATAAGCCCTTATTATTATTTCATGTATTCCTTTTTGTTTATATGTATGCAAAATGGAATAGTTGGGTCCAACGCCCAATAGGAAATAACGGTTTAATTGGATTAAACGTGTAACTAAAATCAACAACTATCTACCTTAAACCCAAGGTCCAACACAAGGCTCGTGTTGGATCAAATCAAACGGTTCATAATCATCCTAAAACCTAATATGACTATATAGTCCATATGAGGATGCAATACATTCGTTAGTAGTTCCATATAGTCTCGCTTGTTTCAACGAAATAGTGGGAGTATTATATGCTACTAATTCATATTAACTTGGACCAATGGTTGTGATAGGCCCAAGTTCTTTTAATGTGATTAAAATGTTTTGATGTAGCCCAAAAACAACTCCCTCAAAATGAAGATTTAAGTTGATAAGCGAGAGATGTTTAGAATATCTCTTCGTAGGCCTTCCACCGTGGTGGGCTCCAGGCGTTTGTGACTCATACACCGGCTTCACCCTATCATGGGGGAGTACAAAGTATGTGCTTACATCCAGGAGGAGTCCATAAACATATGATGAGGTGAGTGTAGGCAACGAGGGTAGCCGACATCGTATCATCGTGAGGCTATTCTTGAACCCCTTCACACACTAAGCATGGTGGGAATAACTTAAACTAAGTGCAATGGTGCCAACATCGTATCATCGTGAGGCAACATTCTCTAGAGGCCAAACGGATGGGTAATTACAAAAGTTGTAAATGAATAATGCGTTATTCTCTCATCATTATTTTTGCTAGCCAAACATCGTATCATCGTGAGGTGGGCTTGGTAATGGTGAGTCTCCCATAACCCGCTAAGAGTTCAATATAACTCTCGAATTCTATTGAGGGATGTGGAATTTGCCAAAAATAGTGGGTGGTGCTATTTGATTAAAAGACCCAATCAAATAGTTTTAAACAAACAATCTAATACGATTTCTGTTATGTTATGTAGTGAACGACATGCCTAAAATTATACCCACCATTATACTTGACAAAAATGGCCTTAAGGGCCAACGTTTCCTTGCTTGGTATCGCCATATTGAGAATGTCTCAAAGGTGAAAGACATATTGTATGTTCTTAAGCAATCCCCTCCTCATGTACCTCCTACGAAACTAGCTTCAAAGGAGGAGTGTCAAAATTATGTTAGACACTATGAGGATGACTTACAAGCCAAATGCTTAATCCTTACTTCACTTAGTGAGGAGCTTATGAAGCTACATAAGCACATGGACACTTCTTGTGCCATGGTTGAAAGTTTGCATAAGATGCATGACATTGAGACTAGTAATGTACGATTCTCAAAAGTTTGTAGTCTAATGAATGCCAAGATGGCAAAGGGGGCATCGGTCCATAAACATGGACAAAAGATGGAAAAGATATTTAAAGATCTTAAAAGTTTAGGAACTTCCATCGATGGGAAAATGGCCCAAGATTTTTTCCTTGCAACTCTCTCGGATGATTTCACTAAGTTTATTGTAAACTATAAAGTGAATAGATTCGATCATTCTTTGAAAGAGATGATTGACATGTGCTGTAGATTTGAAAAAGGTTTCAAAATGGACAGTGGGAGTGAGAATGCAAACATAAGGAAAAGGTTGCATAAGAAGAAGGCAAAGAAAACCAAAGGAACATGCTTTCATTGTGGAAAGGATGAACGTTGGAAGAAGAAATACAGGGTGCGCATTGCGAGCCTTATGACACGAACTTTTGAAGAGACTATTTCTGTCATAGAGAGTTCTTTCACAATGAGCTCCAATTCCTGGATATTTGATTCAGGCGCTAGTCAACATATCTGTAATACGATGCAGGGACTAGTAGGAAGCAAGTCACTGAGCAATGGGGAGATGATTGTGCGAGTTGGGAACGGCACTAAAATCTCAGCAAAATCAATAGGCACCTACATGCTTAACCTACCCTCTGGGGAAGTCCTGGAACTTAAAAATTGTTTATATTTTCCTTCATGTATAAAGAATTTGATTTCCATCTCTAAGCTTTTACGAGATGGGCACTCAGTATTGTTTGACAAAATGAGTTGCACTTTATGTTGGAAATGTGCCCTAAAGCCAATCATATGATGATACTTTACGGACATTTCACATGTTAAACTAATCTAGTTTAAATATAAAGGGCAAATATTATTGTTTGAGCCGTCTCATATAAATGTTATATGCTTAAACGATAAAGTCCAAGGAATATGTGATTGGAAGAATGCAATCTAATGAAGTTAGATTCATGAGACCATTCTTTCGTAGACACATCCTAAATGTTCCTGATCATAGGATTGTCAATTGGGCATTGACAGTCCGTCAAGATCGGTACGTGCTATGTCTTCTCTCAGGGAGAGTGACTAGTCTCGAGTCATTAGTGTGTGTGACATCAAGACAAGTACGTAGGTGCTCAGTAGAGAATGAGTTCACTGAACGCGATCAACAAAGAGTTCTCATACTCATGTCACATGAGAACTCATGGTTGGGATAATGCAAAGTAGTCCTTTGACCTGAGGCATCACAGTTGTCTTGTGGTTAAGTCCTTGATCTTTGATTATGTCAAACGTCATTCCATTGGAGTGTCCACGGCATCGTTGGGGTTAAGCCACTTAGCCATGGAGGCAAGTGAATGCGCAACAAGGGATCTCTAACCTTCAAACCGTTGGGGGAGAATACTCTATGATATGATTTAGAATCTCTGGCCAGAGTATGAATGAGATTTAGGAATGCGTTCCAAATCACATTCAAGGTAATCATATAAGCACACGAATCACATGAAGGAAAAATTTTGTCCTAGCTAAGAACAAGTATGAACATTTGAATACATATGCATACTATTAACTCATTAATATAGGCATGCATCCAAAAACAATTCAATAAAACCCATGACTTTCAAAGCCTAGTATATGGTGAACCAAAATGAACTCTTTAACAACATTAAAGAGAAAGAAGAATTTAGTGATTCTTTACCCTTGAAGCTCATCCTTGTTTACACAAGGGATTCACCCAAGTGGAGGGCCTTCAAGTCACCTCCAAGCTCCTTGAATCCTTCTTGTGTTTTCTTCCCTTTAGTGCTCCTTTGATGATTTGAGGAAAAAGGATTTGTTCTCCAAAACACCAAAAGCTTGATGTCTCTAAGTCTCTTCACCAAGGTTGTATCTTGTGAAGATGATATGGATGATTTAAAAGAAGAAGAAATTAATAGATGTTTTCTTCCTTTAATGGCCGGCCTCTTAGAAGAAATAGAGAGAAAAATGTCTCATCAAATTTCAACTTACCAAACCCTAAAGCTATAAAGTTGAATTTATACTTCATTTCTTTGGTGAGTGGCAAACTTGCAATTAAGCAAACTTTGCCCATCCAACCCTAATGGCCGGCCTCCTTGGTGTTATTGGGCTATTTGCCCATTTTGTTTTAGTTGTCATACAACTTAAACATAATGGGCCTTTTGGACCAAAACGCTTTTGGGCCCCGAAACCCAAAACCAACATATAAGCCCAATACGAACCTTTCGTATAATTAATTAACTAATTAATTAATCTTGACCATTCTTCAATTAAACCATTTAATTGCTTATCCATTTCATTTGATTTCTTCACATACATCCTTACTCGGTGTACGATCCATTAGGTTCTAATTAGCGAGGCAGTGGGCGATGTTACTTTTAACTATCGATTATGAATTGAAACCACATTTCAATTCTCCCTTTCATTGATTAGTGTTTGCTAACCATTAGGGCTTCCACAAACCATGGTTGACGCCTAGCAGCATGTCATGGTTACCCAAGCTAAGTAGAATTGGTTGGAGAACCTATCCAGTTACAACTACAATGCAATACGGTCCTTCTCTAATACAATACTCTTAATCACATTGTTTAAGTGATAGTTTGTTTCATGTCTACTATCCAATGTGATTCTTTCTTATATGATTCCCTTGAATATGATTTGGAACAACCTTCCTTTAGTCATATTCATTTGCTTTGGCCAAAGACTTTAGAATCATATCTTAGAGTATTCTCCCTCCACCATGGAAGGTTAGAGATCCCTTGTTGTACATTCATATGCCTACATGACTAGATAGCTTGACCCCAACAATGCCGTGGACACTCCGAGGGAATGCCGTTGACAGGATCAAAGATCAAGGACCTAACCATTAGACATCTATGATGCCTCAGGTCAAAGGACTACTTTGCATATTGCAACCTTAGAGTTCTTACATGACATGTATGTTCAAACTCTGATTTGATCGTAGTTCAGTGTACTCGATTACTATTTCGAGCACCTATGTGTCTGTCTTAGTGTCCAACACCAAATCACTTGAGACTAGTCATACTCACACTTGAGTCAACATAACACATACTAACCTTAACGGATTGTCAATGCCCAATTGGCAATCCTATGGCTAGGAACGTTTTAGGAATGAACATAAGAGAAAGGTCTCGATAATCTAACTCACTTAGATCACTTATCTCTTAGAACAAATACATTCCTTGGATTCACTTATTGCTTAAACACATGTACAATAAACAGTGATTAACAATAAGATTTGCCCTCCATTAAACATATAAAAGTTTAACATAATAAGTATTCCAAAAAGCTATTACATCAAATGAGTGGCTTTGTGGGCATACTTCCAACATCACATTGGATAGTAGACATGAATAAATAAACTATCAAACCAAACAATGTGGTCAAGAGTATTGTATTAGAGAAAGACCGTATTGCATTTGTAATCCCAAACTGAATAGGTTTTCTCTACCTCTTCTGATTAGCTTGGGTAACCATGATATGCTGCAAGGTGTCACTCATGGTTTGTGGAAGCCCTAAACGTGTGTAATCACTAAAGGGAGAATTGAAAGTAAGTTTCAATTCACAATCGATGTAAAATGGTTTTAATCGCCCACTGCCTCGCTAAAAGGAACCTAATGGATCGCACACCGTGTAAGGTGGAGATTGAAGAAACAATGGAGATGAGTAAGAATGATTAAATGGTTTAATCATTTATTTATGGTAAGGATTAATTAATATGTTAATTAATCAAACGAATAAGTTCGTTAAAGACCTCGGGATAGTTTTGGACCTTAAGGCCCAATGGGCTTCGAACGTCAAGCCCATTAACTTAAGTTGTATGACAACTTAATGAATAATGATTCACAAAGGCCCAATTAGTCCAAAATATCCTAATGGCCGGCCATATTGTTGAGGGTAGTGAACTTGGACTTATTTACAAGTTTGCCACTCAAATGAATAAAGGTATAAATATGACTTTATAGCTAAAATTCATTAAGGGTTTCTTTTAGAGAAAATTGGTGAGAACTTGTCTCTCCATTTTCTCTCTAGGAGGCCGGCCCCTTGGGGGGTGCATCTTGCAATCCCACTACTCCAAGGTCACTCATTTCTTCTCCAATCTCTCCTTGGTGAAGAGACTTAGAGGTTCTCAATTTTGGGAACTTGGAGAAACCTATTCTTCCATCCAAATCCATAGATTTAAGATGCAAGGAATGAAGGCCCTCTCTTTGGGTGATTAGCCTTTGCTTATGCAAAGAGGAATCTACAAAGGTATAAATTTCAACTCACTTTGTTTTGAGTTGAGTTTTGGTTCACCAATCTACTAGGCTTTGAATTTCTTGGTTAATGTTTTGTTTTTAAGTGCATGCTAGCATGATTCCGCCTTTAATTGTTAATTGCATGCTTAAAGATGTTGCTTAAATGAACATGTTTTTACAAAATAATCCTTCAAGTGGTATCAGAGCCTAGGTCTAGTAGTTGGTGAATCCTTTTGTGTTTTGTAGTTCATAGTTTGTGATTTAAAAGTTGTAATATGTTACAAGCTTTATTCTTGTTTCTTTGAATGTAAATTTTGTTAGAAAATTTGCCATCTCAAATGTTGTAGATGTAGTTCATATGAGCATGAATATTGGAGCTAAAATTTGGTGCTATGACTTTGGGGATTTTCGGCCAAATACATAGGGTGATTTTTTGGGTTCTTGTTTGACTTGTTAAAAGTGTTTTCAAGTGACTTTTGGAACCCCTATGTACCCTAGTTTGGTTAGATGTTATTTCCCTAAAGTTTGAATGGTTTTGGAATGTTTTTGGGTGGAAAAAGTTCATGGAAAAATTTTGGGTTTTTCATGAATGTTCTTCATTGTTCTTGACATTTTTGCCAAGAACAAAAAGGTTTGTGTTTTGATTCAAAGTTTTGATTTATTTCATAAAGTTTATGTTTTATAATTTTGAAATGTTTAAATATTTTAGATATTTTTTTATATGGTGTAAGAGATGTAAGAGATGTCAGAGATATTATGGTGGGTGTGAAAGGATTAATTTCCTTTCACACACACCACTTGCATCACTTGCATGCTTTATGTCTAAAACTCACAAATCAACACACACATCACTCTATCCTCTTCCAAAACCGGCCACCCCCTAGTGGGGGTACTTTTGGGGCCTTTTATGCAATTACATAAAGTTTTGATACTTTTGTGTATTTTCACTTTGGCCCAAAAGTTTACGTTTTTACGTTTAGGTCCAAAAACGCTAAAGGACAAATTGTTTTGCTCCTTTAATGAAGTTTTTGCATTGATTAAATTTTGGGTTCTAGTGTAATTACATGAAGTAGTGGACTTTTGTGTCTTTACAAAGTGACCCCAAAAGTTTTGCAATATAGCCCAAAAGTTGAGGTTAATTGCAAGATAGCCCAAAAGTTGTGGTTATTGCATATTGGCCCAAATTAAGTAGAGAACAAAATTGTTTTGTCTCTTTAAATGAGAATTGGATTTTCATTTTGTTTAGCTCCATTTAAATCAATTTTATGGATACAAAAACCAAATGAAAATGTTGCATTCAATTTAATTAGTTAAAGTGTTAATTAATTAAAGGGTGATTATGAACCTAAGCCTAATATAATTGAGCTATGTGAAGGGCCGTTTCAAATTTGTTTGAACCATGGGAATGTGTAGATTAAATTTTGGTTGTAATTTGATTTGATCAAATGTTGTAAAAGGGCATAAGCTCTTCTTTACTTTAAAGTAATTTGTTTTATGCAAATGTTGTAATGAGCATAAGCTCACCTTTACTTTGAAGTACTTCTTTCTTGCTTTATTTGATATGCATGAAAATGAAGTAGTTGGGTCCAACGCCCCTAAGACAACACGCCTTAATGTGATTAAATGCGTAACTAAAATCAATCTCCATCCCTAGACCGAGATTCAACACAAGGCTTGTGTTGAATCTAAACAAAGGTTCATAATCATCCTAAAGCCCTAAGGCAACTATATAGTCCATCAAATGAATGCAAAGGTTATGTTAGTAGTATCATATACTCTTGCTTTAAAAACCGTTTTATAAGCATAGTGGGAGTATTATATGCAACTAAAAACAATCATATGGACCAATAGTTGTAATAGGACCAAAATTGTTTTAATAGAGATTAAAATGTATATTTATATGTGATGAGACCTAAAACCCTCAACCAAACCATTATTAAGTTGATAAGCGTGAGAGTGCTTAGAACACTCTTTCGTAGGCCTTCCACCGTGGTGGGATCCAATCGTTTATGACTTGTACACCGGCTTCACCCTATCATGGGGGAGTACAAAGTGCATGCTTATACTCAGGAGGAATCCATAAACATATGATGAGGTTGGTGTAGGCAACGAGGATGGCCAATATCATATCATTGTGAGGCTATTCTTGAACCCCTTCACGAACTAAGCATGGTGGGAATGACTTAACTAAGTGCAATGGAGCCAATATCATATCATTGTGAGGTGACATTCTCTAGAGGCCAAATAAGATGGGTACTTGCATTAGTTGCAAATGAGTAAGCGTACTCTCTCATTATTATTAATGCTAGCCAATATCATATCATTGTGAGGTGGGCTTGGTAATAGTGAGTCTCCCATACCCTACTAGGAGTTTCATCCAAAACTCTCGAATTCCAATGAGGGATATGGAATTTGCCAAAAATAGTGGGTGGTGCTATTTGATTTAAAGACCCGAATCAAATGGCTTAAAATCAATCAATTTATATTCGTTATGTATTTGTTTACCAATATATTTGCAAACGTTATCCAACACTTGACAAATAAAAGCCGAAAGTTTAGTTTCCGGACTTAGTACTACAAAACCATAGATTGTCTTTAATGGCTTGTAAATGTACCTAAGTAGTCTCATCCTCACAATCTTCCTATTGATAATGTATCATTAGAAGAATATGTTAGAAAAGTCTATCATAAAGAGGACAACAATTTTAAATGTCATAATTCTTCAATTACAAACTGTTGTATGAAGAAATAGGAGTTGCTTTGAACAACTCTTAGTCAATGCAAACACTTAGTGCTTGTTTCTTTGTTACGTGAACAAGGAACTTTAGAACAAAGCACAAAGGCATGGACACTTTATGTGCCATGATTCTCCACTTACAAATTGTTGTATGAAGAAATGAGAGTTGCCTTGTACAACTCTTGAAAGTTTGTAATTATGTTTAGAACATAATGGTTGGTTGACAAAAATAGTCCATCAACATGGACTTATGATGATTTTGAATCATTGAGTGTTGAAGTGATAAACCACTTAACGAGACGGAAGCTAGGCAAAGGACTTCACCTTTGTTTCCCTATCCTTATAGTTCACTAAGTTTATTGTAAACTATGTAGTGAACAATAACCACATGCTCTCCAAAATGTTTGATGTGTATAACACAATTGAAATAAGTTTCAAGAGAGATAGTGGGAGTTTAGGGACCATGACTATTGTAGTCAAAGGAAAAGTCAAATGAAGAAGATAAAATTAACTCCAAGGGAACAAACTTTCTTTATGAAATGATGGACATTGGAAGGGGTATTTGCAAGAAATGTCTTGCAAGTGTCAAGAACACACCTTTCGAAGGTGTTGTAAATTGCTCTTGAATAGTTCAAAACAGTTGGTTCTTCTACTTGAATGCTTGATTCCGTATTAGTAACTATGTTTTACAATCGTTGTAAAAGTGTGACTAATAAGAAGTAGAAGATATATGAGAGAAGAAAAGGTGCTTCACATTCGGAACGTGAATCAAATATAGATCTCTGCGAAAGCAGATGGTACTTACTTCCTCATATGAACTACCAAAGAAATTGGAAAAACATAGATTGTCTTTATATTCCAATTTTAAGGAACTAAATTCCGTCACTATGTGAAATGGACAAATGTTTTGTTTGACAAAACATTGTTCTTTATTAATCAATTATTGGATTATGGTAATCTAATTGATTGTCTCTATAGTAGAGATAATATGGTGGTGTTAACTGTTTAGAATATAATGATGCTTAAAACCCAAAAGGTTGCAAAGTAGTGACTAATCCCAACTAAAGTTGTGATACCTCTAAAGCATAAATTACGAGTTGGTCATAGATGGACGCTTTGGATCGTTAGATCCGGATCCAATACCTTCTTGTTAAAATTGTATAGAGGCAAAATGTTCGAATCTTTATTCTTTTGGAAAGAAGAAAGAATCACAAAGTTGTTGAGGTTAATTCACTTAGATGTTAGTGGCACTTGTCCACAACATAATACTACTCATGTTGGATGACATTCACCGAAGATCACTCTCGGTTGGACTATAGTTTATTTTGAATAAACACAAGTCCGAATACTTTGCAAAATGTTTCAAAGAATTCAAGAAATGTAAGTTGATGAGTAAGACATCTAAAGTATTTACCTCCTTAGATTTGATCCAAGGAAAGGTAACACTTTAGATGAGTTTCCTTGAAAGATATCAAGGAAAATAGCATCATAAGATAATGTATTTCTCCATTAGGAGAAGAACGAACTCGAATAAGATTTAGTTCGTTAGATGTTATCTATTACCCATATATAGGATATATACTTCTAAAACAATATGATTGTCAATGAGAAGATCTTCCAATATTTTCATGACTCCATAAGATGTAGTTGGAAAGAAAGACAAATCTTAAAACATGTTAAGATTTGGGGTTGTGTGCTAATAAACAATATTTGTTTGATAACAATCTTGTGGGATATCCTTAAATTAGGTTTTGGATATCGCTTCTATAAACCAACTAACAAATGTTGTTTTGTTAGGTAGTTCATTGTAATCCTACAATGTGATTTGCCTAAGAGCAAATGAACGAGGGATAGAACTCAAAGAATGGTTCTTTGAGAGACAAGATAATAATCAACAAATATAACAACCTAGTTCCTATACCAAAAGCTCCAAGGTAGTCGAGAAGGATTTATAAACCGTCTCAGTTGAATGGTTTGAACTTTATGACTATGTCATAGAGTTGCACCTCTTAATTCGAAAGAAATAAGAATGAAAATCCTTATGACTACATTGAGTGTATATACGATATATACTCAAGGAAATGGTAAAGTACCATTTGACCCGAAATAATAAAACCTTCATAAGCTAATTGGTAGCTTAAGGTGACTACAATCAAAGAGAATGGTTGACATTGAAGAAACCATCTTTGAGATAGTCTTGGTTTTAATTAATTCGAAGATAGCTAGCTACAACTAAATGGTGATTCAATGTTTGGACATAATATGGGTTTCCGAAGCTATTATTAAGATAGTCTTGATAATATATGTCTAAAACTATAAATCACAAGACATGTAAGTTGTAGAGATCCATCCATCATGGATCTTAGCAAGCTAGTGGGAGCTATAAGCGTCTTATGAGAGAAAGGTCAAATCGTTTGATTTCTCATAAAGATGTAAATGAATCTTTTGTTTACTAGGTTTACAAAAGATTAGTGGGAGTTAACCATATTCCTAAATTTGTATATATATATATATATATATATATATATATATATATATATATATATATATATATATAAATATATATGTGATATATATGAATATATATATGATATATTAATTTTTGGAAATGAAAAGAATACTTCTTCGTTAAAGTTATGACTTTAAACGTTCTATAAAGATAGAATGTATATGGGAGACATAGTCTATATACATGGGATGGAAATCTATAATGATATATTTCATGATATAATTGGATTATATCAATCCCTGATAATAGACAATGGATGCAAGGAAGTTTCTCATATGATGATAAACTTCAATTAGAAGGATGACTCTAGTGTGACTAGCAAGTTGCCCTTCTCAAAGGGAACATGCCCTTTTGACTCCCAAAGAAATAATGCGTAAATAGAATCCTTTATGCATACGCATAAAGGTGATTTATGTATTTCATATTGTATGAAAAACATTGATATGAGTTGTACCTAGAACGGTACAAGACGATATCAGTGCAAGCCCAGGATCAGAACCATGGCAACTGTCAAGTGAGTCCTTCAGTATTTAAGAAATACTAAAGGATAGATTCCTCAAAGAACGAGGAAGAATTAGAGTAACGTAATGGAAGCGTAAATGTATTAGATTATGAATCTAATCCATCATTGGATGTTTCTTCATTATGAATGAAGAGATAAACGGATATCTCTTTATTATGACTAAAAGGTATTTGGATGGAAACATTAAAGTAATGACTTTAGTGTGTTCCATTATGAATGCAAAATATATTGCCATAAAGAAGCTTACAACAATGTTGTTTGGATGGGAAAGTTCATTTATGAACTCTCTATTCGGTTCCAACCAGAAAATGTATCTAGTGTACTGACACTATGACACTAATGGGGCAATAGCTCAAGCCAGGGAATCAAGGTCTCATCAAGGTCCAAACTCATATGAGAGACTGAACCACATGATTGAGAATCATGTATAATGGTGACGTCGTTATTCTCAAGATTGCTTCTATGGATAACATATAGATATCCATTGCCTAGGCCTACTATTCAGCCATTTATGAAATGACTACAGAAGAGGTATCATCACAGATGATCAAAGCTAATTGGCTCTAGTGCAAGTGGGAGATTGTTGGAAATGTGCCCTAAAGCCAATCATATGATGATACTTTACGAACATTTCACATGTTAAACTAATCTAGTTTAAATATAAAGGGCAAATATTATTGTTTGAGCCGTCTCATATAAATGTTATATGCTTAAACGATAAAGTCCAAGGAATATGTGATTGGGAGAATGCAATCTAATGAAGTTAGATTCATGAGACCATTCTTTCGTAGACACATCCTAAATGTTCCTGATCATAGGATTGTCAATTGGGCATTGACAGTCCGTCAAGATCGGTACGTGCTATGTCTTCTATCAGGGAGAGTGACTAGTCTCGAGTCATTGGTGTGTGTGACATCAAGACAAGTACGTAGGTGCTCAGTAGAGAATGAGTTCACTGAACGCGATCAACGAAGAGTTCTCATACTCATGTCACATGAGAACTCATGGTTGGGATAATGCAAAGTAGTCCTTTGACCTGAGGCATCACAGTTGTCTTGTGGTTAAGTCCTTGATCTTTGATTATGTCAAACGTCATTCCATTGGAGTGTCCACGGCATCGTTGGGGTTAAGCCACTTAGCCATGGAGGCAAGTGAATGCGCAACAAGGGATCTCTAACCTTCAAACCGTTGGGGGAGAATACTCTATGATATGATTTAGAATCTCTGGCCAGAGTATGAATGAGATTTAGGAATGCGTTCCAAATCACATTCAAGGTAATCATATAAGCACACGAATCACATTGGATAGTAGACATGAATAAATAAACTATCAAACCAAACAATGTGGTCAAGAGTATTGTATTAGAGAAAGACCGTATTGCATTTGTAATCCCAAACTGAATAGGTTTTCTCTACCTCTTCTGATTAGCTTGGGTAACCATGATATGCTGCAAGGTGTCACTCATGGTTTGTGGAAGCCCTAAACGTGTGTAATCACTAAAGGGAGAATTGAAAGTAAGTTTCAATTCACAATCGATGTAAAATGGTTTTAATCGCCCACTGCCTCGCTAAAAGGAACCTAATGGATCGCACACCGTGTAAGGTGGAGATTGAAAAAACAATGGAGATGAGTAAGAATGATTAAATGGTTTAATCATTTATTTATGGTAAGGATTAATTAATATGTTAATTAATCAAACGAATAAGTTCGTTAAAGACCTCGGGATAGTTTTGGACCTTAAGGCCCAATGGGCTTCGAACGTCAAGCCCATTAACTTAAGTTGTATGACAACTTAATGAATAATGATTCACAAAGGCCCAATTAGTCCAAAATATCCTAATGGCCGGCCATATTGTTTAGGGTAGTGAACTTGGACTTATTTACAAGTTTGCCACTCAAATGAATAAAGGTATAAATATGACTTTATAGCTAAAATTCATTAAGGGTTTCTTTTAGAGAAAATTGGTGAGAACTTGTCTCTCCATTTTCTCTCTAGGAGGCCGGCCCCTTGGGGGGTGCATCTTGCAATCCCACTACTCCAAGGTCACTCATTTCTTCTCCAATCTCTCCTTGGTGAAGAGACTTAGAGGTTCTCAATTTTGGGAACTTGGAGAAACCTATTCTTCCATCCAAATCCATAGATTTAAGATGCAAGGAATGAAGGCCCTCTCTTTGGGTGATTAGCCTTTGCTTATGCAAAGAGGAATCTACAAAGGTATAAATTTCAACTCACTTTGTTTTGAGTTGAGTTTTGGTTCACCAATCTACTAGGCTTTGAATTTCTTGGTTAATGTTTTGTTTTTAAATGCATGCTAGCATGATTCCGCCTTTAATTGTTAATTGCATGCTTAAAGATGTTGCTTAAATGAACATGTTTTTACAAAATAATCCTTCACTTTATACTTGAACGGTCGTATTATCTCTCATGGTAATATGATAGAGGGACTTTTTCACCTAGAGACGAATAGTGGGTTGCACTGTATTGAAAGCGGGAATACCTCGAAACCCAAAAGGGCTAGAGAAGATGTTAACCAAGAAAAGACGTGGCATCTTAAACTTGGACATGTGAACCTTGATAAGATTCGCAAGATGTCGAAAGACGGATATATTCACCCATTGGGTAATGACCAGATGGGTACTTGTGAATGTTGTCTGAAAGGGAAAATGACCAAATCTCCATTTACTGGAAAAGGAGAGCGTGCCACTGAAATTCTAGGGTTAATCCACACTGACGTATGTGGACCTATGTCTACTACGTCGAGAGGAGGCTTCTCCTACTATATCACATTCACCGACGATCACTCTCGGTTTGGCTATGTGTATCTTATGAAGTACAAGTCAGAATCTTTTGAAAGGTTCAAAGAATTCAAGAATGAAGTTGAGAAGCAAACTGGGAAACAGATAAAGATCTTAAGATCGGATCGAGGGGGTGAATATCTGAGTAACGAGTTCCTAGATTACCTCAAAGAGTGTGGAATAATATCACAGTGGACTCCACCGGGAACTCCACAACTCAATGGAGTTTCTGAAAGGAGAAATCGAACCTTGATGAACATGGTTCGTTCTATGATGAGTTCTGCTGATCTACCAGTAACATTCTGGGGATACGCTCTATATACAGCAGCTTACTTGCTTAATAGAGTACCTTCCAAGTCAGTTCCACAAACGCCCTATGAGATATGGCATGGAAGAAAGCCAAGTCTTAAACACATTAAGATTTGGGGTTGTGAAGCATATGTCAAGAAGCTTGAAGCTACTAAGCTTGAAGCAAGATCAGTAAGATGCTATTTTGTGGGATATCCTAAAGAAACTATGGGATATAAGTTCTACCATCATGACGACCAGAAAGTCTTTGTCGCCAGAACTGCTAAGTTTCTAGAGGACGAATTCATTCTCAAAGGGACTATAAGCAAACAGATGGAAATTAATGAGATTAATAATGAACCACAAACAAGCACTAGACATATTGACAACCCTGTTCCTGAACCCCAAGCTCCACGTAGATCTGAACGGGTTAGTAAGCCACCTAAGAGGTATGGCTTAGACAATGACTTTGATGAATTGTACCTTCTAGGTGACAATGAAACAAAGGAGGACCCTAGAGACTACACTGAAGCAATGTCCGACATTGATTCAAAGAGATGGCAAGAGGCCATGAAATCCGAGATGGATTCCATGCATCAAAATCAGGTCTGGACTCTTGTAGACCCTCCAGAAGGTATTGTACCAGTTGGAAACAAATGGGTCTTCAAGAGGAAGATAGGCGTTTATGGGAACGTGGAGACTTATAAGGCTAGATTGGTAGCCAAGGGTTACAGGCAAAGAGAAGGGATTGACTATGAAGAAACTTTCTCTCCTGTAGCCATGATTAAGTCCATTCGAATTTTGCTTGCTATAGCTGCGTACCATGATTATGAGATCTGGCAAATGGACGTGAAAACGGCCTTTCTGAACGGCTACCTAGAGGAAGAGCTCTATATGACTCAACCCGAAGGTTTCGTGTCCAAGTCTGAAAAGACTAAGGTATGCAAGCTTCAAATGTCCATTTATGGACTCAAGCAAGCCTCCAGGAGCTGGAACATTCGTTTCGACACTGAAATCAAAACGTTTGGTTTTACTCAAAACGAAGACGACAATTGTGTTTATCAAAAAGTCGTTGGGGATGCAGTTGTATTCCTAGTGTTATATGTAGATGACATATTACTATTCGGGAATGACACTGCAATACTTTCTTCTGTAAAAGTGTGGTTGTCCAAAACCTTCCACATGAAAGATTTAGGAGATGCATCTTATGTACTTGGGATAAAGCTCTATCGTGATAGATCCATAAAATTAATTGGATTATCCCAATCTATGTACATTGATAAGGTGCTAAGTAGGTTCGAGATGGAACAATCTAAGAAAGGCTTTCTTCCTGTAAGACATGGAATTCACCTTTCTAAGTCCATGGAACCTAAGACTCCTGAAGAGATAGGGCATATGAGTAGGATTCCTTATGCTTCAGCCATAGGAAGTCTCATGTACGCCATGATATGCACAAGGCCTGATATCGCATATGCTGTGAGCATTACTAGTCGATATCAATCTAACCCAGGATTAGAACACTGGGCAGCTGTCAAGACGGTCCTTAAGTACTTAAGAAGAACTAAGGACATGTTCCTCGTATATGGAGGAGCATCAGAGTTGCGAGTGGAAGGCTATACAGACGCAGATTTCCAATCTGACGTCGATGATAGAAGTTCCAACTCTGGATATGTATTCACTCTGAATAGTGGGGCTGTCAGTTGGAAAAGCAAGAAGCAAAGTGTAATTGCTGATTCCACGACAGAGGCTGAATATGTCGCTACAGCTGAAGCCGGCAAATAAGCGTTCTGGATGAAGAAGTTCATTACTGAACTTGGAGTGGTTCCAACCATTACATCACCAGTAACTTTGTACTGTGATAATAATGGGGCGATAGCTCAAGCCAAGGAACCCAGGGCACATCAAAAGAACAAGCATTTTGATAGGCGCTTTAATATCATTAGAAGATATGCTGCCGAGGGGAAAGTCAACATCCTCAAAGTTGCCTCAGCCGATAACGTAGCAGATCCACTGACAAAGCCAATGTCTCAAATCCAGCTTGATCGTCATATGGATAAGATGGGTATTAGATACATGGGAAGATGGCTTTGAGTGCAAGTGGGAGATTGTTGGAAGTATGCCCACAAAGCCACTCATTTGATGTAATAGCTTTTGGAATACTTATTGTATTAAACTTTTATATGTTTAATAAAGGGCAAAGCTTATTGTTAATCACTATTTATTGTATCATGTGTTTAAGCAATAAGGGAATCCAAGGAATGTATTTGTTCTAAGAGATAAGTGATCTAATGAGTTAGATTATCGAGACCTTTCTCTTATGTTCATTCCTAAAAAGTTCCTAGCCATAGGATTGCCAATTGGGCATTAACAATCCGCTAAGGTTAGTATGTGTTATGTTGACTCAAACGTGAGTATGAACTAGTCTCAAGTCATTTGGTGTTGGACACTGAGACAAACACATAGGTGCTCGAAAAGGTAATCGAGTACACTGAACGTCGATCAAAAGAGAGTTCGAACGTACATGTCATGTATGAACTCTAAAGTTGCAATATGCAAAGTAGTCCTTTCACCTGAGGCATCATGGATGTCTAATGGTTAGGTCCTTGATCTTTGATCATGTCAACGGCATTCCTTCGGATTGTCCACGGCATTGTTGGGGTCAAGCTATCTAGTCATGTAGGCATATGAATGCACAACAAGGGATCTCTAACCTTCCATGGTGGAAGGAGAATACTCTAAGATATGATTCTAAAGTCTTTGGCCAAAGCATATGAATATGACTTAGGAAGTTTGTTCCAAATCATATTCAAAGGAATCATATAGGAAAGTATCACATTGGATAGTAGACATGAAACAAACTATCACTTAAACAATGTGATTAAGAGTATTGTATTAGAGAATGACCGTATTGCATTGTAGTTGTAACTGGATAGGTTCTCCAACCAATTCTACTTAGCTTGGGTAACCATGATATGTTGCTAGGTGTCACTCATGGTTTGTGGAAGCCCTGAAGATTAGCAAACACTAATCTTAAGGGAGAATTGAAATGTGGTTTCAATTCACAATCGATCGTTAAGAGTAACATCGCCCACTGCCTCGCTAATTGGAACCTAATGGATCGCACACCACATAAGGATGTTAGTAAAGAAATTATATGAAATGGATAAGCAATTAAATGGTTTAATTGAAGAATGGTTAAGATTAATTAATTAGTTAATTAATTATATGAAAGGTTCGTATTGGGCTTATATGTTGGTTTTGGATTTCGGGGCCCAAAAGTGTTTTGGTCCACAAGGCCCATTATGTTTAAGTTGTATGACAACTAAAACAAAATGGGCAAATTAGCCCAATAACAAGGAGAGGCCGGCCATTAGGGTGAATGGGCAAGCTTGCTTAATTACAAGTTTGCCACTCACCAAAGAAAATGTTATAAAAGCAACTTTATAGCAATTTTCTCATAAGGGTTTTTCTAATAGAAATTGGGTGAAACTTTTTCTCTCATTTTCTACATAGAGGCCGGCCACTTAGAGGATTTTTACTAGTATACAACCTTGGTGAAGAGACTTAGAGACATCAAGCTTTTGATGTTTTTGGAGAACAAATCCTTTTTCCTCAAATCATCAAAGGAGCACTAAAGGGAGGAAAACACAAGAAGGATTCAAGGAGCTTGGAGGTGACTTGAAGGCCCTCCACTTGGGTGAATCCCTTGTGTAAACAAGGATGAGCTTCAAGGGTAAAGAATCACTAAATCTTTACTTCTCTTTAATGTTGTCAAAGAGTTTATTTTGGTTCACCATATACTAGGCTTTGAAAGTCATGGGTTTTATGAATTGTTTTTGGATGCATGCCTACTTTAAAGTGTTGATAGCTTGCATGTGTATTCAAATGTTCATACTTGTTCTTAGCTAGGACAAAATTTTTCCATCAGGTACATTCTCCACGACATACTCCTCAAAGGCTTCATAATAGGGCTTCAAACGATGCCCATTCACCTTGAATTCTTGTTGCGTCTTCAAACTTTGTATTTGGACTGCACCATGAGGAAAAACATTAGTAATAACAAAAGGACCAATCCATTTGGAACGCAACTTACCCGGAAACAAACGAAGACTGGAATTGAAGAGTAACACTTTCTGCCTTATAGAGAACGTCTTGCTACGAATCATCTTGTCATGGAATGCCTTTGTATTCTCCTTGTAAATACGAGCATTCTCATAAGCTTCATTCCTAATTTCCTCAAGCTCATTCAATTGAAGCTTTCTATGAAGACCGACGGCATCAATGTCCATATTGAAAGTTTTGATGGCCCAATGTGCACGATGCTCTAACTCAATGAGAAGATGACATGGTTTCCCATAGATAAGCCAAAATGGTAACATCCCAATTGGTGTTTTGTAGGCAGTACGATACGCCCACAATGCATCATCTAAACGTAAGCTTCAATCCTTCCTTGTTGGCCTAACACTCTTGTATAGAATCTGTTTGATCTCTTGATTTGAAACCTCAACTTGGCCATTTGTTTGAGGATGGTAACGTGTAGAAACCTTATGGTTGACATTGTACTTCCTCAACAACGCCTCAATGGTCCAATTGCAAAAGTGAGACCCTCCATCACTGATGATTACTCGTGGCATGCCAAACCTTGCAAATATGTTAATTCTAATGAAATGTGCAACCACTTTAGAATCATTAGTCCGAGTGGCTTTTGCTTCCACCCACTTTGACACTTAATCAACTGCAAGCAAAATATACATGAAACCATTCGAGGAAGGAAAAGGACCCATAAAATCAATACCCCAAACGTCAAAAATTTCAACATTGAGGATGGAAATCTACGGAATTTGATCCCATGCACTTATATTTCCTGTTCTTTGGCATTTATCACATGTTAAGCAAAAAGTTCTAGCATCCTTAAAGATACTAGGCCAATAGAACCCACATTGTAACACCTTAAGTGCTGTTCTTTGTGTGCCAAAGTGACCACCG
This sequence comes from Malus domestica, assembly GCF_042453785.1. Lineage (NCBI taxonomy): Eukaryota > Viridiplantae > Streptophyta > Magnoliopsida > Rosales > Rosaceae > Malus > Malus domestica. Next base: position 17,338,761 of record NC_091670.1, read on the forward strand.
CATGCATATGTATGACAAAAGCTTAAAATGGAATAAAACTCAGAATCATGCACACATCAACGGACAATCTAATTAGGACAATATTTCCACAAATATGGATCATCCCATACATAAAATTGTGCGTCATTTCTAAGCTTATCACGTTGGTGTCTAATGAGAGTGCTTGGAATTCGTTTAGACACCAAAAAGTTAACCAAATCAGCATACCAAGGTTCACTTACCTTAATGGACATCAATTGTTCATCAGGAAACGTTTCAGCAATGGGTAGGGACTCCTCATTATGCATCATACAACTTAGGTGGTCAGCCACCACGTTTTCACTTCCCTTTTTGTCTCGAATCTCGATGTCGAACTCTTGGAGAAGCAATATCCATCGAATTAGTCTTGCCTTGGTATCCTTCTTGCTCAACAAATATTTTAAAGCTGCATGATCAGTGAAAACAATTACTTTAGTACCAATTAAATATGATCAAAATTTATCTAAAGCAAAGACAACGGCAAGAAGTTCTTTTTTCGTTGTGGAATGGTTTAATTGGGCATCATTCAACGACCGTGAAGCATAATAGATGACATGCGGCCTCTTATCCTTCCTTTGTCCTAAAATAGCCCCCAAAGCATAATCGGATGCGTCACACATGAGCTCAAAAGGAAGGCTCCAATCCGGTGGAACAATAATGGGAGCCGTGGTCAGCAACTCCTTGAGTTGTTTGAAGGATGTCGTGCACTCCTTATTGAAGTCAAACGCCACATCTTTTTGAAGGAGACGCAAAGAGGTTGGGAAATCTTTGATAAAAACCTGCATGTCCAAGAAAAGAACGAACCTCTCTAACCGAAGTAGGAGAGGGTAAGTGACGTACAAGATCGATCTTTGATTTATTAACCTCCATTCCTTTTTCAGAGATGATATGTCCTAAAACTATGCCTTGTTTAACCATGAAATGACATTTTTCCCAATTGAGAACAAGGTTAGTTTCAACACATCGTTTTAAGATCAAACTGAGATTATGCAAACAACCATCAAATGAATCACCAAAAACTCTGAAATCATCCATAAAAACTTCAATAATTTTCTCAACATAATCAGAAAATATGCTCATCATGCATCTTTGAAATGTGGTAGGTTCATTACATAAACCAAATGGCATGCGGCGATAAGCAAATGTACCAAAGGGGCATGTGAAAGTGGTTTTTTCTTGGTCCTCGGGTGTTATGACAATTTGATTATAACCAGAATAACCATCAAGAAAACAATAGAAAGCATAACCCGCTAACCTCTCAAGCATTTGATCAATGAATGGCAAAGGGATAGTGGTGGCGTTTAGCTTCCTGATACACACCCTCCAACCTGTTTGGATTCGAGTAGGCACAAGCTCATTTTCGGCATTTGTCACCATAGTTACTCTGGATTTCTTTGGGACACATTGAACGAGCGAAACCTAACGACTATTGGAAATAGGATAGATCACTCCACAATCTAAAAGCTTGATTATTTCCTTCTTCACAACTTCCATCATCGGAGGGTTGAGTCGGCGCTGAGCTTCTCGAGATGTTTTAGACCCCTCTGTTGGAAATATGCCCTGAAAGTCAATCTTTGGAAAAAATCTTTCAGGACAAATGAATCGATGTATGGATGATTCTTATACATCAAATGGCAAAGATACTAATTAGGACTATCTCAATAAACGATATATGTCCTGAATAGTGAATCTATGGACAATGGATCGATTGAAGAAGTAATCTAATGATGTTAGACTACAGAGACCTTCTTCACATAACCATTATGTCCAAAAGGTTCCTGGTCATTGGATTGTCGGAGGGATACTGACAATGTTTAGACCAGTACATGCTGTGTCCGCTTCAATTGGAAGGATGGAAAGTCTCAACCCATTCGTGTTGTGACACTAAGACAAGTATGTAGGTGCTCATTAAGGGAATGAGTTCACTGAATACAATCGAATTAGAGTACTTGCATGGAGGTCTACTCACATGTCAAGCAAGTAACTCAAATGGTTGGAATAATGTAAGTAATCCTTTGACCTGAGGCATCGTCGTTGTCTTGTGGTTAAGTACTTAATCTTTGATTATGTCAAAGTCACTCTATCAGAATGTCAACGGCATAGTTGGGGTTAAGCCACTTAGTCATGAAGGCAAGTGTATGCGCAACAAGGAATCTCTAATCCTCGATAAGAGAGGAAGAATACTCTAAGATATGATTCGGGAATCTTCGGCCTAAGTATCGAGCGTAATAAAGGAAAGCTTTCCTATACGACTCAATTGGATCATATAAGAAGGAATAATCACATTAGGGGTTTGACATGATATATCCATACCCTAATGATGTGATTGAGAGTATTTTATTAGAGAAGGATTGAATTACATTGTAATTCCAACTGACTAGGTTCTCCGAATAAACTTCTACATTAGCTTGGGTAGCTATGACATATGGTTAGATGTCACTCATAGCTTGTGAGTTCTTCTAGATGATTAAATGTAGTCGTCAAAGAAGAAAGGTGAATTAAAATGAAGTTTTAATTCACTAAGTGATTGAATTAAATATGAGCAATTGGATTGATGCCAATCACCTCACTGCCTTGCTAATTAGAACCTAAAAGGTTGTTCACCAATACACTATTGTAGTGAGTAACTAATGGATGATGGAAACAATTAATTGGATTAATTATGTGTTGTGATTAATTTAGAAAAGTCTAAAGAAATCATAAAAGCGATAAAGATCGTTTTGGGCTTAAAGAAACGTTCGGGTTTAATTAGGCCCATTGGGCCTAAACCCATTGGGCTTTTATTCAAGCATTGGATGACTTGAAATAATAAAAGCCCAAAGCCCAAAAACAACACAAAGGGGCCGGCCACTTTAGGTGAGGAAAGGTGAGATATTTAGTCAAGTTGTTGACTAGGTTTCTTTTGTCTATATAAAGAACTTTATAGAGATAAAGTTCATTAGGGTTTTTGTGAGTTTTGAACAACAAAAGAGGCAAAAGAAAATAGCTCTCTTGAACCACAAAGGCCGGCCACCATAAGGGGGTTTTTACTAACATCTCTTACACCCCTTTGGTTATTCCTTCATCCTTCTCACTACACTAGTGGGTGAGGATCTTTAGAGGTTTCCTACTTTGGGAACTTGAAGAGAACCTACGAGCACTCATTGTAACAAAGTGGAGGAGGCAAGGAGGGAAGCTAGGCTCAAGGATTTCAAGGAGCAAAGGGCTTGGAGGTGGTCCATCCTTGGTCTCAAGTCTAGATCAAGAGGTATAAGACTAACCTTCACTTTGTTCTTGATTCTAAAAATTGTTTTGATGCATTATATATAAACCTATGAACCTTGAAGGGGATTTGCATGACTATAGCTTTGATAATATGTTATAAATGCTTCCGCTGCTTTCGTATATTAAATTTGATTTGTATATGCATGATAGTCATTATGAAATCCCATTCTAGAATCTCATAATTTTCCCTACACCCTCCTCCAAAAGTATGCGATGCATGCAAGTGGTGGGACTGATTCCTTTTATGTCGGTCAATGTCCACCCAATTGCTGTTTTGTACTCCCTTAGCACCCTTACCAACTTGTCCTCCTCTTGTGCCGTGAGTGTGCTTGAGTTGATGACGGGCAACGTCTCATTGATGCGAAAATTAACTTAACACACAAATTTAACCCTCTTTTGACAATTGTAGTATAAGTATAAGTAGGGATCGTTTTGGACCAGGGATTAGGAGGGCTTGCTAATAACCTCTAAACTGACTCAAAAACATAAAACTAAACTTCAAAATACTTAACAAGACTCACAAGACTCAAAGCAAACTTAAAATACTCAAAATAGCTTAAAACAACTAAATAAACTTAAACTAGACACTAGGAATGACTTTGGACGAAAATTGACTTTTACTTAAATCAAAACATTTAAAAACACAAATTAAAACAGATTCTAGCTAATTAGACACTCTAAAGTAAAGGGGGATTGAGTTTTGGACGAAGTTGAAACAAACAAACAAGTATGAAAAACTAGACAGATTGTAAAACAAATTTGAGAAATAAGATGATGGATGGGATAGCTAGAGGTTTTTTCTCCACACATGACATGTATGCAAACAACTTAATTTCCAGTTACTACTTCATTGAATTATGAATGACAATACCCCAAATTAACCGTGACATCACTAGTTAACTCTCAGATTTTCCTTGTTTTATTGAGTTGCATGACATCATTCGACAACCCAAAACATTCTTCAAAAGTTCCCTACATGACATCATAATAGAGATACAATCAAAGATCATTACGTCTAATGAAAATCATAAGCATTGACAAAGCACTTGCAACTATGACATCATGTCACTCATGCTAGGATTTGAACTTAACGCGATCGTTTATAAGCGACCTTCACTACATGTGAATATAAGTTTGTAACGATTATATGAAACCTCCTTATATTCTAGCAACGGATTTATGCATGCCAATTAAGTGTCGACCCTTAATTAACAAATACAAATAAGTTATCAATCAAATAGTTAAGCCAATTGCATTCACGATTCAAGAGTTCATAAATGGAATTTATCAAATTATATTGCACACATAATCATGGCTTTGAAATCACCCCTAGCCAAGAGGGGTTTAGCCACTCATATTTACAACAAAACGAAAAGAAATGAATTTAAACATTAGAAATAAAAGAAAGAAAACACCTAAACACTCCAACGATCCAAGTTGGACAGCAAGCACGTCCAAGCACTTTCCTTCCCTTCCTTTGCTACGGCACAAGGTGTTGGTGAGTGTTTGAAGGTTTGTTTGTATGAAAGAATGGATGTGAAGATGAATGGATGTGTTTGGATGAAGGTTGTGTTGAAATGGGAGTGAATGATCTAACCAAGTATGAACTAAATTTATGTTACACACACTTCCTTTTATAGAGGAAGTGCATGGCAATGGAGGGGAACATGGAGTGGTGTAGCAATTGAGTGCAATGATTCAATGTAATGATGCATGAAATCTGAAATGATGGAAGGAACAAGGAATGGTGTAGCAATTGAGTGCAATGATTCAATGTAATGATGCATGAATTTGAAATGATGGAGGGAACAAGGAATGGTGTAGCAATTGAGTGCAATGAGTGGTGGTTGAAATGATTCAAAGGTGAAAGTGAAGTGATGATGCAAAGCATGGGGGTAAAATGGAGTGGTGTTGCAGCTAGGGAACATGAATGATTGTGCACATGGTAGAGAAAAGGAAATGGAGGTGGAATGATGCAACAAATGAGTCAATGGAGGGAACATGGATGATGATGCACGGCATAGGAATCCAAAGGGAGTGCAATGGTGGTGCACGGTAATGAGGGAAAGGTGAATGGTGGAGTGACACCCCTTTGTGGCTGAGCTCTTTGTCCTTTTTACATTAATTCTTCTTTCTCTTTAACACATTCCTAGCCTCTTTAGTCTTCAATTTCATCCATCCACCTTGCTCTATGCATGTGCTTTTCATTCCAAGCCCAAAACTGCTCCAAAATGCACCAAAATGCATCTTATTGCGTCATAAGGCCTATGGACCTACAAACACACGAAAATAGCTTAAAATACACAATTAACTAAGAAATAACAACATAAATGCATGAGAACAAGCTAACTCAGTCGCATAAATATGCTCCTATCACTCATCATCGCCTAAGAAAACATACTTTAAATGGCTTGGCAATGGCTTAAGTTCAAGTGTAGGTGGCTGCACAACTGAATGAAGTAACTTATTAGCCAAAACTGAAATGGAAATTGGGTCCAAAAACTTACCAGATTGTAGTGGCAATGATTCAAGGGCAGCCACCATCTCAATCACGTCTTCAATAGGGGGCACGGCAAGGGAAAAATCATTCATGCCGTGGGGATGCATGGTTACTGCTTCATTGTTTTGAATGTCCATTCCTCGTGCAATGACCAATTCAAGTGCATCGTCATTCAATTGTTCAAAATGGTCCTGCGCCAAAGAAGCAAATACATCAATAGAAAAACATAAGTGATCCTCACTAGGATACTTGATAGAATCAGAAAGATTGAAATTGATAACTTCCCCATCAAATTCCATCATCAAAGTTCCATTAAACACATCAATCTTAGTACGAGCAGTTTTCATGAATGGCCATCCAAGGAGGATGGGTAATGTAGAGGAGTGGTCCGACTCGTCCATTTCAAGCACATAGAAATCTTCCGGAAAGATTAAGTGATTGACATGCACTTAAACATCTTCCAAAACTCCCTTTGGATAGGCATTAGATCTATCGGCCAATGGTATAATCACACCATCCTTTTTCAATTCGCCTAAGTGCATAGATGCATAGATTGAATAAGGCATGACATTTATAGATGCACCTAAGTCTAACATGGCAGATTCAAAATGAGTATTCTCAATTACACAAGGAATGGTAAAACTACCCAGATCCTTGCATTTAGTGGCCAGTTTACGCTGTAAAACAGCTGAGACATTTTCACTTACCTTGACAACCTCCTTGCTCGAAATTCTCTTCCTAATTGTGCAAAGTTCTTTCAAAAACTTGGCATACCTTGGAACTTGCTTAATTGCATCCAAAAGTGGTATATTAACTTGAACTTTTCTAAACGTTTCCAAAATATCCTTTTCAGCCTCCTCCTTCTTTGATTGCATAAACCTATGAGGAAAGGGTACATTTGGAGGAACAACGTTATAATTAATAAAAATTGGAACTTCCTTACCTTTGTTGGCCGAATTGGATGGTTTAGGAGCTTTTGGGGCCTGCGGCAAAGATGTTTCCACCCTTGCCGTGGGGGTGCTTGAAGGAAAAATTTTGTCCTAGCTAAGAATAAGTGAGAATATTTGAACACATATGTAAACTATTAACACATTAAAGTAGGCATGCATTCAAAACAATTCTAATACCCATGACTTTCAAAGCCTAGTTAATGGTGAACCAAAAGACTCTTTAACAACATTAAAGAGAAGGAAGGATTTAGAGATTTATTACCCTTGAAGCTCATCCTTGTTTACACAAGGGATTCACCCAAGTGGAGGGCCTTCAAGTCACCTCCTTGCTCCTTGGATCTTGCTTGTGATTTCCTTCCCCTTTTGTGCTCCTTTGGTCCTTGAGGATGTGAGGAAAGGATCTCCAAAAACACCAAAGGTTTGATGTCTCTAAGTCTCCACACCAAGGATGTGATGTGAAGATGAAATGGATGACATAGAGAAGAAAAGATTGCTAGCTAAATCTTCCCTATGTGGCCGGCCTCTTTGTAGAGAGAAAGAGAGAAAATGTTTTCACCTCTTTGCCTCAAAGAAAACCCTTAAATCAAAATAAAGCTATAAAGTTGAATTTATACTTCATCACATGTGAGTGGCAAACTTGTAATTAATCCAAGTTTGCATCCACTCACCCTATGGCCGGCCATGTTGATTTTATTGGGCTAATTGCCCATTTTGTTTTAGTTGTCATACAACTTAAACATAATGGGCCTTGTGGACCAATATGCTTTTGGGCCCCGAAGCTCAAAACCAACTTAAAAGCCCAATACGAACATTTCGTATAATTAATTAACTAATTAATTAACTTTGACCATTCTTCAATTAAACCATTTAATTGCATATCCATTTCATTTAATTTCTTCACTTTCATCCTTACTCGGTGTACGATCCATTAGGTTCCATTTAGTGAGGTAGTGGGCGATTGTTACTCTTAACGATCAATTGTGAATTGAAACCACATTTCAATTCTCCCCTTAAAATTAGTGTTTGCCAATCATTAGGGCTTCCACAAACCATGAGTGACACCTAACAGCATGTCATGGTTACCCAAGCTAAGTAGAATTGGTTGGAGAACCTATCTAGTTACAACTACAATGCAATACGGTCCTTCTCTAATACAACACTCTTAATCACATTGTTTAAGTGATAGTTTGTTTCATGTCTACTATCCAATGTGATACTTCTCCATATGATTCTATTGAATAAGATTTGGAACAAACTTCCAAAGTCATATTCATATGCTTTGGCCAAAGACTCTCGAATCATATCTTAGAGTATTCTCCTTCCACCATGGAAGGTTAGAGATCCCTTGTTGTGCATTCATATGCCTACATGACTAGATAGCTTGACCCCAACAATGCCGTGGACACTCCAATGGAATGCCTTTGACATGATCAAAGGTCAAGGACCTAACCATTAGACATCTATGATGCCTCAGGTCAAAGGACTACTTTTCATATTGCAACTATCGAGTTCTTACATGACATGTATGTTCGAACTCTCTTTTGATCGTTGTTCAGTGTACTCGATCACTCTTTCGAGCACCTATGTGTTTGTCTTAGTGTCCAACACCAAATGACTTGAGACTAGTCATACTCACGCTTGAGTCGACATAACACATACTAACCTTAGCGGATTGTCAATCCTATGGCTAGGAACGTTTTAGGAATGAACATAAGAGAAATGTCTCATTAATTTAACTTACTTAAATCACTTGTCTCTTAGATCAAATACATTCTTTGGATTCCCTTATTGCTTAAACACATGATACAATAAATAGTGATTAACAATAAGCTTTGCCCTTCATTAAACATATAAAAGTTTAATACAATAAGTATTCCAAAAGCTATTACATCAGATGATTGGCTTTGTAGGCATACTTCCAACAATCTCCCACTTGCACTCAAAGCCACCTTCCCATGTATCTAATATCCATCTTTTCCATATGGCGGTCAAGTTGGATTTGAGACATTGGCTTTGTCAGTGGATCTACTACGTTATCGGCTGAGGCAACCTTGAGGATGTTGACTTTCCCCTCGGCAGCATATCTTCTAATGATATTAAAGCGCCTGTCAAAATGCTTGTTCTTTTGATGAGCCCTAGGTTCCTTGGCTTGAGCTATCGCCCCACTATTATCACAGTACAAAGTTACTGGTGATGTAATGGTTGGAACCACCCCAAGTTCAGTAATGAACTTCTTCATCCAGAACGCTTATTTTCCGGCTTCAGCTGCAACGACATATTCTGCCTCCGTTGTGGAATCAGCAATTACATCTTGTTTCTTACTTTTCCAGCTTACAGCCCCACCATTCAGAGTGAATACATATCCGGAGTTGGAACTTCTATCATCGACGTCAGATTGGAAATCTGCATCTGTATAGGCTTCCACTCGCAACTCTGTTGCTCCTCCATAAACGAGGAACATGTCCTTAGTTCTTCTTAAGTACTTAAGGACCGTCTTGACGGCTGTCCAGTGTTCTGATCCTGGGTTAGATTGATATCGACTAGTAATGCTCACAGCATATGCGATATCAGGCCTTGTGCATATCATGGCATACATGAGACTTCTTATGGCTAAAGCATAAGGAATAGCATTCATCTGCCGTATCTCTTCAGGAGTCTTAGGTCCCATGGACTTAGAAAGGTGAATTCCATGTCTCACAGGAAGAAGACCTTTCTTAGATTGTTCCATCTGGAACCTACTTAGCACCTTATCTATGTACACACTTTTACAGAAGAAAGTACTGCAGTGTCATTCCCGAATAGTAATATGTCATCTACATATAACACTAGGAATACAACTGCATCCCCAACGACCTTTTGATAAACATAATTGTCGTCTTCGTTTTGAGTAAAACCAAACGGTTTGATTTCAGTATCAAAACGAATGTTCCAGCTCCTGAAGGCTTGCTTAAGTCCATAAATGGACCTTTGAAGCTTGCATACCTTAGTCTTTTCAGACTTGGACATGAAACCTTCGGGTTGAGTCATATAGAGCTCTTCCTCTAGGTAGCCGTTCAGAAAGGCCGTCTTCACGTCCACTTGCCATATCTCATAATCATGGTACGCAGCTATAGCAAGCAAAATCCGAATGGACTTAATCATGGCTACAGGAGAGAAGGTTTCTTTATAGTCAATCCCTTCTCGTTTCCTATAACCCTTGGCTACTAGTCTAGCCTTATATGTCTCAATGTTTCCATCAACGCCTATCTTCCTCTTGAATACCCATTTGTTTCCAACAGGTATTATACCTTCTAGAGGGTCTACAAGAGTCCAGACCTGATTTTGATACATGGAATCCATCTCGTATTTCATGGCCTCTTGCCATCTCTTTGAATCAATGTCAGACATTGCGTCAGTGTAGTCTCTAAGGTCCTCATTTGTGTTATTGTCACCTAGAAGGTGCAATTCCCCAAAGTCATTATCTGAGCCATACCTCTTAGGTGGCTTACTAACCCGTTCAGATCTACGTGGAGCTAGCGGTTCAGGAACAGGGTTGTCAACTTGTCGAGTGCTTGTTTGTGGTTCATCATTAATCTTATTAATTTCCTTCAATTCTATCGTTTTCTTGCTACTTCCTTTGAGAACGAATTCGTCCTCAAGGAACATAGCAGTTCTGGCGACAAAGACTTTCTGGTCGTCAGAGTTATAGAATTCGTATCCCAAAGTCTGTTTGGAATACCCCACAAAATAGCACTTAACTGATCTTGCTTCAAGCCTTTTTACGTAAGCCGGACAACCCCAAATCCTAATATGATTAAGATTTGTGCTTTTTCCATGCCATATCTCATATGGCGTTTGTGGAACTGACTTGGAAGGCACTCTATTTAGCAAATAAGCTCCTGTTTGTAGTGCATATCCCCAGAATGAAACTGGTAAGTCAGCGGAACTCATCATAGAATGAACCATGTTCATCAAGGTTCGATTTCTCCATTCAGAAACTCCGTTATGTTGAGGAGTTCCTGGTGGAGTCCACTGTGATACTATTCCACACTCCTTGAGGTAGTCTAGGAATTCATTACTCAGATATTCACCCCCTCGATCCGATCTTAGGGTCTTTATCTGTTTCCCAGTTTGCTTCTCAACTTCATTCTTGAATTCTTTGAACCTTTCAAAGGATTCTGACTTGTACTTCATAAGATACACATAGCCAAACCGAGAGTGATCGTCGGTGAATGTGATATAATAGGAGAAGCCTCATCTCGACGTAGTAGACATAGGTCCATATACGTCAGTGTGGATTAACCCTAGAGTTTCAGTGGCACGCTCTCCTTTCCCAGTGAATGGAGATTTGGTCATCTTCCCTTTCGAGCAACATTCACAAGTACCCATCTGGTCATTACCTAATGGGCGGAGATATCCGTCTTTCGACATCTTGCGAATCTTATCAAGGTTCACATGTCCAAGTTTAAGATGCCACATCCTTTCTTGGTTAACTTCTTCTCTAGCCCTTTTGGGTTTTGAGGTATTCCCGCTTTTAATATAGTGCATCCCACTATTCGTCTCTAGGTGAAAAAGTCCCTCTATCATATTACCATGAGAGATAATACGAATGTTCAAGTATAAAGTGCAACTCATTTTGTCAAACAATACTAAGTGCCCATCTCGTAAAAGCTTAGAGATAGAAATCAAATTCTTTATACATGAAGGAAAATATAAACAATTTTTAAGTTCCAGGACTTCCCCAGAGGGTAGTTTAAGCATGTAAGTGCCTATTGCTTTTGCAGAGATTTTAGTGCCGTTCCCAACTCGCACAACCATCTCTCCAATGCGCAGTGTCCTACTCCCTGTTAGTCCCTGCATCGTATTACAGATATGTTGACTAGCACCTGAATCAAATATCCAGGAATTGGAGCTCACTGTAAAAGCACTCTCTATGATGGAAATAGTCTCTTTAAAAGTTCGTGTCATAAGGCTCGCAATGCGCACCCTGTATTTCTTCTTCCAACGTTCATCCTTTCCACAATGAAAGCATGTTCCTTTGGATTTTATTGCCTTCTTCTTATGCAACCTTTTCCTTGTTATTGCATTCTCACTCCCACTGCCCTTTTTTAAACCCTTTTCAAACTTACAACACATGTTAATCATCTCGGTTAAAGTATGATCGAATCTATTCACTTTATAGTTTACAATAAACTTAGTGAAATCATCCGAGAGAGATGCAAAGAAAAAGTCTTGGGCCATTTTCCCATCGATGGAAGTTCCTAAACTTTCAAGATCTTGAAAGATCTTTTCCATCTTTTGTCCATGTTTATGGACCGATGTCCCCTTTGCCATTTTGGCATTCATTAGACTACAAACATTTGAGAATCGTATATTACTAGTCTCAATGTCATGCATCTTATGCAAACTTTCAACCATGGCACAAGAAGTGTCCATGTGCTTATGTAGCTTCATAAGCTCCTCACTAAGTGAAGTGAGGATTAAGCATTTGGTTTGTAAGTCATCCTCATAGTGTCTAGCATAATCTTGACACTCCTCATTTGAAGCTAGTTTCGTAGGAGGTACATGAGGAGGGGATTGCTTAAGCACATACAATATGTCTTTCACCTTTGAGACATTCTCAATGTGGCGATACCAAGCAAGGAAACGTTGGCCCCTAAGGCCCCTTTTGTCAAGTATAATGGTGGGTATTATTTTAGGCATGTCGTTAACTACATAACATAACAGAAATCGTATTAGATTGTTGATTTTAAAAACTACTTGATTGGGTCTTAAATCAAATAGTACCACCCACTATTTTCGGCAAATTCCACATCCCTCAATGGAATTCGAGAGTTATGTTGAACTCTTAGCGGGGTATGGGAGGCTCACCATTACCAAGCCCATCTCAGAAGAATATCATATTGGCTAGCAATAATAATGATGAGAGGATAACGCCTTAGCCATTTACAACTTTTGTAATTACCCATCTAGTTTGGCGTCTAGAAAATGATGCCTCAGAAGAATATCATATTGGCACCATTGCACTTAGTTAAGTCATTCCTACCATGCTAGTTCAAGTAGGGGTTCAAGAATGGCCTCAGAAGAATATCATATTGACCATACTCGTTGCCTACCTTCACTTCATCATATGTTTATAGGCTTCTCCTGAATGTAAGCACATACTTTGCATACCCCAGAACTGGACGAATACGGTGTATGAGTCACAAACGATTGAAGACCACCATGGTGGAAGGCCTACGAAGAGATGTTCAAAGCATCTCTCGCTTATCAACTTAATATTCGTTTTATTGAGGGAGTAGTGTTGGGCTACATCAAAAACATTTTAATCTTATTAAAAGAACTTGGGCCTATCACAACCATTGGTCCAAGTTAATATGATTTAGTAGTATATAATACTCCCACTATGTCGATGAAACAAGCGAGACTATATGGAACTACTAACAAATGCTTTGCATCCTCATATGGACTATATAGTCATATTAGGTCTTAGGATGATTATGAACCGTTTAATTTGATCCAACACGAGCCTTGGTTGGACCTTGGGTCTAAGGTAGGTAGTTGTTGATTTTAGTTACGCGTTTAATCCAATTAACCCGTTATTTCCTATTGGGTGTTGGACCCAACTATTCCAATTTGCATACAAATAAACAAATAGGAATACTTGAAATAAAGAGAAGGGCTTATGCCCTTTTACAACAAATTAGATGGACTTATGTCCATTTAAAACAAACTTGAACTAATCAAATTACATTCATATCTTAAACTACTTAGCCCAAACATTCATAATGTAAATCGGCCAATCACATGGCTCAATTATCGAGGCCTTTGGTTCATAATCACCCTTTTCTTAATCAATCACATTAACTAAGAAAACAACTTAAACAATTGGTTTTCGGATCCATAGAATTGATTCAAATGGAACTAAATGAAATGAAAATCCAATTCTCATTAAAGAGACAAAACCATTTTGTTCTCATCTTATTTGGGCCAAATGGAAACTATGACCACAACAATTGGGCCACAATGCAAAAACATAAACTTTTGGGGTCACTTTGTAATAACACAAAAGTCCACAACTTCATGTAATTACAACTAGAACCCAAAATTTTAATAATGTAAAAACATCATTAAAGGAGCAAAACAATTTGTCCTTTAGAGTTTTTGGGCCTTAACGTAAAAACGTAAACTTTTGGGCCAAAATACAAAAACACAAAAGTATCAAAACTTTATGTAATTGCATAAACGGCCCAAAATCACCCCCACTTGGGGTTGGCCGGTTTTATTAGGGAAAAGGAGTGTGAAAAGGTTTTTGGTGGTAAATGTGCATGCAAGTGGAATATGCAAGTGGAATAAGTGGGTGACGATAAAGGTGAATGGGATGGGTTGTTGGAAATATGCCCTGAAAGTCAATCTTTGGAAGAAACCTTTTAGGACAATAAATGGATGTATAGATGACTCTTATACATCAAATGGCAAAGATACTATTTAGGACTATCTCTATAAACGATATATGTCCTAAATGGTGAATCCATGGACAATGGATCGATTGAAGAAGTAATCTAATGAAGTTAGACTACAGAGACCTTCTTCACATAACCATCATGTCCAAAAGGTTCCTGGTCATAGGATTGTCGGAGGGAAACTGACAATGCATAGACCGGTACATACTATGTCCGCTTCAATTAGAAGGATGGAAAGTCTCATCCCATTCGTGTAGTGACACTAAGACAAGTATGTAGGTGCTCATTAAGGGAATGAGTTCACTGAACACAATCGAACGAGAGCACTTGCATGGAGGTCTACTCACATGTCAAGCAAGTAACTCTAATAGTTGGAATAATGTAAGTAGTCATTTGACCTGAGGCATCATCGTTGTCTTGTGGTTAAGTACTTGATCTTTGATTATGTCAAAGTCACTCCATCCGCGGGTGTCCACCGCATAGTCGGGGTTAAGCCACTTAGTCATGAAGGCAAGTGAATGCGCAACAAGGAATCTCTAATCCTCGTTAAGAGAGGATGAATACTCTAAGATATAAGTTTGGAATCTTCGGCCGGAGTATCGAGCGTAATAAAGGAAAGCGTTCCTATACGACTCAATTGAATCATGTAAGAAGGAATAATCACATTAGGGGTTTGACATAATATATCCATACCCTAGTGATGTGATTGAGAGTATTGTTTTAGAGAATGATCGAATTACATTGTAATTCCAACTGAATAGGTTCTCCGAACAACTTCTACATTAGCTTGGGTAGCCATGATATATGGTTAGATGTCACTCATGGCTTGTGAGTTCTTCTAGATGATTAAATGTAGTCGTCAAAAAAGAAGGTGAATTAAAAGTAAGTTTTAATTCACTAAGTGATTGGATTAAATATAATCAATTGGATTGGTGCCAATCACCTCACTGCCTTGCTAATTAGAACCTAAAACGATTGTTCACCAATACACTCTTGTAGTGAGTAATTAATGGATGATGGAAATAATTAATTGGATTAATTAAGTGTTGTGATTAATTAGAAAGTCTAAAGAAATCATAAAAGCGATATAAAATCGTTTTGGGCTTAAAGAAACGTTCGGGTTTAATTGGGCCCATTGGGCCTAAACCCATTGGGCTTTTATTCAAGCATTGGATGACTTGAAATAAATAAAAGCCCAAAGCCCAAACAACACAAAGGGGCCGGCCAAAGGAGGGAGAGAAAGGTCAAATGTTGACTTGTTTCTTTTTGGCTATAAAAGGAACTTTATAGGAAATGTTTCATTAGGGTTTTTTGAAGTGTTAAAAGAACAAAAGAGAAAAAGAAAAATATCTCTCTAACACTCAAAGGGCCGGCCACCATAGGGGGATTTTAGCTAATCATCTTTTCACCCCTTTGGTTATTCCTTCATCCTTCTCACTACACTAGTGGGTGAGGATCTTTAGAGGTTTTCAATTTTGGAAACTTGAAGAGAACCTAGGAGCACTCATACTAAACAAAGTGGAGGAGGCAAGGAAGGAGGCTAGGCTCAAGGAGTTCAAGGAGCAAAGGGCTTGGAGGTGGTCCATCCTTGGTCTAAGATCTAGATCAAGAGGTATAAAACTACTCCTAAACTTTGTTCTAATATAAATTTGTTTTTGATGCATCTTACATAAACCTATGCATCTTGAAGGGGATTTACATGACTATAGCTTTGATAATATTTGTTGATATGCTTCCGTTGCTTTCGTATACAAATTGTGAATTGTATATGCATGCTAGTCACTAGAAATCCCATATAAAATCTCATATTTTCCCTTCATGGGTTTTAAGAAAAATGTTTTGTGAAACATTAATAGCATTTATCATCTCTCACCAATAATCCATCACCCATCAAAATAAACCAAAACTTTATGAAAAACACCAAACACTTTGAATCAAATCTCCAAACCTTTTTGTTCTTGGTAAGAAACTCAAGAACATTGAAGAACATGCATGAAAACTCATAAGAGCTCCATGAATGTTTTCACACAATAAAACTCAAATTTTCACTACATAAAAGAGGGTTAACATCCTAGGGTACTTAGGGGTTCCAAAAGTCACTTTAAAACTCTTTTAGCAAGACAAACATGAACCCAAAAAATCACCCTTTGGATTTGGCCGAATTTCCCAACATACATGGCACCAAATTTTAGTTCCAATATTCATGCTTAAATGAACTACATCTACAACATTTGAGATGCTAAATTTTCTAGCAAAATTTATATTCAAAAGCAAGAACAAAGCTTGTAACATTTACAACATTTAAATCACAAACCATGAAAAACACAAAACCCAAAAGGATTCACCATAAACTAGACCTAGGCTCTGATACCACTTGAAGGAAAAATTTTGTCCTAGCTAAGAACATGTGAGAATATTTGAACACATATGCAAACTATTAACACATTAAAGTAGGCATGCATTCAAAACAATTCTAAAACCCATGACTTTCAAAGCCTAGTTAATGGTGAACCAAAAGACTTTAACAACATTAAAGAGAAGGAAGGATTTAGAGATTTATTACCCTTGAAGCTCATCCTTGTTTACACAAGGGATTCACCCAAGTGGAGGGCCTTCAAGTCACCTCCTTGCTCCTTGGATCTTGCTTGTGATTTCCTTCCCCTTTTGTGCTCCTTTGGTCCTTGAGGATGTGAGGAAAGGATCTCCAAAAACACCAAAGGTTTGATGTCTCTAAGTCTCCACACCAAGGATGTGATGTGAAGATGAAATGGATAACATAGAGAAGAAAAGATTGCTAGCTAAATTTTCCCTATGTGGCCGGCCTCTTTGTAGAGAGAAAGAGAGAAAATGTTTTCACCTCTTTGCCTCAAAGAAAACCCTTAAATCAAAATAAAGCTATAAAGTTGAATTTATACTTCATCATATGTGAGTGGCAAACTTGTAATTAATCCAAGTTTGCATCCACTCACCCTATGGCCGGCCATGTTGATTTTATTGGGCTAATTGCCCATTTTGTTTTAGTTGTCATACAACTTAAACATAATGGGCCTTGTGGACCAAAACGCTTTTGGGCCCCGAAGCCCAAAACCAACTTAAAAGCCCAATACGAACATTTCGTATAATTAATTAACTAATTAATTAACTTTGACCATTCTTCAATTAAACCATTTAATTGCATATCCATTTCATTTAATTTCTTCACTTTCATCCTTACTCGGTGTACGATCCATTAGGTTCCATTTAGCGAGGTAGTGGGTGATTGTTACTCTTAACGATCAATTGTGAATTGAAACCACATTTCAATTCTCCCCTTAAAATTAGTGTTTGCCAATCATTAGGGCTTCCACAAACCATGAGTGACACCTAGCAGCATGTCATGGTTACCCGAGCTAAGTAGAATTGGTTGGAGAACCTATCCAGTTACAACTACAATGCAATACGGTCCTTCTCTAATACAACACTCTTAATCACATTGTTTAAGTGATAGTTTGTTTCATGTCTACTATCCAATGTGATACTTCTCCATATGATTTTATTGAATAAGATTTGGAACAAACTTCCTAAGTCATATTCATATGCTTTGGCCAAAGACTCTCGAATCATATCTTAGAGTATTCTCCTTCCACCATGGAAGGTTAGAGATCCCTTGTTGTGCATTCATATGCTTACATGACTAGATAGCTTGACCCCAACAATGCCGTGGACACTCCAATGGAATGCCTTTGACATGATCAAAGGTCAAGGACCTAACCATTAGACATCTATGATGCCTCAGGTCAAATGACTACTTTGCATATTGCAACTATCGAGTTCTTACATGACATGTATGTTCGAACTCTCTTCTGATCGTTGTTCAATGTACTCGATTACTCTTTCGAGCACCTATGTGTTTGTCTTAATGTCCAACACCAAATGACTTGAGACTAGTCATACTCACGCTTGAGTCGACATAACACATACCAACCTTAGCGGATTGTCAATGCCCAATTGGCAATCCTATGGCTAGGAACGTTTTAGGAATGAACATAAGAGAAAGGTCTCATTAATCTAACTTACTTAAATCACTTGTCTCTTAGATCAAATACATTCTTTGGATTCCCTTATTGCTTAAACACATGATACAATAAATAGTGATTAACAATAAGCTTTGTCCTTCATTAAACATATAAAAGTTTAATACAATAAGTATTCCAAAAGCTATTACATCAAATGATTGGCTTTGTAGGCATACTTCCAACAATGTTGTGCTCATCCTCTTCAATTATCAACTATTCAACCTCGTTGGAACGTGAATTGGATGGTTGGGGATCAGATCCAACTTGTTTTCCACTTCGCAAACTCATGGCTTTTGCATATTCGAATCCTCCTTTTGGGTTGACAACGGTCGAACTAGGCAACTTACCTTGCTCTCTGAATTGTCCTACAAACTCCACAATCTGCCCAATTTGCTTCTCCATTTGGTCCACCCTTTTGTCTTGGTTTTGCATTGCTTTGGCTTGATTTTCTTGCCCCTGAGACAAATTGGTGAGTAATTTAAGAAGTGTGTCATTATCTAAAGATGTACCTGAGGTGTTTTGGGCAGGTTGTTGTGGGGCTTGTGTTGGTGCGTATTGCTTGGTATAAAAGCCCGGAGGTTGCTGCCTAAAGCCTCCTTGTTGTTGGGGTTGTTGGGGCTCCCTCCACTTGAAATTTGGATGGTTTCTCCAACCTGGATTGTACGTATTAGAATATGGATCATTCCTTGGCTGGTTGTGGCCTTGAAATTCAATTGCATTGGCGCTTTCCCATCCACCATTTTCAATCAATTGAGGGCACTTTTCAAAGGCATGTCCTTGGATAGAACACACACCACATACACTTGGTTCTTTCATCCTCATTCCTTCGGCCATCTGAGACACAATGGAAGTAAGATTAGCTAACTGCGATTGAATGTCGGATGTTGAACTTACCTCATTCACTTGCTGCCGTGGGGTGTCCTTTTGACCAACGCCTTCATATTGTTGAGCATTCAATGCTCGATTAACAATTAAGGTATTGGCAGCCATGGGTGTTTTGTCCACCAAAGCTCCTCCCGCTGAGGCGTCTAGCATTTGGCGTTCAATTGGTAAAAGCCCTTCGTAGAAATATTGAAGAAGAAGCTCATTCTTCATCTGCTGCTGTGGACATGAAGCAACAAGGGTTTTAAAATGCTCATAGTAAGTGGGAAAGGATTCACCTTGGTTTTGCTGAATGCCACTAATCCTTTTGCGTAGTAGAATGACTCAAGAAGTTAGGAAAAACTTCTCCAAAAATGCCCGTTTCATACTCTCCCATGATGTGATAGTTCCGGGGGCTAGCTCATACAACCAATCTTTAGCCTTTTCTAAGAGGGAAAAGGGAAAAGCCTTCATTTTCATAATGCTCCCATCAACATTCATAGGGGTCATGCTCGAACAAACAACCTCGAACTCCTTCAAGTGTTTATTAGGATCTTCCATGGACATCCCGTGGAACTTAGAAATGTGATGCAACAAACTTGATTTCAATTCAAACTCATCCATCTTCCCTAGGGCAGCCAGGGGGTATTGGATGCATAGGGGAGCAGCATTGTCCAATCCCGAAGCGGAAAGCTCCTTGATTGTTCGATTGTCCGCTGCCGTGTTGGGATCTTCTTCCTCTTCTTCAAGTGGATGTTCTTCAAACTCAGGTTCAGGAGTAGGTGGGTTACGATCTTGCTGATTCATATTCCTTCTCAAAGTCCTCTCAAAATCGTCGTCAAAATCCAAGATATGCTCACGAATCGGATGAGAACTCCGAGTCATAAACTAGTACCTAAAACAAGAAAACAAACAAGATCAGTAACTAACATAAAAACACACGAAAATAAACAAAAAAGAAATAACAAGGGATTAGCAATGTTGCTAATCCCCGGCAACGGCGCCAAAAATTTGATGCGAAAATTAACTTAACACACAAATTACGAACTAGGCCGGGGATTAGGAGGGATTGCTAAAACACCTAAAACTGACTTAAAATGTAGAATTAAGTTTAAAACACCAAACTAGACTCAAAAGAAGCAATACAAACTAAAAAGACTCAAAACTAGTTTAAAAGACTCAAAACAGCTTAAAACAATGAATTAGACTCTAAACTGACTCTAGGGATGGGTTTGGACGAAATTAGGTTCTAACTTGACTCAAGACACTTAAAAACACAAATCAAAACAGATTTTGACTAATAAAACACTTTAAAGTAAAGGGGAATTGGATTTTGACAAATTTGAAAACAAAACAAACAGATTGTAAGCTAAAACAGATTTTGGACGAATTTGGGTAAACTATGGATGATGGGCTAGCTAGAGAGTTTTTCTCCACACATGACACACTTGCACATAAACCAATTTTCAGTTGTTCTTTCGATGAATCATGAAACTCAACACCCTAGGTTAATTAAGTTCGCTTATATTAACTTTCAAGTTCTCATTAAGTTATTGAATTAGATGGGAAAGCGCATACAACAATTCAAGCATTCTTCAAAAGTCCTTTACGTGAACAGCACAATAAATAAACAATCAAAGATCATTAAGCATTATGAAAACTATAAGTATTGACGAGGCATTCGTTACTATGATGAGCATGAAACTCCTGCCAAGAATTCATTTAACGCGATCGTTTATAAGCGACCTCCACTACTTGTGAATATAAGTTTGTAACTATTAGGTGAAACTCCCTTATACTCTAGTATCATATTCATGCATGCAACTAAGTGTGCACTCTTAATAAACATACACGAATAAGTTAACAATCAAGCAGCTAAACAAATTGAATTCACAACTTATGAAATCACAACTGAAGGTAATCAAATCATATTGCAAGTATGTTCATGGTTTTGAATTTCCCCCTAGCTAAGGGGGGTTTAGTTACTCATAATTACAACAAAATCAGAAAATAACAAAGTAGATATTGAAAGCAAGAACGAAGTACACCTAAAATGCTCCAAAGTTTCAAGCTTGAAACGCGAATGACATTCGTTTTCACCACCTTGTTGTAGTACAAGTATCTAAGGATGTGTATGGATTTATGGAAAGGTTTTGAATGTATTTAGGTTGGATGGATGCCACGGCAAGGGAATGGATTGTATGGATTTGTGTTTGATTTTTGGTTGGATGAGTGCCACGGCAAGGGAATGGATTTGTATGTGTTTGTAGGATGTGGGAATATATGGATGAATGTAAGGTGCTCACGGCTAGGGAAAATTGGAAATTCTAGTTATGGTAAAGGGTGGATGTATTTATAGGCTAGGGAGAGGGGTGTATGGAGTTGTAATGAGTGAATGTAATGGGTGTAGTGGGTGGATGAATAGGTATAAATCACGGCAAGGGGAAGGAATAATGGCTGAATGTGTTTGTGAATGTGGCTGTCCATCTTTCTTTCGTCTTTGCATGTGTGTTTGCTGTCATCTAATCATCATTTCCACTTGTTACAAGTTGTTACACTCACACACACATATGCTCTTCATCATTTCAGCCACAAATCAACCCAATTTCTGCCCATGCCGTGCTTTTCTTTCCTATGTTTGTGTTGTCCATGTACTCATCATTTCCACTCCTTCATTCTTTATTTTCTGCTGCCCATGCCTTGCCTTTCTTGTTGTTTTCTCTATTTATTTCCACGTGTACCAGCTGTTACACTTGCACACACATGTTCTTCATCATTTCAGCCACTAATCCACCCATTTTCTGCCCATGCCAAGTTGTCCATGGTGTGCCTTTCTCTTTGCCCATGTGCCGTGCAGTTTGCATGTGTGTGTATGCATGTTGTCTTTGCATGTGCACACACATGCTCTTCACCATTTCAACCCAAAATCAACACATTTGCACACACATATGCTGATTTCCAGCCTTCTAATCTTCAAAAACGTCCATCCTCATGTCTCCATGCTTGCACTATCCAATCTTGGCTCAAAAATGCTCCAACATGCACCAAAATGCACTTTCTTGCCAACTTTGTTATTAGGACCTACAAACACATGAAAATAGCTTAAAAATACATAATTGACTAAGAAACAACAACATAAATGTACAAGAACAAGCTAACTAAGCCGCATAAATATGCTCCTATCACAATCAAAACGAAATACTTACTATATTTTGTACTCGTTGAGATCTGAGAACATAAGTCCTTAAGATGAAGGAATCTTTGATGACCAATTGACTATAATGTAAGGAAATTCTTTGAGACTGGATTTATTCTATTTACGTGGTTGCTTCCTATTTATTTAAAATAACATACAAAGAACACGAGGAACGATGTCAAAGAGCTCGAACTCATTGAGTATTACGTGGTAAAACGGAAATCTTCTGAGCTTATTATCAGTTAAATAAGAGGCTATTTATTTCAAGTACAACATTCCAAGGGATGAAACACATGGAGTACTTGGGAACCATTTCAAGTGATCAACCAATACACAGACAACAATTCCCATCGTCGACTTGAGAGCCTCCCAGCACCAAAGTCCCTAGAGGGAGCTGAAGTTTCAAAACTTTAGTGCATTAGACAGTCATTGACAACAGACATCTGCATAAGCAATGGCATATCCAAACCAGTAGAGTTGGAAATAAATAAATCATCAGGATAGGAGATTGCAGAAGCCAGTGACAAGGAAGCAAACAGCTCACTATGTCAACAAGCACAATTGAAACGAATGGTCATCGTAACCCTGAGGCTTGGGTATGTAGGAAATGTAAGAGTGTGAACATGAGATTGGATGTTTTGACAGTGAGTGATTAAGTCCAATTGGTATAAGAAAACCTTATGAGAAGATGTATGCTAATTCTTGTTTATAAAGGATTCCGTTTTGGCATTAAGCTGATATGTATTAGAAAACATAAGTTGTTTTCTATGAGGATTCTAATAGGAATCCTTATTATGTTATGAGAAGATGATACATATTTGTATATATATACTGTGATCTCTGCTCTCACAGGTTAATGCTCTCTTTGGAACTAAGCCCTATTCTTGGTTAGAGCTTGAGATAATCTGACAGAGGAGAAGAGTTGCTGTGCACTGAGATAAGTTTGCAGCATTCATGGCATCTTCGGGTGAAGGTTCTTCAGGTTAGTGTATCGCAATACTTTTATATGGAAAAGATCTTTCTGCTTTGTTTGATTGTGATTGCTGCAACTTAATCAAGTTCTTGGGTCTAATAGTTTAACAGGAAACACCCCCCACTCAAATTGACAACTTTTTAACTGAGTTCTCTATTCCCTCAAGTATTAGCAATTTTATTCTAACAATGATCTATAGACGCTACTTCTAGTTGGGGGTTCGGGTTCAGTAAGTTTCCTACACTATTAAAACGACACCTAAAGCAACATCAAAGATAATTTTTACAAGACGATGCAAGAATGAAAACTTTTACCCATTTCAATATCTTTGATGTACTTCTGAAATCATCATTGGTGAAAGCTACTGGTTCAGTCGATAGAAACCAATACTAATTCCCATAAGCACCGATGCAACTGAAAGTAAATAGACGATCTTGGATTGGATCTAAAAATTCATAGCACATGTCATACCTCGAGAAGTCCCTTTCCGGTTGATACCTCAACGCCTATAGCCACAGCAAAGCAAATCATGGCAAGCCAGCCAAGCTAGACATCCAAACCTCCCTCCTTGGTGCTTTGCTCACACCTTATGGAAATTGGCATCGATTTACATGCAGCATTCCTTTGTTGGTACGCTCTTCTTATAACTGAATAGAGCAAAGCCGAAATCCTCAACAGTAAATGTTCCTCAAAATGTGCATAAAACCTAATTGACCCACATCATCCATTTACACTTGATCCAAAAAATAAAAATATTTTCTTGCCAGCAATGATAAAAATTAGGGTCCTTTGATGACTATTCCAGTTCTTAGTTTTTAGCTTTCAGTTCACTTTAAAAAAATTTAAAAAAAAACTGAAAACGTTTTCATTAAATTAGCATCCTACAAAATATTGAATGCACCCCACATTAAAATTTAATATTAAATAACTTATTTATCCCACTATGCAATGACAATTTTGACCTTATTAGGTTTTAAAAAAATAAAATAAAAATCTCTAAATACACCCCAAATCATTTTAGCATATTATTTATCTTATCAACTATCAAAATCCTCCCACCCTTCATTGTTGAACAAAACTCTAACCATTGAAATTAAAAACATCATCTGGATGCTCAATAGATGGTTCTTTGCCTAAAACTGATTGCTTTCCAATGTTATCTCTTTCATCCCCAGTAACTTTGTCTTCCCCTCCCTCATCATCAGAGTTCAATTCTTCTACTGATATTTTGTTGGCTCTACCACTCTCCGGTGTATCACTAGAACGGGAACTTGGACCGAACATACTAGACTCGAAGATGCTACCAATCGGGCGACTGAAGAAGGGATCACCAAATGGATCCCTTCCACCAAAAAGGCTAGGGAACATGCTTCTTCTGGACCCAAATCCCTGGAAACTATATAACAATCCGCGTGACCAAGAAACACCATCTCTAGTGTCTCTTTCACTTTGCATTTTGTTGGTGTTTATCCTCTGGAATCAGAAAATCCCAGTATAGATTATTCTTTATAATAACACATTAAAAACCACGAATAAAAATGTTCAAAAAACCATGATTTTAAGTTCAATTAGGTATGCTATTATGCTAATCTACAAAACAACAAAATATATGACTCAAAATTTAACTTTTGAAGCATTTCATATAATTGATTAAAAATAAAATCGATTAGTTACTTACCAAAGGCAAGTGATTCAAAAAAAATTATCAACACATCAATTTCTTATAATTATAGAAAATCATAAAACTTAATCACACAAAACTAATTAGTCATCGAAATGTGTATTTACCACTACATTAACATGTAAGCGAACGATCATTCAAGTCATATGGCAATGAATCGAACATGAAAGATCATAGATTAGTAATTAATCGCATTAATCTTGCAGTTGTGGATGTGTTGTTGTGGAGGAATATAAGGAGTATATTGAGAAATGTGGGATGTATAGAAGATGTGAGGTGTATGTACAAAATATAAGGTGTATATTGAGAATGTGGGGTGTGGGGTATTATGGAAAAGTATGTGGGGTGTATTAAAATAATTTTAAGTGAAAAAGCAAATGTGAGGAGTATTAAGTATGTGTAGCTTATTCAACAATTTATGGGGTGTTGATATAATAACCTTTGAATAATTGTATTTGTTTTTTATTTAAAAAAACTAGAACTAAAACTAAAACTAAAAACGAAAACTCATTTTTTTAAGGAATGATATTATTTACATTAAGAGAAAGATTGGGTTTAGGATAGACCAGCAATAATATGATTTAAATTTGTTTTTAGCGAGAGTCACACTTAAGAACCCTTACTTAAAAAGAAATTTCACGTAATGGAAAGAAAATAGTTATCCCCTTTAAGTAACTAATCAGAGATAAAAGAGTGAAGGGCTTACTAAGGGGACAACCAGTAGCAAAGGCCGTCCCAAGTCTAGCAGAATTGAAAAGGGGAAGCCGAGCAGGACCTGCTGCTGCTGGTGAGCTAATTCCACTTGCATCTGCTGAATTTTTCAAACAAATTACATATGGAAATTTCAATATGTTTACAAGAATATAAATTTACTATTCAATGAGAGAGAGAGAGAGAGAGAGAGAGTGCCTCAGATGGAAAGGGAGAGAGACGCGGAGATTTGAGCTACAGCCATTTTTGCAGGGGAGAAAGAGAGCTAAATTTGTGGAGAGAGCAAAAGTTGGGTAGTGCAACTTAAAGGTTTCCATCCTTACTTTTAGGAGGGTAAGATGACACGTGCCGCTCAGGGAGACAACTTTTATAAAAGCTTTGGATAGAGTTTTTGTGCCAATCAAATTTTTATTTCTTCACTTTTTCTTTCTTCTGATTTCTTACATTTTCAAAATTCATTATCATTGAAATTAAGAAAAATAGAAACATTACTTTGGGATCTTACTAAATTCTGTGACAGTCCGTCCCTAATTTTAAGAATTTTTAAAGTTTTAATAAAGGATTTTATAAAAATGCCCATTGAGGTACGCGCATTATTCGAGGTTAATCGTTGTGTCGTGCAATCTAAGATTTGTTTTCTTGACATATCCTCGTAGTACTCGTCACTACGGAAGCGTGGGCGCAGACGGTTCGTGATTTGGAGTTATAACGAATAAGATTTTAAATTTTGAAGTTTGGGCATTTTATAAATTTTATTATTAAAATTTGGATGGCCCAGATTAAAGGAATTTGAAATGGAAGGTTGGGATGAGAGAAAGAAAGTTTTGTATGTATGTGTGCGTGAGAGGAAAAAAGAAAACAGAGAGAAAGAGAGATTGGGCAAAGTTTCCCAATCGGAGAATAAGAAGGAGAGGCCGAATGGGGAGAGGAGAGAGGAAGCTGACTGGCCAACCAGAGGAAGGAAAGGAGGAAAGGAGAGAGGGCGAGAAGCGGATGAGAGAAGGAAGAAACGGGTTTTCCCCAACCCGCGTACCCGCGCGACCCGCCGGTGTTCTTCACCCATTTCCGTGAAATTTCGTCATTTTTCCGGTGAGTTACATCAATCCATCACTTGGAAAACCTTCTATGATCTTCTCTCTTCCTATTACACCCCAAAAATCAAGGAGATTGGCCTTGAAATTTGATTAAAACCGTGAGGGGTGTGCGGTAGCTTAGTGTGAAATTTCTTCAAAACTTGAAACGTTTTCTTTCAATTTCTAACACCCATAGCATCCCCTTAGGACCTGGAACAAAGCCCAAGCATTGAATTGGACAGTGGAGTTGATTTGAAGGTCGAATTGAAAACACCCAATTCTAGGGTTCTTCACGGTTTTGGTGAAATTGAAGTGCTTCCAAGCCAAATTGGCCTTGACTTCAGGTATAAAGTTTACTCTACTCATTGAGATCTTCAATTCTGTATTTTTTGAAAAGTTTTGGAAAAAGTTGGATTTTTCCGGCGAGCCGAGGCGGCCAACCACCACCCGCGGCGGCCCGTGAGGCGGCGCGTGGCCAATGGCCCTCCAATGTCATTCTTAGCATGTTTTTAAGGTTATAGGTTCAGTTTTGATAATTGATGGACGTAAATTGAGTAATTGAACCTAAGTTCATCTCTATTCGTGGTTAGGTGAAATGTGAATTGATGATCTGACCGTTGGATCGTCACCAAACTTTGATACATTGTAATACGTTATATTTGAGGATTATCGGAACTTACGGATCGGGAATCCGATTTACGGGTCTTCCGGAATTGGAGTTGTAAGTTCACAAAATAGAATGTTAACCATCACTTGGTTTTGGAAATTGACGGAGATCCGACCGTTGGATGGTAATGAAATTTTAGGATGATGTCCTAGAGGTATATTGTGGACCTCTGGAAGTTATGGATTTGAAATCTGAGTTGCAAATCTTCCGGATCGAACTACGTAGTGACGTGTTTTATATAAGTTATATATTCTATCGATATGATTTCTGAGGTTGGATTTGATTATTGTTCTAGGCGGCGATCGTCATGACGCCTTGATGTGTGGTGCTAGGGAGTTGTAGGGCGAACTCCAGGTGAGTGGGCAGTATTTTTTGTTTATACCTATATGCTATTGAAATTCCCAGAAATTGAGTTTTAATGAAAGTATGTTTCTAAAATGCCATGCATGCATGATATGAATGATATGAGTTATATGAATTGATAATTGATGCATATATATATGTGAATTGGTGTTGTGGACGCACAGGTGAGTATCAGGTGAGTTTTATGTTATTCATGTGAATCATTGATGATGTGTATTATGTTGATAGCTCATAACCTGCAATCATGGTGTTAGTGCTTTTATTATTCACCCGCACCGCATGCTCACCTTGGATCCAAGTAGGTGCATGTCGTACAGACCATGAGAGGGTTCCGACATACTAGTCATACAGACCATTACAGGTGGTTCCGACTAGTAGGTGACTTTAGATTATGTGCACAGATGATTGATGAGAGAAGCACTAGAGCGTATTATTAGACCATTCATGTCGTACAGACTACTTCAGGTAGTTCCGATTTACATGCAGTGTAATGCCGTACAGGTCACCGAGGTGACTCCGGTTGGATTGGATGTTGAGCTATAGAATTAATCGTACAGGACCAACTGCAGGGTCTCCGGTTAATTCATTATTTCACCTGTTACATTGATGCATCATTCATTCTGTTTTTTAAATTATAACATGGCATACTTTCTGGTTTTTGAGAAAAATTGATGATTTGAGATTTATGAAAAGTATTATGCTATTATGCTATTTTCTGGGAAAGTATACATGTTTTACAGCGAGGGGTTAGAAATGTTTTGAATGAAAAGTTTTCGAAAAACTTTGTTTTACTGACCCACTCAATTTTGTTTTGCGCCCCTCCAGGTTCTAATTAGCAGAGCTTTGGTGGCCACGAGGAATCCAGCGGTGTTCTGACAGAATTCACAAAAGTATGACTCACCCTCGGGTATTTCTGTTGGAAGTATGCCCACAAAGCCACTCATTTGATGTAATAGCTTTTTTGGAATACTTAATGTATTAAACTTTTATATGTTTAATGAAGGGCAAAGCTTATTGTTAATCACTATTTATTGTATCATGTGTTTAAGCAATAAGGGAATCCAAGGGATGTATTTGATCTAAGAGACAAGTGATCTAAGTAAGTTAGATTATCGAGACCATTCTCTTATGTTCATTCCTAAAACGTTCCTAGCCATAGGATTGCCAATTGGGCATTGACAATCCGCTAAGGTTAGTATGTGTTATGTTGACTCAAGCGTGAGTATGACTAGTCTCAAGTCATTTGGTGTTGGACACTAAGACAAACACATAGGTGCTCGAAAAAGTAATCGAGTACACTGAACTACAATCAAAAGAGAGTTCGAACATACATGTCATGTATGAACTCTAAAGTTGCAATATGCAAAGTAGTCCTTTGACCTGAGGCATCATAGATGTCTAATGGTTAGGTCCTTGATCTTTGATCATGTTAAACGGCATTCCATCGGAGTGTCCACGGCATTGTTGGGGTCAAGCTATCTAGTCATGTAGACATATGAATGCACAACAAGGGATCTCTAACCTTCCATGGTGGAAGGAGAATACTCTAAGATATGATTCTAAAGTCTTTGGCCAAAGCAAATGAATATGACTTAGGAAGTTTGTTCCAAAACATATTCAAGGGAATCATATAGGAAAGTATCACATTGGATAGTAGACATGAAACAAACTATCACTTAAACAATGTGATTAAGAGTATTGTGTTAGAGAAGGACTGTATTGCATTGTAGTTGTAACTGGATAGGTTCTCCAACCAATTCTACTTAGCTTGGGTAACCATGATATTCTGCTAGGTGTCACTCATGGTTTGTGGAAGCCCTAATGGTTAGCAAACACTAATCAATAAAGGGAGAATTGAAATGTGGTTTCAATTCACAATCGATCGTTAAGAGTAACAATCGCCCACTGCCTCGTTAATTGGAACCTAATGGATCGTACACCGAGTAAGGATGTATGTGAAGAAATCAAATGAAATGGATAAGCAATTAAATGGTTTAATTGTAGAATGGTCAAGATTAATTAATTAGTTAATTAATTTTACGAAAGGTTCATGTTGGGCTTATATGTTGGTTTTGGGTTTCGGGGCCCAAAAGCGTTTTGGTCCAAAAGACCCATTATGTTTAAGTTGTATGACAACTAAAACAAAATGGGCAAATAGCCCAATAACATCAAAGAGGCCGGCCATTAGGGTGGATGGGCAAACTTGGATTAATTACAAGTTTGCCACTCACTTGTAATGAAGTATAAATTCAACTTTATAGCTTTATTTTCATTAAGGGTTTTCTTGTTGAAATTGGGTGAAACATTTTCTCTCCATTTTCTTCCAAGAGGCCGGCCACTAAGGGAAGGGACATCTAGCAATCTCTTCTTCCCTAAGTCATCCATATCATCTTCACAAGATACATCCTTGGTGAAGAGACTTAGAGACATCAAACTTTTGGTGTTTTGGAGAACATATCCTCATTTCCTCAAATCTTCAAAGGAGCACTAAAGGGAGGATAACACAAGGAGGATCCAAGGAGCTTGGAGGTGACTTGAAGGCCCTCCACTTGGGTGAATCCCTTGTGTAAACAAGGATGAGCTTCAAGGGTAAAGAAACTCTAAATCTTTACTAATATTTAATGTTGTTAAAGAGTTTATTTTGGTTCACTATATACTAGGCTTTGAAAGTCATGGGTTTTATGAATTGTTTTTGAATGCATGCCTACTTTAAAGTGTTAATAGCTTGCATGAGTATTCAAATGTTCATACTTGTTCTTAGCTAGGACAAAATTTTTCCTTCAAGCAGATAAACACAACATGCCGTGACAATGCAAGTAGATCATTCAAACTAACCGTTAATCTGAGGGTGAAAAGTAGTCGATGACAAAACTTACTACCAAGGTCTTCAAGAAGGCTTCCCAAAAATTCGAAAGTAAAACACGCATCTCTGAGGTACCATAGTGACGTACCTACCACGTAATCAGACCAACGTAGTCCGCAACGCCTTAGTAAGTAATTTCATAGAGAAGTTCTCTCGAATTTATCAAAAAGTAACTACATCAAGAAGGCTAGAAGAATACTCGAGAATTTGAAGATCAAAACAAGTCTATCAAGTTTAGGGTATGAGAAAACTAGATTGGAAAACATAACCTCACTACAATAGTAGTTTTCGAGATATTCAATCACCACGGTAAAGATTCGTTCAACTGAGCATTTGCTAGGTGATTGAGTAATTAATGGTCACAACTCCACTTCCAACGTCAACGGTTCTTCTAGACAGTGCATCCACTTCAAGGCAATACGAAGTGTAGTAGGGTAGACACATACCCAAGGCTAACTAGAATACCTTCCAGCACCAAGAGGCGAAAATGTTGTCCTTTTGAACCAACGAAAAGCAAATTGACTTGTCACATCAATCGATAATCACCATACATTACCAAAATCTCCACCTGTACAGGAACTCGTACTAGGAGTATATGACGATATTTTCCTATCTCTACCCAGACATAGGAAATGATTACAATCACTCGAATGTTTCTTGATCACTTGTAAGTATCGTCAAATAAATACTCATGAGTCCCGATTATAATGGGATAGGATAAGTTAAAGACTTTCAAGGGTAGATATTGAAGGGAAATTATGAGATTTCATGTGGGATTTCTAGTGACTAGCATGCATATACAATTCAAGATTTATATACGAAAGCAACGGAAGCATTTCAACATATATTATCAAAGGTCTAGTCATGTAAATCCCCTTCAAGATGCATAGGTTTATGTAAGATGCATCAACAACAAATTTATATTAGAGCAAAGTTTAGGAGTAGTTTTATACCTCTTGATCTAGATCTTAGACCAAGGATGGACCACCTCCAAGCCCTTTGCTCCTTGAACTCCTTGAGCCTAGCCTCCTTCCTTGCCTCCTCCACTTTATTTAGTATGAGTGCTCCTAGGTTCTCTTCAAGTTTCCAAAATTGAAAACCTCTAAAGATCCTCACCCACTAGTGTAGTGAGAAGGATGAAGGAATAACCAAAGGGGTGAAAAGATGATTAGCTAAATCCCCCTATGGTGGCCGGCCCTTTGAGTGTTAGAGAGATATTTTTCTTTTCTCTTTTGTTCTTTTAACACTTCAAAAAACCCTAATGAAACATTTGCTATAAAGTTCCTTTTATAGCCAAAAAGAAACAAGTCAACATTTGACCTTTCTCTCCCTCCTTTGGCTGGCCCCCTTTGTGTTGTTTGGGCTTTGGGCTTTTATTTATTTCAAGTCATCCAATGCTTGAATAAAAGCCCAATGGGTTTAGGCCCAATAGGTTTAGGTCCAATGGGCCCAATTAAACCCGAACGTTTCTTTAAGCCCAAAACGATCTTATATCGCTTTTATGATTTCTTTAGACTTTCTAATTAATCACAACACTTAATTAATCCAATTAATTATTTCCATCATCCATTAGTTACTCACTATAAGAGTGTATTGGTGAACAATCGTTTTAGGTTCTAATTAGCAAGGCAGTGAGGTGATTGGCACCAATCCAATTGATTATATTTAATCCAATCACTTAGTGAATTAAAACTTACTTTTAATTCACCTTCTTCTTTGACGACTACATTTAATCATCTAGAAGAACTCACAAGCCATGAGTGACATCTAACCATATATCATGGCTACCCAAGCTAATGTAGAAGTTGTTCGGAGAACCTATTCAATTGGAATTACAATGTAATTTGATCCTTCTCTAAAACAATACTCTCAATCACATCACTAGGGTATGGATATATTATGTCAAACCCCTAATGTGATTATTCCTTCTTATATGATTCAATTGAGTCGTATAGGAACGCTTTCCTTTATTACGCTCGATACTTCGGCCGAAGATTCCAGAATCATATCTTAGAGTATTCATCCTCTCTTAATGAGGATTAGAGATTCCTTGTTACGCATTCACTTGCCTTCATGACTAAGTGGCTTAACCCCGACTATGCCGTGGACACCCGCGGATGGAGTGACTTTGACATAATCAAAGATCAAGTACTTAACCACAAGACAACGATGATGCCTCAGGTCAAAGGACTACTTACATTATTCCAACTATTAGAGTTACTTGCTTGACATGTGAGTAGACCTTCATGCAAGTACTCTCGTTCAATTGTGTTCAGTGAACTCATTCCCTTAATGAGCACCTACATACTTGTCTTAGTGTCACTACACGAATGGGATGAGACTTTCCATCATTCTAATTGAACCGGACATAGTATGTACCGGTCTATGCATTGTTAGTATCCCTCCGACAATCATATGACCAGGAACCTTTTGGACATGATGGTTATGTGAAGAAGGTCTCTGTAGTCTAACATCATTAGATTACTTCTTCAATCGATCCATTGTCCATGGATTCATCATTTAGGACATATATCGTTTATAGAGATAGTCCTAAATAGTATCTTTGCCATTTGATGTATAAGAGTCATCTATACATCCATTTATTGTCCTGAAAGGTTTCTTCCAAAGATTGACTTTCAAGGCTTATTTCCAACAATCTCCCACTTGCACTAAAGTCAATCACTAGTGTATCTTATACATGCTAGTTGAGAGAGCTTATGCTCGTAGGTTAACTTGGTTATGTATTAACCCTTTTATTTAAAAGGGATTCACTTATCAAATGTTTCCAAAACATTTGATGATGTCTCTTTCTTGTGTTCGAATACTTTGATGAGACCTTGATTCCATGGCTTGAGCTATCGCCCCATTACGTCGTAGTGTCCTACTAACGACCTTATGGGTTGGATTCAATCATTGGTTCTAAAAGAACCCCTTCCATTCAAAACACCTTTTGAAGCAGTTTCTAAAACAATATATCGTCATATATTTCGTTTGTATACTTTATACAAACTTTGCTCCAACCTTGAGACCATTGTAGTACAATACTTACAATACATTCATATGATTAGTACTTCATCCATTATGAAGTTCCATTTGTTAAAATGGGTTATTTTCACTTTGGTTAATAACCTAAGTGAATGCACGTTTCCAGAGTCCTACTTTGATGTTCCTTTCTTAAAGGCAATAATACTTTATCAATTGCTTTGGTTCTGATCCTGGGATATAGTAATATCTTAAAGTGACAACCCCTGTGGTTCTTCACTTTTGGATATCTACTCACAAGTCCATACATGTGTCCCTTTTGTGATTTTGTGACACATTCATTATAAGGGTTACGAAAGTGATATTCTATCATATAGGAAAACGCTTTCTTAAATCTTCAACATTTGAGATTTAATTTCCCCAAATAACATCCTTGAGATAGCCTCTCTATATCAATAAGTCAAGTTTCAAATCTATACTTCAAAATTGACCGTGTCATGTTTTGTCAATTTTCGGGTAACATCTATGTTCTATCAAGTCTATCAAATAGACTTTATTCATATCTTGTTGCTCAAATTATGACATCACTCCCACTAGCCTTGTTGTAACTTAGCATTCATTCAAAAACTTAACAATTATATTTTCTTGATTTGAATGCATATTGCTCCCACTAACTTGTCTTGGATCTATTGACAATCATTAAGATCCATTAGCTTATTGATGATGTCTCAACTATTTTGAGACTATCAACAACTCTAGCTAACATAAGTTATTTAAACGAATCATACACAAAAGAATTCCTTCTCAAGTAATTCCTTTTGAAATGTGTGACTTGCTTTGTCAAGTCTATTCATTTAATTATATGGTGTCATACACCATACTCCAAGTTTTAGTCATACTAAGACCTTTAATGTAGTCATATAAGAATTATC
The DNA here is from genome assembly GCF_042453785.1 of Malus domestica. NCBI lineage: Eukaryota > Viridiplantae > Streptophyta > Magnoliopsida > Rosales > Rosaceae > Malus > Malus domestica. The sequence goes on from NC_091670.1 coordinate 17,373,292, forward strand.
CAAGTCTTTAGTGGAAGCATGGCTCCTACTAAGGATATAGAAACTCAACCATTCCTTCTAGGTGGTTGATATAATTCTTTATCAAAACTACATAGAGCGTTATAGTTACAAAAGATGTTGAATTTGGATTGTCTTGTTGTTAAACTATATGTTGTGACTCATTTTGAAACTATTCCCTTTTGTTTCATCAAATTTGTCCATGGGCTTTGTTATTAGCTTGTTCTCATAAAAGAGAATGATGGACAACTCCCAACATATAACCATTTTATGTTAGGTTGACGAAACCAGCATTCAAAGACTATTCTTTAGAATATTACACAACATAGAATTTTAACGTTTGAAGAGCTTGAGTCCTTTAACAATTAAAATTACAAACTCTTAATAATAGTCAAGTACTATTATTCTTTAGACAACTATAAACCAATCATATTTAAGTTTATATCCATTTTCTCACCTCCCACTATTTCTCATGACTTTAATGAGAAACTACATTATACATTCAAAATGTATAAATGTGGAGTATACGGGTAGAGGACAATGTTTAGTAGCTTTAAAACCTTTCAAGCTCGTTTGTTTCAATCTTCACTAAGTTAATGTCTCGTTATTAAGTAACTAAAGTCTTTAAACATTTTATAGATTTAGACACTTCTTTCTTGGTTTAATCACTAACACAATTGACATTTTAAAACAATTTAAAGAATGCCCAATTAGTTGTTCAAAACTACTAATTGAATCAAGAGTTATCTTGATTATTGTGGTTTAAGTGATAACCATATAAGAAACGTTTTTCTTATTACTTATATCATTATAATGTGATCTTCCTTTTCTTCAAGAAATGAATCTCTAGATCTTTGTCAATTCTTATAGAACTCATAGGTAGACAATTGGAACCAAATCTAAAGATTCATTGTATCCTTTTATGTCCTACATGTGAGATCTATCCATAATTGATAAGTCTAAAGTTTGGTCATCACATTACAATAAGTGATATAAATCTTGTATCTCAACTAGGATACAACAAAACAATATTCAATTCATAACACTACTTTAAGGAAATAATATATTAGAAGGCATTCATCACATTACATTGATATGATAATTCAAACATTCATAATATTTAATACAAAAAGAATTAGCTCTATACATTTAGAGACTAATTATATACCTTCATGTAGGCACTAATAGTGGTCTTCCATCATATGAAGCCACATTATAAGTATTTAACAAAATAAGAAAGTTTAAAGACTATCTTTAAATGCCTAACAAACTTCCTAAGTAGTAAGCAAAAAATATAGTGGCCGAACCCTTCTCCACATTTTTCCTTGCTTGTTCCTCTTCTACTTGGCTCCTCCACCTATATACAATTATACAAGTGATTAGCCCTTTATATCAAATATAAATTTTAGAAGATCTAACAATTAGAATTGACAATAAGAACATAAACCATACCTTGTGGCTTGTCCTTAAGAGTTGCAAGGTATAACCTGCAATTCCTCTTCCAATGCCCCTCCTTTCCACAGTGGTGGCAAGTCCCCTTGGGCTCATTTGCCTTCTTTTTCCTCTCCTCCTTGCGGCTTAGGAGTGGGAGACTTCTTCTCCTTCCCTTTGCCTTTGCCTTACGGCTTAGCCTTGGAAGAGGATGGCTTGTTGTAGGCTACTGCAGCAGTCCCTACAACGTTCTCTTTCTTCATAGTCTTCTCGGCAGTTACTAACATGTTTAGTAACTCAGAGAGAGTATTATCCATCTTATTCATATTGTAGTTCATTACGAACTGCGAGAATGAATCAGAAAGAGAAGCCAATATGAAGTCCTAGGCCAATTCCCCGTCAAGTGGAGTACCTAGGTTCTCCAATTGTTCAATGAGTCCTATCATCATCAGTACATGTTGATGCACTAGAGCCCCCTTGACCATCTTGGTCTTCACAAGTTCACTGACAGTGCTAAAGCGACGGTTGCGCGTCCCTTCACCATATAACTCCGTAAGATGGAGTATGATGAAAGATGCATTGTCCATGCCCTCGTGCTGTCTCTGTAGCTCCTCATTCATGGAAGCCAACAGATAGCACTTGGCTTGTGTATCATCCTCAACGTGCTTGTCATACTTAGCACGTTCATCCTCAGTGGCCTCGGGGCCGAGAGGTATGTGAGGTGGGGCCTTGTCTAGCACGTAAACAATCTTCTCCAATGTTAGGAGAATCTTGACATTACGATACCATGATGGGAAATTGTGCCCCTCTAGGCAATGTTTGTCGAGTATTTTCGCGAGTGTGCTTCCAACCATATCTAAATACATAAACAATAAAATAATTAGTTTGATTGTTGATTAAGTCAAACGATTCGGGTCTTTAAACCGAATGACACCACCCACCAATTTTTGGCAAATTCCATATCCCTCAAGATGGAATCCGGGAGATTTCAATGAAAGCTCCTAGCGGGTTATGGGAGGCTCACTATTACCAAGCCCACCTCACGATGATACGATGTCGGCTAGCAAAAATAATAATGAGAGGGTATTACTACCCATTCACAACAACCTCTTGTGATTACCCATCTTTTTGGTCTCTAGAGAACAATGCCTCACAATGATATGATTTTGGCACCATTTCTCTTAGCTAAGTTTTGTCCCACCATGCCGGTTTAGATAGGGGTTCAAGTATGACCTCACGATGATACGATGTTGGCCACACTCGTTGCCTACCTTAACCTCATCAAATGTTTTAAATAAACTCCTCCTAAGTATAAGCATGCACTTTGCACTCCCCCATGATAGGGTGAAGGCGGTGTACAAGTCATAAACGATTGGAGCCTACCATGGTGGAAGGCCACGAAAAAGTGTTCAAAGCACTCTTACGCTTTCAACTTAATATTGTATGTTGGTTGAGGGATTTTAAGGTCTCATCAATTTTATTTATTTAATCACATGCAAATAAATTGTGTCCTATTATAACTACTAGTCCAAAGTTAATGAAATTAGTAGCATATGATATCCCCACTATTCGTTTTCATAAAACAAATCAATATCAAAACATTTTTCAAAATATTGGAGATATATATAACTACTAATTGTATTCATTATAGTTTAGTAGCGTATGATACTCCCACTATTTGTTTTAAGAAAAACAAATCAATATCAAAAACGAATTTTTTTTTTTTTTAATATTGGAAGTAACTACTTCTACTACGGTTTTTGCATTCCTTTGAATTTGGACTTTATAGTTATCTTAGGCTCTTGGATGACCATGGACTTATTAGTTATTGCAACAACGAGCCAACATTGTTGAATAAGTACTCGGGGAGGTTGTGTCAATTTAATTACGTGTTTTTCAATCCAATTAAAACATTTTCATTGAGCCATTAGAAATGAAAGACGATCATTCATTGCTAATTAGGGCGTTGGACCCATTTAATCTTTAATCTCATGTCAAAAACCCTCTTTTAGTTATGTCTCCTTACCAATAGTTAAAGAAACTCTAGTCTAGCACTAGAGGGAATCAACTAACTAAAAGAGATTAAGAAGTAATAAGAATTACAAACCGATTTGTTCAAATTCCTACAAATTACATATACTAAGAGGGAGAGATAGATTAATGTCCAACGTGACAAGGTCCAAATGAAACAGTAATTAAAACACATTCCCAAGGTTCAAACAATTTGAGTTTAGCGCCTTATCTCATAGCTCAATTATCGTTTAAGGCATAAGTCCATAGTCACCCATTTTTCTAACTACTTAATCACATTAAATAATCATATGGAATGCAACATAAACATTTAGATTTAGTGCATATGGGCATAATATTAATATGAGTTTAAACAACTAACAAAATTAAAATCAAATATTTTAACTTTCTAGTTAGTAGGGGCCTAAATGCAAATACAAAAAGTTAGGAGTCAAATCGTAAATACTTGAAAGTAAATATCAACTTTTCAAAAATTACAAAATAGCCCCACAAGTGGATAAATCCACTAGGGAGGCCGGCCACATAGTGGGGATGGGAGGTTTCTTACACAAAGCATTAAATCAACATAATGTAGAAAAAATCCAAATTTTACTTGTCACTTGACTTAGGCTTTAAGGACTTTAAGAAAAGGTGATGGAAATTCACCTAGCCAAGTCTAGGATTTATTAAATTTTTGGGAAGGCTATGGATGGTAAGTATATCATCTAAAACCAAGTAATGAAGTAAGAACACAAAACAAAACCATTTTCACCAAAACCAAAACCATGAACACCAAGAACAAAACCATGAACACTATTTCAAGATTTGTACATTCTTGGTGATTTTTCAAACCCAAAACCAAAAGTGACAAGATCTCTACTTTCTAGCTTTAAAAGGATGTGTGAGTGGTTTACAATAAAACACAAACACAAGCCAAAACCACCCTCAAAACCGTGCCCTCCCCTATGCAACAAAACCCCAAATTTTGTTCAAAACTCAATATTCATTCATGCATCCAAAACACCTTTTTGCATGCATATCTTTTTCAACTCTTGATTCACATTTTTCAACATTTGAAAAACAAAAGATAAACATACTTTGAATGAAGAAATAATATGTCATACATCATATTAAAACCCATATGCATAAAATCCAAAAGGACACATCATACATAAACCTTTGGCTCCGATACCACTTGAAGGGAAATTATGAGATTTCATGTGGGATTTCTAGTGACTAGCATGCATATACAATTCAAGATTTATATACGAAAGCAACGGAAGCATTTCAACATATATTATCAAAGCTCTAGTCATGTAAATCCCCTTCAAGATGCATAGGATTATGTAAGATGCATCAAAAACAAATTTATATTAGAGCAAAGTTTAGGAGTAGTTTTATACCTCTTGATCTAGATCTTAGACCAAGGATGGACCACCTCCAAGCCCTTTGCTCCTTGAAGTCCTTGAGCCTAGCCTCCTTCCTTGCCTCCTCCACTTTGTTTAGTATGAGTGCTCCTAGGTTCTCTTCAAGTTTCCAAAATTGAAAACCTCTAAAGATCCTCACTCACTAGTGTAGTGAGAAGGATGAAGGAATAACCAAAGGGGTGAAAAGATGATTAGCTAAATCCCCCTATGGTGGCCGGCCCTTTGAGTGTTAGAGAGATATTTTTCTTTTCTCTTTTGTTCTTTTAACACTTCAAAAAACCCTAATGAAACATTTGCTATAAAGTTCCTTTTATAGCCAAAAAGAAACAAGTCAACATTTGACCTTTCTCTCCCTCCTTTGGCCGGCCCCCTTTGTGTTGTTTGGGCTTTGGGCTTTTATTTATTTCAAGTCATCCAATGCTTGAATAAAAGCCCAATGGGTTTAGGCCCAATGGGCCCAATTAAACCCGAACGTTTCTTTAAGCCCAAAACGATCTTATATCGCTTTTATGATTTCTTTAGACTTTCTAATTAATCACAACACTTAATTAATCCAATTAATTATTTCCATCATCCATTAGTTACTCACTACAAGAGTGTATTGGTGAACAATGGTTTTAGGTTCTAATTAGCAAGGCAGTGAGGTGATTGGCACCAATCCAGTTGATTATATTTAATCCAATCACTTAGTGAATTAAAACTTACTTTTAATTCACCTTCTTCTTTGACTACTACATTTAATCATCTAGAAGAACTCACAAGCCATGAGTGACATCTAACCATATATCATGGCTACCCAAGCTAATGTAGAAGTTGTTCGAAGAACCTATTCAGTTGGAATTACAATGTAATTCGATCCTTCTCTAAAACAATACTCTCAATCACATCACTAGGGTATGGATATATTATGTCAAACCCCTAATGTGATTATTCCTTCTTATATGATTCAATTGAGTCGTATAGGAACGCTTTCCTTTATTACGCTCGATACTTCGGCCGAAGATTCCAGAATCATATCTTAGAGTATTCATCCTCTCTTAACGAGGATTAGAGATTCCTTGTTGCGCATTCACTTGCCTTCATGACTAAGTGGCTTAACCCCGACTATGCCATGGACACCCGCAGATGGAGTGACTTTGACATAATCAAAGATCAAGTATTTAACCACAAGATAACGATGATTCCAACTATTAGAGTTACTTACTTGACATGTGAGTAGACCTCCATGCAAGTACTCTCGTTCGATTGTGTTCAGTGAACTCATTCCCTTAATGAGCACCTACATACTTGTCTTAGTGTCACTACACGAATGGGATGAGACTTTCCATCCTTCTAATTGAAGCGGACATAGTATGTACCGGTCTATGCATTGTCAGTATCCCTCCGACAATCCTATGACCAGGAACCTTTTGGACATGATGGTTATGTGAAGAAGGTCTCTGTAGTCTAACATCATTAGATTACTTCTTCAATCGATCCATTGTCCATGGATTCATCATTTAGGACATATATCGTTTATAGAGATAGTCCTAAATAGTATCTTTGCCATTTGATGTATAAGATTCATCTATACATCCATTTATTGTCCTGATAGGTTTCTTCTAAAGATTGACTTTCAAGGCATATTTCCAACAGATATATCTTTTGTTGTTAGAGTTACAAATATGTTGCATAATCGGGATAATACAAGATAATGCAATCATAGACGTTGATCTAGTTCTTCCATTGTCGTTGTCAAAAATTTAGCCCTTACTCAGTGAAAGTGTACTCGAGAAATTGTGAGGTTGATGAAGATTTGGTACATGTTTCTCCACATAGAAGTGTCATCCAGCTTTTAATTAAAGACGATGATTATTGACTCTAGGTCATGAATAAGATGGTTCATTTCGAACGATTCTAACCGTTGAAAATAGAAGCAATACTTCATCGTGCTATTTTTGCACAGCTTAAACATTCGAAGGACACGTCACACTGGATTTCGAAAAGATCAGAGTCAACAAAAGGTGTAAATCAAAGGTAAGATGAGACAACATTTCAGTTGTCAGAAACTTTAATCATTTGCAATAACCCCACCTAAATTAACTTTCCTCGGTCATAAGTGAAGAGAGACATGGTAGCCGAAAAGATCGCCAACAATTTGTCGATAAATTGACAAGATCAAGATATCATGGTTTTGCAATACCTTGCAAGAATTTCAACCTTCTTCCACTAAACCCTTTTTGGAAAAAAAGGAAAGATTGTCGTTTACCAAGATCATGTCTTCCAAGAAAATACCAACTAACAAGGGTTACTTGAGGAAATGGTATAAACTGAATGTTGGTGTTCCTAAACACTAAAATCGAGGAGAGAGTCGTTGGTAAGACTACTCCAAATTTCGTTAGGCTATGAAAGAATTCTCAGTTTCCAAAAGTCAATTGGAGAATACAATAATTCGAAGTAGGACTAACGGTTTTAGTCGTCAACCGACTGAATTGTTAAAGTCTAGGTATGATTCTAGGGTTTGACCTTTTGCTTTGAGTATAGGTTTGAGGTTCCTAAGATAAAGTGTTTGGTTGGTTATGCGACAAGGGTCCTCCATAAAAGTTACGTGTCATCTTCTCTTAAGGGTTCGAAAAGATGCAAGGAAAAACTGGTGTAGTATAGAGAATGGATCGATGTGTGCCTTACCTCGTTAATTGGTGACGGTTCTAAAGCAAATTGAGAAATGACGCCAAAAGTATACGTCATCGAATTGAACAATACTATTTCTTTTCTCTACGCCAGGCACTATAAGGTCTTCATAAGCTCCTCAAAACTCGTTCCACTCCTAAATTTCCATGATTTAGTTCTTCGGCTCAAGTAGTCACTTTAAATCAGTTTATCAGTCGCGCCACAATTTAACACGCTTAGGATAATTTAATATTGTTCATTACTCTGAAACAGTGAACTGGCATTCTAGCTTAAAGGTATCACTCCTAGATACTAGTACTTGCATCCAGTATCAGAAATCATACCACCAAATACTGGTTAACAGTCTCTGGATATCAAACATCATCGTCAATTTGTAGCGTCACTATAGGCTAATTACGAGTTAGAGCCCGTTCGGGTGATTGAGAAGGAATTGGTTAAGTGAAGTAGTTCATTGAATTAAGGAGCATTTGATGACTGCTTTTGGGAATTCTGCTACTTCTAGGATATGACAACTCGTACCCGTCAGCTTATACTCACCCAAATGATGAGTATAACATTGAAAGGAAAATCTGGGAACTAACGTTGATAGGGAAGTCCCGAGGGTGGAAAAAGAACTTGCTAATAATCTACTTTCAAAAATCACTTTATCGAGAGTTGATCTTCTTCCTGAAGATTCAGCATGAACACTAGTACTATTGAAGATATTAGTGTTAACAGAGGCCAAAAGTAATTGTCCCTCGGATGATCTTCCGTCAATTGGTACCACCTTAACACCAGGTTGTCGCTTCAACCATTTCTAGAATCTGCTACTTCGTCAAGATTCTAAGAGAGGGTAAACTAATAAGTGCTACCAAAGAAACAAAACCATTTCTGGTTTCCTAATTTGAAGGGTTGGTAAAAACAATTAGTAAATCCCTGGTGATATTCAACTCTTAATGCATTAGCCCGACTGCGGGGCTAGCAACTCATTTCTCCCAAAACAAAACTTCCTTGGTAGGAAGATTCGTCGTTTAAAGTCTAGGGGCAATTTCCAAAACAATTCTCTAAAATGACAATAAGTCATCTAAAGTGCCCAAAACTTAAGTAAAAGTTAACACATTTTTCATGCTCAACGAGGTGGCAAGATTCGAAGATTAGGTTCAAGAACCAAGAATGCTTACATCACGTGTGCGATGAAAACATTACTGCCCAGATTAAGCTCTGATACCAAACTGACACACCCCGACCCAGAAAGGTCGAAACATGATGGCTGACACCATGAGGTGACGAAGCCATAAAGTGTAGTGATGTGGAAGGTATGGGTAAATTTAAACCTAAAATGCCTAATCAAGAGAGTGCAGGTGAGCGGGTTTGAACCCTATTCACACGTGATGTCAGACCAGAAGACAGTATAGTAATAGGTTGAGGGTTACACCACTGAAGGTAACCATCTCTTGAGATTTGCCAGAATCCTCATATACGCGTAAACACCGCTACTAAACCTGGAGGGGCGAAAAACAATTTGAGTGGGTTAGTAAAACAATACTTATATGAAAACCTTTATTTTTGAATATACTAACCCCTCACCGTAAAACAAGTATAGTTTCCTCAAAACATACTACGTAAGTATGTAATCAAATATAACAACAATATAACCAGAAATATGCCAAGTCATGATATATCAAATGCCAAAGTAATATAATCATGTGATAATCAATTATAAGCAGTTTGCTCATCATCTAAGCTAACACACAAGTTCGAACAGATGGTTTCTGACACGAACAAGACTGGGTGTAATCAATATGCTCTAGTACTATGATCACGTGAAGACTGGTGCAAAAGCATATCACATACAAGTCGGATCGCCTAATGCAATCTACCCGACAAGACTGGCACCTAAACTTGGATCCAAGGTAAGCGAACAGTACGGATATGAACATACACGTGAAGGACTGGCCCTAGCCTTGGGGCGAGTACTAACACCGAGTGTAGCAAGATGAGCATGTACACAAGTATGAATGTCATGATAATAATATCTCAACCATATAGCAGCATTTATCACATTTCATATCACAATATCGAATACTTGGCAATATAAGCGTAAAAGTGAAGTAAATACGCATTTATGGAAACTATAATATGTATAGGTATAAAAACAAACTGCCCACTCACCGATACTTCACCACTGACGAGCCACGCTGTTGGAAATGTGCCCTAAAACCAATCATATGATGATACTTTACGGACATTTCACATGTTAAACTAATCTAGTTTAATATAAAGGGCAAAGATTATTGTTTGAGCCGTCTCATATAAATGTTATATGCTTAAACGATAAAGTCCAAGGAATATGTGATTGGGAGAATGCAATCTAATGAAGTTAGATTCATGAGACCATTCTTTCGTAGACACATCCTAAATGTTCCTGATCATAGGATTGCCAATTGGGCATTGACAGTCCGTCAAGATCGGTACGTGTTATGTCTTCTCTCAAGGAGAGTGACTAGTCTCGAGTCATTGATGTGTCTGACATCAAGACAAGTACGTAGGTGCTCAGTAGAGAATGAGTTCACTGAACGCGATCAACGACGAGTTCTCATACTCATGTCACATGAGAACTCATGGTTGGGATAATGCAAAGTAGTCCTTTGACCTGAGGCATCACAGTTGTCTTGTGGTTAAGTCCTTGATCTTTGATTATGTCAAACGTCATTCTATTGGAGTGTCCACGGCATCGTTGGGGTTAAGCCACTTAGCCATGGAGGCAAGTAAATGCGCAACAAGGGATCTCTAACCTTCAAACCGTTGGGGGAGAATACTCTATGATATGATTTAGAATCTTTGGCCAGAGTATGAATGAGATTTAGGAATGCGTTCCAAATCACATTCAAGGTAATCATATAAGCACACGAATCACATTGGATAGTAGACATGAATAAATAAACTATCAAACCAAACAATGTGGTCAAGAGTATTGTATTAGAGAAAGACCGTATTGCATTTGTAATCCCAAACTGAATAGGTTTTCTCTACCTCTTCTGATTAGCTTGGGTAACCATGATATGCTGCAAGGTGTCACTCATGGTTTGTGGAAGCCCTAAACGTGTGTAATCACTAAAGGGAGAATTGAAAGTAAGTTTCAATTCACAATCGATGTAAACTGGTTTTAATTGCCCACTGCCTCGCTAAAAGGAACCTAATGGATCGCACACCGTGTAAGGTGGAGATTGAAGAAACAATGGAGATGAGTAAGAATGATTAAATGGTTTAATCATTTATTTATGGCAAGGATTAATTAATATGTTAATTAATCAAACGAATAAGTTCGTTAAAGACCTCGGGATAGTTTTGGACCTTAAGGCCCAATGGGCTTCGAACGTCAAGCCCATTAACTTAAGTTGTATGACAACTTAATGAATAATGATTCACAAAGGCCCAATTAGTCCAAAATATCCTAATGGCCGGCCATATTGTTTAGGGTAGTGAACTTGGACTTATTTACAAGTTTGCCACTCAAATGAATAAAGGTATAAATATGACTTTATAGCCAAAATTCATTAGGGTTTTGTTTTGGAGAAAATTGGTGAGAACTTGTCTCTCCATTTCTCTCTAAAGAGGCCGGCCACCTTGGGGGGTGCATCTTGCAATCCCACTACTCCAAGGTCACTCATTTCTTCTCCAATCTCTCCTTGGTGAAGAGACTTAGAGGTTCTCAATTTTGGGAACTTGGAGAAACCTATTCTTCCATCCAAATCCATAGATTTAATATGCAAGGAATGAAGGCCCTCTCTTTGGGTGATTAGCCTTTGCTTATGCAAAGAGGAATCTACAAAGGTACAATTTCAACTCACTTTGTTTTGAGTTGAGTTTTGGTTCACCAATCTACTAGGCTTTGAATTTCATGGTTAATGTTTTGTTTTTAAGTGCATGCAAGCATGATTCTGCCTTTAATTGTTAATTGCATGCTTATAGATGTTGCTTAAATGAACATGTTTTCACAAAATCATCCTTCAAGTGGTATCAGAGCCTAGGTCTAGTAGTTGGTGAATCCTTTTGGGTTTTGTAGTTCATAGTTTGTGATTTAAAAGTTGTAATTGTTACAAGCTTTATTCTTGCTTCTTTGAATGTAAATTTTGTTTGAAAATTTGCCATCTCAAATGTTGTAGATGTAGTTCATATGAGCATGAATATTGAAGCTAAAATTTGGTGCCATGCTTTTGGGAATTTTCGGCCAAATCCAAAGGGTGGATTTTTGGGTTCTTGTTTGACTTGTTAAAAGTGTTTTCAAGTGACTTTTGGAACCCCTATGTACCCTAGTTTGGTTAGATGTTATTTCCCTAAAGTTTGAATGGTTTTGGAATGTTTTTGGGTGAAAAAAGTTCATGGAAAAATTTTGGGTTTTTCATGAATGTTCTTCATTGTTCTTGACATTTTTGCCAAGAACAAAAAGGTTTGTGTTTTGATTCAAAGTTTTGATTTATTACATAAAGTTTATGTTTTATGTTTTTCAAATGATTTATTGCATAAGATATTTATTTGAATGGTGATGGAAATGGTGATGGGTGTGTAAGGATTAATTCCCTTTCACACACACCACTTGCACCACTTGTTGCTTTATGTCTAAAACTCACAAATCAACACACACATCACTCTATCCTCTTCCAAAACCGGCCACCCCCTAGTGGGGGTACTTTTGGGGCCTTTTATGCAATTACATAAAGTTTTGATACTTTTGTGTATTTGCACTTTGGCCCAAAAGTTTACGTTTTTACGTTTAGGTCCAAAAACGCTAAAGGACAAATTGTTTTGCTCCTTTAATGAAGTTTTTGCATTGATTAAATTTTGGGTTCTAGTGTAATTACATGAAGTAGTGGACTTTTGTGTCTTTACAAAGTGACCCCAAAAGTTTTGCAATATAGCCCAAAAGTTGTGGTTATTGCATGATGGCCCAAATTAGGTAGAGAACAAAATTGTTTTGTCTCTTTAAATGAGAATTGGATTTTCATTTTGTTTAGCTCCATTTAAATCAATTTTATGGATACAAAAACCAAATGAAAATGTTGCATTCAATTTAATTAGTTAAAGTGTTAATTAATTAAAGGGTGATTATGAACCTAAGCCTAATATAATTGAGCTATGTGATAGGCCGTTTCAAATTTGTTTGAACCATGGGAATGTGTAGATTAGATTTTGGTTGTAATTTGATTTGATCAAATGTTGTAAAAGGGCTTAAGCTCTTCTTTACTTTAAAGTAATTTGTTTTATGCAAATGTTGTAATGAGCATAAGCTCACCTTTACTTTGAAGTACTTCTTTCTTGCTTTATTTGATATGCGTGAAAATGAAGTAGTTGGGTCCAACGCCCCTAAGACAACACGCCTTAGTGTGATTAAACGCGTAACTAAAATCAATCTCCATCCCTAGACCGAGATTCAACACAAGGCTCATGTTGAATCTAAACAAAGGTTCATAATCATCCTAAGGCCCTAAGGCAACTATATAGTCCATCAAATGAATGCAAAGGTTATGTTAGTAGTATCATATACTCTTGCTTTAAAAACCGTTTTATAAGCATAGTGGGATTATTATATACAACTAAAAACAATCATATGGACCAATAGTTGTAATAGGACCAAAATTGTTTTAATAGAGATTAAAATGTATATTTATATGTGATGAGACCTAAAACCCTCAACCAAACCCTTATTAAGTTGATAAGCATGAGAGTGCTTTGAACACTCTTTCGTGGCCTTCCACCGTGGTAGGCTCCAATCGTTTGTGACTCGTACACCGGCTTCACCCTATAATGGGGGAGTTCAAAGTGCGTGCTTACACTCAGAAGGAGTTCTATATGCATACATGATGAAGTGAGGTAGGCAACGAGTTTAGCCAACATGATATAATTCTGAGGCTATGCTTGAACCCCTACACGAACTAGGCATGGTGGGAATGACTTAACTAAGTACAATGACGCCAACATGATATAATTCTGAGGCATCATTTTCTAGAGGCCAAATAAGATGGGTACTTGCATTAGATGCAAATGAGTAAGTGTATTCTCTCATTATTATTAACGCTAGCCAACATGATATAATTCTGAGGTGGGCTTGGTAATAGTGAGCCTCCCATACCCTACTAGGAGTTTCATCCAAAACTCTCGAATTCCAATGAGGGATATGGAATTTGCCAAAAATAGTGGGTGGTGCTATTTGATTTAAAGACCCGAATCAAATGGCTTAAAATCAATCAATTTATATTCGTTATGTATTTGTTTACCAATATATTTGCAAACGCTATCCAAAACTTGACAAAGAAAAGCCGAATGCTTTAGTTTCCGGACTTGGTAACACAATCCCAAAGATTGTCTTAAATGGATTGTATATGTACCTAAGTAGTCTCATCCTCAAAATCGTTCTATTGGTAATGTATCATTGAAAGAACATGTTATATAAGTCTATCATGAAGAGGACAACACAAACAACCAATGCTTAATCCTTTGTTAAATGAACAAAGGAACTTACGAAGATTAGCATAATGACAAGGACACTTTTAGTGTTATTAGTTCTTCACTTACAAATCGTTGTATGAAGAAATAATAGTTGCTTTGAACAACCCTTAGTCAATGCAAACACTAGTGCTTGTTTCTTTGTTAAATGAACAAAGAACTTGAGAAGAAAGCACAAAGGCATGGACACTTAATGTACCATGATTCTTCACTTACAATTTGTTGTATGAAGAAATAAGAGTTGCCTTGTACAACTCTTGAAAGTTTGTAATTATGTTTAGAACATAATGGTTGGTTGACAAAAATAGTCCATTAACAATGGACTTATGATGATTTTGAATCATTGAGTGTTGAAGTGATAAACCACTTAACGAGACGGAAACTAGGCAAGGACTTCACCTAAGTGTCCCTATCCTAATGGTTCACTAAGTTTATTGTAAACTATGTAGTGTACAATAACCACATGCTCTCCAAAATGTTTGATGTGTATAACACAATTGAAATAAGTTTCAAGAGAGATAGTGGGAGTTTAGGGACCATGACTAATGTAGTCAAAGGTGAAAGTCAAATGAAGAAGATAAGAATTAACTCCAAGGGAACAAACTTTCTTTATGAAAGGATGGACATTGGAAGGGGTATTTGCAAGAAATGTCTTGCAAGTGTCAAGAACACACCTTTCGAAGGTGTTGTAAATTGTTCTTGAAAAGTTCAAAGCAGTTGGTTCTTCTACTTGAATGCTTGATTCCGTATTAGTAACTATGTTTTACAATCGTTGTAAAAGTGTGGCTAATAAGAAGTAGAAGATTAATGAGAGAAGAGAAAGTACTTCACATTCGAAACGTGAATCAAATGTAGATCTCTGCGAAAGCAGATGGTACTTACTTCCTCATATGAACTACCAAAGAAATTGGAAAAACATAGATTGTCTTTATATTCCAATTTTAAGGAACTAAATTCCGTCACTATGTGAAATGGATAAATGTTTTGTTTGACAAAACATTGTTCTTTATTAATGAATGATTAGATTATTGTAATCTAATTAATTATCTCTATAGTAGAGATGATATGGTAGTGTAAACTGTTTAGAATATAATGATGCTTAAAACCCAAAAGGTTGCAAGGTAGTGACTAATCCCAACTAAGTTGTGATACCTCTAAAACATAAGTTACGAGTTGGTGATAGATGGATGCTTTGGATCGTTAGATCCGGATCCAATACCTTCTTGTTAAAATTGTATAGAGGCGAAATGTTTGAATCTTTATTCTTTTGGAAAGAAGAAAGAATCACAAAGTTGTTGAGGTTAATTCACTTAGATGTTAGTGGCACTTGTCCACAAACATAATACTACTCATGTTGGATGACATTCACCGAAGATCACTCTCGGTTGGACTATAGTTTATTTTGAATAAACACAAGTCCGAATACTTTGCAAAATGTTTCAAAGAATTCAAAAATGTAAGTTGATGAGTAAGACATCTAAAGTATTTACCTCCTTAGATTTGATCCAAGGAAAGGTAACACTTTAGATGAGTTTCCTTGAAAGATATCAAGGAAAATAGCATCATAAGATAATGTATTTCTCCATTAGGAGAAGAACGAACTAGAATAAGATTTAGTTCATTAGATGTTATCTATTACCCATATATAGGATATATACTTCTAAAACAATATGATTGTCAATGAGAAGATCTTCCAATATTTTTATGACTCCATAAGATGTAGTTGAAAAGAAAGACAAATCTTAAAACATGTTAAGATTTGGGGTTGTGTGCTTATAAGCAATATTTGTTTGATAACAATCTTGTAGGATATCCTTAAATTAACTTTTGGATATCGCTTCTATAAACCAACTAACAAATGTTGTTTTGTTGGGTAGTTCATTGTAATTCTACAATGTGATTTGGATAGAACTCAAAGAATAGGTTCTTTGAGAGACAAGAAAGTAATCAACAAATATAACAACCTAGTTCCTATACCAAAAACTCCAAGGTAGTCGAGAATGATTTATAAACCGTCTCAGTTGAATGGTTTGAACTTTATGACTATGTCATAGAGTTACACCTCTTAATTCGAAAGAAATAAGAATGAAAATCCTTATGACTACATTGAGTGTATATATATGATATATGCTCAAGGAAATGGTAAAGTACCATTTAACCCGAAATAATGAAACCTTCATGAGCTAATTGGTAGCTTAAGGTGACTACAATCAAAGAGAATGGTTGACTTTGAAGGAACCATTTTTGACGTAGTCTTAGTTTCAATTAATTCGAAGATTGCTAGCTACAACTAAATGGTGATTCAATGTTTGGACATAATATAGGTTTCCCAAACCATTATTAAGATAGTCTTGATAATATATGTCTAAAACTATGAATCACAAGACATGTAAGTTGTAGAGATCCATCCATCATGGATCTTAGCAAGCTAGTGGGAGCTATAAGCGTCTTATGAGAGAGAGGTCAAATCGTTTGATTTCTCATAAAGATGTAAATGAATCTTTTGTTTACTAGGTTTACAAAAGATTAGTGAGAGTTAATCATATTCCTAAATTTGTATATATATATATATATAAATATATATGTGATATATATGAATATATATATGATATATTAATTTTGGAAATGAAAAGAATATTTCTTCGTTAAAGTTATGACTTTAAGCATTCTATAAAGATAGAATGTATATGGGAGACATAGTCTATATACATGGGATGGAAATCTATATTGATAGATCTCAAGATATAATTTGATTATATCAATCCCTAATAATAGACAAAAGATGCTAGGAAGTTTCTCATATGATGATAAACTTCAATTAGAAGGACGACTCTAGTGTGACTAGCAAGTTGCCCTTCTCAAAGGGAACGTGCCCCTTTGACTCCCAAAGAAATAATGCGTAAATAGAATCCTTTATGCATACGCACAAAGGTGATTTATGTATTTCATATTGTATGAAAAACATTGATATGAGTTGTACTTAGAACGGTACAAAACGATATCAGTGCAAGCCCAGGATCAGAACCATGGCAACTGTCAAGTGAGTCCTTAAGTATTTAAGAAATACTAAAGGATAGATTCCTCAAAGAATGAGGAAGAATCAGAGTAACGTAATGGAAGCGTAAATGTATTAGATTATGAATCTAATCCATCATTGGATGTTTCTTCATTATGAATGAAGAGATAAACGGATATCTCTTTATTATGACTAAAGAGATATTTGGATGGAAACATTAAAGTAATGACTTTAGTGTGTTCCATTATGAATGCAAAATATATTGCCATATAGAAGCTTACAACAATGTTGTTTGGATGAGAAAGTTCATTTATGAACTCTCTATTCGGTTCCAACCAGAAAGTGTATCTAGTGTATCGACACTATGACACTAATGGGGCGATAGCTCAAGCCAGGGAATCAAGGTCTCATCAAGGTCCGAACTCATATGAGAGACTGAACCACATGATTGAGAATCATGTATAATGGTGACGTCGTTATTCTCAAGGTTGCTTCTATGGATAACATATAGATATCCATTGTCTAGGCCTACTATTCAGCCATTTATGAAATGACTACAGAAGAGGTATCATCACTGATGACCAAGCTGATTGGCTCTAGTGCAAGTGGGAGATTGTTGGAAATGTGCCCTAAAACCAATCATATGATGATACTTTACGGACATTTCACATGTTAAACTAATCTAGTTTAATATAAAGGGCAAAGATTATTGTTTGAGCCGTCTCATATAAATGTTATATGCTTAAACGATAAAGTCCAAGGAATATGTGATTGGGAGAATGCAATCTAATGAAGTTAGATTCATGAGACCATTCTTTCGTAGACACATCCTAAATGTTCCTGATCATAGGATTGCCAATTGGGCATTGACAGTCCATCAAGATCGGTACGTGCTATGTCTTCTCTCAAGGAGAGTGACTAGTCTCGAGTCATTGATGTGTCTGACATCAAGACAAGTACGTAGGTGCTCAGTAGAGAATGAGTTCACTGAACGCGATCAACGACGAGTTCTCATACTCATGTCACATGAGAACTCATGGTTGGGATAATGCAAAGTAGTCCTTTGACCTGAGGCATCACAGTTGTCTTGTGGTTAAGTCCTTGATCTTTGATTATGTCAAACGTCATTCCATTGGAGTGTCCACGGCATCGTTGGGGTTAAGCCACTTAGCCATGGAGGCAAGTGAATGCGCAACAAGGGATCTCTAACCTTCAAACCGTCGGGGGAGAATACTCTATGATATGATTTAGAATCTTTGGCCAGAGTATGAATGAGATTTAGGAATGCGTTCCAAATCACATTCAAGGTAATCATATAAGCACACGAATCACATTGGATAGTAGACATGAATAAATAAACTATCAAACCAAACAATGTGGTCAAGAGTATTGTATTAGAGAAAGACCGTATTGCATTTGTAATCCCAAACTGAATAGGTTTTCTCTACCTCTTCTGATTAGCTTGGGTAACCATGATATGCTGCAAGGTGTCACTCATGGTTTGTGGAAGCCCTAAACGTGTGTAATCACTAAAGGGATAATTGAAAGTAAGTTTCAATTCACAATCGATGTAAAATGGTTTTAATTGCCCACTGCCTCGCTAAAAGGAACCTAATGGATCGCACACCGTGTAAGGTGGAGATTGAAGAAACAATGGAGATGAGTAAGAATGATTAAATGGTTTAATCATTTATTTATGGCAAGGATTAATTAATATGTTAATTAATCAAACGAATAAGTTCGTTAAAGACCTCGGGATAGTTTTGGACCTTAAGGCCCAATGGGCTTCGAACGTCAAGCCCATTAACTTAAGTTGTATGACAACTTAATGAATAATGATTCACAAAGGCCCAATTAGTCCAAAATATCCTAATGGCCGGCCATATTGTTTAGGGTAGTGAACTTGGACTTATTTACAAGTTTGCCACTCAAATGAATAAAGGTATAAATATGACTTTATAGCCAAAATTCATTAGGGTTTTGTTTTGGAGAAAATTGGTGAGAACTTGTCTCTCCATTTCTCTCTAAAGAGGCCGGCCACCTTGGGGGGTGCATCTTGCAATCCCACTACTCCAAGGTCACTCATTTCTTCTCCAATCTCTCCTTGGTGAAGAGACTTAGAGGTTCTCAATTTTGGGAACTTGGAGAAACCTATTCTTCCATCCAAATCCATAGATTTAATATGCAAGGAATGAAGGCCCTCTCTTTGGGTGATTAGCCTTTGCTTATGCAAAGAGGAATCTACAAAGGTACAATTTCAACTCACTTTGTTTTGAGTTGAGTTTTGGTTCACCAATCTACTAGGCTTTGAATTTCATGGTTAATGTTTTGTTTTTAAGTGCATGCAAGCATGATTCCGCCTTTAATTGTTAATTGCATGCTTATAGATGTTGCTTAAATGAACATGTTTTCACAAAATCATCCTTCACACGCAACCTAGCAAAGATGGAAACACCATTAATAATTGCCCCTAAGCACATAAAGGTACAATTAATAAAACTATACTATAACAATTGAATTTGGAAAAAACGGACATCAAAAACGGATTCAGAACGTCGAATTACCCTAAGAAGGGTCCTGCTTAGATTTCCGAAAAGTCAACAAAAGTCAACAAAAGTCAACAGGATGAATATTCCCTGAAAGACGAAATATTCTCTGACGGATGGAAAATTCCCTAACGGAATATTTCATTTGGGTCAAGGGTTATTAGGTTGGGTTAGATTAATAGGTTGGACTTAAGGATTCTAGGCCTAAAGGCCTAAACTAAAAGGGTTTAGGATTTAAAATGCATTAGCTTAAAGCCCCAAAAGGAAATGGCCAAAGGCCTTTAATTAACCAAATAATAATAAAAATAATAATAAAGGGTTAGGTTGGGCTGCCCAGGGTTTTGGGCTTGGCAGGAACGGCCCGAAGGGCCTGGGTTTGGGTTGCTGCTCGCCGGAGTTAAACGGAAGGGAAGGCTGGATTCAGGAAGGCTGGATTCGGCCAGAAAACTGAACAACCTTTAAACGTTAATAACCTCCTCGTTACACAACGAAATCAAGTGAAACAAAAACAAAAGTTGTGGTTCTCGAAGAAACGAAGAGAATGGTACCTTGCACGACAAATAAATCACCGTGGTTTGGCCGGAAAACGCCTCAAAAGCCGTCGGACTCGCCAGAAACTGGGTAAGATTCAAATGAGTATAACTTCTTCAATACTCAACGAAATTGGGTGAAATAAAAAGGAAAGTTATAGTACTCGGTGAGACAAAGAGATTGATACCTTGCATGTTGGCCAAATCACCGTGGTTTGGCCGGAAATTCACTCGAAAGGCACGGGTCAAACTTGAACTTCTCGAAACCAAGTTGTTTCACGTCAAAGCTTCCTCAAACCTTGACTAGGGACCCTAGGGAGTTACGTAAAGGTTTTCCCGAGTCCTAAAACATCATGACTCGGTTGAAAACATGTCAAACTCAACTCGTCCGAGTTCGGACCTTCCGAGTTGGCGAGTCAAAACTCGTCCATTCTTGGTTTGGTTGGTATGGTTGTGTTCGTGAGGATGAGAGGAGTAAAATTGGGTTGGTTTCAAGCTCAATCTATGAGCTTTGATGTTTGTTCATGGCATTGCAAGGAAGAGAGAATACGGGAGAGAAAGAGAGAGAAGAGAGAGAGAACCTTTTCTGATAGAGGGGGACAGAAAATAAAGAAGAGATGGGATAGGTGAGAGTGAAATAATGAAGAGAAGTGCACAGGATGGGATAAAAAGGAATCCAATGGATAGGTTTTTATATTTCCTACAGTAAAAGGAATCAAAACCTATCCGAAGTAAATATTTTTACACTTTAAAATCTACATCTACTCGTACTAGCGTGTACAATTTAAATGCGATAGCGAGAAATAAAAAGGAAAGCGATAAGAATAAGTCCACGTCTCTTGCCAATAAGGGTATAATCGTCAATACATATACTTGGGGAGAAATTACATAGGAAAATTAGGGACGGGTCGTCACATTTATGGGATTTAAAATTCCATATTATATGATAATAAATTAAAAACGATTACAATAAAAAAGAAAATACTCAAAAAAATTTATTGAATAAATGGATAAGAACATGTAACAATATAACTTTCAAATAATAAATGTCAAACAAATGTACCCACTGTGATGATCTGTCCTTAATTTTCCATGTAATTTCATTCCCGAGTGTGTTAATTGACGATTGTGCCCATGTTGGCAAAGTGACGTGGATCTAGTTATTCAACTTTTAATTTATTTTTCCTTTTATTGTAATTAAATAGTACTCTCGTTGTTATGAATGCGTAAGGTGAGTTAGACCTGAATCGGATTTGTAACGAAAAAGTTACACTTAGTTGAAGTACGTTAACAACGGGTAGAATTGTACACGTGTGTCCTAATAATTTAGTGTTGAAAATTACTAAAGTTTTGATATTTGGTTATGTTATTTTAAGCATAACTAAAAGCATACAATTGATGTTTGATTGTGCATCTGTGGAGTGTATAACATCCCACATCGACCAACGGAGAAGGGGTGATGTGCCTTATATGTACATGCTCCCCTCCCTATAGCATGAGGTATTTTAGGAACTCACTGGCTTCATATTCCATTGGAACTCCGAAGTTAAGCGAGTTTAGACGAGAGCACTCCTAGGATGGGTGACCCACTGGGAAGTTCTCATCTGAGTTCCCAGAAACAAAACTGGCATTTTGGGAACTCACTGGCTTCATATTCCATTGGAACTCTGAAGTTAAGCAAGTTTGGGCGAGAGCACTCCTAGGATGGGTGACCCATTGGGAAGTTCCCATCTGAATTCCCAGAAACAAAACTGTGAGGGCAAACGGACAATATCGTGCTATAGCGAAGTCGAGACTGGGATGTGACAGAGTGAGTATTGTTAAAGGTGTGCTTTTAATAGATGAAATAGTGCATGAGTGGGAAAAATGGCAGCACTTCCACCTAGGGACTCTCTTAAACACTTAGCGCCAAAATGACTCCATAAGTCTTAGTGATAAGACAAGGTAGATATAGGGTTAGTGATAAGACAAGGTAGATATAGGCTCTTGATAAGTTGATGTGATTTGATTTCCACACTTGCATGGTAATGATGCCGCCTTGGGTGCCCTCCATTACTATCATAAATTGATGGTTTTTTTTCCAATTATGACTACTATTTTAGGTTCTTTGATGGTTTTTGTAAAAATGAAAAATAGAAAGGCCATATAATTAAGAAGAAAAAAGTACATGAGAAAAGTAAAGGAAAAGAAAAGCCTGTGTTGGAATTTAAACGCAACTATTACAAGAAAATTAAATGAAAATAAACTAATTCAGTCTAGCTATCTTTACCACACAATTTTTCACAAAATCTATTTACTTGCTGATGTCATTTGCAAGAATTACAATTACTGAATTTTTCATGGTCAAAGAAATCCCAATGCAATCAAACTGCAAAAGGACCTTGTGGACTTCTGATAGTAGCATATTTATGCGACTTAGTTAACATGTTTTCTTACACTTACTTAGTTAGTTATTGCTTATAAGAGTGTTTTAAACCATTTTCGTATGTTTGTAGGTCCTAATAACAAAGATGGCAAGAAAAGTGCATTTTGGTGCATTTTAGAGCAATTTTGGGCTGAAATGGATTGCATGCACTTGGAGACATGAGGATGGACGTTTTGGGAAGATTAGAATTCAATATATGTGTGTGCAAGTGTGTGACCTACAACTAACAATAGCTGCCATGTGATGGAGAAAATGTGTTGTTTGTGGCTGAAATAGTGAAGAGCATGTGTGTGTGCAAGTGTGACAGCTTGTGGATGTGGAAATAATGACAAAGCAAATGGGTGGAAAATGGGTAGAAAATGGGTGGATTGGTGGCTGAAATGATGAAGCATGTGTGTGCAAAAGGAAAGGAGAAACATGGACAGCACACACCCATACAATCTACACATGCAAAGGAAATGGAGTGGTCCTCTCCCTAGCCTATAAATACATCCACCAGCCCCCTTCCAAAAGAGTACAATCTTGATCCATCAAAAGAGCTTTATTCACAAACACAATTTCCTTGTAGTGACCTCCATCCATTCATCTAGCCATACTACATCTCACCAATCCATACACTTTCATCTCTTAGCCGTGCAAATCCATTCCATCCATATATCCATACACATCCTAGACACTTGTGCTACAACAAGGTGGTGAAAACAAAGGTCCTTGGCGTTTCAAGCTTGGAACTTTGGAGCGTTTTAGGTGTACTTCGTTCTTGCTTTCAATGTCTACTTTATTATTTTCTAATTTTGTTGCAATTATGAGTGGCTAAACCCCTATTTAGTTAGGGGGAAGTTTGAAGCCGTGAACATGCTTGAGATTTGAATTGATTTCCTCCAATTGTGATTTGATAAGTTGTGATTGCAATTCAATTATCTATTTTATTCATAACTAATTCTTGTATGTTTATTAAGGATGCATACTTAGTTTTCATGCATGAATTAGATGCTAGAATATAAATGAGTTTCACCTAATCGTTACAAGTTTATATTCATGAGTAGTAAAGAATGTTTATCACAATCGCGTTAATTGAATTCTTGGCAAATGTATCATGCATTCATAGTTATAATTGCCTCGTCAACACTTATGATTTTCATTGAACGTAATGATCTCTGATTGTATCTCTATTATGCATTCATATAGGGGACTTTTAGAGAATGATTTGGGTTGTTGCATGCATTTATCCAACTCAATGAGTAAAGGAAAATCTGAGGGTTAATTTGTGCATCATGGTTAATTTGGGGTGTTGAGCATCATAGTTAATTGAAAAGCAATTGGAAATCAATTCATATACAAGTGTGTCATGTGTGAAGAACGGACCTCTAACTAATCCATCCATCATCTCATTTCTTAAATTCGTTTTACAATCTGTCTAATTTTATAAGTTGTTTGTTTGTTTCAAATTCATCAAAACTAAAATCCCCCTTTTACTTTCTTGTTTCAAAGTGTTAAAATCTGTTTTGTTTGTGTTTTAGAGTGTTTTGAGTCAAGTCAAAAACCAAATTTTGTCCAAAGTTGTGTTAGAGTCAGAAACTGCCTAGTTTTTGTTTTTAGGCAGTTTTGAGTCTTTAGAATCTGTTTTGAATCCCTTGAGTCTATTCAAACGTTTTTAATTTATTTTTATGTTTTTGAGTAAGTTTAGAGGTTTTAGCAAGCCCTCCTAATCCCCGGTTTAAGAACAATCCCTACTTACACATATACTACAATTGTCAAAAGAGGGTTTAATTTGAATGCTTAACTTTCATCGCATCAACTTCCACAATCGTTGCATGCTTTCATGGCAGCATTGTTATCATGAAATTTTAGAATTTCACCTATTACTTCCGTATCCACCCAAAGATGCTACAAAGACCCGTGAACCATCTCTTACATTCCATGACAGTTGAGAGAATACAAAGGCTTGAGGCCTTCATGTTTCGAATCCTTCCTAGCACACCAAAATGACACCATAGAAATACATTGCTACTTCATGGCCCCTTGAGATCACAATCTTTAAAGCCTCAATTCCAACTTCTTTCTTACTATCTTGGAAGAAGTATCTCATCTCTAGCACGTGCAGGGTGTCAGAATTGCCCCAGTCCATGCAGTGAAATTTTAGAACTTGGAGACATCTTCATTATTGCTCCATGGACTAAGGGGGTTGAAGCTTCAAATTCCCTAATGTTGATGTGTTCAAATATGCAGTCATCTTGGTCAATTTGGTTGAACTTTTTGTACACCATCTTTGCTAAAAACAAGTCTTTAAAAGACCAAGAAGCAACCTTCATCAGTTTTTGGACAAGAAGTTCGTCTGGATGAGATTGTATGGACGATGAGGTGGTTTTGGCTTTTTCATCTTTTTGAACTTATGGTTTTCAAATAAACACAAACCTTTAAATAGATGGTTTGTATCTTAGACAAGAAGGGGAAAATATATGATAGAGAGTGAACAATTTTACGTTGGAATTGAATAGTTCTGATAAGAAAGGGATTTGGTGAATATGTGGAGATGAAATACCCTTTGTATACAACTGTTCAGTTACAACTTTTCCCGTTGAATACAATTGTTCAGTAATATCCTACAGTCATATCCTTTAGAATTAATTAATTAATTAAACAGTTATACTATTTCTTTATTAATTAATTAATATATTTCACTATAATCATATGTTTATTAGTACACCAATGGTATGGTGTACCTCCACACATGATTATACATATTGTGAAAACCATGTTATCATAATCATATTCCAACACGAACACATGAATTATAAGGTCACTAATTCTAGAATAATGGCTAATTCTCAGTTATATATACAAATCCATGTTAGTTATATATACAAAATTATGTTATCATAATCATATTCCAACACAAATACATGGATTATATGTACATTATTTGCACATGGTATGCACACTATATACACATGATATGTAAAAAACTCCTTGGCCAAGAAGCTATTGATGGGATTTCTAAGACACATTACCATGGTAAATTTTAGTCAAACAATAGAGACGGAGTTTTAAATTATATATGAAAAAATAGTATTGACACATTACTATGACATTTTCTTTCAACATAATTGTATCTTCCTCTAAATTATATAGATACAAAAAGGTTTTCAATTTTATATGGTAAAACATAAAGCTGGGTATAGAAAACAAAAAAAAAAACAAAAAAAGATGTAAAAACCATCAAGTTTCGAATCCATGTCTTGTTGAAACTATCAAACTATACTTACCAACTGACTTGATGTTGAATATGTTGGAAGTATGCCCACAAAGCCACTCATTTGATGTAATAGCTTTTGGAATACTTATTGTATTAAACTTTTATATGTTTAATGAAGGGCAAAGCTTATTGTTAATCACTATTTATTGTATCATGTGTTTAAGCAATAAGGGAATCCAAGGAATGTATTTGTTCTAAGAGATAAGTGATCTAATGAGTTAGATTATCGAGACCTTTCTCTTATGTTCATTCCTAAAACGTTCCTAGCCATAGGATTGCCAATTGGGCATTGACAATCCGCTAAGGTTAGTATGTGTTATGTTGACTCAAACGTGAGTATGAACTAGTCTCAAGTCATTTGGTGTTGGACACTGAGACAAACACATAGGTGCTCGAAAAGGTAATCGAGTACACTGAACGTCGATCAAAAGAGAGTTCGAACATACATGTCATGTATGAACTCTAAAGTTGCAATATGCAAAGTAGTCCTTTGACCTGAGGCATCATGGATGTCTAATGGTTAGGTCCTTGATCTTTGATCATGTCAACGGCATTCCTTCGGATTGTCCACGGCATTGTTGGGGTCAAGCTATCTAGTCATGTAGGCATATGAATGCACAACAAGGGATCTCTAACCTTCCATGGTGGAAGGAGAATACTCTAAGATATGATTCCAAAGTCTTTGGCCAAAGCATATGAATATGACTTAGGAAGTTTGTTCCAAATCATATTCAAAGGAATCATATAGGAAAGTATCACATTGGATAGTAAACATGAAACAAACTATCACTTAAACAATGTGATTAAGAGTATTGTATTAGAGAAGGACCGCATTGCATTGTAGTTGTAACTGGATAGGTTCTCCAACCAATTCTACTTAGCTTGGGTAACCATGATATGCTGCTAGGTGTCACTCATGGTTTGTGGAAGCCCTGAAGATTAGCAAACACTAATCTTAAGGGAGAATTGAAATGTGGTTTCAATTCACAATCGATCGTTAAGAGTAACATCGTCCACTGCCTCGCTAATTGGAACCTAATGGATCGCACACCACATAAGGATGTTAGTGAAGAAATTATATGAAATGGATAAGCAATTAAATGGTTTAATTGAAGAATGGTCAAGATTAATTAATTAGTTAATTAATTATACGAAAAGTTCGTATTGGGCTTATATGTTGGTTTTGGGTTTCGGGGCCCAAAAGTGTTTTGGTCCACAAGGCCCATTATGTTTAAATTGTATGACAACTAAAACAAAATGGGCAAATTAGCCCAATAACAAGGAGAGGCCGGCCATTAGGGTGAATGGGCAAGCTTGCTTAATTACAAGTTTGCCACTCACCAAAGAAAATGTTATAAAAGCAACTTTATAGCAATTTTCTCATTTAGGGTTTTCTAATAGAAATTGGGTGAAACATTTTCTCTCATTTTCTACATAGAGGCCGGCCACTTAGAGGATTTTTACTAGCATCTAAAATCTCTCTAAGTCATCCATATCATCTTCACAATATACACCTTGGTGAAGAGACTTAGAGACATCAAGCTTTTGATGTTTTTGGAGAACAAATCCTTATTTCCTCAAATCATCAAAGGAGCACTAAAGGGAGGAAAACACAAGGAGGATTCAAAGAGCTTGGAGGTGACTTGAAGGCCCTCCACTTGGGTGAATCCCTTGTGTAATCAAGGATGAGCTTCAAGGGTAAAGAATCACTAAATCTTTACTTCTCTTTAATGTTGTTAAAGAGTTTATTTTGGTTCACCATATACTAGGCTTTGAAAGTCATGGGTTTTATGAATTGTTTTTGGATGCATGCCTACTTTAAAGTGTTAATAGCTTGCATGTGTATTCAAATGTTCATACTTGTTCTTAGCTAGGACAAATTTTTTTCCTTCAAGTGGTATCAGAGCCTAGGCCTAGTTTATGGTGAATCCTTTTGGGTTTTGTGATGTTCATATTTTGTGATTTAAATGTTGTAAATGTTACAAGCTTTGTTCTTGCTTTTGAATATATAAATTTTGCTAGAAAATTTAGCATCTCAAATGTTGTAGATGTATTTCATTTAAGCATGAATATTGGAACTAAAATTTGGTGCCATGAGTTTTGGGAAATTCGGCCAAATCCTTAGGGTGACTTTTTGCGTTCATGTTTGTCTTGTTAAAATGGTTTTAAGGTGACTTTTGGAACCCCTAAGTACCCTAGGATATTAGCCCTCTTTTGAGTGGTGAAAAATTGAGTTTTGGTGAATGAAAACATCCATGGAGCTATTATGAGTTTTCATGGTGTTCTTCAAATGTTCTTGAAGTTCTTGCCAAGAACAAAAAGGTTTGAAGTTTTGATTCAAAAGTTTTATGTTTTTCATAAAGTTTTGGTTTAATTTTGATGGGTGATAGATATTGGTGAAGCATTAAAATTGGCTTTAATGTTTGTCTAAACTAATTAATGTTTTACAAAACATTTTCTTACAAACAATCAACTTCACCTTTACCTCACCCACCAAAATCAACTTGCATATTGCACATGCATGCACTAAAACCCTTTCACACTTGTTCACACCCTCCATGGCCGGCCACCCCAACAAGTGGGGTACTTTTGGGGCCTTTTGTGCAATTACATAAAGTTGTGAAAATTTTGTGTTTTTGCATTTTGGCCCAAAAGTTTACGTTTTTACGTTAAGGCCCTAAAACGCTAAAGGACAAATTGTTTTGATCCTTTAATGATGTTTTTACATTAATGAAATTTTGGGATCTAGTTGTAATTACATGAAGTTGTGGACTATTGTGTTTTTACAAAGTGACCCCAAAAGTTTTTTGTATTTGCATTATGGCCCAATTGTTGTGGTCATAGTTTCCTTTTGGCCCAAATAAAATGAGAACAAAATTGTTTTGTCTCTTTAATGAGAATTGGATTTTCATTTCATTTAGTTCCATTTAAATCAATTCTATGGATCCAAAAACCAATTGTTTAAGTTGCTTTCTTAGTTAATGTGATTAATTGAGAAAAGGGTGATTATGAACCAAAGGCCACGATAATTGAGCTATGTGATTGGCCGATATACATTTTGAATGTTTGGGTTTTAGTAGTATAGATTTGAATGTAATTTGATTAATTCAATTTGTTGTAAATGGACATAAGTCCATCATTTGATTTATGTTGTAAAAGGGCATAAGCCCTTATTATTATTTCATGTATTCCTTTTTTGTTTATATGTATGCAAAATGGAATAGTTGGGTCCAACGCCCAATAGGAAATAACGGTTTAATTGGATTAAACGCGTAACTAAAATCAACAACTATCTACCTTAAACCCAAGGTCCAACACAAGGCTCGTGTTGGATCAAATCAAACGGTTCATAATCATCCTAAAACCTAATATGACTATATAGTCCATATGAGGATGCAATGCATTCGTTAGTAGTTCCATATAGTCTCGCTTGTTTCAACGAAACAGTGGGAGTATTATATGCTACTAATTCATATTAACTTGGACCAATGGTTGTGATAGGCCCAAGTTCTTTTAATGTGATTAAAATGTTTTGATGTAGCCCAAAACTACTCCCTCAAATCAAATATTATGTTGATAAGCGAGAGATGTTTTGAACATCTCTTCGTAGGCCTTCCACCGTGGTGGGTTCCAAGCGTT
This sequence comes from Malus domestica, assembly GCF_042453785.1. Classification (NCBI taxonomy): domain Eukaryota; kingdom Viridiplantae; phylum Streptophyta; class Magnoliopsida; order Rosales; family Rosaceae; genus Malus; species Malus domestica. The sequence continues at coordinate 17,402,722 of NC_091670.1, forward strand.
TGTGACTCATGCACCGGCTTCACCCTATCATGGGGAAGTACAAAGCATGTGCTTACATCCAGGAGGAATCCATATACATATGATGAGGTGAGTGTAGGCAACGAGGATAGCCGACATCGTATCATCGTGAGGCTATTCTTGAACCCCTATACAAACTAAGCATGGTGGGAATAACTTAACTAAGTGCAATGAAGCCGACATCGTATCATCGTGAGGCAACATTCTCTAGAGGCCAAACGGATGGGTAATTACAAAAGTTGTAAATGAATAATGCGTTATTCTCTCATCATTATTTTTGCTAGCCAACATCGTATCATCGTGAGGTGGGCTTGGTAATGATGAGTCTCCCATAACCCGCTAAGAGTTCAATATAACTCTCGAATTCTATTGAGGGATGTGGAATTTGCCAAAAATAGTGGGTGGTACTATTTGATTCAAAGACCCAATCAAATAGTTTTAAACAAACAATCTAATACGATTTCTGTTATGTTATGTAGTGAACGACATGCCTAAAATTATACCCACCATTATACTTGACAAAAGGGGCCTTAAGGGCCAACGTTTCCTTGCTTGGTATCGCCACATTGAGAATGTCTCAAAGGTGAAAGACATATTGTATGTGCTTAAGCAATCCCCTCCTCATGTACCTCCTACGAAATTAGCTTCAAAGGAGGAGTGTCAAAACTATGTTAGACACTGTGAGGATGACTTACAAGCCAAATGCTTAATCCTCACTTCACTTAGTAAGGAGCTTATGAAGCTACATAAGCACATGGACACTTCTTGTGCCATGGTTGAAAGTTTGCATAAGATGCATGACATTGAGACTAGTAATGTACGATTCTCAAATGTTTGTAGTCTAATGAATGCCAAAATGGCAATGGGGACATCGGTCCATAAACATGGACAAAAGATGGAAAAGATATTTAAAGATCTTAAAAGTTTAGGAACTTCCATCGATGGGAAAATGGCCCAAGATTTTTTCCTTGCATCTCTCTCGGATGATTTCACTAAGTTTATTGTAAACTATAAAGTGAATAGATTCGATCATTCTTTGAAAGAGATGATTGACATGTGCTGTAAATTTGAAAAAGGTTTCAAAAGGGACAGTGGGAGTGAGAATGCAATGATAAGGAAAAGGTTGCATAAGAAGAAGGCAAAGAAATCCAAAGGAACATGCTTTCATTGTGGAAAGGATGAACGTTGGAAAAAGAAATACAGGGTGCGCATTGCGAGCCTTATGACACGAACTTTTGAATAGACTATTTCTGTCATAGAGAGTTCTTTTACAGTGAGCTCCAGTTCCTGGATATTTGATTCAGGCGCTAGTCAACATATATGTAATACGATGCAGGGACTAGTGGGGAGCAAGCCACTGAGCAATGGGGAGATGGTTGTGCGAGTTGGGAACGGCACTAAAATCTCTGCAAAAGCAATAGGCACCTACATGCTTAACCTACCCTCTGGGGAAGTCCTGGAACTTAAAAATTGTTTTTATTTTCCTTCATGTATAAAGAATTTGATTTCCATCTCTAAGCTTTTACGAGATAGGCACTCAGTATTGTTTGACAAAATGAGTTGCACTTTATACTTGAACGGTCGTATTATCTCTCATGGTAATATGATAGAGGGACTTTTTCACCTAGAGACGAATAGTGGGATGCACTGTATTGCAAGCAGGAATACCTCAAAACCCAAAAGGGCTAGAGAAGAAGTTAACCAAGAAAAGATGTGGCATCTTAAACTTGGACATGTGAACCTTGAAAAGATTCACAAGATGTCGAAAGACGGATACATCCACCCATTAGGTAATGACCGGATGGGTACTTGTGAATGTTGCTTGAAAGGGAAGATGACCAAATCTCCATTTACTGGAAAATGAGAGCGTGCCACTGAAATTCTAGGGTTAATCCACACTGACGTATGTGGACCTATGTCTACCACGTCGAGAGGAGGCTTCTCCTACTATATCACATTCACCGACGATCACTCTCGGTTTGGCTATGTGTATCTTATGAAGTACAAGTCAGAATCCTTTGAAAGGTTCAAAGAATTCAAGAATGAAGTTGAGAAGCAAACTGGGAAACAGATAAAGATCCTAAGATCGGATCGAGGGGGTGAATATCTGAGTAACGAGTTCCTAGATTATCTCAAAGAGTGTGGAATAATATCACAGTGGACTCCACCGGGAACTCCACAACTCAATGGAGTTTCTGAAAGGAGAAATCGAACCTTGATGAACATGGTTCGTTCTATGATGAGTTCTGCTGATCTACCAGTAACATTCTGGGGATACGCTCTATATATGATAGACGCATATTTATGCGACTTAGTTAACTAGTTTTCTTGCATTTACGTTATTAGTTCTTAGTTATTTTAGTACTTTAAGCCATTTTCGTGTGTTTGTAGGTCCAAAGGGCTAAGGTAGCAAGAAAGTGCATTTTGGTGCATTTTGGAGCAGTTTTGAGCTTGGAATGGATTACATATGATATGAGCAAGATGGATGGACGAATTTGAAGACAAAAGAGGCTAGGAACATGCTAAAAATCTGGTGAAACAAATACAAGTTGCAAGAAGGGATAAATTTCTAGAACGATTGGCCAAAACTTCACTCAAAACCATGCATACCCCATAAAATTCATCAATGCCGTGGCCTTCCCTTTGTTTTACTTCCACCAGATTTTTTAGTGATGATGCAATGCCTATCTCACTATGACATTTGAGTGGATGATGTAATGCTTAACTCACCATGACATTTGAGTGGATGATGCAATGCTTAACTCACCATGACATGTGAGTGGATGACTCAAAACCTACCCTCACCAACAATTCTCCACCTTGCCATGCCTTACCTACTTCATTCCACCAGATTTTTGCATTAAACATGTCCATCCTCTTCCTATAAATACCATGGCAGCAACCTCATTCAAATCATCCAGAAATTAACCATTCTCCAAGCCTTTCCTTGCCTCTCCTACATATCTAAACCCCTTCCCATCCATTCCTCCAAATAACCAACCCTTCAACATCATTCCAACCTTGTTGTGGCGGCAAGGAGAAGGAGAAAAGTCCTTGGACGCGCTTGCTATCCAACATGGATCGTTGGAACGTTTAGGTGCTTTCTTCCCTTTGTTTTTCAATGGTTAAATTTGTTTATCTTTGTTTTGTAATAATGAGGAACTAAACCCCCCTTGGCTAGGGGGGGATTCAAAACCATGTTTATGCTTGCTATATGATTTGATTACTTCCAATTGCGTTTCTTGAATTGTGAATTCAATTTACTTATCCGTTCATATAAAAACTAATTTGTGTATGTTGGTTGAGAGTGCACGCTTAATTTTCATGCATGAATTTGACGCTAGAATATAAGGGAGTTTCACCTAATCGTTATGAACTTATATTCACAAGTAGTGAAGGTTGCTAGTCACAATCACGTTAAGTAAATTCTTGGCATAAGTTTCATGCAAATCATAGTAACGAGTGCCTCGTCAATGCTTATGTTTTTCATAGAACTTAATGATTCTTGCTTGTATCTCTATTATGCAATTCATGTAGGGAACTTGTAGGGAATGTTTTGGGTTGTCGTATGCAATCATCCAATCTAATAACTTGTTGAAAAACTGAGAGTTAATTAGTGCAATTCACGGTAATTTGGGGCGTTGAGTATTCATAACATATCGAAGAGCAATTGGAAATCATTTTGTATGCAAGCAAGACATGTGTGGAGAAGAACCCCTTAGCTAGCCTTCCATTATCCATTCAACCCAAATTTGTTTAAAATCTATTTAAGTTTTTAGTTTATTCGTTTTTACTTTCAACTTCACCAAACTCAAATCTCCCTTTTACTTTCTTGTTTTAAAATCTTTTGTTTACATTTTTAACTTTGTTTCTTTTTGTTTTTGAGTCAGTTTAGAGGTTTTAGCAAGCCCTCCTAATCCCCGGTTTAGAACGATCCCTACTTACATACTTTGCTACAATTGTCAAAAAGAGGGTTTAATTTGTGTGTCAAGTAATTCTCGCATCAATATACAGCAGCTTACTTGCTTAATAGAGTACCTTCCAAATCAGTTTCACAAACGCCCTATGAGATATGGCATGGAAGAAAGCCAAGTCTTAAACACATTAAGATTTGGGGTTGTGAAGCATATGTCAAGAAGCTTGAAGCTACTAAGCTTGAAGCAAGATCAGTAAGATGCTATTTTGTGGGATATCCTAAAGAAACTATGGGATATGAGTTCTACCATCCTGACGACCAGAAAGTCTTTGTCGCCAGAACTGCTAAGTTTCTAGAGGACGAATTCGTTCTCAAAGGAACTATAAGCAAACTGATGGAAATTAATGAGATTAATAATGAACCACAAACAAGCACTGGACATATTGACAACCCTGTTCCTGTACCCCTAGTTCCACGTAGATCTGAACGGGTTAGTAAGCCACCTAAGAGGTATGGCTTAGACAATGACTTTGATGAATTGTACCTTCTAGGTGACAATGAAACAAAGGAGGACCCTAGAGACTACACTGAAGCAATGTCCGACATTGATTCAAAGAGATGGCAAGAGGCCATGAAATCCGAGATGGATTCCATGTATCAAAATCAGGTCTGGACTCTTGTAGACCCTCCTGAATGTATTGTACCAGTTGGAAACAAATGGATCTTCAAGAGGAAGATAGGCGTTGATGGGAACGTGGAGACTTATAAGGCTAGATTGGTAGCCAAGGGTTACAGGCAAAGAGAAGGGATTGACTATGAAGAAACTTTCTCTCCTGTAGCCATGATTAAGTCCATTCGGATTTTGCTTGCTATAGCTGCGTACCATGATTATGAGATCTGGCAAATGGACGTGAAGACGGCCTTTCTGAACGGCTACCTAGAAGAAGAGCTATATATGACTCAACCCGAAGGTTTCGTGTCCAAGTCTGAAAAGACTAAGGTATGCAAGCTTCAAAGGTCCATTTATGGACTCAAGCAAGCCTCCAGGAGCTGGAACATTCGTTTCGACACTAAAATCAAAACGTTTGGTTTTACTCAAAAAGAAGACGACAATTGTGTTTATCAAAAAGTCGTTAGGGATGCAGTTGTATTCCTAATGTTATATGTAGATGACATATTACTATTCGGGAATGACACTGCAATACTTTCTTCTGTAAAAGTGTGGTTGTCCAAAACCTTCCACATGAAAGATTTAGGAAATGCATCTTATGTACTTGGGATAAAGCTCTATCGTGATAGATCCAGAAAATTAATTGGATTATCCCAATCTATGTACATTGATAAAGTGCTAAGTAGGTTCAAGATGGAACAATCTAAGAAAGGCTTTCTTCCTGTAAGACATGGAATTCACCTTTCTAAGTCCATGGAACCTAAGACTCCTGAAGAGATAGGGCATATGAATAGGATTCCTTATGCTTCCGCCATAGGAAGTCTCATGTATGCCATGATATGCACAAGGCCTGATATCGCATATGCTGTGAGCATTACTAGTCGATATCAATCTAACCCAGGATTAGAACACTGGGCAGCTGTCAAGATGGTCCTTAAGTACTTAAGAAGAACTAAGGACATGTTCCTCGTATATGGAGGAGCATCAGAGTTGCGAGTGGAAGGCTATACAGACGCAGATTTCCAATCTGACGTCGATGATAGAAGTTCCAACTCCGGATATGTATTCACTCTGAATGGTGGGGCTGTCAGTTGGAAAAGCAAGAAGCAAAGTGTAATTGCTGATTCCACGACAGAGGCTGAATATGTCGCTACAGCTGAAGCCGGCAAAGAAGCGTTCTGGATGAAGAAGTTCATTACTGAACTTGGAGTGGTTCCAACCATTACATCACCAGTAACTTTGTACTGTGATAATAGTGGGGCGATAGCTCAAGCCAAGGAACCCAGGGCACATCAAAAGAACAAGCATTTTGATAAGCGCTTTAATATCATTAGAAGATATGCTGCCGAGGGGAAAGTCAACATCCTCAAAGTTGCCTCAGCCGATAACGTAGCAGATCCACTGACAAAGCCAATGTCTCAAATCCAGCTTGATCATCATATGGATAAGATGGGTATTAGATACATGGGAAGATGGTTTTGAGTGCAAGTGGGAGATTGTTGGAAGTATGCCCACAAAGCCACTCATTTGATGTAATAGCTTTTGGAATACTTATTGTATTAAACTTTTATATGTTTAATGAAGGGCAAAGCTTATTGTTAATCACTATTTATTGTATCATGTGTTTAAGCAATAAGGGAATCCAAGGAATGTATTTGTTCTAAGAGATAAGTGATCTAATGAGTTAGATTATCGAGACCTTTCTCTTATGTTCATTCCTAAAACGTTCCTAGCCATAGGATTGCCAATTAGGCATTGACAATCCGCTAAGGTTAGTATGTGTTATGTTGACTCAAACGTGAGTATGAACTAGTCTCAAGTCATTTGGTGTTGGACACTGAGACAAACACATAAGTGCTCGAAAAGGTAATCGAGTACACTGAACGTCGATCAAAAGAGAGTTCGAACATACATGTCATGTATGAACTCTAAAGTTGCAATATGCAAAGTAGTCCTTTGACCTGAGGCATCATGGATGTCTAATGGTTAGGTCCTTGATCTTTGATCATGTCAACGGCATTCCTTCGGATTGTCCACGGCATTGTTGGGGTCAAGCTATCTAGTCATGTAGGCATATGAATGCACAACAAGGGATCTCTAACCTTCCATGGTGGAAGGAGAATACTCTAAGATATGATTCCAAAGTCTTTGGCCAAAGCATATGAATATGACTTAGGAAGTTTGTTCCAAATCATATTCAAAGGAATCATATAGGAAAGTATCACATTGGATAGTAGACATGAAACAAACTATCACTTAAACAATGTGATTAAGAGTATTGTATTAGAGAAGGACCGTATTGCATTGTAGTTGTAACTAGATAGGTTCTCTAACCAATTCTACTTAGCTTGGGTAACCATGATATGCTGCTAGGTGTCACTCATGGTTTGTGGAAGCCCTGAAGATTAGCAAACACTAATCTTAAGGGAGAATTGAAATGTGGTTTCAATTCACAATCGATCGTTAAGAGTAACATCGCCCACTGCCTCGCTAATTGGAACCTAATGGATCGCACACCACATAAGGATGTTAGTGAAGAAATTATATGAAATGGATAGGCAATTAAATGGTTTAATTGAAGAATGGTCAAGATTAATTAATTAGTTAATTAATTATACGAAAAGTTCGTATTGGGCTTATATGTTGGTTTTGGGTTTCGGGGCCCAAAAGTGTTTTGGTCCACAAGGCCCATTATGTTTAAGTTGTATGACAACTAAAACAAAATGGGCAAATTAGCCCAATAACAAGGAGAGGCCGGCCATTAGGGTGAATGGGCAAGCTTGCTTAATTACAAGTTTGCCACTCACCAAAGAAAATGTTATAAAAGCAACTTTATAGCAATTTTCTCATTTAGGGTTTTCTAATAGAAATTGGGTGAAACATTTTCTCTCATTTTCTACATAGAGGCCGGCCACTTAGAGGATTTTTACTAGCATCTAAAATCTCTCTAAGTCATCCATATCATCTTCACAATATACACCTTGGTGAAGAGACTTAGAGACATCAAGCTTTTGATGTTTTTGGAGAACAAATCCTTATTTCCTCAAATCATCAAATGAGCACTAAAGGGAGGAAAACACAAGGAGGATTCAAAGAGCTTGGAGGTGACTTGAAGGCCCTCCACTTGGGTGAATCCCTTGTGTAATCAAGGATGAGCTTCAAGGGTAAAGAATCACTAAATCTTTACTTCTCTTTAATGTTGTTAAAGAGTTTATTTTGGTTCACCATATACTAGGCTTTGAAAGTCATGGGTTTTATGAATTGTTTTTGGATGCATGCCTACTTTAAAGTGTTAATAGCTTGCATGTGTATTCAAATGTTCATACTTGTTCTTAGCTAGGACAAATTTTTTTCCTTCAGAATATTGTTTAAACTTGCACACAATTGATATATAGTACAAAAATTCTAGGATGGGTCTGGACCAACCCTGGCATCCATGTGGCTCCGCCACTGATCAATTTCCCTTACCTGTATTATATTATATGTTGGAAATGAAGTACCAAGAGTTGATAGCTATATGTTGGAAATGAAGTACCAAGAGTTGATAGCTATATGTTAGAAATGAAGTAAGGGATGTGAGATTTGACAAGACACTAACCTATATGTTGGAAATGAAGTAGCAGGAGGGACAAAGAAAGAGTGATGGGGATTCCTACAACTTTTGTAGGTCAAATGCATCAAATCCTCACCATACAAACACCTTCATCACAATCCCTCTTTTACCAACGAGTTTTCTTCCACATCAATGCTACACTTGCATAAATAGGCTTCTCACACTTATTTCCCATAACCATTAACCCCATAGAAAAAAAAGCCATTCCAATTCTCAAATAGCCAAAAATTTCACAACACCAACATGTCTTAGTACAAACATGAAACTGAGGGTTTTAACTGTGTAAGCAAGCATAAAACAAAGGTTGATTGGACTCGAGAAAGGATCCCAATCCTAAATTTTCAATCGTTGTAGAAGCGTTGCGGCCATATTGAGTCATACAAGCATTCCCTATAGGGAAAAGCAAAATGGAGGAGGAATGCAACAAGGGGTTTGAGGATTTTTATCAGGTAGCAAACAAAAAGGAACCACATCAACCACAATGGGATTCTTTGAAAGTGAAGAAGGTCGAATCGTTTATAAAATTTGGTATCGGTGATCGTTAGGTGAAGGTTATGCTTAATAGCTATGGTAGAATAAATTTGAAGGCTTACATGTTAAGCAATGTAATGTAGTTGTACAATGTATTTGCTAACTATTATATGATAATAAACATCAGGACTATGTATCCTTGTTATCTTTAGCGCCTACCATGTCCTAAATTACCTTAATGCGAAGAGTATCAAAAACATAAATACGCACCATATACACTATATGCACACAACATGCACATGATATGTACAATACATGCACATGATATGCACAAAATTGAAGATCATGCAACAAGCTGCTTTTTGCAGTAATAAGACACTTTAACGGCAACTTATTGGTATAGTGGATACAATTAAAACATAATCCACAACAATGACATATATAAGGTTTCATTGACATATAGTGGATACAATTGGCTTGGAATCCACAATGATCACATATATAAGGTTATAGTGACACTTTGCAAGTCTTGTTACGTATATCAACCACCGCTTAACCGTGCACGTGAAAAGCATGATACACGATGTCTCTTATTTTATGGACACGCATGACCCTTAACGTCCTTTAAGCTTTTTCTTAATTTTGTTTTTCACTGAGGTCAACTAGGTTATGCTCATACTCGCTAAATTTTGGGGCATAACATACGTGCATCATAACTAGCCAACATTTGCTTCTCGTATTAAGTTGTAACCATGCACACTTTGCACACCATATGCACACCACATGCACATAACGAAAAACATTTCACAAATTTATGCAATTGGACACTTGATGCCAAAATTGGAACATACCCAGTATTCTAACACATCAAAAAGTAAAGTTTATTCCACAACCTATGGGCCCCAACATGAAATACAAACCCTAATTTAGCTTCTAAGTATAAATTTATCTTACAAACAACTCATTTATTCCATAAATCATTGATATAGAAACTTGGAACTAAACACCCTACCTTACTATGCCTGTTGAAGCTTCAGTTGCTAAAAAAAATGGAACTTTCCGACCAAAAAAGAAAATATGGTACAAACGTCCTATCTTTTAGGAAGGAAAAATTTGAGTTTGGTTATGGAAGCATAACACACATAGCTCACTGATCTGAGCTGAAACCCGAAAACCCTAACCTCACTCTTCTCACATCTCTCTCGACATTTCTGTGTTCGAAATCAAAACTATGAGGTCAACCCAAAACTCAGCTCGCTCTTCTCACCTCTCTCTGGACTTCCTTCTCTTCAAAATCAAAGATTAACCCAAAAGCCCACAACTCACAGCTCTTTCTCGACATCCCCAACTTCAAAATTATAAAAATGACACAATGAACTGTGAGTTTTTATAATTTATATGTAGGTATCTTTGTCCCTTTGCTTTTATGCATGGTGTGCATGGAGTGAGCATGACCAATTTGTCTTATCTTGATCACAAGATTAACAAATGGGTCATTTATGTCAATTTCCCTTCCATCTTCATCCCTAAAAGATTTATTTGATTCAAAGATTGCTTAATTAACAAAATGGATCATTTTTGTCAATTTCCCATTGCCTCCCTAAACTAAAATTTAATCTAATAGATCTATTGTTTGACAAAAAAAAAGGAGAAATTAAAATAAATAAAAAATAGAATTTAGTGTTGTGAAATTGAGAAATGTGTGCAGCGGAGCGTAAAATAAATAAGACACAATATTTACGAGGTTCAATGATAACTCTCACAATTTTCTCTTCACTCTCTAGCCCACCTCACTGGTAATTTCTTTCTTTCCTCTTCTATTCTCTCTTTCCTCAATATTGAATCGTGTGTGCTATAATGAATGAATGAACCTCCCTTTATAGAGGTTTTCATCCAATAGAGTAATGCAGGAACACTATTCACTTTACAAAATTTCTTCAAATGAATAGTGTATAAATAGTAATCCATCTTATTTTTCTTCAGATGAATAGTAAAGAACTATTTATGTGGGCCATCCACATATTACATTACAACTCTCCATCTTGGATGACCATATGTCAATTTTGGTTCCCTCGTTCAAACCTTGATCTTTTTTGGATGCTCTCATGATGAGTATCTCCCTTTGATTTTGGATTCTTCAATCTAACTGATTACAAAGTTGATGCAATCTGATACCATGCATGATAGCTAGACTGTTTGCTTCTGAAGGTGGATCACATGCCCTCCAAATTTTAATGGACCACAAGTATTAACCAAATGCATTCATAACTTGCTTTATGGAGATATGTATTTATGAGATATATGAACTTGCAACAATGAATCCTTGCTTCCTTGATCGTTGCAAAATCAATCTATTTCCATATGTAAAAACAAGTATTAACTCATACCATATAAACTCATGTCTAAGCAAAAATGTTAGAACTCTCTTAACATTATTTATATTTTGAATTCCAAGTCAAAACATTATACATATGTACTCGAAATTATTCTCGATATCGACATCATTAGAACATTTAGGTTCATATTTTTGGAATTCATGCCCTTATTTAATATGTACATATAGATTAAGGAACTTATGGTCCTTATTTACATAAATCAAGGAACTTCTGGCCCTTATTTATCAGTATATGGACTAAGGCGCTTAATGGTAGTCATATTAATTTAGTTGAGGAAACGATGATCTCTCAGTTGATTAAAAAACTTCAGGTTTTAATTTTAAACAATGAACTTCAGGTCAAATCTTTTTATATGATGATGATCAAGGAACTTCAGGTCCAATCTTTTTATATGATGGAACTTCAGGCCAAATCATTTTATATGATGGGGATCAAGAAACTTCACGTTCTAGTTTGATCAAGGAACTTCGGGTCCTGTATATACTCATCATAACAAAATATAGTGCAATAAGTAAATTAAAGTAGAGGGAGGTAATTCCAACCACTATAAATAAATTGCTTTAAATAAGTAATGATTGTGACAAGGCTTTAATTCAGCTCCATTCACATAAATATCAAAACTTAAAGATAATAATTGTTATTATAAGAAGGACGACAATGTTGTGCCATTCACATATATATTAATGTGTATGATGGACGATTATTCTTCCTCTTTTGTCAACACTTTAGTACGTCCAATTTTTCTTTTCTTTTTCATCAGATTCATGGCACCATAATTTCCACCTTCTGAATTTTGAATAAAGGAGATTTGGTAAGATTTTTGTACAAGTCTTAAGCCATTGAATTTTTTGTAGACCCATGCCACCTACCTTTGAATCAATTATTTTCTTTTCACATACCATCATTCATTGCTAATAATAATAGTTATATAATCAAATGTATATTTTCTTTAAGAAAATTAGTTGTACAAAAGTATGAAGATATCCAGCTCATCGAGGTGAGAGGTAGGTAGTGCTTCACCAAATTTATGGCATTATGTTTTCCATAGACACGAGAGCTTCTCGTGCTGATAACGTGTTATGCAATCGAGGATATGTGTGCAGTAGAACATAAAGTAAATAAAATACAATATTTACGAAGTTTGGCAAGTGTGTTTACGTCCTCGAGGCAGTAGTAGTACTTTCTTTCATTATCTAAAATAATAGGAGTATAATGATAACTCTCACTATTTTCTTTCTCTCCAGCCCAACTCACTGGTAATTTCTTCTACATCTCTCTTCGTTCCTTTTCTCTTCTCTCTCTCTCTTTGACATTGAATTGTGTGTTTACAATGAACGAATGAACCTCCTTTTACAGAGGTTTTCATTCGACAGAGTAATGCAGCAACACTATTCACTTTACAAAATTTCTTCAAATAAATAGTAATCCATCATATTTTTCTTCATATAAATCGTAAAGAACTATTCATGTGGGCGATCCGCTTATTACATTACAACATTTAGTAACTATTTTTAAATGAAGAATTATTAAAAAAAATTGAAGTGCCAATTTAGTCTCTAAACTATTACCTAGTAAAAATTAGGTTCCTGAATTATTCTTTTCAGTAAAATAAGCCCCTAATTTTATTAAAAATTGCTAATTTCATCCCTACTATTATATTTATAGATATTTTATTCAATTTTTCTTTAGAGTGTAATACAGTCATTTTCTCGCATATAAGCATTTAACCTTTCATAAAGGTTGCGAATTTAACATCTAATTTACCCTCCAAAGTTAACTCCACACATTGTTTCTTTATGAAAATTACCAATCTACTTTCTAATGTGTATCACAAGCAAGTAACATGACTTAAATTGACGAAAAATTGAATATAGTAACTTCGAATCTAATATTAGCGATGTAATTGACAGATTTTTAGAATTTAATGACTGATTTTTCCACAAAAAAAAAGAAAAAACTAGTTTAGAGACCCAATTTTCACTTAGATGATAATTCAATGACTAAATTCACAGTTCATCCTTAAAAAAAATTAATAAAAAAAAACTGTTTTTTGTCCAAAAAAATTAAAAAATGATTGCAAACTAAATGATGTGTCATCAATAGAAATGAACATGTTTATCAACAGTCAAGTAATAATCTAATCATCAACTTTCATATCATTTAGTTTATAATATTTTATCTACAAATTTACTCTCTCTAGCATTATCCATTAAAAAATAATTACAGAGTGCAGAGATTTAGGGCTGGTTTGGTATTACTGTGCTTTGAAGAAAAAAATGCTTCTACTGTGCTGTGAGAATAAGCAGCTGTGAAAAAAAGCAGTTGAGTGTTTGGTAAACTTTTTTGTAAAAGTGTTTTTGTAAAAAAAAAAAAAGCAGTATTATAGTGTTTGGTAAACTTTTATGTAAAACAGCTGTGACTGTGTGAAATGACAAAAAATGGTATAATAGTAAATGTGTCATAAATTTAATTTTCTTAACAAATAAAGGTGAATTACTAAATATACTTTATTTTTAAAAGAAAAATATTTATAAACTTTATCTTAAACATATAATCCAACGATTAACAAGAAATCATAATCCAACGTTCCACATATAATCCAACACTTATGCTACTTCACGTTTTCAGCTTTTTTCACCCAAAACTACGAAAATAAGTTGTTTTTAAGTGTTTATCAAACACCTTTTTTAGCTCAGCTTTTTTTTATACCCATTTTTATAAAAGCACATTAGTACCAAGCCAGTACTTAGAGAAATGAAAGAGGTGAAAATCAAGACGATCGAGAGTTGGTTTGGTATTGATGTGCTTTGGAAAAAAACTGCTTCTGCTGTGCTGTGAGAATAAACAGCTGTGAAATAAAGCAGCAGAGTGTTTGGTAAACTTTTTTGTAAAAGTGCTTTTGGAAAAGAAAAAAAAAAAGTAGTATGATAGTGTTTGGTAAACTTTTATGTAAAACAGCTATAACTGTGTGAAATGACCAAAAAATGTATAAAATGAGTATAATGTAAAATGTAAAATAATAAACCAACCCTATCTTTCTTTTATCCATCTTCATTTATTAATAATCTATGTCTTTTATTTATTAATAGTCTCTCTAGAAGTCTCCTATCTTTCTTTTATCCATCTTCATTTGTTAATAATCTATGTAGAAGTCTCCCAACTCTCCCCCACTCCCTAATTTTCTGTCTTTGTTTTTTTTTTCTCTGCTCCTTCTTCATCTTTTTTATTTTAATTTCCTCCTTCTTTATCTAGCTGACATAGCAACTGCCATCGGAGCAAGATCGCTTCGCTTCGCCCCTCTAATCCTTTGCGGGCTTTCGTTAATCTCATCCTTTTGGCTATCAGATTAATCGATCTCGTCCTTCATACGTCAACAACCGTTGTAGCAAATTGATGACGTCCTCAACAAAACAATCTCGTAGTTCTGTAGGGGCAATGAAAGGGTTTCAGAGGGATTGACTGACGACAACGACAAGCTTCTTGTTGTCTCCAATCCAGCCTCTCTTCCTTCCACAAGCAACGACTCAAGGTTATCTCTTCCACCTCCTCCTCGTTTTCTTTTTTCTGATTTGAAACAAATTCAAAGTTGTAAACTTTGAAAAAGGAAAAATTGAATTGTTGTTGTTCTTTTTGTCTGCAGATTCTTGAAGTAGCAGAGGAAAAATGAGAGTTTTATGCGTCTTTTTTTTTTTTTGCAATTATCAGTTTTGGCTGTGGTAGTCTAGTGGGTTTCTGTGTTTCCATTTCTTGTGCAGGGGAACAAGATTGAGTCGATTGAAGTTGTGGGTTCATGCGTCGGATGATGGAGACAAATCCATCGAGTCTCGTAGGAGAGAGAGAAATCAATTTGAAGCAAAGAAGGGGTTGGGTTCAAGGGACGATGGAGATCGGCGAAGCCGTTTATGGTTTGGTGATTAGAGAAGATGGCAGATGGAGTTGTTTCTGGTTCGAAGGACAATGGAGATCGGTTAAGGATGGAGATCGGCAAAGCCGTTTCTGGTTCGAGGGTGTTATTGGACTTTAGAAAGTTTCATTAAAGATGCACTATAGCTCAACGTGCTTTGAAAAAAAAGCCAGTTTTCCAAAGCAGCATTTTAGCTACTTTAGCTTTTCTGATGATTTCAGCTGTCAATCACAGCAGCTTCCAAAATAATCCCCTATTTTTTAGTTTACCAAACACCTTCAACATAAAAACTTTGAAAATAAGCAGCTTTTTTCTTAAGAACCTCAATGCCAAATTATACCCGAGTAGTTCCAAACTTTTTCCAGTTTCCGGTAATAACATTACAAACCCACCAAGAAACACTACTTCCACTCCCATTTCCACTCCATCCACACCTCTGTAAGAGCAGTTCCACCGTGGGAAAGGCCCCCCCAGGCAATACACTATGTTATCCACCCAATGAACAATAACTGCCCTTAATGAACAGTAATCGCTGATAGGAGCATATTTATGCAACTTAGTTAGCTTGTTTATTGGCATTTATGTTGTTAGTTCGTAGTTATTTTAGTATTTTAAGCTATTTTCGTGTGTTTGTAGGTCCAAAGGGTTAATGTGGCAAAGAAGTACATTTTGGAGCATTTTGGGCATGGAATGGATGGCATATGCTTGGAGCAAAAGGAATGGACGAAATTTGAAGTTTGTGCATCATCCACTCCCTATAAATAACCATTTTAGCACACTCATTTCACCCAACACATCCATTCTCCAAACATCCATCCACTACACCCATTACATCCACTCATTACCAAACACTCATCCACTACACCCATTACACTCACCCACTACACCCATTACATCCACTCATTATCAAACACTACTCATTACCAAACACTCCTCTCCCTAGCCTATAAATACATCCACCCTTCACCATAATTTGGTGGAGAAAAGATTCATCAAAAGACACTACATTCACATCTCACAACTCCATACACTTACACTTTCATTCCTTGGCCGAGAGAACACAATCCACCCATCCACCCTTCACCATAACTCACCTATATCCATCCACCACCATAATTTACCACTCATCCATAAAACCACACCTTGTGCCGCAACAAAGAGAAGAATGAGGACCCTTGGACGTGCTTGCCATTCAAGTTGGATTGTTGGAGCGTTTTTAGGTGTTTTCATTCTTTGTTTTCAATATCTAAATTTGTTTATCTTTGCTTTATGAGTATGAGGAGCTAAACCCCCTTTAGTTAGGGGGAATTCGAAACCATGTTCATGCTTGCAATATGATTTGATTACCTTCAGTTGTGATTTCATAAGTTGTGAATTCAATTTGTTTAACTGCTTGATTGATAACTTATTCGTGTATGTTTATTAAGAGCGCACACTTAGTTTGCATGCATGAATATGATGCTAGAGTATAAGGGAGTTTCACCTAATAGTTACAAACTTATATTCACAAGTAGTGGAGGTCGCTTATAAACGATCGCGTTGAATGAATTCTTGGCAGGAGTTTCATGCTCATCATAGTAACGAATGTCTCATCAATACTTATAGTTTTCATAATGCTTCATGATCTTTGATTGTATCTTTATTGTGCTGTTCACGTAAAGGACTTTTGAAGAATGCTTGAATTGTTGTATGCGTTTTCCCATCCAATTCAATAACTTAAGGAGAACTTGAATGTTAATTTAAGCGGACTTAATTAACCTGGGGTGTTAAGTTTCATGATTTATCGAAAGAACAACTGAAAATTGGTTTATGTGCAAGTATGTCATGTGTGGAGAAGAACCTCCTAGCTAGCCTTCCATCCATTCAATTTACTCAAATTCGTGCAGATTTAATTAGTTCTTTAATTTACTTGTTTTGTTTTCAAATTCGTCAAAACCAAAACCCCATTTACTTTAAAGTGTTTTATTAGTCCAAATCTATTTTGATTTATGTTTTTAGGTGTCCCAAAAGTGTGTTAGAGTCCAAATCTGCCCAGTTTGTGTTTTTAGGCAGATTTGAGCTTTTTTAGCTTGTTTTGAGTCCTTTGAGTTTGTTTTAAGTTCTTTGAGTCTAGTTTAGTGTTTTTAACTTTGTTTATATGTTTTTAAGTCAGTTTAGAGGTTTTAGCAAGCCCTCCTAATCCCCAATTTAGAGCGATCCCTACTTGCATTTATACTACAATTTGACAACAAGAGGGTTTAATTTGAGTGCTTAACTTTCATCGCATCAAATTTTGGCGCCGTTGCCGGGGATTAGCAATTTTGCTAATCCTTTGTTATTTTTTTTTGTTTATTTTCTTGTGATTTTGTTCCTAGTTGATGACTTTACTTGTTTTCTTGTTTTAGGTGGTTTATGACTCGAAGTTCTCAACCTATTCATAAGCACATCGTGACATTGACGACGATTTTGAACGAACTTTGAGACGAGCAACGAATCAACAAGAACCCCAACCATCTCAACCTACAATAGATCTTAGAGAAGACAAAGTAGAAGAGCAAGAGGAGCCCACGGCACAGGTTGTAGAGGAAGATCCCAACATGGCAGCGGACAATCGAACAATCAAAGAGCTTTCTGCTTCGGGATTAGACAATGCCGCCCCCCTATGCATCCAATACCCCATGGCTGCCCTAGGGAAGACGGACGAGTTCGAATTGAAATCAAGTTTGTTGCATCACATTCCTAAGTTCCACGGGATGTCCATGGAAGATCCTAATAAACACTTGAAGGAGTTTGAGGTTGTTTGCTCGAGCATGACCCCTGTGAACGTTGATGGGAGCATTCTGAAAATGAAGGCTTTTCCTTTTTCTCTCTTAGAAAAGGCTAAAGATTAGTTGTATGAGCTAGCCCCCAGAACTGTCACATCATGGGAGAGTATGAAACGGGCATTTTTGGAGAAGTTTTTCCCAACCTCTCGAGTCATTCTACTTCGCAAAAGGATTAGTGGCATTCAGCAAAACCAAGGTGAATCCTTTCCCACTTACTATAAGCGTTTTAAAACCCTTGTTGCTTCATGTCCACAGCACCAGATGAAGGAGGAGCTTCTTCTTCAATATTTCTACGAAGGGCTTCTACCAATTGAACGCCAAATGCTAAACACCTCAGCGGGAGGAGCTTTGGTGGACAAAACACCAATGGCTACCAAGACCTTAATTGCTAACCGAGCATTGAATGCTCAACAATATGAAGGCGTTGGTCAAAGGGACACCCCACGGCAGCAAGTGAATGAGGTAAGTTCCACATCCGACATTCAATCACAATTAGCTAATCTTACTTCCATTGTGTCTCAGATGGCCGAAGGAATGAGGATGAAAGAACCAAGTGTATATGGTGTGTGTTCTATCCAAGGACATGCCTCTGAAAAGTGCCCGCAATTAATTGAAAATGGTGGATGGGAAAGTGCCAATGCAATTGGATTTCAAGGCCAAAACCAGACAAGGAATGATCCATATTCTAATACGTACAATCCAGGTTGGAGAAACCATCCAAATTTCAGGTAGAGGGAGCCACAACAACCCCAACAACAAGGAGGTTTTAGGCAGCAACCTCCGGGCTTCTATACCAAGCAATACACACCAACACAAGCCCCACAACAACCTACCCAAAATACCTCAGGTGCATCTTTAGATAATGAGACACTTCTTAAGTTACTCACCAATTTGTCTCAGGGGCAAGAAAATCAAGCCAAAGCAATGCAAAACCAAGAAAAAAGGGTGGACCAAATGGAGAAGCAAATTGGGCAGATTGCGGAGTTTGTAGGACAGTTCAGAGAGCAAGGTAAGTTGCCTAGTTCAACCGTTGTCAACCCGAAAGGAGGATTCGAATCTGCAAAATCCATAAGTTTGCGAAGTGGAAAACAAGTTGGATCTTATCCCCAACCATCTAATTCACGTTCCAATGAGGTTGAAGAGTTGATAATTGAAGAGGAGGAGCAAAGCACCCCTACGAAAAGGGTGGAAACACCTTTGCCGCAGGCCCCAAAAGCTCCTAAACCATCCAATTCGGCCAACAAAGGTAAGGAAGTTCCAATTTTGATTAATTCTAACGTTGTTCCTCCAAATGTACCCTTTCCTCGTAGGTTTATGCAATCAGAGAAGGATGAGGCTGAAAATGATATTTTGGAAACGTTTAGAAAAGTTCAAGTTAATATACCACTTTTGGATGCAATTAAGCAAGTTCCAAGGTATGCCAAGTTTTTAAAAGAACTTTGCACAACTAGGAAGAGAATTTCGAGCAAGGAGGTTGTCAAGGTAAGTGAAAATGTCTCAGCTGTTTTACAACGTAAACTGCCCACTAAATGCAAGGATCCAGGAAGTTTTACCATTCCTTGTGTAATTGGTAATACTCGTTTTGAATCGGCCATGTTAGACTTAGGTGCATCTATAAATATCATGCCTTATTCAATCTATGCATCTATGCACTTAGGCGAATTGAAAAATGATGGTGTGATTATACAATTGGCCGATTGTTCTAATGCCTATCCAAAGGGAGTTTTGGAAGATGTTTTAGTGCAGGTCAATCACTTAATCTTTCCGGGGGATTTCTACGTGCTTGAAATGGACGAGTCGGACCACTCCCCTACATTGTACATCCTCCTTGGATGGCCATTCATGAAAACGGCTCAAACCAAGATTGATGTAACCAAATGATCAGTAACTATGGCATTTGGTGGTGATATGATTAGCTTTAATATTCCTGAATCTGTTGAGAATACTATGTTCGTTTTTGTTGTGCCATTGATGTGATTGAAAATATAGGGCAGAAACGTTCAACACTAATAAAAAAGAAAGTACCTCAAACCATCATCGAGGAGGAAATTGGAGTGAACAACAAGGAATGCACGACCACACCTCTCAAAACTCCAATTTTGACCGAGAGCAATCCTTGTACATTTTTTGATAGTGCTGCCACTTCATTGCAGCATATTGGTACGTCACCTAACCCAATTTCAATTCCCATTTCAACTAATAGGTTATTACCTTTTATGGTGCAGGTACCTAATCGAATGCAAGGTAGTAGGGAAGGGTACATCGATTGTTGGAAGCAACACACCAAAATCAGGAAGGACTACTATCCCGTTCCGTTCAAGGATTCAATGTGTGAGCACTTTGAGGAGCATGTCGTGGAGAATGTACCCCTCCATGCTGTGGGCCCTGTACAAGCTTAAATGGAGGTATCGTCTGGCTGGAAGACGTTAAAGCAAACGCTTCTTGGAAGGCAACCCATGTATTCAAATAAGGAAGATTTTTGAATTACTCTACAATTAGTTTTGCGTTTCTAAAAACCTTCCCTTTTCTGTAGTTTTATTTTGCCATGATTGTCATTTTTATCTGTTGCTTGTTCAATTGTTTTTGGTGTGGGTTTATTTTTGAAACACTGACAGTTATGCAAGGTATTTTTACATTCATAAAAAAGGAAAGGAACATTAAGCAGATAAATACAAGAGGGAGCCTTCATAAAGGCTGCTTAGGAGAAGTCTTAGTAGTCAGTGGAGCCTCAGCAGTCGGCGGAGCCCCAGAAGGAGGAGGCATTGGAGGTTGATCATTTGGAGCTTCATGACGCGGTACAGCCACAGAAGACGAAGGCAAATGCTGTTGGAACAAACCCACAAACCTCTGATGATCAAGTAAAATCTGACCATCAGATTCCTGCATCTGGTCAATCTTCCTCTTCATGTTTGTAGCATAATTATGTGCGAGCCTGTGCAACTGTTTATTCTCATGCTTAAGCCCTCTAATCTCCTGCTTGAGACTCATCACTTCAGCCGCCAATGATTCAACTTGACGGGTTCGGGCAAATAGGTGTTGGGCCATATTAGACACGGAACCTGCGCACTGCACATTGAGAGCCAGAGAATCCTTAACAGCCAACTCATCAGACCGTTTGGTAAGTAGTTTGTTATCTTTATGAGTGACAAGGTTCCTGGCCACCACCGCAGCTGTCATATCATTCTTCATCACCGAATCTCCAACGGTAAGGGGACCAGCAGGGGATATGAAGGATGGGCAAAGGGGCCAGACATTTTCAGAGGTGTTAAAGAAAGAAGAGGTTGGACAAGTCAAGATCGTAGAAATGCAAGAAGTGAGTTTTTACAAGCAGAAATTCAAGTGTGCTTTAAACGTCCTGCGTACCTCTATAAAAATCAGCACTCGATGGGATTTCAGAGATCGAAGAGGCGAGCTCAGAAATCGAAGAGGCAAACTCAAAAATCAAAGAGGCGCTAGCTTTCTCAAAAGCTGGGCTTGCTCAGAAACCACGACCAATCTTCTTTTCCAGATTTGTCCGCACTTGTCACATGCAACCTCTACACTCGACAGAATTTTAGAGATCGAAGAGGCAAGCTCAGAAATAGGAGAGGCATCTGCTTTTCCAGACGTGTCAGCATCTGTCACATGCAGAGTCAGCTTTGCGGAAATCACGGGCAGTTTGTCAAAGCGCCGATTCCAGATATCGGAGAGGCATCTGCTTTTCCAGACGTGTCAGCATCTGTCACATGTAGAGTCAGCTTTGCGGAAATCACAAGCAGTTTGTTGAAGCGCTTTTCCAGACATGTCAACATCTGTCACATGCAGAGTCAGCTTTGTAGAAATCACGGGCAGTTTGTCGAAGCGCCGATTCCAGATATCGAAAAGGCACTTGTTTTTCCAGACGTGACAGCGCCTGTCATATGCACACTCAGCCTTGTGGAAATTATGGGCAATCTATCGAAGATCTCTTGTGAAGTAGAAAGCACGTGAAGTTTACTATTAAATCATCTAACGGTTGCTGACAAGAGTGAAAGAATAGTACCGGTTATTAATTCCTATAAATGTCACCCCTCACCCTCCATTGCAAGGCAAACATACATAACCATTCTTCTTCTCTGAGAATGCCTTTCCAACAAACCCTCTCGTGTCACTCAGTGTTCCTTATTCCTTGGGGTACCTCTGCAAACAACTCATCCAAAGCAAAAGTATTTCATATCATGAAGGTTGAAAGCAAGAGTATCTCATATCATGCTTTCTCCCTGTCCTTCTCCTTGTCGTTGTTTTGGGACAAGGAGAAAGAGAGCAATCAGCCAGCACTTGGTATCAATCTTTAGATCTGGAACCGATTGCCTGGAACCCCTTCCTGATTGCTTACCTAGCCTTGCTCTCGAGTACTCATCTTCATCATTTTATGTTTCCTCTTCGTCTACCACATCTGCCTGGGGAACAGATAAGGGAAGTGAAAATGATACCTCGAAGCATGTGGAGACAATTTGCCAATTCATCATCAGCTAGGGACAAGGAGAAAGAAAGCAAGAGGTGGGCACTTGGAAAGATTGAAGAAAGAAACAGACCAACACCTCTACCTCGTGTCTGTCTGCCGTGCAGAAGAAACAAGCAGAGAAGAATGCAGACTGCACAATCAAATCAACCCAGCATAAGGAGTCTGATTTGAAACCAAGGAACTCTTATATTCCTTGCTCAGAATTCCAAACCAGTTCAAGATCAAAGATATGGAAAGTCAACAAGATCATCTATCTCCAAAACCAAATTTGCGTTCTTAAACTCTACTCTGTCTGTTTTTTTTTTTACTTTGCTATACTTGTCATGTTTATTCGTTGTTTGTTTATTTGCTTGTTTTTGTGTGAGTTTATGCTTGAAACATTGAGGACAATGTTTGATTTAAGTGTAGGGGGTAACCATTGTTTTGCATGAAATTCATAGGAGTTTATCACCCATTACTTCTAGTGTTGTTCCTTGCTGTTTTAAGTATTTTTAAGCTGTTTTGGAGTGTTTCAGTGTGTTTTGACATAAAAATCCAAAAATCTCATAAAATTTTGAAAAATTGTTTTGAAAAACCCAAAAAGAGTTGTTTTTGTATGTTTATTTGTGTCTTAGGGTACCTTCCAACATAATGATGAGGATTTGGTTTTTAATTACAGGACTGTTAAAGAAAGTTATAAACATGGATGACAATTTGATTTACTCTTTGGTGTATGCTTGGTTGTGGTTTAAATTTATGAATTCACATGCAATCATAAAAGAAAAATTAGTTTTGTAACATGCTTGAAAGAAGGAACTCAAATTAACGCTACAACCTTGTGAGACTTGAGCCTAAAACGTTTATTTGGAAAGTTAATAATATGTGCATTCTTGTTTTCTAAAGTCGTTGCATGATCTCATTATTCTTTGCTTGGTTACTACTTAGAAGGCGTTTCATCATTTAGTTCCAAATGCTAGAACTCATGCCCATTTCATTCAAAGCATGCTATTGATTTGCATAACACATATTCAAGATGAAGTTGTGTAGTGACCACCACCAAAGCCAAACTGCCGTGTATCCTACTTCATTATATGTTTAAGTTTAACCCCGTTGAGCCTTGTGTAGCCTATGTTCTTTGTTAACCCACACTGTCCTCACCTAGCCTAGATTAGAACCATCCATACCCTTGTTCTTGAAGCATAGTAAAGCATGACTCAAAATGTATTCCTTTTTATTAATGTATTGCAGAAAACAAGTGTGGGGGAAGTGATTCTTGTTGTGTGTGTGTGCCAAAGTCCTTAATAAGGCACGGGTAGAAAAGAAAAGGAAAAAAAGAAACATTCGTGGAAAATAGAATGAAAAAAGAAAAGTTGTGAAAAGAGTGAAAAAGAGTTGAAAAATATGTGAAAAAAGAGGTCTAAAGTGTTGTTTGTTGAAGAAGGGGTCCAAAACATTGAATTCAGCCCTAAATGTTGCTTGAATCTTCCCTTTGTGTTTAAAAGATAATTTCTGCATTATTAAGTGAATTCCAAGTGTCTATTTCATTACTTTGCTTGCTATTGCTTTCATAACGTTTGTTATCCTTATCCTTTCTTTGTTAGCCATTACCCTTAAACCCCGTTACAACCCTTAACTTTATCTTGAGTGTTATGCGTTTCAATATGTGGAGTTTGGAATTGGTTTGAGCATATGGTGTCACTGGTTCTTGCATCTAAGTAGTAGCATTTCATTCATGAGATCATATCTAAACATGCTGAATAACTCTAGAAAATTGCCCTCTTTGTTATACATATATGTGAGTGTTCGTTTTCATGTTTACATCAATCTTCTCACATATAACTAGTGTAGGGTGTGTAGTCAGAAAATGTGTGTGAAAATAGATAGTATCTTGTAAGGAATTGAGTAAATTCTCTAAGGCATGTTACTACATTCAAAACATCATTTTAATTGGTTAATTGTGAACTAGTACGTGGTGACTATAAGTATGTGCTCAAGTGTAAGGATGACCAAAATCTGTGGGAATGATGATTTTTAACATGTCATGTTTCATTAAAAATCCCTGAGGCAATTGTTGGAAGGTCTAGGTTTTGTTTTGTTTTGTTTTGTTTGTTTTGTTTTGCTTGAGGACTAGCAAAAGCTAAGTGTGGGGGAATTTGATAGGAGCATATTTATGCGACTTAGTTAGCTTGTTTCTTGGCATTTATGTTGTTAGTTCGTAGTTATTTTAGTATTTTAAGCTATTTTCGTGTGTTTGTAGGTCCAAAGGGTTAATGTGGCAAAGAAGTGCATTTTGGAGCATTTTGGGCATGGAATGGATGGCATATGCTTGGAGCAAAAGGAATGAACGAAATTTGAAGTTTGTGCATCATCCTCTCCCTATAAATAACCATTTTAGCACACTCATTTCACCCAACACATCCATTCTCCAAACATCCATTCACTACACCCATTGCATCCACTCATTACCAAACACTCATCCACTACACCCAGTACACTCACCCACTACACCCAGTACACTCACCCACTACACCCATTACATCCACTCATTATCAAACACTACTCATTACCAAACACTCCTCTCCCTAGCCTATAAATACATCCACCCTTCACCATAATTTGGTGGAGAAAAGATCTATCAAAAGACACTACATTCACATCTCACAACTCCATACACTTACACTTTCATTCCTTGGCCGAGAGAACACAATCCACCCATCCACCCATCACCATAACTCACCTATATCCATCCACCACCATATTTTACCACTCATCCATAAAACCACACCTTGTGCCGCAACAAAGAGAAGAATGAGGACCCTTGGACGTGCTTGCCATTCAAGTTGGATTGTTGGAGCGTTTTTAGGTGTTTTCATTCTTTGTTTTCAATATCTAAATTTGTTTATCTTTGCTTTATGAGTATGAGGAGCTAAACCCCCTTTAGTTAGGGGGAATTCGAAACCATGTTCATGCTTGCAATATGATTTGATTACCTTCAGTTGTGATTTCATAAGTTGTGAATTCAATTTGTTTAACTGCTTGATTGATAACTTATTCGTGTATGTTTATTAAGAGCGCACACTTAGTTTGCATGCATGAATATGATGCTAGAGTATAAGGGAGTTTCACCTAATAGTTACAAACTTATATTCACAAGTAGTGGAGGTCGCTTATAAACGATCGCGTTAAATGAATTCTTGGCAGGAGTTTCATGCTCATCATAGTAACGAATGCCTCATCAATACTTATAGTTTTCATAATGCTTAATGATCTTTGATTGTATCTTTATTGTGCTGTTCACGTAAAGGACTTTTGAAGAATGCTTGAATTGTTGTATGCGTTTTCTCATCCAATTCAATAACTTAAGGAGAACTTGAAGGTTAATTTAAGCGGACTTAATTAACCTGGGGTGTTGAGTTTCATGATTTATCGAAAGAACAACTGAAAATTGGTTTATGTGCAAGTATGTCATGTGTGGAGAAGAACCTCCTAGCTAGCCTTCCATCCATTCAATTTACTCAAATTCGTGCAGATTTCATTAGTTCTTTAATTTACTTGTTTTGTTTTCAAATTCGTAAAAACCAAAACCCCCTTTACTTTAAAGTGTTTTATTAGTCAAAATCTGTTTTGATTTGTGTTTTTAGGTGTCCCAAAAGTGTGTTAGAGTCCAAATCTGCCCGGTTTGTGTTTTTAGGCAGATTTGAGCGTTTTTAGCTTGTTTTGAGTCCTTTGAGTTTGTTTTAAGTTCTTTGAGTCTAGTTTAGTGTTTTTAACTTTGTTTATATGTTTTTAAGTCAGTTTAGAGGTTTTAGCAAGCCCTCCTAATCCCCGGTTTAGAACGATCCCTACTTGCATTTATACTACAATTTGACAACAAGAGGGTTTAATTTGAGTGCTTAACTTTCATCGCATCAATCGCCTTTTGCATCTCCATCAATAGGTAATAAAATATTATTTTTATTTTTATTTATAATTAATATTATATTATTTATTTTGTATAAATTAATATTATATTATTAATTTATCTCTTCCTTTTGAAATGTCTTCCTAGAAACTTCTACCATTTTTTTTTTCTGCACTTCCGACACACAGCAGAGCAGCACACCAATGTTAAAGTAGTAGGCGTGGCGGTCAGCGAATGTGAGGGAGAGGGAGGGGTCGGACCAGAAGGCAAAGGTGAAGTAGGAGGTGAAGTTGGCGTTGCAATACTCCGGGGCGGCCAGGAGGGGAGTGGCAGAGAGCTTGGCAATGTCGTCGACGAGGATGAGGTCGAAGTCAAGGTAGACGATGCGGCGGACGCAGAGGGGGAGAAGTTCGGCGAGGTAGGATCGAGCATAGTTGAGGGGGCAGTCGAGGGCGAAGCGGATGGAGGTGGAGATGAGGCCGGAGACATCGCCCAGACCGAAATTTTTTATAAAAAAGGCGTCAAACCCACCTCAGGCGCTCGGGCCGGCACGAATCCACGGGCCTCTCCCTCGGGCCTGCTCAGGCTCCCTCGCCAGCCAACGCTGGGCTTCCTCCCTCGGGCAATCAAGCCCTGTTCCGCCCACTGTCCCTTGAGCAACTTATCCCGCTGGAGCTGCTCTAAGTACCTTTCCATTTCCATGCAACTGGCCCTAACACTCACAAACAAGAACCTCTGCAGACTGCCTCAGTGATCCGAACCCACTACCCACTACCCTCATCGTCTTCATCTTCTGCAACCCTAGCTCGCCGGCGGCTCCAATGGCTTCCCTCTCGATTGGGGCCCACTTGCCTCCATCCCACCACCACCATTTCAAGAAGCGCTCCCTCCCCTTTGTCTCTAAGACCCGCAGCTTATTTCCTTCTCTGCGTGGAATTCGAGGTTCCAGATTGCTCGGCAATGGCTTGCTGGCCAGAGCTGAGGACAAAGCACGAGATTCGAGTTCTTCATCTTCTTCTCCTTCAGCTCAGCAGCAGAAAATTAAATCCAGCTCCGATAGAGAGTTGCAGGTTCTTCTTTGGCGAAAAGCTTCCTTTTTTAACAGTACCCAGTTGTTAGTTTTGCTTGTTTTGCAATTTGGTTGGTTCATTTTGGCAAAGTATGTGTAAATTTTAATTGGGTAATTCGTGAAAAGTTCAACATACTCGGATAAATTTGTGAAAATTGGTAACTTTGAAAGCCCCTTTGATAATTTGTTGATATTTTGAATCTCCTTACTGCATATAGTTTAATTAATCCCTCTGAGGTTAGAATTGAAATGTATCAGTGGCACCTGCACATATAATTAGTTCATGGGTATGGAATTGCCTAATAGGATAAGACGGGTTTCTCTTGGATTGCCAATTACTTGCTGCTTTGTAAACTAAATTGTCGAAACTCAAAAGTTTTGAGGGCCTCTAGTATGGCATCTTGCTCTTGTTTGGTGTTGGTTTTCTCAATTTCTGAATCACCTTTTAGCATGATATCAGGAGTTGAACCCAAGTTCTGGATCATGTGATCCTTTATGTTCAGTTGACGAAACGAGCTCACAAGAATTTGAAGCCAGTTACCGGCCAAAAACTGATTTGCTGAAAGCTATTGCAGTATTTGCTGCAGCTGGAACAGGGGCAGTGGCAATTAACCATTCCTGGGTTGCTGCTAATCAGGTAACATTTTATTTGCAGCGTGATTGTTTGAATGTGCCTTTCCCATGATTTCCTAAGTGCTTTTTCAGCATATAATTGTACACATTTAAAAAAGATGCTTTACAACACTAAGTTGATAATACAGAACTTGTGATACAGGACGTTGCCATGGCATTGCTGTTTGGAATAGGATATGTGGGCATAATTTTTGAAGAATCTCTGGCCTTCAACAAAAGTGGAGTAGGTTTGTTAATGGCTGTGAGCTTGTGGGTAGTAAGAAGTATTGGGGTAAGATTTATATTTACTACTTGAAAGTGCAACCGCATTTGCAATATCTTGTACATATTTTCTTCTCCCAAACCTAATTTTGATACTTTTGTAGGCTCCTTCAACTGATATAGCTGTCTCAGAATTACAACATGCATCTGCTGAAGTCAGTGAAATAGTGTTTTTCTTGCTTGGTGCAATGACGATTGTAGAGATAGTTGATTCACATCAAGGATTTAAGCTGGTTACTGACAATATAACCACTCGAAAGCCAAGGACGCTCCTTTGGGTGGTGAGTTCTTTGCTTCTTCTGTCATGCGAATGTCTATTATTATTTTCTAATGCACATTTGAGATATTGGACTTGCTCTAGCTGACTCATTCTTGATTATTCAATCAACAACTTCTTGGAACATACCATATTTCGCTGGATTGGCTGTGGTATAAGAGATTTGTATGTCTGCTAACATCCAAACAGATAAGAGTGTTCAATAGAAACTATGGCCAAATCCCAAATTAAACTTCACTTTTTGTGACAGGGTTGTCCTTTTACTGTTTACATTACTTTGTGTCAATCAAATTGCATATAATGAGTAAATGTTGAATTTTCAGGTGGGTTTTGTGACTTTTTTCCTTAGTTCAATTCTTGACAACCTGACGTCCACCATTGTCATGGTTTCTTTATTGCGAAAGCTAGTTCCTCAGTCAGAATTTCGCAAGTATGTTCTGACCATCTATTTGAAGATTGCTTAATACTGTTTCAGCTAATATCATCCAACGTTAAGTTACTTTTGGGCATTTAGGCAAATGTGATTTTTTCTTTTAATAGTTCCAACTTTTAGCATTTAATCTTTCCTGGTGATGTGTAGGAGAATACTAGATATGAATGGTCAATGTTTCAAGGTCATTAGAGTACAGTCCAAGAAAAATCATATTAAGCTGAATCATATATCTGTTGAGGTTTTTGTTTGAAATATTTCTTTGAATGAAGACATTGCTTCCCAGATTTCCGAAGCAACATAAAGGAGATGAGATCCTGCAAATAACTAGTTATACACATTGGAAGAGGCTATACCTTGACCCTGTCAAAGGAGTACATCTCTTGCACCGATGCATAAGGAAACTAGTAGAAAATAATTGCCCTATTTATTCCCTTACCTGCAATCTCGCCACTTGTTATTCTAGCCCAGAATTACTATCATCCTGCTCATTCTAAAACTATCAGTTCTATTATATCTTTAACAACTTGTGATTAGCATTTAAAAGAAACTTATTATACCACTTTCTGTGTATGTTACTTAGGAAGCCAATTAGAAATAGGATAATAACTAAAACTGTGTTTGTTTCCGAATATAGTCTCTTTAAGCACCACTTTAGCGTGTTCATAGTTCCTACCTCATTTGGCCATGTATAAAGTTGTACTATATTTCCTGTGCACTGTACAATAATGGAGCCCAAACAGATGCTTAATTTCTGCTTCATTCACCGAATTGTATTTTATTGACAGGCTTTTAGGAGCTGTTGTTGTCATAGCAGCAAATGCTGGTGGTGCGTGGACTCCCATTGGTGATGTTACCACTACTATGCTGTGGATACACGGTCAGATATCCACATTGGAGACAATGAAGGTCTTTCTCTTCACTCTGACATAAGTATTCATATATCAAATTTCTTTTCTTTTTCTTTTTTATTTTTTTATTTTCATGTTGTCCTATTATCTATTTACTAGGGCTTTATGCCTGATGCGTGTTATTGTATTTTCCAAAGCAAAACTGGAGTTTTATGCAACCAATCATGGTTTAGCTTATGCTGTATGTTGGTCCTATCTTAAATTTGGAAAGGTTGTACTGCAAGGATGATAGTTATAATGGTTTTTTATTTGCCTTCCACCGATCTTCAGTATGACAATATATACTTGATTTTGTTATTGAAATGTTATGATATTTTGTTCACCTGAATTCTTTAGAGGCATGTAATGAGAATGGATATAAGCATACTATTTTGTATGGAGAAGTTTTGTAAACCACTTTTTCATTTAGAGTTTCTGTTCCTGAGTGCTAAGTTTTACCATCTGGATATCTGGCACTTGATTATGTAGAATGATCATCCTTGAAGTAATTATTTTATCAATACTCTGACCTAAAATGAATACGTTTTTCTTGCTTCAGACCTTGTTTATACCTGCATCCGTTTCTCTTGCTGTTCCTCTGGCGCTAATGTCCCTGACTAGGTACTTCTTTTGTGTTGTTAAACCAAAGACAGGGAATTGAGACGTGAAAGTTTGTATTAAACTCAGTGAATCGTAGATGAATGATATGAGTTTTTCTTCCATTCAGTGAAGTAAGCGGGAAAGGACCAGACGCGTCCATTGTCATGGCATCTGAACAGATGGCACCTCGGGGACAGCTTGTTTTCTCTGTAGGTATTGGAGCTTTGGTTTTTGTTCCAGTGTTCAAGGCCCTAACTGGGTTGCCTCCTTACATGGGTATGCTTCTGGGACTTGGAGTCCTTTGGATTCTGACTGATGCTATACATTATGGTGAATCGGAAAGACAGAAGTTAAAAGTGCCACAGGCTTTGTCAAGGATTGACACTCAAGGAGCACTGTTCTTCCTTGGCATCCTATTGTCGGTTAGCAGGTGAATACACTGAAACTGTACTCGACTTCTTTTTCTTGCAATTGCAAAAATCATTATCATATAATTAGCAGCAGTAACAAAGTTTCGAGTCAATCATATATATCGCATGGCTTGGCATCCTACCTCTTGGCTTTCTGCAGACTATGCAAAAGTGGCTACAGATGGCATAAATCTCACTTTCTGCATTTTAACTTCTCTTGTACTCTAGCCTGGAGGCAGCAGGAATTCTTCGGGAATTAGCTAATTACCTGGATTCTCACATTCCCAATATTGAACTGATTGCAAGTTCAATAGGAGTAGTATCGGCAATTATAGACAATGTTCCACTGGTCGCTGCAACTATGGGAATGTACGACCTCACTTCCTTTCCCAAGGATTCTGAGTTTTGGCAGCTGGTTGCATATTGTGCTGGTACTGGTGGCTCCATGTTAGTTATTGGCTCTGCAGCTGGGGTTGCTTTTATGGGGATGGAAAAGGTGGACTTCTTCTGGTACTTGCGGAAGGTATCAACGAGTCAACTGGTTTCAAATACCGTTTAAACATAACATCTTTGAAATTTCATCCTCCTTTTGGTGGTCACGAAAAAATTCGTTGTCCGTCCTCTGCAGGTGAGTGGTTTTGCTTTTGCCGGTTATGCCGCTGGTATCGCTGCCTATTTAGCAGTTCAAAACCTCCACATCTCCCTACCGACGACAGTAGCTCAGGTTCCTTTCATTTCTGGTTCATGAATTGGAACTTCTGATGATGCAGTCCATACTTCGACATGAGTGTTATTCACATTAGATTGCTAGTGACTGTGAACGGTGAATTAGCAATAGAGAGATGATTCTCTCACTTACAATTTATATAAAAAAAAATTCGTGCGGCAATGGTTCAACGAGATTTGTATGAGCTTTTAGGGAAGACACTATTTCCTTGCAAAGAAATAAACAATCCCAACTCAAATGTGGTATGAAAGCAATACAGGGTACACACATGATCGTCGCAAACTGAATTATTCTTCGTTCTCACCTAAATCTACCACAAATCATACGGATTTCCAAAATCGGGCACGTAAGATGTAGCCACGCCACCTAACGAGAAGCAAAACAAAAGGAAAAGGCAGTCTACAACTTGAGGAAAACGAACTCTTCAATGGCTTGAACATCCCCAATCCTTTTCAAAGATTGCTTGCTGGGTTGGTCATCCACCCCGATTGCCATCACAGCCTGCTTTCGCGGGGCAATCCTTCCGACGCTCATGAAACTGACATTCACATTCTCCTCTCCCAAAATGCTTCCGACCTGTCCTATCATACCTGGCTGATCAACCTGTCTGCAGAGGATGATGCTACCTTCCAAGCTCACATCAACTTCGAATGACCCAACCTTGGTCAAGTGAGGAACCCCATCCTTAACCCTACCCTCCACCTTGATCTCTCCGCTCTCTGATATCGCACTGGCAAATTTGGATTCCACGTTGGCAATCCGAACTTGGATTGAGTCAAGTGGATTCTCAGGCGAACCATCAAGAATGGTTCGCTCTTCTGTTATCCTAAGTCCTCTCTGTTTGGCAGTGAAATCTGCATTAACCAGATTCACGAAAACACTGGATATGGGCTCAATGAGACCCTTCGTAATCATGGCTCGGAGCAACCTAGTGTCAAGGTCATCAGGAGCCCTAGCTGAAGCATACGAGACCTTGACAGTTTTCACGCCACTACCTCCTGCCACTAACTGGACTGCCAGTCTCCCTAGCTTCTCAGCAAGTACAACATATGGCTTCAGTTCTGTCAAAACCTACAATCGAGAATGGTAAGAGAAATTGTAAATTATTGCAAGCGCCAGAAGAATTCAATCTTGATATTATATGCACTAACGCGTTGTGAACATTTTAGATTTGGTACGTGAAACTTGAAAAATTTATAACACTCAAAACATAACAAGTAGCTTTGCAGATCCAGTTCAATTGTAACATTTCCAGAGCAGACAGTAAACAATCTATCCAGAGACTTCTTAGAAAATGAAAGAGACGAGTATATTGGGCAATTGCGATGATACCTCAGCAGGAACCATTGGTGCATTGACTGCGGTAGCAGCAAGCTCTCCTTTCAAGGCTCCAACGACGGCTTCAGCAATTTCAACAGCCACGCCTTCCTGTACATCAAATTCAAAAATCATAAGACACCCAGGTGAAAACAAAAACTAGGAAATAAGATATTGACGCAAACCAGCAAAACGCTACCTGTGCTTCCATGGTACTCGCACCGAGGTGAGGAGTGGCGGTAACTCTCTCGTGCAACACCAACTTGTTGCCCTGTGGCGGTGGCTCCACCGTGAACACATCGAGAGCAGCCTACAGACGAAAAAAATCAATGACATTATTAACTTTCAGCACAATGCTAAAATGCATATGGTATTTGAATATGTAAAGGGTAAGAACCTAACCTGAGCAACGATTCCGGCATCGAGCGCCCTGACGAGTGCATCCTCATCAATGACACCACCACGAGCGACGTTCACAATTCGTACCCCCTTCTTCATCTTGGCAAAAGTGTCATCATTGAGAACCTTCGCGGTGGCGGGAGTAAGAGGCATGTGCAAAGATATGAAATCGGAGGTGGCCAAAGCCTCATCGAAGCTCACAAGCTCCACACCAATGGCACGGGCACGATCCGCCGGAGCATATGGGTCGTGGGCAATCACGTGCATACCGAGCCCCTTGGCACGCCGAGCCACTTCAGATCCAACTTTCCCGAACCCCATCACGGCTAAGGTCTTCCCAACAAGGGAAACACCCACATACTTGTTCCTCTCCCATTTCCCTGCAACACAACGAAATTGAATCACAACTGTTCGACGAAAAGCCCCAATGAATTACAACTAACAGAATAACTCACCAGCTTTCACAGACGCGTCGGCCTGAGCGACGTTGCGAGCCATGGCGGTCAAGAGAGCAATCCCGTGCTCGGCGGCCGCAACAGTGTTGGCCGTGGGGGCGTTCACCACCAAGCACCCGAACTCAGTCGCCGCAGCTAGATCCACGTTGTCGATGCCGACGCCGGCTCTTCCCACAACCTTCAACCTCCCGCCGGAGGACTCGAACACCTCGCGGGTGACCTTGGTCCCGCTCCGCACGATCAACGCGTCGCAGAGCGAGATCTTGGTGCAGAGCTCCTCGGGACTGAGATTGTAGGAGCAGTCGACATTGGCGAACTGCTTGAGGAGGTTGATTCCGGGCTCTCCGAGCTTCTCGGAGACGAGAACGGTGGGCTTGGCGTCGAGGTTCGCAGCAGACAGCACCACGACCAGCCTCGGAGGGGCCCGGCGGCGCGAGGCGGGAGTAACTGAGAAGGCGGAGAGGGAGGGCTTGGAGGAGAGAGAGAGGGCGGGGTTCCGTAAAAATGGGGAGCGGAGGGTTTGCGATGCTGACGTGGCCATATTTGGGCGGTGCTGGCGGTGATGCTACAGGTGGTGCTGGCGGTGATGCTACAGGTGGTGCTGGCGGCGGCGGTGGTGTTTGTATGTATGTTTTTTTCTGATCTAGGTGTTTTTGTACGTAGAGGTGTGTCAAGTGGGGTGGGGAGGAGAGAGAGTGAGATTGAGAGAGAGAGAGAGAAAGAGAGGGGTTAGCCCTCAGACACAGGGTTTCGGAGCTTTGTCGTTTCAGACAGGCGGGGACTTTCACGCGCTAGTTTATCGAGCGGGAAAGTCGGGATGAGTGGGAGAGCGTGTAGGGAGCGAGAGTAGGGGAGGGTTGGCTTTTGGTGAAATACCAACCCCGGCCACATTTTAATTTCTTGGTAGGAAGAGGATATTCTTCGGATTCATTTTACGGGGATCTTAAGCCATCTTCAACCCAAGGATCTAGAATGTCAGAGAGCATAAAATAACCCTAAAATATCTCAAATCGAGGGTCAGGCCAAATGGCTCGTGAGCCCCACTGAACAAAAAATGGCCAAAGGGCTAACCGATCGGCCCAAACCAGCCAACCAGCCAACCAGCCGGCCCTGAACCAGGCCAGAATTTAAACACAACGGCTAGCTGACGTCAGCGTGATGCCAACTAGCAACGGCTAGTTGACGTTAGTTACCGTTGGATTTGATTTTTTTTTTGTCCAAAATTTTTTTAAAATTTTTTTATAAATTCTCATTTTTTTTCCTATAAATATTGAAGTCATTCCTACCCCATTTCTCACATAATTTTCACGATTTCAATTCTCATAATTTCTTACCTCTTCCAATAATCTTTCCTTCAATTTTTTCAATAATTGTCAAATGGCCTCATCTGCAATGAAAGGTAGGGCTTGGACCTGAAAAGAAGATGAAGCTCTTTACAGGGCAAATAGATGGGTCTTGGAAGATAGTGTGAGGGGGAGTTCTCAAACAAGTGAAGGTATTCGGACTCGTTTGTCAAAAAAATATTATGAGCTCTTTGAAGGCATTACTCCACCGAATACCCGAAACCATGAGAGTTGTTCTTCAAGATGGAAGAAACTGTTTCATCCAAGTTTGAATAAATGGCATCAAGCACTGTTAGCAACCGCAAGTGAACATGAAAGCGGCACCAATTACTATGATGAAGTAAGTGTTTTCACAATTTATTTTAAATATTTAATTATATTATATTTAATTTCATAAATTAATTTCCTTTACTTTTTGTAATTATATTTAATTATATTACATTTAATTTCATAAATTAATTTCCTTTAATTTGTATAATTATATTTTATAGGTACATCAAGTGGAGGAATTGTATTTGGAGGGCAGCTCGAAACCCTTTCAGCATCACGGTTATTGGGAAATTTGTAAAGGGTGAGTGTTATTTGAAGATCCACCTTAACATAGAGTTGCTCCTACGCCGATGTTCGGAATTGCATCCTCAGTTGTAGATGTGGATGAAGATGGATCTCCTACCATTCAAGAAACAAGGGTAGAAAATCCGACTTCGATTGAAGGAAAAAGGCAAGGCAAAGGATGATTACACCGCTCAACAGGAAGTGGCAGCCTCATTGCGATTAATGGTGAAGCAAAATGTCTTTGCCACATAAAGGCATGAAGAACAGGCTAAACAAATACAAGAAGAGATGGATGATAGGAATATGCAAATGAACACTTCAGATTACAGTCCAATGAGTATGGCCTATTTTGATAATATAAAAAAATTAAAAAAAAATTAAAAAGAAAAAAAAAAAAGGGGGAAATTATGGCCTAACGGCAGTTGTTTACCTCCGACTATACTCCTACAATGGCGGATGATGAAGATGATGTTGATTTTGGACTTTAAATTTAAGTTGTTGTAGTTTTTAAATTTAAGTTTTCTTTTTTAATTTTAGTTGTAGTTTTTAAATTTATTTAAATAATAAATTATGTTTGGCCCTATGGCCCTTCGGTTGGAGATGGTTGTTTGTGACAGAGGAGATGGTTGTTTGTGACAGAGCTAAAACGAGCTATATGGCCCTTTGGTCCTCGGTTGAAAATGGTAAGAAATATGGTCCTACACTGTTTATTAAAATATTAATTTGTTGGAGGTCCATAGGGCTAAAACGAGTCATCTGGCCCTCCTTCAGTTGGAGATGGCATTAGGGTCCTCACATTCTAACCGTTCAACGTACATTGTACGGTCAGTTTTCGTCAAATACTATTTGTGTTTAATTTTAAATAAAAAAGTCAAATGATTCATGACCTCACGATACACGATAATTAGCTAAAATTAAGGATCTCTAGAATCTCCACAAACCGGATGGGATCCAATTCCTTCTTGGTAGGACTTGACAACCATATGTATTGTTTAAAAGGACACAAGATAAAGGATAATGCTAAGGGAAGTCTCTCAATAGAAATAGTAAAGAAACTATGAGATTTTTCAATTTTCATGGATTCTCTATCATCTCATATTTTTGGAGCAATGTTTTATAATGTTAGTAAGGAAATTGATGTTAAACTATAAGATGAAGAGAGTACATGAAGAGTCTCACTTTGAGATAGTCCGTTAGCATTTTTGGAGACATAAATTTTATTTCCACATTTTTAAGATAAAAAAATATTATTTTCTTGAGCAACTCTCTCTACAAACACAAACACAAGAAATAGTCCTAGACACTGGCCCTAGCCTTTGGCTTTGGTGCGGGTGGCAACCTTATTTTTTTCCTCTTTCCGTCCTTCTCTTTTTCCTTTTTTTTTCTCTCTCGTATTTCAATTTTCTTCTTAGTTTGTCTCAGTTTTCCTTGAGTTTTGTCTCAATTTTTTCTGTAAGCTTATCTTAGATTTCACTTCATGCCCCTTCCTTCACTTTGTTCCATTTCTGTCCCATCTCTTCACTCCTATTTAGCCCAAGATCTACAACGTTTCCCTTGTTTCCTTCCCCCAACCAACATCCTATTTATTCCTCCATTTCTCAATCTTACATATCCCCTTTCACCACTTTGTTATGTTGTCCTCCACCTAACCAAAGTTGATTTTCATTATGATTCATCAACCACCGCCTTCTGGTTCTCGACTCAATGGGTGTCTTCACGGCTTGTCTTTGGTGACATGCGTTGGTGTTTGGTGGCATCAAAGTGCACATCACACTTTTTGCTTGAATTATGGGAGTGCTTTCTTGCAGGTGGCATGTCCACCCCCATTTTCTGTTTGAATTATTTAGTTTGTTTGGTTCTTGCTTGGTCCTTCTTAGTGGTTATGGCCTTGTGATGGTGCAGCTATTTTGTTGCTTCTGTAATATTCCGTTAACTTTAACCTTGACAGTTAAAATTGACCGGTGTTGACTTTTTTTTCAAAATTCACCCGGGACCCTCCTACGGTATTTCGATGCACTGGTTCCTTTTCCACACTCTTTTTTTTTCAAATTCCAACTATTTAATTGAATTTTACTAATGGGTCTCTATTTTATGTTTAGGTGCGATTACTATTGGCGACCCCGCCTTTCCTAGTTCAAATGGCTACAACCTCGCAAGTAACTATGAGTGGGTCTTTTCGTTTTCACGTTATATGTATATGTGGTTTTCTCCAACATTGCTTTCATATACTATGTTGTGAGATGCTATGTTTAACTTTACAAATAGACCTTTCGTATACTTTATGTTTATAATATTATTTGTGAGCATAAATTTGTGGCATGACATCCTTGCATCTTATCTACTCATTATTAGATGTTCGCACGGTGTCTCTTAGTTATTTCCTTGAGGTTTTACTTCGCCTCAAAGTTTCCAAAAATATCTGGAATGACAATGTTAGTGTTAAAAGTGCTAGCACTCAACAGAAGAGTATCTGTGGGATAGTCACTTTTGGTCCCTAACAGCACTAATCTTTCAAATGTAGTAGTTGTAATCCTGGACCTTCAAAAGAAAAATCAAATTCCAGTAAACCCCATTCTAAAGTTGGTTAACACAATTCTCATTCCTGAGCTTAGGGCAGCTTCACAAATAATAGTTTCCAAAATCACTTCCAATGCAGTATCCGTCACTAAGGTGTGTATGGGCATGGGAGTACAAATTGTTATACCTATGGTTAGCAATACCATAAGTTATAGTTAGTATCCCTAGAAATGACAAAATGATTTTACAGGAGCAGCCTTCCTAGAAACCGTACTTACTCATCCGAACATGTCGTAGGTAGTAGCCAACCTAGGTTACACTATTTGCCACCAGAATGGCAATGTCAGGTATCTAGGAACTGTCAATTAGTATCCAAGCGGTATGATTTCTTTATATTGAAAACACAATGCAATATAAGGGTATCATACCTCATTTCCAGGATGCTGGTTCACATTCTCATAGAGGCAAACAGTATTAAAATACTAGATAAGTGTTAGGTAACAGCAAAACCATCAAAAATGCTAATAGAGGCAATTAGGGCCAAAGGAATCAAATCACCCTCCATGTAGGAGAACAGTAAACCCATGGCAATGTCAACCATATCACCCTCCTAGATGACCAAAACGATCCCGACCTAATCATGAGTACATTATTAGGACACTTTCGCTAGGGTCTTGATTGATCTGAGCACCACCATTCAGTCATATCACTCTTGTTTACTCGTCATAAGACAAAGTTTGTTACATATAGCCCTGATGTAGTGAATGCATCATTCCCTTTACCAATCCAATGACACCAGTTAATCCCTAATGCAGTGAATGCACCGTTCTCATTACCAATCCAATGACACTGGTTAATCTTACTTTGTTAGAAATTGTGGACTTCACGTGATCTTAAGAATGGATTGACTACATCACAAACATACCCAGGTGGAGCACCTACTGAAAGTTGTCATTTCCGATGACCAATTATCCCTGTGGTGTCAAACATCAGAAACTAAAGCATGAGTTAATCCTCACCACAAAGGTGAAACAATTATTGAGAAAAGTTGTGAGGTCTATTAGCAGGTGTTATAGAGAAAAAAGGCAGTATGGTACGATTTGAGGATGTACATTCTTGACGTCAGTTTCCAAGATCTACATAGGATACCACCAAATTGAGAGGTGGAGTACTCTTTCGATGTACTTCCAGGTATAACACTTGTTTTCCTTAAACCTTCACCATAGAGACCTCTTATCCCATTCATAAAGATGAAAGACCAAACCTTAAGATTGCACACTGTTTACGAGTAATTCAATTTATGACAATTAAAAATCGTTGATCCATGTCTCGAATTGATGGTCTTTCCGACCAACTCTATAAAGCCCAAGCTTTCTTCGAGTTTAATCTGAAGTCTGGTTACGATTAGCTGAAGATCACAAAGGTCCAAGACTCAAGACTTGACATGGACATTATGAATTCTTTGTGATGT
This sequence comes from Malus domestica, assembly GCF_042453785.1. Lineage (NCBI taxonomy): Eukaryota > Viridiplantae > Streptophyta > Magnoliopsida > Rosales > Rosaceae > Malus > Malus domestica. The sequence continues at coordinate 17,442,231 of NC_091670.1, forward strand.
CATGAGGGTTGACGAACGCTCCAATATCGTTCATAAACCTGACGGATCGGGCATTCCGCCCATATCCCGACAAATTCATGATAGGATTATCGATAACATCCTTGTTTACTCCAACAACAAAGTCAAACTTTCTAAACATCGACAATCAGTCCTGATCGATTTCAGAGAGAATTAGCTTTACAATGAATTTAACAATTGCCATTTCTGTTTAGATTAAGTTTCTCTTGAGACACATAATCTCAATAGATGTCATTCTTGTCATTCCCAAAAAGATTGCAGTTGTAGAAAATTGAAAATTCTCACAAAGTGTTGTGAAATACGAGATTTCCTTGGTCTTTTCAATTACTTTTGGCGGGTTGTTAACGATTTTTTGGCTATAGTGTTTTTCCTCACAAGTTGACCAAGAAGAGTCAATTTAGTTTGAGACGTTGAATGTGAATAAGTTTCTAACCCGGTCGTACAAACTTAGTAGCTGACACCTTCGCTAGAAGAGCCTTTTAACTAAATGCACCTTAACCTAAATATCCCATTTCAGTTAGAACTCATGAATGCTGATGTGACGTTACTTACAAATCATCAAGATACCTCCTTAGCTAATTTCCAAGTTCAACCTGTATATTTTTTACTTGAGATGAAAATGGAGATTGTGTCGTCAGTAAGCAAAAATCTGATCTTTCAGCAAGTCAATGTAGAAAGAAAGAAATTGTTCGAGTTGTTGCAGTCACTTTTTGTATCCGAAGGGAAATTGAAGGATATCACTATGGACTTTTTGTACGAGTCACCTTGTACACATGAATACTATAATGATGTTTTAGTGATTGTCGACTGAATCACTAAGTCAACGCATCTTCTACAGGTCCACGAAGACTTCCCTCTAGACCACTTGGTAGAATCCCTCATTTTAGAATTTGTCAGATTCTTTGGCATCCCGATTAGGATCATTTCTGACCGTGATCCCAGTTTCACTTCCAAGTATTGGAAGGCATTCATGTCAACCTTAAGTGCTCGTCTACCCTACATCATTGTGTGTCATTCTTAGACGGACATACAATTTGAGAAAACCGACCAAATACAAAAGATGCAAAGATCTGCAATTCTTCAATCCTTTGACAAACACCCTATTGATTGAGTCTTTACATTTGGTGATTGGATATCTCTAAAGCTATCATGGTAGCGAGACGTTGTGAACATTGATATGGGGGAAAGTCTAATTTCCTGCCTATCGGATTGAATTAAACTACCAAACGAGTTGAAGAGGTTATACACCGACTCGACTGATCGCCACACAAGTGACATTCAAAGTGCACATAGCCCTATTTTCTTGAATTATGGGAGTGCTTTCTCGCTGGTGGCATGTCTACCCCCATTCTCTATTTGAATTATTCAGTTCGTTTAGTTCTTGCTTGGTCCTTCTTGGTCGTTATGACCTTTTGATGTTGCATCTGTTTTTGTTACTTAATATTCCGTTAACTTTAACCCTTGACCGTCACAGTTGTCTAGCGTTGATTTTTTTTTTTTAATTTTCCCAAGACCCCTTCTAAGGTGTTTCGGCACGTTGGTTCCATTTTCGCACTCCGTTTTCCAAATTCAAATGTTTTAATTGAGTTTTACTAATGAGTCTCTATATTATGTTTATGTGCGATTACTATTGGCAACCCTGCATTTCCTAGATAGAACGGCTACGACCTCGCAAATAACTGTGAGTGGGTCTTTTCATTTTTATGTAAATATATGTATATGTGGTTTTCCCTGACGACTACTTTAATGTACTATGATGTGACATGCCATGTTTAGCTTTACAAATAGACATTTTGTACACTTTACGTTTATAATATTATTTGTGAGTATTAAACTTGTGGCATGACATCCTTGCATATTATCTGCTCATTATTACATATTTGCACAATGTCTCTTAGTTATTTGTATTGTCCTGGCCAAGGACCAGCTTCACGTGTATGTTCACATGCACTTTTTGAGTTCGCTTTGGATCCAGAGTTGCCAGCTTGTCCCTAGGTTAGATGATTGGACTCGTATGTGATGCGCTTAGCGCCAACTTCACGTGATGTAGTACTAGAACATAAACAACTCTCACTAGTTTCTCTTTTCTCTCTAGCCTGGCTCACTGGTATTTTTTGTTGCATCTCTCTTCTTTCTTTCCCTTTTTTGTATCTCTTCCTTCTTTTCTCTTTTCCTTTCCTTCGTATGTTTCTCACCTCACTACTTTCCTGTATTCTTCAATCTTTTATAGGCAAAAGTCAAGACCTAACAAACGCATCACATGAGTTATTTTAATATATTAATGGGAACCAAAGTCATCAAGTGAATAGTAAACATTAATTATCTTCCAAAATCTTCGTCCATACTACCTTTTCAGTGGGCATTCACACCGCTTTTATAACAAAAATCAAACTGTGCATTGGTGGGGACATATGGTGCATGTTACATGATTCTTAGGTTGGTATGTTGTTGTCTTGGTGAGTGAAAGAGTAGGTGTTTGAATAAAAATTCATTTTTGCTTCAATTAAAACTTAAAAGAAATCAATGTAAGGCTCCCTTGTAGTACACGTCATATTTGTTGAATATTTGAATCCACTTGAGATTCTCTTCATCTTCCTTGTTCATGAAGTGTTTATATGCAATGTACTTGCCTTATGTAACTGTTGATCCTAAAAACTACTTAGCCTACGTGGCGCGCAGGTCGAGTAATTAATAAGCTAACTACATTCTTCAGTTGAATGCGGGGCGTGCCAACTTGTCCGCCGAGCTTAGCCGGGGAGTAAAATGAATGTTGATGTGGCGTTGGGCATACTGTTGACTTCTTAATCTCGCGGTTGCGGCTGAGGAAGGAACACATCTCAGCCTTTGGGTTCTAGACGCCTGAAGATAAAGCTGCTAGTTCTGCGAAGTTCAATATCAAATTCGGCTTTCAATGTAGTAACCTGGTAACACCTCACTTCGCCGAGAAGGCTAATGAGATGACTTCTTCCAACAAGGACTTGGAAATCCTTGTTGATCGAGACTTGGATATATAACCAGTCGGTCTCGAAGCAGTGTTATTTATCCAAACTGAAGGTGCTCCTCCTCGGCTGGTTCTATGGCTCTAATGCTGTTTATCCAAACTGATGACGAAGATGTTTCTGGTTGCCTCCACGGTGCTATTTATCCAAACTGAAAGTGTGTTGGCGGGAAAAAGAAAAAAAATAAGAATCTCAAGGTCTTTGAGAAGTTGTTTGCGCAAGGCAGTTATATGTTGATTTGGAGGGGCTCTTGCACGTTGCACAGTGCCTCATATTTACAGCAGTGAAGTAGCTAACCCATGCAATTCCAGCCTAAAGCAAATCACTCCTCTAAGATAGCTATCACATAAGCCTTTGTCATCATCTTGATATCCTGGAATAGTTGGCAACTGCATTTTCCTTGTATCCAGACCAGATACACTAGTCTTCTGATAAGGCTCGTATTTAGAATTGTTGCCAACTTCAAATTCCTAGCACCACGTGCCATATCTTATCACCCATTCACCAGATCATCTACGATTCTACATGCATGAATTGCATGGAAAATGGTCTCCTAATCCCCTACGTACATGCATGAATCCAGTCCTTTTATCTCCAAACCCACGTGCACCACTTGGAATGTGTGCAACATCAGGATTACTACTTGGTGATACTCATCACCAATCATGTTTATCAAATCCCACTTGTAGCTTTATCCCATTATGATGATGATCAACAAATCCCTCTATTATCCAAAATACAACCTGCATGCATGGTTTTCGGCTATGGAATACGAATTCAGTCCTTATCTTCCTTTATCCCAAACCAATTGGATCGACTAATAATTAATTTTAATAGAATACCATGCACAAGTCAACTCTATAAACGCCAAAGATATTTCCAAAGTAATTACTATAACAGTAATTACAATTTACAACAAAGTTTCTTTCCTCTCCGAAGTCATCCAACGACTTCAATACAACGGACCGATAGGATAAAATCGGGTTCAAACAGTAACGGATAAAACGAGTGTTAGCGGATGATGAACAAGCCGTCATCAAAAGCACAACCTAGAGGCGGTGTCTCCGACGACATCTCGTTTGGTAGGTCCTCCAAATTTCGGAAGAAGAAGCACTTTTTCAAGGTCATGAATTCAGCTGTTTGTAACAAGTTCTCAATCGGAGGTTCATCCTCATTCAATCGGACGTTCATCCTCATCCTCTTCACAAAACCATCGTACGTTTGATTAATGTGGTTCCACCGATAGACTTCCTTTCACGCTTTTTAGCCTTTCGCTTTCTACATTGTAATCTCTAAATGAACCGGCCAAATGAATTTAATAATTTCAATTGGGATAGTCATCCTTGCCTCCAAAACTTGAAGCAATGTATGATTTAATGAAGACAAAAGAAACAGCAGCATATAATTAGTTCAGAAATTTGGTAAGGCATGCCAGCGGTGGTATATTAGATTGAAGAAAAAGGATGACTAGATGCACCAAATTTAGCCCCTTTCGGATTTTATTATTATATCCAAGTTCTTGAACTACTTTTTCGCACTTTCTCGGATGCGAGATCAACGTCCTAGTTTGCAACCCTCTAAATTAAACATGTGTCTAACAAAACCATTCAAATGGTCACTAATATACTGATTGTAGTAATTTAAACGACCTATGGGACGGGTTGTTAATGTTGGATTTTTTAGGCCCATTTAATTGTGCAGACCTAAAAAGAAGTCACGAGAAGCCCTAAAAAGATCAAGAAGCCCAAAGCCTAAGGGGCTTAGAAGAGAGCGCTCCCGAGTGCTGAAGCCAATTTCCTGTAAGCTCAACTCGACCAGGACATATAAAGAGTTTTCGACCGGTGGGAGGCACATGAGCAGACTGACGGCTGTATTGGAAATTTGTCCTAAGATGAAACGTAAAGATAGTCGGAACGACACTCATACAGGCAAGGTTGGATAACCAAGGGCGAGCGGGACACTCGGCATGCATCATTTTGACATAGTGTAGCATTTTGGCTTTACACATGTCATTTCATTGCTGAATGTTGGCTTGATAGGTCAAAGGGTGTCAGAGGCCTAGTCTACATAGGTGACACATTAAATGTCAAGTTGGGGAGACCCAAGGCTGGGAGGTTCATTGAGGGCCTATATAAAAGGGTGGGGGTCTGATGAAAAAAAGAGAGAAAGAGTTCATGTATTAGCCAAGCGCTATTTTAGTCTTGTAATCAATTAAATCCAAGTAAAATAGTGGAAGTAGCCTAATTTTAAGGGGTGAACTACTTACATCTTTATGTTCATTTCATTTCAGCCCATATCCCAAACCCACCAAGGGTTCAATATTTTAATTTGTTAACCTACAAATTTTGAGCGTTAACACGGGTGACGGTAATAGCTCAACAGAGGATCCTCTCCGGATCTTCTTTATCCTCACATCCTATCCATTCATTGTATATTGTGCGGCCAACTTTCGTTAGATCATGTTTGTGTTTAATTTTAATAAAAAAAATTCAAAATGATTTCTAACCGTACAAAGTATCCCTAAGAAGATCCGGATGGGATCCAAATCCTAGCTCAACATCTATTGCACGGATGACGTCATTGAAACTATATCTTAGGTCCTTTTACTCAATCCATTTGTTACTCCTTTTGCTTACAAATCATATATAAATAGCGTTATTACATTGCATGAAAATCGGAGATTACTCTATTTATAAGGTGGTAAAACACGAAAATCTGCTATAGTATGGTGTAACCTAACCCTATGTTGTCTAATTATAAAATTAAGAGGTAAAAATCATATATGATTAGCAACTTAACATAATATATTCAAATAGTCTGTCTTAATCATAATATATAATTTTCTATGTAGACTTCATGAGGGGGATCAAACTTTGAAGTCAGCGACAATAAAATTAACTTAATAAACAGAATCAACATATAAAAGGTTTCAATCAAATTAACAGAGTCCATAAACCCGTCATCAATTAATTAGAGATTACCCCACCTCGGTTTCAACCACGTGAAAAAGAGAGATAAAAAGTCAACACATCGTAACGTGATTAGGGTTTATTTTTCATCAACACAAAGATCTAGTGCATTAGGGCAAGGCATGTTAGGCCCATTGGATCAAATCCCAAAAGCGGCATTCAGTTCATTGAAATGCCTCGTCCCCAAACCATACGACCAAATGAAAACAGAATCCCACCAAAGACGTAGTCATTAGTCATACACCAACAAACACCGTATCAATAATTAGGTTCAAGGTTCCTGGTCCAAACGCACCTTAAAAGAAGTAACGCCGTGAAATTAGATAGTGTACTTCAAAGGGAAGCATGAGAATTGGGTTCTGAGGGTCCAAAATGCTGGAGGTATGCATCAGCCAACATGTGACCCAACTGAACCTGGGATTTGGTGGTGAGATGCAGATGATCATCTTTGAGCTCCAATCCCTTGGCATCCACGCACACGACGTTTGGGATTTCCATTCCCAATTGGGCCTCCCTCACTTTCTCCATATACTTGTTGTCTCCGGACACAATAGCTACCTGTAAACAAAGTATTAATATCATTTTTAACCGTCTCTAAAATAAAAAACGTATCAATAGCAATATAAAAGAAAGAAATTTTAAATTTGATCAAATTATATTACGGTCTAATAGTATTCCTCTTCACTGGTTAGTGAGAGGTTTAGATTCGATTCTCACCAAAGTTCAAATTTGAACCACATTATTATTAGCATAGTGTGAGGCTAAGCCCAACCCCTCCCATTAGGGTAGAAAATAATAATTTACCATGTGAGTTTGTAGCATATTCAAAGGAAAGGTCAAATAATGAACACTAAATTTCAATTTGATGATCTAATATGTTATTTTATATTTTAATATATTAATTTTTCAAATCATAGTAAATGCTAAAGGAAATATAAATAGATACACTTGTACCAAGCATTTAATGCAAGGCTAGGGTAGGGTAGCTCAAAATTAAATGAAAAAAAAAACTAAAATAATTATTTGGCATAGAATTTTGAGGAACCACATCAACTTTTGGCAGAGGGGATGGAATGAAATATAAATCAGATGCTCATGTGCTAATTTCGTTGGAATTACGGACAAAATCAAAACTATTGCGTTTGAAATGCAATGGTTAGTAACTAAATGATATGCTTATAAAATGGCCATCAATGCAAAAGACTGAAGAATAATTTACAAGCTCTCCAACCTGGATAATTGGAAGCCAAGGCAAATCAAGATCCTGGCGCACATTCTCAATTAGCTTCACCATGTTCCCCTCGTACGCATCCGCATCATGCTGCGTCGACGTGTCACTCTCCCCTTGGTACCACAACAACCCTTTCATCTCACCCCCGCCTTTCACGCTCTCCCTCGCCCGCTTCACCATACTCTCGTACAAGTGCTCCCCACGCGCCCACTCCTTGATCGCCGTCCCGCCCACCGCGCACGGCACGAGCCCCACCTCCCCCGCACACTCCCTCACCTTGTTCGCGAACGCCATCCCCGGGCCCACGCCGCAAACCTTCTTGGCGTCAATGTCGGCGTGTAGCGGCTCACGCGCGGGCACCCACCGGAGATGCGCGTCGAGGCGGTGGATGGACGGGTGGGGCTGGCACTCCGACGGAACGACGCCGTCCCATTGCTGGCGATTGTGGTGGTGGTGGTCCCTGAAGACGCCGCCGCGGCCGGCCATGTTGCTCTGGCCGGATAAGATGAAGATCTGTTTGGCGTCGGGGGTTAGGGAGTCCATCCTGGCTCGGTCGGTGTTTGGTTCGTTGTAATCTGAGGGCAGATGAACCGTATTTGTCTTGGAGTTGGTCCAAAATGTCAAGGTAGTAAATAAAGGGGGTTTATCTATGAATTAAAAAACACGAAAGAAAACATCCATTGAATTGAATACTTGGTAGTTCAATAAGCAGGAACATTGTACAAGTATCTAAACTACATATTACGCATTAACAGAAGGATTTTTATCACAAATGGTTCTTAATGTTGATCAAACTCATTATTTTGGTTTTTCACTTTTAAAATCAATCAATAACGTCTCTAACATTCACTATCACACATCAATTTGGTCATTCCGTTTAGATTCCGTCAATTATTCTATTAGTTTGTATGTGGGACAAACAAATCCAATAAAATTGTGACACCTGGATTACACTAAAGAAGGATTTTTACCACAAATAGTCTCTGACATTGATCAAACTCCTCATTCTGGTCCTTGAGTTTCAAAAATCGATAAATGTGGTTCTTAACTTTCACTATCACACATCAATTGAGTCATTTCTATTAAAATTTCGTCAATATTTTTTTGTTAGTGTGCTGATGTGGTCTCACCATTCCAATCATATGGCGTCAAGTGAATTAACTATAAGAAACTATTTTTTTAGAGTGACGTATTCCATGCTGGCATTTCTCTTGCATCCCACAATTCTAATTGGGAAATAAAATTCAATCTAAATTCGATAAAATCGAATCCAAATTCAATTCAAATTTGATAAGATCATAACTAACTAAAGATAATGAGGAGTGAGTTTTGGGAGGTCAAGAGCTTTAATGGTGTCATGATGCCTTCCTTTTTTTTTTTAGCATACCTAGATGAAAACGATGATGCCTTTTTTTTTCTTTTAGTTTTAGTTTTTAATTTCTTATTTTACTTTTAGTTTTAAATCTTTAAAAAAAATTATAGTTAATCCATGTGGCGCCATATGATTGAATTAATGGGACCATATTGTCACAGCTCGTCCAGAAGTAAATTATCGATGACGTGAATTGAATATTTTACCCTTGGATGTGAACGTTGTGGTGTGTTATGCATGTAGATGGGGATTCAAACTTGCATTTTTTTTCCCTAATTTTTGGAAGAAATTAGAAAGGAATTTTTGTGGTTTTGGTTGGTGACCCACGTGGACCACACACACACACAAACTCTCATTCTCTCTTCTCTCCCGTGCTCTCTCCCTCGGACTCACTCTCTCTCTCTCCTTCCCTCACGTACGAACGAACGCCAAACTCACACTTCAAGCATGGATCGACGTCAAGAAGGTAAGATTCAAACTCCTTGCATGTCCCTGAGTTCGAATATGTCATTTTTAGTACTTGAAACCTTGAAAAGCCTGAGAAACCATAACCTCCGATTTGAGGTACTATTCATGCAAACGTAAAATCTCATGTTTTGGGGGATTTCAAGCTTATAGGTAGCTTACGGAGGTCCTTACGAGGCTAGGAGTGGTTCATTGGAAAATTTTGGACGTCGGAATAACAAGAGCGACGAGTTTTAAGTTTGGCCGGAATATAGAAGCTTTTTCCGACGGGTTTCTGGCGATTTCAGGGCTCGACTCAGGTATGGTTTGATTCGTCTTGGTGAGATCTTTAAAATGATTCAAATTTCATAAAGTTTGGTGTTGAAATGAGGTAGAAATTAGGGTTAGAAGTTTTTCCAGAAATCGGCGAACAGTTTCCGGCATCAAGTGACTCGTCGGGGAAGAAGGAGCATATTCCGTCAGTTTGAACGGAATATGCTAATGGTGTAAGGTAACGCCGTTAATTTTTAGACGGAATATTCCAGATTTTAACGGAATATTCCCTAACGCCGTTACTGCCACTGTCAGTGTGCCAAGCACATGCCTGCACGTGGGCGGCGCATCTGGCTGTGCCTTGGCCTGCACGTGGGTGGTCGGAAAATTTTTCTAAAAATATGGGGATGTTCGTGGAGTTGTGTAAATCACGTTGGTATATTCAAACATCCCATTTGAGCATTGTATGAGAAGTTATTAGTTAGTTTTGGTTAGGTGCTTTAAATTAACGTTTATTCAGTTAATTCGCATATAGGTGAGACTTATCCCGAGGACGAGCACAGTCAAGGGTGACTCGGGGGCTACGACCCTTCGACATACTAGTGAGTGGGCTTTTGATTTTCAGTATACCCTTATATACTTGATATTTTCTCAGAAAATGCATTTAAATGAAAATATGCCTTGAATGTCATGCATATAGATTTATATTTTGTAATTGCTAGTATATGATGCATAATATATAATTGTGGTGCTGTGGACGCTCAGGTAAGTACCAAGTGAGTTATGTTTGGTTATGTGAATCATCGATGATGTGATATGTGATTGAGAAACATTGAGCTCATAAACCTGCACCTAGAGTGGTTATGATTTAGCTAGAGATATGGCACAGGCCTGTTATTGATGTCACCTCCCGCACCATATGCTCACATTGGATCCAATTTAGGTGTACAGTCTTGTCGTACAGACCATCATAGGTGGTTCCGACTCGTAGGTGACTAACGATTTATCGCCCAGCTATTATGAGAGATTAGTATTGAGCATAATTATATTACACCCAATATTGTCATACAGACCTTCTCATTGGTTCCGACTCGAGTTCAGTAGAGTGCCGTATAGGTCCTCGTAGTGACTCCGGCTAGATTTGACTATTGGGTTATGAATTCAGCCGTACAGACTTCCATAGGGGTTCTGGCTAACATGATATATCTCCATGAATTTATTCTCTCTTGAATTACTTACTCTGTTATATATTGGCATGTCATACTTATGATTATGAATATGTGAAGCATGATTTGAATTGATATATTTTCATATATATTTATGCATATGTTTATATTCTACTTCTGGGAAAATTTATACATGTTTTACAGCGAGAGGTTAAAACTGTTGAGAAATGAAATGGTTTTGTAAAACATTTGTTTTTGCCCACTCACGTTTTCTGTTTTGCGCCCCTCCAGTTTTTAGGTAGACTGTTGTTGGTGGCGTACAAGGATTCCGACGGTTCTGACCTATTAAAATAATTGTAGGACATCTTATGGTACTGTATAATTAGTACTTGTCCTACTGGACTGCACCTAGACTTTCTATGCTCTGAATAGGAGAATTTACACTTGTATTTCACTCCTAGCACTTCCTGTTTAATAGTGCACATTAGTAGCTTTCAGTTTTAATTTAGTCGTATATTTCTTATCTTAATTGCTTCCACACTGTGCACATGGCTACGTCACCCTCACGTGACGGCCAGCATGCCTCGATTCCAGTCGGGGTGTGTCAATATTGTCACACTTGCATAAAACATTGACGAAATTTTAACGGTATGACTAAATTGATGTGCGGTAGTGAAAGTCAAGGACCAAATTTATTGATTTTTGAAACTCATGAACCAAAATGAGGAGTTTGATCAATGTCATGAACCATTTGTGATAAAAATCATTCTTTTCTGTAATTAATATGTCACCATTTTATTGAATTTGTGGGTCCCACATACAAACTAACGTAATAATTGACGGAATATAAATGGAATGACCAAATTAATGTGCGGTAGTGAATGTTAGGGACAACATTGATTGATTTCGAAAGTTATGGACCAAAATGATGAATTTGGTCAATCTCAGGGACCGTTGGTGATAAAAACTCTTAATATAACTTTGTTTGTCAATTAAAAAATAGTGAAAATACTATTTAGTCTTCTATCACAAAAAATTAATTAGGGCAATAACGTAAATTTACAAAACAAAATTTTATTGTTTACTAATTTTAAAAAATTAAAAAAATAATAAATAAATTAAACCTCTCTCCCTCTCCCCCCACTCCCACCTTCTTTCTCACTCTCTTCCTCTCTCTCCTGCAATTTTAAAAACAAAAATAAAAAATTTCATACACACTTTGTGTGTGGGCATATACTAGTTAAATTAAAAAGTAAACATAAAAAAATAAAAAAATAAACCAGGAATCCGTCAAATCCATTCATATAGAATGAGAAGAGAACAATATACGAAAAATTATTTGTACCACGTTTACAAATTGCATTGTGAATTTGTTGACTCTAAAACCTACCAAGCTTACGTGGGGCATAGACCGAGTAACTAGAAGATAATTACGTTCTTCTGATGAATGCAAGCATGCCAACTTTTGGTAGAATTAATGTGGTGGTGGTGTAGAGCGCGCTTCTGACTCTTATATCTGAGCGATAAGGAACACGTATGTCTTGGCCTTGGGTTCTAAACCCTGAAGACAACGTTGCTAGTCATTGTGAAGTTCACATAAGGTCCGGCTTTCAATGTGCCAAACACTCAAGTAATCTAGTAACACCCCACTTCGCTAAGAAGGTTGATAAGATGACCTTTTTTAATGAGAAGACCAAGGACTCTTTAGTTGCTGATACTTAGATAGCCAAGTATGAAGTGGTGTTGTGTCGAATTTGAAGCAGTGTTGGGCTGAATTTGAAGCAATGTTGTTACTCCAGACTAAGGATGCTGCTCCTGATTCTATAGCTCCAAAACCGTTTATTTCTGAAAGTATGAGAGAGAGGTTTGTGTAAAGTGGCATTTGTGTGTGGAGTTGAAGGTCTTTTTCACATTGCAAAGCGTCTTGCATTTAGAGAACTCAAATTGCTCAGCCATGAAATAAAGTATCCCAATTCCACTCTAACGTGATAAAAGAAGTAGGATTCTCTCCCCTCTCCTTCTTTCCACATCAAAATTTTGTGTTAATTTTTTAATAGGGAAGAGAATGAGAATAAAAGGGAGAGAATAAAAAAATAATGAAAATAAAAGCGAAAAGAATCCTACTAAAAATCCTCTTGGTAAACATTCCTCCGCCTTAATCAGCCAAAGTCGGAATTTGTTGGCGCAGTGTCATACCCTTTTCTGATTTTTGCAGCACCAATATATTCCAAATATTGGGACCAGGATCCTCTCCTGAGCAGTTCCCTAGGGATCCCGCAATCATATCCGTTCATTGTATATCGTGCGGTAAGAAATTATTTAAAATTTAAATTTTAAAATTCAAATATGCATAGTACTTAACGAAAACTAACCGCACGATATAAAATGAACGGATAAGGTTGCGGGATCCCTAGGGAACTGCTCAGAAGAGGATCCTGGTTCCAAATATTGTACCTAATCTTTAAAAGGGAACTTTAACGAAAAGAACCTGGTACTGTTCACTTTAATAAAAAACCATATTTTTACACTAAAAAGTCAATCCTGGTATTATTCACTTTACCCTTTATTTTGTCCTTATCATTAAAACTCAAAGTTTTCAAGCCATTTTCATTAGTTTTCCTATCTTTTTTAAATGCCTAAACAAAAGTCCACGTGGACCTTCGTAGTACAAATTTTCATGCACCAATGAAATTCCAGAATGCATCATCATCTAAACTTCCATGCGGATATCACCTCATACTCAAACCCCCACACTAATTAAGCAAAAGTTCCGCACCGAAAATATATAACAATTGTACTACAAATACGAAAATCTTTTCGGTGTGAATGTAATATGGATCTGGCTTCTTTGTCCTCTCAATTCCCAATACATTTCCATCTCTTCTTATTTGTACGTTTACGGTTAATTTACATTAACATTTTATATCATTATTATTTTTTGTTTTATTATCTCTATAAAAAAATCAATATAAAATGTTGTTATGGCTTAACCGTGATCGTACAAAATAGAAGAGAATAAGAGTGTATTTGAACTGAAAGGGCAGAGAAGCCAGGTCTACGTAATATATGCGCGTAATTGTTGCATTATCTAGATAATGTGGTCCCTCTAATTTTACTTTTTTGGGGAAGAAGCATCGCTGTCTTGCTATAAGCCAGACTAGCTAGCAAAGGCAGAGGAGTATGGCTTGTCAATATTAAGTACATGAGAGATTTTTTAATTTGATCAGAATACAATGTGCTAAATCACGTGTTTATTATACAAATGATAAAATATGTATATTAAAAAATTAATAACTTAAAGGCTCGGCCGAACCATTCCTCTTCTAAGTATAAAAATATCGATGTATTCAAAACTTTCCACCACTTATATAATAACACGTAATATACCACTTGTATTCTCTTCACAACGAAAATTTTCTCCAAGTATACGGATTCTCTGGGCTCTACTGTTTCAGCTTTTTCAAGCAGGAAAAAGATTTTCCAATTTTCAATGGTTCACGTGAAGTTTATTAAGCTCACTGATTTGGAATTTGTAATTAAACAGAGTGTGTAGTGACAGTAGAGACTGAAACAGATGAGGATGCTTTTGTGAGGATTTTAGAGAACTTCACATCCTAGTCGTTCATTGTATATCGTACAATCAGTTTTCATTAGGTACTATTTGTGTTTAATTTTATATTTAAAATTCAAAATAATTTCTAACCACACGATACACGATGAACGGTTAAGATGTGAGAATCTCTAGGATCTCCACAATTTAGATCCAAATGGGATCCAAATCCATTGAAAACAACTTGATTAGTTTAAGAAAACACGATGAGGATGGTCCTCTTTGTGAGTATCCTCATATCATATCCGTTTAACGTACATCATCTGATCAGTTTTAGTCAGATACTGTTTGTGTTTAATTTTAAATAAAAAATTTTAAATAATTTTTTATTTTGAATATGTAATTTCATCTTTATCTCCATTTACATTTGTATAAGGGTAGTGCGAAATACTAAATTTCTAAATCAAATTTATTCTTCTTAACTCCTTTGCATAAATTGCATGATATTATCCCATCCAATCATTTGCCTTATCCATATCCCATGATAAAACCACTCTAGTCAGACGCCATATCCAATCCACACGCTCGCATGCAAACATCGCAAATGAATTGTACTGCTTCCATATCAGAGACATAGTTTGCATTCCATTTACCTCATCTCGCATAAGAAAAAGTCAAGGTAATTTAATACATTATTAAGAAATAATATTATGATTAAAAAGTCATAATATTATCCCTCAACAATATCTAAAAATTATTTTAACAGTTCTCTCATCCATCAATTTAAAATCCTGCTCATTCAACCGTTTTGATTACAACACAAACCGATATTTCAACGGAAACCTAACACTTATCAGCACATAAACACAAGCTACGCCTTTACAATTATGTGAACTTGTAGCTTCTTGACTAACCTAATTGTTATATTTTTTTTAACAAACAATATTATCTACATTAAGAAGTGGAGAATAGGCTAAGCCTCATAATATCTAGTAATAATGTGGTTCAAATTTGCTTTTAACGATAATCAAATCTAAGATCTTTCACTTATAAATAAAGAATAATACTACTATATTGTAATACTAAGTGGCATAAATTATTAAACTATATGAACATTTCTTATGGCTTTTACGCAACGTTCAACTCAACAAAATAAAAATAAAATAAAAGCAAATGCATGCTTAACATAAACAAAGCCACTTTTGTGGGACCTCAACATACATTAGTTTGAAGAAGTGGAACTACTTTTGTCTAGGATTTGGAAGGCTTCTTTCATGGTTGGTCTTTTTTGTGGGCTAAAACTAGCACAACTAAACCCTAATTTCAAACAAGCCAGCAAGGCATCTTCCCTGCCCTCCACCTCAGCCCTAATCGCCAAGTCAACCATTATTAAAATTCGAATTTTCTCCTCCGTCCGCGTACCCGGTGTCCATTGGGCAACCAATTCTCGTTCCGAAGGTATCCTTCCCGTGAGAAGCTCAAGCAAAACTATACCAAAAGAATACACATCCCACTTGGGGTTTGGCTTCAAGTTCTTTAGGGACTCCGGTGCTTGATACGGCGAAGATGCGCTCCCCGCTCCCGCGGATGGCATTGCGCTGGGGCTGCCACCAATTGGGAGCACATCATGTGTACCTTCGCGAGTGGCCATGGATTTTAGGCTTCCAAAGTACCCCCGGGCTGAACCACTAGCTTTTTGACCAATCGTGTTACCTAACACCAGCTTATCAAGGCCGAAATCGCTAATTATAGGTTCCATATCAGAATTTAAAAGAATGTTGCTAGGTTTGATATTTCCATGCACATGTTTCTTCTCATGGATGTACGCCAGCCCCCTTGCAACCCCTCTTGCTATCTTCATCCGAGTTTCGAGAGGTAGATGACACGGCGATGACCCTGATCTTCCTACAAAAAAATTCAAACATGTTTGAGATCAACCACACTAGTACAAGAAATTCATGAGGGATAAGGAACACACTAATTAACCAAAAGTTCCGCACCGAAAACATAGAACAATTGTACTATTGACTACAAATACGAAAGACTTTTCAATTTGAATGTAACATGCGAGCAATTGCCGCGTTATCTAGATAATATGGTCCCTCTAGTTTTACTATTTTGGGGGAAGAAGCATCGCTATCTTGCTATAAGCCAGACTAGCAAAAGCAGAGGAGTAGGGTTTGTCAATGTCAAGTACCAATGTGGACATGGATTCTCTGGGCTCTACTGTTTCAACTTTTTCTAGCAGGAAAATGATTTTCCAATTTTCCATGGTTCACATGCAGTTATTAAGCACACATAATTTAACTAACATACGCCAAAAAGGGAGAGGAAAGAGAGCTTACTGGTGTTGGTGGTGGCAAGGCTGCCATTGGAGACATAGTCATAGATAACAAGCTTCTCATCGTCTCCCCAGTAAAACCCACGAACCCTAACCAGATTCGGATGCCTCACCTTCGCAATGGCCCGCACTAGGCTCTCGAAATCCCTCATCTTCAAAACCCTACACTCTCCTATCCTCCTCACAGCAAGCTCAGTCTTGTCCTCCAGCACTGCCTTGTACACAATGCTTGGGCCACTGGCTCCCAATATATAAGCTGATGCTTTCAGCAGTGTCTCGAGCTCAAGCTCCGGTTGGTCCCCACCTTCTACCGTCACCAAGACGCCGCTTTTCTGAGCCTCCCCGTTCGGATTGTGCAGACCACCTACTGGTCCATTTTTATCATCATGGTCACTGTCTGAGCTTGTTGCCTCTGATTTCTCTTCCCCTTTTATTGTTATGCATGACCATGCTGCGGATTTTGCTGCATTGTGTCAAAGGTATTAATTATCGGTGTCCACAGAAATATCGATAGTATGAAAATACAGAACTACACACAATATCAAGAGTTTGAAAATACAAAAAAGTGCAAAAAATTGATACCAAGAGAATGATATAAAAACTTTGAATGAAATTAATGCACTAAATCGAATCTAATATCGTAAACATTGATGTGATGGGAAGTGATTTTTGCAGTGCTTTTTCTACTCATGTTTTTGTTTTCCTAGGCTTAACTTTCATAAATGAAAGGAGAATTACGCTTTAACGAAAATAGACAAGATATCAATATTGAGAGAAATAATAAAATGTACTAAATAAAATTGTAATCTAATATCAATTCCAAAACTTTTTATTTTTTGGTCAAGAATAAATTTTATTATATTAGAGGTTAGATTAACCACCGACAGGATTTGAACTCATCGTCATCATATAAGGGTACAACATCTTTAAAATGTCACTGCAATCAATTCCAAAACTTAGTGCATACCTTTTTTATCTGGGTCTTGTTTTGTGACAACTTTTGGTTTCATTTCCGGGTCTTTGGCACTACTGCCTCTTGAGTTGAGACTTTTTCTCTTCCTAACGTGGTAGACATAGAGAATGACTAATCCAAGTACAGCTATTCCGGCCAAGTCTCCGACCACAATGCCGGCGATCGTGCCGGGTTTCAGCCCGGTCTGCGATTGATTCCGAGTCCCATTTGCTCCCCCAGAAATGTTCGTTTCTGGGCCGTTATCAAACGTTCTGGGAATGGCAGCAATCGCCGGAGAAGAACTGGTACTAGTTGCCATATTCGGCGGTGTGGACAGAGTAGAAGGAATGGGACAGAGGGTCTTCAATGGCTTCCCACAAAGCTCACTGTTTCCTGCAAACTGCTTTGTTTTCTGACTGAGCAGAGCCGGCGAGTCGGGAATCGGTCCGGTCAAATTGTTGAAGGAGAGATCAATGGTGGAGTTCTCCGAAACCCTTTTCACGAAACCAACAGGAATTTTTCCAGAGATTTTGTTGTAGGAGAGGTTCAAGTAGCGCAGGTTTTCGCCGCCGAAGTCGAGAGGCAGAGTCCCGTTGAGGAGGTTGGAGGAGAGATCTAAAACCTCAACGGAATTAAACCCAGCTGGGAGATTTCCGGTAAAGTAATTACTCCTCAGAGAAATTATGGTGAGGTTTTGTAAAGAGGTGAGATTTTCTGGGATGTCTCCGGCCAAGTCATTGCCGGAGACGTTGAGAAACTGGAGGCTTTTGAGGCCCGAGACGAACTCATCCGGCAGGTCGCCGGAGATGAAATTGTTGGAGAGGGAGAGGACCTGAAGCTCTGAGGCATTGAAGAGGGTGACAGGCAGAGACCCATTGAAGAAATTGTTGGAAAGATCGAGTCTCTGGAGGTGTTGGAGTGAACCCAGCTCGGGTGAGATTGAACCCACCAGGTGGCTGTTGGGGAGGACTAAGCTGGTGACTCTGAACATGTCTGGGGTACCTGGGTTTCCCAGCTGGGTGCACGTGACGCCAATCCAGGAACATGGGGTTTCGTCTTCGTAGTTCCAGTTGTCAAGGACTGAGAGCGGGTCGCTGATGATTGAGTACTTGAAGGAAAGCAGCAGAACCCCATCTGAGTTGAGAGCAAATGCTGAGGGAAGAAGAAGAAGAACAAGAAGAAGAAGAGGAAGAAAAATGGAAGCAACCCTCCACCAGGTCATGATTGTTTCTTGAGCTGGGTGAAGATGAGCATGCTGGGTTTAATGGTTTATGGAGGTAGAAAAAGGGTTGAGAGAGAGAGAGGGAGAGAGAGATGGTGGCCAACTGCAGGTTGTTGTTTTGGTCAACAAATCTTAAAGGGATTAAGGAAACTGAGAAGTTTGGGGTTTAGAGAAAAAGAGAAAAGATGGTTTTGATTCTGTTCTTCTTTCTTTCTGCCAACTCTGAGGGAGAGTTTGGTAGGAGAGGAAAGCTAAGAGGGAATCTTGTTTCATGTAGGGCGGAAGACAAGCAAGTGAGATGGAGCCCATACTGTATTTTACACATGAGTTTGGGCTCGTTTGGATATGCTTTTAAAATTGTTGAAAGCGCTTTTTGAATACCAAATGTACTTTTAAGTGCTTTCAACAAGAAGCACCAATTATGTGCTTCTTACAAGAAGTATTTTAAGTGTTTTTTCAGGATTTACTTGCATTTTTACTAAAAATTAGTTCCAAAAACATTTTCATCAAAAACGCTTTTAGCTATTTTAAAAACACATCTAAATGAGCTTTTAAATTCTACCATCATGTTTGGGTATTCACATGGAAATTTGATCTAATTGGACTGCCTTGGCACTTTTAACCACCACGGATTGTCTAGTAGTTGAGGATGAATTCTAGGTCTGCATTTCATACAGCACATTTTGGGTTCGATTCGTGGCACTGGTGAATCACACAATGGTGGTCAGGGGAGGTTGAAATGCATCCACGAGTCTTTTTGGGCCCTGAAAGGGTGGACTGCTATGGTGAAACTATCAATTGGTCCTTTTTTTTTGAAAAAAAGAAAGGAAAATGGAAAAAGAAACGGGGAATGACTTGTATAAAATGAGAATGTCAAAGGGGAAAGGGATTGTGACTACCCGTCCCTAATTTTCCTATGTAATTTATCCCCTAGTATGTGTTGACGATTATGCCCTTGTTGGCAAGTGACGTGGACGCGTTTATTTCCCTTAAATTATTTATTTCCTTGTATCGCATTTAAATTGTGCACGCTAATACGAGTCAGTATAGATTTAAAAGTGTAAAAATATCTACTTCGGATAAATTTCGATTTCCTTTTACTGTAGGAAATCTGAAATCCCATCCTTTGGATTCCCTTTTTATCCTACCCGTGCATCCCCTTCATTATTTATTCAACCAATCCCATCTATCCCTACACTCTAGCAACCAATCATCCCATGCTCTCCCTCCTTTCTGTAACCAATCAGAAAAAGGAAAGAAAAAAAAAGGACCTCTCTCTCTCTCTTCCTTCTCTCCCTCGCCAAGCTCTCCTTTCTTCTCTACAAGCTCATCAACTCTCTTCACACCTGTAAACGTGACAAACAAATTACACTATCATTCTCATCTCGATCCCAGGAACTCAACCATACCCCTGGTTCACGTGTTGACTGAGTTTTGGTCATCCAACTCGGAAGGTTCAACTCGGCAAGTTCGATATAACGATTTTCAGGCCATTCACGGCTTAGGTAAGCCTCGAGAAACCCTTAGAACCTTAATTTCAATTCTATGGGTTGATATTGAACCTTTGTTTGTGTTTTGAACGTTTGGTTTTACCCAGAAAACTCGAGAAGAAAATCTGCACGTTTTTTTTTTCAGTCAAGACCGTGACCATTTGGTCACTTTCAACCCATTTTTCTGATCAACATTGACCACAAGTGAACTCCTATTAGGTACAAACTTGTTCTCTACATTCCTAACTTCAAAATGGCTTTTGAATCACTACGTTCGATTAAGTAGCGAGTTAGAAATCAACTCTAAAAGTTAGGAAGAAATTTCCAGTTTTCTGGAAATCTGCAACCGTGGTCATTTGGCCATTTTCAGGCCAAATTTCTTAATAGCACGGACCGTATTCGAATTTTCTATGAATTGGGATCGATACATCACATTCCTAGCTTTAATTTGGCTTTTGTAGAAGTGTTTTTGGTTGAAAATCGAGCTCTGGAAGTTGGCCCAAAAATCTGCAAAACTGCAGAAATTCGCGAGGAAGGCGAGTACGCTTATACTCGCAGGCGCATGACCTGTTTGTACAACCCCTTTGGGCGGCGTGTGACTGTGCGTCCGACCTCCGGCCAGCGTATGGTCGACACGTGTGTGTCCGTGACGTCGAGTAGATCGATTTCATATATTTAAACCCTAGGTTTGAGCAAACTATGGGGTTTTTATTTAGGTTTCCATTATGTGCTTTAATTAGTTTTATTTTAGTTGTTTCACATATAGGGGAAACTTATCCCGATGATTTATGAGGCCAAGTTAGGCTCGAGGGCTACGACCCAGCAACGTACTTGTGAGTGGGCAGTCTGTTTTTATACCTATACATATTATAGTTTCCATAAATGCGTATTTACTTCATTTTACGCCTATATTACGTAGTATCATTATTGTGATTGAATTGTGATAAATGCTGCTATATGGTTGAGATATTAATGTCATGACATTCATACATACTTGTATACATGCTCATCTTGTTGCACCTTGGTGTTAGTACTCGCCCCAGGGCGAGGGCCAGTTCTTCACGAGTATGTTCACATCGCACCGTTCGCTCGCCTTGGATCCAAGTTAGGTGCCAGTCTAGTCGGGTAGATTGCATTAGGCAATCCAACTTGTATGTGATGTGCTTCTACACCAGTCTTCACATGATCGTAATACTAGAACATATTGATTACACCCAGTCCTGTTCGTGTCAGAAATTATTTGTTCGAACTCGTGTGTCAGCTTAAATGGATGAGCACTTAGCTATACTTGATTATCACATGATTATATTATTGTGGCATTTGATACATCATATCTTGGCATATATTGGGTTATAACTCTGTTATAGTATTGTTGATTTATCGTTTACATACCTATGTAGTATGTTTTAAGGAAACTACACTTGTTTTACGGCGAGGGGTTAGTATATTCAAAGATAAAGGTTTTCTTATAAGCATTGTTTTGCTGACTCACTCAACTTTGTTTTTCGCCCCTCCAGGACCTAGATAGTTGTACTCTTTGTGTCACTAGAGGAATCTCAGCAGTTTTGACATTTCCTTCTGTTTTAGACGTACGAGCTTATCATTGTTATGTCATAAGTGTACTTTAGTTATTTTGACTACTCTTCTATAGTTTCACTGTCTATTACGCTTTGAATAATTGTAGTGGGTTCACCCCACGATTGCGCACTCTATCACTATTTAGTTCTAATTAGTTTTAATTTTATTTACTTTTTGCATCACTTACCCTTATGGTTACGTCATCTCATGGTGATGACCAGCATGCTTCGACCTTTCCAGGTCGGGGTGTGTCAAGAATCATCTCCAGATCCCTTCCACCAAATCCACCAGGTCAAGGGATCTAAGCCTTTGAAATTTGATTCAACAACTAAAGTTATTATAACTTTTAAATCGGACCCCTGTTTTTAGCCGTTAAATCAAATTTTAAAGGCCCATATCCTTTGACTTGGTGGATTTGGTGGTAGGGATTAGAAGAGGATCTATTTCCTGTCAAAGGGGACAATACTCCAAATTAAGCAGACAAATGCTTTTTTTTGTAGAATATAAACCATGTAGTAGTATCGTGTTTTTTTTTTTAACAAAAGATATTATCTACACTAAGGGAAAAGGGGTGAGCTTAGTCTCACAATTGTTAGAATATATATATTAGTGTGTGGGATTATGACACTTGTCAATAGATTGTGCTTTAGTTAGTTAGTTTGTTACATGTATTTGAGCTTCTATATAAGTCTAAATGTAATGACTTCATGAGTAAGAAAGATATAACACAAGATATTCATCTCTTTCTCTCTGCTTACTTTCTCTCTCTAAGTTCTTAATAATTCTCTCTCTGATATATCTGCATACATATTGACATGGTATCAATCACCGGATCAGCTAAACGCTACTCTGTTCGATCCTTCTGATTACTTCCGCTTCTCCACATTGATATAATATCTACGTTTGCCGGTCTTCTTCTCTACGTTTCTCGGCGTCGTTGCTGCTCGTGCTTGTGTTCTTTCTCTGTACGAGTGCACTCTTCTTCTTCTCTCCATTTCTAGGGTTTGCTGCAAGTTGGGATCTGTGACGTTGTGTTGAAGCTTTGCTGCACACCAGGTGTTTGTTTTGGTGTCTCAGTGACAAGTTGTTCTTCGAACATTGCCAATATGGTAACTGCATCACAACTTCAGATTCTTCAATCTCCAATTACTGCTCTTATTTCCACAATTCCTACTTCTGTGAATATTAAGCTTGATGATACAAATTACTTGAATTGGCAATTTCAAATGCAATTGTTATTAGAAGGTCATGGGATTATGCAGTTTGTTGATGGTTCTAATCTCTGTCCTCCTCGATTTCTTGTTAATTCGAGTGAATCTGGTATAGTATCTGGTAATTCTTCTTCTCAAATTGAGAATGATGCATATGTTGTTTGGAAACTGCATGATAGAGCCTTGATGCAACTGATTACTGCAACGTTATCACATGCTGCCATTTCATGTGCTATTGGAAGTTCTAGTGCC
Organism: Malus domestica; assembly: GCF_042453785.1. Taxonomy (NCBI): domain Eukaryota; kingdom Viridiplantae; phylum Streptophyta; class Magnoliopsida; order Rosales; family Rosaceae; genus Malus; species Malus domestica. Next base: position 17,465,299 of record NC_091670.1, read on the forward strand.
TGTGATCTTTGGAATCGGTTGAAAGAACAGTTTTCTACTGTTTCAAGAACCAGCATATTTTAGATGAAATCAAATCTGCAAACCATTAAGAAAGGATCAGATTCTGTGTCTAAATATTTGCAGCGCATTAAATAGGCTCGAGATTACTTGTCTGCTGCTGGAGTTTACTTTGCTGATGAGGATATTGTCATCATGGCACTCAATGGCTTACCTCTTGAGTACAATACTTTTCGCTGTGTTATTCGAGGAAGGGAAAGTGTCATTTCTCTTAAAGATTTTAGGTCTCAATTACTCGCAGAAGAACTAATTGTGGAGAGCAATGTCTCATCTCAGTTTTTGTCTGCCATGGTTGCCAATACCAATACCATATCTGAACCTCAGTCTTCCTCTTATCACACTCAATCTCATCCTCGTCATGTGCCCTATAGTTCATCTAATGGATCCTCTAATGGTCATAATGGTGGTTTCAAACAGTTTGCCAATAATAGGCAGAAGGGTAAAGGAAAGTTCAATCCAGGGTATCGGTATCCTGCATCAAGACCACATTTCTTTAATCAGACTCATGTCCCTACCTCTGGTGTTCTTGGTCCATCTCCAATCGTGCCTTTTGCTCAATCTGTGTTTTGTCAGTTGTGTAATGCATATGGTCATACTGCACCATTTTGTCACTCCAAGACAGTGGATAAATCTAGTTGTCAGATTTGTGGAAAGAACAACCACACAACTTGGTTTTGCTTTTACAATGATAAAGGTCCTTCATACATTGGTCCACAGCACCCATCTATGGCTCCGTATTCCTATGCTCCTTCAGCACCTCAGTTCCCTTCTCAACCTGCGATGCAAGCCATGCATACAATGGTTCCATCCTCTTCTCAGGCATCTTCCTCTCAGTCTTCCTCTCAACTTTGGCTTGCTGATTCTGGGGCTACGAATCACATGACCACTGATCTCAGTAACTTGTCTTTAGCCTCTCCATATCCAACCAATGAGACCGTTCAAACTGCTAATGGAGAAGGTTTGACAGTATCTCATGTTGGCAGCACTGTTATTCATACACCAGTTCATCATATCAAATTAAATTCTGTTTTATATGTGCCTAAATTGTCTCAGAATTTATTATCAGTGCATAGAATCTGTCTTGATAACAACTGCTGGTTGATTTTTGATGCGTCCTGTTTTTGGATTCAGGACAAGGCCACAGGGAGGATCCTCTACAAAGGGCTATGCAGTAATGGACTTTATCCTATCTCATCCCTTTCCAAACATCCTGGTTCTTATTCACCAAGTAATGTCAAGGTTTCTGCATATCTGGGACAGCTCATTAGTTCATCTCTTTGGCATAGTAGGTTAGGTCACCCTACCAATAATATTGTTTCTACTATGCTCAATAAAGCTAATATCAGGTGTTCCAAGGATGATGTACCCATAGTATGTCATAGTTGTCTAGAAGGAAAGTTTAAAAAATTGCCTTTTCAATCTAGTACTCATCAATCTCAAATACCTTTTGAAGTTGTACACAGTGATCTTTGGGGCCCTGCACCCTGTAATTCAATTGATGGTTTCAAATTCTATGTAACTATCATTGATGAATGTACTAGATTCTGTTGGGTGTTCCCACTTATAAATAAATCAGACTTTTTTGATACATTTGTCTCCTTTTATGCCTTTGTTAAAGCTCAGTTTTCTGCAACCATTAAGAGTTTACAAACAGATGGTGGGGGAGAGTATATAAGTCATAAACTACAAGCTTTTCTCAAAGTCCAAGGGATGTTACATCAAATTTCTTGTCCATACACTCCTGAGCAAAACGGCTTAGCCGAAAGAAAACATAGGCATCTTATAGAAACTACTGTTACCCTGCTGCAATATGCTAAGCTTCCCTCTCAATTTTGGTCTTTTGCTTGTCAAGCTGCTGCCTATTTAATCAATAGGATGCCTACACCAGTTTTAAATCATAAGTCTTCATTTGAGTTACTATTTGGTACATCTCCTGTGATTACTCATCTTAGAGTTTTTGGGTGTTCGTGTTTTCCTTTACTAAAGCCCTATAACACTTCCAAATTACAACCTAAAACAACTCAGTGTGTTTTTCTGGGGTATGCCTCTAAATATAAAGGCTTTCTTTGTTTTGATGTCTTGAAAGGGAGGATCTTTATATCTCGGCATGTTGTGTTTGATGAATCCAGTTTTCTGTATCAACAATTACTAGCTCAGTCTAAGTGTGTCATAGCATGTGCCTCATCACCTGCCTCTTCTGATATTCATCCTTCACTACTCTTAGCAGCTGCATCAATACCATATATCATATCTCCTCAACCACTTTCCACCCTAGACTCTTCTACTTTGACTCCCACAGATGCTTCATCTCCTCAGTCCATTACTGTCTCAGCAAGCTCTTCCTCCTTACTCCCTGTGGATCCTGAGTTTGGTCCTAATCATCTACAACCAGTGTTGCCTATTGCTCCTTTAAATATGCATCCTATGCAAACTCGGAGCAAGAATGGTATTGTTAAGAAGAAAGCTTTCCTCAGCTCTCTCAGTGATTCCAGTTATGTTGATTTGTCACTGTGTGAGCCTGCAACTTATAAATCTGCCATTAAGGTCCCTGTTTGGTATAAAGCTATGCAAGAAGAGATTGAAGCACTGCATACTCAGGACACTTGGAGTTTGGTTCCATTACCTTTTCAGAAAAACTTAGTAGGTTGCAAATGGATTTTCAAGCTTAAGAAGAACTCTGATGGTTCTATTTCTCGGCATAAAGCTCGGCTGGTAGCCAAGGGCTTTAGTCAAGAACCTGGTCTGGATTATGGGGAAACTTTTAGCCCTGTCATCAAACCTACTACTATTCGATTAATACTAGCTTTGGTTGCCCATTTTAATTGGTCATTAAGGCAGCTCGATGTTAAAAATGCCTTCTTACATGGCTTGTTGCACGAAGAGGTATATATGGCTCAGCCTCCGGGGTTTGAAGATCCAACTCATCCTGAGTTTGTATGTAAGCTGCACAAATCTTTATATGGTTTGAAACAGGCCCCAAGGGCATGGAATGAAAGGTTTACCAATTTTCTGCCTTCTCTTGGTTTTGCTTCCACTTATGCTGATTCTTCTCTGTTTGTTAAGCACATTGGTACTAAGATTGTCATTCTACTACTCTATGTTGATGACATAATTGTCACTGGCAGTGCTTCTTCTATCATTCAACAAGTCATTGACTTTTTTACAGTTGAATTTGATATTAAAGATCTGGGAAATTTGCACTACTTCCTTGGCATCCAAATTGATCGAATTGGTACAGGTTTTTTCTTGTCTCAGGCCAAGTATATACAAGAGTTATTACAGAAAGCAGAAATGGTTGATTGCAAGCCGTGTGATACACCTTGCTTGCCTTACAATCGCTTACTCAAGGATGATGGTTCTCCTTTCAACAATCCTGCAGCTTATCGAAGTATCGTAGGTGCATTGCAGTATCTTACTTTCACCAGGCCGAACATTGCTTTTTCTGTTCATCAAGTGTGTTAGTTTATGCAGGCTCTTATGATTTCTCACTATACTGCAGTCAAAAGAATATTGCGATACTTAAAGGGTACTATGACCTTTGGTATATCATATTCTGCTAGTGACTTACAGTTAAAAGCTTTTAGTGATGTAGACTGGGCTGGCGACCCTAATGATCGAAGATCTACAACGGGCTTAATTGTGTTCTTAGGTGGCAATCCCATTTCCTGGTCATCTAAGAAGCAGAATACCGTGTCACGATCCTCTACAGAGGCGGAATATCGGGCTATTTCTTCCACTTCCGCTGAACTTGATTGGATCCAGCAGCTTCTTCAGTTTCTGCACATCCAACTTCCAACAGCTCCAGTTCTCTTTTGTGATAATTTGTCCGCCATAGCCTTGTCCTTCAATCCGGTTTAACATCAGCGTACGAAACACATTGAGATAGATGTTCACTTTGTGCGTGAAAGGGTTGCCAAACATCGTCTCATGGTTCAGTTTGTATCTTCCAGGGAGCAGTTTGCGGATATTCTAACAAAAGGACTTAGTTCTCCTTTGTTTCGGTCTCATTGTACCAATCTCATGCTTGGTTCATCCAAACCTGAGATTAAGGGGGGATGTTAGGATATATATATTAGTGTGTGGGATTGTGACACTTGTCAATAGATTGTGCTTTAGTTAGTTAGTTTGTTACATGTATTTGAGCTTCTATATAAGTCTAAATGTAATGACTTCATGAGTAAGAAAGATATAACACAAGATATTCATCTCTCTCTCTCTGCTTACTTTCTCTCTCTAAGTTCTTGATAATTCTCTCTCTGATATATCTGCATACATATTGACAACAATGGGCTAACAATAATGTGGTTCAAATTCTCATTTGGCGATAATCAAACCTAAGACCTTTCACTTATAGGTGAAGATGACTACTACTAGAACATAGTACCAAGTGACAGTAGTACCATGTTATTGGTAAGGTTCTAAAATACGCTAGACGTTAGTTAGGTAGCAGGCTAGAGCCTAGCGCCTAGGCGTCTAGGCAGGGCCCAAGAGGATTTAAGTAAATTTATTATATTTCGTGTAAATAAGTGTTTGCTTATACTTAAAATATATATAATTTCATCATAAACTACAAAATAGAATGACATATAAATTATGAAGTATTGAAACATGATGAAAACATGAGGAACAAGGATATAATGTGTGTTCATTTAAGTATGCAACAAGTCTCTTATAATTTATTGAAAAATATAAAATGCAAAATGAAATTTATATATTTTTTGTCTAAAGTGAGTTGTGAACTCGGCGGGTGCTGAGGCGAGCGCCTCAGCAGATCTAGGTCCCTTTTATTAATTTTTAAACACTTAGGCATTAATCGAGGTGGTGACCAGCCATCTAGCAACTAGGCGAGGCCTAGATGTTAGGCTGAAATTTTTAGAACAATGATTATTGGTAAGAGTTGCATCATAGTGTCATTTAATAAATTATAACTACACACTCCTTCACTCCTTTTTCATATTCTTGTTTAATTATGTCCGATGTTTCGTTCAATTATTTTAATCTTATTGGGATTTCATTTATTTTTTCTCTTTCTTAACCCTTTCTTGTTTGTCTGGTGCCTTGAATAAAAGCTTGTTGCACAATTTATGCACGGTACATAACCTTTTATGGTTATATTAAGGGCTGGTTTGGTATTGCTGTGCTTTGAAAAAAAAGTTGCTGTGAGAATAAGCGGCCGTGAAATAAATCATGAGAGTGTTTGGTAAATTTTTTTGTAAAAGTGCTTTTGGAAAAAAAAAAAACAATCTGATAGTGGGTCTTTTCATTAAAGGAGCACTATAGCTCCGTGTGCTTTGAAAAAAAATCAGTTTTCCAAAGCTACAAATAACAGCTTTAGCTTTTTCATTTGATTTCAGCTTATTCTCACAGCAGCTTCCAAAATAAGCTTTTTTTTTTTTTCAGTTTACCAAACACCTAAAACCCTCACAGTTTTTTTTCATGAGTGTTTTTTTTAAGCACCTTACTCCCAAACCACTCCTAAGATAGTCCATGAGGACTGCAGGGCACAAGTTTAATATGACAGATGACATATCAATGAATTATAAATTGTACAATTGAGATCCACCGTAAAGTGGGAGGAAATCTGTTGTATCAGCAGGAGTATAAACTCATGAGTTTTATCAAGTAACGGAAGAGAGAAACTCAAGAACAAACACCACAAACGTATATAAAACAACGTGTGACGTTCAATAATGTTAAAAGATGAGAGTTGGTCTACTTGCCCTTGAGCCACTGCAACAAACCTTTGTTCTAACTAGAAGTGTGCATCCCAATCCCAATAGCTAATCCTCAACTCCCTAACTTTTCACTTTTTGACTAATCTGCTCCTCATTCTACCCTTTTAATAATAGTGTCACCTGATCGTTCCCCATTGTTATTGGAAAAAGGGTAGCTTTTCGAGTCCAGCTCTAAGGCTGGTTTGGTATTGCTGTGCTTTGAAAAAAAACTGATGTGAGAATAAACGGTTGTACTGTGAGAATAAGCGGCTGTGAAATAAATCAGCAGAGTGTTTGGTAAACTTTTTTGTAAAAGTGCTTTTGAAAAAAAAAGGCAGTCATATAGTGAGTTTTTTCATTAAATGAGCACTGTAGCTCCGTGTGCTTTGAAAAAAAACCAGTTTTTCAAAGCTACAAATAGCAGCTTCAGGTTTTTCCCTTGATTTCAGCTTATTCTCACAGCAGCTTCCAAAATAAGTCTTTTTTTTTTAGTTTACCAAACACCTAAAACCCTCACAGCTTTTTTTCATGGGTGCTTTCTTTTTAGGCACCTGACTCCCAAACCACCCTACTGTGCCCACTTTTTCTCTGCCCAGCCTGTTACTTGAAGCATTCGTTCACACCTGTTCCTCATTTAACCAACACCTTAACAGTGTTAGGGATGGATTTGAAAAACTGAAAATCGAAAAATACCGAACCAAACATTAAACCGAAATTGCTCTGGGTTTTGGGTACTTTGGGTTAAATTGCTCTGGTCTGTTGCCTTGTTGGATCATATGACCTCCAACTTATGCTCTACTCGTATGCTTTTTTTATGTGCTTATACTAAATAAATTATGGGAAACTCTTAAAATTCCTTCAGCAGGGAAATATAAAAATAGAAAGGCACAAGCGACTTACTACTACAATCTAAAGGTATTATTATTTACTTATAAGTAAGAAGGTTCAGGTTTGATTCTCACCAAAGGCAAATTTGAACCATATTATTGCTAACACATTGTGAGGCGAAACCCACTCCCTCCCCCTTAATGTAGATAATATCATTTGTTCAAAAGAAAAAATATATGAAGAGGCACAAGAGAGACTCAATGTAATTAAGTAAAGAGTTTCCCTGGTCTCTTGGGTGTTGCTTAAGAAGGATTAGTTAGTGGGCAATACTAAGAAGACTAAGGGCTGGTTTGGTATTGCTGTGCTTTGAAAAAAAGCTGCTGTGAGAATAAGCGGCTGTGCTGTGAGAATAAGCGGCTGTGAAATAAATCAGCAGAGCGTTTGGTAAACTTTTTTGTAAAAAAGCTTTTGGAAAAAAAAGTAGTCTGATAGTGGGTTCTTTCATTAAAGGAGCACTGTAGCTCCATGTGCTTTGAAAAAAAAGCCAGTTTTCCAAAGCTACAAATAGCAGCTTCAGCTTTTTCCTTTGATTTCAGCTTATTCTCACAGCAGCTTCCAAAATAAGCTCTTTTTTTTTTTCAGTTTACCAAACACCTAAAACCCTCACAGCTTTTTTTCATAGGTGCTTTTTTTTAATCACCTCACTCCCAAACTAGGTCTAAATGTGTAAATTAAATCACATGGAAGTTGATAAGTTGACTATTACTTAAGTGTTGATTAACGCGCTTATATTTTATTGATTACACATAATTTAGTTTAGGGAATTGTTATTAGCACTAAAAAATTCTTACAAATTTAATTTACCTAGCATTAGTCTAGTTAAAAAAAGGTCAGAAGGTGATTCCTACAAGCTATTAGGAAGTATTTAATTTCTTAAACAAAAAACATTATGATGGCATGCGATAGAAATAGAGCATCCAATCCAAAATTAATTTTGACAGTTAGTAGAATACTAGCAAAAGTGTCCGCGCAATGCTGTAGGTTTTAAAATCATATAAAATATGTAGAAAGTTATAATGTGTACATATATTATTTACATACATGTGAAATCTATTTACAACCCTTAAAAAAGGTTTCAACTTCAACATAACAAAAACAGTTTGCACAAATATTAGCAAGAATTAACTAATATATTTGAAGGGGTCTCCTATAAAGAATAGTTTGCACAACCCAAGGTAATATAGCAAGAAATGAAGAATGAAAAACCCTTCCTTCTGTAAAAATGAAAGTAGTAATAGTAACATCGGTTCTAGACATATTTGAAGTGTCAAATATAGGAGCATACTTATAAGCTATTGGATTATACCTCGTCAATAACAAACAGCTAATTTCCGCACCATTTTTCTTAGCTTCATAGTTGGCATACTCTAAGCTACATAACAAATCTCTCCACTTCTTTGAGATAGTTTTGAGCAATCTGTGGTTCCCATGAGACACCTTTGCCTAACATCTCAATGCCAAATTTTCAGAAAATGCAGGAATAAGATGGTGGTGCAAAGATTCTCTATATTCCAAAAGATTGTTAAATAAAACCAACCAAATACTTGAGACAAAAAAAAGAGAAAAACTACATTCGTATAGACCTATAGATAAGCTAAAGTTCAGTTCTTTGCGAAACCAACATTGCAGTTCACCACAAAAAATGAAATAAAAATAAAACCCAACAAAATAAAAGATGAGTATATGCAGTAGCAGTCATATAAGAGTTCATTCATCAGCTGAAATTTGGTATTTTAGATTGGCCCATTCATCATTTCCATAAAACTTCACTTATGGCATTCACACTTAGCAAAACTAATATGTTAGTATTAATAAACTGAAAAGCTATATCATTGTAACCTGAGTCAATTTATCCAATTAGAAAAGTAGTGTAATATCTTTAGTGGAACGTAACCTGGTCAATCCAACAAGTTTTGTGCGAAACTCATTGAAATCTTTTGTGCGAAATCTTGTAGTTCATCTTCTGGACATTGATGAAGCCGTTCTAACCCAGACTCAGCTTCACCTGCAGAAACAGAAATTACTCTTCGGGCTTGAGAAAATGACATACCTTGCAAGTACTCAAACAACTTGGCATGTTCATGTTCTAGCAAATAATATCCATCAGCATATGTCAATTTTAGTACTCATCTACATTCAAATATTTGAAAATAAAGAAAATTTAATAAGAAAAAACAATAGAGTCTTAGTAGAAAAGTACGGTAATTTGTGGTGTACCTGTTGCCAGGCCTCTGTAATGAACTTCAGCTGTGACTCAGGTTGGCACTGCATATCGCTCAGCTTCTCAAGCTACAATAAGAACATCGATAGTATACATAACTCAAAAAAAACGAAAAACAATAGAAACTGAAAGAGAAAATTGTACATATAGAAAATACACGGCACTAAGCATAAACCCAGGAACACAAACCACACAATTAACATTCACATCAATCACCTATACCATAATCACTAACCAAGAAAGACATGATAGTAAAATGTTTTACTTACGTACACAGTGCATTTGCTGCAAGTCTGCGAGTGCTTTTTGCCGAGACTGCAGTGAAGGGAAAGGAAAAAAAATTACTCTAACATGAATTATTTTATAAATACCATAGATTGTCATGAAGAACATGTATTTTGAAATGATAGATACGATTTATACCCCAAAAAGTAGATAATAGAAACTGCTAAAGCATCAATTGAAAAAATAAAAAGCATCTGCACATGCACATTGAGCCTATGATAAACGTCAATTAATTGACATTAAGTCAAAGAAAGCATCTGCCAAAGCATAATTTACTCGACCTACTCTAATCCATGAACTCAACTCAGTTATCCCTTCCTATTCTGAATAACTGTCTGAACCATGAATGAGATACAGTTGGATCATCATCCAAGAACCGATATAGGTGGTTCCCAATTCTAATAGATTTTTCCTGGTGTAACATAAAAGCATGGTTGAAAACAACGGAAGAAAATATGTCAACAATGGCATAATATATGTGACGCAAGTTGGTTTGACATGAAAACAAAAACTGTAATTGTCCACTTATATTTCACGCCTTCATTGTTTAAGAAATATGTCAGTTCAACCACTTGTAGATCAAATGTAATTTTGCTTGAGTATTTTTCTTTGAACTTCTTTCTACTTAGAATTTCCTAGCAATAAAACAAAGTGAATGAGAATATAAAGACACTTCAAGGCAAACTTCGAAGGACTCACTCATGAACATTACACAAAAAGAGTTTTCATGCAAGCTTTCTTCCAAATTCAATACCCTGCACATCATAACAGAAATCGAAAAGTAAAGGGAAGAGTTAATAACAATAAGATTAGCTAGCAATCTGTTTTGCATATATAGTAGATACAACTCACTTAATAAATCATTTCGTGCATATGAAATACAACATTGTCATTTAACTGCATACACAGTGCTACAGCCTCTCCATTTTCTTTTGGGACAGGTGTTCCAAGAGTTGAAGTAGTTCCTATAAAACCACCTTTAGTAAATAACTGATAAGCACTCAAAATACCTCACCAACAAACCAAAAGGTATCTGTGTTGAACAAAGAATTAATACATATCCAAATAGAATTAAACTTACTGGAAATTTTTTAGGGAAGAAAACTGATCACAGAATTTTAGCCAAATGAACCATGTTGCCAAAAAAATGATTAAAGTATGTATATGTTGATGTTTAAGCCTTGCAGCTGCCTTGTATTTTGTTGTGTTCTGTTTCATTGTAATTCAATGTCTCTTTTGCTCTTAGTTTTGAAATGTAAGGCTGAGATTAAATCAAAGCTAATAGGCTAAATATATGTGTGTCTCATGGTATAACATCTCACTCATATGTGAGCATGTGAAATACACGTGAGTTTGTGTAATGGGTGTGGTAGTGCGCCTTCAAACGGCTATATCTTCCCCACTCTATGTTTGTAGCTAATTAATCATTTCAGTCATAGCTGAATGAAATCAGAAAAACACAGAGCTCTTCATCTTCCTGGCATCTCCATTTTTCGTTTGTGTTCTTGATAGAAATCAAAATCTTATTGATTTCTTCTTGATTCTGTACTATGCAATTCCATAGAACTCTAACATGGCCTCAGAGCCAGGTTCATCGTTTTAATCTGGGCGTGAATCTGTGTTTTCTGGGTTCTTCAGTGAATCGCTGAAGAATCGAGTTTCTTAAATCTTCAAATCGAAGATCTGTGTCTAACATGGCTGGATCAATGAGTTCTGAACTTCGTACTCCCATTTTCAATGGGGAGAACTATGAATTCTGGAATATCAGAATGCGAACCATTCTCAGGTCTCATGGACTTTGGGATCTTGTAGAGACTGGGTTTACAATCCCAGAGTCATCGACTGTGGTTGAGATAGCTGATGAAAAGAAGGAGAAGGATGCAGCTACTCAAATGTCAACAAACGTTGCGGAGATCATAATGAAGGATGCTAAGGCCCTTGGGTTGATTCAAGGAGCTGTGTCTGATCAGATTTTTCCCAGGATTTCTAATGAAGAAACCTCCAAAGGAGCTTGGGATATCCTACAGCAAGAATTCAGAGGTGATAAACAGGTTAGAAATGTGAAATTACAAGGTTTACGCAGAGAGTTTGAGTATACTAGGATGAGAGATGATGAATCTTTGTCTGCATATCTTACTAAACTGTTTGACATCATGAATCAAATGAGGAGTTATGGTGAAGAACTATCTAGGGAGAGGGTTGTTCAAAAATTACTTATAAGTTTGCCTAGAAGTTATGACTCTATCTGTGCTGTGATTGAACACTCAAAGGATATTGAAACACTTGAAATCCAAGAAGTGGTTGCTTCTCTGAAGGGTTATGAACAAAGGCTTGATATGCATACTGATCATTCCACTGAAAAGGCATTTGCTAGTCTAAATGTTGGGTCTAAGTTTCAAAAACCCAGTGGGTTCTCTGGTACTCAGAAATCAGGGAAAAGTTGGAAGAACAAAGGGAAAAAGTGGGATACTAAGCCTAATTTTATCTCTAAGCAGAATAATTCTCATGAATCGAACAAAACAGCTTGCAAACATTGTGATAAACTGCACTATGGAAAGTGCTGGTTTGAAGGAAAATCTAAATGCACAAATTGCAATAAATTTGGTCATGAAGTCAGAAACTGTAATGGGAACAAAGTGGTGTAGAAGGCTAACTATGCAAATCAGGTTGATGATATGGGAACATTATTTTTTGCTTGCAACTCTGTGTCTCAGGTGAAGGTCAATAACACTTGGTATATTGACAGTGGTTGTAGCAACCACATGACAGGAAATGAAAGCTTGCTGGTGAATGTGAGTAGAAATCTGAATGCAAAAGTAAAAATGGGAACTGGTGAAGTTGTGAGTGTAGCAGGAATAGGCACACTAGTCATTGAAACCAAGATGGGAAGAAAGCACATACAAGAAGTAATGCTAGTGCCTGGTTTGGACGAAAATCTTCTAAGTGTGGGGCAAATGTTGGAACATGGTTACTATCTGCTATTTGGTGGTAATGCAGTTTGTATTTTTGATAGCTGGAACTTGAATGGACTGGTTGCTAAGGTTCAAATGACTAGCAACAGATGCTTTCCTTTAATAATGATGCCTGCCACATCACTAGCATTAAAAGCTAGTGTATCTCATTGCATTCAGATTTGGCACAAGAGGTTAGGACACTTAAACACAAGGAGTTTGCTGCAACTCAGGGAGCAAGAAATGGTTCATGGGCTACCTCACTTGGAAAATTCCAAGAATGTCTGTGAAGGGTGTATGCTTGGCAAGCAACATAGAGATGAGTTTCCAAGAGAATCTGCTTGGAGAGCTAAATTTCCACTTGAATTGATACATACTGATATGTGTGGTCCAATGCAAATTGCCTCAAATGCTGGAAACAAGTACTTCATTCTGTTCACTGATGATTGTACGAGAATGACATGGGTCTACTTTATGAGGTACAAATATGAGGCATTGGAGTATTTCAAAAGGTTCAAAGCAATGACAGAATTGCAGTGTGGGTACAAAATCAAGTATCTAAGAAGTGATAGAGGTGGTGAGTTCTTGTCTTCTGAATTCAGTGACTATTGCAATGTTTCTGGGATTCAAAGGCAACTAACCATGTCATACACACCACAACAGAATGGTGTGTCAGAAAGAAAGAATAGAACTGTGGTGGAGATGGCAAAATCTATGTTACATGAAAAGGGCATGCCATACCAGTTTTGGGCAGAAGCTGTGCACACTGCAGTGTATCTCCTAACTAGATGTCCCACTAAGGCTTTGGATAAAAAGACTCCTTTTGAATCCTATAGTGGAAGAAAACCTGGAATTGCACACTTGAAGATTTTTGGGTCAGTATGCTATGTTCATGTTCCCATGAATTTAAGACACAAACTTGAGTGCAACAGTCACAAATGTGTGTTTGTGGGTTATGGAACCAGTGAGAAAGGATACATATTATTTGATCCTATCACTAGTAAGATTATATTATCTAGAGATGTAGTATTTGATGAGAGTGCTAGATGGGATTGGGGTGACAGCTCTGGAAAACAGTCCAGTGTATCGATCACTACTGATATGGCAGAATCTGATCTAACTCAAGGGTCAAATGTTCAAGATGGCAGTGTATTCCCTGAGGTTATTTCTGATACTTCACTAGATGATTTGAATACTAATGCTGATGATCCAAGCTCAAACATTGATCTGTCACAGAGCTATGATTCTACTCCAAAGAAATGGAGATCCTTAAATGAAGTCATTGCACAGTGTAATGTATGCATTATGGAACTCGAGAATTATGAAGAGGCTGCCCTAGATTTGTCTTGGATGAAAGCTATGCAAGCTGAGCTAGACATGATTGAGAAGAATAATACATGGATGCTGGTAGATAGACCATCTAGCAAACCTGTGATAGGTGTGAAGTGGGTATACAAAACAAAACTGAACCTTGATGGAAGCATTCAGAAAAACAAAGCTAGACTGGTTGCAAAAGGTTATTCACAGAAGCCAGGCATTGACTTTAATGAGACATTTGCACCAGTTGCTAGGCTTGACACCATAAGGACTTTGATTGCACTTGCAGCTCAGAAAGAATGGCAACTATTCCAGTTAGATGTAAAATCTGCATTCCTTAATGGTGTACTCAAAGAGGAAGTTTATGTTGATCAGCCTCAAGGATTTGTCATACAAGGCAAGGAGGATAAAGTGTATAAGTTGAGTAAGGCATTATATGGCCTTAAACAAGCTCCAAGAGCTTGGTATGATGAAATTGATTCTTACTTCACCAAGGCAAGTTTTAAAAGAAGTCCTAATGAAGCCACCTTATATACTAAGGTTGAAAAGTCAGGGATTCTCATAGTTTCTGTCTATGTTGATGATATTGTGTACACTGGAAGCAGTGACACAATGCTTGACAGATTTAAAAACGACATGATGCAGCATTATGAAATGACTGATTTGGGATTGCTACATCATTTTCTTGGTATGGGAATTATTCAAACCAAGAAAAGCATCTTCATACATCAGAAGAAATATGCAATGAAACTGCTGGAGAAATTTGGACTACAAGGTTGTAAGTCTGTGATAACACCACTGGCAGCAAATGAAAGGTTATGCAAGAATGATGGGAGTGAAGCTGCAGATGAGTCTGAATACAGGAAATTGGTGGGAAGTCTTCTGTATCTTACTGCCACTAGACCAGATATAATGTTTGGTACTAGTCTCTTGGCAAGATTCATGCATGGTCCAACTAAGAAACATATGGGAACAGCAAGAAGGGTACTGAGATACATTCAAGGTACTATGGATTTTGGCATTGAATATGTAAAAGGAAAGTCAGCAGTTCTTATTGGATATTGTGACAGTGACTGGGCTGGGAGTATAGATGACATGAAAAGTACATCAGGGTATGCTTTCAATCTTGGCTCAGGTGTGTTCTCTTAGGCATCAGTTAAACAAAACACAGTGGCATTATCCACTGCAGAAGCAGAATATGTAAGTGCTGCTGAAGCAACATCTCAGGCCAAATGGTTAAGATTTGTATTGGAAGACTTCGGGGAAGAACAAGTTGAACCTACTGTGCTAATGTGTGATAACACTTCAGCAATAGCTATTGCCAAGAATCCTGTGTTTCATCAGAAAACAAGACACATTAGCAGGAAATTTCATTTCATCAGAGATGCAATACAAGAGAACGAGATTGAACTTGTTTATTGCAAATCTGAAGAACAAATGGCAGATATCCTGACAAAGGCACTACTAAAGGAAAAGTTCAACTATTTCAGAGAAATGCTAGGAGTAAAGTCAGCTGCCAGCTTAGAGGAGAGTGTTGATGTTTAAGCCTTGCAGCTGCCTTGTATTTTGTTGTGTTCTGTTTCATTGTAATTCAATGTCTCTTTTGCTCTTAGTTTTGAAATGTAAGGCTGAGATTAAATCAAAGCTAATAGGCTAAATATATGTGTGTCTCATGGTATAACATCTCACTCATATGTGAGCATGTGAAATACACGTGAGTTTGTGTAATGTGTGTGGTAGTGCGCCTTCAAATGGCTATATCTTCCCCACTCTATGTTTGTAGCTAATTAATCATTTCAGTCATAGCTGAATGAAATCAGAAAAACACAGAGCTCTTCATCTTCCTGGCATCTCTATTTTTCATTTGTGTTCTTGATAGAAATCAAAATCTTATTGATTTCTTCTTGATTCTGTACTCTGCAATTCCATAGAACTCTAACAGTATAAGCATGGATACTCAGTCAACTACTAAATCATGAGCAAGCGAAAGGTCTGCAATTAGGTACAAAAAAGGCCATGTAGAGTATAGTTACCTTTTAGTTTTTGGGCATAATTTTGAAAAAGTCAAAAAATTAAAAACTCACAAACCAAAAACCTAAAAAAAAAAAATCAAACTTTTTTCCCCAGAGATTCTGACAGAGAAAACTGAAGAGATCTCCACTGAGTTTCTAAGAGAAAGGTCGAAATGGAGGAGGTGTTGTCCAACGGATGGGAAGGAGGAAGGAGGAGGAACCTGGACAATGAGGTAAGAACAGCGCATCGTTTCTATTTTTCCAGAAAAAGATGTGCACAAATTTTGACTGGTTTCGTCGTTTTTAGCAAGAGAGTGAGGGAGAGACAGAGAACTCGAGATCAGAGAGCCAGACAACATGAGGCTTCAGAGGAAGAAAAGCGTTTGTGAGACGGGGATCGAAAAGGAAGGAAGCAGTAGACGGACGCATGGCCAGCGTGCGCAAAACCGAGAATTCACTGTTCACCAACAGTGAAAAACAATGCTAGCCGAACCCAGTTTTAGTATACAGAAGATAATATGCTTAACATGATGCACAAAGTTCAATATGGGATTGCAAAACCAACGAACCAAAAATAAAGTAAATATAATTCTCCAAAAGCAATACACGATTTTTCATATCAAAGACCAAATCTAGCTAGTTAAGGCTATCTCGGTTGCTCACAAGTTGAACATATTAATGTGCGAGCTCGGCTTGCTGTTTTCATGAACCTTAGTCAAACTCAATGTAGTTTTAAGGGGTGTGTCATCCACACACCCCTTTTTACGTCTCACACATTCCTTATTAATTTATGTCCGTTGATCTTCTTCATTTTATCCGATCCGACGGTCGAAAATTAGAAGGGTGTGTGAGAAGTAAAAAGGGGTGTGTGGATATCACACTCCTAGTTTTAATTGTTTTGAGCCGATTTATAGACCTTGTCTTTTTTTAATTTTTTAATAAAAAAACAATGGGCAAGCCAAGGATGCACCCTGCGGACCCACCAAGGAGCATTGAGAGACCTTTCTTAACACAAAACGGCTGTTGAAGCGATTTAAGGAGCACACTCTATCGACGTAACGAAAAAACAAATACTTTCATAACTGTAAAAGCACTTCCCAGATTTAGAAGCACTAAACGCATTAAAGCTTTTGTCCAAAAAAAAAAAAAAACGCATTAGAGCTAACTCAAGCCCATACATCAAGTGAGGACAACGAGCACCTTTCCCACTAGACCACAACGTGTTTGATGGTAATACGAAATTCTTGATAGGGTTGTGAGATCAGTGTTCTAAAAATCGGCGTAGGCGGTGAAGACCCGACCCGATTTAGGGTAAGTCGTTTAAAAAAATCGGTCTGGAGCTAGGCGCCTAGGCGGTCTAGGCAGCACCTAGGCAGTCCTAGGCGGCTCCTAGGCAGATTTGATATATTTTTTTTTAATTAGTTGTGTACTTTTTTTTTTTTTAGTTTCATGGTGGTATACTTATGGAAATGATGTACCTAATTCGCAAAGGATGTATTGAATACAAGTTCATCTAATTGTGAAATGAATTGGAGAACTTTTGAGGGGATACATACAAATAAAAATAAATAAAAAATAAAAACTAGATACAACAACGTTAAATAATTTAGTCTATGTCCAATCCAATGCAAGGACCATGAACAAGAAGAATTTAGTCTATCATCCAAGAATACTCCTCATTATGATTATATGCTTACTATTTTTTAAATATTGAACTTGTTGGATGGATGTACTTTGTGTATTCTTCTAATTCTATTTTTGCATTTTATCATTCTTCTATTATCCATGCAAGTATATTTTTTTTTATGTGTAAATAGGCACTTATTACAAGATATATAATAAATTTACATAAATCCGTCTATGCCACTTAGGTGACCGCTTAGACGCTAGACCCCTACCTGCCGCCCGACTACCACCTAGCGTTTTTAGAACTTGTGTGAGGTTGTCACAGCCTGTCCCAAAATATTCAGTTTTGACGATGTGAAATGACTATTTTGCCCTAGGATGTTTTGTGTGATTGTGTGATATAAGTTTGGAAGTGAACTAATACCTTAAGTCCTTAATATTTGGAACCAATTAGGACTTAAAATTGTTATGATCATGGTCTGAAATGCCGATAATATCGGCGAAATATCGCCGATATTATCGGTTTTTACGGGAATCGATTTTTTTTTTCAATATCCAAATGGTTTTCGGGATAATATCGCGATATTATCGAAATTATCGAAAATATCGGAACTGGGATGCTCGGAGAAGAAGGCTTCTGCGGGGAAGAAATTGGGGAGGCT
Source organism: Malus domestica (assembly GCF_042453785.1). Classification (NCBI taxonomy): domain Eukaryota; kingdom Viridiplantae; phylum Streptophyta; class Magnoliopsida; order Rosales; family Rosaceae; genus Malus; species Malus domestica. The sequence continues at coordinate 17,483,032 of NC_091670.1, forward strand.
CTGGGAAGCAGTTATGAAAATCAATGGCAGGATGAGGCCCTTCGTTTTTCCATTTACAGGGGCTGCGGCAATTGAAGGGTTGAAGGGTTGGGGGGGGGGGGAGATCCGCGGCGATTGAAGATTCGAAGGGTTGGGGGGAGAGATCTGAAGATTCGAAGGGTGGGGGGGGGATCTGAAGATTCGAAGTGGGAGGGGGGGCGCAACGGAGAAGAGATTGTGGGGGGGGGAGATGGGGGATTCGAAGGCCCGGGGGAGGAAGAAGGGGATCTAAAAAGAGGGTTTGATTTGGAAAAGAGTGGGATTTAGGAAGAAGCAGATGGGCTTGTCACCTTGGTCTTTCGCATGTTTCCATTTCCAGGAAGAAGCAGAGAGGGAATGACTGAGAGGAGAGCTCTCGGAGAAGAAGAGAGAAGGATCGATTCAAGAAGACTGAAAGGAGAAGAGAGAGGGATTGACTGAGAGCTCTCGGTGTGCGTGTGTGGTGTGGGTTCTCTCGAACTCTGTGTGCATGTGTGGTGGCGTGTGTAAGAGTGTAATGTGAAAAAATTTATCTGTGTGTGTGTGGTGGCGTGGCGTGTAATGTGAAAAAAAAACATGAAAATAATTTATAGGACGAATAAAGTGTAAAATATTGTACTAAAGTGTAAAATATTGTACTAATTCATTATATATAAATGATTATGGTGTGTTTAATCTTGTTTTCATTAATTACTACATATTTTCTACAGTCACAGTGTTTGCCAGCTCGCTGTATAATCAACTTAAATCAGTTAAATCCATCATGCAATGCATTTCCTTCCAATTTTTTTTATAAACTAATAGATAATTGACTAAATAAACATCCTGCAAAGTTTCAATAAAAATTTCCAAGTTTTTCTTACAATTTCCGTGGTTTCCATGTAATTTTTATCGATATCGATATTTTACCGATATTTCCATCGATATTTCCGTATTTTCGGACTACCGATATTTCCGATATTACCGATATTTAATACCTTGGTTATGATTTTGTGGTTGTTTGGAAGTCAAACAATTTTGAACCACACACATACTCCAACACACTCTCTCTCTCTCATTCCCATGCACTCTCTCTCTCTCCTCCCTCTTGATTTTCTTCTATTTCCGTCAACTTTGTACGGACAAACTCTAAGCCTTCCATTTCAGGCACCGATCGACGTTAAAAAGGAGTTTTTAAGGGCATAGGAAGCTTTAGATTATCTTCACGAAGCTCGGAGAAGAAAAATGAAGTGATTTGGACGTCGGAAAGTTTAGTTTCGACGAGTTGCAGGTTTAGTCGGATTATCAAGGGATTTTCAGACGAGTTCCGTGGGTTTTACGGCTTTTGAAAGGTATGGTTGTGTTCTATTCGTATTAAGCTTTAAATTGGTTTAAGTTTCGTACAAATTGGTTGAGAAATGGATGAGAAATGAAGGTTTTAAAGTTTTCCAGTTTTTGCGACGGCAACGGTCGCTGGAGTTCGAAGGTAGGGGATGACGGAATATTCCGTCAACTTTGACGGAATATTCCTAACGGCGATGGTTAGTTTAACGGATTTTGTTACTATTTAATGGAATATTCCTAACGGGGTTAAGGGATTCCGTTAGGGTCCCTGCGCATGGCCGCGCGTGTTGCCGTGCCCTTACCGGTGCGTGGCGGTGCGTGAGACGTCCAAAAATTATTTTAAAAATATGAGGATGTTCGTGGAGTTGTGTAGATCACGATGGTATATTTATATATCTCATTTGAGCAATGTATGAGAAGTTAGTAGCTAGTGTTGGTGATGTGCTTTAAATCAACGTTTTTATAGTTGTTTCACATATAGGGGAGACTTATCCCAAGGACGAGCACAGTCAAGGGCGGCTCGGGGGCTACGACCCTTCGACATACCAATGAGTGGGATTTTGGTTTTTAGTATATACTTATATACTTGATATTTTCCCAGAAAATGAGTTTAAATGAAAGTATGCCTTGAAATGCCATGCATATAAATTATGTTCAGTATATGAATTAGTATATGATGCATAATATATAATTGTGATGTTGTGGACGCTCAGGTAAGTCCAGGTGAGTTTATGAATTGTAAATGTGAATAACGGTTGTGATTAATTGAGAAGCATAGAGCTCATAAACCTGTACCCTGGTGTTAGTGATTAGCCAGAGATATGACACAGGCTGTATATAGTGTCACATCCCGCACCATATGCTCACATTTGATCCAATTTAGGTCGCGTCTTCTCGTACAGACCATCATAGGTGGTTCTGACTCGTAGGTGACTAGTGATTCATCGCCCATCTATTATGATAGTGCAATATTGAGCATAATTATATTACACCTAGTCTTGTCGTACAAACCCTTTTAGTGGTTCCGACTTGTGTGCAGTGTAGTTTCGTATAGGTCATTGAAGTGACTTCGGCTAGATTGACTAATGAGCTATGAATTCAGCCGTATAGACTTCTTTAGGGTTTCCGGCTAATATGTTATTTTCCATGAATTTATTCTCACATGAGGTACTTATTCTATTTTATGTTTTGGTATGGCATACTTATGAATATGGTTATGTGAAGCATGATTTGAATTGAGATATATACATATATATATATATATATATATATATATATATTTATGCATATGTTTATATTCTATTTCTGGGAAAATTATACATGTTTTACGGCTAGGGGTTAGAGCATTTTAACGATGAAATGGTTTTGAGAAACATTTGTTTTTGCCCACTCACATTTTCTGGTTTGTGTCCCTCCAGGTTTTAGGTAGACTTGTTGTTGGTGGCTTTGAGGATCTTGGCGGTTCTGACAGATTAAAATAATTGTAGGACGTCTTCTAGTACTGTATAATTAGTACTTGTCCTACTAGATTGCATCTAAACTTTCTATGCTTTGATTAGGAGTATTTACACTTGTATCTCACTCCTAGCACTTCCTGTTTATTAGTGCACATTAGTAGCTTTCGGTTTTTATTTATTCGTATATTTCTTATCTTTATTACTTCCGCACTGTTCACATGGCTACGTCACCCTCACGTGACGGCCAGCATGCCTCGATCTCGGTCGGGATGTGTTAGAAATGATAGACTTTCTAAGCTTTTTCAGGCCCCAAACTTGTAGTACTCACCGGACGACTCAGAAGCAGTTGTCCTGCATATAATATTGATGTCGATACATCATACGTGCTCTACAGAAATCACTTGGACTTTTGGAAATTGATTGACCAAACTCAAAAGAAAAGTAGACAAGAATAGGGGGCCATTGCAAATACTCTTAGGAGGGGACCCTAATTTTTATGTTTTTGAGTACAACGATATATTTTACATTAAGGAAATGGGGAGTTCAGCCTAAGCTACACTATGAGCTCCTAATTTGGTATCGAATTCGCCATCCATGAGAATCAAACCTAAGATCTCTCATTTACAAGTGAAGAGGAATACCACCAAACCGTAGTACTGAGTGACGGTTTCATAGTCTTTTAAATCTGGTTGTTAGCCATTTCTGTTCTTGTCTATTTATCATACCAACAAGTGTGGAAATATAACTTTTAAGACCTTGCAAAATTAAGAAAGAAAGGTGACTCCTTGCGTTCTTATAAGATTAAGTCATCCATTCTCGGGGCTAATTTGAGATTGTTGTGATTTAAAAAAAAACATATAATTGTATAATTTTTGATGTTTAAGGTGTCTGATAAATTAAAAAAAATAAAAAAAAAGAAGATTATTTTGAAAGTTTTGGCGATTGACAGCAGAAGTAGGCCATCAAGCTAATTACCTGGTTCAGCTTAAGCCAGTTTCATGTTTGGTATTAATCTTACCATAACCCCATGATCATGTGCCTTCGAGTAGGATTATTTGTAGTAAGAAAAAAGTTGAGATCCTTAATCCCACACCCGATCTTTTAACGTGTATTATACATGTAAGGACATGTATATAATTTTGTGCAAGAAACTAAGGAGACAGATTGTCTGCCTTCCTGTTATGGTGCCTTTCCCATCCCCTCCTATTTGTGCGGTCACGGTTAAGTCACGTCAACATTTTATATTTTTATTGTTTTTTGTTTTATTATCTTTATAAAAAAAATCAATATAAAATATTGACGTGGCTTAATCGTGATCGCACAAATAAGAGGGGATGGGAATGGCACCATAACAGGAGGGCAGACAATCTGCCTCCAGAAACTAATATATTTTCTGCATAGAGCCGACTTTGGAATCAGCATGAAGTTAGGTGAGACCAAAATACATAAAGTCAAATATTTTTGTAAGATCTTACAAATGACATGATCGGACATCCTTACTCAAGGTTTGGTCTCCTTCTCAAGATATGGTTGCTGAGCTAAAAACTTGTTCTTTGGTAGATTAGATTTCAAGATTATCATAGATTTCAAAAAAATTACATACAGAACTAAGTTCTACTCAGAAAAGCTGCATAGAGAATGTATATATGTTTTATGAGCCATTCAATCCCCTTCAACCATGCGCATAAGTATTAATCACTACAGTTCTGGGTGTGTGGGGACTAGAGAGGTTAATTAAACATGTTAATTAGAACATAGGATTTGCAGGGCACCATATTTCTTTACAGGAGAAAACAAGTGATTAGGTGTGGTTGCTTTGATTAATGGAGTCGGCCCCCTCATTATTTATGTTGAGCAAAATATAATCTAAAAAATCTAGAAGACAATACGTGAATTTTTCCTAAAGAAAAACAAGAATGTCCTCACTAAATGGGCAAAGCTCTCAAATACTCCCACTCACAACTCAACATCCTTGGAGTTTCAAGCAGCTAACTGCGACTGCTCATAACTCCCTTGCTCGTGGCATGGAAAAATCAAAACATATTGGTAGGATTAATTACTAAATCCTATCTTTAATACATTATCAATTGAAGATCAACTTCATCAAGTAAGGAATCTCTATCACAATCAATTATGGATGCTTCCATTATCATCCCAAGATATTATCTCCTATTAACATCTTGGGAATATTCTTTACTCATTCATTCAACTGATGATACAACTTGGCCAATAGGATGTCACCATGTGTAGGGCAAAACCCCAATCCTATGACCGGCCACTCCTCCTATAAATACCTCAATCTCCACCAAATTTTGGTAAGCTTTTTGCTATGCATACAAGCCTCAAACACTCACTCTTTTTAGGGATACTGACTTAGGCATTAAAGATCCATTGACCAACCCCCCCCCACCTCATGGGCACGTGTAGCTTTGGTCATTGATCAAGTGTGACACACCCCGATCCTAGAATCAAGGCGTGATGGCCGTAACGTGAGTGTGACGTAACCAAAAGTGCGACGCGGAAGCAATAGGTAAGAGAATTACGAAGAAATAAAAACCAAATACTAGCAGTAATAACCAACTAGCATGCTAGAGTGAATTTAAGTGTGAAACACACATATTTAGAGCATAAGTACTAGGTGCAGTCAAGTAGGACCATAACTAAATTACAACACCCGAAGGTGAGTCCTACATTTATGTAGTCTGTCAGTACGCCGTGGAAATCCTCGTGGGCCACCAACGCTGCTAACTAGAACTTGGAGGGGCGCAAAACAAAATTGAGTGGGTCAGTAAAACAAAGCTTTTTGAAAACATTTCAATTAATAACATTTCTAACCCCTCGCTGTAAAACCTGTATACTTTCCCAGAAAATAACATAATATACATATAAATCTTTATATATATCTCAAATCACCAATCTATATCAAAAACCAGAAAGTATGCCATGTTAAACGTCAATAACAGAATAAGGATGCATCAATATAATTGGTGAAGTAATGAATCATCCGGAGACCCTGCAGTTGGTCATGTACGGTTAATTCTAAAGTTCAATATCCCATCCAACCGGAGTCATCGCAGTGACCTGTACAGCGCTACTTTGCACATAAATCGGAACTACCTGAAGTAGTATGTACGATAAGAAAGGTGTAAGAATACGCTCTAGTGCTTCTCTCATCAACAGTTGTATAATAATCTAAAATCACCTACAATCGGAACCACTCTATGGTCTGTACGACATGTCGGAACCCTCTAATGGTCTGTACGACATGCACCTACTTGGATCCAAGGTGAGCATGTGGTGCAGGGTGAATAATATAAGCACTAACACCAAGGGTGCAGGTTATGAGCTTTCAACACAATTCACATCATCAATAAATCATATGAATAATATAAACTCACCTGATACTCACATGTGCGTCCACAGCACCATTTCAAATATATATGCATCAATTACTAATTCATATAATTCCTAATATGCATGCATCCTAATATGCATGCATGGCATTTTAAAAACATACTTTCATTTAAATTCAATTTCTAGGAAATTCAGTAGTATATAGGTAATAACAGAAAATAACTGCCCACTCACTGATAAGTCGAAGGGTCGTAACCCCCGTGACATCCTTGAATGCGCTTGTCCTCGAGATAGGTATCACCTATATGCGAAATAACTATAAAAACGTTAATTAAAGCACATAACCGACAATTCGTAATAACTTCTCATACGATGCTTAATTTGGGTATATGAATATACCACAGTGACTTACTCGACGTCACGGACGTCGAGGTATTTTTAAAATAATTTTTCGAGGCCGCACGCGCCCCCACGCGCGTCACCTTCTTCCTCCAGTTGCCGGACTGGTTTTGCCGGTCGCCGAAAAACTGGAGATTTTTCAATCTCCTTGTTCTCCATCATTTCTCCACCATTTTCTACGCATTTTATATCAAAATGAAGCCCTAAGCATGTAGAATCACGTTGTACTAGTTTAAGGCTCTAAAAATTACAAAATCTCACCAAAGAAAATCCAAGAAAACCGGCCAACTTCGAACCCTACGATCCCGACGTCCAAAACCTTCAAACTAAGTACTCCGAGCTTCCCTGGGACCTCACTAAGCTCCCTGTAAGCTTAGAATTCCCTGAAAATCAACAATTCACATGTGCATGAACAGTGACATCAAACTGGGGTTCGGATTTCACGTGATTTCGAAGGTTCTAAGTTCCAAAAATGATACCATTCAACTCAGGAGGTTGCAAGGGTGAAGAAACTCACCTTATTGACGTCGATCCGTGATGTTTTGAGGGATTTTGGGTTCTTGTCCATACGGTTCGAGAGAGAGAGAGAGAGAGAGAGAGAGAGAAACTGAGAGGGAAGAGAGAGAGCACGGGGAAGGAAAGGGTTTGTCCCGTGTGTGTGTGTGTGGTCCACCCAAAACAAGTCATTCTTTAATTCCCTAACCAGACAAATATACACATATCCTTTAATCCAACTTAAATTTTCCAAAACTTAGGAAAATATGCATTATTCAAAACATGCCACACACATACCTTAGTAACCGTCAAGGGTACTTTCGTCATTTCACAACCTCGATAATCGAATATTTGGGACGGGCTGTGACAAAGTGTGTTAATTGTTTTATAGGTACAAATTCGTTAAGACCGAAGACGACAAATTTTTGCTAGCACAATTTATGTTGTGGATAATATTGTCTCACTAAACCAAGTTAATCATTGTTAACTGATAGGATTTTTATCACCCACTAAACCAAATTAATCATTGTTAACTGATATGATTTTTATCACCTAAATCACAGAGAACAAGGTTATTGTAGTATAGATAGCTCGAGCAAATCATCCTTCATAGGGATTGATATGAATAAGTTATATTTAAAATCAATTATTAATTAACTATGCAATACAAAATATAGAGAGTTGAGATCATAAAATAAATAAAAGATTGCAAGAAATTAAAAGTAATGAAATTGGTGAGAAATTAAATGAAAGAGAATAATCAAAACAAACGGTTTAGAAAATCAAAGGTGAAAAACACTAGGGACACTAGCGTTTAGCCGTAACCATTAACAATACTACGTAGTTCTACCAATTACTTACGAATTAACACGTGCAAACTTTGAAGGTTAGGTCTTCCTAATGCATATTCTACTTGCGGCATTCAAACTAGAATATATATCTAACAAGCAATCTGTCTGTGGCATTCATATCAAATCTAAACATACAAGACTCATTAAATTTGTGAAAACCTTTTGAAAAAATATGAACACCTTAAGACATGGCCTTAAATGAAATTACAATTATCAATTACAAGAAGCCCTAATCAATTTCTGTAACATCCCACATCGCCCAGGGGAGTGGATCCTCTAAGCCTTATATGTGTATTCCCATCTCTACCTAGCACGAGGCCTTTTGGGAGTTCACTGGCTTCGGGTTCCGTAGGAACTCTGAAGTTAAGCGAGTTCGCGCGAGAGCAATCCCATGATGGGTGACCCATTGGGAAGATCTCATGTGAGTTCCTAGAAACAAAATCGTGAGGGCATATGTTGGAAGTATGCCCACAAAGCCACTCATTTGATGTAATAGCTTTTGGAATACTTATTGTATTAAACTTTTATATGTTTAATGAAGGGCAAAGCTTATTGTTAATCACTATTTATTGTATCTTGTGTTTAAGCAATAAGGGAATCCAAGGAATGTATTTGATCTAAGAGATAAGTGATTTAAGTAAGTTAGATTAACGAAACCTTTCTCTTATGTTCATTCCTAAAACGTTCCTAGCCATAGGATTGCCAATTGGGCATTGACAATCCGCTAAGGTTAGTATGTGTTATGTCGACTCAAGCGCGAGTATGACAAGTCTCAAGTCATTTAGTGTTGGACACTAAGGCAAACACATAGGTGCTCGAAAGAGTGATCGAGTACACTGAACAACGATCAAAAGAGAGTTCGAACATACATGTCATGTAAGAACTCGAGAGTTGCAATATGCAAAGTAGTCCTTTGACCTGAGGCATCATAGATGTCTAATGGTTGATCTTTGATCATGTTAAAGACATTCCATTGGAATGTCCACGGCATTGTTGGGGTCAAGCTATCTAGTCGTGTAGGCATATGAATGCACAACAAGGGATCTCTAACCTTCCATGGTGGAAGGAGAATACTCTAAGATATGATTCGAAAGTCTTTGGCCAAAGCATATGAATATGACTTAGGAAGTTTGTTCCAAATCATATTCAATTGAATCATATAGATAAGTATCACATTGGATAGTAGACATGAAACAAACTATCACTCAAACAATGTGATTAAGAGTGTTGTATTAGAGAATGACCGTATTGCATTGTAGTTGTAACTGGATAGGTTCTCCAACCACTTCTACTTAGCTTGGGTAACCATGATATGCTGCTACGTGTCACTCATGGTTTGTGGAAGCCCTAAAGATTAGCAAACACTAATTTTAAGGGAGAATTGAAATGTGGTTTCAATTCGCAATCGATCGTTAAGAGTAACAACCGCCCACTACCTTGCTAAATGGAACCTAATGGATCGTACACCGAATAAGGATGTTGGTGAAGAAATTAAATGAAATGGATAAGCAATTAAATGGTTTAATTGAAGAATGGTCAAGATTAATTAATTAGTTAATTAATTATACGAAATGTTCGTATTGGGCTTATATGTTGGTTTTGGGTTTCGGGGCCCAAAAGCGTTTTGGTCCACAAGGCCCATTATGTTTAAGTTGTATGGCAACTAAAACAAAATGGGCAAATTAGCCCAATAACAAGGTAAGGCCGGCCATAGGGTGAGGGGTTGCAAATTTGGATTAATTACAAGTTTGCCACTCACATGTGATGAAGTATAAATTCAACTTTATAGCTTTATTTTCATTAAGGGTTTTTCTTGGTGAAATGAGGTGAAACACTTTCTCTCATTTTCTCTAAAGAGGCCGACCACTTAGAGGAGTTTTAGCTAGCAATCTATTCTTCTCTAAGTCATCCATTTCATCTTCACAATCACATCCTTGGTGAAGAGACTTAGAGACATCAAACTTCTGGTGTTTTTGGAGAACAAATCCTCAAATCCTCAAATAAGCAAAGGAGCACTAAAAGGAGGAAAATCACAAGGAAGATCCAAGGAGCAAGGAGGTGACTTAAAGGCCCTCCACTTGGGTGAATCCCTTGTGTAAACAAGGATGAGCTTCAAGGGTAAAGAAACTCTAAATCTTACCTTCTCTTTAAATGTTGTTAAAGAGTTTATTGGTTCACCATTTACTAGGCTTTGAAAGTCATGGGTTTTATGAATTGTTTTTTAATGTATGCCTACTTTAATGTGTTAATAGTTTGCATATGTATTCAAATGTTCTAACTTGTTCTTAGCTAGGACAAAATTTTTCCTTCAACATAGTCGGGGCCCAAAGCGGACAATATCATGCTACGGCGGAGTCGAGCCCGGGATGTGGTGGGGGCCTGGGCTGGGATGTGACAATTTCACGGCCAATTCCACATAAATTGTATTTGGTTACTTGTCTAAACATCCTGATGGTGATCAGGCTCATCACTATTCTAAAAATTGACCTAGGTGCTGGGCGGTGGACCCCCGCCCCGATTTTGGGCAAGGCGTTTGCAAAAATTGACTGGAAGCTAGGCGGCACCTAGGTGGGCTAGGTGGAGAGCTAGGCGGCACCTAGGTGGTCCTAGGAGGTTTTTTTTTATATATATTTTATATTAATTGTGTGTTTTTTTCTTTGTTGGCTTAATGGTGGTATACTCATGGAAATGGTGTACCTAATTTGCAAATGATGGATTTACTACAAGTTCATCCAATACTTATGGAAATGGTGTACCTAATTTGCATTTTATCATTATTTTATTATTCATACAAGTATAGTTTTTTTTAGGTGTAAATAGGCACTTATTTACAAGATATATAATAAATTTACATAAATCCGACTAAGCGGGCCGCCTAGGCTCTAGGCTCCTGCCTGCCGCCCGACTAGTGCCTAGCGATTTTTAGAATCTTGGGCATCATGATATATAGAAAGTTTGTACACGCTGATTCATAAATCAAAGCCTACATGCATAACATCATATGTAAATTGAAAAGAAACTAAATATTCATGCTAAGACTCATAGCCACGCCCTATCAAAAGGAAATTGGTTACGCATATTCATAATTGAAAAGAAAAATATTATTAAGAAGAAAAATTAAAAATAAATAAAAAATAAAAATAAAAAACCTTGTAACAAATCGTCAAAAGCTGTCTAAACCGAGGTTCTAATCCTCCAAAATCACCATATAATAAACTGATAAATATGATATATGAATCCTATCTAAAATAGGTCTTCCAACAAATTTGGAAAGCCAAATAAAATAATAAAATTAGGAAACATAATCCTACTTGGACAATCTGGGCACCCAAAGATTCCTCACGTTTTATGACCATATCAACACCAAATCAGGCCAAAAGGTGGCGTTGGAAAGATTAGGACGTCCCCAAATAAGCCCAAAACTTCAAACGGGGCAGCACTGTGCAGTCAACCTTCATTTGTTAGACACGAACCAACAACATGAAATTAAATTGTGAAAATTTGATATAATTATCTTGAAAGATTCAAGAATACACTCCAATTGAAATTACTTCAAAATTTCTTCGTTTGATCAATTTTTGCTCAAAGTAGAATAACATATCCTACAATTTAAATATAAAGCAAAGTATCAAATAAACTATAACTAAAATTAGGGTAAAATATAACGTAATATCGACTTATCATTAACCAAATAATGTTATTCATAGGACCAATATTATTGGAGAAAGACTCAAATCGACGTGGCCATTTTGTTTGAAGTGACACTAGAGTTTGGACATTTCTTAAAAACTTAAAACAATATTAGAGAGGAAGAGTTACTTCTCACGCAAGCATATTCCTATGTCTTTATCTCACTCCTCGTCCTCGTAGATGTAGTACCAATACATCATTGCTAGAAAGCCATGCCCAACCAGGCTTCTTAAATCTTAATATTATGCTCATGTTTCCTAGTTCACAACATAACATAGTTGAAAACGATCATTACAAATCTAACGTTATTTTTTAGCAACAAGGACATTTTTGCCTTCATGTCTTATGACCAGTTTTCGTGTAGTGAAGTTTGTTAGAACACAAAACCAAAGTTGCCTTCTTTAGAAAACTTTGTTTTAACTCAAATTTCTTCGGCTTTGATTCTATCTATATTTGATAAGATTGATTGCTTTAGGGTGGAAAATCACCATATGAAGCTTTCTCAAATTGGTTAACCAAGCTCTAAATGATGTAATGTAACCCAAATAAACATAGCACATCTTCAACTCCTCTTGAACTAATTTTCTTGTTGCCATACCAATCAAACTGCCCGAACCAAACCAATTAGGGTCTAATGTGAACTGTTCCACTTCATCGTTTTTTTCTTTTCAAATAATAAATTTTGTTAGATTAGCCACCGACGGATTTCGAACCCACGCTTCAAATGTGTTGTTTGACGTCTGAACCGATCCAATCCAGACCGTATCCAACCAGCTCTATCTAGTCCTGGTTGATGACCCAAAATTCGACCCGGTTCCATATTTCTCACCATTTAGGCTTATGACCCAAATTTCATAGGATGTCAAATGTTTACGGGCCCAAAAACATGCCCTCAGCAGCTCCCCAAACTCAGTACGACAGCAAAAAAAGCTCCCACACACTCTCCCTCCCCCTCTTTCTGCTAACCGTTTAATTATGCAAACTCTATTATCGCCGGTGACACGCGCCGCCTACTTCACGGCGGCGCCACCTACATCTGTCACGACTCGGCCCTTAGTGTATCACGTTCCTCTTCGATCAATCTCCGACCGCCACGTGCCCAGCCTCACTCTCTCTTCTTCGTTTTCTTCTTCGTATGCTGCTCCCACCCACAGAGGACCAAAGCTCTCCATCAGCACCATCAGGGCATCTTCCCCTCCAATTTCTCAGAACTTCACCTCCCCAAACGACGAAACCGAAAGGGCCAAGCTCCTTCAGGTTCTCCTTCTTCTACTTTGCCTAATTTATTCTATTTTCTGTTTGGTTTACGGGAAAATGTAAGACCATGAAGTGAAATTACAGAAATTTGTACTGAATTGACCCAATTTCGAAACGATAGATTTTTCAATTTCAAAATTTGCATTGCATTGTTGATGATTTGATTGAAAGGTGAAGTGCTTTAGGTGGTTTGTGGTGTGTAGGTAGCCAAAAGGTTAGAGAGTACAGCAAGGTATTTCAAGAGGTTGGGTAGTTTAGGGTTTTGGGGGCAGCTGGTCAGCACTGTTGTGGCGGCCGTGATTCTTTCGTTTTCGGTTGTTATAACCGGCAAGGTTTCGTCACCACCTACTTTTTATGCCACTGCGGGTGGGATTGTGGCGGGATTCATCTCTGTGTTTTGGTCATTTGGGTACATTCGCCTCTCGGATAAGCTTCGAAGAAGTGCAAGTGACCCTGCAAAGGTATTGTGGAATTGTCAATTTTGGGAAAGCTATTTGTGTTTGTGATTGAATTGTATGTGCTTTGTGAAATTTGTTTCATAAAGGCGATAATACTGTTTTCGGACAAATGCTAAGTTGCATGGGCTTTGTGCATGATGTGAATTGTGAAGTTCCATCATCCGTGGCATGCTGATAATGATATGTTCAACCGATGCCCATTATCTTGAATGAACTGAAATATCCGTTGCCAGCTTGAATAGGCTGAAAGTATAAAATCTATTGATCTACTCTTCGATAACAGAATAAGATAACAATGGAGTTGTCTGTCACTGTCACCCAAATAAATTGTACTTACAGTCGCACTTCAATGAATTTGAATCCTTGTAATCATAATTGCCTGTGAGCACTTCATCTGCTTTCATTCTTCTTTATTTTCGTCCATCATTATCATCCCATTATTGGGTTTCTTGTTGAAATTGGCTCAAATTCCTCCCACATTTAAAAGATGTTTTCATAACCGATAATTATCTGACTTTGTTCTCCGATGGCAACTTTTACCTATTACATCTGTGTTTCACTGCTTATAATATACAGGCTCCTCCACGCGCTGATGTTATAAAAAGCTTAAAGAATGGCATTCTTCTGAACATTTTGGGTATGGGTGCTGCTGTTCTTGGCATGCAAGCAACGGTAGGACTGTTGGTTGCTAAGGCTTTTACTTCCTCTGCAAATCCGTATCAGGGTCTCACTCCGGGTTACAGTCCTGTTCTTGCCTTGGATGTATTCTTGGTGCAGGTAGATTCATATATCTCACTTTACTTTTCGTTCTGTTCTGAAACATTAGGTTAGATAATACCCCGTAGTCTTGCAGAGTATACTTTCAGTTTCCCTGTTCTAACGGGTCATCAGTATGCCTCAAACTCTGTAGAGTATAGTTACCTTTTAGTTTTTGGGCATGATTTCGAAAAAGGAATTTGCAATTGGGAGAAGACTGACATTTCTATTCGTTTGTTTGGCGTTTTCGTTGCAGGCATCGGCAAACACTATCCTTTCTCACTTCCTGGGACTTCTCTTCTCGCTAGAGCTGTTGCGCTCAGTAACGTTGCCACCTTCTGAAGGCATTCCCATTCCCAGATTCGCATAAATACTGCCCTACCTTTTTTCAAAGCATTGAAGCTGTGATTCTTTTTTAAGTGTTTTTGCTTCTCTATGATGTTATAAGACGAATGCATTTCTGTATTATATTCGTAGGTTTTGCTGCCTCTTTCCAATTGTATTATACTTGGAACTTTTAACACAAAAATGAGATTTGCACTATCCAATACGACATGGAATGTTGGGCAGTCAAGCATCACCATGATCGAAAAATGAGTGTAGCAGATATGAGAATACTTTGTTGGATGTGTAGGGACACGAGAAATGACAAGATTAAGAACGAGGATATTAGATGTAAAGTAGGAGGGGTGGCCGCAATTGAAGATGAGAAAATCGATTAAAGTGGTTTGGTCATGTAAAACAAAGACCTATAGAAGCTTCAGTTTGAAAATGCAATTGCGAGCCATAAGCTTAGGACAAAATGGGTAGAAAAAAACCTAGAAAGACTTCAAAAAAAGACTTTTAAGAAAAAACGTGGAGTACTTGGAACTAACCGAAAACTTGACACAAAACAAGTGTAATGACGTTTTAAGATTCATACAACCAATCTCATTTAGTGTGATAAGACTTTGTTGTTGTAAGTAGCACCCAGCAAAAAATCATGCACGGAAAGTTTCTAGGCTAACAAACTGACACAGAAATAAGAGGAAAATTAAAACATACAACGATGAAACATAAAAGGATGGCAAACCAAAACACTTAATATTTCATTAGAATGATTAAGTTTCTCTCTTTCATCCCATGGAGATGAACACAAAGTTTTAACCACCAAGATCCAATGATCCAATAACTATTCACCAAAAACCTAACAAGATTATAAGATCCAGAGCCAAAAACGATGTAACACTGAATCTCAAACGCAGACACTAACGGGATCCACCCAAACCTTGTCAATGATGCTGTTTCACTGTCAATATGTATAGCCGCAGCATGCCAATAAAAAGATAACCGAAGTACACTACTTCGTACGTTGAAAGCCTTGTATAAGGTTGTTATCACACTTTCCGGAGCTCCATAATACCCTGCACCATATGTACATGTGTTTTAGAGAAAATCAGCAGCAACTAAATCAACAGAATCTACAAAAATATGATACCAGTGTACACACAGAGACGGTGAAAGAAATCAAATGAGTAGTCCATTCAAAGAAAAACAACAAAAAAAAAACTTCAGAGGGCCAATGTCATATGAAATTAGACAAATTGGCGAATTTCATATATCCTGGTGTACATTGTGAATAATGGTTTAATGCAATATGTAAGAAATTATATTCATTAAGATTTAAATGAAACTGATTTTGTTGCCCCCAAATACCTTTTAAAGGCAATACCATATGAATACTTTCAGAGACAAAATAGCTAGCATAGTACATCAAAATTAGAACTCGAAGACGCCAAAACTTGTTCAATTTTATGCATCCACTGAGAATTATCAAAGAAAAGTCATTGTTAAATTATTTCATATGCAAATGCCTGTCATAAAATCAATACGATCTGTAAGAACATCGTATTCTCTTGAACAACAGCATTCATACTTCAATATGAGTTTCGCTTTACTAGTCAAAGTGAAAACAGAAAACAATTATAGTCTGGAAAATTAGTACAGTACACTAAACTAATCCAAGTGAGTTTTCTTCTTCAGAGCCAAAATGACAATGACAGGTAGGCGTTTGGAGAAAAGTGTTGGAATCTAAAAGTCTTCACCTAAGCCAATCAAAGACAGAGTATATGGAGTGCAAGTTCAGTGCAAACGGAGGCTCAAATGAGTTAGGGATGAAAATTGGAGATCAGGAAGTACCAAAGAGCAACCGTTTTCGCTACCTAGGATCTATCTTGCAAAAGAACGGAGAGTTTGATGGAGACCTCAGCCATAGAATACAAGCTGGATGGATGAAGTGGAGAGGGCATCCGGCGTGTTGTGTGACTGCCGTATGCCACTGAAGCTCAAGGGAAAATTTTATAGGACGACAATAGGACCGGCAATGCTTTATGGCACGGAATGTTGGGCAGTGAAGCATCAACACAAACATAAAATGGGTGTAGTAGAGATGAGAAATTGAAGGAAAGATCAGAGAAAATCGGTTACGATGGTTTGAACATGTGAAATGAAGGCCTACTGATGCTCCAATTAGAAGATGCGATTACAGGATAGAGGTCCAGGGCCAAAGGGGTAGAGGAAGACCTAGGAAGACTTTGGAAGAGACTCTAAGAAAAGAGAGTACTTGGATATAATGGAAGACGTGACACAGAACCAAGCGCAATGACATTCTAGTATTCATATAACCGACCCCACTTAGTGGGAAAAGACTTTGTTGTTGTTGTTGTACGAAAGCTGAAAATTAGATTGACTGAAATGGAAATACTGTTTATTTTTCACTGGAAGCAAGGGCTAATTCTAGTGGGAGTTACTAAGTTAAATGTCAGGTGCAAATAAATTTATTAATTGCGATGTTTACATCGCAATCCTTGCAGCTTCTTTTCCCTTCTTTTTTTTTTATTACATTTATTTGTTCCTCTAAGGAATTTAGAGGCACCAGGGTTAGTGTAAACACTGCCCTGTTGTCTTACAGACTTTCATAACACAAAAAAACTGCAGTAAAGACAGGACAGTTTCTCGAAACAGACACAGAATATAGGAAGGACTTCAATCTTTTCCATTGTCTGCGAAAAGAAGCTGTAGAGATTGCTCAATCATCCCATCATAATCCGTAAGACACCAAAGACCCATACCCAGAAATCAGTTATACTTGTGCCAACCATTCTAAAGATGGTCTTCCATTCCTCTCTAGCCATTCAAAGCTCTGGCCTTCCTTTTCTGTTTCCCCAGATTTGGAAGTTTGGGAGTAACATCAGGAAAGTGAAAGGTAGCACACCACTACATGACTCTGTTTCATTACTAGTATGTTTCGCTTAAAAATTCCTACCATATACCATAAATTAAAACTGGGTTTGCAAAATTACAGCTTCATGCTCAGTACAAATAATGAACATTGTAAAGCATAATGATGCAAGAGATTTCACACTTGAATAGTTCACAAGATGCTTTAACTAAAAACACTGATCACATGCTTCAACATGTCCACCACAAAAAACAAAACCTAGAAAAATTTCAAACCAACATTGCACAAAGATTCAGCATAACAAAAATAGCCTGAATTAATTCCTCTAATGCCTTGATACGCAAACTGCCAACAACAGGGAAGAACAATTAATATGAATAGATAAATAGAAGAGTGTCTCGGGAGAGAAAGAGATCACACTTACCTACTGTAGCTTCTTCTCCTTGTTTGAACCCAGTGGAATTTTCTTTAGGATGCTATCATCAATTTTCCTGTACTGTGTTTGTATTACTCTGTTTGCTACATGCAGCTTATCATCAATGTGGTCCTGATACTTATCATACAACACGGGCACTGAAAGACTTAGAAGAACCCCTGGATAATAGTTAAAGAAATGTCCGTAAATAAATATTGCAAATCTTTCAAGCATGCACCTAAACTAAACATATAAAGATACAAGGTGCAGTAAAGAGATTACCAATGTAGAAAAGAGTAAGGAAGTTGAAGAAACTTCCGACATAAGAAGCTAGCCATAAGCAGAAAGCAACCTACAGAAGCAAACCAAAATTTCCAATCAGTAAAATTCATAATGGTCTGTTCTACGTAATCCATAAAAACCACCTCCTTGAAACCATAAACCTAGGGGGGGGAAATAAACTACGCCTAACCTGAAGAAAGAGCTTCCAATTTCTCCCAATAGCAATGTCTCGTGCAATAGACAGTACACGATTAATCCCAGCATGCAGTGCATCAGCAGCCTTCACAACATTGGCCTCAGAGATTTCCATATCAGGGAGAGGAGGCAAAGGTCTGAAAGACAGCATAGCCCGTTTTTCATTAAAATCGCCTCAAACTAAAACCAATCCTCAGAACAGTATAAATCACCACCCATCGTTCCCAAAAAAAATTAATTCAACTGATATTGCGTTCTTGGTTACTTTCTACATGACGTATTCAGGAAAAACTAGTTCAATAATCCAAAATAACATACTCCTAATAAATACACGTCTGATCTAAAGCTAAATGAACCCGGAAATTCTCGGTGGGATAACAAGATCAGTAAAAAGTATACAAGAAACGCAGCGAAAAATAGCCAAAAATGAGAGGGTTACCTGTTGAGAAGAGAAGCAGATTTGGCCCAGAGGAAAAGGATGACCACAAGAAGCAGTAGAACATTGGCCACAAATGACAAGAGATTGTAACCAGCTCGCTCAAACAGCAACCACGACGCCGTCGTAGAGGTCAGCAGTAAAACTCCTCCACTCCATTTCTTCCACAGCAGCACATCGGCAACTACCAAAAACCCCAGAATTAACAACATTAATCACAAGTTAAATCAACACACAACGTCAATTAGGTTGTATTAAGATCAAGAACAATGTAATGATTATTCCATAATCCAAATCTACGGAATGTTAAAACAAGATTATGGTTAGTCATCGCCAATGGAAGTAGAATCGATTCATACCAAATCAGAATCGCGAATATAAATCTATGGATTTACAAATCAACAGCATCCGTGCAATTATGTGTGTGCATGTATATATACATACACACACATACGCATATGTGTAGAGAGAGAGAGAGAGAGTACCAGGGCCACCTCCGAGAGTTTGGTGAACGGAAATGCGACGAGGAGGCATAGATTCTCCCATGGAGATTTAGGGTTTCAGAGAGGAGAGAGATGGAAGGAGAGAGGTACTTGATAGGGAGGGAGATGGAAATTACAAAAATGAATGGAAATAGTTTAAGAAGAAGAAGAAATGGCGATGACTTCATTTACTTTTTTTGTTTTTTGTTTTTAAATAAAAAGGGGACTTAGGCTTTGATACAGTAGTTCACTACTTCAGGGGCCGAAAGATTGTATTTCAGCATCTTCTTATTACGGTTTACTTTTGACAAGAATCAAACTCAAGATGTGTCGTGTGAAATACAAATTTAAAATCCGTTTTCTAATACAAGACAAAAGCCCAAAATTGCTAATCCGGGTGTTTTATTACCTGCGCTCCCATAAAAATAATACACTTTAATTTAATTGTCCCTTTCAAATTAAATCTCAAGTAAATAAACATCCTCCTCCCAACCAATTTTGTTGAGGGCAACATGTGGTCTAACTCTCAACACTAATCTCACCTACGTATCTTAAAAGAGGGTATTCTAAATACGCTGAATTGGGTTAAAATACGTTGTGGATCATGTTAGTTGGTCGAGACAGTATACTCCTTTCTTTGTATTTAAGTATGATCTCCTAGCGGTTTTAGCTCATTTTGGTTAAAAGACGGAATGAAAGTATATGGACAGAATGACGAATAAAGAAATGTGAATGAACTAGTGAAGAATGAAGGAGAATATATGAAACAAAAACTTGAGAAACAACGATTTGAAATTGTTATATAGTTTTAGTTTTTCATTTCATTTACCATGTCATATGCATTTCTTGCGCATCTCTTTGGCTATCATTCTGACGCCATTTTTTATACCCTACGATCCCATAAGTTATTGCTCATTTCCCCATATATTTAACTACAAAAACAAAAATTAAAAACGAAATGATAAAGGACTTTATAAAAAAAATTAGTTGAGGATAGAACCTTGTGGTTGATGTTTCCTTCCTAGATCTATCGCCTTGTAGTGCATTAGTTGAAACTTGAAACTTCACTGGGTTAGGTTGATGTTGATCAACTGCCAAATTTAACAAGCATGATGCAATTGCAAGCAAGAAAACAAATGCTACATGCCATTCTAGAAGAGAATGGAGCACTTGACCAAGATGTAGACCCGGTGTTTAAAATATCAGTATTAGTGAAAATATCGATATGCAAATTTATGAAAATATCGACGGATATATCAAATATTGATATCGATATCGGTATTGACAGATATATCAAATATTAATATTGATATCGGTTGCTTTTGGTAGAATGATAGATATTGAAATGA
Organism: Malus domestica; assembly: GCF_042453785.1. Lineage (NCBI taxonomy): Eukaryota > Viridiplantae > Streptophyta > Magnoliopsida > Rosales > Rosaceae > Malus > Malus domestica. The sequence goes on from NC_091670.1 coordinate 17,503,469, forward strand.
AACCTTAGGGATTATCAAACATTGGTTTAGACGAAATATAAGAGTTTTTCCGATATATAACAGATGTGTCAGTATATGTCGATTTTAGCCTATATTTAAGAGTTTCTTCGATATAAGGTGAAGTTTTAGACTTCATCCCCAATTTCCATATCTTTCTCTGGTTTTTTTAATATTTCCATGAAAATATCGACCGTATCAAAGAAAATTTAAAGATTGCGTAAACCACATCGTTTTTGTTCTTTATATCAAGAAAATAGTTAAACTAAATCAAAATTTAATTTGTTCTAATCCCTTGGGATGTTACATCTTGGAATGCATACAATCGAATTTGGGCGGCAAACATGGCAATTCTAGACTTGAGAAAAATGAAATCCCAATTACGTTGGTGCATGCTTTGCTCCTTTAATTTGCAATGCACACAGATACCAAGCTTTGAACCGATGCATCAAGAATTAAAACTTAGTACAAGCTTGTTCAGTTTGATCATCAGGATTCCCATCATTGTCCAAAGACTCTTCTTTCTGTTTCTCTTCACCACCTGAATTTGTTTTCATCTTCTTCTCCTTTTTTCTCTGGTTTTTCTTTTTGTGTTTCAAACGCTTCTTTGCTATCTTTTCTTCAGCCTCTCTCAGTCTTTCCTCCCTTCTCATATTGAATTCGGCCGCTTCTTTCCTTCTCTGATAGTCCACGTCCATCCTAGTAATCCTGTCTTGCTCTTTCTGTCTCGTTTGCTGATACGGTGGATGTACAACTTGGGGTGAGAAATAAGTTTACATGAAATTTAGCTGCCAACTTAATGATTCCAACAAACCATAACCAATCAAATATTCCAATGTCACGAAAGTAGGTGTATGAAAAGAAAATTAATTTTTTCCATGTTCAGAACTTTAGATACTTATCTAATCGGTATTACTGATTCAACATCAAACTCAAACTCAAAATCATAGTGTTAGTACCATATTATATTGGGTCTCATTACTTGGGCTTCTAGACATTGAGCCCATTATTTATGTAAAAGGGGAGGAGCCCTTAGTCTATAAAAGAGACTCCTCACCCTCACAATCAGGAGGCCTCACATCCAGCAACCCTCTCACAAACAGAGAAACACTCTCAAACTCTTTCTTTCTCTGGGGGACTTCCCCTCACACTTGTAATCCATACATTCATACAGAGAAATACAATCAACATCAGTGTGGACGTAGCCCAAACATTGGGGTGAACCATGATACATCTTGTGTTCTTTACTTTCTTGCAGATTCACGATCAGATTTACATTGTTCCAAGACCCCTCCGGTTTTGTACATCAACATTTGGTGCCGTCTGTGGGAATCGACACGAAAAGTTATGTCGGTTTTCTTTCATTTTTTTTCATATCACCACCGTGAATCTACAAAACCCAGAAACCAAACAGCCATGTCAATCCTTTCCATTTCTGTACCTTCTTCTTCCTCCGCTCTCCTCCCCATTCCTCACCCTGCCATTCCAAATCGCCGTTGCAAAATCCCACAAAAAGCGATCGATGGGAGTCACCATGAGCATGGAGGCCGGCATCAGAGTCATGGCCACGAAGCTCAGCATGATAAGTTTCTTCGAGCCCATCAAAAAAGTTGTCCCGATTATCGTCATGGGTTTCAAGGAGGTCAACATCGTCACCCAGGTAAAAACCCAGGCCACCGACAGCTACGACGCTTCCATATACATAGTTGGTCTCTGTGAGACGGCAGAGCTCTACCTGTCCTTGCTTGTTTTCCTCCTTGAAGGTCAGTGCCATTGCAAAATCAGTCCAGTATTAGATTGCTTTCAAGCCATACCAGTCCCCAAGAGGTGACCGAATTGGAAAAAGGTATTTCACCGATCTCTGCCAAGCCTGCAACGTTTTGTGCATAACACAAAGACTATGAGAATATGTGTTACTATCAACGCTGAGGAAGAATCATCTAGAGGTCCTTATGTGTTTTCAAAGACAACTCACCATTTTCAGATCACAAAAAAGACTGGTGTTAAGTTGCCTGAACAAGGTTAAATGTTCAAACAGTCAACTGCATCAACAAAATTGAAAGGAAAAGCTTTCGGTGATCTTTTTGGTTTTTCCACGGACTATGGTCTCCCTGCTCAGCCTAGATTGAAGCTACTACCTTACAGGAGCCCTACATACAGTAATGGTGAGGAAGATGTAAGAGATGATGAGGCTTATGCACTCGAATCATCATCTGAAACAGATATTTTGGACATGGATGCTTTCCAGGACAACCTTCTTCCTGGTAGTTACACTTATATTTCTATTCTCTCTTCGATTATTGTCTTTCTGCATAAGAACTTAAAAGAAAAGAAGAAGAAAATCTCTCTCAATAATGTCGGAATCCAAAAGTAAGGAATAAACACCCACATGCAAAAGCAAGCTGTCACCAATGAGTCATATTCGTCAGTTCAAGCGAGGCAAGCTTCAAAGTTGCAGAGGAAAGACAAAAGCAATCAAGTGAGTTGCGGCACAAAAGCAAAAGAGAGAGGTGTGGTGGAAAAAAGAAAAGTAAAATCAGAAAGCAAAAGCAAGGAATAAAGGGAGGAAAATAATGAAAAAGGAAAATATGTATGGAGATGGAGAAAAGCCGAGGAAGTGGAAAGCATGGCACACCCATACCCACTATCATTGATGAATATTTTATTAAGTTGTCTTCTACAAATTGGAGCAATTATTGTATAGTTATACTGATGTGTAAAAAAAAAAATTAAATAAATAAAAAAAAACCGTACGTCCAGTACTCCAAAATTATTCGGCAGCCTATCGCTATTATCACCAACTAGGTGATCAAAAGTACGTCCAGTACTCCAAAATTATTCGGCATCCTGCCGCTATTATCACCAACCAGGTGATCACAAGTACGTCCAGTAGTCCAAAATTATTCGGCAGCCTGTCGCTATTATCACCAACTAGGTGATCAAAAGTATGTCAAGTACTCCAAAATTATACATGAGCATCACTCATGTCAATCATACATAAACATTCATGAGCATCACTCATGTTAATCATACATAAACTTTCATGACCATCATTCATGTCAACATTCATGAGCATTACTCATGTCAACATTCATGAGCATCACTCATGTCAACATCCATAAGCATCACTCATGTCAATCAACATAAACATTCATGAGCATCACTCATGTCAATCAGCTTCGAAAGCTTCATTTACAGAGCTCCAACTTTGAAAGCTTCATTTACAAAGCTCCAGCTTCAAAGCTTCATTTACAAAAGCTCCAACTTCAAAACTTCACTTTCAAAGCTTCACCTACAAAGCTTCAATGCATGGTATACAAAGACCGCTTCCGAACAACCGTTACTTCGGCCCATACATGGATTGAATTTGAAGTCTCCAACCAACAACCTTTATTGATTGAAGACTTGGGGGACTACACTATGTACCATATATTGGGCTTCCGTAACAGGGCCTCATAAAAAATACTTGGGGGACTTAGCCCATTATTTATGTACTGAGGAGCGAACCCTTATTCTATAAAAATGACTCCCTCACTTTCATCAGAGAGCACCCATTATTCATGTATTGAGGAGCGAACCTTTATTTTATAAAAGGGTTTCCCTCACCTTCATTAGAGAGAGACTTTTAGCCCATCACTCATGTATTGAGGAGCGGACCCTTATTTTATAAAATGGACTTCCTCACTATCATTAGAGAGCATCACCGCTTGCTGAGCAACCATCTTGCCGCGAGCATTAACTTTAGCCCATTATTTATGTATTGAGGAGCGAACCCTTATTCTATAAAAGGGACTCCCTCACCATCATTAAAGAACATCGCCGCCAGCTGAGCAACCGCCTCGCCGCGAGCATCACTCCTAACCCACCACTTATGTATTGAGGAACGAGCCCTTATTCTATAAAAGGGACTCCCTCACCTTCAACGCCATAAGCCGAGCCAACCAAGGCAATATAAGCCACAAGCCGTGTAGCCTCGCAACATGTGCTACTTCTAGTTGAGCATCATTTCACATTAAGCACCGCCTCATATCAAGTATCAGTTCTAAACGACATCTAGTTACTTCGGCCCACACATGGATTGAATTTTAAGTCTCCAGCTAAAAGACTCTCTTGACTGAAGACTTGGGGGACTACTGTTGGTACCATATTATATTGGGCCTCGTTACTTAGGCTTCCAAACATTGAGCCCATGATTTATGTAAAAAATGAGGAGACCTTAAGAAAAACAATTCTGCTAACTGGAGGATTAGAAGTTGTATTGCGGTCCACATGCAAAAATGACAAACAATCATTCATGCCTACTGTCCACATACATAACACGTATAAGAGAGCCACCATACTCCATATCCATTTTGTGTTCCCACCAACTCCAATATAACACTAAAGAGGAAACATTGCTTTACTTCTTGGCAAAATCTCTTCAAAACTCAAACTAAAAAGACGGCCACAACACAGTTACCGTGCATGACTCTTATTAACACATTATTCTACTTTTATGGTACACAGTTAGCCCTAATGTACGCATACACAATTCGACCAAGCTTATGCAATATAACCCCTTCAACATACTAACAATCTAGCCTTGAGTCTGATTATCATAAAGAAAGACTTGCTCAATCCCAAAATTGAAAATCCCTAATACCTGGTAAGCTCATATGCCACATTATCGAAATTGAATTCCAATTTTGTTTTTCTGCTAACGGTAAGTGACCAAACTCTTGCTATGGGCATATAAGCCCAACAAGTCAATTCAAATTTGATTATTCATAATTTTGTGAAGAATCAAACCGATGGCGGCGACCTCTAATTACTGTACCACTCATGTCCTAGCTAGGGATGGGCAAACGGGTCTAGGACCCATGGGGCGGGGCAGGGTGGGTTCAGCCGGTTCGGGATGGGTATAAATTTTGTAAACTCAAAATGGGGTGGCGGGACAGGTTCATATAATTGGCAAGGCGGGGCGAATCCCAAATCTCTGAAAAGAGGTTCATCGACCCGGACTGTTTCCCCTTTCAATAATGCCATTAGTGCATTCAGCATCCTTGTTTCTAGTCACTGACCTGACACTCTCTTCCTCTTCGAAGACTCGAACTCTAACTTGACTCTCTCCTCTCACAGATTCCCAACTCGAGCCTCAACCTCAATGCGTCTCTCTTCCGACTCCGACCACCACTATATTATCCTCTAACTTCCACAAGTTCTCTCAGAAGACGAACACACTTGCAAATGCACCACCTTTGAGCTCTCGTCGAAGTCACTCAGATCTCGCAATATGTTCCTTCGCACGTCCGTAGGCGGTTGCCTCTTCTTCTCCTCATGTAAGTCCTCCGCTACCGCCTTCTTCTTCTCCACTTTCTTCTACATCAAATTTCAGTAGTCCACCGACCTCTGACCTTACCACATCCAGGCTCCTACTTCTTTTCTTCTCGACATCTAATTTCAATTTTATCCTGAATTCGAATTTTAGGATTTAGGAATTAGGGATTTAGTTAATTTGCTTGAAAAAATCATAAAAAATGTTAGGGATTTAGCTTAATTAGGGATTCAGTTTTGTTTTATTTTTTGATAAATTCGAAATTGTATTTGAATATTTTTTTTATTTATTAATTTGTTCTATTTGGGGATTTAGGTTGGGGCATGAGAAATGCTAAATGCTGGATTTTTTTGGGAAGCAGATTGTGTGCATATGTATATACCATATTGAATTGCAGAAAAGCTTTACACGGGGAGCCGTAGGATCTGTAAGAAATAGGCCGGGTTAAGTCCAGTTCTAGTTTTGAAAATATGCCAATCCGCCCTGTCCCGACCCGTTTCATTTTCATAGGGTTCCAGTTGGGTTCCTCCAAATTTGGACTCGACCCAACCCGTGCCTAACCATAGTTCTAGCTCCAGCTATCTAAGTTCAGAATACCCTAACTTCTACAGACAACCGAACGTAAACCCTTTATCCTCTCTCAATCTACTCCAATTTATACAGTAATTTACTCAAATAAGCATCAATATCCAATAATTACAATCACAAGGAAAATCAAGGTCACCATTGTAATAATGCATCCGCGCATCATACCTGATGGAAGTTGCCAGAGGCGAACCGGCGGAGCTACCGGAGGTGTTACTGAAACGAACCGGGAAATTTTTTAGAATCCTTCGGAGCTTGATCTTGAGGTCCTCTTCCTCTTCCTTGAACACAAGCGGCGTATACTTCACAAGCGCCGTTGAGCTAGCTGCCGTCGGTGGCCTAGACGGTAGCATTAGTTTCCTGTCAGACCCCTGGGCTTGTTTCCTCTCCAGCCCTGCCACCAGTTGTATGTCCCCGTCTTTGGAATGTTACATCTTGGAATACATACAATCGAATTTGGGTGGCAAACATGGCAATTCTAGACTTGAGAAAAATGAAATCCCAATTACGTTGGTGCATGCTTTGCTCTTTTAATTTGCAATGCACATGGATACCAAGCTTTGAACCAATGCATCAAGAATTAAAACTTAGTACAAGCTTGTTCAATTTGATCATCAGGATTCCCATCATCGTCCGAAGACTCTTTCTGTTTCTCTTCGCCACCTGAATTTGTTTTCATCTTTTCCTTTTTTCTTTGGTTTTTCTTTTTGCGTTTTAAACGCTTCTTTGCTGTCTTTTCTTCAGCCTCTCTTAGTCTTTCCTCCCTTCTCATATTGAATTCGGCCGCTTCTTTCCTTCTCTAATAGTCCACGTCCATCCTAGCAATCATGTCTTGCTCTTTCTATCTCGTTTGCTGATACGGTGGATGTACAACTTGGGGTGAGAAATAAGTTTACATGAAATTTAGCTGCCAATTTAATGAGTCCAACAAATCATAACCAATCAAATATTCCAATGTCATGAAAGCAGGTGTATGAAAAGAAAATTAATTTTTTCTGTGCTCAGAACTTTAGATACTTATCTAACCGATATTATTGATTCAACATCAAACTCAAACTCAAAATCATAGAGAAGAAAGCAGTTTTTGCTTGTACCTGGCTACATTCTATTGCAGTGCGTACAAATTCGGGCACTTTCATTTTCGTTGAGAAAGATACTATTTCATTGCAGCAAGACAAACAAGACAATTCCGGGCATCTCTTGTCCCAAAGTTTAAACTTAAAAGTAGACAACACTGCATTCTATTGCATTGCTCAAGATCGAAGGTTTCTTTAGCCCTACGCGTATAATAACAAGCTACAGCCTTTCAAAGAATACTACATTGTTTAATCATAAATGATCCCCAAGTTCAAGCAGAAAACACTAATTCAATGCAGAGAAAAGGGCAGAGATTCATTCATCCATAAGAAAAAACAATTCTTCTAACTGAAGGATTAGAAGTTGTACTGCGGTCCACATGCAAAAATGACAAACAATCATTCATGCTTACTGCCCACATACATAACACGTATAAGAGAGCCACCATACTCCATATCCATTATGTGTTCCCACCAACTCCAATATAACACTAAAGAGGAAAAATTGCTTTACTTCTTGGCAAAATCTCTTCAAAACTCAAACTAAAAAGACGGCCACAACACAGTTACCATGCATGACTCTTATTAACACATTCTTCTACTTTTATGGTACACGGTTGGCCCTAATGTACGCATACATAATTCGACCAAGCTCATGCAATATAACCCCCTCAACATACTAACAATCTAGCCTTGAGTCTGACTATCATAAAGAAAGACTTGCTCAATCCCAAAATTGAAAATCCTTAATACCCGACAAGCTCATATGCCACGTTATTGAAATTGAATTCCAATTTTGTTTTTTTGCTAATGGTAAGGACCAAACTCTGCTATGGGCATATAAGCCCAACAAGTCAATTCAAATTTGATTATTCATAATTTTGTGAAGAATCAAACCGAAAGTGGCGGCCTCTAATTACTGTACCACTCATGTCCTAGCTAGGGGTGGGCAAACGGGTCTAGGACCTATGGGGCGAGGCGGGGTGGGTTCAGCCGGTTCGGGACGGGTACAAATTTTGTAAACTCAAAATGGGGCGGCGAGACAGGTCTATATAATTGGCAAGGCGGGGTGAATCCCAAATCTCTGAAAAAAGGTTCCCCAACTCGGACCGTTTCCCCTTTCAATAATGCCATTAGTGCATTCAGCATCCTTGTTTCTAGTCACTGACCTGACTCTCTCTTCCTCTTCGAAGACTCAAACTCCAATTTGACTCTCTCCTCTCACAGATTCCCAACTCGAGCCTCAACCTCAAGGCCTCTTTCTTCCGACTCCGACCACCACTATATTATCCTCTAACTTCCACAAGTTCTCTCAGAAGACGAACACACTTGCAAATGCACCGCCCTTGAGCTCTCGTTGAAGTCACTCAGATCTCGCAATTTGTTGCTTCGCGCGTCCGTAGACGGTTGCCTCTTCTTCTCCTCATGTAAGTCCTCCGCTGCCGCCTTCTTCTTCTCCTCTTTCTTCTACTTTAAATTTCAGTAGTCCACCGACCTCTGACCTTACCACCTCCAGGCTCCTACTTCTTTTCTTCTCGGCATCTAATTTCAGTTTTATCCTGAATTCGAATTTTAGGATTTAGGAATTAGGGATTCAGTTAATTTGCTTGAAAAAATCATAAAAAATGTTGGGGATTTAGCTTAATTAAGGATTTAGTTTTGTTTTATTTTTTGATAAATTCGAAATTGTATTTGAATATTTTTTTATTTATTAATTTGTTCTATTTGGGGATTTAGGTTGGGGCATGAGAAATGCTAAATGCTGGATTTTTTTGGGAAGCAGATTGTGTGCATATGTAGATACCATATTGAATTGCAGAAAAGCTTTACATGGGGAGCTGTAGGATCTGTAAGAAATAGGCCGGGTTAGGTCCAGTTCTAGTTTTGAAAATATGACGATATGCCCTGCCCCGACCCGTTTCATTTTCATACGGTTAGAGTTGGGTTTCTCCAAATTTGGACCCGACCCAACCCGTGCCTAACCATAGTTCTAGCTCCAGCTATCTAAGTTCAGAATACCCTAACTTCTACAGACAACCGAACACAAACCCTTTATCCTCTCTCAATCTACTCCAATTTATACAGTAATTTACTCAAATAAGCATCAATATCCAATAATTACAATCACAAGGAAAATCAAGGTCACTATTGTAATAATGCATCCGCGTATCATACCTGATGGAAGTTGCCAGAGAAAACTACCGGAGGTGTTATTGAAGCGAACCGGGAAATTTTCGAGAATCCTTCGAAGCTTGATCTTGAGGTCCTCTTCCTCCTCCTTGAACACAAGCGGCGTATACTCCACAAGCGCCATCGAACTAGCTGCCGTCGGTGGCCTAGACGGTAGCATTAGTTTCCTGTCAGACCCATGGGCTTGTTTCCTTTCCGGCCCTACCACCAGTTGCATGTCCCCGTCTTTGGGTTTGCCCAACAACATGTCGTGCAAGAGAAGCCCTACTTCTGGATTCGGAGGTGTGGAGTTTAGTATAGGAATTTGGGAGTTTAGTATAGGAATTTGGGGGATTCTGAGACAAGACAATGAACTTCCGTTGGTACTTAACTATCGATATTTGTCCTACTTTAGGTCCATGAATTCGTCTTTTTTCCGGGTCTTGTACTTCGGAAGCAAGAACTCCATATGGACCGCCACTTGAATATATCCAATCTTCTTTTTCATCTTTCGAGATCTGTTCATTCTTATACTTTCACCATGACTTTACTAATCTTTGCAAGAACCATATTATCATCACGATCTATTGATCAACCGAGAAGTTTCCTTGCCTCTACATGGCACAAAACGTCTTCTCAACATGTTCGAACCAAGCTTCGACCAATTCATGATCTCCATGCCATAGAAGTATTCTCGCTTGAATACCAGTGGTGATATCCAAATCATTCTTCCGAGAATGGCAGAAAGTTATCTGGACGGCGTCAGCGATAGTCGCTCCAAGTTGCCCAAATCAGGAAAAGCTAGCGTGGTACATGCTCAGCCAGGTGGCATAGTTCTACATTTTACACCAAGAATGACTAGCGCAGTGATGATTGCAGGGCTACCTAAACCTATGCTTTGATACCAAACTAACATACTCCGACCCGGAAGGCGTGTTGGTCAACACTTGAAAAGTAACGAAGGCATAAGTGAATGTGATATGAAAAAGTGTGAATAAATTAAAACCTAAAGGTGTAGAATTAATTTAACTAATAATGAGTCGGCAATAACGGGGGGAACCCTTATTATACATGTGATGTCATAACATAAGTAGTCAAACAGTAAAGTGAGGAATGTTTGTACATAAAGAAAACACTTCCTACATTAACATCAGTGAATGTCAGCGTTGCCAATAATCCTCGTCGCCGCAAGAGTACCATCACTAAGTTGTGGAGGGGCGAAAACCAAGGTGAGTGGACCAAAAAGCGAAGTTTGGTAAAAATCGTTGTTTTCGTAAAAGTTGTAACCCTTCGCTAAAAAACAAGTATAGTTTCCCAAACTAACTTATTAGTCATAAGTATATTGTATAGCACCCAATATATGTAGTAATAAAAGAATACGGGTACGAAACATTAAAAGCAATAGTGATAACAAATTATCATTGCTCATAAGGTCATGTAAGCACACAAATCATGCAGAAAGTTACTGCACAAACAGGCTAGGCGTATAATTTACATTCTAATACTATAATCACGTGACGTTGGCACTAAACGTTCACATACAAGTCTTAGTTGCCTAATGCAAAACTAGAGGCAAGCTGGCACCTACTCTAGATCCAAAGTTATTGTAAATGGTGCATGTGAACATACACATGAAGCTAGTCCTGGCCTAGACAATACAACTAAAAGTGACACCGTGCATACATTTTAAAATGAGTAGATAAATTACAAGTGTATACATGCCACAGTTTATACTCATAAAATAATAATAAAATAACCAAGTGTAGGTAATTATTATTTTCTAAGTTAAACATGACATGTCACACAAATAAACACAAGCACAAGTACGAAAACTAATATAATAAAAAAAAACTTTTGAAGAAAAGATCTACTCACAGTTACATTGTGGGGTCATAGTTGCCTTGCCTAGCTATGTTTCTCTTAAATGAGAATTTACCATGCTAATTAATACTTTAATAGTAATGCAAATAATCTAAATATTTTTCCTTTGTTTGCTTGTTTTGGGAATTAAAAGTGGTTGGAAAGTGATTGGCATGATGTCACATGACAAGATGTGTCACCATGCGGCGGTTAGAGCTGCCACGCACTGCTATGCGTAGGTCAAAGTCAGGCATTGTGCAAACATGCACCGAAGATGGAATATTTTGTCACTGGAGTGAATATTTCGTCATCGAGTAGAATATTTCGCCGCCAGGCGTAATACTCCATCACAGTAACGATAACGTTAACTGTGACGTGAAGGGTTATAGTTAACAAAATTTACATTGGTTTGGTGGTATATGTTGACGTTGTTAACGTCATTAGGAACATTCCGTCAAGATTGACGAAATATTCCGTCTTCCTCTCTGGTGAGTCTAATTGTCGAGGCTGTCATGCACTGTAGGGAATCTCACCAAATTTGAATTTTTTGCCTAGAAAAATCACAGAAGTATATCAGAGCCATTTTTCAACCAAAGTTCACATAAAATATATGGAAATGAAGCTATGGAGTAAATCACTAATATGCTTAATTTGAGGCCATAAACTAGCTGGAGGTGGTTGGAAAATGGTTAGAAAACCATGGCCTGATTGGTTTCCTTCTCATCCGCCACATATTCGAGCATTCAAAGCTCGAATCTGAGTCTGGGGGTGGTAAGGAGTTTGTTGGGGTTGGTAATCTTGTTCAGTTCGATCCCCATTGCCTTAGATATATTAATTTGGGTGCGTTAGGCTAATCTTTTTTTTTTTTTTTTTTTTTGGCATCTCTTCAATTTATTTTAAACTTAATGTTCTCTGATTGTTGAATGTTAATGCATAATGAAGATTTATAATAAATTTTATTGCACATGTGACATAGTCTTATTAAGTGTTGGGTCCTACATATGTTTTAGGAGGCGACCTATAAGTTCTAGGGAAAAGAGAGAGTACACAAGTCAAAGTGGAATAAAATTTTGAGTTTAAGGAGTAAACGATAAAGGGATGACTTTTGAATTACATGGGACAAAATGAGATCAAACTAGAGTTCCAAGGAGCGTAGCAAAAAATAAGCCTTTTTCTTTTATCAAAGTCACTTTTAGTTTGCTCGTCCAACAATCCATTTGGAGCAGCTCCATTGTTGCTTACTGCCTTGGGGGATAAGGCAACCCAATCCACTCCCCCTCCCAAAAACACTCCAACCCCTTCAGGCAATTGGGTTCAAGGAGAGCCCGATGGGGAAGTCGGGCAATAATTGCCTAGCCCAGTGCCTTACCTATGTGATGTAAGACTGACGTCATTATGATGTCAGCCATAATTTAAATTATTAAAAAAATTATAAAAATGATTAAAAAACAATAAAAAAAAATTAAAAATTATAATTTTTTTTTTCTATAAACACCTAAATGTGTTCTTCCACAGTTCTAGTTTACACTACATTTCAATATTTTCAAATATTATTTAAACCAATCTTTTATTATTATCCAAAATTAAAAATAAAGTTATCTGTTATTATTTTATAAAACAAAAAATACTAATATTTTAATATAAATTGCTTGGGCTATTCAGATTAGGACTGAAGATGTACTCGGACAATTATTGTTCACTACAAACAATTACTTTATTATTTACAGTTTCTATTTATTTAATGAGATTGAATTGCCTATTGCTCATAAGACCTTAGTATAGAGAAATCACAATCCAACCTCACAATTCAAAATCCAGGTCCGGCCCAATGTGAGAATTGATCGAAACTTGGGCCGTAAGCGCAAAGGGAACTGAAGTAGTCGTTGTTTCTACGTTCGCTTCCTGCCATCTGAAAATTCTGAACTCTTTCGAGGAGAAGGGGGAGAGAGAGAGAGAGCTGGTGGTAAGTACAGAGATTTTGTAGATCCGCAAAGAGGAGGTGCATAGAATTCCAAGCGAAGAAGCACAGAGGAATCAGGAGACAGAGATAGGAGAGAAAGAGAGAGAGAGAGAGAGAGAGAGAGGAAGATGTTGCCGACAACGTCGAGAGGGCGGTCGTCGTCCTCTTCATCTCGGACGAACCCCATGCCCATTCAGTACCTTCGGAGAATAATCAAGGTGCTTTCTTCGTCTCTAATTGTCTGGGTTTATACTTTTAGATCTGATCTGCGTACTAATTTTCTGCTTAAGCATTTCATAATTTGTGGGTTGGATCTAATTCGACGAATAATGTTGTAAAAACTCTGAATTCTGGAAGAATTAGTGCCTTTGATTGCTCTGGAATGTGGATGTGCGGCCGAATTTTGGGTTCTTTTTTGGTTTTCAAGTGCGTTCGGCCTCATTTGTAATCAATTGTTTGAGGGGCTGGTAAGGTTTGTCGGCATCGGTCTCGGAAGACTTTGAGAGTTCTTTGTTCAGTTGAATGTGGAGAACATCACATTTTTAGATGGGGAAGGTATTTTAGGGAAATGTGGTGCATTTGAGCTAGTTTCACGTGGAGAAGTTGCCCTAGGTTAAAACAGAGTGACTTTGGTATTCTTTTTTAAAAGAGATATCGGAGTGAAGTCGGTGTGATGCTTCGGTTCTGGAATTCAGAAATCAGCGCTTAAATATTTCCGTACTGCACACTTTCAAAATGGCAAAACTAAAGTTTACACTGATGTTGCGAAATGGCTTAAGAAAGTAAGAGAACAGAGGAACTTTCCACCATGGTGGGTTCAGAGCAACAATACAGAGATCCAGTAACTTAGCATTTTGGATAAAGCGGCTGATAGACCAAATAAATGATTTTATATGTTATTACTGGGAGGGGGTTGGAGATCGCGTCTATATATCTAATTCAATCATACTTTGAGCCTTTCACTTGATGTAACCCACACAGCTTGATGTAAGTTTTTAGTCTCATTTGGAATCCCGGTTTTACAGTGCCTGCACATTAATTGAGACCCTGGTACATGTATATTAGTCTGCATTTTGTTAGGGCATCCAGATCTGCTAAATAAAGGCTGTGTACTGTGCAAATTACAAACTAAATATCAATTTCGGCAACCAAGAAGTTTTCTTGGATGTGAAGCAAATTGAACATTGAGTTGATGTATAATCATGTTATTTGGAATTCTAGTCCTATCTATTGCATAACCAGGTGTTGGGTATAGGTCTGAAATCCGGATTTTTTTTCAGCACATCCGTGTCTGTTTTGTTGTCTCTTTGAAATCTCTTTTAACTTTGGTTCTAGAAGCTAGAACATTTTCATCAGTAACAAGTTAGCATGCTACATCCAGTTTGTTATAATTTTGATTTTGTAGGCATGTACCAATGATTTTTCTTTTGATTTTTGTTGGTTTTTTAGTGGCAACAAATGGATATTGAATATACTTTTTGGCAAATGCTTCACCTATGCACCTCACCGAAAGTTGTGTAAGTATTCACCTTTCCAGATCATCAGTATCCTCATTACTGTTGTGTTTTGTTGCTCATGATTTCCTTAATAATGAGTTTTGTATCTTGTATGTGGAACTGTGCGACTGATGCAGCTATCAGCACACTAAATATCACAAGCGTAAGTCCCTTTTCCATGAAAAATAAGAAGCAGATGTTTTATTTGTGTGCCTTCGAAGTGATTACATGTCAAAATTGTGAAATATTTCTGCTACATCTGATGCAATTGAAAATTGGTTTACTTTCCTTTTGGTCTCAGAAACTAAGAATCAATGGGCACGCGATGATCCTGCTTTTGTTGTAATCTGCAGCGTTCTACTTGCAGTTGCAACTCTGGCTTATTGTGCCGCGTAAGTTTACTGTTCGCTAATCCTACACTCTACATGTAATAGTTGCATTTTGGATTTAGTTGTTCATCTGAATTTGATATTGCCTTTGCCTCAAAAGTTCTAGCCTAATTGCAGTTTATATTATTTATTTATTTTTATAGGTTTAGACGGGTCTAAGAGTTCTGTGAGGAATCCCTTGTTGACTTATATATTATTTTTATTATTTCAGGTACGACCATAGTGCTGCACATGCTGTTTTTGTAGTTATTTCCGTTTTGTTTTTTCATTTTTTGTTCATCGGGATGCTTCTGGCTACATTTTGCTGGTAAGAACTAGTGCTCTCTAACACTAATGTGAACTCGTATTGTCCGATCCCTGAAATATGTTAGTTCTTAATTCTTATTCAGGCCCAATTGTTTCATGAAAAAATTGAAGGAACAAATAAGTTTTGTGGAACCAAATTTCTTGTATTTTCTTACCCAATTTTTTAGATAAACAAAGCTATTTTCCATAGAAGTAGGAAAACATGTTTGTTTGATGTCACCTGTCGATGCCAAGCCACCTTGAGTTTCCTAGTCACTTAAACATTCACTAAAAGGCTTCTATATGTTGAAAAACACGCCCACTAGACCTTGTTCTTTAATGTAACCAACAGCAATAGACTAAACTAGCAAATATAGAAAACTTAGAAACACACAAGAATTATATTGGTTCGGCAGAACTTTTGCCTACGTCCAGTTGTGATTTCTCAAGGTAGAGAAATCACTGCTCCTTTGATTAATAATAGAGATTACAGAACTTTTGCAAACCCTAGAACTAATCTCAAAACTATCGGCTGTCTCTGGCTGTTCTCTCTCTAAAAAATTAAGCCTTGCCGCACCCTATTTATAGTCATAGGTTAGGCTTACATGTCCCAAGGTTGATTGAATTCCTATTTCTAAGTGGATTAGGAATTTACATTTATCCAAATCCAAATAGACTTCTAGAAATCCAAATCTAAATTGAATAAGGAAAACTGAAATTCTTTCCTAATTGCTCTAGGACAATAATCGGTATACCTCTAATTTTCCTAAAACAAACCCAAACCGACTAGGACATATTTGACGACCCAAAAATTCTAACAATCTCCACCTTGGTAAGTAAAACCAAGTCTTGATCCTTGCACCCCAGAGTATCTTTGAACCTTCTTGAAGCAGCTCTAGAAATCTTCAAGAGTCTTCACCTTGGCAATCTTCTTCTTGCCTCATTGCACCTCAAGTGAGGAGGTGCTCCACTTTGATCTTGGCCATCACTATCTTAATCTGCGGCATTGTCATCCGTATGAATCTTTTCAATCCAAATGTCTTTAGACTCCACCCAATCTCTGATTCTATGATACCTTGCTTCAATGTGTTTTGATCTTCCAGAAAAAACTTGATTCTTTGCCAAGTGAATGGCACTTTGACTATCACACTTCAGCTTCACACAATCTTGAGTGATTCCCATTTGACTTACCAAGCCACTAAGCCAAATTGCTTCCTTTCCAGCTTTGGCCAATGCAATATACTCTGCCTCTGTGGTCGACAAAGCTGTAATTGGTTGCAGTAGTGCCCTCCAACTAATTGGTCCTCCTGCGCATGTAAACACATAACTAGAAGTTGACCTTTTCTTGTCCAAGTCCCCTGCATAATCGACATGCACATATCCTAACACTCCTGCATTTTCTTTTTGCTTTTCAAACGCAATCCAACTCCGCCTATGTCTTACATGGCCGGTCCCAAGCCCGGATAAAGGAGGAGGGGGAGGGCGTCAGGTAGTCGACAGCCGGCACTCCATGATCACGTCGAATCCTTATGAAAATGAATCCAGAACAAAATCGCGCTAAAGCTAGGGCGTCACCCGTAAGTGGCGCGCTGTGTGGCCTGAGCACAGTGATAAGTGAGCAAGGGTCGCTGTATCTCCATCGGCACCCGGATGCAGTGTTAAATGAGCAAGGGGGCCATAGAAACTTCTTTTCGAACGACTCCACTCAAAGTTGTTTGGGAGCATATGCTCCTATCAACTTTACCCGGGACACACAAAAGAAGTACTTTGATCCTATTAGACGGGGGAGGGTGAAGAAGCTAGGACAGAAGGGTAGAGTTCAAGAGAGCAAAATGCGTTTAGGAACGTGGAATATAGGAACCTTAACGGGAAAATCTATGGAAGTAGTGGAAGTTATGGTGAGGAGAAGGATAAATATTATGTGCCTACAAGAAACTAAGTGGGTTGGTAGTAAGGCAAAGGATCTAGAAAACTCAGGGTTTAAACTTTGGTATTCGGGCACAAATAGAACGAGAAACGGTGTTGGCATCATCGTGGACAAGACCTTGGTACAAGATGTTGTAGATGTCAAGAGGGTAGGAGATAGAATCATGGCAATCAAGATTGTAATAGGACAAGAACTTATCAATGTGATTAGTGCGTACGCACCTCAAGTAGGGTTGGATACGAGTTCGAAGGAGAAATTTTGGGAAGATCTTGGAGACTTGGTGCAAGGAATTGCTCAGACGGAGAAGTTATTTATAGGAGGAGATTTAAATGGACACGTGGGCAGGGAGACAGGCAACTATGGAGGTTTTCATGGTGGCCATGGTTTTGGGGAGAGAAATGAGGATGGGGAAGCTATCTTGGATTTTGCAATGGCATATGATCTCTTCTTAGCCAACACCTTCTTTAAGAAGAGAGAAGAACATGTGATCACCTACAAGAGTGGGTCGTCAAAAACACAAATAGATTTTCTTCTAATGAGGAAAGGGGATCGTATAACTTGTAAGGATTGCAAAGTTATACCAGGAGAGAGCGTGGCTAATCAACATCGCTTGTTGGTGATGGATGTACATATCAAAAGAGTAAGACAAAAGAACAAGACTTGGAAGTGCCCAAGGACTAGATGGTGGAATCTAAAAGAAGAAAAACAAGCAATTTTCAAAGAGAAGGTAATCACCCAATGTGTGTGGGATAGAGAGGGGGAAGCTAGCCAAATGTGGGATTCCATGGCTAGTTGTATCCGAAAAGTAGCAAAAGAGGTATTAGGAGAGTCCAAGGGCTTTGCCCCACACCAAAAGGAATCTTGGTGGTGGAATGAGGAGGTACAAACAAAGGTGAAGGCTAAGAAGGAATGTTGTAAAGCCTTATACAAGGAGAGGACTGATGAAAATGGTGAAAGGTATAGAAAAGCGAAGCAAGAGGCGAAGAAAGCTGTCAGAGAAGCTAAGTTAGCGGCTTACGACGATATGTATAAACGACTAGATACCAAAGAAGGAGAGTTGGATATCTATAAACTATCTAGAGCAAGGGAAAAGAAGACAAGGGACCTAAACCAAGTGAGGTGCATCAAGGATGAGGATGGAAAGGTTCTTGCTACAGAGAACGCGGTTAAAGACAGATGGAGAGGTTATTTTCATAATCTTTTCAATGAAGGACATGAAATGAGTGCTTCTTTAGGGGAGTTGAGTAACTCAGAAGAGTGTAGAAACTACTCCTTTTATCGTCGAATCCGGAAGGAAGAAGTGGTTGTAGCTTTGAAGAAGATGAAGCATAAAAAAGCAATAGGCCCAGACGATATACCAATCGAAGTGTGGAAACTTTTGGGAGAGACAGGTATAACATGGCTCACTGACCTTTTCAATAGGATTTTGAAAACGAAGAAGATGCCAAATGAGTGGCGAATGAGCACTTTGGTGCCTATCTACAAGAATAAGGGCGACGTACAAAATTGCATGAACTATAGGGGTATTAAGCTAATGAGTCATACAATGAAGCTCTGGGAGAGAGTCATTGAGCATAGATTGAGGCAAGAGACACGGGTTTCGGACAACCAATTCGGGTTCATGCCAGGGCGCTCAACCATGGAGGCAATCTATCTCTTACGAAGATTGATGGAAAGATATAGAGATGGGAAAAAGGATTTACACATGGTCTTTATAGATTTGGAAAAAGCGTATGATAGGGTCCCAAGAGACATTCTTTGGAGGATTTTAGAGAAGAAAGGAGTACGAGTAGCATATATCCAAGCTATAAAGGATATGTATGAAGGAGCAAAGACTGCCGTAAGAACTCATGAAGGACAAACCGAAAGCTTTCCCATAACTGTAGGATTACATCAAGGCTCATCCTTAAGTCCTTACCTTTTTGCGTTGGTAATGGATGAGTTAACACGACATATTCAAGATGATATTCCTTGGTGTATGCTTTTCGCAGACGATATAGTATTGATAGATGAAACTCAGGAAGGGGTAAATGCAAAGCTTAACCTTTGGAGAGAAGTGTTGGAATCTAAAGGTCTTCGCCTAAGCCGATCAAAGACAGAATATATGGAGTGCAAGTTCAGTGCAAATGGAGGCCAAAACGAGTTAGGGGTGAGGATCGGAGATCAAGAAATACCAAAGAGCGACCGTTTTCGTTACCTAGGATCTATCTTGCAAAAGAACGGAGAATTAGATGGAGATCTCAACCATAGAATACAAGCTGGATGGATGAAGTGGAAGAGTGCATCCGGCGTGTTGTGTGACCGCCGTATGCCATTGAAGCTCAAGGGAAAATTTTATAGGACGGCAATAAGGCCGGCGATGCTGTATGGCACAGAATGTTGGGCGGTGAAACATCAACACGTACACAAAATGGGTGTAGCGGAGATGAGGATGCTTCGTTGGATGTGTGGGCACACGAGAAAGGATAAGATTAGGAATGAGGATATCCGGGGTAAAGTAGGAGTAGCCGAAATTGAAGGAAAGATGAGAGAAAATCGGTTACGGTGGTTTGGACATGTGCAAAGAAGGCCTACTGACGTTCCGATTAGAAGATGCGACTATGGGACAGAGGTTCAGGGCCGAAGGGGTAGAGGAAGACCTAGGAAAACTTTGGAAGAGACTCTAAGAAAAGACTTAGAGTACTTGGATCTAACGAAGGACATGACACAGGATCGAGCACAATGGCGTTCTAAGATTCATATAGCCGATCCCACTCAGTGACTTGGATTTTCCAAGTCTCCAACCGAGAAGTTTTCCTCATTCGGGAAATTAAGAGAACACTACCCCAACCTACATGCTCCACTCAGAAAGCTTCAACATACAAGCTTTAACAAAAGAAAATTCAAAGAACTTAGCGAAGAAGGCTTTGGTGTATTTAACACAATACGTTGAAATGAAGGAAAGCTTATTTATTGATATCCCCGATAAGCTACAAATATGTACATATACATGAGTCAAAATAAGCACACAAGAGGGAGCCTTCACAAAGGTTGCTTAGGAGAAGTCTCAGCAGTCGGTAGAGCCCCAGAAAGAGAAGGCACCGGAGGGGGATCATTTGGAGCCTCAGTACTGGACAGAACCCTAGAAGGAGGAGGCATCAGAGGTTGATCATTTGGAGCTTCATTACGCGGTACAGCCCCAGATACGAAGGCAATAAATGCCTTTGGAACAAACCCACAAATCTCTGATGATCAAGTAAAACCTGACCATCAGTTTCCTTCATCTGGTCAAGCTTCCTCTTCATGTTTGTAGCATAGTCATGTGCGAGCCGGTGCAACTGTTTATTCTCATGCTTGAGCCTTCTAATCTCCTGTTTGAGACTCATCACTTCAGCCGCCAATGATTCAACTTGGCGGGTTCGAGCAAATAGGCGTTGGGCCATATTAGACACAGAACCTGCACACTGAACACTGAGAGCCAGCGAATCCTTAACAGCTAACTCATCAGACCGTTTGGAAAGTAGTCTGTTATCTTTGGGAGTGAGAAGGTTCCTGGCCACCACCGCAGCGGTCATATCATTCTTCATCACGGAATCCCCAACGGTAAGAGGACCAGTAGGGGAGACGAAGGATGGGCGCCATATGTTGTCTGGAGAAGCCGGGGCTGCCTCTTCAACAAGGTTCAAGTCAAAACGACGGTCGGAGGGGCCAGACATTTTCAAAGGTGTTGAAGAGAGAAGAGGTCGGACAAATCAAGATCTTAGAAGTGCAAGAATGAAGCTTCTACTGGTGGAGATTTAAGTGTGCTTTGGAACTTAATGCCAGCCCCTATAAAAATCTGCACTCGACGAAGCTTCAGAAATCGAAGAGGCGCCTGCTCAGAAATCGAAGAGGCGTTTGCTTTCTCAAAAGCTGGGCTGCTTAGAGATCACGAGGGTTGATCTCAGAAATCGAAGAGGCGTTTGCTTTCTCAAAAGTTGGGCTGCTCAAAGACCACGAAGGCCAATCTCAAAAATCGAAGAGGCGCTCGCTTTCTCAAAAGCTGGGCTCCCTAGAGACCACGAGGGCCGATATCAGAAATCGAAGAGGCACCTACTTTTCCAACCTTTTCCAGCCTTGTCAGCACCTGTCACACGCACACTCAGTTTTGCGGAAATTATGGGCATTCTGTCAAAGACTTCTGGGGAAGTAGAAAACACATGAATCTTACTGTTCAATCACCCACTTCCTACACGCAACAATAGCTCATGGGTACCACAGATAACTTTGCCAAAGTTCTCTGCCAAAGTTGAGCACGTGAAGCTTGCAGCTCCCACTACATCGCTCTGACCAAGAAGGGTAAAAGAATAGCAAAGAAACAGCACTAACAAAGTTTAGACCCATAAATTTTGAAGGTCTAGCTACCATATTATTACCCACAAGGGTAAAGGAACAGTACCACTGCTGGATAATTGGAAAGTCCCTGTGTGTCAACCTCTGTGCTTCGTGGCAAGGTAGACTAGCAAACATGCCCAACCTTTACTCACATTCGAGAAAACACTCCCAATAAGATTGCTTGCTCCAAAATCGAAGAGGCACCGTCCTCCGAATCTCGAGAGCCAGACTCCCAACATGACTACTTTCTTAAAAATCGAAGAGAGGGTAAAGGAACAGTACCATTGCTGGATAATTGGAAAGTCCCTGTGTGTCAACCTCTGTGCTTCGTGGCAAGGTAGACTAGCAAACATGCCCAACCTTTACTCACATTCGAGAAAACACTCCCAACAAGATTGCTTGCTCCAAAATCGAAGAGGCACCGCCCTCCGAATCTCGAGAGCCAGACTCCCAACATGATTACTTTCTCAAAAATCGAAGAGACACTGCTCCCCGAATCTCGAGAGCCAGACCCCCAGCATGATTGCTTTCTCAAAAATCGATGAGGCATCGTTCTCCGAATCAATCGAAGAGGCGCTCGCTTTCTCAAAAGCTGGGCTGCTCAGAGACCACGAGGGCCGATCTCAGAAATCGAAGAGGCACCTACTTTTCTAGCCTTGTCAACACCTGTCACACGCACACTCAGCTTTGCAGAAATTATGGGCATTCTGTCGAAGACTTCTGGTGAAGTAGAAAGCACATGAATCTTACTGTTCAATCACCCACTTCCCACACGCAACAATAGCTCATGGGTACCACAAATAACTTTGCCAAAGTTCTCTGCCAAAGTTGAGCACGTGAAGCTTGCAGCTCCCACTACATCGCTCTGACTAAGAAAGGTAAAAGAATAGCAAAGAAACAGCACTAACAAAAGTTTAGACACATAAATTTTGAAGGTCTAGCTACCATATTATTACCCACAACTGTAAAGGAACAGTACCACTGCTGGATAATTGGAAAGTCCCTGTGTGTCAACCTCTGTGCTTCGTGGCAAGGTAGACTAGCAAACATGCCCAACCTTTACTCACATTCGAGAAAACACTCCCAATAAGATTGCTTGCTCCAAAATCGAAGAGGCACCGTCCTCCGAATCTCGAGAGCCAGACTCCCAACATGACTACTTTCTCAAAATCGAAGAGAGGGTAAAGGAACAGTACCATTGCTGGATAATTGGAAAGTCCCTGTGTGTCAACCTTTGTGCTTCGTGGCAAGGTAGACTAGCAAACATGCCCAACCTTTACTCACATTCGAGACAACACTCCCAACAAGATTGCTTGCTCCAAAATCGAAGAGGCACCACCCTCCGAATCTCGAGAACCAGACTCCCAACATGATTACTTCCTCAAAAATCGAAGAGACACTGCTCTCCGAATCTCGAGAGTCATACCCCCAGCATGATTGCTTTCTCAAAAATCGAAGAGGCATCGTTCTCCGAATCTCGAGAGCCAGATACCACAGACCACTTTTTCAAAGTGCTTTGACAGAGTTAAAACATGTGAAACTGGCAGCTCCCACTACCGTGCTATGACCAAGCAGGGTAAAGGAATAGCATTACTACTTGTTGTTAGGGAGACTCCTATATATGTCGACCTCCATCCCCAACGGACAGGCAGACCTGCAAAAATGCTCAACCCTTCATCATATCTGAGAGGGCACTCCCAACGAAGCCTTTCGAAATATTCAGCTTTCTTTCCCCCCGATAATACCTCTGCAAACAAGCTATACTAGAGCAAGAATATCTCATATCATCAGGGTTAAAAGCAAGAGTATCCCATATCATGCTTTTTCCCTGTCTTTTCTTTTGGCCTTGTTTTTACCTGCAAGACAAGGAGAAAGAGAGCAATCAGTCAGCACTTGGAATCAAGCTTCCAGCCAGGAACTGACTGCCTGGAACCCCTTACCTGATTACTTACCTGGCATTGCTCTCGAGTACTCATCTTCAACATCTTATGTTTCCAGGGAAGATTCCGCATCTGCTTGAGGAACAGATAGGGCAAGTGCGAAGGATACAAGGAAGCATGTGGAGACAAGCGTAACAGCACACGTGCCGATACATTCATTACTCTGTCAAAAGCAAAAGTATCCCATATCAGCAGGGTGGAACGTACTCTAGATTTGATGGACTTGTTTTGACCCTCAAATTCTTCAGTCGGCCTTATACTCTGGAGGAAACCAGAAAACCCTCCAGCTCAGTTCAAGAATAAGCCTGTGGAAAGTTACTTCTTCAAAAGCAAAAGTATCTCATATCATCTCTTCTCATTTTTCTTCTCTTTATCCTTCATGCTGCTGCAAGATGGGGAGAAGGTGAACAATCAGTCGGAGCTCTGATTGCTTACCTTGTCTGTCACCTCTTTCAGCAGACCCCCTAGCTCGGCGACTTGGGGGACTCCTACTACATGGTTTGTATCGCGCT
This sequence comes from Malus domestica, assembly GCF_042453785.1. NCBI lineage: Eukaryota > Viridiplantae > Streptophyta > Magnoliopsida > Rosales > Rosaceae > Malus > Malus domestica. Next base: position 17,527,332 of record NC_091670.1, read on the forward strand.
TGACCAAGCCTGAAACTACAAGTAAGCTTCAAGTGAAATTGATACATTACCTTGTGCATCTCCACCAGTTAAAGATACCACCCCTGGATGGAGGAAGAGTACTTCCAGAGAAGATGCCACATCTACCTATGAGACAGATAAGGCAAGTCAAGACGACACCACACTCCGATACTTAGAAGTTTCGTGATTACGAGATCATTCTCCCACAATATTTCCTAATGTCATTTGTACTAAATCATTCACTTGTACTCACTAAATGAGAGCTTGAACCTATGTACTTGTGTAAACCCTTCACAATTAATGAGAACTCTTCTATTCCGTGGACGTAGCCAATCTGGGTGAACCACGTACATCTTGTGTTTGCTTTCCTATCTCTATCCATTTATATACTTATCCACACTAATGACTGGAGCAATCTAGCGAAGATCACAAAAAGCGATCGTTTTCGCTACCTAGGATCTATCTTGCAAGAGAACGGAGAATTAGATGGAGATCTCAACCATAGAATACGAGCTGGATGGAAAGAGTGCATCCGGCGTGTTGTGTGACCGTCGTAGGCCACTGAAGCTCAAGGGAAAATTTTATAGGACGGCAATAAGGCTAGCGATGTTGTATGGCACAGAATGTTGGGTGGTGAAGCATCAACACGTACACAAAATGGGTGTAGCGGAGATGAGGATGCTTCGTGGGATGTGTGGGCACACGAGAAAGGATAAGATTGGGAATGAGGATATCCGAGGTAAAGTAGGAGTAGCCGAAATTGTAGGAAAGATGAGAGAAAATCGGCTCCGGTGATTTTGAACATGTGCAAAGAAGGCCGACTGACGCTCCGGTTCGAAGATGTGACTACGGGACAGAGGTTCAGGGCCGAAGGGGTAGAGGAAGACCTAGGACAACTTTGGAAGAGACTCTAAGAAAAGACTTAGAGTACTTGGATCTAACGGAGGACATGACACAAAACCGAGCGCAATGGCGTTCTAGGATTCATATAGCCGACCCCACTTAGTGGGAAAAGGCTTTGTTGTTGTTGTTGTTGTTGTTTTCAAACGCAATCCTTTGTCACCAAGAACCCTTCAAATAACACAAAATCCACTTGACTGCATCCCAATGTTGCTTTCCTGGATTTGCCATGTATCTGGAAACGACGACACTGACTGCTTGAGCTATGTCGGAACGTGTGCATACCATTGCATACATGAGGCAGCCCACGACATTAGCATAAGGCACCTTTTCCATTATTTGTTGCTCTTCCTCGGACGTAGGACATTGTTGCCCACTTAACATGAAGTGAGCTGCCAAGGGAGTCGAGACTACCTTTGCTTCTTGCATGTTGAACTTCTCAAGAACCTTCTGAATATACTTGGCTTGTGATATTCAGATCTTTCCAACTGTCCTACCTCTTTGAATTTCCATGCCAAGGATCTTCTGTGCAGCACCTAGATCCTTCATGTCAAACTCCTTGCTCAACATCTTCTTCAAGTCTTCAATTCTAGACTTGTCTTGACAAGCAATTAACATGTCATCCACATATAGCAATAGTAATACGATCATCCCATCTTGGAATACATGATAGTACACGCAACAGTCATATAAACATCTTCTAAAATTGATTTTCAGCATGAAGGAATCAAATCTCTTGTACCACTGCCTTGGAGACTGTTTCAGGCCATACAGGGACTTCCTTAGCTGACATATTAGGTTCTCTTTCCCATATTCAACAAACCCTTCTGGTTGAGCCATGAAAATCGTCTCCTTTAGATCCCCATGAAGAAACGCTGTCTTCACATCCATTTACTCAATCTTCATATCATGCTAAGCTGCCATTGCTAAAAGTAATCTGATAGAAGTATACTTGACTACAGGTGAAGAGATCTCATCATAATCCATCCCTTCCTTTTGTGAGTACCCCTTAGCCACGAGCCTTGCTTTGAATCTCACGGCATCTTGTTCATGTAGTCCTTCCTTTTTCCTAAATACCCACTTGCATCCAACTAGCTTTTTGTCTTTGGGCTTAGGAACCAACTCCCAAACAAAGCTCTTGTAAAGAGACTCCATTTCTTTTGTCATAGCACTTATCCAACCATCTTGCTCATCACTTACTATATCTTCTTGATAAGTAGTCGGATCTCGACTAATGTTAAAGAGCATAATTGAACTTTGCATAAACCTCGGATTTATGCTTCATGAAATAAACCCAAACCTTCCTAGAAAAATCATCCATGAAAGTAACAAAATACCTGGCTCCACCATTTGATTTAGTTGGTGCAGGGCCCCAAACATCTGAGTGAATATAGCTGAGTTGCTCTTTGCTTCGGTTATCTGCACTGCTACTTGCGAATGATACCTTTCCTTGCTTCCCGAGAATACAGTATTCACAAAAGTCCAGTTTGCAAGATGACACGCCTTCTAACAGGCCTTGCTTGTGTAATTCATGCAACCCCTTCTGGCTTATGTGCCTAAGCCTATGATGCCAGAGTTCAGTCTTGTCTTCTACACTCTGATTTTCAGAAACAGCTGCTCCCCCGACCATGGTGGTCCCAATTAACTTATACAGCTTATTGGGTTGTAGGTCACCTTGCATTACCACTAGCGACCCTTTGGTTACCCTGAGTCTTCATTTTTTAGACTTGTACCCATAATCGGCCTCATCTAAAGTACCCAAGGAAATCAAATTCTTTCTTAGTCTAGGGACATTTCTAACGTTCCCCAAAGCTCGTATCATTCTAATTCGAACAGTGTCGATTCCTCTTACAGGACATGAAGAATTGTCCCCCATTAAGACTTCCCCGCTGCTGACTTCTTTGTAAGTATCGAACCATTCTCATATTGCACACATATGAAAAGTGCATCCAGTATCCAAAATCCAATTTGTGAAAGCCTTAGAGCCTGATGTTACTGAAAGAAGCTCCCCGTCACTCTCATGCTCGGTGATTGCACTAGCTGAACCTGAGCTTCCTTCCATCTTGGCTTTCTTCTCTTTCCAAATCTTGCATTTCCTTTTCTACTGATCGGTTGAACCACATTTGAAGCAACCTTCTTTCTTTTCCTTTTTCTTTTTGGATTTTGACCTACTTCTGTTGCCGATTTTTTCTTCCTTTGTCTTTTCCCGTCCCTTCTCCTTGCCTTTGGCATAAAGGCCTTGAGAGCTTTTAGTTATATCATCCAGTTTAGCATATGACTGAAGAGCTTGAATTACGTCTTCAAGCTTCAGGGACTCTTTTCCAAACATTAGAGTTGTTCGAAAGTGCTTGAAAGATGAAGGTAGAGACCTCAGCAAGATGATAGCCATATCATCATCTTTGTAAGTTTCTTCGACCTTCTGAAGATTAACTACGCAATTCTGGAACCTGCATACATGATCTTCAATATCACCTCCTAGTCGAAGCCCGAATAGTTCATCTTTTAGAAAAAGTTTATTGGACATGGTTTTGCCCATATAATCATTCTCCAGCTTTTCCCATGCTTCCTGGGCAGTCATCTTTTCGGTGATGTGTGACCGAACTGATCTTGTAAGATGGATCTCGATGGAACTCTTGGCCTTCTTGAGAACCTTAGTCCATGTTGCTTCTGTCATGTTTTCCGGCTTCTCACCATTGAGTGCATCATCCAAATCCTTCTGTATCAGTATGTTCTTCATCATCCTTTGCCAGTCCGTGAAGTCATCATTGCCGTCAAAGGGCTTTAACGCAGGTCCTGGATCCACATTCATCTTCCCTTTTGACTTCGTAGAACACCTTGATCCTAGCTCTTGATACCAATTGTTGAAAAAACACACCCACTAGACCTTGTTCTTTAATGTAACTAACGACAATAGACTAAACTAGCAAATATAGAAAAACTTAGAAACACACAAGAATTATACTAGTTCGGCGGAACTTTTGCCTACGTCCAGTTATGATTTCTCTAGGTAGAGAAATCACCGCTCCTTTGATTAATAATAGAGATTATAGAGCTTTTGCAAACCCTAGAACTAATCTCAAAACTCTCGGCTGTCTCTGGTTGTTTTCTCTCTCTAAAAAATTAGGCCTTGCTGCACCCTATATATAGGCATAGGGTAGGCTTACATGTCCCAAGGCTGATTGAATTCCTATTTCTAAGTGGATTAAGGAAATTACACTTATCCAAATCCAAATAGACTTCTAGAAATCCAAACCTAAATTCAATAAGGAAAACTGAAATTCTTTCCTAATCGCTCTAGGACAAGAATCGGTATACCTCTAATTTTCCTAAAACAAACCCAAACCGACTAGGACATATTTGACGACCCAAAAATCCTAACACTATATAAGCAAGTAGTGAGTATGAAACAATCTATCTAAAGACAAAGATCATGTTAGTTGCATGAACATATGAGAGTGAAATGTTTGATGATTTCATATGTTTTGGTGTAAACGTGAATCTGGGTCTCTTATAAATAGCTAGTTGCTGGTAACAACACATTATTAATTTCTCAAAAGTCTATGAAGGAAACTAATATTTGGAGAACTTTTAAGTGTAAATATTTTAGTTCTGAGTCTCTTTTATAACTTTTTCAGTTCTCAGTCTCCTTATCTATAGAGTTCTCAATCTTCATTCATACTTGACACCACAGTGTGAAGTATTGCTCATCTAATGGCAAAGTCCACTTCTCAATGTTCATGCAGGTTTTTGACTAATTCTTACCTCCGTGAAGAGGCTCCGAATAGCCATGTTGTTGAGCAGCATGTTGAATGGTGAGTCCATTATCCTTTATTTCCACTTTATTAGCAATATGATTCTTACTGAACAATTCAACTTAGTCTTTCTCCTGATCCTATATCATCAGCATGTACGTTCATGTGCATGTTATGTATGTGAATATGATTTTAGATTGATTGAATCTCCCAGAACTAGTAATTTAAATTATATGTGTATTTCTAACTTTTATTTCGATTCTTGTTTCACCTTCTGATCAATTATTTTGTTGTGATTTTGGTCAATTGAAGGCTGTACGCGTTTGATGTGCACTGCAACTCTTTCTTCCCGATGTTTGTTCTGCTTTATGGTAGTTAATACAAAAATATGTTTTCCTTATCATATTTTTATTCTCAAATGTGTGAAATAATGCTTTTGGTGTCTTGGTTCTGCAGTGATCCATTATTTTCTATCACCAATTTTGGTAGCTCATGGCTTCCTTCCTGTATTGCTATCAAATTTGATATTCATGGTGGCCACTTCATACTATCATTATCTCAACTTTTTAGGTTATGATGGTAAGCTAATGATTCCGTTCTGTGCTTGAAAATTTTCATTCAAATGTTTAGGTTCATTCGGTGTTTTGGATGTGGATACAAAGTAATGTTGCTTAAAGGCCAAGATTAATGAATTCAATCATATTTCTAATGAGCGAAATGTGCAATTGATTTGTCAAACATAGACTAGTAAGTAGTAACCATCTAAACGGTTCACCTATGCATTAATATGCATTAATATGTAGAGCTTCCACCACTTGCGGTGGAGATGAGAGGTGGCCAGCATTATAGATTTTTACATTTCAATTCTAGCATTCTCCTCTATAGTCAGTAATATTGAATTCTCTTCAAGTTCTGTTTTTCTTTTCTGGAGTTCTCTTCCAATTAAGTGGGCTCATCAGCTTGTAATGTAACGCAATAACTTTAGATTCGAATGCAACTTGTTGAGTTTTTTCATTTCCATATACGATAAGAACTCTATGAAACATACTTGTCAATGATGTACTTCTTTGTTAGGAACTTGAGTTAGTTTGCCTTTGTGCGTCATACTAATTGCATGCCCTATGTTTTGCAGTGCTGCCCTTTCTGGAGAGGACCACTTTCTTCCTGTATCCAATCAGTGTTGTCATTGTCCTCTCTCCGATCTGTAAGTGTTGCATGAACTCTCTCTTTTGAGTTTGCTTTCCCGTACACCTAGTGTCAAAATTGTTTGTTTCCCGTCTGCAGTGATTTTGAGTGGCTTCAGTCCTTCAAGATACTTTATGAACATGTACTTTAGTCAACGAGTATGGATTTAATTGAGGCAAACATTTAAGACGGCACATATATGTCATGCTTGGGTTACTAATTGAGAGGCCACAACTCGAGAAGGCATCGGCGGATTCTTGATTGCTTATGCATGATATGATTATCAGCAGCAGGTCACATTGGAAAAAGCTTGTGTGGCTTCCGTTGTAGTCATTTTACCACTGTGAATGAAGATTGGACCAACAAAGATAGGGCATCAAGTGTGTTTTGAGAGATGAACATTGATCCCAGAGATGTATCGAATGCTACGATTTGTCTGCAAATCTATGCTTTTCATTTACATAAATTTTTGAAAAATTATAGTCGACGTGTTTTGAAGATTCTGTTCCTGTTGTACCAAAAGATATTTTGGAGTCAATTGAATAGAATAGCTACGGTTCAGCGTAGTACATGTATGGTGAATTAGCAATTGAAGAGAGTTGAGCCATATAAAACAGATTCCTCAATAAACATGGACTTGTGTTTTTCTTCATTTTATTGTTCAAAGATTGCTACCGGCTACCGGCTACCGGCCACATCGACGACGAACCTGTACCTGACGTTGTTTTTCTCCAGCCTCTCGAAAGCTGTGCGGATGTAGTCCATCTGAACCACTTGGATCATAGTTGTCAATCTTCTCTCTTTTGCATAACTGAAGCTCCCTACGCATAATTGCACAGCACAGAGAGTATAACAATCCATCTGTTGCTAGTCAGCCCCAATATGCCCCAAAGCCTCCTCTCTTCTTTTCTGAAGAGCTCATCACCGTCACATGGTGCCCCATGTGTCCTACACCTGCCAGTCCCCAGCATTCCTCCTTTTAATCCCACCCACATTCAGGCCCAAGTGCCCCAGCGGGCTGTACACCGTCACCCCCGCGCAAAGCATTGGCGCCGCCTGTTCTGGCACCATGCCCTCGGGTATCTTCACCGCAAACCTTAACCAAAATAAATAAATAATTACAAATCAACAAGGATGGAGATTCAAACTTTGGAATCTCTTTCAAAGGAAGAGAAATACAATCAGACAAAAATTAGTTAACAAGGTAATATTTGTTTATAAGTGCAGATTCTGGTTAACGGTGTGATGTAAAATATATGGCCATGGTGAGATAACGTTATTTTAATGGATAATGCCTTTTAAGATCATTTTTAACTCTTGGGTTAAAACTTAAAATTTTTAATCTAAAAAAATTAGGTTTTAACTTGGAAACAATTTTGACCATTTTTTATTTTTATTTTTTGTATCGTTAAATTTGATTATATTAGTCGTTAAATTCAATGAATTTACAAATATACAAAAAAAAAAAAAAAAAAAAAAAAAGAGAAGAATCTACACCGTGGGATTAACCAACAATCCAATGATCCAGCACCATCGGATGTAAGAAAAACCTGTTGGGCGCATAATGGTGGCAAGCACTTCCATGTGCATGGGCCTTGCACTGTAAGGGCCTCGCGCGTTGGTGGCATTGGGCGCGTTTGCACTGTGTGTGTGTTTGTGGTGGTGTCCACGCACACAAGTGAGCCAGGCACACTAACCTAGTGTTGAATCATGGCCCAAATTTACCCTAAAATTGAGTTTTTGGTTAAAACTCATTTTTGGTCTAAGAGTTGAAGCAACTTAAGTTGAGTTTGGAACTTAAAATTTGAGTTTTATCCAACGGTAGGACTAGGTCAGGATAAGCTCATTTCTCCACTCAGTTATAATGAATCTCTACTAAAAAAAAAAAAAATCATGTGAATTAGATATAGGTAGTAATCTAAGGATGTGTTCGTCGACAAAAGCTCACTCTCTCACAGCCAACCAAATGAACAAGTCACACAATCAGCAGAACCCATGACGCGATTTGGATTCTGGTGGTATTGGAATGATTAATGTGCAACTCATGGAACGATTGGGTTTCAAACGTAGTGATTTAATATTTTTTTGTTTTGTTTTTTGTTTCGAATTCTGGGTTGGATTTTTGAAAATCGACTTCAAATTTTGGGTTGTTTCGAATTCTGGGTTGAATTATAGGTTTCAGATTCCGCTATCTGGTTTTGAAAATGGCTGAGCAAGTGAGGAAGAAGTAGATGGGAGAGGCGAAGCAGGGAGAGACAAAGCGGAGTTGATTGGTCTTAGTAGTCCGCCCTATTTTGGGGGGTCTCTCTAAGACCCTTTCGCGAACCCGTTAGTTCATGCGAGCCCCACTTTGTCCCACTAAAGTTAGTCCCCACGGGGAATCAAACGCAGGATTACACAAACACTTAATCTAGTCTAGTCCAGTCCCACTTAGTGAGAGCAAACAAACGCGCCATAAATGAATGAAATAAATCAATGGCTCATCATGAATTTATTTCTTAGTACCTATACGTTTGATTTATTTGATATGTTGAATGTTAAACGATATTAGATTTGAATGATTTTTCCTATTGATGATCTTCAAATGAAGATTAAGAGATTAAACAGTTATGATTATAAATTTCTACGGTAAATATACATTGTTTGTGAGGATAAGCTCATCCCATAAAATTGAGGGAGAATGCAAGTATTACTTTTGGTCAACCACCATTGCACCGGAAAAGCCGCCTTTGGTGGGTTTGCCATAGGTGCAAACGTCAGCGTACGTCCAGATTTTCTTGTTGCAGTATTGCTCATTATCTGTGTTGCAAGGGTTGCAGTTTCTGCAGCAACCAACAACGAGGCCAACTCCTACCACATCTCCTACTCTGAACTTGGTCACATCTGATCCAGCCTCGACCACCTTACCAACCACTTCATGCCTGTTCTCGAGCAACACATATCATAATTACTAAAATCATCAGTCGCACGTGTAGAATTGATCGTGTGCAGCTGGCTTTAGCATTTCTCGTGATAGAAACATATAGAAAAGGAAGAATGATTTATCATACCCAGGAACCAGGGGATAGTGTGACATGCCAAGTTGATTTTTTGCCAGGTGCGTATCGGTGTGGCAAACTCCACAGAATAGGACTTTGATGTAAACATCTTCTGGGCCTGTGTTTCTGCATATGGTTTTAATAAAAAAGATTCAGCTGCCACATAAAATAGATCACTACTACTCACTATATTTACCAAATTTAATAGATTAACGAACATGTCGTAATACTTCAGTTCCAAATACGAGAGAGAACTGAGAAAATCATTTAGTAAACAAATTTAGCGAATATGTATGTCATACAGAAAGGGAGGGACATAAAGTTTTATTACCTAAGAGTGCAGGTGTAGGGTGAGAGAATGCCAGATGCGTCTCTTGCAGCCCATGCTGTTGTTGTTCTCTCCACTTCTAGGTTGCCCATTTGAATTTGTTTGAGAGAGAGAGAGAGAGTGAGAGAGAGAGAGAGAGAGAGAGAGAGGGAGAGGATGGGTTGGCGAGTTTTTGAGAGGAGAGGCCAAGTTTTTGGGTATTAAAAGAAGCACAAAGTAAGGTATTAAATAGAGAAGGAAAGCCAAATTTAGGTTAAGAAGATGGACACCTATGCTTGTCTACTGAAATGAAGAGAAGAAAAGTTGGTTTTCTTTGTTATGGTGACATTTTTTAACTCTATACTTTTGACACGTGCATTGCATTCTCCACGCTTTCATCCAACTGGCAAATGGAAATAGTAACATCTAGATTTTGGTACAATTCTTCAAACAAAACAAAATATGAATTTTTTTTTTGGGTCAAATTATGAAATTGAATAAATGGTGAACCATGTTATTAAATTATACGCTTAAATTTTGATGACGTTAATTGAAAGGTCGAAAGATTTTTGATTTGGTAAATTTTTTACAAAGTTGATCTTCATAAGGTGAATTGTAAAAGAAGATAATAGTTATGATCATGTGCAACATTGCACAATTAGAGAGGGAACTGAGATGGCAGAACGAGAAGGTCCGACTAAGAATGTTCGTAGCATCACCCATGAATAAGTCAACACCAACGAAAGTAAACAAGAAGAAACGAGGAAAAATAGTGACATTTAACACAAATGAAAAGCTCGACTTCAATATTTTCCAGCCATATCGATCATAAAATCCACGTTTTTGGAACGATCATAAAATAGTGACTTCAATAATTCAGGTCTCGAGCGAGTAGGCTCAAATTTAAATAGCATTTGTGGCAGAGTAATTTTTACAATGGCATATAGCTCAAATAATCCATGGGATGAATTAGTGGGTAGTTGGTTTACAAATAATATCCTTACCATCTAATTATGCTGCAATTTCATATCACATGACGTGGCAGGTGAGGTGAGGTGAGGTGAGGTGAGGTGGATACTCACTAATGTAGAATGGCTAGGAGAGATATTCATGGAGCAGCTTGACAAGCGTAAATCAAAGAAAATTCAGTCTTACATGAACGTGTTTCTTCATTTTATTGATCAAAGATTGCTACCGGCCACATCGACGACGAACCTGTACCTGACGTCGTTTTTCTCCAACCTCTCGAAAGCTGTGTTGATGTAGTCCATCTTAACCACTTCGATCATAGTTGTCAATCCTCTCTCTTTGCAGAACTGAAGCACCTCCTCTGTTTCCTTCATGCTCCCAACAAAGCTCCCTGTGATCGTCTTCCTCCCTATGCATAATTGCACAGCAGAGAAAATAAAACAATGGGTCAGTCACTAGTCTTATAAACCTTAAGCAGTTAGGGAATAATATAACAATATACATACATACATATATATATATATATATATGAGTTCTTCATGTTTATCGCTTAGATTCTAAGTTTACCACTTCTGAGTTCTAAAAGACCAAAAATCTCGACTTCAAACCTAAATCTAAGCTCGTAAGATAATTCTACACCTTAAAAATAAGCAGCTCCCCTGAGAAAGGGATTAAAAAGAGACAATTTTGCACACATTTTAACAAGGTTCATAAATAAGAGTGTTGCAGCAAGTGAAAAAAAAAAAGGTGTGCAAATATCATTTTCCGATCGAAAATTTGATTAAACAGCTGCCGGTTGAAGGCGGTGACAGAAGATCGGACTCACCAAGCATGACCATTGGGGAAAGAAATTGTAATGGGGTGTTAATAGCACCCATCAAGATCAATTTGCCGTCAAGTTTCAACAAAGAGAGGTACGGCTCGAGTGGGTGGCCGACGGGCACTGTGTCAATGATGTAATCCAAGGAGTCAGCAGCCTCCTGCATTTTTGTGGCATCTGAGCTGATCAAGTACTCGTCGGCCCCAATATGCTCCAAAGCCTCCTCTCTCTTCTTTTCTGAAGAGCTTATCACAGTCACATGGTGCCCCATGGCCTTGGCTATCTTCACTCCCATGTGTCCTACACCTCCAAGTCCAAGTATTCCTCCTTTTAACCCATCCACATTCAGGCCAAAGTGCCTCAGTGGGCTGTACACCGTCACCCCCGCGCAAAGCAGCGGCGCCGCCTGTTCTGGCACCATGCCCTCCGGTACCTTCACCACAAACCTTAACAAAAAAAATATAAATAAATAAATAAATAAAATTAGTCTGAAATTATTAAAGAATGAATTTGGATTAATATTTTTTAAAGTAACTTTAAAAAAAATGTAGACTATCATAATTTAATTTTATGAATATTTTAACTTAAAAATATTTAGATTCTGATAAATAGGTATTTATATAATTTTTGGGTGAATTTGATTTATGGGCTCATAATGGTGGCCGACACACCCACGTGCGTGGGCCCCTGTGTTGTTAGTGCCTCACAGATTCGTGGTGTTGGGCACGCCTGTGCTATGCGTGTATGTTTGTGTTGGTCGCGTCCATGCGCATAGTTGGGCCAACCTACTAACCCAGTGTTAAATCCAGACGGAATTTGCCCCAAAATTGAGTTTTTGGTTAAAAATATTTATATTATGATAAATAGGTATTTATATATTTTTTGGTGAATTTGATTTATGGGCTCATAATGGTGGCCGACACACCCACGTGCATGGGCCCCTGTGTTGTTAGTGCCTCACGCATTGGTGGTGTTGGGCGCACCTGTGCTATGCGTGTATGTTTGTGCTGGGCGCGTCCATGCGCACAGTTGGGCCAACCTACTAACCCAGTGTTAAATCCAGACGGAATTTGCCCCAAAATTGAGTTTTCAGTTAAAACTTATTTTTGCCCAAGGGTTGCAGCAATTTAGGGTGAGTTTAAAACCTAAAAATTGATTTTTACTCCAAGAATTAGAGTAGGTCTAAGGATCATCTCATTTCTCCACTTAGTTATAACAAATTTTCACCGTAAAATTTTCAAAATCGGGATTGTTCTATCTTCTAATCTTCATTTGAAAATCATATCTACAAAAATAATCATTTGAATCAGATCAGTTAGTCATCTAAATGAATGAAATAAATCAACGGTTCATCATGAATATGCTACTTTGTACCTACATCGTTTGATTTATTTAATATATTAAATGACTAAACGATAAATTTCTACGGTGAATATACGTTATTTGTATGTGAGAGAATAAGCACATCCCATAAAATTAAGGGAGATTGCAAATATTATCCTATTTTTATTAGGCATATTATGCTTTGGTCCTTACTTTTGGTCAACCACCATAGCACCGGAAAAGCCGCCTTGGGTGGGTTTGCCATCGGTGTAAACGTCAGCGTATGTCCAGATTTTCTTGTTGCAGTATTGCTCATTGTCTGTGTTGCAAGGGTTGCAGTTTCTGCAGCAACCAACAACGAGGCCAACTCCTACCACATCTCCTACTCTGAACTTGGTCACATCTGATCCAGCCTCCACCACCTTACCAACCACTTCATGCCTGTTCATGGGCAACACACATTATAATTAATAAAATCATAAGCTGCACGTGTACGCAAGCTGATTCTGACCATTCTTCATGCGTGAATGTAGACCTCACAAAACAGGAACGGCCAGGATCAGGTGTGAGCGTCTGGTTTTAGCACTTCTCTTGATAGAAACATAAATAAAAGGAAGAATGATTTATCATACCCAGGAACCAGGGGATAGTGTGACATGCCAAGTTGATTTTTTGCCTGGTGCGTATCAGTGTGGCAAACTCCACAGAATAGGACTTTGATGTAAACATCTTCTGGGCCTGTGTTTCTGCATATGGTTTTAATAAAAAAGATTCAGCTGCCACATAAAATAGATCACTACTCCTCACTATCTTTATTTACCAAATTTAGTAGATAAGCGAACATGTCGTACTACTTCAGTTCCAAATACGAGAGAGAACTGAGAAAATCGTTTAGTAAACAAATTTAGCGAATCTGTATGTCATACAGAAAGGGAGGGACATAAGATTTTATTACCTAATAGTGTAGGTATAGGGTGAGAGAGTGCCAGATGCGTCTCTTGCAGCCCATCCTGTGGTTGTTCTCTCCGCTTCTAGGTTGCCCATTTGAATTTGTTTTGGAGAGAGAGAGAGAGAGAGAGAGAGAGAGGGGTTGGGTTGGTTGGTGATCGTCTTTCAGAGAAGAGAGGCCAAGTTTTTGGGTATTAGAAGAAGCGGAGTAAGGTATTAAATAGAGAAGGCCAAAGTTAGGTTAAGAAGTTGGACACCTATGCTTTGTCTACTGAAATTAAGAGAAGAAAAAATTGGTTTCTTTGACATCGGGACATTTTTGAGGTCTATACTTTTGACACGTGCATTTCATCCTCATCGTTTTCATCCAACGCAAGTAGAAATAGTACCATTTAGATTTTAGTTCAATTCTCCGAACAAAACCAAATATGAAATTGTCTTTTGTTTTTGTCAAAATATGAAATTGAATAAATGGTGAACTGTTATAAATATGTAAGAGTTAGAGGGATAATCTTTTTAGTGAATGAAATGAAGCAGGTATAAAATGTCACACTGAAAATAATAACACAAGAGAATAACAAATAAAAGATGGAGGAAGAGATTTCTTTCTTTCTGTTTTCTGCTCTCTTTTGATTGCAATCGAGTGCTCTATTTATAGAGCAACTCGTATTACTACATTTGAAATTTACAACACCCTTTTTGACAATATGATATCCTGCATCCCCCAAAGTCAGTTTTCAATTTGTATGGACATTGAAAACTTCTACCAATGTTGGAAAACTTCTACCAATGCACTGTGGGCATTCATTACCCACTGGTATTTTCAACATGAACCATGTTATTAAATTATACGTTCAAATTTTGATAACGTTAAATGAAAAGTTGTAAGATTCTTGATTTGGTTGATTTTTAACAAAGTTCATCTTCATAAGGTGAACTGTAAAAGAAGATCATAATTTTGATTATGTGCAACATTGCACAATTAAAGGTGGAACTGAGATGGCAGAACGAGAAGGTCCAACTAAGAATGTTCGTAGCATCACCCATGAATACGCCAACACCAACAAAAGTCAAAAAAAAAGAAGAAACGAGGAAAAATAGTGACACTTGACACAAATGAAAAGATCGACTTCAATATTTTCCAGCCATATCATAAAATCCACGTTTTTGGAACGATCAACTCACAGGCTATTCTTGCTTTTAGGAGGGGCCTTTGGCACATGTATCATGCTTCTCTGATGCGATCATTTCTTTCACTATCTTTTGGAAGCTTGCCCAAATTGAGTGTTTCTTTTGGATTCAACCAGTATGGCAGTAGTACACCGTCGGTAACTTGTCTAATAATTGAGGTGTCGAGCGAGTATGCTCAAATTCAAATGGATTTTTCGGAGTAATTTGACAATGGGATAGAGCTCAAATAATCCATGTGATGAATTAGAGGGTAGTTGGTTTACAAATAATATTTGTATTCTTACCATCTAATAATGCTGCAATTTCATATCACATGACGTGGCAGGTGAGGTGGACAATCACTAATGTAGAACAGCTAGCAGAGATGTTCATGGAGCAGCTTGCAAGCGTAAATCAAAGAAAATTCAGTCTGACATGAACGTGTGTACACTTCCTAGTTCAAAATTTTCATATCCATCGCAAGTTTTCAAACCATCCCTACTTAGAAATTCAACTCTCCCCCATTGATCAGACTTCAATCAACAACATAACTAGTCTCCAGTGTGTACAATTGATATGAAATTTTTTACGTAACATGATAATTTTTTGTTTGGAATTCAGACCCATATGCAAAGAGTGCTCTTTGTTTGTTTGTTATCTGGCTATTGAAGTAGTTGGCTTCTCTCGTTTAGTTGCCGACTATTCTTATTTTATGGCTGTGCTCGGGGAGCAAATCGAGATTGGATATTGCTATTGAAGAGGCGATGCTCGGCTCTGGAAGAGGAATTGGATGGGTTGTGTGGAACTCTGGCGGCCAATAAGCACCAATAAGCTCTCCAAGTGAGTTTTAACTAGAATTTAAGAAGAATTGGAAGAAAAAAAATTTCAACTTCAATCATCCTTCTCGTGAGCTCCTAGTGACTCTCTATAATTAATACTAACTCTTTTAATATTATTCTAAACAAATAATTAATTCATATTGGCTAATCAAGGGCTCATAATCATATATAAAGTAAGGAGTACGTTGTTGTTGTTTTTTTTTTTTTTTTTTTTTTTTTTGTCAAGAAGTAAGGAGTATGGTTGGAGTACCGAATTTTTTTTCTTTTTACAGAGCTTCTTAAATAACATTTTGATAGTTTTAGTTAAAATTTAATTATAAGATAAAGAACATGATTAAAGAGGCTCTAAAACCGCAACAGGTAAGATAATAAGAATAAAATTGCCCAACAGAAAAATAAGTCACTGGTGTGGAAGTATATGGGCAAGACAGAGAGAATGGATTGATTTAGACTTTAGAAACGTATAATCCCATCTCATTGGTGCTCACCAATTAATCCTCCACAAGTTGCCAAAGCTTAAGAAAAAAGGAAAAGTTGCACAGAAGGAGGCCCCTGACGTACATATTGTGCTCTCTATGTTACAAGTGGCCAATACAGTCAAAAGAAAGGGGAAAAAGACTTGAGGGGTTTCACCGTTTCAGAAAAGCAACCATCTTGGGAGGACCATTGGCAAACGGGGCATGTCTTAATATTTTAGAGAACAGCTAAACTCATTCAATTATCTTATTTCCTCACTTACGTTATATTTACATCTATTATAAAAGGTTAAAAAAATTAAAATGTTATTTCTTCACTCATTATTATTTTTAAAATAATCCTTATATAGAAAATTATGAACTTGTCTCTTAAAAAAAGAATATAAGTCACTTAATGCTACCGTCTAGTGGTATTCCTATTAACTTGTAAGTGAGAGATCTTAAATTCGATTCACGCCTTGTTAAAAAAAAAAAGAATATAAACAAATAATATATAAAACTAAAGAAAAATACACGATTGTTTCATTTAAAAAAAAAATCGTCTAACAGAGGGTGAGAGTTATCATGCCCAAACTAAGTTCATTCTTTTTGCTTTATTTGAATGAAAGGAGATGGGACGATGCGTTAGAGTTTAAATGAGACAAATTGTCTAAACAGAGTGTGAGAGTTATTATGCCCAAACTTTAAAAAAAAAAAAAAAAAAAAAACGCAAAAGAGGGTAACTAAGTTCCTTATTAGTCATTTTACAAATGGATAAATTTGTGATTAAAAAAGTTCATTGAAAGGTAGTTAGGAAGATAACATATTGGGGTGAGAATAATAATACTCATATTTTAATGTAATAGCCACTGTCATCCATAAGATATTAGTTCAGAACTTTATAGATCTATTTCAATTATAAAAATTATTATTTGACGATCAAATATAATTATATGAATATATGTATTTAATACAATCATTATAATCATCATTTGACTGAGGTGATGATTGTAATTAATTACATATAAGTATTTTAGCCACATCTCAAAATTAAAACTGTGTTTCAACCGACTAAAGAATCATTAGGAACGTCTACTAGTATCGTGCAAGGTTGATTGTAAATTCTGCTAAAACCTTGAAGCTTCAGAATTTCTGGTTAGGCTTATTGTAGCAATGATCATTTAACTCTACCTCTAGTTTAATTTTAGTCCATCTCAAATTAGTTTCTTTAGTCCTTGAACTTAACTATATGTTGCACCATTGATCGTTTTTATAACACCGTCTTTCTTCCATTAAATTCAAGGATATATTAGGAACTTCAACTTAAAACTTAGCAAACAATAGAAGAAGCTAAAAAACAAATGAAAATTTACAAATTATCTATATACTAAAACTCAGTTAGGATGACATTGTTTTTCCCTGTTCGTGAATAGTGAAATGACGGAAATACCTTTTGTTTCTTCTCACTCCCATGTTTTGTTGTTGGCTTGGTACATCAAATTTCTGGTTTTACCCATTTTGGCCACGCGTCACTCATCGTTTAACCCTCTATTTTTGTTCATTTTCCCGATCCTTCTTTCGGCTTCAGCTTCAGCTTCTTTCTTTCTTGGCCACGCGTCGATCATCGTCGAAGGTTCCCTGGGACTTTCTTCCCGACTTTTCCTTCCGTTTCCATTTCTCTCTCTACGGTCTTCTCTTCTCTCCTCTCCTCATCTGTCACTCTTCCTCTGATTCGTATCCTCCACTAAATCGTCGGAGACCAAAGTTTAAATATGGTTCTTGACACCATTTGGACCTCGCAGGCTCGCACATTCTCTTCTCTCTCTCTATCTCTCTCTCTCTCTCTCTCTCTCTCTTTATCTCTCTCTCCACTTCTATTTGGCTTATGTGGTGGCATTCTGAGATCTGGTGGTGGGATCTGACGATCAATGGTGAGTTTTTTCATCTGGGTTTTGCCTCATTGTGGATGATTTTTGCCTTTTGCTATGAAATTTGATTCAAATTTTTGAAAAGTTTAATGCTTAATGTAAATCTGCATCTGGGTTTTGTGTGGTAGATTGACTTAACCTTTCATATTGTGAAGGTTTTCTTGGCGTTAAAGGTATGGATTTTTCTGTATTGTTGGATTTTTTGTGCAGTAAATTGAACTCGACTTGTAAAAATTTTGTTTATACCATATTTAGGGCCTCGTATTTAGACATCGTATAAATAATCGGAGGACTTAAATGTAATTATGTAATAAAGGAAATGGTAAATATGTAATTAGGGGAGGAGCCCTTATTCTATAAAAGGGCCTCCTCACCCTCACAAACCCTAAGCCTTTTCAAACCCCCTAAGCTCTAAGCTCTATCTCTCCCTCTTCAACAGAGAAATATAATACAATCAGTGTGAACGTAGCCTAAACCTTGGGATGAACCACGATACATCTTGTGTTATTTACATTTTATGCAGATTCACGGTCGGATTTACGTTGTACTAAGACCATCCGGTTTTATGCATCAACATTTGGTGCTGTCTGTGGGAAATGATACAAAAAGTTATGTCGGTTCTCTTTCATTTTTTCATCTCCGTCGTGAATCTGCAAAAATTTGCAAAAAAACCCAGAAACAGAAAAGATCCAGATTCACGGTCGGATTTACGTTGTTCCAAGACCTCCGGTTTTGTGCATCAACATTTGGCGCCGTCTGTGGGAATCGATACAAAAAGTTATATCGGTTCTCTTTCATTTTTTCATCTCCGTCGTGAATCTGCAAAAATTTACAAAAAAACCCAGAAACAGAAAAGATCCAGATCTCAAAATCACTTTTCTCTCTCTCTCTCTCTCATCACTCGGTTTTGATCCTCTGTAAACATCAAGGCCAGATCTCTCTCTGTGATTTATGTAGAGATCGAGATCTCTCAGCAAGCATCAAGAGCGGGATATTCACCAAAACTCCGCATACTGGCACTTCATTTTCTTCAAGCTGTCGATTTTGCCCCCCAAAACTTCTCAATAAAGTCCCGTCTTGTCCCGATTCCACCATTTCTGGTTCGTCCAAATCACCGGAAATCTCCCTCACCTGCATCTCCGGCTCCGGCTTCTTCTCGCTTCAGATCTTCGCCGAGCTCAAGAATCTGACCAACCTTCAGCCGCAGGACGGCTGCGACGGCCTGGATCGGGAAGAGGACGAAGAACTCGAGCGTTGAGATCAGATGGAAGCCACTGACTTGGTGCTCTCAGTATCTCATTACGATCTGCCTCTCTTTCCAGGGAGAGAGAGAGAGAGAGAGCGTGGCAAATGAAAAGCAATCTTTTTTTTTTTACCCCTGCAGCAGCAAGAGCTACAAGAAGTATAGGCCACTTAGCTTATGGTTCTCGCTATCCAGCGCACACTGTGCAACACCGCTCAACCTTCACAACTCTCTCTCATCGCCATAGTCGTCGTCACACATTCACACTCCTTCCAACCACCGCTCTCTCCTCCTGGCCCCTCCTCTAAAATCCTAATTTCCTCACGGGGAACCGTAACTCCCCCTTTCGCGGAATGGAGCGACACTGCTCCGGGAGTAGCATTAATAGGAACAAGGGGATGGTGGATCATTTGAAGAGTTATGGAGTGATTAAATCCAAAAGGGTTACTGAAGTGATGGAGACTATTGACAGGGCTTTGTTCGTGCCTAATGGGACCCGGCCGTATGTTGATTCCCCTATGTCAATAGGTTATAATGCACACCACCTTCAATGCCGCAAAGTGGGTCTCCTTCTAGTAATGTTAGCGATACTAATCAGAAGGACAGCAAGTCCTCTTCTTCCTGCCATAACCAGCTCTGCAGAGAAGGTCCGGGAGCCGTCGCTGGAGTTATCATCGCTTCTGCTTTTGTTTTGGCTCTGTTTGCCGGTGTTTTAATCTGGGTTTACTCCAAGAAAGTCAAGAAATCAGATTCGAAATTCGCTTCGGATATCATCAAAATGCTGAAGGAGTTCACTTACAGGGAGCTCAAGGCGGCAACTAAGTGCTTCAATGCCAATAGAATCATCGGGCATGGTGAATTCATCTGTAAACCCATGCCGACTTAGCTCATTTTTGAGCTACCCACGCATACCAGATAGCATGTGCATCGTGCTTGAAGACACAAAGTGTCGATTTCCCACAAAAGCACAGACTTTGAGGTCCACCGCCACTGGCTAGCCATAACCCACTATCTCCCTCTCTCCCAATGGTACTCCGACGAGACGAGCATTTGGACCCTCGACTACCTGCTATTCTTGGCCTACTTCGAGCGATTCCTTTCCGTTTTCACCAATCTCATCTCCCAATGGTAATAATTCTGAAAATGACTATGGAAAAACATCATCGTCGTCATCCATCAATGGCGAGCAGGAGATGTTTGCAGCGTGCGCTGAGCACATCGAGCTTGAAGAAGAGAATGATTGGGAAAAGCTTCGCTGCTGTCCCTCAAGCCAGCTTCCCTTCATATTCGCAGGAGCTCATCAACTCTGAATATCAATACAGCGCCCACAATTGTAATTAACATTCAGGTCGGCAGCAGAATCCGACAACGTACTTACTGGGTTTCATCCAACAAACCCCCCACCAACTTCCTCCTCTCTCATAAGCCCGGATTCTTCTCAAAGATTCTGTCTTTTCGCAATTTGCCTTTCTGGGTTCGGTGGAAATTCCATGCGTCGAGTGGAGGCAGGAGTAGGACCCATTTTCTGATAAGGATGAAAACCGGTTCAACCGAGTCGACGAAGAAGGAAAGAGTTGCTGCTGAAGTGTCAGAGCCTTTTCCAGGAGGGCTAACAGATACATCATTGCTAAAGAACTTTAAGAGTCACGTTGCTGCAGCAGTTTGGAATGATGAGATTATTGAGCATTTGCAAGTGGTGCAGTCATGTGCTCACAAAAAAGAAAAGCAAAAGCACTGACAGAAGCAATGCTACTATCATTCACGGAATGCGCCATTCAAATCTTGAAGTTGGAGAGAGATCCAGTTCACCTAACCAAGTCGACAAGAAAAAGAAAGCAAAAGTAAGGAATAAACACTCTACAGAATGATGTGATTTGTTTTTCTTGTTTTTGTATGATGTAATTTATTTTCCTTATCTTTCGGAAACATCTGTATAAACCCCATCAGAGGGTTAAAAAAAAAGCCTAAAATAATGGGCTACAAGCCCAAAATAATGGGCTGCCATGTTGTGGAGAGCAAAGGCCCATAAGCCCAAAAGAGCACCAACCAGGTCATCAAAAGTACGCTCAGTACTCCCCAATTATTCGGCAACCCGCCGTTATTATCACCAACCAGGTGACCAAAAGTACGCCCAGTACTCCAAAATTATTCGGCAACCCGTCGCTATTGCCACCAACCAGGTGATGAGACGTACAACTTGTACTCTAATTTGGCAACTAGCCATTCATGCCACCAACCAGGTGATCAAAAGTACGCCCAGTACTCCAAATTATACATGAGCATTACTCATGTCATTCATACATAAACATTCATGAGCATCACTCATGACAATCATACATAAACATTCATGATCATCATTCATGTCAACATTCATGAGCATCACTCATGACAACATTCATGAGCATCACTCATGACAACATCTATAAGCATCACTCATGTCAATCAACATAAACATTCATGAGCATCACTCATGTCAATCAGCTTCAAAAGCTTTATTTACAGAGCTCTAGCTTCAAAAGCTTCATTTACAAAAGCTCCAACTTCAAAAGCTTCATTTACAGAACTCTAGCTTCAAAGCTTCACTTGCAAAGCTTCACTTACAAAGTTTCAGTGCAGGGTATACAAATACCGCCTCCGAATAACTGCCACTTAGGCCGATACACGGATTCAATTTAAAGTCTCCAGCCAACAGACTCTATTGACCGAAGACTTGGGGGATTACATATGTACCACATATTAGGCCTCAACTGGACCTCATGAAAAATACTCAGAGGACTTAGCCCATTATTTATGTATTAAGGAGCGAGCCCTTATTCTATAAAAGGGACTCCCTCACCACCATTATAGAGCATCGCCGCCTACTGAGCAACCGCCTCGCCGTGAGCATAAACTCTAGCCCATCATTTATGTATTGAGGAGTGAGCCCTTATTCTATAAAAGGGACTCTCTCACCTTCGACCCACAAGCCGAGCCAACCAAGGCAACATAAGCCACGAGCCGAGCAGCCTCGCAACATGTGCTACTTCTAGCTGAGCATCATTTCAGACTGAGCACCGCCTCATATCGAGCATCAGTTCAAGACAGCATCTAGTTACTTTAGCCCACACATGGACTGAATTTCAAGTCTCCAGCCAAAAGACTCTCTTGACTGAAGACTTGGAGGACTACTGTTTATACCATATTTAGGGCCTCGTATTTAGACATCGTATAAATACTCGGAGGACTTAAATGTAATTATGTAATAAAGGAAATGGTAAATATGTAATTAGGGGAGGAGCCCTTATTCTATAAAAGGGCCTCCTCACCCTCACAAACCCTAAGCCTTTTCAAACCCCCTAAGCTCTAAGCTCTCTTTCTCCCTCTTCAACAGAGAAATATAATACAATCAGTGTGAACATAGCCCAAACCTTGGGGTGAACCATGATACATCTTGTGTTATTTACATTTTATGCAGATTCACGGTCGGATTTACGTTGTACCAAGACCATCCGGTTTTGTGCTGTTGGAAATGTGCCCTAAAGCCAATCATATGATGATACTTTACGGACATTTTACATGTTAAACTAATCTAGTTTAACTATAAAGGGCAAAGATTATTGTTTGAGCCGTCTCATATAAATGTTATATGCTTAAACGATAAAGTCCAAGGAATATGTGATTGGAAGAATGTAATCTAATGAAGTTAGATTCATGAGACCATTCTTTCGTAGACACATCCTAAATGTTCCTGATCATAGGATTGCCAATTGGGCATTGACAGTCCGTCAAGATCGGTACGTGCTATGTCTTCTCTCAGGGAGAGTGACTAGTCTCGAGTCATTGGTGTGTGTGACATCAAGACAAGTACGTAGGTGCTCAGTAGAGAATGAGTTCAATGAACGCGATCAACGAAGAGTTCTCATACTCATGTCACATGAGAACTCATGTTTGGGATAATGCAAATTAGTCCTTTGACCTGAGGCATCACAGTTGTCTTGTGGTTAAGTCCTTGATCTTTGATTATGTCAAAGTCACCCCATCGGGGTGTCCACGGCATCGTTGGGGTTAAACCACTTAGTCATGGAGGCAAGTGAATGCGCAACAAGGGATCTCTAACCTTCAAACCGTTTGAGGGAGAATACTCTATGATATGATTTAGAATCTCTGGCCAGAGTATGAATGAGATTTAGAAAAGTCGTTTTAAATCACATTCAAGGAAATCATATAAGCACACGAATCACATTGGATAGTAGACATGAATAAATAAACTATCAAACCAAACAATGTGGTCAGGAGTATTAGATTAGAGAAAGACCGTATTGCATTTGTAATCCCAAACTGAATAGGTTTTCTCTACCTCTTTTGATTAGCTTGGGTAACCATGATATGCTGCAAGGTGTCACTCATGGTTTGTGGAAGCCCTAAACGTGTGTAATCACTAAAGGGAGAATTGAAAGTAAGTCTCAATTCACAATCGATGTAAAATGGTTTTAATCGCCCACTGCCTCGCTAAAAGGAACCTAATGGATCGCACACCGTGTAAGGAGGAGATTGAAGAAACCATGGAGATGAGTAAGAATGATTAAATGGTTTAATCATTTATTTAAGGCAAGGATTAATTAATATGTTAATTAATCAAACGAATAAGTTCGTTAAAGACCTCGGGATAGTTTTGGACCTTAAGGCCCAATGGGCTTCGAACGTCAAGCCCATTAACTTAAGTTGTATGACAACTTAATGAATAATGATTCACAAAGGCCCAATTAGTCCAAAATATCCTAATGGCCGGCCATATTGTTTAGGGTAGTGAACTTGGACTTATTTACAAGTTTGCCACTCAAATGAATAAAGGTATAAATATGACTTTATAGCCAAAATTCATAAAGGGTTTTCTTTTGGAGAAAATTGGTGAGAACTTGTCTCTCCATTTCTCTCTAAAGAGGCCGGCCACCTTGGGGGGTGCATCTTGCAATCCCACTACTCCAAGGTCACTCATTTCTTCTCCAATCTCTCCTTGGTGAAGAGACTTAGAGGTTCTCAATTTTGGGAACTTGGAGAAACCTATTCTTCCATCCAAATCCATAGATTTAAGATGCAAGGAATGAAGGCCCTCTCTTTGGGTGATTAGCCTTTGCTTATGCAAAGAGGAATCTACAAAGGTATAAATTTCAACTTACTATGTTTTGAGTTGAGTTTTGGTTCACCAATCTACTAGGCTTTGAATTTCATGGTTAATGTTTTATTTTTAAGTGCATGCAAGCATGATTCCGCCTTTAATTGTTAATTGCATGCTTAATGATGTTGCTTAAATGAACATGTTTTCACAAAATATTCCTTCAAGTGGTATCAGAGCCTAGGTCTAGTAGTTGGTGAATCCTTTTGTGTTTTGTAGTTCATAGTTTGTGATTTAAAAGTTGTAATATGTTACAAGCTTAATTCTTGTTTCTTTGAATGTAAATTTTGTTAGAAAATTAGTTCATATGAGCATGAATATTGGAGCTAAAATTTGGTGCTATGACTTTGGGGATTTTCGGCCAAATCCAAAGGGTGGATTTTTGGGTTCTTGTTTGACTTGTTAAAAGTGTTTTCAAGTGACTTTTGGAACCCCTATGTACCCTAGTTTGGTTAGATGTTATTTCCCTAAAGTTTGAATGGTTTTGGAATGTTTTTGGGTGAAAAATGTTCATGGAAAATTTTGAGTTTTTTCATGAGTGTTCTTCATTGTTCTTGACATTTTTGCCAAGAACAAAAAGGTTTGTGTTTTGATTCAAAGTTTTGATTTATTTCATAAAGTTTATGTTTTATGTTTTTCAAATGATTTATTGCATAAGATATTTATTTGAATGGTGATGGAAATGGTGATGGGTGTGTAAGGATTAATTCCCTTTCACACACACCACTTGCACCACTTGTTGCTTTATGTCTAAAACTCACAAATCAACACACACATCACTCTATCCTCTTCCAAAACCGGCCACCCCCTAGTGGGGGTACTTTTGGGGCCTTTTATGCAATTACATAAAGTTTTGATACTTTTGTGTATTTGCACTTTGGCCCAAAAGTTTACGTTTTAACGTTTAGGTCCAAAAACGCTAAAGGACAAATTGTTTTGCTCCTTTAATGAAGTTTTTGCATTGATTAAATTTTGGGTTCTAGTGTAATTACATGAAGTAGTGGACTTTTGTGTCTTTACAAAGTGACCCCAAAAGTTTTGCAATATAGCCCAAAAGTTGAGGTTAATTGCTTTATGGCCCAAAAGTTGTGGTTATTGCATATTGGCCCAAATTAAGTAGAGAACAAAATTGTTTTGTCTCTTTAAATGAGAATTGGATTTTCATTTTGTTTAGCTCCATTTAAATCAATTTTATGGATACAAAAACCAAATGAAAATGTTGCATTCAATTTAATTAGTTAAAATGTTAATTAATTAAAGGGTGATTATGAACCTAAGCCTAATATAATTGAGCTATGTGAAAGGCCGTTTCAAATTTGTTTGAACCATGGGAATGTGTAGATTAGATTTTGGTTGTAATTTGATTTGATCAAATGTTGTAAAAGGGCTTAAGCTCTTCTTTACTTTAAAGTAATTTGTTTTATGCAAATGTTGTAATGAGTATAAGCTCACCTTTACTTTGAAGTACTTCTTTCTTGCTTTATATGATATGCATGAAAATGAAGTAGTTGGGTCCAACGCCCCTAAGACAACACGCCTTAATGTGATTAAACGCGTAACTAAAATCAATCACCATCCCTAGACCAAGATTCAACACAAGGCTCGTGTTGAATCTAAACAAAGGTTCATAGTCATCCTAAGGCCCTAAGGCAACTATATAGTCCATCAAATGAATGCAAAGTTTATGTTAGTAGTATCATATACTCTTGCTTTAAAAACCGTTTTATAAGCATAGTGGGAGTATTATATACAACTAAAAACAATCAAATGGACCGATAGTTGTAATAGGACCAAAATTGTTTTAATATAGATTAAAATGTATGTTTATATGTGATGAGACCTAAAACCCTCAACCAAACCATTATTAAGTTGATAAGCGTGAGAGTGCTTAGAACACTCTTTCGTAGGCCTTCCACCGTGGTGGGATCCAATCGTTTATGACTTGTACACCGGCTTCACCCTATCATGGGGGAGTACAAAGTGCATGCTTATACTCAGGAGGAATCCATATACATATGATGAGGTGAGTGTAGGCAACGAGGATGGCCAACATCGTATCATCGTGAGGCTATTCTTGAACCCCTTCACGAACTAAGCATGGTGGGAATGACTTAACTAAGTGCAATGGATCCAACATCATATCATTGTGAGGTTACATTCTCTAGAGGCCAAATAAGATGGGTACTTGCATTAGTTGCAAATGAGTAAGCGTACTCTCTCATTATTATTAATGCTAGCCAACATCATATCATTGTGAGGTGGGCTTGGTAATAGTGAGCCTCCCATAACCTACTAGGAGTTTCATCCAAAACTCTCGAATTCCAATGAGGGATATGGAATTTGCCAAAAATAGTGGGTGGTGCTATTTGATTTAAAGACCCGAATCAAATGGCTTAAAATCAATCAATTTATATTCGTTATGTATTTGTTTACCAATATATTTGCAAACGCTATCCAACACTTGACAAATAAAAGCCGAAAGTTTAGTTTCCGGACTTAGTACTACAAAACCATAGATTGTCTTTAATGGCTTGTAAATGTACCTAAGTAGTCTCATCCTCACAATCTTCCTATTGATAATGTATCATTAGAAGAATATGTTAGAAAAGTCTATCATAAAGAGGACAACAATTTTAAATGTCATAATTCTTCAATTACAAATTGTTGTATGAAGAAATAGGAGTTGC
Source organism: Malus domestica (assembly GCF_042453785.1). Lineage (NCBI taxonomy): Eukaryota > Viridiplantae > Streptophyta > Magnoliopsida > Rosales > Rosaceae > Malus > Malus domestica. Next base: position 17,554,048 of record NC_091670.1, read on the forward strand.
TTTGAACAACTCTTAGTCAATGCAAACACTTAGTGCTTGTTTCTTTGTTACATGAACAAGGAACTTGAGAAGAAAGCACAAAGGCATGGACACTTTATGTGCCATGATTCTTCACTTACAAATTGTTGTATGAAGAAATGAGAGTTGCCTTGTACAACTCTTGAAAATTTGTAATTATGTTTAGAACATAATGGTTGGTTGACAAAAATAGTCCATTAACATGGACTTATGATGATTTTGAATCATTGAGTGTTGAAGTGATAAACCACTTAGCGAGACGGAAACTAGGCAAGGACTTCACCTTTGTTTCCCTACACTAATGGTTCACTAAGTTTATTGTAAACTATGTAGTGAACAATAACCACATGCTCTCCAAAATGTTTGATGTGTACAACACAATTGAAATAAGTTTCAAGAGAGATAGTGGGAGTTTAGGGACCATGACTAATGTAGTCAAAGGTGAAAGTCAAATGAAGAAGATAAGAATTAACTCCAAGGGAACAAACTTTCTTTATGAAAGGATGGACATTGGAAGGGGTATTTGCAAGAAATGTCTTGCAAGTGTCAAGAACACGCCTTTCGAAGGTGTTGTAAATTGTTCTTGAATAGTTCAAAACAGTTGGTTCTTCTACTTGAATGCTTGATTCTGTATTAGTAACTATGTTTTACAAATCGTTGTAAAAGTGTGACTAATAAGAAGTAGAAGATATATGAGAGAGAGAAAAAGGTGCTTCACATTCGGAACGTGAATAAAATAAAGATCTCTGCGAAAGCAGATAGTACTTACTTCCTCATATGAACTACCAAAGAAATTGGAAAAACATAGATTGTCCTTATATTCCAATTTTAAGGAACTAAATTCCATCACTATGTGAAATGGATAAATGTTTTGTTTGACAAAACATTGTTCTTTATTAATGAATTATTAGATTATTGTAATCTAATCAATTATCTCTATAGTAGAGATAATATGGTAGTGTTAACTGTTTAGAATATAATAATGCTTAAAACCCAAAAAGGTTGCAAGGTAGTGACTAATCCCAACTAAGTTGTGATTCCTCTAAAAACATAAGTTATGAGTTTGTGAAAGATGGATGCTTTGGATTGTTAGATCCGGATCCAATACCTTCTTGTTAAAATTGTATAGAGGCGAAATGTTCGAATCTTTATTCTTTTGGAAAGAAGAAAGAATCACAAAGTTGTTTAGGTTAATTCACTTAGATGTTAGTGGCACTTATCCACAACGTAATACTACTCATGTTGGATGACATTCACCGAAGATCACTCTTGGTTGGACTATAGTTTATTTTGAATAAACACAAGTCCGAATACTTTGCAAAAAGTTTCAAAGAATTCAAGAAATGTAAGTTGATGAGTAAGACATCTAAAGTATTTACCTCCTTAGATTTGATCCAAGGAAAAGTAACACTTTAGATGAGTTTCCTTGAAAGATATCAAGGAAAATAGCATCATAAGATAATGAATTTCTCCTTTAGGAGAAGAACGAACTCGAATAAGATTTAGTTCGTTAGATGTTATCTATTACCTATATATAGGATATATACTTCTAAAACAATATGATTGTAAATTAGAAGATCTTCCAATATTTTCATGACTCCATAAGATGTAGTTGGAAAGAAAGACAAATCTTAAAACATGTTAAGATTTGGGGTTGTGTGCTAATAAGCAATATTTGTTTGATAACAATCTTGTGGGATATCCTTAAATTAACTTTTGGATATCGCTTCTATAAACCAATTAACAAATGTTGTTTTGTTGGGTAGTTCATTGTAATCATACAATGTGATTTGCCTAAAAGCAAATAAACGAGAAATAGAACTCAAAGAATGGGTTCTTTGAGAGACAAGAAAGTAATCAACAAATATAAACAACCTAGTTCCTATACCAAAAGCTCCAAGGTAGTCGATAAGGATTTATAAACCGTCTCAATTGAATGGTTTGAACTTTATAACTATGTCATAAAGTTGCACCTCTTAATTCGAAAGAAATAAGAATGAAAATCCTTATGACTACATTGAGTGTATATATGATATATACTCAAGGAAATGGTAAAGTACCATTTGACCCGAAATAATGAAACCTTCATAAGCTAATTGGTAGCTTAAGGTAACTACAATCAAAAGGATGGTTGACTTTGAAGAAACCATTTTTGACGTAGTCTTGGTTTCAATTAATTCGAAGATAGCTAGCTACAACTAAATGGTGATTCAATGTTTGGACATAATATGGGTTTCCGAAACCATTATTAAGATAGTCTTAATAATATATGTCTAAAACTATGAATCACAAGACATGTAAGTTGTAGAGATCCATCCATCATGGATCTTAGCAAGCTAGTGAGAGCTATAAGCGTCTTATGAGAGAAAGGTCAAATCGTTTGATTTCTCATAAAGATGTAAATGAATCTTTTGTTTACTAGGTTTACAAAAGATTAGTGGGAGTTAATCATATTCCTAAATTTGTATATATATATATATATAAATATATATGTGATATATATGAATGTATATATGATATATTAATTTTGGAAATGAAAAGAATACTTCTTCGTTAAAGTTATGACTTTAAATATTCTATGACGATAGAATGTATATGGGAGACATAGTCTATATACATGGGATAGAAATCTATAATGATAGATTTTTTAGGATATAATTGGATTATATCAATTCCTAATAATAGACAAAAGATGCTAGGAAGTTTCTCATATGATGATAAACTTCAAATAGAAGGATGACTCTAGTGTGACTAGCAAGTTGCCCTTCTCAAAGGGAACGTGCCCTTTTAACTCCCAGAGAAATAATGCGTAAATAGAATCCTTTATGCATACGCACAAAGGTGATTTATGTATTTCATATTGTATGAAAAACATTGATATGAGTTGTACCTAGAACGGTACAAGATGATATCAGTGCAAGCACAGGATCAGAACCATGGCAACTGTCAAGTGAGTCCTTAAGTATTTAAGAAATACTAAAGGATAAATTCCTCAAAGATCGAGGAAGAATTAGAGTAACGTAATGGAAGCGTAAATGTATTAGATTATGAATCTAATCCATCATTGGATGTTTCTTCATTATGAATGAAGAGATAAACAGATATCTCTTTATTATGACTAAAGAGATATTTGGATGGAAACATTAAAGTAATGACTTTAGTGTGTTCCATTATGAATGCAAAATATATTGCCATATAGAAGTTTGCAACAATGTTGTTTGGATGGGAAAGTTCATTTAGTGAACTCTCTATTCGGTTCCAACCAGAAAGTGTATCTAGTGTACTGACACTATGACACTAATGGGGCGATAGCTCAAGCCTGGGAATCAAGGTCTCATCAAGATCCGAACTCATATGAGAGACTGAACCACATGATTGAGAATCATGTATAATGGTGACGTCGTTATTCTCAAGGTTGCTTCTATGGATAACATATAGATATCCATTGCCTAGGCCTACTATTCAGCCATTTATGAAATGACTACAGAAGAGGTATCATCACTGATGACTAAGCTGATTGGCTCTAGTGCAAGTGGGAGATTGTTGGAAATGTGCCCTAAAGCCAATCATATGATGATACTTTACGGACATTTTACATGTTAAACTAATCTAGTTTAACTATAAAGGGCAAAGATTATTGTTTGAGCCGTCTCATATAAATGTTATATGCTTAAACGATAAAGTCCAAGGAATATGTGATTGGAAGAATGTAATCTAATGAAGTTAGATTCATGAGACCATTCTTTCGTAGACACATCCTAAATGTTCCTGATCATAGGATTGCCAATTGGGCATTGATAGTTCGTCAAGATCGGTACGTGCTATGTCTTCTCTCAAGGAGAGTGACTAGTCTCGAGTCATTGGTGTGTGTGACATCAAGACAAGTACGTAGGTGCTCAGTAGAGAATGAGTTCACTGAACGCGATCAACGAAGAGTTCTCATACTCATGTCACATGAGAACTCATGTTTGGGATAATGCAAATTAGTCCTTTGACCTGAGGCATCACAGTTGTCTTGTGGTTAAGTCCTTGATCTTTGATTATGTCAAAGTCACCCCATCGGGGTGTCCACGGCATTGTTGGGGTTAAGCCACTTAGTCATGGAGGCAAGTGAATGCGCAACAAGGGATCTCTAACCTTCAAACCGTTTGAGGGAGAATACTCTATGATATGATTTAGAATCTCTGGCCAGAGTATGAATGAGATTTAGAAAAGTCGTTTTAAATCACATTCAAGGAAATCATATAAGCACACGAATCACATTGGATAGTAGACATGAATAAATAAACTATCAAACCAAACAATGTGGTCAGGAGTATTAGATTAGAGAAAGACCGTATTGCATTTGTAATCCCAACTGAATAGGTTTTCTCTACCTCTTCTGATTAGCTTGGGTAACCATGATATGCTGCAAGGTGTCACTCATAGTTTGTGGAAGCCCTAAACATGTGTAATCACTAAAGGGAGAATTGAAAGTAAGTTTCAATTCACAATCGATGTAAAATGGTTTTAATCGCCCACTGCCTCGCTAAAAGGAACCTAATGGATCGCACACCGTGTAAGGAGGAGATTGAAGAAACCATGGAGATGAGTAAGAATGATTAAATGGTTTAATCATTTATTTATGGCAAGGATTAATTAATATGTTAATTAATCAAACGAATAAGTTCGTTAAAGACCTCGGGATAGTTTTGGACCTTAAGGCCCAATGGGCTTCGAACGTCAAGCCCATTAACTTAAGTTGTATGACAACTTAATGAATAATGATTCACAAAGGCCCAATTAGTCCAAAATATCCTAATGGCCGGCCATATTGTTTAGGGTAGTGAACTTGGACTTATTTACAAGTTTGCCACTCAAATGAATAAAGGTATAAATATGACTTTATAGCCAAAATTCATAAAGGGTTTTCTTTTGGAGAAAATTGGTGAGAACTTGTCTCTCCATTTCTCTCTAAAGAGGCCAGCCACCTTGGGGGGTGCATCTTGCAATCCCACTACTCCAAGGTCACTCATTTCTTCTCCAATCTCTCCTTGGTGAAGAGACTTAGAGGTTCTCAATTTTGGGAACTTGGAGAAACCTATTCTTCCATCCAAATCCATAGATTTAAGATGCAAGGAATGAAGGCCCTCTCTTTGGGTAATTAGCCTTTGCTTATGCAAAGAGGAATCTACAAAGGTATAAATTTCAACTTACTATGTTTTGAGTTGAGTTTTGGTTCACCAATCTATTAGGCTTTGAATTTCATGGTTAATGTTTTGTTTTTAAGTGCATGCAAGCATGATTCCGCCTTTAATTGTTAATTGCATGCTTAATGATGTTGCTTAAATGAACATGTTTTCACAAAATATTCCTTCATGTGCATCAACAAATTTCAAAAGTTTGATGGATTAGGAATAAATTTTAAATCTTTGTCATGTTTTGATATACAAATGGATGATCATGATTAATTTTTGGGTTTAATTTAGCTATTGATGATTGTGGATGAGTTGTGAAACTTCTTTTCTATTATGTGATCTATGCCTGTTATGTTTTTCTTATCTTGATTATATTTGATTGAGGTCATGATGATTTATGGGTATTTTTAAATATGATCCAGGTCTGAGCATTCTGGTTAGCAGGCCCGCTTAGTTGAATCAGCTAAGTTTCATGTCTGACATCAACGTACAACTTCCCACTGCCTTTGGTATGTTTTCTGTTAATTCATAACTCATTTGAGTGTGTTTGTGCACTTGAATGCATGCATGTGTACCTAGATGCCCGAGAGATCATTTTTTAAATTGAATTCAATTGGATAAGTTTTTTAATCGAAAACCTGGGTACCTAGATGCTCTAAAGATCATTTCAGTCATCGATATAGTACTGCTGTAATTTAGTAGTCGTGCAGTTTGAAAATTGGTGTGTAGTTGTTTGTGGAATTCAAACAATTTATAGGTTACAGCATTCACATTTCATAAGGAGATATTGACATAGATAAATGCAGTAGATTAATGTGACCATCTAAAAATCTACACTACATTCTATCACAACTCATTTTAATAACATTTATAATCTCATTTGTCATGCTAAAATTTTAGGTCTCTTTCTTTTAAATTTTTCTGCATACCGAGTGTAAACATTGTTGATAATGTCGTTGTTTACAATTCACAGTCAGTGGACATAACCTAGGGAAAGAGTGAAAGAGTGAAAGAGTACGCAAGTATTTCCTCTGTTTTGGGTGAGTCTCAATTAACCAGTGCATATAGTTTGCTTCATTCTATCACTACTCATTCTAATAACATTTATAATATCATTTGTCATGCTAAAATTTTGGGCCTTTTCTTTTAATTTTTTTTGCGTACCGAGGGTAAACATTGTTGATAATGTTGTTGTTTACAATTCACAGTCAGTAGACAGAACCTAGGGAAAGAGTGAAAGAGTATGCAGATATTTCCTTTCTTTTGCATGAGTCTCAATTGCCCAGTGCACCTATATTTGATAATAAAATTTGGGGTGTGATATCCACACACCCCTTTTTACTTCTCTCACACCTTTTTAATTTTTGGGCGTCGGATTGGATGAATTGAAGAAGATCAAATGACAGAAATTAACAAAGGGTGTGTGAGAAGTAAAAAGGGGTATGTGGATAGCACACCCCTAAAATTTAATACATAATTTGAATGGATCAAAGGTTTTTTATTGTGAAATGTTTGACTGAAACTTTTAGACTCAATCAAATAACCGTTTATAAGAGATTAAGACACATGTAGGACCTATTGTAAAAGAAAAATAAACAAAGGTGAAATCATTGCTACAACTATAATTTGGTTTTGTCATTTATAGATGATATTCCTTGATAATTATCAAATAAAACTTAATTTTGACATGTCTACCACTTGCATTGTACTGAAATGTCTTTAATCTTTCACTTTTATACCGCTACTCCAATGTTTTCTAATGTAGATCCATGTGGCGTTTAGGAAACCAAAGCTTATGAAGTTTGAATATTTTCCATTTTTAGCTTAGTTTTGGGTAGGGAATTTTGATGAATTTATGTTTTTTTTCCTCTATTTTTCAGTGTTTTCAGGCGGTTGGAGTTGAATATGGAGAAGGTTTTGAGACTTCTAGACCTATTGGACCTCTCAAGGTTTATGTGGTAAGGAATTTATGGAGTTTTATGTATGGTAGTGAAATTGTTTCTGTGTTATGTTGAATTTAATTTAGGGGTGTGCTATCCACACACCCATTTTTACTTCTCCCACACCCCTTATTAATTTTTGTCCTTTGATCTTCTTCAATTCATCCGATCCGACGGTCGAAAATTAAAAGGGTGTGAGAGAAGTAAAAAAGGGTATGTGGATATCACATCCCTTTAATTTAATGGTTATACTTTATGTTGTTATGACTTACTGTTGTTGATTTTTACTCTTGAGTTGGATTTTTTGAACGACAGACTGCAACGAGATTTTCATAAACTGATACGATATGCCATGAAACTGGATGAAGCTTATGGTCGTATATTCTCTTTTGACAATTTCGTGGTAAGTTTCTATAACACTCATTAGTTATGTGTTCCAGGTTATGATGACTAGATGAATATCGTAGCCATCACACTTTAACTGTACAATTATTAAAAGATATCTAAATGCTTATCAGTGAATTTTTCCGGCAAGTGTTTTCGAGTTTTTTTGGTGAATTTCTCTATCTTCATTTTATTTTTTATGTTGCATGTAATAGTTTATGGTCAATGTGATTAGATTGTGTAGGAAGGCTAGCAAGTAGCAATGCTGCTTCTTTTTAAGTTAGTTACTCTTCTTATTGCAGACAAAACCATTGGGATAATAACCTTGCATTTACATTCTTTCGAAGCAATCCATATGTCCATATTGGTAAGCATAATTTTCCTATTTTTCTTTGATTATATATTTAATCAAATTCTAGTATTTTAACCAACAATTTGTTACTATAAAGGAATTAGCTTCATTTATTCAAAACCTAATTAGTTAATTTATAAATTTATCTTTGTAAAGTTTTGATGCTTGGATTTTAAATATCTTAGCAATTACCTCAAAATCTCTAATAAATTTACCAATTTTTTGTTGGAAATTTTGGAATTTTGGGTCATTGGAGAAAGAGGAAGAGTTTAGAGATCCCAAGAAGGAACATGGAAACTGCATCAGAGACTGTAGCTAAATTGAAACCAAATCCCCACCCAGAATGTCAATTTTATTTATAGACTTTCAAAGACACTTCCATTGCCTTACCTTTGTCTCAGCTTCCCCCAGACTGTTAAGTTTTGTTGCTTCTCCTTCTCCTTCATTTATTCCTGTAATTTTTCATGTTTTACAAATTATTTGAATTTTGGATATTTGATTTTTGTTTCATTATGTATTGGGGTTTGTTTGATTAATATGTTCTGTTGTGTTGTGTGAAATTGCATTCTTTGTTTTGGTGTGTTTTATTGGATATGTCAGAGTTATACAAATGCATGAACAACACATTACAATTTTGCGTTTAAAAGATGTCCATTTTATGATGTTTTTGTGTTTTTCAGCTACTTTGTTTTTTATTTTCAACCCAAATAATTAACCTGCACTATGTTGTTGCCTCTTTTCTGTATGCATTTTTCCGTGCACGCTTCATGCCGAAAGAAGAACGAGCAAGCCACTTTCTTGGAGGATTTGAAGGATCACATTGATGATTTTGTTAATGCATACTTGCTTCAAGACCATTGTGCAAAAGGTTTGTTCCCCTTTCGCATTTAATACTTATACGGCATGTTTGCAAATGTTTTCATTGTTCAATTGGTTTGCTTCAAATTTTGATTAGGTAATTTTGCATTCGTTTTTAGTTCTTTGGAATGTCAAAGAGTTGCCGCAGAGATGAGCAACGATACCAAGGAAGTTGGAGTGAATTATCTATGTAAAGTAACAAAATAAGAAATTTTTTGCAGCAAATAAAAATCTTTCCTATCCTGAGATATCTTTATTTAGATTAATCAATGTTATTCCAACATATATTATTAGCTCAAATTCATATATTGCAGCCGATTTCTATCGCACAGCAACGCACGGGCATTAGTATCTAGCTATATATACTAAACTTGGTTTTGAAATCACTGTTCAGTAACAGTGATTTGACGAATTTGCCCTTCAGTTGTTAACCATCTTCAGCCTTTTTCCTTAAGTTGTACAGTACATTTACTAATTTTCCCCTGATGTACACGTGTTGGTCATCGTGGGATTGGAAATGTTCTCGACTTTTCCATTTGTTTCCACAACGAAGCTTTTCCATTTGTTTCCAGATGAACCTCTCCGGTTCACTCTCTCAGAACTGCGAACTACAACATCCTCCTCGGTTCGACGTCATCTCCTCCCTTCCCCTTTGTTGGACAACATCTCCCCCTCCAGGCTCCTCCCTCATTCCTTTTCCTCCGTTAGGCAGCGTCTCCTCCGCTCCTTCTCCTGGGTATTTTTTTATCTCTATATTTCCTCATATCCCTCTTGCCTTTACCAATTATTGACTAACGAGTTGACCATGTGTTTTCAATTTTGCAACCAAACCCAGGTCTGAAAAGAAAAGAGCTGCAGATTACGGTGGCTCAGTTATCTCCTCCCGAATGTCCGTCGTGCCAACATCACCCTTGAAGAGCAGGTTCTGGTTCTTGAGCTTCACCCTAGCTGGGGTAACATGTAACTATACATAATCATCATCAAAACATATGATAAATAATTATTCTAATTGCATGCACGAATATTCGAGCTTTGCAAGTACCACCGATGCTCTTCCCCTTACTCAATCTACTGTTGTTGCTTTATCTCCGTTCCTCTGCCTTGAGAGATCGGAAACTGGAAACCCCAAAGTTGAAATAGAAACCTAATGTTCTTTTCTCTTCTTTTAATTTTCTCTTTTTCTTCACTGAAAAAAAATCCCTAATTTGGTTTTTTTTTTTTTTTCGATGGAATAACGGCGTCTTAAGGATGATTTGGAGCCCAAAAAAAAAAAATCCCTAATTTTCTCTGCTTCTTGAGATCGACGTGGCTTGAAATCAAGTGTAAATCTACATTCAAAATATTAGGTAAAAGCATGTTGACAAATCATCTCCAAATGTTGTAAATACAATACTTCTTACTAACTTTTTTTTGCTTATATTCAAGAGAAAAAAAAAAAAAAAAAGAGTTGCACTATGGATTGATGTTGCAAAGAACGTCAGTTCCATTGTGGTGCAACAATTAGTCCCGCCAACATTTGTGGTTATCATAAGCCTTAAGGTTAAACAATTTACATATCAACGACTCTACAGTTTCTAATTGGATTCAAATTAACACAGATACATTTGAAAATTAGTTGGGGAAGGCATGGTCTGATGTTCTTTTTCATTTTATGCGTGCCAAGGTCCAACTGTGTGTTTAATATAGGACAATTTGGCTCATTTGTCTTGATTAAATTATTGAATTTCGTAGATTGAACTATGTACATTTTGAATTTCCAATTCAAAAGTACTGAATTGTAAAACTGTTTTGCAAGGAAATTGTGTGTTGTTCATGTGCATTCTTCATTGTTTACGCTTTCAATTTAAGAGAATGCCATATATTTTCAACGGTAACCAACAATATCTTTTCAGATAATCAAGGGAGTATGCCCATGATGTGTTATTAGGGTAATTCGAGTGCAATAATTTTGTGACAGATATTAGTTTGAAACATTGACTGCCTTCACATGTCTCTTCCATTTAAATACTCGATTGGGAGCTTACTGTATTTGTAACCTTATCTTAATGCCCTGTGTCATATCCTACTTAAATATTGAAGAATGACTATTCTTGCGTAGTTGTATTAGACATAAGCTATACCTAAAGTAGTTGTAGCACCTTAGAATTTTGGAGGTAATCCGATCTGAGGCCGTTTGCAGCTAATGATTCTCAGTTTCTCGAGTACACCAGTAAAGGTCCTTTATCTTCATTTCTCATTGACATTTGTTTTTCCTTGATAACATAGTTAACAGTGCTTTTAGCCTGTTATTATAGTTACTGTTAACAATGACTTTTAGAGAGAGAGAGAGAGAGAGAGAGAGAGAGAGAGAGAGAGATGGATATACCAAATGATGCATGTTCAAGGAGTACTAGAACAACATTATTGGAATTGTATAACAATACTTGCCATAATTTTGGTAAGGAATCAGTTGACAGTGTGGGGTTCATGAATTTGGATTTGGATTTGGCATTCTCTAATATTAACCAAGGAGTGGAAATTTTGATTGGTTTGATTGGTATTTTGGGTATGTTGTTTGCATTCAACATTCTATAATTATGAGAGAAACCAAGATCATCGTATTATATATTTTATTAACATTCAACATTTATAATTGTGCTTTTTCAAAAAAACAAAATACATTTATAATTGTGAACTATCTTTGTGGGTTTATCAATTTATTTTTTATGGTTTTCAGTTTCCTAAATGAAGTTTGACATGTATGGAATTTGACAATTTATCTTCGTTTGCATTCTTGCATTTGAATTTGTAAGTCAGTTTGTGCTAAATGCTATTTAATAATTTAGAGAAAACGTTTCAATTGTTTCAATTGATTGTTATGCAACACAGTTGGAAACTTGATGATTTAGAATCAGCTTATCAATCTTCCATACAATTTCTAATCCCGCAGCAACGCACGGGTAACAATTTCTAGTTAAGATCTAAAACTTAAAGCAAAATGAAATTTGAACTATAAAAATACAAATTGAAAAGGGTTAGATTTTAGCAACTTGTAAATATGAGGTAGTGCGATTTCAAAATTTTTAGGAGATCGAATTGTGGCTGGACTTAAACAACTAACAAATCACACATATTGAACAATGAGAAAAAATTCCTATGTATTTAATTTTGTTACAAAAAAAAAAAAAAAAAAGCTATGGCAATGGCTAGGGTCGGTGGCAACCTCCTGTTCTTTTCTTTCCTTTTCTTCTACTTGCGTTTTCCCCTACTTTCCATCCCCCATCTCTTGTCCTCCATCACTTCTTCCTGTCTTTTTTATCGGTCGATCTAGCCCCAATCTCCAATTCCACTTCGATTCCTTCGTCTTCGTTTCCCACCACTTTGATTCCTCTATATTCATCTCCGACCACTTCGATTCCTCCCATCCTCCATCCCTTCTTACCACTTTGATTCCTCCGACAATTTGCTCCATCACCTCACGATTCCATTATCTGCAACCACATTTCTTAAGCGCATTTTGTCTCGGATTTTCCGGCGACAGCAGGGGCTGCAAGTTTCTAGGTTTTCTTGTTCTGTCTTTTGTTTGTGCTGGGCTCCAAAACTTGTGTTGGGCTATGGTTTGTCAGCTATTGAGCTCCATTTATTTGTTTGGTGTTTGAATTGTAATTGGGCCTATACTTATGTACATTTTTTTTGTTGGTAATATATTTAATTTACCTTTCAGCCAAAATAAATCATTTTTTTTAGGTTTTTTTTTTCTTTCTCATTTCTCATTTTTCAATTCGTTTTTAGTGATGTAGGATGAAATTTCTAATATGCCTCCAAATTTAACGAAAAATTAGACATCATTAGTGAAATGGCCAATGGTACAACACATTTTTTAGTTCAAAGACTAAAGAAACTAATATAAGAGTTGAATAACTAAAATTAAACTAAAGGTAAAATTCAGGACCATTGCTACAATTAAACCTTTCTTATTATACAATCTTTTCTGTTTTCACTACAAGCTCATTCTAGATGCTTGCGATGAAATTCGATTTTCTTGAACTAACCCAATTTCAAACCGTGGTTGTTGATAGGAATGGGCAACGGTTATAATGGGCAGGTAACCGCGATTATTTACTCATAACCGTTTATGCTCATATCCGCATAACAGTTTACCCGTTGGGTAATTGCCTAAATGGTTATACCCATACCCATAACCGTTTATAAACGGTTAACCATACCCATAACCGCATACCCATTTAACCGTAACCGTTTAATACCCGTTTACTCATTTATCCTTTTTAACCCGTTTATCTTTTTTTTTTTTTTACCATTACCCTTTTTTCACCCGTCTACATGTTTTTTAACAACTTGAAAATAAAAAAAAATTGTCATAATTTTCTTTTTTTTGACAATTAAACACCGTTATAGGTACATTCATCATACATTTCCATATTTTAATTTTTTAAGTCCTTATACCATTCCAATAATTGAAATAATAGTTTACGGACGATATTTGTAACTGTTACCAATGAAGGTAAATATAATATTGGGAGTTTTAACGAAAAGCCCACGGTACTGTTTACTTTAATGAAAAACCACATTTTTACACTAAAAAGTCAAACCTGATACTATTCACTTTACCCTTTATTTTGTCCTTATCATTAAAACTCAAAGTTTTCAAGCCATTTTCATTAGTTTTCCTTATAATATTTGCTAAGTATTATTGGGTTACAAAAATTGTTTAGAAGACATTTATGTCAATTTCACGGTTACCCGCCAGAAATTTAAATTAATTTGGCCAATTCCTTGATGATGGGAATCATCATTCCTATAGCAGTGTTATTGAGAGAAGGACCGAAGAATTCTTTGCTAATTTATTGGGTGCTAAGTATTATTGGATTGAGAACATGGTTTGTGTTAGTTTTACATATATAAAATAAATGGGTAAACGGTTATCCATTTATAACAGTGATTAATACCCATAACCGCCCATTTAAATTTCGCGGGTAAACGGTTATACCTATAACCGTTTATTTATCTAAACGGTTACCCATAACTGTAACTATTTAATTTAAATGGGCGGGTAACCGCGGTTACCCATAACCAATGGGTATTTGCCCATCCCTAGTTGTTGAGCAGAATTGACAAATAACGACTTCGGTGACTTATTTAAATGCATGGAAAGCATCATGGTCATGGAGTGGATTAGACTTAAGTGTGAAAATGTGAGGATAAAGTTCCACATTCGTGAAAAACCAAATTATGTAAGTACTTACAAGAAATTAGATTACTCTTTATATTGTCACTGTTTGGTATCTAACTCAAAAAAGTTTATAATTCTTAAAAACAACTTGGATGAACTTCTCTCAAGAACAATTTTTTTTTTTTTACAACCCAAAAACTTGTTTGGTATGAAATCATGTTGTCTTCAGATGGGTTTTGTTCACATATATGATGGTGAGTTGCTAATTTTAAATGTTGCCATTGAAATTGAGCAAATTGAGGTTGAAATAAAGCTTTGGTAATGGCGGAGAGGTGAGGTTGGGGCTTGTGGGTGATTAGAGTGAGAGGACGGTGGGTCAGGGATAGTGGGAAGAAAACATCTCAGTCCTTGGAAAGGTCCATGTCACAGTCGTCGGAACATCTATTTCAGTCGCCGGAAACATATCTCTCATCACCACAAGTTACTCTCAGTTGTTGTTTGGTGTCATTAGCCTCGAAGCCAAGGCCATGCAGGTGTTGTGAAGAAGAAAAAAAAGTAAAAACAAACTTTTGTTATGAGATTTTTGGCTAGTTTTTGAGTTCAAGTTTCGCAAAACAAACTTACTAAATAAGTTTTTGAGTTAAAAACCTTGAACTCAAATAAAATATCAAACGGACTCTTAATTTTCTTCCTTTTGAGTTTTGAGAGTTCCACCAGCTAGAAGCCAAGAAGTCTTCGTTGAGAGGACACGATTTTAGAAACTTTCAAACTAGATTGATATGGAGATGAACAGTGGCGGATCTAGGATTTTAACATTGGGTGGTCCCAATATAAAAACTTTAAAAAAATTAGATGAAAATATTATTAAAAAACTAGACAATAAACTATCAACCAACTTTTCATTCATAATCTTCATACAAACAACATATCAAGCTACAAAGACTAAATGCAGTTTATGTGCTACATACTACAGTTTGGGGTCATTTTCAAAGTGGATCACAAGGTTTCAATTTCAGCATTTTATGCCTAATTAAATGTCTTTACTTTTACTTTTATTATTGGTTTAAAACAAAGCAAATAATTCAAGTGGGTTAGGGCTTTCCTCTTTAACCCACTGTGTCTTAGGTTCAAACTTTTTTCTTCTCTTATTGTAAAATAAGTATAGAATTATCCTCTATAATTAGAAAACAAAGGAAACAAATGAAAATGAAAACACAAAAAAAAAAAAAAGGAACTAAAGAGGAGAACACACAGACAACCAAGATGAATTGATCAGCAATGAAAAATTAGACTAGAAAAGGGAAGGAGGATGAGGGAAGGCAGTAGAGAACCAAAAGGAAATAATTTCAACAAAAAACAGAAAAGCAAAGACATAAATAAAGTGATGTGCCATTAGTTTCTATAAGCTAGGACCCAAAAACTAACAGCCTCACAAATACTCAGTAAATGAATAGATAAATCTCTATAAGCCAAGACCCAAAAACAAACAGCCTCGCAAATACTCATTAAATGAATAGATGAAACGACATTGTCCAGTCGAGGATTAAGAAAAAAAAAGAGCAAATTTTCTCCTTCTTCTTCCTCAGGCTGCCTCCTGGTTCTTCTTCACTAGCCGCCATTACCTTCATACACCCAGACTTGGGTGGTCCCTTAGTAGATCCGTCCCTGGAGATGAAGTGGGACAAGTGACCCCTACGTAAACTCATGACAATGATTGAGTAAAAATATACCGACTAGTTTTTTATTTATTTTTATTTTTAAGAGAAAGACGGCACTATATATATAGATATATATATATATATATATATATATATATTTATTTTTATTTTTATTTTTGAGTTCAGCATACGATATTCATTTATAAAGGAATTTGAAATTCATACATTACATGGAGGATATGGTGCAAAATAAAGAGCCTCGATAAAAACCTGGGGCACGCAAAGGAAATGGATTTCAGAAAAAAAATCTTATTCAGGTAAAATCGTATGAGAATTTCAACACCCAAAAAAAAAAAAAAAATCATATGAGAAAAACACTGGTAAAGAAAAAAACAAAGCATACGTGCCATAAATACTTTCAACCAATTAAACTGAGGTTGCATAACAGATTGCGAGTTAGAATAGTCATTTCGTATTAACTCATAAGCCATGGATGTCCTTCCTCGATTCAAAATATATACTGAGCAATCCGATGTGTCATTTAATACTTTCGAATTCCAATCATATAACTTTAGAATTTTTCTACATAAGTTCATTTATATTCGATGCTGCCTATTTAATAATATCAAGAACTCCCAAATATTTTCCGTTTCTTCGGGGACATCCTATTAAACTCTCAATTATTTTTTAATTGCAGACTTATTAGGTATTTGCAAAATGATAATATTTGGTACTCATAAGTGAATACTCATCTTTTGGTTTTGTCCAATAATATTTAGCACGTGTTATTATGACCCGTACCTTAAATAATTATATTTAATTGTTAAAAGTGTGAAATGACTAAAATGCTCCAATGAGGCTTGTATTGAATAATTATGGACGACTGAGTTTAAATTCATTTTTCTCGTGTTTTCTATTTTGTTTTCAAT
Source organism: Malus domestica (assembly GCF_042453785.1). Taxonomy (NCBI): domain Eukaryota; kingdom Viridiplantae; phylum Streptophyta; class Magnoliopsida; order Rosales; family Rosaceae; genus Malus; species Malus domestica. The sequence goes on from NC_091670.1 coordinate 17,570,534, forward strand.
TAGTTTTCATACTAACGAATGCATGGGTGAAAACATATTAAAAACGGACTTACGAAAATACAAAGACAAAGTTTTGTTCTTGGTTAATGATGGGCAAAATAGTAAATTCACTTGGAAAAATTTTTTTGAGTGGTTTAAGACCACACTCGATGACACACCCCAATCTGGAAGTTCCACCTGGACTCCTAATCGAGTTGTGATGGGCGATACCAGGAAGGTGATGAAGCCAATAATGTGTAGTGATGTGGAAAATGTGCATAAATTTAAACCTAAAAATGTATATTACAATAGTGCGCATGTGAGTGGGTTGAACCCTAATGCCAGAGCATAAGTAAAGTACAGTAAAGTTGGAATAAGAATTAAACCATCATAAGTAATCTCCTATATCAACTTTTGCTAGAAGTCCTCGTCGACACAAGAGCCTTGCCACTAAAACCTGGAGGGACAAAAAACAAGGGTGAGTGGGCCTGAAAATAAAGTTTTGTAAAATCTTTTTGAAAACGTATAACCCATCGCCGTAAAACAAGTATAGTTTTCAAATATGTATACTACATATAGTATGAAACACTTACCGTAATCAGTAATATTTCATAAATACGATAAATCCCAATATTTCACACATAAAACATATAGCATCTGGTAATTACAATATCTCACATAAAACATATCATATCGGGTGCTCATCGACAGATGCTGACACACGAGCTCATGCAGAGATATTTTGACATGAACAGGACTGAGTGTAATAATGATTTACACTATAGTACTACAATCATGTGCAGACTGGCGCTATGCGTGTCACACACGAGTTCTAATTGCCTATAGCAATCTAGGATAGGATTGACACCTATAATAGATCCAAAGTGAGTGTATTGGTGTGATGTGAACATAAATATGATCATCCAAAGGTAATTCGACAATTCTAGTCAATAAAATACTATTCATGGCCGTAAATATAATTAAGGTGTACCATAATATTACGCATACTTGTGCATCCCCTAGGACGTAGAATAATTTCATAAATTCCGTCAATACGCTAATTCTTATAAACATTATTCTAATCTAGGAGTAACGTAGAAAATATTTATTAAATATATATATATATATATATATATATATATATATATATATATGGAAACTAAATAAATATATAATATTTAAAAGTAAAGACCCACTCACAGTCATATTCGTCTGGTTGAACCTGCCTAGCGAGCATCGAAGATTCTTGCGATGCGTTTCACCTAGAAACGAAACCATTAATGTGGATATATAACGTATTAATGTAACTACGTGTTTTCGTACAAAGTACGACTAATAATGAAACTATTTTAAAGCAATCGAATTTCAGAAAACAGAAGGCGGATCCGGGTTTGGCACGTTGAGAAACCTAAAGAGAGGCCTCAGGTTCCTTCATGTGCTGCCGCATGCACCACCACAAGGTGGCTGCACAGGCAACCATGCGTTGCATGCATAGGAGACATTTGGCTTCCCACGTGTGCCTCACACGCCGTGAGTGCAAACGTACTCGTCATCTTCACGAAGGTCTACGGATTGCAGGTTGCAGGTTCAACTTTCAGAGCTCTAACCGAGCTCATTTCTCAACCAAAATCAATGATTCAAAAACCTAAATGAAGTTAGAAATTCAGGGAATATATCTATACCAAAGTGGGGCCGAGTTATGGTCAGCGTTGACCTAAAAATGATCCGAAAATGGCTTGGTGGCCACGATTTTCCTCACTAGTTTTTTGGGAAATCTCCCCCGAGGTTTATTCTGCACTAATTCACCCCAATCACACTTTTAAGGTTAAAAACATTATCAGGAGTTCAAAATAAGAAGGATTTGAGGTTGGGGGGTCCCGAGGCTCACCATGGTTGAGTTATTGTGAATGGACACTTTGGATGCGGTCCCTAGCTATCAATATTCTTTGATTGAAACCTTGTTAGTTTTTAGTTTTTGATTGAGGTCCCTAATATTAATGTAATAATGTAAGTTACTATATTTTTTTAATTAAAAATTAAAATTTGAAATTTGTAATTGTTTATATTAATGAGATTTTAAATAAAACCCATAATTATGGGATTAAAAATAATAAAATATAAATTATTCTCTCTATTATATTGTGTGTGTGTGTGTATATATATACATATATGTATGGGTACATTAACCAAAATTAACAAAAAAAGTTATTGTACCAAAACATGGATACATTCTCAAATCAACGAAAAAGAATGTACGTAACCATATAAGTTTAAACATGGATTAAAAAATTTGAATGGATTTTATATTAAAAAAGGGTACATTTTACATATAACAAATTGATATATTTGAGAATGGGTACATTTAAGATTAAAAAAATTGAAAAATTATATGAATGGGTACATTTAAGATTAAAAAATTGAGAATCTTTTTATATATAAAAAAAAACTAATAGGTACAAACTTAATTTAATTTAATTTTTTATTATTTTGGAAATGTTTGAATTGAAAATTAATTAGAAGTTTAATAGAGGTGTGAGTATTAAACCCTAAATTAATTACTAATTTTTATATTAAAAAAATTATATAATAAACAAGTAAATTCATTATCACATTAATGCTAGGGACTTGAATCAAAATTTGAGAACTAATAAGGTGTTAGTTAATGAACAGTAAAAACTAGGGACCGGATACTAATTTTTCCTATTGTGAATTTACCGGAAAACATGGCTCTGGTGATTGTTACTGGGCTCTGGGAAGGACGTGTGAGACATGGTGGTGATTTGAGTGGTCTGAGATCAGTGGAAAAACGGCGGCTCCGCCGCTTTTGTGCCTACATGCATAGAGAAAAGGGACGAGAAAATGTGAAGTGAGGGAGCTCATCTTAGCTTCTTTATGATTCACAGAGAAAAATAGAGTTTAGAGGGAGAGAGTGCAGAGTTTGAGTGAGAAAGGAAGTGTGGAGAGAGAGGCCGAGAAAATGGGCGGAAAGAGAAGAGAGGGAGAGAAGAGAGAGCTTGAGACAGAGTGAGGAAATCATTGAGGGGACACGGGAGAGAGGGAGAGAGGGAAAGAGTGGGGTGTGGGCCCCACTGGCTCACAAAACAAGGCCACAAAAAGATAGATAAAAGATATCTCCCGCGCAACGTAAAATTACCAAATTACCCTCATTGTTCCATGTTTCATAAAATCTTCATTGTAACTTTAAATTCGATTCTGCTTGCGCTCATGCGTTCGTATCGCCAAGTACTATGATAATATGTGTGTGTGTCATTAGGTCAAGCCCAAATAATAATTAATTAGGCACTAGACCTAATTAATAAAATACTAACGTAGATTGGCCTACTTGCTTACTTGCGTAACGAACCCAACAAATAAATCATCGATATTATAGTTTGCAGCCCGCAATACCAATAACTCACTTTTATCTCGATAAACAAGTAATAAATTTCCAAAAGTGTAAATTACCATTTTGCCCCTTATTGGGAAATGTGCATAAATCGTCCGATTTACGCCTCGTTGCGCTCATGTGTTTGTAAGGAAGCGTGCCACCTAGAAATATGTGCAAAGGAACAAGAAGTGATAAGGACTCGAATGTCCATGAAGGATTTCCACCCGTCAAGGGCATTTTCGTTGCACATATTTTTAGGTGCACGTGTTCTTACAAACACATGAGCACGAACGAGACGTAAATCGGATGATTTATGCATGTTTCCCAATGAGGGGCAAAATGGTAATTTCTCAAGGTTAGGGAATAAAATAATATTAAATTCGAGATGGGATGTCACACTTGATCAACCTCACACTCTCTTCTTCCTCACTTCCTCCCCATCTGCACCTCTCTCCCTCTCACTTTTCAACAAGAGCCAACCACCCACACTACCACTACCAATTCTGACCAAATCGCCACTCCAATCCTAGCCAGTATAGTTTCTGAAAAAATAGAGGATTTTTTTTAGGGTTTTTTCTTCCTTTTTTTTTTGGCTTATTCACACATAATCAATTCACCAAAATTATAGTAGTAGTAATATAATATAATTGCGAACAATAATTTGGGTAGAATATATAATTCGGCAATCGAAAATGAGGGTTCATGCTCAATGATGAGTGTTTCATGCAATCAAGTTGAAAAACTATTGATAATTAAGACCGTGTTTAGAAGAACACGGATTGTGATGATGCATCTTGTGAACCGGTTTGTAGTAGAAAAAACTTTAGTTCCTTAACGTAGCTACAAAAGCGTGCTGATGTGTTGTGGCCTATTTTCTTTGAGTGGTGAGGTAAAGTAGAGAGAAAGAGAATTGAGGAACTTCAGGGATGTGTATTTCCCTTTGCTTGTGGGGTGTAGTCAAATTAGGATTTAATAGAATTTGATAGGATTTTAATAGACTTTAAAATCATACTGTAGTTAGTTAGATTTTTAAAAGAGGAATCATAGTGTAGTCAAATTAGGATTTAAGATGATTTTAAAAATACATCAAATCCATAGGTAGTCAATTGAGATTTTAATGGATATTTTTAGAGTGATTATAAATCAAGGTGTACTAAAAAAAGAAAAAAAATCAAGGATTTGGCAGTATTGTATTAAGTTGTGGATTTTATTGGATTTGTGAGTATAAATACATATAGCCAAGAGAAAAAAGAATCCCACCTCAACTCATAGGATTTCAAATCCAGCTCATGTTCACATTTTATCACTCCCTTCCTTCCTCGTTAGCTCGCTCCTCTTCCTAGCAGGTTGCTACAAAATCTCACAAAACTCTCGTAATCCATGTATATTAAGGAGGATGTCCGATTATTACGACTTGATTCCACATAAGATAATGGGATTGTTAATCCATACGAAGCAAAGCTGGAAGTATAGGATGAGAATAAGATGGAGGATAAAGGGAAGGAGAAGGAAATCCTGAATCCAGAAGAACAACATGATGACATGGAATTAGATAAGAAGAGGCCCTTGAATGTTGTCTTATTGGCCATGTACATTCAGGGCTTTTCAAGGTCTTTACCTCAAAGAGTTTAGGGCCGGGTCTTCAATTTGATCATAAGCTTTCATACAATTTTTAAAACGGAGAGCAGGTCTAAGAACTCTTGTTTGACCATCAGTATCCTATCTCATATGAATATTCTTATTACTCGTGAGACAGATAATTTTGTCCTCAATGATATTCCCATTTTTTTTTTATTCCCGATTCTCTCTCTTTTGTAATTTTCATCCTTTTACACAAAAACTATTTTGATTCCCTGCCAAAATTTATATAGAATTGAAATCACTTGACTTGAAGATTTTTGAGTGATGCTTAATTGCCTTCCCTCCTTGCCAAGTTCAGAATGCAACAAGCTGGGACAGAGAATATGAAGTAGAATTTGTTTGATACCTGTTCAAATATATAGCAGACATGAAAATAATTAAACATCCAAATATTCTTAGATCAAAACATTTGTAAAGCAGGAGAAAAGATTTCATTTAGTTCGCGAAGTATCTGTATATTTGGTTTGATTAAATATCTCAAAGAAATTCATTCTATGTTGATTTGGTCATGTTTGTATTGGTTTGGTGATGCTTAGAAATCCATAAAAAAAATCCTTACAAATCCATTGAAATCTACAATAGAAATTCATATAAATCTGTCAAAATCCAAATAAAATTGAAGAGTATTAAAATCCATTGAAATCTGTCACTTAAATTTTTTTTAGTAAAATCCTCTGAAATTCAAATTGATTACACCCCATAATAGTAAACAATGAGGAAAGAGAAATAAAGAGTAAACTAAATCTACCAAGAATTTACACAATCACATATGTGTTAGAATTTATGTCACCACATATAAAATAGATTAATTACTAGAATAGGGCATTTTACTAATCACATTGAATTTTGTTCTGATTTATATGGTTTAGTACTATTTCTACTCTGATTCCTCAAAATTTTAGTAACTAGTTAAAATGAGAATTTGGTTTTGATTTCATCCCATTTCAATTTCTCCTTAATTCAATAACTCTCAAATGGATACGAATTAGTAAATGAACTACAAACGTTATCATTTTTCAATTTGGTGACACACATTCTCACAAGGCCATCCATATTAGTGAAATCATGATTAGCCAAAACAGTTGACCAATCACATGTGTTTTGGTATATATGTGTGTGTGTGTGTGTGTGTAACATCTCGCTCGCCTAGGTTTGGTACCTTTCACAGTCATCATCCACACCAAATAAAATAAGCCCCATCACCTCAATTACAATGCACTAAAACATCTCGATTAAAAGTAAACTTAAAGACGAAACAAACATCCAATAATATGAAAATACTATTTTATATTTCATTATTTGTTATAATACACAACAGCTAACTCTCACAAAGTCATGATTCTTTGTTTTTTGTTTTCTCCTTTCTTCTTTACTAAATAAGATTGCTGCCGGCCACATCTACGACGAACCTGTACCTAACATCGTTCTTCTCCAACCTCTCAAACGCTGTGTTGACGTAATCCATCTTAACCACTTCAATCATTGATGTTAATCCTTTCTCTTTGCAAAACTCAAGCATCTCCTCAGTTTCCTTCATGCTTCCCACAAAGCTCCCGGTGATTGTCTTCCTCCCTACATACAAAATTACGTACCCAATATGATCAGAAACAACAACCCAAGTTTTTTGAAGCCATAATTCCTAACTAATCTAGTGAAATGAACAACTTAAAGGAGAATCAACGAACAAGAGATGAAAAGGAGAATGCAGAAATCACTCCCCACTACAAAAGGAGAGATTAGATAGTGATGGAAGTGAGTGGAGTGGGCTAACCAAGCATGACCATTGGGGAGACAAATTGTAATGGGGTGTTAATAACACCCATCAAGATCAATTTCCCATCAAGCTTCAACAAAGAGAGGTAAGGCTCAAGTGGGTGCCCAACAGGCACTGTGTCAATGATGTAATCCAATGAATCTGCAGCCTCCTGCATTTTTGTGGCATCTGAGCTGACCAAGAAAGCATCAGCCCCGACATGCTCCAAAGCCTCCTCTCTTTTCTTATATGATGAGCTTATCACGGTCACATGGTGTCCCATTGCTTTGGCTATCTTCACCCCCATGTGTCCCACACCTCCAAGCCCTAATATTCCTCCTCTTAACCCACTCACGTTCAGGCCGAAGTGCCTCAGCGGGCTGTATACTGTCACCCCAGCGCACAGCAGTGGCGCCGCCTGTTCCGGCACCATTCCCTCCGGTATCTTCACCACAAACCTTAACCAAACAAATCAACAAATCAGTAAAAAAAGGGATTGGTTTAATTACTAGGTAATCTAAAATCACAAGCGGCCATATTGTTGTATATATATGGTGATAGCTAGTCTTCAGTTTGTCAGATGAAAGTTCTGAGTTCAAATCTCATGAATCAAAGTAATTGAATAAAAAAGCATTCGCAAATGATCCGAAACTTGCAATTATTAAGAGTTGGCCAGAAAACGTACAAATTTTTTTGCTCGTGAATTCTATGTGAGAAAAGTTATTTAGGGTTTGGAGATCATTACTTTTGATCAGCGACGAGGGCACCGGCAAAGCCGCCTTGGGTAGTTTTGCCATCGGTGTAAGTGTCGTTGTAAGACCAGATTTTCTTGTTGCAGTACTGCTCGTTGTCCGTTTTGCATGGGCTGCAGTTTCTGCAGCAACCAACAAGGAGGCCAACTCCAACCACGTCTCCTGCTCTGAACTTTGTCACATCTGATCCCACCTCCACCACCTCACCAACCACCTCATGCCTGGTTAATATTCGAAGATTTTGTAAACAATTATTACAAACATATATAAGGAAATTAAGAAAATAATTCGGGGGATTAGGTATGGAAAATCTTATATATTAATCGTACCCGGGAACCATGGGATAGTTTGACATGCCAAGGTCATTTTTGATCTGGTGAAGATCCGAGTGGCAAACTCCACAGCATAGAACCTTGACGTAAACATCCTCTGGCCCTGTGTTCCTGCAATTTTTATTTTTTGTGTTAGGATTAAAAATCAGTAGACAAAAGGATAACTACATATATAATATAAACACTGATCCACTCGGCAAATTTATTTATCAAATGAACAATGTTTTTCGTGTATTGAGACGCGTTATTTGGTGAAGAAATTTAGCGGTTGTAAACAATCAAAGATTTGAGATACAATGTTTTGGTTTACCTAATATTGTAGGTGTAGGGTGAGAGTATTCCAGATGAGTCTCTTGCAGCCCATCCTGTAGTCTTTCTCTCCACTTCAAGGCTGCCCATTTTTCCTTCTGAATGTCTTTTGGAGAGAGAAAGAGAGAGAGGGAGGGAGGGAGGGGGGAGAGAGGATGAGTTGGTGAGAGTATTGGGAAAGTGGGTTTTGGCTTTGGGAAATCAGAAACACAAATGAAGCATATAAATATACACAAGGAAAAACAAAGGCCAACTCAGAAGCTTGACACATCAACGGTATGTGGTTGGTGAACCTGGTATAGGATCCTATCCTCTTCATGAGCATTCTAAAAATCAATTCATCCTATTCGTTTATCAGTTTTCCTGTGATCAGAAATTACTTTGAATTTTTTTTTTAAATTGAATTCAAATAGTACCTAACGAAAGTTGATCGCACGATTACGATGAACAACTAAGATGAATTGATCCTAAGATCTTTTCAAAGGGAATCTGGAGAATACCATCTCATTTGATGAACCTCCCACTCTGAGGTGCAAAAGGAAGACTCACGAGCAACAGAGCCATTGGGTCCCACGATCACATTCATGTGTCATGGAGGGGGGGGGGAGAAATTTTCTAGGTACCGGGTACATGATATAGCTGGTGTTCCCCACGAATGGGCACATGACACCTGGGTTTCTTCTTTTTATATTGAACATGTTGGCACTTGAGTTACCATCTTCCTATTTAGTCCCTAATACTCAACTTTTTAGAAACGAATAGAAAAAGTTAAATAAAACACAGAACCCAGATTCTCGTTCTGGCTCTTCGACCTCCACCCCACCCCACCCATCTTTCCCTCACCTATCTCTCTTTTTCCTTTCCTCTTTTTATTTTTAATTCTAATCCTCCCTTAAGCCAGAGAAGGATCTAAGAAATTGCCAACGACACTCCCACACTTCGATAGGAGATCAGTGACTGCAGATCTGAAGGTCGAGGTTGTTGTCAATCCGGGTACCATGTAAAGCTAAGAATGGAAGAGGAGAAAGGAAAAAGTAGGAAGTGAGAGAATTTGATGGGGTTTCTCCGGTGAAAATATTAGCTTCTATGGAGGTGCGCTGTGGTTAGGTGAGTTCTTGGCAGTGCAGGGTGGGTTATGATGTGAGAGGGAGGGTGATTATTTTCAATTTTTGTTTCACTTAAGGGTAAATTAGGAATTTTGATTGACAAAAAAGTATCCTAGTTGACATTTTCTTAATTAAAAAACTAAGTAATTGGGTGTTTGGCTTTTATTGGTTAGGAACACCAGCTCAACCGGTGTACTCGGTACTTAGAAAAATTTCTCAGTGATTGACACTTACCTAAATTTGGACAATGTTGAAATGCTTGTGACCTATATTTTTGGTGAAAGAATATTTTGTAATCATTTGTTGTGTCATTTGTACGTCACAACCCAGAACCAATTACGGCGGAGTTGGTGAACTAGACGAGACGACTTTTTATGAAACTCTAATGAGTATCAGATGCTATGGGGTTTTTTTTTATTTTTTATACTGTAAAATGATTAGTTAAAAACACAAAAATAATTAAAATAAATTGAAATATTATAAAATTTAGAGTATCATCACCTTTTTATTAGGGGAGCTGATAGTTTTGATTGAGCTACATTATTGGACCACTAAAAAAGGGTGAAATATCATACAATTTTTGTTAGTTGATATTAACTCTATAACACTTTGTTAGTGATTCAGATCTGGTGACTCTCCTCAGTGTGGTGGTTTTATTGGCGAAATTTGGTTGGAGATAGTTTCTTGTTGCGGGTTGATATTTTTTTTGCTACCATACATTTGCGGAATTCAACATGGAGTTGGTTTTCTTAGGACGCTACCTTTGTGGTTGCTAACGTGGTGGTACTGGCATCTGTGCTTTGCCTTTGTGGGATAGAGATTAGGTTTTTTGTTGTTGTTGTTGTTTTATCTTGCTCTACCTTTGTGGTTGCTAACGTGGTGGTACTGGCATCTTTGCTTTGCCTTTGTGGGATAGAGATTACGTTTTTTTTGTTGTTGTTGTTTTATCTTGCTCCTTGATGGGTATTGACTATCTCCAGTTTTCATTGAGCTTGTTTGATATAACCTATAATGAGTGGTCAATGAAATCTTATGCTTTTTCGAAAAAAAAAATAGAAAGTTATTTAATGGAATGAATGCCCCGTCCGACTTGCATGTGTTGACTTGTGTGATATTTCTCGTTAATTCTGGGATTCCTAGTTTAGGTTGTAAATTAATTGTAATTATTCTTTCCTTATTGTAGTAGGATTGTACATAATTATATATACCTCAGAATGAGAAGAATACACTTAACACATTCAAAGCATTCTCTTCTTAGCACCAGAGCCAGGTCGTAAAAAAAGGAAAGAAAGTTTCGAACCCTAACAGGGTTTGTTATTGTGCCGTACCCAGCACCACCGTGGTGCCTCCGATGAATAGTGAGCCACGTGAAGTTGTTGTTGTGTCTCGATCTTCTGCCTCGAATTCCAGTGAGTAACGTGTGTTGTTGTTGCCCTGAGTACCTTTGCCGCTGCACATGTTTGCCGAGAACAACCAAATCATTTCTGTTACCGCTCTGGTCATGATTCAGTCGGATAACTCAACCTTCAACATTGGGATGTTTTTGGATGAGAAGAACTATGATTTATGGGCTTCTCTTATTCAAATTCATATTGCTAGAAGGAAGAAGATGAGATATCCTCGTGGGTCGATTAAGGCCTCTACAGAGGATGATCCTAAATATGATGATTGGTTATCTGAAGATCAGAGAATTAAGAGTTGGCTCTTGTCGGCAATGAAGCCGGAGATCATGAAACGTTATATTCGATTGGCAACTTCTAAAGAGATCTGGGATGCTCTTAAGACTGCTTATTTTAATGAGAATGATGAGGCTAAAATTTATTCATTAAATCAGAAAACTTCACGTCTCAAACAGAATGGGCGGTCTTTAGCTTGTTACTTTAGAGAATTGATTGAGATTTTCTAGGAATTAGACCACTTTAACAAAGTGGCCATGGCATGTGAAAAAGATGTTCTGATTTTCTAGAAGACAACCTAGTGACAAAGGTTGTATTTGTTTCTTGGTGGGCTTGATGATGGGTTTGATCAGGTTCATGGAGAAATATTACGCAAAGACCCGCCATTTGGACTTCAGACTGTTTATGCGTATGTCCGTCGTGAAGCAGATCGCAAAAAAGCTATGAAGATGGAGGGCTAAAGCTCAGAACCGGCTGCAATGGCAGTCAAGGCTCGCGACCCTTCCAACCGCACCGACCGAGGTGGATCCGAGAATAAAGGTGGGCAACCAAGAACTGGCTAACCCGGTCGTGATCGTCCTCAGGGTAAATGTCCCCATTGTGGTATGATAGGACATTCTAAAAGCCGGTGCTTCGAGCTGATTGGGTATCCTAAGAATTGGGCTAATACATGTGACCCTCACTTCAACAAACCTCGAGCTTCGATTGCATAAACCAAGGATGATTCAGAGGATGTAGCAAGCAAAGCATCAACTCTAATTGTCGTGGAAGGTACCGATGGTAAGGCACTTAATGTCTTTGCTTCTATTATGAATAATACATGGATAATTGATTTTGGAGCTACTGAACATATGACTTGTGATTCTAGACAGGTTTCATCACTAAAAAACTCTACCCATACTAAGGTTAATGTGGCTAATGGTGATGCCGCCCCAGTCTTTGGGAAAGGCACGGTTTCCTTTTCTGATACCATAAAACTTGATATTGTTCTTGTGGTTCCCTCCTTGAATTATAATTTATTATTGGTTGCCCAAATAACCCTTGCCTTACATTGTTTGGTGGTGTTTTGGCCTTATTTTTGTGTATATAAGGACATCCGGCCGCGAAAGACAATTGGTTATGGTATTAGATGAGGGAAGCTGTACTACCTCGAGTTGAACTCTAGTAGCTCGGGATTGCTCACTCAAGCATTGTCAGTGAATGAGACTTCAGTCGAGAATAATAAAGGGTCCAATGTGTGGATGTGGCACCGTCATCTTGGCCATGCTTCGTTTGGTTATTTGCGTAAGTTATTTCCTAGTTTGTTTGTGAAAAATAATGTTTATTAGTTTAAGTGTGATGTGTGTGAAATGGCTAAGAGCCATCGAACTTCTTTTCCTCCAAGTTTAAATAAGAGTTCCGTTCCTTTTATGATTGTGCACTCAGATGTTTGGGGCCCTTCCAAAATTGCCTCTCTTGGTGGAGCTCATTGGTTTGTCACATTTATTGATGATTGTACGAGAATGACTTGGGTTACTTTGCTAAAATAAAAAAGCGATGTGAGTATGGCCTTTCAAAAATTTCACAAAATGGTTTCGATACAATACAATATGAACATTTAGGTGGTTCGAAATGATAATGGAGGCGAGTATGTTAATACTGAACTTCGTTTTTTCTTTGATGTGCACGATATTTTTCATCAGACCATATGTCCATATACTTCTAAGCAAAATAGGGTGGCTGAACGGAAGAATCGACACTTGTTAGAAATGGTTCGTGCTTCTCTTATTGAGGCACGTCTCCTCTTGTTTTATTGGGGTGAGGCCCTCACGTCAGCTACCTACCTTATTAATTGGCTTCCCTTTCGTACCCTCGAGTTTCAGACACCATTTCAAACACTTATGTCTTTGCTTAGTTGCCTGCCAGTCTCTAACCTTTCCCTTTGAGTTCTCGGCTGTGTGGCTTTTGTCCACGTGTATCCTTCACAACGGCAAAACAAACTTGAACCTTGAGCTCTTGGATATGTGTTTATGGGGTATGCTACCACTCAGAAGGGCTATTGGTGCTATCACCCTCCCACTAAGAAAATGTTTATCATTGCTGATGTCATTTTTCATGAAATTGAGATGTATTTTGGTTCCTCTGGGTTCTCACTTCAGAGGGAGTTTCAAGGCAATGAAGTTCATATGTTTAACTATGGAACTGAGTAGCAAGTTATGGTGTAGCCACTCATCACTGAATGACAGACCACTCCACAGTAGCCTTTCGTCGAGCAGCAAGCTACGGTGCCGGCCATCGAGCAGCAGGTCACTGCGCAACAGCTTACCACCGAACCTGTGTCGACTACACGGCAACCAAGTTCCAAGCAGATTGTTGCTACAAAGCAGCTTTTTGTCGAGTTCGAGATAGTTGAAGACATGGCCCTCTCGGCCCTCTTGCAGGTGGAACCCGGGGTTGTAGAAGAAACAGTACATGCTAACTCGTCTCTCAGTGATTCTTATAACCGATCGTCTTCTACGCCAGATAGACTATTGCTCCGTAGTCTTCTGGAAAGAATTAATATAGGTATTTCTAAACCCACTTATGAGGTAGACCCTAAGTGTAAAGCTAAGTATTCAGTAAGCGAACTAACCCATAACTCAAGAGTGAGGTACCCATTAAACAACTATGTGTCCACCTGTCACCTGTCTGAATCAAATAAGTCGTTTGTGAATCAATTGTCTACTGTATATATTCTTAACAGTGTGCATGAAGCCTTAGCTGATCCTAGATGGAAAAAAGCAATGAATGAGGAACTAAGGTCATTGAAGAAGAATGCTACCTTGGAACTATCAGACTTGTCAGTGGGCAAGAAACCTGTGGGATGTAAATGAGTCTATACAGTGAAATACAAAGAAGATGGAACATTTGATCAGTTTAAAGCAAGACTAGTAGCAAATGGGTACACTCAGAAGTATGGCATAGATTACATATACACCTTTGCGCCAGTAGCCAAGATCAATATTGTTTGAGGTCTTTTGTTCATGGAAGCGAACCTCAACTGGCCACTTCAATAATTCGATGTAAAAAAATGCATTCCTACATGGATATTTAACTGAAGAAATTTATATGGAGCTTCCACTGGGATGTACCAAAATAGACTTGAACAAGGGTAAGGTGTGTAAGCTAAAGAAGTCACTATATGGATTAAAGCAGTCACCAAGGGCATGGTTCGGTAGGTTCACTAAAGCAATGAAGGCCTTCAGGTATAGCTAGAGCAATTGGGATCACACCCTGTTCTTGAAATGAAAGAATAAAAAGATTACAACACTCATTGTATATGTGGATGACATAATGGTTACCGGGAATGACCCAGTGGAACAATCGGCTCTAAAGAAGTATTTGTCTACGGAGTTTGAAATGAAAGATCTTGGATCTCTGAAATACTTTCTTGGGATTGAGGTATCAAGAGACAAGTTTGGGATATTCTTGTCCCAAAGAAAGTATATCATTGATTTGTTAAAGGAGACCGGGTTGTCAGCTTGTAAACCTATAGCAACTCCGTTGGCTGAAGGACCAAATTTAAGCATCAACAAGGATTAAGTACCTGTAGTCAAAGGAAGATATCAAAGGTTAGTTGGGAGATTGATGTATTTGGCACATACAAGACCTGATCTTGTTCATGCCTTGAGCGTAGTCAGTTAGTATATGCATGATCTGGGAGAACAACATATGAGTGCGGTGATGATGATATTGTGTTACTTGAAGGGAAGTCCAGGTAAAGGAATTCTGTTTAAGAAAAATGAGCATTTTAGAATCGAAGGGTATACCGATGCCGACTGGGCGGGTTCGGTAGATGATCGACGCTCAACATCAAGATATTTCACTTTTGTTGGTGGTAATCTAGTAACATGGAGTAAAAAGCAGAATGTAGTAGCTCGTTCAAGTGCAGAAGTGGAATATGGAGGTATGGCTCTTGGTATTTGTGAACTCTTGTGGCTTAAGTTTCTATTACGAGATTTGGGGGTTAACCATAGTTCGTCGATGAAGTTATTTTGTGACAACAAAGCTGCCAGGGATATCGCTCATAATCCGATACAACATGATACGATGAAGCATGTGGAGGTTCTTCATTAAAGAGAAATTGGAGAAAAAAATTAATTGAATTGCCCCCGATTAGGACCGAGGATCAAGTGGTTGACATACTCACAAAGGCTGGATCGAGTGATAAGTTCTCAAGCTTCTGGACAAGTTGGGCATGTGTGACATATATGCACCAACTTGAGGGGGAGTGTTGACTTGTGTGATAATTCCCGTTAATTCCGGGATTCCTATAATATTGGGTTTCCTAGTTTAGGTTGTAAATTGATTGTAATTATTCTTTCCTTATGGTAGTAGGATTGTACTATTAAACTAAATATTCGTCTTTGTAGAGCAGAATATATGATTGCACAAAATGTTCAATCAATCAGGTAGGCTCTGCGATAATTAGTGCCACCATCTTTTAATTTTAAGTTACAGAAAAGAACATCATGTCTTCTGTCTATTGGTTTTGCTTCCAAGATTCTTTAAGTTTAATTTCCCACTTGATTTTGACAATTCGTAAAGAATAGGGTTTCAATCTGAGGCCACGCGCAACCAATCACTTGTCAATTTAGAAGAAAAATCCAATTTTCCTAGATTTTTAAAACTTGCCATATTTGCAAAATTGCAAATGATGTTGTGAACACCAAAAACTGCTTCACTTTAAAGTTAAGTAATAAAAATTGTTTGGTAAAAATAAAATATTATGCTTATTTTTAAAACAATAGCCTTTAAACAACAACTTTTGAAAATAGTCTGTAAGTTGCTTTTATAAAAAGCAGAGTTAAATATTTTTAATTCATGTTATACTCTCATTAATTTTTTAAAATAACATTATTTATCCTTGTATGTGTTGGAAATTATATATTATAATATGAAATATTGTAATATATAATTTTAATAATTGAATGAAAAATAGTGTTAACCAATTTCTTAGAAGGGTTATGTTGTTTAGGTGATTTTCCCTTGATAAGTGATGTATACTTATAGATGAAAAGTTACATCTCTTTAATAAGTAGAAGTTGGATTCTATATAAACCCATGAAACCATTGGTATTAAAGATAGAAAATTAGAGTTAATTTTTACTCTTAAGAAACAGGGTTTCCCCACTTTGTTTCTCAAATGATTCGTGTGTCAAGTTCCGAGTCGTGTCTTGAGAGTACGGAACATATAAAGTTCACCAGAGTCCGAAGATTGAAGTGCTTTGACTTCGGATTATAGATTGTTGAATCCTGGGAGATGGACGCCTATCAAACTACAAGCACAAGAGTAGGGGCGAAATTCTATCTTTAGGACATTGCATTTATGCAAGCCTCAATCTCTAAGTTTGTCAGTTTTTCTAACTTTATCTCTGATTGTTTATATTAATCTCATATATAATTGATGTTGTGAAATTTCTTTATTATTATTATTATTGGAATTATATTGGTTTTCCCATATTTTCTAATATTGCTCCAACAGTATGTACATTTTACCCTTAGAGAAGAAAGTGACCACATATCACTATAACGACTAACCTTATATCATCATCACCATTACATCACAATCGTTGCCACCACCACTACCACCACCAAAACCACAATCACAACTGCCACCACTAGCACTACAATCACAACTACCATTACCACCACCATCGTTGTTGTTATTGTCGTCAAAATTGCAACCACTACTACCGCCATCACTACCACCACAACCATCAACATTGTTGCCACTGCCTCTACCACCATTATAACCTATACATCCCAACCACCACAACCCACTATTGGCACCACCATCATACCTTTACAATTGTTGCTTCCATCACCATCACCATCGCCAGTCCCACCGCCATTGCTACTGTCATTGCCACCGCCACCATTGTTGTCGCCACCACATACGACTGCAACCACATACATGACACAATTGCCACTGCCAACAATGCGCAATTGTCACCACTACCCCTGCCACCACTGCTACCTTTACACCCCAATAAGCACCACCACCATACCCACACCATTGTTGTTGTCATCACCGCTACTACCCTCGACACTGTTGTCATTGCCACCACCCCCACTAGTCTGTCTATTTTGTCATTACATACAATTGTATCACTTTTACATTGAAATTTACTAAACGTTTTTACACTTCTTTTCCTACTCACAACACTTTTAAAAATACATTTTATCAAAAGCCCAATTGCTTTATTTTATAGATGATTATTCTTCAAGCACAACATAAGCAGTTTTTTAAAAAAGCACAACAATCCCAAATTGGCCCTAAGTGCAACGGGTAATAAGTGTTAGCGCCACAATTTTCCTTTTGAGCATTGGTACTCTTTGTGAGTTTAAAAATGCCTTTGGAAGCCTTAAGTAGGCATCAAACTCTTTTAAATGAGCTATTTGATATTGGGTGGCCCATGTTGGCTACGTCCAACAAAATGTTTGAATGATATTAGTGTTAGTAAACTTGCGTCACAAGTAAACCGAGCTTAATTAAGAGATTGTGCCGTAGAAGAGTTAAAATTTATGTTAAGTTTTTTTCTATGCCTTGTTAAGTAAAGGACAACAAGTATGTCTTTGTGTATGCCAAGTGATGACCACAAACTGATTGGATTTTGGTTCAATTCAATTTGCAATTCTCATATAAACACAACCACATAATGTATGCCAAACTATAAGAAAACGAAAAGACATAAAGGAAATGACGTTAAACATTTTTCAAATATTCAACAACAAAGTAATAACCTGAAAGAATTGAGAAATATAAGCAATCGGTTAAACTTTAAACTTATTTGGACAAGTATTATTGACAGTCGAGCAAGTTTTTGCTAGTAACTGAAGTGCTTTGAATTGATGTTTTAATACAAAAATCAATAGTACAGGTAATGTAGCAGAGCTTTAAATATAACTGCAATTGCAAAAGTGTCGAATTACAAAAAGGAATTTGGAAAAGGTAGGCTGCATATCTTTAGTCTTTTTAGGTTGTGAGTTAAGTGTCTTTATCTTCTGCCTTTTAGAGAATAGGCCTTTCTTCGAGTTGAAGGTTACCTCTCAAATTCATCTTTTATGTTCCCAATTGCTGATCTAAATGCTGGTAGAGGATAAGAATTTACATTGAATTTTTATCGTCCTAAAACTACCAAAATGCCATCCGAAAGCATTTTTCTTATGTACAAACCGACCGAGTTAACTTTATTCAGTGTGAAAGAGGGTTGTTCGGCCCACAATGGCATGTGTAAAGTACTTATTATGAAATCTTTGGACGCGCACACTGTTCATTCCATTCATAGTAAATATCTATCAGTGGTTTTAGTTGGAAAAAATAAAAATAAAAGAATTGCGCCTTGAATACGCCTAATGTATAATTTGAGTCCAAACGATAAGATAAGATAGGCACATCAACCCATGTACCAAGCTTATGAATAGAAGAAGATGATGGACGGTAAGCTTGCATTCAAACATATAATGAGTGTTTTAGACGCACAAAGTATAAAATCCATTTAGAGGATTTTTTTATTTTTCCCTTCTCTTTCGATAACCTAATGTTATCTGTAATTAGTCTGTAACTTCCTTAACTCATACGATTAATGGAGTAGGTAGGATAATATGTATAGAAGAAAAAGTTGAAGGTTGAAATGGTCGAGAGATGCTGCATGCTGTATTCACACATGCACTTTCTTCTGATGAAGCCAAATCCTTGACTAGTGTTGATGCACAAAATCAGCAAGAACTTTGGTACAACAGAAAGTGTTAAGTTTGTTACCTTCGCTAGATTACTCTGGTCACTAGTGTGGATAAGTATGTAAATGGATAGAGACAGGGAAGCAAACACAAGATGTACGTGGTTCACCCAGATTGGCTACGTCCATGGAGTAGAGAAGTTCTCATTAATTGTGAAGGGTTTACACAAGTACATAGGTTCAAGCTCTCATTTTGTGAGTACTAGTGAATGATTTAGTACAAATGACATTAGGAAATATTGTGGGAGAATGATCTCCTTTTATAGAAGAGTTTCTAGCTTTGTTCTGACATTGACACGTGTCGTGTTGTGATTGGCTTCTGATGTCGACACGTGTTGCACTATGATTGGCCTCCTGGTTGGAGGGAAACTTTTCCGGGTCCTTGACGGTATAACGTTGACCGGTGCTCAGTAATTTCGGGATTGGTCAAGTATGGTAAAAACAGTGCTCCCCTAAGTTCCTGAGTAAGGGAAGCTCCTCAGTTGGGGACTTGCAAGATCCAAGCCGCTGAGTAATCACGAAACTTCTAAGTATCGAAGTGTGGTATCGTCTTCACTTGCCTTATCTGTCTCATAGGTAGATGTGGCATCTTCTCTGGAAGTACTCTTCCTCTATCCAGGGGTGGTATCTTTAACCGGTGGAGATGCACAAGGTAATGTATCAATTTGACTTGAAGCTTACTTGTAGTTTCATGCTTGGTCAAGCGCGATACAAACCATGTAGTAGGAGTCCCCCAAGTCGCCGAGCTAGGAGATCTGCCTCTACAAATTACTAGCTTTATGTGAATCCTAACTAAACAATGAAACTAACAAGTTGAGTTTTTATTTTGATTTGAGAAGTAAAGTAACTTAAAATGCAAGAGAATGTAAATATGAATAATAGAATCATTCATAAACAATGGAAATGGAACTAGGGATACCGATTTCACCATTACAAGTCAAGTCCATGAAAATTAAGTCAAAACGCATTCAACTCTCCAATCTGCAACTAGGGTTCGTTTTACTTATTTATGATCATCCATTTGATGTGTGGTTATGATCAAGTACTCCTAATTTGCAACCTAGTTGTGATGTTCAACTTAGATTACCAAATAAGAATCCATTAAGAACAAGAAAACTTCAAAGAACCAAAGAAATCACATGGCAGGATGTATGCATAGCAGTTTCTTCATTCATTCACATGTCTACCAAGATTAAGCATGATGTGTAATATAAACTTGATCAAATAATATGTAAGAAACCCTAATGGTGATTAAACATTAAGATAAACAAACAAATTGAACGATGAAATCAGTGAATCAAACAAGAACACAGATTGGTAATTTGAATACTTTAACTTAATAACAAAGAGTAGTTTTGCAAGTCTACATCGAAATCCCCAACTATGAACTTAATTACACAACATGATTACATAGTATATAAATATCAAGAACAACATAAGTGAAATTAAAGTTCATAAAAGAAACCCCCTTAAAGCAATTATGATGTTGAACTTCTCAAAGAACAGCATGGCTACGTGGTTTCTTTGGTGGCTGCGGATGGTGAATGGAGAAATAGGGTTTTGTTTCTAAAAGAAAGGCCAAAGAAAGAGAAGAAAGAGAGCTCTGGGCGACCCCAAGGGGGGCTTGTCTAAAAGTGATCTGAAACCCTAGTATTTATATGCTAAATGGGCTGCAAGATATTCCAAAGTGATCCCAGCAACTTAGCCTTTATTTTACATGTTTTTGCCTTATTTGGCACCTCCAAATCAAGCTAGATATCCCAATTCCTTTCCCATTCTATTCCTGGTCTTCTAACAAGCTAGATTCATCTTGGATTCTTTATTTGGGCTTCAAAACAGGCCACTAAATTTCTTTCCACGTTTGAATAAGGGTCAGCTAAAAAAATGGCATGTTTTCACTTCTTTTGCCTTCAAATTGATCTTAAAGTACATGTAACTGCACACTAACACAAAATAAGGTAAAATGCAACCAGTTTAACTCAAAAACATCACAAAGAGGCTAGAAATGGATGGTATAAATGCATGAAATATATGAGTTATCAGCGCGCGCACCCTAGGCCAGCACATGTACTGGGCCTGTGTCCCCCAACACCATTTTGGCCCAAAACCAGCTGCTTGGGTTGATAGGTTCCTTCCTAGAACCGGCCCGTGGCCTGCATCCATGATCGGATTGCTTTTGCAGCCAACCCATGGCCCATTAAACCCCTTTAGGGCCTTGCCCCGTACATGGCAACCAGCCCACTGATATTGGGCTATGCTTTTTCGAATCCAAAGCTCTTTTTAGCATTCCAGCTAATATTAACCCAAATGTTATTATTTTGCTTCTACAATCAAACTTGAATGGTTATGATCTATTACATTAATTAAATTACCCGTAGTCCATTAATCTGACAATTAATCCAAAATTATTGGCGTGAAGCTCATTTTTGGCAATTAACGATTCAATAAATAATTTTTTTTTCTTTGAACCGTTGACTATCTTTCGTAGTCCCGACGCACTCACACTTGGGTTTATGAAGCAATCCACAAATTCACTACACTTAGTTGTATATTGTATTCTGTGTTCTTACAGGTACCCCTATATATGAACTCGACATTCATAACTAAATTGAACCTGTAGTTTCAAATTTAGTGCCTTTGAAACCCAAAGTTTTCATTCAAAACATACCACATGAAACCCGTAGCTTTCGTGCTTAAATTAAACCAATACATTTTTATAGAACCCGAATGTTCTACAATGTATGTCTATGGCTTTCCATATGACTAACCACGTTTTTTTTGGTACCCTCTATTTTAGGGACATTTCAAACTTGAACAAGCTCGACTTCACCGCTTTAGAAGTATCTGGAAGAAACTACCTAAAGTGGGTTCAAGACGTGAGACTTCATCTTACTGCAAAGAGTCTTCAAGCCACCATCGAGGAACCTACCGACGACCCAGTCGACGAAGCTCAGAAAGTTACTGCTATGATCTTCATCCGAAGACACATCCATGATGCACTGCAGACTGAGTACCTTGCTGAGGAGGACCCACGCACCCTCTAGGTTGATTTGGCCAATCACTTTGATAACTAGAAAAATATTTACTTGCCTAAAGCAAGACACGACTGGCAGCATTTACGCTTCCAAGACTTTAAGTCTGTGAATGAATACAACTTTGAAGTTTGTAGAATCTCATCACTGTTGAAGAATACCTATTCCACCTTCAATGTCACCAATATTGTCTTGTAGCAACAATATAGGGCACAAAAGTTCACCAAAATTTCATATTTGATCTTTGCTTTACTTATCTCTGAAAAACAGAACTAGCTTTTGATGAAGAATTATCAAGCTCGACCTACTGGCTCGAACGTTCTGTCTGAAGCACATGCGACTCATTCTAGCGGCCACAATAGACGGAAACCCCGTCGTGGCCGTGGAAATGGGCGGCAGACGCCGCAACCGGCCCAAGGTTAACAGAGTAAAGGCCCACCCAAGGGAGAAAATTTGACCCAGAAGCGCCAACCCCTTGCCCCTAAGGTCCCAAACTCAAGAACAAGGGAAAAGTTATCTTTCAATCGGCTTCCACTGAACTGGACATGTGCTACCGTTGTGGATCAAAGGATCGTTGGTCACACGTATGCCAAGCTACCCCTGAGGCTATTGCCAAGTATCATTCTCGTCATGAGACTAATTTTGTGCGTGTGGAACATCCCGAAAATGCTACTACAACTATAGAGATTTCAGATTTTCAGAAGGCATCCGCTCCCATGGAAGAATAAAGTTTTATTTTTCTAAGACATGTTAGGGTGTTTTACACCCTTAGTGACTGAACCCACTAGGTGTGGCTGAACCCTGCTATTTTTCTAGGTTTATGGTTTAAATTTTTGGACAATTTTTCTAAGTCTTTGGAATTATTTGTTTGGTTTTTGGTTTGTTTTGAATTATGGATAATTATTTTTATGGATATTATTTCTCGATTGATTAATTGAATGAATAGAATTATATTTATGCATGTGACCGATTCAATTAATTTCTTTCTAGGTATGACTAGTGGGGAAGTTAGTTGTATGGCTGATAGTGTTACCATGCACACCATCTTGCGTGAGCAACACAATTTTACTAACTTCGTACCTAAAAATGCACCTCTCACAACCCTCTCAGGCCTATCCAACTTGCTCAAAGGATACAGAAATGCCTGTATAATATTGTCTAATGGTACTGAATTAACCATTAAAGAGGCTATCTATTCTCCATGTTCCAAAAGAACATTACTGAGCTTTAGAGATATTCAAAATAATCAATATCATGTTGAAACCATTGAAGATAGTGGTTTCGAACTTCTTTGTATCATTTCTTACGAATATGGCTAGCAGCGTATTCACGAGAAGTTGGAATGTCTCTCGAATGGGTTGTACATAACAACCATTCGATCCGTGGAGACCCACCACATGGCTGACCCAATGCCTGGGTTCTAGAGCACACTTCTGCTTTGGTATGATCGAATGGGATGTCCTAGACGAGATATGATGCACTGTATCATTAAAGTATCACATAGGCATCACCTAAAATCTTATCCCAGCCATCTACCATGCAAAGCATGTGCCCTGGGGAAGTTGAATATTCAACCCTTAGCTACAAAGATTATTCACGATCCCCCTAAGTTTCTTCAGAGGATTCAAGGGGATATTTGTGGACCTATCCAACCAACATGCAGACCATTTAAATACTGCATGGTGTTGCTTGATGCATCGATACGTTGGTCATATGTCTGCTTATTGTCCACACTCAATGCTACATCTGCAAAACTCCAAGCTCAAATCATTAAGTTCAGGGCTCACCACCTTGATTATTCAATTAAGCCAATTCGACTGGATAATGATGGAGAGTTTACATCATAGACTTTTGACAATTATTGCATATCTGTTAGGATTGAAGTTGAACATCATGTACCCTATGTTCATACCCAAAACGGCTTGGCAGAAGCTTTCATAAAGTGCATTCAAATGATAGCTCGAACGTTGGTTATGCAAACCGAATTGCCGGTATCTGCCTGGGGCCATGCAATATTGCATGCAGTTATATTAGTCTGTCTGTGGCCCACCTCTATCCAACCTCATTCATTGTTATAGTTGGTTACTAGATACGAGCCTGACGCCTTGCATTTTTGTGTGTTTGGGTACACAGTCTATATGCCAATAGCTCTGCCACTACATACTAAAATGGGTCCTTAAAAAAGAATGAGAATCTATATCAATTATGATTCGCCATCTATTATTCGTTACTTAGAGCCCGTGATAAGAGATTTATTTACCGCATGCTTTTCAGATTGTCAGTTTGATAAGACAATCTTCCCGTCGTTAGGGGAAGATAAGAATATTAACATTTATGTAGAACGCCGCGAATTGTCGTGGATTACTCCTACTTTGTCTCAATTAGATCTCACACTGCCTAGTCTGAAACTGATGTGCGTCCTATTCTAGATCTTTAGAGCATTGCTCAAAGCATGCCAGATGCTTTGACTGATCTAACAGAGGTGACGAGATCTCATATACTTGATGCAAACGCACCTGCAAGGATGGACATACTTAATGTACGTAGTAACACCACCTTGGAAGGCCATACCGTCCCCGAATATGGAGCAGCTGCACCTCCTATGCAGCTCGGTACACTGGCGGCTAGCCCATCATCTCTCCTACCTTGAAGCATGGCAGACCCCCTGGTCTAAATGATTCACAACCCTAGAAGAGGAAAACGGCACAAACTAGTGACCCCAGTCTGAATCTGACCAACGCTTACTCATCTATTCCAATGCATGAGGTTATTCTAGATTATGGTGATGTCTTAAACGTGACAAACCGACATTCCAAGAATCACGAGATTTCGGTCCATTACGCAGTATTGGATGAGGTTTGGAATCAGAGTGAGATAATTGTTGATGATGCATTCACGTATACAGTTGCTATCGACATCATGCTTAGCGATGAAAATGTCAACGTAGAACAAATTGGTCAAACTGGAAACAAGCAATCCAGGCCGAACTCGATTCGCTTGCGAAAGGCAAGGTGTTTAAGCCTATAGCTCCTACTCCACCACATGTGAAGCCCGTGGGCTACTAGTGGGTTTTCGTGAGGAAACATAATGAGAAGAATGAAACAGTGCGATACAAAGCATGCCTCGTAGCGCAAGGCTTATCTCAACGCCTTGGGATTGATTACGAGGAGACGTATTCCCCCATAATGAATGTCATAACGTTCTGCTACCTTATCAGTTTGGGAGTTTCCAAAAAATTGAATATGCAGCTTATGGACGTGGTAATCATGTATCTCTATAGGGATCTAGATACGGAAATCTACATGAAAGTTCCAAAAGGACTTCCATTGACTAGTTCAAATAGTTCTAGACCACAGAACACCCTCTCTATTAGATTGAAGAGATTACTTTACGGATTGAAACAATCTGAACGGATGTGGTATAACCGTCTGAGTGAATATTTGACAAGTCGGGGTTATGTGAACAAAGAACTATGCCCATACGTGTTTATCAAGAAGTCACATTCTGGATTTGCGATCGTTGCTGTTTATGTCGAGGACATGAACCTCATCGGAACTCCTGTAGAGCTTAAGAAAATTATTGTTCACTTGAATCAGAATTTGAGATGAAGGATCTTGGAAAAACTCGATATTGTCTTGGCTTGGAAATCAATCATTGTTTGGATGGAATCCTAGTTCATTAACCAAACTACACCCAAAGGGTGTTGCGATGTTTTAATAAGGATAAAACGAAGCCTTATAATACTCTTATGGTTATTCAAACTCTAAATGCTAAACGAGATCCCTTCCATTCCAAAGAGGATGGGGAAGAGATTTTGGAGCCTGAAGTTCCATACCTAAGTGTAATTGGTGCTTTATTGTACTTGGCTCAATGCACTAGACCCGACATCTCATTTGTTGTTAATCTTTTGGCTAGATACTGCAATGCATCTACACATAGACATCGGAATGGTGTTAAAGACTTTTTCCGCTACCCCAAAGGTGTGACAAATTTGGGCTTGTTCTACACCCATGAATCCTCGAGAAAAGCAGCCACCCCATTCGATCCTTGGGTTGATTCCTGTCTCATTGGTTACGCAGATGCTGGTTATCTGTCTGACCCACATATGGCACGTTTTCAAACGGGCTATGTCTTTACCATTGGAGACACTACTATATCTTGGACGTCTACCAAGCAAACACTAGTTGCGACTTCTTTGAACCATGCTGAGATTCTCACCTTGCATGAAGCCTTGCATGAGTGCTTTTGGTTGAGAGCAGTTATGGAACACATTCGAATCACTAGTGGTCTTACTTATGTCGTTGACCTTCCTATGACGATCTTTGAAGACAATGTAGCATGTATCGAGTAGTTACGAAGGGACACATCAAGGGAGACAACACCGAGCATATAGCGTTGAAGTTCTCACCAGCAACAACAACATAAGAACATTAAAGTCAAGCAAATCCATTCCCAGGACAACCTGGCCGATCTTTTCACCAAGTCAATGCCCAACTCTACTTTTCAGAAGCTCGTCCAAGGAATCTGTATACGTAAATTATCTGAGTTGAATTGCTTGTAGTTCTTTTATTTGGAAGTTATGTCTAACTCAAGGGGAGTATCCAAAGTGTACTCACTTGCTCTTAATGTACTTTTTTTCTACGATTAAGAGCATTTTTTTCCATTGGGTTTTTGCTACCTAACGAGGTTTCGATAAGGCACTTATTATGGGATGATCATACTCCATTCAGTTCACTACTTTCGTCCCATTTGACATTTGTTTTAAACATTATGCATACTTCTTACTTTTCTCCTTAGTCTATGGTTTTTACCTGCCTTAAGTTTTACCATAACGAGGTTTTGTAAGTTTTACTACCAATGCATACTTTCTTTAAATTTGAGACTCGCATTCGCCCGTTGTGCCGACGACTTCATCAACTGTTCTACCTCAACTGCTAAAGACCTGATGCGAAGTTTTGTTTGAGTATTTACACATTCAAGGTGAAGTTTTGTTTGAGTTTTACTACCTGATGTGATTTTGTAAATCCTATTAGAATTGTAATCCAATTAGGGTAAGGATTTAACCTATCCTACTACTATAAATAAAGGCACACACCTTTATTATAGTAGTAGGATAGGTTAAATCCTTACCCTAATAGGATTACAACACATACCTCAGAATTACTTCTCTCATCTCTCTCTTGCCACCGGCCCTCTCCCTCTCTAGTCCTAAATATAGTTCAGTAAATTATGCCTACAACAAAAAAAAGGTTGTTATATCAATTAGACTTTTATATCCATCTGGGACAACTTATTTAGAAAGCATTATACTCATAAGAGTTTTTTAATAAATGCTTTTAATTGATTCATGTTTATTGTTTTTGTTGGGATTGTATGTTTATTTAAAATTTAGGATTAGTCAGATAGGTTAACGTTAGACTCCTAATTTTATGGATAATCTTTTTTTCTTCAACAAAAAGTTTTGTTTTGTTAGAAGACCTATTCTTTCTCAACTAACTAACCTTGCTTCCTGATTTAGTGGCCAGATTTTGTGAGCATTTTCTCCTCAACTATCCCAACGTTAAAATCCCTCTAAGTAGTTTATAAATACTGGGGTTACACTTCAATCAACTAAAAAAATACTTTGAGAATATTGAGTAGTTGAGTGGGTGAAAGCTTTGGATCTTCCTCAATGCAAAGGAAGGTCTATTAAGTACTGGTGATTTTAGGCTAGTTTATCCTGGGGACAGAGTGGCACTTGTGACTACTTGCGCACATTGGACAGAGCCATAAAATGTCTTAAAGAAAGCGACATTTTCCGTGACTCAACACAAAATAATTCTGTGTTATTTGGCTCTTCAATTTTTCTGGTAAACTAGTTCCTTGTCTTTGAGTTTGTGCAACGTTTTCAACAATTTTAAGATGTTTATTTTCTACTATGTACATTGAAATCACTTTCTTCGTCACTGATTTGAACAAACCTATCAAGTTTGAAAGGGCTTCACTTTAAACGTTGGAGGCTAAAGATGTTATTTTTCTTAACCACCAAGAAAATTGCTTCAAACTGCACTTCTAAGATGCCACTACTACTTGATCATCCAACTGCTAAACAATTCAAATTGTTTCAAACATGGAATGAAAATGACTTTCTCTACAAAAACTATATCTTAAATGGTTTATGTGATGATCTTTATGTCTACTACTTTTCTTGTAAAACTGCTAAGGAAATCTGTGATGCACTCCAAAAGAAGTATGATACTGAAGAAGCGAGAACCAAGAAATTTGCAGTTAGTTGTTATCTCAAGTTCCAAATGATAGATGACAAATTTGTGGAGGCCCAATCACTTGAGTTGTAAAAGATTGCTCATGAGATCATATATGAAGGAATGAACCTGGATGAGCAATTCCAGGTTGCTGTGATCATTAACAAGTTCCCACCAAGCTGAAAGGAGTTCAAGAAGGATCTACAACACAAGACAAAGGAGTTTTCTCTTGAAAGCTTGATCACTTGTCTTTGAATTGAGGAAGAAGTCAGGAAGCAAGATCTGCGAGAAGAGGTCCTTGTCATCTCGAATACCAACAAGAAGTCATACTCGAAGAACCATGTTGTTGTTGTTCTCAAACCTAATGGTAAGAATACAAAGAATGTCACCAAGACTCGCTCCAGCAACAAGAACCCTATGAAGGTACAAAACACTTATCACAATAACAACAGAAAAGTACCCCCTCAAGAGATGAAACAGTTAAGCCATTTTTGTGTTATAACTGTGACAAACTTGGACATCTTGCTCGTAACTGTCGCAACAAACGAAGAACTGCTCCTCAAGCCAATCTCATAAAGGATCAACTCATCGTAATGGTGTTAGAGATCAACTTGGTTGATGGATCTGAGGGGTGGTGGGTGGACACTGGTACTTCGTGCCATGTCTGCTATGATCATGGGCTTTTTAAGTCTTACTCTAAGGCGGAAGACATAAAGGTTTTGTTAGGTTACTCTCACTCAACACATGTTGCTGGAGTTAGGGAAGTGGAGCTCAAGTTCACCTCAGAGAAAACTGTGATATTGAAGGAGGTGCTGCATGTTCTAGAGATCAAGAAGAATTTGGTCTCGGGTTACCTGATCAACAAGGCTAGGTTTAAACAAACTATTAGGGTTGACTTGTATACTTGATCACTCATATATTTCATGCATTTATACCATCAATTTCTAAAGTCTTTGTGATGTTTTTGTGTTAAAATTGTAGCATTTTACCTTATCTTGTGTTAATGTGCAGTTAATTTTGTTTTAGGATCAATTTCAAGCAAAATGGAATAAAGGAAATAGAAAAACAAATAAAAGAATTAAAGATGGAGCAAGTGGAGCACTAATTGTGAATTGAAATGGCTGCCTTTTGAAGAAGGCAGAGAGACACGGGCTGGAAAGAACAGAAAAAGAAAAGAAAATAAGGGGGAGTGGGAGAGACACTGAAGGAAAAAGCAGTGAAAGAATAAACAGAAACATAAAGAAAGGCCAAGTGCGCAGAGAAAGTAAAGGCGCAGAGAGAAAGAAAAGAAAATAAACTGCAAAGAAAGAGAGAGGAGTGCGGGACTGACGGGAAAAGCAAAAAGAATATAGGAGGAACGGGGAGACAGAGAAGAGTGGGGAGAAAGACGTGGACTGTAGAAAGAATAAAAACAGAAAAGAGAGAGGGACACGGGAGAAAACAGAAGGCAGAAAATAAGAAGGCAGAAGAAGCAGAGGGCAGAAGGAGAGAAGAAGAGGCTTCACTCTATTTTTCTTGGTTTTATCTTCTCAAACCCATGTTTTACTTTTGGTTTAGTTTGAGAATTATGTGTAACTAAATTTTAAGTAGTTAGGGGCTGTTTTAAAGCCCCGAATATGATTGTAAGTTTGTTGTGATATTTTGTTTGAATGACTTTTATGAAAGGATGAAAATTGTTTCACTACTTATGTCATTGATAAATTCTTTATGTGTTTCTATGGATGCATACATAGTGAGCATATCTAGGATTTTAATGTTATGAATATATGTTTACCTACCCTTGTTGAATGAGGACCTACATATGTTCTAGAGTAGCACTTGTTAATTGTGGTTAACATGTGAACCGATTTCTAGGATAAGTAAGACAACGCCAGTACTTACGATGCCTTGTGATGACTCAAACTCTTTTTATTCTTAATGATTTCTACTTGTTAAATCTATGAACATGCCATTCTAGATTGCATGTTAGGGACTAAGTTAAGTTGAAAACGCCATTCTCTTAACATACTACGTAAGAAAGAGTAATATGTTGAGTTCTAACAGTGAGCCAACTTGAGCATCTTCATCCAGAAATAAAAGGGATTTGAATGAAACATAACATGCTTGCATGATTATTTGGTGGTGGATAGCATTTCCCCTAACTCGTTTTCTTAACTTGTGAATTAAAATCTATTGGTATTATTTAAAACTTGTTGAGGTCCTATTTTGTCCGATTTAATTTAAATAGTTAATCAACTCCAAAAATCCCAAACTTTTGTGTGAGCATAGCTTGGTGTGTCTAGTTTATGTGTATAAAATGTCGTTGCATTTGGATAAGTGTAAGTTAGTCTCATAATTATTGTTCGGTGGCTGGTCAGTGGAGACAGCCACCCTGTTTTTGTGACATTTTAAGTATTTGGATAAAACAATCTTCTGCAGGAAAGACCCTTATTTTCATATGCTACAATCGACAAATTTTAATGTTAATAAGGAAAATTAATAGGATATTTGTGGGCTACTTTTTGGTGTGCTTTTAATCCTACCAAATTTTGGCGCCGTTGCCGGGGATTGTTATTTCTAAATTACTTATTTTTCTATTGTTTTCTTTTCTTGTCCAATTAGTGTTTTTGTTTTTATTTCAGGTACTCTTTGTAGTACATGCATACTCGAAAGTCTAAGAGCATTGATCTAGCTTCCTATGATCCAGAGATTGAACGAACACTTCGAAAGCTTCAGAGAAAAATCAAGCAAAAGTGTGCATCAGTGTCTTTACCACCATCTTCTCCACCACATTTAAGTTCGGAAGAGGAGGAGGAACCACAAGAAGGCATGGCTAATAACCGTACATTGAGGGAGTTGGCAATGCCAAATACGGATCAACAACCATTGTGCATCACATATCCAAATGCAGAAGGAGGATTTGAGCTTAAGTCCGGCATGATTCACTACTTGCCTAAGTTCCATGGCTTCTCAACAGAGGATGCCAACAAGCATCTCATGGAGTTTCACGTGGTATGCTCAGGAATGAGACCAGCAAATATGGATGAGGAGCAAGTCAAGTTGAGGGCATTCCCATTTACATTAGAAGCTAAGGCAAAGTAGTGGCTTTACAATTTACCTTCGAGATCAATGAACACATGGAACCAGGTGAAGCAAGCATTCTTGGAGCAATATTTTCCGGCCACAAAAGCTGCAAGCATAAGGAAAGACATATGTGCAATCCGACAACAACATGGAGAGCCCTTTGGAGATTACTATGAGCGGTTCACACATTTGGTTGCATCTTGTCCTAACCATCAGATTTCAGAGCATTTACTAATACAATACTTTTATGAGGGATTGTACAGTACTAATCGTGTAATGCTTGATGCAACAAGTGGAGGAGCATTCATGGACAAGACGCCTACTAATGCTAAGGCATTATTAAAGAACATTGCTGGCAACACACGACAATTTGGAGGGAGAGATGAGCTACCTTTTAAGAAAGTTAACGAGGTAAGTGCTAATTCTAGTATTGAATTACAATTAGCTAACTTGACTAATCTTGTGCAACAGGTTATTGTGGCTCCAAAACAGGTGTGTGGTGTATGTTCAATGATGGGACATGCCACAGACATGTGCCCTTCGTTGATGGATCAAGGTGGTCTTGAGCAAGCTAATGCATTAGGAGGATTTCAAGGGCAACAAAGGCAAAAGTATGATCCATATTCCAACAACTATAATGCAGGATGGCGAGATCATCCACACTTAAAGTGGAACAATCAAGACAACGGACAACAATCTGTTCCCAACAACTATAACCGTCCGCCTGGCTTCTTTCAAGCAAGACCGCAGGCACCATTTCAGCCTCAACAACAACAAGCTCCAAGTAAGTCTCTTGAGTCTCTTGAGGATTTAATTGCTTCTTTAGCTAACTCTACTCAATCTCATCAACAGAAAATAGACAAAGCAATTGAAAACCTTGAGCGCCAAATGAGTCAGTTAGCAAGTTTAATGGGGCAACAACACCAACCAGGAAGGTTGCCTAGCCAAACCGTGGTGAATCCAAATGCGGAGCAGATGAATGTTGTGACTTTAAGGAGTGGAAAAGAAGTTTTTGAGCAGCCAAGGATGCAAAAGAGGACTAGAAAAGACACAATTGAACAAGGGGAGCTGCAAACCAAGAATCTTGAGCAAGATGAGGCTTCAACATAAACTGAAAAGTCTCCTAAAGATACAGAATTGAACAAAAAAGATTCTGATAAGGTAAGTAAAGAAGTTCAAAATTCATTTAACTCATGTGTCCCTATTCCTTTTCCTCGTAGGTTTATGAAGTCTAAGAAAGAGCAAACTGATAAGGAAATCTTGGATACTTTCCGGAAAGTCCAAGTGAACTTACCTCTTTTAGATGCCATAAAACAAGTGCCCAAGTATGCAAAGTTCCTTAAAGAGCTTTGTACGAACAAGAGGAGATTCAATGATCAAGAAACTGTGGCATTAAGCGAGGAAGTATCAGCTGTTTTGCAGAGAAAGCTGCCACCGAAGTTGAAAGATGCCGGTAACTTTACCATTCCATGTGTAATTGGAGGCAAAGAGTTTGGGAGAGCATTGTGTGATTTGGGGGCATCCATCAATCTGATGCCATATTCAGTGTATGAGTCATTGAACCTTGGAGACTTGAAGGAAACAAAGGTAGTAATCCAGTTGGTAGATCGTTCAAATAGATATCCTAAAGGCCTATTGGAGGATGTACTTGTGCAAGTGAATGAGCTAATTTTTCCCGCTGACTTTTTTGTTCTTGAGATGGAACATGATCCTATGCCTACTGCACTTCCTCTTATATTGGGAAGACCATTCCTTAGAACAGCACGGACGAAGATTGATGTCTACGATGGTACCTTAACCATGGAAATTGATGGGGAAAGCGTCAAGTTCAGAATCTTCAATGCTATGAGGTATCCTAGTGAATTAGAATCTTGTTTGTCTATTGATGTGTTTGACTATTTTGTGCAGGATTGTTTTAATGAAGGTGTGGGACAAGATAATTTAGAGAAGGCATTAGTGCATAGCATTACACATGGAAATTTTAATTATTCAGAGCACATTGAAGAAGAATTAAACCAAACAGTGGCCTCTCTTGAGTCTCTTTCACCAATTCGTGGTAAGTGTTCTTCCTATTTTATTTCTCTTCCTACTTCTAACGAAAAAACTCTTCCTTCTGTGATTCAGGCACCTAAATTGGAGCTTAAACCGATCCCTAAACATTTGAAGTATGCATTTTTGGGAGAGGATGAAACATTACCAGTCATCATATCGTCACAACTCACAGCAGACGAGGGGGAGAAACTGATCCGGGTACTGAAGGATCACAAAACTGCCATAGCTTGGAGCATTGTAGATATCAAAGGTATAAATCCAGCTACATGCATGCATAGGATTTTGTTGGAGGAAGGTGCAAAACCAACAAGGGAAGCTCAACGCCATTTAAACCCACTCATGATGGAAGTCGTAAAAAAAGAGGTTATCAAACTTCTTGATGTTGGCATCATATATCCTATTTCAGATAGCAAGTGGGTAAGCCCTATTCAAGTAGTCCCTAAACGATCTGGAGTCACAGTTGTTAAGAATGAAGCTAATGAGCTAATGCCTACACGTGTGCAAAATAGTTGGAGAGTCTGTACAGACTATCGAAAGATAAATAGCACCACACGCAAGGATCACTTTCCAGTCCCATTCATTGATCAAATGTTAGAAAGGCTAGCTGGTCATTCTCATTATTGTTTTCTTTATGGCTATTCTGGGTATAATCAAATTGCAGTTGCTCCGGTGGATCAAGAAAAGACGACTTTCACATGTCCATTTGGCACATTTGCATACCGGAGGATGCCGTTTGGAATGTGCAACGCCCCTGCCACATTTCAGAGGTGTATGGTAAGTATCTTTTCTGATATGATTGAGAAAATAATTGAAGTGTTCATGGATGATTTTTCAGTTTATGGTGATTCTTTTGATACATGTCTACATAATCTGTCCCTAGTTTTAAAACGTTGTCAAGAAACTAATCTAGTGTTAAATTGGGAAAAATGCCATTTCATGGTTTCGCATGGATTAGTTCTAGGGCATATCATATCTGAAAAGGGAATTGAAGTTGATAAATCTAAAGTAGAACTTGTTAGTTTTTTACCCATCCCTACTACTGTCAGGGAGGTTCGTTCTTTTCTTGGACATGCAGGTTTCTACCGTAGGTTTATGAAGGACTTCTCAATGATTTCTAGACCCTTGTGTCGTTTACTTCAAAATGATGTAACATTTGATATGAATGAAGAGTGTGTGGTAGCATTCAATAAGCTTAAGGAGTTGTTATCCATGGCTTCTGTAATCATGCCACCAGATTGGAGTTTACCTTTTGAGTTAATGTGCGATGCTTCAGACTATGCTGTTGGTGCAGTTCTAGGGCAGCGTGTCAACAAATTGCCACATGTCATCTATTATGCATCTCGAACACTTAATGATGCACAGTTGAATTATTCAACAACAGAGAAGGAGCTTTTAGCTGTTGTATTTGCTTTAGAAAAATTTAGATCTTATCTGATTGGGACTAAAGTTATTGTGTTTTCTGACCATGCAGCTTTGAAGTATCTACTCTAAAAAAAAGATGCAAAACCACGATTCATTCGATGGATACTTCTGCTTCAAGAGTTTGACTTGGAGATTAAGGATAAGAAAGGGAGTGAGAATGTTGTAGCAGATCATCTTAGCCGACTTGTGCATTCAAACACAGAGGAAGATCTCATCCCTTTACGTGAAAGTTTTCCGGATGAGCAACTGTTTTCATTAAAGATTACTGACCCTTGGTATGCAGATATTATCAATTATAAGGTCATAAAAAAGATTCCTGATGATTTTACACGTGCTCAGAAAGATAAGCTTGTCAAAACCGCCAAATACTACGAGTGGGATGATCCTTATTTGTGGAAATATTGCACTGATCAATTGATTAGAAGGTGTGTCCCTGAATCTGAGTTTAAATATATTCTAACTTTTTGTCATTCTTATGCATTTGGTGGCCATTTTGGAGTAAAGAGGACAGCCCTAAAGGTGTTAGAGAGTGGTTTTTATTGGCCTAGTTTGTTTAAGGATGCGTAACAGTTTTGTGCAACATGTGATCGTTGTCAACGAACAGGTAACTTGGGCCCAAGAAATCAAATGCCACAAACCCCTATTTTGGTTGTTGAGATCCTTGATGTGTGGGGCATTGATTTCATGGGACCTTTTCCATCTTCAAATGGTTTTCTTTACATTTTATTGGCTGTGGATTATGTTTCTAAATGGGTGGAAGCAAAAGCCACCAAAACTAATGATTCAAAAGTTGTTTCAGATTTTATTAAGAGTAACATCTTTGCCAGATTTGGAATACCTAGAGCAATCATTAGTGATGGAGGGAGTCATTTTTTGCAATCGAACATTTGAAGCGTTGCTTAGGAAGTACAATGTCACACATAAGGTGTCTACACCTTATCATCCGCAAACTAGCGGTCAAGCAGAAGTATCAAATTGTGAGGTGAAGCAAATTTTGGAGAAAACTGTGAGTCCTAGTAGGAAGGATTGGAGCATGCGCTTGAACGATGCATTGTGGGCTTATAGGACTGCCTATAAGACTCCTATTGGAATGTCCCCATTTCGGTTAATTTATGGGAAACCATGCCGTCTTCCAGTAGAGTTAGAGCACAAAGCTTATTGGGCGATCAAAGCCTACAACATGGACATGAGTGTCGCCAGAAAGCAAAGGAAGCTTCAATTAAATGAGTTAGACGAAATCCGGAATGATGCATACGAGTCTAGTCGAATATACAAGGAGAAATCAAAGGCATTTCATGACAAGATGATCTTAAGGAAGAGCTTTGTCATTGGACAGAAAGTTCTTCTATTTAATTCTCGCCTTCGGTTATTTCCAGGTAAGCTTCGTTCTCGATGGGTTGGTCCATTTGTTATAACAAATATTTTTCCTCATGGTGCAGTGGAAATCCAAAGTGCAAAGACCGGATACATGTTCAAAGTGATTGGGCATAGACTCAAGCCATATTACGAGTCTTTTACGGAGCATGATGTGGAGGTTGTACCTCTCCAAGAACCAGTTCCCTTTGAATGATTACTCTTGGTACCGTCTGGCTGCGGACATAAAAGCAAGCGCTTATTGGGAGGCAACCCAATATTTCTATTCATTGCCTTTTTCTGTCATTTTCAATTTTCTTGCGTGCTAAACTGAATTATTTCTTTTCTTTGTATTTGGGTTATGTCCACCCTTGGAGTTGATTGCAGAATTATAGTTTGGGGGTCATCATTTGATTTCACTGCAAATTGAGGAAGTTTTTAGTCCAAATGCCGGATCACTTCAAGTATCACCTTCCATTCGAAGTTTACTTCCATGCCATGGAACCTAGGGGAGTGTGACTGGAGGCATCGTCCGACTGCAAGACGTTAAAGAAAGCGCTTCTTGGGAGGCAACCCAAGCTTTCTATCTTTCATCTTTATTTTGAATAATTTTAAATTTTCTTGTTCTGTTTTTCTCTTGTTTTATGGTTTTTGTGTTTAAAGTCCTACTTTTGTTCCTTTATACAGGTAATGATTTTGCAATCTCTACCACAACTTCTTGCAAGGTATTTTTACATTCATACAAACGAAAGGAACATTAAGCATATAAATACAAGAGGGAGCCTTCACAAAGGCTGCTTAAGAGAAGTCTCAGTAGTCGGCGGAGCTTTAGCAGACGGCGGAGCCCCAGAAGGAGGAGGCATCAGAGGTTGATCATTTGGAGCTTCACTACGCGGTACAGCCCCAGAAGACGAAGGCAAATGCTGTTGGAACAAACCCACAAACCGCTGATGATCAAGTAAAATCTGACTATCAGATTCCTGCATCTGGTCAATCTTCCTCTTCATGTTTGTAGCATAATTATGTGCGAGCCTGTGCAATTGTTTATTTTCATGCTTAAGCCCTCTAATCTCCTGCTTGAGACTCATCACTTCAGCCGCCAATGATTCAACTTGACGGGTTCGGGCAAATAGGCGTTGGGCCATATTGGACACGGAACCTACACACTGCACACTGAGAGCCAGATATTCCTTAACAGCCAGCTCATCAGACCGTTTGGCGAGTAGTCTGTTATCTTTGGGAGTGACAAGGTTCCTGGCCACCACCGCAGCTGTCATATCATTCTTCATCACCGAATCCCCAACGGTAAGGGGACCAGTAGAGGATATGAAGGATGAGCGCCATATGCTGTCTGGAGAAGGCGGAGCTGCCTCTTCACCAAGGTTCAACTCAAAACGATGGTCGGAAGGGCCAAACATTTTTCAGAAGTGTTGAAGAAAGAAGAGGTCGGACAAGTCAAGATCGTAGAAATGCAAAGAGGGAGTTTTTACAGGCAGAAATTCAAGTGTGCTTTGAACGTCTTGCATACCTCTATATAAATCAGCACGCGATGGGATTTTAGAGATCGAAGAGGCAAATTCCAGATATCGAAGAGGCCAACTAAAAAAATCAAAGAGGTGTTCGCTTTCTCAAAAGTTGGGCTAGCTCAGAAACCACGGGCCATCCTTTGTTCCAGATTTGTCCGCACTCGTCACATGCAACCTTTGCACTCGACGGAGCTCAGATTTCGAAGAGGCAATTCCAGATTTCGGAGAGGCATCTGTTTTTCCAGACGTGTCAACATCTGTCACATGCAGAGTCTGCTTTGCGGAAATTACGGGCAATCTGTCGAAGATCTCTGGTAAAGTAGAAAACACGTGAAGTTTACTGTTCCATCATCTAATGGTTGCCGACAAGAGTAAAAGAACAGTATCGGTTATTATTTCCTATAAATGTCGACCTTCACCCTCCATGGCAAGGAAGACATACATAACCTTCCATCATCTCCGAGAATGCCTTTCCAACAAACCCTCTCGAGTCACTCAGTGTTCCTTATTCCTTGGGGTACCTCTGCAAACAACCCATCCAAAGCAAAAGTATTTCATATCATGAAGGTTGAAAGCAAGAGTATCTCATATCATGCTTTCTCCCTGTCCTTCTCCTTGTCTTTGTTTTACGACAAGGAGAAAAAGAGCAATCAGCCAGCACTTGGTATTAATCTTCCGATCTGGAGCCAACTGCCTGGAACCCATTCTTGATTGCTTACCTAGCCTTGCTCTCGAGTACTCATCTTCATCATTTTATGCTTTCTCTTCGTCTACCACATCTGCCTGGGGAACAGATAAGGGAAGTGAAAATGATACCTCGAAGCATGTGGAGATAATTTGCCAATTCATCCTCAGCTAGGGACAAGGAGAAAGAAAGCAAGAGGTGGGCACTTGGAAAGATTGAAGAAAGAAACAGACCAACACAGCTACCTTGTGCCTGCCCGCGGTGCAGAAGAAACAAGCAGAGAAGAATGCAGACTGCACAATTCAGAGTTCCTTGGTTTCAAATCAGACTCCGAGATTCGCCTACACAAATTGGTGTGTTCTTTCCTTTTCTTTATGTGTCTTTATTTCATTTGATATTTCTTTCCTTCCATTTTTATGTCTTATTGTTCAAAAATTCCTTTCATTATCATTGGGGACAATGCTATAATTAAGTTTGGGGGTGGAAATATATTTCGTTAGTTTATTTATTAAAAAAAAAAAACTAAAAAAAAAAAAGTTTTTGCATTTTTATTGTTGTTTGTAGCTACTTCTCAATTCAATGATGAGATTTGATTTTAATTTCCTTCTTACTTTCAAGAAGTCTAAGTTCTTTTCGATGTCTTTGTGTTAACGGTGATTTCCAGAAGTCAACTTGAAAAATAAATGTGCCTAGTCTTGTCAATGTGAAACTTGAGCATGATTTAGCGTTTCATATGTGAATCATGTGAGATTATGTAAACCTTGTGAGTTTTTGAGCCTATACATGATTGAACCATTATGCATCAATCTCATTCCTTCTTGTGCGTGTGATCTCACTGTACATGTATCTCTAGAACTTGCTTTATACTACTCGATTCATTAATCAATTCATGTAATAACTTGGAAGTGATATAGGCCATCTTTGAATCGTTTGAGCCTTTCATGCCTACCTTATATGCTATGTTTATCTGTAGTAGCCCATTGAGCCTTTAACTAAGCCATTTCTTTGTTAGCCACATCTCTTTACCTTGCTCCAATATTGGAGTTGAGCCCATACACAAAAATCGATTCCTTATTGTTTTGAGAAAGTATTACATGGGTTGTGCTTTTGGGGGTTTCATTTATGTAGAAAGATGGATGGAGCATGTGTATTACAATGAAATGTGAATTTGATGGGTGATGTAGCTTTTGCAGATTTGTTTCTTTAAAAAAAAAAAAAAAAAAAAAAAAAAAAAAAAAACGAAATATATGAAAATTGGAGAGTGTTGATTTGTTGAAAATGTGTTGGTAGAGTATAAATTTCCTTTTGAAGTTAAATTTGGGGAGTAACAGGTGCTCGAGGTTTTATTATTTTGCTTTCAATTTGAGGTAGTGTGATATTGAGGTGTTGGAAAACTACCAAAGTGTACTTTCTCAAAATTTTTGATTTCCATATCCTTTCTTTCATTAGCCTATCACCTTTAGCCCCATTACAACCGTAATAAAGCCCTATTGATCCAAGGTATTACTAAAATATTGATAAGCGAGTTAGGTGGACAAGCAAGCATATGGCGGCATGTACAATGAGATCACTTGAGTGAAA
The DNA here is from genome assembly GCF_042453785.1 of Malus domestica. Classification (NCBI taxonomy): domain Eukaryota; kingdom Viridiplantae; phylum Streptophyta; class Magnoliopsida; order Rosales; family Rosaceae; genus Malus; species Malus domestica. Next base: position 17,610,186 of record NC_091670.1, read on the forward strand.
CACATTAACCAAAACTTATGAGTGAATGAGCGTATGTCTTGTGAGAAGCTCACATGTTTGCATATGATGATTTAAAGGAGTTTGGAATTGCATTGACATGGCTATCTCACACATGACTTTTCAACATTTTGCTTGAAGGAAATTTGGTTAACTATTGGATGATGTTTTGAGCTCTTGCTTACTTCTTGGCAGTGTATTTCATGATTAGCACTTATCTCTGAAATCGAAATTGAGAAGTTGGCTACTCAGTTATTGAATCTAGTCTCAGTTGAGTGGTTTTGTTTTGTGTTTTGTTTTGCTAGAGGACTAGCAAAAATGTAAGTTTGGGGGTATTTGATCACTCATATATTTCATGCATTTATACCATCCATTTCTAAAGTCTTTGTGATGTTTTTGTGTTAAAATTGTAGCATTTTACCTTGTCTTGTGTTAATGTGCAGTTAATTTTGTTTTAGGATCAATTTCAAGCAAAATGGAATAAAGGAAATAGAAAAACAAATAAAAGAATTAAAGATGGAGCAAGTGGAGCACTAATTGTGAATTGAAATGGCTGCCTTTTGAAGAAGGCAGAGAGACACGGGCTGGAAAGAACAGAAAAAGAAAAGAAAATAAGGGGGAGTGGGAGAGACACTGAAGGAAAAAGCAGTGAAAGAATAAACAGAAACATAAAGAAAGGCCAAGTGCGCAGAGAAAGTAAAGGCGCAGAGAGAAAGAAAAGAAAATAAACTGCAAAGAAAGAGAGAGGAGTGCGGGACTGACGGGAAAAGCAAAAAGAATATAAAAGGAACGGGGAGACAGAGAAGAATGGGGAGAAAGACGTGGACTGCAGAAAGAATAAAAACAGAAAAGAGAGAGGGACACGGAAGAAAACAGAAGGCAGAAAATAAGAAGGCAGAAGAAGCAGAGGGCAGAAGGAGAGAAGAAAAGGCTTCACTCTATTTTTCTTGGTTTTATCTTCTCAAACCCATGTTTTACTTTTGGTTTAGTTTGAGAATTATGTGTAACTAAATTTTAAGTAGTGAGGGGCTGTTTTGAAGCCCCGAATATGATTGTAAGTTTGTTGTGATATTTTGTTTGAATGACTTTTATGAAAGGATGAAAATTGTTTCACTACTTATGTCATTGATAAATTCTTTATGTGTTTCTATGGATGCATACATAGTGAGCATATCTAGGATTTTAATGCTATGAATATATGTTTACCTGCCCTTGTTGAATGAGGACCTACATATGTTCTAGAGTAGCACTTGTTAATTGTGGTTAACATGTGAACCGATTTCTAGGATAAGTAAGACAACGCCAGTACTTACGATGCCTTGTGATGACTCAAACTCTTTTTATTCTTAATGATTTCTACTTGTTAAATCTATGAACACGCCATTCTAGATTGCATGTTAGGGACTAAGTTAAGTTGAAAATGCCATTCTCTTAACATACTACGTAAGAAAGAGTAATAGGTTGAGTTCTAACAGTGAGCCAACTTGAGCATCTTCATCCGGAAATAAAAGGGATTTGAATGAAACATAACATGCTTGCATGATTATTTGGTGGTGGATAGCATTTCCCCTAACTCGTTTTCTTAACTTGTGAATTAAAATCTATTGGTATTATTTAAAACTTGTTGAGGTCCTGTTTTGTCCGATTTAATTTAAATAGCTAATCAACTCCAAAAATCCCAAACATTTGTGTGAGCATAGCTTGGTGTGTCTAGTTTATGTGTATAAAATTTCGTTGCATTTGGATAAGTGTAAGTTAGTCTCATAATTATTGTTCGGTGGCTGGTCAGTGGAGACAGCCACCCTGTTTTTGTGACATTTTAAGTATTTGGATAAAACAATCTTCTGCGGGAAAGGCTCTTATTTTCATATGCTACAATCGACAAATTTTAGTGTTAATAAGGAAAATTAATAGGATATTTGTGGGCTACTTTGTGGTGTGCTTTTAATCCTACCAATACTCTCACAAAGAACGGTGTCTTTGTGGGAATGGGGTATGCCATTGATGGAATGTTTAAACTCAATGTTGATGTTATGAATAAAAATGTTATTTCTACTTACATTAGGGATAACAATTCAAACAGTTAAACCCGAAAACCATGGATAACCATCTGAATGAAACGAATTTAGGATGAAAATTCGGATATATTGTGGATATGGGCAAAAACCAAAAATATTATCCGGTTATGGTTTTGGATATGGTTATAGGGGTCCCTGATCCATGTCCGTCCCCAAAACCGACCCAAATGATATGTATTATATATATATATATATATATATATATATATATATATATATATATATATATATATATATTCACCGAACTCATTACCTTGAGAATTACAAAAGTTGCATTTTGTGAGAAAGTTCCAAAGTTTTGAATAAAAACCAATAAGAATTCAATGGTGCTTATGGGAGAGATCAAACATAAGCCAACATGACCAATGTATATATTATATTATAATGATGAACTTAGTATGTATTGTATTATAATGCATCAATTGAACAAATATATTTTTATTCTTGACGAAGATGGATATAACCGTTAACCGATGAGAAATCTGTTAACTATTGGGTATGGTTATAGATAATCCCCGATGGTTAATTCACGGTTATGGATATAGTTAAATTTCATGGTTATGGGGATGGATTAACATTTTCGTCCCCAAACCGAACTGTTACCATCCCTAGCTTACATGTTATCTTCTTTCAATATTTGGCAAGCTAGGTTATGTTACATAAATAAGAAGTTAGTAAATCAAATGAGTAGTTTTGGACTAATTCTTGATATCTCAATAAAGAACCATGTTGTTAGTGACTCTAATGATTTTGATTTCTTTGAGAACAAGTTTCCTATTATGTCAAGGAATAGTGGGGGTTTAACCTCAACTAATTTAAGGAAGGATGGAACGAGCAGCCATGCTCTAAATAATTCGGTTGAAACTAGTTTCGAACCAAGAAAGAGTAAGAGAACCAAAGTGACCAAGGATTTTGGGGGTGACTTCTAAACTTATGCACTGGAAGAAGATCCTACAACACTCCAAGAGGCATTGACTTCTTTGGATGTAGATTCATGGCAAGAAGCCATAAACGATGATATGAATTCACTTGGTTGAGCTACCTACCTCCAAGATGCAAAACCATTGGCTGCAAATGGGTACTAAGGAACAAGCTAAAATCCGATGGTACAATTGACAAGTTTAAAGCCAAGTTAGTAGCTAAAGTTTTAGGCAAAGAGAGAATGTCGATTTCTCTTACACTTTCTCACCAGTCTCTAGAATTACATCCATTCGAGTCATGTTTGCATTAGCTTCTTTACATAATCTTGTTGTGCATCAAATGGACGTTAAAACTGTTTTTTTAAATGGAGAATTAGAGGAAGAAATTTATATAGATCAACTTGATGGTTTTGTAATACTTGGGCAAGAGCATAAAGTTTGCAAATTAAATAAGTCACTTTATGGATTAAAACAAGCACCTAAACAATGGCATGCTAAATTTGATTGTTTACTTCTTGATAATGGCTTCAAAATTAATGAAAGTGATAAGTGCATGTATATTAAAACTGAGAGTAATCTATAGGTTGTAATATGTTTATATGTCGATGACATGCTTATTTATTGCTCTAATATTCATTTAGTAAATGAAGTTAACACCATGTTATGCAATAACTTTGATATGAAGGATTTAGGAGAGGCAAATTTAATTCTTGGAATAAAGATTAACAAAACTGAGAAGGGGTTTTCTTTAAGTCAGTCACACTATTTACAGAAAATTCTAAAGAAGTTCAATTATTTTGATGGTAAGCCTGCTTGTACACCGTCTGATCATAGTGTGAAGTTGTTCATGAACACTGGATAGTGTTAGACAAACTGAGTATGCGAGCATCATTAGTAGCCTTTGATATGCTACTGATTCCACTAGGCTAGACAAAGCCTATGCAGTTGGGGTTCTATGTAGGTACACGAGCAGTCCCAATATGGAGCATTGGTATGCAGTTGAAAGGGTAATGAGATATCTTAAAAGGACCATCAACTTTACCCTATGTTATGAAATGTTTCCCGCTGTTCTTGAAGGATACAACGATGCTGATTGGAATACATTATCGGAAGATTCTAAAGCCATGAGTGGCTATATTTTTAATATAGCTGGGGCTGCAATCTCATGGAAATCTAAGAAACAGATCCTACTTGCTCAATTAACAATGGAATATGAAATGATTGCCCTAGCAACAGCTAGGGAAAAAGCAGGGTAATTGAGAGATCTTTTGTCTGACATTCCATTGTGGGAGAAACCAGTTCTGCTATGCTTATTATAACACAACAGCCATTGCAAAAGTGGAAAATTTATATTATAAGGAAAGACACGACAGTTTCGTCAAAAATATAGCACGATAAGAGGGTTTCTTTCCACAAGGACTATCATAATAGATTATGTAAGGTCTGAAGATAATCTAGCTGACCCTTTGACGAAATGGTTAGCATGAGAAAAAGTTTGGAAAACCTCTAGTGGAATGGGGTTAAAGCCCTTGATAAGTTGAGTCACTTGTAATGGTAACCTAACCTTTGGACTAGAGATCCCAAGAAATTGTTTCAATAGATAATAACAAGTCATGAAGTGATATGGACTCATGCCATACTTCTTGTAGAAGTTGTCTGTAGAGGCATGAAATGCTGTAACACGTGTAAAGGATGAGTTATGAAACTTTTAATGAAAACTATACTCTAGTTGAGTAGGATATCTAGCTATAGGAGTATCCTTGATTGTTTTACCCTTGTGATAATGAAGCTAAGGCCGCCTATTTTAAAGTTCCTAGGGTTAACTTCTAGCACTATCACTAAACTGGGATACAAGCACATGGCCGAATTGTGCCGGCTTCGAGCTTCACCCAAGAGGAGTCGTGTGTGCTTTGTTGTCAGAGATTGAGTTCAAAACCAAGTGCTACTCTTGTTATTCTAAAGCAATGTCACTATGTTTTGGTTCAAGTTAAATAACACCATCATTTATACAAGACTCTATGACAGTTTTTTTTTTTTTTTTTTTTTTTTTTTTGACAATTTACTCAATGTTCAAGTTTAAATAACCAAGTAGGGGATTGTTGGGGTTATATGTTTATTTAAAATTTCGATTAGTCAGATAGGTTAATGTTAGACTCTTAATTTTGAGGAGAATCTTTTTCCTTCAACAGAAAGTTTTGTTTTGTTTAGAAGACCTATTCTTTCTCAACTAACTGATATTGCTTCTTGATTTAGTGGCCGGATTTTGTGAGCATTTTCCCCTCAACCATCCCAACGTTAATATCCCTCAAAGTAGTGTATAAATACTAGGGTTTTAGTCTGGTGGAAATACACTTGAAAAAACTGAGAAATACTACGAGAACATTGAGTAGTTGGGTGGGTGAAAGCTTGGATATTCTCAGTGCAAAGGAAGATCTATTCATTGGTGATTCTAGACTGTTTTATCATGGGGATGGTGTGGCAATTGTGACTGCTTGCACATCTTGGGCAAAGCCGTAAAACGTTTTAAAGAAGGCAACATTGTTTGCTACTCAACCCAAGATAATTATGAGTTCTTTGGCTCTTCATTTTCCTGGTAAACTCGTTCCTTAAAAACTTGCAAGAACTTGAATCAAACAATAATAATATAATTAAATAAATAAGAAAGCTTCGAAAATTCTCGTTGTAGCTTAATAATTTGTAATATCCCAACTTCTTTGCATGTATGAAGGTAGAGGAGCAACCAACTCTAGGCTTTCTAGTTCAGAAAGATCACAATCTGAATGCAGCTTCACGTTTTGCAAAGCCAGATGCACATTAGGCAAAACCATTTGCTTACAATGAAGATGCAAGCGGGGTGTCTTTTCGGAGATACTTCCACCGTCCATATTCAGATCAAAAGGGAGGTTTCTTCTTGGGTGAAGCTCCTCATTCCAATGAGATTCAGTATTAGACGAAGATAAAGGTTTCCAGTTCCTATGAGTTTGCCACCCGTATTTGTAGTCTCCAACTATTGGTGTTCTCAAAACCTCCGCACAGTGTACACGCAGCTGTAGTTCAAAGCATACAGTTAGAGGAGTTGTGCACAGTGACAAGCGGCTTGTTTAACTAAGGAATAATGCAAACAGAAATCATGACTAGTGCTTAGTTCTGATCGATACCTGATGCTTTCGGCCAGTAAGAGGGGTTAGCTCTAGCCATGTGAAACCTGCACAGCTAACAGTGGAATATCAGAAGCATATAATTACCGGGAATATTATTCTTTAAAGAATATGTACCAAGAACTTTGTGCCAAACTATCTTCACTAATGATCGTTGAAAACAAAACTGCAGCATGCATCACACGACCAAACCTTCCTAGACAGTCCTTTAAATTGTACTTTGACACAATACTTATGTGCAATGGAAAAAGAGTGTTTGTTACTTACCAGGACATGATGATCCAATCACTTTGTATTTTGTAATGGCATGCTGAGATGACAAAGTTTGTGAATCATTCGCAGCCGTGATTCTCTCCGATTTACCATTGTCCACCACCACCTGATGCAATCAAAGCCCCAAATTATTATAAGTTCAGATAACTTGTAAAGTTTATGCACTGATATTTGTTCATTGTATCCCTGAGTTACTGCAACCAGGAACCACTTAACCACATAACAATTAAATTGGTAACTAAATTATAACTGAATTTTATTATTTTGTAAAGGGTAATCTCTAGGTGCACATGGATGGGGTGTGAGGATGAGTGCATTCAAGAATATTCTAACCTTTACCAGAGGTGCTGAGATTAATCCTTTACGTTGCCTGGGAGATCCAATGACAAGCGCCCAATACCTTCTTTGCAGAATTCTTTTTGCATCGTCAGTTACCTTTAAATAAGTACAAGCATCAGGTAAATTGACACGGAACAAAACTAACAGCTTCGCAACATGACATGAGCATGCACGGGTCATTCCATAAACAAGCACCAACAGAGAAAGGAATAACATTCACTCACATCATTTGATGCTCCAACAGTTTTCTCACGGAAGATGGAATGCAGAACAGCCGCAATTGTTTGTGTCCTTCCCATCACCAGGAGACCACTACTATCTCGGTCAAGTCTATGTACCTAAGAAATACAAACTTCTTATCCAGAAAAAGGGAAGGAAAAAGACAAACAAACAACACACAGAGATTGTTCAAGGAACGGGGATAACCATGCATAGGATTCAGATTGTTGTGGCAATAGACGAGACCATGCACGTACACATTTGATGCAATGATTGAAATTCTAAAACAAGGATAATTCTAATCCACACATATTTATCAAACTGTTTATTCTTTTCATTTCTACAATGTATTGATAAAAATTTAAACTCAGAATATTACATAGAATATATCACATTTTTATCAAGCATAGATTCATAATACCAGAACGTCTAAAACATTTGGTATCTTCTCCGTTAAGCAATTCATGCATTCACTCAGGCTTATGAAGCAATATAGCTCGCAACTAGTTCCGCCTTGTTTAACAGGAAATGCGTGAACAAGCTGCTAGACTGCTAGTCAATGAGATGGCTCTAAATTGTGGCTTGATTCCATGCAATCAATCTCCCTCTCCTCCTTCCACTCCATACTCACTCTAGATTTTTCCTATTATATGAAAGGCTCCCATTCCAAAGTTTAGAAGTCTGACAATATTTTGCTTACCATACAGCTACATATATGAATTTAACATAAAGATACTAAGATTGCCTACAAACTCACCAGCCGAGGGGGTTCTGACAAGTCATAACTCAAACAAGCGGTAGCCAGTTTATCTAAACTTCGTTTGATTCCAATCCCACCCTGTGCAGACATCATTTTAATATCGGTATGAAATAAACTACCTACAAACCTAAAGTACCAACAGTAACCTTGACTGAAGCATCAACAACTCACCTGAACAGGCATTCCAGGGGGTTTATTGATGACAATGATGGCTGGATCCTAAGATCAGAATAACGAGTAAGTTGGATCATATATTGTAAAAAAACATAGCTGGCTGAAATTTACACAACAGGGACCAACGTTAAGAACCTTATACAACTCCAGGCTCCGGATAAAGTTGATTTCTTCTTCACTACAATGACATTCTTGTTTATAATTGGACGACTCGTGCTTGTCAGCAGGGAACTCTTGCACACTAAAAGGAAGATGTATTCGATCTCCTATGTTCATGGAATCTTTAGCCGCCACCTTCCCATAAATTAAAATCAGATAGAAACCTTTCCCATGTTAAATTACACAAAACAAAGCTCTATCAATTTAATTTCCCAAACGAAAACATACATAAAAACCCGAAAAAGTATGAATGTAAGAGAAATATCAGTTACCCTTTTAATTGGGCGCTCATTTGCTTCAACAGCTTGACCAGAACATGATTCTCTTCGAACCTGTAACAGCAATCAAGCAACAACTTTTCAATCATCCTTGAAATCCCATTTGCAATTTGCAATCAAACTTCAAATTTCAAAATAATTCAATGTGGGTGCGAGTGTGGCGACCTGTCTAAGGCGAAAGAGCTTCTGAACGAGGCTTCTAGGAAGCTCCGGGCAGCACCGAGTAACCCATTTAAGCGCCGTCGTGGTGGTGGTGTAGGCGGCGGCGGCAGAGGCAGTATTTGGGATTGTACCTCTGCCGCCGTTTGAACGATTACGAGAGAGCTCTTTACCCACAGCGGCGCCGTTTACGGCGGCAGTGAACGGAGGTAAAGTGAACCATTTTTTACCGCCCTTTTCTTTCTCTTCGTCAATTGTTTCAGAGGTGGCGGCGTAAGATCGGCAGTTGTAGAAGGCTGAGAAGCATATTCTCGCGCTGCCGAACTCGGCGGAGGACGGTGGTGGACGGAGGAGGAGGAGGAGTCGGCGGAGGAATATGGGGCCCACCATGCTAGTGATTTTGGGGTTTTAGGAGGAGTCGGGGTTTTTTACCTTCGCTCTTCTTGCTGCGCAAAAGAGTGAAGAGTGGAAGGGTTTTAGAAAGGGATATTTGGAAATGCAACCATTTTGAGAACCAATTAAAGAAATATAACCTATCTTTCTCAATTATTATAAAACTAACCAAAATTGCAGTTAAAAGGAGTTAATTACCCTTAAGTTGCATATTGAATTACTTAAACGTTCAGCCTTTTACTTGTACAGCGGAACCTGCATTCCACCGCTTCCATGGTTTCATTCAGCCATCTTTAATTTTATCAGTCATTTGGTCATCTTTATATCTATCACTCCATATGGTAAAACTTCGTAAAAGATCGTTCTGAAAAAATAAATTGCAGCAAAGAATACATCTCTGTAGAATAGCTTATGTGGTATCGATTCTATCCATATGACCAAAAACTGCAAGTCTATGAGCCAGGCGACTCGAAAAACCAACACATGTTTAGAAAAGATATACTTTTCGTATGTAACTATAGTTGCCAATCTTCTGTTCTAAAAGAGGAAACAATACTTTAGTAACTTGTATGATCGCATCCAATCCTAGATCTTTCTCCAATATCTCCTTAATTGCCGTCTGATTTGCAATCCCACCTACGATCGCACATGTTGAACCAGAGCTTGTCGTTGGATTTGCAGCGCGAAACAAACCGCTCTGATGTGCAGGCCAAGCTGGCGATCTCAGAAGGCGTGAGGAAGGAGATGATGCAGAGCTGGACATCCTCAGGGATATTGGAGAAGTAAATGGCGCTACCCGATTAGTCAATTGCGAGACTTGGGTCTTTGATTGTCATCATTTTCGGATTTGGGAACCTGGGCCTGATTTTCTCGGGAAAGTTGTGAATTTTCTGGGAAAATAATTGGGAATTTTCTGGGGGAAATTGGTGGGATATACGAGTATCAGGACAAGGAAATGAGAATTTGTTGTATTGGATTGAATTTAGGAGATTCTTCGGCTGAGAAGAAACGATTCTCTTTCTTCAACTTGCTGGTGCAAAGACTCGCGTTTTTGGTCGTAAGGATAGGAGGTGAACTCTAGACGTCAGAGGAATAGAAGAAGAGAGAGTTTTAATTTAAGGGTAATTAAGTCTTTTTAACATCAATTTTGTTTAATTTTATAACAATTAAAAAAGATTGGCCATATTTCATTAAGTGTTTCTCAAAAGGGCTATATTTCCAAATTTCCCTTTTAGAAACTGGAAAATCAATACGAAGTTTTAACGAAAAATCATATTTTTACATTAAAAAAATTAAATTTGTACTATTTAATTTATTCTTTATCGTTAAAACTCAAAATTTTTAAGCATTTTTCATTAGTTTTCCTTGTTATTAATTGGAGGCCCATAAGACATAAATTTACCAGCGCCGGAGACCCTTAATTTAAGAAAATTAATGAAAAGAGATTGAAAACTTTGAGTTTTAACGATAAGGACAAAATAAAAGGTAAATTGAATAGTTCCAGGTTTGACTTTTTAATGTAAAAATGTATTTTTGTTAAAGTAAACAATACTCGGGCTTTTCGTTAAAATTCCTTCCAATTAATAACAAGCCCAAATTGGACTGTTAAAAAGGGCGGGCTAAGACATCGGCAACATGATTAGTTTGGGCCAATTCGGCAAGGCCCAAACCATGCAATGTGGAAAGGTCTTGTTTGCACCAAAATTGTTTCTCAGCTTCATCACTTTCTTAATTAAGAATGTAACGGCTAGTTTGTGCACTCAGTCCAAATATGACAGTTGTAAGGCTGAGCTCAATTCTGGTTTTGTAAGGCTAGGATAAGGCTAGTATAGCTGGAGGTGAGACCTTCGTCTTCTAGCCAAATGTTGATGATGTATTTTTTTAGGCTTTCATCTAGAAGCAGTTTTTTTTTTTCTTCTAATAGTTTTGGGTTAACATTTTAGCTTGAAATTATTAAATAATAAATTTAGTCAAAAAAAAAAATTCGGTAATCTTTTTTAAAATAAAATTTATGTAGATTATCATAATTTATTTTTATAAATATTTTAACATGAAAATATTTAGAATTCGATAAAAGTTGAAAATTCACTAAACCGACATGAAACATGTACTTGAGTTGTTGGGTTAATTTTGATTTAAATAATTTTTTTATTGTTTTAGCCATTGGAGTTAATTTTGGACCGTCAAAGTTAATTTTGGGCATTATATCTTCTTTTTTTTTTGTTGGATTTGATCATATTCGACCTCAGCCGTAGGATTTAATGTGTTTAAAAATTAAATAGGTTTGAATCTAGACCGTTGGACGGATGAATAATTAAAACTATCAGATCAAGGAATAGATGTTGAGCTCATTTTAGGTGGTCAACATTCTCGTCAAGGGTAGACCTACTTCCTATCAGCCCTCCTGTGTCTCGCGCGTTGGGCGTGTCGCCTTGTTGGGGCCTCCACTTTTCTAGGCACGTTTGTGCACATAAGTGGGCCTTTTTTAACCATAACCGGAATTTTGAGTTAAATTTGTCCAAAAGGTTTTAAACCAAAAATTAAATTTGTACAAAAGGTTTTAACCCAAAACTTATTTTTGGCCTAATCATTGGAGAACAATTGGGTTAATTTAAAACCTAGGTTTTAAGTTTTAACCCAAGGGTTGGAAATGGTATAAGAGTTGCAACGTTTAGCTAACGGCGTATGATGTTTTATACTGGGAGTTGTGAGCTATTTCTAGGGAGATTTAAAAATCTATGAAACCCTAGAAATCAATTTTCAAGTGCTGAAATGTCTAAATCGAGCATTAGCCATCTCAAAGCTCAAATATTAAATGGATAACTATGAGTTTTGGAGAAGAGCAATTACATATTAATATTTTTAATGTTTACAAATGAAAGAAAAGTAATTGTTAGATAAACTTACATGGAGCTGCTCAGCTGTTTCATCCCCGGGTCGAACATAAACTTCCTTGAACATGTCAATATTCGGAAACTTAGAATCCTCCTGAAAATAAAATGTTAAAGAAATAATCAAATAATCCTAATAAAAATCAATATACATTACAATTGAGAAATAATATACTTTTACCTTTCGTCATTTCTCTAACATAAGGAGACGAGCTTCAAATCGAGTGGTGGAGGAGTTTCTTTTTTAGCCTATTTGTGGAACCATAATTTTCCAGCCAGGAGTAAGACTGTTCTGAATACAGTTACCTTAGAAGTCCAGTCATGTACTCACTAGCTCCGAGTGGAGCTGTATCAAACTGAGTAGCAGTGCCACCATCATTCTACTTTGGGGCACTAGGTGAAGTCTTAATGACTATGCTGGTTCCGCAAGACACGTGATCTAATCCAGATATGGATTAAATCAGATCCTATAAGTCATGGAGTTTCTTCAACCTAAGGAATGGCGTGCGCGGCAAGTAATCACAACTCCTAAGAGGATGAAATATCTACTCCTAGATATGCTCTAGGATTCTCCCAGCTTAGAACAAGAATTCTATCCTAAAAAGGTATATCTCTCCACGGTATAAATATACCTTTTAGGGTTCATCTATGGTAACGCAATCTAAACACTTGAATTATCTTGCCTACTGCTTGAGTATAAATTCATTTAGTAGCTTGACCATTGGAAAGCCTTTAGCTGACACACCCCCCCTCCCTGAGTCCTAGGCTTGCTCATGGTTGTGTTCACTGTTTTGCAGGTTACTTTGATTTACTCAGATTTGTGCTCGACCACTGTTCACAGTGGTGCGCAAATTTGGTTTTAACAATTGGTGCTTTCATTGTGAAAGAACTTATATTCCTCTAGGCCAGATCACTCTACCAACCAACATGTCAGAAAACTTAATTAATCATATCGGCTTCGCACCTTATCAGAGCAGTACCTATCAGAAAACTGAGTTAATCATATCGTCGTCAAGATCCAAATCTCCAACACTCTGGTAAGCCACGTCTTGGTCGATAATGGCTTAGGAGTCCGCATCATGTTCAAAGACACTGTTGAAACGTTGGTAATTCTCGACAACATTAATAAAGGGAAGATAGTACTTCACCCTTTCAACGAGGAATTGGTACGATCCTTGGGAATGATGAAGCTAGCTATCCAGGCAGAACTCTATAACCACTTCATGACTTTTCATGTGATGGATTGCCCGACTCCCCATAACATTGTGCTGGTGCAGAGGAAAAATGAGAAGTGGAGAGTATGTGTGAATTTATGGATTTGAATAAAGCTTGTCCAAAAGACCCATATGTACTCCCATAGATCGACCTATTAGTGGATTCAAACATAGGGCACGAATTATTGAGCTTCATAGAAGCTTACTCTGGATACAACTAGATAAAGATGTATGAACTAAACAGGGAAACAACCTCATTTGTCCTGGGCTGAGGAACATACTGCTACAAAGTCATGCCTTTCAGACTACAAAACGCAGGGGCAATGTACCAATGACTCATTAATCGAATCTTCAAGGAAAAAATCAGTGACATAATATAGGTCTACATGGACGACATGGTCGTTGAGAGCAAATAAAAGAAGGTTCATATAACACACTTTCAAGAGTCATTTGATTTACTTCGAAAATACAACATGAAGCTGAATCCAGAAAAATGCACATTCGGAGTAGCGTCAGGCAACGTCTTAGGTTATATGGTTACCAAGGGAAGAATTGAAGCTAACCCGGATCAGATCAAAGCCATAATAGAAACAAGATTGCCCAAAACTATGAAAGAAATATAAAGTTTGATAGGACGAGCAGCTGTTCTCAGCAGATTTCTCTCACGAGCCACCAACAAATGTAAATTGTTCATCACGATAATAAAGAAGAGCAAAGGTCTTCTCTAGACGGATGAATGCGAAGAAACCTTCACTAAACTCAAGGAGTACCTTTTCAAACCCCTACTGTTATCCAAGTTGATCGACGAAGATGACCTATACTTATACTTGGCTGTATCCGACTGAGTGGTAAGCGCATCTCTAATTCAAGAAAACTCAAGGGAGCATAAACCAGTATACTACATATCAAAAGCTCTTCTCGAACCAAAGACGAGGAATCAGAAAATGGAAAAACTCATCATGGTACTAGTAATGGCAGCTATAAAACTTCAACAATATTTTTAGTCATTTAGAGTAATCTACATGACCGAGTATCCATTGAGATACATTTTGCACAACTCTAACACCTCGTCCAGAGTTACCAAATAGGCCATCCAACTAGGACAACATAAGATAATGTATCAACCCAAGACCTCAATCAAGGCTCAAGTAATGTCAAACTTTGTAGCCGAATTCACACCAGTGGTTCAAGGTACCACAGACACAGCCAATTCCCAAGGTGCCTAGGTAAACCCATTCCTTTGGAAACTCTACATAGATGGATAGTCCAACATACATAGGGTCGGCGCAAGGATGGTGCTTCAAACACTGGACAGATCCATACTCCAAACAGGCTCTAAAACATGGGTTCAAAGAAAGCAACAACGAAGTAGAGTATGAGGCCCTTTTGACGGGGTAAGCAACAACGAAACAAAGTACAAAACCCTCTTGGCGGGGCTCAGAGTCGCAGAAGAACTCTAGGTAAAAAAACTACTAATCCATTGTGACTTGATGCTTATAGTTAACCAAGTCACATGGGATCATGCTGCCCACCATCCCATCATAGGACTCTACCTGAGCAGAGTTAAAGTGCTACTTGAAAAGTTCAAGAAATATGAAATCACACAAATTTCCTGATGAGAGAACAGCCACACTGACGCATTTGCCGGGATGGCTTGAAACGCAGGTTACTCCCTCTAATGAGTGATCCCTTTCAAATATCTAGAAGCCCACAGTATCCATCAGATGGAGCCCAAGGTAGTAGCCGTCATCGATGCTTGAGAAAATTGGATGGATGAAATCATTGACTATATATGGGACGAAAGATTACTAGGAGTCAACAATTTGGCCAGAAAATTAATCCAGAAGACGTCAAAACATACAGTCATCTGTGGGAAGCTCTATCCATGTTCCTACTCTGGACCCCATACTTTGTGCGTCATACCAGAGATCGACCTGTAAATTATGAATGACATCTATTATAGGGTATGTGGTTATCATGTTGGAAGAAGGTCGTTAGCTCAAAAAGCAATGACTTGGCCCACCATCCGACAAGATGCAATTAGCTGCGCCTAAACTTGTGACAAATGTCAAAGGTACGCTCCTATGAACCATGAACATGCGGAAGAACTCAATACTCTGACAGGTTCATGGCCTATCATGTAATGGGGCATCGATTTAGTAAGACCCCTTAAGAATGATTAAGGAAACAGGTAGTACCTGTTCATGGCAATAAACTACTTTTCAAAATGGATAGAAGTGGAGCCACTAACAAAAATCACAGCCGCAATCATCAAGTATTTCATTGGAAAGAACATCATTTGTTGATTCGAAATTCCCTACACCATACTAATTGACAACAGGCTACAATTTACCAGCTTCGAAGTATGGACTGGTACAAAGAACTCGGGATCCGTCGCCTCACCTCTTCCACTCCAAGATATCCTTAAGGCAATGGATATGGAGAAGCCTCGAACAAAACCATCATGCAGTGTCTAAAAAATACAATTAAGATTCTAATTGCTCTAGCTGCACAAATGGTTGGAATTTATTTCAACTAGATGTGAAGTCTGCCATCTTGAATGGAGTATTTTAAAAGGAAGTCTATATTGATCAACCATAGGGTTTTAAGATTAAGAATATAGAAGATAAAATGTATAGACTGAAAAAAGCATTATATAGGCAAGCTCCAAATCTTGATTGAGAGTTATGGATGATAGAAGAATCGAATTGCATTGTAACTACAATCAAGGTTCTAAATTATTTTACAATACTTCTATCTAATTCGAGTAGCCATGACATGCTGTTAGATGTCACTTATGACTTGTATAATTAAATTATTTAATTAATTAATTTTACCGTCGGCTTAGTTAGAACTTAGGTCACACACCTATGATAGTACTAGTGGCATTATATGGATGATGATAAAACATAATTAATTGTCAATTAATTGGGCCATTTGGATTGGGTTTTAATTAATATAAATTTGGGCTTTAGTTACTTAAGAGGGATCCAAGTCACAAGCTCAAGGGCTAAAGTGATGGATTTGATTCAAGGAGAAAGTCTGCTTAACATGAGCCCACTATAGGGTGCTCTATGTCCCAAATGCTAAGATTTTCCCTTTGAGAAAACAGAGAAAAACCTAGCTAAAACTCTCTAGTGTGCACAAGAGATTTAATCCAACTAAGTTATCTTGCTGACAAAATAGAATCCTTCACTCCATCATTCGTCCTTGGTGTATCAGTGTGGATACTTTTAGAGGCTCAACATTTGGAAAACTTTCTTAATCATTATGACGAGGAAGAAAACAAGCACAAGGATGATCCTACAAAGTAGCACACGTGTGACTAAAGATTCATGTAAGTTAATCTCTTTGTTGTCTTTATTTTGTTACATTATTAATTTACAACCAACCGCATATGTAATTAGGATTACAAATCATTGTTTATTTAATTTCGTCGCTGTGTATTTAATTATTATATTAAATTAATTCCAATTATATGCCTAGAAGTCTAACAATTTGTCAGCTAGCTTTGCAAATGAAGCCGGTCGAATTCACATACACTCCTCGTTTTTGTAAGGGAGCGGCTCACCTAGGAGAGATTTTTCAGTGTGATTGGTATACAGAATGATACATAATGTGTTATTATACAAATGATGAGATATGTGTGTTAAAAAGTTAATAACTTAAAAAATAAAATATCCCACCGCTTACATAAAAATATGTGGTGTACCACTCGTGTTCCCGTCACAATGAAAAATTTCTCCTCACTTATAGGCTTCCTTTCCAGATAAAACTAGATGATCTCATAAATGAGGTTTGTTGTTTTCAAAATATTTGTTTAAAGTTTTAATCAAGGTTGTAAAGATTTCTATTTAAGTTTAATAAAGAGAATTGTTATTAGCATTCCAAAAATCTTATTCTACACTCCAAATTTTCTATACGAGGAAAGAAAAATACACTTATGAGGAGTGTAGAATGAGATTTTTAAAGTGCCAACAACACTTTCCTTAATAAAACCTAGTATCGTTTGACAAAAAAAAATTATGATCGACAATATTATTTAATATATTTAAGTGGTGTTTGTAATATAGAAGAAAAATTATAGAGCAGTCATGAAAGTGAGTGCTAGATTTGACATTTTACATCTAACCTGTTAAAATTAGTATTTGGACGAATGATTTACGAGTCGGGTTGTTAACAGTGAATCTGTTAATGACTCATTAAATAAGGGGTCATTTTGGATCAATCCACGAAACCGTTAACATTCATTAAGATCCATTATTGTAGGCTTTTGTGTAATTTCAACAGATGTAATCGTGAAAACCCTCGGTCCCTCGGTCTTGTACTGTTGCACACCGTTTGCTCTCTGGTTCTCTTTGCTTCTACCCATGGTCTAAAATATCCATAATATCCCGATATTTTCATTGAAATTTCCGTGTTTTTGGACTATTGATATTTTTTTGGACTACCAATATTTCTAATATCATCGATATTTTAGACCTTGCTAAGTCACTCATGTATCTTACCATGCAATGTATAAAGTGTAAAATATTGTACTAATTCATTATATATAAATGATTATGGTGTGTTTAAACTTCTTTAATTAATTACTACATATTTTCTACATTCACAATGTTTGCCAACTCGCTATAGAATCAACTTAAATCAGTTATATCTATCATGCAATGCATTTCCTTCCAATTTTTTGTGATAAACTAATAGATAATTGACTAAATAAACATCCTGCAAAGTTTCAATGAAAATTTCCAAGTTTTTCTTACAATTTCCGTGGTTTTTATTCAATTTTTATTGATATCAATAATATCCCGATATTTCCATCGAAATTTCCGTGTTTTTTTACTACCGATATTTCCGATATCATCGATATTTTATACCTTGCTTCTACCTAGTGGCTCACCTTCTCTCCCTCATCTTCTTCCTAAAAAGTCAAGGTTTTACTGAACTCCCCCACTCTATCTCCAGTAAGCTCTGATTCCCTTCCACGTCTTCTTCCATGGCGATTACTTTTCGTTTGTGCGGATTATACTTTTGGTATATTTTTTATCAGTTTTTACATGAGCTTGGTTTTAGGTGATGCTCAGAACAGCTTCGAGTTAGTTTGGAATTAGTTGATTAGTGTTTGATAATTTCGTTACGATTGTGCTTTCTGTGTGTGATTGGATCATAGATTTTGGGGTTTCTAGGGTTTTGTTTTTGCTGCTTTAGGAAGTTAAGAACTAGTTCTTTGATTTTCTAAAAAGCATGCTCAAATTTCCCAGCCTAAACTTGGCTTGAGAATGCTTATAGCAGTTCTAATAGTAGCTTTTGAAGGCCAGAAGAAGAATGAAACCAGTAATCATGTACCCCCACTGCTCAGCGGGAACTAATTCACTTACTCATAACACATCCTTGATGAAATTAAGTCAAAATCGCATTATCCCTTTCAGATGGAATAGAAAAATAACCACCCAGAAAAAAGCAAGTCTGTATTGTAGTTTCTTTTGATTGTCTTTAGTTAGATTACCAATATAAGGTTTATTTCCATTATTCTTCCGACCTTTGTATGAAAATGGATTAACCATAGCCAAATGAAATGATAAACTTATTTATTTGTCATTCTCCAAAAGAGTTTGTATATCTTTAGTTGGGTTCCTTTGTCTCCTCTGTTTTGGTGTTTTTCCGATCTTGAATGTACTTGAGACTTTTTCTTTTTGTTTGTTGAATATTTGACATCTTTTTTATTTGTAATTATTGTTGTTCTGTTCTTGGTACGTGCTTAAGACTTAAGCTGAACAACATCTATAATCTGTAAATGAAGTTGTTGTTCTATTACTCATGTTACATGGATGCTTAATCGTTGATTCGTATTATAATTGTTATTACCGTCGCTTTTTGTTTATGGTTAATGCAGACGGATCTTGATGAAGAGGACAATGAGGCTATGGAAATGTCAATGGTGAATCTAGGTACAACAAGTGCACCAAGTCCTTCAAAGAGAAGGGCTAAAGGTATACGAGTAGGTAAGATACGCCAAAAGAGATCTTGTGTTTGGAGGTAATCTCCGCAGTGCTTCCATTGAATCATCCACAATATGGTTGTTCCTTTGAACCTAGATCTTGGGATCTCTAGTCAACTAGGTTAGGTTGCTATTATGACAATTCTTAAGATGTAGACTTTTAACCCATTCCCCTCAATGATACAACTTACTCTCTAGTCAAACCTTCAAAAATTGGTGCCACTAGGTTGACTACTCATTATATGGCCATCACAAACTTTATATCCATGTATGGAAATTATTTCCTTTGAGAGTAGTTATTTTCCAATGTTAAGTCTTTCAAAACATATGTTAGGACTTACAAAGTAATTTGCTAATACTCAGGTACATTCCCCCACATTTAAGGTATTTGCTAGAAGATCTCCAACCTTTCAATACCTTAAAACTTCAATTATAAGAGTAATTGTTATCTCTTTCTAGAAGCAAGTTATTTTTACATTCTTTTATATTTCATTCTCAAAAATAGCTAAGCCACTCCCCCACAATTCACACACATTGCGGTTGCTTTAATGTTATTAATAATTCACTTTCATACTTTAAAAAGTAGTTACCAATGAAGATATTGTCTCTTTATCTTATCTTTACTTCTAGACTTTCAAGCCTCATAAGTCATTTCTATGAAAAGCACTTCTCTTGGCCCTCCTTTTACTTTCAACTATCCATACCTTTTGTTTCTTGAAATTAAACAAGAACCATAGTCAGATATTTATCACAACGTGATACCAGGTTTGGATATTTCTTGAAATGAGAACCGAACTTGTAATTTCCTTTTGGATATTGAACCATATATTTATATACATAAAGGGAAAGCCCTAGTTTGGTGAAGCTTTCAATATTCTCATAATGTCCTCATTCAATAAAAAAGACAACACAAAAGTAATTGTTTATAATAGGGGTAACATAGTAAAATGAAACACAACACACATGAGAGGTGCTTACGTGAGATATACTTTTTCTGCAATGAATGTGGCCCCCTTAGATTAAAAAAATGGACGATGAAAACATCACTCCGATTTTTGATATAAGCACTATCCAACTATCCAAACAAATGACAGTTGCAATGATTTGATGATGGAAACTGTCAGCTTCATGTACAACCCATGTTCTGAAAAGGAGATTGGGGTGTTCATTTTCAACCATTTTTCAGATTTGCTTCTCCATCGACACTCGGTATTCACCCATCGGCACCCTAAACCCATGCCTCTACCACAAACTCCGTTTTTTATTTTGGTTCTGTTGAGAATATTGCGTTTAAGAATGGGAAAAAGAAGAACAAACTTCGGAAATAAAAAAAAAAATAACCAAGATAAATAACACCAAGAATTTACGTGGTTCGGCAATATGTGCCTACGTCCACGGGATAGCAACAATCTTTAACTATATCAATAATGAGTACAACCAATAATCTTGGCAAATCTCTAGAACTAGGATTTGACGAAAAACCTAAAAGAACGAGAACAAGAAATACACTATCTCTTTTCTTTTCTCTTGCACACTTTGCCCTTACAATATTTTCTCACTCTAATCCCTTAAGTGGTATACAACTTATTGTTTTGCTCCCTTCAATTCAAAACTAGTACAATAGCCCCTTTATATAGACATAATAAAGGTCTTCTTCAATAAGGATTATTAATCCTAATTGGAATCTAGCTATGAATCCTACTCCAATTGAGAAACTAACTCCAACTGGGTAAACAACTCTAATTGGGAAAACAACTCCAATTGGGAAAACAACTCCAATTGGGAAAATAATTTAATCCTCTAAGACTATAATTCCTTATAGACTTAGGACAACTTATCATGGGTTGGAAAAACCTAACAGGTTCGTTGTATCCTCCAACAAAGGTTCTCTTGGTTTTTTTTCCGATTGTTATTTTCTTATAACAATTTAGCTTTTTGAGTGTTTTTTTTAATCATATTTGGTGCGTTTCCTGGGTACCCTCCTTATGTTAGTGTTTTCTTTATGCAGACTACTCTTCAGAAATAATTAGATTTGATGCCTCATTCTAATTCTACTAATCGCACGCACGCTTAAAGATCACTGAACAATCATTTCTGATTTCTTTCAGGTTTTCTCTCTTTCATGCTTTCGTTTCCCGAGCAAGTATATAAAAAACTGTTAACATTCATATATTTGTTTCTTTCATTGCTTTTTATATTTTTATTTTGGGTTAATCTCTGTTTACTATCCTCATGTTTCATGGTTTTCAACATTTAGTACATCAAGTTTTTTTCGTCCCAGAGTCATACCTAAAGTGTAAATTTTGGGACAGTCTTATACATCCGTTAATCAAACCGTTAACTCTACAGTTAACTGATGACGTGGCGCCCATTTGGACAATGACTGGGCGCCATGTGTCATTAAAAAATATTAAAAAATTAATTAAATAAAAGTTAAAAGAAAAAACCCCTTCCCTTCTCCCCCCCAACCCAAAAGAAGAAGAAGAGCCCAGAAGAAGAAGAAGAAGAAGAAGAAAAAAAAAAAAAAACCCAGTCCCACGCCCAACCCACAAGAAGAAGGAAAAAAAAAAACAAAAACCCAGTCCCGCACCCAACCCAGAAGGAGGAAAAAAAATAAAATAAAAACACAAACACAAACCCAGTTCGTCCTCCCCCCCCTCCCCCCAAAAAAAAACCCAAAAATAGTTCCATCACCAACCCAGAAGAAGAAGGAAAAAAAAAAAACAAACCTAGTTCGTCCTTCAGCCTCCCCCCCCCCCCAAAAAAAACCCAAAACTTCCCCCAACCCAAAAAAAGAAGAAGAAGAAGGAAAAAAAAACACAAACCCAGTTCGTCCTCTTCCCCCCCACCAACCCAAAACTTCCCCCAACCCAGAAAAAGAAGAAGAAGGAAAAAAAAAAAAACCTAGTTCGTCCTTCAGCCTCCCCCCCCCCCCTAAAAACCCAAAACTTCCCCCAACCCAAAAAAAGAAGAAGAAGAAGAAGGAAAAAAAAAACACAAACCCAGTTCGTCCTCTTCCCCCCCACCAACCCAAAACTTCCCCCAACCCAGAAAAAGAAGAAGAAGGAAAAAAAAAACACAAACCCAGTTTGTCCTCCCCCCCCCCCCAACCAACCCAAAAAAAAGAAGAAGAAGAAGGAAAAAAAAAAAAAAACCCAGTTTGTCCTCTCCCCCCCCCCCTAACTCCAACCCAGAAGAAGAAGAAGAAGAAGGAAAAAAAAACAGAAGAAGAAGAAGAAGAAGGAAAAAAAAAACAAAAAAACCAAACCAGTTCGTCCTTCCCCCCCCCCCCCCAACCCAGAAGAAGAAGAGATCGAAAACCAAACCCAGTTGAGAATTTCAAATATTTGATCAAGAACAAATAGAACCACTTCTAGAATTAGGGAAAGAAAAGAGAACCCATATAACAATTACCTAAGAAGAAGGGGGGAATCGAGGTCACGACGGCGGGAGGGAGACTTGGCGGACAGATTGTAGAAGTGGATGGAGGAGAGAAGGAAGGGAAAGGGTGTGGGTTGCAAAATAGAGAAGGGAGAGAGAGGGTGTGGGGGGATGAGGAAGGGAGAGGGTGTGGCGCGGGGGGTTTGGCATTGCAGAGTAAAGAAATGGGGGAGGTAGAATACAGGAAGCTTTTAGGTTTTTTTATTTTATTTTATTTTTTTAAATTAATTAATTTTTAAAATTTTTTGAATTTTTTATTTCCACGTGGACCCTTAATGACACGTG
Organism: Malus domestica; assembly: GCF_042453785.1. Taxonomy (NCBI): domain Eukaryota; kingdom Viridiplantae; phylum Streptophyta; class Magnoliopsida; order Rosales; family Rosaceae; genus Malus; species Malus domestica. The sequence goes on from NC_091670.1 coordinate 17,632,922, forward strand.
GCGCCCAGTCATTGTCCAAATGGGCGCCACGTCATCAGTTAACTGGAGAGTTAACGGTTTGACTAAATGATGTATGAGACTGTCCCAAAATTTACACTTTAGGTATGACTTTGGAACGAAAAAACTTGGATGTACTATATGTTGAAAACCACGAAACATGAGGGTAGTAAACAGAGATTAACCCTTTTATTTTATTACACAGGTTCACATACTGATTCAAATTCTATGAGAATATGCTACACCGATATTTCTATTTCTTTCTATTATTACTTTTCCTTTACAATTTCAGTTTCTCAATTCATTGTTAGTTTTAGTCTTACTAACATTAGTTTGTAATTTGCAGTTTATACATCCTGTTTTATTCTAGATTTTGATTTTTTTTCTTCTTTGATTAACGAGCATTATGGTCAGGTATGGATGTCATGCATTAAGGAATTCCGGTCTCCTTAACTGGTTATTTGTGTCTTCACAATAGGTAATTTGTTAACCTTTCAACTGTTAGATGAAGCACACCCACACATAGAGATTAATCGTAAACAAAGTGCATTGCAGAGAGTGGACATAGAAACCGCCATCCACACGTTTAAGAAGAGAAGAATAGGTTAATCAATTATTATCTACCCACAAATCATACAAAAAGGGAGAGAAAATTGACAAAAATTTCTGAAGGTCGAATTTTTGAATTGGTGAATACTTCAATCACCACCCTTATTTTCTTCTTTCTTTGCAGAATTACAAAGAATGATGGGGCCTCTAGAGTGTAATTGCACGCTCCCAAGAGTTTGAATCACTTTGTTGATGATTCCATTAGGTGCGTGCACCCTTATTCCAACAAACATTTCGAAATGACACAAAAACAGAAAAATTAGGGGAAATGGACAATTTGAAAGCATTCAGATTGAGTAATTTTGCGCCTCTTTAGGTAAAGCAACAAAAATTGACAACGTAGATACTATTTGATTGGAAGTTTGACAATTGCATGAATAACATTTAAATCATTACTTTATGCAAAGTGAAAACGAAAAATATGACAACTTTTTAGGACATGTATGGTAAAGAAAAAGTTTCTTTTTGCACAATACATTTAAAATATATGTAACATCCCACATCGCACAGGGGAGTGATCCTTAAATGTATATTCTCATCCCTACATAGCATGAGGCCTTTTGGGAGCTCACTGGCTTCGGGTTCCGTAGGAACTCCGAAGTTAAGCGAGAAGGAGGCCAGAGCACTCCCAGGATGGTTGACCCACTAGGAAGTTGATCGTGAGTTCCCAAAAACAAAACCGTGAGGGAATGGTAAGCCCTAAGCGGACAATATCGTGCTACAGTGGTGGAACGGGCCTGAGATGTGACAAATGGTATCATAGCCAATCCCTGGTCGGAAGTGTGCCGACGAGGACGTCGGGCCCCTAAGGGGGGTGGATTGTAACATCCCACATCGTCCAGGGGAGTGATCCTTAAATGTATATTCTCATCCCTACCTAGCACGAGGCCTTTTGGGAGCTCATTGGCTTCGGGTTCCGTAGAAACTCCGAAGTTAAGTGAGAAGGAGGCCAGAGCACTCCCAAGATGGGTGACCCACTGTGAAGTTGCTCGTGAGTTCTCAAAAACAAAACTGTGAGGGCGGACAATATCGTACTACGGTGGTGGAACGGGCTCGGGATGTGGTAGACCCGGGCCGGGATGTGACAATATATCTCTACAATTACAATGAAAAAAAAAAACTAACGTGCGTACGGAGAGACTAGTATTAATTATGGAAATGGGAGTGCTTTCTTTGGAAGAGGCGTTTGTTCAATTTGAACAGACATTACCTTATATGAATCGCATTGTTTCAGCAACCCATATATAATACACGTCTGTTCAAAACCTCATATATCTGCTAGTGTTACTTATAACGGGTAAAATGAAACCCAATACCCAACCATCCTCAACCATTAAATCAGCCAACCGTTCTCTGAAAATTCAGCACATCTCCTTTCTGTAAAAGGAATTCTTTCATGAACTGGTATGAATCCATTACACCTGGTGTTCACGTGGCTTTAACCGACATATCATTTCAATGTGTGCGTAAACTGACTATACTACAACATAGGGTTATTAAGCACTAAAGCCCAATCCTAACCTCATTGATTTCCAATAAGAAACCATTTTTCAAAAGCCACAATTGTTAGGAAACCATGATCCAGTATGTTGGGATGGGACCATAATTCCTCATCATCCAAATCAGTTGAAAGGTACATATATATATATATATAAGCAAGCCTCAGTAGCAATTCAAATTCATATATCTATTGTCATGACGGTTACAAAAATAGTCATGCCTTTACAGCATATCGCCCTTTCGCCAAGTAATGCATATGTAGAGATATATTTTCATATCATCTACAATCATGCCACTTCATATGGGCCTTGACGCAAGGGTACCAGTCCAACGACTGATCATCAGTATATACAAATATATACTTTTCTGCACGAACCACGCTCATGAATAACCGTGCTATTGGGAAGTTATGTAACATCCCACATCATCTAGTGGAGTGATCCTTAAATGTATATTCTCATCCCTACCTAGCACGAGGCTTTTTGGGAACTCATTGGCTTCGGGTTTTGAAGGAACTCCGAAGTTAAGCGAGAAGGAGGCCAGGTCACTCCTAGGATGGGTGACCCTCTGGGAAGTTGCTCGTGAGTTCCCAAAAACAAAACCGTGTGAGAATGGTAAGCCCAAAGCGGACAATATCGTGCTACAATGGTGAAACGGGCCCGGGATATGGTGGACTCGGGCCGGGATATGACAAGTTATCTACATGCTTTTAGTATAACTGATTGGCTTAATTCCATCTAGATATTGACACTAGTTGAATGAAAATTACCCCATATATATAAAGTTCTAAAACTAATCACTGAAACATAATATAAATTAACATCTATGCTATAAATTACCACAAAACAACCAATGTGCATGGTTTCAGTGGTTCCTCAAACGGTCATTTTGGTCATAGAAATTGTGTACAACTAGTGTGCATAACCTGGGTTTAAAGTATCTAATAATGCATTGACACATACATATATCAATCATATATAAAACACAAACCAATTGCGGGACTTGTAAGGAAAAACACATAGCAATAAGCAGGCAAAAGAAGCTATGCAAATTTCAATGACAAATTAAAATTACCACATGATATGCATAACGATTGTAAGCAATATGCATAACGATAATGACGAAAGGAAGAACATGCAAAATTCTATCTCGCCAACATATAGCAAATAGACCTAAACTTGTCTTAAGACCCAATCAATCCAATCAATCCAATCAATCAATCAATCCAAATCCTACTCAAATAAAAGTTGGAGACAAACTTTTTGAGGTAGTATTTATATTTCTTATTGTGTTTTTATACTTTTTATATGCATCTTTATATTGTAAGTTGAGGTCCTTGTTTTTATTTTGTTTTTACATGTAGAAATTTGTTAATACTTACCAAGATGGGTCAACTTCAATTGAAAAAACTGAATTACGTCTATATATTGAAGAAAAGAGACTCGGTAGGAAGCAAGAGTTAAATATTCTTTTATGGTGGAAACTTGAGCAATTTAGTTATCTTGTACTTTCTCGTATGGCTTCTGATGTGTTAATAATTCTCATCTCAACTGTTGACTCGGAATCAACATTTAATATTAATGGTAGGGTGTTTAATCAATATCGTAGTTCTTTGACCAAAAACCATTCAAGCCTTTGCTATGTACTAGAGATTGGCTTTTTGGCAAAGGAGGTAAATGTTATATTACTTTGTATTTTTTTCCTATATAATAGATTGTAATTATTTTCCTTTTTACCTTTTATGTTTATCTTTAGAGAAAGAGGATGTTGACTTGGAAGAACTTACTGAAGAAATTTTTGACATGAGCCTTAACGAAAATTCGGGACAATGCTTCAATAGTATATGTCTTGATTAAGCATGACATGTATTTTCACTTGTTCTTTTAAAGATATTTTATGTGATGTTTAATAATTAGGATGGACAATATAGTTTAAGTGATGTTTAATCACGGGATTCTGCTAGCCATCTGGTTCTCAGATTGATTCTGGGAGTCCCACATATATCTTAATAGGATTGTGCAAGATTAATGCTTACTTTTATTGTTCATTTGGTATCAAAACTAATCAAAATTTCATTTTATCCATTTATTTTTAATAGAAACAAATTAACACTGCATGCATCCTTTGTGTAGTAATTTTTTTTTTTGAACAAAATATTTTGTGTAGTATTTAAGTTTTAATTTACTACATCATGTTTTCCCACCTTGTTAATTAGCACCTTGGTTTTGACTTGTCAAGGAAAAATTGGAGAGTTCCAATTTAGTCTAGGAAGCCAACTCTTATCAAGCTTGGCGTGAATGACATAATTGTGTTTTGTGATTCTAATTTAGTTTAGGAAGTCAAATCTTGTTTTGTGATTCTAAAATAACTGTGTTTTGTGCGTGTGTTATGCTTGTGTTTTGCAGATTTTTGGGTATTCGATAGGCAAATTCTTCCTTGAAGTGGCGATGTAATTGGGTGGTACATTCTTGATGATGTTGAATACACGTGCCCCACAATGTATAGTTATGCTACTCGATCACATTTTGCAAAACCCTTGTTATGGAGCTTTATTAATTAGTTGATATGGAAGATTGTAATTTGATATAATATATATATATCTATATATATATATATATATATGATGATGATGATGATGTTAGAATATTAGTTAATATGTGAAATTTTGATTAAATATGGATAACTTGTATTGGAAATGCAAAATTTGAAAAAACAAAAAACAAAAAAAAAGTTGTTAACGGGAAGTTAACAGGTGAAACTAGTGACTTATTAGATTAACAGGGTTGAGTTTGGATGACCCATTGGCTTAATGGGCTGGGTTGGGCTGACCCGTTAAATTAACAAGTCAGGTTAACCTAATCCAAATCCAATAACTCCAACCCGTTTACAGGTCTAGTGAGTGCTACTATACTGACTCCCTATATATTCATTTATCATGAACATCTTCACTAATATGTGGAGTGAGAAAATAAAACTTGTCTGTGCAAATAGGAATATCAATATTATAAAAAAATTTAGGCTTAATTTTCTCATGCAGAGCAAATTTTCTCTCTAAAGTTCTATAAAACTTTCCCAAGCCATTATGATATTTGTGGTTATGGATGGCTCCTTATTTTCCTTTCTCAATTCTTTTTTTTTTCCCAAGCCATTATGATGTTTGTGATTGAGGGGCATAGATTTTGATATACATTTTGAAACATTTTCTTGTGGTTCTCGTCCGTAACTTTTTTCAATGATCTGAATCATTTATATTTCAATTCAACATTCATAGACTATTCTTACAAAAAATTAAACGAACCCAAAACCATTAAGATATTCATGTGTAGTGAAGAAACTAGACAAATACAATTAGCAAACAACACTAAAATGACTATCATTTAATTTCATAGTCATGATTTCGGATTTGGATGATTTTTGGTAAATATGATCTTTGAGGGAAGACCTAAAAGATAGATGATTTGGATCATTAAAAAAAGTTAAGAAGTGAGCCTTATAAAGTGTGAGTCCAAAATGTGTGTCACAAAATGAGCGTCTCCCGATCTGGACACTAATCGGTTAGCGCTTAAGCGCTTATATGTGTGTGTGTGTGAGAGATAAGATCAAGACACAAAGATTTTGACAAATATTTTTACACTCCTTTATAGCCTTTAGATCTTATAAGAACCAAGGTCTTGATTAAGAGCGATTTGGAGGCTTTTAAAATTAAATGACTTAATTGGATGATTATGTGGATTATAACTAATAAGGAAAACACTAATTTAAATAAAAATAATATCAAATAATAATAAAATCTAAAAAGAAATAATCAAACTTTAAAATATCTAGTGTAAAAAAAAAAAAAAAAAAAAAAAACATGAAATTCCATTTCCATCTTTGCTGAAGAGGTCTACAACTTCTTGATGAAAAGTCTTTATTTCCTTCAAACAAAGAACCCAATTACAGTAAAAAAAAAACATGATCCCAGGCATAAAGAGTTTTGCTTTGACAATAATTTGTTTTGAGTTTAAGCACCCTAATCCTAGGCTAGCAATTCAGCACTTTGCCACCTCCATAGCAAAACCCTATTGAGTCAAGCATGTTTGAGATTTCTGCAGCCATAAACTCATCAACCATTCATTTACATCGTATTTAAAAAAAAAAGAAAAAAAAAAAGTGAAATCCAGGAGTCAAGATTGAAGATTTAGAATTTAGGGTTTTGTTCTGAGAAGATTCAAGAGACTGATAGCTTGATTCGTTATAGTATGCATTAAAATTTTATATCAATTGAATTAGAGTATCACAGGTAGTGAGGCGCGAGAACATCGATATGTCTCCTCACCTTTCTTGGGTGTTCTTTGCTATGGGTTTTACATTCTTTTTTTATCAGTTCAAATTTTGATTATTTTTTAAATTTTGGATAATTCTATTTAATTTAAATTTGTGTTTTCCTTATTAGTTATAATCCACAAAATCATCCAAGTCATTTAATGTTTAACAATCTCCATATCATTCTTAATCTAGACTATTGAATGTTATAAGATCCAAAGGCTACAAAGAAGTGTAAAAGTGTTTGTCAAAATCTTTGTCCCTTGATCCTATCCCTATATATATTTATGAGACCTTTAAGGAAAAGGAAAAATGGGGATTAGTTGTGGAGTCCACACCACATCGAATTTCAACGATCTGAACCGTCTATTTCTTAAGTTGGACCTCATAGATCATCCTTGTAAAATATTAGCTAAATTGAAAATATTTGAGACATCTAATTCAGTTCAAAGGAATTGAAGAAAACTTTGTTCTAAATTTCATCGTGATAATTAAATAAGCAAATGGTTTCGGATTAAATTGAATTTTTGCAAGAATGATCTATGAATTGAGACTTACAAAATAGATTGTTCAGATCGTTAAAATTCGACGTAGAGTGGACCCTACAACTAACCACTCATTTGGGCCCATTTTGAAATTAAATTTCTTGATCCGAGCCGTTCATTTTAAAGATCCTAATCCATAGAAGAATCGTTTCTCCATTTGATTATTCTTGTAATTGTTTTTTACAGGCTATAGGACATATTTTATTCGTCGATTTGTTTGATTATAGTTACATGACTAAATGTTGCTTGATTTTGGCTAATTTTTTGTGATGATTATATCTAAAATAAATAGTTCGGATCATGAGATTTTGTTGTAAAGTGGATCCATATAAGCGGTTAGCACCATATTAACTTTCTAACCAATTAGCACTTAGCGCTCATATATATATGAATTAGGATCCGGAGACACATTTTTTTGACACACGTTTTTGTGAGAAACTCAATAATGTATTTCAATGATGTAACCATCCATCTTTTAAGTCTTTCCTCAAATATCATCTCAACCAAAATCACCAAAATCTGAAGCCATATGATAGTTGGATTGAATTTAGTGTTTCATTGTAGAATTGTATTCGTCCATTTTTATCACTATAAATGAATGTCTTAATAATTTTTATGTCTTGCAATAATGATCTATGAATGATGAATTCAAAATAGACGTTCAGATTATTGAAAAAAGTTACGGAATGGGAGCCACAAAAATGTGTGCCTCCCACTATATTTTTCTTCAACTATATAGGGTTAGGATCCAAAGGCACACATTTTGGTAGCTCCTATTCCGTAACTTTTCTTTGTCAAACTATATATCTTTATTATAGTTGAAGAGAAACGTAGTGATTACAAGTTGCCAAACAATTCTTCTATGGATTCTACTAGTAGTGATTGATAACAAGCTTTAACTAGGCTTCTCTCCTCCGTGAGAGACCTTCCTTCTGGTTGAGGGTGATTCTCACCCTTTCGTGCGAGTGTTTCTCCATCGTGTTTCAGTTTGTTGCTGCCGATCCTGGCTGTGGCTGGGATCGGTGGGTGCTCTTTTGTTTTTTCTTTGGTCTCCCTCTCTTCTCCCCTTCGATGCTTCTTTCCCTTTCTTCCTGGTTTGATTTACCCTCTTCCCCTCCCACTGCTGTCTCTCCTCCTCCTTCCTGTAATTTCCGATCCTTGGTCAAGTTTTGCCACGAGATGCGGCTTGTTGAGTCGGTGTGCTCTGATCTGGTGCATGCACTGGGTCGAGTGTTCCAAACACCCCCACCTTCTCTTTGTTGTCTGCCTTGGTTGGCAGTGTTGCTCGTGGATTTCCACGCGCTTCTTTATCTTTGCTGCAGGTTCTTGGTGATCTGTGGTTGTGTTTGGACTGAAGATTGGAATTGGTTGCTGGGTTTGCTGCGGTGCCGCTCGATTGGGAGATGGGCTTTGGGTGGATCGACTAGCACTGTTGTGGCAACATTGGTAGTGGCAGGGGTTGCAACGGTGTTTCTTGTTTTATGTTTTCTTCGATTCCAACTTTTGGTTGGGTTTGTTTTGGTGTGTTTGGTAGGCCCCGTTTTGCTTTGTGTATCTGTTTTGGACCTTGGTTGTAAGTTTGTGTGTTGCAATAAATGCTTCACCATGTTTTGGCATGATGTTTTTCCAAAAAAAAAAAAAAAAAAAAAAACAATTCTTCTATGGAAGGAACACATCGAGATGAGAGTAAGTAATAAAAATATTTAGCGTGGAAACTTATGGATTATGGATGGTAATCAACTTTATTTTAAATTATTATTCTCCATCATTACATAGTATTTTATTATATTAATTAAAAATTATTGTTCATGGTTAACTTAGGTAACGCAGGCCAATATTTAAATATGGTAATAATGCTCACCATCTTAGTTATATTAAAATTTAAAATTTGGAGGTGCTTAATAGCGGGGTTTAATTTGTTTCCTCCATGGCTTGGCACAGAATCAACAAGTAAATTTGTAGGCTTATTACGAAATGAAAATCTAAAGGTGCTTAGTGACCATTGTTGTTTTCTCATGACTTGGCGTTGAATTTAGGTGGATTCTTCGGCTTAATTCCATATGAAAATTTGGAGGGACTTAGTGGTCAGGCCTCGATTTCAAGGAGGATAAATTCAAATGGAAGAAAATAATTGAGTACCATAACTTTGAGAACTTGGAAGTACTCTTGCCATTTTATATATATTGGTGAGTTATAAAGTAATTAACGTTATATTTGTATTAAGTCTTGGGAGAGACCACTAATATTCTTTAATTAAAATCTTATTAGTTTTCAATTTTTTTATCAAAGTCCTTTGACTTTGTACACCTCACCATATTAGTATTAGTAGATTTCCATGTCAACTTTTTTTTTTTAAAATTAAAAAATGTATTTGTTGCAAGTAATTAATTTGCTCACTCAATTAGCATAATTAATTGTTTGAATTCAATGTAATCGTAGCAATTCAAAATTCTTATCTTCATCATCTAAATCCAAAGAAAACCAAATTGTAAACAAATAAGGATTTTTCGTCCAACTAATTTGAAATTGTTGATCATAAAGTAGTTAAGGAAATGGACCCATAAGCAAAACAATATTTTACCCATTACCTACAAGATGTGCCCATTTGAATACCCTCCTGAATCATGGTTAAAAGTACCCACCGGCTCCAGGCTATGCTAAATTTTTTTGAGAAAGTTTTGTTGTTGTGAGCATGGTTTGTACTAATTTACCATTCTTCTCATTTTTTTTGTTGGAAAATGTACCATTAATCAGTTCTAACACACGAAAGAACAATGTACCCATATACTCCTACACACGGAGCCAATTGCAAAATGAACGGGGAAAAAAAAATTGCAGTACATTTTGCAATAAAACTGTACCCATGTGACCCAAAAATACATCCAACTCATAAAAAGTGCATAAACAAGACAGAAAGCTAGAAGATTATAAACATGGATACAATATTTAAATATTATAAATAAACACATAAATATTAATTTGTGGGTACAAATTCAACCACCAAAAAAAAATTCGTGTCATTACATACTCCTGGAAAAAATTGTACCCATTATGTACTCCTGAAAAGAAAAAAATTGAATCCATTGAGAACGAAAAGAAACTTATCCCATTTTTTTTTTTTGTCAAATAAATTCAAGGGCATGTACCCATATGAAACTGATTAGCCCACAAAAAGAAAAAGAAACAGACTATAAAAGCTACGTCTGTGTGTACTGGAGAGAGAGAGAGAGGTGATCGTTTCGGATGAGAGCTTACAAGCATAGGTTAGGCAAGTGGTCATGGAGGAAAAAGATGACAAGAGGAAGAAGAGCGACTTTAATTTGCACAAAAGAGAGACATTGATTTCAAATGGACTTTCTGATTTTAACTTAATCATAATTTATTTTGCCTAAATTGTAGGAGGAGATGAGATCTGAATTCATGATATCAAAATTCGAAAATTAATATGCATAAATGAGTCAATACAATAATATATTTGATGGGTTATTATGTCACATCCCAGTCTCGGTTCCGTCGTAGCACGATATTGTCCGTTTTGGGCTCACCATTCCCCCACGGATTTATTTCTGGAAACTCAGACGAGAACTTCTCAGTGGGTCACCCATCATAGGATTGCTCTCGCCCAAACTTGCTTAACTTCGGAGTTCTGATGGAATCCGAAGCCAGTGAGTTCCCAAAAAGTCTCGTGCTATAGGGAGGGGAGCATGTACATATAAGGCACATCACCCCCTCTCTGTTGGTCAATGTGGGATGTTACGATCCACCCCACTTAAGGGGCTCGACGTCTTAGTCAGTACACTCGCACCACGCGACAGAGTGGCTCTGATACAATTTTGTCACAGCCCAGCTCGACTCCGCCGTAGCACGATATTGTCCGCTCTGGGCTTACCATTCTCTCACGGTTTTGTTTTTGGGTTTCGGCACAAGAACCTCCAAGTGGGTACCCATTCTAGGATTGTTATCGCTCGAACTCGCTTAACTTCAAAGTTCCAATGGAATCCGAAGCCGGTGAGTTCTCAAAAGGCCTTGTGCTATAAGGAGGGGAGCATGTACATATAAGGCACATCACCCCCTCTCCGTTGGTCGATGTGGGACGTTACAGTTTTGGTTAACAAAAAATTAAAAATATTTAAGCAAAATGGTGACATGTCATTGTGAACAAGAAAATTTCCTGAAAGGAAAGAGACAAGAACAACGTGTACAAAATAATATTTGTATTTGATGATTTTGGGTTACAATCTCTCTCAAATTTGATCTTCTGATTCGATCTCCGTAAGGTGTTGATTTGTAGATGTGCGATTGATCCAAAAGGCCGTTGGGCTTGATCTAAGGATGAACGTTCTTCAAAGGTCGTGGGCTTGATCTTGAAGGTGGATTTGAGCGGATCTTCAAGGAGCTGTTGGGGCTTGATCTTGAAGATGAGTGTTTCTTCAAGGGCCGTTGAGGCTTGATCTTGAATAATGGTGATGAATGGATCTTCAAGGGCTTTTGGGCTTGATCTTGAGGATGGTGATGAACGGATCTTCAAGGGCTTTTGGGCTTGATCTTGAAGAACGGTTGGATGTGTGGATTTGTTGATGTTGTTGATCCAAGGGCCATCGGGGCTTGATCTTGGAAGAACGATGAACGAAGAACGAAGAACACTTTCTTCAAGGGCCATCGAGGCTTGATCTTGAATTGGTGGATTGTTGATCCAAGGGCCGTCGGGGTTTGATCTTGGAAGAACGATGAATGAAGAACGAAGAACGCTTTTTTAATTCTTCGGGAACCTGAATGCTTGAGAGCTTCGAAGTTTCAGAGTTTCAGAGCTTCAAGGTTTTGGTGTAATATGAATTGGTGGATGATTGTTGATCCAAAGGGTCGTTGGGGCTTGATCTTAGGATGAACGATGAACGAAGAATGAAGAACGAAGAGAGCTTTCTTGATTATTCGGGAACCTGGATGCTTGAGAGCTTCGGAGTTTCAGAGCTTCAGAGCTTCAAGAATTTTGCCTAACGATTTTGGTTCCTTGAAATGAATGAAATTGGCTTCTATTTATAGAATTTTCCAAGGCCTAATTTTGAATATAATATTCCAGATGAAATAAGTCGTTTCTGCCAGGTGTTTACACGTGTCCTGTTTGATGACTTTTCCGATGATTCTCGATTTTTTGTTTAGATACACGCTACGTGTAAAATTTATGTAATACATGAGCATTGAAACTTTGATTTATCGGTCAACATTTATTTACCGAAATTTCGATGTCTACAAATGCCCCCACTTCAAGGCGCGTCGTATACATGTGCTTGTCATGTGTAGGAGATGTGTTTTGAAGTCCCTTATTGTAGATGTCGATCTAAGGGCCATCAAGGTTTGATCTTGAATTGGGCTGGAGATTTCTTCAAGGGCCATTGAGGCTTGTTCTTGAACTTTGTTTGAAATTTCTTCAAGGGCCATTGAGGCTTGATCTTGAAGGTTGAAATTGGACCACAATGAGCTTCATGTGGTAGATGATCTTTGGCTTTGGTAGTGGATGAATTGGCACGTATTTGTTTTTTGTGCTTGTTGACTTTCCACAGCTTTGATCTTGAACTGGGTTGGAGGATTTTCTGGTTCCTCCAATTGTTGACTTTCCATAGGCTTATTCTTGAACTAGCTTGGAGGATTTTCTGGTTTCCTCTAATTGTTGATTTTCCACAGCTTATTCTTGAACTAGATTTGATTCAAGGGTGGTAGACACTTGATCTTGAATTGGACTTGTGATTTCCTCAAGGGCCGTCGAGGCTTGATCTTGAATTTGGCTGGAGGCTTTCTTCTAGGGCCTTTGAGGCTTGATTCTTGAAGATTGACTCGAACACATGGCAAGCAGGCACGAGGTAAAGGTGACGACTTGTTGCTTTGTTCAATCTTTCTAATTCACACCTGAGCAGTTTGGTCAACGGTATGATCTTCAAGATTGATGGCTCTTCTTCCAGTCAGTGACTTGATCTTTAAGGATTTGATTCAAGGGTGGTGAATTGGCACGTGCAGCCCACAACGCCTAGCAAGTCGACCCAAGAATTTGAGGGTCAAAACGAGTCCACTACCCAGAGTGATTGCAACCCTGATGATATGAGATACTTTTGATTTTGAAGAAGTAGCAGGTGAATCGGCACGTGCTTTGTTGTGCTTGTCTCCACATGCTTCAATATATCATTTTCCCTTGCCTTATCTGTTCTTCGGGCATATGTGGTGTCTTCTCTGGAAGCATAAGATGTTGAGATAATGGGTACTTCGAGAGTAGTGCTAGGTAAGCAATCAGGGAAGGGTTCCAAGCAGTCACTTCCTGACTGGGAGTTTGACACCAAGTGCTGGCTGATTGCTTTTTTTCCCTCTTTGTCCCGCAGGTAAGAACAAGGACAAAGAAAATGACAAAGAGAAAACATGATATGAAATACTCTTGCTTTCGAAGAAGTGGTGGCGATTTGATAGCGTTGCATATCGAGGCTTTGCTCTTCGGCAATGGTGCCATCAATATGTTGTTGAAGCTTCTCGAGCTCTTGGATTCAACTGAGACTCCTCCTGCTGGGTTGATTGATTGTGCAGGGAAGGGGAGACTTGATTTTGAAGGAAATCAGCACGTTGTCTCCACATGCTTCAAGGTATCATTTTCACTTGCCTTATCTGTTCTCCAGGCAAATGTGGCATCTCCTTGAGTTCCTCAACTCAGATTCCTTCTGCTGAGTTGACTGTGCAGGCTGCATTCTTCTCTGCTTGTTTCTTCTGCACGTTGTCTCCACATGCTGTAAGGTATCATTTTCACTTGCCTTATCTGTTCTTCAGGAAGATGTGGCAGCTTCTTTGGAAGTACAGCAGCAGTGGAAAACGAGTATTGAGAGCAATACCATGTAAGCAACCAGGCCAAGGTTCCAGGTAGTCAATTCCTTACCTGGGTTTGAGTGGAGGTTCCGGCATATTGCTTTCTTTATCCTTGTCTTTGCAGGTAAGAACAAGGACAAATGAAAGGACATGGAGAAAGCATGATATGAGATACTCTTGCTTTCTACTCTGGTGATATGAGATACTTTTGCTTTGGTGTCATTTGTTTGCAGAGGTACCCCAAGGAATAAGGAACACTGAGTGACTCGAGAGGCTTCATTGGGAAGGCATTCTGGAAGATGAAGAAAGGTTCTGTATATTTGTCTTGCTATGTAGGGTGAAGGTGGACAGTTATAGGAAGTTATTTAATACCTGTAGAGGTACTATTCTTTCACTCGTGTCGGTAACCATTGAGTTATTGATTAGTATGGCTTCACGTGCTTTCTTTTTTATCAGAAATCTTCGACAAATTGTCCGTAATTTCCGCCAAGCTGAGTGTGCATGTGACAGGTGTTGACGAGGCTGAAAAAGACTGGCGTCTCTTCGATATCTGGGATCGGCGCTTCGACAAATTACCCGTGAATTCTGCAAAGCTGAGTTTGCGTGTGATGGGTGCTAACGCGTCTGGAAAAACAAGATACCTTTCCGATTTCCTAGCTTGCCTCTTCGATTTTTGAATTGGCCTCTTCGAATTCTGAGTTCGCCTCTTCGATCTCTGAAATCCCGTCGAGTGCTGATTTTTATAGAGGCACGCAGTACGTTCAAAGCACACTTGAATTTCTGCTTGTAGAAACTCCCTTCTTGCATTTCTACGATCTTGACTTGTCCGACCTCTTCTTTCTTTAACATCCCTGAAAATGTCTGGCCCCTCTGACCGTCGTTTTGATAGGATTTTTACTACTCATGTGAACGGGCTTAAATCTCCTATTTTACTTGCAAGAATCACAAGGTTATTGTAGTATAAACGGATCTCGCAAGGTCGTCTCCACAGGGATTATTAAATAATTTGAAACTAATCAGATTCCATTTAATTATTGTAAAGTAGAAATTGAGGTGATTGATTTTATAACCTAATTAAAATAAAACGAAATTAATGACTTAAAATAAACAATCTGCAATATTAGAGCCGGAGAGAAAAGAAAACAGTTTTGGGAGAATAAAATTAAGAGAGCACTAGGGTTCCACCATCACCTAGCAATCCTATGAATTTTTACCCATTACTTATGATCTATACATGCCACTTTGAAGGTTAGATTTTCCTAATTCATATTCTACTTGGAACCTCCAACATATAACGTATATCTAACATGCAACCCGTCCGGACGTTCGGATCAAATTTGAACATGAAAGACTCATTATGCTTTATGAAAATCCTTTGAAAAACCATGCAATCCTTAAAACGTGATATTCATCCTAAGTGAAATTACAATTATTAATCACAAGAAGCCAGCGTCAATTTCAGGGAACCTTCCGACCAAAATTGCATCAAATTACTTTTCTAAAGATCCTAATGGTGATCAGGCATTAAGACAATTAGATAGTTTTTATCCCGGAGATTAACAATTCAAAGTATGCATACAATCAATCATAAGCAATTAAATAAAAATCACATATTCATGCTAAGGCTGAAGACTTCACCCTAGCAAAAGAAATTAGTTCCGCATACTCATAATTGAAATCATAGAAAATATATTCAAGAAAAGGATTGAAAGCACCTTCAAGTAAAAAGTCTCCAAAACCCTAACAAATCTCTCTGTCTCCAAAATTGCATAAAAGAAGCGTAGTCCAAAATTGTATACGGCCAAGCAATATATCTGCCAAGCCTCCCACCAAACCTTAGGAAAACTCTAATTAAAATAAAAAAAAAATTATCCATTCAAATAGGAAACATAACCCTAAATTAAATGGTAAAATTCGCCTAAAATCTGAACAGCCACGTTTTGGACCCATAAGCTGCTCCAAAACTGGTCCAATATAGCTGGATTTAATATTTGGAATATTCTGAACACTTTTCCAGAAGGCCACGAACCCATCCGAGGTCATCTTGGGCTCCAAAAACGCAATTTAACCCCAAAAACGTCATTTTCTAGCACTGCGCACTGCTTCTTTATTTTATCGCCAGAAAATAACCGCTTGGTGGAAAAATCCCAAATTTTGATACGATCAAGCTAAGTGACTCACGAACGTCCTCGAACTGGAATTACTCCAAAATTCGTCCATTTGATCCTTTTTTTCTCCAGAGGAAGTCGAAAGTCCTATATTGATAATACAATTCAAAGTATCAAAATTCTTCCAATATATTAACAAAAATATACTAAGATTAGGGTAAAATATATAATATAAAATCTACTCATCAAATACCCCCAAACTTAGCTTTTTGCTTGTCCTCAAGCAAAACAAGACTCAAACAAAAATAAAAACTTAACAAACTAGACAACTAGCTAAAACTCAACCAAGACAAAACTTCCACCTTCAAGTTGCAATCCATAGCAAATTTTAAAAACTAGAACATCTTTTCAAAAGTTCCAACCAATCTCACCACAGAGTCTAAGCCATTTAGAATCAATTAGAAAAGAGTTCACAAACTTTATTTGGTGTAAAGTGAACCACATAGTTAAGGAGACTCGACTAAAACCCTTATCTCTCGTCCTTCTTTATTTCACACATATTAACTTTAAGTATAACTATTGTTCTTTTTCTTTTCAATTTTTTTATTTTTTTTTATTTTTTTTTTCTTTAGTAACAGTAGTGGTCGTGCAATGTCGGTTCACTTAAGCTTTCAATCCAACCTATGTAGCGAGCTTTAGGTCAATGACTCCCAAACCACTAGGGCTTTAGGGCACTAGGTGTAGAACACCCCTAAGGACTTATTAACCCGAGCTGAAAAGGCTACGAAACCAACTAACCACCCTGCCCCATGCCAAAACTCTACCGTTTGACGCGAGAATCACTACTGATTAGGCAGGACTGGCCCGGTTACTAGGCAAAACCTCGGGTGAGACAATTATTAATTTTTTCACAATAATAACTGACTTTACTTAAAACAAAAATTAAAAATAAACTTAGAGTAAAAGCAAGTGTTTCAATCTCACTCCCCACAAACCATGTTGGTGTGATGTGCAAAGTTCAAAGTATAATTTATGAATTAGTGTCTAAGTAACGATAAATAGCAAAGACTCTAATGTGGGATTAACTTTCACCATGTCCATTTGTTCTAACGTTTAAAATAATCTATGGATATTAACTTAACAAGAATGAAAATTTTTAATGTAAACTGACACAATAATAAAAAAAAACAAAAATTTACTTTCCCACCCCCAAACTTATGTCACACTTTGTCCTCAAGGTGTGGAAAATAAATGAAAAAAAAAACAACAAAATTAAAGAAAATAAAATTAAAGACAAAAACGAAACCTGACTAAACATAACAAATAAAAAAAATAAAAAACTAAAGAAAAGCCAAGGAAAAGTAACAAAAGAAACAAAAGTAAAGAAATGAAATCATGCACCTGGTGTTTTATTTGGAAGGTCATGGAGCCGTGACCACCTACACAAGTTGCTGAGTCGACCCATTTAACAAAAGCTAATGGAAACATTGGATGCCCCATGAGAAAGTGGCATGCAGCTGGCATGCCGATTCTGAAAAGGTGTCAGGCATGGAGCACACGGCAAAGAATGCACCAGTATGTGAAAACAGTGGATGCCCTGTTTTGAAAGGACTTGGATTCTCTGCCCTTCCAATTCGGTGCCCTTCTCATGTTCTCATGTTTGTGTGGTCACGGTTAAGTCACGTCAATATTTTATATTACTATTTTTTTTTGTCTTATTATTTTTATAAAAAACAATATAAAATGTTAGCATGGATTAACCGTGACCACACAAAACAGGAGGGCACAGGGAAAGCACCGAAATGGGAGGGCAGAGAATCCAAGTCTGTTTTGAAAGGCATACAGCAGGCATTCAATTGTTTTAAAATAAAAAAAACTGTCAGTCAAGCCAAACATGCGCCAGTCCATGTGCAAAGCAGGCGTGCACCAAAAACCGAGCACCAGTATGTGGACATGGGAGTCTCTGCGAGTTTTGATGGGGAAAGTGATGGTGTGCAGTGGCTTGTGACAAACACCACCAGTGGCCTAGGAAAACCACTTAGCAAATGCTAATTAAACATTGGATTCCCTGCGACAGGAATGGGATGCAGCTGGCATCCTCGAGCACCGAGCCGAACGGCTCCTCTAAGGCCTTTCTTTATTTTTTTTTTTCAAACCAATCCGTGTTGAGAAGGAAAAGTAATAATGACGCGTCCCAAGTCCCCATGTCTATTACCCCGAAAACCTTCAACCTCTCTCTCTCTTTAATAGCAGAAAATGTTATCAGTGCTCTTAGAAACACAAAATCCTTCTGTCTCCTATAAATTCAGCCTCCTCCTCTCTCGTTTTTTTTTCTTTTCATTTCTCTCAACCCTCACAGCCCTTTCATTTCTCGAATCTTCTCTGCCTGCAATTGAACAACGTACCTCCCCGCAGTATTGAATAGCCCATCCGTGGTAGAAATCGGAAAAACTGACAACCAAAGGTAAAATCATCCTCCAATCTTTTGTTTTCATTGCTCAGATTCATTTATTTGAGGAAAATGTACAAAATCTAACACATGCATGTGGTGTTATCTGTGGGAGGACCCCCAATCGTTGCAAATCCAAGATAGACAACACAGGGAAAATACCCCAAGTCGCCATCTCTTCTCAACCAAACCATGTGTCCCCCAAGCTTCATGCCATTACAAATTCGAGTTCCATTCAGGTAGATAGAGAACATTTCGCACAGGCAACGGTAATCATCTCCCACTGAGTTCAAGAAACATGTCTCTCAGCTTGCGAAAAATCTCTGCAAGTTATATTTGCATGATGAGTCTCTGTGGAAGCTTACACGGATGCTTTTCTTGTATTAGGTGCCCGCGATGCACAAAGAGACTGAAGAGACAGATGATCGGATCATATTTATATATATTTTTACTTTAAATTCACTCGTCTTTTCTTGGTTAGTTCCTTATATTTTTGAGCTATTTACGTTATTTTTGTGTTTATAGGATTTGTTATGCAAAGAAAATAAAAATAGAACAAGTGAAATTTTATTCGTGAAAAGCAAATTTAAATTACAATATTGCTAACCTATTGTGACGCTAAATGGTAAACCAATATTTAAACTATATATTTCATCATTTTATATTTCTTTTCTTGTCTAATTTATTTGGAAACTTTAAGTATTTATGATACTTTTGATATATTGTGTTTGTAGGAGTAACATGATCCAAAGAACTTATTTTTCTGCTATGTGGGGCTGCTAGAAACTAAATGAAAATAAAAGGAGAGCATCGGGAGGAGAATATAGAGAAAAGCAAGCTGCCTTTGCAGCTGGAGGAAAGCAGGTCAGCGACAAAGGGATCCAAGGAAGTAAGAAGAATTAGGGGACAACAACTGGCAAAGCAGAGGAAATGGAGGAGTCCACACGGGGGACGGAAAAAGAATCCAAAGAAGGTGTGCGAGAATAAAAGAAGTCAGACGAACGGGTGAGAAGGGGGGTCTTGGAGCGGGAGAAGGGAGCTGCCCTTTGGGCAGCTCGCAGAGACGCAGGAAGGAGAGAAGGTCAGAAAGGAGAGTAGCTGCCTTGGCAGCTGGGGGGTCTGGGAGCGGGAGAAAGGGACTGCCCTTTGGGCAGTTCGCAGAGGGACAGGAAAGAGCTGCCTTTGCAGCACAAGGAAAGAAGGCAGACAGCTGCCCTTACAGCGTGAGTGGAAAGAAACAGGCGGGATAGAGAGGAGACAGAAACTGAGGGGGACTGACGTGAGGACATGAGGATTGCAGAAAGCTGCACTTGCAGCTGGGAAGGCGCAGTCCACATGGGCAGAAGACCAGAGGCACGGGCAGACTGGCACTGAAGCACTCTTTTCTCTCGGTTAAATCTTTCCAAATTTCTATTTTATTTTTAATAATGTGTAAATAAACTGATTTTGGCTAGAGGTTAATTTAAAGCCATGATTATATCTGTAATATGAATTGATTACCTTCGGTTGTGATTTCATAAGTTGTGATTTCAATTTACTTATCCGTTCGTATAAAAACTGATTTGTGTATGTTGGTTGAGAGTGCACGCTTAATTTACATGCATGAATTTGATGCTAGAATATAAGTGAATTTCACCTAATCGTTATGAACTTATTTTCACAAGTAGTAAAGGTTGCTAGTCACAATCACGTTAAGTAAATTCTTGGCAAGAGTATCATGCTTTTTATAGTTACGAATGCCTCGTCAATGCTTATAGTTTTCACAAAGTTTAATGATCTTTGATTGTATCTCTATTGTGCTTTTCACGTAGGGGACTTTTGAAGAATGTTTTGAATTGTTGTATGCGTTTTCCCGTTCAATTAAATAACTTAAGGAAAACTTGAAGATTAAAAAAGTGCTATTCACGGTTAATCTGAAGTGTTGAAATTCACAACTTATTGAAAGAACAACTGAAAATCAATTTAGGTTGCATTTGTGTCATGTGTGGAGAAGAACCCTCTAGCTAGTCCGTCATTTATCATTTTACATTAATTTTATGTTTTTATCAATTCTGTAATTTAATTAAGTTTAATTTACTTTTCATCAAAACCAAACACCCATCCATTATTAAATTATATTATTTAGTTAGTTTTCTTTATTGTTAGTCTTTTAATTTAATTTCCGTCCATTTCAGTTCCTAGTGTTTAATTTAATTGTTTTCATTATTTTGAGTCATTTTAAGTGTGTTTCGAGTTATTAGAGTTTTTAGCCTAATTTTGTGTCCTTGAGTCTTATTTAATATTTTTAAATTAATTTAGAATAGATTAGCAATCCCTCCTAATCCCCGGCCTAGAACGATACCCTACTTACATCTATACTACAATTGTCAAAAAGAGGGTTTAATTTGTGTGTCAAGTAATTCTCGCATCAAATTTTGGCGCCGTTGCCGGGGATTAGCAACTTTGCTAATCCTTTTATTTTTGTTTTTGTTTATGTTTATATTGGTGTTTGTGTATTTTACTTTTGATATTTGATTTATTTTTCTTTCTTTGATTTTAGGTTCAAATGGAGCCGAGGGAAATTTAAAGGAAAGATGCGTCCGGCTAAAGACGTTAAATCAAGCGCTTCTTGGGAGGCAACCCAAGCATTCAACGAAGGGAGACTTTGGAATCGCTAAACCAATCAGCTTTGCATTCTTCCACCCTTATCTTTACTGCTTTCATTTTGTTTTGTTTAGTTAGTTGTGTTATTTGGTTGATTTCTGTGAGTTTGTGTTATTTAGTTTAAGTGTGGGGGAAGGTTAACCAAAGTCTCTTTACATTAATTTACATTTATATTAAAAAAAAAAAAAAAAAAGATAAAATTTAAAATTAATGAAAAAAAAAAATTAAAAAAAAAAAATATATATATAAAAAAAAAAGTACAAATATTTTACAATGATGTAAACTAATAGTATTCATTGGTCGGGTGGTGCTTCAGTAGTAGGCGGGGCTTCAGCAGTCGGCGGGGCCACAGAAGGAGGAGGCGGCAGAGGTTGATTAGTTGGAGCTTCACTACGCGGTGCCGCTCCAGAAGACGAAGGCAGATGCGGTTGGAACAAACCCACAAACCTCCGATGATCAAGTAAAATTTGACCATCGGTGTCCTGCATCTGGTCAATCTTCCTCTTCATGCTGGTGGCATAGCTGTGTGCGAGCTTGTGCAATTCCTTATTCTCATGCTTGAGCCCTTTAATCTCTTGCTTGAGACTCTGTATTTCAGCCACCAACGATTCAACGTGACGGGTTCGAGCATATAGGCGTTGGGCCATGTTGGATACGGAACCCGCACACTGCACACTGAGAGCCAGAGACTCCTTAACCGCCAATTCATCAGACCGTCTAGCGAGCAGTCTGTTATCTTTAGGAGTGACAATGTTCCGGGCCACCACCGCTGCTGTCATATCGTTCTTCATCACCGAAGCCCCAACGGTAAGGGGACCAGTGGGGGATATGAAAGAAGGGCGCCATATGTTGTCTGGTGAAGGCGGAGCTGCCTCTTCACGAATGTTCAAGTCAAAACGTCGATCAGAAGGGCCTGCCATTTTCTGAAGGTGTTGAGAAAGGAGAGTCGGACTGATTAAGATTTTGGAAGTTTACAGGAGGGAGTGTTTACAGGAGGGTGCTCAAGTGTGTTGTGGAACAAAATTAACGCCTCTATAAAAAGAAGAAATCAAAGAGGCGCTCCTCAGAGAAGCGTCCTCTCGCAAATCGAAGAGTCGGGGCTCCTTTCTCAAACGCCTGATTCTTTTCTCAAAAGAGGAGTTTCCTTTCTCAAAAGCCGGATTCTTTTCTCAAAAGAGGCGTTTCATTTCTTAAAGGCTGGGCTTGCTCAGAAACCACGAGCCGAACCCCGGATTTCAAAAGATCAATTTGTCCAGACATGTCGTCACTTGTCACACGCAAATTGCTTTGCGGAAATCTCGGGCAGTTTGTCGTAGCACCAATTCAGAAATCAAAGAGGGAAATTCAACAGTCAAAGACACACTAGCTTTCTCAAAAGCTGGGCTTCAACCCACGAGCAAATCTTCTTTTCCTGATTTATCCGCACGTGTCACATGCTACCTCTACAATCGACGATGCTCAGAGCTCGATGCGCCGATTCCAGATATCAATGAAGAATCTGCTTTGCGGAAATCACGAATAGCTGTTAAAAAAAAAAAAATTTATGGTGAAGTGGGAAAACACGTTGCACTGTTCTTCTACTCGTGTCGGTAACCCTGGGTTAATTAAACAGTACCTCTACCAGCCATTAAGAAAATTCTTTAAATGTTAAACTTCATTGCAAAGTAGCCTCACTCAAAACTTCTTCATCTCCGAGAATGCATTCCAAAAGAATCCTCCTAAGTTACTCAGTGTTCCTCATTCCTTGGGATACTCTTGCGAACAACCCATTCAAAGCAAAAGTATTTCATATCATAAAGGTTGAAAGCAAGAGTATCTCATATCATGCTTTCTCCATGTCCTTTCTCCAGCCAGCACTTGCTCTCGAGTACTCATCATCTTGTGTTTCCTCTTCGTCTCTTACGTATAAGGGAAGTGAAGATGATACCTCGAAGCATGTGGAGACAACGTGCTGATTCATCCTCAACTAAGGACAAGGAGAAAGAGAGCAAGAGGTGGGCACTTGGAAAGATTGAAGAAAGAAACAGACCAACACCTATCCCTCGTGCCTGCCCGCCATGCAGAGGAAACAAGCAGAGAAGAATGCAGCTTGCACAATCATCCCAGCAGAAGGAGTCTGAGATGAAGAACCAGAGAAGCTGCCACATCTGCTTGGAGAACAAATAAGGAACTGCAACATTCCCAAAGAGCAAAGCTCCACAGTACAATAGCATAAAATCATCACTTGCAAGTGAAAAGCTAAGTGTCACCCTGTTCAAGAGGAAAGCTGTGGAAAGTCAACAAGCACGACCAATGATTATTTATTAGTTTTATTCATTATCTTTTATCGTAATTTTCAATTTTTCGTTTGCAATTTTTTTTTTAATTAATTTTCTTGCGTTACTTAACTGAATTATTTCTTTTCTTTGCAGGAACTTTTGGTTCTTTCCACCCTTGAAGTTGATTGCAGAATTTTAGCTTGGAGGGTCATCGCTTGATTTTACTGCAAACTAGGGAAGTTTTCAGTCCAATTGCTTTATTTTGTTTCTTATTATTTATTTTATTTTATTTATTTTTATTTGCATTATAGTGTTTTCTGACATTGGGGACAATGTCAAGTTTAAGTGTGGGGGTAGAAATCTCTAGAATTTCATTTGTTTCTGTGTTGTTAGTTTTTGTTTTCTTAAAAAAAAAAATAAAAAAAAAATAAAAAAAAAATAAATAAATAATTTAAAAATCCAAAAATATTGTCTTGTTTCCCTTATTGTTTTGAATTAGATTTTTGTTAGTTTCCCGACCCAATGATATAATTGGATCAAATTTGAACCATGATCATCAAGAACTTAGTTAACATGTATTTTGTGAAATTCCTAATTCTCTTGTTAGTTTTGTACATGTTTGACCATCTTTGAAAAAACCAAATGCACATAGCCTTGTTAATGTGAAACTAAAGTATGACTTAAAGTTTCATATGTGAATTTAGTGACCATATACATCCTATGTGAGTTTTTGAGCCTATTGAAAGTGTGTGCATTTTTCATACACTCCTATTCTTTCATGTGTGATGAACTTATGTGAGATACATCTCTAGAACTTGCGTAACGATCTTTCGAAATGTTTGTCATTGATTGCATGAACTTGGAAATGATAGAGGCATTAGGTTTACCACTATGGCCCAAATAACCATGTTTCCCAAAGAAAAATGATATCATTAGTTTGCCAATTTGAGCCGTGTATGTTGAACCTTTTATTTCTTATCACCAGATATGTCTACCCTTATACCTGAAACATTTTTCATTACCCTTTCCAAGCGAGCAATGCGAGATTGTCTTATGAGAAACGTTTGTGAAGTACTTTGAAGGTGTTTGGCAAAAGAATAAGTGTGGGGGTATTTCATGTTTGTATTTAAAAAAAAAAGGAAAAAAGAGAAGAAAAGAAAAAGAAAAAGAAAAATTGTACACAAAGAAAATAAAAAGTTGTTCAAGTTTCAGTTTAAGGGTGTGGTTGGAGGTGCTAGAAGAATCGCTGGAAAGATTGAGTTCTTATAAATCTAAACAAAAGAATTGCTTGCAATGTAGCTTGGAACTTGTGTTTTCCTATTCTTTCATTTCAATAACCCTCTCCCTAAACCTCATTACATCCAATAAAAGTCCTCTTGATTTAAGTTTTGCAATTATGATTGTGGAGATGAGATCTTTACGCAAGCTTATGGTAGAAATTTCACATTTGATTCTTTGAGCGAAACACATTAAAACTAAACACATGTGTGATTGAGTGCATATCCCGTGAGAAGGTCGCTAGTTTGCATATGATGATTTTAAAAATAAAAACTTGAAATTGCATTAGCATGGCTATCTCACACACTACACTTCAAGGATGATTCAAAGATTACTGCTAATATTTGAATTAGGAAGATGAACTTGGATTAACGTGTTTGGTGCTAGCTATGGTTCTTGATGATTTGTTTTCTTAAATGAAATTCTATGAGGGTCACATAGGGGGAAGCTAATGTTTTTCTTGTTACTTCTTGTTCTTGTTTTCTTTGTTTTGCTCGAGGACTAGCAAAAGTTAAGTGTGGGGGTATTTGATCGGATCATATTTATATATATTTTTACTTTAAATTCACTCGTCTTTTCTTGGTTAGTTCCTTATATTTTTGAGCTATTTACGTTATTTTTGTGTTTATAGGATTTGTTATGCAAAGAAAATAAAAATAGAACAAGTGAAATTTTATTCGTGAAAAGCAAATTTAAATTACAATATTGCTAACCCATTGTGACGCTAAATGGTAAACCAATATTTAAACTATATATTTCATCATTTTATATTTCTTTTCTTGTCTAATTTATTTGGAAACTTTAAGTATTTATGATACTTTTGATATATTGTGTTTGTAGGAGTAACATGATCCAAAGAACTTATTTTTCTGCTATGTGGGGCTGCTAGAAACTAAATGAAAATAAAAGGAGAGCATCGGGAGGAGAATATAGAGAAAAGCAAGCTGCCTTTGCAGCTGGAGGAAAGCAGGTCAGCGACAAAGGGATCCAAGGAAGTAAGAAGAATTAGGGGACAACAACTGGCAAAGCAGAGGAAATGGAGGAGTCCACACGGGGGACGGAAAAAGAATCCAAAGAAGGTGTGCGAGAATAAAAGAAGTCAGACGAACGGGTGAGAAGGGGGGTCTTGGAGCGGGAGAAGGGAGCTGCCCTTTGGGCAGCTCGCAGAGACGCAGGAAGGAGAGAAGGTCAGAAAGGAGAGTAGCTGCCTTGGCAGCTGGGGGGTCTGGGAGCGGGAGAAAGGGACTGCCCTTTGGGCAGTTCGCAGAGGGACAGGAAAGAGCTGCCTTTGCAGCACAAGGAAAGAAGGCAGACAGCTGCCCTTACAGCGTGAGTGGAAAGAAACAGGCGGGAGAGAGAGGAGACAGAAACTGAGGGGGACTGACGTGAGGACATGAGGATTGCAGAAAGCTGCACTTGCAGCTGGGAAGGCGCAGTCCACACGGGCAGAAGACCAGAGGCACGGGCAGACTGGCACTGAAGCACTCTTTTCTCTCGGTTAAATCTTTCCAAATTTCTATTTTATTTTTAATAATGTGTAAATAAACTGATTTTGGCTAGAGGTTAATTTAAAGCCATGATTATATCTGTAATATGAATTGATTACCTTCGGTTGTGATTTCATAAGTTGTGATTTCAATTTACTTATCCGTTCGTATAAAAACTGATTTGTGTATGTTGGTTGAGAGTGCACGCTTAATTTACATGCATGAATTTGATGCTAGAATATAAGTGAATTTCACCTAATCGTTATGAACTTATTTTCACAAGTAGTAAAGGTTGCTAGTCACAATCACGTTAAGTAAATTCTTGGCAAGAGTATCATGCTTTTCATAGTTACGAATGCCTCGTCAATGCTTATAGTTTTCACAAAGTTTAATGATCTTTGATTGTATCTCTATTGTGCTTTTCACGTAGGGGACTTTTGAAGAATGTTTTGAATTGTTGTATGCGTTTTCCCGTCCAATTCAATAACTTAAGGAAAACTTGAAGATTAAAAAAGTGCTATTCACGGTTAATCTGAAGTGTTGAAATTCACAACTTATTGAAAGAACAACTGAAAATCAATTTAGGTTGCATTTGTGTCATGTGTGGAGAAGAACCCTCTAGCTAGTCCGTCATTTATCATTTTACATTAATTTTATGTTTTTATCAATTCTGTAATTTAATTAAGTTTAATTTACTTTTCATCAAAACCAAACACCCATCCATTATTAAATTATATTATTTATTTAGTTTTCTTTATTGTTAGTCTTTTAATTTAATTTCCGTCCATTTCAGTTCCTAGTGTTTAATTTAATTGTTTTCATTATTTTGAGTCATTTTAAGTGTGTTTCGAGTTATTAGAGTTTTTAGCCTAATTTTGTGTCCTTGAGTCTTATTTAATATTTTTAAATTAATTTAGAATAGATTAGCAATCCCTCCTAATCCCCGGCCTAGAACGATACCCTACTTACATCTATACTACAATTGTCAAAAAGAGGGTTTAATTTGTGTGTCAAGTAATTCTCGCATCAACAGACTCGAAAAGCTCCCAAACTCACGGATCTGCAAATTTTTAGGTAAAAACCGTAACCCTTTTGATTGATTGACTATGATTTGATACTTGAATAATAACCAAGATTGTGATTGAAAAATAACACTCAAATCCAGCGTACAACCGAGAGGCAACAACCTTGAGCTGCCAGTCTAACGGTCCCAGAAGGCAAAATAAATGGCAAATGTCTCGGCCGCTGCAAATCATGAAGGTAAAGATCTCGTTCTTCTGTAGTTGCTAAACTCAACATTTACATGTTCAACGACAGTTCATCATAATGCCATATTTAACCTGTATGTACTCATATATTTTTTTTCTTTATGTAGGGGTATACGGATCCATGATAGAGCTAAGGAAACAGAAGTAAACACACAAGCTCAACGGATGAAAACAGCACAGGCCGCATGACCCAGATCGGTGCATCTGGGAGGTAAAATTCGAATCCCTGCAAGTGTAGTTGTTGTAAATCTGGTAATAATAGCTGTACTCAGTTCTGTGGTGTATGGATCTGTGATTTAATTGTGCTTCCGCCATGCATCGCAAAACTGAGCTGCAGAAAATTAACTGCTCTAAATTATGTTTCTGTGCTGGATCTGCAACAATCACCCCCAAACTTGCATCTGTGAATGACTTTTTATGTTGACTGCTTTAAATTTCCAGCATAGTGTAGATGTGGTTGATGTGAACGTTAGACTTGCTGCTGGGTGCAGGATTCCAGCATAGGACTCGCTTTATTTTTCACTTATTTTTCACGTTCGCAACCTGCAATTAACCAATATGTGTTAAAAAAAAAAATCAAATAAACTGGGTAAACAAAATCAAACTGCAATTTTCCATTTTTGAATTTTTCGTTTTTTTTTTTGTTGAAGAGAATCAAACGAAAATTAAAATTAGGAAAGAGTTTAGAAAAATTGGGTTGCCTCCCAATTAGCGCTTTATTTTAAGCCTGTAGCTAGACGTTGCGGAAGTCCGGTGGCTAGATCACTGGTTCCTTCAGAGTCAAAGACTCGTATGCAGTATCAAACAGTGACTCCACGTATGGTTTCAGCCTGTGACCATTCATCTTGAATGTGTTGCCTTGAGCCTCATTAGTTATTTCAACTGCCCCATGAGAATAGATTTGAGTAACCAAATATGGCCTAGTCCAGCAAGATTTCAATTTTCCTGGAAACAGCTTTAGCCGTGAACTGAATAGTAGAACCTTTTGCCCTGGTTGAAATTCTTTTCGTAAAATTTGACTATCATGAAACGCCTTAGTTCTTTCCTTGTAGATGCGAGAACTTTCATAAGCACCCTGACGAATTTCCTCTAGCTCATTGAGCTGCAATTTACGTTGTTCCCCAGCTGAGTTGTACGAAAAATTTAACTCTTTAATTACCCAGTAAGCCTTATGTTCAAGCTCCATAGGTAGATGACATGCTTTCCCGTAAACGAGTCGAAATGGTGACATCCCAATAGGAGTCTTATAAGCTGTCCTGTAGGCCCACAATGCATCATTTAATTTTGAACTCCAATCTTTACGTGTTGAACCAACTGTTTTCTCCAAAATGTGTTTTAATTCTCTGTTTGAAACTTCCACTTGACCAAATGTCTGTGGATGATAAGGTGTAGCCACACGATGATTAATCTCATATTTTGCCAACAAATTAGCAAACGGTTTATTAATAAAATGCTTCCCCCCATCACTAAGAATAACGCATGGAATTCCAAAACGCGGAAATATAACCCCTTGGAAGAACTTCAGGACCACTGATCCTTGATTAGTTGGTGCTGCAATGGCCTCGACCCATTTAGAAACATAGTCTACAACAACTAAAATATAGTGGTTCCCATGGGAAGATGGAAATGTTCCCATGAAATCAATACCCCAAACATCAAATAATTCAACAATTAAAATACTTTGTCGGGGCATCTCAATCCTTTTGGACTGGTTGCCGACTCTTTGACATTTATCACAAGCCTTGCACCAATTATGTGCATCTTTGAAAAGTGTATGCCAAAATAACCCACTCTGCAAAATTTTCTCTGCTGTTCTTTTCTGCCCAAAATGTCCCCCACAAGCAAAATGATGAGCAAACTTAAAAACACTTTCCTGTTCGGCTTCAGGAATACACCTGCGAATAATCTGGTCTGGGCAATACTTAAATAGGTATGGCTCATCCCAGAAATAATGCTTGACATCAGATAAAAACTTTTTTTTCTGCTGCAACGTTAAATCTAGATGCACTACACCTTTAACCAAATAATTAACAATATCAGCAAACCACGGTGTACGGAATTGGACTGCAAATAGCTGTTCATCTAGAAAACTCTCCCTTAATGGTAGGGAATCCTTTTCGGAAGCTCTGGGAATAATTAATCTAGATAAATGGTCAGCCACTACATTTTCACTACCTTTTTTATCTCTGATTTCTAAGTCAAACTCTTGTAGTAAAAGAATCCAACGAATTAATCGAGGCTTAGCATCTTTTTTAGAAAACAAATATTTCAAAGCTGCATGATCTGTACAAACAATCACTTTAGCCCCAACTAAATACGAACGAAATTTTTCCAATGCAAAAACAACTGCCAACAATTCTTTCTCTGTGGTTGCATAGTTTAGTTGTGCATCATTGAGGGTTCGACTAGCATAATAAATAACTTGGGGAAGCCTATCTTTTCGTTGTCCAAGAACTGCTCCCACTGCATAATCTGATGCGTAACACATCAATTCAAAAGGTAGGCTCCAATTAGGAGCTGCAATAATGGGTGCTGTAGTGAGGAGTGTCTTTAACTTCTTGAAGGCCTCCAAACAAGCCTCATAAAAAATGAAAAGTGCATCCTTAGCCAATAAATTACACAATGGTCGGCTAATCTTGGAGAAATCCTTGATGAACCGTTTAAAAAACCCGGCATGGCCAAGAAAAGATCGAACACTCTTAACAGTTGTTGGGGGTGGCAACTTCTCAATTGCATCAATTTTAGCCTTAACAACTTTAATACCCCTGTTAGAAATCAAGTGGCCTAGGACAATTCCCTGCTTAACCATGAAATGACACTTTTCCCAATTTAAAACCAGGTTGGTCTTAATGCACCTTTCAAGAACTAGAGATAAATTCTGCAAACATTGGTCAAAAGAATCCCCAAAAAACAGAAAAGTCATTCATAAATACCTCAACTACATGTTCAACGAACCCGGTAAATATGCTCATCATGCAACGCTGAAACATGGCAGGCGCATTTCACAAACCAAAAGACATTCTTCTATATGCGAAAGTCCCAAAAGGACAAGTAAAGGTTGTCTTTTCTTGATCCTCAAGGGCAACTGGAATCTGGTTTTACCCTGAATAGCCATCCAAGAAACAATAGAAAGCACGACCAGCCAACCTTTCCAACATTTGATCAATGAATGGCAATGGAAAATGATATTTTCTAGTACCTGCATTGATCTTTCTATAATCAACACACATACGCCACCCAGTAGTCAAACGAGTAAGTACAAGTTCATTATTATCATTCTTTACAACTATAATACCAGAATGCTTTGGCACCACTTAAGTTGGACTAATCCACTTACTATATGAAATAGGATAGATCATCCCAACATCCAAAAGCTTCATAACTTCATTTCGAACAACTTCTTTCATAATTGGATTCAAACGACGTTGTGTGTCAATTGTTGGTTTTACTCCATCCTTCATCAAAATTTTGTGCATACAAATTGTAGGGCTGATCCCTTTAATGTCAGCTATAGTCCAGCCAATTGCATCTTGATGACTCTTTAAAATGCACAACAATTTATCTTCTTCTGTTGATGATAAATCAATAGCTATAATAACTGGCAGCGAAGAATCTGCACCCAAATAAGCATATTTCAAGTGTTCTGAAAGCACCTTTAACTCTAGTTTAGGTGGTTGTACCTTAGAAGGCTGCAACAGCTTTTTGGGTTCCCCCAAACTCTCAAAAACATGCCTCCAACGTGGGGGTTGAAAAGGAACACTTTCCAAAGCTGAAACATACTAAAAAACCGCTTCATCTTCTGTATTTTTATTCTCAAACCCATGCAACACATTTAACAATGGATCAGATGTCAAACGTGGCATAATTTCAACATGTAATAAGCTGTCATGCACATCAACACGCATACAATCATGCACATCACCTGGCCTTTTGGTAGCTTCAAATAAACTGAACACAACAGATTGATCTTGCACTCTAAGTGTAAGTGTCCTAGCCTCTACATCGATTAACGTTCTAGCTGTTGCCATGAAGGGGCGTCCCAAAATAATCAGTGTTTGCATATCTTCATCCATATCTAAAATCACAAAATCTGCAGGAAGATAGAGATTATCCACTTTAATTATTAGGTCTTCAATAATACCCCTTGGATAAGCAACTGAACGGTTCGCTAGCTGTAGAATAACTGATGTAGGCTTGATTTCTCCTTATTCCAATCTCTGAAAAACAGAAAAAGGCATTAAATTAATACTAGCACCTAAATCAATTAAAGCACGTTTTGTTTATACCATATTTAGGGCCTCGTATTTAGACCTCGTATAAATACTCAGGGGACTTAAATGTAATTATGTAATAAAGGAAGGGGCAAATATGTAATTAGGGGAGGAGCCCTTATTGTATAAAAGGGCCTCCTCACCCTCACAAACGAAAAAAGCCTCTCACCCCTCTCAAAGCTCTCACATTACAGAGCTCTTCCTCCTCTCTCTCTCTCCCTCAGATAAATACATATTCAGTGTGGACGTAGCCCAAACCTTGGGGTGAACCACGATACATCTTGCGTTATTTACATTACATGCAGATTCACGGTCGGATTTACGTTGTTCCAAGACTTCCGGTTTTGTGCATCAACATTTGGCGCAGTCTGTGGGAAACGACACGAAAAGTTATGTCGGTTCTCTCTCAATTCTTCACATCCACCGTGAATCTGCATAAACACTAAACCAAAATCTCAGTCTGAACTCTCTCTCTAGAAACCCAGAAATGGGGCCAGCGAAAAAGCCCAACTGAGAAATAAGGGGCCATTCTCAATCTCGCCAGCCCGAACTCATAACTTGCAGCTCCATGCTTCAGAAAAATGAAGGTCCCCTGCTACCCTTCCGCGAATTCTCAGTCTGAAATCACAACTTACAACTTTCAGTCTTCCATCTCTCAGGCTGGCGATTATCGACAAATTTCGCCAAACCCGCCACCCATGTCTACCACTACCACAGCAACAGCTGGCTCCACGAATGCGCCAAGTGGTACGATCTCAACTGTCGCTTCATTGTCTCCTCCATAGACAGCGGAAGACAACGCAGTTTGTGCCCAATCATCACAAGCTGTACGATCAAATCCCCCGACTCTTCTCGGCCCTCCAGAAGTTCGGCAAACCTGCACAGACCACCCCACCGTCTAAACCCGAACCCAAATGCGAGCCCAAACCCGCAACTGGTGAACCCTTCGATCGACTCCTTGTTCGATCAGGCCACTCTGATCTGCAAGAGCATCGCGAGGAAGGTGTTCCTGCACGAATCGTATAAGGAATACAATTTCTGTACGAAACTATGCCACATCAATTCGAAACCATGAGTTTTGCTGCAACCACCAAACTCTTCTTCAAAGTCCTCTGCTATGGCAATTATATCATTGTGGTCGGAGGTGGATGGCTAAAAGTTCGACCCGACAGCCACAAAACTGACAGATCCCGACTCCCTCTCCCTTAAGCTCTGCAAACAGACCGATCCCGACGCCCCCTGCCTCTCCGAGCTCGTCCACCACTTCCTCCAAGACGATGAGTCGTCCGCCGCTAATTTTCCCAATAACGAGTCTGACTCGGACCAAGTCGACT
Source organism: Malus domestica (assembly GCF_042453785.1). Classification (NCBI taxonomy): domain Eukaryota; kingdom Viridiplantae; phylum Streptophyta; class Magnoliopsida; order Rosales; family Rosaceae; genus Malus; species Malus domestica. The sequence continues at coordinate 17,665,811 of NC_091670.1, forward strand.
CGGCCTCCGACGCGGACGCAATCAACTCCATCCTTAGGTCCGTGTCATCTTCTGAAGCGCAAGATTAGAGAACAAGGATGTGATCGACTCTATCCTTAGGTCCGTGGCACCTTCACGTTCGGGAAGAAGGACACGTCGACGGATTTGTACTCGATCTGTTCAGTCAAACAGAATAAGATTAGGAGCCATGCAATCGGGAATCAGGAAGCTGCTAGTGGAATCGATGACGGACTTCGTTTCGAACATGGTGGACAAGTCAGCGTACGCGCTGAGCGTCCCCGTATCGGTATCGGAGGCCTGCACGGCGTTGGTAGAGGAAGGCAGAATTCCGGTGCAGGTGGAGATCATAGAGGCGGGGTCGCAGCGGCAGAAGGAGATATCAGTTGCGATATATTGTTGCAGATTTGTGAGAATAGTGCTCCCCAAATGTATTGGCACGAAACCTTCAATTCTGTTAAAACCCAAATCAAGGGCGACGAGCTCTCCACCGCCATTGCGCTTCGGGATCTCGACACCTGTCAGGTTGTTATTCACCAAGTCAACTTGCTGGATAGACGGGTGGAGAAAGAACCAGAGCCTCTGAAGTCTGAACTCTCTCTCTCCCTCCGCTGTCAACTCTTTTAGTCTCGCAGTCAACTCGGACATGGGAAACAGCTAAGAAGCTTGTGGGCATTTCATTGCATCCATAACTAGTAAGAAGGATGATGTTGAAAATAGAGCAAGCTTGTGCGAATACTATTGTTTTATGCGCTGGATCCTATTGTTTTTTATGAAAGAGAGAAACCGCCTGGTAGAGAGATTCTATAAACATCTGCAAGAAAGCTCCTTTTCAGTGACGGGACTAAAGTTGCTGTCAAGAATAAAGAATGAGTGGAGACAGCGCAGGAGCCAGCATTACACAGCACTTGGCCTTACGGATCAAGGACAGAGAAGGAGTGGAGAGATAAAGAAATCTAGAGAAAAGCAAAAAAAAAAAAAAAAAAAAAAAAAAAGAAAAAACAATGGCAATTAAAAGCTTAAAGTCAGATGGTCTCCAAAGGCCAAAGAACATGGGTGGACATGTATAATTGCGGAAGACCAAAGATAATTGTGAGGGACTCGTGGACCATGCAGAAAGGAAAAGCATAAAGGAAAATAAAAAGTAAAAACAAAAGCTTCGCAGCCATCTGCCATTCCACTACCCAACCTTCAATTGTGCAGATACCATCTTATTATCCAACCATCTGCCATACACACCTTCTACAACAGTATTTTTTAATGATGTAATTTATTATCTTTGGAGATAATATGTATAAACTCCATCAAAGGGTAATATGTATAAACCCCATCAGAGGGTTAAAAAAAAAAAAAAAAAAAAAAAAAAGAGCCCAAAATAATGGGCTGACATGTTCTGGAGTGCAAAGGCCTATAAGCTCAAAATAGCACCAACCAGGTCATCAAAAGTACGCCCAGTACTCGCAATTATTCGGCAACCCGCCGTTATTACCACCAACCAGGTGATCAAAAGTACGCCCAGTACTCCACAATTATTCGGCAACTCGCCGCTATTACCACCAACCAGGTGACCAAAAGTACGCCCAGTACTCCAAAATTATTCGGTAACCCGCCGCTATTGCCACCAACCAGGTGATGAGATGTACAAACCGTACTCTAATTTGGCAACTAGCCATTCATGCCACCAACCAGGTGATCAAAAGTACGCCCAGTACTCCAAATTATACATGAGCATTACTCATGTCATTCATACATAAACATTCATGAGCATCACTCATGACAATCATACATAAACGTTCATGACCATCATTTATGTCAACATTCATGAGCATCACTCATGTTAACATTCATGAGCATCACTCATGACAACATCCATGAGCATCACTCATGTCAATCAACATAAACATCCATGAGCATCACTCATGTCAATCAGCTTCAAAAGCTTCATTTGCAGAGCTCTAGCTTCAAAAGCGCCATTTACAAAAGCTCTAGCTTCAAAAGCTTCATTTACAGAGTTCTAGCTTCAAAAGCGCCATTTAGAAAAGCTCTAGCTTCCAAAGCTTCATTTACAGAGCTCTAGCTCCAAAGCTTCACTTGCAAAACTTCAACTACAAAGCTTCAGTGCAAGATATACAAATACTGCCCCCGAACAACCGCCACTTCGGCCCATACATGGATTCAATTTGAAGTCTCCAGCCAACAGACTCTATTGACTGAAGACTTGGGGGACTACAGTATGTACCATATATTGGGCCTCAACTGGGCCTCATGAAAAATACTTGGGGGACTCTAGCCCATTATTTATATATTGAGGAGTGAGCCCTTGTTTTATAAAAGGGACTCCCTCACCATTATTAGAGACCATTAACTCTAGCCCATCATTCATGTATTGAGGAGTGAGCCCTTATTCTATAAAAGGGACTCCCTCACCTTCAAACGCTGCAAGCCGAGCCAACCAAGGCAACATAAGCCACGAGCTGAGCAGCCTCGCAGCGTGTGCTACTTCTAGTTGAGCGTCATTTCAGATTGAGCACTGCCTCATATCGAGCATCAGTTCAAGACAACATCTAGTTATTTCGGCCTACACATGGACTGGATTTCAAGTCTCCAGCCAAAAGACTCTTTTGACTGAACACTTGGGGGACTACTGTTTATACCATATTTAGGGCCTCGTATTTAGACCTCGTATAAATACTCAGGGGACTTAAATGTAATTATGTAATAAAGGAAGGGGCAGATATGTAATTAGGGGAGGAGCCCTTATTCTATAAAAGGGCCTCCTCACCCTCACAAACGAAAAAAGCCTCTCACCCCTCTCAAAGCTCTCACATTACAGAGCTCATCCTCTCTCTCTCTCTCCCTCAGATAAATACATATTCAGTGTGGATGTAGCCCAAACCTTGAGGTGAGCCACAATACATCTTGCGTTATTTACATTACATGCAGATTCACGGTCGGATTTACGTTGTTCCAAGACTTCCGGTTTTGTGCATCAACACGTTTAAAATGAGAATTTCCAAGACTTGGCATAAGACGGAATGTTCTTGATGGCATCAATTAACGGCATATTAATCTAAACCTTAGACAAAGTCTTCATAAAATCTGTCAATTGTTGATCTTTAACTTTAGGCTTCAACCGTTCGGGATAAGGCATACGTGGCTCATAAACACGATCCACAACAATATCTGCACCATTTTCGGAACTGTTCAATGACTGTTCAAAATCTTTCTAATTGGCAGATTTTTCAACATTCCCCGAATTTGTTTTTGGCTGTGAAGCCACCCGCGATTTTTGAATGCAATTTTCATCCCTGTTATCAAAATTTTTGCCGGAACGTAGAACTCTAACTGCCTTGCAATCTGCACCTCCCATTGGATTTGGTTCGGTTTGGCTGGGAAATGTACCCGGTGCCCTCCCAGAAACCTGGAAAGCTATCTGCCCTATCTGTTTTTCCATGTTTTTCACTGTTGCCTGTAGATTTTGAATTTCTTGAGTGGTAGTATTTGCCAATTTTTCAATTGCAACCTCCTAAGCAGCCTTAGGTGCAGCAGGTTGCTGTACCTGCTGTTGAAATTAAGGCCTAGTGTGCTGTTCCTTGTCCCACCTTAGATTAGGATCTCTCCAACCTGCGTTGTAGAAATTAGAATACGGGTCATATCGGGGGCGCTGGAAATTGTTAAATGCATTAACCTGCTCTGCTGTAAAATCTGGAGGAACATCTTTATGTGGGCAGCTCATAAAATCGTGGGTTATCATGTTGCAAATGTTGCAGGCAGCTTGTAAGGGCTGCTGTACAGCAACCTGAGAACTTGGTATTCTCTGTAATAACATGTCAAATTTTGCATCAAGCCTTTTCTCCATTTTTTCAATTTGTGCTGTAACGTACGGAGAACCAGTAGACATCTCAAAAGCTAACCTAGATTATGGCTGCTCAACTGCCCACTGTTGTGTATCTGCTGCCATTTTTTCAAATAACAAACAAGCCTCTTGTGCATTTTTATCCTTGTACGAACCTCCGCATGAAGCGTTGACAGGAGTTTTTGTAGTCATATTCAACCCTCTGAAAAATATATGCATTTGATCCGTTGTATTAATACCCGAATGTGGACATTTTCTAATCAACTCTTTGAACCACTCCCACGCCTCATGAAACTCTTCATTTGGTTTTTGGGCAAAAGATAAAATTTGAGTTCTCATGACAAGGGTCTTAGAAGCCGGATAATACTTGTTTAAAATTTTTTCGCTAAGTTGGGCCCAAGTATTAATGCTTCCAGATGGGAGTGTGAGGAACCATCTCCTTGCTTGATCTTTTAGTGTGTATGGAAATAAACGCAGCTTAATAGATTCGGCTGAAAATCTCCTCACCAAAATGTTTTTGCACCCCATTAAAAATTCTGCAATGTGCATGTTAGGATCATCAGATGATAACCCATGAAACGTAGGGAGAATATTCAACATGTGCTGCTTTATTTCAAATGCAGACCCTTCCTCCACTGCCGGATAAGTAATGCAACTTGGTATTTTTGTGGTATGGGTTGTCAGTGAATCACCCAGGGGCAGACCAGCTTCTGGAATTACAAATGCCATTTTTTCTTTGCTGTGCAGGTCTTCAGAATTTAAAGACTGTAGAAAAGTTCCCTGCAGATGAGGAACCCGCTGAAAATTTTGCTCTCTGCGTCTCCTCTTTAGATTCTGCTCAAGTTCTGGATCAAGTGGAATCAATTTCTGCACTGCTGAACGGGTGCTGACCATGCACAGATTTATGAAATCTGCACTGCTGTACTATTGTAATCTGTAAAAATAAAAATAAAACGAAAATTAATTTTTTTTTATATGTATAAACAGCAATAACTAATTGAAAATTTGATTCGTAGGGATTATTTTAAATAATCCCCAGCAACAGCGCCATAATCTTGATAGGATTTTTACTACTCATGTGAACGGGCTTAAATCTCCTATTTTACTTGCAAGAATCACAAGGTTATTGTAGTATAAACGGATCCCGCAAGGTTGTTTCCACATGGATTATTAAATAATTTGAAACTAATCAGATTCCATTTAATTATTGTAAAGTAGAAATTGAGGTGATTGATTTTATAACCTAATTAAAATAAAACGAAATTAATGACTTAAAATAAACAATCTGCAATATTAGAGCTGGAGAGAAAAGAAAACAGTTTTGAGAGAATAAAATTAAGAGAGCACTAGGGTTCCACCATCACCTAGCAATCCTATGAATTTTTACCCATTACTTATGATATATACATGCCACTTTGAAGGTTAGATTTTCCTAATTCATATTCTACTTGGAACCTCCAACATAGAATGTATATCTAACATGCAACCCGTCCGGACGTTCAGATCAAATCTGAACATGAAAGACTCATTATGCTTTATGAAAATCCTTTGAAAAACCATGCAATCCTTAAGACGTGATATTCATCCTAAGTGAAATTACAATTATTAATCACAAGAAGCCAGCGTCAATTTTAGGGAACCTTCCGACCAAAATTGCATCAAATTACTTTTCTAAAGATCCTAATGGTGATCAGGCATTAAGACAATTAGATAGTTTTTATCCCGGAGATTAACAATTCAAAGTATGCATACAATCAATCATAAGCAATTAAATAAAAATCACATATTCATGCTAAGGCTCAAGGCTTCACCCTAGCAAAAGAAATTAGTTCCGCATACTCATAATTGAAATCATAGAAAATATATTCAAGAAAAGGATTGAAAGCACCTTCAAGTAAAAAGTCTCCAAAACCCTAACAAATCTCTCTGTCTCCAAAATTGCATAAAAGAAGCGTAGTCCAAAACTGTAGACGGCCAAGCAATATATCTGCCAAGCCTCCCACCAAACCCTAGGAAAACTCTAATTAAAATATAAAAAAAAATCCATTCAAATAGGAAACATAACCCTAAATTAAATGGTAAAATTTGCATAAAATCTGAACAGCCACGTTTTGGACCTATAAACTGCTCCAAAACTGGCCCAATATAGCTGGATTTAATGTTTGGAATATTCTGAACACTTTTCCAAAAGGCCACGAACCCATCCGAGGTCATCTTGGGCTCCAAAAACGCAATTTAAGCCCAAAAACGTCATTTTCCAACACTGCGCACTGCTTCTTTATTTTATTGCCAGAAAATAACCGTTTGGTGGAAAACTCCCAAATTTTGATACGATCAAGCTAAGTGACTGATGAACGTCCTCGAACTAGAATTACTCCAAAATTCGTCCATTTGGTCCTGTTGTTCTCCAGAGGAAGTCGAAAGTCCTATATTGATAATACAATTCAAAGTATCAAAATTCTTCTAATATATTAACCAAAATATACTAAGATTAGGGTAAAATATATAATATAAAATCTACTTATCGTCTGGCCCCTCCGACCGTCGTTTTGACTTGAACCTTGGTGAAGAGACAGCCATGCCTTCTCCAGACAACATATGGCGTCCATCTTTCATATCCCCTACTGGTCTTCTTACCGTTAGGGATTCGATGATGAAGAATGATATGACTGCTGTGGTGGTGGCCCGGAACCTTGTCACTCCCAGAGATAACAGACTACTTTCCAAACGGTCTGATGAGTTGGTTGTTAAGGATTCTCTGGCTCTTAGTGTGCAGTGTGCAGGTTCTGTGTCTAATATGGCCCAACGCCTATTTGCTCGAACCCGTCAAGTTGAATCATTGGCGGTTGAAGTAATGAGTCTCAAACAGGAGATTAGAGGGCTCAAGCATGAGAATAAACAGTTGCACAGGCTTGTACATAACTATGCTACAAACATGAAGTGGAAGATTGACCAGATGCAGGAATCTGATGGTCAGATTTTACTTGATCATCAGAGGTTTGTGGGTTTGTTCCAACAACATTTGCCTTCGTCTTCTGGGGCTGTACTGCGTAATGAAGATCTAAATGATCAACCTTCGGTGCCTCCTCCTCCTTGGGTTCTGCCTAGTACTGAGGCTCTGAATAATCACCCTCTGGTGCCTCTCCGATCTGGAGCTCCGCCGAGTACTGAGGCGCCATCTAATCAACCTTGAAGATCCCCTCCTGTAAATTTGATTTGTCTCTTTTCTTTTCTTTTTTTTTTTGTTTTTTTTGTTTTGTTTTATTTATTTATTTTTTTTATTTTTATGCATGTGGAATTCGAATTTATGTAAAATTTTTTAGAGAAATAAATAAAAGATGGGCTTTACTAAATGCATTATATATATAAATATATATATATATATATATATATATATATATATATATATATATATATATTTTCATATGTTTCTCATGGTGCCAGATGCACCACCACTTCCTTTTTTTTTCTTTTTTTTTCAGTGCTGGATGCACCCACCACTTTTTTTTTTTTTCTTTTCCTTTTGTCACATGGTGCCAGATGCACGATCATCATTTTTTTTAATCATGCACCCACTATCCTTTTTTTCATATGGTGCCAGACGCACCATGTTCCCTCATCATCATTTATTTTATTATTTTATTTTATTTTATTTTTTTCTTTAATCATGGTGCAGTGTTCCACCATATATTTTTTTATTTTTGTATAAATTTGGATGACGGGGTGGGGAATTTGCAGGAAAGGATGAAGACGAACAGAGAGCTGCAATCGAGGCTTCATGACCGGCTAGTCATTTGACGGCGGTTATTGAAGTTCTTCGCCATTGCTGTTTACCACGAACGGAGAGCTACAGTCGAGGCTTTATGACCGGCTAGTCGTTTGACGGTGGTTATTGAAGTTCTTCGCCATTGCTGTTTACCATGGACGGAGAGCTACAGTCGAGGCTTCATGACCGGCTAGTCGTTTGACGGCGGTTATTGAAGTTCTTCGCCATTGCTGTTTTCCTGCAAAGATGAGGACACACCATTGCCTAAGGACGAGCCGAGATGTTGCTGTGCCTTGTAGAGGAAAAGATAATGAGATGGTGATGTGCCATGCAGAGTGGAAGACTAAGCAGTTGTAGTCCCGGAACTCCCTTGCTTCGTTCATATTCGCCGCCAGCTGGTTCACGCATACCATTCATGTGTCGTAGTCGCCGCTACATGATGCTCAAGTTGATATTTTACTAGCAGAAGTGGAGGGCACAGAGAGCTTCCATGGAGGGCAGGAGAGGAAGTGAGTAGTGGAAGAGCTGAAGCGGAGCATCCTGGTTAGGTTTAGGCGTTGCACAACGGAGAGGATGCTCAGATGATACACTGCAGCACCACCGCTTGCACCATGAAGCTGCCGTTGCGGGTGAAGTTGGTCTACAGGCCGTTGTGGCGAGGAGGCGCTGTTGCACTGCAGTTGCTGTTTACTACACTCGCTGCATAAAAGCTAAACTGATGGGCAGAAGAGAGAAGCTTGCAGAGAAGATAGGTGGGTGCTGAAGCATTCATGGGGTCCTTCACTTCCATGGTGGTGGAGAGGTTGCTGACGAGTACCTATCTACATCGGACCGAAAGGGAGGGTCTCCGTTGATGTCCCCGTTGTTTTTGTTGTAGAAGAGAGGTTTGGAGAAGACCCCAAATGCACCGCTGAAAGTTTCTTCACCGGTCTCCGCCACACCCAGTTCAGACAACAGCACATTAACCCGACCCGATAGCTTCACGCCATTTGACCTGCAAGTGGCAAGGGAGTGGCTAGGTCTACTGTGACGCATCCTAGGGTAGGTAAAATCAGAGTAACCATCAACAAGATTATCAAGGTCCCACCCAACATCCCTGAGTTTCTTGGAAAAAGAAAGAAGCACAGCATCATTGGCCTTCACTTCGCGTGCCATCTTCAGCTTGGCGTTCTGCAGATCAAGAACTTTGAAGTTCAACAACAACCTCAAAGAGTTGGGTTTGAAAGGCAGTGAATCTGGGAGAGAGGATTCCCTTTTTCTCTGCTTCTCCCACTGGACGCCGCCCTAGGAGGAGGAGAAGTAACGGCTGCCAGAGTCGACGAAACTTTGCTCGCTTTTCCTGCATGCTTCATCCTGAAATTGGAGGTGTAGAGAGAGAGCGGCTGGGGTAGGTTGGATGATTTCTTCCTCCAATTTTGTCTTTGATTCGGTGCTGGAGAGGGAGGCCTGCGATTGCCGGGTTCGCGGGTCGAAAACTTTGAGCTTCGTTTTGTCACAACAAATTCCACCCAAACACGCTTCCCCATGCCTCTGAAAGGCAGCACGGACTGTGTAACTCTTTTGCAACAAACGTTCTGTGAGGCTAGCCCCTTCGTGGTCTGATACATCCATTACACACACTGCTGCTGTTTGTTGTCGAGGCTTTTGGGGTTTGAAGGTTCAGGAGAGAACCAGGACTGGGCTGAGGTTGGATCTCGGCGTGGCCCGTGAGGAAGTGAGAGAGTGGAAAGTCTTGGACCGACCCGCTTTAATATATATCTTTTTTTTTTTTTTTTTTTTTTTGTTTTTTTGTTTGTTTTTGTTTTTGTTTTTGTTTTTGTTTTTTTGTTTTTGTTTTTGTTTTTTTGTTTTTGTTTTTGTTTTTTTTTTGTTTTTGTTTTGTAAATACATAATAACATATGTATTCATTTTTTTTTTGTAATAAAATTGACTCTATTTAATAAAACACTTATTTTTTATTTTGATGTGACTGTACTCGAAGTTGAACGTTCGAGTTGCCTACATACCCTTCCAAAGAAAGAGATCAAGTCAAAACGTAGTTCAAATGAGTGATGAATTTAACAATGATTTTGATGATGATTTTGCCGTACACAGTTTATGCTCTTGCGGGCCAGGAGCGTTTGTGTCATGCAGTTTAGGCTCGTGCGAACAAAGAGCAGGAGTTGTCGCCTTTTAGGGGTAGTAGCGCTTCAAGAATCTGCCATTGATAGAGCCGATCTTCAAGCCGTCTTCCGCCATGATTAAGTAGGCGCCATTGGTGTAGACTTCTTGTATTACATATGGTCCATCCCATTTTGACGTGAACTTACTCTTTGTCTTGTGAGTTGTGATGATAGGCCTATGCAATGAAAGGACGAGATCTCCCATTTGAAAAAAACGAGGGAGAACTTTCTTGTTGAAGGCCTTGGAGAGTCGTGCTTGACAACTTTGCATTCTTTTCGTCGTTCAAGCCTTCTTGTATAGCCATCCTTAACCAGGGGATTTGACTTTCGAGTGGTAGAACAACTTTCACGCCATATACGAGAGAATAAGGTGTAGCTTGTATTTCTCGCAGAGCTCGTCCACGAGTCGGTTGGAAAACTGTTTTCCGTTATCAGTGACAATGTAGCGAGGCACACCATATCGGTGGATGATATGTTCCTTGATGAAACGGATGACAGTTTCCTTCTTGACTTCTTTCAAGGGTATGGCTTCAACCCACTTGGAGAAGTAATCTGTTGTAGCCAGGATGTAAGCTTCTCCTGCAGATGACTTTGGCACAATTGGTCCTACGACGTCCAATCCCCATGCATCGAATGGCCACGAAGTAGCTGTAGGGTGTAATGGTTCAAGCGGTTGATGTATGAAGTTGGCGTGAAATTGGCAGGCTTAGCACTTTTTGGCGTGTTCTAGGCAGTCCTTTACCATGCTTGGCTAGTAGTAACCCATTCTTTTGAGCTGGAAATGAAGCTTTGGTCGGGACTGATGCGCCCCACATATTCCTGAGTGTGCTTCTTCCATGGCTAGATTGGCTTCTTCCTCGCCTAGGCATCTCAGAAGTACTCATTCAAAAGATCGCCGGTAGAGTGTCTTTTTTGTAATAGAGGAAGCGATGTGCTCGTCGACGTACTTCAGAGCGGTGTTTTGGATCATCTGGAAGTATTCCATGCTCCAAGTCGTTGATCAGAGGCTGTCTCTATTCTTCAACGTTGACCGGAAGTATTGAAATAACGTTTGTATCACTTAGTACCATTTCAGTGACAAGCGGGATTACCCATCTTTGGCAGACTGGCACGTTTGCAGCTTCGTCTTCTCCTAATGTCATGCTCGAGGCTAGGTTGGTGAGAGCGTCTACCATTTGATTCTCTTTTCTTGGCACATGTTCTAGTGTTACGGCCTCAAACCTTTGTAGCAATTATGTTGCCAGCCGGAAGTATGGGACGAGATCATCTTTCCTCACCTCATATTCAGTTAAGAGTTGATTGATTATGAGGTTGGAGTCGCCATATATCTCAAGGGCTGTGATTTCCATGTTGATTGCCATTTGGAGCCCGATGATCAGTGCTTGGTACTCAGCGACGTTGTTGGAGCATAATTCACTTAGTTGGAATGAATAAGGTAGTATTTGCCTTTGTGGCGACATTAATACTACTCCTGGCCCCGCTCCGTCTGCTCGTGCAGATTCGTCGAAAAACATCGTCCATGCCGGGAATATGTCGATGTAGAACACCTCCTTGTCAGGCAAGTCGTTTGAGATTTTCCAATCGGCTGAAATTGGATGGTCAGCAAGGAAGTCTGCTAGCGCTTGTCCCTTGACGGCTTTAGCTAGGACGTAGATGATCTCGTATTGATTGAGAAGTAATGCCCATTTAGCTAGTCGCCCTGTTAAAACTGGCTTGGACATGACGTATTTGACCGGGTCAGCTTTAGCAACCAAGTGGATGGTGTAAGCATGCATGTAATGTTTGAGCTTCTGGATGGCAAACATCAAGGCAAGGCACATTTTTTCTATTGGGGAGTTGTTCAACTTAGCGCCGGTGAGCGTTCGACTGAGGTAGTAGAGCGCTCATTCTTTATGGGATTCGTTTTCTTGTGCCAAGAGTGTTCCAACTGAACTTTCCTGAGCAGCAATGTACAATATGAGCGGTTTCCCTGGTACAGGTGCCTCCATGATAGGTGGACTTGATAAATACTTCTTTATGCTTTCAAAAGCATTGTTGCATGCTTTGTCCTATACGAACGGAACATCTTTCTTCATGAGTCGACTGAACGGTTGACAACGCCCTACAAGGTTGGAGATGAAGCGTCTGATGAAGGCTAGCCATCCTTGTAGACTTTTCAACTCGTGCAGGTTTCTTGGCTCGGGCATGCTTTGAATGGCTTTGAATGGCCTTGATCTTTGATTGGTCCACTTCAATGCCACGATGCTTGACAATGAAGCCAAGGAACTTTCCAGATGTGACGCCAAATGCACACTTTAACGGGTTCATCTTGAGGTTGTATTTTCGCAACCTTTCGAACACTACTCGTAAATCCTTCAAGTGATCTGATCTTTTCTTTGTCTTGACCACCACATCGTCTACATAACATTCTACGTTCTTGTGTAGCATGTCATTGAAGAGCTTCTACATTGCACGTTGATATGTAGCTCCAGCATTCTTCAGACCAAAGGGCATCACCTTGTAGCAGTAGATACCTTTTAGAGTGCGGAAGGCTGTTAGTTTCTCATCTTCAAGAGCCATACGAATTTGATCGTATCCAGAAGAGCCGTCCATGAATGATAGTGCCTCATGGCCAGTGGTTGCGTCCACCATGATTTCAATGATTGGCAAGGGGGAGTCATCCTTTGGGCAAGCATCATTGAGGTCTCGGAAGTCTACGCAAACATGTATTTGTCCAGATTTCTTAAGGACTATGACGATGTTGGAGATCCACTTGGGGTATTACACCTCTCGAATGAAGCCTGCTTCGATCAACTTGTCAATCTCAGCCTCGATTTGTGGGATGAGCTCAGATCGATAGCGTCTTTGAGTTTGCTTTATTGGTCGCGTTCCAGGCTTGACTGCAAGATGATGCACAGTAATGATAGGGTCGAGGCCGGGCATTTCCTTGTAGGTCCAAGCAAAGACGTCCTTGTACTCTAATAGCAGCTGGTAATATTTCTCTATCTCGTCTTCACTTAGTAATGCACTCACGAAGATAAGCTTCGGTTCTTCACTTGTGCCTAAGTTGAGTTCTTTGAGATCGTCAACTGTGGCTTGCCCCCCATCTTCGAGTTGTGACGGTGCTGCAATGACATATTCCTCGAGGATTTCATCTTCTTCACCTTCTTGGATTGTGATGTGGAAGACGTTTTGGGCCTCTTCTTTGGTGTTGACCTCTCGAGCTTGTTGGCATGAAGATTGTCCAGTGTGGATGATGGTGCGCCTTTTCACTTTCAGTGATCCAACTGTGTTAACCTCCAAAATTGCTTAGCGCTTCATTCTTGAAGGAATGGAACTTCGAACGTCATCATTCTCTGCCAGGCGATCGATCTTTTCTACTTCTGGTGTCGTCTTTCTCCTTCTGGAAGGCTCTTTGGCTTCTCCAAGTCTTTCCATAACTGACTGTCGTGGAGGAAAGCTAGTTGATTGCTTTGCTTCTTAGGTTTCGACAACCTTTTGAAAACAGAGCTTCAAGATACTGATGTGTTAAGCCTTTTGAAGACGGAAGTTCTGTTTTGACCGCCAATGAGTTTAGGTGCTGAAACTCTGGTCCTTGAAAGATTCATTCTATCGAATACTGACGTCTGGGGGGCAGGTCGAGGCTCATCTTTATCTTGTATAATGCTCATGCTGATGTGTTGAGCGTTAGCATTTTTTGCCTTGCTGGAGATCTTCACCGATGCATTTGGTGTGAAGCCAAGTCCAGCTTTGTTATTATTGACCCCGTAACCATGCTCCTCCAACTTCTTCTGAGTTTTAGTAAGATCACATTCATTGTCTTTGACGGTGTTCAAATCCTTCTTTCCCAAATTTGCAGAGGAGGTGAAGTTGTACCTAGCTTTCGACATGAGTTTGTAGGCGTTTGGATCAAAACCTTCTTCGGTTCTCTTGGTTGGGAGAAAACTTGGTTCTACCCCCTTTGGCAGGCCTTTTATGAAGCCTTGTGATGATCTTGTAAACTTAGTGTCGCCTAGCTGTGTCAGAGGCAAAACTGCATTCGTTTTGAGCAACTTTACATTATCCATGTGCCGCTGTGCATCTGCTTTGCTTGCTGCAGTTTCAAACGGGGATTGACCATTCTTTCTTCTCGACGTCGGGATGTATTGAAAAACGGGTATGTTTGGTCCATTTGAAGGCATCCTACTCCCTCTGGTTGTTGCAGGTTTAGCAAGCTCATCGTCATGTTTGCTTGAAGATGGCATAGCTTCTTCTTCTTACTTCTTAGGCAAGGCTTACCATGACTGTGAAATGTGATTCGACTTCGGTGAATGGTTTGGTGTCGCCATAGATCACCTTCACTCATTCTCGATAAAATTTTAAGCATTGGTGAAGGGTGGACGGTACTATTCCATTTGCATGGATCCAAGGCCTTCCTAAGAGTAAACCGTAGGAAGTTCTTGCATCAATCACGTGAAATATTTTGTTTGACTTGAGTTCACCAATGGTCATCTCTACTCGGATCATGCCCATCGCTCTTTGTCGTCCTTAGTTAAAACCTTGGATTAGTAGACGACTTAGGGATAGTTCATCCACCTTGATGCCGATTGTGTCATTGTTGACTTTGGCATGATATTTATGGCTGATCCGCTATCAACAAGCATGCGGTCGACTTTGTGCTCCTTTACGTACCCAGAGACAAAAAGAGCACGGTTGTGAGGCTTGGATCCTAGCAGCAAGTCTTCGTCGGTGAAGTGGATTGTGTCCTCGGCAGCACAACATGTGGCACACTCGTGTGGCCGAAGCCTCAAGCCTTCTTTCTTGCTTTCTTGCACTTCGTGGTCGTTTGGACTTGCTAAAATCGGTGCCAATGCCCTTCGTATCTTCTTTGGCAATTGTAGTGCTTTCTCGATGCTAAAGTGTGTTGGCAGACCTTCTTCAGGTGTAAGAGTATTTTTTCCCTCAGTGGCGACAACTTTTCCTTTTGAGGGTTCTTCCATTTCTACTTCGACCATATGACATGCAACGATAGTGCAATGTTGGAAGAAGTCCTCTGGGAAGTACTCGTGCAAGGAGATGGGAATGCGTGGCTTTTGCTCCACAGGTTCCCAAGCATATATTGGCTTAGCAGCTCTTATGTTTCTTTTAGGCTTCCTATTGTTGCGGCGGCGGTGCTTTCTCCCTTGTTCCCCCTTTGGCTTTATAGTTTACGGTCTCGGTTTCCTCATCCTCTTATAGGTCACCAATGTCCATCCTTTGTCATCGTCAGTAGGTGC
Organism: Malus domestica; assembly: GCF_042453785.1. Lineage (NCBI taxonomy): Eukaryota > Viridiplantae > Streptophyta > Magnoliopsida > Rosales > Rosaceae > Malus > Malus domestica. Next base: position 17,680,826 of record NC_091670.1, read on the forward strand.
ATCTTGGTTGCTTGCCCCCAGTGACGGTGGTGCAGAAGGTGCAATGTGGTGTTGAGTATTGCCGAGCATGGTCAGGCATTTCTTAAAGAGGCACGGGATCAAAGGATCCGAACACGACCGTAGTGGTGTGCGTTGCAGCTGTGTCTTCTAAGTCGAGCTCAATCCGCCCTTGTTGTGCCAACTTCATGATGAGTTCTTTTAGGATGAAACACTTGCCCACATGATGACCCACGATGCGATGGTACTTGCAGTACTTGGGATCATTGATGCGATTCATCTCTTCAGGGCGTTTGCATTCGGGCAACTCAATCACCTTTTTCTCCAGCAGGTCGTCCAGTATTGCGTCCATGTCGGAGTCCGGAAAAGGGTATACCTTCTGCTCCAGTTCCTTCAAAGTGTTTTTGTACCTATCTTGGGTGTGGGAAGGATCACTTCTTTTTATCTCCTTTGCTTTGTTATTGAAAGAGATTTTGATGGGTGCGGACGAGGTCTTGATAGGGGTGGTATTGGTGGTAAAAGCTTCCTTGGCGTGCTTTTTCCCATGATTGTCTGCTCTTGAAGTAAACACCTTATCCCTTTTGAAATCGGTGATTGGCTTCTTCTTTCCATGGTGGGCGATGCTCAGCTCCATGTCGTGGGCACATGTGGCTAATTCTTCAAAAGTTTGTGGTTTAATACCTTGAATGATGTATTGTAAACCCCATTGCATGCTCTGGATGCATATCTCGATTGAAGAAATCTCGGAGAGTCTATCCTTACAGTCGAGGCTTAGATTACGTCATCAGTTGATGTAGTCCATGACTGGTTCTTCCTTCCATTGCTTCGTGCTCATCAGCTCTAGCATGCTCACAGTGTGGCGGGTACTATAGAAGCGGTTGAGGAATTCCCTTTCCAACTGTTCCCAACTGTTGATGGACTCGGGCTCCAGGTCCGTGTACCACTCAAAGGCGTTTCCTTTTAACGAGCGCACAAACTGCTTGGCGAGGTAATCACCATCCGTCCCTACATTGTTGCAGGTTTCGACGAAATGTGCGACATGTTGCTTCGGGTTTCCCTTTCCGTCAATTTGCATAAACTTCGGCGGTTGATAGCCCCTCGGCATCCTTAAGGCATCGATCTTCCTGGAGTAAGGCTTCGAGTATAACGTGGAGGCATGGGAGCTCCCTTCGTACTGTGCCTTGATGGTGTTGGTGATCATCTCTTGCAGCTGCTGGATATAAAGAGATCCCATGAGGGCCGCTGCTTGGTCCGGCTCCGGCTTCACATCAATTTTCTTCACTGGAGACTCCTCTTCTCCGCCAGCTCCTCCCTTTAGTGGATCATCCTCTGGGTCGGGTTTCTCGCCGTCCTGCGCCTCTAATCGGTTGAGTAGTGCTGCAATTTGCAAGTCTTTTTCTTCCACAGTTCGGGTTAGCCTTGCGATTGCTTCATTCATTTGAGCCAGCTGCTCATCGATTGAAGTTGCTCTAGTGGTCATGACTTGCATGGCTGAACTGCCGCTTGAATCGACATCGGAGAGCATGGATTCAGAGTATTTCCTTGGGCTTTCCCCCCTTGGTGCCCTTAGTGAGGCTAAGGTGATCACAGGCTCGTGCCTTAGGTGCTCTTCTTCCTTTGGTAGAGTTGATGCAGAGGTGAAAGAGGCGGCAGAAGTAGCCCTTGTCTTGCTTCGAGTCGTGATGCCCAAAGTGACACCACTTGCGACGAGGACGCTCTTGTTCTTTACGCCGGTTGCGGGAACAATTTGAGCCTTCCTTGATGCCATTAATTTTGGAAGTGTGCTTAAATTTCTTGAACGGAGAAAGAGATGAGAGGTAAAGATTGTCCCACTGGGTGTGCCAAATTTTTTAACACAAAAATTTCCTGAAAGGAAAGAGACAAGAACAACGTGCACAAAATAATATTTGTATTTGATGATTTTGGGTTACAATCTCTCTCCAATTTAATCCTCTGATTCGATCTCCGTAAGGTGTTAATTTGTGGATGTGCGATTGATCCAAAGGGCCGTTGGGCTTGATCTAAGGATGAACGTTCTTCAAGGGCCGTGGGCTTGATCTTGAAGGTGGATTTGAACGGATCTTCAAGGAGCCGTTGTGGCTTGATCTTGAGGATGAGTGTTTCTTCAAGGGCCGTTGAGGCTTGATCTTGAATAATATTTGTATTTGATGATTTTGGGTTACAATCTCTCTCAAATTTGATCATCTGATTCGATCTCCATAAGGTGTTGATTTGTGGATGTGCGATTGATCCAAAGGGTCGTTGGGCTTGATCTAAGGATGAACGTTCTTCAAGGGCTGTGGGCTTGATCTTAAAGGTGGATTTGAGCGGATCTTCAAGGAGCCGTTGGGGCTTGATCTTGAGGATGAGTGTTTCTTCAAGGGCCGTTGAGGCTTGATCTTGAATAATGGTGATGAACGGATCTTCAAGGGCTTTTGAGCTTGAACTTGAAGAACAGTGATGAACAGATCTTCAAGGGCTTTTGGGCTTGATCTTGAGGATGGTGATGAACGGATCTTCAAGGGCTTTTGGGCTTGATCTTGAAGAACGGTTGGATGTGTGGATTTGTTGATGTTGTTGATCCAAGGGCCGTCGGGGCTTGATCTTGGAAGAACGATGAACGAAGAACGAAGAACACTTTCTTCAAGGGCCGTCGGGGCTTGATCTTGGAAGAACGATGAACGAAGAACGAAGAACGCTTTCTTGATTCTTTGGGAACCTGGATGCTTGAGAGCTTCGGAGTTTCAGAGTTTCAGAGCTTCAAGGTTTTGGTGTAATATGAATTGGTGGATGATTGTTGATCCAAAGGGCCGTTGGGGCTTGATCTTAGGATGAATGATGAACGAAGAACGAAGAACGAAGAACGAAGAGAGCTTTCTTGATTCTTCGGGAACCTGGATGCTTGAGAGCTTCGGAGTTTCAGAGCTTCAGAGCTTCAAGAATTTTGCCTAATGATTTTGGTTCCTTGAAATGAATGAAATTGGCTTCTATTTATAGAATTTTCCAAGGCCTAATTTTGAATATAATATTCCAGATGAAATAAGTCGTTTCTGCCAGGTGTTGACACGTGTCCTATTTGATGACTTTTTCGATGATTCTCGATTTTTTGTTTAGACACACGCTACGTGTAAAATTTATGTAATACATGAGCGTTGAAACTTTGATTTATCGGTCAACATTTATTTACCGAAATTTCGATGTCTACAGTCATTTTTTAAATGCAAAAATGTTGATGTGGAATAAGTCAAGGGACATAGATCAAAAATTGAAAACGAATATGGTTTTGATAAAAGAATGTTGTAAACAAATGATGGCGTCCTATTTTTTCCTTAAGTCTCATTTTATGGTGGCATCTCCTCATTTTTTTATGCTTATGTTATTAAACAAATGAAATCCAATTATAGCTTTATATATATAAATGTAAATCTCACACTTCTAGCATCACCTACCAAGATGGTTTCAAAAAGGAAATGTTCATGTGCATATTAGTTAAGAAAAATATTTTCTCTAGCTTCTTTGGAAGGTTAATATATTTTGTAACATCTCACATCGTCTAAAAAAGTGGATCATGTAAGCCTTATATGTATATTCTCAACTCTACCTAGCACGAGGCCTTTTGGGAGCTCATTGGCTTCGGGTTCCAACGGAACTCCGAAGTTAAGCAAGTTTGCACGAGAGTATTCCTAGGATGGGTGATCCACTGGGAAGTTCTCGTGTGAGTTTCCAGAAACAAAACCGTGAGGGCGTGGTCGGGGCCCAAAGCAGACAATATCGTGCTTTTGGGAGGTCATTGGCTTCGGGTTCCAACGAAACTCCGAAGTTAAGCGAGTTCGCGTGAGAGCATTCCCAGGATGGGTGATCCACTGGTAAGTTCTCGTGTGAGTTCCCAGGAACAAAACCATGAGGACGTGGTCAAGGCCTAAAACGGACAATATCGTGCTATGGTGAAGTCGAGCCTAGGATGTGGTGGGGGCCTAAGCTGGGATGTGACATATTTCCATTACAAAAATAAACAAATTGAATAGTAAAACGAGATACTAATTATGCTCTTAAATAGGTCTTCTAACCTCAAAACCCTCCGCATGGGAACTTAAAACCATTGACGTGAAATTTTGTCAAGTGCTTAAATACTAATCTAATTATAACTTTTTGTTATTTAATTATAAAATTTTGTATACAAATTTAGTGTACTAGCATTACGCAATTTCTAAACCAAATTTTGTAAACCAAATGATGTAGATGTTGGTGATTGAATTATTAGTTAAATGTTAATTAACGTGTTTTTTTTATTGATGACACATCATTTAGTTTAAAAATTTGGTCTCCCTAACATTATCCAAAACTTTAATACGTAAAAATTTGGTCTCCCTAGCATTATCCTTGTATATAAGTTTGAATGAGTGACCCAAAATATCCCTCCACTCGAATAAGTTTTTTTTTTTTTCCTAAGAAATTCATTTATGAAAAATGAGTTTGTTTATTATTTATGCAAGTGATGGATTGCCCTTAGATATGACATTCTTTTCAATCTACTGTGTTTTGGGTTTAAAGCTTACAGAATTTAGATTTGGGTTGCCGTACTCGGATTACTCTTAAATGTACTGTTTGGTTCTTTGCTCCTCCTCGTAAACCAGCCAATAAAATAAGTGTGACAAACCATATTCACATACGGTTTGAACTTTCTTCCCACGATCTTTTAAGTGTTTATGTAGATGAAGTATGCATCTTTACCCTTAAAATAATCGAAGCTTCATTTTCATGTTTTGCTTGTTATTCTGTATTTCTTGATTCACGAACCCATGTAGTTTGAGTTCATCAATAATGATGGATGAGCTGAAACAAGTGAAGAGCTTTGAACCACATGCATTTTTTATTTTTTATTTTTTACATTTCTAGTCCTTTTACTTTTAATATATATGCTATTCTTGATTTAACAACTGTTGTTCATAACATTTGAGCGGAGAACTTCTTCCAGCAATTATTAAAAAATAACATTAATTCATTACACAAGTATTACAGCTTGTATAATATCTAATATGATAAACTCACAAGCATATCCAACAAAAGTAAAATGAAAATAGGTGAGCTAGTGGTGCATGCTACTGGCACCAGAGTAATGGTGGCCAACCCCTGGACTGGGACCAGAGTTGTCTTTGATTTGATTTAGAGTAATCCGAACAGGCAACCTCCCTCTGTGTCCTCCACCACCTTTGCTTGGTCCTGAATACTTCATCATCCCAACTGACAAACCAACCGTTATCCCTGTATGATCGGTTAATCGCCGAGCTTCCATTAATCCAAGAAGATTAAAACTCAACAGAAGAAGGAGAAGAACTATAACACCAAAATCTTGAGTCCCTCGTTTTCCATCCATTTGTAATTCGAGGGCTTCAAAAGTTGCATGAAAATTTCAGAATGTTGGTTGGTGGTAAGCTTCACAAGATTGCAACAACTAACTCTAAGGAGGTCCTTTTATAGTTTTATTGGAACTCATGCAATTGTGAGTCTGTGGGTTTAAAAAGCAATAAGGGTTATTTTTGTTATTAATTTATTTGTATGTACGTACCTTTCACCTGCATTGACTCCGTATCAAGTTTTTTTCATGGAAAACAAAGGGAACAGCGGAGTTAGGAGGAAGAGCATTATGAAATAGAAAAAAAAAGCACTACAGTTTTCAATTTTCTTGTTCATGTTTGTAGAAATAGACTTAGATAATAAAGACGACAATTTTCAATTTCATGTACATGTATTGATATATCATGTAGAAATAGACTTCGATAATTAGATTCATATCAATATTTTAAAGAAGTAACATGGTCGATCAGTTTGTGATTACCACAAGGTCTGTTGACCTCTGCACATGATAAAAATCATCAATTGCGATTTTGCTCAACCCACGGGATGCTCCTTTTGCACATTATGACCCCCAAAAGGTGACATTTTCTTCTCCCTCACGACATGCAAAAGAATACATCATGATCGATATATTCCTGTGTGGTTTGAAATGTATTATGCGCCAAAGATTACCTAGGAGCAATGAAGAAATTCTGTAATGGTATAAGTCAAATTGGGGTAGCCGCAGCGAGGATAAACCTCCACGTACTGCTCGTTAGTTTTTTATACTTCAAAATCATTTAGAAACCACGTACGCGTCTTATATAATTCTGGTTCTAATCGATTTTATATTCGTGCAAGTTCAAACTCTTAAACAAGTTGAGCTGTTTAAGTTCGAGTATAAAATTCAAAACCAAATGATATTAGTTAGAAGGAGTAATGCAATGACGTTAAGTGCATACTAAAGTTTTTATATGCTTTAAGTAAAATATACCCTCCACATCCTCTTTTTATTCCTCTAATCTACATCAACTCTGTGTGATATTGATACGCACGCAAAAAGTACGGAACTTTCGGTATGTTACGAAATAATAATTGTTCTAATGCCTATAACTCGCACAACATTAATTTGACTCTACAGATTTGGTCAGCACAATATATGATGGACAAATCCACTTCCAAGCAATCTTTCAAAGTTTAGTTACAGAAGCAATTCATTAAAGGGCTTCATGCAAAGGATTTCGTTGAGATTTCATTGAGACTCAAAGTCACTTTCCACGATTCCAAATCCAATTGATGATAATGTACTTGGTCATTTTCGAACTCCTGGTACATGGAAAGATTTCGTCCATTAATTTCCATATATCCTACCGAACAAGAATGGACTCTTACCCGATTAAATACACTCTAAGTCGGTCTCCATCTTCCAATTTGAAGGTCTACATTTAAAACTCCTTAAAGAGCTCGAAGTTGATGGGTGTTAGTATATTTGGTGATGTATGACAACGTACAGGATTCATTTATAGGTAGCCCCAAGTTCAAGCTATGAAGAAAGTTCATATATGATATGTTGATGCACAAAATCAGTGAGGACTTTGGTACAACAGAAAATGTTAAGTTTGTGACCTTCACTAGATTGCTCTGGTCACTAGTGTGAATAAGTATGTAAATGGATAGGGACAGGAAAGCAAACACAAGATGTACGTGGTTCACCCAGATTGGCTACGTCCACGGAGTAGAGGAGTTCTCATTAATTGTGAAGGATTTACACAAGTACATAGGTTCAAGCTCTCCTTTAGTGAGTACTAGTGAATGATTTAGTACAAATGACATAAGGAAATATTGTGAGAGAATGATCTTTATTTATAGAAGAGAATTTCTAGTTTCATTATGACATTGACACGTGTCGTGTTGTGATTGGCTTTTGATGTTAACATGTATCGCGCTATGATGGGCTTCTAATGTCGACACATGTTGCACTGTGATTGGCCTCCTGGTTGGAGGGAAACGTTTCTGGGTCCTTGATGGTATAACGTTGACTGGTGCTCAGTAGTTTCGGGATCGGTCAAGTATGGTACAAACAGTGCTCCTCTAAGTTCCTGAGTGAGGGAAGCTCCTCGGTTGGGGACTAGCAGGATCCAAGCCATTGAGTAATCACGAAACTTCTAAGTACCGAAGTGTGATATCATTTTCACTTGCCTTATCTGTCTCATATGTAGATGTGGCATCTTCTCTGGAAGTACTTTTCCTCCATCCAGGGGTGGTATCTTTAACCAATAAAGATGCACAAGGTAATGTATCAATTTCACTTGAAGCTTACTTGTAGTTTCGGGTTGGGTCAAGTACGATACAAACCCTATAGTAGGAGTCCCCCAAGTCACCGAGCTAGGAGATTTGCCGAAAGAGGTAACAGACAAGGTAAGCAGTCAGATTTCCAAGCAAGCAACCTGGATCAGAGGTTCGACTTCGATTTCCGGTTGATTATTCTTCTTCTCCTTGTGTCATAAACAGCAACAAGGATAAGGAGAAGCAAATGAAGAAGAGATGATATGAGATACTTTTGCTTTTGAAGAAGTAACTTTCACAAGCTTATTCTTGAACTGGGCTAGAGGGTTTTCTGGTTTCTTCCAGAGTATAAGGCCGACTCAAGAATTTGAGGGTTAAAACAAGTCCATCAAATCTAGAATACGTTCGACCCTGATGATATGGGATACTTTTGCTGTTGACAAAGTAGTGGATGTATCGGCATGTGTTCTGTTATGCTTGTCTCTACATGCTTCCTTGTATCCTTCTCACTTGCCCTATCTGTTTCTTAAGCAGATGTGGTATCTTCTCTGGAAGCATAAGATGTTGAAGATGAGTACTTAAGAGCAATGCCAGGTAAGTAATCAGGCAAGGGGTTCCAGGTAATCAGTTCCTGACTGGAAGCTTGATTCCAAGTGCTGATTGATTGCTCTCTTTCTTCTTGTCTTGCTGGTAAGAACAAGACCAAAGGAAAAGACAGGGAAAAAGTATGATATGGGATACTCTTACTTTTAACCCTGATGATATGAGATACTCTTGCTCTGGTGTGGCTTGTTTGTAGAGGTATTATCGGGAGGAAAAGAAGCTGAGTATTTCGAGAGACTCTGCTGAGAGTGCCCTCTCGGATGTGAAGAAAAGTTGAGCATTTTTTTTATTTGCAGGTCTGCTTGGCTGTGGAGGATGGAGGTCGACATATATAGGAGTCTCTCTAACAACAAGTAGTAGTGCTATTCTTTTACCCTTCTTGGTCATAGCAATGTAGTGGGAGTTGCAAGCTTCACGTGTTTTAACTTTGTCAGAGCACTTTGAAAAAGTGGTATGTGGTATCTGGAAAGCTGATGTTGCGTGTGAAGATTGCAGAAAAGCTTTATCCAAGGAAATCTGGCTCTCGAAGTTCGGAGAGCGGTGCCTCTTCGGTTTTCGAATAAGCAATCTTGTCGGGAATCTGGCTCTCGAGATTAAGAGAACGGTGCTTCTTCGATTTTTGAGAAAGCAATTATGTTGGGAGTCTGACTCTTGAGATTTGGAGAGTAGTGTCTCTTCTATTTTTGAGAATGTAATCCTGTTGGGAGTCTGGCTCTCGAAATTCGGAGGGCGGTGCCTCTTCGATTTTTGAGCACGTAATCCTGTTGGGAGTCTGGCTCTCGAGATTCGGATAGCGGTGCCTCTTCGATTTTGGAGAAAGCAATCATGTTGAGAGTTTGACTCTTGAGATTTGGAGAGCAGTGTCTCTTCGATTTTTGAGAAAGTAATCCTGTTGGGAGTTTGGCTCTCGAGATTCGGAGGGCGGTGCCTTTTCGAATTTTGAGCACATAATCATGTTGAGAGTCTGGCTCTCGAGATTCGGAGAGCGGTTCCTCTTCGATTTTTGAGCAAGCAATCTTGTTGGGAGTGTTTTCTCGAATGTGAGTAAAGGTTGGAGATTTTTGTCAGTCTGCCTTGCCACGGAGCACGGAGGTTGACACACATTGGAACTTTCTAGTTATCAAGCAGTGGTGCTGTTCCTTTACCTTTGTGGGTAATAATAGTGTAGCTGGACCTTCAAAATTTATGTGTCTAACCTTTGTCAGATATCTTTGACAAAGTTATCTGTGGTACCCGAGGAGATGATGTTGTGTGTGGAAAGTGGTGCCTCTTCGGAATCCGGAGAGTGGTGCCTCTTCGATTTTTGAACCAACGGCCCTATTACCCTTTCTTTTATAAGGGCACTAATTATGTGCAAGAAGTACATTCAAAGAGTTATTGCTTGTAGGAATTTTCCCCTTACTTCAGAGATTTATTGCACCTCATTTCTCCTTCATCATTTCTGAGAATGTTTGGCCCATCCGACCGTCATTTTGACTTGAACATTGGTGAAGAGGCAGCCATGCCTTCTTAAGACAACATATGGCACCCATCCTTCTTATCCCCTACTGGTCCTCTTACCGTTAGGGACTCTGTGATGAAGAATGATATGACCGTTGCGGTGGTGGCCAGGAACCTTCTTACTCCCAAAGATAATAGACTACTTTCCAAACGGTCTGATGAGTTGGCTGTTAAGGATTCTCTGGCTCTCAATGTTCAGTGTGCAGGTTTTGTGTCTAATATGGCCCAACGCCTATTCGCTCGAACCCGCCAAGTTGAATCATTGGCGGCTGAAGTGATAAGTCTCAAACAGGAAATCAGAGGGTTCAAGCATGAGAATAAACAGTTGCACAGGCTCGCACATGGTTGTGATCAACCTTCGATGCTTCCTCCTTCTAGGGTTTTGCCTAGTACTGAGACTCCGAATAATCACCCTTAGGTACCTCCTCTTTCTGGGGCTCTGCCGATTGCTGAGACTTCTCCTGAGCAACCTTTGTGAAGGCTCCCTCTTGTTTGTTTAGTTTGATTCATGTATATGTACATATTTGTAACTTATCTGAGATACCAATAAACAAGCTTTGCTTCATTTCAATGTATTGTGTTAAATACACCAAGGCATTCTTCACTAAGTTCTTTGAATTTTTCCTTTTGTTAAAGCTTGTATGTTGAAGCTTTGTGAGTGAAGCATGTAGGTTGAGGTAGTGCTCCCTTAATTTCCCGAGTGAGGAAAACTTCTCGTTTGGAGACTTGAAAAATCCAAGTCACTGAGTGGTTGTGAGACTTCCGAGTATCAAGGTGCAATAGCATATGGTAGGAGTCCTCCAAGTCTCCGGTCGAGGGAGTTGACGAATGAGGCATTTCCTTTCTAAGTGGTAGCCCAAAACTCCTTCTTCATATATATTTGTTATGAAAGTTGTTAGGCCCAAAGAAGAGGAGGCCTAGGCAAATTTTTTTTTCGAATTTTTTTTCTTTCGAATTTCTGAATTTTTTAATTTTCGAATTTTCGAAAAAAAAAAATATATATATATTTTAAAGCTTTGTAGGTGAAGCTTTGAGGTTGAAGCTTTGTTGGGTACCATGAATTGATTTTACTTCACACTATCTTGATCAAGATAGTGTGAAGCTTTTGTGTTGAAGCTTTTGTAGGTGAAGCTTTTGTGGGTGAAGCTTTTGTTGGTAAAGCTTTTGTGGTGGGGAAAGCTTTTGTGGGTGAAGCTTTTGTGGTGGGTGAAGCTTTTGTTGGTGAAACTTTTATGGGTGAAGCTAATGTGGGTGAACCTTTTATAGGTGAAACTTTTATGGTGGGTGAAGCTTTTATGGGTGAAGCTTTTGTAGGTGAAGCTATTGTGGGTGAAGCTATTGTGGGTGAAGCTATTGTGGGTGAAGCTTTGGAGTTGAAACTTTGTAGGTGAAGCTTTGGGGTTGAAGCTTTTGTTGGGTACCATGAATTGATTTTGCTTCACACTACTTTGATCAAGATAGTGTGAAGCTACAACATATACAAATTTTGCTTCCACACTATTGAGTAAGAGATTGTGATGAAAGCCATACCTTGTACTAGTCGAAGGTTTAGATGAACCATATAAATTGAATTTGCTTCGAATAGTCTTGAATTTACCTCGAAGGTTTGAGAATTGTAGTTGCCCTCCATTGATGAAGCTTTTGTTGGCACCATAAATTGGTTTTGCTTCACACTGTCTTGATCAAGAGTGTGTGAAGCTTTTGAGAATTGTGGTTGCCCTCCATTGATGAAGCTCTTGTTGGCACCATAAATTGGTTTTGCTTCACACTGTCTTGATCAAGAGTGTGTGAAGCTTTTGAGAATTATGGTTAAACTCTTTTAATGAAGATCTTGTTGGCACCATAAATTGGTTTTGCCGTCCTGATCAAGAGTGTGTAAAGCTTTCTACGAGTTGTAGTGTTTGCATTGTTATAGAGGGGAAATGTCTGAAGCAGATGCAAGAGGGCTGAATAGCTTGATCTTTGTATGCCATGCACTGAAGTTGTTGTTGGCTTGTAATAAGACTTTGTTAGTGACTATAACTCTTGTTGGGCATAAGTTCTCCCCTAGTTAAGTTGTCAAGCTTGAAGGTTTTTGATTATTTATGAATGCTAGGAGTTCACATGTACAAGTTCTACCACTCGTCTTCTGGTAAGTGGAATGAATGGTAAGTTGCTTTCATCACTTGGTTGGTGATACGAAGATGAGTTCCTTCTTCACCTGGTTGGTGGCATAAGTGGCAAGTTGCCAAATGATATTAGAGTACGGGTTGTACATTTCATCACCTAGTTGGTGGCATGAAGGAGAGTACGGGTTGTACATTGTATCACCAGATTGGTGGCACGAAGATAAGTTCATTCTTCACCTGGTTGGTGGCATGAGTGGCAAGTTGCCAAATGATATTAGAGTACAGGTTGTACATTTCATCACCTGGTTGGTGGCATGAAGGAGAGTACAGGTTGTACATTTTATCACCTGGTTAGTGGCACGAAGATAAGTTCCTTCTTCACCTGGTTGGTGGCATGAATGACAAGTTGCCAAATGATATTAAAGTACGGGTTGTACATTTCATCACCTAGTTGGTGGCATGAAGGAGAGTACGGGTTGTACATTTTATCACCTCGTTGGTGGTACGAAGATAAGTTCCTTCTTCACCTGGTTGGTGGCATGAATGGCAAGTTGCCAAATGATATTAGAGTACGGGTTGTACATTTCATCAACTGGTTAGTGGCATGAAGGAGAGTATGGCTTGTACATTTCATCACCTGGTTGGTAGCACGAAGATGAGTTCCTTCTTCGCCTAGTTGGTGGCATGAGTGGCAAGTTACCAAATGATATTAAAGTACGGGTTGTACATTTCATCACCTGGTTGGTGGCCTGAAGGAGAGTACGGGTTGTACATTTCATCACCTGGTTGGTGGCATGAAAATGAGTTCCTTCTTCACCTGGTTGGTGGCATGAGTGGCAAGTTGCCAAATGATATTAGAGTACGGGTTGTACATTTCATCACCTGGTTAGTGGCACGAAGATGAGTTCCTTCTTCACCTGGTTGGTGGCATGAGTGGCAAGTTGCCAAATGATATTAGAATACTTGTTAAACATTTCATTACTTGGTTGGTGGCCTGAAGGAGAGTACGGGTTGTACATTTCATCACCTGGTTGGTGGCATGAAGATGAGTTCCTTCTTCACCTAGTTGGTGGTATGAGTGGCAAGTTTCCAAATGATATTAGAGTACGGGTTGTATATTTCATCACCTGGTTGGTGGCACGAATATGAGTTCCTTCTTCACCTGGTTGGTGGCATGAAGGAGAGTTCGGGTTGTACATTTCATCATCTGGTTGGTGGCATGAAGATGAGTTCCTTTTTCACCTGCTTGGTGGCATGAGTGGCAAGTTGCCAAATGATATTAGAGTACGGGTTGTACATTTCATCACCTGGTTGGTGGCATGAAATAGAGTACGGGTTGTACATTTCATCACCTGGTTGGTGACATGAAGATGAGTTCCTTCTTCACTTGGTTGGTGGCATGAGTGGCAAGTTGCCAAATGATATTAGAGTACGGGTTGTACATTTCATCACATGGTTGGTGGCATGAAGGAAAGTACGGGTTGTACATTTCATCACCTGGTTGGTGGCATGAAGATGAGTTCCTTCTTCACATTTCATCACCTGGTTGGTGAGAATAAGGGTAAGGTGTCGAGGCACATTGTAGCAAGTGTCGAAGACACAAAGTATGTTTAACCCTTTCGAAGCACAGTTGGCTTATGTATGGATGTGTTGGAATGTATGATGTTTATTTATGAATGTGTTGGAATGTATAATGTTTATGTATGAATGTGTTATAATGTATGATGTTTATGTTGATTGATATAAGTGATGCTTATGAATGTTTTGCTATGCATGAAGGGATCCATGCTTTTGATATGTGAACCATGTTGGTTATAACACTTAGTATCATATACTTTGTGTCAAAGTATGCATGTTGAAACTCTGAACTGGAGTATAAGGGTAGGTCAACGTAGACCAAGTGTTCTAGTGCTAGGAACGCAAAAAACTCAGAAGAAGTTGTCTGAATTCCCTCTTCTTTAAATATTTGCCGAATGGCTTGTGTGACAAAAGATCTCAAGCGGTTGAGAGTCAAAACATTTGTAATGTGTATGCCTTCTTATAATAGCATTTCCTTCAGTACCTAGTCCTCCACTTTGAAAGAGTGAGGCTTGGCCCCATAGTCGTAATAGTCGATGGTACGTTCACCCCTAGTTGTCTTGATACGAACTTTTATCCCTCTTGTTGTAATGGGCTTGCTGAGAGTAAAAATCCTTCATTTTACCAAGAGACAGATATGTTTGGTGACTTAACGAGTAGCTAAATGAGGCAGGAGATGATGCAATGGGTGTCTGAATGGCCAAGATCTCTTCACTTGGTAGACTTGACTTTCACTTCCCACTTGTTGATAGGGGTTAACCATATAGGGGTTCCCTTGGTATGTACTTACTTCGGCGGAGGTGTGGTTGTAAGCCCGTGCCATCACCTCAGAGTAAGTCTTCCAAGTGTTGGCATTGATCATGTACTTAAAGAAACAATCACGTAGGCCTTGAGGGCAGTCTTGTCATCTACCTTAGCGCAGCGAGAATACTCATGGCTAAAGCGACCGGCATACTCTCGTAGTGACTCGTCTGGCTTCTGGCGAATAGTGTATAAGTTATCTGTAGAATGCAAACGATCGGTCTAAAAGATGTGTTAGAAACAAAGAGTTTCCTTAGTTCCTCAAATGAGTCTACTGTTTCAGGTGGAAGACCGCAATACCAGTTTAGAGCTCCCCCAGAGAGGGTGGAGGGGAAGAGAAGATATCGTTCTTCGTCGATGTGCATTCGATATGCCATGGTGGTCTAAAAGAGGTTAAGGTGTTCAATTGGGTCCTCCAATCCAGTATATAATTGTAAACCAAGCTTTTGTTTTGTCTTCGCTTGAAGGGGGTGTCGAGGATCATCCTTGTGAGAGGGCCAGGCCTAGTTGGTTCCAATCAGGTATCTCAGCCTGACGTTCGGCTTTCAACTTGTTTACTTCTTCAAAGAGTTGTAGGACAAGGGGGTATCGAGTGGAACAATGTACCACTGGAATTTTCTTTCATAAGTCTCCACCGCCTCTTGGAAGTAGGAAAGTTTGAGCAAATGCATGTGGTTTTTTCTTGGACTCGCCGTACTGACTTCTAGGGTGAGTCTGTCGGAATACCTCAGAGTCCCCTGTACCTTTATGTTCCTTTGGGACCTGTTGTTCCTTCCCTAGATTCACAACGGGCCTGGGTTGTGGGAGGGGACCGAGTCTTTCAGAAACCCTTGGGTCATTGATCTTTTAGCATATGTGGAGGGGATTCTCTCGACGTTGCTTTAGAAAGTCTCGACAGTCATGATAAACGGCTTTCGATCCTTCCAACCCTTCTGCAAGGAGGTGTCTTCCTCCACTTCTCCTGCTTCGGGTCGAAGCATCTGGGTTGAGAGAAGTCTCATGTTGATTAATGTTTTGATGATTAGCTCGCTCCTCATCAGGGATACCCATGTCAAAGGGAGGTGACCCTCCGTGATGGGGGGTAGCCAGATGATGGTTGATGTTCACAGAGGCAACGAGCTCGCGTGTTTGAGTACGCCTAGTTTCGTGGAGCATCTCAAAGAGCTTCTCATATTGTTCCTGGAGGACCTTATTTTTCATTGCTATCTTGTTGTTCTGAGCTTCTAGCTCATCGACTTTAGCTTGAAGTGCAACCTTTTTTCCTTCCTTTTTTCATTGCTTCGCACTAGGTGCAAGAGGGGTGTCATTCTGTGTGCTGTGGCTTCCTTCGCTCCCCATGTTGGAAAGGGATGCCTGGTCAAAAGATAGTGTACGTATGGTGGAAACCAGCTTGGCAAAGCTGAAGAGAGTGAGAATAAGTGTCATTCCCACAAACGACGCCAAATGTTGATGCACAAAATCAGTGAGGACTTTGGTACAACAGAAAATGTGAAGTTTATGACCTTCACTAGATTGCTCCGGTCATTAGTGTGAATAAGTATGTAAATGGATAGGGACAAGGAAGCAAACACAAGATGTACGTGGTTCACCCAGATTGGCTACGTCCACGGAGTAGAGGAGTTCTCACTAATTGTGAAGGGTTTACACAAGTACATAGGTTTAAGCTCTCCTTTTGTGAGTACTAGTGAATGATTTAGTACAAATGACATTAAGAAATATTGTGAGAGAATGATCTTTATTTATAGAAGAGAGTTTCTAGTTTCATTATGACATTGACACGTGTCGTGTTGTGATTGGCTTATGATGTTGACACGTGTCGCGCTATGATTGGCTTCTGATGTCGACATGTGTCGCGCTGTGATTTGCCTCCTGGTTGGAGCGAAACTCTTCTGGGTCCTTGACGGTATAACGTTGACCGGTGCTTAGTAGTTTCGAGATTGGTCAAGTATGGTACAAACAGTGCTCCCTTAAATTCCCGAGTAAGGGAAGCTCCTCGGTTGGGGAGTTGCAAGATCCAAGCCATTAAGTAATCATGAAACTTCTAAGTATCGAAGTGTGGTATCATTTTCACTTGCCTTATCTGTCTCATATGTATATGTGGCATCTTCTTTGGAAGTAATTTTCCTCCATCCAAAGGTGGTATCTTTAACCGATGAAGATGCACAAGGTAATGTATCAATTTCACTTGAAGCTTACTTATAGTTTCGGGCTTGGTCAAGTACGATACAAACCCTATAGTAGGAGTCCCCCAAGTCGCCAAGCTAGGAGATTTGCCGAATGAGGTACCATACAAGGTAAGCAGTAAGACTTCCAAGCAAGCAACCTGAATCGGAGGTTTGACTTCGGTTTCCGGTTGATTGTTCTCCTTCTCCTTGTGTCATAAACAGCAAAAACGATAAGGAGAAGCAAATGGAGAAGAGATGATATGAGATACTTTTGCTTTTGAAGAAGTAACATTCCACAAGCTTATTCTTGAACTGGGCTGGAGGGTTTTTTGGTTTCCTCCAGAGTATAAGGCCGACCCAAGAATTTGAGGGTCAAAACTAGTCCATAAAATCTAAAGTACATTCGACCCTGATGATATGAGATACTTTTGTTGTTGACAACTCGTAACTGAACTCGGTTGGGCAAGTAGAATGGTGGTGTCGAATGCACTATTGACTTATGCACCGAAGCGATTATGATCGAGAAAGGAACGCATCTCAGCTTTGGGTTTGAGAATATAAAGTTACTAGATCACTATGAAGCTTAATAAATAGGTTCGGCTTTCGTTGTGCCGAACAAAGGGTAATAGGTACCACCTCACTTCGTCGAAGCTAATGAGATGACCTCTTTCAATGTGAGAATTGGGAATTCTTCATTCTCCAAGACTTGGATGGATAACCAACCAACGAGTAGTAGTGATGTTCATTAATCTGAACTGAAGGTGTTTTTGAATCGCCCAGTTCTATAACTCCAGTGCTATTAATCCAAACTAAAAATGTCGCCAGTTGTTAACAGAGTGTTGTAAGTCCGAACTAAATATGTAACATAGTGTTTTTCCTAGATAATGTGAGAAGGGTTTCTCGTAAAGCAAGCATTTTTGTGTAGAGCGTTTTTAGTTGTTAAGTTGAAGGGAGGGGCTTTCAATGTTTCGGAGACATTTCTATTTATAAGTGAGGTATCTGTGATAAAACAAGCATGCCGAGGCAAAGTCTTGATGGGACTGTGTTGCTTAGCATTCACTTGAATTTTCCTTTATCCCCTCTTAGCCGAAACTTCATCCTTATCCGTCTTGGCTTCTTTGATTATCACTAGGACTCTGAACCTACCCTTGTTACGAGGTGTATTCATCTTTAACTAATCACGCATGCATTCAGATCATTTGAATAATTAGCATTTATTCATATATGACTTGACCAAACTACCCACACTTAATCTCTTCACAGTTCTACCTTCAGAAGGACTTGGTCGATCCTATCTATGGCCAAATGCCCATTGTCCTAAGTGAGGCATACTGGGCTAAGAACTGTGGTTCTCGGGTAAACGCATCTCAGTCCAAGCTGTTATTCTAAGCCCGAATATTTCTCCTTCACTTCTGAAATACTCAGCCATGAACACTTGGCTTGAAGTTTTTTAAGAAGCAAATTTTTTTCTTTTTTTTTAAATTGCCTACTATCATTCATTAAATGCCTCCATCCTAGTTTATATGCTAACTTCGTAGTTACCTTAGCATTGGTACAACCGGGAGTACCAAAATGTTAACCATAAAAATTACAAAGCCTCCGTGGGGCACAAGTCAAGTAACTATGAGCTAACTACGTCCTTCTTGTGAATGCAGGGGTGCCAACTCACAATCGAGCTAAGTCAGTGAGTGGAATAGATATGGTGGTAGTGGTGTCGAATGCACTACTGATTTTTGCACCACAACAATTACGGTTGAGGTAGGAACATGCCTCAGCCTTAAGTTCTAGAACTTGAAGACAAAGTTACTAGATTATTACGAAGTTCAATAAACAGGTTTGTCTTTCGTGTGCCAAACAAGGGGTACCAAGTAGCACCTCATATTACTGAAGCTAATGAGAATACCTCTTTAGATGAGAGAATTGGGAATTCTCTATCTGCCGAGACCTGGATCGATAACCAACCAACGAGTAGCAATATTGTTCATTGATCTGAATTGAATGTCCTTTTGAATCACTTGGTTATACGACTCTAGTTCTGTTAATCCAAACTGAAGATATCCATGGTTGCCAACAAAGTGTTGTTAGTCCAAACTGGATGAGTTGAAGGGAGTGTTGGGGTAATGTTTTTTCTTAGAAAATGTGAGAAGGGTTTCACATAGAGCGAGGGTTTTCACGTAGGCAGTTTGAGTTATTTGTTAAGTTGAAGGGGCTTTCAATGTTGTAGAGCATTTTTAGTTATAAGTGAGGTATTTGTGATAAAACAAGCATGCCGAGGTAGAGTTCTAATGAGACTACGTTGGCTTGGCATTCGCTTGAATATTCCTTTATCCTTTCTTAGTTGAAACTTCATCTTCATCCGTCTTAGCTTCTTTGATTATTGCCAGGACTCTGAACCTAGCCCTATGACGAGGTTTATTCATCTTTATCTAATCACGCATGCATTCTAATCCTTAGAATAATTCACATTTATCCAATGCTCAATATGATCTATGGAAATTCCAATTCATATACAACTGGATCGCACCACCCACGCTTGATCTCTTCACAATCATACCTTCATAAGGACTTGGCAAATCCTATCTATAGGCCAAAAGCCTATTGGCCTAAAGGACGCATACTGGGTCGAGAACCGTGGTCCTCAGGTAAACCTTCGCTTTTGAAACCCTCGGTCATGGACACTTGGCTTGAAGGTTTCTAAGAAGAGAATATTCTTTAAATTGCCCACTATCTTGCATTAAATGCTTAGATCCTAATTTACACGTTAATTGTAGTTATCTTAGCACTGTTCCTACCAGGCATGCCAAAATGTTGACCCTAAAAAGTATAAAGCCTACACTGTGTGCAGCTCAAGTAACCATAAGCTAAATACATCATTCTTGTGAATGTGGGTGTGCTAACTCGCTCCGAGCTTAGTCGGGTGGGTAAAATAGGTGGAGATGGTGTTGAATGCACTGTTGGGTTCTGCACCAAAGCGATTACAGTCGAGGGTCTTGACCTTAGGTTCCAGAACCTAAAGACAAGGTTACTAGCTCACTGCAAAGTTCAATAAACCGGTTTGGCTTTCGTTATGCTGAACAAGGGGTGACAAGTAACACCTCATCGCTGAAGTAAATGAGATAACCTCTTTAGACTAGAGAAAAGAGTTGGATAAATAACTAACCAACCAGTAGTAGTGTTGTTCACTAATCCGAATAAAGTAGTCTCCTAAATCACCTCATTCTACGGCTCTAGTGATATTAATCAAAATTGAAGATGTTGTCGGCTGTCAATACCGTGTTGTTAGTCCAAACTGAAGATGTGTTGACGGAAGGGTTAAGATAGTAAGTTTTTTTCTCAGAAAATGTGAGAAAGGTTTTGCATAAGGTGAGGGTTTTCTCGTAGAGCGTTTTGAATCTTTTGTTTAGTTGAATGGGCTTTCAATGTTACAGAGCCTATTTTCTTGGAAGGTGAGGTATCTATTATAAAACAAGCATGCCGAGGTAAAGTCTTGATGGGACTATGTTAGCTCGGCATTCGCTTGAATATTCCTTCATCTCTTCTTAGCTAAAAGTTGATCTTCATATGTTTTGGCTTCTTTAATTATTGCTAGGACTCTGAACCTAGCCCTGTTAGGAGGTGTATTCATCTTTACCTGATCACGCATGCATTTTGATCCTTAGAATAATTCGCATTTATCTAAGGCTTAATCTGATCTGGCAATTTTAATTCATGTGGGTTTCCACTTAACCACCCACGTTTGATCTCTTCACACTCCTACCTTCTTAAGAACTCGGTCGATCCTATATATAGGCTTAAAGAGCATTGGCCTAAAGGACTTATACTGAGCCGAGAATCTTGGTCCTCGGGTCAACCTATCTCGGCCCAAACAATTATTTCAGGCCCAAACAGTTACATACTGTAGAATTCTCCAAACATTTTTAAAACTTTCACATGAAATGGTATGGCATGTAACATAAGAATATATTATTTGTTGGTTAAAAGTAATTACATGTTCAAATATTCGAACTCATGCATATAATGATATATAGAACACATAGAAAAGTTATGTTGTCCGTATTTTGCTACTATTTTATGAGAAATCTAAGGAGACTTTCAAAAGTGGAACTTTTTATGAACTTTCTGATACCTTAAGGTTTTGGATCATTCTTTTATAGTTTTGGCACATGAATTAATGTTATAGTTCATGGAGAGTACATGACACACCCCGACCGAGATCAAGGCATGCTGGCCATCACATGAGAGTGACGTAGCCATGTGCACAGTGCAGAAGTGATACAGATGAGAATTATACGAATAATTAAAAACCAATTTAATAGAGTGCACTACTAAACAGAACGTGATAGGAGTTAGTTACAACAGTAAACACTCCTAAATAGAGCATAAAATCCAGGTGCAGTCCAGTAGGACAAGTACTAGTTATACAGTATCAGGAATGTCCTACTATTATTTAGATAAGTCAGAACTGCCGACATCCTCAAGCCACCAACAGCAAGCTTACTTAAAACCTGGAGAGGCGCAAAACAAAAAACTTGAGTGGGCAAAAACAATTGTTTTACAAAATCATTTCATTTATCAACATATCTAACCCCTCGCTGTAAAACATGTATAATTTTCCCAGAATCAAGATATAATCATATATATATATATATATATATATATATATATATATATCTGAAATCATAACAATTCAATTCATGCTTCACATAATCATATTCATATGTACGCCATGCCAAAATATAACAAAGTAAACAATCCAGGTAAGAATGATTTCATAGAAATATGATATGTTAGCTGGAACCCCTGTGGTAGTCTATACGGCTGAATTCATAGCTCAAAAGTCAATCTAGCCGGAGTCACTACAATGACCTATACGGCAATATACTACACATAAGTTGTAACCACTAAAAAAGGGTCTGTACGACAAGATTGAGTGTAATATAATTATGCTGGATTTGATAGGAGCATATTTATGCAACTTAGTTAGCTTGTTTCTTGGCATTTACTTAGTTTAATTCTAGTTATTTTAGTACTTTAAGCTATTTTCGTGTGTTTGTAAGTTCAAATAACAAAGTTGGCAACAAAGTGCTATTTGGAGCATTTTGGAGCATTTTTGGACCACGATTGGATAGTACAAGCATGGAGACATGAGGATGGACGTTTTTTAAGATTAAAAGGCTAGAAATCAGCATGTGTGTGTGCATGTGTAACAACTTGTACATGTGGAAATGATGAGTACATGGACAGCACTCACATGGGAAAGAAAGGCACGGCATAGGCAGTAAAGGTGTTGATTTGTGGCTAAAATGAGGAAGAGCATGTGTGTGTGCAAGTGTAACAGCTTGTACATGTGGAAATGATGATTAGATGATAGCAAACACACATGAAAAGAATGAGGAATGCACGTCATGGGCAGAAAATGCACCATTACATTTAATCATTGCACTTAAGTGGTGCACATCCCTTGTCCCCTTCACCTATCACATTTCATTCACTTTCACCTCCACTACATGCACTCATTGATGCACCACTCCTTCACTTTCCTTGCCCATGCCGTGCATCATGAATCCACCTGTACCTATGACTCATTTTTGCACCATTCCACCTCCCTTTCCTTTATCTACCATGTGCACAATCATTCATGTTCCCCACTTGCATTCATAGCTGCAACACCACTCCATTTCACCCCCCATGCTTTGCCTCATTACTTCACTTTCACCTTTGAATCATTGCTCACACCACCATCAATCCCTCTATGTCGTGCACTTCCTATATAAAAGGAAGTGTGTATGGCAGCCATTACATTGAGTTTTTTCTTGAGAATTCATCCCCATTCCAATACAACTTTCATCTAAACACATCCATTCATCTTCACATCCATTCCTCCATACAACCACACCTTCAAACATTCACCAACACCTTGTGCCGTAGCAAAGGAAGGGAAAGAAAGTGCTTGGATGTGCATGTTGTCCAACTTGGATCGTTGGAGCATTTCGGTCTCTTCTTTCTTTTGTTTTCAATGTCTAAATTTTTTTATCGTTGCTTTGTAAGTATGAGGAACTAAACCCCCCTTAGCTAGGGGGGAATTCGAAACCATGTTCATGCTTGCAATATGATTTGATTACCTTCAGTTGTGATTCATAAGTTGTGAATTCAATTTACTTATCCATTTGAATTAAAACTGATTTGTGTATGTTGGTTGAGAGTGCACGCTTAATTTTCATGCATAAATCTGATGCAAGGATATAAGGGAGTTTTACCTAATCGTTATGAACTTATATTCACAAGTAGTAAACATTGCTTGTCACAACCGCGTTAAGTAAATTCTTGGCATAAGTTTCATGCAATTCATAGTAACAAGTGCCTTGTCAATGCTTATGATTTTCATAGAACTTAATGATCTTTGCTTGTATCTCTATTATGCAATTCATGTGGGGAACTTGTGGGGAATACTTTGGGTTGTCGTATGCAATCATCCAATTCAATAACTTTATGAAAATCTGAGGGTTAATTAGTGAAATTCACGGCTATTCTCTCATAATAGCCGGGCGATAAATCGCTAGTCACCTACGAGTCGGAACCATGAATAAGGTCTGTACGACAAGGCTGTGCACTTAAGTTGGATCCAATATGAGCATATAGTGCGGGAGGTGGCATAAATAAACAGACATGTACTTCATATCTCTGGCTAAATCACAATCACCCTAGGTGCAGTTTTATGAGCTCAACATTATTCAATCACATATCACATCATCGATGATTCACATAACCAAACATAACTTACCTAAACTTAACTGTGCCTCCATAGCATCACATTTAAATATATGCAACCATGAAATGCATATTCAGAACATAAAAGCATTTGGCATATTATTTCAAAGCATATTTTCCTTAAAAAATTGCATTTCTGGGAAATATATCAAGTATATAAATATATACTAAAAACAAAAGCCCACTCACTGGTATGTCGACAGGTCGTAACCCCCGAGTCGCCCGTGGATACGCTCATCCTGGGGATAAGTCTCACCTATATGCGAATTAACTATAAAAATGTTATTTTAAAGCACATAGGTAAAACTAGCTAATAACTTCTCATACATTGCTCAATTTCGGTATATGAATATACCTTAGTGACCTACACAACCTTAGGATCACCCCCAAATTTTTAGATAAATTTTTTGGACCTCTCACGCGCCGCCAAATCCTGATCTAAATGTTGGCTGGGCAAGCATCCTATAGTAAGAGGAGTAGTTATGAACCCTGTAGACCATCCCCATGGGGGTGGTGAAGGGAGGGCCCCAATTGGTAGAAAAAACCCGCAACCCCTTAGGGTTATCCTGCACTTGGAAGAAGAAGTAGAAAGAGGAATAAATATAGTGATAATTTGATTCTTCGTTGCCGTAGTAAATAGGCGAGAAAATATAATTTGTTTCTTCCTCTTTACAAAAAAGAAATAAAAACAAAAATAGGAGTGACGGATTCCCTAACTGCCGTTAGAAATATTCCCTGGAATATTCTGTTAAAACCTAACGGAATCCTTCCAACTAACTGACGGCGTTGGAATATTCCGTCAAAATTGACGGAATATTTCGTCATCCCTACCATTGAATCTCCGGCGACTGTCACCGGCGCCGGAAACTGGGTAAATCTTTGAAACACTTATTCTCCTTCGTTTCTTCCCCAAATCTTACGAAATTTTAATCAAAATGAAGCTAAAGACAAGTAGAAACACAATATAATAATTTGGGTCCTTGAAATTCACGAGAACACGTCTGAAATTACCTCGACTTTCTGGCCAAAATTAAAACTTATCGATCTCCACTTTCCGACATCCAAAATCCTCTAACGACCTATCCCTAGCCTTCTAGGAACCTAACAAAGCTTCCTATAAGCTTCGAATTCCATAAAAACAAGCCATAAATTTTTGCATGAACAATACTTCATTCGGGGTTAGGGTTTTTGAAGGATAAATTTTGTCCTAGCTAAGAACAAGTAAGAACATTTGAATACATATGCAAACTATTAACACATTAAAGTAGGCATGCATTCAAAAACAATTCATAAAACCCATGACTTTCAAAGCCTAGTGTATGGTGAACCAATAAACTCTTTAACATCATTTAAAGAGAAGTTAAGATTTAGAGTTTCTTTACCCTTGAAGCTCATCCTTGATTACACAAGGGATTCACCCAAGTGGAGGGCCTTCAAGTCACCTCCTTGCTCCTTGGATCTTCCTTGTGATTTTCCTCCTTTTAGTGCTCCTTTGCTTCTTTGAGGATTTGAGGATTAGTTCTCCAAAACATCAAAAGCTTGATGTCTCTAAGTCTCCACACCAAGAATGAAGTGTGAAGATGAAATGGATGACTTAGAGAAGAAAAGATTGCTAGCTAAATCCCCTCTAAGTGGCCAGCCTCTTTAGAGAAAATGAGAGAAAGTGTTTCACCTCATTTCACCAAGAAAAACCCTTATGAGAAATAAAGCTATAGAGTTGATATTATACTTCATTTCAAGTGAGTGGCAAACTTGTAATTAATCCAAGTTTGCTACCCTCACCCTTATGGCCGGCCTTACCTTTTTTATTGGGCTAATTGCCCATTTTGTTTTAGTTGTCATACAACTTAAACATAATGGGCCTTGTGGACTAAAACGCTTTTGAGCCCCGAAGCCCAAAACCAACTTAAAAGCCCAATACGAACTTTTCGTAAAATTAATTAACTAATTAATTAATCTTGACCATTCTCAATTAAACCATTTAATTGCTTATCCATCTCATTTATATTTCTTCACTTTCACCCTTACTCGGTGTACGATCCATTAGGTTCCAATTAGCGAGGCAGTGGGCGATTGTTACTCTTAACGATCGATTGTGAATTGAAACAACATTTCAATTCTCCCTTTGATTAGTGTTTGCTAATCTTCAAGGCTTCCACAAACCATGAGTGACACCTAGCAGCATATCATGGTTACCCAAGCTAAGTAGAAGTGGTTGGAGAACCTATCCAGTTACAACTACAATGCAATACGGTCATTCTCTAATACAATACTCTTAATCACATTGTTTGAGTGATAGTTTGTTTCATGTCTACTATCCAATGTGATACTTCTCCATATGATTCTGTTGAATATGATTTGGAACAAACTTCCTAAGTCATATTCATATGCTTTGGCCAAAGACTCTCGAATCATATCTTAGAATATTCTCCTTCCACCATGGAAGGTTAGAGATCCCTTGTTGTGCATTCATATGCCTACATGACTAGATAGCTTGATCCCAACAGTGTCGTGGACACTCCAATGGAATGCCATTTAACATGATCAAAGACCAAGGACCTAACCATTAGACATCTATGATGCCTCAGGTCAAAGGACTACTTTGCATATTGCAACTATCGAGTTCTTACATGACATGTATGTTTGAACTCTCTTTTGATCGTTGTTCAGTGTACTCGATTACTCTTTCGAGCACCTATGTGTTTGTCTTAGTGTCCAACACTAAATGACTTGAGACTTGCCATACTCGCGCTTGAGTCGACATAACACATACTAACCTTAGCGGATTGTCAATGCCCAATTGGCAATCCTATGGCTAGGAACGTTTTAGGAATGAACATAAGAGAAAGGTCTCGTTAATCTAACTTACTTAAATCACTTATCTCTTAGATCAAATACATTCCTTGGATTCCCTTATTGCTTAAACACAAGATACAATAAATAGTGATTAACAATAAGCTTTGCCCTTCATTAAACATATAAAAGTTTAATACAATAAGTATTCCAAAAGCTATTACATCAAATGAGTGGCTTTGTGGGCATACTTCCAACAGTTTTCAAGTGATTTCGAAGTAGTTCTTACCTGTAAATGGTATGGATGCGTTCGTCTGAGCTTCATGAACACAATGGTGTCATTTTCCACTTCGATCCATCACGTTCGCAAAGGTCTTGGTTGACGTCCGTACATAGAAGGAAGAGAGAGTGAACCGAGAGAGAAGAGAGGGTGTGGGAGAGAGAAGAGAGAGCGTGTGTGTGTGTTGCCTAGGATTGGTTAACCACCAAAAATACCATAACTTAATCCTAATTGGTTCTAAACAATTAGGATTTAAGAATATTGACCCAAAACCATACTTAAACCACATTACACAACTAACGTCCAAGGGTATTTTCGTCAATTCACGTCGTCGATAAATATATATTTGGGACGGGCTGTGACAGTACGACTTTGAGAGAATCTCCTTAATATTTTTCTTATTTTATACCATCTTGAATAGTTTTCTCAGAGAGAATTAATCTCTTTCTTCATTTTTGTTATTTCTTGGAATTAATCTCACACATGGTGTTTTGTTTGTAAGTTCATTAGGGTTTTCCAAAACCAAAATATCTGCTGTGTGCTTTGAATTTTGGGTAAAAAAGGCATACTTTATGTGTCATAATTAACGTTATCGATGCTTGTTTTATGCCTGGATGATGAGTACTTGAAGTTGAAGACCTGCATGTACCATAGTGCCAGATATTTTCTGTTCACAGTTGAACCGAAACATTATGATGTAATCAATTTAGCAATTTGAGGAATTACAGTGATAAAGATTGAGCTTTGATTGACCTCTCAATTCACCTATACAACCCTAATTGCTAGGATTAAAGTACATTAGTCTTTCTGTACGCGCTCATGTGTTACAACCCGTCTTTTAAAAATAATGTATTTTATTTCCGAGACATGTGAAATGACTATTTTGCCCCTAAGTGGGTGTCTTGAGTAGTTCTTGAGCCTTGACTTGAAATCCAATTTCTTATACTTAATTATGCTTTCCTAACTATATTCATGTACATGAATGTGAAATTGAAAACGAAATTTGAATCGAAGCCTCGAGGGCTTAATTGTAATAATCTAAATCAGGGAGGGGTAGTTTTGTAATTTTACTTAAAAGTTTAAATGGGATTAACCCACCTCATCTCTCTTTTCCCACACTTATGCAAACCCTCCCTGTCTTTAACTCTTTTCACTCTCTCCCTCTCTCTCTAGCTTTGAGAGCTCTCCTGCTCCCTTCACTTCAAAACTTTGTGAAATCAACCACAAAACTTATTAGTGTTCTAAAAATCAGCCTAGGTGGTAGGCGATGGAGTGCCCCCGCAATTTAGGCCAAATCATCAGGGTAAATCAGGTAAGAGTTAGGCACCCGCCTAGACACTCTCTAGGCGGTCTAAGCGGCTGGGCGTGGTCTAGGCGGCCTGAGTGGTGGCCTGGGCGCTGACCATGCGGTAGTTTTTTTTTTACTTTTTTATTTTTTTTGTTTTTTTATTTTTTTTATTTTTTTTGTTGTAGGTGCATAATATCTTTCGTTTTCACTTGCCATCGTATCTTTAGCAGAACATGAATGATCTAAAGAGAAGAGGAAGGACGGGAGAGAGTACAGTTCAGATTGCAAATCTGCACTCCATCGAAGAAGGAGGAAAGTTACTGAGCAAAATAGAAGAAGAAAATAAAGTAGACGAAGCATAAATGAGAAAGGAGGAAGAGGATACAAAAAAGAAACCCCAAATAAAAGCTTTCTGCTTTCTAATGCGTCAAATGCTTTGGTGTGTGTACTGACTCTTATCATTAAATGCTAGTGTTGATTTGTAATTTTTTTACACCATCGTATGTCTAATATAAGGGATCAAGATCCTCTCCTGAGCAAAGGGTGAGGATCCTCTTGACCAAGCTCATCAGGCCGTTGAAATTTTATCCAACGGCTACAAACAGGGGATCCCTCTAAAAGTTATAATAATTGTAGCTGTTGGATAAAATTTTAACGGTCTGATGGACTTGGTCAGAAGGATCCTCACCCTTTGCTCAGGAGAGGATCCTGATCATTTGGAGTCTCAATTTAGGACCTTGGGTTATGTGAGAGAAGTGGGATGAATCTTTGATGTGGCTCCACGATTTGGAACCTTGGATGATGTGAGGGGAAAAGGATTCGGAGATGATCATTTTCCAAGGATCTTGAGAATCTCGTGATCGTGGCTATTCATCATACATTATACGGTCAATTTTCGTTAAATACTATTTATATTTAATTTTAAATTTTAAATTTCAAATGATTTCTAACCGTACGATGTACGATGAATGACCATAATAACAAGATCCCCAAAATCTCCAGAAAAAGAATTCGACGAAATTCCTTTTCCGATGTGAGGGAGGGAGGTGGTTGGGTCACCATGTGTTTTAAAGAAAGTGTCAAACACTCATTTCATTCAAAATATCTTATATTATTATTTTATTATTAAAAATTAAATTGTTTTATTTGGGAAATCCTAAATAAAGAGGGGGATTTTTTGAGGGATTAGAATTCTCTCCCCTCATTTTTCCATCCCCTTCCATCATCTCCTCTCACATTCTCTTATTTTGTCTTTCTTTTGCTATAAAAAATTAATATAAGATATTAACGTGGCTTAATCGTGACCGTTCAAATAGAAGGGGAGGGAAGGGGAGGGAAAAAAAAAAGGGGAGAGAATCCTACTCCTTTTTTGAGACCTTGAAACTTGAAAGTTTCTCTCTTTTAAAGATCAGGCCATTCCATGTACTTAAAACTCTAATGTCATACATTCTATTCTTTTGTATAAAAAAGAAAAAACATATTTTTCATGTTTTCTTTTATATATATTATATAGTAAATTTAATTAACTTATATATTATATAATAAAAAAATTTAAATCCGCCTAACCCACTCAGGCGTTATGTCCGATTCCACCACCTAGCGTCTTTTAGAACCTTGAAACTTATGCATTTCAGATCTCTAGGACATGAAGAACCCAACCATGCCCTTGCATGTGTCATCGGAGCACCGTGAGGTGCTCTGTAATTAAAGTCGAGGCCTCGAGCCCTATTCTTGAAATCCAGGTAAGATTTCTCACTTCTTGTGTTTAATCTTGTTTGGTATTGAGTTGGGTTTGGTTTTGTGATAACATTTGAGGGTTTTAACCTCTGTAAATTATTTGTGCATGCATGCCTAACTCGGACGACAAACTCCGATAAATTGAGTTCAAAGCTTGTGAAGGTTACTTTCCTTATGGTTTCTAGTCATGTGAATCTGGGAAAGTAATGTGGGCTGTTGTTGATAATTGCAAGTGTACAATATCGTCCTAGTAATATAGTGATAAGTAGAGTGTCATTCAAACAAGGATTGGATTAACCTAAATTTACTATTGAGATTGACTTCAAACTAAACTTAAATAAAAGAAGGATTACAATGACAACTTCAAATATGCAAAGAAACAAAACGAAAGTAAAAATAATAATTGATCAAACACGAAGTAAAAGTGAATGAATTATGCAAGATTAATATATGGAAGCACTAGGACATCAGGTTTCTCATTCTTAATCCCATCTAATCCCGTTATTCATATTAACATCAAATTATTCCCATGTTGCTAGCAATTATCCCTTGATTCGTCAATATTTTCTGTCAAAATATACTAACCGTGTTTCTAACTATCTACCCATGCTATGTCTAGCCACAAATATAGATAACCGAAACCCTTTACACTCAACGGATAATCACACGATACTACACAAATCATAACCAATATGTCTACTCAATTATGTAATTCATGGTAATTGTTATGAGAAGAAATCTACTAAACTCAACCTGCTAATCACAATTTAGTTCTTCACACAAATAATGGCCAGTTATTTGATAACGACAAAGCACAATAACAATTACTCAACATGGAAAATAACTAAGATTAATATATAATAATGAGAATTATACGTTCATGTAAAAGTATACCCTAGTCGTAGCAAAAGGACTTAGATCATGATCAAACTAATAACAAACATGAATGAATTTGATGACATAAAGAAACCCAAAACTCCAATTCTGTATTCGTGTGTGATAAGCCCTGGGAATCTGCAACCTTTTGTGAAGTTGTCCAATTCGAAGTTTGTGAGTGTGCATGATATCTCCCCTTTTCCTCTCCTCCTCTCTTGCCGTGCCGGGCTCCTCCCTTTTATATGTGCCCTCTTTCTTTTCTTTTCTTTAAAAATCCCTTTGCTCTTCACGTTCCTTTTGGACTCTCAAAACCCAACTTCTTTTGGGAATAACATCCCCGCATGCTTTGCACCGCCTAATTAAATTGGGCTTCTTTTAATGATCCAAATTTCTATATGGTGTACTATTCCATTCTTCGCTTCAGCCCATCCTACTCGATAATTTTTCGTGTTTCTCTAGT
Organism: Malus domestica; assembly: GCF_042453785.1. Lineage (NCBI taxonomy): Eukaryota > Viridiplantae > Streptophyta > Magnoliopsida > Rosales > Rosaceae > Malus > Malus domestica. The sequence goes on from NC_091670.1 coordinate 17,711,400, forward strand.
TTAAGCTTTCAATTCCTTGCTTTATCCACAAATCATTTTTTCTACAAAAACTCACACAAGACACATTAAACTCACCAATTTAATATAAAATTATAACTAAATCATAAGTGTAAGAGGTATAAAACCTGAATATAAAATCAACCTAACATGGGCTATTTGAAGTCCAAATCTTGAATTCTTACTTGTGCATGCACTCTATTCTTGTTGTCCAAAATCCAGCGAGTGCGTTCGAAGGAAATCTGTCAAATTCGAGGTAGATTCGACCCCCATTGCACCTAAAACTGCTTTGGGTAAGTCTCTGAGGGGGCGTTTGTTGCACCGGACTGTCTCGGACTGGACTAGCTGCAGGGACTAAGTTGGACTGGCTTAGACTAGACTAAGCTGGACTAACTTAGTGAAGCGTTTGGTGCTGTGTCGGATTAAAAAGCAGGACTCATATATTATATTATTAAATTTTATATTTACAATATTTTATCATTAATTTAATTTATATATATTAATATTTTATTATTAAATAATCATTTTCCTTTCTAGAACCATTATTTTGGTCAAGTTTTAATCATCTTCTTCTCTCATGTTTTCGTCCGCACACTGCATCCTTTTCCATCCAAATCCCTCTCTCTCTTCCCTCTGCCTTTTTTCCGTCCAAATCTCTCTCTCTCTCTCTCTCTCTTCCCTCTGCCTCTATTCCGTCCAAATCCCTCTCTTTCTTCCCTCTGCCTCTTTTCCTCTCTTCCTCTTCACTGCAAATCTCTCTCTGCCTCTTCTATTCCTCTCACAAAATCCCCTGCAAATCTTAAAATCAAACCAAAGAGCAAGAACGAAAATGAAAATTTAGGAGTTGGCGGCGGGATGCATGCATGAGTGGCTTGAAGGTGGGAGATAGGGTTGAATCTGCTTTCGATTTCTGAGTTTTCTGGGTTTTTGGCTTTTTTGGGTTTTCTGGGTCTCTGACTTGGAGATCTTATGGACAGATGAGAGGGAGGTGGGGAGAAAGACAGTGGGAGGGCAAGTTCTCAGGTGTGGGGTGAGGCAAAGTGAGGGGAAGCAGGGAAACGGGACTAGCAATCCCCTCATTTTCGGGGGCTCTCGCTAAGCCCAGCTAACGAAGGATTTAGTCGGCACGAGTCCGACTTAATCCCACTAAACTCAATCCCGGCTTGCACCAAACATGGGTTATTAGTCCTAGCTAGTCCAGTCCTAGCTAAGGAGGTCAAACAAACGAGGCCTGAGCTTCTTAGTTGTAGTTTGGAAGTTAAATTCATGGAATTTAGGACTGAATTCATGCTCTACAACCCTAAGGAATTTTTTGCATATTTCCAATGTGGTTCCAGCGCCGACGATCGGCAGCATACAATGGTCACCGTTAGGATTAACGGTGATGTCAGCAATTTAGTTAGACTTAACGAATCTAGCGATATAAAAGGTATATTATGTTAACTCTCTATACTCTCACCATCGACCAGCGCGCGGCATCAACAACAGTAAGCAAGGTTCTAAAAAACGCTAAGTGCTAGTCGGGCGGTGGGTTGAGGCCTAGCACCTAGGCGGCTAGGTGGAATCTAGGCGGGCGTCTAGACGGACTAGGCGGATTTAAGTAAATATATTGTATTTCATGTAAATAAGTGTTTGTTTATTTTTAAAATATATATAATTTCATCATAAATTAGAAAATAGAATGACATATATATTATGAAGTATTTGAACATAATAAAAATATGGGGAGCAAACATATAATGTGTGTTTATTTAAGTGTTAAATAAGTTTCTTATTGGCATGTTTAAAAACTAGTAAAGGTTGTTGAAATATAGTTAAAGTTTTGATCTCTATATATAAATCTTCCAAATAATTACACAATATATTATTTAATAGTGGAGTGGGTAATTGTTTTTATTATAATTTATAACTTATAAGCCCAAGTAGTAATTACATAATATATTATTTAATAGTGAAGTGGGTAATTGTTTTTATTATAGTTTATAACTTGTGGAAATCAATCAGATAAGATAAGGGGGGTTGGTAGTGGAAATCAATCAGATAAGGGGACATTGGTTTTGACGCATTGGAAATCGGGAGGCTTTTCTCGTTTCCTCTTCCAGTCTTCCTCCACTTCTTCTTCTTTGATTGCTCCGCCTATTTCTTCATCGTCTTCTCTGCCTAATTCCCCATCTTCTTGCCCTGCAAAATTTCCCAAAACCTAGTCTAGCGCAGCAAATATCCTCGAAAACGTTACCGGCTCCGGCCAAGAAATCCGAAGAGTCCAGGTCAAATTTTTCATTTTTTTTAGCAATTGCACTGTTTTTCCTTCTACTGGTCTCTCTCTCGCTTTCTCTTCCCTCATGCCCTCTCGCTCTCTCTCGCTCTTTGTCTTTCAGATTTTATGTTGTCGCCCTCTTCTTCTACGCTGTGTAGTGAAACATCGACTTGTAATTTTTTGACAGAACCCCCAAGTCCGCCGCCAAGACCGCCTAGCCCGCCTAGTCGACCACCTAGACACTGCCTAATACCCTTGCTGATTTATTGAACGTTTTTGAAAAAATCGCAGCGGCAGTCCGAAGCCCAGCGCCTAGGCAGCCGCCTTGACCGCGTTTTAGAACACTAACTGTAAGTGAGACATCTAGTTGTCGAACCATGGCGATGCGTTTGCCAACTATGGTGACCATACGGCGGCGAGTCTTTCCCAGTGCGTGACGGCGCATGGCATCACCAGGGCGGCAAATGGCGGCGCGTGCAGGGCCTGAAACCTAACCTTAGGTTTTTCGGTGTTCGAAATTATGTGGCACCCTCTGTTTGTGCTAATTCGATGTCTAAATAATACTCAAAAAGCCTAACAAGGAAGGGTCCTCTACTTAACTGTGAGTGGATCCCTTCAAACTGAATGTTTTTAAATTATTAATAGGAGAAATTAGGTTCTCATCCTTCTTTTTTGCTATTTCATTGATTAAAATCCTATTCTTTTTCAATTTTTTATCAAGGTCCTTGGGTATTAATAACATCATTAATTATTTCAATAATAAAATGTTTTTTTTATTTCTAAATATATTCATTTAATGTTAAAAATGTTACAATTAATATATTTATATTTATGACTAAATTTTTTATCATATATTTTTAGTTTTAGTTTGTACCCATTTTTAATTTGTACCAATTTTCTTTTCAGTTTTAATTTGTATCCATATATTAATTTCCTTTTGTGCCCATATTTTTTAAAGTTTATTTGTATTTGTACCCATATATTTTTTTTATTTGTACTTTTTATTTTGCTTTACCCATGCTAATTATATGTACCCATTCATGTAAAACTTTTTAATCTTAAAATGTACTCATTCTTAAATATACTAATTTGTTAGATGTAAAATGTACCCTTTTTTTTTAATATAAAATCTATTCAATTTTTTTCTAATCCATTTTTAAACTTATATGGGTACATTCTTTTTTCTTTGATTTTAAAATGTATCCATGTCAAGTTTAATTGAAGAAATTTACTAATGTTATTAATCCCACAAATTATGTTTTTTTTTTATTTAAAATCTCATTTATATAAACAACTAAATTTTCTAATTTATAATTTAAAAAATATAGTAACATATATAGAAATAAATTATCACATTAATTTCAGGGACCTCGATCAAGAATTAAAAACCAACAAGGTTTCAATCAAATAATATTTATAACTAAGGACCGCATCTAAAGTCTCCCTCTATTCTATCGATATGATTTATGAGGCATGTCTTGATGATTATTCTAGGCACCGATCGTCATGACGCCTTGATGTGTTGTGTTAGGGAGTTGTAGGGCGAACTCAAGGTGAGTGGGCAGTTTTGTTTTCCGTATATACCTATATAAATGAGATTTTTCCCAGAAAATCAATTTAAGTGAAATGTGATATGAAATGCGTTATGAAATGCCATGCAAAATATATATCTATTTTATTTATGCATTAATAATTGCATACATGCATGATTGGTGATGCGGACGCACAGGTAAGTGTCAGGTAAGCTCATAAATTAAAATTATGAGACGGTTGAGTTGATGTGATTGAAAGCTCATAAACCTGCACTAGGGTGATTATGATTTAGCTGAGATGTGATTCAGGCTTGTAAATATATTTAGTCACCCCCGCACCATATGCTCACATTGGATCCAATTTAGGTGCCCAGTCTTGCCGTACAGACCACTCGTAGGTGGTTCCGACTCGTAGGTGACTAGCGATTTATCGCATAGCTATCAGGAGAGGAGAGTGTGAGCATAACTATATTACACCCAGTTCTGTCGTACAAACCATTTCAGTGGTTCCGACTCGTGTGCAGTGTAGTGCCGTACAGGTCACTTGTGTTGACTCTAGCTAGATTGATTGATGAGATTAATTATGAGCTATAGTTTCAGCTAGGCTGATCACTCGGTTGACATGTTATTATTTATGATGAACTTACTTCACTGATATACTTATATGATATGATGAAATATATTTTGACATGGCATATACTTTACATATCACTATTTCTGAGCTGGTTTTGAGATAAGTAATTATATTTTTATATTCCTAGGAAAGTTACAGGTTTTACGGAGAGGGGTTACCACATTTTGAAAAATGTTTTGTCTTTGAAAAGATTTGTTTTACTGACCTACTCAACTTTGTTTTTCACCCCTCCAGGTTCTAATTAGCTGAGTTTGGTGGCCACGAGGAATCCAACGGTGTCCTAACAGAATTCACCAAAGTAGGATTTACCTACAGGTGTTATATCTTAGTAATTGTCCTACTCGACTGCAAATGGTTACGTCACTCGCACGTGACGGCCAGCATGCGCTCCTTCGGGGCGGGGTGTGTCAGTACAAACACAAATAAAACTTTAAAAAATTGGGCACAAAAGGAAACTAATATATGGGTACAAATTAAAAATGAAAAGAAAATTTGTACAAATTAAAAAAGATTTGCAATTGAAAATAGGTACAAACTAAAAATAAAAATATATGATAAAAAATTTAGTCAGAAATATAAATATACTAATTGTAACATTTTTAACACTAAATGAATATATTTAAAAATAAAAATATTTTATTATTCAAATAATTAATGATGTTATTAATACCCAAGGACCTTGATCAAATATTGAAAATGAATAGGATTTTAATTAATGGAGTAACAAAAAGAAGAATGTGAACCTAATTTTCCCTAGAATATAACTTATATAAAACACATCACTACGTAGTTTGATCCGGAAGATCTCCAACTCAGATTTCCGATCTGAAACTTCCAGAGATATACAATATACCTCTAGGACAACATCCTAAAATTTCATTACCATCCAACGGTCGGATCTCCGTAAATTGCCAAAACCAAGTGACGGTTAACATTTTATCTTATGAACTTACAACTCCAATTCCGAAAGATCCGTAAATCGGATTCCTAATCCATAAGTTCCTATAATCCTCATATATTACATATTAAAATGTATCAAAGTTTGGTGACGATCCAATGGTCTGATCGTCAATTCATATTTTGGCCTAACCACGCATCGTAACGAATTTAGGTTCGAATGATCATCATACGTCATTCATTCACCAAAACTGAAATTAGAGCATGAATTATGGCCTAAAAATAGCTTTGGCGGCTCACTGGCCACGCGTCGCCATGGGTGGCGGTCGAACGTCCTGGATCGCCAGAAAATCCAACTATTTCCAAAAATTATCAAAATTTACAAAAATAAAGATCTCAATGAGTAGAGTAAACTTTATACCTGTGGCCAAGGCCAATTTGGCCTGGAAAGGCTCCAATTTCATCAAACCCGTGAAGAACCCTAGAAATGGGTGTTTTCAATTCGACCTCCAAAACCACTCTGATGCTCCAACTAATGCTTGGGCTTTATTCCAGGTCCTAAGTGAATGCTAATGGTGTTAGTAATTGAAAGAAAACGTTTCAAGATTTGAAGAATTTCTACGCTAAGACACCGCAGACACTGTACGGTTTCATCCAATTTCAAGGCCAAATTCTTTGATTTTTGGGGTGTAATAGGAAGAGGGAAGATCATAGAGGGTTTTCCAAGTGATGGTTTGAAGTAACTCACTGGAAAAATGAAGAAATTTCGACGGAACCAGGTGGAAAACCCACCGGGTTGCGCGGGTCGCGGGTTGAAAACCCATTTCTGTTCTTCTTCCTCCGCTTCTTGCTCTCTCTCCTTTCCTCCTTTCCCTTTCTCTGATTGGCCAGAAACTTCTCTCTCTTCTCTCTATTCACCCAGCTTCTCTCTCGAAACTCCCTCGGAGCTGTCTTCTTCCTTCTGATTGGGCAGTTTTGCCCAATCCTCTTTCTTCTTTTCTCCACCAGCCACGCACACACACACACACACACACACAAAACCTTCCTTCATCTTTTTATTTTTATTTTCTTTCCCTTACATTCGAGCCATCCATTTCAGATTTCCTTTAATCTGGGCCATCCAAATGGCACACCAAATTTTTATAATAAAAATCATAAAATGCCCAAACTTCAAACTTTAAAATCTTTTTCGTTATAACTCCAAATCATGAACCGTCTGCATCCACGCTTCCGTAGCGACGAGTACTACAAGGATATGTCAAGAAAACAAATCTTAGATGGCACAACACAACAATTAACCTTGAATAATGCGCTTGCCTCAAAGGGCATTTTTGTAAAATCCTTTATTAAAACTTTAAAAACTCTTAAAATCAGGGACGGGCTGTCACAATCTACCCACCTTAAAAAAATTTCGTCCTCGAAATTTACACAATCTTTACAATCCATCAATATCCATAAAACAACTTGAAACACATCTCTCTCATTCAATCTTTTGTCTCCCAAGTAGCTTCTTTTGCTGAATGATTCCTCCATAAAACTTTCACTAAACGCACGATCTTAATCCTCAGAACCTTATCCTTCCAATCCAAGAGAGTCACTGGTTCCTCATCATAAATCAAATCCGGATTAACTTCCAAAGATTAAGGAGGAATCATATGTGAAGGATATGAAACATAATGTCGAAGCATGGAAACATAGAACACATTATGCACTTTCGACAACTCTGGAGGCAACTCAAACCTGTAAGCAACTTCATCGACTCTCTCGGTGATCACATAAGGTCCGATGTATCTAGGACTTAACTTACCTTTCTTCCTGAACCAAACCCCACCTTTCCAAGGTTAAAGCTTCAGAAATACTCAATCACCTACATTATTCACCCGATCAGTGGCATGTCTATCGGCAAGGCTCTTCTATCAATCCTGGGCCACTTTCATAATAGCTTTAATCACTTGAACATTCTGAGTAGTCTCCTATACTATCTCAGGGCCCACTAATGTCTTTCACCAACTTTAGACCAACACAAAGGTATATGACAAGCTTTCCCTTAAAGTGTCTCAAATGGTGCCATCCTGGTGCTAGAATGATAGCTGTTAATATAGGCAAACTCCATCAAATCCAACTTAGCTTGTCAATCATCACCAAACTGACGTACCGAAGCTCTCAGCGTGTCCTCTAAAGTCTGAATGGTTCTATCTAACTGACCATCTGTTTGAGGATGATAAGTTGTGCTGGCTTAGTAAGTCGATCAACAATTACCCAAACGCCATCACACCCGTTTCGTGTACGAGGAAACTTGTACACAAAATCCATAGTGATATTTTTCCATTTCCACTATGGAACGGAAAGTGGCTGCATCAATCCAAAAAGGCTTCTTTCTTTCTGCTTTGATTTGCAGACGACTGATACACCTATTCACAAATTCAACAATTTCCATTTTCATATCTGGCCAATAATAAAAAAAAATGGTCGAATGGTATGATACATTTTAGTACCTCCGGGATGCATTGCATAAGTTGAACAGTATGCTTCGTCCAAAATTTACTTTCTTTAATTCCATATCATTAAGTACATACATCTTGTTCTCTTGCATAAGCATGCTATCTGATTCTCTAACCCTGAGGTCTTTCTTTTTCCCGTCGTTCCTTGCCTCAATTAATTCTTGGGTCTCTTTATCATCCATCTAAGTTTCAAGCACACGACCCGCTAAAATTTGGCATAACTTGAAAATTAACAAGTAAGGCTTATTCTTTATCTTCCACTCCTAACTTCACTCCAGTGAACCATAAATCATCAAGAAGAAGACCATAACAATCATAACTGGCATGAAGTCTAGCTGAAGTCTTCCTACTAAGTGCATCAGCTACCATAGTTGCACGATCAAGATGATACTCAATCATGCGATCCTAATCTTTTAGCAACTCAATCCACCTTCGTTGATGAAGATTAAGATCTCTCTGAGTAAACAGATACTGGAGACTCTTATGATCCGTAAAAATCTTGCACTTTTCTCCCCATAAAGACAATGTCTCCAAATCTTCAAAGCAAAGATAATAGCTGCTAATTCCAAATCATGAGTAGGGTAATTCATCTCATGAGGTTTCAATTGTGGTGAAGTGTATCAATCACCCTACCATGTTGCATCAACACACATCCTAAACCATTCAAGGATGCATCACTGTAGACCTGATAATTACTGCTATCATATGGGAGTGCTAAAACAGGTGTATGAGTGAGATAATACTTCAGTTGCTGAAAGTTTGCTCATAATTTTCATCCCACTCAAACCTAACTCTTTTACAAACGTCTATAGTAGTCTGCTAGACCAAGAAAACTTAGTACCTCAGTGACGGTTCGAGGTTGTTCCCAATTCTCCCCAGCTGTCACTTTTTTAGGATCTACTTGAATACCTTGTGTAAATATCACATGTTCCAAAAATGCCACTTGATTTAACCAAAATTGGCATCTGCTAAACTTAGCATACAATCGATGTTCCCTCAATCTTTGGAACACCAACCTAAGATGTCTAGCATGCTCTGTTCTAGTCTTAGAGTACGCCAAAATATTGTCAAAGAAAACACTAACCAACCTGTCTAGATATTGCTGGAATACTTGATTCATCAAACTTATAAAAGCAGCAGGCGTATTCGTCAATCCGACTGGCATTACCAAAAACTCGTAATGACCATAACGAGTCCTGAAAGCAATCTTAGGGACATCCACACTGATGATCTTTAACGGTTAATAACCAGACCTTAAATCAATCTTCGAAAATACACCAGCACTTCTAAGCTGGTCAAAAAGTTCATCAATGCATGGCAATGGTAAAACATATAGAATCCATACCTGGAATTAAGTCAATAGTGAATTCCACATCTCTGTCTGGCAGTAATCCAGGTAAATCATCCGGAAACATATATGGAAAAATGCTTAACCACTCGTACGTCCCTTACACTACTAGGAGTACGATCCTGCAACACCACATGAGCTATGTATCCCTGACAGCCTTTCGATAACAACCTTTTTGCTCTCACAGCAGAAATAACGGCATGCCTCACTCCACTTTGCTCACCCATAAAAGTAACCTCTGGTAATCCAAGATGATGGAAAGTAACTGATTTCTCGTAGCAATCTATATTGGCACGTTCATAATGCAACCAATCTGTGCCTAGAGTAACATCGACATCCACCATCACTGGACACCCTGAATAAGCACAATACTAGCATAGAATGAACTACCTATTTACTTGCTTAACGAATCCAACGAATATGTTATTAATATTACGGTTTGCAGCCTGCAATACTGATAACTCACTGTTGTCTCGATAAGTAAGTAACAATTTCCGAGGGTACAATATTACCATCTTGCCCCTCATGGGGAAGTACATATACACTCCTCGATCATGCTCATTCACTACTTTCTTTGGCAACATCGTCAATAACATAAAATTTCTACATCACAATCAATTAAAACTCTAGCAAAGTGACCAAGAATGTTTAACATGCCCATGATCAAGCTCGAAAGATTCTAAGTATCTTGCAGTTCTATGTCCCATTTGTCCACATGTAAAGCATATTCTGCTTTCTCGCCTACATTCTCCAAAGTGTATGCTATTGCATTTACGGCACAAAGGTACATTTCCTCTACTAGAGTCACCTCGCCTCTGTAATCTAGGATCTCCAGTAAATCTACCACCTTGCATCTGATCAATGGTACTAAAACCTTTGCTGGAAGAACTAGAATTAACTCCACTTCTTTTGAAGCTCAAAGTCTTGCTAGGTTCTTGAGACACATGACCTTTACCTTGGTCATCTTTCCTTTGATTCTCATTATTTTCCTTGTCTCAAATTGTAAACTTTTGTTTCTTATCGTTCATATATGCCGGAGGAATAAACCCACCCCCTTTTTTTTTAACAACTCTTTAAACAATTCTCAATCAGCTGTTTCTTCCTGTGATATCGTATAAGACTCCTGTCTCCACCAGGATGTAATTTCGATACACGGAAACCAGGTAGTCGTCTCGACTTACCTTTCAAAAGAAAGATTCCTTTGACTTTGTATAAACTAAAACGTCTTTTCCAAATGATTAAGCTAATGCTCTACTCCCTTAAGTCCTTCATTTTCCATTTAATGATTCAGCTTCAATTTATACACAGTCTTAAGAGGAATCCTTTGGGTAATAGACAGAATCACATTAGCAAAAGCTTCCCTTAACTGAGCTATATCAGGTAAATTAAGCTCATCTGAATGATGTGGCTCTCTACGAGGCGGTATAGTTCTGACAAAAGACATTAGGAAATTCTCAAGATATACAGGACTGCAACCTAGGCTCTGATACCAACTGACACACCCCGCCTCGAATGAGGGAGTGTTGACCATCACGTGTGAGTGACGTAACCATTTGCATAGTGTGGAAGTTAAAAAGATAAATAGAATTACGAATAAGAAACACTAGCAATACTAGCTAAGAAATGATGCTAGTGCGAAACTCAGTGTATAAATACACATTTAGAGTAAAAAGAACGTCTAGTTGCAGTCGAGTAGGACAGTTACTAAGATATAACACTCGTAGGTAAATCCTACTTTGGTGAATTCTGTCAGGACACCGTTGGATTCCTCGTGGCCACCAAACTCAGCTAATTAGAACCTGGAAGGGTGAAAAACAAAGTTGAGTGGGTCAGTAAAACAAATCTTTTCAAAGACAAAACATTTCTCAAAATATGGTAACCCCTCTCCGTAAAACCTGTAACTTTCCCAGGAATATAAAAATATAATTACTTATCTCAAAACCAGCTCAGAAATAGTGATATGTAAAGTATATGCCATGTCAAAATATATTTCATCATATCATATAAGTATCAGTGAAGTAAGTTCATCATAAATAATAACATGTCAACGGAGTGATCAGCCCGGCTGAAATTATAGCTCATAATTAATCTCATCAATCAATCTAGCCGGAGTCACCACAAGTGACCTGTACGACACTACACTGCACACGAGTCGGAACCACTGAAATGGTATGTACGACAGAACTGGGTGTAATATAGATATGCTCAAACTATCCTCTCCTGATAGCTATGCGATAAATCGCTAGTCACCTACGAGTCGGAACCACCTACGAGTGGTCTGTACGACAAGACTGGGCACCTAAATAGGATCCAATGTGAGCATATGGTGTGGGGGTGACTAAATATATTTACAGGCCTGAATCACATCTCTGCTAAATCATAACACCTTAGTGCATGTTTATGAGCTTTCAATCACATCAACTCAACAGTCTCATAATTTTAATTTATGAACTTACCTGGCACTTACCTGTGCGTCCGCATCACCAATCATGCATGTATGCAATTATTAATGCATAAATAAAATAGATATATATTTTGCATAGCATTTCATAACGCATTTCATATCACATTTCACTTAAATTGATTTTCTGGGGAAAATCTCATTTATATAGGTATATACGGAAAACAAAACTGCCCACTCACCTGGAGTTCGCCCTACAACTCCCTAGCACAACACATCAAGGCGTCATGATGATCGGTGCCTAGAATAATCATCAAGACATGCCTCACAAATCATATCGATAGAATATAACTTATATAAAACACGTCACTACGTAGTTTGATCCGGAAGATCTGCAACTCAGATTTCCGATTTGAAACTTCCAGAGATCTACAATATACCTCTAGGACAACATCCTAAAATTTCATTACCATCCAACGGTCACATCTCCGTCAATTACCAAAACCAAGTGACGGTTAACATTCTATCTTATGAACTTACAACTCCAATTCCGAAAGATCCGTAAATCGGATTCCTGATCCGTAAGTTCCTATAATCTTTAAATATTACGTATTACAATGTATCAAAGTTTGGTGACGATCCAACGGTCTGATCATCAATTCATATTTTGGCCTAACCACGCATCGTAACGAATTTAGGTTCTAATGATCATCATACGTTATTCATTCACCAAAACTGAAATTAGAGCATGAATTATGGCCTAAAATAGCTTTGCCAGCTCATTGGCCACGCGCTGCCGTGGGTGGCGGTCGGCCGCCCCGGCTCGTCGGAAAATCCAACTATTTCCAAAAATTACCAAAATTTACAGAAATGAAGATCTCAATGAGCAGAGTAAACTTTATACCTATGGCCAAGGCCAATTTGGCCTGGAAAGGCTCCAATTTCATCAAACCCGTGAAGAACCCTAGAAATGGGTGTTTTCAATTCGACCTCCAAAACCACTCCGATGCTCTAACTAATGCTTGGGCTTTGTTCTAGGTCCTAAGTGAATGCTAATGGTGTTAGTAATTGAAAGAAAACGTTTCAAGATTTGAAGAATTTGTACACTAAGCCACCACACACACCGTACGGTTTCATCCAATTTCAAGGCCAAATTATTTGATTTTTGGGGTGTAATAGGAAGAGGGAAGATCATAAAGGGTTTTCCAAGTGATGGTTTGAAGTAACTCACTGGAAAAATGAAGAAATTTCGACGGAAACGAGTGGAAAACCCACCGGGTCGTGCGGGTCGCAGGTTGAAAACCCATTTCTATTCTTCTTCCTCCGCTTCTCGCCCTCTCTCCTTTCCTCCTTTCCCCTTCTCTGATTGGCTAGGAACTTCCCTCTCTTCTCCCTATTCGCCCAGCTTCTCTCCCGAAACTCTCCCGGAGTTGTCTTCTTCTTCCTTCTGGTTGGGCAGTTTTGCCCAATCCTCTTTCTTCTTTTCTCCACCAGTCACGCACACACACACAAACACACACACACACACACACACACACACACACACACACACAAAACCTTCCTTCATTTTTTTATTTTTATTTTCTTTCCCTTACATTCGATCCATCTATTTCGGATTTCCTTTAATTTGGGCCATCCAAATGGCACACCAAATTTTTATAATAAAATTCATAAAATGCCCAAATTCAAACTTTAAAATCTTTTTCTTTATAACTCCAAATCACGAACCGTCTACGTCCACGCTTCCATAGCGACGAGTACTACGAGAATATGTCAAGAAAACAAATCTTAGATGGCACGACACAACGATTAACCTCGAATAATGTGCGTGCCTCAAAGGGCATTTTTGTAAAATCCTTTATTAAAACTTTAAAAACTCTTAAAATCAGGGATGGGCTGTCACATGTACCCATATGTATACCGTCACATGACATTGTATATTTAATCAATGTTAGAAAAATTACATATGGTATATTTATGTTTTATGCCTAAACTTTGTATCATATATTTATATTTTTAGTTAGTACCCACTTTTAATTTGCAACATTTTTTTTAAATTTGTAGTATTTTCTTTTTAGTTTTATTTTGTACCCATGTATTAATTTCTTTTAGCACCTATATTTTTTTAAAATTCATTTGTACTCATAATTTTTTAATCTTTTATCTGTACCCTAATTTATTTATAATGTACCCATTCTTCTTTATTAATGTACCACTTTGTTATATGTGAAATGTACCTTTTTTTTTTTAAAATGTACCAATTTTTTTTAACACTATGGATACTTTCTTTTGCCATTTATTATTTCTTATTTTTACATAGTTTTTATCCATTTATTAAATCAAAATGTTTGAATTTTTTTTATTGTAACCATTTCTAATAGTATTATAATGAGGGATTATAAATTTATAGGATTATAAATCTCATAAAATATCAACAATTAATGTCAAAACTATAAAAATAAAAATATTAATAGTAATATAATGAGGTGTACAAAGTCAAGGGACTTTGATCAAACTTTGAATGCTATTAAGGTTTTAATCAAAGAATGTCAAGGATTAGGGACCGCATTCAAAGTATCCCTAAAATATATGAAAGGGTTTATCCGTTTAAGTTTTATTAGTGCTACAAGCTCTCATTTAATTAATTAGTGCCACAAGGTTGTTTTTCAGAAGTATATATATACAATATATGTTAGAATTATTATGTCCCACATCGGGCAGAAGGCTTGAGAACAAGTCATTTATATAAAATTATCCCACTTTAACTAACACCGAGACCTTTTGTATTAAAACCCCACACCTGACGGATTGAGCAAGTGGTCAAGTGGGGACAATATTGGTGTTGTTGGAGTGGGCCCATGGCCCGTTTACCTGAAATTTAAGAATATATGCCCAAAAACATAGGCAAAAGTTTCATAACAATGTTGTGTAGATGCCCCAATTGGCAACATATGCTAGACTGGGAATCTAATAATAGTAAAATGACAACAGAAATCCATGGACTTTGTTAGTTCCATCACTTTACTGCGCCAAAAAGTTCATGTTTTCGGAACATCTATAGTGAAGCAAATTCACCCAAAAAATAATAATGGTGATTAACAACCGCTGCAAGCTACTTTCCAATTCATATCTTTGGAAAACTATTCTCATCGAGACAATTTGACTCTTTTAAAGGCAATTTAGGCAGGTCGAATGTATTACAAAAAGCAGATTGTCACCTTGGTGGGGTTAATACCTTTTTCACATACAAATAACGGAAAGAAAATTGTAGCAATAATCCCTTAAACTTTAATCATGAAGCAATGATCCCTCAACTAAAAATTCATGACCATTGGTCTTTTAACTCATCAACACGTTAGCTATGATCCATTTCGTCAACTCAATCAGAATTCCATCAAAATGTGTCATATTAGAAGGATCATCGCTACAATTAGGTTAAAGTTGAGTGGCCATTGCTACAATTTTTCTGATTTTGTTTTCCATACTTGCCCTTTGATTAAGCACATGACTCATTTTGATGAAAGTTCTAACGAAGTTGACGAAAATGACCATAGTTGCATGTTTTGAAGAATTAAGAGACCAATGGTCATGGATTTTTAGTTGAGGGATCACTACTCCAATTAAGTTAAAGTTGAGGAACCATTACTACAATTTCCTCAATAACCAATAACACTGATTGGATGTGATACAATTCTACTGGAAAGAAAATTAAAGAAGCAATGACAACTTATTTATATAGTTTATACACACACACATGAGCAGTTGAGCAGTTTTTTAGTAGAGATCAATATTGTTTTTTTTTCTCATAAAAGTACGATATTTCATTCATATATTGATAAAAGGGCGTTACAAATACATATTATGAAGACTTCAGCCTCAACAGGGTCCTTGCAAACTAAATCTAAAAATATTGCAATAAAGCATCGGTATCGTAAAGCAATGAGTAGACTTCAAGCACTCGTTCAAGCTCATCGGGAACCACACGATTACACAGATCAATAAAATTGTTAAACTTCGTGTTACAGGGAGATCATTTGAGAACAAAATCTCAAACCATAAATTGAGATAGGGAGCACGATGCTCATGAGTCTATTGCATCACCCAATCACCACCATGATCCCAAAATACCAAATATAGTAAATCCAACAAATCAAACAGCTATACCCTTCACAAATAGATCCAAAAAAGGTAGCACACCAAAACAAAAATTGTAAAACCCCAGAAATATATATTTAGTTATTTGGAGCTTGTAAAGGTTTAGGTGGGTTAAAGTGGGTTGTGTTAAAAAAAAAAAAATTGGAATTTCTTTTGTAAAAAGGTTGCTTATGAAATGGTTTGAATGTTATGGCTTTTGCTTGAACTCGAATGTTTATTTGGTTATTAGTTTTAGAGGCCTTGAGTATCTTAAAAATACAGGAGAATTGTCGTGTTCTAAGAATGGAGCATACAACTCGCATGCGTTTTTAAGACTCGCGGCGCTGTCGTGTTACATTTTTGGGTCGTGAAAGAAAAAATGGTATCAGAGCATGGTTTATAACTTGTTTTAAAATAAAAAGCAACCGGAGAAAAAAAAATTTGGTATTTCAAAATTTTATTTATTTATTTAATTTTTTTGCAACATTTGTTTCCTTTGAGTCATTTGTTTTCTTTTGATATACATTTTCTTGAGACATGCATTTTGTTTCAGTTTATTGATTTTGTTGACAAGATGTCGCCACAACCTGAAGACAACCCTCACACACTATAAAGTGCCCCTGAAGAGCATCATGTCGATCTCCACAATGTTTAGCCAAACCCACAAGTTAGTGCATAGCAAATGGTTGAGTTATATCAAGCCTTTTTGGCTAGTCAACTAACAAACCAGCGAAATGAGGAAGAAAAAGAAAGTGAGCAAGACGCTACCTATCTCGATCGTTTCTTGAAGTTGAAGCCTACGAAGTTTTGGGGTACACCTGATTCTGACAAGGCGGAGACATGGATCAAGAACATCAACAAGAAGCTTGATATTTTGAAGGTGCCATCTAAGAATCGAATTCAGTTAGCTACTCATGTAATGGAATGTGAAGTTGACTCATGGTGGGATACCATCTGTGATCAAAATACAGATAAATAAATGACTTGGGATGATTTTGAGCAACATTGTTTTGATCGATACTTTCCGGTTGCTCTGAAACAAACACGAATTAAAGAGTTCTTTGAGCTGGAGCAAGGCGATATGATAGTGGCTGAATATATCTCTAAGTATACGGAGTTGGGTAAATATGCTAAGGCTCTAGTAGCTGATGAAAATATGAAAGCAGTAAAATTTATGTTGGGCTTGAAAGATGGCATCAAAACGTATATTATAGGTCAAGGAACAAAGACTTATAGGGAGATTGTAGATGTTGCCTATGCACTTGAGCAAGATCATCTCAACTTTCTGAAAAAGAAAGCCTCAATTGGTACATCTGGGGGAAATAAGGGTAAAAAGAGGTGAGGGTTTTGCAGTTGTTAATCAGCCTTAAGTTCAACAAGGAGCTAAAACATAAACAGTTCAGCAACCGCAACGCAATCAGCAGGCATCTTAGAAGACTAACCAAGGGAACCAAGGTCGAGGAGCTCAAAATCGTGCACCTGTAAAAGGAAGTGGCAGAGTGTATGCTTTGACCGAAGATGATGAAGTTACCGCAAATGACACGATGGTTCTAAATGGTATGATTCTCTTCTCCAATACCAAAGCCATACTATTGTTTGATATTGGTGCATCACTTTCATTTATATTTGTATGGTTGGCTAGTTCCTTAGGGTTGAAATCTGAACTTGTGATGAAACCCTTGACCCTAAGTGTACCGTTGTTAGGGAAAGTATCTATAAATCAAATCTTTAGGGCGTGTCAGTTGGTGGTGAAAGATCAAGTTCTTACAGCAAACTTGTACCCTTTAGAAAAGATGAAGTATGAACTGATCTTAGGAAGGGATTGGTTAAGAAGATACCAACCCCAAATTGGTTGTGGAAGTGGAAAAGTTAGAATTGTGAACCCTGAAGGGAAGGAAATCTCTCTCAGGGTGAATAAAAGTTACACGACACAAAGTTTATTATTGAAGAATTGTTTCCAGAACAACAAAGTATTATTATGTTATGCACTCATCTTGTCTACTAAAGAGAATACTAATAAGTGGATGGTGATCCCTGTAGTGAATTTCCTGAAGTGTTTCCAGAAGACTTACCAGGTGTTTCGCCACATCGTGAAGTGGAGTTCAGAATTGATTTGGTACCAGGAATTGAACCCATCTCTTTGCCAACATATAGGATAACACCGGTGGAATTGAAGGAACTTAAGGTGCAATTAGAAGAGTTACTCAAGAAAATATTTGTAAGAGAAAGTACTTCACCTTGGGGAGCACCGGTTCTATTTGTTATGAAACAAGATGGGACCTTGAGATTGTGCATCGATTATCGAAGGTTGAATTTGGTGATGATAAAGAACAAGTATCCTTTCCCAAGGATTGGCGAATTGTTTGATCAACTTTTTAGGGCATAGTACTTCTCAGAGACTAACTTAAGGTTGGGTTATCATTAGTTAAGGGTCCGAGAAGAAGATATTCTTAAAACAGCTTTTCTCACTCACTATGATCTTTACGAATTCGTTGTTATGCCGTTTGGATTGACGAATGCACCTGCTGCATTCATGGACCTCATGAATCGTCTGTTTCGACCCTACTTGGATAAGTTTGTGATTGTCTTCATCGACGACATTCTCGTGTATTCTAAGACTCGAGAGGAACATGAGACTCATTTACGGGAACTTTACTGGATAACCAACTCTATGCAAAGAAGTCAAAGTGTGCATTTTGGTTAAGTGAAATGCGTTTCCTTGGGCATGTAATTTCTAGAGAAGAAGTTTTAGTTGATCCAAGTAAAATAGAAGCGGTGTTGAATTGGGAAAGACCTAAAAATGTCTTTGAGATTTGAAGTTTTCTTGGGTTAGCCGGATATTATCGAAGGTTTGTAAAGGACTTCTCCAAGATTGCAACTCCATTGACTTGTTTGACGAAAAAAGAGGTAAAGTTTGCATGGAGTGAAGATTATGAGTCTGCATTCAAAGAACTTAAGACAAGGTTGACTACTGCTCCAATATTGGTGTTGCCAAATAGTGATGATCCGTATGAAATATTCACAGATGCGTCGGGATAAGGATTAGGGTGTTAATGCAAAATGGAAGGGTAGTTGCTTATGCCTCGAGATAGTTGAAAACACATGAGAAACACAATCTTACTCATGATCTAGAGTTAGCTGCTATAGTTCATGCCTTGAAGATTTGGAGGTGTTATTTATATGGTAGTAAATTTTATGTTTATTCATATCACAAAAGCCTCAAATACTTGTTTACTCAACATGATCTGAACTTAAGGCAAAGGCGATGGATAGAGTATATAAAAGATTATGACTTTGAATTGTTGTATCATCCTGGAAAAGCCAATGTAGTCGTTGATGTGTTGAGTAGAAAAATGAGAAGTACATTGTCAAGTTTAATGTTGGCTGAAAATGACATGTTTGGAACTATTGAAGCATATGACAAAGAGGTTTTGGGTGAAGGTGTTTTGACTAATCTTCAATTGGAGCCTCAATTAGAATAAGAACTTATTGGTAAATAGAAAGATGATCCCGAAATAGAGTTGTTAAAGCAAAATATAATATCTAGAGAAGCATTAGAAGAGTGGAAAGTTCACGAAGATGGTGGTCGAAGATATAAAGAAAGAATGGTTGTGCCTAAAGATAAGAGAGTAAGAGAACAAGTACTAAAAGAAGCTCACAATACTCGATTTGCAATGCATCCAGGAAGCAATAAGATGTACTGAGATTTGAAAAGAAGGTTTTGGTGGAAAGGGATGAAGCGAGAGGTAGCCAATTATGTTAGTCAATGCTCAATATGCCAACGAGTGAAGATTGAACACCAAAAACCATCTGGTATGCTGCAACAATTAGCTATTCCAGAATGGAAGTGGGAGAGCATTACAATGGATTTTATAACTGATCAACTACTTTGCTATGCTCTACATTGAGTAGATTATTTGATTGCATGGAATCCTTAAAACAATAATTTCTGACTGAGACTCGATTTACTTCACGTCTTTGGGAAAAGCTACAAGAGGAATTAGGTACGGAACTCAATTTAAGCATGGCATACTATCCACAAACTGATGGACAATCAGAAAGGGTCATCCAAATTTTGGAAGATATGTTGGGAGCTTGTCTACAATAACAGTTACCAAAGTAGTATTGGTATGGCACCCAACGAGGCTCTATATAGGAGACCTTGTCGATCACCAATTTGTTGGGTTGATGCAGAAGATCGAATAGTTTTGGGTCTAGAGATCATAAAGGAAACAATTGAGAAGGTTAAGCTTATTCGTGATCAACTTAAGACTGCACAAAGTAGGCAGAAGTCTAATGCAGATAGGAGAAAAGACCATTGGAATTTCAATCTGGTGATTTTGTATTTTTGAAGGTAAGCCCTCAAAAAGGAATACATCGATTTGGAATGAAAGGAAAATTGGCACCTAGATATGTTGGTCCCTTCAAGATAATTGAAAGAGTAGGGAATGTTGCTTACAAACTGGAGCTGCCACCCCAACTTGGTTATATTCATAATGTATTTAATGTTTCAAAATTGAAGAAAAGTGCTCCAGAAATTCAGCATATTAAGCCATGGGTGGACTTACCATTGGAGCCAAATGGAACGTATGTTGAAGGTCCAAATTGTATTCTTGATTGAGAAATAAAGAAGCTCTGAAATCGAAGTGTACCACTTGTCAAAGTAAAATGGCAACATCACGAAGTGGAAGAAGCTACATGGGAATTAGAATATGATATGAAGCAGAAGTACCCCCACTTGTTCAAGTGACTGTGCAAATTTCGGGGATGAAATTTATTTTAAGGGGGGTGGAACCCCAGAAATATATATTTAGTAATATGGAGTTTGTAAAGGTTTAGATGGGTTAAAGTGGGTTGTGTGTAAAAAAAAATGCATTGGTTAATCTTTAGACATCTGATTTGCAATCCGTTTTCGCCTTTGTGATCATAACGTCGAGCTCTACAAACGAAGGTAAGAATTCAAAGCTTATTTGCAGATTCGAAATTTTATTTTAATTGGGGATTTCATGTTAATAACTTTAAAAATTTATGTTTGAAGAGCTATATTGTTGAATTGAGAGTTTTGGAAGTCTCAAGGCTGGTCGAACAACATTATTGAAGAAGACGGGTAAAATTTTACTTGATTTGGAGTTATGGAATTCAATTGTGCATTGGTTGTTAGATGGTATTTGATATATGGCTCCTGAATCGATTTCATGGAAAAGGTTAATTAAGCTAGGACACATATGAATAAATATTAGATTTGGTTATTTTGGGACATACATGCACTGTGCAGATGGAATTGAGAAGTATTAGTATATGTTGGTGCATGTAAAGTGTGTATTGATATTATTTTTTCCGGATTAGGCACTCTCGTGGCTTAAATGAGATCAAGTGATAAGAGTGAACAATTGTGGAAAAAGTTGGTACCTGAAGCTTGGAATATCAGGTAAAGGGGACTCACACCTTGGTTAGTGATTTTCGGTAAATATTGATGCGTGTAAGCTATGCATTGGATTTTTTGTGGTTGTTAGAACTGCATGTTAGGAAAAGGAGTTTGATTTTTCTAGCATGTGATTTATGTTATTCTATATTGTAATGACGACCTGAGAGTGAGGGGGGGGGTGTGTGACTACCTTGGGCTTCGATCCCCTAAACCTTTGGAGGGTCCTATACAAATGGACTTGTACCATTAACCATAAGGGGAGGGTACCTGTGTCTATGTGGTATAGGTTGTAAGTGGACACTCTAACTACCCTACCTTGTGTTGGTATTCATTGAGAATTTTATTTTAGGTACGGGTAGTTGGCCGCGTGTTCGGTTGTCAGAAGAAAAAGAATTTCGGGATCCCACTATAGTTACTTGTATGAGCATGAAATAAATTTTAACTCAAGCCAAAGGATTTTGTTGTGCAAACTGTTTTCTTTATATGTAGTACTAAGGTACATCTAGTTTCAAACCTAGCTAGGGTGTCTCTCAAGAGGGTGTAAATGATTGTATGTGATGCTCACCCCTACATTTTCAGGTGCTGTGCGAGATACAATGGAAGAGTTGGACTAAGGTGTGCGGTTGTAGCTTGTCAACCTCAAAGTTTTCAAGTCAGAAAATCAGCTTTTGAAATGTAAATATTGATTTTCTGGTTTCAATGAAAACTGTTTATTTATAGCCTCTTTTGCTTATGTATATATTTATCTAAACCCATTACTCCTTTGGCTTTTGTAAATTGAAAATTTAGGATTTCTTTTGTAAAAAGGTTGCTTATGAAATGGTTTGAATGTTATGGCTTTTGCTTGAACTTGAATGTTTATTTGGTTATTAGTTTTAGAGGCCTTGCGTATCTTAAAAATACAGGAGAATTGTCGTGTTTTGAGAAATGGATCATACAACTCTCATGCATTATTAAGATTCGTGGCGCTATCGTGTTACATTTTTGGGTTGTGACAAAAATTAAAATCGATCACTCTCCTATAGAGATCAATCAAACTAGCAAACTCTCCTAGAAAGAGAAATCAAACCAAACTCCAAGGCAATTCTTGAAAATTATTGAACAAAAACAAAATAAAATAATAAAATCATGTCCTGGCTCCATATCCTTCGAACATCTGTAAGGTATATCACTGCATCGGCTAAAACTGAAAGTGTCGTATTGACAAAACTCGATCCCAATGCAATTCGACATCTTCCATGACTTCCACATTCAACCCCATATCGAAGGTGATAATTGGATCCAAAACCTTGTAATAGTTGTGTACGTGGGTCAAAAGATGACGACTATCACAGTAACTAAAACTTTTCACGGTGACAATTAAACACAAAATAAAGTAAACAAAAAGTGAGAGGAAAGAGACGAAGAATGATTTTTAAAAAGATTGCCACTGATTCCAAAGCCAAAGGTAGGAGTCGGCAGCAGAGAATTTTTCCTTTAGCTGGGATCTGTTTTTACTATAGTACAAACGAGTATCCATTTTTTTAGCAAGGATCTGTTTTACTGTATTAAAAACGAGATAAGGATACGAAGATTCTTGATTCTCACCATTTAAGAAAGGGATCCTCTCCAAATCCCTTCCTCTTAATCCACTAAATTAGGGAATCCGTGCCGTTGAGAATTCATCAAATGGCTAAATTAGGGAATTCGTGCCGTTGAAAATTCATCAAACGGCTGAAGTTATTATAACTTTTAAAGTAGACCCTTATTTGTAACCATTTGATCAAATTTCAACAGCACAGATCTTCTGATTTGATGAATTAGGAGGAAGGGATTCGAAGAGGATCCCTTTCCCTCCATTTAAGCATATATACATACCTAATCAATCAAATCACTCATTAAGTGATGGTCTGATATTTTGCATTATTGTCATGTCTTTGTGCCGTCTAAAGGGCTACAAAAGATCCCATAATTTCCAATTCTGAACTCCTGAAATTGGGAGGTTAAAATGCATTAGCTATGATATCCTTACGTATCACGTAAAATATATCTTACAGAATACGACCTACATGGATCTTCCAATACTGGGGCAGCAATATATGAATGTATCATTTGACTTTGCTTCATGGTGGCTCTTTTACAAACAAAACTTGTACTGCCAAATTCTCAATTTCTAAAGTAGCCACCTCTCCCAGGTCCTGAACCAAAGCAGACGCCACATCAACATATATGACTCTCATTTGTCACATCGCATTCTCATGATGAGCAGGGTACGTGCATTTTTATCAAATTATCTGACCACAACTACATGTAATCATACGAAAGGAATTCGTGGTTCTTCACCACACAATGAATTGATAATATGGGAATTGGTCCAAGCCCTTGCAAAGTTTGGTTGTTTTCTAATGTGGGACTTTGACTTTCAAATCCTCACACTCTTCTTCACGTGTGACGAAATTTCAATTCTACTATGTGGAAACACAAATTAAATAAAACTGGAGCATGGGTGACCCTTAGTCTTAGACTTCACATGCAATCCAATCTACTCAGGTACAATGAAAACGACCAATACTATGTCTTCCTCGTGTGACAAGTACACCTATTCTGGCATGCATGCCTCAGCTCAGGTGTCCATACTTGGCAGGCAACGTACAGGGGCGTTGGCTCAACAATTGAGTTGATTCATTAAAATTTCTCGTAAGGTGGGGCAATATGTGATGAAATGCCTCAAAGAGCCGAGATAGGCATTCTCATTGTATCAGTATTGAAATGCCTTCACGAAAAGAAAAAAAATTCATGAATTTGCCACTACTTACTATATCCTCTCCTACTGTTCTTGAAGCCTTTCGACCTAACTCGTGAGCAATTTTCCATGCCACATGTAGCATAACTCAAAACGCTGGCCCTCTGCCCTTGCAGAAAAATTTCACCACCTAAAAGCACTATAAATAGACCCCAACCTTGCCACTTTTCCATAGGCACCATTAACTCGGAGAAAAAACTTGAGCCTTAGTGACTATAATATTACCAAAATGGCCATGGGACTCAAGTCTATTGCCTTGTAAATTGTGATTTGTCTCCTGTAAAATTAAGTTAAATTATATAATGTGAACTTATATAATTTTCAGTTATTCGGTTTTCTTTCACTTTGAAATTTTAAAAAATATTGAAAACTTTAACGGTTTTCAGTCCAATTTTCAAGAAAAATGAAAATTTAAAAACCAACAGAAAAAGTTTTCAAAAAAAAAAAACAAGAACTAAAAAACTGAACTGAAGTTGTGATCAAACGGCATAACAACTATCTTCCATGCACTTGAGGTTTTATTTTTGAATCCTCATCCTCTAATATTTTCTTGTATGAGAAAAAAAAATGAATTTTTCTGCTGCACAAGAAAAAAATAATGTAGGATGAAAATTCCAAGTCGTGCCACTGTATCTCCACCAGAGAATGAAAGGACCCATATGACCTCTAACCAGACAACCTTTAAAAAGCAAAGCCCAATGTCAAAACATGGAAGACAAAATTGATTGATTCAAAACATAAAGGGCCAAAATTATGTTTTGCAATACAGAAAGGATTATTTGAATAAAAATAGTGTAGATAATATCATTTGTTCAAAAAAAAATAATCAAATCTTCTTATCGTATACAGTCAAATAATGCTACTGTTAAACTATAATTGAGCTCGCACAATAAAGGGCATTGTTTGGAATGTATTCCACACTTATAGGAGAATTGACCTTTCATGTGCTTATAATGAGTTCTATGTAAACCTTTAAGAAGTACAAGATCAAGTATTTTCAAAACTTAATGTCCTAAAATATACTTTAGAAGCATATTTTGAGAGAGAGTTAAATTGGGAAATAGAAATTTTGTTAGGTTAGAAAATAGAAATTGTTAAAGTAAAAAAAAAAAAATCCTAAATATGTATTATGAATATTAATGTTTTATTTCTTTTATTTATTTCGTCAATTATTAATTTTTATATTTGCTGGGTCTTAAAGGATGTTGGGAACCTTTTGATCCTGTTAGATTTAAACCTTGGTGGAAATTCTCATCTCTCCTAGTTCGTTTCTGGTACCAAGTTTGACATAGAGGAAATTGTAAGAAAGGGATCACGAACAGTCTCCCTTGAAAGAACTCTGGAATTCCGGTAATTGTGAGAGAAACTCTCGTTTCAGAATTGGTATTGATTCAAAAAAATTGTCCAATACAAAGCAAATGAACAGATTATAAAGATTTGTTTCAAGAAAATGAAAAGACAAGCAACAATAAATCCTCATTGATCAGGAAAGACCCTCTAAATGACTTGGGATTTTTCTAAACTGTTCGCATCAGCAAGTAGTTTTTGTATGCCTACGTCAGTCTCCTCTCCTTGAAAAGAACTCGTTCTTGAGTGATCAGGATATAACGGAACGTTATCAAGATGGAAATGATGCAGATCAACAACATTGAAAGTGCTAGAAATCCCCATGGTCGCCGACAAATCCACCACATAGGCGTTGTCATTGATTTTGTTCACAATCTTGTACGGGCCAAACTTACGAGGTTGGAGCTTACTGTAGTGACCAACAGGAAAATGCTCTTTTTGAAGGAACACCATGACTGAATCATTAACTTGAAAAATCTTGGAGCGTCGGTGTTTATTAGCAGCAGCCTTGTTTTTGGCATTCGTTCGAGCAAGTTTCTCGGCAACTTCGTTCTTCACTGCTTGAACCCTTTCAGCCATATGTTTAGCTGCAACACTCACTCCTGGGCCATGAGGAAGCCTTATAAGATCCACCACATGACGGGGAATCGAAGTATAGATAATAAAAAGTGGTGACTTGCCGGTTGCGGTATGTACCCCACTATTGTAAGCAAATTCAACTTGAGCAAGCACCAAATCCCATTGCTTTGGTTTATTGCCACAGACACAACGAATCATATTACCCAAAGTCCGATTGGTCACCTCAGTTTGCCCATCAGTTTGAGGGTGAGTTGTGCTACTCTGATTCAATGTCGTTCCAAAGATCTTCCACAAACTCATCCAGAAGTAACTAAGAAACTTGGAATCCTGATTAGAAGTAATTGATTGAGGAACACCATGAAGATGTACCACCTCTCGAAAGAACAATTGAGCAATGCGAGATGCATCAGATGTCTTACGACAAGCAACAAAGTGTGCCATTTTCGAATACTGGTCGACCACCACAAAAATTGAATCGACTCCACGTTGAGTTCGGGGAAGACCCAACACGAAATCCATAGATAAATCCAGCCAAATATCAGTAGGGACAGGTAATGGCATGTACAAACCTGCGTTTTGGGACTGACCTTTGGAAGATTGACAAACTAAGCAGTTGTGAACTATGTTGCCAACGTCCTTCTTGAGTTGTGGGTAGTAGTATCGATCCGCCAAGCTTGCAATGGTTTTATCACGCCCAAGATGACCACTTAAACCACCCCCATGCAGGTCTCGAATGAGCTTCTCCCGCAATGAACATCGTGGAATGCATAAGTTATGCCCCTTGAAAAGAAACCCATCGGTAACGTGAAAGTCAGAAGGAGGATGGGAGCGGAGACACCTTACCCAAATGTCTTTAAAGTCGTCATCCTCCTCATAAAGCTCCTTCAAGAAATCAAACCCCACAATCTCATGACTCAAAGTCACCAATAACTGGGCTCTCCTGCTCAACGCATCAGCTATGCGATTAAACGTACCATATTGGTGCTTGATGACAAAAGGAAATTTTTGGAGATAAGTCACCCATCGCATATACATATTGTCAACACTTTTCAAATTATTGATCCACTTCAGTGCCTGATGGTCAATGTATAGGACAAATTCATAACAAGGTAGTGCTCCCCTTGGCGTAAAGCACGAATGATAGCATAAAACTCTTAAGCATATGTACTCCATTTTTGCCTTGCTTCGCTGAGCTTCTCGCTGAAAAATGCAATGGGATGTTTTTCTTGAGATAAAACAGCTCTTATACCCACTCCGCTTGCATCACATTCAATTTAAAAAACCTTATCAAAGTTGGGTAAGTTGAGGACAAGAGCAGAGCATAGCTTTTCTTTAATTAAAGCAAAGGTATTGTCTTGTTTATCACCCCAAATAAAGTTGCCCTTCTTCAAACATTCTATCATTGGCGCCACAATGGTGCTAAAGTTCCTTACGAACCGTCAATAAAATGTTGCAAGGCCATGGAAACTTTGTACTTCAGACACATTTTTGGGAGCTGGCCAATCCCGAATGGCTCTTACCTTCTCTTCCTCCACATGGATGCCATTTGAGCTCACGACATACCCTAGGAATAGTAGGCGATCTGTGAAGAAATTGCAGTTCTTGAAGTTAATGTACAATTTGTTTTCCTGAAGTACGCTAAGTACTTGTCTTAAATGCTCGAAATGGTCTTGCTCAGATTTGCTATAAATCAGAATATCATCAAAGTATACGACAATAAATAATCCGATAAATGGACGAAGCACCTGGTTCATTAGTCGCATGAATGTGCTAGGAGCATTGGAAAGACCAAACGACATCACCAACCATTCATATAAGCCATCTTTACTCTTGAATGCGGTCTTCCATTCGTCTCTTGGGCAGAAACGAATTTGATGATACCCGCTTCGTAAATCAATCTTAGAAAATATTATGGAGCCGACTAACTCATCCAACATGTCGTCCAATCGGGGAATGGGAAAACAATATTTGATAGTGATATTGTTGATGGCTCGGCTATTAACACACATCCTCCATGTCTTGTCTTTCTTGGGCACAAGAAGAACTGGCACTGCACAGGGGCTAAGGCTTTCACGAATGAAACCCTTTTTTAACAACTCCTCAATTTTCTCCCGTAGAATCTCACTTTCTTTCAGACTCATCCTGTAGTGTGGCAGATTTGGCCAGCTTGCCCTCGGAATGAAGTCGATTTGATGTTGTATATTCCGTGTGAGAGGTAACTCATTCGGAATATCATCACTCACCAAATCCTCAAAGTCTCGTAGGATTGGTTGAACCTTGTTCGGAACTTGCAACCTTCAGTCTTGTGCCGTTAGGAGGCCTTTCATGACCAAAGCACAAATTACTTTGGTCTCTTTTGCTTCGGCTGTAACATTATGCTCGGATGTGATCAAGGTAAGGAACTTATTCAGATTATCAACTTTTATGGCAGCTTCTGTTGATTTTCCGTTAGGGAACATAGTGATGCGATACGATTCCCAAGTGAACTTATATACATTGTCGCGGCCCTTGTGCATGACATCTCTATCCTAAAGCCAAGGTCTACTGAGCAATACATGAGTCACGTCCATGTCCATTACATCACAAACAACTTCCTCATTGTAAAACTTCCTAATGGAGATGGGAACCTTACAAGTTTCAGTCACCTTTTCCGTCGGGCCTTTCTTAATCCACCCAACTGAATATGGGTGCGAATGTTTCTCAGTTTGAAGATGAAAGTGCTCCACGACCTTTCTCACAACGAAGTTTTCACAACTACCTCCATCTATTACCAACTGACAAACTTTGCCCCGAATAGTGCACTTAGAGCGAAAGATTTGATGACGTTGACTGTCATCGCTGCGTTTGGAACAAAGCACTCACTGTAGGACTAATTCCATCTTCTCTCCTTCTTCCTCAGCCACATCCTCGTCACAATCGTCCTCTGCGTCTTCATCTTCATCTCCTTCAACTAAATTCACTGTCTTACCGCCCCTGCAGGCGCCTGTGGGATGCCCATGGCTGCCACATTTGTAACACATATTTCCACGAGGCTTGGCATACGAATTAGTTTGCTCCCGGAAGTTGGTGTTTTGAAATCTTTAAAAACTGTCCAATACAAAGCAAATGAACAGATTATAAAGATTTGTTTCAAGAAAATGAAAAGACAAGCAACAATAAATCCTCATTGATCAGGAAAGACCTTCTAAATGACTAGGGATTTTTCTAAACTGTTCGTATCATCAAGCAGTTTTTGTATTCCTACGTCAAAGTCCTGAGATACCTTGAAAGAATTACCATGTTTTAGGAAGTACCTCAGTTGAATCAATGGCTCAAAAACTGAATAATTGCAATAAATTATGACTTGCCTAAGTAAGGCTTGGCGTGGAAGCTAAAAGTTTTTTGGTTCAATATGAGAGAGAACTCAATGCATGCTTGCATGGTTTTGGGAGTGGCTAATCTAAGGTTCTTGATGTTCTGTGAGTATTTGTAGTATAAGGAAATCTAAGGAAACCTAAAGAAATCCCTGGAAAGCTAGGAGAATTCCTATTCAAGAATCAAGGTTTTCTACACTTAGAGAAAAGCTTGCTCTGCCTGGTGCATCTTGCCTTGATTCTCCCTAAGTTGTCTATGTTGTTTTCCCACGTTGTGTCCTCTCCCCCTATTGTGCTAACTTCCTTCCAATTTTATAGGCACAAGACTCCTTTCCAGCTTTCCCTAAGGAATCTTTTGGTTTCCTTATTTCTTCATCTTTTTGCCATGTCTTCCCTTCTCCTTTCTATAGGTGCATCTATGACTTTCCTTTTTGGTGTATCGTTTGAAGGACACTGCTAGCCTTGTAAAGACTGGGTTGAGGGCATTGCCCACAACACCCTCTTCCATGGTCAATTTCCATAGGCTTCTCTTTTGGCAATGCGTTTTCCATCCTCATTTTCCTGTGTAATTGTGGAAGGGAAAGATCCCTTCTCTCCTCATTAATAGAGCGTGATGTACTATGTTTGAACATGATCTTGTAGGCAACCCAACTTTGGATTTTGGTTTCTTCCTATGTGTCCTAATTGGTTTGCAAGGGAAAGGGAAATTTAGTCTCTCAGACTTACCCATATGAAACAAAAAATTATAGGCTTGGACTTTTGATGCTTCCAAGCAGCCTAAAGTCTTCCATAACTTTAGCCTTGCATGGGCCCAACAAACTTCTGTAACAATCCATTCCACGATCCACTTGGCAAGCCCCGATATGGCTTGGGCCCACTTTAGCGTGTAGCGTGCTTGGCGTTATTTAATTACAATGATGGTGTCGTAACATGGCTTGGCATGATAAATGTGCATGAATTTTCATGGGCTTGGTGCGGCTATACAAACATCCAATTAATAGATTATTATTTTATTGGCATGGTGTGATCGGAAATATTGGCATGGTGTGATTGGAAATTCACGTACCCCTCGATTTCGTACTTTTGCATGTATTTAGGTTTGGCTCATAGCATTTTTACAACGATCGGGCTTTGAGATGTAGTTGGGCTCATAAGTAAGATTTTTGGGGCCTAACATTAGCCCGTTTCTTTTTTGGGTTGTGAGAGAATTGAATTGGGCCAAATATAATCAAACCTAGGCCCAAAAGTTTTCAAAACATGCTCCGCTCTAAGACTCTTTCCGTTCCCGCGTACCAGACTACATCGTGATGATGTCATTCTCCTAGTTTCCCATGCATGACCCATTACCCTATGGAAACTCGTTACCTTTTAAAGACAAAGGTTTAAAAGCTCCACTTTCCCTAAAAGGAGTCTTTAATTCCCCTCTGTTTTGCTCATTTTTCTTTAATTTCTATCTTGCCGAACCTCTTCTCCTTCTTAGCTTCTTTTTCCTTTTCCCATAACTCATCGCTGACTTCGCACCACACTCTGCTTCTGCGTCTTCTCTAAGCCTCGGTTCACAGCTTCCACAGATAAGAGAAAATTTTGGCTTCTGATTCCATTATTGTTACATGCGTGTTCTCTTCTCGTTGAACCTTGTAGCGAGTTTGGCTGTGATTTCTTCTTGAAACTTTGTTTCTGCTACTTTGTTCTTCTCCTAAAATTTTTCCTTCGAGTTTTCCCCTGCTTGCATTTAGGTAAAAAATTCTAGGGTTTTTGGCGCTTGCCGTGTCTAGACGAGCATCAGCACTCGAAGGTAGGAGTGCAATTTTCTAGGAAATTGGATTTATGTTTCTTGCAGTAGGTTTAGCTTCCTTGAGGGTTTCACATGCCATTGATTGATTCTTATTACTTCCTTGCATGCTCTATAATTGCTAATATTTGGAGCTTAATTTGATCACTTGACAGTTCTCATCGAGTAAAGTTTGTCTAGAGATGTCCGTTACTTTGGCATGATTGCTTAATTGTGATTAATTTGCTTTTGACATGGACATCTGTATCGCATGTTTTCCTTTTTGTTGAGAATTGTTTGTTGCTTGTTGGCATGGCGTGGAAAAGGGAAAAGATATGTCTTGCATGACAACATGGGCTTGTTGTTCAGGACTAGATTCGCACGCTTTTATTTAATCTCATTTTCCTTCTTGAGTTTGCACATCCCGATTTGAATGGCCTGGTAAACTTTTGGCTCTTGCTTTCTTTTGGCTATTTCTTGTAGATAAACCATGGCTTCGAACTCTCTAGAGTGTCTTTCTGTAGTCGATGGCTCATCTTCCATTGAGGATAGACTTCAAAGAGGGAGGCTGCCACCGCATATTGAGTTTCTGAACAAGGGATGACGAGCCCTCATGGATTTTGTTGCTCCAGTCGACCCGAAGTGTATATATAGATGCTGCATCAAGAGCAGTCGGTTCCCAGCAGTCCATGTGAACCACTACTCAACCCTGTTGAAAGCTAAGGTTCTGAATGTGGTATTCTTAACAAAGAAGCAAGTGGTTCAGGTCGAAGTCGAATTCTTTCATCACGTAGCTAGAAGGTGGAGTACAGATACTCATACTTCGCTTTATGCTTGGGAGAGTTCATTCTGACTCATAAAGACATGACCAACATCCTTCGTATACCTTGTAAACATGAAAATTTTGTATCGAATGAAACGAGAACACGTGTACAAAGTAGATTTGTATTGATTTGAATTTGTATGTTACAATCTCTGTTTAGAACTTTTCCTCTGATTCAGTCTTCAAATTTGATGTAGATGGTTGATTGTTGATCTAAGGGTCACAATGACTTGATCTCGGACGAACGATTGAACGATTGCTTCAAGTTTTAAGTTTGAAAACAACGCGTAAATGGTCTTCGCTTCAAAGATGCGGCAAAGATGATGTTGATGTATGATTTTGTTGATTCAAGGGTCTTGACAACTTGATCTTGAATTGAACGTCGTTACAAGTTTATGAGCTTGCAACAAAGTCTTGAAGGAATCGGCACGAGTGCTTGTTGGTTCTTCAAGAGGTTGCTTTGGCTTTGGTCTAAAGAAAGCTTCGGCTTTGATTGAATGTTCTTTGAAGAGAGCTTTGACAACATATTAGCCTTCAAAGGTTTGGCAGAGGTTCTTTTGAATGCAAGAATTTCGACCCCTATGCTTGTGGGAGGAGCTTTGTGATGCATCACTTGTATGCAACGAAATTTACATGTATACAAATGCCCCCACTTCAAGGTGCGTTGTAGGCATGTGCTTGTCACATGTAGGAAACGTGTTGTGAAGTCCTGCAATGTGAATGTTTTAACTCAAGGGTCATTGAGATTTGATCTTGAATTAGCTTGCTTCTTCAAGGGGCGTAGAGGCTTGATCTTGAACGAAACATTTCTTCCAGGGCCGTTGAGGCGTATTTCTTGAATTGAGATGATGAATTTTGTCAAGGGCCGTTGAGGCATATTTCTTAGACGAAACATTTCTTCAAGGGCTGTAGAGGCTTAATCTTGAATTGAGATGATGAATTTCGTCAAGGGTCGTTGAGGCCTATTTCTTTGACGAAACATTTTTTTCAAGGGCCATTAGGGCTTGATCTTGAATGAAATGAAATTTGCTTCTTCAAGGGCTGTAGAGGCTTGATCTTGAAAGAAATGAAATTTGTTTCTTCAAGGGCCGTAGAGGCTTGATCTTGAAATTTTTTTTGAAAATGGATAAATTGGCACATACTTATGTGTGTATTAGATTTTCCATAATCTTTAACAAAATACATTTGGCGCATTTTGAATTTTTCCTTGTGGTTGTAGGAAAATTGTTTTCCTTCCTTTGATAGGAATCCCCTTTAATTTTGGTAACGAGGGTGGCTTCCTTCAAAGTGTTGGAAAGCTTTGGTGTTTCCTTCAAGGTTTTGCTTGTCCTTAAGTAGGATGTGCATTTTTTTTCTTTCCTTCTTTCTTCCCCACGCAAGGAGGAATTTTTTTGTTTCCTCCTTATTTATTTATTTATTTATTTTTTTCATGGCAAGGAAGGAGATGTTTTGTTCCTTGTTTTGGTTTCCATGGCAAGGAGGACAATCTTCTTTCCTTTTTTTTTTTTAGTTTTTTTAATTTTAATTTTTTTATATATTTCCCACAGCCAGGAAGCATTTTTTCTTTCCCCTTTTTTGATTTCCTATAGCAAGGAGGGATTTTTTTTCTTTCGATTCCCAACGGCAAGGAGGTATTTTTCCTTTCCTTTTTTATTTATTTTTTGTTTTGGGAAACATGTCATCTAACTTGCACACCCAGTTTGAGGTTGATTTCTCTTCTGAAAAACTTATAAAAAGAGACATAGCTTTATCCCTTAGGCATATATCCCATGCCACTAGGAAAAATCAGGATTCCCTTCAACTTTGCATTTTACTACAATTGCGCAATCCTGATGGGAAAACAAATTCTGCAGGAATAACTTTGAAAACTGGAACGTTTGGCTTTAGAGAAAATTATGAAATTTGAAAACAATGATCCTCAGCCACTTAGCTTCCTTCTCCAATTGGTCTTACATCAAAACTCTTTCAGAAAGTTGAATTATCACCAAAAACGTCCTGCTTGCGCAAATTGGCTAAAACTTGCCATTTTTTTTGCTTGGAATTTGCTTCCTTCTTTTGGTTGGAATTTGCTTCCTTTTTTTTTATTTTTCTTTTGCTATTTGGGTATGTATTTTCCTTCTAGCATTAGAAGCAATTGACCCCTATTTATAGGACCATTGGATGTGTATTTTTTTCACACATATAATTCCTTGTCGTGGGCTTGCTTGGAGCTTTTGTTGTGGGTTTTGCATGTTGCTGCTGCTTGGAGCTTGTTGTAACGAGCCATTGTTTACCACGTGGTGGTGTGCAAAAGACTACAATATGTTTACATTGTGTAGTGCCTTTTGGTCACAATATTCCCTTGGTAGTGACATTGCCGTGCGCATTTGTTGTTGTTGCTACTGCCATGTGCATTGTTGTTGCTCCTTGTCGTGCCCTTTGTTACTATTTGGTGCAAGTTGTAGCTGCTTGAAGCTTGTTGCAGTGCATCATTTTTACCGTGTGGGGCTATGCAAAACACTGCAGTGAGTTTATGCTGTGTAGTGTCTTTTACAATTTTCCTCGGTGGTGACGTTGTTGTGCAATGCAAGAAACTACTTGTGTAATCGCTGCGAGGTTGCGTAGTGCGATTACATTGTGTTTTGATTTTCTTTGCTACTGTAGTGTGCTTTGAATGACCATCATGTAGCTGCCCTCTTCGTCGTGCAGTGTAAGAAACTACTTGAGTAATCGCTGCGGGGTTGCGTAGTGCGATTACGTGGTGTTTTGGTTTTCTTTGCTACTATAGCGTGCCTTGAAGGACCGTCTTATAATTGCCCTCTTTTCCGTGCTTGATCAAGCTTCGTGGCTGATTTTTTCTTGTCGTTATGATGTTGTCATCATCATTCTTCAACGTTCACGAGGTTTGTCTCGCATGTCTTTTGCTTTAGTGGAACTATTTTTTTCTTTCTTTACCGCCCCACTTTTGTGTTTATGTTGCTTTGCTTATTTTGTTGCAGCCATGGTATTTTTCAAGTGCTTTAAGTACAATACCATCACCATTCTTGCGAAGGAAGGCGATTCGCAAGATGGGGGACGATGTTGAAGCTTTGCATGCCATTGACTGGCCCTAAGGCACTTGTTTTTCCTTCAAAAGACAACTCGATGCATATCAAGTCGTGGTCTTTTGACGCATCTTGGGAGGTGATAGATTTTGGTAGACCAAATACGTCGAGGATTCTTATCTTGAATCCTTCACACCATGTTTGTGACAATCCACTGGTTTCGTTTGAGCTTCTTGGTGATCACATCCGTAGTAGAGCTATGACTTGGAATAACACCTTGTCGACTACTAGAGAAGCCATCTTTGTTTTTTTTTTCTTTTCACTTTGTAATAAGGCTTTGTAGCCGAATTCTTCCTTTAAAGAAATGAAATATTCACATTTTGAATTTGCTTTTTATTCTTCAAAGTGTTTGTGTTTTTGTTGATGATGTGACTGTACTTGAAGTTTTTTGAAGTTTCAAGTTGCCTATGTACCATCGGTTGAGGAGGGATCAAATCATGACGTAGTTCAAAAGGGTGATGGGTTTTGGTGATCTTGATGGTGATTTTTTGTTTTTGTTTTGCCGCACATAGTTTATGTTCTTGTGGGCCTGGAGCTTTGTGCCATGTGTAGTTTAAACTCATGCAGGCAAAGATCATTATGCCGTGTGTAGTTTAGGCTCGTACAGTTGAGGAGCATTGAGTGTTTGGTTTAGAGGTAGTAGCGTTTCAAGAATCCATCGTTGATGGGGCTGATCTTTAAGCCACATTCTGCCATGATTAGGTAGGCGTCGTTGATGTAGACCTCTTGTATTACGTAAGGTCCATCCCACTTTGATGTGAACTTACTTTTGTTTTGTGAGTTGTGATGATGGGCCTTCGTACTGCCAAGACAAGATCTCCAGTTTGGAAAGACCTTAGGCGGACCTTCTTGTTGAATGCCTTGGATAGCCATGCTTGGTAGCATTCCAAGTGTTGTTGAGCTTTGAGCCTCATTTCGTTGAATGATACTAACTCTTGAAGTCGTAGCTTTGCGTTTTCCTCTTCAGTCAAGCCTTCTTGTATAGCCATCATTAGTGAAGGGATTTGACTTTCGAGTGGAAAAATAGCTTCTATGCCATATACAAAAGAATAAGGCATAGCTTGGGTAGGAGTCCTATATGTAGTCTTATATTCCCAAAGTGCTTCACTTATTCTTTCGTGCTAGTCTCTCTTTGTTTGGTCGATCACCTTATTCAAAAGGTTGCACAACGTTTTATTGAATACTTCCGCAAGACCGTTAACCGAAGCATGATATTTGGAAGACTTGTACTGCTTGAATTTGATTTCTCGCAGAGCTCGTCCATGAGTCGGTTGGAGAACTATTTTTCGTTGTCGGTGATGATGTAGTGAGGCACATCATATCGGTAGATGATATGTTCCTTGATGAAACAGACTACAGTTTCCTTCTTAACTTCCCTTAGGAGTACGATTTCAGCCCATTTGGAGAAGTAGTCTGTTGTAGCTAGGATGTAAGCTTTTTCGGCAGACGACTTAGGTGTGATTGGTCATACGATGTCCAATCCCCAAGCATCAAATGGCCATGAAACAACCATAAGGTGTAATGGCTTAGGTGGTTGATGTATGAAGTTGGTGTGGAAATGGCAGGCTTAGCACCTTTTGGCGTGTTCTAGGCAATTCTTCACCATGTTTAGCCAGTAGTAACCCTTCATTTTGAGCTGGAAGAGTAGCTTTCGTTCAGACTGAGGTGCTTCACATACACCTGAGTGTGCTTCTTCTATGGCTTGATTAACATATTCTTCACGTAGGCATCTTAGAGTGTTCATTTGTAGTAGAGGGATCGAGGTGCTCGTCGGCATATTTCAGAGCGGTGTCTAGGATTGTTCAGAAGCTTTCCATGCTCCGAGTAGTCGATCAGCGGCTATCTCTACTCTTCAGTGTCGACTGGAAGTACTGAGATGATGTTTGTATCATCCAGTAGCATTTTAGCGACGAGCGGGATCACCCATCTTTGGCAAACTGGCACGTCTACAGCTTCGTCTTCTCTTAGCGCCATACTTGAGGCTAAGTTAGCGAGAGCATCTGCCATTTGATTTTCTTTTCTTAATACATGTTCTAGCATCATGGACTCGAATTTCTATAGTAGTTGAGTTGCTAGCTGGAAGTATGGGATAAGATCATCTTTCTTTACTTCATATTCAATCAAGAGGTGATTTATTATGAGCTTCGAGTCGCCATACACTTCTAGCATTATGATTTCCATATTGATCACCATTTGGAGTCTGATAATTAGCACTTGGTATTCAGCGACGTTGTTGGAGCATAGTTCGCTTAATCGGAAGCAATAGGGTAGTATTTGTCTTTGTGGTGACATGAATAATACTCATGCCCCCACTTCGTCCGTTCATGCGGATCCGTCGAAGAATATTGTCCATGTTAGGAAGATGTCGATCTAGAACACCTCCTCATTAGGCAAGTCGTCTGAGATTTTCCAATCGGCTGGGATTGGATGATCGGCAAGGAAGTCTGCTAAGGCCTGTCATTTGACGACTTTGGCTGGGATGTAAAATGATTTCATATTGATTGAGAATCAATGCCCATTTAGTTAGTCGCCCTGTCAAGATTGGTTTGGACATGACGTATTTGACTTGGTTAGCTTTAGCAACCAAGTAGATGGTGTAAGCATGCATGTAATGTCTTAGCTTTTAGATGACAAAGACTAAGGCAAGGCATGTCTTCTCGATTTGTGAGTAGTTGATCTCAGCACCAGTGAGGGTTCTACTTAGGTAGTAGAGTGCTTTTTCCTTTTGGTATTCATTTTCTTGTGCTAAGAGTGCTCTAATGGAACTCTTTTGTGCGACAATGTATAAGATGAATTGTTTTCCAGGCACGGGCGCTCCTAAGACATGTGGGCTTGCCAGGTACCTTTTTATGCTCTCAAAGCCATTACAACATACGTCATCCCATATGAACGGAGTGTCCGTCTTTATGAGTTGACTGAAGGGTTGACAACGTCCATCAAGCTTAGAGATGAAGTGCTTAATGAAGGCTAGCCGTCCTTGTAGACTTTCAGCTCGTGTAGATTCCTTGGCTCGGGCATGCTTTAAATGGCCTTAATCTTTGATTAGTTCACTTCAATGCCATGGTGCTTGACATAAAAGCCGAGGAACTTCCCAGAGGTGATGGAAAATGCTCACTTCAATGGGTTCATCTTGAGGTTGTAGTGTCGTAGTTTGTCGAACACCACTCGTAAATCCTTCAAGTGACTGGATCTCTTCTTGGTTTTAACAACTAGGTCGTCTACGTAACACTTTACATTTTTGTGTATCATGTCGTTAAAAATCTTCTGCATAGCGCATTGATATGTGGCTCTATCGTTCTTCAAGCGAAAAGGCATTACCTTGTAACAGTAGATACATTTTGGAGTGTGGAAGGCTATTAATTCCTCATCTTAGGGAGCCATGTGGATTTGATTATACCCAGATGAGCCATCCATGAATGATAGCGCCTCATGGCTAGTGGTCGCGTCCACCATGATTTCTATGATTGGCAAGGGAAAGTCATCATTTGGGCAAATATCATTGAGGTATTGGAAGACTACACAAACACGTATTTGGTCACTTCCACCTTGTCCTTCTTGAAGTCGGTGACTGGCTTATTTTTCCCATGGTTGGCAATACTCAGCTTTATGTCGTGGGAACGAGTTACCAGTTCCTCAAATGTTCTCGGCTTTATGTCTTAGAAGATGTAATGTAGCCCATAGTGCATGCCTTGAACACATATCTCAATGGCAGAGGTTTCAGAAAGCCGATCTTTGCAATCCAGACTTAATGAACACCATTTATTTATGTAGTCGACGGCAGGTTCATCCTTCTATTGCTTTGTACTCATCAACTCATGCTTACTGTGTAGCGATTGCAGTAGAAGCGGTTAAGGAATTCCCTTTCAAGCTAATCCTAGTTGTTGATGGATTCAGGGTCGAGGTCGGTGTAGTAGTCAAAGGAATTACCTTTCAACCAGCGCACGAATTGCTTGATGAGGTAGTCTCCCTCTATCCTAGCATTGTTGCAAGTTTCGATGAAATGAGCAATATGTTGTTTAGTATTGCCCTTTCCATCAAATTTCATGAAGTTTGGCAGCTAATAGCCCCTTGGCATCCTTAAGGTGTCAATCTTCTTGAAGTAGGGCTTTGAGTCTAGCATGGAGTCACGCGAGCTTCCTTCGTATTGCGCCTTGATGATGCTAATGACCATCTGCTGCAACTGTTGAATAGAGAGAGATTTCATGAGCCCTGTTGCTTGGTTCAACTTCTCATCAACTTGCCCCATTAGAGGCTTCTCTTTTTCTTCGGTTTCCTCCTTTGGTGGATCAACCTTTAGGTCAACTTTGTCGTCATACTGCACATTCAGAAGGTTAATGAATGTAGCGATTTACAAGTCATTTTCCTCCACGGTCCTTGTCAGCCTTGCAATTGCTTCACTCAGTTGAGCAAGCTGCTCATCGATGGAAGTATTGCATGGCTACGGAACATGAGCTACTTAAGTCGGTGTCAGAAGTCAAAGACTCAAGAGTACTTCCTCAAATTTTCTTCCTTTGGCACCCTTAGCGAGGCTAGGGTGAT
Source organism: Malus domestica (assembly GCF_042453785.1). Lineage (NCBI taxonomy): Eukaryota > Viridiplantae > Streptophyta > Magnoliopsida > Rosales > Rosaceae > Malus > Malus domestica. The sequence goes on from NC_091670.1 coordinate 17,750,803, forward strand.
CACAGGTTCATGCCTCGAGTTCTGTTGCTCATTTGGCAGAGTTGATGTAGGGGTGGAAGGCACGACAGAGAGCCTTTGCCTTCCTTCGAGTTGTGCCACCCAAAGTGCCATCACTTACGACAAGGATGTTCTTGTTCTTTGCATTGGTTGTGGGAACAACTTGATCCTTTCTTGATGCCATCTGTGTTTCTTGTGGATTTGAAGACTAAGATGAATGGTAGAGAGATCCCATTGGGCGTGCCAAATTTGTATACACGAAAATTCTGTATCGGATGAAATGAGAACACGTGTACAAAGTAGATTTGTATTGATTTGAATTTGTAGGTTACAATCTCTGTTTACAACTTGTCCTCTGATTCAATCTTCAAATTTGATGTAGATGGTTGATTGTTGATCCAAGGGTCGTGATGACTTGATCTCGGACGAATGATTGAACGATTGCTTTAAGTTTTAAGCTTGAAAACAATGTGTAAACGGTCTTCGCTTCAAAGATGCGGGAAATATAATGTTGATGTAGGATTTTGTTGATTCAAGGGTCTTGATGACTTGATCTTGAATCGAATGTTGTTACAAGTTTATGAGCTTGCAAAAAAGTCTTGAAGGAATCAATATGAGTGCTTGTTGATTCTTCAAGAGGAGTGCTTCAGCTTTGGTCGAGAGAAAGCTTTAGCTCTAATTGAATGTTCTTCGAAGAGAGTTTTGGCAGCATATTAGTCTTCAAAGGTTTGTCAGAGGTTCTTCTGAATGCAAGAATTTCGACCCTTATTTGTGCCACTTGTCATTGATGACATGTCCATTTGTGATTAATCATATGCCACGTGGAGCTTTGTGATGCATCATTTGTATGCAACAAAATTTACATGTCTACATACCCATTGTAGGAATTGGAGATCCTTTCATTATGAGATTTGTTCCACAAAGATGGAGATTTTTAAAATTCTGCAGAAGGATGCTCCTATCTCTCTTAGAAATGCCCTTTTGGTTCAACGAATGGGCCAAGCCACATTTCACCTTTTCAAGGTGGTGAAGAGCTGAAGAGGCACTTGAAGCACTACCGCACGACGATGATCCTCTACAAAAACAACGTTGCCCTCATGTCCAAGATTTTTGATACTGTTAGAACTAAATTCGAGCACCAACGTAAATGGTGGTTGGCCACAAACTCTAGCAACCTGCAAAACAATAAACAACTGTGAGCAAGTCTAAGACCTAGGGGGTGTGTCGGGCAAAGGCCCTCTGAATGTCAAATTAGTGAATGATTTTAAACTCAAGTAGTAGGCAATGAAATTAAAGTGTTTAGGTTGCGTTACCCATAAATGAACCTTAGATAAGTGTATTTATACCATGGGAATAGACATTTTTAAGATAGAATGCTCGTTCTAAGACAAGAGAATCCTAGAGGATATCTAAAAGTAGATATTGCACGCTTTTAGGAGTGATTATGGCAATGCACGCCAATTCCTAGATTGTAGAATCCGAGGCTTAAAGGATTTAATTGTGTCCATATCTGAATCAGATCACGTGTCTTGCGGAACAAGCATGTTCATTTAACGGAGTCACTAGGACTCTGCCTATTGACCTAAAACAAGGTATGCTCTGTCTGATACAGCTCCGCATGGAACATGTGAGTCTATGATCTGACTTCTAAGGTAACTATATGCGGATCAGCCCTTACTCCCCTAGAAAATCATGGTCTCATAATTGCCCCTAACCATTCATCTGAGAGGCAACCGGTTCCCCTTGAGGATGGATTATTTTCTAAAGATTATGCTTTTCAAAGTAAGCTGGAATACCTACCGTTGATCTTCAGTCTTCATGCGTGTGATCCAACTCTTGGCATTGAAGTGGAGGCGCTTCGGATTTAGACGTGCAACCTTGAACATCTTGCCAGAAAGTTTGCAATGATAAGATTTTGCATTTGTGTCGTGTACATTAGAAATGATAAATTTTCTCCAATAATCTTCATTAATTTCAACGGTCAGATTGAAGTATCCTAAAGCAAGTTCATCTGGATGTGATGGCTAGATGATTTTGTCGAATGCTACATATATATCCTTGGATCTTTCCTTTCCACTTTACCAAAAATTTTCACATCCTTTGCTGTAAAAAAGGGCTCCAATTTCCTTGATGTACCAATTTCAAAAACCTTTCCTTAAAGCTCTTCACATGGTGTCTTCAAGCAGCAAACCTAAGTCAGCCAAGATTTTGAAGGAAAAATTTGTGAAAACAAGTTTATTTGAGCAACATCTATGCATGGAATTAACAATTAAAGGCATAATCATCCTTGTATGCACTCAAAAACAAAACTTTATTCATGAAATTCAAGGCCTAGTAGTTGTGGTGAACCAAGACTCAAATCTTAAAGAAAAGAGTTGAGAAACTTTTATACCTTTAAAGCACCTCTTTGCTTAACAAAGGATATTCACCCATGTGAGGGCTTTCTTTCCTTAGTGTCCTTGCTCCTTGGCTCCATGGATGTGGATGGAGGAACTTTGCTTCTTGGTTCCATGACTTATTGGATATGGATGAAGGAATGGATTCTCCAAGTTCACAAGAAAGAGAACCTCTAAGTTTCGACACCCAGGAGAGCATTGAGGAAGAGATGAAGGACCTAGGAAGAAATGAATGCTAGTCCATTCTTTCTAGGGTGGCCGGCTTCCTAAGAGAGAGCTTTTGTGTTTTTCTGTTTTCTCTCTAGAAAACCCTTATGAGGGAATGGGTTATAATTTCCTTTCTATAACCACTTACATTGAGTGGCATAATGGAAATTAAAACTAATTCTCCCTCACACTCTCTATGGCTAGCCATGTGGGTTCATTAGGCTTTCATGCCATTTGTGTTTTCAAGTTGTCATACAACTTGAGTTATTGGACTTAACATTCGAAGCCCATTGGGCCTTGAGGCCCAAATCTAACCCGAGGTCTAAAACCAACTTATTCATTTGATTAATTAACATATTAATTAATCCTAGCCATTAATAATTAAACCATTTAATTATCCTTACTCATCTCCGTAGTTTCTTCAACCTCTACCTTACACAGTGTACGATCCATTAGGTTCATTTTACCGAGGCAGTGAGTGATTAGAACTCTTCAAATTGATTGTGAATTGAAACTTACTTTTCAATTCTCCTTTTAGTGATTATACACCTTTAGGGCTTCCACAAACTATGAGTGACACATAGCAGTATATCATGGCTACCCAAGCTAATCAGAAGAGGTGGGGAACCTATTTAGTTTGGGATTACAATGCAATACAGTAAAAATCAAAGTGTTGCACTTAGCCAAGCTTCTAAGTCCTTATACGTCATTTTCTCAATGGGTAAACTTGTGAATAAAATCTTTATTAAGAAGGGGGTGGGGAAATAAGACACAAGGGTGGAAATATTAGCATTCTTATGATAGGTTTTGATGGCCACTACTATTTCACGGCCAGACTTAGCCTTGCCTGGATATCGGACATCTAGGATGTTCATTGTAATAACTGATATAACAGAAATGCCACATGGCATTATTCTAGTGGTTGAGTTTGTTAATATAGTTAGAAGGGTATCATTGTAATCGTGATATATGGCTATATAAGGGATTGTATAGCTATCATTTCTTTAAGTTCATTTGTATACATTTTCTCTAATCAATCAATACAATCTCTCTTGTTTCTCTCTATCAATTATTTATCTTCCTCTATACCAAGTTCATCTTTTGCAATGTAGTTCACATGGTATCAGAGCCACCAAGGCTCACGCCATGGATCTTGGTGGTCGATTCCTTTTCTCTCGTTATTTTCTATTTTTCTTCATTACTTTCTTTCGTTTTTGCATATTTCATCGTTTATGCTTCCGTATTCATAGTTCTTATTTTTTGGTCTCTGGATTTTTCCGCCAAGGGTTTTGTGTTTAGTTTTGGGGTTTTTCCTCTGGGTTTGAAGATAAAGCCGATGAGACCAGCACGACACCACTACTCGACCTTCACATGGAAGACGTCCTCCCTCTCATCTTCCTTCACCTTCAATCTTCCGTGCCCGTCAATGGTTTTCTTTGTTAAAGTTCACCATAGCCCATAATTTTGAACGACAAGTATCATTAACCCAACTGGATGTCTGACAAAATCAACAGTTTCTTCTCCCCCGCCAATGTCTTCGCCAAAGAATGTTATTCTCGTTCTTTCAAGAAATTAGGGTCAACGATGATGAAAGCCGAGTGCTTTTGGACAAGAATCCAGTTATGGCGTCAACATCTTTGGATTCGCTGTGAGCTCCGGTTCGTTCCTTCCGTTCCGTTGGAATTGACGACCTTGTGCCTTCTCAGTTGATTAGAAAATCCCCAAGTCTATCAACAGCTGAGGAAATAGGTATGTTTCTGTAATTTGGTCTCAACAATTTGGAAGGGAAGATCGAGTTGCTGCAACTGAAGTGGCTTTTTAGAATAACAGAAGCAAGATTCTTGGTGGGTTTTGATCAGAAAGTTAGATTACTTCTTCACCGCGGAGTTCCAATTGACAAGATTTTTTATGTTCTCAACAAGGTTAATTTGTACAAGGCATTGTGTCTCAAGTCACTTGAAGAAATCGAAAGAACAATTGCATTCTTCGCTCGCCTTGGTGGCATTGATTTGATAGTAATGCATCTGACGCTTCTCAATTTTGATCTGGTTCTAAGAGTAGGGTTCCTGGCGGAGCTCAGTGGCGGAGATGATGAGGCCACGGGGACTCTTTTGGGAAAGCTCCCTGCAATCTTGAAGCTGCTTGTGTTATTTGTTTGAGATTTAAAAGCATGAAATCATCTTTCTAGTGCGTCTTTTCTGGGTTCTTCAAGTTGTTTCTGATATTTGGTTCAAGATTCTTCATTTCTTCAAGATCAGTGTTTATCATGGACTTCATTTGGTTTGCTGGATTTTCGAACCATGAACTGTGTAATTTTTATGGTGTCCAAATTTATCTCTCTGCCCCACTGAAATTCTGCTGTTTCTTTATTGAATTTGAATTGTTCAGAAGCTTATAACAGCCTATAAGTGTCATTCTCCTTGGTTAATTTTGGAATCTGGGAAGATTTAGGAAGCTATCTTGGAATGTCATTCTCCTTGATTGATTTGGTTTCTTGGAGTGTCATTCTCCTTGGTTGGTTTGGGTTTCTTGGAGTGTCATTCTCCTTGGTTGTTTTGGTTTCTTGGAGTGTCATTCTTCTTGGTTGATTTGGGTTCTTGGAGTGTCATTCTTTTTGGTGGATTTGGTACCAGTCTCTGTAAATATTTAGGAGGGGTAATTTGCATATACATTGAGTGTGTTACTATGGCTTCTCAGTTCAAAGTCGAAAATCTTTTGGTCAACAGTTACAAAGGTGTCATGGGGTGCACTCATTTGATTCAGAGCTTTGGGAAAGCTAAAAGATTTGGTGATATGTTTTACCATTTCGTGGAATATGGTTAATTTCTTTGGTGCACAGTCTAATGTATTTTGGAGTCTCATGACAATGAAAACAATCTTGCTGTTGTCAAAAATGGGGAAAATTTGATATCTAATGGGGAATTTTGGTGCTGATGGTCATGAATGTAATGAGAATTCTGATGGAGCGAATTCCACTGTGGTGATCACTCATATTCTGTTTAGGGATAAAATTACTAACATAGAAGTGAAACAGGTAGGCTATGGACAAATTGCTGCAAGGTTTCTTGAGAAGGATGAGGTGCCAAATTTTATTAGTAGAATATGGTGTGAATGGTTGGGGAAAAGGATAGCTAGCAATGGTTTACTCAAGGTTCCAGATAAGTATCCAACACCTGGCTAGTTCAAACTTCACTTGGATACTCCAAGTTTAGTTTGAGGGGGGAGTAATAACTGATATAACAGAAATGCCACATGACATTATTCTAGTGGTTGAGTTTGTTAATATAGTTAGAAGGGTATCATTGTAATTGGGATATATGGCTATATAAGGGATTGTATAGCTATCATTTCTTTAATTTCATTTGTAAACATTTTCTCTAATCAATCAATACAATCTCTCTTGTTTCTTTCTATCAATTATTTCTCTTCCTCTGCACCAAGTTCATCTTTTGCAATGTAGTTCACACCTTGTCGCGACAAGAATTAGTATAAAGACTTTATGGTTGTTGATGGAGATTGAGAAGGGAGAATATATGGAGTCAGGGTCAGAGCTCTCATTTTTCACAATTTGAACCTCAGAGATGAGTTAGTCGATATCAGGGTATGTCGCCCCAAACTAATTTAGTGAGCACTACAAATTCCCACCGAGCATCGTAACTAGAAATGGCTCATCTCGCCTTAACGCTTTAATAATTGTAGAAAGGATCCGACTATTAATCAGTGTTTTAAATTTCCCATACCAGAATCAAAATGGTTCAAAGCTCACAAAGCCCATAAGAAGCCCTTCCAAATTAAAAGCTACTTCTTTTTAAGTTTAATGAAACCGAAGCATCCTAACGGTTCTTTTTCACAATCATTGATTGTTTTTCCACAATCCTAACCGTCAATTAGGGATGTCCAGCCAGAAAATTTATGATAAGAGAAAGAAATTCTTCTTTAGAGAAAAATGTGCGTCACTCCTTAAAAGTCTTCGATCTCTAGAGAACCTGCCCTATCATCTCTAACGGGTAAACTACCTACTTCACCTTCTTCGCTTTTAAAGCCAGTGTTGCCCCTGTCATCTAAACCTAAGCCTGAATTCCCTTTCTTATCTTTCATACTGGCTCTTCTGCTACATTAAATGAAACCACTGAACTTCCTACAACATTAATCTCTACTTCTGTTCTTCCACCACAAGTGATCGAGACTGCACTTCCCCGACATGATGATCCTCTGCTAGTCATCTCAATGAGGTCTGAAGGAATAGCGCGATCTCTTCTCGTGATTTGGCATTTGGTTAACCACGTTGCCCTTCCCTTTGATGCCAGCGGACTTCGAAACACCGACTAAGCTCGAGCCTTCTTTAAAGCTTTAGTTGCCCCGAATGACTACAAAGAAGTTTGAACATCTCTTGAAGATATCCTGACGCGATGATATGAAAGTCGTTACGAGGTGACTTCCTTTCTATGTTTCCTTTTTTCTAACATGTTTTGTCCAGATTGTCTTCCTTCATAATTTATGTGTATTAGGCTAACATGTGGATGAAGATGACCTTGTTTTGACATGTGGGACAAATTTAGGAACTCAAATAGATTGTTGGCTTAGAGATTTCTACAAAGAGTGGGAGCGGATCAGTGATTGCTATCCTAATCAGAAGAACTTAAGAACATGCGGGTCGGGCAGCAGGCTTTGAAAGATACTGATGAAGCAAAGATACACCCGTATATCAACCTTACTGTACTCAAGTCGTTACGAGGTGACTTCCTTTCTATGTTTCCTTTTTTCTAACATGTTTTGTCCAGATTGTCTTCCTTCATAATTTATGTGTATTAGGCTAACATGTGGATGAAGATGACCTTGTTTTGACATGTGGGACAGATTTAGGAACTCAAATAGATTGTTGGCTTAGAGATTTCTACAAAGAGTGGGAGCGGATCAGTGATTGCTATCCTAATCAGAAGAACTTAAGAACATGCGGGTCGGGCAGCAGGCTTTGAAAGATACTGATGAAGCAAAGATACACCCGTATATCAACCTTACTGTACTCAAGTAGTTAAAGGTTAAGGATTACCAGGAAGATCTCGCGATGACAAGGGAAGAGCTGATGATGGAGAGACGGGCTAAGGAAGAGGTGGATTAGACTCTCACTGTCTTGAAGAAGGAATCAAAATGCGTGTTAGCTTCGGAGCAAGGTGCTTGGGAAAACAAGAGCATCGTAGATTTCTAGCAACTTATCGACATACATGCCTCTAAAATGTCAGTGCTCCGAGATGACCATGAGAAACTACTCGCAAAGGAGTACGAAGAAGGGTATGACACTGAGTATCTTATTGGTTAATCCTGGTTAGATTACCTAAGGGTTGGGATGACTACAAGATCTATGACGAGGTCAAGTGCATATATTTCCCTCTTCCACAACATCTACTCGATGAGATCTCGGACTTAGAAGTGGAGCAAGTTGCAAAAAGAGATTAGCTTTGAGGCTTTTTCTGGCTAGGAGATGAGGCATTTCCCTTTTGTGATTTCAAACTTTTTCTATTATAATATGAATTCTTCATTTTCTCTGTTTATGAGAGGATCTTAATATGATAAACTTCTCTAAAGTAAAAGAACTTTATATAAGAAATAAGTGGCAGAGTGGAATACGAGTAAGTTTGTGGGGATAGAGCTCAAAAGCCCTCTTGGCAACATTGATTCGGGAAAATGTTGCCTCCCAAACTTAGCATTCATAAAGCATTCTTGTCGCGATATCTGGAGTACCACATTACTTTAATACAAGGAATTAAACATTAAACCCATGAGAAGACTTTTGCTTTTGCATTTATCAAAACACATTTACCAGATTTATTAGCTTCAAATCATACCCGAAGATATCATGTACACAAGGGTTGATTTCTTTATGCCTTGCCCTAGTTCTTGGGCTAAGGGCTTCAATACTTGCAACATGATGCTAGAGAGAGTGACCTCTCATAGCTCGAAGTGCATATTCATTTCCAGTGAATCTTAAATAAAAGTTCTTTGGAAACTTGGTCGTCAGCATATGGGTCAGAAACGTTTTTTGAATCCTTTTATCAAACCCCGTGCGTCAAACCCGAGTGTTTCTGATCGAACTCATTTGATTGGCTTAACCAAATCACTTCCACGTATCAAAGCATCATTGTAATAAAATTCCTTTTGGGGATTGCCTAGTCTGATGCCTGCTTCGAACCTACTAGCATACGATGTTGTAAAACATATTTGGCTTAGTATGTTGGTTCAGGATATAAGTAGTCGTACTCAGGGCCGAAGTTCAGAGCCATATTCAGATGATTTTTGGATCACCATTGCGACTATTCCCTCGAATGGTGAAGAGCCCAGGTTTGAATGTTATAACCCACAACCTTGTTAGTTGTATAAACTTTCCAGAGGCCGGATGGTGCATTGGATTTCTAGCTCAAGACGCTATATGCCCGTACTTGTAGCCCACCAATCGTTACCGCACTTATTATGATTTGATTCTCCGAAGATACTAACCCTTAGAGACGGACTAGACTAAGAGAGGCTCATTTGATAGTGTTACTTTGAACTTTTTAGACTTGCATTCGTGCAAATGTTCAAAGTTAATGCTTTGTTTGGGATGAGTAGAGTACTCCCTGCATCACCAAAAGAAAAAAGGAAAAATGGAACAGATATTGATAGATCAAATTGCTATATTCTTAATCAAAATAGGTTTGATTGACAAGGGGGTATGATTGTAATTCTTACGGAAAGATAATATGGTGTAAAAATTGCACAAGGGGATCACTTTTGATGATAAGCCTATGGCAAGGCATGAAAAGATGAGTTGTCCATAGACTTGTCTTCATATAGACGGTGGCGTTGCAATTTGGTGCAAAGTAGACTACATGCATATCCCCAGAAGACAATCAAACCTTGTGTAGCTTGGGGTGCTTGTTTTGTTTAACCTACTTAGAGTAGCCTGCATGGGGTTTTCCTTACACCAACAAGGGTTATGCTTCTTAGAATCGGTTCTTTAGTTTGTCTGGTGTTTAACCTTTCATTGCTTGTCTCTATACCTAGATAACAGAGCAGCATTTTTCTGCAAAGGGAACCTTGCCCATGATGTGCAACCATTCTTAATCGAGGATAGTATTGTGAGGGGGTGGGTTGTCTATCACATGGAAGGTCATAAGATGTTCAGACATTTTTGCATGTACCTTGAGCTGTATTGTTCCCATAGTGATGGGTATCATTCCATTAACAGTTTAGGTAAAAGATCATCTGAAGTTAACTTTAGAGAGGACGCTCATCCTTTTAGCCGCACCTACGAATATGATGTTGTCTTCTAACCTGTTATCAATTAGGGTGTGTTTGTTTACCCTCACTAACTTGGACTATAATGGACTGTACAACTTATTAAAGTAGTCTCGTGTTTATTGTGCCGCAAGACTAAGTTTAATGGGACTAACGAGGACTTGCCTTAACTAAAACCTTCGGTAAAAGATCTGTACAGGAGCCCCCGAAAAGCACCGGACTAGCTAAACTACTTTGCTTTGACCTGGGATTCATCTATTTTGCTTTAACCTCGACTCATCTGCTTTGCTTCGACCTCGACTCATCTGCTTGGCTTCCATCTTGACTCGCCTACTTCACACAATTGACGATAGACCTGCATCATTGCCGTTGAAACCCAAATCCATAAAGATGGGATCTTTGTGAACCCAATGGTGGGTGAGGAAGTAATATCGAGGCTAAGAATGCCAACTAAAATGCTGGGATGCCAGCGATGAAAACTGGAGCAGTAGTTGAGACACTCGGACGAAGAAGTTGCCTTTCAAGAGATGATGATATTTTTAGAATTGGCTTTTATTTAATTGATTTCCCATTGGAATTGGGAGATCTATAATTATAGCTTTCGGAGAAAGGAAGAGATTTCTAGAATATCTTTTGGTTTAATCTGATATGCAATTAATGGAATTGGGATGTTTTATGTAAATTATGTATTCAATTGATAACTGTTCTAGGCGCCAATTGTTCGTGAAACCTCTATGGTTGTGCTAGGGAGTTGTAGCGTGAACTCCAGGTGAGTGGGCTTTTGTTTTCAATATATATATGTATGCTTGGTATTTTTCCCATAAAATGCGTTTAAATGAAATTATGTTTTGAAATGCCATGCCTTATGATTTATACCTAGATTATGAGTTAGTATAGTATGCATATTGTGATTTGACGTTGTGGACACTGAAGTAAGTACCAGGTGAGTTATAGATTGTTAATGTGAGTTGATGAGTATGTTGAGATGCATTGAGAGCTCATAAACCTACACCCTGGTGTTAGTGCTCCCACCCGTGGCCAAGGCACAGACCTTCACGTGATGTTCACCTCCCACACCGCACGCTCACCTTGGATCCAAGTTAGGTGCACATGCCTGTCGTACAGACCACTATAGGTGGTTCCGACTCGTAGGTGACCCATAATTATTCACACAGTCTTCACGTGATCGTAGCACTAGAGAGTATTCATTTACACCCAGTCTTGTCATACAGACCACTATAGGTGGTTCCGACTCGTGTGCAGGTATACTTGATGAGCTATGGGTTCAGCCGTATAGGCCACAATAGGTGGATCCAGCTGACATATTACTTTCATTGATTTACTTCACCTGGTTTACTCGTTATTGATTTTGAAATATTTGACATGGCATATATGTGGATTTTGAAAATTCAAGTATGGTTTCGATATATGTATATATTCTATTTTCTGGGAAATTATACAAGTTTTACAACGAGGGGTTACTACCTTTAATAATTGAAATGGTTTTTGAAAAACTTTGTTTTTGCCCACTCACACTGTCTGTTTTGCGCCCCTTTAGGTTTAATTTGCTGAAAGTTCGTATCGACAAGAATTCTTGGCAAATCCCAAGATAGGTGGTTACTTCTGAGGATATAATCCTTATTCACTCCACTGTACTTACTTATGATTTAACGTCACATGTGAAGTGAGTTCATTCCTACTCACCCGCGCACTCTGGTATTTAGGCACTCTTAGGTTCAAATTTATTCACATTTTTTTCCACATCATCACACTTTATGGCTTTGTCACCTTCCAGGTGTTGGCTAGCACAGCTCGATTTGAAGTCCTAGTGGACATTCCGGGTCGGGGTGTGTCAAAAACGACACGAACACGAAAAACACGACACGAATGCCAGGTCTAATATTTGGAAAGAAAAATACACTTGTAAGGAGTGTAGAATGAGATTTTTGGAGTGCCAATAACATTTACCTAAAAATATCATACTTATTGTCGGTCCAAACTGACATCACGTAAGTTAAATAAATAAAATAGTTGAGCTACTGTCGGTCGTAACCGACATTACCTAACATCTCCATAAATAAGAGCTAATAAACGTTATATAAACACATCACTTTAACCAATATTATAATTTAATAGTAATATATTAAAATTCCGTACAACAAATGGTTCCTTATTTCATTCTTGAAAGTTAGGAAGATTGAAGCCTAGAAAACATAGTCTCAATTTCCTGCTTCAAATTATTACCTTCAAGTCACCCAGTACTACGGTCTGGTGGTATTTCTCTTCACTTGGAAGTGAGAGGTCTTAGGTTCGAATCTCGTAGATGGCGAATTCGATACCAAATTAGGTTGCCCATTGTGTGGCTTAGTCGAACTCCCCCTCTCCTTAGTGTAAAAATATCGATGTACTCAAAAAATAAAAAATAAAAAAATAAAATTATTACCTTCAAATTAACTATCATATAACTTCATGTAGGCAACAAAAGATCAAAAATTTGATTTCGTAATAATAATTTTAGCTTAGCTAACCCACCAAATAATTCCTGACTACTTCGTTGATCCATTAGTCAACTAACTTTAATTTGGTATTTTTTTTTTAACAAACGATATATTATCTACAATAACAGGAGGGAAGTCCTTACCCTCACAATGGCTAGCAATAATCTGATTCAAATTCGCCTTTGATGAAAATAGAACCTATGACCTCTCACTTACAAATGAAGAGGAATACTATTAAACTGTAGTACTAAGTGGTACCTTTAATCTGGTAATTAACGAGAAAACTAAGATAGTAAAGCCAAGTTTTCTTTTCGACGAAAAAAAAGCCAAGTTCTCTTTTTCGAAAGTACCAAGTTTTCTTTAAGTTGAGTACAAGGATACAAGTACCAACAGTGGACCAAGAACATATGCCATCCATGCGACTGTCCTCCGTTTCCGGTTGGAGCTACCAGTCCGAAGATAAACCTAATAAGATACAGGACACATTTTTCTACATAGATAATGCTACATACAATATATACACGTCAACACTTCTACTGCAGTACATGCGTAAACACATTGATTATATCTTGCAGAAAGCAGTCGCGTTAAGAACTACTAGATTTTCCCCATGACCTAAAAAACCTAATCACGGGGCCATGGAGGTCTTCTTTGGCTTTAACGCACACAATGAAGTCGATATGACCATAGTTCTCGAGATAAAGCAACTCCGGAGTGGGCTGCAATTCCTTGAGAGTGTGATGGAAATCTGTCATATCCGCTAAATCATCATTTCCCCCACAAGCCATCAACAGTGGCAATGATTCGGGTATGAGGCTAAGATCAATGCAGGGGGTTTCAACTGACCATACAACCTCAAATTTTTTAACAGGCCATAGTCGTATTGTGAAAAAGTTCCCTTACGGATCACTGCCCAACACAAAATGCAATAATCAGTGTACGAAAATAATATAGAATGAGAGAGGGGGTGTGGAGCAAAAGGATATTTATGCAAGCACAAGTGGTATAGAGCCTACTCTGGAAGAGATGGTGCAAGTTCTTTGCGGATGTTGGGTGTGGTTCATAAACAAGATACAAGTCCACACATGAGTTATTAAAGCAACAATTCTTCCCTGAAAATGTTACCAAAACGCATTAGAACCCTTCTTCCCCGGATATTATCAGATAAGCTTTTCATGTACAAATTTAGTAATAAATACAAAATGAGATGAAAACATTTACATAGTAATATACAAGAATGTTCGGCACCACAATCATAAGGCTGTCTCAAATGCTTTCCGAAAGGCCAAAAGCGCTTACAGATCAAAGCATTTCTGTCAGTGTTTGGAAGAAATAACTATTAGTGTTTCTGGATTCTAAAAGTACTTTTTGGACTTTCTGGAGAAGTGCCTACCAGATGCTTCTTTGAGAACTACTTCCAAGTGCTTTGACAAGAAGCAGTTAGACTTTTAATATAAAAAAATTGTTGTGCTTCTGCTAAAGCGCTTATGAGCAAAAGTATTTCCTACAGAAGCTTTCCCAAATGGATCCTTAATAATACACTGCCAAAGTGCTTGCTCAAAATTTAATCATGTCTACCTTTGTTTTTTTATAACCTGGACTCCACCTTTAATATTAATTCATACTTTGTGAATTATTATCATTAGGACATTCTTCCAAAAGACAAATACAGTCACATAAACAATATCATAAAGAATAGAATATGTTTCCTCCAAAGTTCCAAACATTTGAACATGGACACTGCACAATGCATATTGTTCGGGCAGGAATATCGCCTATAGGCGTTCCTGGCTTGAGCACACAGCTTCCCGCGGAGTTGGCACTTTGGTTGTCTGTTGAGTTCTTGCTTTGTTCGTCGGGCTGCAAGAAGATGACAGAGTTAATTCTGAAAGGTGCCTTTGTCGAGCCTTAAGTATAGGCCATGAGGCTCGTAGTCAAAACTAACTTAAGTGCTTAGGCGTGCCACTGCAATCTCAGTATGGCAAATGTGAAATGAGTAGATTTAAGCCGATTACTTGCACCCCAAGTTACTCTAACTTCTCATTATCAAAGGATTGCCGTGGATGGGTTAAGTCCACATTAGATTCTTTTTTATGCCTTGAGATCAAGGACTTTTGTGTATCTTGTATGGTAAAAGGGCAGAGGTCCGGGTCTAATCACGGCATTAAGTGGATTCATTCTTAAGATAGTAACACCATTTAATTAAAACCAAATCCGGGAGTAAGCAGAACTTTCGATCATTAAAAGACCTAAAATGATTGGAATACATACTAGAGAATTCATTACAACACCAGATCTATTAACTAAAAGACAAAACAAAGGGAATCAGGCAAGATTGAACCTTGTCGGGCAAGGTTGGACCTTTCGCCGTTTCTTTTCTTTGCCACTACAAGGGTCTGAGGATTTCAAGGGAGAATGGATGACAAATAAATTTACACAAGAGAAATCGATACTACTGGTGAGCAGCAAAGCTATTAAACTAGACAAAAGATGACTTTTGTGAGGGCTAATCCTAAAAATGATTGAGGTTGGGGGCTGACTACAGCTTCGTATGCAAATCTAGCTTAGCAGAGTTTGTGTATTTGTTTGTTTGATTGGTTGAGTGTCCTTGTCTCTAGGCCCTCTTCCTCATTTTATAGGCGAATTAGCCTATCTGCTTGTAGCTTGGTTCCTGCCCGAAAGCAACTGAAGGGTAGTGACTCATCAACAATTTATCTACTTTGCCATTCAGAAAGTGTTTTTGGGTTGAGAGTAAGTTGATTTCCATCAAGTGTCACTTATTTCAAGCCACTAGCCTTTGCATTAAATGTGGAATCATCATTTTGCCTTGGGTTGGACGAATGGGTTTGATGCTGGGCCTTCGGGCAGAGTCATGCCTTCTGGGCTTCTTTTTCGGGCTTCTCTTCCTTCGACCCAAAGTTCAAATACTAACCCAAACAGTGCCCCCTTCAATCATTGTTAAACCTGCAAACCGAGGCGTTTAATAATGATTGAATAGTTACCGCGCACCTACACTCGGTATGAGCGCCATTTAATGCAACCGTTGCTAACTGAGTCTTTCCCACCAACCCACACTTTTTGCCCTTTAATCAACATCTCATTGTGTAATTTCTTTTAAACGGTTTAAAACTCCTGAATTTCCAGTTTTCCCCAGATTTTTCCAGAATTCCTAAGGTCTTCAAAAATCTTTCTCACTTCTGGCTTCTTGTTTTCTACCCTTTTATTGTATGCTCGAGTAATAGCTTCATTTCCTTCTCGAATCTTGTTTAAAGCTTCAAATTTGGCTACATCAAGATCCTCAATCTCTTGACACATGGCTTGAACATATTATTCACTGTGTAGACCGAACTAATTTTGAATTCTGATCGAGCTTACATTAATCTCCATGGGAATCACAGCATCTTGCCCAAAAGTCAAAGTGTAAGGGGTTGTTCCAGTCGCCGTCCTTTTGGATATCCTATATGCCCGCAAAGTTTCCCCTCAATCTCTCATGCCATTTTTCTGGATTCTCGGCTATCGTTCTTTTAATGATGCTTACCAAACTTTTGTTAATGGCCTCCGCTTGCTCGTTTGACTGAGGGTAATAAGGACTAGATTGAACCATCTTTATTCTAAACTTGTCAGCAAACTCTTCTACTTCTTTTGAAATAAAAGATGGTCCACGATCTGTGGCAATTACCTCAGGCACCCCAAATCTATGCAAAATTTTGGTTTCAATGAACTTCTTAACCATGGCTGAAGTAATGTTTTTTACGGCTGAAGCCTCCACCCATTTGGTGAAGTAATCTATGGCCATGATTGTGAATGTGTGTCCTTTACTGGAAGCCGGATGAATATGCCCAACAAAGTCCATTGCCCATCCTCTAAAGGGCCAAGGCTTGACCACAGGGTTCAAAGGTATCGAAGGCACATGTTGGAGTGGCCCATGTCTCTAGCATTCTTCACATCCTTGGGCATAATCTTTACAATCTTTCTCCATCTTGGGCTAGAAATAACCATATCTCCTAAGCAGCCACCTCATCTTGGTTCCAGCCTGATGAGCTCCACAGATTCCTTCATACACCTCGGCCATGACTCTCATAGACTTTTCCTGGCCTAGGCATTTTAACATTAACCCGTATGGAGTCTTTCTTAGTAGATTTTCTTCTCACAAAACGTACTTAGTCGATTGTTGTCTATCCTTCTTACTTATGGGGAAGGAAGGATCTTTTAAATACCGAATGACAGGTTGTCTTCAGCCTCCACTTATTCGATCATTACATCTAGGCTAAATCCCCTATCCATAATGGAAGGGAGATCTCCTCTCTGGACTTTTATGTCTCTCTCAAACTTCCTCTCTTGGATTTGTACTCCTAAGGCCAATTGTGCCATCTCGTTAGCAATCATATTTGCTTCTCTAGGTATATAGCCAGCTGATATTTCTGTGCCCCAATAGCTCAATAATTGTGTGGCTGCCAAGTAATAATTGGCCATGATGATGTGCCTGCATCTATACTCCCCATTTAAATGATTGATTACCAATTTTGAGTCACCAAACACTTCAATTTCAATTGCCCCCAATTCTATCAAGACTTCTAGGCCAATTATCAAGGCTTCATACTCTTCCCGATTGTTGGTAGTTTCTTGGTAATCCAAGAAGAATGAATAACAATGGTGAGTACCTCTAGGATCAATCATAACGATCCTAGCTCCCGCAGCATTTTGGGTGCAAGATCCATCAAAATACAGCTTCCATAGGGTAGCCCAAAGGCTGGATATCCTTTCTACCTCTTGCCGAATCCACTCTTCTCTGCCCAAGATGGCTTTGCTTGGTGGGATCAAGATGTTAGCCATCTCCAAGGTTCCTAAGATGTTGATTATTTCTCCCTGGGACTCTTAATGCTCGGCTAAAAAGTCTGCAATTACTTGCCCTTTGATTGCCCTCTGAGGTACATACTGAAAAATGAATTCGGACAATGCCAGAATCCATTTCCCAAATTCTTCCTATCAACATAGGTTTTGCCAGCATGTATTTGATCACGTTGGTCTTGGCGATGATATGGATGTGGCAAGGTAACATGTAATGCCTTAACTTGCAAGCAGTGAAGTACAAGGCCAAACATAGTTTCTCCACTGAGGTATATCTTGTCTCTACTTTAGTAAGGATTCTACTGAGGTAGTATACAGCTTGTTCCTTTCCTCCTTCATTGTTTTGGGCCAACAAGTTTCCAATTGATCATTCTGAGGCAAAGATGTAAAGTTTAATGGCTTTCCCCTCAGAAGTGGCATGAGCACTGGTAGGGAGGCTAAGTAAGCTTTTATGTTGTTGAAAGCTTCTTGATGTTGTGGGCCCCATTCAAAATCTTCCTTATCTTTTAGTCTCAACAAAAGAGTTAGCGGTTGAATCTTGCCTACTAAATTAGCAATAAATCTCCTCAAGAAGTTTATCTTTCCTAGCAACATTTGCAGTTGTACCTTATTGGTGGGTGAAGGTGATTCCACTATTGCCCGAGCTTTATTTTTATCCACCTCCGCTCCTCTCTGATGAACGAGAAACCCCAAAAAGTTGCCTAACCTTACTCCAAAAACGCACTTCTTTGGATTCATCTTTAACTTGTGGATCCTTATTCTTGTTAAAGCTTGTTTAAGGTCTACCAAATGTTGTTCATCAGTCTTGGATTTTACCACAATATCATCAATATATACTTCCATGCTATGGCCAATTAAGTCATGAAAAATGGCATTCATTGCTCTTTGATAAGTGGCACCAACATTTTTTTAGCCTAAATGGCATCACCACATATTCATATGCTCCAACATGACCCGGACATCTAAAAGCCGTTTTATGTATATCTTCTTTAGCCATTTTTATCTGATTGTATCCTGCATTTCCATCCATAAAAGGCAGAACTTTGTGTTTGGCTACTGCATCTATAGATAGGTCAACCATTGGCATGGGATATTCATCTTTAGGTGTGGCTCCATTAATGTTTCTATAGTCAACACAACACCTAACTGCTTTAGTTACAACTTTTAATACAGGAACAATGTTGGCCAACCACTCAACATATTTGGCAGGCTTAATAAATCTGGCCTTTACCAGCCTTTCGATCTCTTCTATAACCTTCTCTTCGATCTCTTTTGATATTCTTTGTGGTGCTTGCTTGACAGTTTAAACCCCTATTTAATAGGCATTATGTGTTCTACTAAGGTTGGGTCTAAACCTGGCATCTTAGTGTAATGCCAAGCAAAACAGTCTTTGAATTCATGCAGAAGGTTAACAATCCCTGTCCGATCTTTGGTTTTTAACAAACCACTTATCTGTATAGGTCATGGATCTTCCCCCGTCCTTAGATCAATGGTCTCCAAGGGATCTTGCACCTCTGGGGCTGGTTTGTTAGGCTCTACACACAAAAACTTAACCAACTCTAGACTCTCGAGTAAATCTTCTGGCCCGTCCAAGTCATATATACACTCAGCCATTTGGATGGCTGCTTCTAGCTCTTTCCCAAAACAATCCTCTTTAGTTATCTAGCTATTTGAAGCTTCTCTGCTCCAGCCATTTTCTTCTTTGGCTGAGCTTTCCCTTTCCTGTTTTTTCTCTCTCCCATATACCAACAGTCTTTTTATCAAGAACCTAACTACGATCACTTGGTCCTTCCTTTTCTGCTCTGACATTTAAAGGTGTTGGGGAGTTGGGATGATATGGGGCCGATCTCATTCTTCCCTTGTAAGAGCTAGCCCTTGTTCCAAAAGCTTTTGGGTCGTCAGCTTAGTCGGGTGACCTTTCTTATCAGCTCCTGAACATTGAAGAATCTCAATACTAGGATTATAGAAGTTGGCCTCTGCAACGTTGGCTGTAGGGAGAAATGGTCATGATTTGGCCTCTACCATCTCCCAGAATCCAAGTCTTGCTTCTCCTTCCTCATGGTAGACGGCCATTTGTTGGTGTAAGGTAGATGGCACAGAGAGACTCTGATGAATCCAATCTCTGCCTAGTAAAGCTCCATAAATGGAAATGTTGTCCACAACAAAAAAAGGCCAACATAATTTGTTTTGATCCTAAATCCACCTCCAACGGCAGTATCCCATGCATCTTGGTGATAGCTCCAAAGAAACTAGAGACTATAAGATCGGTGGGAATAAGATCCTCTTCACTCATACACATCTTCTTCATTTGCTTGTATGGCAGCACATTAACTGCGGTCTCACCGTCGATCAAGACCCTCTTGAAGGGTACTCCTTCTAGGTGTGCAGTTATATATATAGGCTTAAGATGGTTGGCCTGGCTTGAACTCAGGCGGGCAAAAACCATTTTATCCGAGTATATCATCTCAAGCTTCCTTATTGATGGTTCAAGCAATCCAGTTTGGTTAGGTTCTCCTTGTCCCGTATCCTCAACACTAACATACGCCATCATGGGTTCTGTTGCCAGGTAATCACCTTCCATGATGGGAGGTTGATCGTGCTCAGCATGAAACATGGCTGATAAAACATGTCATGTTTACGTGGAAATCACTGGGTCCAGGTATATCTCAATTTTTACCCCCTATGTGGTTTATAAACCCATCTAACCAAGCTTGTGCTTCTTCTGGCAATATTAATTCAGGCACCGCTTCTTCTTGAGTTATGCCAAAGTTTTTCACCTGCACTAGGCTCTCACATAGTGTATCAACCAACAATGGTGAAGGTATCCCTCTCTCGGGCGAGATTGTTCCAAAACAGCTTGGTTCTGGGCACCACCTAGGTGTTGGTATCATTATCATATCTTCCTGAGCTCTTCTTAGGATCCTATATTTTCCTGGGTAAAGGTTCGGTGGCGCATGGTCTCCTTCCCCTTTAGTCTTGCTATTGGCTTTCTCTACCTCCTTCTTGGTTCTCCTGCGGATTTGATTCTTTCTTTCATTAGGTACCTTGTTTACCTCTCCATTTTTAGAGGTTTTTGAGGTGGTGGGGACTTTCAATGAGTTCATGTGGGCTTTATGTTGCCTTTGGACTCTCCTAATCATGGAAGCTCTCATCTCTTTAACGGGTTTTCTGTCCCTTCCAACTATATACCATTTCTGCCCGAGTCGGGCAATGTTCTTTTTAGTGCCTGGGTTCACTGTCTTCTTTGGTTGAGAGTCTCCTCCCAACCTCTGGAAGATGCTCCGAGAGGTTTCCTTATCGGCTGCTTGCATGATATCTCTGCGGGATTCCTGCTCTTCTTTTCCTCTTCTCTTAATCAATTCATAATCGAGGATGGCTTCTGCAACTGGTACTTCCAGCTTGCACTCACATTGACATTTATTGCACAAAACCACCCCTTTGATTATTGTTGGCTTAGGCTTTTTAGGCAACTTGATAGTTCCGTCCGTCGGCCTATCAATTTATCGCCTTTCAGCTCTTACTTCCTCGGTAGCTTTTTCTTTCCCTTTCTCTGCCCACGTTAAATTGATCATGTTTACGGGGACTTGTAGAAAAGGATCAGCACTTGTTACTGCTTTAGTTTGAGATTCTCCCAATGTTTGCATTATTTCTAGCCCGTATTACCCCCTGTTATTCAATGAGAACGACAAAGGGTTAAGCAACTTGGGCTTCTTGATCTCATTCAAAGCTAACTGGCCGGCTTTGGTTTCTTCCTTGCTCTTTTCCTTATCCCCTTCTTCTGTTAGTAAAGGGGACAAGGAAACAACTGGTTCCTTTGTAGGGCTAGTATGGTTTGTTGTCCTTCCAACATTATCATTTTCTGGAGCAGAGTGCTCTAGATCTGACTTTCTTTGTGGATTCATGGAACAGCCTTTGTCCATTTTTTCTTTAGCTTCCTCAAAACTTCTCTCCATATTTAGAGAATTTCTCTCCAGGTTTTTCAAGATAGCCATCAGGGCAACCTGTATATCTTCTTTTGTAACCCTCTCCTTTGATTTTTCAGAAGGGGTCGGACTTCCCGTCAAGATGGGTTCTTGTAAATCTTCGGGGAGATTTGTCATGCTAAATCTCGGTGTGTAGTGGAGTGATTTCTGTTTTGCTCCTCCTTGAAGGTTTGTTCCTTCCTTCGCCTTCTTGGCATACAAGATAATATCCCACCGGGTGTGCCAAAACTATGTTCGGGCAAGAATATCGCCTGTGGGCGTTCCTGGCTCAAGCACACAGCTCCCCGCGGAGTTAGCACTTTGGTTGTCTATTCGGTTCTTGTTCGTCAGGCTACAAGAAGAGGACAGAGTTAATTATAAAAGGTGCCTTTGTCGAGCCTTAAGTATAGGCCGTGAGGCTTGCAGTCAAAACTAACTTAAGTGCTTAGGCGTGCCACTGCAATCTCAGTATGGCAGATGTGAAATGAGTAGATTTAAGCCGATTACTTGCGCCCCAAGTTACTATAACTTCTCATTATCAAAGGATTGTCGTGGATGGGTTAAGTCCACATTAGATTCTTTTTTATGCCTTGAGATCAAGGACTTTTGTGTATCTTGTATGGTAAAAGGGTAGAGGTCCAGGTCTAATCATGGCATTAAGTGGATTCACTCTTAAGATAGGAAAACCATTTAATTAAAACCAGATCCAGGTCTAATTATGTTTTTGCCTTATCACTGAATTAAAGACAAAAATTGTGAGATGAATATAAGCTATATATCCTCTTCTGATAAAGATACGTGTCCATGACTCCAACGTGTTCCACGCACACAACCTACCCATACATCGAAACCTTCATCTGCAAGGACAAAGCCCAGCGATTCTTCTGGAGAATTTAAGAACCATGCATCACCTGCCTGTTTGAAATTCAAAACTAGGTAATAGTAGCATAAGATCAAGAAAAGGCGGTAACCAAGTTCAATTGAGTTTGAAGCACATTAGAGCCTCATTTAAAATGTATCCCATGGACGTTCATCACTTCACCACATTCGTTCGTTTCAAGAAATAAAATTTCAACGGAAACTAAAAACTTGAGATAAGGGAGCACCAAAAAGTGACTTTACGGTCAAATTTTGAAATAATCAACTTAGTGGATCAATATGTTCAAATGTCTGCTGAAAAAAAAATTGGAAGAAACTATAAAAGTTAGGCGTTTCACCAGTTTAGGCGTCCAGGCTCAAGGATCAGTTATGAGGATCATCTCAGCAATCCTTCGCATCACAAACCAAACGGAAAATGCACTAACAAACACGACTTATATTGATTCAGATAAACAGTCCAGCAGATGCGGCTCCAATCACCCGTTTTTTCTACACTTCTAGATGGTGTTTAATGAACATTTGCTAGATTTACATGTAAGGAAGACATGCAATTACCAATCATATCATAAACCTTGCTATTTCCCCATATTCGGTCCTATAAATGTATGATCGAAAGTGACATCCACACTACTACAAAAGTGGCTTATTGTGTCGGTAGTTGGTGTCGGTTTTGTTGGAAATGTGCCCTAAAACCAATCATATGATGATACTTTACGGACATTTCACATGTTAAACTAATCTAGTTTAAATATAAAGGGCAAATATTATTGTTTGAGCCGTCTCATATAAATGTTATATGCTTAAACGATAAAGTCCAAGGAATATGTGATTGGGAGAATGCAATCTAATGAAGTTAGATTCATGAGACCATTCTTTCGTTGACACATCCTAAATGTTCCTGATCATAGGATTACCAATTGGGCATTGACAGTCCGTCAAGATCGGTACGTGCTATGTCTTCTCTCAGGGAGAGTGACTAGTCTCGAGTCATTGGTGTGTGTGACATCAAGACAAGTACGTAGGTGCTCAGTAGAGAATGAGTTCACTGAACGTGATCAACGAAGAGTTCTCATACTCATGTCACATGAGAACTCATGTTTGGGATAATGCAAATTAGTCCTTTGACCTGAGGCATCACAGTTGTCTTATGGTTAAGTCCTTGATCTTTGATTATGTCAAAGTCACCCCATCGGGGTGTCCACGGCATCGTTGGGGTTAAGCCACTTAGTCATGGAGGCAAGTGAATGCGCAACAAGGGATCTCTAACCTTCAAACCGTTTGAGGGAGAATACTCTATGATATGATTTAGAATCTCTGGCCAGAGTATGAATGAGATTTAGAAAAGTCGTTCTAAATCACATTCAAGGTAATCATATAAGCACACGAATCACATTGGATAGTAGACATGAATAAATAAACTATCAAACCAAACAATGTGGTCAAGAGTATTGTATTAGAGAAGGACCGTATTGCATTTGTAATCCTAAACTGAATAGGTTCTTAACCTCTTCTGATTAGCTTGGGTAACCATGACATACGGCTAGGTGTCACTCATGGTTTGTGGAAGCCCTAAAAGTGTATTATCACTAAAGGGAGAATTGAAAGTAAGTTTCAATTCATAATCGATTTGAAAGAGTTTTGATCGCCCACTGCCTCGCTAAAAGGAACCTAATGGATCGTACACCGTATAAGGTGGAGATGGATGAAACAAACTAAATGAGTAAGAATAATTGAATAGTTTAATTATTTATGGCAATGATTAATTAATATGTTAATTAATCAAACGAATAAGTTCGTTAAAGACCTTGGGATAGGTTTTGGACCTTAAGGCCCAATGGGCTTCGAACGTCAAGCCCATTGACTTAAGTTGTATGACAACTTAATGAATAATAATTCACTAAGACCCAAAAGCCCAAACAACCCCCCATGGCCGGCCATATAGAGAAAGGGTAGTGAACTTGCTTTAATTACAAGTTTGCCACTCAAATGAATAAAGGTATAAATATGAATTTATAGCCTTTTATTCATTAAGGGTTTGTTTTGGGGAAAATTGGTGAGAATTGTCTCTACATTTCTCTCTAGAAAGGCCGGCCACCATGGAAGTTGTAGCTAGCCATCTATTCTTCCATGGTCACTCATTTATCATCCATGCTCTCCTTGGTGTAGATCCATCCAAATCCATGGATCTAAGATGCAAGGAATGAAGGCCCTATCTCTTGGGTGATTAGCCTTTGTTTAAATACAAAGAGGAATCTACAAAGGTATATATTTCAACTCACTTTGTTTTGAGTTGTTTATTGGTTCACCAATCTACTAGGCTTTGAATTTCTTGGTTAATGTTTTGTTTTTAAGTGCATGCTAGCATGTTTCCGCCTTTAATTGTTAATTGCATGCTTATTGATGTTGCTTAAATGAACATGTTTTCACAAAATATTCCCTTCAAGTGGTATCAGAGCCTAGGTCTAGTAGTTGGTGAATCCTTTTGTGTTTTGTAGTTCATAGTTTGTGATTTAAAAGTTGTAATATGTTACAAGCTTTATTCTTGTTTCTTTGAATGTAAATTTTGTTAGAAAATTTGCCATCTCAAATGTTGTAGATGTAGTTCATATGAGCATGAATATTGGAGCTAAAATTTGGTGCCATGACTTTGGGGATTTTCGGCCAAATACAAAGGGTGGATTTTTGGGTTCTTGTTTGACTTGTTAAAAGTGTTTTCAAGTGACTTTTGGAACCCTTATGTACCCTAGTTTGGTTAGATGTTATTTCCCTAAAGTTTGAATGGTTTTGGAATGTTTTTGGGTGGAAAAAGTTCATGGAAAAATTTTGGGTTTTTCATGAATGTTCTTCATTGTTCTTGATATTTTTGCCAAGAACAAAAAGGTTTGTGTTTTGATTCAAAGTTTTGATTTATTTCATAAAGTTTATGTTTTATGCATTTTCAAATGTTTAAATGTTTTAGATATTTGTTTAAATGGCAATAGAAATAATGGTGGGTGTGAAAGGATTAATTCCCTTTCACACACACCACTTGTGCACTTGCATGCTTTATGTCAAACTACAAATCAACACACACATCACTCATATCCTCTTCCAAAACCGGCCACCCCCTAGTGGGGGTACTTTTGGGGCCTTTTATGCAAATACATAAAGTTTTGATACTTTTGTGTATTTGCACTTAGGCCCAAAAGTTTACGTTTTTACGTTTAGGTCCAAAAACGCTAAAGGACAAATTGTTTTGCTCCTTTAATGAAGTTTTTGCATTGATTAAATTTTGGGTTCTATTGTAATTACATGAAGTAGTGGACTTTTGTGTCTTTACAAAGTGACCCCAAAAGTTTTGCAACATAGCCCAAAAGTTGAGGTTAATTGCTTTATGGCCCAAAAGTTGTGGTTATTGCATAATGGCCCAAATTAGGTAGAGAACAAAATTGTTTTGTCTCTTTAAATGAGAATTGGATTTTCATTTTGTTTAGCTCCATTTAAATCAATTTTATGGATACAAAAACCAAATGAAAATGTTGCATTCAATTTAATTAGTTAAAGTGTTAATTAATTAAAGGGTGATTATGAACCTAAGCCTAATATAATTGAGCTATGTGATAGGCCGTTTCAAATTTGTTTGAACCATGGGAATGTGTAGATTAGATTTTGGTTGTAATTTGATTTGATCAAATGTTGTAAAAGGGCTTAAGCTCTTCTTTACTTTAAAGTAATTTATTTTATGCAAATGTTGTAATGAGCATAAGCTCACCTTTACTTTGAAGTACTTCTTTCTTGCTTTATTTGATATGCATGAAAATGAAGTAGTTGGGTCCAATGCCCCTAAGACAACACGCCTTAATGTGATTAAACGCGTAACTAAAATCAATCACCATCCCTAGACCGAGATTCAACACAAGGCTCGTGTTGAATCTAAACAAAGGTTCATAGTCATCCTAAGGCCCTAAGGCAACTATATAGTCCATCAAATGAATGCAAAGGTTATGTTAGTAGTATCATATACTCTTGCTTTAAAAACCGTTTTATAAGCATAGTGGGAGTATTATATACGACTAAAAACAATCATATGGACCAATAATTGTAATAGGACCAAAATTGTTTTAATAGAGATTAAAATTGAATATTTGTATGTGATGAGACCTAAAACCCTCAACCAAACCATTATTAAGTTGATAAGCGTGAGAGTGCTTAGAACACTCTTTCGTAGGCCTTCCACCGTGGTGGCTCCAATGGTTTATGACTTGTACACCGGCTTCACCCTATCATGGGGGAATACAAAGTGCATGCTTATACTCAGGAGGAATCCATAAACATATGATGAGGTTAGTGTAGGCAACGAGGATAGCCGACATCGTATCATCGTGAGGCTATTCTTGAACCCCTTCACGAACTAAGCATGGTGGGAATGACTTAACTAAGTGCAATGGAACCAACATCATATCATTGTGAGGTGACATTCTCTAGAGGCCAAATAAGATGGGTACTTGCATTAGTTGCAAATGAGTAAGTGTACTCTCTCATTATTATTAATGCTAGCCAACATCATATCATTGTGAGGTGGGCTTGGTAATAGTGAGTCTCCCATAACCTACTAAGAGTTTCATCCAAAACTCTCGAATTCCAATGAGGGATATGGAATTTGCCAAAAATAGTGGGTGGTGCTATTTGATTTAAAGACCCGAATCAAATGGCTTAAAATCAATCAATTTATATTCGTTATGTATTTGTTTACCAATATATTTGCAAACGCTATCCATCACTTGACAAATAAAAGCCGAAAGTTTAGTTTCCGGACTTAGTACTACAAAACCATAGATTGTCTTTAATGGCTTGTAAATGTACCTAAGTAGTCTCATCCTCACAATCTTCCTATTGATAATGTATCATTAGAAGAATATGTTAGAAAGGTCTATCATGAAGAGGACAACACAAACAACCAATGCTTAATCCTTTGTTAAATGAACAAAGGAACTTACGAAGATTAGCATAATGACAAGGACACTTTTAGTGTTATTAGTTCTTCACTTACAAATCGTTGTATGAAGAAATAATAGTTGCTTTGAACTACCCTTAGTCAATGCAAACACTAGTGCTTGTTTCTTTGTTAAATGAACAAAGAACTTGAGAAGAAAGCACAAAGGCATTGACACTTTATGTGCCATGATTCTTCACTTACAAATTGTTGTATGAAGAAATGAGAGTTGCCTTGTACAACTCTTGAAGGTTTGTAATTATGTTTAGAACATAATGGTTGGTTGACAAAAAAATAGTGCATCAACATAGACTTATGATGATTTTGAATCATTGAGTGTTGAAGTGTTAGAACACTTCTAGAGACGGGAACTAGGCAAGGACTTCACCTTTGTGTCCCTATCCTAATCGTTCACTAAGTTTATTGTAAACTATGTAATGAACAATAACCACATGCTCTCCAAAATGTTTGATGTGTATAACACAATTGAAATAAGTTTCAAGAGAGATAGTGGGAGTTTAGGGACCTTGACTATGGTAGTCAAAGGAGAAGTCAAATGAAGAAAGCGAAATAACTCCAAGGGAACAAACTTTCTTTATGAAAGGATGGACATTGGAAGGGGTATTTGCAAGAAATGTCTTGCAAGTGTCAAGAACACACCTTTCGAAGGTGTTGTAAATTGTTCTTGAATAGTTCAAAACAATTGGTTCTTCTACTTGAATGTTTGATTCCGTATTAGTAACTATGTTTTACAATCGTTGTAAAAGTGTGGCTAATAAGAAGTAGAAGATTAATGAGAGAAGAGAAAGTACTTCACATTCGGAAAGTGAATAAAATATAGATTTCTGCGAAAGCAGATGGTACTTACTTCCTCATATGAACTACCAAAGAAATTGGAAAAACCAAGGATTGTCTTTACATTCCAATTTTAAGGAATTTAATTCCGTCACTATAGTAGAGATGGATGAATGTTTTGTTTGACAAAACATTGTTCTTTATTAATCAATGATTGGATTATAGTAATCTAATTGATTGTCTCTATAGTATAGATGATATGGTAGTGTTAACTGTTTAGAATACAACGATGCTTAAAACCCAAAAGGTTGCAAGGTAGTGACTAATCCTAACTAAGTTGTGATTCCTCTAAAAACATAAATTACGAGTTGGTAATAAATGGATGCTTTGGATTGTTAGATCCGGATCCAATACCTTCTTGTTAAAATTGTATAGAGGCAAAATGTTTGAATCTTCATTCTTTTGGAAAGAATAAAGAATCACAAAGTTGTTGAGGTTAATTCACTTAGATGTTAGTGGCACTTGTCCACAACATAATGCTACTCATGTTGTATGACATTCACCGAAGATCACCCTCGGTTGGACTATAGTTTATTTTAAATAAACACAAGTCCGAATACTTTGCAAAAGGTTTCAAAGAATTCAAGAAATGTAAGTTGATGAGTAAGACGTCTAAAGTATTTACATCCTTAGATTTGATCCAAGGAATGGTAACACTTTAGAATAGTTTTCTTGAAAGATATCAAGGAAAGAAGCATCATAAGATAATAGATTTCTCCATTAGGAGAAGAACGAACTTGAATAAGATTTAGTTCGTTAGATGTTATCTATTACCCATATATAGGATAAATACTTCTAAAACAATATGATTGTCAATGAGAAGATCTTCCAATATTTTCATGACTCCATAAGATGTAGTTGGAAAGAAAAACAAATCTTAAAACATGTTAAGATTTGGGGTTGTGTGTTAATAAACAATATTTGTTTGATAACAATCTTGTAGGATATCCTTAAATTAACT
The DNA here is from genome assembly GCF_042453785.1 of Malus domestica. NCBI lineage: Eukaryota > Viridiplantae > Streptophyta > Magnoliopsida > Rosales > Rosaceae > Malus > Malus domestica. The sequence continues at coordinate 17,779,650 of NC_091670.1, forward strand.
TTTGGATATCGCTTCTATAAACCAATTAACAAATGTTGTTTTGTTGGATAGTTCATTGTAATCCTACAATGTGATTTGCCTAAGAGCAAATGAACGAGAGATAGAACTCAAAGAATGGGTTCTTTGAGAGACAAGATAATAATCAACAAATATAACAACCTAGTTCCTATATCAAAAGCTCCAAGGTAGTCGAGAAGGATTTATAAACCGTCTCAGTTGAATGGTTTGAACTTTATGACTATGTCATAGAGTTACACCTCTTAATTCGAAAGAAATAAGAATGAAAATCCTTATGACTACATTGAGTGTATATATATGATATATACTCAAGGAAATGGTAAAGTACCATTTGACTCGAAATAATGAAACCTTCATAGCTAATTGGTAGCTTAAGGTGACTACAATCAAAGAGAATGGTTGACTTTGAAGGAACCATTTTTGACATAGTCTTAGTTTCAATTAATTCGAAGATAGCTAGCGACAACTAAATGGTGATTCAATGTTTGGACATTATATGGTTTCCGAAACCATTATTAAGATAGTCTTGATAATATATATGTCTAAAACTATGAATCACAAGACATATAAGTTGTAGAGATCCAACCATCATGAATCTAAGCAAGCTAGTGGGAGCTATAAGCGTCTTATGAGAGAAAGGTCAAATCGTTTGCTTTCTCATAAAGATGTAAATGAATCTTTTGTTTACTAGGTTTACAAAAGATTAGTGGGAGTTAATCATATTCCTAAATTTGTATATATATATATATATATATATATATATATATGTGATATATATGAATGTATATATGATATATTAATTTTGGAAATGAAAAGAATACTTCTTCGTTAAAGTTATGACTTTAAACATTCTATAACGATAGAATATATATGGGAGACATAGTCTAAATACATGGGATGGAAATCTATATTGATAGATTTCAAGATATAATTTGATTATATCAATCCCTAATAATAGACAAAAGTTGCTAGGAAGTTTCTCATATGATGATAAACTTCAATTAGAAGGATGACTCTAGTGTGACTAGCAAGTTGCCCTTCTCAAAGGGAACGTACCCTTTGACTCCCAAAGAAATAATGTGTAAATAAGAATCCTTTATGCATACGCATAAAGGTGATTTATGTATTTCATATTATATGAAAAACATTGATATGATTTATGTATTTCATATTATATGAAAAACATTGATATGAGTTGTACCTAGAACGGTACAAGACGATATCAGTGCAAGCCCAGGATAAGAACCATGGCACTGTCAAGTGAGTCCTTAAGTGTTTAAGAAATACTAAAGGATAAATCCCTCAAAGATCGAGGAAGAATTAGAGTAACGTAATGGAAGCGTAAATGTATTAGATTATGAATCTAATCCATCATTGGATGTTTCTTCATTATGAATGAAGAGATAAACAGATATCTCTTTATTATGACTAAAGAGATATTTGGATGGAAACATTAAAGTAATGACTTTAGTGTGTTCCATTATGAATGCAAAATATATTGCCATATAGAAGTTTGCAACAATGTTGTTTGGATGGGAAAGTTCATTTAGTGAACTCTCTATTCGGTTCCAACCAGAAAGTGTATCTAGTGTACTGACACTATGACACTAATGGGGCGATAGCTCAAACCTGGGAATCAAGGTCTCATCAAGATCCGAACTCATATGAGAGACTGAACCACATGATTGAGAATCATGTATAATGGTGACGTCGTTATTCTCAAGGTTGCTTCTATGGATAACATATAGATATCCATTGTCTAGGCCTACTATTCAGCCATTTATGAAATGACCACAGAAGAGGTATCATCACAGATGATCAAGCTGATTGGCTCTAGTGCAAGTGGGAGATTGTTGGAAATGTGCCCTAAAACCAATCATATGATGATACTTTACGGACATTTCACATGTTAAACTAATCTAGTTTAAATATAAAGGGCAAATATTATTGTTTGAGCCGTCTCATATAAATGTTATATGCTTAAACGATAAAGTCCAAGGAATATGTGATTGGGAGAATGCAATCTAATGAAGTTAGATTCATGAGACCATTCTTTCGTTGACACATCCTAAATGTTCCTGATCATAGGATTGCCAATTGGGCATTGACAGTCCGTCAAGATCGGTACGTGCTATGTCTTCTCTCAGGGAGAGTGACTAGTCTCGAGTCATTGGTGTGTGTGACATCAAGACAAGTACGTAGGTGCTCAGTAGAGAATGAGTTCACTGAACGTGATCAACGAAGAGTTCTCATACTCATGTCACATGAGAACTCATGTTTGGGATAATGCAAATTAGTCCTTTGACCTGAGGCATCACAGTTGTCTTGTGGTTAAGTCCTTGATCTTTGATTATGTCAAAGTCACCCCATCGGGGTGTCCACGGCATCGTTGGGGTTAAGCCACTTAGTCATGGAGGCAAGTGAATGCGCAACAAGGGATCTCTAACCTTCAAACCGTTTGAGGGAGAATACTCTATGATATGATTTAGAATCTCTGGCCAGAGTATGAATGAGATTTAGAAAAGTCGTTCTAAATCACATTCAAGGTAATCATATAAGCACACGAATCACATTGGATAGTAGACATGAATAAATAAACTATCAAACCAAACAATGTGGTCAAGAGTATTGTATTAGAGAAGGACCGTATTGCATTTGTAATCCTAAACTGAATAGGTTCTTAACCTCTTCTGATTAGCTTGGGTAACCATGACATACGGCTAGGTGTCACTCATGGTTTGTGGAAGCCCTAAAAGTGTATTATCACTAAAGGGAGAATTGAAAGTAAGTTTCAATTCATAATCGATTTGAAAGAGTTTTGATCGCCCACTGCCTCGCTAAAAGGAACCTAATGGATCGTACACCGTATAAGGTGAAGATGGATGAAACAAACTAAATGAGTAAGAATAATTGAATAGTTTAATTATTTATGGCAATGATTAATTAATATGTTAATTAATCAAACGAATAAGTTCGTTAAAGACCTCGGGATAGGTTTTGGACCTTAAGGCCCAATGGGCTTCGAACGTCAAGCCCATTGACTTAAGTTGTATGACAACTTAATGAATAATGATTCACTAAGACCCAAAAGCCCAAACAACCCCCCATGGCCGGCCATATAGAGAAAGGGTAGTGAACTTGCTTTAATTACAAGTTTGCCACTCAAATGAATAAAGGTATAAATATGAATTTATAGCCTTTTATTCATTAAGGGTTTGTTTTGGGGAAAATTGGTGAGAATTGTCTCTCCATTTCTCTCTAGAAAGGCCGGCCACCATGGAAGTTGTAGCTAGCCATCTATTCTTCCATGGTCACTCATTTGTCATCCATGCTCTCCTTGGTGTAGATCCATCCAAATCCATGGATCTAAGATGCAAGGAATGAAGGCCCTATCTCTTGGGTGATTAGCCTTTGTTTAAATACAAAGAGGAATCTACAAAGGTATATATTTCAACTCACTTTGTTTTGAGTTGTTTATTGGTTCACCAATCTACTAGGCTTTGAATTTCTTGGTTAATGTTTTGTTTTTAAGTGCATGCTAGCATGTTTCCGCCTTTAATTGTTAATTGCATGCTTATTGATGTTGCTTAAATGAACATGTTTTCACAAAATATTCCCTTCAGGTTTTATATAACATGCTAGTGGATAAGACATCTCCGACACCTACTTTACATGGTGTCGGAATTACTGTCGGGTATAACCGACATAAACTGTCATTGTCGCTTATAACTAACATAAACTGTTTATGTCACTTATAACCGACATAGATTTTAATCTTTTAAAATAGTAGTGTCATATAAAAAGAAAAACGTGTCGGTTAAAAGAAGATTGGTGTTGCTTCTATTGATGTGGTAAAAACTAACACACAAATTAAACCCTATTAAGATAGTTGTAGTACGCGTAAGTAGGGATCATTCTAGACTGGGGATTAGTTTGGGATGCTAATCAACACAAATTAAACCTAAAAACTGAAAACTAGACTCTAAAATAGAAAACTAAACTCAAACTACTCAAAATAGACTAAACAAACTCAAAACACACAAACTAAGTTAAATTGACTCAAAACAAGAACTAGAGGGTAATTTAGACGAAATTTGAACTAAGAAGACTCAAGACAATGTAAAGAAACCAGTTTTGGACAGATTCTAACTAAAAACACGAAATATAAAGAGGGAGTTGGTTTTTGACGAATTTAAGACTAAAAGCAAACAGATTTAAAGACTCTAAATACTTTGGACGAAATTGGTGATTTAATGGGTGAATGGCTAGCTAGAGGGTTCTTCTCCACACATGACACATATGTATACGAATCGATTTCCAGTTATTCCTCCGATAAACCATGAACGACAATGCCCCAAATTAATCGTGAGAAGCACAAATTAACTTTCAGATTTTCCTAAATTCATTGAATTGGACTTAGCGACGCAACCAAATTATTCTTATCAAGTTCCCTATATGAACAGCATGATAGAGATACATATCAAAGATTATTAAGTTCTGTGACAACCATAAACATTGACAAGGCATTCCTAACTATGAACTGCATGATACTCCTGCCAAGAATTCCCTTAACACAATCATGACTAGTGACTTTTACTACTTATGAATATAAGTTCACAACGATTAGGTGAAATTCCCTTATATCCTAGCATCAAATTCATGCATGCAAGCTAAGTAGGCCTCCTTAATCAACACACATGAACAAGTTATCAATCACACAGATAAGTAAATTGTATTCATGATTTATGAAACAATAACTGGATGTAATCAATTCATATCACATATATGTTCATGGTTTTGAATTCTCCTCTAACTAAAACGAAATTAGTTCCACATGTTCATCATAATTGAAAATCAAATTAAACTAAACATTGGACTAAAACTAAGGATAGAAAGAACCCAGAAATGCTCCAACACTCCAATGGTAGATTTGGCACAATCCTTGCTAGTCCTCGAGCAAAACAAAACAAACAAAACATAACCTAGACCTTCCAATGTTTGCCTCAGGGATTTCCAATGAAACATGACACATTAAAAATCACTACTCACATAGATTTTAGCTATCCTTACCCTCGAGGTCATACTTAATCGCAGTCACCACTCACTATCTCGCATTTAATCAATTAAAACAATGTTTTGAATGTAGTAACATGCCTTAGAGAATTCCCTCAATTCCTCACTGGATATACTCTATGTTTTCACATAGATTTTCTGACTACACTCCCTATACTAGGTATATGTGAGAAGATTGATCTAAACATGTAGACTAGCCACTCACATATGTTATAATCAAAGAAGGCACTTTCTGGAATTATTAATGCAAGTATATATGATCTCATGAACGGATTGTCACTACTTAGAAATGAGAACCAGGGATTCCATATGCTCGTACCAATTTCAAACTCCACATATTTAAACACAGAACAACTAAGATAGAAGTCTAAGGGTTGTAATGGGGCTAAGGGTATTGGCTAACAAAGAAAGGTTAAGGATAAACAAATGTTCTTAAAGCAATAGTAAGAAAAAATAATGAAATTGACACTTAGAATTCACTTTTGATTGTAGAAACTAACTTTAAACACAAGGGAAGGATTCTTACAACACTTAGGGCCGGATTCAAACTTTTGGACCCTTTCTGCAACAACCAATACTTGTGAGTTCATTCTCACTTATTTAGAACTCTTTTCCTTTCTTTTCTCAACTTGTTTTTTCTTTTTTTTTTTCTTTTTTTTTTTTTTGGAAATAACCTTCCCCCACACTTGTTTTCTGCGAAATGTTGATCAAAAGGAATTCTCTCCAAGTCATGCTCCACTATACTTTAAGAACAAGGGTGTGGATAGTCCTATTCTAGGCTAGGTAAGGATAATGTGGCTAACAAAGAAAATAGGCTAAATAAGGCTCAAAAGGGTTAAACCTACAAAACATATGCAAGGGATTAAGGCTTTTTGGCTCTAGTGTTAACTAAACAACTTCATCTTGTCTTTGTTATGGAATCAATTTTAAGCTTTGAATGAAACAGGCATGAGTTCTAGTATTTGGAACTAAAATGATGAAAAAACATTCTAAGTAGCAACCAAGCAAAGAAATAATGAGACCATGCAATTACTTTAGAAAACAAGAATTCACAGATTAATAACTCTCCAAACAAGGAATAGGTTAAAGTCTCTCAGGGTTGTAGCGTTAGTTTGAGTTTCTTCCTTCAAGCATGTTACAAAAACTTATTTTTTCTCTCTTTGTGATTACATGTGAAGGAAGGGGAGGGCATCAGGTAGTCGACATCCGGATAAAGAAGGAGGGGAAGGGCGTCAGGTAGTCGACAATCGGCACTCCTAGGTTACGTCGAATCCTTATGAAAATGAATCCAGAACAAATTCGTGCTAAAACCAAAATGTCACCCATAAGTGGCGCATAGTGTGGCCCGAGCACAGTGATAAGTGAGCAAGGGTGGCTGTATCTCCATCGGCACCCGGATGCAATGTTCAATGAGCAAGAGGGTCATAGAAACTTCTTTTTGAACGACTCCACTCAAAGTTGTTTGGGAACATATGCTCCTATCAACTTTACACAAGACACACAAAAGAAGTACTTTGATCCTACTAGACGGGGGAGGGTGAAGAAGTTAAGACAGAAGGTTAGAGTTCAAAAGAGTATAATGCATTTAGGAACGTGGAATATAGGAACCTTAACGGGAAAATCTATGGAAGTAGTGGAAGTTATGGTGAGGAGAAGGATAAATATTATGTGCCTATAAGAAACTAAATGGGTTGGTCTTAAGGCAAAGGATCTAGAAAACTCAGGTTTTAAACTTTGGTATTCGGGCACAACTAGAACGAGAAACGGTGTTGGCATCATCGTGGACAAGACCTTGACACAAGATGTTGTAGATGTCAAGAGGGTAGGAGATAGAATCATGGCAATCAACATTGTAATAAACAAGAACTCATCAATGTGATTAGTGCGTACACACCTCAAGTAGGGTTGGATACGAGTTTGAAGGAGAAATTTTGGGAAAACCTTGGAGACTTGGTGCAAGGAATTGCTCAGACGGAGAAGGTATTTATAGAAGGAGATTTAAATGGACACGTGGGCAAGGAGACAGGCAACTATGGAGGTTTTCATGGTGGCCATGGTTTTGGGGAGAGAAATGAGGATGAGGAAGCTATCTTGGATTTTGCAATGGCATATGATCTCTTCTTAGCCAACACTTTCTTTAAGAAGAGAGAAGAACATGTGATCACCTACAAGAGTGGTTCGTCAAAAACACAAATAGATTTTCTTCTAATGAGGAAATAGGACGGTATAACTTGTAAGGATTGCAAAGTTATACCGGGAGAGAGCTTGGCTAATCAACATCGCTTGTTGGTGATGGATATACATATCAAAAGAGAGAGAAAAAAGAACAAGACTTGGAAGTGCCCAAGGACTAGATGGTGGAATCTAAAATGAGAAAAACAAGCCATTTTCAAAGAGAAAGTATCACCCAATGCGTGTGGGATAGAGAGGGGGAAGCTAGCCAAAGGTGGGATTCCATGTCTAGTTGTATCCGAAAAGTAGCAAAAGAGGTATTAGGAGAGTCCAGTCGCAAGCCTCCATTTTCAATTGCGGATCTCAGTCAACCAAATTCATCCCTATTCCTTTGACCCCACCATCGTCTCCTCTAACACACCCCAACCGAGGTCAAGGCATATTGGCCGTCACGTGAGAGTGATGTAGCCATGTGCACCGGAAGCGATAAAGTTAGCAAATATACGAATAATTAAAAACCATATTACTAGAGTGCACTACTAAACAGAAAGTAATAGGAGTTAGTTACAACAGTCAACACTCTTAATCAGAGCATAAAGTCTAGGTGCAGTCCAGTAGGACAAGTACTAGTTATACAGTACCAGGAATGTCCTACTATTATTCAGATAAGTCAGAACAGCCGACGCCCTTGAGCCACCAACAACAAGCTTACTTCAAACCTGGAGGGGCGCAAAACAGAAAACGTGAGTGGGCAAAAACAAATGTTTTACAAATTCATTTCATTTATCAATATACTAACCCCTCGCTGTAAAACATGTATAATTTTTCCTAGAATCAGAATATAAGCATATACATAAATGAATATGAAAATATATCAATTCAACTCATACTTCACATAATCATAAGCATATATATGTCATGCCAAGATATGACAGAGTAAGAGTAAGCAATTCAGGTAAGAATAAGTTCATAGAAATATGATATGTTAGCCGGAACCCCTGAGGTGGTCTATACTACTGAATTCATAGCTCAAAAGTAAATCTAGCCAAAGTCACTACAATGACCTATACGGCAATATACTGCACATAAGTCGGAACCTCTAGAAAGGGTTTGTACGACAAGATTGGGTGAAATACAGTTATGCTTAAGACTGTGCACTTAAGTTAAATCACTAGTCACCTACGAGTAGGAACCATGAATAAAGTCTGTACAACAAGACTGTGTACTTAAATTGGATCCAATATAAGCATATAGTACGGGAGGTGACGTAAATAAACAGGCATGTACTTCACATCTCTGGCTAAATCACAATCACCCTAGGTGCAGTTTTATGAGCTCAACCTTACTCAATCACATAACACATCATTGATGATTCACATAACCAAACATAACTTACCTGAACTTACCTGTGCCTCCACATCACCACATTTATATATATAAGCAACCATGCAATACAGATTCAAAATATAGAAGCATTTGGCATATTATTTCAAAGCATATTTTCCTTAGAAATGCATTTCTGGGAAATATATCAAGTATATAAATATATACTGAAAGCAAAAGCCCACTCATTGGTATGTCGAAGGGTCGTAGCCCCCGAGTCGCCCGTGGATACGCTCGTCCTCGGGATAAGTCTCACCTATATGCGAATTAACTATAAAAACTTCTCATACATTGCTCAATTTTGGTATTTAAATATACCAACGTGACCTACACAACCTCACGAACATCGTGATATTTTTAGATAAACTTTTAGGTGGCTCACGCGCCCCCACGCGCCGTGGAAGGCACGGCCTCACGTGCCCAACACGCGCATCATCTTCAACCTCCAGACGTCGGAATAGTGTCGCTGGTGCCGGATTCTAGGCAGACCTGCAACTGCCTTTTTCTCACTCGTTTTTGCACCATTTTTCACGCAATATATACCAAAATGAAGCTCTTAACTTGTAGAACACGATCATACTAATTTAAAGCTCTAAAAGTCACGGGATCGCACAGGAGAATTCCAAGAAAATCGGCCAAACTTCGTCCATACAATCCCGACGTCCAAAACCTTCAAACGAAGCACTCTGAGCTTTCTTAGGACCTCACTAAGCTCGCTATGAGCTTGGATTGTCCTAAAACATAACCATTTAAAAGTTCGTGAATAGTGCTCAACTTGGAGCTTGAAGTTTGAACGTGATATCGAACGAGGTCTTACCTGAACTGGGTAACTTTGAACTCGTATGGTACTCACGAACACAATGGTACTAATTTTGGCCATGATCCGTGAAGTTTCAAGGGTCTTGGGTGCTTATCCGTACCATTTCAAAGGAAAGAGAGTGAAACCGAGAGAGAGAGAAGAGAGAGCACGGGAGAGTGAGAGAGACAGGATGTGTGGTCCAGATTTTTAGGTCACCAATCAAACAACCCATTTTCCTTACTTCCAATTGGGTCCAAAATAATAGGAACTTAACACATTGGTCCTCAACCACACATAGTCCCACAATGCCATAAACGCTCAAGGGAATTTTAGTCTTTTCACATCAACGATAACAAAATAATGTACATTTCCGGGACGGGTTGTGACATCTTCCTCCAAACCTCTCTTCTCTGATGACCCACCCCCATCCCCTCCTCCAATCGACGAGAATGGCCATGCCGCTGGTAGTGGAGAGCTCAAACTCAGCCTTGCGCCTATCGTCGTCGTTCTCATCTTTCATGTAGCTCAGACTAAACCCAAAGAAGCACAGAGTCGAGAATTTGTACATCTCATCGACAATCGTTGCCGTCGGTGGGGTGGTCCGGCGAGGTTGGTTGAGCAAACCAGGAAAAAGACACGAGGAGGACGGCTAGACGAGGACGTGAGGAGGAAGGGACGCGAACGGTCTTAGCAGTCCCCTACTGATTGGGGGGTCTCGCTAAGCCCTTCTAACGAAGTACTTAGTCGATGCGTGTCCTGTCAAATCCCATTAAACCTAATCCTTGTGCAAACCAAACATGAGACTACACTAGTAATTAGTCTAGTCTAGGCCAGTCCCCCCTAATCTGGTCAAACAAACACACCCAAAAGTACACAAATCCTTTCTCACCATCCATATTCGAAAGGATTATTTTTGTTCATCACTATAAATTATGGTGTATGCTCACCATCTCTTTATCACCGTTAAATGAGTTTGAATTTTGAGATTCGTATAGTAAATAGTCACAAATCTCAAAATTCAAACTCATTTAAAGTGTAGTGAGCATTACTACCATTTGACAGTGGGCAAAAATGCACTCTAATTCCAACGTTACTATTTAGACCGCTTTTCAAACCTCTTCACTCTCACTTTCTTATTAAACCCAAGGTTCTAAAAGACGTTAGGCGCTAGTCGGATGGCGGGTTGGGGCCTAGTGCCTAAGTGGGTGTCTAGGCGAACTATGCGAATTTAAGTAAATATATCATATTTCGTGTAAATAAGTGTTTGCTTATACATAAAATATATATAATTTCATCAAAAACTACAAAATAGAATGCATATATATATTATGAAGTATTGGAACATAAAGAAAACATGTGAAATAAGGATATAAGGTGTGTTCATTTAAGTATGCAACAAATCTCTTACAATTTATTGAAAAAATAAAATAAAATGTAAAATAAAAATTATCTATTTTCTGTCTAAGTGAGTTGCGACTTAGGCTGATTTGGGCAGATTATGCGGTTGTCTCAGCAAGTCTATGTGCCATTTTTTAATTTTGAAACTAGTGGACATTAATCAGACCCGTGACCAGCCGAATAGGGATTAAACCCTACGAAAAAAACTCTCCACCCACCTCCGTCGCCGCTACCGCTGCACCATGGCCTTCTCCGAGTTCCGGCCTCTGGACGAGAAGGTCCTCATAGAGTACATAAGGGCCACGCCTTCTCTCGCTTCTAAGCTAGGCAACAAGTTCGACAACTTAACCATCAAAGAAGTTGGCGATGGCAATCTCAACTTCGTCTTCATCGTCGTTGGTTCTTCTGGTTCTTTCGTCATCAAGCAGGTAAATCATTTTTCACCATATGGGTAGTAATGGGTTCTGGATGTTTGATCAAATTGTATTGGATTCGAAGCAGCTGATGATTTTTCAACACTTGGGTAGTAATGGGTTTGTGGGATTTGATCAAGTTTTGTTGGGGGTCCTACTCCAAAGTGTTTAATTTGTGTTCTTAGACTTAGACTTTGATAGGGGTAAAATTAAAATCAGTGTGCTTTTGATGTCCCTTGATGAAATATGCTAATGGGTTTGTGGTGTCAGATCAAATTTTGTTAGGTTCAACTCCAAAATGTTTTACTTGGGTTCAACTCCAATGGGAGTTTTTTTTTTTTACTTTGATTGGGTGAAAATGTAAAATTAGTGAGCTTTGGATGTCGTCTGATGAAATACGTTGATTGGTTTTGCAGGCTCTTCCATATATCCGTTGTATTGGGGAGTCATGGCCAATGACAAAGGAAAGAGCATATTTTGAGGCATTGGCACTTAAAGAGCATGGAAGTTTGAGTCCTGATCATGCTCCTGAAGTCTATCATTTCGATCAGACCATGTCTTTGATAGGCATGCGCTATTTGGAACCCCCGCATATCATACTGAGAAAAGGGTTGATTGCTGGAGTTGAGTACCCCTTGCTGGCTGACCACATGTCCGACTGTATTGCAAAGACTCTGTTCTTCACATCCCTCCTGTATCACAATACCACAGACCACAAAAAAGCTCGTATGAATGTATTTTCTTTTAGTTGATTTTAGTTTGTTTTCACATAGTTGTCATGTACGTTTTTGTTTTCTTATAACATGTTGGAGATAGAATGCATGAAGTTGAAATGCTTTGAAGGGAATGTATATGAAATTGTGAATCATAGCATACACTTATATCATTTGAAAGGATGTTTTTGTCCTGGATCTTGATTGGTTGAACATTTTGGTCCTATTCCAGAATGGTATTGTTTTGAACCCTGCCAATAGTTTGATTTGGTTGTGAGAGAAGAGAATAATCATGCACCATGTTCTCCAGTTGTGGTTCATAATTGGCTCGCTTATACTTAGCCAAAATGATTAGGAAAGTCATTGAGTTTAGAAAAAAAAACAATTTCTTAGATTGATAATCTCTTGTTGAATTCTGTTCAGTTTAACACACGACGTGAGAAAAGGAACTCAACTTGAATCTTAGTATTCTAAAATTGATTTCAACGTGTACAGATTCAATTCCATTGCAGTTTTGCCTTATGAACAATCTGCTATTGTATATATATCATAACTCGTCTTCATGTCCACTTTCTGCGGTTGCCGAATTTTGTGGCAATATGGAGTTATGCAGGCATACTGAGCAGGTTGTTTTTTCTGACCCTTACAAAGTATCTCAATATAACCAATGGACTTCTCCTTATCTTGATTCGGATGCTGAGGCTGTGCGGGGGGATAAAGCTTTGAAGCTTGAAGTTGCTGAGTTGAAATCCTTGTAATGAGACTATCGAATCTTTGTAGCAGTATGATTCTCTATGTCATGTTTTCATTTTAATTGTCATTTGAACGATCAAATTGCCTCTTCTGTAGGTTCTGTGAGAGAGCCCAAGCCCTAGTACATGGAGATCTTCACACTGGTTCTGTAATGGTGACTCATGATTCAACTCAAGTTATAGATCCAGAGTTTGCATTTTATGGACCAATGGGTTTTGATATTGGAGCTTTTCTGGGCAACTTGATTTTGGCTTTCTATGCACAAGATGGGCATGCTAATGACCAGAATGATCGAAAAGTATGTCCTGGTCCATTTCATCTTAAATCATTATCTTTAACTCGTTGCTTTCTACTATTCTTTTCTTCTTGATGAATTCTTTTCAAGTTTTTCAGCTCTTGTGACGTTATTTGTTTTTCAGTGTTATTTATCATTTGCATATAATTTGTCATGTTGTATTTCAATGTGATTATTCTACATTGTTGTTAAGTCATTTAGTTCTGTACGTGTATATTGTTATTGTTCCCCTATGTCACCTATCAAGACCTTGCTAATCATCTTAACTATCACGTTAAATTGATCTTCAGGATTTCTCAAATAATTTCATCAACCTTCATGTTTGTGATTTGTTGTTTCATTTTTGAAATGTAACCCGGTGGAGACCGGAAATGTTGTATTTTGATAACCATCCATTGGATAGTTGTGGACTGGAAATATTGGCAACATCTGCTAGATGTTTCAGTGTAAGAAGCCGGGTCTGTTTCTTTAGTGAAATCGGTGGTCGCCTTGTGAGTGTTCAAGTTGAAGAACAGATCAAAAATTAGGGAAGGCCACCTCTTCAGTCAGTACTGGTAAAGTTAAAAGCTTGATTCTCTTAAGACATTTTTAGAAACTTCTTAGATTATGAGGAAAAGGTAAAAATCAGAGAAGAATGTGATCCCAATTCAGTTATCAAAATATAAGCTTTTGTAAGATCGAGATTTGAATAGAAGGAATAGATGCAGAGTTTGTCCTTACATTCGATGGTGGATTCGAGATTTGCTTTAGTTTCAATGGTAGAAAAAGCTTTGCTGTTTCTTTGAATATAACATGTGGTGTTTTTTTAAAATACATTTTGAGTATTTGGAATTTCGGATGCAGTTTTGGTTGCCAGATAGTTTAGATTTAGTTATTGTTACTATTGGTATTTAAAAATGGTTTCCCACCGATGCATGTGCCTGGCTTATGATGATCCAACAGCAGGGGTGTTTGTGCAACTAAAAGAAAACTTCATGTAGTTTCAGTGTAATTTCTGACAGTATAAGGCCTGTTCTATAACATGTTAAACCTGAGAGTTATGGAGTAACAGTTACAAGGGTGGAGCTAGGAAAGTTTATATGGGTGGGCTATTTTTCTTTTTGTGTTCGAGGTAGGCTAATTTTATCAAAGAATGCTGTGCTAATTTCAAAATTAGACAACTTTGGCTTATCAAACTACATGCTGCTTTCTAAAATTCCAAAATTTACCCTAGGCCATAGCCCAACCTAGCCATACTCTACCTCCGCCCTTGATTGGTTCATAGTTCGACTTGCTATTATTAGTGTTTAGTTATGGTGTGGTGTGATGGTCTTGTATGAAATTTGCTTTATGATGCAGGCATACAAGGCTTGGATTTTGAGGACAATTGAAAACACTTGGAACCTTTTCGACAGGAAATTCCTTGCACTATGGGATGCGAACAAAGATTCTGGCGACGCATATCTACCTGCAATTTATAACAACCCTGCGCTTTTACAGCTTGTACAAAAGAAATTTATTAAAGATCTGCTTCATGACACTCTTGGATTTGGCGCTGTGAAAATGATAAGGTGAGAAAACAGACTGCATATTTCTTTAGTTCTCGTATTTGATGTTTTTGCCCAAACGAAATTTATTGAAAACTAATAATGAGATCTATTCAGAATCATGATCATGCATCTTTCATTTATTTTCATTCTTAACCGGAATCCTCTTCTCTGATTCGTTGCAATGACCCATATGCACAGACTGCTATCTTGTTTGTAGTTTTGTGCCATTCTTATGTGGTCTCTTAACTCCTTACCCGTAGCTTCTATGAGATTTTTGTTTTCGTAACTCGGTAGTCCTTTTGAAACCAAGAGGGAAGAGCTTCTAGACCAGAAAACCCCGTGCTTAAAATAAATATTTCACGGTGAAGGATGGCCTACTAGAAGAAACACCACAAACACACACACACACACACAGCGCTTCAAGAAACTGTTGAATTAATTTCGATAATAATGCTTTTATTTTTGTTGTTAATAGGCGAATCCTTGGAGTTGCACATGTTGAAGATTTTGAGTCAATAGCTGATGCCAGCAAGCGGGCGGGTTGTGAGCGTCGAGCTCTTGAGTTAGCAAAGCTCCTTCTCAAGGAGAGGAAAAAATTTCAGGACATTAACGAAGTTATTTCAGCCATTCAACAACACCAGTAAAAGTAACGACTTCTGAGACGGTTCTACGAAAAATTAGCAACATGCTTGAAAATTTGAAATAGTGATTTCTGGGAAGAAATATACAAATGTTAGGTGTGGCTGCTTGTAATTTGACTTCGTCTGGCCATGAACATACTAAATAAAAACATGGCTTTTTTTTTTTTTTTAAGGGAACACTACCTCAACCTATATGCTCCACTCACAAAGCTTCAACATACAAGCTTCAACAAAAGAAAATTCAAAGAACTTAGCGAAGAAGGCTTTGGTTTATTAAACACAATACGTTGAAATGAAGGAAAGCTTATTTATTGATATCTCCGATAAGTTACAAATATGTACATATACTTGAGTCAAAATAAACAAACAAGAGGGAGCTTTCACAAAGGTTGTTTAGGAGAAGTCTCAGCAGTCGGTAGAGCCCCAGAAAGAGAAGGCACCGGAAGGGGATCATTCGGAGCCTCAGTACTGGACAAAACCCTAGAAGGAGGAGGCATCAGAGGTTGATCATTTGGAGCTTCATTACGCGGTACAGCCTCAGAAGACGAAGGCAATAAATGCCTTTGGAACAAACCCACAAATCTCTGATGATCAAGTAAAACCTGACCATCAGATTCCTTCATCTGGTCAAGCTTCCTCTTCATGTTTGTAGCATAGTCATGTGCGAGCCGGTGCAACTGTTTATTCTCGTGCTTGAGCCCTCTAATCTCCTGTTTGAGACTCATCACTTCAGCCGCCAATGATTCAACTTGGCGGGTTCGAGCAAATAGGCGTTGGGCCATATTAGACACAGAACCTGCACACTGAACACTGAGAGCCAGAGAATCCTTAACAGCCAACTCATCAGACCGTTTGGAAAGTAGTCTGTTATCTTTGGGAGTGAGAAGGTTCCTGGCCACTACCGCAGCGGTCATATCATTCTTCATCACGGAATCCCCAACGGTAAGAGAACCAGTAAGGGAGACAAAGGATGGGCGCCATATGTTGTCTGGAGAAGGCGGGGCTGCCTCTTCAACAAGGTTCAAGTCAAAACGACGGTCGGAGGGGCCAGACATTTTCAAAGATGTTGAAAAGAGAAGAGGTCAGACAAATTAAGATCTTAGAAGTGCAAGAATGGAGCTTCTACTGGTGGATATTCAAGTGTGCTTTGGAACTTAATGTCAGCCCCTATAAAAATCTGCACTCGACGAAGCTTCAGAAATTGAAGAGGCGCCTGCTCAGAAATCGAAGAGGCGTTTGCTTTCTCAAAAGCTGGGCTGCTCAGAGACCACGAGGGTCGATCTCAGAAATCGAAGAGGCGTTTGCTTTCTCAAAAGCTGGGCTGCTCAAAGACCACGAAGGCCGATCTCAGAAATCGAAGAGGCTTGCTTTCTCAAAAGCTGGGCTGCTCAGAGACCACGAGGGCCAATCTCAGAAATCGAAGAGGCACCTACTTTTCCAGCCTTGTCAGCACCTGTCACACGCACACTCAGCTTTGCGGAAATTATAGGCATTCTGTCGAAGATTTCTGGCGAAGTAGAAAGCACATGAATCGTACTGTTCAATCACCCACTTCCTGTTGGAAATGTGCCCTAAAGCCAATCATGTGATGATACTTTACGGACATTTCACATGTTAAACTAATCTAGTTTAACATATAAAGGGCATAGATTATTGTTTGAGCCGTCTCATATAAATGTTATATGCTTAAACGATAAAGTCCAAGGAATATGTGATTGGGAGAATGTAATCTAATGAAGTTAGATTCTTGAGACCATTCTTTCGTAGACACATCCTAAACGTTCCTGATCATAGGATTGCCAATTGGGCATTGACAGTCCGTCAAGATCGGTACGTACTATGTCTTCTCTCAGGGAGAGTGATTAGTCTCGAATCATTGGTGTGTGTGACATCAAGACAAGTACGGTAGGTGCTCAATAGAGAATGAGTTCACTGAACGCGATCAACGAAGAGTTCTCATATTCCATGTCACATGAGAACTCATGGTTGGGATAATGCAAAGTAGTCATTTGACCTGAGGCATCATAGTTGTCTTGTGGTTAAGACCTTGATCTTTGATTATGTCAAAGTCATCCCACCAGGAGGGTGTCCACGGCATCGTTGGGGTCAAGCCGCTTAGCTATGGAGACAAGTGAATGCGCAACAAGGGATCTCTAACCTTCAAACCGTTTGAGGGAGAATACTCTCTGATATGATTTGAATCTCTGGCCAGAGTATGAATGAGATTTGGGAATGCGTTCCTAATCACATTCAAGGTAATCATATAAGCACAAGACACACATTGGATAGTAGACATGAGAAAATAAACTATCAAACCAAACAATGTGGTCAAGAGTATTAGATTAGAGAAGGACCGTATTGCATTTGTAATCCCAGACTGAATAGGTTCTCCACCTCTTCTGATTAGCTTGGGTAACCATGACATACGGCTAGGTGTCACTCATGGTTTGTGGAAGCCCTAAACGTGTGTAATCACTAAAGGGAGAATTGAAAATAGTTTCAATTCACAATCGATGTAAAATGGTTTTAATCGCCCACTACCTCGCTAAAAGGAACCTAATGGATCGTACACCGTGTAAGGTAGAGATGGACGAAATAAATGAAATGAGTAAGATTAATTGAATGGTTTAATTATTTATGGCAAGGATTAATTAATATGTTAATTAATCAAACGAATAAGTTCGTTAAAGACCACGGGATAGTTTTGGACCTTAAGGCCCAATGGGCTTCGAACGTCAAGCCCATTAACTTAAGTTGTATGACAATTTAATGAATAAAGATTCATTAAAGCCCAAAAGCCCATAAATCCCTATATGGCCGGCCATGAGGAATGAATTAGGGTTTTGGTTATTTAGGTCACTTAAAGAAGTGACTATATAAATGACTTTATAGCCAAATATTCATTAAGTGAAATAAGGGTTTATTTTTGGGGAAAATGGGTGAGAATTGTCTCTCCATTTTCTCTCTAAAGAGGCCAACACCTTGGAGGTGATTAGCTAGTCATCTAATCCTCCAAGGTCACTCATTCATCATCCAATCTCTCCTTGGTGTAGAGACTTAGAGGTTCTCAATTTTGGGAACTTGGAGAACCTATTCTTCCATCCAAATCCATGGATCTAAGAAGCAAGGAATGAAGGCCCTATCTCTTTGGGTGATTAGCCTTTGCTTATGCAAAGAGGAATCTACAAAGGTATTAATTTCAACTCACTTATTTTTGAGTTGATTATTGGTTCACCAATCTACTAGGCTTTGAATTTCATGGTCATGTTTTGTTTTTGAGTACATACAAGCATGATTCCGCCTTTTAATTGTTAATTGCATGCTATATGATGTTGCTCAAATGAACATGTTTTACAAAATAATTCCTTCAAGTGGTATCAGAGCCTAGGTCTAGTAGTTGGTGAATCCTTTTGTGTTTTGTAGTTCATAGTATGTGATCTAAAAGTTGTAATTGTTACAAGCTTTATTCTTGCTTCTTTGAAAGTAAATTTTGTTGGAAAATTTGCTATCTCAAATGTTGTAGATGTTGTTCATATGAGCATGAATATTGGAGCTAAAATTTGGTGCCATGCTTTTGGGAAAATTCGGCCAA
Organism: Malus domestica; assembly: GCF_042453785.1. Lineage (NCBI taxonomy): Eukaryota > Viridiplantae > Streptophyta > Magnoliopsida > Rosales > Rosaceae > Malus > Malus domestica. Next base: position 17,798,429 of record NC_091670.1, read on the forward strand.
AATCAAAGGGTGAATTTTTGGGTTCTTGTTTGACTTGTTAAAAGTGTTTTAATGTGTTCTTTGGAACCCCTAAGTACCCTAGTTTGGTTAGATGTTATTTCCCTTAAGTAAGAATGGTTTTGGAATGTTTTTGGGTGGAAAAAGTTCATGGAAAAATTTGGGTTTTTCATGGATGTTCTTCATTGTTCTTGATGTTCTTGCCAAGAACAAAAAGGTTTGGTGTTTTGATTCAAAGTTTTGATTTATTTCATAAAGTATATGTGATATGTTTTTAAATGATTTATCATGTATTTAAAGTGTTAATTATTTGTATAAATGATGATTGAAATAATAATGATTGAATTATTTCATAAACATATCCTTTTACATACACTTGCATGTTTTTTGACAAAACTTACAAATCAACACACACACCACTCTTATCCTCTCCCTAAAACAGGCCACTCCCTCAAAGGGAGTACTTTTGGGGCTTTTATGCAATTACATAAAGTTTTGATACTTTTGTGTATTTGCACTTTGGCCCAAAAGTTTACGTTTTTACGTTTAGGTCCAAAAACGCTAAAGGACAAATTGTTTTGATCCTTTAATGATGTTTTTGCATTATTAAAAGTTTGGGTTCTAGTTGTATTTACATGAAGTTGTGACTTTTGTGTATTATACAAAGTGACCCCAAAAGTTTTTGTTATTGCAATATGGCCCAAAAGTTGAGGTTAATTGCATGATGGCCCAAATAGGATGAGAACAAAATTGTTTTGTCTCTTTAAATGAGAATTGGATTTTCATTTTGTTTAGCTCCATTTAAATCAATTTTATGGATACAAAAACCAAATGAAAATGTTGCATTCATTAATTAGTTAAAGTGTTAATTAATTAAAGGGTGATTATGAACCTAAGCCTAATATAATTGAGCTATGTGAAAGGCGTTTCAAATTTGTTTGAACCATGGGAATGTGTAGATTAGATTTTGGTTGTAATTTGATTTGATCAAATGTTGTAAAAGGGCTTAAGCTCTTCTTTACTTTAAAGTAATTTGTTATATGCAAATGTTGTAATGAGCATAAGCTCACCTTTACTTTGAAGTACTTCTTTCTTGCTTTATACGATATGCATGAAAATGAAGTAGTTGGGTCCAACGCCCATAAGACAACACGCCTTAATGTGATTAAACGCGTAACTAAAATCAATCTTCATTCCTAGACCGAGGTTCAACACAAGGCTCGTGTTGAATCTAAACAAAGGTTCATAATCATCCTTAGGCCCTAAGACAACTATGTAGTCCATCAAATGAATGCAAAGTTTATGTTAGTAGTATCATATACTCTTGCTTTAAAAACCGTTTTAAAAGCATAGTGGGAGTATTATGTACAACTAAAACAATGAGATGGAACAATAGTTGTAATAGGACCAAAATAGTTTTAATAGAGATTAAAATGTATGTTTATATGTGATGAGACCTAAAACCCTCAACCAAACCAATATTAAGTTGATAAGCGAGAGATGTTTAGAATATCTCTTCGTGGCCTTCCACCGTGGTGGGATCCAATCGTTTATGACTTGTACACCGGCTTCACCCTATCATGGGGGAGTACACAGTGCATGCTTATACTCAGGAGGAATCCATATACATATGATGAGGTGAGTGTAGGCAACGAGGATAGCTATATATCGTATCATCGTGAGGCTATTCTTGAACCCCTTCACACACTAAGCATGGTGGGAAGAACTTAACTAAGTGCAATGGAACCAATATCATATCATTGTGAGGTTACATTCTCTAGAGGCCAAATAAGATGGGTACTTGCATGAGTTGCAAATGAGTAAGCGTACTCTCTCATTATTATTGTTGCTAGCCATATATCGTATCATCGTGAGGTGGGCTTGGTAATAGTGAGCCTCCCATAACCTACTAGGAGTTTCATCCAAAACTCTCGAATTCCTATGAGGGATATGGAATTTGCCAAAAATAGTGGGTGGTGCTATTTGATTTAAAGACCCAAATCAAATGGCTTAAAATCAATCAATTTATATTCGTTATGTATTTGATTACCAATATATTTGCAAACGCTATCCAACACTTGACAAAACCGAACGTTTAGTTTACGGACTTGGTACTACAAAACCATAGATTGTCTTTAATGGCTTGTAAAAGTACCAAAGTAGTCTCATCCTCACAATCTTACTATTGATAATGTATCATTAGAAGAATATGTTAGAAAAGGTCTATCATAAAGAGGACAACACTTTTAATGTCATAATTCTTCAATTACAATTTGTTGTATGAAGAAATAGGAGTTGCTTTGAACAACTCTTAGTCAATGCAAACACTTAGTGCTTGTTTCTTAGTTAAATGAACAAAGAACTTGAGAAGAAAGCACAAAGGCATGAACACTTTATGTGCCATGTTTCTTCACTTACAAATTGTTGTATGAAGAAATGAGAGTTGCCTTGTACAACTCTTGAAGGTTTGTAATTATGTTTAGAACATAATGGTTGGTTGACAAAAATAGTCCATTAACATGGACTTATGATGATTTTGAATCATTAAGTGTTGAAGTGATAAACCACTTAACGAGACGGAAACTAGGCAAGGACTTCACCTTTGTTTCCCTATCCTAATCGTTCACTAAGTTTATTGTAAACTATATAGTGAACAATAAACCACATGCTCTCCAAAATTGTTTGATGTGTATAACACAATTGAAAAAGGTTTCAAGAGAGATAGTGAGAGTTTAGGGACCATGACTAATGTAGTCAAAGGTGAAAGTCAAATAAAGAAGATAAATAACTCCAAGGGAACAAACTTTCTTTATGAAAGGATGGACATTGGAAGGGGTATTTGCAAGAAATGTCTTGCAAGTGTCAAGAACACACTTTTCGAAGGTGTTGTAAATTGTTCTTGAAAAGTTCAAAACAGTTGGTTCTTCTACTTGAATGCTTGATTCCGTATTAGTGACTATGTTTTACAATCGTTGTAAAAGTGTGGCTAATAAGAAGTAGAAGATTAATGAGAGAAGAGAAAGTACTTCACATTCGAAGCATGAATCAAATGTAGATCTCTGCGAAAGCAGATGGTACTTACTTCCTCATATGAACTACCAAAGAAATTGGAAAAACATAGATTGTCTTTATATTCCAATTTTAAGGAACTAAATTCCGTCACTATGTGAAATGGATAAATGTTTTGTTTGACAAAACAATGTTCTTTATTAATCAATGATTAGATTATGGTAATCTAATTAATTATCTTTATAGTAGAGATAATATGGTGGTGTTAACTGTTTAGAAAATAATGATGCTTAAAACCCAAAAGGTTGCAGGGTAGTGACTAATCCTAACTAAAGTTGTGATACCTCTAAAACATAAATTACGAGTTGGTCATAAATGGACGCTTTGGATCGTTAGATCCGGATCCAATACCTTCTTGTTAAAATTGTATAGAGGCGAAATGTTCGAATCTTTATTCTTTTGGAAAGAAGAAAGAATCACAAAGTTGTTGAGGTTAATTCACTTAAATGTTAGTGGCACTTGTCCACAAACATAATACTACTCATGTTGGATAACATTCACCGAAGATCACTCTCGGTTGGACTATAGTTTATTTTGAATAAACACAAGTCCGAATACTTTGAAAAATGTTTCAAAGAATTCAAGAAATGTAAGTTGACGAGTAAGACATCTAAAGTATTTACCTCCTTAGATTTGATCCAAGGAAAGGTAACACTTTAGATAAGTTTCCTTGAAAGATATCAAGGAAATAGCATCATAAGATAATCTATTTCTCCATTAGGAGAAGAACGAACTTGAATAAGATTTAGTTCGTTAGATGTTATCTATTACCCATATATAGGATATATACTTCTAAAACAATATGATTGTCAATGAGAAGATCTTCCAATATTTTCATGACTCCATAAGATGTAGTTGGAAAGAAAGACAAATCTTAAGCATGTTAAAGATTTGGGGTTGTGTGCTAACAAGCAATATTTGTTTTATAATAATCTTGTAGGATATCCTTAAAATAACTTTTGGATATCGCTTCTATAAACCAACTAACAAATGTTGTTTTGTTGGGTAGTTCATTGTAATTCTACAATGTGATTTGCCTAAAAGCAAATGAACGAGAGATAGAACTCAAAGAATGGGTTCTTTGAGAGACAAGAAAGTAATCAACAAATATAACAACCTAGTTCCTATACCACAAGCTCCAAGGTAGTCGATAAGGATTTATAAACCGTCTCAGTTGAATGGTTTTGAACTTTATGACTATGTCATAGAGTTGCACCTCTTAATTCGAAAGAAATAAGAATGAAAATCCTTATAACTACATTGAGTGCATATACGATATATACTCGAGGAAATGGTAAAGTACCATTTGACTCGAAATAATGAAACCTTCATAGCTAATTGGTAGCTTAAGGTGACTACAATCAAAGAGAATGGTTGACTTTGAAGAAACCATCTTTGAGATAGTCTTGGTTTCAATTAATTCGAAGATTGCTAACTACAACTAAATGGTGATTCAATGTTTGGACATAATATGGGTTTCCGAAACCATTATTAAGATAGTCTTGATAATATATGTCTAAAACTATAAATCACAAGACATGTAAGTTGTAGAGATCCATCCATCATGGATCTTAGCAAGTTAGTGGGAGCTATTTGCATTTTATGAGAAAAGGTTCAAATCGTTTGATTTCTCATAAAGATATAAATGAATCTTTTGTTTACTAGTTTTACAAAAGATTAGTGGGAGTTAATCATGTTCCTAAAATTTAAATATATATGATATATTAATTTTGGAAATGAAAAGAATACTTCTTCGTTAAAGTTATGACTTTAAGCATTCTATAAACGATAGAATGTATATGGGAGATATAGTCTATATACATGGGATGGAAATCTATAATGATATATTTCATGATATAATTGGATTATATCAATGCCTAATAATAGACAATGGATGCTAGGAAGTTTCTCATATGATGATAAACTTCAATAAGAAAGGACGATTCTAGTGAGACTAGCAAGTTGCCCTTCTCAAAGGGAATGTACCCCTTTGACTCCCAAAGAAATAATGCGTAAATAGAATCCTTTATGCATATGCACAAAGGTGATTTATGTATTTCATATTGTATGAAAAACATTGATATGAGTTGTACCTAGAACGGTATAAGATGATATCAGTGCAAGCCCAGGATCAGAACCATGGCAACTGTCAAGTGAGTCCTTAAGTATTTAAGAAATACTAAAGGATAAATTCCTCAAAGATCGAGGAAGAATCAAAGTAACGTAATGGAAGCGTAAATGTATTAGATTATGAATCTAATCCATCATTGGATGTTTCTTCATTATGAATGAAGAGATAAACGAATATCTCTTTATTATGACTAAAGAGATATTTGGATGGAAACATTAAAGTAATGACTTTAGTGTGTTCCATTATGAATGCAAGATATATTGCCATATAGAAGTTTACAACAATGTTGTTTGGATGGGAAAGTTCATTTATGAACTCTCTATTCGGTTCCAACCAGAAAGTGTATGACACTAATGGGGCGATAGCTCAAGCCTGGGAATCAAGGTCTCATCAAGATCCGAACACAAATGAGAGACTGAACCACATGATTGAGAATCATGTATAATGGTGACGTCGGTATTCTCAAGGTTGCTTCTATGGATAACACATATAGATATCCACTGTCTAGGCCTACTATTCAGCCATTTATGAAATGACTACAGAAGAGATATCATCATTGATGATCAAGCTGATTGGCTCTAGTACAAGTGGGAGATTGTTGGAAATGTGCCCTAAAGCCAATCATGTGATGATACTTTACGGACATTTCACATGTTAAACTAATCTAGTTTAACATATAAAGGGCATAGATTATTGTTTGAGCCGTCTCATATAAATGTTATATGCTTAAACGATAAAGTCCAAGGAATATGTGATTGGGAGAATGTAATCTAATGAAGTTAGATTCTTGAGACCATTCTTTCGTAGACACATCCTAAACGTTCCTGATCATAGGATTGCCAATTGGGCATTAACAGTCCGTCAAGATCGGTACGTACTATGTCTTCTCTCAGGGAGAGTGATTAGTCTCGAATCATTGGTGTGTGTGACATCAAGACAAGTACGGTAGGTGCTCAATAGAGAATGAGTTCACTGAACGCGATCAACGAAGAGTTCTCATATTCCATGTCACATGAGAACTCATGGTTGGGATAATGCAAAGTAGTCCTTTGACCTGAGGCATCATAGTTGTCTTGTGGTTAAGACCTTGATCTTTGATTATGTCAAAGTCATCCCACCAGGAGGGTGTCCACGGCATCGTTGGGGTCAAGCCGCTTAGCTATGGAGACAAGTGAATGCGCAACAAGGGATCTCTAACCTTCAAACCGTTTGAGGGAGAATACTCTCTGATATGATTTGAATCTCTGGCCAGAGTATGAATGAGATTTGGGAATGCGTTCCTAATCACATTCAAGGTAATCATATAAGCACAAGACACACATTGGATAGTAGACATGAGAAAATAAACTATCAAACCAAACAATGTGGTCAAGAGTATTAGATTAGAGAAGGACCGTATTGCATTTGTAATCCCAGACTGAATAGGTTCTCCACCTCTTCTGATTAGCTTGGGTAACCATGACATACGGCTAGGTGTCACTCATGGTTTGTGGAAGCCCTAAACGTGTGTAATCACTAAAGGGAGAATTGAAAATAGTTTCAATTCACAATCGATGTAAAATGGTTTTAATCGCCCACTACCTCGCTAAAAGGAACCTAATGGATCGTACACCGTGTAAGGTAGAGATGGACGAAATAAATGAAATGAGTAAGATTAATTGAATGGTTTAATTATTTATGGCAAGGATTAATTAATATGTTAATTAATCAAACGAATAAGTTCGTTAAAGACCACGGGATAGTTTTGGACCTTAAGGCCCAATGGGCTTCGAACGTCAAGCCCATTAACTTAAGTTGTATGACAATTTAATGAATAAAGATTCATTAAAGCCCAAAAGCCCATAAATCCCTATATGGCCGGCCATGAGGAATGAATTAGGGTTTTGGTTATTTAGGTCACTTAAAGAAGTGACTATATAAATGACTTTATAGCCAAATATTCATTAAGTGAAATAAGGGTTTATTTTTGGGGAAAATGGGTGAGAATTGTCTCTCCATTTTCTCTCTAAAGAGGCCAACACCTTGGAGGTGATTAGCTAGTCATCTAATCCTCCAAGGTCACTCATTCATCATCCAATCTCTCCTTGGTGTAGAGACTTAGAGGTTCTCAATTTTGGGAACTTGGAGAACCTATTCTTCCATCCAAATCCATGGATCTAAGAAGCAAGGAATGAAGGCCCTATCTCTTTGGGTGATTAGCCTTTGCTTATGCAAAGAGGAATCTACAAAGGTATTAATTTCAACTCACTTATTTTTGAGTTGATTATTGGTTCACCAATCTACTAGGCTTTGAATTTCATGGTCATGTTTTGTTTTTGAGTACATACAAGCATGATTCCGCCTTTTAATTGTTAATTGCATGCTATATGATGTTGCTCAAATGAACATGTTTTACAAAATAATTCTTTCACTTCCCACACGCAACAGTAGCTCATGGGTACCACAGATAACTTTGCCAAAGTTCTCTGACAAATTTGAGACACGTGAAGCTTGCAGCTCCCACTACATCGCTCTGACCAAGAAGGGTAAAAGAATTGCAAAGAAACAACACTAACAAAGTTTAGACACATAAATTTTGAAGGTCTAGCTACCATATTATTACCCACAAGGGTAAAGGAACAGTACCACTGCTGGATAATTGGAAAGTCCCGGTGTGTCAACCTCTGTGCTTCGTGGCAAGGTAGACTAGCAAACATGCCCAACCTTTACTCACATTCGAGAAAACACTCCCAACAAGATTGCTTGCTCCAAAATCGAAGAGGCACCTCCCTCCGAATCTCGAAAGCCAGACTCCCAACATGATTACTTTCTCAAAAATCGAAGAGAGGGTAAAGGAACAGTACCACTGCTGGATAATTGGAAAGTCCCTGTGTGTCAACCTCTGTGCTTCGTGGCAAGGTAGACTAGCAAACATGCCCAACCTTTACTCACATTCGAGAAAACACTCCCAACAAGATTGCTTGCTCCAAAATCGAAGAGGCACCGCCCTCCGAATCTCGAGAGCCAGACTCCCAACATGATTACTTTCTCAAAAATCGAAGAGACACCGCTCTCCGAATCTCGAGAGCCAGACCCCCAGCAGGATTGCTTTCTCAAAAATCGAAGGGCCTCGTTCTCCGAATCTCGAGAGCCAGATCCCCGACAGGATTGCTTGTTCGAAAACCGAAGAGGCACCACTTTCCCAACTTCAAGAGCTGGATCTCCTTGGATAAAGCTTGTCTGTAATCTTCACACGCAACATCAGCTTTCCAGATACCACAGACCACTTTTTCAAAGTGCTCTGACAGAGTTAAAACATGTGAAGCTGGCAGTTCCCACTACCGTGCTATGACCAAGCAGGGTAAAGGAATAGCATTATTACTTGATGTTAGGGAGACTTCTATATATGTCGATCTTCATCCCTAACGGACAGGCAGACCTGCAAAAATGCTCAACCCTTTCTCTTATCTGAGAGGGCACTCCCAACGAAACCTTTCGAAATATTCAGCTTTCTTTCCCCCCGATAATACCTCTGTAAACAAGCTATACTAGAGCAAGAATATCTCATATCATCAGGGTTAAAAGCAAGAGTATCTCATATCATCAGGGTTAAAAGCAAGAGTATCTCATATCATGCTTTTTCCCTGTCTTTTCCTTTGGCCTTGTTCTTACCTGCAAGACAAGGAGAAAGAGAGCAATCAGTCAGCACTTGGAATCAAGCTTCCAGCCAAGAACTGACTGCCTGGAACCCTTTACCTGATTACTTACCTGACATTGCTCTCGAGTACTCATCTTCAACATCTTATGCTTCCAGGGAAGATACCGCATCTGCCTGAGGAACAGATAGGGCAAGTGAGAATGATACAAGGAAGCATGTGGAGACAAGCGTAACAGCACATGTGCCGATACATCCACTACTCTGTCAAAAGCAAAAGTATCCCATATCAGCAGGGTCGAACGTACTCTAGATTTGATGGACTTGTTTTGACCCTCAAATTCTTCAGTCGGCCTTATACTCTGGAGGAAACCAGAAAACCCTCCAGCCCAGTTCAAGAATAAGCATGTGGAAAGTTACTTCTTCAAAAGCAAAAGTATCCCATATCATCTCTTCTCATTTTTCTTCTCTTTATCCTTCATGCTGCCTGCAAAATATGGAGAATGTGAACAATCAGTCGAAGCTCTGATTGCTTACCTTGTCTGTCACCTCTTTCAGCAGATCCCCTAGCTCGGCGACTTGGGGGACTCCTACTACATGGTTTGTATCGCGCTTGACCAAGCATGAAACTACAAGTAAGCTTCAAGTGAAATTGATACATTACCTTGTGCATCTCCACCAGTTACAGATAACACCCCTGGATGAAGGAAGAGTACTTCCAGAGAAGATGCCACATCTACCTATGAGACAGATAAGGCAAGTCAAGACGATACCACACTCCGGTACTTAGAAGTTTCGTGGCTACGAGATCATTCTCCCACAATATTTCCTAATGTCATTTGTACTAAATCATTCACTTGTACTCACTAAAGGAGAGCTTGAACCTATGTACTTGTGTAAACCCTTCACAATTAATGAGAACTCCTCTATTCCGTGGACGTAGTCAATCTGGGTGAACCACGTACATCTTGTGTTTTCTTTCTTATCTCTATCCATTTATATACTTATCCACACTAATGACCGAAGCAATCTAGCGAAGATCACAAAAAGTGATCGTTTTCGCTACCTAGGATCTATCTTGCAAGAGAACGGAGAATTAGATGGAGATCTCAACCATAGAATACAAGCTGGATGGATGAAGTGTAAGAGTGCATCCGGCGTGTTGTGTGACCGTCGTAGGCCACTGAAGCTCAAGGGAAAATTTTATAGGACGGCAATAAGGCCAGCGATGTTGTATGGCACAGAATGTTGGGCGGTGAAGCATCAACACGCACACAAAATGGGTGTAGCGGAGATGAGGATGCTTCGTGGGATGTATGGGCACACGAGAAATGATAAGATTGGGAATGAGGATATCCGAGGTAAAGTAGGAGTAACCAAAATTGAAGGAAATATGAGAGAAAATTGGTTCCGGTGGTTTGGACATGTGCAAAGAAGGCCTACTGACGCTCCGGTTCGAAAATGTGACTACGGGACAGAGGTTCAGGGCCGAAGGGGTAGAGGAAGACCTAGGAAAACTTTGGAAGAGACCCTAAGAAAAGACTTGAGTACTTGGATCTAACGGAGGACATGACACAAAACCGAGCGCAATGGCGTTCTAGGATTCATATAGCCGACCCCACTTAATGGGAAAAGGCTTTGTTGTTGTTGTTGTTGTTTTTGCTGCTTTTATGTGATATATTCACTTACTGCCTTGATTAATGTCCTACTTGATCATCCCTCATCTATTTTCCAAGCTATATGTAATTTCATTGTATTGAAGTGGGGTATGCGTAAAAATACTCCAGTCCTGCTAAAGCAGTAAGGCTCTTCTCTTCGAGAAGTACTTACACGAACCCGGTTTACAACCATGTGACATCACGATTTAGTAAGGTCATACCACTTACAGATAAACTTACCCAGTAAGGCTCTTCTCTTGGAGAAGTACTTACACGAACACATAGTAGAGTAACTAGGGGTGGGCACGGTATGGTTTTGTGTGGTTTTAAGTGAAACCGAAACCGAAACCACAACTTTTTGCGGTGCGGTTGGGTGCGGTTTTGAAGTCAAAACCGAAATGAAACCAAACTGTTTGGTTCGGTTTGGTGCGGTTTCAAACGGTTTCGGTTTGGTTTTTTAGATAAAAAATCTACAATTTAAAATTTATACTTATCGACATATACCATGGTCTCATTTTCCTCACATACATTAATTAACCACCCACATGAGAATTCTTTTCTTTACTCTAGCTAGCTAATTGCACAGATGATAAACTCTTGCACATGTGATAAACTTTGTGAGTAGGAAAAAGTACCCAAATGAAGTGCTGCAGCTTATTACTTGATTAGAGATTCAGTCTTGTATCTCTCCTTCTATGACTACTCTTATTTGATGCTCATTGTTTCTTTTGAGTTTTCATTTGCATTTCTGATTAATATATTATATAGGCTATCATTCTGAACTTGAATTAGGGTTCTGAGGGATATAACTATGACAAAATTTTCATCTTTTCCTGTAAAGAAACATTGAGATGCCAAGCTTGATGAGGGATATAACTTGGAAAAAATAATCATTATTATGACATGCACATACTAAATGTATGGACTCTAACAAACAACTAATTAAAACATGACATATAATTTGAGATGCGGTTTTGGTTTCAGTGTGGTTTTCAAAAGCCAAAACCAAAACCAAACCGATTCCTACAATGCGGTTCGGTTTCAAAACCGCAACCGTTTCAAAACCGCAAAATCAAACCGTTCGGTGTAGTCCGATTTGGTTCGTGTTTCGATTTCGGTTTTCGGTTTCAAGTGCCCACCCCTAAGAGTAACCCCCTTCTTGTCATTTATTCTTCATCAATACTCTAATTTGATTTGATTATATCTACTTACGTTTGATGTGATCAATTTATTGTGTTGCAGATTGACTTGACCTCTCATATAGTGAAGGTTTTCTTGGCATTAAAGGTATGGCTTTTTCTGTATTGTTGAATTTTCTGTGTGGTAAATTGAACCCAGTTTGTAAAAATTTCAAAACTTTGATGGGTTAGGAATAAATTTTAAATCTTTGTCATGGTTTGATATTTTGTACATCTTTCATTTATGGTTTTCGATATGAATGTGGATACTCGAGTATAGGTTCAATCTTTGATTTAAGTTTTCATGCTACACTATCCTTTTCGGCGCAAATCTTGCATGATGTGGACCAATGAACTACCTTTGATTTTGAATACTGGAAAATACGGATCGTTATATTTACAAATTGGCATGTTACACTTGCATAAAAAAAAATTGTTTTCATTTTGCCCTTAAGCCCTAATCTCTCCCTCCTCTTTCTAAAACCCATCTGACCAAGGTATAATGGGTATTGTTTCTATCTGCATGTTGTACTCGGACAAGCCTGTGAAGGCCGAACAATGGATTAGGAGATGAACCAAGCCGGCGAAGGAATCAAGGGACACAGAGCTCTAAATATCAGAGGTATAAATTCGCTTCCGTGATTTTTTTTATTTAATTAATTTCAACCAGGATCTGAGAAATTCTGAGTCATGGATCTATGAATAGTATCTGTGTTGAGTCTCTGAGCATTTCGATTTTTGGTATCAAATGGTCTATGTAATGTCTCTGTGTATTGGTTCCATGTATGAATATGATTTGTTTTATTCATTGTTTCCTATAGTTGATAATAAACTTTAATATATAGTTTGAATGGATTGAAGATTTGGTTTTGACGGTTGAAATGTTTGACTGAAGATTTTAGACTCAATCAAATAACCGTTTATAAGAAATTAACACACATATGAGACCTATTTTAAAAGAAAAATAAACAAAGGTGAAATCATTTTTACGACTATAATTTGGTTTTGTCATTTATAGATGATATTCCTTGATAATTATTAGATAAAATCTAATTTTGACATGTCTACCGCTTGCATTGTACTGAAATGTCTTAAATCTTTCACTTTTATACCGAATTAAGGGCTGGTTTGGTATTGCTGTGCTTTAAAAAAAAGCTGCTGTGAGAATAAGCGGCTGTGAAATAAATCAGCAGAGTGTTTGGTAAACTTTTTTGTAAAAGTGCTTTTGAAAAAAAAAGCAGTCTGATAGTGGGTCTTTTCATTAAAGGAGCACTGTAGTTCTGTGTGCTTTGAAAAAAAGCCAGTTTTCCAAAGCTACAAATTGCAGCTTCAGCTTTTTTCTTTGATTTCAGCTTATTCTCACAGCAGCTTCCAAAATAAGCCCTTTTTTTTAAGTTTACCAAACACCAAAAACACTCCCAGCTTTTTTTCATAGGAGCTTTTTTTAAAATCACCTCAACCCCAAACTGGGGCTAAGTATTAGGCTGCAACAATGTTTTCTAATGTAGATCCATGTGGCATATAGGAAACCAGAGCTTTTGGGGTTTGAATATTTTCCATTTTTAGCTTATTTTTGGGTAGGGAATTTTGATGAGTTTACGTTTTTTTTCCCCTCTGTTTTTCGGTGTTTTCAGGCGACTGAAGCTGAATATGGAGAAGGTTTTTAAGGCTTCTAGACCTATTGGACATCTCAAGGTTTATGTGGTAAGGAATTTATGGAGTTCTATGTATAGTAGTGAAATTGTTTCTGTGTTATATTGAATTTAATTTAATGGTTATACTTTATGCTGTTATGAGTTAATATTGTTGATTTTTACTCTGAGTTGGATTTTTTGAACGACAGACTGCAAGGAGGTTTTCATAAAATGATATGATATGCCATGAAACTGAATGAAGCTTACGGTCGTATATTCTCTTTTGACAATTTCGTGGTAAGTTTTTATAACATTTAATAGTTATGTGTTCTAGGTTCTGATGGCTAGAGGAATATCGCATCTATGACGCTTTAACTGTGAAATTAATAAAAGATATCTAAATGCGTATTGGTGAGTTTTTTCCAGCAAGTGTTTTCGAGTTCAACTCCTCGAAATGGTACATTCTTCTCTCTTTGCCTTTTACTCTTTCTGGGTTTCTCTACTTTAGCTATTTCCATTGTTTGGTTGCCTAGAAAATTTTGGTCTTATTATTTAGGGAACTTTAACGAAAAGCACCCGGTACTGTTCACTTTAACGAAAAACCACATTTTTACATTAAAAAGTCAATCTTGGTACTATTCACTTTACCCTTTATTTTGTCCTTATCATTAAAACTCAAAATTTTTAAGCCCTTTTCATTAGTTTTCCTTATTATTTAAGACCCCAGATTGTGAAAAGTTGAAATTTTTGTTCAATATTAGGCTATGATGGGATTGCCAACAAGAGGGATGACTACTCGAGATGTAAGAAATGACTTATGTAAGTTCTTTTTCCTTTTGGGTAATGTTTTATGGTTTCGTGTATATCGTTTCACTATTTAAGTTCCAGATTTTTTTTCTTTAAAACAATTGAATGTTTGGCATATGGGTTATTTTATTTGTAGTTGAAGTTGTACTAGGTTTTTAATAGATATGGTTTTTTAATTGAAATGGAAAATGATAATTTATCTGTTATCCTTGCTGATTATGCGAATTTTAATTTCATTGCATTTAAAAACTGACAATTTGATTGGGTGGCTATTTGCTCAGTAGCCAAAGTGCTACAATTTTTAGGGTGCATCGCTCTATTTTGAACAAATCTTTATATGTATATAGAGTTGTCAACAACTACTATATATTTTATGTAAATAAATTTTATACATCTCAATGCTTACAACACAATTAATCCCTTATTCTAACGGTTATATTTCATACCTATAATGATGCTGACGTTCCAAAAGGTCTTGCAGTGCTTCCAAAAGGCTTTCAATATTGTTTTTTTAACTTTCGATGTCTAACAAGTATCTTATGTTTGTTTTTGCAGGAGTGGGGTGATCTTGGGTCTGTATATTGTCATTGATTTCAATTTGATTCCTTGGTGGGTTTGAATTTACAATCAGCTCATTTTTCACTCACTTAATTGTGCGTAAGATTTTAATCTCAGTATTCCATATTTTTTTTCGTATCACCTAAATATCTCATAATTGTTTTCATTTTGGCTACTTCATTATGGATCATTAATTAATGTCATTTGGTTAGTATGTGAGATTTGACTGTCTATACTTAATTTGTGTATTTAATGGATTATTGGGGGTCTGATGTATCTTAATATCATGTTGTTGTTGCTAATTAAGGATTGAATTCATCTTTATGATATGTTTGAATTTCTTGATTGAATGGACTTCAAAGTATGTTCTGATGCAATTGGAGGAAATAAATAAAAAGGGTAGCGAGATTGACTGCATAATTTGTAATTTGGGTTTAGTGACCTATAAAATTGCATAATTTTTTGAAATTCATGTACAGATTAATTGATAAATATAATGCTATTGAAATTTCTTATTGTTGTGATTGTGTTGTGCTTGCTCTGTATTTGCTTAGCTTAATTATAAATTAAGGGTGGTTGAAAATTAGAATTTTATTCATGCATGTTTTTTCCTTTCTTCCCAGCTATCAATTTGTTGTCGAGGGCTTCAGTTTCATTCATCTTAGAGAAGAGTATCTCATTACAAGGAACTTAATCCTTTTAATTTTCATCTACATTTTGTTTCTTAATGTCTAGGTGATTTACATGGTTTGTAACCATTAAATGACCTAACTTTATATTTACAATTATGTTTCTGATTGTTGATATTCAGGTTATTAAATTTTATCATATATGTTAACATATTCATTTTAATAATTACCACTTGCTTTGATAAATTGAAAACGCTAATTTTGTGACAAAAAAATCATCTTATTCCCTGTTTAATAAAATTGTGTAGTAATTGGAGGAAATTTTTGATAATAATGAAGTTACATAATTGTTCGTGTTATTTGTAATCCCACAACAACGCGTGAGCATTACTATCTAGTTATATATACTAAAACTCAGTTGATGATGGCACTGTTCAGAAATAGTAAAAGGGCGGAAATGCCCTCGCTTCTGTGTTTTGTTTCCGTTTGTCTCGCCTGCTTGATGGGCTAAAGAGACCTTTTCGCCCCTGTTTTCCACACGTCGCCCATCCTTACTCCTTCGACTTCGAGAGTCTTCCTAGCCACTTGGGTTGTTGTCCCTTCAGTGCCTTTCCTAATTTGCGGTCTTCCCTTTTCGTTTTGCCCGTTGTTTTTTCGAATCCTCTGATTCTCTTTGGTGTTCTGTTCTCTGTTTCGTGGAAAGAGTTCCTGATTTTCGTCTTTAAGGGATTTTCTTTGTGGTTTGTGCTTGCAAGGCCTTTTTTCATCCATTTAAACCTAGGGGATTTTTTTTTGTGGAAACTAATAGAATTGGTTTCCAGGGTTTCCAAAGTTGTGATCGAGGCAAGAATTCGCAGTGTTTGCCATTTTCTCCGTCTAGGATTTCCGGGTTGTGGCCGGATTTTTGGCCGATTTCCAGCCCAGTTTGGGGGCGGCATGTTCTAGATCGCTGTGGAACAGCTCTTATTCAGCTATATAAGGTATATTTTATAATGATTGTCTTTCATTTGGTTCTGTTTTCTTAGAGGTTTGATGCATTTTGTGTTGTGTTTTTCGGTAAATTGACTCGGTTCATATGATTAATTCCCATGGTTCCCATGCCATATTGGTTGAATTTATTTTAACTATATTTATTTTTGTTGCAGCCATATCCTCATATAAACAAGTGGAAGGTTTACAGGACATTAACAAATTAGTTGAGCTAGCAGTTCCTTTACTTTGTGATGTCCCTGGTGTGGGTGAAAAAAATGTTAAGGTAGTTGGGAAGATTTAGCAATGCCTTTTTTGTGTGCTTTACTTTATTACGTTTTGATAGGAGGTTCAGCAACAGATTACTAAAATTATCACTTACATATATAGCCTCCACCACAAAGTAATTTACTAAGAAATGTAAAGTACTTTGTCTTCTGGGTTAGTGTTCTCTAATTTAGATTAGACATCAGGGCTTTGAGCTTGGTAAGGTTTCTTTTCTTAATGTACCTCATTTTTTTTATTTTTTTTTCTTTTTGGAGTTTTTGATTTACAGATAAATTCTACGTTTAAATTCTCTTTTTGTGATCCTGCAGATTTTGTCTCTGTAATCAGATGGTTGATATCACTGTCTGATATTGTTCTTCTTCACTTTCAAGAAGCACCCGTGTTTATTGAAGGTATATAATCCGTTTAGACATTTAGTTTTCAATGTATCAAGTATTTTGTATTGTTAGTTTTTTTTGTTACTTTTGTTGTTACCTTCCCCTTTTTTTTTCTATTTTTTTTTCGTTTTTTTTCGCTTCTCTTTCGCTTTTGTGCGACCTATTTTCCTCAGTTTGTAATCTTTCGTTGGATAAATTTGATCGCCCAATCTATTCTCAAGTGATGTATTTGGTTTTAACTGTTTGTTTAATGTTAACCCCAACATTTTATTTTCGTTCTTTATGCATTTGAACCAAACTTAATTGGTGCTAAAAACCGTATAGAGCCTTTAACTATACAATGAATGCAATGTTAGCCAATAAATAATTATAAAAGTAACTTCGTCATGGGCTATAATCATATCCAGCATCGTTCCATGATTGTTACCAACCTTTAAAACCAAATTTAGTATCAGTATGTTTTACCTCTGTTTCAATCTCAACCACTAGCATCTACAATTTTGTATTAATCATCTTTATCGATTGTTCTTAACATTTGATCATCATATCCCAATATGTCGACCGTCATTTTTCCTCCCTTATCATATTTGAAACGATTATATTTGCACTCATTTTTATTCATTGGAAACAGTATTTGTGTCTCTCCGTATTCAATCCTTGGTGCAAAATGTTTACAATTTGAATTTTTTTCAGTTTCCTACAGCCAAATTGGAATCAATCTGAAAGAACTGCATCTATTCGCCGTCTTCAAGGTATAACATTGATAACTCTCAACCTTTAATTTATTTTTCAACTTTTTTCCCTTTTGCATTTCTAAAAAACCTTTATTCAATATATACTGATATGGTCATTTACAGCATAAGAAAAACTTCATCTTTTTTTGTCAATATTTAAGTTTTTCTTATTTTTCTTCATGAACCAGGTCAGCTCATAACTCTGTAACCATCCACGTATAGAACTTTATCCATTTTTATCATTGTGGTATCAATACAAATGTACTCTTATTTTTTGAGGTGGGATTGGTCTTAAAACACAAGAACCAAAATTTAATTGATCCCATTGTTCTGTACACAAAAATTCCATCGACCCAAAAACCTCACATGGAAAAACAAATGTATCACCTCTTTTTTTTCTTTTCTTTTTTCTTGCTTCTCCTTAGTTTTTACCTCACAAAAATTTAACGGTGCAGCACCGCAACAACGTGCGGGCAGCCTAGCTAGTGGAAACTAGTTATGGGTTGTGTTTAATTCTTCTATTTGGTTTAACTATGATGGACAATGATACAACCTGAACGTTTCTTCCAAATTTTTATCTGAGCTACATACACCTAAAATAAATTACTGTCTATGCAGTCAAGTAGTTGTGGGATTTGGGGATGAAAAATTAGAAATAGAGTTTGGGTAGACATCATATTAAAAGACTGATCATCGAACCCCAAACCTAACCAAAATAAACCAAACACAAGTTAAAATGAACCAAACAAAAACCGAGGAAAACCCAATTGAACTGAACCGAACAATACTTTCGGTTCAGTTTTTGGTTTCGGCAAAAAACTGAACCTGCCCCTACTTACTAGAGTATCTAGCAGGTGCCACACCAAAAAGCACTAAAATGTGGTAGAGAATGATTTCGAACTTCTCGTGAGAGTGAGCCCTAGTTAAACCTACAAACGCATCAACAATAAAATTAGGGATGTGATATCTACACTCCTTTTTACTTCTCTCATACTTTTTAAATTTTTGGCCTTCGGATCGGATGAATTGAAGAAGATCAAATGACAGAAATTAACAAGGGGTGTGGAAGAAGTAAAAAGGATGTGTGGATAGCACACCCCTAAAATTAACTTTCTTCATCACATGGCGAAACCCGTAGCCTTTATATGCACATAATACATATGTTATCTGAAATGTTTATTTCTCGTATCTTCAACTGCAGAGAGACTTTAATATGTAGGACAATACCTTACAATAAGGGAGTTGAAATCCTTTCTAAATCTCACTACCCGGAGTCCAAGGACCGAAAAATCTAGACAGTGAGAAATGTGAGGTCGGCAAGTGGAATAAGTTGAAAACCGTGAAATTCATATTTCTTGATTCTAGGACTCTGAACAATGAGATCTTGACTTGGACTCGGGCTTTTTAGCCGTCTTGAAACCTAGCTAATTATAGATAATGCTGATGGGACATGGTCATAGAATTAGGGTGGTTTGGTATGGGATATTGAACCAAAACCTTACTCCCGATTCCCAAACCAAAATTTTCGGGATTCTCAATTTTAATACCGATCCCAAACCAAAATTTTGGGAATCCCAATTTTCGGAAATCCTGAAATAATTTTGGTATTTCGGGACAATCGAAATCCCAAAATATGATCAAAATACATCTAAATACCTACGCTTATACAAGAAAGCAAGAAGCAAATAAAGTATTTTTACACGGCAAAGAAGCTAATAAGAGAGAAGTTCCTTTTAACTGCTTCTTTCTAGCTGCTCAGAGAACGGTAGTACTATATTACCAACAATGTCCCTATCTGGTATGCTCAGGTTACAATTATTGAAAATTTTGCGAAACACAGTGAATTGAGAATTAGAACAAGTAGTATATAACAAAAGACATGTCGGACTGTCAGAGTAGGAGCATGATGCCACTGCCCTGTGAGACCAAACAAACCCTAATCTAGAATTCGAAAAATTAAATTTCAAAAACCCTAAATACAAACCTTAATCTAGAATTCGTAAATTAAATTTCACAAACCCTAAATTAAATTTCAAACCCTAAATTAATTCCCATATTTATTTACCTGTATATGAATCTAAGAGAGAGAATCGCGTGAGAGACTCGAGAGAGAGAGAATCGCAAGAGAGAATCTTGTGAGTGAGAGAATCGCGAGAGAGAGATCGTGGCTATGGCTCTGTGTCGTCACTGTCGTGAAGGAAGGCTCTGTGTCGTCACCGTCGGAGAGAGACAACGGTGGATCCATGTGGTGATGGGCCGGTGACTGGCCGGAGTTGGTTTTGAGAGTCGAGATAGAGAGGAGGAGAGGGCTCTCTCGGTGGCTGAGCTGAGAGACTGAGTGAGCATTAGTCTGTGAGAAAGAAATGAAATCAAACTCGCCTAGGAGAAAGCCTAAGTGCCTAACAAGGAATGGACGACATAGATTAATTTGAAACAATCCAACAGTTCAAATTAACTCTAATTGTAATTAAAAATAATAATATATTATTATCTGTGTAATATATATATATATATATATATATATATATATATATAGATATAATTAAAAATATATATTTTCGGTTCGATATGGGAATACTGAAATATTGGGAAGACAATCCCGATTCCCATACCGAAATTTCGGTATTGATTCGGTATAGCATACCGAAAATTTTGGGAAAATTGGTTTGGGACATTTTTGGTTTGAGATCGGTATTTTTTTGGTTTGGTTCGGGATTTTTGGAAATTTTTTTCCACCCCAAGAATCAACTACCCTTTTCCTAGTTCCCGCCATATATTTTATATCTAGGTTGGAAAATTGCCCTGACCATTTTATTTTATATTTTACTATGATTACTTTATATTTGTAGAACACTATGAAAACAAGAAAACAAAAGCCTTACACAAAAACAAACATAAAAACCAACAACAAAAAGACACGAAAATGTGTAAGCACTGTCCAAAAACCACCTTGCTAGACAGAAAACATTTGTCGGATAAAAGTGGATTCCGTTTCCCAAAACCTTAGACACGGAAGTTCGTCGGAAAAGGTTGGTAGCGCAAAACCTATCGCTCGAAGTCTTACTCGTTGAGAATGGAAATTTGTTGGGCGAAACTAAGTTTGCCTGACGACTTTTGTGTTAGAGTAAAAGTGTGTTGACCGTCTTTTTCCAACAAAATTATCTTGCCCGACAACGTGATTTTGTCGCCCCGTACCAAATTAAATACAATTAAAAACTTGACTTGACGATATTTTTGCCGAGCAGTTGTTTAAAACCAAACTAAAAAACATAAAACAAAAGTTTGCTCGACGAATAGTCTTCGAGCAAACCTTTTTAATTTTTTTAAATTCGGTTTTAAAGCAATATTTATAGTAAATAATTTATTTAATTCTAATTATATTAATTTAAAAAGATAAAATTTATTTAATTGCGTTCAAAATAAAATTGTTCGTACAATTTTTGTAAAATAAACTAAACTAATTAACCTAAACTACACGGGTGGGTGTTGAGGTGGCTAAGGGAACGGCGCTTGAAGGTCACTCGGGGGCTCGGGAATTCAAATGCTTGAAGTTGACATTGCTTCGGTTGTCCCATGAATGTACACGCGTACTGCTTCTCGGTCGCATGTAGTAGCTTCTCGCTCATGAGCAACTTCTTCTCTCAGGTATTGCACTTCTTCTCTTTGGTGCTTAACTTCTTCTCTTTGCTGTGCTAGCTCCATCTCCACCTACTGAAGTTTGGAAGACATCTCGATTGAAAGATGTGAGCTCGCTAAAGAAGAAGACACCTCCATGAAGTTTCTTGCCTTTCCGTCACCTAACCTCGTCCATCAGCAACTGTAGAGACACCTTTAGATCAGGTGTCATCTCCTCCATAAGCACGTTTGGTTGCTGCTGGGAAAGGTTGGCGAGGTACTCGTCCTTTTTCTGCATTTAGAAGTCTAAACGAAAATAATAGAAACCATTTAAGATTATTGATCATAATTTAAAAATCTTTTTTTAATGTGATGAAATTTAAATTTAAAACGTAGAACGGAATAATTACATAAATGTCGTCCCCGACTTGGTTGCCATAATTGGCATGCATCTCACCCTAAACCTCCAGTTCCGAGGAATGTGTACCACTCGCCCGCTGTTGCTCGAGCTTTGAGCAACAAGGGCATTTTTTTTTCAAGTTTTTCAGTTCTCTTCCATTTTAAAATTTTCATCACGCAACGGTGGCACCAAAACCTAGTTTACTGCGAATTTTAAGGGTTTTGCAAATAATAATTCGTCACGCAAAGATATAATGTTGTGGCTCAATTTTGTTTCAAATTTTTTGTGTTTTTTGTAAAGGTTTTTTAGTAACAAAATTTAGTTTTTCATCACACAAAGCTGCCTTACGTGACAAATATTTTCTCGCGCTAGGTATATTGTCAACGTGCAAATGGTGGAGCCAATGTAACAACCAGTCCCTAATTTTACGATTTTATTAATTTTAAAGGAGTGGATTGACGAAAATGCCCCTAGAAGTGAGATTGTTGACTTTCGTTAACCATCATTTAGTGATGTGTCTTGAAGTACTCAACGGTATGAACGCATAGGTGCAAGCAGAATCGAAATAGGAGTTATGACGAAAATTTTACTAAACGACGAACGTGAAGGCCGATTTGGTAATTTTACATTGCGTGGGAGATATTTTCTTTTGTGGCTTTGTTTTGGGAGCCAGTGGGACCCACACCACACTCTTCTCCCCTCCCCCGTGTCTTCCAACTCTCTCGGATAGACTCTCTCTCTAACTTAATTCACTATCTCTCCCTCTCCTTTTTCGGTCACCTCATTTCTTCTCTTCCTCTCTAACCTTCCCTTACTCTTTCAACGCTTGCCATCTTTCTCTTCTTTGTGAACACTGAGACATTGACCTTGGGAACTAGCACCATCTAGCCTCGCCACTTCAGCGAGCTACTGAACCTCATTAGGCAACTGTTCGTGGTTAGAATTTCCGCTGGGGAAGTTTCCTAGCCGACGAGCACACAGCTCCCCGAGAGGTTGTCGCTGGTTGATGCTTTATGTCGGGCTTCTGCTTTACTGGCGGGCTTATCGGGCAAGGCTTGTCGGGCAAAGCTGAAAGAGAAGGACAGAGTTAACTTTGAAATGTGCCTTCGTGGGGCCTTAGGTGTAGGCCTTGAGGCTCACAATCAAGATTAACTTTTAAGTGCTCAGGCGTGCCACTGCCATCTTCAGCATGGCAGATGTAAAACGGATGTTGAGTTTTAGTTGTATATATACCCGAGAGATCGTGTTAGTTATGACAGGTGCCTTTGTGGGGCCTTAGGTGTAGGCCTTGAGGCTTCCAGTCAATAACTAACCCAATACTCGACCATATAACGTTCGTTTCAGTGATTGCATGAGTCTTATAACTATTATTCTTTTGATTACCCGAGCCCGAAGAGCAGAATGAATCCAAATAGGTGCCTTTGTAGGGCCTTAGATATAGGCCTTGAGGCTTCCCATCAGAATTCCTTCTATACTCAAACGTTCTACGATAATCATAAAATAATGGAAATAAAACTAAGAGATAGGTCAATTACTTGCGCCCCAAGTAACTTCGGACTTCTTGTTTATCAAAGCTTGTCGTGGATGGGTTAAGTCCACATAAGGTTCTTTTTTATGCCTTGAGGCCAAGGACTTTTAAATGATCAATCTTACATGCCCGAGGGCTTAGAACTTAGATCTGGTTTGAACTGTGAAGACATATTCAAATCGGATTCAAGAGCTGAGAGAGTCTTTCAATAGTCAACTTACTAGAAATAACCTGAATATAACTAGAAGTATACAACATATTGCTAGGCTAATGAATGAAAAAACAAAAACACAGAGGGTCGGGCAAGGTTTAACCTTTTCGGGCAAGTCTGAACGTCTTGCAACTTTCTATCCTTCTAGTTTATCAAGGGGTTTAAGAGTTTAGAAAGGGGGGTAGGGAGATGAGTTTACAGAGAGAAATCGATACTATAGCAGGTTTGAGACAAGGTAGCAGAGCTATTGCAATGGTTTTGGTAAGGGTTTATCCCGAAAGGGATGAAGGCTTGGGCTGACTACAGCTTCGTTTGAAGGCAAATCTGGCTTTGAGCAGAGTTTGTGCTTGTATTTGTTTGATTGAGTGTCCTTATTTCTGATCTCTCTTCCTTCTTTTATAGACATTTCGGCTTGGCCTCCTGTAGCAATAATCTTGCCCGAATATATTTTGAAGGGTAGTGACTCACCAACTATTTTACTTGCACTGCCACTGTAAAGTACTTTTTGGGATGGTTAGCTGGCTGGTCTATACCACTTGGCCTTTGGGTAGGTGAGCAAGTGGTGCAAATGACCTGCACCTAATCGGGAAAGGCCTTCTCTGCCTTCTGGGCTTCGGCTGGTGATGCGTAAATAGATAAGCACACAAATTAAACCCTCTTTTGTCAAATTGTAGTAAAGATGTAAGTAGGGATCGTTCTAAACCGGGGATTATGAGGGATTGCTAAACTCTTGAAAAATAACTCAATAATGTAAAAACAAAGTTTAAAACACTAAACTAGACTCAAAGAATGTAAAATTAAAAGTTAAAACACTTAAACAAACATAAAACTCAAAACAGCAACCTAATGACTAAAAACTGCCTAAAAACCACTTTCTGGGCAGTTTTGAGAACCTAACAAGAAATTGGACGAAGTTGGATCAAAACTTGGATCAAAACACTTAGAAACACAAATCAAAACACTTTCTAACTAATCTAAGACTTCAAAATAAAGGGGGATTTGTTTTGGACGAAAATTGAAAACAAAACAGAAACTTTAAAACAAAACAGATTGTAAAACGTTTTTGGATGAAAAGGATGGATAAAAGGCTAGTTAGGAGGTTCTTCTCCACACATGTCACACTTGCAAACAAAACGATTTTCAGTTGTTCTTCCAATAAATTATGAAACTCAACACCCCAAGTTAATTAGATACGCTTAAATTAACCTTCAAGTTCTCCTTAAGTTAATGAATTGGATGGGAAAGCGCTTACAACAATTCAAAGCATTCCTCAAAGGTTCCTTACGTGATGAGCACAATAAAGATACAATCAAGAATCATGAAGCACAATGAGAACTATAAGTGTTGACGAGGCATTCGTTACTATGATGAGCATGAAACTAGTGCCAAGAATTCATTCAACGCGATCGTTTTCAAGCGACCTTCACTACTTGTGATTATAAGATTGTAACAATTAGGTGAAACTCCCTCATAATCTAGCATCATATTCATGCATGAAAACTAAGCGTGCACTCTCAATCAACATACACAAATAAGTTATCAATCAAGTAGATGAACGAATTGAATCCACAACTTATGAAATAACAACTGAATGTAATCAAATCATATTGCAAGCATGTACATGGTTTCGAATCACCCCCCAACTAAGGGGGTTTAGTTCCTCATACTCACAACACAAAGTTTATTGAATTGAAACATTGAAAACATAAGAAAGATTACACCTAAAAGTTCCAGCAATCTGCAATAGACTAGCAAGCACATTCAAGAGCACTCCTTCTTCCTTCTTGCTGCGGCACAAGGTATGTAGATGGTTTGGATGGGTTTTGGATGATGGAGAATGGTGGGAAGGTGTCTAGGATGGGTGTATGGGACGGCTAGGGTGGTTTTAGGTCAGAAAATATGGTGAATGGTGAAAGATAGGTGTGGCAGAGAAAGTGGTGATGTTTCTGGCGTGAATAGGACTGAATGGAGATGTGTGGAATGTTTTGTGGCTGCAACAAGGAGGTTTATTTAAAGGAAAACAGAAATTAAAACCCTAGGTTGATTAGGAAATCAGAAATTAAGTCTAAGGATTCTAGAATTAGGAAATAAAATCAGAAACTTAAAGGAAACCCACCAAAAGTTGCGGCAATTACTTAAAACACAAAAGGAATGTGTTTTAAGTCAGATTTTGGGAAAGAAACCCTCTCCCTTGCACGGCAAGGAAGAGGAAAGGATGAGGGAGGTGCGGCTCATGTTTTAAGAAAGGAAACATGTCCTAAAACTAAAGGAAAATAGGTCTACTTGTGCGGCAAGGGTTTGGGAAAGGTCTAAGTGACCTAAAACTGATGGGAAAGAGGATCCCTTGCACGGCAAGGAAGGGGGATTAAGGGAAAGGTGCGGCAAAGGTCCTAGAGTGGTTTAGGGCCTTTGTTTGGTGTCCCAAAGTGCTTAAAAGGTATTCAAAGTGGCTGGAAATTAAGGACATTTAGGAATAGGGAAGGTCAACCAAAATAGGAAACCTTGGCTAACTTTCCTACTTCAAGTAGGAATCCTTGTTGGAGTAGGAGTCTTTGTTCTTCTAGGAATCCTCAAATGAGTAGGAATCCTTCTTCAATTAGGAATCCTCTGTTGATTAGGAATCCTTATTGGATTAGGAAACCAACTTTCTTCAAGACTTCAACTCATCCATTCCTTTTGCTCCAAAAGGCTCCATTTTGCTTCTTTTTGCACACTTTGACCTTAGAACCTGAAAACACACAAAAGTGACTTTAAACACTAAAATAGCTAAGTAAACACAACCTAAATGCACGAGAACAAGCCAATTAAGTAGCATAAATATGCTCCTATCAGCTGGGCTTCGGGCTTCTTTCCTCCTTTTGGGCCAACTTCCTTTTGAGCCCAAAGTTTAAGTTTTAACCCAAACAGCAACCTTACCTCTTCCTCCCATCCTCTCTAAGTCTTCTCTCACGAACTCCCTCTCCATGTTCTCTGTGCCTAGAAGCACTGTGCCATCATCATCGTTGATTACTGTGAAGGTAAGTTTCAAAATACCTTAGGTGAACTTCTCTTGCTGTTTAGCATTAAATATAGGTATGTTATGTTACTTTGGACTAGTTTTGTAACAGAAACAACTCGGGGAAGAATTTTCCCAGAATTCTGGAAATCTGGACCGTGACCATCAGGCCGCTTTTAGGCTGTTTCCCCAACCAATTCTAGCCACCATTGGACCTCGAACTGGTATAAACCCCTTCCCCACATTCCTAGCTTCTAATTAGCTTTTGAATCATTACTTTTAGTTCAAAATCAAGCTTGAAATGAGCCTTGAAAGTCGGGGGAAAAACCTGCAAAACTACAGGAACTCGTGAGGAAAGAATGTACCAACATACTTGCATGCACGTGGGCGCGCGTAGGAAGGTCATGTGCTCGGCGCATGGCTGCCCGTGCAGCCACCTTGTGGTGGCACGTGGAGGAACCCGACGTCCCTCCTTAGGTTTCTCAACGCGTCGAACCCAAATCTGCCCTCTGTTTTCAAAATTTGATCGTTTTAAAATAGTTCATTTATTAGCGATACATTGTACGAATACGCGAATTTATGTTAGTACGTTTTATATTAACATAAATGGTTTTGTTTCTAGGTGAAACACATCGCAAGGATCTTTGATGCCCACAAGACGAGTTTGACTTCATGACATGATAGCCAGTCTTCACGTGATTGTAGTACTAGAGCATAAATCATTATCACACCCAGTCTTGTTCATATCAGAATGCCTCTGCATGAACTCGTGTATCAGCATATATCAATGAGCACCCAATATTATATGTTTGTTCATTCGAGTTATGGTGATTACTGATTGTCATGCATTTTATATGCTAAATATCATGAATTGTTGCATTCTGGTGATATTATTGTTTACAATAAACGTTTTCATACTATATGTAGTATATATATTTGGAAACTATATTTGTTTTACAGTGAGGTGTTATTACATTTTCGAAAAGGTTTTACAAAGATTTATTTTTAGGCCCACTCACCCTAGTTTTTCGCCCCTCCAAGTTTTAGTGGCTGAGCTTTCGTGTCGACGAGGATTGTTGACAAATCTTGGTTTACGAGATTACCTTCAATGGTATAGTTCTCATTCTACTTTACTGTACTTTACTTATGCTCTAACATCACTTGTGAAATGGGTTCATTCCCACTCAAAAGCACTCCTTCAATTAGGCACTTTTAGGTTTAAATTTACTCATATTTTTCACCTCACTACACTTTTATGGCTTCATCACCTTCCGGGTGTCGGCCAACACAACTCGATTCAGAGTCCAGGTGGACATTCCGAGTCGGGTTATGTCAGCCAAACCATAGTTTACCGCAAAATATTTAGGGTTTTGCGCAATGGAAAGGACAGTTGCGCAAATAGTCCTCAAGCGACTAAGGGTTCCTTGCTCAAAGATACAATATCGCTGTGTAAGAGTTTTATTTTTTAAAGTTTGAGGGTGGAAAAATTCATTTTTTCATCACACAAGAACGCCTCATGTGACAAAATACATTTTGTCGCTCAAGGATTCTTTGCATAAGTAGGTTTTTTTTTACTAGTGAATGAAAAGAAAAACGGATCGTTTAGTGACACTATGAAAAGAATTACCTCTTCTAATACCTATAAAAGCATTTGCTTGTTATATTTTTGTTTTTCCAACTTCGATAGCTTTCGACGGGTTTGAACATGTATTTATAAAACAGTAATCTTACATATGGTAAATTTGTGAACCGAATTTGTATTTACATGTATGTATGTTGTTCTACTGGAACTTACCTTTTTTTTCTTATTAATACAATCATCATTATCTTCCATCTACATTATTAAAGAATCTGATATAGTTGTTCTACGAGCATTTACTAAACCTAGCATTTGTGTCATGTTTTTTGTGTTCGTGTCATTTTCGTGACATAACCGATATCTTAATAGGTCGTGTCGTGTAACATCCATTAAAGTAAACAGGAAATATGAACCGACCTGTTAATATTATCAGCTAATATGACCTAACATGTTACCCGTTAAAGAAAAAAAATTTAAACCAATAATGAAAATGAAAAATATAATTTGATCCAAAATAAATGGAAAATATAATATTAAATTACTATATGCATATCACAGCGTGACATAAATATTACTTTAAACATAAAAATTAAAAAAATTAAAAAATAACAAAATAAACATTTGTCTTTCAAGTATTACATACCCCAAAATAAGAGTCTAATGAAAAAATATTAGTACATTACTACAAAATACCAAAGGTTCAATGATATGCAAAATGAAGGGAGTTCGTTTCAAGATTAAGGATGCAATTATGAGCGTTTATATATGCTTTCACATTTTTCAAACTTGTGCATTAATGATTATGAATTTTATTTATTCTGAACTCCTTTAAATATGATATTCATGAGGGTTAGTATCGTTTGGTGTACGTACAGGTCGGAATGGAACGAATGATTAAAAGACAATCGTACTCATCCACTCTGACGAGTTCGACCTTACCTGAGCCACCGCCAATGATTTCAACGTCATCCCTCACATCTTCCGCCTAATCCTTAATGTCCCATCCCTCAAGCGACGATGTCGGCCACATCCTGCGAATGGGTGGTCTTAAGGTTTTCGCAGCGAAGAGCGACGGTCTTGTCATCGGACTAACAGGGAGCAAGGAGGCGGCGAAAGGAAGGTGGGGTTAGGTTCGGATAGGTTTACTGGGATTGGGTTAGCTTGGGTTGCTAGGTTTGTGATCGAGGAGGAGGATGAGGCTACATGAGAGAGGGAGGGGAGAAGAGAGAGAGGGACAAAATCCATAGTCTAAGGAAAAATGCATGAGAAATGCAAAGTCAGATGAAACGTCTACGGGACGTCATCAGAGATATGATCAACCCAAGGTTGGTGCCTCGTTAAAACCTAGTTAGGTAGCAAAATCCCAATGGGAAAAATGCTCATAATCATAGGGAAAAAGAGTACATTAAGATCACGCAAGTATACTTCAGGATACTCCCCCTAAGTTTGACACAATTCCAAAGAGACCTAGCAATGTTACAACTCAGAAAGTTTACGCATACCAATTCCTTGAGCAAGCTTCTGAAATGTCACATTCGGTAGTGATTTGGTGAAGAGGTCGGCCAGATTATCTTGTGAACGGATTTGCGTGACTTCAATCTTCTGATGCTCCTGTTATTGATGTGAGAAGAAGAACTTCGGCGAAATATGCTTGGTGTTGTCTCATTTGATGTAACCCTTCTGAGTTGTTCGATCCATACTGTGTTATCTTTATAGATCGCCTTCGGGACATCCATGACGAGATAAAGATCGTAGGAGCTTCAAATATCGCCCATAACTGCTCTCAACTAAAAGCATTCCCGAGTTGCTTCATGTAAGGCGAGAAGTTCAACATGTTAGACGAAGTGGCAACTAAGGTCTGTTTAGTTGACCTTCAAGAGATTACAGTGCCTCTAACGGTAAAGACATAACCCGTTTGAGAGTGTGCCTTATGCAGATCAAGTAAGTATCCTGCGTCGGCATAACCAACAAGGCGAGAATCGACTCGAGAAGCGGGGTGTGAGGTATCACTTGAGGATCCGTAGGGATAGAACAAACCCATATCCGTAGTACCCTTAAAGTAACGAAAGATATCTTTAACACCAGTCCAGTGTTTGCGTGTTGGTGCATTACTGTATCTTGCCAAAAGATTAACAGCGATGAAGATGTCAAGTCTAGTGCATTGAGCTCAAAAGATTAACAGCGATGAAGATGTCAAGTCTAGTGCATTGAGCTAAGTACAATAAAGCGCCTATCGCACTTAGATAAGGAACTTCAGGCTCCAAAATCTCTTCATCATCCTCCTTCAGACGGAAGGGATCTCGTTTTGCATCTAGCGATCGAACGACCATAGGAGTACTCGAAGGCTTCGCTTTAAAAATCGTTAAAGCAACGCAACACCTTTTGGGTGAAGTTCGATTAATGTACTAAGATTTCATCCGAACGGTGCTTTATCTTGAGACCGAGATAGTATCGAGTCTTTCCTAGATCTTTCATCTTAAATTCTAACTTTAGGTGCACAACAGTTCTTGCGAGCTCTTCAGGAGTTCTTATAAGGTTCATGTCATCGACATATACTGCAACTATCGCAAAATCGAAATGTGACTTCTTAATGAACACACAAGGGCATAATTTGTTGTTCACATATCCCTGACTAGTCAAATACTCACTTAAACGGTTATATCACATTCTTTCGGATTGCTTCAAACTGTAGAGTGAACGCTTCAGCTGAATTGAGAGTGTGTTCTGGGGTTTGGAAATATTTGACCAGTCAATGTAAGTCATTCGGGAACTTTCATATAAATTTCTTTATCAAGATCCCCATAGAGATACGCAGTTACTACGTCCATCAGCTGCATACTCAGTTTTTCAAAAACTACTAAATTGATAAGGTATCGAAAAGTAATCACATCCATAACAGGTGAATAAGTTTTGTCATAGTCAATCCCTGGGAGTTGTGAGAAGCCATGCACAACAAGATGAGCTTTGTAACACACAATTTTTTTCTTCTCATTACGTTTCCGAACGAAAACCCACTTGTAGCCAACAGGCTGCACATGTGGAGTAGTAAGAGCTACAGGTCCATACACCATACGTTTCGCAAGTGAATCGAGTTAGACTTGGATTGCTTATTTCCAGTTTGACCAATTGGTTTTACGTTGACATTCATCAACGAAACAAGGTTCAATGTCATCATTCAACATGATCTCAGTAGCTACTGCATATGCTAATGCATTGTCGACGATCCTTTCATTTCTACACCACACATCATCTAAGCTAGCATAATAGATCGAAATATCACGATTCTCGAGAGAATGATTCGTCTCTTCAATGACACTTCTGTAATATAGAATTTTCTCATGAGTTGCATAGAATGAGTAAACGACAATCACGGTAGGCTCTTCAGGTGCCAGTGTCGTGGGTTTCCTCTTCCGAGGGTGTGAACCCTTTGAACCAAGAAGTCTGCCACGCTTCTATGTAGGGGCAGATGATTGGCTAGCCGCTAATGTACGTGGATCACCAAAGTTGGAGTCCTGGGTCTCCAGGAGGGAAGTCTGTCATACATTTGGTACATCCATCTTTGCAAGCACATTCGTAGCTGGAATATGTGATCTTGTCACTCGCGCTAGATCGATGAAAGCATCTAGCATGCTCTGAGCTATGCTCTGAAGATCTAATATATGCTACACTTCAATTTTAGACTAAGCAGTGCGATGATATAAATGAGACAAAGTGGGAGTCGTCCACGATAATTCGCATCGTTCTTCAAGAATGTTGACTTTTTTATTTCCTCCTAACAACGGGAAGACTGTCTCATAGAAGTAACAATCCATGAAACGAGGAGTAAACAGATCACCTATCAAAGGTTCTAAGTAACGAATAATCGAAGGAGAATCATATCCGACATATATTCCCATCATTCGCTGAGGCCCCATTTTTATACGTAAGGGCAGCAAAATCGGCACATAGACCGCATAACCGAAAACGCGCAGATGCGATATATCTAGTTCATATCCGATAACCAACTGAATAACGCTATATGATTGGGTAGTAATAGGCCTCAGGTGGACCGACATGGCTGCGTGTAATATTGCATGGCCTCAAGCAGCGATCGAGAGCTTGGTACATATGACCAACAATCAAGCAAGCATTTGTAAACGTTTAATGAATGCCTCTGCCAGGCCATTTTGGGTGTGAACATGGGGTACTTGATATTCAACTTCAACCCCAACCGATATGCAATAGTCATCAAAAGTTTTAGATATGAATTCTCCAGCATTATCCAATCGAATAAATTTGATTGGATAATCAGAGTGGTGAGCCCTGAGCTTGATAACCTAAGCCAACAGTTTGCAGAATGCAGCGTTCCTTATGGACAACAAGCACACATGTGACCAATGTGTGAAAGCGTCAACCAAAACCATAAAATATCTAAATGGTCTGCAAGGAAGGTGAATCGGTCCACAAATGTCCCCTGAATCCTCTGTAGAAAAACAGGAAAATTCGAACGAATCTTGTCATAAGAAGGCTTTGTAATAAGCTTTCCTATTGAACATGTGTGACATGCGATTCCTTGAATCGAACCCAAACTTCGGGTTAGTGGATGCCCGTGTTATGATTTGAGGATACGGCGCATCGCTATTCGTCCAGGGTCACTACAAAAAAGGATCATTTGCGAGGGTCAAATGTCATCGGAAAAGGCATTTTTCCATCGCAAATACTTATTTACGACGGAAAAAATCCCTCACTGGGCGTTGCAAATTGATCCATTGGAAATACTGTTTTTTCGACCAGCCATCGAAAATGCTTCATTTTCGACGCATGTGACTCATCGTTACTAGTTATCCTTTCGTCAGAAATGAATTTTCAAAATGACAAAATTATTTTATTTTCAACAAGTCAATGTGGTCATATATACTTATATGATCATCGAATATACTTTCTAAACAACGACATCTGCTTTTTTGTGATATTTTTCTTACAACCAAAACATTGTGTTGAAAAATATTTTTCCAACAATAAAATGTTATTTACAAGAGTGCATAGTCGTTGCAATTACTATTACCGACAATTAACAATTGTCTTAAATACGCACAAAAACATATTTGTGAAGGTCTAGAATCATTAGAATTATATATTTGTGAGTCCTACTTCGTCGGCAAAAATAAAATGATACAAATACAATTATTTTAAAGAAGTTTAATAATATTTTCAATGGCAATTTTTGTTGAAAGAATTGTTTTATATTAATGAAATCATATATTCAACTACATATACAAAAATCAATGTAAAAAATTTAAAGTAATTGTTACAATCCTATGATATGTCTTATAACGCTAGTTTTCCATGTCCACTTTAATCAACTGTTGACAAGTTCAAATGTAGTGCTATGAATATTGATCCATAAGTATAATCTTTATTCTGCCAAAAAGAAAAGATAGCTTATATCAAGCACAACATAATCGTCAACTGATAAGAAATCCAAACAATAAAAATTAGAAAACAAACCATTATCTATCCTAAGTAAAATAAAAAATCGATTCAGGCTCACCCGCCATTGATTCAAGCTTTCACGTACATTTATCCCTTGGAATATCCATTCTTAATCACAAATGAGCCACTAGACTTTGCTCTTATAAGTTCTTCCTGCAAAACACACATTTCATAAGCCTCAAATTTCTATCACCTTCAACCTTTATGGCAGAATTCATGATAGAACAACAAAGAACTTAGTACCTTTAACTAGTAAATTTGATAACTCGGATCATTAACATCATCCTCTACTATTTCATCTATTACTGGTTCATTCCTAACAGATTCTCGTTCTCCAAACCAACAAAAGACATTTCGACCTCAATAGTAAATAGAAAATTGCACATATATAGCCCACCTTAAGCAGAATTTATGTCACATCCTTCTAGCTAGTCACATATTCCTCAGTCAGATTATCAAGATAAAATCCATTCTTGGGGTCATCCTTGATCTAAAATAGATTAAAATGAAGCCCATGAGTATCTTAACTAATGAAGATGAACTAAAAAAGAAAAAGAAAAAAATCCATCAGTGAAAGAACTTAATAATAAAGAAAACATCCACCTCAAGGTTTAGCAGGGTTAGATCAAGTAAATCTCCAATTTGTTCGTTATGTATCTGTGGGAGAGAAAAATGTACAAAACACATTACTAAATAAGGATCCTTGATAATATATAGAAAGAATTTTGAAGAGTAACAAGTGGATACCACAGGTACACTACAAAGACCCGCCTATTTCTAAAGCTGATGTACATCCAAGCCGATGCCAATATCATTGCTGAAGTAATGAACATAATTGCAATCGTAGGCTTTTGTTTTAGGAAGTTTGTGTAGGCAATGTTTGAAAAATTCTTAGGCTCCTTCCTGGAACTGTTTGTGATTATGTCCTTCAAGGTACTACAAGGTACTTTTTGGATAGACATACTACCTACGTGGGGTACAGGTGTAAAGATTCAGCCAATTCATAGGAGTTGTATGCATTTGGAAGGTTTAAGAACTTATGACACACTATGTATCAAAGGAACCAAGTGTCCCGATGGAAAAATTCTCATTTGCCAATTAGAATACAAGGACAAGCTGAATATTCTATGAAGTTTTTCAATGCAAAACATAACTGAATTAGACCCAACAGTGTTATCAATGGAACCATTTGAATTATACGATGTTAACGAAGTCTTGGGATTTTTACCTTATAGAAGAATCCGTGGACTTGGGTGCGCAATTTGGCACGGCTGTGATGTGTAGCAAAGGAACCCATGGTTTTCCCTTCTGGAGTTAAGTTCATATTAGTGAATTTTTAGGGGTTTGTTGTTGCAAAGGAGGGGAGGACGTGTTCACAACTCACCGGGTTTGCTTCTGATTTCGAAAAGGTGGAATTGGGCTAGGGTTTGCAGAGGTGGAGGCGTGTGGAAATTTTTGGATGAAGGCACAGATAGAGAGAAATGGAGAAGATTTTGATGAATGCAACTCTGAGATTTTGAGAACGGAATGAAGGGTGGAGGTTAGGGTTTTGTTTATGGAGAGGAAAGGCAGAGTTGTGAGAAAGATGAAAATGAAGGGAGAGAGCTAAATGGCGTTGAGCGCTCTCTTTGGAAATAGAGAGAGAAGTAATTGGGCGGCATGCCAAAATTTTGGCAACCCTCCGAAAATTTTGTCTCCTGCCTCCTCCAAATTTTTTTAATTATGAATGATTCTATTTTTTTTTTTTTGTCAAAATGTATGACTCTATTTGAATCTATCGATTTAACGGGATATACATTCTATGAAATAAATTTCAACAATGTAATTGTTAAACTTGTTTTTATATGTTTCAAGATCACATACATAAAAAAATTGCAAAAAACTGACATTCAGATATTAGGAAACGGGACGAAACCTTTCGATGATTACAAACGAAAACTATCGATTTAACAGTTATTTTAACTCCAATTTTGATGATATTTTACAAATACACTCCTCAACCCTATAAGAGTACGATGAGCGAATTTGATCTTCAATTTAAAATATTTTCACTAGTGGATACCACAAATTATTATGTTCTACTTAATGGAAGTATAAAATAAAATTCAAGTGTTTGTTGAATCTATCGTTTTGAAGAGATACACATTCTACAAAACTAGTTTCAACGATCCAACCATCAAACTTGTTTGTATACGCTCCAAGATCGCATACGTAAAAAATCACAAAAAACTGACATTCAAATATTAGGTAACGGGAGAAAACCTTTCGACGATTACAAACGAAAACTAACGATTTAACGGTTATTTTAACTCCAATTTTATTTTTAATGTTATGGTCCAATCTTCTCCGTATGTATTCTAAGTTATATGATCTATTTATTGTAGAATTTAAATTAAGCATCAAACTTATTTCAAGAATATTCCAACGACACATGTGACCATTGGTAAATAATTGATTCCAACAAAACCATATGCCTTAAAAATTTATTCTGAGAAAGAAAAAATTTTGTCGGAAAAAATATGATTACTTCCGACAACAACTAATCACCCTCAAAAATATAAAAGCATTACCGAGGACTTTTTTTCCGTAAAAAGTATATAAACATTACCAAGAGGACTTTTTTTCCCTCGAAAATACTAAATCAATTTCGTAAACATGAGTAAATCTTCAGAAATAACCATTCTATTTCCGATAGGAACTTCACTTGTCATTAATACAACTGACGCCAATTCTTCCTGCCAAACAAAAGTGCATTTCTGACGAAACTTGAGACTTTTTCCAAGGACATTATATGCGTTGGTAATAAAAATTTGTTTCATGCCATGTTACTGACGACCAATATTTTATGGTCGCAAAATGTGCTTTTTACGACGGTTTTGTTGGGCCTCGGAAAATCTTCGTCGGTAATGACTACTTTTTTTTGTAGTGGGTGTCCCAAACGATCATGCCAAAGTGTAATTTCATGCGCAGTCCCAGAGGTATGGTCGGCCACATAGTGGCTTTCTATGGGGCGTATGGTCGTAGTATACAGACCACTCGGGATACGCTCCATCTTCTCTAGAATACGTTTCTGGCCATATTCGTAGGAAGTTATACACAAAAATTCAACTCCATTTTCTACGTGGGTTTCAGCATGATAATTGTTATCTCTAATGTCCTTAAACCTTAACAACGTTCTTCCGAAATGCAGAGAATAAAATGCCTCATCAATGGTCAAAATTGTACCAATGGACAACATTATATGTGCCTTACCATATCCTTCGATCAAGTTGGATGGGCTTCAGAGGGTTGTCAGAGGTGCATTCTTAGGTATGAAGTTAGTGAAATAGATGCATTCGCGCAAAACGGTGTGTGTGGTTGCACTATCTGCCAGACAACTAACTTCCCCACTAGTTATACCTAAAATGAAAATTTAATTTGAATAAGTCATATGCATAAAAGTTCTAAAAGCATTACCATTCAAAAAACATTTAAGTATTCGAGGATGGAAATTAATTAAAAACTTAATATTCAAAAACAAATCACCAACAAATAATCCAAACATAAAGGAAAATTGTTCAAAATTAACCAAAAAAAACAAGGGAGGTTCAGCCACTACTGTGGAATTCAGCCTCATTGTATAATTTTAACTAGAAAAATAGTTTATGTCTAAGATTCTAATCTTCCATAGGTGTGGTATCCTCTTGAACGTCAGAAACCTCCATCTTATTACTCTCCAGTTTGTCCACTTGCATAAAGTTTGATTCAAACTTCTTACGACGAGAATGATATTCAGCTACAACCTTCTAGGGAGCACAGCAAACACAGGACCAATGGTTCTTTGAACCACAACAATAGCACATATCCACATCCATGGTTTTGGGTGCTTTGCCCTTATTCTTGATGTTTGGGGCCTTGAGAGTGAGGTGAGGGCACTTCTGGGCTTTGTTTCCTCCCTTAGATGGCCCTTAACTATGTTGTTTTGGCGGTTTAGGCGTTGGTTCGTGCTATAGTGTGCTTCAGGCACAACAGTCACCCCAGTAGGTCGAGCTTGATGATATTTCATCAACAACTAATTCTGCTTTTCAGCGAGAAGCAAAATAAACATCAAATCCGAGAACTTAGTGAACTTCTAAGCTCTATATTGTTGTTGCAGGACAATATTAGTCACAGAGAAGATCGAATAGGTCTTTTCCAGGAGATCTTTTTTTGTCAAATTTTCGTTACAAAACTTAAGAGGTGATCGGATTCGACAAACTTCATAATTATATTCATTCATAGACTTAAAGTCTTGGAAGCGCAAATGCTGCCAATCATGTCCTTGCTTCAGGCAAGAAGATGTTCTTTTGGTGACCAAAATGATTGGCCAAAGCGGCCCATAGTGCTCGTGGATCTTTCTTAGCAAGGTACTCGGTTTGCAGGGCGTCATGAATATGTCTTCGGATGAAGACCATGGCAATGGCATTCTTAGCTTCGCCAACTTGGTTGTTCGTCTCATCTTCAATGGCAGAACTCAAATTCTTTGCAATAAGGTGGAGCTTCACATCTTTGACCCACTTGAGGTAGTTCCTTCCACAGACCTCCAAAGCGATGAAGTTGAGTTTGTTCAAATTCGACATGTTCCTATCACAAAATAGATGGACAAGATGTGATTAGTGTAATGAAGAAAAATATCAATCCATTCACATAAGAGTAGAACATTCAGGTTCTAATAGACATGTATTGGTTAAAATTTGCATGAAAAAACTTCGAGTTTTCATGAGTGATGTTTTTAAGGAAAACTTCAGGTTTTCAAACAATGTTTATAAAAACTTCAGATTTCGAAATAATTATGAACTTTAGGTTCATATGTTCTTGCAGACAAACGAAAATATATATACAGAAATATGCAACAAGCAAATATAGAAATAGAACTTTAGGTCTATAATTGTAATTGAATTAATTATTTGGACTTTGGGCCAAATTTAAAGTGTGGGTGAAAAAATATAAAACCCATTGGGCATAAAATAGTTAGGCAATTAAACTCGGGGCCCAAAATAAGGCCAAAGCCCACGGGTAGGCTAATCAAATAGGTGTTGTGTGTCCCAGGCCCAAATATTGGGCTGGTTTGGTCTCGGGCCAAGCATGCATGCTGGCCCATGCATCACAAAGTAAGTGGGCTGCATGTGCAAACCCAAAATAGCGGCCTGTGAAGGGCACGGATCAACTGTGATGTAAACACAGGAGCATGGATACTTCAGCGAAGCTGGGATCCAATGCAGCACACACACAGGTACCAGCAGAAGCTGGGATCTTGTGTGAAGCAATGCATGGGAGAAACGGCGGGAGCCCAGATGGGCTCAACTGGTTCTCGGGCTAGGTTATCACCAAAGCCCAAAGGGCTGGTGATGTGGGTCGAAACTCTTGGCACAAGCAGGCCCAAATAACAAAGGTGATGTGCGAATGGACCGAATGGAAACTGAGGCCCGTTAGGGCTCGAGTGGGATCTTTAGGCCACCCCATCAGCGCTAAGTGTGGGGATCCGCTGAAACTAGTCAATGGCGTCGCTTCAAGCGGTGTTTCCATGGTCGATGCAAGCCATGGGTCATCGGAGAACCAATTTTTGTCGACGAAGGTGTAATCTCAACGTCGATGAGGGGGAAAAGCGAAAGGAATTCAATCGAATTCGAATAAAAACTCATGAAATTCTTCTGGAATTTCAAAAAAAAACGTTGGTAAAAACGATGAGTTTCGTCCAAATTACACGACTACCGATCGTGTTTCATCAGAAAAAATCGACGGGGAGGACATAGGCTTCAAGCCGGGGGTCTGGACGATGGTGCCTCAAACGTGTTGTTTCGGTTTTGGGCTTGCAGCCTAGGTTTCGATGATAGGCTGGGCTCGCCAGGCAGACATAGGCTGCTGGCCTGGTGCTGGCAGCTTACATGGTTTAGGTCATGGGTTCGAAGAACCCTAGCAGTTTGCAATTTTTTTTTTTTCAATTCAGTTCAATGCATATTAATATATAATTCAATGCATGGACATATATTTGATGCAATTTATGGCAATATCAAATTCACATAATTCAACAATTATAAATATAATGCATACACAATTTATGTAGAATATAAAATTCGAAAAAAAACGTAAAGTTAGGTCATGCATTATGGTGAATGTTCATGTTATCAGGGCTGCAAAAATATCAAGATAAAAACCTTTTTTTTTTTTTGAAGAACTTGATTGCGTGATAATATGGATGAACTGGTTTGATGCATAAGGCTTCCACGTCAGATTCCAAGGCGCAGTGGTAGGAGCATGCTGATAACGAGAAGAGGGCGCCTATTTTATCTGACAAAGGAAAGAGGGCCAGTGGCAGAGGGAGAGATTGTAGAGAGATGTGTGTGTAGGAATGTAAGAAGAGGGAGAAGAAATCCTTCATCCCCAAGGAATACAAGTCCATATAGGAAAGAATAACTAGAATCAAATCTAATTTAGGATTTACACAATCACACTTAAACTAGGAAAGTTTACAACATTAATCTCACTCTTTGCCTATAGTATACTATAAAAATAAATAAATAAAATAAAATTTAAATTTTTTAAATTTATATAGAATAACAATACCATAATACATATTTGATATACAATATATACATATAAACTATAGTTATTATATTTTATAGTAAGTTTTTTTTATTAGCTTAAAAAATTAAAATCATCAAAATAACATTTTCTTAACGTGTCGAAACGGGTTACCCGTGTGTCACTCTCGTGTAAACCTGTTAAGGATCCGTTATTAACGGTTCTTATCGTGTGACCCGATAACCACCCAATTAGTTATCGTGTCAACCCAAAACCCATTATTTTTGTGTTGTTTACGTGTCGTGTTAACACGTCGTGTAAGAAATTGTTAGGCCTAGCATTTACCTATGTAAATGCGTGTTCTACAAGCCAATTCGTCATGATCAGCCTAATTGAAGACTTGCAACCCATGGATAGTTTAAACTTTTGCCCAAGCAACATTTCTTCTAAACCCTAGCAGAACTAAGAAAATCAAATATAAAAAATAAAAAAAGTTACCTCACTAGAACAAAAAATAATTGTTGATTCATATTGTAAAGAGATGCAGGCTCCAAAAAAATATTGGGCAGTACGCTTGAGAGATAAGCTATGACCAGAAAAGTCATTGGCCCGAGACAAAATGGCTTTGACAAATTCTGTCAATCTTTTACCCTTGAGAGTTCAAACCATATTCTGAAGACAGTTCAAGAAACAAATCTGAATACTCACATGCTAGTTTAGTTGTTAGTCTTGTGGCATGTGTACAATTAAGTTTTTATCTCACACGATAGTGGTCAGGAGAGGCTGAAATGCCTATATAAGTCTTCCCGGCTCTCAGAATGGTAGACTGCCATGGCGAAGCCACCAGCTGGTCCGCTTTTAAATATGAAAAGAGATATATTAACATATTATCTCATTTTCTTCCCAAAGGGTAGCTTACTATATAATACCATTGACCTTGACTTGGACTCGAGCTTTACTGCCGACTTGAAACCCCAGCTGTTCCTAGATAATGTTTCTACTCCACCATATAAGTCGGAACTGCACTATGCGGAGATAAACAAGTCAAGCTTTACCCTCGGTATATAATATCTTTTGCGTAGTTACAATTTCACGGAAACATCGGGTTTGTACAAAACTTCGCTTTTCCGCTCACTCATCTTTATTTTTTGTCCCTTCAAAATTTAGTGGCAGAACTCTTGTGACGACCAGGATTTCTAACAAAAGTTGACTTGTAAGAGGTTTCTCCTTACGGTATATACTTTCTCTACTTTTAGTGCAATTTTACTTATGCTCTGATATCACGTGTGAAATTGGTTTAATCCCGCTCACATACTTATATTTGTCACTTTTAGGTTTTAATCTATTCGCACTTTTCCACATGACAACAATTTATGGCTTCGTCACCTTCTAGATGTTGGCCATCACACAGCTCAATTCGGGTGTCCAGTGGACACTCTAGGTCGGCGTGTGTCACATTTTATTTTGTTGTTTTAAAACTTGTTTTGCAGGACTACCTTTTAGATTTTATTTAGAGGGTTAGACTTTTGCAGGTTTATACCTTTAAATTTTATTTAAAGGGGTTAGACTTAGACCTAACATTTGTGTCTTATTTTCTGTGTTCGTGTCATTTTCATGTCATACCTGATATCTTAATATGTTGTGTCGTGTAACACTCATTAAAATGAACTGGTTGACACACCCCGATCCTAGAATCAAGGCGTGCTGGCCGTCACGTGAGTGTGACGTAGCCAAAAGTGCGACACGGAAGCAAGATATAACAGAAATATGAAGGAATTTAAACCAACCACTAGCATTAATAACCTACTAGCATCAAAGAGAGAGTTATAAAATAAACACACGAATTCAGAGCGTAGGTCTAAGTGCAGTCAAGTAGGACCATAAATAAAGTACAACACCCACAGGTGAGTCCTACATGCAGTACGTCTGTCATAATGCCGAAAAAGACCTCAAGAGCCACCAACTGCTAACTAGAACCTGGAGGGGCGCAAAACAAAGATGAGTGGGTCAGTAAAACCAAAGATTTTCCAAAACATTTCATTTAAAACATTTCTAACCCCTCTCCGTAAAACCTGTATACTTTCCCAGAAAATAGAGTATAAACATATATATACATATATCATCAAAACTCCGCTCACCATCTATTAACATAA
The DNA here is from genome assembly GCF_042453785.1 of Malus domestica. NCBI lineage: Eukaryota > Viridiplantae > Streptophyta > Magnoliopsida > Rosales > Rosaceae > Malus > Malus domestica. The sequence goes on from NC_091670.1 coordinate 17,840,585, forward strand.
CATCTCAGAAAGAATATGCCATGCCATGCCAAAATATAATATGAATGCATCAATATAATCACGTGAAATAATAAATCAACCGGAGACCCTGCAGTGGTCCTGTACGGCTGATTCTATAGCTCAATATCCCATCAAGCCGGAGTCACCAACTGTGACCTGTACGACCCTGCCGGAGTCACCAACTGTGACCTGTACGGCACTACACTGCACATAAGTTGGAACTACCTATAGTAGTCTATACGACTAAGATGGTGAAATAATACGCTCTAGTGCTTCTCTCATCAATCATCTGTGCACATAATCTAAAGTCACCCACCAGTCGGAACCCCTCTAATGGTATGTACGACTGGCATGTCGGAACCACCTCTAGTGGTCTGTACGACATCTACCTACTTGGATCCAAGGCGAGCGTGCGGTGTGGTGAATACTATAAGCACTAATACCAAAGGTGCAGTTTATGAGCTCACAACGCAATCACATCATCATTCATTCATATAAACCATATAAACTTACCTGATACTCACATGTGCGTCCACGGCACCAATTCACACATATATATGCATCAATTATCAATTCATAACTCAACAATTACATGCATGGCAATTTAAATCATATTTTCATATAAACGCATTTTCTGGGAAAAACAGTAGTATATAGGTAATACGAAAACAAAACTGCCCACTCACTGATAAGTCGATGGGTCGTAACCCCCGTGGCGTCCCTGGATGCGCTCGTCCTCGGGATAGGTGTCACCTATATGCGAAACAACTATAAAAACGTTAATTTAAACACATGACCAACAATTCGAAATAACTTCTCATACGATGCTCAATTTGGGTATATGAATATACCACATCGACCTACTCGACGTCACGGACGTCGAGAAATTTTTAGATAAATTTTTGGAGGCCGCACGCGCCCCCACGCGCCGGGACAGGCACAGGGACACGCGCCCCCATGCGCATCATCCCTAACCTCGGCTCGCCGGATTGAACTTTCCGGCGGCCGGTTTCCGGCCAACTTTGAAACTCCTTGTTCTCCTTCGTTTCTCAACCATTTTCTTCGTATTTTATATCAATTTGAAGCCCCAAACATGTAGATTCACGATATACTACTTTAAAGCTCCAAAAACAACTAAATCTCACCGGGAAAATCCAAGAAAAACCGGCCAAACTCGAACCTAGTGATGCCGACGTCCAAAACCTTCAAACGAAGCACTCCGAGCTTCCTTGGGACCTCACTAAGCTCACTATAAGCTTAGAATTCCATGAAACACAACATTTCACGTGTGCATGAACAGTGACCAGAAATGAGGGTTCGGGTTTCACGTTAAATCGAAGGTTTCACTATCTAAAATTAGTACCATTCAACTCAGGACGACGAAAGGATGAAGAATCTTACCTCAATAGCTTCGATCCGCTGAGTTTTGGTTGGTTTTGGGTGAGGTCCGTACGATATGGGTGCGAGAGAGAGAGAGAATTGTGAGGGAGGAGAGAGACAGAGTGATATGGGAAGAGGGAGAGAACAAGAAGTGTGTGAGGTGTCCACACTAAATCCTCACCATCCATCCAATTCCCTAACCACATAATTCCAAAACCAAAATTTTAATCTCAAAACTTATATAGAATTAATCCAAATAATGTCACACACACGTACCTTAGCCCCCGCTAAGGGCAAATCCGACATTTCACGTCCTTAATAAGAAAATCTCGGGATGGGCTGTGACACTGGTAATATAACCCGATCCGTTAATATTAACGAATAATATGACCTGACCCGTTACCTGTCAAAGAAAATATATTTTAAACCAATAAATAATCAAATGAAAAACATAATACTAAATTAGTATATATATACACCACATGTCACATAAGTATTACTTCAAAATATAAAAACACATTGTCTTTCAAGCATTACATAAATATTAATTAATGTAGAAGTGTGAAAATAAATAAATGCTCACAATGACAAGTTTTACAACTTTCGTGAAGGGCTCAACTTTGAAAATCACCACTATAATCACATTAACTATGATCGAAATTTAATCGTTGATTTTTGTTTACATTTACGCTCCATTCTTCTCACCAATTTTTTTTTTTTTTTCAAATTTTGGTTTTTGAAAACATGATCTTTTAGAGGATGCAAGAAGAACATTTCGATCTTTTAGAGTTTTACTGTTAGTGAAAATATTGCTTGGAGTTTACAAAGTCTCTAGAAACTATCTAAAATTGAAAGTTTGTCTTTTTGCCTATACTAATACTAGTTGAGTTGAATTTTGAACAATAGGTCAAGTAAAATTTATCACAACAATGATAATAAGAAACTCTCATAACAAAAATAAATAAATAAATAAAACTTAATTTTTATTAACTTATATATTAATACAATAATACATATTTAATATACAATATATAACTAGCTATTGTATTTTATAGTAATTTTTTTTAGTAGTTTAACTTTAAAATTATCCAAATAATTTTTTTCTTAACGAGTCAAAACGGGTTACCCACGGCTTACCCATGTGTAAACCTGTTAAGGATCCGTTATTAACGAGTTCTTAACTGGTGATCCAATAACAACCGGATTAGTTATCGTGTTGACTCATACTTTTGTGTCGTTTTCTATCGTGTTAACAGGGCGTGTAAGAAATTGCCAAGTTTAGTTAGACTTTATGTCTCACCCCACCACAACCAGTTTTTATTTGTTTTGTCTTTTACTTTTTCTTTTCTTTTTATCAATTTTTTTTTCCTTTACTTAGTTATGAAGTATTACAATAATGTAAATACATTTAGTCCTCCAATACACATATATGTAATATATGTAATAATTAGGAAAAGAAAATTAATAATCAAGTATTCAACTCACCATCCATATGTGTGGAATATGAGACATCCCACTTGTATGAATCACTAGACTATACTGCTATAGAAATTTATTATATTATGTATTCCTTTCATATTAATTGCATACCAGTTTCATGTAGTGTCGATTTTGTATAACCTTTAAATACGAAAATGAGATTAAAAAAACCACAAACACAAACATAACGTTCTGCATACTTTTTATTTGAGCGATATTCTAATTTGTAGCTCTATCCAAACTGGCAATACTCAAAGACTGCATGAACTCTTGTATTAATATAGTTTCTAATTGTCAGTTCGTATATCAAATTACTACCATAATCACTAACTATTATACTTATGTGTGTCAAAGATTCAAAATTTAAATAATAGAAATATGATCAACGGAAAATGTTTCTTGTGGCTTGACATGCCAAAAAACAATAAAATAAAATTTAATGTGTACTGTGTGCAATATTTTGTTTGTGTTGGTTTATATGAGGAACCAAAGCTATATTACTACGTCTATTCTAAATTTCTAATGACTGCTCTCGTACAAAACTTTCCTTAACCTCTCAGCTTATTGACTTCTTCAACAAAGTCTCCCAGTTATATAAGAATATGTGTTGAGCAGAAGCAGCATCCATCGATCGATCAGTGACCAGGTCCCCTGCGGCTCGGCCCGGATTAAGCTTGTGCGATAAGGAAACTCTTTATGGACTTAAACGTATGTTTCAGCACCTATAAGAGGTCTCGAGGCCTCAACATGCGCAGAGTAAAAGAGCAGGAGGAAGACGATGATGAACATGGAAATGGCATTGAAAGCCAACAGAAGAGAATTTTGAGATTTCGTTTTGGGTGAGGGTCAAGGAATGTTGGTCGAATTGGAGGCACAAATATAATACGAGAGGTAGCTGGTTAGTTTTCTTATATAGAGACTAGCTACTAGCTAGGGTAGCTTGGTTGGCTATTTATTCATTGACTTTTTGGTATTTGTGGGCTGCCGCTGGATTGTGTTTTCTGTGCTATGACTTTGGAGCATGGTCCGAAATGCCGATAATATCGGCGATATATCGCCGATATTATCGGTTTTTTAGGGTACCCATTTTTTTTTCTATATCCAACGGGTTTTCGGGATAATATCGCGATATTATCAAATTTATCGATAATATCGGTGGCTGACCCTCGGAGAAGAACGCCGGAGCTGTAGAAGCTCCGGCCGACTGTAAAACAGTGTAAAACAGGACCGATCTAGGTATGAAAATGAAAAAGAATACGAGATGAACATTTGTATATATGAAATTTGCCGTGAAATCATCGGAGGTGTTCGGAAATTGAGGCGACACGCACGGCCTCGCCGGAGTTCGCCGAGTTGCAGAGATGAGAAGGAGAGGGAGAACGAAAGACGACGGCGGCGGCGGCGATGTGGGTCTTGGACCATCGGCGCAGAGAGCTAGAACGAAAGACGACGGCGGCGGCGACGATGTGGGTCTCTGTGCGTGTGTGTGGGAGTGGGAGAAGGATCGAGAGACCTTGGGTCTCTGTGCGTGAGTGTGTGTGTGTGGGAGAAGGATCGAGAGAAGAGAGAAGGAGGATCTGTGTTTGTTCTTGACGGGGGAAATTGACGTGGGAGAACGGAGAAGGGGGAGAAGAGACTCAGAGAAGATAGAAGGGAGAAGGTTCGAGAGAGTCTGAGAGAATACGTATGCGTGTGAGAGGTGAGTGTGCGTGGGATTTGTGCGTGGGATGTGTCATGTCGGTGTGTGTGTGTGGTGTCGTGTGAGGTGAAAGATGTCAAGTGTATATAGACATATAAATATTATGTAATGCATTTGTAACCTGTAAAGCCTGCAACACCAATAATATATTAATATTCTTACTTTTTGGTTTTAGATTCTAGCAATACTTGCAAAAAATTTATGTGGCCCTTTGATGTGGTTGGGTCATCTCATCTGAGATGTCTGACTGATTTTACATTATGTCCATAACTTTTTGCAATTTCAGACTATGGACATCAAATAATACTGCTTTTATAATGAAACCGTGTCTGTGTGCGTGAGTCCGTGATTTTTAGGTTTCACATGCAGAACAGTGTATCATTGTCTATTATATTCTTTCACGCGGCACGCCTTATCAGAGGTGGAGTGATAGTATCAGAGAGGCATTCAGCATTTTCGTTTCTTCTTCTTCCCTTACCATTTTCAAAGCTATTCTAGATCCATTCCAAAGCTTGAAAACAAACGGTTCCATATTTAAGGTAAGTTTACAAACTTAAATTTATATTATTGTAATTTATACAACAACAAATAAATTTGTATGGACTCGTATGTTAATTTTTTTAAGTAATTAATAATATCATGTTAAATTTTGTAAGTAATTAAGTAATGTTAACAATTACATGTTAATTTTTTTAAGTAATTAAGTAATGTTGTATAATTATTCCCTAGGATAATTTTAATATGTTTAATGTTATTTATTATTTTATTTCCCTTACCATTTTCAAAGCTATTCCAGATCCATTCCAAAGCTTGAACACAAACGGTTCCATATTTAAGGTAAGTTTACAAACTTAAATTTATATTATTGTAATTTATACAACAACAAATAAATTTGTGTGGACTCGTATGTTAATTTTTTAAAGTAATTAATACTTGCATGTTAATTTTTTTAAGTAATTAAGTAATGTTAACAATTACATGTTAATTTTTTTAAGTAATTAAGTAATGTTGTATAATTATTCCCTAGGATAATTTTAATATGTTTAATGTTATTTATTATTTTATTAATATTAGGTTTTATTATCAAATTGGATTATTATTCATTAACAATAGGTTTTTTTATTATCAAATTGAATTATTATTCATTAATATTAGGTTTTATTATCAAATTTGATTATTCTTCATTAAATTGGATTATTCATTAAATTGGATTATTATCAAATTGTATTATTATTCATCACCACGTTTTATATTAGGATTATTTTTAATTATCAAATTGGATTATTCTTCATTAATATTAGGTTTTATTATCAAATTTGATTATTCTTCATTAAATTGGATTATTCATTAAATTGGATTATTATCAAATTGTATTATTATTCATCACCATGTTTTATATTAGGATTATTTTTAATTATCAAATTGGATTATTCTTCATTAATATTAGGTTTTATTATCAAATTTGATTATTCTTCATTAAATTGGATTATTCATTAAATTGGATTATTATCAATTTGGATTATTATTCATCACCATGTTTTATATTAGGATTATTTTTTTATCAAATTGGATTATTATTCATTAATATTAGGTTTTCTTTAATTATCAAATTGGATTATTATTCATTAATATTAGGTTTTATTATCAAATTTGATTATTCTTCATTAATATTAGGTTTTATTATCAAATTTGATTATTCTTCATTAAATTGGATTATTCATTAAATTGGATTATTATCAAATTGTATTATTATTCATCACCATGTTTTATATTAGGATTATTTTTAATTACTCAAATTGGATTATTCTTCATTAATATTAGGTTTTATTATCAAATTTGATTATTCTTCATTAAATTGGATTATTCATTAAATTGGATTATTATCAAATTGGATTATTATTCATCACCATGTTTTATATTAGGATTATTTTTAATTATCAAATTGGATTATTCTGCATTAATATTAGGTTTTATTATCAAATTTGATTATTCTTCATTAAATTGGATTATTATCAAATTGGATTATTATTCATCACCATGTTTTATATTAGGATTATTTTTAATTATCAAATTGGATTATTATGCATTAATATTAGGTTTTATTATCAAATTTGATTATTCTTCATTAAATTGGATTATTCATTAAATTGGATTATTATCAAATTGGATTATTATTCATCACCATGTTTTATATTAGGATTATTTTTAATTATCAAATTGGATTATTCTTCATTAATATTAGGTTTTATTATCAAATTGGATTATTCATTAAATTGGATTATTATCAAATTGGATTATTCATTAAATTGGATTATTCATTAAATTGGATTATTATCAAATTGGATTATTATTCAGTAATATTAGGTTTTATTATTCCATATTATTTGTATAATTACTTAAATTTTTACAATCATTTTCAATTTCATTACTTCGTATTTAATTCTTCTGTAGAATAACTTTATTATTTAGGTTCTCTTATTTTATCAAAAAATAATTGTCTAATTTTCATGAAAAATTAATATAGGTACATTTAAGATGTCAAGTGGAGTTACTAAACGTGATCCAGCTTGGGAACATGGAGACCCAATAGACGGAAACAAACATGGCACAATTTGCAAATATTGTGGTCGGGTAATGAAGAGTGGCGGAGTGACACGACTTAAGTACCATCTTAGTGGATTAGATCCAGCAAAAAATGTCCAACGATGCGATAATGTCCCCCCAGAAGTGAAGGCATTCATCAGCACATTATTAAAAAATAAAAAACAGCAGAAGGAAAAGATAACACATGGAATGGAAAATATTCGAGCTGGGCTACGAGGAGAAGTCATTGGCCAAGCGGTTGACAGTGATGATGATGACGATGAGGACGAATGTGATGATGACATGGGACCTGAAGAACGACGCAGTTTGAAACAAGCATTACGTGCCTCCAAACAGTCAGCATGGGAAAGAGAACACCTTCATAAAATTCCTAATAGGGGACAAGGTTCTGGGACAAGTGGTGGTGCACAAATGAGACGGGGAGGCAGTCTTAGAGAATCACAACCAATACCACCAATAGCCCCAAGTTTATATAAGTCATCCAATGCACGTCAAAAGAGTGTTTGGAGTTATTTCAAGGGAGGTAATGTGAAGGAGGGAATGGGGCGTCTAATTAGCAAGTTCTTTATCTATGAAAATGTCCCTGCTGAGAAAGCATCATCACATCATTTCAAAAATATGGTAGTGGGATGTCAACAGGCCGGTGTTGGAGTACAACCTCCCACTCCCTATGAGATAAGAAACAAATATTTGGATATGGAGTATAAAGACATTGGCGAGTGTGTTAACAAGTTGAGGTCAAAGTGGGAAACTAATGGTTGCACAATCATGTGTGATGGATGGACTGGGCCGACCAGATTGTCTATCATCAACTTCATGGTATACTCCAAGGGAAAGACAATTTTTTTGAAGTCTGTTGATGCTTCAGACCATATAAAGAACTACAAGTATATTTACAAATTATTGAGGGATGTAATCATGGAGGTGGGAGAGCATAATGTTGTCCAAGTCGTGACCGACAACGGTTCTGCATTTGTCAAAGCTGGAAAAAAGTTAATGAAGCATCATAATGTGTTTTGGACATCATGTGCAGCACATTGTATTAATCTCATGTTTGAGGCAATGGGGAAGAGAGAGAATGTTGCTACTGTGGTCAAAAGAGCTAGAACGATCACAAATTATATTTACAATCATGGTTGGTTGTTGGCAAAGATGCGTGAATTTTGCAAAGGAGAAATCATTCGTCCAGCTACCACTCGATTCGCCACCAACTATATTGCATTAGACAGCCTACTGAAGAAGAAAGCAGGGTTGAAGCAACTATTCACTAGTGACGATTGGGCCAACCACAATTTCAGCCGCTCAAATACAGGTCGTATGGTGGAAAGTATAGTGCTTGATCATGCTTTCTGGACTCAATCAGAACATGTGTGCCAACTGTTTGAACCTCTTTACAAAGTTTTACGGATCGTTGACACAGAAGTGTATCCTACTATGGGGGCAGTATATGAGTTGATGCGTGTAGTGAAGGATGAATTGGAAAGAAAACATGGTGCAAGGTGGGTCATCAAGATAATTGAAGATCGATGGTATAAAACATTGTACCACGATTTGCATGCAGCAGGTATAAATTATGTCATAATTTGCAATTCATTTCTTTAGTTGCATAAGTTTTATTTCTCTTATTAGAGTATGTGTTTCTTTGAACAACCTATTATTTGAATCCTCGATACCAATACAGACCCGGTGTTGGAGATGATGGTACCCTTATACGTGCTGTGCATAATGTATACTCTAAATTAGACCCTGCATCACCAGCAGTTGGCCAATTTGGAAATGAGGTACACAATTACTTAAATTATAATAATTACTTAAATTATAATATTAATAATTACTTTGTTGGATTAAACTAACACGATTTATTGAATTCAGCTAACATGGTTTAAAGATGCAAGAAGAACTTTTGGAGAACCAACATCAATTGCTGCTCGAACAACAATGTCTCCTAGTGAGTGTAAACATATTTCACTATAAGTTTATAATAGAATTTGTTCGAGTTATTAGGCTTATCAACATTGTTTTTCATTGTAGCTGAATGGTGGATCATGTATGGGACCGATGCACCAACTGTGAGAAAGTTAGCAATAAAAGTATTATCACAAACAGCTTCCTCATCTGCTTGTGAAAGAAATTGGAGCACATTTGCACTGATACACACAAAGCAAAGAAATAGGTTGGCACATAGTAGGTTGGAAAAATTAGTTTATTGCTACTACAACATGAAGCTTCAAATTCGAGATAAGGAAGCTGAAATAGATCATGTCGACCGTGGTGACCCACTAGATGTGTTTGATATTGTTGGTGAAGATGATGATACGGAGGGTAACCAACTTTTTCAATGGATTAGACCTCTTCATTTAGATGATGATGAAGGCAACCCAGCTCCCAGAGTTGCTGAAGAAGCACGTAATGAAGGGATAAATGTAGAAAGAGTATTAGAGGAGGAGGTGGGATCTAGCAGCGCTGACTCTTTGGATGAACTTTTCCTCCCAAGACCAAGAAACACTGGAATTCCACATTCTTCCAATCCTACACAACCACAACATCGTGCTGATACTAATGATAGCTCTAGTACAAGATCAGGAGACTCACCTACCACCGGAGGTGGGAATGATGAAGGACATAGTGGAGCTGGAGGTAGTGGAGCTGGAGGTAGTGGTGGTGGATATGGAAACTATTATGGACCACCACCTCCCGGATATATGAGCCCCTTCACTGGTGAGGCAAACTTCACGCATGCAACACAAGATGATGACCATGGCAGTAGGCGGGCAGGACCAGGAATTGGTGCCATAGGGAAGGACTATACTCGCAGAGAAAGAGGCAAGGGGATTTTGTCAAGTCAAGAAGATGACTCGTTATCTAGAACTTCAGACTCTGTTGGATTGGGAAGTAGTAACTATGGTTATACTCATAACCAACCATTTCCCTACCCTTCATATCCCTACCCTTCATATCCCATTCCTGTTGGGATGGAATCGAGCGACTCATGGAAACAATCCCAGCCTCAATCTTCAAATGATTTTTCTTATGGACAACCTCAACCAATCTCGGATCCATATGGGTGGCATGTTAACAATTACATGCAAAACTATTTTGGGGATTTATCATTTGATAACTACTCTTCACAATACACTCATTCTACACATAGAGATGATGAAGATAGTGAAAAATTTGAACCTCATAGGAACTCTATGTGGTACTAAAGTGTAAAATATTGTACTAATTCATTATATATAAATGATTATGGTGTGTTTAGACTTCTTTCATTAATTACTACATATTTTCTACACTCATAATGTTTGTCAGATCGCTATATAATCAACTTGATAATGTTAAATCCATCATGCAATGCATTTCCTTCCAATTTTTTGTGATAAACTAATAGATAATTGACTAAATAAACATCCTACAAAGTTTCAATAAAAATTTCCAAGTTTTTCTTACAATTTCCGTGGTTTCCATGTAATTTTTATCGATATCGATATTTTACCGATATTTCCATCGATATTTCCGTGTTTTCAGATTGCCGATATTTCCGATATTACCGATATTTAATACCTTGCTTTGGAGTTTGAAAATGTTAACCTCAGGCTATCTCCAACCGATGGCTGGCCAGATAGCTCATTTTAGCCCTCTGACTCTCTAAAATATTAATATTTTAATAAACAGTACATGGCCATATTTGCCTCCGTCTCCAACCGAGGGTCAAATGGCCAAACATAATTTATTATTTAAATTTAAAAACTACGACAACTTAAATTCAAATCTAACAACAACTTAAATTTAAAAACTACAACTTATATTTAAAAACGACGAATTAAATTTAAAAACTACAAATTAAATTTAAAGGAATGGTGAATGAATGGTTTAGGTATTTATAGGGAAAAAATTAGAATTTTTAAGTATTAAAAAAAATGGCCCAAAAAACCTTAAAAAAAAATTAAAAAAAAAGAATCCAACGGTAACTGGTGCCAACTAGCCGTTGGATTGAAAGTTTAGTTTAAGCATTCATGTCGGTTAGGCCATCTCCAACCGAAGGGTCCAGAGGGCCGAAAATAGCCCTAAAACCGTCTCCAACCGAGGGCTAGGCCAGAGGGCTCTGGAATCTGGGAGGGCCCCACGGGATCGGAGAGGGCTGGAGGGCTGGAGGGCTGGCTGCTTTCGGCCAGCCAGCCAGTCCCGGGCTGGCTTATTTTTTTTTTAATGTTTTCTATTGCTGTCGGTTAAAACCGACAGCATTAAACAGGTTTTATTTTTTTTTAATAGTTTTACTATTAGTGTCGGTTATAACTGACACTAATAGTTTGAATGTTTTTTAATACAACGGCTAGTAGCCGTTGTATTATTAGGCCTTTTTTTTTTTTTTAACTTTTTTTTCCCCTTTTTTTTTCCTTTTCATATTAATCAAATTTTGTTTCATATTTTTTTTCAATTCTATTTTACAAAATTTGTTTCAATTTTTTTTTAAATTCTATTTTTTTCCTATAACTTCTATTTTACAAAATTTGATTCATATTTTATTTCCTATAACTTCTATTTCACAAAATTTGTTTCATAATTTTTTTCAATTCTATTTTTTTCCTAGGCCATTTATACAACATTAAATTAAATTAAGTAACATGAAACAACATTAAACAATATGAAATAACATTAAATAACATTAACCAACATACAAATTATACAACATAAAAAACATTTAACAACATGAAACTTAAACAACATTTTTAAAAACATTTAACAACATAAAACTTAAAAGCCTACTCCATGCTTCTTTTGGCCCAAAGATGTGCAACAAGATCCTGTTGTAGGTACGTATTTGTGGCACGAGAACGTATCATTCTATAGCGCCTCATATACTCATTTATAGAGATACTACCAGTTCTTGGATTGAAAGGCAAATTAGGCTCATCATATATTTTTGCTAGAGCCCTTCTTGACCTATTTGGATCTTCTTGGTCATCATCGGACTCTCCATCAATATACCCATCTCGCTCATCCTCCACTATCATATTGTGTAATATGATGCAAAACATCATGATGGAGTTCAAATTTTCTCGACTCCACCCTCTTGCCGATTCGCTGATAATCTTCCACCGTGCTTGTAGAATACCGAAAGCTCTCTCAACATCTTTCCGGTATGCCTCTTGGTGTAAGGTAAACAACTTTTCTGCATCATTCCTAGGGTTTGGAATTGCTTGGACAAGTGTTTCCCACTTTGGGTAGATGCCATCTGCCAAGTAATACCCCATATTGTATTCACGGTCGTTGATGTAGTAGTCAAGTTGAGGTGCTTTACCTTCCGTCAAGTTATTGAAGAAGGGTGAACGCCCAAGAACTGTAATGTCATTTTGGGATCCAGGGACTCCAAAGAAAGCATGCCAGATCCATGTGTCATATGAGGCAACTGCCTCTAACACAACAGTTGGCTTTCTCGACCTTCCGCTAAAGCTTCCTTGCCATCCAGTGGGACAGTTCTTCCACTCCCAATGCATGCAGTCTAATGACCCTATCATGCCCGGAAACCCACGGTCTTCAGCTTTGTGAAGGAGCCGATTCAAATCTTCTTGATTTGGCTCTCAGAGGTACTCGTCTTTGTAAACCTGAACAATTGTGTTACAAAATTCTTCAAGAGTATCAAGGCATGTAGACTCAGACATACCATGGGTTTCATCCATCGAATCAGCTGAGGAGCCATATGCCATCATTCGGAGTGCAACAGTAACCTTCTGATGAGGTGAGAAACCAGGGCGGCCTGCTCTGTCCCGCTTCTGTCGAAAGTATGGATTGACCTGCTGGACATCACGAAGTAAACGCTCGAAGACATGACGCCTCATCCGGAAGCGACGTCTGAAATCCTCTTCTGTGTACACCGAGTCGGGGTTGAAGTAGTTGTTCATCAGATTGGCATGCGCCATCGCTCTGTTTCGTGGTTTGTAAGAGCGACCAGCAACAGAGCCACCTCATTGAGGTTGTTCCTCAGTTGGCTGACACACCATGGCCGCAGCCATGGCTGCTGCCATGTTTTGTGTGTTGCGCCTTACTTCAGCTTCTTCATCAGACTCCTCATCTTCTCGTCTCATTTGCGCCCATTTTGCTTCGAATTTGGAATTGGATGAGGACCCCCAATTGGAATTGGATGAAGATCCAAAGTTGGAATTCATTGCAAACTTGAATTGAAAGAGATTGAATTGCAAGAGATTGAATTGAAATAGATTGAATTTAAAGTTGTGTGAATTATAGCCCAATATCCATCTTATTTATAGCAAAAAAAATTCAAATCCAACGGCTAGCTAACGTCAGCTACCAACGGCTAGCTGACATCATGTTGACGTCACCTAGCCGTTAGATTTGAATTTAAATTGTAGTTTTTAAATAATAAATTATGTTTGGCCCTATGGCCCTTTGGCCCTCGATTGGAGACGGTTTTTTGTGACATGGCTAAAACGAGCCCTCTGGCCCTCTGGCCCTCGGTTGGAGACGGAGGCAAATATGGCCCTGTACTGTTCATTAAAATATTAATATCTTGGAGATTCTTGGAGGGCCAGAGGGCTAAAACAAGCCCTCTGGCCAGCCATCGGTTGGAGATGGCCTTATAACCAACAGGAAAGATGATTATTCTGGCCAGCCCTCTCTGATTCCGTAGGGCCCTCTCAGATTCCACAGCCCTCTGGCCCAGCCCTCGGTTGGAGACGGTTTTCGGGCTATTTTCGGCCCTCTCGTCCTTTAGACCCTTCAGTTGGAGATGGCCTCAGCCTTTGACTATTAGTCTGATACAACATCAAATGTCCGGCTAATTTAGCCAGTATTATCCGACGCTTATTTCTTTTCTCTAATTGAAATAGTCAGTACAATCCAAGCTACCAAACGAAGCCTCAATGTTTTTAAAATACAGAAATAGGAATGCGTCAATTGTCAAATAACATTTAGTTAAGTTGGTAGGTATTTTTTTTTCTTTTTCTTTTAAGAAGCGATAGATATATTTTAGGGAACTTTCATGAAAAGGGTGTAGGCTAAATTTATTTTAACCAAAAACCATGCTATAATTTTATTTAATGAAAAAGAATTAAATTTTAATGAAAAACCCTTAAATTTTAATAAAAATGACAAAAATGACTTAAATTTTAATGAAAATGACACAATTTAAATAAAAAATAAAAATAAAGAATAAAAAATAAAAACCTGACACGCAGGACTTGTACACTGTTTATGAAACTAAACACTGTTTATGAAATTGAACACTATTTATGAAACTGCACTATTTATAAAACTAAACGATACTATACTATTTATTGGTCCAATTTCATAAATAGAGCCTAGTTTTTTGTCCACTTTCATAAATAGTGCCCCATTCTTAGTCATGCTTCATAAATAGTGTCTAGTTCTTGGATCCAGTTTCATAAATAATGTATATTAATTGATACAGTTTTATAAATAGTGTCTCTTTCTTGATCCGGTTTTATAAATAGTGTCTGGTTATTTGTCCACTTTCGTAAATAGTGCCTAATTCTTGGTCATGTTTCATAAATATTATCTAGTTCTTACTCCAATTTCATAAATAGTTTTCACCTATTGGTTTAGTTTTAGAAATAATGCCTAATTCTTGTTTTTCGTTACATAAATAATGTTACTTATTGGTCCAATTTCATATATAGTGTCTACTTATTGGTGAAGTTTTATAAATAGTGTTTAATTCTTGGTTCAGTTTCATTAGGTTTGAAACTTAAACCCTTTTTTGTCCTGTAAAAGCACCCATTGCGCCGAAAACGATAAACCCAGAAGTGACTATTTAGATCAAAACCTTGAGAAGATATGTTCTCAGTAATTATATTTAGGGGTGTGCTATCCACACACCCCATTTTACTTCTCACACACACTTTGATAATTTATGTCTGTTGATCTTCTTCAATTCATCTTATCCAACGGCCGAAAATTAAGAAGATGTGTGAAAAGTAAAATGGGGTATGTGGATATCACACCCCTTATATTTAAAAAGCTGTTTTCAATTATCAAATTAAAATTTCGTCACATTTTTTACATACCTACAGTAATAAATGTAGCTCTCCATCCAATTTCTTGAGCTTGGATGTCATCTTGGAGAAATTTTTCCTTGTGCCCATAACACAAATGGTATACCACGTATTATTATGTAAGTAGTGGAAAAATTTATTTTTTATGTTATTAATTTTTTAACACAAAAATCTCACAACTTGTATAGTGTACCACCCCGTGTTTCGGGCACATGTTTCTCGTCATCATAACTACTATTGGGAAACAACAGCACAAAAATAAAACTGGAGAATGTAATTCAATTTGAAGTATTTTTCTTATTCTAAGCAAAACAAAAACAAAAAAAAAATCTATTAATGTAGCTGACAATGGGAGAAAAAAGTGGAGTGTGGAAGGGAAAGGTGGTACGTACCCCAACGCAAGTTGGGGGTTTTTTTTTTTTTTAGAAAAAAAAAAGAAACAATATTTTGTCTTTATTATTAAATGAAGTTAGTAGGTGGTTTTTTATTAAAACGTAAAGATTTGACGCCTTTTTCATTAGTTTTCTTATATTGATTAGCAAAAATGATCACAATCGGTGTCACATATGTCTAATTTTTTCAGTGACAACACATTGATCTAAAGGTAATTTGTACAGAAAATATAATGAGTAAACTCCTATTTAGCTACCACATAAGTATATTTGTAATTGTATTGTATTGCAATGAAGAATACATATCAGTCACTTGTATTAAGGGATTCTTTAGATAGTTTGTGGTGCTCATTGCGTAACTTTTTATAAGAAAATTTATAGATCATTTTTACAAAAAAAAAAGAAAGTAGACAAATTTAAAACCATTAAGACATCTAATTGCAGTAAAAGAATAGACGAATACGATTCTTTAAAGAGACACTAAAATGACTACCATTTAATTCAACGTTCATACAGTTTCGTGTTTGAATAGTTTTGTAGATATAATATTTGAAGAAATACCTAAAAAATAGACAGTTAGATCGATAAAATGCATTGTAGAGTAAGCTCTACAACTAATCCTTCAAATAAGCTTATTTGATATATATAGTCCCTCTCTCTCTTTGCCTTCATATAATATCTTAGTTACCCTATATATAGTCCCTCTCTCTCTTTGCCTTCATATAATATCTTAGTTACCCTTTTTTATATGTTGATTTTATATGACTCAAGCAATGTACCCCAGACTCCCCTTCCCCGACCAAAAACCTACTCCACAATTACATCCAACTTATCTTTTTTGCATCATCAACTTTTTTTCTTTTGAGCTATATATGGTCAAATGGAGATTCAAATTCACAGCAACATATAAAGCCACCTGTAAATTTGGAATATCATTTCTGATGTTAAAATGTTTGCATTCTGTTTCATTTGGTTCCATTTTTTGCTAAATTGAAGATTAAATTGAAATTATTGTTCGGTTCGGTTTGATTTGTTTTTTTTTTTTGCTTTTCATTTTTCATTTTTCATTTTTTTTGTTTGGTTTGTTTGCAATTCTCGGCGTGGCTCAGTTTCGATTTGTTTTATTAATAAAGCGTCAAAATTGTTTTTATTTTTTTATACCTTTTGGGAGAGCTTCAATATTTTACGACTATTGAAGGAACTCTAAGGAGATTATGGAGGAGCCTCCTCTTATCGATAACAAATTCAAAGTACAATTAACCCTTTCTAAATTGAACTAAAGAAAGGCATTCGAGGAAGGCATTCAAGTAATTCTAAAAAGTTATTTTACAGTCTTTGAGTCGTAATTTTTTTCTAGTGATTTTATACGTTGCATAATACCTGTTTTTAGAGTGCCAAAAACAATTCATTTTAAAAGTAAGGTTTGAGCAAAATTTTCAAAGTAAAACTTGGTAATGCCTTGGACCATGTGAATTCAACTATATACACTTATTTAACAATTGGTACAATATTGAAATCACTCAAAGAAGCAGCCGACGACAAAATATAAAAATAAAAATTGAAGCAAATGAACCGTAAGACTCAGGAAATGTGTCATGCCAACACATACAACGGCAGTAAAAAGTTGAAATGGTCTCAATCCTCAAACTTTTCAAGTCGTTGGAAGTGGTCCATTTTCTGCAGTCTGTTGCGGTTTCAGACTCTCACCTCACTGACTGCTCAATTAGCATATTACAATATTCTACACGAAAGGAGCAAGAAAGGGTTTGAATTCGCAACACAGAGAATTGAAGGGGAATGACCTAACGACCAAGGCAACGCAACAGTCCATAATCTTAAAAAAGCTTGAGTTGGTGGAAAATGGAAATCCAATGAATCTTTTTAATTATGCACAGGTCAAAGGAAGGTGTTAATTAAGTAGCACCACATGTTTGACTAGATACGGAGATAAATAGCAAAAATGAATTCAACTCTTATTTTTCTCTATCCTTGTATCGCTCTAGATATCAATGGTTATGTCATTACTCCCGCTCTTTATTTTTGTCTGCTGGATTAAATAAACTGAAGAGATACAATGAACATAATTAAACATACGTGTAAAAAAAAAAAAAAAAAAAAGAGATTATGTTAGAATTCCTCTGTCCCACATCGGCCAGAAGGCTTGAGAACAAGCCATTTAAATAGAATTACCAAACTCTAACTATTATCGAGACCTTTTGTATTAAAACCGCACACTTGACGGATTGAGCAGGTGGCCAAGTGGGGACAGTATCGGTGTTGTTGAAGTGGGCCCATGGCCCGTCTACCTGAATCAAGGTTCTAAAAAACGCTAGGCACTAGTCGGGCGGCGGACTGGCACCTAGCGCCTAGGCTGATTTAGGTAAATTTATTATATATCTTGTAAATAAGTGCATATTGACACTTACAAAAAATTATACTTGTATGAAATTCATGGATAAGATAATAAAAAAATGATAAAATGCAAAAAGAGTATCCAACAAGTCAAAAATTTAAAAACACATTAAACATATATGTCATATAACCATAGTGAGGAGTATTGTAGAATGACAAATGTACAACAAGTTCACAATTTTAAACCACTTAGACTTAGATAGGATTTTTTTTTTAATTTCATTAAAAAATAAAAAATAAAAAATAAAAAAACCGCCTAGGTGCCACCTAGAGCCCATCCGATTTTTCCAACCAATTTGCAAGAAAACGCCTCGGCTCACCACCGCCTAGCACCTAGGCCTTTTTTAGAACATTGCCTGGAATTTAAGATGGTATCAGAGTCAAGGGATGAGTCCATACATCCACGTGAACGAGTGGGTCCCTTTTGGCCCTGCGCAAATAGGTGAGCCCTAACATGGCTTCACGTAGGCCAAAAGATGCCACGTGCATTGGCCCAGCGCGAACGGGTGAGCCCCGGCTTGACTCCACGTGGTTGCCAATGTGTGGAACTCCACGTGTGACCCATAAAATAAGGTCTCACGTGTTGTGGAGTGTTAGAATTCCTCTGTCCCACATCAGCCACAGAGCTTGAGAACAAGCCATTTAAATAGAATTACCCCACTCTAACTAACACCGAGGCCTTTTGTATTAAATCCCCACACCTAACAGATTGAGCAGGTGGCCAAGTAAGGACAGTATCGGTGTTGTTGGAGTGGGTCCATGACCCGTCTACCTAAAATTTAAGAGATTATCTTAATTAAACATATATTGTTGTCCCTGCAAAGTAAGCAACACAGCTTACCAGGCAGGCAATGTATGAACATATCTCGGCGTTGAAAGGTGAATCCTTTTGGGTGGCACCAAACGTGCCATTCTCCTTTGTTTTGGATTTGACCAATGCATTTTTCAAACTCAAAATATTATAAAGCTATAAACTATGGGAAGAAGCATATATGAGTTTAGCTAAGCTATAAACTATTTAATGCATCCAGTTTGGATCGTCATCTCCAAAGTTTAAATGAATTTGGTGTAACTGTCTGATTATTTGGAACCTAAAAATATTTTCTCTAAAAACACTTTTGGTCATTTTAAAAACACTTCCATACGAGTCATTTATCGACAAAACAAAGATAAAGAATTCATATTGCAAGCGTACGTCATTTTATAAAATAGGTAAGAATATCTATACATGCATTCGAAATGTGATGTTTGATTCTCCCACTCCCATTAATAGAAATTAGAATTATATTGATTTCTTGACATACATTTACTAAAATATAAGTAAGAGAATTATTTCACTCTTTAACTTTTCCTGGCATTTAATTATGCATAAAAAATGGGAAAATTGCAAGATTTTCATCTTCATGGGGTTTGTTATGGCAAGGTTTTAAAGAGGCCACACTCTTTTCTCTTCTAACCATCAATTTATTAATGAAATTCAACCCTTGTGATAAAAAGAAAAATCAATCTAAAATGCGGGAGGGAGGAAATTTAACTCAAGTGCATGAGAAAACACATTTGCTCGCCAATATAACTATGTCCATATCTGCATATTTACTTAGATTTGTAAATTAACAACAACAAAGTATCAAAGTCGATTCACTTTATTGACAATATTGTAGCTCCGCCACCATATACCTAAACCTTATGCAGGAGCTCCATCATTTGAGTTTCTGTTCAAGCTCATCATGGAATCCTTTTACTTTGCCTCTGCAAGTCTTTCACGAACTCAATCGCTCTTGAGGAGGGAAGCGTTGTCCGTCTGAGAATCAAGATAATGATTAGGGAACGAAGTTACTGTTCAAGCTCAATCATCAAACAAAATTGTGATCCATCAAGCACTACTCTTCGATGTTACTGTATATCGTCCTTGTGTACTAAAATTGCTAGTGCTAAACCGCCAGCCCTAAATTTAAGGCCAATTACCATAGTGTAGGGAACGAAGGCCCACAGGAGATAGATTCTTTCATTAAGCTTCTTCCTTCTCCTTCTCTCTTCCCAAAATCTTTGGATCGAGGCCCTTCATAATGTTTCATCACCGTAATCTCACATCCTGTCGTGACCACACGTAAATTACCAAGGTCATATCTTAATCAAGTAATCAAGTTAATACAAGTATCAATGACGAGAACAATCCTCAGAAACATATTACTCAAGCTTTGAAGCAACAGGAATGCAATCTCACCTGTATTGATGGAAAACGGATGTGAGTACCTAACTACTGGGCGTCGAACTTATGATTACAGTTAGGTACTGGGCGTCGAACTTATGATTACAACTTTACAAGGTACGCCTTGCTGAGAAATGGCAGGTTATGCTCCTTAGATGTTAAAATCAGCACAATGTGTAGTCAAATGACAAGAAGCACAAGTCTAGCTATATGTGCAAGTTTCCTCCATAACTCTCAGCGACAGATGTCTATAAGATTAAATCAAGACAACAGTGAGGAAGAATGAGCAGAACACTGGAAAGATTAAAACATGTAAATAGTGGATCATAATACTTAACAGCGAAAACTTTATAAACCACTAGCTGGATGATAAGGAAAATCATAGGTCTGACAATATTAAACATATTAAAAATGCAGTACATGAAGAAATTAGTCACATCAATCATGTCAAACACAAAAAATTTACTTCAGTTGGCTAGTGTTTTTTCTTTAGTCTGAACTTCTAGCTCATACGGGGTAGGGGGTGGCAGCCCTAGTATTTATCAGAGAAGAATGTTATCTGTATGCACATGCTACTGTCATTGGAAAACAGATATTGAGAATTTTGATTTTGGAAACACATGGACTTTGGGTATAAGAAATTATTATATTCGACTCTACAGTAAAGATTTGATTGTTTCCATAAATGCACTACAAAAAGTAACATATCTACCGACCTGAAGGTAAGGAAAGACATTGTTGTATACTTGTAAGAACAATTTTGATTTCATTGTAAACCTGATAGAACATATAAACTCCAATCAGTTAAAAGTAACTAATTAGCATTCAAAAATATAAAAAGCAAGCAGAAACAGGTCACAAACACATAGATCTCAATCAGCATTTAGATTTACCTTCTAAGAAGACGAAAACAAACATAGATCTCTTCAATATCTGAGTCAATCTTTAAGTTAATATACTCCCTGAGAAGCTCAGAGAAGCTGTATACAGCTTCAATCCAGCTGTCAGAACTTGGATCCGGAGGATGTTGAGATTCCAAAATAGTATTTCGCAGAATGGTGGATAAATTTTGACTTGACCCTGATTTGTAATACAACTCAGCAAAAACATTTAACACCATGCACTTGCTGTATTTGAACTCATCAACCCACCCAGGAGGACTTCCAATCCAAAGTTTGTGGTTCAAAGCAGGATCACTTGGTCCCGAATGATCCTTGTTACTCGGACCTAATAATTCCAGAGGCTTTTCTGCAGGAGGGCCCAAGGAAGCACTTGAAGATACGTCATTTTTCCTGTGTGCAGGAAGCTGCCCGAGTATGTCAACTCTCAGTTCTTGAGGCAACTGTTGCAACACTAAGGTATCTATTTGACTTAAAGATGACGGCATTATATCAGTGTTTCCAAGACCTGATGTAGAAACTTCCACATGATGGTTCCCTCCCACCACAGCAGAAGGAATTGCTTCTTTTTCTACTATTGTATGCTATATCACATAAGGAGAGATACCAATTATATAACTATAGAAGTCCAAAACGTGGACATACAATAGACAACTAGAACAAAAGATTCTCAATAACAATATATTTTTCTGGAATAAAAACATAGGCATCGAAAGAAGGGGCATAAGAACAAGATAGACCAACTGAACCTTCATTTAACATTTGCAACAGACGAAAAAAAACACAGGGATTTTTATATAAAAAAGTTCAAAATCCAACCACAACTTGATGTAGTACTGTCCAAAACAAGGCAGGAATGTTATCTAAACTTAACACTGCATCACAATTACAGCCATATCACCGAAAGCTATTATTATGGAAACTGAGCAAACAGCTAGATTGCTAGTAAAAGAGAAAGTCTAACTTATAGTTAATCTGAAGTCCAGCAGAGAAGGTTTCTTTTATGTAATTCTGATGAAAGATACTGGCTGAACATATGAAGCATTGGCAAAATAGAACTGCAGAAGAAAGAGAAAAAGTTGGAACAGAAAATTTACCCTGATTTCTACTGATGTTTCGTTCTTGGGGACCACATCATTAAGAAGTGGTCTCTCAACCCCAATCCTTGCACCTAAGTAGACAAAGCCATTATGTACATCAGGGCTAGGGAAATATAATGGAGTTTGCAATGAATAGACAGTTACGGAGAAAACATTACCGTGTACTTGTTCATGTGGTACAGTAGCACTGGAATTTTCTCGTTTATTTTTAGCAACATAATCAACTAACTTCCCACCATAGATTCCATTTAGTTCCGTAAATAATTCAGGAGGAAGACTCTCAATAACTCCCAAATCAAGATGGCATAAAGGTGGTGGTTCAGAAACCTGGTCCAGAGAAGGTTCACCACTAGTCAGACTATTGAGCACTGGAGTTTGAATACCATGTGAATCGTTGCCAACTGGGCCTGAAGTTCCACCACTTCTCCGATCCTCACAATCTGTAAGATAATCCGCTGTGAAAGCTGTAAATATTTTATTCACAAAAGTAGTTTTTCTACTAATAACAGAACAAAATGTGGAGAATAAACTGTAGCTGAAAAATAAATATATATTACCTATATTCACCTTCACCCTAGATATAGAATGAAAATTAGATTTCTTTTCTGTACTCCTTGAGGCTGATGTGAGCCACGACTTTAAAGATTTTATGCCAAATCCTTCAAAATCAAGTCAGGAGAGAGGTCAAGACGATAATTAAAAAAATATAGGACACTTCCTGTATAGCCCAGAGATGCAACATATAAAATTTAATGGTTGAAATGACTTGATTGAAAGCAAATTGAATGCAACCTGCACCTTGCTTTGAAGTGTCAGTGCTCTCAAGCTTGGAAACTTGCAAGCCAATACCACGGATCTCCTTAACATCTGTGTACAAGCAATCAAAGGATTGAAATGAAGTTATTACTTGTGCATAAAAATTATCTCCAACCACAGGCCAGTTATATTTTGAAACTAAGATATGTGCATTTTTCTTTGATTTTGTCTGAATTCTATAGCTGTTATAGCCATGCAAATCCCATTGCCCCTAAAACCCATCACCAGCACTATTGCGAAGGTAATTCTAATTAACATTCTCCTCTTACGTCATTCTTTAGATACAGCCAAAATAAGTAATAAACCTACAAAACAAAAACCCAAGTGGATGACGACTACATCAAACACAAAATTACATGAAATTCTCTTCACTGTGCTTTCCTAGGATTTCTTCCATCCATATGAAAACATGAATATTTTACGGAGTAACTCGAAAGCTAATTTACCTATAGAGAAAGACCCAAAGAGCTTCTTTGCTATTCTTTGAAGAACTTCCACATCATCAGTAGCAGCTGGAACCTAATGTTTAAACAACTTTAGATATTGGGCCCAAAAAGCACAACACTGTAATATGGTGCATTATACAATAATTCTTACATAAACATGCAAACATGCTTGAATGCCTGCTACTTGCACATATGTGATTATTTATGGAGGGTAAATAGTGTATATGTCGATACCGTTACAGAGTGGCTCAAGTTTTCACATTCTCCGCAGCCCATATACTTTACTGGCTCCCCTGCATCTTTACTTCTTTTTTTAATCTAGAACAATATAAAATAAAGTATACCGATGTCAAACTTGGTTCAGAGTACACAATATCACCAAGACACACTAATCCAGAGATAAAGAAAGACACATACAAAACAATGCCCATTCAACCCCGCAACCCAATTTTGGACTAATAAACTTCAGAGAAGAAATACACCTTAAGGGTAAAAGTACGGCCCAGCACCCCACATCCTTGCAAGCGTAAAGACACCTCTTTGCAGAGACTTGAGAGGAAGTGTTGACTCTGAAAAAAATAAAATAAACAGTCAACTCTTTACCTGCTGACATATAAAAGTCATGTTAATAGATATTTTAAAAAGGGAATTGTTATTGGCACTCCGAAAATCTAAAGGTGCACTCAAACTTTCTATATTTAGAAAGAAAAATACTCATATGAAGAATGCACAATTAGATATTTAGAATGTCAATAATAGTTCCCTTTTAAACAGTTTAACAGACTACCGACATCTTTCAAATCCTTGAACCTCACGCCCCAATTCACTTCAGCACCAATAGACTTGCTATCCTGCGCAAAACCACACGTAAGCAATGATGGCATAATGGTTAAAACACACAAAAAAAACATGTTTAAAGTTAGAGAGAACATTGGGACAAGAATTTCCTCGCTGTATAAAATTGTAGTGTGAAACAGTGCACTTCTATAAATAATGCGAAGTTTAAAATGATCATCCTCCCCCTTCCGCACCGGAGGATTTCGAAGTATCTACGGTCCACAAAATTAGGTTCCAAAGAAATCACTCGACATCTACATATGCGTAGTTGTGTAAGCCTGTGCAACCTACCAAGTGATACTAAAAACAACTATTACATATAGAATTATCAACCATACTTGTCAATTACAAATTACAATATAGAATTATCAAATACATGATTGCGTCTTTCCCACACTTTTGCAAAGTTAATCATATTCATATTATTACCTCATTCAGAATTACTTCAGGTGTTGAGTAATAACAAATTACAATTGATCATAGCACTACCTAAGTTCCAGGAAATTATGAACTTTAAAAGGAATTATTTTGATAAGTAGCTTGCAACAACGAAAAAAAACACCAAAATAATCAGACAGCAGCCAGTATGGAAAAGCACAACTGGAATGGGGAATTCTATAGAAAAGAGGAGAGTTGGAAAGACTACAAGATATGTGAAATATAAACGTAGAAATTCAGCAGATGATCTCAAAGTAAAGAAGGTATGTTCTTTTCCAAACCTGAATCACCCCAACTAGCCGGTTATCAATGCCCCTACTATGATTCCACAACATCTCCCCAGTTTTCATCCCAAAGTTCTTTTGAAGAGAGTCCTGAACAAGAAAATAAGACATAATTAGCATCTGAATATCTCTAATGCTAATACAACCAAGTTGCAACTTATTTTTCTATAAGTTTAAGGAATTTGAATAATGACTAACCAATGGACAGTGTTGTATAATATCACATCAAATTGACCACATTAACAGACAACTCAGCAACTTATTCTGAAGTCATCATAAATCTCTTAAAAATAACAGTCAATGATAAGTTGTCACTCGCTGATGTGTTGTCCATGATAAGTTTTCTATGCTTTGCCCTTCAGAAAGTTATTACTTCCATTTATACAGTATACGTAGCTGTCTCCATAACCATTTTCATATAATTTTCTCTACTTCGAAAACAAAACATCGAGCATAAGTTTAACCAAAGCCATTGAGATCATGGTCTTCTCATCTCAGAGAAGTTGATTAAATATTGCAAACTACTCCTGATAATGTACAACTTAACCATCTCAGTACATGAAGAAAGAAAATCAAGACCCAGACAAAAAAATTTAAATAAATAAATAAACCTTTGAAATCATACGCAACTGTCCACACGTCTGAACATTTTGTTTCTTCAACTTCTGCTCTAAAGTGTGTCCTATTCCTGGAAGTTCCTTGATAGGAAGTTGATGTAAATAATCATCCACCTGATGTACTAAAAAACAATGTAAGTGTGTACAGCAAAGAGCATTCCACGACTTGTCCATAATCCATATTACAAGCTGATAGTCATTTGAAATTCAATACAAAAGTTCAAAAGTTAAAAAGAAAAATCACTGTTCCAACTTAGTATTAAAAGGTACATAGCATCTAAGTCCTTACTTTTTTCACCAACACAAACTGAAAAGTTAAAGAGCTACATAAACATTCAAGGGTTTGTGACTGATGCGTGCAAGTTTAGTACACAAATTAAATTACTAGGAGTCTACAGTCTTCCTTATATACATATAAATATAGAAAAGAAAAATAATATCTACGTTTGTAGTAATGCAGTTACAACTTACAACATTAATAAACTACTACAATCACTAGAAAGTCAAAATAAATCGAGAAAACAAAACCATCACAGACAACCATAATCATATATATACAAAATTTGAAGGAAAAAAATACATTGGTTTTTAATATGAAGCCAACAACACAAAAGAATAGAAGAAAGAGCACACCTTTTCAGTAGGAATATAGCATTGACCATCTGGCTTAGCAGTTTTAGTGGCAAGGCGAGCCATAAGCATATTTATGGCTATGCCAGCACTTGCAGAGCATCCAGTTGTCTCAAAGATCTCTTTTCTTACAATTGAAGCTAACACCTCAGGCTCTACCCCTTCCACATCTGTGACATCTAAAAATGCTTCATCGCAGCTTACTGCCTAAATTCAAAAACTTCAATGTTAACACATTAACACAAAGGCAACTAAAAACTTAATGTACTTTAAGAATTAACTTCCACAAGCAAACATACCTGTACTTTATTGCAGTGCTTATGCAAGATGTCATAGAACTGATCAGCTACCTACAAAGCAGATCATATAGCTTATAGAATTCCAGTCAACAAGGTAAAATACAGTAAACAAATGACAGAATGAGTGCTGTCTCTGTAAAAACGTATCTGAGACAAAACAATGAGAATCTTCCAGAAACATACCTCCTCATAAGCTTCAAAATCATATGGAATAATGACAAGGTTTGGACAAATAGCCTTGGCATCTCTAACAAACATCCCAGCCTTCACTCCTGCAAGTTAGAAATAAAACTATTAAATACAAAATATAACCTCCCAAGACAAAATAAAATTAAAAAAGTAAAAACCTGCTATAAACACGTCACCAAAACCAACCATAATTTCGAGCAGGGTAGTTTGCAGATGAAATTTCAGCAGTTCCCTTTGGATTATCAGAATGGCATACAGCTACAGGCCTATCCTTAAACTCAGGACGTTTCCTGATGACCACTGACACGAAAAAACAGTCCTACAACAGCATATTGTTCATCTCAGTTACATTCTCAGTTGTACACAAAACTTCATCTCTTCCAAGATATTCATATTGCTTATTATATATAAGACCAATCAACTTTACACCTCTAACTTATCCATCAATAACATCCCTAGGGATTAAATGAAATTATAGGAATCATGTATTTTCAAACTTGGCCCTTAAGATAGAGGTTAAAACTTAGAAAGGGTTTGGAAAAAAATGACTTTGGTGTTGGAGATGAGAATTTAAAGTACAAGATTTAAGAATGACAGTCGTCTTGGTAATAATGGTATCTGCAGCCATTAGTGGAGAAGATGACAGTGATGAGTTGTCAACAGATAGCATGGCCAATGAAAATCAAAATTTATAACACGCAAAGGATGCCCATCTGGTTGGCTGATAACACAGGGAGACCAGTAATTACCAGACTAGTATAAGGACATAATAATCAAAATTCAGGTTTAACAGCCTTGGATTTAGAAGGTACCATGTCAATATGTATAATGGCAGCCTTCTGAAAACTCGTCGAAGCACTAAGATTAGGCTCTGTGTTCTTAAACCCTTTAAAGGAACTTGGAAAACGTTTACGATACCGATTTCTCCATGTTCCTATGAAGTGCAGCCTTGAGCTCTGCAGTAACCAAAGACAACATGAAAATAAAACAAAAATGCAAGTAAGTTTAACTAGTATGCTATACAACATCCATTAGAACCACATAACAGATATAACTCAACATCAGAAAGTTCTGTAACTGTACAAGCAAATATACAAGTCTTATCTCAACCACAAAGCCCAAACTGCCCACCATATACAAATTCCATGGGTCCCTCCAAAAGATACCTTGTGAAGTTTCAATTGGCAACTGTCAGGATAATTGGTTTTGAAAATGGCATAAGATCAATTACATTTGAATTTCTAGAAAATCAATGCAAGGAGCATGCCAACAAGAGTCATGGAGTATGCCAACAAGTATCAATAGAAAGTATATACCCTTCTCAACAAAGAAATCATAAGAAAAAACAAAAAAGAGGTGAAGGCATAAATAGCTTTTGATAACTAACGAAACCATTTTAATTTTTAAGACGAATAGGAATTAAGAATCTTGATGGGACAAATCAAGATGAAAAAAAGTGGCACTAGTAGAGAAAGCACACAATTACTATCCAGTTCAGTACCTTAAAATAGTTTTCCACGAAATTGGAATCCCCAAGAGTTGAATGACTTCTACTAGACCCGACATTTGAAGAGCTTGGCAAGTGGTAGCTGCAATCGGAAGCTGATGTTTGGTGGGTACTACACTGAAGTTCATCTTTTACACTGTCATGCTCTTCTGAGTCCAAAGTAGTCATATCTGCAATTTGCACTTCACAATCTTTTTCACTACTTACATATGGCACCTGACCAGGTTCTCCATTGTTGTTCTCAAACATAATGTTATCAGATTCTCCACTAATTTTCCCTCTATGTTCTGTGGATCCGCCCACATCAGATCCGGTAGCAGCTTCCACTATGGCTCCCACCAGCGATGTAACCTCACTTTCATATGTTACTTGATTAGCAGCATCTCTCAATGGATCGCCAGAGTCTGGGATTACTTTTGGGGAAAAGAAGGCTGACAGCAATGGTTGGTTGCAAGCAATCTGTTCAAGTTGGTAAGGAACCCCTGGAATGAGAAAATGAAAATCCCTCACAGTTAAAATTTTAAACTATCCATTCATGAAAATATATAGTTCTTCATGTCACCCATTCAAAAACAAAAAATAATGACTGCGAGTAGAGATCTCCAAGGCATGATCAATAACACTGAGGGTAAACATGCCAGAATCTCCAACACAAAACATTCCTTCAATCAAATACCCCTCCTTGTCCAATTTCACACTGCTACTTTTTGTTCCATTTAATATAATTATCCCATGTATCAAGATACAACCCAATTAGTCAGTACATGGTAGTAACGCTTAGCTGAGTCCTAAATTTCATCAATTAAAAAAAAGACCAAATTAAAACTTTAAGAAAAATAAGACAGAAGAAAAGAGGAAAAAAAAACAGAAAAAAGGAGAAACAGGCCCATGAACTTACAACTCAAGAGTTTGTTAGCAGAAACTGAATCTAATATCCAGGAGGGTTTCACCACTGGGAGCCCTCCACTAAAAGACCTGTATTAGGATCAGGAACAGTACATGAAACTTATTGGAGAGTAATTAAATATCGATATTCACGATTTTATTGATGTGAAACTAATTAAAAACATACGAACCTTAAATTTTTTATTTTGCTGTCAGGAAGATTACTGCAAATGATATGTGTGACACGATGTCTGGAAAAATAATTCTCATATTGTCCACCGAAGTGCAACATGTAGCCTCGCAGTTCCTGAAACAGATTATCATCAACTCAAAGAAAACCCGCATGTAGTAATGAAACAACTCCTCTCCCTATCGCTGCCACGAATCATTGAGGAAAACCAGTAGAAAAGGAACCTCAAATTATACATTCTCCACTACTAAGTCGCAACAAATGTTAATGCTATAAATGGAACGTAATGAACTTGGCGATTCAGTTTTCCTTTTCCATTTTCTTTTTATTTCTTGTACATCACATCCGTTCTCAACAGCCAACAGTGGCAAACAGAAAATCACAAGAAATCAACCAAACCTGATTGGGAGGAACCGTGTAGCCATCTACAAATATCGAAACCCCGCGAAAAATATCATTTCCGGTATTTGAACCACTGTGTGAAGAAGCTGAAGCTTCTGTACCGAACTGATTATGAAGTTTCCTGTTCTTCTCTACCATGTAACTGCACCCAATTTCACAAAGACCAATCAGAATATAACTCCAAATTACTAAAAAGTAGACAGGTTCAAAAATTGAATGCAAAATTAAACAAAACTAGGTTTTACTGATCTCATCCAATTCCAATTTTTCCAATTGCCCAAGCATTTCTTAACAAAAATTGAAAATTGACGGCAATAAACGAAAGAGGAAGAAAGAAGTACCTGCCAAAATCGGAGAAGGGAGCTTTTTTGAAGGAGGAGCGAGAGGAGGAGAGAGAATTGGCGCCCCAAGAGGCGCCTAGGGTTTTCTGGTTGGCCGCCGTCTGCTGCTGCTTCTTCTTGGAGTTACTGTTCGAAGAGTTGGAATTGAAGCTCCGCTTGGAATTGGATCGCTGGCCGGACGAGCCGGCGGAGCGAGACGAATTCAAACTCATTTCTTCGGAGGAAAGAGTGTTGGAGAAGCTGTTGGTGGATTTTAGATTTTATCATTCAAATGAAGCGGCAAATGAGAAACTGTATTCATATGTTTGGTGGGAGTAGTCGGTAACCGGTTTTTTGGACTTCTTTATTGTTTTTTTTTTTTTTTTACTTTTTTATTTCTCCCCATTTGTAATTGAAAAGTCTTAAATTCAATTCTCACTAAAACAATTTGAACCACATTATTATGATTAGTCCATTTCGAGGCTTAGCCCACACTCTCACCCCCTTAAACCAACTCCAACCTTTGGAGTAAGTCCTAAATTTTCCTTTCTATTTCCCCAATTTCTCTCCAACTCTTGTTCTAAAATTGGGTTAAGTGTTAAAACCTATATAAAAAATAAAAAAAAACTCAAATTCCCCCCAAGATTTAGCCCAAAAAACTTGGTGGAGCCCAGATGTGAGAGTGGATAAAGGGAACTGAAGTGGACTTGCCAGCCCAAACGTGCGCCACGGCCTACACGCTCTAGGTCGACCCAGAGTATATGGCTCACCCACGTGGGGCTGTCTGCCTTGATGTCTAATGGGTAACTGAGCCCAACGGCTCTTTTATGATCTGGCCGCCACAATTAGTTGAGCCGTTGGTTCATCCAATGGTCGACATTCAAATTTTTTTTTTTTAGTTTTATATTTATATATTTATTGAATTGAATCCAACGGTTGAGATCGAATATAATCAAATCTAACGATAATGGTCCAAATTTAAATTCAACGGCTAAAATAATTAAAAAAGTTCTTTAACTCAAAATTCACCCAAAAACTCTATAAATACCTCTGTATTTGTTCAAACATCCACACTGTGATAGCCTGTCCCTAAAAATTATGGTTTTTATAATTTTAATACATGAAGTTACAGAAATGCCCTGTGGGCAAAGCGTGATTTTTGAGGATGTATGTGATTCTCATATATTTCGTCATGTTTCTTGACATATTTGGATAGAGATCGATCTTACAGACGCGTAGGCACAGGTAGAAGTGATTTTGGAGTTACGGTTAAAGTTTTATTGAGTTACAAACCCAAAGGTATTTGGAATGAAATACTATTTTAATTATTTTACACTATGTTTTTTATTATTATTAAATGATTTATATGCCATGGGTGTGTGTGTGTGTATGTGTATGGTAGGGGGAGAGGAAAAACTAAAAAAGAAAGGAAACAAGGTAAAAAAAATAGAGGAGGGGGCTGCTGCCCAATCGGAAGAAAGGAAGAGAGGAGACTGACCAACCAGAGAGAAGAGAAAGGAGGGAAAGTGAGAAGGAGGGGAAAATTGGGTCTCCTCCCTGACCTGTGCGACCAGGCCGAGTATCAAGGCCAAATCCGTGCATTTTCTGACCAATTTCCGGTGAATTGTGTTGAACCACTACCTGGAAATACCACCTTAACCCTCTCTCTTCCATTTCCATCCCAAAATTAGAAGCATTTGGTGCTATTTTGGAGGAAAAACCGACGGTGGCCCGTGTGGGTGTATGGCGACAATCTGTAAATATTAAAGCTAACCCAACCAATTACCACCACCCATAGGCTCCCCTCACCCTCAGGAATAAAGCTCAAGCAATGGTCGAGGCGTCAGAGTGAGTATGCAGGTCGAATTGAAGCGCACCCTTTTCTAAGGTTTTCCGCTGGTTCGTGGCCAGTTTAAGGTGTTTTCCAGCCAAATTGGCCTTGGCCACAGGTATAAAGTTTGCTCTACTCTTTGAGATCTTCCTTTTTGTAATTTTTGAGAATTTTTAGAAATAGTCTAGTTTTTCGGCGAGCTGGGGCGGCCAACCGCAACCCACGACGGCTAGTGCGACGGCGCACGGCTAGGGAGCCATCATGGGTTTATTTTATGAAATTCGTTATTCTAATTATGCTTTTGAGACCTAATTGTTGTGGTTTGATTATTAGTACAATTGTAGTATGTTGATGCACAAAACCGGATGGGTCTTGGAACAACGTAAATCAGACCGTGAATCTACAAGAAATATAAATAACACAAGATGTATCATGGTTCACCCAATGTTTGGGCTACGTCCATACTGATATTGTATTTCTCTAGGATTGAGGATGAGAGAGCCTCTGTAATGAGAGTGAGGCTCTTCTCTGAATATGAGAGACCTTGAGAGGATGAGGGTGAGCCTAAGAATTGGCCTCTGGAAGTGAGGAGGCTCTCCTTAATTGTGAGGGTGATGGGTCCTTTTATAGAATAAGGGCTCCTCACTTATTACATATTTTTCCCTTCCTTTATTACATAATTACATTTAAGTCCCCCGAGTATTTATACGAGATCTAAATACGGAGGCCCTTAGTATGATACAAACAGTAGTCCCCTAAGTCTTCAGTCAAGAGAGTCTTTTGGCTGGAGACTTGAAATTCAGTCCATGTGTGGGCTGAAGTAACTAGATGTCATCTTGAACTGATACTTGATATGAGGCGGTGCTAAAAATGAAATGATGCTGAACTAGGAGGAGCATATGTTGCGAGGCTACTCGGTTTGTGGCTTATGTTGCCTTGGTTGGCTCGGCTTGGGGTGTTTGAAGGTGAGGGAGTCCCTTTTATAGAATAAGGGCTCGTTCCTCAATACATGAATAATGGGCTAGAGTTGATGCTCTCTAATGATGGTGAGGGAATCCCTTTTATAGAATAAGGGTTCGCTCCACAATACATGAATAATGGGCAAGAGTCCCCCAAGTATTTTTCATGAGGCCCAGTTAGGCCCAATATATGGTACATAATGTAGTCCCCCAAGTCTTCGGTCAATAGAGTCTGTTGGCTGGAGACTTTAAATTAAATCCATGTATGGCCCGAAGTGGCGGTTGTTTAGAGGCGGTATTTGTATACCCTGCACTGAAGCTTTGTAGGTGAAGCTTTGCGAGTGAAGTTTTGAAGCTAGAGCTCTATAAATGAAGCTTTTGAAGCTTGAGCTTTTGTAAATGAAGCTTTTGAAGCTAGAGCTCTGTAAATGAAGAGCTTTTGTAAATGAAGCTTTTGAAGCTAGAGCTCTGTAAATGAAGCTTTCGAAGCTAGATTGACATGAGTGATGCTCATGAATATTTATGTTGATTGACATGAGTGATGCTCATGGATGTTGACATGAGTGATGCTCATGAATGTTTATGTATGATTGACATGAGTGATGCTCATGAATGCTCATGTATAATTTTGGAGTACTGGACGTACCTTTGATCACCTGGTTGGTGATATTAGCAGCAGGCTGCCGAATAATTTTGGGAGTACTGGGCATACTTTTGATCACCTGGTTGGTGATAATAGCGGCAGGGTGCCGAATAATTTTGGAAGTACTGGGCGTACTTTTGATCCCTTGGTTGGTGATAATAGCGGTAGGTTGCCGAATAATTTTTTGTAGCACTGGACGTACTTTTGATCACTTGGTTGGTGATAATAGAAGGCCTGGCTCTTTTGGGCATATGGGCCTTCATCCTCCACATAACATTGCGGCCCATTATTTTGGGCTTGCCATTTTTTTTTATTACCCTCTGATGGGGTTTATACAGATGTCTCCGAAACATAAGCAAAATAAATCACATCATTCAAAAACAAAAAAAGTAAATCACATCATTCTGGTGGAGGTGTTTATTCCTTGCTTTTGCTTTTCTCTTTTCCACTGCACCTCTCTTTTGCTTTTGTGTTTTCTCTGCAACTTTGAAGCTTACCTCGCTTGAACCAACGAATAGGACTCATTGGTGACAGCTTGCACCTCCCTCTTTTGCTTTTGTCGTTCTCTTTTCCACCGTACTTCTCTCTTTTACTGCATTTATTATTCTGTTGTTGAGGTCCAGGTGCTTTAGACTTTGCAGATGGCAGACAAAAGTAAATTAAAGTTCTCTTTACTTTGCTTTCCTTTGCAGATTGCAGATGGCGGGGGCATGGACTTGTCTTTCTTCTCTTTTCCTCTTTACACACAGTCCCGAATGATGCAGTGTGGAATGTGGTCAGGTTCTGAGAGATGCTTTTCCCACCAGTGATTATGGTTTTGCCCTTTCATTACCGATGAACATCAAGTTGGTCTTCTTCCTCTCCACCTTCAAATTTCTCTCTCTCTTTCATTGGATGAGCTAGGGATGAACTGGTATTAGCTGTCATATTCGGCGGTGTGGACAGAGTAGAAGGAATGGGAGAGAGGGTCTTCAATGGCTTCCCACAGAGCTCACTGTTTCCTGCAAACTGCTCTGTTTTCTGACTGAGCAGAGCCCACGAGTTCGGTATCAATCCAGTCAAGTTGTTGAAGGAGAGAAAAATAGTGGAGTTCTCCGAAACCCTTTTAGCGAAACCAACTGGAAATTTCCCTGAGATTTTGTTGTATGAGAGGTTCAAGTAGCGCAGGTTTTCACCGCCGAAGTCGAGAGGCAAAGTCCTGTTAAGGAGGTTGGAGGAGAGATCCAAAACCTCAACGGACTTAAAAACCAGTGGGTAGATTTCCAGAAAAGTAGTTACTCCTCAGAGAAATTACAGTGAGGTTTTGTAAAAAAGTGAGAATTTATGGGATTCTTCCGGCCAATGCATTGTCGGAGACGTTGAGAAACTGGAGGCCCTTGAGGCCAGAGACCAATTGATCTGGCAGGTCGCCGGAGATCACATTGCTGGAGAGACAGAGGACCTGAAGCTCCGAGGCATTGAAGAGGGCGACAGGCAGAGACCCTGTTCTCGTACCCGACCTGACCCGTAAAAGGCATGGTCGATCTGGCAGCGTTTCCATTTTTTATCTCCATGCCGCGTTTTAAGAGCATAACATTCTCGGGGTGGAAATTCTTGTTGATTGGGTTTTGAGCTCGCAACGACGCCATGTTGTGGTGTTCATTTTCTTAGAAGTCTTGGTAGTGGTGGACCTGATAATTGTGATTCTTCCGATGATCTTGCAGCAGCAAAGAGCAGTATGGGTTTTGCAACTGGTTTTGCTTTCTGCATAGTAACTTCTTTTTTGCCCTTCATCTTTGCTTCATGGTTTACCCCAATATAAGAGAATAAATTAAACCAGCAATAGAATAAGGCGGAGCAAGGATTCTTTGTCTTCCTCCTGTAGAAGGCGACTGAGGCTGAGGAAGGCGTTTGCGAAAGACGGAGGAGAAGAGGCGGTGGGAGCCGGAGGAAATGAGGCGCTGAGCTGGATCGACGAGCTTCGGGAGCCAGCCAAAGTTGGCGGCGCTAGGGTTTCGAAAAATCGTCGGTGGCCGATCGTACAGTGTTGCTTGGGTGGTCCGTCGAAACGGCATCTTTTAGAACTTACACCCGCACCTAATCCTTGGTATGCCTGCTTGTGCTTCTCTTCCCGCGCGGGCGACGCCATGACAGAAAGGAGAGAGATATAGAGAGCGCGCTAGGGTTTCAAAATTTTGTGAGGATAGAGAGAGAAAGAAGAGAAAGGTCCATGGAAAGACTGTGAGGAAGAAGAAGGAGAACTGGGTGTTAAACAGGGACATGGTGATGGTTTGGATGGAGAATGCCTTGAGAGAGAGCTGATGAGTGTTTGAGATTTGGATCTTTTCTGTTTCTGGGTTTTTTTGCAGATTCAAGGTGGAGATGAAAAAAAATGGAAGAACCGACATAGCTTTTCGTGTCAATTCCAACATATGGCGCCAAATGTTGATGCACAAAATCGGAGGGGTCTTGGAACAACGTCAATCCGACCGTGAATCTACAAGAAATGTAAATAACACAAGATGTATCGTGGTTCACCCCAATGTTTAGGCTACGTCCACACTGATATTGTATTTCTCTAGGATTGAGGACGAAAGAGCCTCTGTAATGAGAGTGAGGCTCTTCTCTGAATATGAGAAACCTTGAGAGGACGAGGGTGAGCCTAAGAATTGGCCT
This sequence comes from Malus domestica, assembly GCF_042453785.1. Lineage (NCBI taxonomy): Eukaryota > Viridiplantae > Streptophyta > Magnoliopsida > Rosales > Rosaceae > Malus > Malus domestica. Next base: position 17,876,737 of record NC_091670.1, read on the forward strand.
CTAGAAGTGAGGAGGCTCTCCCTAATTGTGAAGGTAAGGGGTCCTTTTATAGAATAAGGGATCATCACTTATTACATATTTGCCCCTTTATTTATTACATAATTACATTTAAGTCCCTTGAGTATTTATACGAGATCTAAATACGGAGGCCCTAAGTATGGTACAAACATAGTATATGTTGGATTAAATAAATATATTCGGATTTGGTTTGAACTTTGGAAATGTGAACTACGAATGGCTTAATCTCTGTTTAGGGTACATAGGCAGTCTAACGAGATGTTAGATGCAGCCATACAATATTTGAGACAAAAGCCTTGTTTGGGAAATCGAGTAATGTGAAGGTAATTGGTGAAAATATGAGATTTAACCTTATGACTTAGTGATTGGATGTTGGTCATAAATCATTGTGTGAAGGATCGAGAAATTGAAGTAAAGAATCGTAAGTATTGATAGTTAGTTAAACTAGTATTTAGTTGAGCTTGTCACCGATAATTATTCCCGAAAATAAATAGTTCGGGAGTAGGGCATTATAGATTGTGCATTTTACACCACATTATTGATATATATATATATATATATATATATATATATATATATATATATATGGAAGCACTACGATATGGTTGAGTTTTGGATTGCATCAGGGCATGTCCATAAAGTATATTATTGCGCATAATTATTGTGAATGCTTTAAAGTACGAAAGTGAACGCATGATGCACAGATAAGTTCACGTGAGTATATGCGTTGCCCAACAGAAGCATCTTTCTTTGGTTTTCCAAAAGTAAATCTCAATGTAGAAAGTTCTACGAGACACTGTAAACCAGTCCACTGCCTTGGTGCACTACGATGCTCTCGATGACCATTAAAATTTATGGTTTGCCTTCGAAACCTATGATTATCTTCAAGAAAGCGTTGATGCCCCATATAACAAATCTTACGACTCACCGGCAAGTAAATAGATTCTTTGTCATGCATGCAATGTGGACAAGTTTTATAGCCATGTGTACTATATCCTGACAACATTCCATAAGCCGGAAAATCACTAATAATCCATAAGATTGCAGCCTTCATCGTAAAACTTTGGTTGGAATATGCATCATAAGTTGGAGTGCCCACCTCCCACAACTCATTTAACTTGTCAATCAGTGGACGCATGTATACATCAATCTCTTTACCAGGACTGCGCGGTCCTGGTATTAATAGAGACAACAACAAATTTGGTTGCTTCATGCACATCCAAGGCGACAAATTATAAACAGAAAGCACCACAGGTCATATGCTATGGTCATGCCTCATTTTCCCAAAATGATTAAATCCATCATTGGCCAACCCTAATTTGACATTTTGAATTTTTGACGCAAAATCCAGATATAAATTATCCAAATGCTTCCATGCTGGAAAATCTGAAGGATGCCTCATAAACTCATCATTAGGACATTCAGTTGCATGCCACCTCATATGTTCAAATGTATGCTTCGACATACAAAGTCGTTATAATCGTGGTTGTTGATGCACAAAACCGGAAGGTCTTGGAACAACGTAAATCCGACCGTGAATCTGCAAGAAAGTAAAGAACACAAGATGTATCGTGGTTCACCCCAATGTTTGGGCTACGTCCACATTGATGTTGATTGTATTTCTCTGTAACTGTATGTATGGATTACAAGTGTGAGGGGGAGTCCCCCAGAGAAAGAGAGTGTTGTTATGTTTGTGAGGGTATTGCCCTCTGTTGGGTTCACAGAGTTTGATTTGTGAGGGAGGATGAGTTCCCTTTTATAGAATAAGGGGCTCCTTCCTTTACATAATTATGGGCTGGGTAATGAGGCCCAATGTGTCAATGGTCTGAGGCCCAATATGTGTGGTACCAACAGTAGTCCCCCAAGTCTTCAATCAAGAGAGTCTTTTGGCTGGAGACTTGAAATTCAGTCCATGTGTGGGCCGAAGTAACTAGATGTCGTCTAGAACTGATACTCAATATGAGGCGGTGCTCAATGTGAAATGATGCTCAACTAGAAGTAGCACATGTTGCGAGGCTGCTCGGCTTCTGGCTTATGTTGCCTTGGTTGGCTCGGCTTGCGGCGTTGAAGGTGAGGGAGTCCCTTTTATAGAATAAGGGATCGCTCCTCAATACATAAATGATGGGCTAGAGTTGATGCTCGCGGCGAGGCGGTTGCTCAGCAGGCGGCGATGCTCTTTAATGATGGTGATGAAGGAATTATTTTGAAAAACATGTTCATTTGAGCAACATCATATAGCATGCAATTAACAATTAAAGGCGGAATCATGCTTACATGCACTCAAATACAAAACATTTACCCATGAAATTCAAAGCCTAGTAGATTGGTGAACCAATAATCAACTCAAAAATATAAGTGAGTTGAAATTAATACCTTTGTAGATTCCTCTTTGCATAAGCAAAGGCTAATCACCCAAAGAGATAAGGGCCTTCATTCCTTGCTTCTTAGATCCATGGATTTGGATGGAAGAATAGGTTCTCCAAGTTCCCAAAATTGAGAACCTCTAATTCTCGACACCAAGGTTCGATTATAGAAGAAATGAGTGACCTTGGAGTAGTAGGATTGCTAGATGTACCCTCCAAGGTGTTGGCCTCTTTAGAGAGAAATGGAGAGACAATTCTCACCCATTTTTCCCTAAAATAAACCCTTAATTTTTCCTTTATGAATTTTTAGTTATAAAGTCATTTATATAGTCACTTCTTTAAGTGACCTAAACAACCAAACCCTAATTCATACACTTATGGCCGGCCACCTTATGGGATTTGGGCTTTTGGGCTTTAATGAATCTTTAGTCATTAAATTGTCATACAACTTAAGTTAATGGGCTTGTCGTTCGAAGCCCATTGGGCCTTAAGGTCCAAAACTATCCCGAAGTCTTTAACGAACTTATTCGTTTGATTAATTAACATATTAATTAATCCTTGCCATAAATAAATGATTAAACCATTTAATCATTCTTACTCATTTCCGTTTAATCTCAAATCTCCACCTTTCACGGTGTGCGATCCATTAGGTTCCTTTTAGCGAGGCAGTGGGCGATTAAAACCATTTACATCGATTGTGAATTGAAACTATTTTCAATTCTCCCTTTAGTGATTATACACGTTTAGGGCTTCCACAAACCATGAGTGACACCTAGCAGCATATCATGGTTACCCAAGCTAATCAGAAGAGGTTAGAGAACCTATTCAGTTCGAGATTACAAATGCAATACGGTCCTTCTCTAATCTAATACTCTTGACCACATTGTTTGGTTTGATAGTTTATTTTCTCATGTCTACTATCCAATGTGTGTCTTGTGCTTATATGATTACCTTGAATGTGATTAGGAACGCATTCCCAAATCTCATTCATACTCTGGCCAGAGATTCAAATCATATCAGAGAGTATTCTCCTTCAAACGGTTTGAAGGTTAGAGATCCCTTGTTGCGCATTCACTTGTCTCCATAGCTAAGCGGCTTGACCCCAACGATGCCGTGGACACCCTCCTGATGGGATGACTTTGACATAATCAAAGATCAAGGTCTTAACCACAAGACAACTATGATGCCTCAGGTCAAAGGACTACTTTGCATTATCCCAACCATGAGTTCTCATGTGACATGGAATATGAGAACTCTTCGTTGATCGCGTTCAGTGAACTCATTCTCTATTGAGCACCTACCGTACTTGTCTTGATGTCACACACACCAATGACTAGAGACTAATCACTCTCCCTGAGAGAAGACATAGTACGTACCGATCTTGACGGACTGTCAATGCCCAATTGGCAATCCTATGATCAGGAACGTTTAGGATGTGTCTACGAAAGAATGGTCTCAAGAATCTAACTTCATTAGATTACATTCTCCCAATCACAAATTCCTTGGACTTTATTGTTTAAGCATATAACATTTATATGAGACGGCTCAAACAATAATTTATGCCCTTTATATGTTAAACTAGATTAGTTTAACATGTGAAATGTCCGTAAAGTATCATCACATGATTGGCTTTAGGGCACATTTCCAACAATCTCCCACTTGCACTAGAGCCAATCAGCTTGATCATCAATGATGATATCTCTTCTGTAGTCATTTCATAAATGGCTGAATAGTAGGCCTAGACAGTGGATATCTATATGTGTTATCCACAGAAGCAACCTTGAGAATAACGACGTCACCATTATACATGATTCTCAATCATGTGGTTCAGTCTCTCATTTGTGTTCGGATCTTGATGAGACCTTGATTCCCAGGCTTGAGCTATCGCCCCATTAGTGTCATACACTTTCTGGTTGGAACCGAATAGAGAGTTCATAAATGAACTTTCCCATCCAAACAACATTGTTGTAAACTTCTTTATGGCAATATATCTTGCATTCATAATAGAACACACTAAAGTCATTACTTTAATGTTTCCATCCAAATATCTCTTTAGTCATAATAAAGAGATATCTGTTTATCTCTTCATTCATAATGAAGAAACATCCAATGATGGATTAGATTCATAATCTAATACATTTACGCTTCCATTACGTTACTTTGATTCTTCCTCGATCTTTGAGGAATTTATCCTTTAGTATTTCTTAAATACTTAAGGACTCACTTGACAGTTGCCATGGTTCTGATCCTGGGCTTGCACTGATATCATCTTATACCGTTCTAGGTACAACTCATATCAATGTTTTTCATACAATATGAAATACATAAATCACCTTTCTGCGTATGCATAAAGGATTCTATTTACGCATTATTTCTTTGGGAGTCAAAGGGGCACGTTCCCTTTGAGAAGGGCAACTTACTAGTCTTACTAGAGTCATCCTTCTAATTGAAGTTTATCATCATATGAGAAACTTCCTAGCATCCATTGTCTATTATTAGGCATTGATATAATCCAATTATATCATGAAATATATCATTATAGATTTCCATCCCATGTATATAGACTATATCTCCCATATACATTCTATCGTTTATAGAATGCTTAAAGTCATAACTTTAACAAAGAAGTATTCTTTTCATTTCCAAAATTAATATATCATATATATTTAAATTTTTAGGAACATGATTAACTCCCACTAATCCTTTGTAAAACTAGTAAACAAAAGATTCATTTACATCTTTATGAGAAATCAAACGATTTGATCCTTTTTCTCATAAAATGCAAATAGCTCCCACTAACTTGCTAAGATCCATGATGGATGGATCTCTACAACTTACATGTCTTGTGATTTATAGTTTTAGACATATTTTATCAAGACTATCTTAATAATGGTTTCGGAAACCCATATTATGTCCAATCATTGAATCACCATTTAGTTGTAGCTAGCAATCTTCGAATTAATTGAAACCTAGACTACGTCAAAAATGGTTCCTTTAAAGTCAACCATTCTCTTTGATTGTAGTCACCTTAAGCTACCAATTAGCTTTGAAGGTTTCATTATTTCGAGTCAAATGGTACTTTACCATTTCCTTGAGTATATATCGTATATGCACTCAATGTAGTCATAAAGTTCAAAACCATTCAACTGAGACGGTTTATAAATCCTTATCGACTACCTTGGAGCTTGTGGTATAGGAACTAGGTTGTTATATTTGTTGATTACTATCTTGTCTCTCAAAGAACCCATTCTTTGAGTTCTATCTCTCGTTCATTTGCTTTTAGGCAAATCACATTGTAGAATTACAATGAACTACCCAACAAAACAACATTTGTTAGTTGGTTTATAGAAGCGATATCCAAAAGTTAATTTAAGGATATCCCACAAGATTGTTATCAAACAAATATTGCTTGTTAGCACACAACCCCAAATCTTTAACATGCTTTAGATTTGTCTTTCTTTCCAACTACATCTTATGGAGTCATGAAAATATTGGAAGATCTTCTCATTGACAATCATATTGTTTTAGAAGTATATATCCTATATATGGGTAATAGATAACATCTAACGAACTAAATCTTATTCAAGTTCGATCTTCTCCTAATGGAGAAATACATTATCTTATGATGCTTATTTCCTTGATATCTTTCAAGGAAACTCATCTAAAGTGTTACCTTTCCTTGGATCAAATCTAAGGAGGTAAATACTTTAGACGTCTTACTCATCAACTTACATTACTTGAATTCTTTGAAACATTTTGCAAAGTATTCGGACTTGTGTTTATTCAAAATAAACTATAGTCCAACCGAGAGTGATCTTCGGTGAATGTTATCCAACATGAGTAGTATTATGTTTGTGGACAAGTGCCACTAACATTTAAGTGAATTAACCTCAACAACTTTGTGATTCTTTCTTCTTTCCAAAAGAATAAAGATTCGAACATTTCGCCTCTATACAATTTTAACAAGAAGGTATTGGATCCGGATCTAACGATCCAAAGCATCCATCTTTCACCAACTCATAACTTATGTTTTTAGAGGAATCACAACTTAGTTGGGATTAGTCACTTCCTTGCAACCTTTTGGGTTTTAAGCATCATTATTTTCTAAACAGTTAACACTACCATATTATCTCTACTATAGAGACAATTAATTAGATTACCATAATCTAATCATTGATTAATAAAGAACATTGTTTTGTCAAACAAAACATTTATCCATTTCACATAGTGACGGAATTTAGTTCCTTAAAATTGGAATATAAAGACAATCTATGTTTTTCCAATTTCTTTGGTAGTTCATATGAGGAAGTAAGTACCATCTGCTTTCGCAGAGATCTACATTTGATTCACGTTTCCGAATGTGAAGCACTTTCTCTTCTCTCATTAATCTTCTACTTCTTATTAGCCACACTTTTACAACGATTGTAAAACATAGTCACTAATACGGAATCATGCATTCAAGTAGAAGAACCAACTGTTTTGAACTATTCAAGAACAATTTACAACACCTTCGAAAGGTGTGTCCTTGACACTTGCAAGACATTTCTTGCAAATACCCCTTCCAATATCCATCCTTTCATAAAGAAAGTTTGTTCCCTTGGAGTTATTTATCTTCTTTATTTGACTTTCACCTTTGACTACATTAGTCATGGTCCCTAAACTCCCACTATCTCTCTTGAAACCCTTTTCAATTGTGTTATACACATCAAACATTTTTGGAGAGCATGTGGTTATTTTTCACTACATAGTTTACAATAAACTTAGTGAACGATTAGGATAGGGAAACAAAGGTGAAGTCCTTGCCTAGTTTCCGTCTCGTTAAGTGGTTTATCACTTCAACACTTAATGATTCAAAATCATCATAAGTCCATGTTAATGGACTATTTTTGTCAACCAACCATTATGTTCTAAACATAATTACAAACCTTCAAGAGTTGTACAAGGCAACTCTCATTTCTTCATACAACAATTTGTAAGTGAAGAAACATGGCACATAAAGTGTTCATGCCTTTGTGCTTTCTTCTCAAGTTCTTTGTTCATTTAACAAAGAAATAAGCACTAGTGTTTGCATTGATTAAGAGTTGTTCAAAGCAACTCCTATTTCTTCATACAACAAATTGTAATTGAAGAATTATGACATTAAAAGTGTTGTCCTCTTTATGATAGACCTTTTCTAACATATTCTTCTAATGATACATTATCAATAGTAAGATTGTGAGGATGAGACTACTTTGGTACTTTTACAAGCCATTAAAGACAATCTATGGTTTTGTAGTACCAAGTCCGTAAACTAAACGTTCGGTTTTGTCAAGTGTTGGATAGCGTTTGCAAATATATTGGTAATCAAATACATAACGAATATAAATTGATTGATTTTAAGCCATTTGATTTGGGTCTTTAAATCAAATAGCACCACCCACTATTTTTGGCAAATTCCATATCCCTCATAGGAATTCAAGAGTTTTGGATGAAACTCCTAGTAGGTTATGGGAGGCTCACTATTACCAAGCCCACCTCAGAATTATATCATGTTGGCTAGCATTAATAATAATGAGAGAGTACACTTACTCATTTGCAACTAATGCAAGTACCCATCTCGTTTGGCCTCTAGAGAATGATGCCTCAGAATTATATCATGTTGGCGTCATTGCACTTAGTTAAGTCATTCCCACCATGCTTAGTTCGTGTAGGGGTCACAAGCATAGCCTCAGAATTATATCATGTTGGCTAAACTCGTTGCCTACCTCACTTCATCATGTATGCATATAGAACTCCTTCGAGTGTAAGCACGCACTTTGTACTCCCCCATTATAGGGTGAAGCCGGTGTACGAGTCACAAACATCGGAGCCTACCACGGTGGAAGGCCACGAAGAGATATTCTAAACATCTCTCGCTTATCAACTTAATATTGGTTTGGTTGAGGGTTTTAGGTCTCATCACATATAAACATACATTTTAATCTCTATTAAAACTATTTTGGTCCTATTACAACTATTGGTCCATCCCTTTGTTTTAGTTGTACATAATACTCCCACTATGCTTTTAAAACGATTTTTAAAGCAAGAGTGTATGATACTACTAACATAAACTTTGCATTCATTTGATGGACTACATAGTTGCCTTAGGGCCTAAGGATGATTATGAACCTTTGTTTAGATTCAACACGAGCCTTGTGTTGAATCTCGGTCTAGGAATGAAGATTGATTTTAGTTACGCGTTTAATCACATTAAGGCGTGTTGTCTTATGGGCGTTGGACCCAACTACTTCATTTTCATGCATATCATATATAAAGCAAGAAAGAAGTACTTCAAAGTAAAGGTGAGCTTATGCTCATTACAACATTTGCATATAACAAATTACTTTAAAGTAAAGAAGAGCTTAAGCCCTTTTACAACATTTGATCAAATCAAATTACAACCAAAATCTAATCTACACATTCCCATGGTTCAAACAAATTTGAAACGGCCTTTCACATAACTCAATTATATTAGGCTTAGGTTCATAATCACCCTTTAATTAATTAACACTTTAACTAATTAATGAATGCAACATTTTCATTTGGTTTTTGTATCCATAAAATTGATTTAAATGGAGCTAAACAAAATGAAAATCCAATTCTCATTTAAAGAGACAAAACAATTTTGTTCTCATCCTATTTGGGCCATCATGCAATTAACCTCAACTTTTGGGCCATATTGCAATAACAAAAACTTTTGGGGTCACTTTGTATAATACACAAAAGTCACAACTTCATGTAAATACAACTAGAACCCAAACTTTTAATAATGCAAAAACATCATTAAAGGATCAAAACAATTTGTCCTTTAGCGTTTTTGGACCTAAACGTAAAAACGTAAACTTTTGGGCCAAAGTGCAAATACACAAAAGTATCAAAACTTTATGTAATTGCATAAAAGCCCCAAAAGTACTCCCTTTGAGGGAGTGGCTGGTTTTAGGGAGGGATAAGGTTGGTGTGTGTGTTGATTTGTGAGTTTTGTCAAAAACATGCAAGTGTATGTAAGATAAGATATGTTTTTGAAATAATTCAAACACAATTATTTCAATCATCATTTATACAAATATTTAACACTTTAAATACATAATAAATCATTTAAAAACATATCACATATACTTTATGAAATAAATCAAAACTTTGAATCAATACACCAAACCTTTTTGTTCTTGGCAAGAACATCAAGAACAATGAAGAACATTCATGAAAAACCCAAATTTTTCCATGAACTTTTTCCACCCAAAAACATTCCAAAACCATTCTTACTTAAGGGAAATAACATCTAACCAAACTAGGGTACTTAGGGGTTCCAAAGAACACATTAAAACACTTTTAACAAGTCAAACAAGAACCCAAAAATTCACCCTTTGATTTTGGCCGAATTTTCCCAAAAGCATGGCACCAAATTTTAGCTCCAATATTCATGCTCATATGAACAACATCTACAACATTTGAGATAGCAAATTTTCCAACAAAATTTACTTTCAAAGAAGCAAGAATAAAGCTTGTAACAATTACAACTTTTAGATCACAAACTTATGAACTACAAAACACAAAAGGATTCACCAACTACTAGACCTAGGCTCTGATACCACTTGAAGGAATTATTTTGAAAAACATGTTCATTTGAGCAACATCATATAGCATGCAATTAACAATTAAAGGCGGAATCATGCTTACATGCACTCAAATACAAAACATTTACCCATGAAATTCAAAGCCTAGTAGATTGGTGAACCAATAATCAACTCAAAAATATAAGTGAGTTGAAATTAATACCTTTGTAGATTCCTCTTTGCATAAGCAAAGGCTAATCACCCAAAGAGATAAGGGCCTTCATTCCTTGCTTCTTAGATCCATGGATTTGGATGGAAGAATAGGTTCTCCAAGTTCCCAAAATTGAGAACCTCTAATTCTCGACACCAAGGTTCGATTATAGAAGAAATGAGTGACCTTGGAGTAGTAGGATTGCTAGATGTACCCTCCAAGGTGTTGGCCTCTTTAGAGAGAAATGGAGAGACAATTCTCACCCATTTTTCCCTAAAATAAACCCTTAATTTTTCCTTTATGAATTTTTAGTTATAAAGTCATTTATATAGTCACTTCTTTAAGTGACCTAAACAACCAAACCCTAATTCATACACTTATGGCCGGCCACCTTATGGGATTTGGGCTTTTGGGCTTTAATGAATCTTTAGTCATTAAATTGTCATACAACTTAAGTTAATGGGCTTGTCGTTCGAAGCCCATTGGGCCTTAAGGTCCAAAACTATCCCGAAGTCTTTAACGAACTTATTCGTTTGATTAATTAACATATTAATTAATCCTTGCCATAAATAAATGATTAAACCATTTAATCATTCTTACTCATTTCCGTTTAATCTCAAATCTCCACCTTTCACGGTGTGCGATCCATTAGGTTCCTTTTAGCGAGGCAGTGGGCGATTAAAACCATTTACATCGATTGTGAATTGAAACTATTTTCAATTCTCCCTTTAGTGATTATACACGTTTAGGGCTTCCACAAACCATGAGTGACACCTAGCAGCATATCATGGTTACCCAAGCTAATCAGAAGAGGTTAGAGAACCTATTCAGTTCGAGATTACAAATGCAATACGGTCATTCTCTAATCTAATACTCTTGACCACATTGTTTGGTTTGATAGTTTATTTTCTCATGTCTACTATCCAATGTGTGTCTTGTGCTTATATGATTACCTTGAATGTGATTAGGAACGCATTCCCAAATCTCATTCATACTCTGGCCAGAGATTCAAATCATATCAGAGAGTATTCTCCTTCAAACGGTTTGAAGGTTAGAGATCCCTTGTTGCGCATTCACTTGTCTCCATAGCTAAGCGGCTTGACCCCAACGATGCCGTGGACACCCTCCTGGTGGGATGACTTTGACATAATCAAAGATCAAGGTCTTAACCACAAGACAACTATGATGCCTCAGGTCAAAGGACTACTTTGCATTATCCCAACCATGAGTTCTCATGTGACATGGAATATGAGAACTCTTCGTTGATCGCGTTCAGTGAACTCATTCTCTATTGAGCACCTACCGTACTTGTCTTGATGTCACACACACCAATGACTAGAGACTAATCACTCTCCCTGAGAGAAGACATAGTACGTACCGATCTTGACGGACTGTCAATGCCCAATTGGCAATCCTATGATCAGGAACGTTTAGGATGTGTCTACGAAAGAATGGTCTCAAGAATCTAACTTCATTAGATTACATTCTCCCAATCACAAATTCCTTGGACTTTATTGTTTAAGCATATAACATTTATATGAGACGGCTCAAACAATAATTTATGCCCTTTATATGTTAAACTAGATTAGTTTAACATGTGAAATGTCCGTAAAGTATCATCACATGATTGGCTTTAGGGCACATTTCCAACAGGTGAGGGAGTCCATTTTATAGAATAAGGGCTCGTTCCTCAATACATGAATAATGGGTGCTCTCTAATGAAAGTGAGGGAGTCCCTTTTATAGAATAATGGCTCGCTCCTCAATACATAAGCGATAGGCTACAGTTGATGTTCGCGGCGAGGCGGTTGCTCAGCAGACGGCGATGTTCTCTAATGATGGTGGGGAGTCCCTTTTATAGAATAAGGGTTCGTTCCTCAATACATAAGTGATGGGCTAAGAGCGATGCTTGCAGCGAGGCGGTTGCTCAGCAAGCGGTGATGCTCTCTAATGATGGTGAGGGAGTCCCTTTTATAGAATAAGGGTTTGTTCCTCAATACATAAGTGATGGGTTATGAGTGATGTTCACGACGAGGCGGTTGCTCAGCTGGCGGTGATACTCTCTAATGATGGTGAGGGAGTCTTTTTTATAGAATAAGGGCTCGCTCCTCAATACATAAGTGATGGGTGCTCTCTAATGAAAGTAAGAGAATCCCTTTTATAGAATAAGGGTTCGCTCCTCAATACATAAATAATGGGTGCTCTATATATGGTACACTATAAATAATGGGCTAAGTCCCCCAAGTATTTTTCATGAGGCCCAGTTACGGAAGCCGAATATATGGTACATAGTGTAGTCCCCCAAGTCTTCAGTCAATAGAGTATGTTGGCTGGAGACTTCAAATTGAATCCATGTATGGGCCGAAGTGGCGGTTGTTCGGAGGCGGTATTTGTATACCCTGCACTGAAGCTTTGTAGGTGAAGCTTTGCAAGTGAAGCTTTGAAGCTTTTCCTTTTGTAAATGAAGCTTTTGAAGCTGGAGCTTTTGAAGCTGGAGCTCTCTAAATGAAGCTATCGAAGCTGATTGACATGAGTGATGCTCATGAATGTTGACATGAATGATGGTCATGAATGTTTATGTATGATTGACATGAGTGATGCTCATGAATGTTTATGTATGATTGACATGAGTGATGATCATGTATAATTTTGGAGTACTGGACGTACTTTTGATCACCTGGTTGGTGATAATAGCGGCAGGCTGCCGAATAATTTTGGAGTACTAGATGTATTTTTGATCACCTAGTGGGTGATAATAGCGGTAGGCTGCCGAATAATTTTGGAGTACTGGATGTACTTTTGATCACCTGGTTGGTGATAATAGCGGCAGGCTGCCGAATAATTTTGGAGTACTGGACGCACTTTTGATCACCTAGTGGGTGATAATAGCGGCAGGCTGCCGAATAATTTTGGAGTACTGGATGTACTTTTGATCACCTGGTTGGTGATAATAGCGGTAGGCTGCCGAATAATTTTGGAATACTGGACGTACTTTTGATCACCTGGTTAGTGATAATAGCGGTAGGTTGCCAAATAATTTTGGAGTACTGGACATACTTTTGATCACCTGGTTAATGATAATAGCGGCAGGCTGCCGAATAATTTTGGAGTACTGGCCGTACTTTTGCTCACCTGGTTGGTGATAATAGCGGCAGGCTGCAGAATAATTTTGGAGTACTGGATATACTTTTGATTACCTGATTGGTGATAAGCAAGTGGGTGTCCGGTCAGACAAGAGATCATCATGAGCACGTGGCTCACCAGTCTATAAGTTGGTAGACTTCTTTAATCAGCAACAATGTTGATCAATGGATCTAGTTGCTCAATAATTCCTGACAATAAATGACAGTATAAGTATGACCGTATAATGAATAAATCAAATTGACAAAGTTTGTCAAGGCAAAAATATTGTACTGTGTGCCTTCTGTGAATAAATGATTTATTCTGTTGTGTGATAAATGACATGTTGCATAAATCAACAATATATTAGGTATTGCCTAAATGTGTGTGTATATATATATATAATCATGAATAAATGATTTATTCAGTTGTTTGATAAATGACATGCTGCATAAATGAATAATATATTAGGTATTGCCTAAATATGTAGGTTATTAGAATATATATATATAGACACACACATGGCAGACAATTTTTTTTTTAAGTGGCAGGTAACATGACACGTTGATCAACATGAGTTTTTAATAATACTGAAGGATTTAGTAAATGGTAGGCAATATGAATAATAATAATAATAGTAATAAGAAGAGAATCTTATAAAAATAATAATAAACTAGTAAAATAATAAAAAAGAAGAAGAATCTTATCTTGTTCCTGGCTTTTTTTTTCAGAAAATGGGCAGGTTCATGATGAAAGTTGTTTCAGAGGACGGCAAGCTCCACATTATGTTCCCGTGGCTTTTTTAGAAAAGTGGGAAGATAACATGCACTCCTTCATGATGAAAGTTTTATCGTTCTCAGAAGTTGATGGCATCTTCTGATGGCTTGTCTTTACCGCACCCATTTTTTCCTGTACATGCCAATTTTTAATGACCTGGGTTTAGGAACACCATCGACAACATCAAAGCCTTTGAGTATGAGCGTATCGGGAAGTTCATCCACAAACATGTGCAGCCTGGTCAGATTTACAGGTTGCTCTTCCGCCCATGAAGAAATCAATAAGAAAATGGCCTTTCTCCGTAGGGGCTTTGAACAAAGATAAGAGATGCAGTTGATGGAACCAAAGACATATCAATGGTAGCTCTACATGCTGGCATGAAGGGATACTGCAATGCAATATTAGTGTAGTTCCTATATTGGTAAATCGAGGTCGCCGAGATCTTCTTCCCTCTGGAAGTGTAGTACTCGTGGGTCAGGTGACCACCAGAGGGAAGGTCCAATCCCATGATGCGGTCATGGGGCTCGAGGACGGCAGTGTGCGTGACTGGAGCCCATGGCTTCATAGGGTCGTGGTTGGTCAAGACATTACTGGAAGAGGGCTACACCCGCATCCATGCCTCCATCTTCCCTGCCTCTGATCCTTCCCACCTCTTCTCCCCCTCCCGGCGCCGACCGCCACACTATCACGGTCTTTAAGGCTGACCTTCTCGACGCCGACACAGTCGCCAAGGAGCAAACATGGAAGGAGGAAGAGAGAGATAGGTTGAAACAAAAAAAAACACGTGGTACGCTTCCTCCAGCTGAGAAACGCAGTCCTGAGTCACCGGATCGGAAAGCTCGGTATTGAACAACGCCAAGAGGCGGGAGAGCTCGACAATATTGATAAAAAGGCTCGGAATATTTTAGCTGCAAAATCACACATCGGGCTGCAACTCGACAATCTCTGCGAAATCAGAATCTGAAATGGGATCCTCCAGATTTCTTGGTCGAAGCCTGACAACAACCCTCACTCTTCCGGCCTCTTGTTGATACTCAGGGTTAGAGTGAGGAGTTCTCAAACTGGGTGTGACGGAGCGCCATGAACTGGAAGAAGCGGACTGTGTGTGGTGGCTGTTGGCTTGCAAAGGCGACGTCGTTTATCGTTTACCTTGAAGTCCAAATTCCAGTCACCCTGCTTATACTTCCACCTACTCTGGTGCCACCGCCGTCACCAGCCTGTTTCAGGTACAGAATTGGCTTTTCATTCATATAAAGACTGAAACTCACCCTCATACTAGCTCTTCTTGACATGTTAGAGAGAGAAAAAGAGAAATGTGGCCATGATGGCTTTGTGTTTGTGGGGGTTTTCTGGAAAAGCCCAATGAGGGAGGTTCTGGGTTTCAACAGATTCACGGTGGTGTGTGGTGAGGTCTCACGATGGTGAGATGAAAAAATGAAAGAGAACCGACATAGCTTTTTGTGTCGATTCCCACAGACGGCGCCAAATGTTGATGCAGAAAACCGGAAGGTCTTGGAACAACGTAAATCCGACCGTGAATCTGCAAGAAAGTAAAGAACACAAGATGTATCGTGGTTCACCCCAATGTTTGGGCTACGTCCACACTGATGTTGATTGTATTTCTCTGTAACTATATGTATAGATTACAAGTGTGAGGAGGAGTCCCCCAGAGAAAGAGTGTGTTGTTGTGTTTGTGAGGGTATTGCCCTCTGTTGGATTCACAGAGTCTGATTTGTGAAAGGGGGAGGAGTCCCCTTTTATAGAATAAAGGGCTCCTCATTTTACATAATTATGGGCTGGGTAATGAGGCCCAAATGTTGAGGCCTAATGTGTCAATGGTCTGAGGCCCCATATGTGTGGTACCAACAGTGGGTTTAAAGGAAAATACCACATAACCTTAGTTGCGATCTTTTTTCTCGAGCTATCATCTGTATTGGTAATTTTATATCTTAATTCACCACAAACCAAGCACACAGTCAACTCCAAAGTATCTTTCCAATAGATCATGCAATCATTGGGACATGCATCAATTTTCACATACGTCAGACCCAAGTCATTTATAAGTTTTTTTGCCTTATAACAGGATTCAGGCAAACAATCCCCTTCAGGCAACATTCTTTTAATTAACTCCAGTAAAGTGGTGAAGATCTCGTCTGGCATTCCTGCTAAACACTTGATCTGATACAGTCTTACAACTGCTTCCACTTTCTTAAACTCTTTACATCCTGGCCACAAATCTTGATCTGCCTCTTCAAGCAACCTAAAAAAAGTCTCCACCTCTTCTGGACATCTTTCCCCAATAGGGGGTTCAGTAGACGACCCAACACCTTCTTCTATTAATGGTTGGACAAATACATCATTAAGAAAATCATGTATACCAGCCACCTCATCTCCTGTTTCTTCTTCTCTGATTGCCACATTTTGCTCTCCAATGTTTTTCTCACCATGATGTCACCACCAAGTGTTTTTATAATCTTTATCCATATCATACAATATGAGATGTTCAACAACAGTGTTCCTAAAAAAAGTATATCGATTACAACATCTTTTGCAAAGACATCTAAACTTATTAGGGCCAACACCATTTGCAACTGCTTGGTCCAAAAACAAATTAATTCCAGTTGTATAAGTTGTTCGAGCTATCGTCAACCAATTCCTGTCCATGGTTTACCACTTTACGAGGGCAAAATATTACGTTGACACTAAGATGCCTACAATCTTTCAATCCCTATCATGTAGGCATAACTATTAGAATTTTCCATTTCTATCTTTCAACCTTCGAACTCTATCACGATTGCAATCTTTTAATTTACAACACCTATAATAGTAAAAACAAATTAAAATAACAACAAAAAGTTATCAAAATTATGCTCATCTAATCCATTCTAGTAAATAACAACCAAAAGTTATCAAAGTTATCAAAGTTATCAAAGTTATCAAAGTTATCAAAATAACAACAAAAACAAATTAAAATAACAATTAGAGTGCAAAACAAATTAATTTAACATAATATATTCTTATATTACTAAATATTATAAGTTTATTATATTTAATATGTCAATTTCACATAAATGCTTATAAATATTATTCATTTCCATTTTCTCATAACAATTCAAGTGACAAAATTAATTAATTCAACTAAATATTTATTAATTTAACAAAAATAGTAGAAATTTATCTACGTACTTAAATTAGAACTTTTAAATAAATAAACTTGTGTATTATACAATTTAAAAATTAAAGAATTTAGTGATAGAAACCTGAATTATGGAAGAATTATGTCGTCGATAAAATCCTTATGTACTCAACCAACTCAAATAAATTCCCTACAAAAATAAATTGTAAATAAAAATTAAACATAAGTGGAGAAAATAAAAATATTAGAAGCAAGAAAAACTTACTGTTGTGAAGAAAGAACAAATGAAGTAGGAAGAACAAATAAGAAAGGTGCAAGAGAGAAAACACAGGGATGGTTTGAAATTGGAAGAACGAATAAGAAAAATGCAAGAGAGGAAGAAGAAAACACGGGGGAAAGTATATAAAGGCCATTATTATATCGCTTACAACCGACATCGGGTTTTAAAATATTTAAAAAAACTAAAATCTATGTCGCTCAGAATCGACGCATGCTTTAAAATATTTAAAAACAATAAGGACAAGTTTGTGTGGCGTCGAAATAAGGACAAGTTTGTGTCGGTTCAAACCGACGTGAGCCTAACATGTCAGTGCACTTGGATGTGGCGTCGAAATAAGGAAACTTTTGCAACACTAACTGAAAAAGCTCTTCCAGTCGTTTCCCCCTACACTGATACTTGATGTCGCTTAAAAGTGACACCAGTATTTAAAGTTATTAAAATGTATGTTTACGTCGGTTTAAAAGCGACACCAGTATTTAAAAATATTAAAATGTATGTTTACGTCGGTTTAGTATTTTATGACGCTTATAAGTGACAGTAAATCCGACGTCATGTTTAGTTAGTATCGCAACTGTCTTATCCGCCACTATATTAGATTAAATCGACACCACCCACTGACACTATAAGACCATTTTGTAGTAGTGTTAAATGCATTTAGAGCTCATAAACCTGCACCCCGGTGTTAGTGCTCTCGCCCGAGGACAGGGCCTAGCCTTCACGTGATCGTTCACCTCCCGCACCACACACTTACCTTGGATTCAAGGTAGGTGCCAACCTGTCGTATAGACCACATTAGGTGGTTTCGACTCATAGATAACTTGCGATACTTCACACAGCCTTCACGTGATCGTAGCACTTGAGCGTAATTATTTACACCCAGCTTGTCGTACAGACCACTAGAGGTGGTTCCGACTCGTGTGCAGGGATATGTGATGAGCTATGGATTAAGTCGTACATGTCACAATAGGTGGATCTGGTTGACATATTACTTCTAGAGATTTATTTCACCTGGTTTACTTATTTTATTATATTGAGATATTTGGCATGGCATACATCTGGATATTCTTTTCCGATTATGGTTTCGATATAGGTATGTATTATACTTTTTGGGAAATTATACAAGTTTTACGATTTTAGTAGCAAGTTTCTGTATCGACTAGAATTCGAAGCACTTCCCTGTATTGGTGGCTTCCTGTGATGGTATAATCATTATCTTACCTTACTGTACTTTTCTTATGCTCTGTATCACGTGTGAATGGGTCCATACCTGCTCACCGAGCACTCGTGTGTTTAGGCACTTTTAGGTTAAAATTTGTTCGTAGTTTACACATTATCACACTTTATGGCTTCGTCACCTTTCAGGTGTCGGCCAACACGACTCGATTCGGAGTCCTAGTGGACATTCCGGGTCGGGGTGTGTCACACAAAATAGTCACTTTTCTCCTACAATTCTTCCAATTATTTCTACCATCTTCCGGTGAATAGCTTGCAGTCATGAGGTAACTTGGGTGATATTTAATTTGAATTATGCTTTTATATATATTGCATAGTTTAGATTGTTTTCGAACTCTCAAATAAAAATCATTCTATGGATTAATATGGTTATGAGTTTGTAGTGTTTGTATTGCAATTTAATGAATTCCTTTTATGTTTTGATTTGAATTGATGTGTTTATATCATTAGTTTAAGGTAATTCTATAATTGGGTTTTCTGGGGTTTTACCCTAGTGGTATTTAATTTCGTTTCATTCGATTCCTCTTCGTAATTTAGTGCAATGGATTATAAGAACAAATCATTGGTTCTTGGTTTTCTTTTTAAACTATGTTGTAAAATCCTTTTGAAATCGATAGTTCGTTTTTTAACTGATCTAATTTTGATAAGGAAACCATTCATGTCAAGAATCTGCGCCTGATACACATCCTATTTTTGATAGACTTTCACAATTCCAAATTGTATGAAATTTGGTCATGTTGTAATATAGAATATATTGTATACACAGCTGGTATTTTTTTTCACCTTTTTTTGGACAAGAAATGAATTTATGGTAAAATGTTAAAAGTGAAACCATGTTGCTAGAATTCTGCAGACATAATATGTTTGTGATATTTTTTTGATATACCTATGTAATTCCTAAATTCATGAACTAATTATATTGAACTAAGTCATGTAATTCCTAAATTCCTATTTTATATTGATTCGATTTGTGATATTCATGATCTTAATGTCTTATTGTGATTTCAGAATATGTCTTACAAAAGAGAGATAAATTCTTGTAGGCAAGGAGAGAGCAGCGCAACACAAGGGAGAAGAAGAAAAAAAAGGAGAAGGAGAAAGAGAAGGCACGGACCCGTTTAATGGGGTTTTGCACAACAAAAATGTTTGTTAGGCAAAATTAAGAATGTCGTCGAGTAAAAAAAAGTGTCGATGGGTTTTTATTTTACAAGTCATTGTGAACCTTTTCTCAACGGCTAGTACATGTTGCCCGATGAAATGGTTCATCGGGAGAAGTTCCATAAGCCGACGAACTAGAATTTCGTCGGGCAAAATGACACAATGTGTCATAGCCCGTCCCAAAGTTTTACACTCGTGATGGTGAATTGACGGAAATGTCCCTAATACGTGACTAAGGTATAAGTTTTACGTTCGTTATATCTAAGCTCCTAAAATTTGGTAATTAGAGTGGAGACTTAGACTTAAATTTTATGATGGAATTTTGTGATTTGGGGTTGGGTAGGACCACATACCTCAAATCCTTCCCTCTTTCCCGTACCCTGTCTCTCTCTCCTCCCTCACAATCTCTCATTCTCCGTCTCTCTCCCTCTCCTTCGAACTCACACGGACCACCACAAAACCACCCTAAATCTATACCAACGACGAATCTAAGACCACCATTGGAACCCTGAAGACTTCACGATCACGATGGTATCCATTTCAGGTAAGTTTTGCTTCGGAAAACCCTAGTTTCAAAGTTGCCGTGAATGTGTACTGTTCATGATCTTTTAAATGGTTACGTTTTAGGCTAAAATAAGATCACAGCGAGCTTTAGAAAGTCCCAAGGAAGCTCGGAGTGCTTCGTTTGAAGTTTTTGGACGTAAGAACACGGAGATCGACAAGTTCAAGTTTGGCCGGAGCTTTCGAGGCTTTTTGCGGCGAATCCCCGGCAAGTTAGGAGTCACGGTAGGTATCAATCTCTTCGTCTCGTCAAGTACTACAACTTTCCTTTTTGTTTCACTCAATTGCGTTGAGTATTGAAGAAGTTATACTCATTTGAATCTTACCCAGTTTCCGGCGACCTCCGAGGCTTTCGAGGAAGTTTCCGGCCAAACCACGGCGAACTAGGTGTAGTGCAAGGTACCATTATCTTTTTATCTTCAAGGGCTACAACTTTCGTTTTTGAATCACTTGATTTCGTTGATAAATGACAAAGTTATGGCAATTTGAAAAACTGTCCAGAAAACGGCCGCCGGAAAAACCAGTCCGGCGACCCAAGGAAGAAGAAGGTGCGCGTGGACCCGTGCCTTCTTTGGCGCGTGGGGGCGCGTGCTACAGTAAAAAATTATTTTAAAAATATGTCGACGTCCGTGACGTCGAGTAGATCACTGTGTTATATTTATATACCCAATTTGAACACCGTATGAGAAAGTTATTAAGGATTGTTGGTTAGGTGTTCGAATAACATTTTATAGTTTTCGCATTAGGTGAAAATGTGAATTGATGATCCGACCGTTGGATGGTAATGAAATTTTAGGATGTTATCCTAGAGATATATTGTGGACCTCTGGAAGTTATGGATTTAAAATCTGAGAGGCAGATCTTCCGGATCGATCTACGTAGTGACGTATTTTATATAAGTTATATGTTCTATCGAAATGAATTCTGAGGCTGGATTTGATTACTGTTCTAGGCGGCGATCGTCATGACGCCTTGATGTGTGGTGCTGGGGAGTTGTAGGGCGAACTCCAGGTGAGTGGGCAGTTTTGTTTTCCGTATACATATATACTTGCCGTTTTCCCAGAAATTGAAAATGCATGAAATTATGCTTTAAATGAAAATGTATAAAAGTATATGAGATATATTAGTTGAAATGCCATGCATAGAAGTATGTGAAAAGTATATAGAATTATATGAAAAACGTGAATTGAAACGCTATGCATGAAAGTATATGAAAAGTATATAGAAATGTGAATCGAAATGCCATGCATGAAATGATATATGATGCATATATGTGAAATGGTGCGGTGGACGCACAGGTGAGTATCAGGTGAGTATTATTACTGTTATGATGATGTTGAGATATATTGAGTTCATAACCTGCACCATGGTATTAGTGCTTATAGTATTCACCGCATCGCACGCTCGCCTTGGATCCAAGTAGATGTTGTCGTACAGACCACAGGAGATGGTTCCGACAGGCCAGTCGTACAGACCTTTAGAGAGGTTCCGACTGGTGGGTGACCTTAGATTATGTGCACAGATGATTGATGAAAAAAGCACTAGAGCGTAATATTAACCATTAAGTCGTACAGACTACATTAGGTGGTTCCGACTTATGTGTAGTGTAGAGCCGTACAGGTCACAGTTGGTGACTCCGGCTGAATGAGATATTGAGCTTTAGATTCAGCCGTACAGGGCCATTGTAGGGCCTCCGGTTGATTATTTTCTTCCACCTGATTTATGTTGATGCATTCATACTATACTGTTGATTTTAGACATGGCATGGCATATTTGTAATGAATAATGTTGAGATAGTTAATTGAAGTCTTGAGAATATATTTATATATTGATATTTTACATTTCTGGGAAGAGTATACAGGTTTTACAGTGAGGGGTTAGAATTATTTTTGGCGAAATGTTTTTGAAAAGCTTGGTTTTACTGACCCACTCAATTTTGTTTTTCGCCCCTCCAGGTTCTTGATAGCAGAGTTTTGGTGGCCACGAGGAATTCAACGGTGTTCTGACAGAATGGACAAAATTAGGTCTCACCTTTGGGTGTTTCATCTTAGAAATGGTATATTTAAAGCTTCCGTACTGTGTAAATGGTTACGTCACTCTCACGTGACGGCCAGCATGCCCTCCTTCGGGACGGGGTGTGTCACAATGCGCGCCAATTTTTCCTTTTGGCGCCAAAACATTGCCCAACAAAACATATTTTGCCCTACGAAATATTTTCATCGCACAAAGTCTTTGACAAAATCCTAAACGTCGACCAAGTTTGCCGAACCAAAGTTTTTTTTGTCGAGCAAACTTTTATCGTGCAACTGGTAATTTATAGTAGTGAATAACCCCAAAATATCAATAACATTTTGCAGCAAATTCTTCCTTATAAAGTTAGAAAGATAAAGGGCGAGGGAAACACACACATGAATGTCACAGCTTAATCATACATATATCACTCAAACAAAGTACATCATTGAACTTAAATTCATATTTTTAGGGATGTGATATCCACACACTCTTTTTTACTTCTCTTACACTCTTTTAATTTTCGGTCGTCGGATCGGATGAATTAAAGAATATCAAATGACAGAAATTAACAATGGGTGTGAGAGAAGTAAAAATGGGTGTCTGGATAGCACACCTCTATTTTATTTGATTAATTGGCTTCCTATTGAAATAAGCAGTGCGATATAATCAACGAACAAGTTATTCTAGGCAACATACGTGATCTTGCTAATCTCGTCTATAAAATCTTCAAGACTCCGGTCAGAGGAGCCACCCTCAGCCACCGCTTCCTCTGCCGCCTTCTTCCATTTCAAAGCGTTTTGCTTCAGTTCGTTCGCCTTCTCTCCCACGGTTGCCTCCAACAAACACTTCGCAACCTCGTCTCTCGTGATCAATCTATTTTCAGCTCTTCCACGACACAATCTGAGCCCCACACCAAACACATCCACCAAGAACTTTGAATTGGTGACTTGGTCGCCCCATTGAGGAAATGTCACAAGTGGCACGCCGGAAGTTAGTGCTTCGACTGAAGAGTTCCAGCCACAGTGAGTAAGAAAACATGCAACCGATGGGTGAGCTAGAACTTGCTCTTGTGGACTCCACTGCACCACTTTTCCCTTGTCACCAACTTTTTCCAAAAACCCATCTGGCAAAACATGTTTTTCCGATCCGAATGCTTTGCCAGGTGGCTTCATAGCCCATAAAAACGAGACCCCAGAACTCAGTAGGCCATGAGCAATCTCGTCAACTTGCTCTTGCTTTAAGTGCACGATGCTACCAAAAGATACGTACACGGCAGATGTTGGGGGCTTTGAGTCAAGCCACTCAAAGCAATCATCGGCTTTCATTAAGTCACCTCCGATGCTTGTTTTTGGAGCTTTAGGGTTTTTGAATAAGGGGCCAACGGGCTTCACTATGCACACCTGGGACATGTGCTCAATTATTTCTGGCTCCAACTCCTGGAATGTGTCCATCAACACATAGAGTGATTTGGATAACTTCTTGAACTGTCCTAATATTGCCCTCCCCAAAACCTGAAACAAATTAATTAGTCAATAATGTCATAATTAGGGTTAATTTATTTTTTAACGGTGGAGGTTTGTATTCGAACATAAAATGTCTTCCAGCAAACTAATTAGAGAGAAACACCAATATAAAGTACTGTTATATCCCTAATATGGGCTTTTTTTTTAACAAATGATATTATCTACACTAAGGAAAGGGGGTGGGCAGCTAGCAATAGTATGGTTCAAATTCATCTTTGGTGAGAATCGAACCTAAAACCTCTCACTTATAAGTTAAGAAAAATATCACTAGACCGTAGTACTAAGTGACCCTAATATGTTTGTTAAGTTTTAATTACCAATTAATGCCACAGTTTTAAACCTTTACTTACTAAAAAGTAATACGAAGCCTTCTCCAAATGTGAAACCAAAAGTGTTGTAATCTTATTATTATTTTGATGGTTGTTATTAGTACTTCAAAAAATTATTTTGCCGTCTTTTCTTGTTTATTTTTTCTCTAATATTTATACAAACAGACATATCCGGAGTGCAAAATGAGTTTTTTGAATACATCGCCCATGATTTTTCTTTCGGATGAAAAATGGATTCGCACAGAATTTCTTTCTATTTCTTTTTTTCTTTATTATTATTATTTTTTTATTATAAAGAATACAACTAGACCAATAATTATAGCGGGATGACTTTTTTGGTAAGTATACGTTATTCACCTGAAATGGATCAGAAGGGAGTAAGAAGCTGGGAATCTCATCATGCTTCAGAACAGGCATACCAGGAAGCTGGATATCGATAATCGGCTCAGCCTCTGTCGGAAACGGCACCATCTTGTTGTGGCAATGGTAATAGGCCGAGAACACAGCACAAGACTGAATCCAAAGCGTGGCACGAGGGATCCCATGCTCGGTGGCAACATCACAAACCCAAGGAATGAACGGATTGTTCACCAGGCATGAAACTGGACGACCTTCATTGGCATGTCGTTTGATCATCTGTGTTACCAGATCCTTGCCCACAAGTTCAAGCAGAGGCATATATTCTTCCAACTTCGAGAATTTCGGATCATCTTCCGCTAGCCCGTCGTCAAAAAACTCAAACCTGATGAAACCATTGCCGACTGGTGTAGGTTGGTCACTGATGCCATCGTTGGCCTTTCTCATCTCTTTGCCATAGTTTTCTGTGGTGGAGAAACTTACCAACATGCCCTTTGAAGCTAGGCGTTTGCCTAATCTGAGCATAGGGTTTATGTGTCCTTGTGCTGGAAAACACACAAGAAAAATATGAGGGAGAGGAGTTTGAGATCCCATATTTTGCTCTCTTCTAATTCACTTTTCCCACTCAAACAAAGTTCTTGTTAAGTTTGTGTATTACTATTGAGAAGACAAATATGTTGTGCGAGTATACTGAGAGGGAGAGATTGACGACAGATTAAACGACAATGATCCACAGTACATACATACACACACATACACAAAGTGGACTTGTTGTGTATATACAGCAGCCTTGTCGTATATTACTCTTATCATTACGTATTTATTTTGGGTGGTTGTGTTCTATCCGCGTAATGCGCTTCCCAACGTTACATATATATTAAGGGTTTTTTTTATCATAATGGTCCCTGAAATTGACTCATCCAATTAAGATGGTCTCTGAAATTGAAAATCGATCAATATAGTTCCTGAAATTGGATGTCGCAAATCAATGTAGTCATTCAGTCACAACTCTGTTAAAAATTCTGTTATGTGCTAATATGACACATAATTGGATTCCACAATATAACAAAATATTGCCATGTGGATTAAAAGTATTTAAATAATAATTAAAAAACTATTTTATATAATTAAAAATAAAATAAAAAGAGAAAAAGAAGAAGAAGATGGCTGTTCATCATCTCCTTCCCACCAATCAATAAGCCATACGAGTTCCAGCCACAACAATTCTGCCACCAGTCTGTTGATCCTTCTGTATGTATTCTTAGACAGTGGCCGAATAAGAATGAAGCAAATCGCCTGAAAAAACAAACCAAGTAAGCTAAATCCACTAAAACCTCAAAAGAAAAATTGTAGCATAGACACACAGACACATGTGCTCAAATGTATGTATGTATATGTACATATGTATGTATATATATGTACACACATACAACTAATATGCTAACAGAACAGAAACAGAAAATCGAAGCAAACGCATCGCAAATTTGTAGTCAGTTTTGGATAATAGAATTGAGCTCAATGCTTTCGACGGCATATAGGATTAAAAAAAAAAGTTTGATGGTTCGTTTCTTTTCCGAAACGTTCTCCACAATCAAACAAAGCTTGCAGGTCACAATAGAAAGTAGAAACAAAACCTAGTTTCAGAGGCAAGCTGACAGGCATACCTTACCCAAACAACCCACTTGAGAAACAAAAAACCCATAAAACTAAAACGAAAAGAAGCAAAACCCACAAAACTGACAGGCAAGATGACGTTTCAAGGAGAGGAGAATGGTGGGTCGCTGGGTAGGAGGGGAAGAAGTTGATGAACTTCTTCTTTTTCTCTTTTTTTTTTGTTTTTATTATATAAAATAGTTTTTTAATTATTATTTAAATACTTTTTTAATTATTATTTAAATACTTTTAATCCACATGGCAATATTATATTATATTGTGGAACCCAATTATGTGCTACATCAACACATAACAGAATTTTTAACGGAGTTGTTACGAAAGGACTACATTGATGTGCGACACCCAATTTCAAGAACTACATTGATCGATTTTCAATTTCAGGGACCAGATTAGATGTGTCAATTTCAAGGAACATTTGTAATAAAAACCCTATATGTTAATGAACACCCACTACCTTGGCACTCATTAACGTGTAGTTGCGTGCTACAGAAAATAATGGTTGCCATTCACAACGGACCTACCATTCTGATAGGTTGCCAAGAAAGACCATATTGGTACCAAGTTTGCAAAAGATACTGCCGACATTATAAGAATATGGATATGTTGCTTTAATTTTGATAGAGGATGAGCCGTTGTACACGAATATGCTGGAGAATTCATACATACATATATCGTATATGTATTTATATATACATGTGTGTGTGTTTATGGGGGGAGGTAGGGTTTACATTAGGGGTGGGCACGATTTGGTTCGGTACGATTTTGAGTGAAACCAAAGCTAAAAATTTTTACGGTTTGGTGCGGTACGGTTTTGAAGCCAAAACCGAAATGAAACCAAACCGTTTGATTTGGTTCGGTGCGGTTTCAAACAGTTTCGGTTCGGTTTTAAAAAAATAATTTAAAATTTAAAATTTACACTTATCTATGCATAAAACGGTCTTCTTTTCTCATGATACATTAATTAATGAACTTGTAGCAAAATTACAGAATACTTGCACCAAACTACGGTAAGAATATAAGAAGAAGAACAACATTTTTTAAGATTATACGAAGTTGTTATAAGAAAAGAGAAGACCTTAAAAGTGGCAATGGCCAAACATTCATTTTTTAACAAGAATTCATGGCAGTTTGCCCCCTTCCCAACTTCAATGTGAGAGATTTCAAAGTTCTAGAGGTTTTCATAGAGAAAAGTGAAAGTGATTGCACTCTCTCTCTCCCTCTCTTAATAAACAAATCAGCAATGTATTGACACTGATATAATTAAGCATTTTGTACCAATACAAATTGAGGTTCCCACTTCCTCTTATTGTATTAATACATTTTGTATCAATACAAACCCTCTCTATGTCTCTCCAAAAAGCTGATGTATTGATAATAGTTAAGCATTTTGTATCCTAGGGGTGGAAAGGGATGACATTTTAGTGTGGTTGAGTCCATACTAAATGTATGGACTCTAACAAACAACCAATTAAAATATGACATTTAATTTTAGGTGCGGTTTTGGTTTCGGTACGATTTTTAAAAGCCAAAACCAAAACCAAACCGTTTCACTACATTGCAGTTCGGTTTCAAAATCGCAAAACCGAACCGTTCGGTGCAGTCCAATTTAGTTCGTGTTTTGATTTCGGTTTTCGGTTCCAAATGCCCACCCCTAATTTACGTGGTAGTGTTAATATATCATAAGTTAGTAATTGGTATATCCTCGTAATGAAATCCATAAAATGATAAAGATAGATGATTCCCATTTCCCACCGTGCCGGAGTGGTACGTGGCGGCATATATGGAAGTTTAGTTTAGGTGGTGGTGGGTGTTGTAAACTAACAAGTTTTGGACTATATCAAAATATATTTTTTAAAGATTTTGTTTTCACTTCTGAATAAGTATTGTTAGGTTAATTGTCAACTTGAAACTAATGTTGTGAGAAATGCCACATCATTTCGGACCCAAATCTGATCGGTCTTTCCATATAGTAATTTAGGAAAATATGTGCGGATCTTTACTACATAAAGAGGAAAAAGAAAATCCAGGGTTTTGCTCAACCAATGAGAAAAGAAAAAAAAAAAGCTATGATTAGAAATGGTATACTAATCTTAGATTAATCACTTTTTTGATTAAATTTATAAATCATGTGATGTGTTATCAATAAGAATAAACAAGTTAACAAATTTAATTAATAATCAAATTATCAACTGTCACATTATATGATTTATAAAATATAATTTAAATAGTTGATTATTTTAGCATTACTCGTTGAAGTTTGATTCAACGAAGAAAAAAAGACAATGAAAGAACCAACTTTTGTTACATATAAGATATTTTGATTACTTAATTATGGACCATGTGGTTTTGATAGGATGCTAACTAGGATGATGTGTCAGCACTATCGAATGTGTTAATTGGTTAGTTGGTTATAGTAAGAGATAAGGTTGTTAGTCAGTTTCTTAGTAGCTAAGTCGGCCTAGTTACTATATGAGGAAATTGTAAAAAGGATAGAGGGTTGTTGAATGAAAAGTACATTGTAGTATTACATTGTATCAATGCATCGAGCAAGACATGAAGTTAGGTCCTATCAGGTTTGATGAATAGAATGGGAGATGTGACAAACGAATGTCGTGCTATAGAGAGAGTTTGAGGTTTATGGTTACTGTTGGGACACATGATTCGTTGTTGGTTTGTTTGACTATTCTAGATAGTGTCACCTATTACAGTTACGTATAATCATTTTTCATATAAAACAGTTCATGACCTCTTAGTTCGGATTCCTCTTAATCGATTCGATCTTTGATTTGCCCGCAATTATTGCAAGTTCGTCAGGCTTTCTTGGTTGACTGATTCTTAAAACCTAAGGCATAGCAAGAGCAACAAACCATTTTTAAGTTCAATATTATTTCTAAAAATTATTTTATATGAACACACATAAGACATACAATTACATGTTTAGTGACATAGATCAAAATAAAGTTGGGATTCTACCGTGAATTGAATTGAAAATTTAAATAGAAAACTAACTTACTTATAAGCACATATAAGGTCTAAGATTCCTCCTCTCATCAATGTAGAAATTCATTTTCAACATGTTCTCTTAAGTGTGGCGAATTTTCAAACCAAACACATGAACAACACAAGTAAGGTAATATGGAATACGTGTGGCCGTTAGGTTTCATACGTAAGGCAACCTACTCTAATACCATTAAAAAGTTGGGGTTCCCAATTAATAATATGGGGGGTAGCCAACTTATGTATATGCCCATGCAATGTCTCTCATTTCATAATGTGAGATTCATTTTCAACAAGATCTAGACAAATAGTAGACAATTATAGTTATATATGTTGAGTAACCCTAGCCTTCTACATACGAATAATCTCACGCATAATGAGGCGACAATGGTCCAAATGCAAGTAACCCTAGCATTCTTCATACAACAAATCTCATGCATAATGAGGCAATAATCGTCCAAATATTCTTCATACAACAAATCTCAGGCATAATGAGGTGAGTAGTAATTCATCCACGTGGCATTTTGTAGCTAGCTACTGCGTGCACACAAAAAGTGTTATAGAGAATCAACCGCATTCATGAACCTGAGCCATAAGTACAACCCGAATAAAGAGGATTTGGATCCTCTCCTAAGTAGGGGGTCTGAATCCTGATCCAACGGCCTGTGTTATTGGGTCAGGAGGATTCGGACCCGCTGCTTAGGAGAGGATCCAAATCCATAAATAAACTTGTAGGTGATGAAAGGTGTCCGAGTTTGAAAAGTCAATAATGCAGGAAATAATCTGGGCTAGCACAATAGTTTTGACAAATTCTAACCGTTGATGTACTGTGGGCCTAACATCCGTAAATTATTAGAAGAGAGAGACTTGGCTAAGGAATTTTTTATTCACATAATTTTATTAAATATGATTTATAATATGAACAATTTTAAATATAAATATAAATTTTGTGAATCGATCATGCAGTGAATGAGGACCCAAGTTAATTCTTTTATAGAATTCACCCACCCGCATTGTCAACTAGCAGTAGAATTAGCCAATCATCAATCCATTACACTGGCAGAGCCAAGTATAAGGCTCCCCTAGGCTATAGCCAAAAGGAGAGTTTTAACTCTTAAGCTTAAAAATATTAATTTTTTGAGCTATTTTGTAATTTTAAATTGTCATATTCCTCTTAACAAATGAAAATTGTATCCTAAAGCTGCTTTTATAAAAAATAAGAGTTAATAAATGTTAAATAAACGCATCACTTTAACCAATATTATAATTTAATAGTAATATACTAAAATTCCATACAACAAATGGTTACTTATTTCATTCTTGAAAGTTTGGAAGACTGAAGCCTAGAAAACATAGTATAAATTTCTTGCTTCAAATTATTACCTTCAAGCCACTCAGTACTACGGTCTAGTGGTATTCTTCTTCACTTGAAAGTAAGTGGTCTTAAGTTCGAATCTCATAGATGGTGAATTTGATACCAAATTAGGCAACCAATTGTGTGGCTTAACCGAACTCTCCCTCTTCTTAGTGTAAAAATATCAATGTATTAAAAAAATTTAAATAAAAAACAATTATTACCTTCAAATTAATATCGATGTACTAAAAAAATAATAAAATTATTAACTTCAAATTAACTATCATATAACTTCATGTAAGCAACAAAAGATAAAAAATTTGATTTCGTAATAATTAGTCAACTTTAATTTGGTTTATTTATTTATTTTTAACAAACGATATTATTTATACTAAAGGAAGAGATGTGTTTACCCCCACAATGGGCTAGCAATAATATGGTTCAAATTCACCTTTGGTGAAAATCAAATCTATGACCTCTCACTTACAAGTGAAGAAGAATACCACTAGACCGTACTACTAAGTGACAACTTTAATATGGTAATTAAACGAGAAAACTAAGATAGTAAAGCCAAGTTTTCTTTTCGACAAAAAAAATAGCCAAAGTGTTTTTTCTTTTCGACAAAAAAAAAGCCAAGTTTTCTTTTTCGTAAGTACCAAGTTTGCAATCTTTAAGTTGAGTACAAGGATACAAGTACCAACAGTGGACCGAGAACATATGCCATCCATGCAGATGTCCTCCGTTTCCGGTTGGAGCCACCAGTCCGACGTTGCCATTGCACTTGCAGAAGTCCATCTTGAAGTGAGAAATTATCTCCTCTTCACCCTTGTCTGCTTAATAGACAAACAATAAAGATAAACCTAATAAGATACAGGACACATTTTTCTACATGGATAATGTTACATACAATATATACACATCAACACTTCTACTGCAGTACATGCGTAAACACATTGATTACATGTTGCAGAAAGCAGTCGCGTTAAGAACTACTAGATTTTCCCCATGACCTAAAGAACCTAATCACGGGGTCATGGAGGTCTTCTTTGGCTTTAACGCTCACAATGAAGTCGATATGACCATAATTCTCGAGATAAAGCAACTCCGGAGTGGACTGCAATTCCTTGAGAGTGTGATGGAAATCTGTCATATCCGCTAAATCATCATTGCCCCCACAAGCCATCAACAGTGGCAATGATTCGGGTATGAAACTAAGATCAAATGCAGGGGGTTTCAACTGACCATACAACCTCAAATTTTTTAACAGGCCATAGTCGTATTGTGAAAAAGTTCCCTTACGGATCACTGCCCAACACAAAATGCAATAATCAGTGTACGAAAATAATATAGAATGAGAGGGGGTGTGGGGCAAAAGGATATTTATGCAAGCACAAGCGGTATAGAGCTTACTCTGGAAGAGATGGTGCAAGTTCTTTGCGGATGTTGGGTGTGGTTCATAATCAAGATACAAGTCCACACGTGAGTTATTAAAGCAACAATTCTTCCCTGAAAATGTTACCAAAATGCATTAGCAACCCTTCTTCCCCAGATATTATCAGATAAGCTTTTCATGTACAAATTTAGTAATAAATACAGAATGAGATGAAAACATTTTCACAGTAATATACAAGAATGTTTGGCACCACAATCATAAGGCTGTCTCGAATGCTTTCCGAAAGGCCAAAAGCGCTTACAGATCAAAGCATTTCTGTCAGTGTTTGGAAGAAATAACTATTAGTGTTTCTGGATTCTAAAAGCACTTTTTGGGCTTTCTGGAGAAGTGCCTACCAGGTGCCTCTTTGAGAACTACTTCCAAGTGCTTTGACAGGAAGCAGTTAGACTTTTAATATAAAAAAATTTGTTGCGCTTCTGCTAACACACAGCAAAAGTATTTCCTATAGAAGCTTTCCCAAACGGGTCCTTAATAATACACTGCCAAAGTGCTTCCTCAAAATTTAATCATCTCTACTTTTGTTTTGTTTTTTTTATAACCTGTACTCCACCTTTAATATTAATTCATACTTTGTGAATTATTATCATTAGGACATTCCTCCAATAGACAAATACAGTCACATAAACAATATAATAAAGAATACAATATGTTTCCTCCAAGGTTCCAAACTTTTGAACGTGGACACTGCACAATGCATATAATAGATGCAAAAGCACATGCATGTGCCCGTACACACACAGATGGAGGGAGGGAAGAACCGAAGAAGTAGTATATATATGAAGTCGAACCTGTTATGGAAGTTAGCAAGTCGTTGCAGTCAACATGGCCATCACATATTGAATCCAAAAGGTTGACTCCCCATTCACTGCATATAATGTACAGAAGATGACAAGATTAATACTAATAACCTCATAACATTTGAGCAAAAAGAATATTAGCGGAAAAAAAAAAGGTGGACAGTGTGCAACAAAACCTTCTAAAGTTAAGTTGATGGATGCCCATAGCAAGAATCATCTGAAAAAAATGAACATATGTATCAATTTTATTACAATAGCCATTCATGCACTATACTTTGAAGCAGATAATGAGTACCTGATCAACATGCATGTTGACCATTCTAAGTGCAAATTTAGATGTGATATGCTTCAAGTATGATATTGGACAGAAAAGAGCAGCAGCTTCAACCAGTTCTGCGATATCCGGCTGGGTGAGAGCAGCTAAAGACATAATTGTTCCCTGACAATATGAATAAATTGAGTTAACACCAAAGGTAGCAGCAAGGCAAGGAAGTTTGAAGTAGATGAAGAGATGTAAGACCTGTGAATGTCCAACAACAAAGACTTTGGAGCTTCTTGTTGAATATATGTAGCGGATCATTTCTGATAGATCAAATAGAGCCAATTCCTGCCAACTCCAATCCCAAAATTCCTACAATAAAGAATAAATCCATGTATTGTCAGATTCCAGATAAGCAAACTATGAATTGCTGAACATGAACATTCCTTTTTCTACTAACTTTCAAGTAGGTTCACATTACCAATCCCCCATATGAAGCTATGTTGAGTGTATTAAGACGAGTTCTCGAAATAAAAAACCTAAATACAGATGTCTTTTATCAAGGCAAACAGGTAGCACAAAATACTGATATCCTAGCAAAGGGAGCCTATCGTTGAGTGTAATTTTCTTTAATCTGTTTTAGCTATTCCTCTAACTCAGTATTGTCATCTATCAAAGCATGAAACTGTGAGGAAGGAACAATGAGGTTGCTTTTCATATGTGATTATGTTTTTCCTTCAGAATATCAGGGGGGCAATCCAGACTTTCAACATAGAACGAGTTTGATCAGCAGCCGATTGGAAACCACCAATAACTGGAGCCACACCTTATCGCTGAATGAAAGACAAAAAAATTGTGAGACGAATAGAAGCTATATAAACCTTATCCTCCTCTGATAAAGATACGTGTCCATGACTCCAACGTGTTCCACGCACACTCCCTACCCATACATCAAAACCTTCATCTGCAAGGACAAAGCCCAGCGATTCTTCTGGAGAATTTAAGAACCATGCATCACCTGCCTGTTTGAAATTCAAAACTAGGTAGTATTAGCATAAGATCAAGAAAGGCGGTAACCAAGTTCAATTGAGTTTGAAGCACATTAGATCCTCATTTAAAATGTATACCATGGAGTTCATTTCTTTACCACATTCGTTCATTTCAAGAAATAAAATTTCAACGGAAACTAAAAACTTGAGATGAGGGAGCACCAAAAAGTGACCATACGGTCAAATTTTGAAATAATCAACTTAGTGGATCAATATGTTCAGATGTCTGCTGAAAAAAAATTGGAAGAAACTATAAAAGTTAGGCGTTTCACCAATTTAGGCATCCAGGGAATCAGTAATACTCACGAATCAGTTATGAGGATTATCTCAGCAATCCTTCACATCTCAAACCAAATGGAAAATGCACTAACAAACATGACTTATACTAATTCAGATAAAGAGTTCAGCAGATGCGGCTCCAAATCACCCGTTTTTTCTACACTTCTAGATCGTGTTTAATGAACATATGTTAGATCTACATGTAAGGAAGTCATGCAATTACCAATCATATAAAAAAATCATGGGTTTATTCCCCTTTTATTGCACAAGTGATTGTATCAACAGTCTCACATAATAGTCACTAAAAGTGTAAATTCAATGTCAAATTTTGCATTTGTTAAACTGTAGTTAGGAAATTTCAGAACTTCACCATGAAGAGCCCATGCTGAAGCAGCACAGGAGGACCCTGCTGTGTTCTCAAATCCCCGCTTCGCGACGACACGCGTTGAAGACCCAGTAAGTACCCATCTTTCGTTTGAATCTGAGAAAAAAAACCAGAAGCAATGAATTTTAACAATCTGGGTACTCAAAGTTACACACTTTAATCACAAATTTAACAATTAAAGATACAAAGTGGGCAATATTTAGTGAAATAGTGGTATAGCACTCACCGTGAGCTCGGAGCAAGAGTAACCAGACGGCTCAATGAGCTGCGCACAGAGAGACTGCGGCGGTGAACGACGGCGACCGATTCTGTAAAATTCGGTCGAGTTTTGGGCGATTTCTGCTGCGATTTCGGAGGTCAAGAGGCCGATAAGGAAAGCTACAACAACCACCGCAACTGCCGACGACCTCTCCATCGCTTTGTAGGTCAGTGATTGATTGAGTGGGGGGGAAGGGAGTGATCGGAACAGGGTTGCATGGCATTCATATGAATCATATCCAGTTTTTCTATGGGGGTTTGAGGTGTGTGATTTACGCGTGCTTTGGTGGAGTGATGCTAACAACCAACTCTCCACCAGTGGTCGGTCCTGGTGGGTTGAAGTTGACCCGGATGCGTTTGATTTCGGCCTAATCGAAACTCGAACTTGCAATTTTGAAGAATGGGCTTAAGATTAAAAGGTAGGTTTTATTATTGTTCTTTTTCTTTCTATTTTTGAGTTTTTCTCGCAAATGGTTCTCAAAATTGGCAAAAACTCATGGTTTTGGTCTCTCATTTTCAAAATCGATAATTGTCGTCACTAAGTTTCAATTCGCACATTTGTGGTTCTTGTATAATTAATTCGTCAATTTATACGATAAAAACACACATGACGCATACGTGACTATTTAATTGAGTGTTTTTTGTCGAATCACGTCATCAACTAATTTTTGATAAAAAAGATAACTTTTCATTAAAGAAGGTAAACGAGGTACAACAATAGGAGTTGGGAAAGAACTTCGGTCAAATCTCCATAACAGAGGGAACCTAACTACTACAATCTTGAAATAATAAATCTGCACTAATATTGGGAGGTTCCTCAAACCAATAGAAAAGTCTACCAACATGAAGAGCGTAGCGGGCAAGACAGTGGACAACGGCATTGGCTTGGCGACGAACATAAGTAAAGTTAGCTTTAGTGACATTCAACAGCAAAGATTGGTGTCCCCCACTATATTTCCAACGAGGGAGAGGTTAGTGGAGACATCACTTAGAGCTATGACAATCTAAAGCAAATTGCTCTCAAAATATATGTGACGATAACCCTTCGTCGTTGTCAAAACCAAGCCTTCCCAGTTCCCTCATTGCAAGAGCCTTCACATTAAGCGTTCGAAGTATGCCTAAAGCCACTCATTTGATGTAATAGCTTTTGGAATACTTATTTTGTTAAACTCTTATTTAGTTTAATGGAAAGACAATGTTTATTGTTAATCACTATTTAATGTATTATGGGTTTAAACCCATAACAGAATCCTAATAATGTAATCAACCTAAAAGAGAAATGATCTAACTGTTAGATCAACGACCATTCTATTATATTCATTCCTAAAACGTTCATAGCCATATGATTGTCAATTGGGCATTGACAATCCGTTAAGGTTAGTATGTGTTATGTGAACTTATTCGGTAGTATGACTAGTCTCAAAGTCATTAGTGTTAGACACTAAGACAAACACATAGTTACTCCAAAGGTTGTTGATTACCCTCAGCAACGATTAATAAAGAGTTCTGACATACATGTTATGTAAGAACTCATTGGTTGCAAATTAATCCAAACCTAAGGCACTAGAGATGCCTTGTGGGTATGTCTTTATCATTGACTGTGACATCCCGTCTCGAAATATTTTGTCGATGGTGTGAAATGTCCATTTTAACCTTGAGCGTTGTGTGGTGTTGTGTGGTTTAAGTTTTGGACGTGGACCAAATATGTTAAGTTCTAATTGTTTGGACCCAATTAGAACTAAGCTTTTCTTTGGTTTTTGGTTGGTAGCCCAAGCTGGACCACACACACACACACAAACCCGTTGACTCTCTCTCTCATCTCTCCTGGTTTTTCTTCACTTTCCTTACAATTGTACGGTCAACTGGTGAACCAACTTCATCATGCACGGATCGAGGCTGTGAAGGTGGTCTTTGTGTTCCCTATGAGCCCAGGAGCTCATCCATGCCATTAGTTCAACGCGAGAACTCTTAGAACTCGAGAACTAGGAAACCCCCGAAGAGGTGCACTATTCACTTGACATGATCGCAAGTGTTTCTTGAAGTTTTGAGCTTTTTGAGGTCCTAAATCGTCTTCACGAAGCTTTTAGAAGAAATTTGGAAGGTTTTGGACGTTGGGAAGCTCGGGTTTAACAAGTTGCAGAGGTGGCCGAATTATCGAGATTTTGCCGGCGAGATTCCGTTGGTTTTAGGTCCTAAAAGTGGTAAGGTTTTGTTCCTCTAGTCCTAAGCTTTAATTTTGTATAAATTTCGTGAATTTTGGTTGAGAAATGAAGAAGATATTGAAGTTTAAAGTTTTTCTAGAATCCGGCGATCGCAACCACACCAGCGTCGGACTCCGGTGAACCAAGGAAGAAGGAGAAGAATATTCTGTCAAAGTTGATGGAATATGCTAACGGCGTCAGGTATCTTTAACGGTATATGCTGATTTTTTACGGAATATTCCCTAACGCTGTTAGGGAATCCGTCAGTGTGCCAAGCACATGCCTGCGCGTGAGTCGCACGTCTAGCCGTGCTTTGGTCGGGGCATGAGGGCGCGTGGGACGTTGGAAAAGTTTTCTAAAAATATGGGGATGTTCCTGAGGTTGAGTAGGTCATGGTGGTTTATTCAAATACCCCAATTGAGAAATGTATCAGAAGTTATTACCTAGTTTTGTTTATGTGCTTTAAAATAACGTTTATATAGTTGTTTCGCATATAGGTGAGACCTATCATGAGGACGAGCGCAATCAAGCGAGACTCGGGGGTTACGACCCTTCCATATATCAGTGAGTGGGCTTTTGGTTTTCAGTATATACTTATATACTTGGTGTTTTTCTCAGAAAATGTGTTTAAATGAAATTATGTTTTGAAATGCCATGCCTAATAATTTAAGCTTAGATTATGAATTAGTATAGTAATTTCATATATCTATGTTCGATGCGGTGGACGCTCAGGTAAGTACCAGGTAAGTTGTAGACTGTTTATATGAATTGATGATTATGTGAGATGTGTTGAGAGCTCATAAACCTGCATCCCCGTGTTAGTGCTCCCGCTCGTGGTTAGGGCACAATCCTTCACGTGATGTTCACCTCCCGCATCATACGCTCACCTTGGATCCAAGTTAGGTGCACAGTCCTGTCGTACATACCACTTTAGGTGGTTCCGACTCGTAGGTGACTCACAATTATTCACACAGTCTTCATGTGATCGTGGCACTAGAGCGTATTTATTTACACCCAATCCTATCGTACAGACCACTATAGGTGGTTCCGACTCGTGTGCAGGCATGCGTATTTAAGCTGTAGATTCAGCTGTACAGGTCACTTTTGGTGGATCCAGCTGATACGTTATTTCACCTGAGTTACTTATTCGGTTATTTTGTGGCATACTTATAAATATCGTTCTCTGAGCATGGTTTTGAGATATGTTTATATATTCTATTTTATGGGGAAATTATATAGGTTTTATGGCGAGGGATTAGAACTTTTGATAAATGAAATGGTTTTGAAAAGCTTTGTTTTTGCCCACTCACACTTTCTGTTTTTGCCCACTCACACTTTCTGTTTTACGCTCCTCCAGGTTTTGAGATATGTTTATATATTCTATTTTATGGGGAAATTATATAGGTTTTATGGCGAGGGATTAGAACTTTTGATAAATGAAATGGTTTTGAAAAGCTTTGTTTTTGCCCACTCACACTTTCTGTTTTACGCTCCTCCAGGTTTAGGTAAGAGTGCTCGTTGGTGGCTCACAAGGAACTCACAGCAGCTCTGACATATTATCACTAATGTAAGATCATCTTTGGGGATTGTATAATTAATATTCGTCCTGCTGGACTGCACTTAGGCTACTTATTCTCTGATTGTGATCTCACACTTAATATTGCACTTACATCTTATCTTATATAGCGCTCTAGTTAGCTTGGTTTTTATTTATTCGCATTTCTTTATATCTATATTGCTTCCGCATTGTGCATATGGCTACGTCACCCTCACGTGACGGCCAACATGCCTCGATGTTAGGTCGAGGTATGTCAGTTTGGTGTCTTTTGTCATAATTATGCCGCCTTGTAGAGAGCCACGTCCTTTAGTTGAGCCTAGTTTCCCTGATATTGCTCAGTTAGGGGAAGCTATAACTAATGTTATTCAATCTTCGCTTCGTCCTCCCCAAATGACTTTTCTGGAGACTGTATATAATTTAAAGTTGAATAATTTCATAGGTAATGAAGGGTATGAAGGAGTAGAGAAATGGCTTAATCATCTTGAGAAGACTTTCCGTTTAATGCATAGGCAGG
The DNA here is from genome assembly GCF_042453785.1 of Malus domestica. Lineage (NCBI taxonomy): Eukaryota > Viridiplantae > Streptophyta > Magnoliopsida > Rosales > Rosaceae > Malus > Malus domestica. The sequence continues at coordinate 17,916,164 of NC_091670.1, forward strand.
GAAATCTTCCAGATGATAGGTGGGTTGAGACGACTACCTGGTTTTTAGGTGAGCAGCCTGCATCTTGGTGGAGACAGGAGTCTTATCAGTTGTCACCAGATGAAGCTGCTGATTGGGAAGTTTTTAAGCAGTTAATTCAGAAGAGATTCATTCCTTCATAATATATAGATCTCAAGAAACAAGAATTCATGCACCTAAGACAGGGGAATATGTCAGCCAATGAGTACTACAAGAGGTTTACTGATTTATCTCGCTATCACCCGGAGGTTACTGCTAATCCGGTTAGATGCTCTGTCTGTTTAGGTTGGGTACTCGAAAAAAGTGGCGTTCTATGGCGACCACATCTTCATGTGCTACTTATCAAGAGTTTTATGAGGTTCTGCTGCGAATTGAAGATTCAGAGAATATGCATAGTGATAGTGAGGAGGAAGAAAATGATGGAAATCAAAAGAAAGATGATAAAAGTAAAGGCCAATCATCTTTGGAACCTCACAAGACTTAGAGCTTTAAGAGAGGTGGAACTAGTTCCAGTTCTTCCAGTGGGGGTATGAGTTCCACTGGTCAGAGAATAGGTGGTAGATTTTCTGGAGGCCCTCGTTTTCAGAGACAGAGAGATTCTGGTGGCATAGATGCACATTTATGTCGTATGTGTAATAATCGGCACTTTGGGGAGTGTAGACGAGGCAGTAGCGGATGTTATACTAGTGGTCAAATGGGGCATAAGGCTATTCATTGTCCCCAGAATTAACAGAGGCCCCAGCAGCCTTCTTTACCACCACTAGTACCGATCCAACAAGTTCAAGGATCTAGTGGTTATGGTCAGACGGGTTGCGGATGTGCTTATCATTACCAGGGAGATGTAGCTCCTTATTCTGCAAGGCAATATCAGTGCTCACAAGACCCGTATCAGCAAAGTGGTTATCCTCAGTATCCTAGAGGTTATACGCCATATCTTTCCTATTCAGCTGGTGGATCTCAATGGTATCCTGGAGGACAGTCCCAGCACGTAGAGGTTGCTTCCAGTAGTGCGGGATCTTCGAGGTAGCCTGATCAGCCAAGTCAGGGGCGAGGTGTGCAGGGGCGAAGTAATCAAGCTAGCAGAGGTCGTGGAAGTCGACAACAAGCCCAGGGACGTATTCACCACATGATACTGCAGGATGCTTAAAATAATCCTGATTTGATCATGGGTATGTTGAATATTCTTGGTCATTTTGCTAGAGTATTAATTGATTGTGGTGCTACGCATTCTGTTATTTCTCATACGTTGCTCAGTTGACACAACCTCATCCTACACCTCTTGGGAATGATTTAGAGTTTGCGATGCCTAGAGGGGAGATATGTTATGTTAGTTGTGTATATCCAGGATATCTCATGTTAGTGGAGGATGTAGTTATGCCAGCTAATCTCATCCTGTTAGATATTGTGAATTTTAATGTGATTTTGGGCACATATTGGTTGCATTACAATCATGCCAATATAGATTGCTACGGGAAAACAGTTACTTTTCATCATCCTGGATTACCTGAGGTTGCTTTTGCGGGCGAGCGTAGTAGGGTGAGGCATGGTGTTATTTTTGCCATAAGAGCTAAAAAGTTGTTAGAGAAAGGTTGTCAGGGATATTTGGCTTATGTAGTGCTAAATGATAATGTTCCTAGCAGTGTAGAGGATGTTCGAATGGGCAGGCATTTTCCTGATGTGTTCCCTGATGATTTACCTGGATTGCCGCCAGACCGATATGTGGAGTTCACTATTGATTTACTTCCAGGTACAGATCCTATATCTTTAACTCCTTATCGAATGGCTCCTGCTGAATTGAGGGAATTGAAGATTCAATTGCAGGAATTAGTTGATAAGGGTTTTATTCAGCCTAGTACTTCACCCTAGGGAGCTCCGGTGTTATTTGTGAGGAAGAAATACGGGACTTTGAGGCTATGTATTTATTATAGGCAATTGAATCGGGTAATTATTAAAAACCGTTATCCATTGTCGCGTATAGACGATTTATTTGATCAGCTTCAAGATGCCTGTGTGTTTTCTAAGATTGATTTGATGTCTGGTTACTATCAATTGAAGATTAAAAGTGAAGATGTTCCTAAGATAGCTTTTAGGACTCGATATGGTCATTATGAATTTCTTGTGATGCCATTCGGGTTAACTAATGCACCTGCAGCTTTTATGGATTTGATGAATCGAGTATTCCAGCAATATCTAGATAGGTTTGTTATTGTTTTCATTGAAGATATTCTGATATACTCTAAGTCTAAATCAAAGCATGTTCGACATCTTACTTTGGTGTTGAAGAAATTAAAGGAACATCAGTTGTACGCTAAATTTAGCAAATACCAAATTTGGTTGGATCAAGTGGCATTTCTGGGACACGTTATATTTGCTCAAGGTATTCAGGTGGAATTTCAGAAAGTGGCAATTGTTGAGAATTAGGAGCAACCACGAACCGTCACTGAGGTACGAAGTTTTCTTGGTTTAGCAGGTTATTATCGACGGTTTGTTAAAGATTTTTCAGTTATTGCATTACCATTAACGAGGTTAACCAGGAAAGATGTTAAGTTTGAGTGGGATGATAATTGTGAGCAGAGTTTTCAATAGTTGAAATATTATCTCACTCATGCACCTGTTTTGGCGTTTCCGGATGATAGCGATAATTTTGAGATCTACTGTGATGCTTCCTTGAATGGTCTGGGATGTGTGTTGATGCAACATGGTAGGGTGATTGCTTATGCGTTGCGACAGTTGAAACCTCATGAGATGAATTATCCTACAAATGATCTTGAGTTAGCAGCTATCGTCTTTGCTTTGAAGATTTGGAGACATTATCTTGATAGCAAAAAATGTAAGATCTTTACGGATCATAAAAGTCTTCAGTATCTTTTTACTCATAGGGATCTTAATATTCGACAACAAAGGTGGATTGAATTGCCCAGTGATTATGATTGCATGATTGAGTATCATCTTGGTCGTGCAAATGTAGTGGTGGATGCACTTAGTAGGAAGCCTCAAGGGAGAATTAATGCTTTGTACTCTTGTTATGTTCCTCTTCTTGTGGATTTGAGGTCCACTAGAGTGAAGTTAGGAGTGGAAGATCGAGAGAAAGCCTTACTTGCTAATTTTCAAGTTAGGCCAATATTAATTGATCGAGTGCTCGAAGTTCAGATGAATGATGAGGAAACCCAGGAATTAATTTAGGCAAGAAATGATGGGAAAAAGAAAGATCTCAGAATTCGGGAGACTGACGACATGCTTATGCAGGAGAACAGAATGTACGTGCCGAATAATGTGGAATTAAAGAAAGAAATTTTGGATGAAGCGCACTGTTCGGCTTATGCAATGCATCCTGGGGGTACTAAAATGTATCATACCATTCGACCATTTTATATTGGCCAGGTATGAAAAGAGAAATTGATGAGTATGTGAATAGGTGTGCTATTTGTTAATAGGTCAAAGTTGAAAGGAAAAAGCCATTTGGGTTGATGCAACCACTTCCTGTTCCACAGTGGAAATGGGAAAACATTACCATGGACTTTGTGTACAAACTTCCTCATACAAGAAATGGTTATGATGGAATTTGGGTAATAGTTGATCGGCTTACTAAGTCAGCGCATTTTATTCTAGTAAGGGAGAAATTTTCTTTAAGCCGATTAGTTGAATTGTTCATGTCGAAGATTGTGAAGTACCATGGGATTCCAGTTAGTATTATCTCGGACCGGGATCCTAGATTCACTTCTAAGTTCTGGGTAGCATTTCAGGAGACTCTTGGTTCGAAACTACTTTATAGTATGACATATCATCCCTAGACAAACGGACAATCTAAGAGGACTATTCAAACACTGGAGGATATGCTAAGATCTTATGTCTTACAGTTTGGTGATGCCTGGCATCAGCAGTTAGATTTGATGAAGTTTGCATATAATAATAGCTACCATTCGAGCATTGGTATGTCGCCATTTGAGGCACTTTATGGAAAATCTTGTCGTACACCTTTATGTTGGTCAAAGGTTGGTGAAAGAGTTTTGGTGGGCCCTGAGATTGTGGATGAGACTACTCAGAATGTTCAGGTAATTAACTCGAACCTAAAAATGGCCCAGGATCGACAGAAAAGTTTAACAGATAAGCATGCCATTGATCGGGTGTATAAAATTGGTGATTGGGTGTTTTTGAAGCTGTCACCATGAAGAGGTGTTGTACGGTTCGGGAAAAAAGGTAAGTTAAGTCCTAGGTACATCAGACTGTATCAAATCACCGAGAAAGTCGATGAAGTTGCTTGCAAGCTTGAGTTGCCTCCAGAGTTGTCTAAAGTGCACAATATTTTTCATGTTTCCATGCTTCGTCATTATGTTTCTGATTCATCGCATGTGATACCTCCTCAACCATTGAAAATTAATTCAGATTTGACTTATGATGAGGAACCAGTGACGATTTTGGATTGGAAAGATATGGCTTTGAGGAATAAGACCGTGCGATTGGTGAAAGTTTTGTGGAGGAATCACTCGGTGGAGGAGGCTACCTAGGAGACAGATGAGCGTATGAAATAGATGTATCCGCGCTTATTTTATGGTTATTAGTGGCTTGTACATTATTGTATGGAATTTCAAGGATGAAATTTTCTTAAGGGGGTAGGTTGTGACAGCCCGTCCTAAAATATTTTGTCGATGGTGTGAAATGTCCATTTTACCCTTTAGCGTTGTGTGGTGTTGTGTGGTTTAAGTTTTGGACGTGGACAAATATGTTAAGTTCTAATTGTTTGGACCCAATTAGAACTAAGCTTTTCTTTGGTTTTTGGTTGGTAGCACAAGCTGGACCACACACACACACACACACACAAAAAAACCTGTTGACTCTCTCTCTCATCTCTCTCGGTTTTTCTTCACTTTTCGTACAATTGTACGGTCAATTGGTGAACCAACTTCATCTGCACGGATCGAGGCTGTGAAGGTGGTCTTTGTGTTCCCTGTGAGCCCAGGAGCTCATCCATGCCATTGGTTCGATGCGAGAACTCTTAGAACTCGAGAACCAAGAAACCCTCGAAGAGGTGCACTGTTCACTTGACATGATCGCGAGTGTTTCTTGAAGTTTTGAGCTTTTTGGAGGTCCTAAATTGTCTTCACGAAGCTTTTAGAAGAAATATGGAAGGTTTTGGACGTCGGGAAACTCGGGTTTAACGAGTTTCAGAGGTGGCCGAATTATCAAGATTTTGCCGGCGAGATTCCGTTGGTTTTAGGTCCTAAAAGTGGTAAGGTTTTGTTCCTCCAGTCCTAAGCTTCAATTTGGTATAAATTTCGTGAATTTTGGTTGAGAAATGAAGGAGATATTGAAGTTTAAAGTTTTTCCAAAATTCAGCGATCGCAGCGGCACCTGTGCCGGACTCTGGCAAACCAAGGAAGAAGGAGGATAATATTTTGTCAAAGTTGACGAAATATGCTAACGACGTCAGATATCTTTAACGGTATATGCTGATTTTTAATGGAATATTCCCTAACGCTGTTAGGGAATTCGTCAGTGTGCCAGGCACGTGCCTGCGCGTGAGCTGCGCGTCTTGCCGTGCTTGCGCGTGGGACGTTGGAAATTTTTTCTAAAAATATGGGGATGTTCCTGAGGTTGAGTAGGTCATGGTGGTATATTCAAATACCCCAATTGAGCAATGTATGAGAAGTTATTATCTAGTTTTGTTTATGTGCTTTAAAATAACGTTTATATAGTTTATTCGCATATAGGTGAGACCTATCCGGAGGACGAGCGTAATCAAGCAAGACTCGGGGGTTACGATCCTTCCACATATTAGTGAGTGGGCTTTTGGTTTTCAGTATATACTTATATACTTGGTGATTTTCCCAGAAAATATGCTTAAATGAAATTATGTTTTGAAATGCCATGCCTAATAATTAATGCTTAGATTATGAAATAGTATAGTAATTTCATATATCTATGTTCGATGTGGACGCTCAGGTAAGTACCAGGTGAGTTGTAGACTGTTTATATGAATTGATGATTATGTGAGATGTGTTAAGAGCTCATAAACTTGCACCCCCGTGTTAGTGCTCCCGCCAGTAGTTAGGGCACAATCCTTCACGTGATCTTCACCTTCCAAACCATATGCTTACCTTGGATCCAAGTTAGGTGCACAGTCCTGTCGTACAGACCACTTTAGGCGGTTTCGACTCGTAGGTGACCTGCGATTATACTCACAGTCTTCATATGATCGTAGCACTATAGCGTATTTATTTACACTCAGTCCTGTTGTACAGACCACTATAGGTGGTTCCGACTCATGTGCATACATGCTTATTTGAGCTATAGATTCCGCCCTACAGGCCACTTTAGGTGGATTCGGCTGATACATTATTTCACTTGAGTTACTTATTCAGTTATTTTGAGATATTTGGCATGGCATACTTATGAATATCATTCGCTGAGCATGGTTTTGAAATATGTTTATATATTCTATTTTCTGGGGAAATTATATAGGTTTTACGGCGAGGGGTTATAACTTTTGATAAATGAAATGGTTTTGAAAAACTTTATTTTTGCCCACTCACACTTTCTGTTTTGCGCCCCTTCAGGTTTTAGGCAAGAGTGCTCGTTGGTGGCTCACGAGGAACTCCTGGCAGTTCTGATAGATTATCACCAATGTATGATCATCTTTGGGGATTGTATAATTAATATTCGTCCTGTTGGACTGCACTTAGACTACTTATTCTCTAATTGTGATCTCACACTTAATATCGCACTTACATCTTATCTTATCTAGCGCTCTAGTTAGCTTGGTTTTTATTCATTCGCATTTCTCTATATCTATATTGCTTCCGCATTGTGCACATGACTACATCACCCTTACGTGACGGCCAGCAGGACTCGATGTTAGGTCGAGGTGTGTCATTGACAATGTATCAAAATACAGCCAAGAGAGAGCTAACTCTACCCACTACTTGTTGAACTTGCCCCACTTTTTTCCTCCTCTTGTTGAAATTGACAGCAAAATCATGAGCCAATTGCTTTGTAAGGATTCTTTGGAGAGATTCACATATGCTTAAAAAAAGGCTCTGAATCTTTATTGTTTTTACTAATGTAGTCAAGTGGTACCATCGTAGTATGAATAGGGAGGTGTTCACAATATTAAAGTATATATGTTTGTATTATCAAATTACGAGAAATGACCTTTTGCAAGTGAGAATAAGGGATTGAGACATTGTTCAAACAATTATCTCCCTCCCTTTTCGTAAAGGAAAATGAGATATTGGAACTTACATATTTCAATAATGGGAAAGACACCCAACTAGATTTGTGAATTGATCAAATTTGACCAGGATCGAATTGAAAATCCAATTGGCATTCAGTGTAATTAATAGTATTTGAATCGTGACTTCCAATTAGATTATCTGAATAGATCAGAATTTCATAATTCAATTATAAATGGATCCAAATATGGATCGAGGCTAATCCAATTTGATAATAATCCAATCCGACTAAATATAACATATTATTAATTATATATATATATATTTTATACTTTTGTGTAATGGTAGTTTAGGTTTTTATGCAATAAATAATACACTTATATCCTATTTTTTATTATTTAATGCGAAATTTTTAATTAAAAGGAACATATAGTAAAAGAACGAAGTTACTAATGATATTTTAATCTTTTTTAGGTTTTAAATTAAATTCGATAAGGTTCTGATTTGATCCGAATTTGGTGCTAATCAAATATGGATCAACAAGTCAGATCCGATAACCCAAATAAGTATCAAATTCGTTAATTTAATTATGGATGAAGGTTTATCCAATCTGAATCCGACCGTTTCCATGTTTACATCCAACGGGTCAAACTTTACACATTTTGACACACCCCGACCGAGTCAAGGCATGATGGCCGTCACGTGAGTGTGACGTAGCCATGTGCACAGTGCAGAAGCGATAAAGATAGCAACTATACGAATAATTAAAAACCAGATTACTAGAGTGCACTACTAAACGAAAGTGATAGAAGTTAGTTACAACAGTGAACACTCCTAATCAGAGCATAAAGTCTAGGTGCAGTCCAGTAGGACGAGTACTAGTTACACAGTACCAGGAATGTCCTACTATTATTCAAATAGGTCAGAACTGCCGACGATCCCGAGCCACTGACAACAGGCTTGCTTAAAACCTGGAAGGGCGCAAAACAGAAAACGTGAGTGGGCAAAAACAAATGTTTTACAAATTCATTTCATTTATCAATATACTAACCTCTCGCTGTAAAACATGTATAATTTTCCTAGAATCAAGATATAAGCATATATATATATAAAATCATATCAATTCAGTTCATGCTTCACATAATCATATTCATAGGTATATATGCCATGCCAAGATATAAGCATATATATATATATATATGAAATCATATCAATTCAGTTCATGCTTCACATAATCACATTCATAGGTATACATGCCATGCCAAGATATAATAAGTAAACAATTAATGTGAGAATAATTTCATAGAAATGTGATATGTTAGCCGGAACTCCTGTGGTAGTCTGTACGGCTGAATTCATAGCTCAAACTCAATCTAGCCGGAGTCACTACTATGACCTATATGACAATATACTGCACATAAGTCAGAACCACTGAAAAGGGTTTGTACGACAAGATTGGGTGAAATATAATTATGCTCAATTCTATTCTCTCATAATAGCCGGGCGATAAATCGCTAGTCACCTACGAGTCGGAACCATAATAAGGTCTGTACGACAAGATTGTGCACTTAAGTTGGATCCAATATGAGCATATAGTACGGGAGGTGACGTAAATAAACATGCATGTACTTCATATCTCTAACTAATTCACAATCACCCTAGGTGCAGCTTTATGAGCTCAACATTACTTAATCACATATCACATATCACATCATCGATGATTCACACAACCAAACATAACTTACCTGAACTCACCTGTGCCTCCATAGCACCACATATATATATATATATATATATATATATATATATATATATATATATATATATATATATACAACCATGCAATGCATATTCAAAATATAGAAGCATTTGGCATATTATTTCAAAGCACACTTTCCTTAGAAATGCATTTCTGGGAAATATATCAAGTATATAAATATATACTGAAAACAAAAGCCCACTCACTGATATGTCGAAGGGTCGTAGCCCCCGAGTCGCCCATGGATATGCTCGTCCTCGGGATAATTCTCACCTATATGCGAATTAACTATAAAAATGTTATTTTAAAGCACATAAACAAAACTAGCTAATAACTTCTCATACATTGCTCAAAATGGGTATATGAATGTACCACAGTGATCTACACAACCTCAAGATCATCCCCATATTTTTAGAATTATTTTTGGACCTCCCACGTGCCGCCACGCGCCGGTAAGGGCACGGTAAAACGCGCCCCCACGAGCGGCCCAAACCTGACGGATTCCCTAGCCACCGTTAGGGAATATTTCATTAAACCTAACAGATTCCGTTACATTTGACTGACGGCGTCAGCATATTCCGTCCAAACTGACGGAATATGCCGTCATTTTCTACGGCAAGTTGCCGGTCGCCGGAAAACTGGGTAAAACTTTAAAACTCTTGTTCTCACTCATTTCTTCACCAAAACTTATAAAATTTAAACCAAAATGAAGCTAAGGACAAGTAGAAACACAATATAACAATTTGGGTCGTTGAAATTCACAAGAACACGTCGGAAATTACCATAACTTTCCGGCCAAATTTAAACATGTCGATCTCCACTTTCCGACGACCAAAATCCTCAAACGAACTATCCCTAGCCTCCTAGGGACCTCACAAAGCTTCCTATAAGCTTCAAATTCCATAAAAACAAGCCATAAGTTTTTGCATGAATAGTACCTAATTCGGGGTTAGGGTTTTCACGTGAAAACGAAGCTATCCTTACTTGAAAATGGTATGGATGTGTGCGTCTGAGCTTCACAAACACAATGGTGCCATTTTCCACTTCGATCCGTCGCGTTTGCAAATGTTTTGGTGTTGTCCGTACACAATGCCGAGAGAGAGAGTGAGTGAAATTGAGAGAGAGAAGAGAGAGAGAGCACGGGGGAGTGAGAGAGAGAAAGGTATGGATGTGTGTGGTCCAAACATGCACACCAATCACAATTCTTTAATCTTTTAATTCTAATTGGGTCCAATTAGTTAGGAATAGAACCAAATGACCCAATTTCTTAATCCAAAATACCAACACACATCCAACGCTCAAGGGTAAATCCGTCTTTTGACAACCACGATAATTAATCCTCGGGACGGGCTGTGACACATTTTATACGTGTTTGATCTATTCCCATTAGGCTTTTTAGCCAAAATAGTTCATGAGATTTGTATAACTCATCACTTTGATCCCAAATATTTGAAATCAATAAAATTGGCCCCTGAGTTTGTCCATAAATTAAGGGTAAAATGACAAAAATATTCTCAATTTTTGTCAAATCATTTTGGCCTGTTGTTTATTAAATTAAGGGTAATTTTGTTATTTTGATTCTTATTTAACATAATTTTTCACCCAAGGACTAAAATGATTGATGGTAAATAATCTCAGGGGATCACTTATATTGATTTCAAATCTTAGGGACCAAAATGAAGAGTTATGCGAATATCAAAAACTATATTGGCTAAAAAGCCTTCCCATTATATTATAACTGAGGTTATAGCAAAGGTTTTGTTAGGGCAAGCCCTTTATGCAAAGGGATCCTATTTTAAAAAAAAATGGGGATTAGATGTGGGGTCCACTCCACATCGAACTTTAAAGATCCGAATCGTCTATTTTATAAGTCTCGATTTATAAATCATCCTTGCAAAAATTCAATTCAATCCGAAACCATTTGCCTATTTATCTATCAAGATAAAATTTTATTGTTTTTTATATAACAAACTATTCGTTAATTTCTTTGAACTCAATTAGATGTCTTAAACATTTCCGATTTGGCTAATATTTTGTACGGATGATCTATGAGGTGCAACTTGAAAAATAGATAATTCGGATTGTTAAAGTTCGATTTAATGTAGACCCTACATCTAATCTCTATTTTTATAAAAAAAAATGAAGATTCCTTTCCTTAAAGATTTCCTTGTTAGGAAGTCTGTTTCAGTTTGGAGAATCCGGTTCCACTCACGCCACATCCCAATTCAACCAATCCCACAAACGGACCAGATTCATTGCACCAATCCATACACAATCTCCATCTTTCCTTTTCTATTTCCGGCGCATTAAAGTCCACAAATTCTCTCAAACCATCCAAATTCCAAATGACCAATTTTGCTCACTATAATAAACTATAATGTATGTTTACAATTTCATTTATCATTGTTATATAGTTTGAATTTCAAAATTCGTATAATTAATAAGCATAAATTTCTAAATTTAAATTCAGTGATAAATAGAGTTGTAATGAACGAGAAATGTTTAGTTATGATAGAAGTACAAGTGGTATACCACGTGTTTTAATAAGAATGATGAGAAATTTTATTTTTATGTTGTTAACTTTTTAATATATATATATACTTTTTAACACACATATATATATATATATATCTCACCATTTATTTAACGTGCTGTACTATCCGTGTGCCAATTATATCGAAAAATCTCTCTGTGAACTTGCAAAAATGCACTCCAATTCCAACGTTATTCTTCAGACCGCTTTTCAAACCTCTTCACTCTCACTTTCTTATTAAACCCTACAAAAAAAAACTCTCCGCTCAGCTCCATCGCCGCTGCCGCTGCATCATGGCCTTCTCCGAGTTCCGGCCGCTGGACGAGAAGGTCCTCATAGAGTACATAAAGGCCACGCCTTCTCTCGCTTCTAAGCTCGGCAACAAGTTCGACAACTTAACCATCAAAGAAGTTGGCGATGGCAATCTCAACTTCGTCTTCATCGTCGTTGGTTCTTCTGGTTCTTTCGTCATCAAGCAGGTAAAGAAGTTTTGACCATTTGGGTAGTAATTGGTTCTTGGTGTTTGATCAAATTGTACTAATGGGTTTGTGGGATTTGATCAAATTTTGTTGGGTCCTACTCCAAAGTGTTTAATTTGTGTTCTAAGATTTTGACTTTGATAGGGGTAAAATAAAATCAGTGAGCTTTTGATGTCCTTGAAATATGTTAATGGGTTTGTGGTGTTAGATCAAATTTTGTTGGGTTCAACTCCAAAATGTTTTTCTTGGGTTCAGCTCCAATGGGGTCTATGTTTTGTATTTTTTGTTTTTGTTTTAACTTTGATTGGGTGAAAATGTAAAATTAGTGAGCTTTGGATGTCATCTGATGAAATACGTTGATTGGTTTTGCAGGCTCTTCCATATATCCGTTGTATTGGTGAGTCATGGCCAATGACAAAGGAAAGAGCATATTTTGAGGCATTGGCACTTAAAGAGCATGGAAGTTTGAGTCCTGATCATGTTCCCGAAGTGTATCATTTCGATCGGACCATGTCTTTGATCGGCATGCACTATTTGGAGCCTCCGCATATCATACTGAGAAAAGGGTTGATTGCTGGAGTTGAGTACCCCTTGCTGGCCGACCACATGTCCGACTATATTGCAAAGACTCTGTTCTTCACATCCCTCCTGTATCACAATACCACAGACCACAAAAAAGCTGGTATGTAATGTTTTCTTTTAGTTGATTTTGGTTTGCTTTCACATAGTTGTCATGTGCGTTTTTGTCATACACCTATGTCGCATGTGAAAGGATGTTTTTGTCCTGGATCTTGATTGGTTGAACATTTTGGTCCAATTCCAAAGTGGTATTGTTTTGAATCCCGCCAATAGTTTGATTTGGTTGCGAGAGAAGAGAATAATCATGCACCATGTTCTCCGGTTGTGGTTCATAATTGGTTCGCTTATACGTTAGCCAAAATGATTAGGAAAGTCATTGAGTTTATAGAATCATTGTCTTAGATTGATAATCTCTTGTTGAATTCTGTTCAGTTTAACACATGCCGTGAGTAAAGGAACTTGACTTGAACCTTAGTATTCTAAAATTGATTTCAAAGTGTACGGATTCAATTCCATTTCAGTTTTGCCTCATGAACAATCTGCTTTTGTATATCTATCATAACTCATCTTCATGCCCACTTTCTGCAGTTGCCGAATTTTGTGGCAATGTGGAGTTGTGCAGGCTCACTGAGCAGGTTGTTTTTTCTGATCCTTACAAAGTATCTCAATATAACCGATGGACTTCTCCTTATCTTGATTCGGATGCTGAGGCTGTGCAGGGGGATAATGCTTTGAAGCTTGAAGTTGCTGAGTTGAAATCCTTGTAATGAAACTATTGAATCTTTGTAGCAGTATTGCTCTCTATGTCATGTTTTCATTTTAATTGTCATTTGAAAGATCAAATTGCCTCTTCTGTAGGTTCTGTGAGAGAGCACAAGCCCTAGTACATGGAGATCTTCACACTGGTTCTGTAATGGTGACTCATGAGTCAACTCAAGTTATAGATCCAGAGTTTGCATTTTATGGACCAATGGGTTTTGATATTGGAGCTTTTCTGGGCAACTTGATTTTGGCTTTCTATGCACAAGATGGGCATGCTAATGACCAGAATGATCGAAAAGTATGTCCTGGTCCATTTCATCTTAAATCATTATCTTTAACTCGTTGCTTTCTACTATTCTTTTCTTCTTGATGAATTGTTTTCAAGTTTTTCAGTTCTTGTGATGTTATTTTGTTTTTCAGTGTTATTTGTCTTTTGCATATAATTTGTTATGTTGTATTTCAGTGTGATGATTCTAAATTGTTGTCAAGTCATTTAGTTCTGTAAATGTATATTGTTATTGTTCCCCTGTGTCTGTTTACTTTTATGCACAAACGGAAGCGAATTCTAACAAAGAATGTCGTAGGTGAAAGCTAAAACAAACAATCTCAAACTAACACAAGAGATTTATGTGGTTCGGCGTAAAGCCTATGTCCACAAGCGAAGCACGGCAAGGAATTTAACTAAACAAACGGAGATTACTAAAGAGTGTTTAAACTCTCACAACCCAAATCCCACAAATTACAAACCCTAAACCAAACGAGTAGAGAACCCAAACAAACGGATAAGATTCTCCCAAATTGCTCTCTAACTCACAAACTCACAAATTGACTCTCACCAAATTGCCACACGAATGAGCCACACGAAATACACTAACCCTAAGGTCCTATTTATAGTGCATAGGACTTAGGTTACAATAAGAATCCTAATAGGAAGTCAATCCAAATCCTAATCAAATAGGTAATTAACAAAATCTCTCTACCAAGGAAACCAACTAAGAAGTCAAAATCCAAACCCAAATAGGACACCAAAACCAAATAGGTAACACAAACCTAATTTTTTGCATCATCCTAATTTTGAGCCGTAAAACCCAACAGTGTCACCCATCAAGACCTTCCTAATCATCTTAGCTATCACATTAAATTGATCTTCAAGAGTTCTCAAATAATTTCATCACCTTCATGTTTGTGATTTGTTTTTTCGTTTTTGAAATATAACCTGGTGGAGACCGGAAATGTTGTATTCGATAACCATCCATTGGATAGTTGTGGACTGGAAATGTTTGCAACATCTGCTAGATGTTTCAGCGTAAGAAGCCATCTCAGTTTCTGTAGTGAAATCGGTTGTCACCTTGTGAGTGTTCAAGTTGAAGAACACATTAAAAATTAGAGAACGCTACCTCTTCAGTCAGTACTAGTAAAGTTAAAAGCGTGATTCTTCTTTAGAGTTTTTTTAGAAACTTCTTAGGAAAAGGTAAAAATCAGAGAAGAATGTGATCCCAATTCAGTTTTCAAAATCTAAGCTGGATTATAATTTATTTGTAAGATCGAGATTTGAATAGAACGAATAGATGTAGAGTTTGTCCTTCACATTCGACGGTGGATTTGAGATTTGCTTTAGTTTCAATAGTAGAAAGAGCATTGCTGTTTCTGGAATATAACGTGTGGTGTTTTTTTAAAATACATTTTGAGTATTTGGAATTCCGGATGCTGTTTTGGTTGCCAGATAGTTTAGATATAGTTATTGTTACTATTGGTATTTAAAAATGGTTTCCCACCAATGCCTGTGCCTGGCTTATGATGATCCAACAGCAGGGGTGTTTGTGCAACTAAAAGAAAACTTCATGTAGTTTCATTATAATTTCCGACTGTATAAGGTCTGTTCTATAACATGTTAAACCCGAGAGTTATTGAGTAATAGTTCCAAGGGCGGAGCTAGGAAAGTTTATATGGGTGGGCTATCTTTCCTTTTGTGTTCGAGGTAGGCTAATTTTATCATAGAAGGCTGTGCTAATTTCAAAATTAGACAACTTTGGCTTATAAAACTACATGCTGTTTTCTAAAATTCCAAAATTTAGGCTATAGCCCAGCCTAGCCATACTCTACCTCCGCCTAGTTCATAGTTCGACTTGCTATTATTAGTGTTTAGTTGTGGTGCGGTGTGATGGTCTTGTATGAAATTTGTTTTATGATGCAGGCATACAAGGCTTGGATTTTGAGGACAATTGAAAACACTTGGAACCTTTTCGACAGAAAATTCCTTGCACTATGGGATGCGAACAAAGATTCTGGCGACGCATATCTACCTGCAATTTATAACAACCCTGAGCTTGTACAGCTTGTACAAAAGAAATTTATTACAGATCTGCTTCATGACACTCTTGGATTTGGTGCTGCAAAAATGATTAGGTGAGAAGGCAGACCGCATATTTCTTTAGTTCTCGCATTTGATGTTTTTGCACAAAAGAAATTTATTGGAAACTAATAATGAGATCTATTCAGAATCAGGATCATGCATCGTTCATTTACGTTCATTCTTAACTGGAATCTTCTTCTGCGAATCGTTGGAATGGCCCATATGCAGAGACTGCTTTCTTGTTTGTAGTTTTGTGCCATTCTTACATGGTCTCTTAACTTCTTACCCGTTGCGTCTATGAGATTTTAGTTTTAGTAACTCGGTAGTCATTTTAAAACCAAGAGGAAGAGCTTCTAGACCAGAAAACCCCGTGCTTAAAATAAATATTCCACGGTGAAGGATGGCCTACTAGAACAAACACCACAAAAACACACACACAGAGTGCATCAAGAAACTGTTGAATTAATTTCGATAATAATGCTTTTATTTTTGTTTTTGACAGGCGAATTGTTGGAGTTGCACATGTTGAAGATTTTGAGTCAATAGCGGATGCCAGCAAGCGGGCGGGTTGTGAGCGTCGAGCTCTTGAGTTAGCAAAGCTACTTCTCAAGGAGAGGAAAAAATTTCAGGACATTAATGAAGTTATTTCAGCAATTCTTCAACACCAGTAACGTTACGACTTCTGAGACGGTTCTACTACAAATTGGCAGTATGTTTGATAATTTGAAACAGTGATTTCTGGGAAGAAATATACAAATTTGGTGTGGCTGCTTGTAATTCGATTTCGTAGGGCCATGAACATACCGAATAAAAAATGGCTTTTTTTGGCTTCTTTTATGTCATATATATCACTTCTATGCTTTGATTATGTCGCCTGTGAATTCTTAATGTCCTACTTGATCATCCCTCATCTGTTTTCCAAGCCTGTGAATACTTACACGAAGCCGATTACAACCGTGACATCACAATTTAACAAGGCCATAACACGTGAAGATAAACTTACCCATCACACGGTACAGTGGAATCGGAATGCTACAGTGATAATAAACTCGTTTTATGAAAGAAGTTTCGGAAAGTTTTTGGCCAAGTTCCGGAGTCTGTATTGCTGTCCTTGCGATAATCCATTACAGTTCTACAGTTTATTTTGCCTATATTTTCATAATTCTGACCCTTAATTCTCCTTTACTTAAATCAAACGACTTGAAAAAGTTATATCTAAAAAGTGAAAAGAAGTATGTAGAAATCGTTTATCATTTTTTTTTTCATTCTTTTCTTGTGAAAGAAAAGGAGGTACTAAAAATTCCACGTCATCTTAGTAATATCGTTCCATTACTCGAACTTTAATGGAAAAAGCCTATTCTCCAATGACTTTTTGGCCAAAATAGTTCCTGAGATTTGTCTAACTCTTCACTATAATCTATGAGATTTGAAATCAATAGAAGTTTAATGGAAAAAACCTATTCTCCAATGACTTTTTGGCCAAAATGGTTCCTGAGATTTGTCTAACTCTTCACTATAGTCCTTGAGATTGCCCATCATCTATCATTTTGGTCATTTGGTGAAAAATTATGTTAAATAAGGATCAAAATGACAAAATTTCCCTCAATATAATAAACAATAGGCTAAAATTATTTAACAAAAATTTAGGGTTTTTTTTTGTCATTTTATCCTTATTTTATGGAGATTTTTCACGGAATGACCAAAATGATTGATTGTGGACAAACTCAAGAACTAATTCTATCGATTTCAAATCTTAGGGACCAAACTGAGGAGTTATGCAAATCTCAGGGAGTATTTTGGTTAAAAAGCCTTCTCCAATGTTAAGTGTATATTGCAACTTGATTGGAATTTAACCATCAGTTTGTGGAAAGTTGGAAACCTATCCAATTGCAGTAGATTGATACTGTGCCCTCTTGCTTAAGTAACCATTTTGTTGCTCTTACTTTATATATATAGATAGATAGATTAGCATCACAAATTCCTCAAGCCTTGTGGTTAACTGGAGGATCAATTAAAGCTACTAGAAACCCCTAAATTAGCTAAAACCCAGATAAGTGTCAATATCCTACATATACAACACAAAACAACAATTGGTAAGTACCTGGGTATTCATAACATTGTGTTCTGGAAAGATCCAATTAATGAACAAGAATTATTAAGTAGAGTGAAACAAAAGTTAGCGGGGTGGAAGACGAATACTCTTTCTAAGCAGGTAGATTAACTCTTATTAAGTCTAATCTAACTGGTATGCCTAACCATATCATGTCTTACTTTAAGTGTCCTCGTGTAACAAAGAATTTAAACAAGGAATGTAGGGATTTCTTCTGGGGAAGAGATAGGAAATTTTATCCTTTAGCTTGAGATAAAGTTTGCATGGCTACTGACCAAGGGGGATTAGGAATTAGAAGAGTGGATCATTTTAATAATGTTTGTCTGGCTAAGCTAGGTTGGAAAGTTCTGAAAAATGAGAACAATTGGTGGACGTAAGTGGTTAGAAGGAAATACTTAAGGAATAATGATTTTTTAAGTTGTAAGGTTAGACAAAACTATTCTATAGCCTAGAAAGGAATTTTAAATAGTAGACATGTTATCCACATGGGAATGAGATGGGTTGTGGTTAATGGTAGGGACATCCTTTTTTGGATCCATCGTTGGGTTTTTCCTTATCCGCCTGCCCACCTCATTCTAGTTAATCAGTGTCAGAATATTAATTGGGAAGCTAAAGTTTGTGACTTTATTGATAATGGGAACTGGGACAAAGTTCGACTTTCTCAAGTATTAGATTCAGATGTTGTGAAAAAAATCTGTTTGGTAACTATTCCCTTGCAGAATAAGGAAGATTACTTCATTTGGGATCATTCATCAACTGGTGAGTTCTCAATTAAATTAGCTACTTGGATTCATAGTAATCAAAGCCATGAAGTGAAGAGACAAAATGTGACATCCCACATTGCTCAGGGGAATGATCCTTAAATGTATATTCTCATCCCTACCTATCACAAGGCCTTTTGGGAGCTCACTGTCTTCGGATTCCGTAGGAACTCCGAAGTTAAGTGAGAAGGAGGCCAGAGCACCCCCAGGATGGGTGACCCACTGGGAAGTTGCTCGTGAGTTCCCAAAAACAAAACCATGAGGGAATGGTAAGCCCAAAGCGGACAATATCGTGCTACGGTGGTAGAGCGGGCCCGGGATGTGGTGGACTCGGGCCAGGATGTGACATAAAAGCTCCTTAAGAGGATGTGGAGGTTAATCATTCCCCCTAAGGTAAATTTTTTTGCATGGTTGCTTATTCAAGGAAAATTGCATACTAAGGTAAGATTGAGTAAATTCATTCAAAATGCTAACAAAGATTGCCCGTTATGTGGCAAGGAGGAAGAAACACAAAATCATCATTTTCGGAATTGTAATTTTGCAAAAGAAGTCTGGAAACAATCTGCCTTAAATACACGATGGAGTAATGTTGGTCATACAAATGATTTTTTAGATTGGTTAGAATTAATTAACAATGATAAATGCAGTGGTCTGAGTGAACTTAATAAGGCTCTTCTGAAATGTTGGCAAATTTGGAATGATAGGAATAATAAAATTTTCAGAAGTATAAGTCCTCATCCTGCTATAAGTATTGCCATTGCTGCTAGAGTGGGTTTATATTATTTTGAGGCCAATTGTAAAAGGACAACAAAAGCAACCTATGTAATCAAACAAACATTCATTGGAAGTCTCCACCCCAAGGTTTTGTGAAGTTAAATTTTGATGGCTCGGTTTGTTTAAATAAAGCGGCTACTGAATTTGTTTTAAGGAACGAGGCTGGACAACTTGTTGGAGCTGGTACTTTCAATCTCGATAGGGCCACCATCTCGCTCACGGAAGCCACTGCTTTAAAGGAGGGCATTTCTTTTGCCAGGTACAAAGGTGTGAGAAAGCTTGTGGTGGAGAGGGATTCCAAGCTCATCTTATATCGATCATTGAGGACATCAAGTGGCTAGTGTTGGGATTTCTATGCATTAGATGGCATCATATTTTAGGGAGGCAAATTTTGTCGCGGACAAATTAGCTCACATGGGCCTATCAGTGACGAATCCATATTTTTGGGATTATTGCCTTCCTGCTTCGACCTTGGATGCTTTTAGATTTAATTGTTTGGGAATTGGTTGTACTAGAGGCTTTTTCTGTTTAATTAAATCTTTTTTCCTATAAAAAAAAGGCTTCAAATAAGTGTCATATCATAGAATATTATGTTTTCTTTATTAAAATTTTGGCTCGATGTGTTGTCCGACTATAAACTATTGATTATATCAAAATTTTTATTTAGTTTAATAGTAATGTAGAATACAAATTGACAGTCTGATAATATATACAAATAATACTATCGTACAAATGAATTGGAACCATTTATTTATGATCAATAGATTAATACAACATTTTATTTACTTAAATCAGTCCTTGCGCTGCATGACAGCTTTAAATTATGGGAAGAGATTCTTTCCGCATCTATATCTCCAGAGTTCAGGGACTAAATGATCATGACCTTTAAAATTTGATCGTACGGCCAAAAGCAGAGAAGTTAGTGAAAACTTTTGAAAGTTACAATAGTTTTGGCAGTAGGATAAAATTTTAAAAGCCAAGATCATTTGATCCATGGGCTGCCGATGTATAGATCTGGAGAGGATCTCTTTCTTTAAATTATTGGGAGCATTTTTACTCACTACTATTTAGTGTGGTGTATGCTCACTACCATATTTATCACAGTTAGATGATTTTTGAATTTCGAGATTCGTGTAATGGATAGACACAAATCTCAAAATTCAAACTCATCTAACGGTGATAAATAGGGCACTAAATGATGCTGAGCAAAAATGCACTCTAAATTATTGGCTACAGAAGCACTACAATTTAGTTTCCTGCATACTTGGCCTTGTACTCTCTCCAAAGCTGATCAACATTCTTCCCCAGCAAATCAACAAAATAATCAGCACTATAACCACTCCTCAATTTCTTATTCATTTCAGCAACAAACCCATTTTTCAAACTATTCAAATAGTCCAGAAACCTAGCAGTGACATCGTACCCCTGGTCCCATCTATCCCCCTGCCCGGGCTTAACCCAGTGACCTGGCGCGTACCCAGCCTTCAACCTCACGTAATCAGCTATACCCTCAATCAGCCCCCCCGGGGCTCTACCGTTCCCATTCCATTGCCAGACGTGCGTTGACTCATGGTAAAGCACACCGGTGATCTCACTCTTCACATTGCCGGAGTAACCAGCTATGTAGCTGGCGCTGACGTGGATCTCGTTGTTGATGGTGTACGCAACCCCGGTGATGTTTTCAACGATTAGGGTGACCTTGGAGACACTCTTTCTGTCATCGGTTGTTTTTTGCTGGAACAAGCTCCATATGAAGTCCGTCGCGGAGATTAGGGTTTGCCTGCCGTAGTCTGCACCGATTTCATTGTTGAAGCGGATTCCGCCGGGGGTTCCTCTGGCGGTATTTGTGACGCTGTAGTCGACTGCATGGGTGCCAGGAAGGAAGCCTGCTGCTAGTGTTATGAGCAAGGAGAGGAAACAAATATGGTGAAATTGAACCATGGTTTGTGACTAGTGAATTAAGTTAACCTAGTGCCTTTGGTTTTTTTACTTCTGGGTTCTGTGCAAATGTGCCATTCTTTGGATGGTTTATATAGAGAGCTATGTGTACCACCATATTCAACGTCAACGTTTTAAATTTATTTTAAAAGATATTAATTAACTTTTGAGTTTTTTTTTTTTTTTCATTCAACATTTCTTTGTAGATGCTAGAGAGATTATCTACTTAAACCATATTTTGTAGTCAACATGATGTGACAATTGATAATTGGATTACTTATTTAAATCATTAAAAGAGGTATTTAATCATCAATTGCCACATCATATAGTTTACAAAATATGATCTAAAAACATGATCTTACCTATCACCACCAAATTGCTTCCTAGTAAGGGTGGATCTGGAAAATTGAAAAAAACCAAACTAAAACGAAAAACAGAAAAAAAAAAAAAAAACCAAAACGAAATTGTAAAACCGAACTGAAATTGGTTAGTTCGGTTTTGATAGTTTAGAAACCGAAGCGAATCGAACCAAACCAAAGATTTAAATCGGCGTCCTTTTGCGATTTTACTCAACCCCTGGACCTTTGGCTTGTATGCACTTTGCTTCCACAGAAAGAAAGGAATTTCAAAACTTGGCTTGTAAGACTCAACCCCTGGACCTTTGGCTTATAAGACTTGGCTGCTGAAGGTTTCAATGAGCTCCTGTTGAAACCTTCAGCAGCGAAGCAGTGTCTTCAATTTAAATAGTTCAAATTTCTTGATCCTTGAATTCCGAACAATGAGATCTGGAAAAGATCTCAACTCATAATAAGGGAACTTGCTATGTACCATTGACCTTGACTTGGACTCGGGCTTTTTTGCCGTCTTGAAACCAGCTGGTTATAGATAGACCTGGTCGTAGAATCAACCACCCCTTTTCCTTGTTCCCGCCATATATTTTATATCTAGGTTGGAAAATTGCCCATTTTATTTTATATTTTACTATGATTGCTTTATATTTGAAGAAAACTATGAAAACAAGAAAACAAAAGCCTGATACAAAACAAACATAAAAACCAACAACAAAAAGACAAGAAAATGTGTAAGCACTACCAAAAAAACACCTTGCTAGACAGAAAACATTTGTCAGATAAAAGTGGATTCCCTCCTCCAAAACCTTAGACGATGGAAGTTTGTTGGAAAAGGTTGGTCGCACAAAACCTGTCTCTCGAAGCCTTATCCGACGAAAATAGAAATTTGTCGGGCAAAATTAAGTTTGCTCGATGACTTTTATGTCGAGTAAAAGTGTGTAGACCGTATTTATCCAACGAAAGTATCTTGACTGAGCGTGATTTTGTCGCTCCGTACCAAATTTAACACCATTAAAAACTTGACCTGACGGTATCTTCATTGGGCAACTGTTTAAATTTAAACAAAAAAAAAAATAAATAAATAAAACAAAAGTTTGCTTGACAAATATATTCGTCGAGCAAACCTTTTTAATTTTGTTTTTAAATTCGGTTTTAAAGCAACATTTATAGTAAATAATTTATTTAATTCTAAATATATTAATTTAAAAAGCTAAAATTTATTTAATTGCGTTCAAAATAAAATTGTTCGTACAATTTTGTAAAACAAACTAAACTAATTAACCTAAACTACTCGGGTGGGTGAATGGCGCCTGAAGTTCGCTGAAGGGCTTAGGAATGCGAATGCTAGAAGTTGACTTGCTTGGGATATCCCAGCAATGTACATGTGTATTGCTTCTTGGTCGTACGTAGCAGCTTCTCGCTTGCAAGCAACTTCTTCTCTTAGGAGCGCTGCTTCTTCTCTTTGGTGCTCAACTTCTTCTCTTTGGCGTGCTAGCTCCATCTCCACCTACTGAAGTTTGGAAGACATCTCGATCGAAGGATGCGAGCTCGCTAAAGAAGAAGACACCTCTGGGTCTTGAATCGACCTGCTCATAGGCCGCGGAGTTTCTTGCCTTTTAGTTGCCTAACCTCATCCATCAGCAACTGCAGAGACACCTTTAGATCAGGTGTCATCTCCTCCATAGGCACGTTCGGTTGCTGCTTAGAGAGGTTGGCGAGGTACTCATCCTTCTTTTGAGTTGTAGAAGTCTTAAAAAAAAAAAAGACAAGAGAAATCATTTAAGATTACTGATCATAATTTAAACCTTTTTTTTAATTGTAATGAAGTTTAAATTTAAAACGTAGAACATAATACTTACATAAATGTCGTCCCCAACTTGGTTGCCATAATTGACATGCATCTCACCCTAAACCTCCAATTCCGGGGAATATGAACCACTCACCCGCTGTTACTAGTGCTTTGCGCGACAATGACATTTTTTCAAGTTTTTAAATTTTCTTCCATTTTAAAATTTTCATCGCGCAACGGTGGTGCCAAAACCTAGTTTACTAGGAATTTTAATGGTTTTGCAAATAACAATTCATCACGCAAAGATATAATGTTGTGGCTCAATTTTGTTTTCAATTTTTTGTAAAGGTTTCTTAGCAACAAAATTAGTTTTTCGTCATGCAAAGCCGCCTTACACAACAAATATTTTTTGGCACTAAGTATATTGTCGTCGCACAAATGGTGGAGCCAAACCCTAGTTTACGGCAAAATATTTGGGGTTTTGCGCGATTGAAAGGACAATCACGCAAATAGTTCTTGAGCGACTAAGGGTTCCTCGCACAAAGATAAATGTCATCGTGCAAGAGTTTTATTTTTTAAAATTTGAGCATGACAAAGTTCATTTTCTCATCATGCAAAAACACCTCACGTGACAAAATACATTTCGATGCTCAAGGATTCTTCGCACAAGTAGGTTTTTTTACTAGTGAATGAAAAGAAAAATGGATCTTTTATAGTGATAATGTGAAAAGAATTACCTCTTCTATTACCTATAGAAGCATTTACTTGTGTGTATAGATTTTTCTTTTTCCAGCTTCGATAGCGTTCGACGGGTTTAGACATATATTTATAAAACAGTAATCTGACGTATGGTAAATTTGTGAGCCGAATTTGGTTTTACATGTATGTATGTTGTTCTACTAGTACTGACCTTCTTTTCTTCTTATTAATACAATCATCATTATCTTCCATCTAGATGATTAATGAATGTTATGTAGTTGTTCTACTAGCATTTACCTATGTATATGCGTGTTCTACAAGCCAACTCGTCATGATAAAAAAAGGTTACCTAACAGGAACAGAAAATAATTCTTGATTCATATTGTAATAAAGAAATGCAGGCTCCAATATAGATATTGGGCAGTAAGCTTGAGATAAACTATGAACAGAAAAGTCATTGGCATGAGGCAAAGCGGCTTTGACAAATTCTATCGATCTTTTACCCTTGAAAGTTCAAATCATATTCTGAAGACAGATCAAGAACCAAATCTGAATACTTACATGCTAGTTTAGTTGTTAGTCTTGTGGCATGTGTACAATTAATTTTCTATCTTGCACAATGATGGTAAAAAAAGACTGAAATGTCTCCGTAAGTCTTCTTGATTTCCAAAAGAACGGACTATCGTGGCAAGCCATGGGCTGGTCCGCTTTTAAATACAGAAAGAGATATATTAACATATTAACTCATTTTCTTCCCAAATATAAATAAGGGCAGCTTACTATATAATAGCATTGACCTTGACTTGGACTTGAGCTTTTCTGCCGACTTGAAAACCCAGCTGTTCTTAGATAATGTTTCAAATTTGCGTAGTCCATTTTATTTTATATTATGCCAAGAAAAAGTCATAATATATGTTGGTATAGGACGTCTGTCACTTTTTATATTTGAATCACGCAACGAAAACAATGAAACAGAACTAAGGCTTGCCTAACTGCCTAGATTAATTAGTAATCACAAACGACCGTAGCTCCTAATTAAGTTTCTCGATAGAACTGCACCATGTGGAGATAAATAAGCCAAGCTTTATCCTCAGTATAATATCTTTTGTGTAGTTACAACTTTATGAAAACAGTGGTTTTTACAAAACTTTTCTTTTCGGCCCACTCATTTTTGTTTTTTTGTTCCTCTAGGATTTAGTGGTAGAGTTCTTGTGACGACGATGATTTCTAGCAAAAGTTGACTTGTAAGAGGTTTCTCCTTATGGTATATACGTTCTCTACTTTTATTGCAATTTTATTATGCTCTAACATCACGTGTGAAATGAGTTTAATCCCGCTCACATATGTACTCTTATATTAGTCGCCCTATTAAAAACTTGACCCGACGACATTGTCGTCGGGCAACTGTTTAAAACCAAAACTAAAAAAAATAAAACAAAAGTTTGCTCGACGAATATATTTGTCAAGCAAACCATTTTAATTTTTTTCTTTAAATTCGGTTTTAAAGCAATATTTATAGTAAATAATTTATTTAATTTTAATTATATTAATTTAAAAAGCTAAAATGTATCTAATTGCGTTCAAAATAAAATTGTTCGTATACTTTTGTAAAACAAACTAAACTAATTAACCTAAATTACTCGGGTGGGTGTTGAGGTGGATGGGGGAATGGCACCTAAAGGTCGCTCGAGGGCTAGGGAATGCGAATGTTAGAAGCTGACATTGCTTGGGCTATCAAAGCAATGTACATGTGTACTGCTTCTTGATCGCACGTAGTAGCTTCTCTCTCACGAGCAACTTCTTCTCTCAGGTGCGCTTCTTCTCTTTGGTGTGCTAGCTCCATCTCCACCTACTAAAGTTTGGAAGACGTCTTGGTCGAAGGATGTGAGCTCGCTAAGGAAGAATACACCTCCAGGTCTTGAACTGACCTACTCATAGGCCGTGGGGTTTCTTGCCTTTCAGTTGCCTAAGCTCGTCCATCAACAATTGTAGAGACACCTTTAGATTAGGTGTCATCTCCTCTATTGGCACATACGGTTATTGCTAGGAAAGGTTGGCAAGATACTCGTTCTTCTTCTGCATCGTAGAAGTCTAAAAAAATAAAACTAGAGAAACCATTTAAGACTACCGATCATAGTTTAAACCTTATTTATTTATTGTAATGAAATTTAAATTTGAAACGTAGAATGGAATACTTACATAAATGCTGTCACTAACTTGGTTGCTGTAATTGGCATGCATCTCACCCTAAACCTTAGTTCCAGGGAATACGAACCACTCACTTGCTGTTGCTCAAGCTTTGGGCAACAAGGGAATTTTTTCAAGTTTTTCAGTTTTCTTCCATTTTAAAATTTTTGTTGCACAACGATGGCACCAAAACCTAGTTTACCGTGAATTTTAAGGGTTTTGCAAATAATTATGCCTACAACACGTTATCAGCATGCTCTTGACGCTGCGCTAAAGATAGTTTTGATCTTCAATCAGGGGAGTATTACGTTTTAATCATTCTTTTTATGATTAAATTATTATTTTATTAAATTGATGTACATGTTATTGATTCAATTTAATTTTTCTGTGTTGAACGTGATACAACGCATTGGAGATGCAATTTCGACATTCCGAAAGGATCCTTTACAAATTCAAAAGCTTTTGTTGTTTTCTGCCAATCAGGTATGCTTAAAATAAAGGAAGATATTTGAAACGACCATGAAGCATGAAAACATTCCCCATGATGCATGAACCCCCTACATTTATATTTACCTTCCGATATATATATTGTATATGTTTCATATATTTGTCAATATATATATATATATATATATATATATATATATACTTGTTCATGAAATACACAATTATACTATGTGGAATTTATGAGTCAAAGAATCGAAAAAAAATTAGAAGCAATTAAGGTTTTTCAAACCCTAGACATCGAAAAAAAAAATTAAAAATCTGAAAAAAGGGAAAACTCGGCTGGTTTGCGCTGCCAAGCCGAGCCGGTCACTTGAGCTGTGTTGGAGCCATGCGCTCGCGCTAAGCTCAATCCAAGCCTGAAGCTTGGGTCAGCAATTGGGCTGCCTTCTGGGTTCATTGCTTGAATTAGAACCAGGCATACCCCTTGGATCCCTAGTGCATAGGCTTCAGCCCTCAATCCATTCCTTAAGCCAGCAACCCTTGATGGGATTCTCGCGACTTGGTCTGCCCTCAGAAGCTAATGGGCTTCCTTCGCACCTCTGCTAGCAAGCCTAGCGCTGCTGGGCTCTGCCTCCTTTCCCTGGCTTGCTGACCTGCAGCTAAATTGGGCTACTGTGCAGCCATTTCATGTAACATAAGGCCTGCTGCAGAGTTGTACCTCACCAGCCAGCCCAAACGTGCTGCACTGTGGTTATTTTTTTTTAATTTTTTCGACCCGATGACATATTTTGGCATCCCTTGCTTCTTAACCATACCCAAATATTTTTGGGACGTTTTTGGTTAATGCTAATGAAGCTATAATTCACTTGTCACTTGTCCCATTGCCATTTGAAGCTAATAAGGCCAGCATGTCATTATTTTGCTTCTGAGATCAACCTCGTATGGTCTCGATCTATTGAATTAATTAATCTGACAAGAAATCCAAAATTATCGACCTGAAGATCACTTTTGGACATTAACGATTCAATAATTTAATTTTCTTCTTTGAACCGTTGACATCCTTTAGTAGTCCCGAAGCGCTCACACTTGAGTTCCTGAAGCAACTCAAATCCATTTCACTTAAATCAACATATTGCATTCTGTGTTCTTCCAAGAAACTCTCTTTTATGAACTAACTGTTCATGAACTAAATTGAACTTGTAGTTTCAAATTTAATGTCTTTGATGTGATGACCTGTCCTTAATTTTCCATGTAATTTTCTCCCTGAGTGTGTAAAATGACGTTTATGCCCTTTTTTGGCAAAAGTGGAACCTGATGTGGACGTAGTTATTCAGATTTTAAATTATTTTTCTCGATATCGTAATTAATTAGTACTTGTTGTTACGAATGCGTGAGCGCGAGTTAGACCTGAATTGGAGTTGTAACGAAAACGTTATGTTTAGTTAAAGTGCATTAACAATGGGTAGATTTGTACACGTGCGTGCTAATTATTCAGTATTGGAAACTACTGTTTTCGATAAGGTGTGTTAGATTTCTTATGATTTCAAATTTGTACAAATCTTATCCCCTTCTCTCTTTAAATCTGTCATGTGCCCTATTCTCCCTCACTAACCAATCAATCACTTTCCCACATTTCTCACCCAATCAAACAGCTCATCTTTTTTTTTTTTTGACAATTGGAAGACTCTCTCTCTCTCTCTCTCTCTCTCTCTCTTTCTCCTCTTCTTCTTCCCTCTCTTCTTTGCAACAACCAAGACTCACCATCAAACTACACAGATTGAACCTAAAATCACCACCATCGTGCTCCTCTCATCCTCACGAGTCCATCCGTACGAACCGATCTTAAAGTAATCGAGTTTTGAGTGTCCAACTTGGAGCAACTCCGAGCTCCGACTCGGGTGTACGTTCCTCCATGACTTTTCCGTTTGAGTTGCAAGGTTTTAGAAGGTTTGGAGACATCTAGGCAACTCCTCGTGGCCACTAGCCTAGGTTTGAAGTTGAGCCAACATGAGAACATGCGGGTTTGAGATGACGAAAATAGGGCCTAGAGTTTTGAGGCTTTTTCAATCCATTTCTGTCCACTCTTTGGACTTTCGAAAGGTACAAACTTGTTCTCCTCTTCATGAGCTTCATTTCCATATAAAGTACGTTGAAAATGGTTGAGAAATGAAGAAGTTATGAAGTTTTAAT
Source organism: Malus domestica (assembly GCF_042453785.1). Classification (NCBI taxonomy): domain Eukaryota; kingdom Viridiplantae; phylum Streptophyta; class Magnoliopsida; order Rosales; family Rosaceae; genus Malus; species Malus domestica. The sequence goes on from NC_091670.1 coordinate 17,945,061, forward strand.
TTTTTTTCCAGAAACCAGCGAACCAGATGGCGGTGCTGGCAGTGGAGGACAGCGAAGGACAATCGAAGAAGAAGGAGAATATTCCATTAAAGTTAAAATAATATTTTGACGCTGTTAGGTAACACCATTAAATTTAATAGAATATTCCGTCAGCTCTGACGGAATATTCCCTAGGGTTTCTGTCAGTTTGTCAGGTACGTGGCCTGCGCATGTGGCTGCAACTTGGCGGCGCATGAAGGCGTGTCCGGCCTCCGGACGGCGCGTGCTTGACATGCACGGGTCCGTGACATCGAGTAGAATGTTTTCGTATACTTAAACCCTCCGTTTGAGCAAACTATGAGGGATTTTCCTAGCCTTTTAGTGTATGTCCTAATTAATTAATTAGTAAAGTTATTTCACATATAGGTGAGACTTACCCTGAGGAGGTATGAGGACAAACAAGGCTAGGAGGCTACGATCCATCGACGTATCAGTGAGTGGGCATTTGTTTTTATATATAGAAAACTGCCTTGTACTTGAAGACGAAATTTGAGATGAAGGATCTTAGGAAAACTCGTTTTTGCCTTGCATTGAAGTTCAAGTGTTGTTCTGATAGTACTTTAGTCTACCAGTCGAACTACACCCTGAAGGTGTTACCTTTGAGTATACCTGTGATCATCCATACATTATATGCAAATGAGACCCTTGAAGAGGTTATGGAATCCGAAGTTCCATATCTAAGTTCAACTTTGCACTTCAACAAAATTTAGTTTTTCATTGCACAAAGCCACCTTACGTGACAAATATTCAGTGTTCTAAAAAAATCGGTCTAGTGGCGCCTGGCGCTGAACGGTCAGTAATCGTCGTGATTAAGACTTAATCAGTCACAAAATTGGAAAGCATAATAAGCCGAAGCCTGGGCGAGACTAGGCAGGCCTAGGCTAGTCTAGGCGAGGCTGGAGAGGAGCTAGGCGGGCGTATATGGAGAACACTGAAATCAAGAATTTTTTTTTGTTGCAGAGCCCCACGTCATGCGCGAGGGAGGAGATGAAGCCCTTTTGTCTGTTTAATTGCATGGTTTTACCTTTAAGATGGTCCCCACCATTTTCCCATTTACTTATTTTTAAATTCTTTTGTCGTGTTTCACTGTTGCTGTTAGGTGCAGGCCTAGGACTTTGTGGAGGACTTGCATGAAAAGAAAAATTAATGAAAAGGCTTCAAAACTTTGCATTTTAATAAAAAAAACCATCTAATAACTTTATTTAATGAAAAGGATAAAAAAAAAAACATAAAATATAAACGTGTGCCCAACACTCGTTAAGTTTCATAAACAGTGTAGTAAGTTATATAAACAGTGTGGTACCATTAAATTTCATAAACATTATAGTACCATTAAGTTTCATAAATAGTGTAATAAGTTTCATAAACAGTGTGGTACCATTAAATAAACAGTGTAGTAAATTTCATAAACAGTAATACTGTTAAATTTCATAAATAGTATAGTACCGTTAAGTTTCATAAGCAGTGTAGTAAGTTTCATAAACATTGTAATACCGTTAAGTTTCATATAGTATTTGTGACGACAAGTGGGACATGAGTGCCAATTTTTTTTTTAATATTAAAATTATGTCTTTTTCATTAAAATTTAAGTTCTTTTGTCCTTTTATTAAAGTTTAAGGGGTTTTCATTAAAATTTAAGTCTTTTTAATTAAATAAAGTTATAGCATGATTTTTGGTTAAAATAAATTTAATCCAAACTCTTTTCACGAAAGTTCACTTAATTTAATTGGATATAAAAATAATTTGCAATTTGCATGCCTTTTTTTACAGTTGGTAGGCCTTTTTTGGGGTAGTACTGTGGGCTTTTTGGTTTCTTAATGCAATTTGCAAGGGTCTTTTTACCGATGTGTACCAAAGCAATTTGCAATGTTACAAAACTAATTTATATTTTTGTAGGTCACTGAAGCTCAAGGGAAAATTTTATAGGACGGCAATAAGGCCAGCGATGTTGTATGGCACAGAATGTTGGGCGGTGAAGCATCAACACGTACACAAAATGGGTGTAGCGGAGATAAGGATGCTTCGTGGGATGTGTGGGCACACGAGAAATGATAAGATTGTGAATGAGGATATCCGAGGTAAAGTAGGAGTAGTCGAAGTTGAAGGAAAGATGAGAGAAAATCGGTTATGGTGGTTTGGACATGTGCAAAGAAGGCCTACTGACGCTCCGGTTCGAAGATGTGACTACGGAACAGAGGTTCGGGGCCGAAGGGGTAGAGGAAGACCTAGGAAAACTTTGGAAGAGACCCTAAGAAAAGACTTAGAGTACTTGGATCTAACGGAGGACATGACACAAAACCGAGCGCAATGGTGTTCTAGGATTCATATAGCCGACCCCACTTAGTGGGAAAAGGCTTTGTTGTTGTTGTTGTTGTTGTTGTAATACAATTGTATGTTTTTGTATAAGTAGATACTTATTCATATAACATATATATATTTAAATCCACCTAGACCGCCTAAGCTCCCGCTTTGCCGTCTAGGCGCTAACCTCAACTCGCCGCCCGATTAGCGTTTAACGTTTTTTAGAACCTTACAAATATTTTCTCGCACTACGTACATTATCGTCGCACAAATGGTGGAGCCAAACCCTAGTTTACCACAAAACATTTGGGGTTTTGTGTGACAGAAAGGACAGTTGGGCAACTAGCCCTTGAGCGACTAAGGGTTCCTTGCGCAAAGATACAATGTCATCGCGCAAGAGTTTTATTTTTTGAAGTTTGAGCATAGCGAAGTTCATTTTTTCATCACACAAAAACGCATCGTGTGACAAAATACATTTCTTCGCTCAAGAATTCTTTTGCACAAGTAGTTTTTTTTTATTAGTTAATGAAAAGAAAAATTGATCGTTTAGTGATAATATGAAAGAAATTACCTCTTTTATTACCCATAGAAGCATTTACTTGTGTGTATATTTATTTTTTTCCAACTTCGATAGCGTTCGATGGGTTTGAACAAGTATTTATAAAACAGTAATATTACGTATGGTAATTTTGTGAGCCGAATTTGTATTTACATATATGTATGTTTTCTACTAGCACTTACCTTTTTTTTCTTATTAATACAATCATCATTATCTTCCATCTAGATTATTAATGAATCTTATATAGCTGTTCTACTAGCATTTACCCATGTATATGCGTGTTCTACAAGCCAATTCGTCATGATCAGCCTCATTGAAGACTTGCAACCCATGGATAATTTGAACTTTAGCCCGAGCAACATTTCTTCTAAACCCTAGCAGCACTAAAAAAATAAAATATATATAAAAAAAACGCTACCTAACAGGAACAAAAAATAATTGTTGTTCATATTGTAAAGAAATGCATGCTCCAATAAAGATATTGGGCGGTAAGATTGAGATAAGATATGACCAGAAAAGTCATTGGCCTGAGACAATTACAAAGTGGCATTGACGAATTCTATCAATCTTTTTTTTTTGGAAATTCTATCAATCTTTTACCCTTGAAAGTTCAAACCATATTCTGAAGAGAGATCAAGAACCAAATCTGAATACTTACATGCTAGTTTAGTTAGTCTTGTGGCAAGTGTACAATTAAGTTTCTATCTTGCATGATTGTAGTCAAGGAAGGTTAAAATGCCTTTATAAGTTTTTTTTCTTGAAAAAATAAATTACCATGATGAAGTCATCAACTGATTCATTTTTAAATACAAAAAGAGATATAGTAACATGTTATTTCATTTTCTTACCGAATATAAATCAGAACAGCTTACTGTATATACCGTTGACCTTGACTTGGACTTGAGCTTTTCTGCCGACTTGAACCCCAGCCGTTATTTTTTTTTTGGTAAACAACCCCAGCCGTTCTTGGACAATGTATCTACTCCACCATATAAGTCGGAAATTTGCCTAGTCCATTTTATTTTATACTATGCCAAGAAAAAGTCAAAATATACGTTGGTTGGTATAGGACGTGTCACTTTTTATTTGAATCACGCAATGAAACAGAAATAAGGCTTTGCCTAACTGCCTAGATTAGTAAGTAATCACAAACGACCGTAGCTCCTAATTAAGCTTCTCGATATAACTGCACTATGCGGAGAGTTTTACCCCCAGTATAATATCTTTGTGTAGTTACAACTTTAAAACATCGGTTTTTACAAGCTTTGTTTTTCTGCCCACCCACCTTTGTTTTTTGTTCTTCCAGAATTTAGTGGCAGAGCTCTTGTGACGACGATGATTTTTTAGCAAAAATTGACTTGTAAGAGGTTTCTCCTTACGGTATATACGTTCTCTACTTTTACTGCAATTTTACTTAGGTTTTTTTAGCCAAAATAGTCCCTGAGATTTGCATAACACATCACTTTGGTCTCTGAGATTGAAAATCAATAGAAATGGTCCCTGAGATTGTCCACCATCCATTATTTTGGTTCTTCTGTTAAAAACTCCGTTAAGCTCTTGGCAGGAAGTTTGGACAATTTTCAAAGCTTCGTAACTCAATCGTTTCTTAACCAAATTCGACTCATAATATATCAACATGAAGATAGGAAAGTGTAGAACAAGATTATACATATTTGGAAGCCCAACGGTTGCCAGAGATGATCGGAAAATAGCCTGAAAGGTGACTGGTCCACGAGAAAACTGGAAAACTCGCTGGAAACTGGGTAAACTTTAAACATTCATAACTTCTTCAGTACTCAACGAAAGTGAGTGATTCAAAAATGAAAATTATACTTCTCAATGAGATGAAGAGAAGGACATTCTTGACAGCTAATTCGCCATGGTTTAGCAGGAAAATGGCTCAAAAGTGGTTACCTTGAGACCAAAACAACCAGTTTTGAGCTGTTTTTCGGTCAAACCACGGTCATTTATCCATCAAGAAAGGTACCATTCTCTTCGTATCATCAAGAAGTATACTTTTCATTTTTGAATCACTCGATTTCGTTGAGTATTAAAGAAGTTATGAACTTTTAAACTTTACTCAGTTTTCGACGAGTTTTCCAGTTTTCCAGCGGACTAGTCACCTTTCAGGCTATTTTTCGGCCATCTCTGGCAACCATTAGGCTTCCAAATAGGTATAAATCTTGTTCTACACTTTCTTATTTTCATTTTGATATATTATGGGTCGAATTTGGTTAAGAAATGATTGAGTTACGAAGCTTTGAAAATTGCGCAAACTTTCGGCCAAAAGCTTCGGGACACTTAACAGAGTTTTTAACAGAAGGATCAAAATAATGGATGGTGGACAATATCAGGGACCATTTCTATTGATTTTCAATCTTAGGGACCAAAGTGATGTGTTATGAAAATTTCAGGGACCATTTTGGCTAAAAAAAACCTTTTACTTATACTCTAACATTACGTGTGAAATGTGATCAATTCTGCTCACATGCGCACTCTTATGTTAGTCACCTTTAGGTTTTAATTTACGAGTACTTTTCCACATCACTGAAATTTATGACTTCGTCACCTTCCAAGTGTTGGTCATCACAACTCGATGAGGGGGTGTCCAGGTGGACACTCTAGGTCGGTGTGTGTTACATTTTATTTTTTTGTTTCAAAATTTGCTTTGTAGGTTTACCTTTTAGATTTTATATAGAGGGCTTAGTGTGAAACCCCGCTCCTGGACTTCACTATTGTAAACTACGTTATATGTACTACCGAGATTTTATATTATTTTTGGGAATTTATATGAGTTTTATTAAATTTAGATTTTTATTAAATTAATTAAAAAGTTTGAATTTTGGTCAGTAATCGTTAAAAATCCGTAGACCTTACGAGGTCACACTAAGTAAAATTGGACAGAGCTCAATCCTATGAGCGCGTAGGCGAAAACTATTCACAAATCGAAGTTGAAACGAAGAAATTAGAGACGTTTTAGTTGTTAAAATAAATAAATAAATAAAAGAAGACTGGAAGCTGCCAGATGGTAGTGGGAGAGACGGAGAAAATGAGAGAAATGAGGGAAGGATAGGGACCAATAAGGAGGAGGAGAAATGAGGGAAAGGAGAGGGGGGAGAAGCAGCTAACTCGGATCCACCCTTGACCCGTTTCCTCTACATGGCTTGACCCGGATTCCATGCTAGTTTCCAACGGATATCCGTCCATCTCTCCAACGTTTCACAATCTTCCACCACTCCTAAACAATTTTTCGACATTCCTTTTTCAAATTTCCACCTTAATTTACGTCCTCTCAATGAAATTCCATCATTTGAACCTAGTTTCGTTAATGTCCGCCACTTGAATATTATTATAGTAAATAACGGTCCGACTGTTGGAATGTCACCAAAATTTAGTAAATTGTATGTAATATTTAAGAACTTTAGGAACTACGGATCGGAAATCCGTGGATGAATCTTCTTGATTGGATTACTAGGGTTGACTTTGTTCAAAATGTTCTAAAGTGTTCTTCAGTACTAAAAATTAGCATTACTAGAGACTAAATGGGGCTTAGCGGGCCATTTTAATTAGCGAGTTATCCCAAGTGATATGCACCTCGCTTTATGTGCAAGTGGCACCTTATTGTGTTATACATGTTTATTGAACTTCTAGATGATACGAATGAAATGCATGATTGCTAGTATAGAAATGCATGCCTAGAATCATATTAGAAGTATTATATAGAACTTATATGTTGGTATAACAAAATAGTTTGTGCTCGTGAGAAGTTGATAGTGCAGGTGCTTACGTTGTAAATCATAGGGGTTGAGATAGGGGTAAGCATGTTGTGCGTTAAACTAATTGCACCATATAGCAGTGGTACATGGATGGTCCTGCTTGGTATATCTGCGATAAGAGACCATACATATTTCAGGGGTGATCATGCTTGGTATATCAGCGAGGGGTGATCACTGCATGCACGATTAGACTATGCATATGGTTCTGCTTGGTATATTCGCAATGGGGGACCATACCCATTCTAGGAGTGATCATGCTTGGTATATCCACGATAGGCGATCACTACCTAGAGCTATAGGATATAGTCCTACTTGGTATATCCGTGATGGGGGAATGTACATATGTTAGGGGTGATCATGCTTGATATCTTTGCGAAGAGTGATCACTGCCTATGTTATTAGACTATGCATATGGTTCTGGTTTATCCGTAATGGGGAACTATACGCATTCTAGGAGTGATCATGTTTGGTATATCCGCGATGGGTGATCACAACCTAGAGTTAGGATGTGGTCCTGCTTGGTATATCCGCAATGAGGACCATACATATTTCAGGGGTGATCATGCTTGGTATATCTGTGATGGGTGATCACTGCCTAAACGCTAGATTATGCCTATGGTTATACTTGGTATATCCACAATGGGGGACCATACATTGTTGTGTTCCTTTCAAGTGCAAATATAAGGATAGTATAATGGCACAAGTAAGGGTGTCGAACTGCATGGACTAATTAGACCTCTACAATTACTAGCTTTATGAGAACTTTAACTACACAATGAAAATGCAAACTGAATTTAGATTTTTCAATTTAAAACTAAAATAACTTAAAAATACAAGAAAGATAAAGATAAATTATAGGTTGATTAAGAAACAAGGGGAATGGAACTAGGGATACCGATTTCACCATTACAAGTCAATTCCATGAAAATTAAGTCAAAACACATTCAACTCTCAAATTTGCAAATAGGGTTCGTTTTACTTATTTATGATCATCCATTTGATGTGTGGTTGTGATCAATACTCCTAATCTTCAACCTAGTTGTGATGTTCAACTTAGATTAGCAAGTAAGAATCCATTAAGAACAAGAAAACTTCAAAGAACCAAAGAAATCACATGGCAGGATGTATGCATAGCAGTTTTTTCATTCATTCACATGTCCACCAAGATTAAGTATGATGTGTACTATAACCTAGATCAAATAATTCATAAGCAGCCCTAATGGTGATCAAACATTAAGATTAACAAACAAATTATACTATAAAATCAATGAATGAAACAAGAATACAGATTGGTAGTTTGAATACTTTAACTTAATAACATAGAGTAGTTTTGCAAGGCTACATCGAAATCCCCAACTATGAACTTAATTACACAACATGATTACAGAATATATAAATATCAAGAACAACATGAGTGAAATTAAAGTTCATAGAAGAAACCCCCTTGAAGCAATTCTGATGTTGAACTTCTCTAAGTACAGTGCGGTTGCGTGGTTTCTAGGCTAAAGAAAGAGAAGAAAGAGAGCTCTGGACGACCCCTAAGGGGGGCTTGTGTAAAAGTGGTTGAAACTCTCTGTTTTATAAGGTTAAAGAGGCTGTTACAGATTGCCAATACATCCCAGCAATTGGACATTTAATTCCCACATTTTTTGTTGTTCTTGGTTTTATAAAGAGCCATATTCATCACCATATTCAATTGTACACTTTGAATCTGTCTCTACATCAGAATCCTTATTCAATTCTCCACTTTCAGCACCATTTTGCTTTATTTACCCTCAAATGGATCTAAAATACAATTAACTGCACATTAACACAAAGGAGAGTAAAACGCAACTAGTTTAACTAAAAAAATATCACAAAGAGACTAAGAATGGATGGTATAAATGTATGAAATATATGAGTTATCATACGCATTCTAGGGGTGATGAGGATTAGTTGTACTTGGTACATTTCGATAGGCGACCATATTTTAGTTGGATTCTGTTGAGTGGTCCGGAATCCTTACCTTAGAGTAGGAAATGCTTTTGGGCAATGTAATGAGTAACTTTGACGGGACGCTATTTAAGCATTTGACTTTGTTTGTTTGAAGCCTTGTGTTGCTTATGTGACATTGCTCTTGATTGGTATTCGTGTTGAACTCATGTATTGTGCTAATTTACTTTGAAGCAGAGGTATTGTTATGAATGTTGATCATGCGTTGATTAAGTGGTTCATTTTTTTTTTTCAATCTTAGAAAATGTGCTATGAAATTCACACATATCATTATTACTTTGAATGGTAGTTAGAACGCTTTTCATTTAAATCATGGATATAGATGATTGAGAACTAATTTGTGTTCGTATAATTGAATTATTGTTAGAAGTGTCATTCCGCTTGTACAATGATTAGTGATGTTGTCGTGTTAGGATGACGATGTTGTGTTTGTAACAGATTAGTATTGTTGCCGCCTTGATTACGGTGATTGTACTTGAGAAATAGAACTCGGAATCGTTGAACTTGTTGGTAACTAATTGTGTGAATAGTTGAAAGGAACGGTATGATCGGATCATATTTATATATATTTTTACTTCGAATTCACTCGTCTTTTCTTAGTTAGTTCCTTATATTTTTGAGCTATTTACGTTATTTTTGTGTTTATAGGATTTGTTATGCAAAGAAAATAAAAATAGAACAAGTGAAATTTTATGTAATAAATTCGTCAAAACTGTCTGTGTAGATCAGCTTTTAAATTAAATTAAAAAAAAAATAATAATGATAAGTCATGATGATGTTTGAAACATCATCATGATTCATGTTGTGAAGGCAGAAGATGGGAGGAACAAAAAGAAAGAATAAAATAGGCAAAAAGAGAGGATAACAGATGAGGAGAAAGAGGAGAAGTGGATGGACAGCGCAGAGAAGAATAAAAAAAAGAAATATAAAGGAAGCAGAGGGCAGCAGAGAAAGGGGGGAGACGTGAGAAGAATAGGGACACAAAGAAATAAAAGAAAAGAGCACAGAAGCAGAGCGACTGACAGTGCAGAGAAGCAAACAGACGTGAGGACAGTCGGAGAGTAGTGAAGGACGGAGAGAGGGCTAGGAGGGAAGCAGCGAAGCAGCGCTTGCGGGGAGAAAAACAGAAGGAGCAAGCTGCCTTCTCTCTCGGTTAAATCTTTCCAAACTTATATTTTATTTCTGTTTTAATAATCTGTAACTAAATTTATTTTGGCTAGAGGTTAATTCAAAGCCATGAATATATTTGTAATATGAATTGATTACCTTCAGTTGTGATTTAATTTGCTTAACTGCTTGATTGATAGCTTAGTTTTGTATGTCGATTAAGAATGCATACTTAATTTACATGCATGAATTTGACGCTAGAATATAAGGGAGTTTCACCTAATCGTTATGAACTTATATTCACAAGTAGTGAAGGTTGCTAGTCACAATCACGTTAAGTAAATTCTTGGCATAAGTTTCATGCAAATCATAGTAACGAGTGCCTCGTCAATGCTTATGTTTTTCATAGAACTTAATGATTCTTGCTTGTATCTCTATTATGCAATTCATGTAGGGAACTTGTAGGGAATGTTTTGGGTTGTCGTATGCAATCATCCAACCCAATAACTTGTGGAAAAACTGAGGGTTAATTAGTGCAATTCACGGTTAATTTGGGGCGTTGAGATTTACAATTTATTGAAAGAACAACTGAAAATCAATTTAGGTTGCATATGTGTCATGTGTGGAGAAGAACCATCTAGCTAGTCCGTCACCTATCCTTTCACCTTAATTTCATGCTTTTGTCAATTCTGTAATTTATTTAAGTTTAATTTACTTCTCGTCAAAACCAAACCCCCCCCCCAATTATTAAATTATATTATTTAGTTAGTTTTCATTGTTGTTAGTCTTTTAATTCAATTTCCGTCCATTTCAATTCCTAGTGTCTAATGTGATTGTTTTCATTATTTTGAGTCATTCTAAGTGTGTTTCGAGTTATTAGAGTTTTTAGCCTAGTTTTGTGTCCTTGAGTCTTGTTTAATATTTTTAAATTAATTTAGAATAGATTAGCAATCCCTCCTAATCCCCGGCCTAGAACGATACCCTACTTACATCTATACTACAATTGTCAAAAAGAAGGTTAAATTTTGTGTGCTTATATTATTCGCATCAAATTTTGGCGCCGTTGCTGGGGATTAGCAACTTTGCTAATCCCTTTATTTTTGTTTTTGTTTATGTTTATATTGGTGTTTGTGTATTTTACTTTTGATATTTGATTTATTTTTCTTTCTTTGATTTTAGGTACAAATGGAGCAAGACATGGCACTTGCGACCATTCAAGCTCAATTGGCACAGCTCACTCCTCAATTGACTCATAATGCCGAACGGACCACAATGCCAAGTGTCCCTACACTTGATGTGCCCTATGGGCAAGGATATCAAAATCCTCAATTTTCTGCAAATGAAGATGTTTGGGGATATCAAGGCCATAACCAATCAAGGGGCAACATGTTTTCCAACGCTTGCAATTCAGATTGGAGAGGTAATTCAGATTATATGTGGGATGAACCTCAACAATTTCAACAAGGTGGATATTGGCAGCAAGACGAGTTCTATTCAAGACCTATGCAGCCACCACATCATCCCCCACAACAATTCCAATCAAATCAAAGTATGCCCGTGAATTATAATGAAATTCTTGAAGGAATAATTTCTTTGACGCAGGGTTCACAAAAAGAAGAACAATTGCCACCATCAGAAGAGTTCTATCAGTGGCCATATGAACCGTCACAGCCACCACAACAATCAACCCAATTCAATTCAGGTACGTCCTTGGATAATGATACACTTAATAAGTTACTCACCTCTTTGAATCAGGGAGTAGAAAATCAAACCCAGGAGATGCAAGACCGAGTCAAAAGAGTGGATGAATTGGATATGCAAGTTGGGCAAATTGTGGAATTCATGGCACAGATTCGAGATCAAAGTGAACTTTCCAACTCAAACATTGCAAATTCAAAGGCAGAAAGTGAAATCGATTAAGCCATCACTTTGGAAGGTGACATGAAGGATGAAGCTGTCCCAGAACCATCCAAACACAGCCCGAACATGGATGAATTGCTGCTGCAAGCAGAAGAGGAGGAGGACGACCTGGGCAGTTTAGAAGAATTCTTGCTGCAAGCTCCTCAAATCCCTATGTCATCCAACTCAGGTGAGGAAGTTCTAAATTCACTTCATTCTAACATTATTCCACCGAATGTCCCTTGTCCTTGCAGGTTTTTGATTCCAAATATCAAAGAGAGTGAAAAAGACATTGTGGAAGCTCTTCCAAAGGTGCAAAGTGATATCCCAATTCTTGGTGCACCAAAACAAGTTCCCGATGGTATTGAAACGTTCAAAGAACCTTGCACACCAAGAAAAGGGATTCAAGAAAATGAAGTGGTTGAAGCATATCAAGAATACATCCAAGAGGCTGTGCATGAGACAATCAAGCCCAAAGCAGTTGAGTTTGATGACACGGGACAAGCCACAACCATCATAGTAAACCTGGCCAAGTTCAAAGTCCCAGAAATGTTCAAAGATGTGGTGTTTGTCATTGAGTTTGTGTCGGAAAAAGAAAGTAAGCCATCTTCTCCAATTTTAATTTTAATTTATACTAACATGTTTCTGATTTTGATGATTCAGGCACCCACTCTTGAATTTAAACCATTGCCGAATCATTTCAAGTATCACCTCCCATTAAAAGATAAATTCCATGCTTTGGAGCCGAGGGGAGTTTAAAGGAAAGATTCGTCCGACTGCGGACGTTAAAGCAAGCGCTTCTTGGGAGGCAACCCAAGCATTCAACTTACACCCTTATCTTTACTGCTTTCATTTTGTTTTGTTTAGTTAGTTGTGTTATTTGGTTGATTTCTGTGAGTTTGTGTTATTTAGTTTAAGTGTGGGGGAAGGTTAAAGAAAGTCTTTTTACATTAATTTACATATTTAAAAAAAAAAAAAACACTTAAAAAAAAAAAAAAAAAACATAAAAGTAAAAATATTTTACAATGATGTGTAAACTAATAGCATTCATTGGTCAGGTGGTGCTTCAGTAGTCGGCGGAGCTTCAGCAGTTGGCGGGGCCACGGAAGGAGGAGGTATCAGAGGTTGATCAGTTGGAGCTTCACTACGCGGTGCCGCCCCAGAAGACGAAGGCAGATGCGGTTGGAACAAACCCACAAACCTTCGGTGATCAAGTAGAATCTGACCATCATTTTCCTGCAGCTGGTCAATTTTCCTCTTCATGTTTGTGGCATAATTGTGTGCAAGCTTGTGCAATTGTTTATTTTCATGCTTGAGTCCTCTAATCTCCTCTTTGAGACTCTGTATTTCAGCCACCAACGATTCAACGTGACGGGTTCGAGCAAATAGGCGTTGGGCCATGTTGGACACAGAACCCGCACACTGCACGCTAAGAGCCAGAGACTCCTTAACCGCCAATTCATCAGACCGTCTAGCGAGCAGTCTGTTATCTCTGGGGGTGACAAGGTTCAGGGCCACCACCACAGCGGTCATGTCATTTTTCATCACCGAATCCCCAACGGTAAGAGGACCAGTAGGGGATATGAAAGATGGGCGCCATATGTTGTCTGGTGAAGGCGGAGCTGCCTCTTCACCAATGTTCAAGTCAAAACGACGATCGGAAGGGCCAGACATTTTTCAGAATGGTAAAGAAAAAAAAGATCGGACAGATTAAGATTTTGGAAGTGCAAGAAGGGAGTGTTTACAGGAGGGAGCTCAAGTGTGTTGTGGAACAAAATTAACGCCTCTATAAAAAGAAGAAATCAAAGAGGCGCTCATCAGAGAAGCGTCCTCTCGCAAATCGAAGAGTCGGGGCTTCTTTCTCAAAAATCAGATTCTTTTCTCAAAAGAGGCGTTTCATTTCTTAAAAGTTGGGCTTACTCAGAAACCACGAGCCGAACCCCGGATTTCAAAAGATCAATTTGTCCAGACGTGTCGTCACTCGTCACATGCAACTGGCAGCTTTGCGGAAATTACGGGCAGCTTTGTCAGAAAGCGCGTAATTTATACTATTCATCCATCCACCGGCTGCCGACAATGAGTGAGGGAATAGTTCCGGTTGTGAAGAAAAGTCCTATAAGTATCTACCTTCGCCTTTCACAGCAAAGGCACACCCTCTCAGCACTTCTTCATCTCCGAGAATGTATTCCCAAAGAAACCTTTCGAGTTACTCTGTATTCCTTATTCCTTGGGGTACCTCTGCAAACAACCCATCCAAAGCAAAAGTATTTCATATCATGAAGGTTGAAAGCAAGAGTATCTCATATCATGCTTTCTCCCTGTCCTTTTCCTTGTCTTTGTTTTACGACAAGGAGAAAGAGAGCAATCAGCCAGCATTTGGTATCAATCTTCCGATCTGGAGCCAACTGCCTGGAACCCCTTCCTGATTGCTTACCTAGCCTTGCTCTGGAGTACTCATCTTCATCATCTTATGCTTCTGTTTTTTCTACCACATCTACTTAGGGGACAAGTAAGGGAAGTGAAAATGATACCTCGAAGCATGTGGAGACAATTTGCCAATTCATCTTCAGCTAGGGACAAGGAGAAAGAAAGCAAGAGGTGGGCACTTGGAAAGATTGAAGAAAGAATCAGACCAACACAGCTACCTTGTGCCTGCCTGCCATATAGAAGAATCAAGCAGAGAAGAACTCAGCAAAAGGAGTGCGAGTTAAATCCAAGAACTCGAGAAGCTTCAACAACATTTGGAGGGCACCTTCGCTAAAGAGCAAAGCCTCGCCGTACAATATCATCAAATCATCACTTGCAAGTAAAAAGCTAAGTGTCACCCCGTTCAAAAGGAAAGCTGTGGAAAGTCAACAAGCACGACCAATGATCACTTATTAGTTCTATTCATTGTCTTTTATCGTGATTTTCAATTTTTCGCTTGCAAGAACTTTTCTTTGCGTTACTTAACTGAATTATTTCTTTTCTTTGCAGGAACTTTTGGTTATTTCCACCCTTGAAGTTGATTGCAGAATTTTAGCTTGGGGGGTCATCGCTTGGTTTTACTGCAAACTAGGGAAGTTTTCAGTCCAATTGCTTTATTTTGTTTCTTATTATTTATTTATTTTATTTTTATTTGCATTATAGTGTTTTCTGACATTGGGGACAATGTCCAGTTTAAGTTTGGGGGTAAAGAGTATAAAAATGACCAAATTGAAATTTTTTTTGTACCTTCAACTACGAACGAGTTTCATGTGTTTCCATGTTGTTGCTTTTTGTTTTCTTAATTAGTTTTGTCTTCTTTTTTTTTTTTTTTAAAAAAAAAATTTTAAAAATCGGAAAATTTAAAAATCCAAAAATATTGTCTTGTTTCCCTTATTGTTTTGAATTAGATTTTTGTTAGTTTCCCGACCCAATGATATAATTGGATCAAATTTGAACCATGATCATCAAGAACTTAGTTAACATGTGTTTTGTGAAATTCCTAATTCTCTTGTTAGTTTTGTACATGTTTGACCATCTTTGAAAAACCAAATGCACATAGCCTTGTTAATGTGAAACTAAGGTATGACTTAAAGCTTCATATGTGAATTTAGTGACCATATACATCCTATGTGAGTTTTTGAGCCTATTGAAAGTGTGTGCATTTTTCATACACTCCTATTTTTTTTCATGTGTGATGAACTTATGTGAGATACATCTCTAGAACTTGCGTAACGATTTTTCGAAATGTTTGTCATTGATTGCATGAATTTGGAAATGATAGAGGCATTAGGTTTACCACTATGGCCCAAATAACCATGTTTCCCAAAGAAAAATGATATCATTAGATTGCCAATTTGAGCCGTGTATGTTGAGCCTTTTATTTCTTATCACCAGATATGTCTACCCTTATTCCTGAAACATTTTTCCTTACCCTTTCCAAGCGAGCAATGCGAGGTTGTCTTATGAGAAACGTTTGTGAAGTACTTTGAAGGTGTTTGGCAAAAGAATAAGTGTGGGGGTATTTCATGTTTGTATTTAAAAAAAAAAAAAGAGAAAAGAGAAGAAAAGAAAAAGAAAAAGAAAGATTGTATACAAATGAAATAAAAAGTTTTTAAAGTTTCAGTTTAAGGGTGTGGTTGGAGGTGCTAGAAGAATTGCTGGAGAGCTTGAGTTCTTATAAATCTAAAGAAAAGAATTGCTTGCAATGTAGCTTGGAACTTGTGTTTTCCTATTCTATCGTTTCAATAACCCTATCCCTAAACCTCATTACATCCAATAAAAGTCCTCTTGATTTAAGTTTTGCAATTATGACTGTGGAGAAGTGATCTTTATGCAGGCTTATGGTAGAAATTTCACATTTGATTCTTTGAGCGAAACACATTTAAACTAAACACATGTGTGATTGAGTGTATATCCCGTGAGAAGGTTGCTAGTTTGCATATGATGATTTTAAAAATATAAAAATTTTGAAATTGCATTAGCATGGCTATCTCACACACTACACTTCAAGGATGATTCAAAGATTACTGCTAATATTTGAATAAGGAAGATGAACTTGGATTAGTTCCTTGATGCTAGCTATGGTTCTTGTTGATTTGTGTTCTCGAATGAAATTCTATGAGGGTCACATAGGGGGAAGCTAATGTTTTTCTTGTTACTTCTTGTTCTTGTTTTCTTTGTTTTGCTCGAGGACTAGCAAAAGTTAAGTGTGGGGGTATTTGATCGGATCATATTTATATATATTTTTACTTCGAATTCACTCGTCTTTTCTTAGTTAGTTCCTTATATTTTTGAGCTATTTACGTTATTTTTGTGTTTATAGGATTTGTTATGCAAAGAAAATAAAAATAGAACAAGTGAAATTTTATGTAATAAATTCGTCAAAACTGTCTGTGTAGATCAGCTTTTAAATTAAATTAAAAAAAAAATAATAATGATAAGTCATGATGATGTTTGAAACATCATCATGATTCATGTTGTGAAGGCAGAAGATGGGAGGAACAAAAAGAAAGAATAAAATAGGCAAAAAGAGAGGATAACAGATGAGGAGAAAGAGGAGAAGTGGATGGACAACGCGGAGAAGAATAAAAAAAAGAAATATAAAGGAAGCAGAGGGCAGCAGAGAAAGGGGGGAGACGTGAGAAGAATAGGGACACAAAGAAATAAAAGAAAAGAGCACAGAAGCAGAGCGACTGACAGTGCAGAGAAGCAAACAGACGTGAGGACAGTCGGAGAGTAGTGAAGGATGGAGAGAGGGCTAGGAGGGAAGCAGCGAAGCAGCGCTTGAGGGGAGAAAAACAGAAGGAGCAAGCTGCCTTCTCTCTCGGTTAAATCTTTCCAAACTTATATTTTATTTCTGTTTTAATAATGTGTAACTAAATTTATTTTGGCTAGAGGTTAATTCAAAGCCATGAATATATTTGTAATATGAATTGATTACCTTCAGTTGTGATTTAATTTGCTTAACTGCTTGATTGATAGCTTATTTTTGTATGTCGATTAAGAATGCATACTTAATTTACATGCATGAATTTGACGCTAGAATATAAGGGAGTTTCACCTAATCGTTATGAACTTATATTCACAAGTAGTGAAGGTTGCTAGTCACAATCACGTTAAGTAAATTCTTGGCATAAGTTTCATGCAAATCATAGTAACGAGTGCCTCGTCAATGCTTATGTTTTTCATAGAACTTAATGATTCTTGCTTGTATCTCTATTATGCAATTCATGTAGGGAACTTGTAGGGAATGTTTTGGGTTGTCGTATGCAATCATCCAACCCAATAACTTGTGGAAAAACTGAGGGTTAATTAGTGCAATTCACGGTTAATTTGGGGCGTTGAGATTTACAATTTATTGAAAGAACAACTGAAAATCAATTTAGGTTGCATATGTGTCATGTGTGGAGAAGAACCCTCTAGCTAGTCCGTCATCTATCCTTTCACCTTAATTTCATGCTTTTGTCAATTCTGTAATTTATTTAAGTTTAATTTACTTCTCGTCAAAACCAAACCCCCCCCCCATTATTAAATTATATTATTTAGTTAGTTTTCATTGTTGTTAGTCTTTTAATTCAATTTCCGTCCATTTCAATTCCTAGTGTCTAATGTGATTGTTTTCATTATTTTGAGTCATTCTAAGTGTGTTTCGAGTTATTAGAGTTTTTAGCCTAGTTTTGTGTCCTTGAGTCTTGTTTAATATTTTAAAATTAATTTAGAATAGATTAGCAATCCCTCCTAATCCCCGGCCTAGAACGATACCCTACTTACATCTATACTACAATTGTCAAAAAGAGGGTTAAATTTTGTGTGCTTATATTATTCGCATCACGGTACTAAAAATTTTGAGGACAAAATTTTTATAAGGGGGAAGAATGTGAAACCCCGCTCCTGGATTTCACTATTGTAAACTACGTATTATGTATTAGCAAGATTTTATATTATTTTTGGGAATTTATATGAGTTTTATTAAATTAATTACGAAGTTTGAATTTTGGTTAATAATTGTTAAAAATCCATAGACCTTACCAGGTCACACTAAGTAAATTTGGAAAGAGCTCGATCCTATGAGTGTGTAGGCGAAAAGTGTTCGCAAATCAGAGTTGAAACAAATAAATTAGAAACGTTTTAGTTGTTAAAATAAAATAACAAATAAATAAAAGAAGACTGGAAGCTGCCAGATGGTAGTGGGAGAGACAGAGAAAATGAGAAAAATGAGGGAGGGAGAGGGACCAATCAAGAGGAGAAGAAATGAGAGAAAGAAGAGCAGCCAACCTGGATCCACCTTTGACCCGTTTCCCTTATGTAACCTGACCCGGATTCCATGCTAGTTTCTGACGGAATTCCATCCATCTTGCCGATGTTTCATGATCGTCCACAACTCCCAAAATAATTTTTGCCTTCCTTCTTCAAATTTCCACCTTAGTTTGACGGGATTTAATCCCGATTTTGTGAAGGACACACCCACGGGTCCGAGAACCCTACACCGGCAATCCACCATTTTTGAAATGTTTTCCTTCAATCATTAGCACCAAAATACTCTTCTTGAGCCCAGGAATATAACCCAAACAAGTTTGGGGGCGGCGGTGCAGTAGGGAAGTCGAATTGAAAAACACCCATTTTTGGGTCCGACAGATCGATGGAGATTTCAAGTATTTCGCAGTAGAATTAGACTTCGGCACAGGTATGAAATTCTTCCCCTTGTTGTGTTCTATAATCCTATAAAATTTGATGAATTTTGGAGTTGGTTGAAATTCATGGTTTCCATTCGTCAAAAACTGCCGCATGCAGCGGCACGTCCGCGGTAAATGGCCAGTGGGCCGACTTTGTCTTTTTAGGTTAAATTTGATACTCTGATTACATATTTGATGCCTTCTCAATGAAATTCCATCATTCGAACCTAGTTTCATTAATGTCCGCCACTTGAATATTATAGTAAATAACGATTTGATCATTGGAACGTCACTAAAACTTAGTATGTTATTGTATGTAATATTTAAGAACATTAGGAACTACGGATCGAAAATCCGGTGGACGTATCTTCCTTATTGGATTACTAGGGTTAACGTTGTTTAAAATGTTCTGAAGTGTTCTTCAGTACTAAAAATTAACATTCCTAGAGACTCAGTGGGGCCTAGCGGGCCATCTTAATTAGCGAGTTATCCCAAGTGGTGTGTACCTCGATTTATGTGCAAGTGGCACCTTATTGTGTTATACATGTTTATTGAACTTCTAGATGATACAAATGAAATGCATGATTACTAGTATAGAAATGCGAGCCTAGAATCTTATTAGAAGTATTATTATATAGAACTTATATGCTGGTATAACAAGATAGTTAGTGGTCGTGAGAAGTTGATGGTGTAGGTGCTTACGCTGTAAATCATAAGGGTTGAGATAGGAGTAAGTATGTTGTGTGTTGATCTAATTGCACCATATAGCAATGGTACATGGATGGTCTTACTTGGCATATCCGCGATAGGGGACCATACATATTTTAGAGGTGATCATGCTTAGTATATCCACGATAGGGGACCATACATATTTCAGGGGTGATCATGCTTGGTATATCCACGATGGGTGATCACTGCCTGCACGATTAGACTATGCATATGGTTCCACTTGGTATATCCGTAATGGGGGACTATACGCATTCTATGAGTGATGATGCTTGGTATATCCGCGATAGGTGATCACTACCTAGAGCTATAGGATACAATCCTGCTTGGTATATTCGTGATTGGGGACTGTACATATGTTAGGGGTGATCATGCTTGGTATATCCGCGATGGGTGATTACTGCCTACGTTATTGGACTATGCCTATGGTTCTGCTTGGTTTATCCATAATGGGGAACCATACACATTCTAGGAGTGATCATGTTTGGTATATTTGCGCTGGGCGATCACTACCTAGAGTTAAGATGTGGTCCTGCTTCGTATATCTGCAATGGGGACCATACATATTTCAGGGCTGATCATGCTTGGTATATCCGCGAAAGGTGATCATTGCCTGAACGCTTAAATTATGCCTATGGTTCTGCTTGGTATATTTGCAATGTGGGACCTTACGCATTCTAGGGGTGATGAAGATTAGTTGTACTTGGTACATTTTGGTAAGCGAGCATATTTTAGTTGGATTCCTTTGAGTGGTCCAAAATCCTTACTCGTGCTCATTTCCATAAAGTTAGTCTGGAAACCTAGATTCAAATGAATGAGAATTACCCACAGTAGATCTTGTGAGTATAAATTAGATTTACCTTGTTATTACTTATAATCCAAGTAGGGAACTATGTAGAGTTCTTTAATTAAATTTGTGAAATGATATGTTATCTCATTGATTGATTAACGTAGTTAAATGATAATATCGTGCATCTTTGACTTGTGAATTTATTAATGGACATGTTTGTGGAATGGTGTTGGAAAGCATGTGATATATGTGAATGACGAAATGACAAATCTCGGGTTATATATATTTGATATATAGAGAAAGGTTCAGAGTTTAATAATTGGTGAACTACGAATGGTTTGATCCTTATTTAGGGTATGTAGGCAGTCTAACGCAAGGGTTAGATGCAGCCATGAAATGGAACCAAGTTACCACGTGGTTGAATTAGTGTTTATTTTTGGTCTTGTCTCGGGGCGAGACATGATAGATAAACAGGAATTGGTGACGTCACATGTTGGGATCGGCGTGTGACAGTTAGACTTTTGCAGGTTTATACCTTTACATTTTGTTTAATGGGGGTTAGACTTAGACCTAGCATTTCTGTCGTATTTTCTGTGTTCATGTCATTTTTGTGTTATACATGATATCTTATTGGGTTGTATCGTGTAACACCTATTAAAATGAACTGGTAATATGACCCGACCCGAACTCGATCCATTAATATTAATGGGTAATATGACGCGAACTGTTACCTGTCGAAGAAAATATATTTTAAACCAATAAATAATCAAATGAAAAAACATAATACTAAATTAGTAAACACATACCACATTGTCACATAAATATTACTTCAAAACACAAAAGCACATTTGTCTTTCAAGTATTACATAAATATTAATTAATGTAGAAGTGTGGAAAATATAAAAGAAAATAAATAAAAACTCGTAATGACAAGCTTTACAACTTTTGTGAAGGGTTCAACTTCAAAACTCACCACTATAATCTTATTAACTATTGTGGATGCAAATTTTCTCCTCTTCGATCTTGGACGATTTTGCACCTACAAAACAACTAGCACCTTAGGTTAAGGCCAAAAGTCTCATGCGCCCACGATGAATGGGGAGGGCTTTGGCCGAAGAACCTCCGATGCCAAAGTTAGAATTTTTAGAGAGAAAAAGTGTTTAGAGTGTTTAGCATTTTTTGCAAGAGGATTGGAATGAATTTTTGGTGAGAATAGGTGCCTATTTATAGAGTTAGGGCTTGACCAATTTTGAATAAAAGTAACCAGCCACTAAAGGTTTTTTGTGGGGTTCAATTTCATGTTTAATTAGCCAATTTATTGGCTAATTAAATATGAAAAGAATAAATGGGTGGTTATAAAAATGAATGACTAATTTAATAAGGAAAATGGGAAAGGTGAGGATGGGAATGGTGGTGGCCGGTTTTGACTATCAATTTGGGTGATTTTATTGACTATTAAGGATGATTTTAGGAGATATGGTAGGTATATATTATTTAGCTAATTGATTAGCTAAATAATGAAATAGAAAATACTAGGTTTTGGGAAATACCTTATAGAAAGGATTTGATGAAAGAGGTTTTTAATTGTTACCTTTTTTGGGCACTTTTGACTTGATTGAAAGATGATTGCCTGCTGCTCACGCGTAGGAATCCTGGTATGCCTCAAGGGTATTTTTGTTCTCTTTTGTCCAAAAGTCCACGTGTCGCCTAGTGAATATTTTTGGCTCCACAAATGCCCCCACACCTGTTGGGCTGCTTGTAGGAAAGAGCAACAGGTGTAGAGATTTTCTTGCTTTAGGAAACTTAAGACTGCTTCCTATTTTGATGTTGATTATCTCTTTAATAGGAAATTAGATCCTTCTAGGAAAAGGAAATAAATTTCTCTCAAAGCCTATTTAAGTCCACCTTAAGTGGGTTATTAAATCAACTTTGGAGAGCGATTTATTCTACCCTACAAGAGAGAGATGGCTTAGAGGATATTTGTTCCCCCTCCTCTAGCAATCTTCTACATCTTGCCCGTGCAAAGGACCGTCTTTCATTGCTTTCTTCGTCTTCTTCGTGCCACACCGATGTAAGAAAAATTTAATTTTTCTTGCCTTATTCTTGGATAGTGCTATTGCGGGGTAGCAGTCGGGGTGGTGCGGTACGTCGGCTGGCAGGGGCCAGGAGCTGGCTCGGCATGGGCTGAGGAGATGTCGTGGCAGGGACCACTGCTTAGGCAGCTTGGCTTGGCTTGAGCCAAGGGCAGCTTGTGCAGTTGGGGTCGAGGATTGTGGCGCTGGGGCGCAGTGCTAGGCGAGCCGCATGGCTCATGTCCTTTGGGCTCTTGGACCTGACTCGGGCCAGGCTGGCGATTGAGAGAAATGAGGAGATTGCGGGTCTCATGGGCTGCTGGAATGTTGGGCATGCAGGCCTCCTGCCTGCTGGAATGCTGGGTTGAGCTCCCCTGCTGAGTACCATGAACGTCGTTGGCTGTTTAGTCCTCTTTGCTGAAAGAAAAGTGGGCTGCTCCAGAAAGATGAGGTAAAGAGGATCAAGGCGGATGCATTGGCTCGTCTGATCGCTGTCGTGGAGCTTACTATGAATGAAGATGGAAAGAAGAAATCTTCCCCGCCTGCTCATGAGATGCCAGTTAAGAAAAAACTGAAGACTTCTTATACTGCTCATAAGGGTCCACTTCCTACCGAGAGGTATGTGATTGTCATGACTTCTTCCAATGGGAAGAAAAATAAGGCTGCTAGATCTGAGCATGTGGCGTCTTCCATGTTGAGAATGGCTAGTACAATTGTGGATAAGATTGCTCAGCGTAAAGGTTTTATCATGCCCCCAGTGCCGAAGTCTGTACCAGGATGTTTTTTGGGAGCCAAGTCCGGTTCACCTTTATAGAGACTTGCTATTATGAAGAGCGGTAAGGTGGACTCTGCTGCTAAAGTGGCGCCAAAGCCTGCTCCCTTTGCTGCTGAGATTGATTCGCCTCAGATTCAAGATCTTAAGCTTGCAATTTCTGAGCTTCGTTTCGCTGCTTATGCTAAGAAAGGAGTGGATGAGCTTCTCTATTTCTCCGAAAGACTTGCTTGCTTTTACTTTTAAGGCTTCCATTGGTGAAGTAGTTGGAGAAGTTAGTGCCCAGACTGGGGCAGCCGGGGGTGAAGCGCCGGATGATGCTGCTGCTAAGAGCGTTACGGCTGTTGAAGGTGTGGCGACCGAGTAGTCGTGGGATGTCCAAGCTGCTGTAGTGTAGTATTTTAGGTAGCCTTTAGGATTTTCTTTATTTTTCCTTGTAGCTCTTGTTTTGCTTGAACTCCTTCAGCCTTTGCTAGTTGTTTATAAACATGTTTTCCTTCGTTTTTCTTCATATTCACTTCTTTTGTTCATGCCCTAACCTTTAGACTTGATAGACCAGTGGCAGGCATGCTACTTTTTTTATAAGCAGACAAGCTCGCGTAGCCTATGCAGCCGTAGGTGTTGGTGTAGAACTTTGCAAAGTTGTTAGCCATAGGATTGGCAGCCGGATGCCTTACTTACAGAAGCAGACAAGTCCGCGTAACCACTAGGCTGTTAACCTTGACTTTCTTCAATTCCGTAGGTTGCGTAGCAAGTATCACAACACTCTAGGACTTGGTGTAGGTTGTTCTGCGCTTGGCAGAGGTGAAGCTTATCGACTACGTAGCATGTCAACAGTGGATAAAACTTCGTATATGCGCGCTAGCTTGTTTAACCTTTCATAAGAATGTGCGGTTGTATAAGTCTAGCACGGCTTTACTGCTTGAAGGGCAAGCCGTAGGCAGTCTTCCGGAATCCGTAGGCTACCTTAGTGCACTCGGTAGCAGCTTTAGGATTCCAGGGCAGCCGTCCATCGGATGTACTGCGTAATGTGCCCTCTCCGTCTCTAGGGCCCGGTTCCCCACGAATTAGGCCAAGAAACCCAAAATCCTTCAGTTAGCTAAGCCTTGAAAAAGACCATTGCGGCTACTTCTAGGAATCCCGGCGCAAGCCATCGTGCATCTAGTTATACTAGGGCAGCCAGGCTCATCCACGTCTGGATATTCGGAGTGTAAAGTTTATCCTCCCGTCTTGGAGAGCTGACCCATATGGGTGTCGGGGAATTAGTTTACCCTCTCGCACTGGAGAGCAATTAGTTTACCCTCTCGCATGGAGAGCATGGTTGGTCCCTCGGGGGGCGCAATTCCTGCGATGGGTCCCTAAGAAGGGCGCAGTCTTCTTTTGAAGTGCCGGAGTGATCAGTTGTTGTAAGCATGCAGCCGAACCAAGTTGTGATTACTTCTGAATTCCTCATTGAAAAACGAGTGAAACGAACGAGAACTTAGCTGTAAGGTAGGAACTGCATAACAACTGGATAGTCCTCGACTTGTGAGGTGGTGCCCGTCGAACTTCTTGAGTCTTCGGGCTTTGATGTAGTGGGAGGTCACACATGGTACTTCTTCAGATTGTAGGCGCTCCACTACTTTTCAATGTTTTTATCGTTTCATGGTAGCGGGGGTATAATTACTCTTGCCGCCTATTCTGCTGAGCTTGTACGGACCTTCCCAGATGAGATCCATCTTTTTGGATGTTTCGGCCTGCCTATTGCCTTGAGGATATCTCGACATGGACATATGCTGCTTGATGCCATATTTTTGGAAGAACTTCGCCAAATCTTTGTCCACGAATTGCAGGCCGTTGTTGGTGACGATGGATTAAGGGATGCCAAATCGGTAAATGATGTTCCTCCATATGAAGCGCTCTATGTCCGTCTGAATCGTGGTCGTCATGGGCTCTGCTTCCATCTATTTGGTGAAGTAGTCGGTTGCCACGAACCACGGCTGCTCGCGAGCCTTTGTAGTTGGATGCGTCGTTGACATGCGAATGCCAGAAATCTCCATTGAGGGAATATGTGCGGCTAAAGTGTGCTCGACTGCCTTCGGGGCATCATTGGGCCGAGTTGTTGCTTTCGTCAGAAAACTTTGCATCTGCCAGGGTCTACGCCTTTATCGTCGTCGGTTTGGATTCGGCGGAATAGTGCGTCATGATGATGACTGCAGGTAACTATAGAATACAGGTAGTCGGGCCCCCAGCTCTTCTCGCATGATGGTAGAGCTTATTGCTACTTTAGATACCGTCAAACATGTGAATAAGTCCTCCGCTGCTTCTAGGGAGGTGATGTCGGGTACTTTTTCAAGTCCTTAAATGTGCATTGGCGAGCCTCATCCCAAAGTGCATGCTTCTCTGCTAAAGCAAAAGAGTCTGCCAGAGTTAGATATTCTTTCATGATCAATTTTCCGAATAGCGGGTGGTCTGCTGGAAGTCCTTTTTGGAAGGCTGCTCTAGCTATCGAGTCGTTGCATCCGACTATTTTTGCCTTCTCTATTTTGAACCTCCTCACATAGTCGCGAAACGACTCCTTTGGGTTCTTCTTGAAGTCGAACAAATGGTCAGACTTCTTTTTGATCGAGCGATAGGATGAATATTCTTTGATGAAAACCAAAGAAAGTTCGTAGAAATTCCGGATGGATTATGGCGGCAGGGTGTAGAACCAATCTTGCGCCTCGCCTTGTAGAGTGGTGGCGAATATCTTGCACATGAGATCATCGTTGTTTCGATAAAGGATAATTGCGCTTTGGTAACGTTTTAAGTGTCTTTCCGGGTCTTCATCCCCTTTGAAATATGTGAAATGTGGCATGCTGAACTCGCGTGGAGGCTGTGCCTCCTCGATCTCCTCCGTGAAGGGTGACCTGCTTATGTTGATTATGTTCCGTCGTAGTGCCTCGTCGGTGACCTCGTTGCGTTGGAAATCATGCAATCGCTTGGTCAAGAGTCTCTCTACTTCTTCCTGAATTTGCCTTTGTTGGGGTAGCGGAGCTCTCGGCTGCCCCCAGTCATGACTTGCTGGTCTAGGCTGCTCTTCCATGTGTTTGGCTCGTCTATGCCGCGGATGCAGTGCATGTGGTGCGTTCCTAGTAGGCGAGCGAGTTCTTCGCAGGCTGCTGGTTGAACTTGAGCTGGATTGAGTGACTGCTTCTCTCCGTCCGTCGTGCTGCCTACTCTGATGTGAGGTGGAGGACGCTCATTGTGGGCTTAGCTGCGAATAGACACTTTGCCCGGAAGGTTGCTCATGTTGACTATCGGAGTATGACCCCAACCGTGAATGTATGCTCATCCGTGGGCCTAGTCGAGAGTGCATGCTCCCTCGCGC
The DNA here is from genome assembly GCF_042453785.1 of Malus domestica. Lineage (NCBI taxonomy): Eukaryota > Viridiplantae > Streptophyta > Magnoliopsida > Rosales > Rosaceae > Malus > Malus domestica. Next base: position 17,971,582 of record NC_091670.1, read on the forward strand.
TCTAAGACCGGAATGTACACTGCCCAAACGTTCGGCTCGTGGCTGGTCGAGTGGCTGCTTACCGGGACGCTGCTGGAAATGTTCGTCTGCCCTTGTCCTACTTCGGGATACCTCGTCCGGGGCACGTTGGATCCCGATACGTTGCAAAAGTTGATTCACCAAGGTTTTCTGTTGTGCAAGGGCGCTCGTCAACTCTATGACTTGTCGAGACAAGTGTTGTTCGCCATTTGGATTGGAAGAGCTTGGAAGGAATGCGCCTCCTTGGGCAGTGGAAAGGTGGTAGACTTCGGGCGCGAGATTTGAGTTGGGAAATGTCAAATCCGTGAAAAAATGTGGTGAGAATGCCCCCTGCTCGATGGTAGGTCCGGATGGTTGAGATAGTCTTGGGCCGACTTGGGCTGCTTGGAAAGCCACGGGAGCAGGCTGGGCCGTGAGAGTGGGCTGCTCGAAAGAAGCAGGCTAGACCACGGGAGTGGGTTGCTCGTCGGGAACAAGCTGGGTCACGAGAGCAGGCTGCTTGGCAGGAGCAGGCTGGGCCACGAGAGTGGGCTGTTTGGCAGGAGCAGGCTGGGCCACCGGAGTGGGCTGCTCGACGAAAGCAGGCTGGGCCACGGGAGTGGGTTGCTCGTCGGGAGCAGGCTGGGTCACGAGAGCAGGCTGCTTGGCAGGAGCAGGCTGGGCCACAGGAGTGGGCTGCTTGGCAAGAGCAGGTTGGGCCACCGGAGTGGGCTGCTCGTCGGGAGCAGGCTGGGTCACGAGAGCAGGCTGCTCGGCAGGAGCAAGTTGGGCCGTGAGAGTGGGTTGCTTGACGGGAGCAGGCTGGATCACGGAAGCAGGCTGCTCAATGCGCGGTGCATGTGCATGCGAGGCTTGGGCTTGGGTCCACGTAAACTTGGATGGCACGGCTTGGATTGTGGCCTTGGTACCGTGAGCCTTGGATGGCACGGCTCGGGCCGTGGTGAAGGCTCCATGGACCTCGCCACGAGTGGCTACCTCGGTAGCCACCGCGGTGGTTCCCATGGTGGCCGTGGTGGAGGCACCATAGACCTCGCCGCGGGTGGCTACCGAGGTAGCCACCACGGTGGTTCCCATGGTAGAAGCTTGTGGTGATGATGCCGCTCCCCTTATTGTCGCATTTTGCCTCACGGATCTCCGGGCCGTGGTGAAGGCTCCATGGACCTCGCCACGAGTGGCTACCGAAGTAGCCACCGCGGTGGTTCCCATGGTGGCCGTGGTGAAGGCACCATGGACCTCGCCGTGGGTGGCTACCGAGGTAGCCACCACGGTGGTTACCATGGTGGAAGCTCGTGATGATGATGCCGCTCCCCTTATTGTCGCATTTAGCCTCACGGATCTCCGTAATCCCATTTCTTGAACATTAGAATTTTCACTTGTGGAATTTTCTAAATTTCTAGCCATTATATTTTGCTTATACGTTTTATCAAAGAACCTTTGCAAGTAAAAAATTCTAATAATAAGAATGTATGAAAAATATTCAAATGGACTAGAAAATAAAGAAAAAACCTTTTTGTGCGAGAGTCTTCTACGAGTATGGATTTCAACTCTCAATGAAAGCACCAATTTGTGGATGCAAATTTTCTCCTCTTCGATCTTGGACGATTTTGCACCTACAAAACAACTAGCACCTTAGGTTAAGGCCAAAAGTCTCACGCGCCCACGATGAATGGGGGGGGCTTTGGCCGAAGAACCTCCGATGCCAAAGTTAGAATTTTTAGAGAGAAAAAGTGTTTAGAGTGTTTAGCATTTTTTGCAAGAGGATTGGAATGAATTTTTGGTGAGAATAGGTGCCTATTTATAGAGTTAGGGCTTGACCAATTTTGAATAAAAGTAACCAGCCACTAAAGGTTTTTTGTGGGGTTCAATTTCATGTTTAATTAGCCAATTTATTGGCTAATTAAATATGAAAAGAATAAATGGGTGGTTATAAAAATGAATGACTATTTTAATAAGGAAAATGGGAAAGGTGAGGATGGGAATGGTGGTGGCCGGTTTTGACTATCAATTTGGGTGATTTTATTGACTATTAAGGATGATTTTAGGAGATATGTTAGGTATATATTATTTAGCTAATTGATTAGCTAAATAATGAAATAGAAAATACTAGGTTTTGGGAAATACCTTATAGAAAGGATTTGATGAAAGAGGTTTTTAATTGTTACCTTTTTTGGGCACTTTTGACTTGATTGAAAGATGATTGCCCGCTACTCGCGCGTAGGAATCCTGGTATGCCTCAAGAGTATTTTTGTTCTCTTTTGTCCAAAAGTCCACGTGTCGCCTAGTGAATATTTTTGGCTCCACAACTATGATCAAAATTTAACCGTTGATTGTTGTTTACATTTACGCTCCATTCTTTTCACCAAATTTTGTTTTTTGAATAATATGATCTTTTAGAGGATGGAGGAAGATGAACGGTTTGATCGTTCGGAGTTTTACTATTAATGAAAATATTGCTTTGAGTTTACAAAGGCTCTAGAAACTATCTAATAACAGTTGACTTGAATTTCAGACAACAAGTCAAGTAAAATTTATCACAGTAATGATAATAAGAAACTCTCATAACAAAAACAAATAAATAACTAAAACTTAATTTTTATTAACTTATATAGTATAATAATACAATAATACATATTTAATAAACAATATATAACTATAGCTATAGTATTTTATAGTAAGTTTTAACTGTTTAACTTTAAAATCATCAAAATAATTTTTTCTTAACAGGTCAAAACGCGTTACCCGTGTGTAAATTGATTAAGGACCCGTTATTAACAGGTTTTTAACTGGAGGCCCAATAACGACCCGATTAATTATTGTATTAAACCGAAACTTGTTACTTTCGTGCCGTGTTAATGAATCATGTAAGAAATTGCCAAGTTTAGTTAAACTTCATGTCTCACCCCACCACAACCAGTTATATATTAATTTTTTTTTTGGGTAAAAGACTGTTTACTACCCTCATGTTTCGTGGTTTTCAACATTTAGTACATCAAATTTTTTTCGTTTCAGTCTCAGATTCATACCTAAAGTGTAAATTTTGGGACAGTCTCATACATCCGTTAGTCAAACTGTTAAGTCTCCCATTAACTGTGACGTGGCGCACTGACTGGGCGCCACATGTCATCCACGTTTTTTTTTCTTTTCTTTTCTTCCTTCTTCTTCCTCCGACTGCAACTTTTTTTTTGCTTCCTTCCTCCTTCCTTCTTCTTCTTCTTCCTCCGAATCTGGGGAAGCTTTATTTTATTTTTTTCTTCTTCTTCTTCCTCTTGCTCTTCCTCTTCTTCTTCTTCTTCTTCTTCTTCCTCCGAATCTGGGGGAAGATGAAGGTTATTTTTTATTTATTTATTTTTTTTTTTGAGGAAGAAGAAGGAAGAAGAAGAAGAAGGAGAAGGAAGAAGGAGGAAGGAAGAAGGAGGAATGAAGAAGGAGAAGAAGGGGAAGGAAGAAGGAGGAAGAAAAAAAAAAGTTGCAGTCGGAGGAAGAAGAAGAAGAAAGAAGGAGGAAGAAGAAAGAAAAAAAAAAACTGAATCTGGGCAGATTCGGAGGAAGAAGAAGAAGAAGAACAGGAAGGAAGAAGGAGGAAGAATGAGGAAGAAGGAGGAAGAAGAAGAAAAAATAAAAAATAAAAAACTTCCCTAGATTTCGAGGAAGAAGACGAAGGAGAAGGAGAAGGAAAAAGAAGGAAGAAGGGAAGGAAGAAGGAGGAAGGAAGAAGGAGGAGGAAGAAAAAAAAAGTTGCAGTCGGAGGAAGAAGAAGAAAGAAGAAGAAAAGAAAAGAAAAGAAAAAAAAAACGAAAAACGTGGATGACACGTGGCGCCCAGTCAGTGCGCCACATCACAGTTAACGGGAGATTTAACAGTTTGACTACGGATGTATGAGACTGTCCCAAAATTTACACTTTAGGAATGAATCTGAGACGAAAAAAAACTTGATGTACTAAATGTTGAAAACCATAAAACATGAGGGTAGTAAACAGTCTTTTACCCTTATTTTTTTATCATTTTTTTTGTCCTTTACTTAGTTATGAAGCATTACAATTATGTAAATACATTTTAGTCGTCCAATACACATAAGAAAATTAATAATTAAGTATTCTCCATATTAGTGGAATATGAGACATCCCACTTGTATGAGTACTGCTATACAAATTTATTATATTATGTATTCATTTAATATTAATTACATATCAATTTCATGTTGTGTCAATTTTGTTTTACCTTTAAATACGAACATGAGATTAAAAAAAATCATAAACACAAACATGACGTCCTGCATACTTTTTATTTGAGCAATATTCTAATATGTAGTTCTATCCAACCTGGCAATACCCAAAGACTGCATGAACTGTTGTATTAATATAGTTTCTGATTGTCAGTTCATATACCAAAATACTACCATAATCACTAACTATTATACTGATGTGTATCAAAGATTCAAAATTAAACCTATACAATATAATCAACGGAAAATGTTTCTTGTGGCTCGACAATAGTCATTTCCACAGGCCAAAAAACAATAAAATAAAATTTACTGTGTACTGTGTGCAATATTTTGTTTGTGTTGGTTTATACGAGGAACCAAGGCTATATGACTACGTCTATTCTAAATTTCTGATGACTTCTCTCAAACAAAATTCTCAGCTTGGCTTCTTCAACAAAGTCTCCAAGTTATATAAGAATATGTGTTGAGCAGAAGCAGTTTCCATCGATCGATCAGTGACCAGGTCCCCTGCGGCTTGGCCCGGAGTAAGCTTGTGCTACAAGGAAACTCTTTATGGACTTAAAAGTACGTTTATCTTGAGCACCTATAAGAGGTCTCGAGGCCTCAACATGCGCAGGGTAAAAGAGTGGGAGGAAGAAGATGATGAACATGGAAATGGCATTGAAAGCCAACAGAAGAGAATTTTGAGATTTCATTTTAATGAGTTCAGGGGTTTGTGTGAGGCTCAAAGGATGTTGGGTTGAATTGGAGGCACAAATATAATATGAGAGGTAGCTGGTTAGTTTGCTTATATAGAGACTTGCTACTAGCTAGGGTAGCTTGGTTTGCTATTTATTCATTGACTTTTTGGTATTGCGGGCTGCCGCTGGATTGTGTTTTCTGTGCTGACTTTAGAGTTTGAAAATGTTAACCTCAGCCTTTGACAATTAATCTGAAGCAACGTCAAACGTATAACTAATTAAGTTAGTACTATCCGACTGATATATTTATCATATCTGATTGAAATAGTTAATACAATCCGAACTGTCAAATGAGGCCTCAATGTTTTTAAAATACAAAAATAGGAATAGGTCAATTGTCGGATAATATTTAGTTAAGTTGGTAGGTTTTATTTTTTTATTTTAAGAAGCGATGGATATATTTGATTGATCAACAAAAATGATCACAATCGGTGTCACATGTGTACAATTTTTTCAGTGACAATACATTGGTCTGTAGGTAATTTGCACAGAAAATATAATGAGTAAACTCCTATTTAGCTGCCACATAAGAATATTTGTAATTGTATTGTATGGCAATGAAGAATACATATCAATCACTTGTATTAAGGGATTCTTCAAATAGTCTATGGTGCTCATTACGTAACATTTTATAATAAATTTTATAGATCATTTTTACAAAAAAAGAAAAAAAAACCAAGTCGAATACGATTCTTCAAAAAGACACTAAAATGACTACCATTTAATTCAACGTTCATATATATGTTTCGGATTAAGATAGTTTTTTTTTGTAGATATAACATTTGAAAGAAGACCTAACAAATAGAAAAATAGATCGATAAAGTACTCTGTAGAGTGAGCTATACAAATAAGGGTGATTTTGTATATAGTCAATTAAAAGTTATGATATTAACAAATAGGTCAATCAAATTTATTGGAATTATAAATAGGTCAATGAGACTTTAAGATACATTAAAACACCTCAATCAAATTAAAATTACAAACGATGCCATTACCATTTAAAACACCAAACCTTTCCATCTCCTTCATTGTAAATCGCACCTCCCATCACCTTCAGACTTCAACCTCCCCGCCTTCTACCACCTTCAACCTCCCCTGCCTCCCACCACTTTTAACCTCCATTTTTCGGATTGCAACGTAGTGTCTGTTTCCTGTTCTGTGATTGTGCATTCAGATTCAAATAGGTTTGTGGTTTCAGACACTTGTTGTAGTGCTGTTTCTTGTTCTGTGATTGTGCATTGGGATTCAAATAGGTTTGTGGATTTAGACACTTTGTTGCAGTGTTTGTTTCATGTTCTGGGATTGTGCATTGAGATTCAAATAGGTTTGTGGATTCAGACACTGCGTTGCAGTGTCTGTTTCTTGTTCTGTGAATTCAAACACTTCCACACTCCGCCATCGAGATCCTCGACACCTGACTCAACACCCCCTTCAAATCCCCTTGCCCCGCCTTCGATTCCAAACCCTGATCGACCAAAATCGAGTCCTTCCTCGACAATTCAATCTAAGAAATTCGAAATTCGACGCCCAATTCATTTTTTTGCAATTTTTCCAAAAAAAAAAGAAGAAGAAAACTTAAGAAAGAGAGAGGGGGGACCTGTGGGCAAAGAAGACGCCACGGCAAAGGAAGACGTGAGGAGGATGGTCGGTGAGGCGGTGGATGTGGCCACCAAGGATTAGCGTCTTCTTCTTCCTTTCTTTTTCTTCGGAGGGTATTTTTGGAGTTCTCATGAATTTTATAATGACTTAAAGCTTATGTGGCATTCATCATTGACCTATACCTAATTAATAAAAATACATCATTGATTAAGTTGTTATAAATAGGCAAAAGTTAGAGAAATAACATTTGCTAAGAGCGAGAGCGAAGCGGATGTTATATATCACACTGTTTTGTTTATTAACTATAATAGAAAGATTGCAGGAAAAAGAGAAATAGGAGAATGCAGAAAATATTCTAACTTATCTTTTTTTCTTATTGCTTTTGTATCGTATGTTTTGAACACTCGTAATGCTCTATTTATAGAGCAACTACCATGAAAACTTACAAAAACTTCACTATTTACCATATGAATCTTTACTGTATACATGTGGGCAAACATACCCACTGTTTACAACACTTCCCCTTGGATGCCCACATATCAACATCAGTTGCCTCGTTAAAACCTTGCTTGGAAAAACCTAGTGGGAAAAAATCGTAGCTAAGGAAAAAGAGTACAACTTTACCAAGTTTGTTGAGATGGTTTTAAGCAAGCTTATGTTGCCTTGTTAAAACCTTGATAGGAAAAACCCAGTGGGAAAAATCCTAATCGAAGGAAAAAGAGTACAACATGCATGTACCATGGATGCTCCCCCTAAATTGTATCTCCCCCTGATTCTGCATTCTTCAAATTTATAAGCCGACGTAATCTGATTCCCTGCACTAGCTTCTGAAATGTGCACTTTGGTACAGATTTGGTGAATAAGTCTGCTAAATTTTCATTGGAACGGATTTGTCTAACTTCAATAACTTTAGCCTTCTGAAGCTCATGTGCACTGAAAAACCTTGGAGATATGTGTTTAGTCTTATCACCCTTGATGAATCCTTCATTTATCTGGGCAACACAGGCTACATTATCTTCATGGATGACAGTTGGAGTGTCTGTCTTTGAAGGTAGACCACATGAATTCCGGATATGATGGATCATTGATCTTAACCAAGAACAATCACGACTTGCTTCATGTAAAGCAATTATTTCGGAGTGATTGGAAGATGTAGCAACTAACGTTTGCTTTGTTGATCGCCATAAAATTGCAGTATCTCCATTAGTGAACACATATCCATTTTGTGAGTGGGCTTTATGTGGATCGGAGAGAAAACCAACATATGAGTATCCAATAAGGATATGGTCATTTGTGGGCTTGTCTGAGTAGAAGAGACCCATATATGTTGTCCACGAAGGTATCGTAGAACATCTTTCACTCCCTTCCAATGACGAATTGTTGGAGCATAGCTATATCTTGCTAACAAGTTGATTGAAAAAACTATATTGGTCTAGTACATTGTGCTAAATACAATAAAACACCTATTGCATTCAAATATGGTACTTCTGGACCAAGGACCAGTTCATCATCTTCTTTCGGACGGAATTGATCTTTCTTAATATCCAAAGAACAAACGATCATTAGGGTGCTAAGTTAATAAGCCTTGTCCATGCCAAATCGCTTCAATATTTTTTCAATGTAAACTGATTGATGGACCAAAATTCCATTAGCACAATGCTCGATTTGCAGGTCGAAACAATATCTTGTTTTCCCAAGGTCGTTCATTTCAATTTTGCTTTTCAGATATTTAGCAGTTTTATTGAGCTCTTCAGGGGTTCCAACTAGGTTCATATCATCGACATATACTGCCACTATAGCAAATCCAGTATTTGATTTCTTAATGAACACACAAGGGAATATGACATTGTTGGCATATCCTTCTTTAATCAAATACTCACTGAGACGATGATACCACATTCACCCAAATTATTTCAGCCTATATAGTGATCGCCTTAATTTGATTGAGAACATACCTCGTGGTTTGTTAGTTGCTTTAGGCAACTTAAGTCCTTCTAGGACTTTCATATATATGTCAATATCTAATTCTCCATATAGATATGCGGTGATGACATCCACATGTCACATGTCAAGTTTTTTTGAAATCAGCAAACTTATTAAGTAACGGAATGTAATTGCGTCCATTATAGAAGAGTATGTCTCTTCATAATCAATTCCAGGTCTTTGTGAAAAACCTTGTGCAACGAGTCATGCTTTATATCTTGCAATCTGGTTTTTTTCGTTGCGTTTCCTTATGAATACCCATTTGTAACCCACAGGGTTTACACCAAGCGGGGTTTGGACTACCAGTTCAAAACACTTCGCCTTTCCAAGGAATTTAATTCTGCCTGGATTGCATCTTTCCACTTAGGCCAATCTTGTCTCTGTTTGCATTCTTCAATAGAGCGGGGCCCAATGTCATCGCTTAATATAATTTAAGTGGCTATTGCAAATGCAAACATGTCGTCAATGATTATTTCATTTCGATCCCACAATTCATTAGTACATACATAATTTATGGATATTTCTTTGCTTTCATGTACTTCTATCTCTTCAGGGACATGTGTCTCATCTAGGACATTTTCTTTTTCTGGAAGTACAGAATCATGAATTGTGGATTTATCATTCATTTTCTTTTGCTGAATGATTTCATTTGGGTTCAACTGTGCCCTCATCTTTCTCTTTCGATGGGCTGAATCGTTTGAACCTGGGGGTCTACCATGCTTCAGGCGTGCACTAGATGAATCATTCGTTGCCACTTTATTTTGTCCAACAGGGACATCAATTCTTGCAGGTGCATTTGCAGCTGGTATATGTGACTTTGTCACTTTTGAAGCATCATTAATTGCATCTGGCATTTGATTAGTAATACTTTGAAGATGAACGATCCTTTTCACTTTGAAGATGAACAATCCTTTTCTCCCCCTAACGATGGGAAGACTGTCTCATCAAAATGACAATCAGAAAAACGAGTTGTAAACATATCACATGTCAAAGGTTCCAAATATCTAATGATAGATAGTGAATCAAAACCCACATAAATTCCCAGTCTGCACTGAGGTCCCATTTTAGTGCATTGTGCCAGTACAATAGGCACATAAACAGCACAACCAAAAACTCATAAATGTGAAATGTTTGGCTGATGTCCAAACACGAGTTGTATTGATGAGTATTAGTGGTTGGCTATGGGTCTCAGTCGAACCAATGATGCAGCATGTAAGATGGCATGTCCCTATGTAGAGACTAGCAATTTCATTTTCATAAGATGAGTGCAGGCTATCAATTGAAGCCGTTTGATAAATGCCTCTGCTAAACCATTTTGAGTATGGACATGAGGAACATGATGTTCAACATCAATGCCCAGTGCCATGCAGTAATCATCAAAGGTTTGAGACGTAAATTCACCAGCGTTATCAAGTCAAATTGACTTAATGGGATGATCTGGGAACTATGCTCGTAACTTAATTATCTGAGCAAGAAGTCTCGTAAAAGCTACATTTCGAGTAGACAATTGGCAAACATGTGACCATTGGGTAGATGTATCAACCAAAACCATAAAATATCGAAATGGTCCACAAGGTGGTTAAATAGGTTCACAAATATCCCCTTGAATTCTTTGCAAAAATGATGGGGATTCATCATCAACTTTTAGTTGTGATGGTCTAGTTACCAACTTCCCTTGGGAACAAGCTTTGCAAAGGTTATCATTTGAGGTAGTAATGTGTCTGCTCAATAATGGATGTCCCTTAGAGTTGGTAATGATCTTACGCATCATGGTGGATCCTGGATGACCCAGACGGTTATGCCAAAGCATGTAAACTTTTGAATCCATGAACTTCTGGTTCATGACAACATGTGCCTCAATTGTCTTTATGTATGTATAATACAATCCACTCGAAAAACCATGCAACTTCTCCAATATACGCTTCTGGGTATCATTTGAGGTAATACATAAATATTCTACATTTTCTACATTTTTCGTTTCAATGTGGTATCCATTTAGACGTATGTCTTTAAAACTCAACAAATTTCGAATGGATCGAGTTGCGTATAATGCATTATGTATGGACAATATTATTCCATTTGGTAACATAATCTGGGCTTTTCTTGAGCCTTCAATTACATCTGATTGCCCTGATATTGTTGTTACCTTTACTTTTGCAAGTACCAAGTTCGAGAAATACTTTCAATCTTGAAGTATTGAATGCGTGGTTGCGTTGTCTGCAAGACAAAAGTCTCCGCCATTGCTCTTGTTTTGAGAATAACCATAATTTTTATCCATGTTCTCTGAGTAAAGAAATTACAGTTAAAAAACAGTTTATTCATACTGGAATACTACTTTTATTGAATTGAAAAAGTGAGCATTAAATCACAAGTACAAATAACAAGAGTACATTAAACATAAATGATTCAATCAGACCTATAAACTTCATTCCTTCTTTCAATAATAAAGTCTGAAACATCCGGGTGGGTTGTGTTCAACTATCCTGATAAATTGGACACTGGATCAGGTATTTCCATTGGTTGAGCCTGGTTGAGGAAATTGGTCTCGACACCCTTCTCCTTGAGGGAGGCTTGATACAGATCCACCAGATGCTTTGGGGTGCAACAAGTACACTCCTAATGTCCATTGCCACCACACATATGGCAAACTCCCTTAGGATTTCTAAGAGTGTTCATATGAGCTTTGCCTTTATGGTGATTTGCATTCTTAAAGCTCGAGCCTGGATTATGCCTTGGAACCTGGCTGTGAAACTGGACACCATGGTTCTTGCCTTTCCCATTCCACCGGCCTTGCTTATGGCCATTTCCTCGTTTGTAATTATTTCCACGAGAGGATGTGGTATTTCCTTCAAGGGAAGCAGCATTCACTTCTGGGAATGGTGCTGATCCAGTAGGTTGGGACTAATGATTCTTCATCAGAAGCTCATTGTTTTGCTCAGCTACAAGGAGTATAGATATCAGCTGGTTGTACTTAGTAAAGCCTCTTTCTCTATACTGCTGCTGCAGGAGCACGTTGGAGGCATGAAAGGAGCTGAAAGTCTTTTCCAGCATATCTTCCTCAGTTATTGTTTCTCCATAGAGCTTCAACTGGGAACTAATTCTGAACATTGTAGAATTGTATTTAGCCACTGTCTTGAAATCTTGGATCCTTAGGTGAGCCCACTCATAACGAGCCCTTGGAAGAATCACCGTTTTCTGGTGATTATATCTATTTTTCAGTGCCTTCCAGAGGGTTAATGGATCTTCAACTGTGAGGTACTCGCTCTTCAGTCCCTCATCAAGGTGCCAACGGATAAAGATCATGGCCTTCGCCAGATCTTGAGAGGATGCACTGTTATCCTCCTTGATGGTTTCCCCAAGATTTCCTGCCTCCAGATGGATCTTGGCATCCATTACCTAGGTAAGGTAGTTCTTTCCAGTAATATCTAGGGCAACAAAATCAAGCTTTGCCAAATTCGCCATTTTCTTTTTTGAAAGAAAAATGAGGTGTGTAAGAACTTGCAATAATATGTATTATGGAGGAATATATTGTTAGAACTTCCGGTTCTTACAAATTTTGATCTTCAGGCCAAAATGATAAGTACTCGAAACTTTAGGCTTGAGATTTACATGATTAATGAGAAGGGCGATTGTACCGCACCATTCTCATCGAAACAAGTATAGGGTGGGCGATTATTCCGCACCACTTCAAGCACCATGAAAATTTAAATATGTAGAGCAGGGTGGATGATTATACCCCACCACCTAAAATTGCAATAAAATTTAAATATGCAGAGTAGGGTGGGTGATTATTCCACACCACCTAAAATTGCAATAAAATTAAATAGCAGGCAAATTTAAATATGCTACTGCTCCACCTAAAATTTGCAGTGAAATTAGATCTGCAGTCCAAGATAGGTGATGATACCGCACCATCTTGGATTGCATAAATAACACTGGGTTAGTAGTCAAGAGTTACACCAAACAAGAAATCAAAGATATAGGTAACTGTTAGGTTGAGAACTAGAAGTAAACATGGTGCAAACAATTCTTCGCGAGGGTATATCCAGCAATTGAGGCAGAGGAAGAAGAAGAACAGTAAAAACCTTAGAGGAGACTTTTTTTTTTCTTCTTTCGGTGAAGGGAAATGAGAAATGATTACAGAGTCGTTCTGATAACGTGTTATAAATAGGCAAAAGTTAGAGATAAAACCTTTGCTAAGAGCGAGAGTGAAGCAGATGTAATATATCACACTATTTTGTTTATTAACTATAACAGAAAGATTGCAGGAAAAAGAGAAATAGGAGAATGCAGAAAATATTCTAACGTATCTTTCTTTTCTTATTGCTTTTGTATCGTATGTTTTGAACACTCGTAGTGCTCTATTTATAGAGCAACTACCATGAAACCTTACAAAAACTTCACTATTTAGCATATGAATCTTTATTGTATACATGTGGGCAAACATACCCACTGTTTACAACATAAGTCCAAAATAAAAATATGTCACTAATATATGGCTTAATAGTAAAGTTTTTATTGACCTTTGGCTAAATTACCTTACAAATAATCCCTCAAATAAGCTTATTTAATATATAGTCCCTCTTTCTCTCTTTTTCTTCATATAATATTTTAGTTAACTTTTAATTTTATTTTATGGTTTATAGTTGATTTTATGACTCAAGCAACGCATCCCAGAATCCCCTTCCCGACCAAAAACCTACTCCACAATTACATCCAACTTATCTTTTTTGCATCATCAAGTTTTTTTTCTTCTCTTGAGCTATATATGGTCAAATGGAGATTCAAATTCGTATGCAACTTATAAGTGGAACTACGCAACGACTCACGGCGGATTTCGTTGAGGACATTGGAGAGGAAGGCGGATTTGCCGATGAGCTGGAGACGGAGGCCTTTGATTAGGTCCTCCAGCGTACCTAGGTAAGGGTTATGAGTTTGGAACAATGGAACATCGCAAATCTCATCCACGGGTGTGTATTAGGGTTAAGATCTAAACATGTAAAATGACATCACTTAAAGAGATTTCGGTTTGATTTTTCTTCAGTTTGGTTTTTTCCAACTTTAGTTCGGCTAGCTTTTATTGTTTTGGTTTTTCGAATCCACCCTTACATGACAACATAAATCATCTTTTTAACTATTGCTAAAACTTTTAGGTGAGATGATTACAGCATCCTTTATAAATGTCGTTTGCTCCAAAATTGCATATTTTAAAAGCCAAATTCTTTTATACATTGTTTAAAAAAGTCTACGAATGAATATGTTATTAGTGCTCTAAAAATAAAAAGTTATTTTGCAGTCTTCAACGCATAATTTTCTCTTTGTAATTTTATACATTACATAATACTTATTTTCAAAGTGCCAAAATAATTCTTTTTGAAAGTAAGGTTTGAGCAAAATTTTCAAAGCAAAAATTGGTAATTCCTTGGACCATGTGAATTCAACTATATACACTTATTTAGCAATTGGTACAATATTGAAATCATTCAAAGAAGTAGCCGACCACAAACTTTTCAAGAACATGTGCCATGCCAACACATACAATGGGAGTAAAAAGTTGACATGATCTCCATCCTCAAACTTTTCAAGTCGTTGGAAGTCGGCCACTTTCTGCGGACTGTTGCGGTTTTAGATCGAAGAAAGTTGAGGCTGCACTATAAAATCAATTGGTGATATGGGGAATAACTCAACTACCTATAAACACATAGAAGGTCTCTCATTTCATCAATGTTGGGTTCATTCTCAACACACCCCCTTACATGTGGAGAATTTCAAGTCTAACGCGTGAACAACACAACTCAAGTGAAGTGGACACGTGTGGCCGTTGAGCTTCACACGTGGGACAACTTGCTCTGATATCATGAAGAAAGTTGAGGTTCCACTGTAAAATCAATTAGCAATATAAGAAATAGCGTAACTACTTATAAGTGCATGCAATGTCCCTTTTCTCATTAATGTCGGATTCATTCTCAAAATAGACTCTCACTTCACTGACTGCTCAATCAGCTCATTACAATATTCTCCAGGAAAGGCACAAGAAGGGTTTGAATTTGCAACACAGTAAATTCAAGAGGAATGACCTGACGACAAAGGTAATCTACCAATTGCAACTGTCCATAATCTTAAAAAAGCTTGAGTTTGTTCAAAAAAAAAAAAAAAAAAAAGCTTGAGTTGGTGGAAAATGGAAATCAAATTAATCTTTTGAATGATGCACAGGTCAAAGGCAGGTGTTAATTAGTAGCACCCCATGTTTGACTAGATACGGAGGTAGATAGCAGAAAAGATTTTCACACTTCCTTTTCCTCTTCATGCACACTTTTATATGCTTTTGATCATTATATCAAATAAAGTTTAAGGAAAAAAAAATTAATGAAAAGAGTTTGAAAATTTTGAGTTTTAAATATAAATATAAAGTTAAAGGTAAAATGAATAGTAATATAATTGACTTTTTAGTGTAAAAATATATTTTTTCGTTAAAATAAATAGTATCGGAAACTTTTCATTAGAGTTCTCAAAAATAAATGAACCGTTTTAAGCAAGTGTGTGCAGAAGAACAAACATGGTGTGTACAAATCATTTTCCACTGAAGCTTGCTCTATTCATGATAGAACATTTACCTTTATATCTATGGTCAAAATTCAACTCTTGTTTTTCCCTATCCTCGTATCGCTCTAGATATCAATGGTTCTGTCATTACTACCGCTTTTTTTATGTGTCAGCTGGAACATCGGTGCAGAAGAAGAGAAAAAAAGAGATTATTTTAATTAAACAAATATTGTTGTCCCTGCAAAGTGAGCAAACAGCTTACCAGGCAGGCAATGCATGAACATGTCTCGGCGTTGAAAGGTGATTCCTTTTGGGGGACAGAGATCCTAGCTTGATCTTCCCCACCAAGTTTTAAAGAGTCAGAGATTTGGATTCTTAAAATTTATCTAACGGCTGCAATTATTATCATTTTTAGAAGAACATTCTTGTTTGTAGCCATTTGATCAAATTTTAATGATCTGAATTTTCGGATCCTTAGGATTGGTGGGATGAGATCCGGCTGGGATCTCTGTCCCCTTTTGGGTGTCACCAAACGTGTCATTGGAGGCCAACAGAATTGTAACGCACTTCATCTCCGCTTGGCTGACATTTGGATTTGACCAATTGCATTTTTCAAACTCAAAATGTTATAAAGCTATATACTGTTCGAAGAAGCATATATGAGTTTAGCTAAGTTATAAATTATTTAATGTATCCCAATTTGGATCGTCACCTCCCAAATTTAAATAAATTTAGTGCAATTGTCTAATTATTTGTTAACAAAAAAATTAAAATTACAGGGAGAAGTTGTAATGCACTTTAAATGCTTTTAAAACTTAAAAATATTTTCTCTAAAAACGTTTTCGGTCATTTTAAAAAACACTTCTAAATGAGTCATTTATCGACAAAACAAAGATAACCAAAACATATTGCAAGCATACATCATTCTATAAAATAGGTAAGAATATTTATACATACATGCATTCGAAATGTGATGTTTGATTCACCCAATCCCATAAATAGGAATTTTAATTATTTTGATTTCTTGACATGCGTTTGCTAAAATATAGATAAGAAAATCATCTCAGTCCTTAAGTTTTCCTTGCATTTCATTACGCATAATGTGACAACCCGTCCCTAAAATTTTGTTTTTATTTATTTTTAATCGAGGGAATTGACAAAAATGTCTAGAGGCAAGGATTTTGATTTCTGTTGACCATCGTCTAGAAGAACGTATGATTTATTCTTTTGGCGTATTTGTGTCGTACTCGATGGTACCAACGCATAGGCGAAAGACGTTTACGAGTCTGAATTATAACGGTATAGTTACGGACGTTTGAAATTGGTTACTTACATTTTAGATTACTAAATTATTGAACTCCCACCTTGTGGGAAAAAAGCCAATCAGCTTCAAAGATAGAAAATAGGGACCAATTAGATGAGAAAAAAATAAAAAATAAAAAAAACCTTTCCACCAATTAGGAGAAGAGAGAGGGAAGCTCTCAGCCTTCCCTTCCCTTCCTCTTCCTGCAGCCATGTATATGCAGAAAACCTAGCTTCGACGGGGTGGATTTCCGGCGGTCCTCCACCATTTTTCAAGCAGGTTTCACCCATTCATCACCTGCAACCTCTTCCACACCATTCCCTCTACCATCTCCATCTATATTTAAGGGCTTTTAGGTCCTAACCAGCGAGGAACTTCACCGGAGCACCGGAGGTGCTCAACGGCGATTCCTCATTTCCGGCGAGTTTCACCACCCATTACCACCCTTAATCAACTCCCCTTGGACCCAGGAACAAGACCCAAACAGTTGTAGAGACGTTGGAACGCCAAGAAAGGAGAATCGAATAGCAACCATTCTAGGATTTCCGGCGGATTTGAGTGAAATTGGAGCTCTTCACGGCCAAATTGGCCTTAGTCACATGTATAAAAGTTGTTCCACTTAATGAGATCTTCATTTCTGTGAAGTTTGAGAATTTTTAGAAATAGTTGATTTCTCTGGCGAGTCAGGGTGGCCGACCACCACCCATGGCGGCGCATGCGGCGGTGCGTGGCTAGAGGGTCGTCGATACTATTTTTAGGCTAAATTAGATGTCTTGAGTTCAGTTTTGATGTTAGTATGACATTGGTTGATCATTTGAGCTTAAATTCTTTATGATATGTTACTTGGTAAAAACATGAATCGACGATCCGACCGTTGGATTGTTACCAAACTTTAATATGTTATAATACATAATATTTGAAGATCATAGGAACTTACGGATCAAGAATCCTATATACGGATCTTCTTGAATTGGAATTGTAAGTTCATAAAATATGTTGACCGCCACTTGGTTTTGGCAATTGGTGAAGATCCGACTGTTGGATCATAATGAAACCTTATGACGTTGTTCTAGAAACATAATGTGGGTCCTTAGAAGTAACGGATCAGAAATCCATGATGCAGATCTTCCGAATTGAATTACGTCGAGACGTGTTTTATGTAAATTATGTATTCTATCAGTAAGAACGCTGAGATGTGATTTGATAATTGTTCTAGGCGACGATGGTTCGTGATGTCTCGATATGCATGCTAGGGAGTCATAGTGCAGACCTCAGGTAAGTGGGTCTTTTCCTTTCTATCGTATATATATATATATATATATATATATATATATATATGATTGATATTTCGGCAAACGGTTATAAATTGATTATTGCATATAATTACTGTGAATGCTTTGTAGTCCTAATGTGAACTACGAATAGCTTGATCCCTGTTTAGGGTACGTAGACAGTCTAACAAGACATTAGATGCAGTCATACCATAAATGAGACTAACTAATTGAGACGAAAGCCTTGTTTGGGAAATTATGCCAGGTGAGGGACATTGGTGGAAAAATGTGAGATTTAACCTTATGATTTAGTGATTGGATGTTGGTTATAAATCATTGTGTGAAGGATCGAGAAATTGAAATAAAGAAGCGTAAGTAATTATAGTTAGTTAAACTAGTGTTTAGTTGAGCTTGTCTAGTGTTTAGTTGAGCTTGTCACCGATAATAATTCCCGAAAATTAATAGTTTGGGAGTAGGGCATTATAGATTGTGCATTTTACGCCACATTATTGATATATATTTGGAAGCATTACGACATGGTTAAGTTTTGGATTTGCATCAGGGCATGTCCATAAGTATTTTATTGTGCATAATTATTGTGAATGCTTTATATTATGTTTTAAGCAACTCCGACATTGTCGTACAGGTTGCAATAAAGGCAACTCTGACATTGTCTTACAGGTTGTCTATAAGTCGTACATGTCATATTAGATGCATTTAGAGCTCATAACCCTGCACCTTGGTGTTAGTGCTCTCGCCTGAGGACAGGGCCTAGCCTTCACGTGATCGTTCACCTCCCGCACCACACGCTCACCTTGGATTCAAGGTAGGTGCCAGCCTGTCGTACATACCATATTAGGTGGTTCCGACTCGTAGATGACTGGCGTACTTCGCACAGCCTTCACGTGATCGTAGCACATGAGTGTAATTATTTACACCCAGCCTGTCGTACAGACCATTAGAGGTGGTTCCGACTCGTGTGCAGGGATATGTGATGAGCTATGGGTTCAGCCGTACAGGCCATAAGAGGTGGATCTGGCTAACAGATTACTGGGATATTGATTTATGAGATATGGATAAGTCGTACAGGTCACTATAGGTGACTCCGACTTATGTACTAACATTGATTGATGAGATATGATTGTAATTTTACAGGTCACTATAGGTGACTCCGACTGGCGTGCTAGTATGGGTTTATTAAGCACATGATTATTTATATTGCTAATGAGATGTTGTGTCATGGTATACTTCTGGATTTATTGTTAGTATACTTTGATTTCATACTTATACGTAGTATGATTTTCTGGAAACTAAATAGGTGTTACGGCGAGGGATTATATCTATTAGAAGGTCCTTATTAAAGCTTTATTTTTTGGCCCATTCACTCTTGTTTTTATCCTTCCAGATCTAGTAGCAGAGCTTTCGTATCTTCGAGGATTCATGGCAAGTCTTGGTATTGAGATTACCTTCGAGGGTATGATTTTCAATCCACTATACTGTACTTTACTATACTCTGACATCACGTGTGAAATAGGTTCATTTCTGCTCACATCACACTCTTGTAATTAGACACTTTTAGGTTTAAATTTATTCATTTTCCACATCATTACACTTTATGGCTCTGTCACCTTCCAGGTGTCGGCCAGCATGGCTCGATTTGGAGTCCTTGTTGACATTTCGGGTCGAGGTGTGTCAGTTTGGTATCAGAGCATAAGTTGGGCAGTATTGTTTTCATCACACACGTGATGCGAGCATTCCCGGTTCTTATGGCTAATGTTTGAATCTTGCCACCTCGTTGAATAGGGAAAATATGTTAATTGTTCCTAAGTTTTGAACAGATTTGACGAATTGTCGATCTTTAGAAGATCATTTTGGCGAGTGTCTCTAGATTATAAACAAAGAACTTTCCTGCTAAGGAAAGGTGTGGAATTGAGACTAGTTGATGGCCCTAACGTGGGGTTAATGTATCATTATTGGTGTATCGCCAAGGATATATGGGTCAATCTCATCATTAGTTTTAACTATCATTATTGGTGTATCGCCAAGGTTTAAATTTATTTATTTTTCCACATCATTACAATTTATGGCTCCGTCACCTTCTAGGTGTCGGCCAGCACGGCTCGATTCAGAGTCCTTGTTGATATTTCGGGTCGGGGTGTGTCACATAAAGAATTAAAAAATTACAAATTTTCTCTTAAAATCCATAATCAAATATAAAATAAAAATATGTCACTGATATATGGCTTAATAGTAAAGTTTTTATTGACCTTTGGCTAAATTACCTTACAAATAATCCCTCAAATAAACTTATTTAATATATAGTCCCTCTTTCTCTCTTTTCCTTCATATAATATTTAGTTGACTTTTTTTTTAATGGTTTATAGTTGATTTTATGACTCAAGCAAAGTACCCCAAAATCCCCTTCCCGACCAAAAACCTACTCCACAATTACATCGATGGCGGATTCGCCGATGAGCTAGAGACGGAGGCCTTTGATTAGGTCCTCCAGCGTACCTAGGTGAGGGTTCTGAGTTTCGAACAATGGAACATTGCAAATCTCGTCCACGGGTGTGTATTAGGGTTAAGATCTAAACATGTAAAATGACATCTCTTAAAGAGATTTCGGTTTGATTTTTCTTCAGTTTGGTTTTTTCCAACTTTAGTTCGGCTAGCTTTTATTGTTTTGGTTTTTCGAATCCACCCTTACATGACAACATAAATCATCTTTTTAACTATTGCTAAAACTTTTAGGTGAGATGATTACAGCATCCTTTATAAATGTCGTCTGCTCCAAAATTGCATATTTTAAAGGGAACTTTAATGAAAAGAGTTTGGACTAAGTTTATTTTAACAAAAAACCATGCTATAAACTTTATTTATTGAAAAAGAATTAAATTTTAATGAAAAACCCTTAAATTTTAATAAAAAGGACATAAAACTTAATTTTTTTTAACGAAAAGGACACAATTTAAAAAAAAAAACCAAAAAAAAAAAAAAAACAAAAAACCTGACGCGCGTGCAGTACATGTACACTATTTATGAAACTGAACACTGTTTATAAAACTGCACTATTTATGAAACTGAACGGTACAATACTATTTATTGGTTCAATTTCATAAATAGTGTCTAGTTTTTTGTCTACTTTCATAAAATGATGTCTATTTCTTGATCATGTTTCATAAATAATGCATAGTTATTGGGTCCAGTTTCATTAATAATGTATAGTAATTGGTATAATTTCATTAGTAGTGTCTCTTTCTTGGTCCGGTTTTATAAATAGTGTCTAGTTATTGTTCCACTTTCATAAATAATGCCTATTTCTTGGCATAATTCATAAATATTGTCTAGTTCTTACTCCAGTTTCATAAATAATGTATAGTCCAGTGTTCAAATTATGCCTAATTCTTGTTTTCGTTTCATAAATAATGTCTACTTATTGATTCAGTTTCATAAATGATGTCTACTTATTGGTCTAATTTCATTAATAATGTCTACTTATTAGTGAAGTTTTATAAATAGTGTTTAATTCTTGGTTCAGTTTCATAAGGTTTGAAACTTAGACCCTTATTAGTCAAGTTTTATAAATAGTGTTTAATTCTCAGTAATTATATTTAAAAAGCTGTTTTCAATTACCAAATTAAAATTTCCTCACTTTTTTCATATACCTACAATAATAAATGTAGCTTTCCATCCAATTTCTTGAGCTTAGGTGTCATTTTCGAGAATTTTTTCCTTGTGCCCGTAACACAAATGATATACCACATGTTATTATATAAGTGTGGTGGAAAATTTTATTTTTTATGTTATTAATTTTTTAACACAAGATTCTCACAACTTGTATGGAGTGTACCATCTCGTGTTCTGGGCACATTAAAAAGTTTTTCATCATCATGACTACTATTAGAAAACAACACCACAAAAATAAAACAGGAGAATGTAATTCAATTCCAAGTTTTTTTTTTTTTTTAAATTCTATGCAAAAAAAAAAAAAAAAATAAAACTATTAATGTAGCTGAATGATGGGACAAAAGGTAGGAGAAAAAAAGTTGATTGGGGGGTGGGGGGGGTACGCGCCCAGAGCTAGTGGGTTTGTTATGTTTTTATTTTATTTTATTTTTTTTAGTCTTTTGTCCTTATTATTAAAATAAAGATAGTGCTTGGTTTTTTATTAAAATGTAAAGATTTGAAGCCATTTTCATTAGTTTTCCTTATTTTAAAAGCCAAATTCTTTTATACATTGTTTGAAAAAGTCTACGAATGAATATGTTATTAGTGCTCTAAAAATAAAAAGTTATTTTGCAGTCTTCGATGCATAATTTTCTCTTTATAATTTTATACGTTGCATAATACTTATTTTCAAAGTGCCAAAACAATTCTTTTTGAAAGTAAGGTTTGAGCAAAATTTTCAAAGCAAAAATTGGTAATTCCTTGGACCATGTGAATTCAACTATATACACTTATTTAGCAATTGGTACAATATTGAAATCATTCAAAGAAGTAGCCGACCACAAAAAAATATAAATAAAAATTGAAGCATATGAACCGCAAGACTCAGGAACATGTGCCATGCCAACACATACAATGGGAGTAAAAAGTTGAAATGGTCTCCATCCTCAAACTTTTCCAGTCGTTGGAAGTCGGCCACTTTCTGCGGACTGTTGCGGTTTTAGATCGAAGAAAGTTGAGGCTGCACCATAAAATTAATTGGTAATATGGGGAATAGCTCAACTACCTATAAGCACATAGAAGGTCTCTCCTTTCATCAATGTTGGTTTATTCTCAACACGCCCCCTTACGTGTGGAGAATTTCATGTCTAACGCATGAACAACACAACTCAAGTGAAGTGGAGCATGTGTGGCCGTTGAGCTTCACACGTGGGACAACCTGCTCTGATATCATGAAGAAAGTTGAGGTTCCACTGTAAAATCAATTAGCAATATAAGAAATAGCTTAACTACTTATAAGTGCATGCAATGTCTTTCTTTTCATTAATGTCGGATTCATTCTCAAAACAGACTCTCACCTCACTGACTGCTCAATCAGCTCATTACAATATTCTCCACGAAAGGCACAAGAAGGGTTTGAATTTGCAACAGAGTATATTCAAGAGGAATGACCTAACGACAAAGGTAATCTACCAATTGCAACTGTCCATAATCTTAAAAAAGCTTGAGTTGGTGGAAAATGGAAATCAAATTAATCTTTTGAATTATGCACAGGTGAAAGTCAGGTGTTAATTAGTAGCACCATATGTTTGACTGGATACGGAGGTATATAGCAGAAAAGATTTTCACACTTCCTTTTCCTCTTCATGCACACTTTTATATGGTTTTGATCTTTATATCGAATAAAGTAAAAAAAAAAAAAGGTCGTACCCAGTGCACAAGGCTCCCGATTTGAAAATCTTGAGTTTTAAATATAAGGACAAAGTTAAGGGTAAAGTGAATAGTACCATAATTGACTTTTTAGTGTAAAAATGTGGTTTTTCGTTAAAGTGAATAGTACATGAAGCTTTTCGTTAAAGTTCCCAAAAATAAATGAACCGTTTTAAGCAAATGTATGCAAAAGAACAAACATGATGTGTACAAATCATTTTCCACTTAAGCTTGCTCCATTCATGATAGATCATTTCGGATGTAGGCAGGGGCGGATCCACAGTGGGGTCGTCGGGGTCGCACGACCCCTTGGAAACCATGGAAACAACCTTGAAGCTCCCATATGCGACCTCTTGGAGCTGGGGTCGTCGGGGTCGTCGGGGTCGGACTCGCACGCCAAGTGTTTGACAAAAATCCTGAACGAAGCTCGGCAGGAAGAGGAAGAAAAAGCAGCGCTCGCGCGCGCTTCTTTTTTTTCAAAACAGACGGGCAAAACGGCGTCGTTTTGGCCCATGAAATTTTTTTAAATGACCTGGCCAAAACGGCGTCGTTTTGGGCCAGGTCGAACAAAAAAAATAAAAAAATATTCCCACCGTGTCCCCCCCCCAGTCCCAGCCTTCCTACCCGACTCCTATACAATCAAAAGCCCCAATTTTTCATCCTCCAACCCTAACTCAATTCCCCCAAACCCTCAACTCCTCTCCTCCCTTGCTGCTGCTGCTCCCAAACCCTCAACGTCAACTCCATCTCCTCCCTTGCTGCTCCTCTGCTGGCGGCTCCAACTCCATCTCCTCCCTTTGTTTATATTGTGAGTATTTATTTTGAATATTTTGTATATGTAGAATATATTTAATTTAATTGAAATTCAATTCATATTTATTTTGATTATATTGATGGTTTGTTTATATTGTGAGTTTATATTTTCATTATTTTGTATATGTAGAATGCAAGATGAGATATTTAATTTAATTGAAATCCAATTCATATTTATTTTGATTATGTTTATGGTTTGTTTATATTGTGAGTATTTAATTTGAATATTTTGTATATGTAGCAAGCATTATTATGGAACGGTTTTTTAAGAGAAAGTCATCATCGGGTTCGGGTAGTTCGAATAATGTTGATAGTTCAAATACTGTCGGTAGTTCAAGAACTCCAAGTTCAAGACAAAGTCAGTTAGATGATGTTTTGGGTAATCTTCAAGTGGATCCTGGATTAAGAACTCGAATAATAGATTATGACGCTAATATGAGAGATGAGGTCCGAAGATTATATCTACAAAAAGGACCTTGTCAACCTAGAGGTCATAATTTCCCAATAACTAATATGTCGGGAATTAATCGACGCTTCATTCCCCAATGGTTTGATGAGTTTGATTGGTTGGAGTATAGTGTATCTAAAGATGCGGCATTTTGTCTCTATTGCTATCTCTTTAAAACCAATTTTGAACAAGTGGGTAGTGAAGCTTTCACTGGAGATGGATTTAAGAATTGGAAGAAAGGGAGAGAAAGATTTAAGATGCATGTTGGACCGGTTGGGAGTGTTCATAATAAGGCTAGAGAAGCTGCTACAAATTTGATGAATCAAGCTACACATATTGAAACGGCAGTGAGCAAACACTCTGACCAAGCTCGTAAGGCTTATCGCACATGCTTGATTGCTTCAATCAAGTGCACTAAGTTTTTATTGCGACAAGGTCTTCCTTTTCGTGGCCATGATGAAAGTGCCACTTTAAGCAATAGGGGAAATTACTTGGAGTTATTGCAATTTCTTGCAGATAATAATGATAAAGTTAGAGAAGTTGTGATGGAAAATGCTCCGGGGAATCTCAAATTACTAGCTCCTTCCATTCAAAAAGAAATTGTGAATTCATGTGCCCTTGAAACACTTGATGCTATCATGGATGGTCTAAAAGATAGATTCTTTTCAATATTGGTGGATGAAGCACGTGATGTGTCTGTGAAAGAGCAAATGGCTATGGTGTTGCGTTATGTGGATGACAACGGGCATGTAATTGAAAGATTTGTGAGTATCCAACATGTTACCGACACTACTTCAAGTTCACTAAAGGATGCTATTGACACATTGTTTTCTCGCTACGGTTTGAGCATTTCCAAGCTACGAGGACAAGGTTATGATGGTGCTAGCAATATGAGAGGTGAGTTGAATGACCTTAAAACAAAGATATTGAGAGAACAACCTTGTGCATATTATGTTCATTGCTTTGCTCATCAACTTCAACTAGCTCTTGTTGCCGTAGCAAAGAATAATATAGACATTGCCTCTTTTTTTGCAACGGCTAATAATGTGGTTAATCATGTTGGAGCATCTTGTAAGCGGCGTGATTCACTTAGAGGGCAACTTCAAGAAGAGCTTGTGATAGCTTTTGAAAATGATTGTCTTATAACGGGGCGAGGCTTAAATCAAGAAACAAGTCTCAAACGTGCCGGTGACACACGATGGAACTCACACTATGGTACCTTGATTAGCATCATTTCTATATTTTCATCCGTGGTTCATGTGCTTCAAATGGTTATTGATGATAATCCCAATGAAAGTGCGGGTGAAGCAAATACGTTAATGAGAGTGATACTTACTTTTGAGTTTGTGTTTCATCTTTTCTTGATGAAAGTCATATTGGGACTCACAAATGATTTGTCAAAAGCATTGCAAAGGAAAGATCAAGAAATTGTGAATGCAATGGCTTTAGTGAAATCATGCAAGGAAAAGCTATATTGGATGAGGAATAATGGGTTCGATGCATTGGTTGATGAAGTATCTTCTTTTTGTGAAAAACATCATATTGATGTTCCTAACATGGAAGAGGCATTTATACTTCCAGGGAGGTCAAGGCGTTATGCTCCAATAAAGACAAATCGTCATCATTATCGTGTGGAGCTCTTTATTTATGTCATTGATGAGCAAATTACGGAGTTAGAGGATCGCTTTAATGAGGTAAATACCGAGTTGTTTATTTGTATGGCATGTTTGAGTCCGAAAGATTCATTTGTAGCTTTTGATAAACCAAAGTTACTTCGTCTTGCTCAATTTTATCCTCAAGACTTTTCGGATGAAGATCGTTTGGCACTTGAAGATCAACTTGAGATTTATATTCATTATGTGTGTTCCAGTAGTGATTTCTCTCAATTGGAAGGGATTGGTGATCTTGCAAAAAAAATGGTGGAGACAAGGATGCATCAAGTATTCAATTATGTATATTTGCTCATTACATTGTCTTTAGTTTTACCAGTTGCAACTGCTTCAGTGAAGAGAGCATTTTCTGTCATGAATATTGTTAAGGGTCCACTTAGGAACAAAATGGGAGATCAATGGTTGAGTGATAGCTTGCTTGTTTATATTGAGAGAGATATTTTTGCTTGTATTGAAAATGAAGCTATAATGCTTCGTTTTCAAAATATGAAACCTCGTCGTGGACAATTATAGTTTGTAATATTGTTTCCATTATGAATTATGAATGAAAGTACTATGATTTCATTTTCAATATGTTTTTCCATCCTAAATTTTTATTTGAACTTCTACACTGCGACCCCTTGGGGTAAGATTCCTGGATCCGCCACTGGATGTAGGCTTTTGATTGTACATGCTACGTGGAGGTGTTGGTACTTTTTTTTCTTGACCAGATTTTCTTCATGGGTTTTGTTATAGCAAGGTTTTAATGTCACACCCACCACTTAGTACTACAGTTTAATGATATTTCTCTTCACTTGTAAGTGAGGTTTTAGGTATTATTCTCACTAAAGTTGAATTTGAACCCATTATTTGCTGCCCATTGTGAGGCTTAACTGCTCTCCCACCTGCTTAGTGTAGATAATATCGTTTGTTCAAAAAAAGAAAAAAAAAATTAATAAGGCCACACCCTTTTCTCTTCTAACCATCCATTTATTAACGAAATTCAACCTTTGTGATAAAATGAAAAATCAATCTAAAACGAGGGAGGGAGGGAGGAGATTTAAACTTAGAGTTCAGAGGAAAACACATTTGCTCGGAAATATAACTATATCCGTATCTGCATATTTACTCAGATTTTTGTAGATTAACAAAAATAAAGCATCGAAGTCAATTCACTTTACTGACCTCATTGTAGCTCTGCCACCATATACTTAAATAAACCTTATACTCAGAGGCTAGTAGCCATACACCAATTAGGCCAAATATCACTTCTGGGCGCTAAAGTTATGTTTCAATCCAGTCCATGTAGTTTTGATTGACCCAAACTTGACCTTGTAGTTTACCAAACGATGCAGTTCAAGGAACAAAAATCTCAGAAGCTCCTTCATCATTTGAGTTCTGTTCAAGCTCATCTTGGAGTCCTTGTACTTTGCCTCTGCAAGTCTTTCACGAACTCAATTGCTCTTGAGGAGGGAAGCATTGCCCGTCTGAGAATCAAGATAACGAGTAGGTATCAAACAAATTTTTGGTCCATCTAGCACTATTCTTCGATGTTACCGTATATTGTCATTGTGTACCAAAATTGCTGTGAGCCCTAAGTTAAAGGCCAATTACCATAGTGTAGGGAACGAAGGCCCACTGGAGATAGATTCTTTCATTAAGCTTCTTCCTTCTCCTTCTCTCTTCCCAAAATCTTTTGATAGAGGCCCTTCATAATGTTTCATCACCGTAATCTCACATCCTGTTGTGATCACACATAAATTACCAAGGTCATATGTTAATCACGGAATCAAATTAATACGGGTATCAATGACGTTAACAATCCTCAGAAACATACAAGCTTTGAAGCAACAGGAATGCAATCTCACCTGTATTGATGGAAAACGGATGTGAATACCTAACCTGGACGTCGAACTTATGATTACAAGGTACACCTTGCTGAGAAATGGAAGGCTATGCTCCTTAGATGTTAAAATCAGCACAATGTGTAGTCAAATGACAAGAAGCACGAGTCTAGCTATAAGTGCAAGTTTCCTCCATAACTCTCAGTGACAGATGCCTATAAGATTAAATCAAGACAACCGTGAGGAAGAATTAACAGAACACAGGAAAGATTAAAAAATGAAAATAGTGGATCATAATACTTACAGTGAAAACTCTATAAACCAAAATCATAGGTCTGACATTATTAAACAGATTAAAAATGCAATACATGAATAAATTAGTCGCATCGCTCATGTCAAATACATAAAAAATACTTCAGTTGGCTAGTGTTTTTTATTTAGTCCGAAGTTAGCCGTTCTTGGCCATAACTTCTAGCTCATCCCAGGTAGGGTGGCAGCCCTAGTATTTATCAGAGAAAAATGTTATCTGTATGCAGACGCTACTGTCGTAGGAAAACAGATATTGAGAATTTTGATTTTGAAAACACATGGACTTTGGGTATAAGAAATTATTATATTCGACTCTACAGTAAGATTTGATTGTTTCCATAAATGCACTAAAACAACAACAACAACAAAGTCTTTTCCCACTAAGTGGGTCGGCTATATGAATCCTATAACGCCACTGCGCTCGGTTCTGTGTCATGTCCTCCGTTAGATCCAAGTACTCTAAGTCTTTTCTTAGAGTCTCTTCCAAAGTTTTCCTAGGTCTTCCTCTACCCATTCAGCCCTGGACCTTTATCTCGTAGTCGCATCTTCTAACCGGAGCATCAATAGGCCTTCTTTGTACATGTTCAAACCACCGTAACCGATTTTCTCTCATCTTTCCTTCAATTTCGGCTACTCCTACTTTACCTCGGTTATCCTCATTCCTAATCCTATCGTTTTTCGTGTGCCCATATATCCAACGAAGCATCCTCATCTCCGCTAAACCCATTTTATGTACGTGTTGATGCTTCACCGCCCAACATTCTGTGCCATATAGCATCATCGGCCTTATTGTCATCCTATAAAATATTCCCTTGAGCTTCAGTGGCATACGGCCGTCACACAACACACTGGATGCACTCTTCCACTTCATCCATCCAGCTTGTATTTTATGGTTGAGGTCTCCATCTAATTCTCCGTTCTTTTGCAAGATAGATCCTAGGTAGCGAAAGCGGTCGCTCTTTAATACTTCCTGATCTCCGATCATCACCCCTAACTCATTTTGGTCTCCATTTGCACTGAACTTGCACTCCATATAATCTCTCTTTGATTGGCTTAAGCGAAGACCTTTAGGGGCCGTTTGTTTGACAGGACTAGGGAGGACTGGACTGGACTAGACTATAGTCCCTTGTTTGGTTTGTAGCAAGATTAGTTTTAATGACCTTAGGTCGGACTCGCTCGGATTATTCACCTCCTTACGCGTTCTTAACGAGGAACCCCAGTTTCGGGAGGACTCGTCCTCATCGCTGCGTCTTCCCTCATCGTCGTCCTTGCCCTGCTCCCTCATCGTCATCTTCCTCATTCTGATCTCTGCGCCTTCCCTCATCTGCATCTGCTCGCCCTCATCTGCTCCGACTTGTCTGGTAAACTTCGCATCTTCGCTTTATTTCGTCAATTTGTTTTGCAGATCGTGGTATTACTGAGCTTCATTTGATTTTGTTGTTTTGGGTTTGAGAAATTTTCAATGATAGACCTCTGCACTTGAACAAATTAGGGTTTTGATTTTTAGGTCAAATTAAGATTAGAATTTGGGGTTTTCATATTTCAACTTTTCTTTCAAATCCTCAGGTAGTAAAAACCGCCATCACAAAATTTGCTCAGTGATGAAATCTAAGCCCTGAAATTTTGTTTCTTTTCGCGTTTTCTGAATTGGGTTTTTTGATTTTTCGGGTTTTGATGCTTTGCTTGTTTGGATTTTGTGAAGCAATTTCGTGTCTGGGTTTCACAAGAGGAAGAAGAAGAGGAGAAGGGAAGCTGAGCAGAAGCAAGGAGAGGCATTGCGGCGGAAACGTCTCAAGCTGTGCAAAAAGGTTGGATTTTGTGGCTGTTTTTTGGCCGTTTGATTGCCTATTTTGCATAATGTATAGCTTGTTTACCACTCATTGGATTTTGATAGTTGGTTGATTTGGTTTTTAATCTCATTGTTGCGAAAAGTTGGTGTCTTTGCAAGAGGAATTACATTGAATTATGTTACTACTCTTTGGATTCTGTGAGTGATTTTTATATATACCCCGATTTTGTATATATAAATTGGTACAAGTTATTAGGTTCTTCAAATATTGGCTGCCTTTCAATGTTTAGAACTAACCCAACTTAAATAATGAATAATTTCTCTTTAGTTCTTGAGTGCCCTGCCTTTCTTTCATCTGGATCGTAGAACAGAATATTAGGATATGGCCTTCTCAGAATCTAGAATATGTTTCTAGCACAGTGGATGTTTTCAGGATTTTGTTTTACCTCCACCATGTGCCATCAACAAGTTTATTAGTATAAACGTGTAGGATATGTAATCTATGTTCTGTTATCTGCCACTTTAAATCTTACTTCATTTTGTTTGTATTCGGTTTTAATTATTATGCGTTCAATTGTTCCAGGGGAATTCTATATCGACTACAAAGTACAACTTCATTACATTTTTGCCGAAAGGACTCTTTGAACAGGTAATTCACGGGCCTTCAATGAATTTGATTTTAGTTTTCAATCAATCTGCTTGCTGATGCAGTTCGAAGCTTATCTGATTTTTTGTGATGAAGTGTAGTTATATCATTTTGCTATGCGTTATGCATAAACAAATTGACTAGAGTGTATGTATGCAGTGTGTGTGTGTAGTGTAGTTATATCATTTTATTTTGTCATGGTCCTGAGAAGTTGTTACACTGCCAGTGTGTATGTATGCAGTGTGTGTGTGTAGTGTATGTAGTGTGTGTGTGTAGTGTATGTAGTGTGTGTATGTATGTACTGTGTTTGCAGTGTGTATGTATGCAGTGTGTGTGTGTGTAGTGTGTTTGCAGTGTGTGTGTGCAGGGTGTATGCAGTGTGTGTGTACTTGCAGGGTATGTGTGTAGTGTATGTTTGCAGTGTGTATGTATGCAGTGTGTGTGTGTAGTGTGTTTGCAGTGTGTGTGTGCAGGGTGTATGCAGTGTGTATGTATGCAGTGTGTGTGTGTAGTGTATGTAGTGTGTGTAGTGTATGTAGTGTGTGTAGTGTATGTAGTGTGTGTATATGTGTAATGTTTGCAGTGTGTATGTATGCAGTGTGTGTGTGTAGTGTGTTTGCAGTGTGTGTGTGCAGGGTGTATGCAGTGTGTATGTATGCAGTGTGTGTGTGTAGTGTATGTAGTGTGTGTAGTGTATGTAGTGTGTGTATATGTGTAGTGTTTGCAGTGTGTATGTATGCAGTGTGTGTGTGTGTAGTGTGTTTGCAGTGTGTATGTATGCAGGGTGTATGCAGTGTGTGTGTACTTGCAGGGTGTGTGTGTAGTGTATGCAGTGTGTGTGTGTAGTGTATGTAGTGTGTGTATGCACTGTATGCAGTGTGTGTATGTATGTATGCAGTGTGTGTATGTATGTATGCAGTGTGTGTGTGTACTTGGTTTATAACCATGATATTACAATGTGAATGTTTTGTATTGTGTGGGGTTGATGCTGAATTGCAATTTTTTGTGGTTGTTGGTTGCAGAGAAGAGGAGCATAAACGGAAGGCTAAGGCTAAGGCTACTGCATTACAGGTGTCCTTTAATTTCCCTTTTCACATGCAATGCCTAGCAATGATAGCAATCCTCATACTAGTGTTCTTAGACACATGTTTATAGATGTATAAGAGTAGAACATTTTGAATATGATGCCTCGGGTTAATGAAAACTTTTTTTTTTCAACGCCACCTGTATATTTGTTGCCTCGGGTTAATGAAAACTTTTTTTTTTTTCAACGCCACCTGTATATTTGTTGCCTCGGGTTAATGAAAACTTTTTTTTTTCAACGCCACCTGTATATTTGTTGCCTCGGGTTAATGAAAACTTTTTTTTTTTCAACGCCACCTGTATATTTGTTGCCTCGGGTTAATGAAAACTTTTTTTTTTTTCAACGCCACCTGTATATTTGTTGCCTCGGGTTAATGATCTAGTTAATTTGTTTTTTGTTTTTTGTTTTGTTTGGATAGATATGGATCGAAGGAAGCTTTTATTGATCTTATTGTTAGAGATGTCTTATTTGGAGACAACTTGTATTTGTACGATTCTTGTGGTGATGATGCTACGTGGCAAACAGAGACATGTTGAACGACCCACATTAACTAACCGTTCACTTATTAGACGAGAGATTAGTTTGTGTTATCTGAATGGTATAATAGGGAATACTGATACTGAATGTGTCAACGAATTGAGAATGGATAGAAGGACTTTTGGCATATTATGCGACTTACTTCGTCAAGATGGGAGGGTAAAAACTGATGGTATGGTGTCTGTAGAGGAACAGGTGTGTATGACTTTACAAATATTAGCACATCATACTAAGAATCGTAGTGTTGGCGGTAGATTTTATAGGTCGGGAGAGACTATAAGTAGGTATTTCAATAGCGTATTGCAAGGAATTTTGCGATTACAAGGTATCCTACTAAAAGTCCCCCAGCCTGTGCCTATTGATTCTACAGATCCTAGGTGGCGATGTTTTAAGGTATGATGAGAATTTTTTTTCATTTTCCCTAAGCTTTAACTCTTCATTCCCTTTGTATAAATTAACAAAAACTTTTTTATTTTTTATTTTTAAGAATTGCTTGGGAGCATTGGATGGAACACACATTGATGTGCATGTACCTGAAATTGACAAACCAAGATACCGAACAAGAAAGGGTCGAGTCGCAACTAATGTGTTAGGTGTGTGTTCAGGAGATATGCAGTTCATATATGTGTTTCCGGGGTGGGAGGGTTCCGCATCAGACTCTAGAGTGCTACATGATGCAATTAGTAGGCCTAATGGTTTTAAGGTACCAGCGGGTAAGACTATTACTTAGTCTCAACTTTGTAAGTTAGGTTTAGTTCTGTTTGTCAACTACAAAACACTAATAAGGTCTATTTTTTTTTTCATTAGGTTGTTATTACCTTGTAGATGGTGGTTATACAAATGGTGAAGGATTCCTTGCACCCTATAGAGGAATACCTTATCATTTATCTGAATGGGAGGGACGAACACCTTCTAATAAGGAAGAATATTTTAACATGAAGCATTCTAAGGCAAGGAATGTAATTGAACGCTGTTTTGGCCTGCTAAAAGGAAAGTGGTCGATACTAAGGAGTCCATCTTTCTATCCGATAAGGACACAAGGTCGAATAATTACCGCTTGTTGCCTACTACACAATCTTATTAGGCAAGAGATGTCTGTAGATCCAATGGAGAATTTGCCAATAATAGAAGATGGACAAAATACAGAAGAAGGTGAATATGTTGGTAGTGTTCAAACATCGGACCAGTGGACTGCAATGAGGAATGATATGGCTCAGGAAATGTATAATGAGTGGAGAGCAATTAGGAACCAGCAACCGAACTAGCTATATGTGTTAATGATAACATTTTATTTTAGTATTCCTTTTTTATCATGCATTTGTTAGATATTAGCACAATGATTGGATGGTATGCAAATTAATTGGATGTTATGCAAGTTGATTGGATATTATGCAAGTTGATTATTTGTATGGTATTTTCCTTCATTAAAATATTTTTTGTTTAGGTATGGATAACGAAAATTTTTTGAATGCTACTCAAGAGCCAAAAGGAAGAAGGCGTAAATGGGAAGCATTTGAGGAAGAAGTATTACTAGGAGTTCTTGAGGATTTTGTTGCTCGGAAGCAACGGTGTGACACCGGTGCTTTCAAACAAGGTACTTTGGTTGAAATAGCAAAAGCTGTCAATGTTTTATGTCCTCATTCAAATATAAAGGCAAATCCACATATTGAATCCAAGTTGAAGAAATGGAAAAAAACATATAGTATGGTCGTTGACATGATAAACACAAGTGGATTTGCATGGAATGATGTCAAAAAGTGCGTTGAAGTTGACAGTGATGACGCATGGCAAACTTATGTGCAGGTTCATATCCTATTTTATTTATGCATTAGTTATATTCTTGCTGCTATATTTGTTACGCATGCTAAATTTTAGTTTTGCTATGTTGATATAATCTTAGAGAAATAAAGAAGCCGATGGATGGAGAAGCAAACCTTTTCCACTGTTTGATAGATTTGCATATATATTTGGAAAAGATCGGGCTACGGGTAATGTAGCCGAAACCCCTGCTCAAATGATGGAGGAACAAAGTCATGATCATGTTGGTGAAAGTGATATTGGAGGTGAAAATTTTGTTTCTTCAATGAACCAACAAAGCCAACAAAGCACCCCATCTAAAAATAGCCAAAGAAAGAGGAAAAGAGCTGTGGGAAGTTCAAATGATGGAACCGAGGCAATTATCAGTGGACTGAAAGATTTTTATGTTGAAAGTGGGAAGAGGATGCAAATGGTAACTGAAGCTTTAGTTCAAGGTACTGCAGATCATACTGACATAGCTAATGAACTTGAAGCAATGGGTCTCTCTCCTATGGATCAAATTGATGCATTGTCTCTTATTTTGGATAAACCAAAAAATGTGGGAGTGTTCAGGGCAATCAAACCGGAACTCAAGAAAGTGTTCGTCCAAAGGCTTTTAAGCGACAACGCAAGCGGATGAGGATTTTAGCTAATGTTAACATGGATGTATTTTAATAACGTTAACATGGATGTATTTTATTAATCATACAATCTTATGTTATGACTTATAACTTAGCTTTGCACTAGTATTTTGGCTTATGTTAACTAGCCATTTTGTAAATTATGGAGATCTATTTTGGCTAATGTTAACTAATGTTAACTAGGATTTTCTAAATTATGGAGATCTTATGTACTTGTATTTGTTGAAGTTGCATGTATTGGGCACTATTATTTTTCTTCTGTTGGGTGATAGAGTTTAAATCAAGCTACATTTGCAAATTAAACCCAATTCTATTAGCAGGTAATAGAAACAAAACAATTGTCAATTTTTTTTAAGATTCATAATATACATGGCAAAAATATGCTCCAATTAACCCATATCATGAGATTTGTAGCATTACTCTATTACACAATGGCAAAAATTTGTAGTCCTAGTCTAAGCAAACACAAATCTGGTGAACAGTATTGTTTTTCTTATCCTGCTTCTTAGTCCGAGACTGCACCAAACGCTTCACTAAGTTAGTCCAGCTTAGTCCAGTCTAAGCCAGTCCAGCTTAGTCCCGGCAGCTAGTCCAGTCCGAGACAGTCCGGCGCAACAAACGCACCCTTAGATTCCAACACTTCTCTCCAAAGGTTAAGCTTCGCATTTACCCCTTCCTGAGTTTCATCTATCAACATTATATCGTCTGCGAAAAACATATACCAAGGAATATCATCTTGAATATGTCTCATTAACATATCCATTACCAATGCAAAAAAGGTAAGGACTTAAGGATGAGCCTTGATGTAACCCTACAATTATGGGGAAACTTTCAGTCTGTCCTTCATGAATTCTTACGGTAGTCTTTGCTCTATCATACATATCCTTTATAGCTTGGATATATGCTACTAGTACTCTTTTCTTCTCTAAAATCCTCCAAGGAGTGTCTCTTGGGACCCTATCATACGCTTTTTCCAAATCTATAAAGACCATGTGCAAATCATTTTTCCTATCTCTATATCTTTCCATCAATCTTCATAAGAGATAGATTGCCTCCACGGTTGAGCGCCCTGGCATGAACCCGAATTGGTTGTCCAAAACCCGTGTCTCTTGCCTCAATCTATGCTCAATGACTCTCTCCCAGAGTTTCATTGTACGACTCATTAGCTTAATACCCCTATAGTTCATGCAATTTTGTATGTCACCTTTATTCTTGTAGATAGGCACCAAAGTGCTCTTTTGTTACTCATTTGGCATCTTCTTTGTTTTCAAAATCCTATTGAAAAGGTATGTGAATCATGCTATACCCATCTTTCTCAAGACTTTCCACACTTTGATCGGTATATCATTTGGGCCCACTGCTTTTCTATGCTTCATCTTTTTCAAAGCTACAACCACTTATTCCTTCCTGATTCGGTGGTAAAAGGCGTAGTTTCTACACTCTTCTGAGTTACTCATTGAAAAAATTATGAAAATAACCTCTCCATCTGTCTTTGATCGTGTTCTCTGTAGCAAGAACATTTTCATCCTCATCCTTGATGCACCTCACTTGGTTTAGGTCCCTTGTCTTCTTTTCCCTTGCTCTAGCTAGTTTATAGATATCCAACTCTCCTTCTGGTATCTAGTCGCTTATACATATCGTCATAAACCGCTAGCTTAGCTTCTTTCACAGCTTTCTTCACCTCCTGCTTCGCTATTCTATACCTTTCACCATTTTCATCGATCCTATCCTTGTATAGGGCTTTACAACATTCCTTCTTAGCCTTTACCTTTGTTTGTACCTCCTCATTCCACCACCAAGATTCCTTTTGGTGTGGAGCAAAGCCCTTGGACTCTCCTACTACCTCTTTTGCTACGATGTTGATTAGCCAAGCTTTCTTCCGGTATAACTTTGCAATCCTTACAAGTTATACGATCCCCTTTCCTCATTATAAGAAAATCTATTACTAGTTTTGCCCACCCACTCTTGTAGGTGATCACATGTTCTTCTCTCTTCTTAAAGAAGGTGTTGGCTTAGAATTTATCATATAAAAAAAAAGGTCGTACCCAGTGCACAAGGCTCCCGCTTTATGCAGGGTCTGGGAGAGGTGAATATCGGCTAGCCTTACCTCCATTTATGGAGAGGCTACTCCCAAGTCTCAAACTCGAGATCTACTGCTTATGGGCGAAGGCACTTGCCATCGCACCAAGATGGCTTCCCCATCCTCGTTTCTCTCCCCAAAACCATGGCCACCATGAAAACCTCCATAGTTGCTTGTCTCCTTGCCCACGTGTCCCTTGAAATCTCCTCCTATAAATACCTTCTCAGTCTGAGCAATTCCTTGCACCAAGTCTCCAAGATCTTCCCAAAATTTCTCCTTCAAACTCGTATCCAATCATACTTGAGGTGCGTATGCACTAATCACATTGATGAGTTCTTGTCCTATTACAATCTTGATTGCCATAATTCTATCTCCTACCCTCTTGACATCTACAACATCTTGTGTCAAGGTCTTGTCCACGATGATGCCAACACCGTTTCTCCTTCTATTTGTGCTCGAATACCAAAGTTTAAAACCTGAGTTTTCTAGATCTTTTTCCTTAAAACCAACCCACTTAGTTTCTTGTAGGCACATAATACTTATCTTTCTCCTCACCATAACTTCCACTGCTTCCATAGATTTTCCCGTTAAGGTCCCTATATTCCACATTCCTAAACGCATTCTACTCTCTTGAACTCTACCCTTCTGTCCTAGCTTCTTCACCCTCCCCGGTTTAATAGGATCAAAGTACTTCTTTTGTGTGTCCTGTGTAAAGTTGATAGAAGCATATGTTTCCAAACAACTTTGAGTGGAGTCGTTCAAAAAGAAGTTTCTATGACCCCTTTGCTCATTTAACACTGCATCCGGGTGCCGATGGAGATATAGCGACCCTTGCTCACTTATCACTGTGCTCGGGCCACACAGCGCGCCACTTACCGGTGACGCCCTAGCTTTAACGCGATTTCGTTATGGATTCATTTTTATAAGGATTCGACGTAACCTAGGAGTGCCAGTTGTCGACTACCTGACGCCCTCCCCCTCCTCCTTTATCCGGGGCTTGGGACCGGCAATGTAAGATAAACTTACATAGGCAGAGTTCCATAAATGCACTACAAAATGTAAAAAGTTTTGAATTCATTGTAAACCTGATAGAACATATAAACTCCAATCAGTTAAAAGTAACTAATTAACGTTCAAAAATATAAAAGCAAGCAAAAACAGGTCACAAACAAACATAGATTTCAATTGGCATCTATATTTACCTTCTAAGAAGACGAAAACAAACATAGATGTCTTCAATATCTAAGTCAACCTTTAACTTAATATACTTCCTGAGAAGCTCAGAGAAGCTGTATACAGCTTCAATCCAGCTATCAGAACTTGAATCCAGAGGATGTTAAGATTCCAAAATAGTATTTCTCAGAATGGTGGATAAATTTTGACTTGACCCTGATTTGTAATACAACTCAGCAAAAACATTTAACACCATGCACTTGCCGGATTTGAACTCATCAACCCACCCAGGAGGACTTCCAATCCAAAGTTTGTCGTCCAAAGCAGGATCACTCGGTCCCGAATGATCCTTGTTACTCGGACCTAATAATGCCGGAGGCTTTTATGCAGGAGTGCCTATGGAAGCACTTGAAGATACGTCATTTTTCCTGTGTGCAGGAAGCTGCCCAAGTATGTCAACTCTCAGTTCTTGAGGCAATTGTTGCAACACTGAGGTATCTACTTGGCTTAAAGATGACGGCATTATATCAGTGTTTCCAAGACCTGATGTAGAAACTACCTCATAACAGTACCCTCCCACAGAAGAAGGAATTGCTCATTTTTCTACTACTGTATGCTGCATCACATAAGGAGAGATACCAATTATATAGCTATGGAAGTCCAAAACGTGGACATCTAATAGACAACTAGAAAAAAAAAAGATTCTTAATAACAATATATTTTTTCTGGAATAAAAACATAGGCATCGAAAGAAGAGGCGCCTAGGGTTTTCTGGTTGGCCGCCGTCTGCTGCTGCTTCTTCTTGGAGTTACTGTTCGAAGAGTTGGAATTGAAGCTCCGCTTGTAATTGGATCGCTGGCCGGACGAGCCGGCAGAGTGAGACGAATTCAAACTCATTTCTTCGGAGGAAAGAGTGTTGGAGAAGCTGTTGGTGGATTTTAGATTTTATCATTCAAATGAAGCGGCAAAATTAGAAACTGTATTTGTATGTTTGGTGGGAGTCGTCGGTAACCGCTTTTTTTTAACAGTGAAGACCCGGCCTGGTTCCCGGTTTTTTTTTACTCTTTTTAATTTTTTGGACTTCTTTATTTTTTTTAAGGTCAATAACAATGCTGCTCTAATTTTCACGTGATTGTGTTTCATGTACATCTAAATATTAGTTATAGACGTGAAACTATCAACACAACATGAGTCCACAAACGAGAGGCTTGTTTAATTTGAGACCGTTTATGTGGGATACACTTGCATGTCAATCTCAATACACTTTTTCGATGAAATAAATTTTATTAAAAGCACAATAATTTTTACAAAAAATTCAAGTGCTTGCCAGAAAATACACTTCTTATTTTTGTAACCTATGAGCATTTTGAAGGTTTATGGTTATTTGAAAATATTTTTTCTCCATATACGAGATTTGTTTGTAGCTCAATTAGTTAAAATTCACCCAAGTTAGAGGTGTTGTGAACAATTCCCTCGTCTTTAAATATCACAAATAATTTTTTTTTTAAAGTAAACAATTGTTTTTAGCAATTTTGTACTATGAGGGAAGGGGATATTCCATGTGAGTTGAATCGAAAATCTCTCACTTACAAGTGAAGAAGAATACCACTATATCACAATACTATTGGTAAAAAGAAAGTAAACAGTTGTTGCAAATTGGGGTGGTCAGGAACGAATTATGACATGCCCCGACCCCGATGTCCTCGTATACCAAGATGGGCACGTGTTGGCCAACACCTGAGGGTGACGAAGCCATTTCAAACATGCATACAAATAAAATATGTAATTAGAAAGAAATATGTCAATGCGGAAACATGTTCAAAGCATAAAACTAATTAAGAATAATGTGAAAGAACTATTATAAAAAGGTACGAACAAAGGAATGGGTCTTACACTGAGAAGACTCGAAGGTACCTAT
Organism: Malus domestica; assembly: GCF_042453785.1. Lineage (NCBI taxonomy): Eukaryota > Viridiplantae > Streptophyta > Magnoliopsida > Rosales > Rosaceae > Malus > Malus domestica. The sequence continues at coordinate 18,011,365 of NC_091670.1, forward strand.
GCGAAAGTTCCTTGACGCATGGGATCGAATGCCTAACTCTTGAAGGGGGCGTAAAACAAAGGGGGAGTGGACCAAAGTTTATAATAATAATACTAATAATAAGAAAACTATTTTCTTTCTGAACATACTAAACCCCTGTTTTGAAAACACATATATAATACTACATAATAGGTTTTTTGAAAAACTCTAGCATGCTATGAAAAACATTCGTAAAACATGTACGTGTAAACCAGTGCTCAGTAATGGTAATATAGTCGCCCGAAGGCAAATCCATAAAATATCTGTAAATCACATTAATGATGTACTCGAGTAGGGGTATTATAGTCGCCCGAAAGCATAACATATCCATCACTCGAAGGTGAAGCTATATGACACTGGGTTATGTCAGTGAAGAAACATGGTAAATGCCATCACCCGAAGGTGAAGCTGTACGACTCTGGGTTACGCTAGAGAAGAAACATATACATAACACATCGACACTAGTTGTGACTAATGAAGCTGTTCGACACTGGTTTCGCTAGTGAAGCTGGGGGTATGTCATAAATATCCTCAACTGTGTCCTATGGCCATAGACGTCTACATACTCATGTTGTGTGTATGTGATGTATGATAACCAACTAGATAAGCACCGAAAACATATCTCAAAAACTCGTATTAAATCACCGGAGCTCAAAACCTCTAAGCCTCATCTCATAAATCCATGATAAATCATACTCGTAAATCCATAGATTTTCATATACGAAAATCCAATAACTCATAACCTTTCGTAAAACGTAAATTCGATAAATCATAAATAATGCATAAAATGTATAATCATGAAATCATGCTTTTCTTGAATGCAAGCCTTATATTTTGTAAAAACATGCAATTTAAGTTGGGGTCCACTCATAGATATTCCATTGTCGGGGAGCCGCTCAAACTAGAGAGGCTGATGTCATTTCCAACCAACGCACCTAAACACAAATAGAGACCATTTAATAAAACTTTACTAAAACAATAGAATTTAGGAAAATAGACTACAGATTCAAAATCGGCACGTCGAGAAACCTAAAGAAAGACCTCGGGTTCCCCTACGCGTCGAAATGGTTTACCAGAAAATTCGTCGGTGCCGCCATCCACAGCGGCCGGAGCACCGTACCTTGGTGGAGGCTCGTGTGCTCCACGCACACCCACGCGCGGGCCACACAGCGACCCTAGAAACTAGGATTAGGTCCGGGTCGAGTCGGATCTAGGTTTTGGGTTGTTGGGTTGGGCCTGGTTTTGGGTTGAGGTTAATGGGTCATGGATTTGGGCCGGATCTCGAATCGGGTTTGGGCTGGATTATTGAATTAGGTCTGGTTATTGGGTTAGGCCAAGTTATGGGTTGTGAGTCGGGTTTAACCCGTTTGGGTTCGCGGGTCGCCAGATTCAGGAAAAATTGCTGGGAAATTTTCGAGCTCCTTTTAGCTTCAAATCTCAACTAAAATTCACCATTTAAAAACCAAAATGAAGCTAGGAGGGTAGGAATTCGAGTTATACAGTTTTGGTTCTCAGTCGTGGTCGGAAAAAGGCTTGCAAGGTCGCAGGTCTATCACCAGATAACTGAGTTAAGCTTCATGGGTGTTTTCTACATCTATTTCCCTCTAAACCAAGTACAAGGGTCAAAGCCAGGACTAGATCATTTTTAAAAGAAGCATTGGGATGGTCTCGAGGCTTACCTTGACTGAGATCATGGAGAACTTGTTGAATTCCATGGCAACTCGTCGGGAAGAAAAAATGCACATTGACATCGAAAGAGAGAGTAAGGTCATAGAGAGGTGAGAGAGGGAGGAGGGAGGGTCCACAGATGGTGGTGGTGCTCGCCGGAGATGCGGTGGTGAGTGGTTGTGTGTGTTCGTGCTTAAAGAGATGGAAAGAATAATGAGAGGGAGAGTTTAAGATAAGAGAGGTGAAGGAAAGGGTTCTAGAAAGAGATGAGTCACAGGAGGAGAAAAAAAGGATACCCCAAAAATGGGGAGAAAATCTACCATGTGTCGCCACCCTAATGGTCCATGATGGAGAAATATCTCCAAATGGAAAATTACCAAAATGCCTTTATTCTTCTGAATCCTGTAAAATCTTCGTTTTAGCTTCAAATTCAATTCCGCTTACGCCCACACATCCGTAACACTGAGTACTACAAGGATACACATGGAAAATAGCCTTATGCGACACAACATGGTAGTCAGCAAAAGTCAACGTTTTTTTCCTCGAAGGGCATTTTGGTAATTTCATGTTTTAAAATGATAAAAACCGAAATATTTGGGGACGAGTCGTTACAAATTAGGCCAATCCGTTAATCAGATGCCATTTTTGGAGCAAACCCTTATTCAACCGTGGAAAGAAGTTTGGTGGCCTATTTTGAAGCCCAAATAAAGAATCCAAAGCGAATCTGGCTTGTTAGAAGACCAAGTGCATAATGGGAAAGGAATTGGAATTCCTAGCCTAATTTGGAGGAGCCAAACAAAGAAAAATGTTCAAAACCTTAGCTTAATGCTTAGGACCACACTACTACAATATTAGCTTTAAGTGTCGGATGATGGTGGCGGTTTAACGAGTCATTCTGTCGGATAAAAGATATCTGACACAAAATTTATTTAGTGTCGGATAAAATCAACTTTCTGTCGTATATAACCGACAGTAATTACTGCCGGATATTACTGTCGTATAAAACCGACACAAAATATTCTTAAACCGTCAAAATTTTGAATATTTTTAAAATTATTTTTTTTTATACTTTGGCGGTTTAGAGGTCACGGTGTCGGTTACAAACCGACAGAACGTTACTACTTTATTATTTTAGCATTCTAGCCGTTATTATTTGAATTTTCTGTCGGTTAAAACCGACAGAAAGTTAATAGTTTATTATTTGTATTCTCTCCTTCATCTTCAACCCACAGTCTTCATCTTCAAAAGTTTTTCAGATTTCTTCATCTTCAAAATTTTTTCAGATTTCTTCATCTTCAACCCGCAATCATCATCTTCAATCTTCAATCATTTTCCACTCTTCATCATCAATCTTTTTGTTCTCTTCATCTCATCTCACAGTAAGTTTTTCATTTCTTTTACTTTCATACTTTTTATTTATTTCTTCATCAAGCACTTCAACTTATTCTTCTCTTCATCTCATAGTAAGTTTTTCATTTTCTTTTGCTTCCATACTTTTATCTTCTATTTGTTTCTTCATCAAGCACTTCATGGCTTATTTTTATTTTATGATTTGATTTTGCAGGAGCTTTATTTAGGTGGTTGATTACATAAAGTGTAGATCGATGATAGAATTCTTCAATAATTCAGGTTTTATTACTAAACTTCTTTTATGTTTAAATTGTTTGTTTAACTAGTAAGATAAATTAGGAATATTTGTGTTCCATTACCTTATTTGATTACTTATTTAGAGATTTTAATTTAATTAGTAATATAAATTAGGAATATTTGTGTTCCATTACTTTATTTGATTTACTTAAATTGTTATAAAGAAATTGAGATAAATATTATTTGTGAATATTTATGTTAAATTGACAATATTTAATATAACATAAATTGGTAATATTTAGTAATATAGGTATATATTATGTTAACTAATTTAATATTTCACTCTAGTTGCTATGAGGATATACAAAACTTAAATTTAATAAATAATAAAGAGTGTAGATAAACATATGTTTTTGTTAACCTTTTATTGCTTTTTTAATTTGTTTTACTGTGATAGGTGTTGGAAATTAAATTGCAATTGTGATTGTTCAAGGTTGAAAGATAGGGATTGAAATTTCTAATAGTTATGCCTACATGATAGGGATTGAAAGATTGTAGGCATCTTAGTTTCAACGTAATATTTGCTCCCGTACAGTGGTAAAACATAGAAAAGAGTTGGTTGACAATATCGCGAAATTTGGAAGCGTATACAGATGGAATTAATTTGTTTTTGGATCAAGCAGTTGCGAATGGTGTTGGCCCCAATAAGTTTAGATGTCCTTGCAAAAGATGTTGTAATCGATATACTTTTGTTAGAAAAACTATTGTCGAACATCTTGTGTTGTATGATATGGATAAAGATTACAAAAATGCTTCGTGGCGACATCATGGGGAATCTTTCATGGGAGAGCAAAATATTGAGATTGAAGAAGAAGGTGTTGGGCCATCTATTGAAACAGGAGATCAGTTGACTGGTATTCATGATGTTCTTAATGATGTATTTGTCCAACCATTAACGGAAGAAGGTATTGGGCCGTTTACTGAGCCCCTTTCTAGGGAAGGGCGTCCAAAAGAGGTCGAGACTTCTTTTAAGATGCTTAAAGAGGCAGATCAGGATTTGTGGCCAGGTTGTAAGGAATTTAAAAAATTGGAGGCAGTTGTAAGATTGTATCGGATTAAATGTTTAGCAAGAATGCCGGACGGGATCTTCACCACGTTACTCGAGTTAATTAAAAAAATGTTGTCTGATGGAGATTGTTTGCCTGAATCTTGTTATAAGGCAAAAAAACTTATAAATGACTTGGGTCTGACGTATGTGAAGATTGATGCGTGTCCCAATAATTGCATGATTTATTGGAAAGAAACTGCAGAGTTGACCGCATGCTCAGTTTGTGGTGAATCAAGATATAAAAATGTCAATGAAGATGATGGCTCTAGAAAATAAATCGCAGCTAAGGTTATGTGGTATTTTCCTTTAAAACCACGATTGCAGCGATTGTATATGTCGAAGCATACGGCTAAGCACATGAGGTGGCACGCAACTGAATGTCCTAAGGATGGGTTTATGAGACATCCTTCAGATTCTCCAGCATGGAAGCATTTGGATAATTTATATCCGGAGTTTGGATTAGAAATTCGAAATATCCGATTGGGGTTGGCAAGCGATGGATTTAATCCTTTTGGAAAAATGAGGCAAGACCATAGCACATGGCCTGTGGTGCTTTCAGTTTACAATTTACCTCCTTAGATGTGTATGAAGCAACCGAATTTGTTGTTGTCTCTGTTAATACCAGGACCACGCAGCCCCGGTAAAGAGATTGATGTGTACATGCGTCCATTGATTGATGAGTTGAATGAGTTGTGGGAAGTGGGCACTTCTACTTATGATGCGTATTCCAACCAAAATTTTACGATGAAGGCTGCCGTCTTATGGACTATAAGTGATTTTCCGGCTTATGGAATGTTATCAGGATGGAGTAAACATGGATATAAAGCATGTCCACATTGCATGCATGATAAAGAATCTATTTACTTTCCGGCGAGTCGTAAGATTTGCTATTTAGGGCATCGACGCTTTCTTCCTGCTGATCATAGGTTTCGAAGGCAAACCACGACGTTTAATGGTCGACGAGAGCATCGTAGTGCACCAAGGCAGTGGACTGGTTTACAATGTCTTGAAGAACTTTGTACTTTGAGATTTACTTTTGGAAAACCAAAGAAAGATACTTCAGTTGGGCAACGTAGAAAACGAACTTAGAGCAGTACAAGTAATAAGAGTCAGTGGAAGAAGAAATCTATTTTTTATGAACTACCTTATTGGAGGCATTTGTTGATTAGACACAATCTTGATGTTATGCATATTGAAAAAAATATATGCGACAATATAGTGGGAACATTGTTAGATATGGATAAAAAGTCTAAGGATGGATTGGCTGTACGTGCAGATCTTGAAATCTTGAACATAAGACATGGACAACATCCACGTAGGGAAGGAAATAGAACATTTCGACCTCCAGCATTGTTCACGTTGAAAAGAGAAGAAAAAACTGCATTTTGTGAAGTGTTGTCTACTATTCGGGTTCCCGATGGTTATTCATCAAATTTGTCACGATGTGTGCATGTGAATGATAGAAAAATACATGGATTGAAAAGCCACGATTGCCATGTTTTAATGCAGCAGTTACTCCCGCTTGCAATACGTGCGGTTTTGCCTAAATCTGTTAGTATGATATTATTAGAGTTGAGTGCAATTTTCAGACAATTGTGTAGCAAGAAGGAGTCCAAGGAAGGTTTCAAGCAATTGAATTCAAGAATTGCCTTGACATTATGTCAATTGGAGAAGATATTCCCGCCTGCATTTTTTGATGTAATGATGCACCTCCCAGTTCACTTAGCAGAAGAAGCAGCTATTGCATGGCCTGTTCCATATAGATGGATGTATCCAATTGAACGGTAATTAACTAATCTTTATAAAATTTGTTAATTTATAATGATAATTTAATTAGTAATTATAATAATTTGTGTTTTGTATTATAATTATAGGTATTTGCAAACACTGAAACGTTATGTTCGTAATATGGGTTATCCTGAAGGTTCTATTGCTGAAGCATATTTGGTGGATGAGTGCTTGTCCTTTTGTTCCTTGTATCTTAGAGATGTCGAGTCTCGTCGCACTCGTAGAGGTCGAAATGAAGATGGTATTGGACGTGGAGTATCTGGTAGGTTATCAATATTTTACTCCAAAGGATGTTATATGGGTTCAGGAGAAAATGTGGAGCTTGAGTTAAATGTTCTTGATCAATGCCACAGATACATTCTAAATAATTGTGATGAGGTCAGCCCATTTAGAAGGTAAGAACATCTAGTCATACGTCTTAATGTTTTATCAATTTTATTTATTTTGAAAAATTAGTTAAGCATATTTGGATCTGATTGGCTAGGCAACATGAGGAATTCTTGAAAAATCAACATCGTCGAGCAAGGCTGACAATGCGACAAATCAAGGAACTAAGCAAGAAGGAATTTCCATAATGGTTTAGGCAACATGTGAGTTAATATAACAGTCACATTATTACTTTTTTTATATTTTAATTATGATGTGTTTATATTTGTCATGTCAACTTATATGCTTTTACTTATTACAGATGAATTCAAGATGTCATGCTAATGACAACTTGATATCTGAAGATTTGCGTTGGCTAGCCAATTATCCTAGTAGGGTTGTGACGAAATATAAAAGTCACATTATTCATGGGTTCAGATTTCGTACAAAATCTGTGGATGATAAACATAAGAATCAAAATTGTGGCGTCTTTGTACCTGCAAATGTCCCTGGTGCAATTGGGCAAGTGAATTGTTATGGCAGAGTCATAAACATGTTTGAGGTTAGATATTGTGGCCCTACCGAAGCAGGAGACAGAGGTCGAGCTGTGATATTGTTTAAGTGCGAATGGGTTAATAGTGAAAGTCCAAGAGGTATGAAGACCGATCAATATGGATTTACTTTAGTAAACTTCAATCGATTGGGATTTAAAGAGGATCCTTTCATATTAGCTTCACAAGCATTACAAGCATTTTATGTGGAGGACACAATTGAAAAAGATTGGCATGTTGTTGTTCGAATGCAACCGAGAGATTTATTTGACGTATTGGAGGATAATGATGCACTTGATGATTATGCCATACCTGATTTGGATGATCGTTTACTTGACAATGAAAATTTGCAAACAAGGGTTGGCGTGGAAGAGACTCCTTTTCACGAAGTATTACCGTTGCCTACCCAGTTCCCTGAATTTGTCAATGCCGCCGATGACATAACAGAAGATGAAATGGAATAGTTTTATAATTTACTTTATGCTTTTTAAGAAATAATTAGACTATATTTATATTTGTGTGGTGATTTTCATTTAAAATATTTTAGTTTATGTGGTAAAATTTTAAATGTTATTGAAAAACACATAGTTTCATTTTTTTTTTTTACTCACGTCCCTGTCGGATATAACCGACAGTGAGAGAAAAAAAAATTTGGGCGGGATTTTCCCCGCGCCTTTGACTCAAAAAAATTAAAGGCGCACAACCAGCGAGGAGGAAAAATTTGTGGCGGTTCTTTCCGACAGAAAATAGTAGGTTGTCGGATATAACCGACACTAGTCTGACCTTTATAAATGCGTTCTCTGTTTTTTATATATCTGCCATCTGACATTCATAAATGCGCCGTCTGACATTGTCTGTGGGATTTACATTTACTGGCGGATATAATCGACACAACGTTGAAAGTTTCTGTCGGATTAAAATTTAGTGGCGGTTACAACCGCCAGAATTTGTCAACCTCATTTATGTCTCATTTTTACTTCAGCCGACTTCCTTGTCCCGTTTTCACTGCTCACCATTTTCACTCGGTTCTTGTTCTCCTTCTCATTCCTATTCTCCATTTTCACTCTGCTGCTCCTCCTTCCTATTCTCTATTTTCACTCTGCTGCTCATCCTTTTTTTACTCCTACGGTTTTTTACTCCTCTTCCCTGTTACATGGAGGAACAAAGTGAACGTAGGACCCGCGGAGCTACTATTCCAAAGTGGAAAGAGAAGCAACTTTGTCTATTTGATTCGAGAGGGAAATGTGTTAGTGAGAATGTCGCTGAGTTTTCAAAATTGGTAGCTTCAGAGGTGAGGGATCCAAGATTTATTCCATTGAAGAAGGATTGGAGGTTGGTACCTGAAGATGTTAAGGATGTTTTTGGGAAAGAATTAAGGTATATGTTTTCGTTTGTACTTCTATAGTTCAACCCTATATTTCGGATTTTTTGTAACATGTTTGTTTTTATTAATGTAGGGTATATCATTTTTCTAGATGAAGACTTGGATAGAATTCCAATGATTCGTAATATGACCCTGCATGTTGCGGATCATGCTTACAAGGAATACCGGAACAACTTGAAAGCAGAGTATTACACCAAAAGACAAGAGGAAGATCGCTTAGAACCTCCCCCTGGTGTGGATGGTTGTCAGTGGGCTGAGATGTTAGTGTATTGGGATGATCCAAAAACAAAGGTAAAAAATTGTTAATCAGTTTTTCGGTGTTGAAATGTTTGTCTATTAATTTTTTTTTTAACTCTCAGGAGGTCGCAGAGAAAAACAAGTACAATCGTGAGTTAAAAAGGATGAACCACACTACTGGTTCAAAAACGTTTGCTCGGGTCCGCGAAGAACTTGTAAGTGTTGCTATTTTATAATATGTGTTGTGTATTTAATTATTGTATATAAACTGGGGTTAATATGTATTTTGTTGTTCTCTTTGCACGGATTTAAAGAAGAGAAAGCATGGGATGGAGCCGGATCCAATATCTTTTTTTCGAGCAACTCATACCCGGAAAGACGACTCATGGATTGATGAATCCTCGCAACAGAGAGGGGTAAATGATTTAGAACTCTCTTTGAATTATTATTGCGTTTGTTAGAACACATAAATAAAAATTTGAATCTGTTTTTTATTTCAAATTTGTTTATCTGTCTGTTTGGGTTGATGAATCTGTTTTTTATTTTTTTGTTTAAATATTGTATTGAAAGATATCAATGGAGAGTCAAATTCAGTCTGTTGTCGAGTCTGGGGAAGAGGACACGTCGGAGGTACGAACACAGATTTATGTTGAGCACATGGGTTCTGAGACAAGAAATAGGGTACGAGGCTATGGTCATGGGGTGATACCAGAGATGGTGTCATATGCAAGCTCTTCAGGTTCCAGGTCCTCCAGGAGTTCATCCAAAGGTGCATATGCCAAGGTGGTAGCTGAGAACAATGAGTTGAAGATGAGGGGGGAAGAAGCCACCATAAAGTTGGCAGAGGTAACGGTTGAGCTTGAGAAATCAAAGACCTCGCAGCAGCAGGCATTTCAGCAGCAGCAAGCAATGAATTAGCAGATGTTGATGAATCAACAACAAATAATGTTATGGCTTCACAGCATTCGGCCACCACCCAGCCCTCAGGCATCACAGCATTCGGCCCCAATACAGCCACCTGCGCCTGTATATCCCATGCAGCATATGCCTTTTCAGCCCCAGTATCCAATGGTAGTATATCGACCGCAGATGGCTTCTCCAGGTGACGCACATATTTCTCAAGGTGGTTTCAATGGCGGATTATCATCGAGGTTCTTATCTGGGTTGATGATGGGTAGTTTTGATGGGGATGTGATGAGGTATATGGAAGCACATGGGTTGGCAGAAGGTTTTGGATCACAGGGAGCATCGGCAGAAGGCGTTGGTTCGCAAGGAAGGTCGGCATAAGGCTCAGGAGCTCAGGGTGGTTAGGGGGAAGGCTCGAGAGCTACTGAATAGTTTGTTGGTTTTCGTTACGATTATGTCTGACACTTTTGTCTATTTTGGCAAATGTTTTTTGTGTAGTTATGTAATATGGCGGATGCAGATGACCGTAGTTTAGGTTATTTTATATTTGCCGTCTACTTTATGTGTTATGGCGGATTCAAATGACATTATCGAACGTTATATTTGAATGCATATTATGTTTTGTTATGAACTTTTTGTTTATTTTATTTATTTAATGAATTTCATTTTTTATTCATTCAGAAAAAAAAATTATTCATTTACCGAATTTTTTTTTTTGTTCTTTCAGAAAAAAAAAAAAAGGAGTTCCAGGATCATCATTAATTATGAATAGTTTTCTGTCGGTTGTGACCGACGGTAAATTGTATATTTTTAATTTTAATAATTGTGGCTGTAGGTTGTGACGGACAAAAAGTTTATGTGAATCCGACAGTAATTTTTAGTTATTGTCGGTTTGTACCGACAGTGTATTAGCATTTATTGTCGAATATTTCCGACAGAAGGACTGTCGGTTTTCATGAAATTTCTGTCGGAAAATTTATTTCCTGACGCTGGCAATTCTGTCAGTTAGTATATCCGTCACTGCACTACTGTTCTGTCGGATTTTGTATAATATCCGACAGTAAGAGCTGTTTTTTGTCGGTTATAATAGCGACATTATTAAATGTTTTTGGAGTAGTGCCACCTTGCAATCTGCTGTAGTCTCATTTAACATACAAATATTAAGGTTTCACATAACTTTTACACAAGCCCCCCTTGGGGACGCTCAGAGCTCTTTCTCTCTCTCTTCTTTTTCTTTGGCCTTTCTTCCAAAAACAAAACCCTATTCCCGTTCACCATCCGCTACCACCAAAGAAACCATGCAACCACGTTGTTCTTGAAAGAGTTTCACATTAGAATTACTTCAGGGGGTTTCTTTTATGGATTTAATTTCACTCATGTTTGTCTTCGTATCTATATATTATGTAATCATGTTGTGTAATTAAGTTCATAGCTGGGGATTTTGATGTAGCTTTGCAAAACTACTCTATGTTATTAAATTAAAGTGTTCAAATTACCAATTTGTTTTCTTGTTTCATTCATTGATTTTATTGTTTAATTTATTTGTTAATCGTAATGTTTGATCACGATTAGGGGCACTTATGAATTATTTGATCAAGGTTATAGTACACATCATGCTTAATCTTGATGGACATGTGAATGAATGAAGAAACTGCTATGCAAACATCTTGCCATGTGATTTCTTTGGTTCTTTGAAGTTTTCTTGTTCTTAATGGATTCTTAATTGGTAATCTGAGTTGAACATCACAACTAGGTTGCAGGTTAGGAGTACTTGACAACAACCACACATCAAATGGATGATCATAAATAAGTAAAACGAACCATAGTTGCAAATTAGAGAGTTGTATGCATTTTGACTTAATAAACATGGAATTGGCTTGTAATGTGAAATCGATATCCCTAATTCCATTCCCATTGTTTCTTAATCAACCTCTCATTCATCTTTATCTTTCTACCATTTTTAAATTATTTTAGTTTCCAATTCAAAAATCAAATTCAACTTGTTATTTGCATTGTTTAGTTAAGGTTCACACAAAGTTAGTAATTTGTAGAGGTTTAATCAGTCCTTGTGGTTTGACACCCTTACTTGTGCCATTATATTATCCTTATATTTTCGCATGAAAGGAACACAACAATGATCCCATTCGAGCATTCATCAGCCCAAACCAAAGGTAGTAGCCGCTATCAACACTAGGGAGAACTAGATGGACGAGATCATTGATTACATCCAAGATGGGAAGTTACCTGAAGACCACCACTTGGCTAGGAAACTGGTCCAAAAAGCCTTGAGGTATACGGTCATCTACGGAAAACTCTACCTACACTCCTACTCCAGAACCCACACATTATTTGTTACTCCGAAGACGGGCCTACCAATTCTGAATGACATATACTCTAGCGTATGTGGGAACTATACTGGTAGAAGATCACTCGTATAGAAGGTGTTGACAACTGGATACTTATTGGCCCACCATGTGACAGAATGTCATAGGTTGCACTAAGACTTGTGACAAATACCAAATATACGCCCCTATGAAAAGTGAACGTGCCGGATAATTTAATACTCTAACATGGGCATGGTCTTTCATGCAATGGGGTATTGATCTCGTCAGACCACTGAAGAAAGCCCAAAAAAAAAAAAAGGAATACTTGATAATAGCCACATTAGTTCTCTAAGTGGATCAAAGCAGAGCCTCTATACATAATCATTGGGGCAGTGATAAAGTCCTTTGTCTGAAAGAACATTATTGGTCATTTTGGTATTTCCCCCTACAATACTTACAGATAACGAGCTACAGTTCACTAGTTTCAAAGTCACAGACTGGTATAAGAATTTAGTTTTCCTCCGCCATCTTACCTCCACCCTACGCTACATGTAAGGCAATGGGTAAGTGGAAGCTTAAAATAAATAAATAAATCTTCCTACAATGCTTGAACATAAGGTTGGAGAAAAAGAGCAAATGGCCAAAAGAACTACCTGGAGTCTTATGAGCATATTGAACAACTACTAGAACAACAATCAGAGAAACCTAGTTCTTTATGGCCTATGGAACAGAAGTTGTCATCCTAATCCAAGTTATTGTGATGCCCAACCTATACACCGAAGAACGAACTACCCTAGCAAATGGCGGAATTCTGAAGTTTGATCTTGACGTCGCTAAAAAGTGCTTAGAATGTGCTCAAGTCTAATTTGCAGCCTAACAATAACAGATTAGGTCTTACTACAACAAGGGCGTCAAGCCTCGAAACCTTTAGGTTGGGGATCTAGTTCTAAAAGAAGTCTTCGAGAACACTAAAATACTTGAAAAAGGCAAGCTCAGAGCAAATTGGGAAAGCCCTTACAAGATCATGGGAGTAGGAGGCAAAGGAATTTACAACTTGGAATGTATGGATGGAACTCTGATCACCAAACAATGGAACATCGCTGAACTCAAACGATACTATGCTAAAATGCCCCCAACTACGTGTAGGCAAGTCCTTGGAGAACTCATCTCCTTATCGCCTCACCATGAGCTCCTTGTCAAAGTTGATCGCCAATGACAATTATTACCTTATATTATCTTTCTTGAACTACATTAGTGAATTGATTCTTCTTCCTGAAGATATGTAGGCGGTCATTTTTTAGATTTATCACACTCCCTTTGTCAATCTATTTTTCTTCAATTCAACTTGATCTAATTTTCAGATAATTTGGATGATTAAATTATTTTGTTTAATTGGAATATTACTACTGGCTATTTATGATGCAAAATCTACTAAACCAACTAGTTATTTATCTAATTTACTAATTTCTTTCAAAGTTTGAATATATTTCTATTGTTTTGGGAATCGGTTAGCAAACTAATAGTCTATTTCTTTTATTATGTAATTTATCTACTTGCTCAGTTGCTATTTTTTTACTAATTAATTTTTTTTATCTTCTAATTTTAGTTGCTTAATTTTCTCTAGTGATCTAATTTCTACTTGCTTGGCTTACTATCTATAATATTAAAGAGCTCTTTTATTTCTTACTTACTAGGAAATCTTTGAATATTTACGAAATTTTTCTGAAAATAATCTAAGAACTGGTTTAATAAATTATTATGTTTATTATTTTCTAATTTTATATTTTCAACTTGACTAATAATAAGATTTATAATACTATTTGCTTGAGAATTTTCTTAACTATGAAAAATATGGTTATACTTTATTAATGGAAAATATGGTTATACTTTCTTAGCGTAGTTTTTCTCTTTTGTTGTTCACAAATTTCTAAATTAAGGTAATCTACCATAAATTGAAGTCTCACCTTTGTTTAAAGTTTGCTACCTTATATCTTAGATACTCTCCTTCTTCTCTCAAATTCTCTAAAGTATTATTACTTGTTGCTAATATATTATGCCGAACTTCTTTATCATTTCTAGTAAATGTGGGGTGTTTAATAACACTAAGAAAAAGCTTTTACTTCTTCATAGTCTTGTTAATTCTCTTATAAATTTATACTAATCTTCTCTTTGAGAATTGTTTGAATATGTACACTTGCTCTTTTGTTGATATACAAAAGATGTTTACAAAGGATGTTTAAAAGGATAAAAGTTCACAAAGGATGTTTAAAAGGATAAAAGTTTACAAATGATGTAAGAAAAGCTTTGGATGTTTTCTCTGTGGGTTGAGGAGTTAGTTTCGTGTAGGTATGTGTGTTGTGAAGGAAAGAAAACCCATACATGTATATATATATTGATGTCAAATTTAACTCCTAAGATCAAATCTCTTAAGGAAATGTCAAACTATAGAGTCAAATTACAATTGACGACTGATATAGCAATTTGAAATTTTATGTCAAATTTGTACTTCTCTAATCGAATTGTCAAATGTTATTTTATTATTTAAATAGAGCTTTTTAATGTTGAAACTATTAAAAAAATGTTGAAACAAAATTTTTATTGGTTGAAATGTTAGTAAAATAAGGGACTCACTATTAAAATGAATTAAAAATAAATTTAACATTAATGTCAAAATGTGACTCCAAATCATAAAGTCTTCAAATTCAATCAACAAATAACACTTCGATTGAAGAGACTTTGATGTCAAATATGCACAATGACATTCCACCTAAGAGTTTGTCATCTCATTTGAAGATGCTCTAACCACAAAGCTTTTAAATTCAGTTAGCTCGGTTGGATAAACTTTTGATGTCAAACATGCACAATGATATTCCATCTAAGATTTTGACCTCCAAAGAGATGCTCTAATTTGTTATTTGTGTCTGAAAAAGCAATCAACAACTGCGAAAAGAAAACTACACAAGATAGCATTGGTGATTACTAATTGGTAAACCCAAGGATATTTACAGGTGTAAGACATGCCATAAACTAGCCACATTTTCCTCCTTTTTCCACTTTCTTTTCTTTTCCACGATTCCACAATTCCGAAAAAACAAACCCTTCTCACACCTACAACTCTTAACTTTCCTCAAAAAGCCACTACCATCCAGAATCCATGTGATTTTTCAATTTCCCTGCTTCCCCCCTTTTCCCTTTTCCTCTTCTTCCTCTGTCTTCTCCTTTTCACCTTTCTACTCAAAACTTAACATGTCATATCATAGGCCTGTAAAATACCAAAACGAGTACTCTCACTCTCACTAGGCGACCGACCATGTACAAAAGACAAGTTACCAACTAGCTTAACTAGCATAAGCTATACAGACTTGTTTCTTTCTAGTTTCTACTAGTCTTCCATTCCATATTTGGTTGAAGGAGATGACACATCGTAAATGTTGGCCATGGCCGGTGACCAAAAGTCCGCACCGTTGCTGTTCCCCGCATGCGTTGTGTACTCCATTGGGACCAGGCACAGTCCTTGGCTCCTTAGCTCGCTTCTTCTTCCTTCTTGTTTCACCTCTCCACCCTAAACATTTCAAACACGCAAACAAGTGACCAACATGAAAGGGCCAAAATTCACAAATGGTCAAAGCAATTTTATCTATTATTCATTTTACCCTTGCCATTTACTTCTAGTTCCAATTTTGGTCCAATATTCAATCTTCGTTAAGAGCTTGCCCTACCCATGAGTAAATACTTCATACTAGCCTCATTAGACCATAAATCTTTCTTGGTATTCGAAGAAATTATTCTCCAAAATGATGAGTTACCATTGATATCAACACATCTGAGGTCGCCAAATGTTCAAGAGTTCCTCTATTCAATCCTTATTTGTATAACTTGATATCCGCATGGGATTCATGTGCACGGGTGTCAGTCTTTAGAACACAATTCTTCGAGCAAGATTAGGTACTTGAAATTAAGTTGCAACAGAGTTATGTCGAGTTTAATGGTCTCCAATGGTGGGCTAAAAGCCAAATTACCCTCCAAACTCATTCCAACCCAAGGGGAAAATTTGGGCTAAATGCTAAATGCTAAACCAGATTCCCCCCATAATTTAGCCCAGAAATCAGTGTGGGCTCCACCGAATCGAGTGAAAATATTTATCGGAATTTAAATTTTTTTAGATTAAAATGTTCATAAAATTAATTCACGATAATTTACATATTTATTTAAAAAAAATAATTTAAGAAAAAAAAAACTTAAGTTTATTCTTTAATAATCCCGGACTAAAATTTTAGACTAGAACGGTTGGAGCAAAAAAACTGTTTCTGGGCTAAAAGCTAAATTTTCCAGGCTAAAATGTTCGGCTTTTAGCCTAACCATTGGAGATGGTCTTATAGTTGTTGATAATTAAATTATTATTTAAATATTAACATGTTTATTTTTTATTAATATTACATCATTTAATTTGTAAATTTAATTAAAAAATTTAGTCTTTTGACTTAGGCCATCTCCAATCGAAGGCTAGCTAGAAGGCTCGTTTTAGCCCTGTGACCCTCCAAGAAATTAATATTTTAATAAACAGTACATTTTCTTAGGGATGGTTTGGGAGTGAGGTGCTTAAAAAAAAACACCCATGAAAAAAAGTTGTGAGGGTTTTAGGTGTTTGGTAAATTGAAAAAAAAGGACTTTTTTTTGGAAGCTGCTGTGAGAATAAGCTGAAATCAAAGGAAAAAGCTGAAGCTGCTATTTGCAGCTTGAAAAACTAGTTTTTTTTCAAAGCACACGGAGCTACAGTGCTCATTTAATGAAAAGATCCACTATCAAACTGTTTTTTTTTTTCAAAAGCCCTTTTACAAAAACGTTTACCAAACACTTTGCTGATTTATTTCACAGCCGTTTATTCTCACAGCAGCTTTTTTCAAAGCACAGCAATATCAAACCAGCCCTTACTATCTCCAACCGATGGTCAAAAGACCATAGGGCTTGTTTTAACCCTGTCACAAAAAATCATTTCCAACCGAGAGCTAAAGGACCATAAGGCCAAATATAATTTATTATTTAAAAACTACAACTTAAATTCAAATCTTTGGGCTAAAAGAAGCATGGAGTAGGTGTTTAAGTTTTATGTTGTTAGATATTTTTAAAAATGTTGTTTAAGTTTTATGTTGTTAAATGTTTTATTTTTATGTTGTTTAATTTTATTTAATGTTGTGTAATATTGTTTAATATTGTTTAATATTGTTTAATATTGTTTCATGTTACTTAATGTTATGTAATGTTTAATGGTTTAGGAAGTTATAGGGAAAAAAGAATTTTTACAATTTTTTAAACAAATTTTGTAAAAATAATAATAATAATAATAATGGTTAGCTGACGTCAGCTAACTAACTATTGAAATTTGAATTCTGGCTCGGCCCGGGCCAACAGGCTCATTTGGGCCGGCCAATTGCCCCTTTGGCTTTTTTTTGTCTAGTGGAGCTCATGAACTCTTTGGCCTGTCCTCGATTGAAGACGATTTTCAAACTATTTTTTACTTTTGGGTCATCTAGATCCTTCAGTTAAAGATGTCCTTATCCTTTCTAAAATGAGAAAAAATAAAAAGAATATCAATTTTGGCACAGTCACTCCTTTGACTAAAATTTACCATGAATTGAACAAAGTCAGTGAAGTCACAATCACTGTGGGTCCCACACTAAGACTACTGTCCAAGTACACGTCCGTCAAAAGATGACGTGGAAATACACAAAATATAAAGTAAAAAAGAAAACCTGAAAGTGAGATTTGTGTTTGATTGGTACTTACATGGACAGGTACAGAAGGAGGCAGGCGTTGAAGGTAAGGTGAGTACAGCACCTGAACCTGCTCCTGCAGAAATCTGATGTATCCCATCGCTTCGTGAAGCACTGATGCCGTGTCTGTCTGCAGACACTCAATTGCCCAATTTCCCAGAAGAACAAAAAAAAAAAAAATCATATTTTTTGGGTGAATTTTACAAAAATATGGTTGAAAAAAATGTAACTGGAGTTGGTTGACTTGGGGTTTTGCAATTTCACCTTGCCGTACGGTGAAACGAGCTTCTGTAGCGCTGTGATTCGTTCTCCAAGCCTCTCTTTCCTCTGTAAATTTGCAGAAAATCAGAATCCATGTGTAAAATCACAGAGGGAGTTGTTCTGCTTTGCAGAAACGGGAGAGAGAGAGAGAGAGAGAGAGAGAGCAGAGCATGCAGAGAGTGCGTTTTGAGGAGAGAGAGAGAGAGAGAGAGGCATGCAGTGATGTAGATGACTTTTTGGAGTTCTGTTTCTGTTGAAAGGTCGGACCTTTCCGTTGCCGGCCGATGTGGGATTCTCGGATTTCGTCTTTTTAGCGGCTCTCTGGGTTGGAGGAGTAGCTGTGGTGCTGATCGGAGCCGAACCCTTTTGCCTTTTCTGCCAATAAGCAAAAAAAAAAAAAAAATCAGAAAATTTGGAAAACATATTCGAATTAAATTAAAAAAAAATGAGGATTAATGACTGACATTGTTGGACTTGGGCATGGCGTTGATGCTGGCGGTGCCGGTGGAAGAAACCGATGAGGAATCGCTGCATGCGGCAGCCGATTTCTTGGCGGTTTCCGAAAACTCAATTTCCACGCCGTTTCCGTGGGTTTGGTCGTAGTTTCCGAAGCAGAGGATTTTGGGTGGCTTAATCTGGGTGGGATAAGTAGACGAGCGGGTGTAGTTAAAGGTCTGGTCGGAGTCCACGGCAAGGTTCACGACTTCGTCAGCCGGGAAGAGTAGCTGAGAGAAACCGGGGCCCTCTGTCACCGCCAAATGGTCCCCCTCGAACCCACCATTTTCCGCCATTTTCATTTCAGCCCCACCGAACCCAAAAGCTTTGAGCTTTTTAGTGAGAGAAAGTTAGAGAGGGAGAGAGTGATAAAGGGGGTTTTAGGAGAAAACAACGGAAGCTTCTTGTCGATAAGAGAGACGCAGAGAGAGAGGGTGCTCTGTTTTTGTTCTATTGGTCTATGGTTGTGAGTGAGAGTGTCTGCACTGTAGAGAGAGAGAGAGAGAGAGGATGGGTGGGCTAAGAGGAAGGGAAGGGAGTTGCTTTGGTTTTCGGGGACCCTTGGTCAAACCCACTGGGCCCGAGAAAACCGTGGTTTCGAGCTCCAACGCGGTGTTGCCTGACCCCAAAACTCTCAAACGTTTCGTCTTTCGTCACCTTTGTCAGAACTTCAAGTCAGAGACTCAGAGAGCATTACAAGCCAATGGACCAGCTTCGCCTATGACTTCCCTCCATATATACTAGCAGATGAGCATACATTTAATATGTGTGAATAACTGTTCATCTTCTTTCACGTTCTTTTTAAGCGCAAGCACATTAGTTCATTTAAACTATCTAAAAAAATCATGATTTCACTTACGTATATAAAAAAATGATGTCAGACAATTTATCTTAATAAGTGCATATTTTTTATCTTAAGTAAATATTTCGATATAAAATTACTATTTTACCCTTATATAAATATTGTGTATTAAAAGTGAGGGTAAAATAGGAAAAAGGTGAAAAAAAGTTCAAAAGATACAAAATTACTATTTTGCCCTCCTCATGTCAACATTGTGTATTTAAAAATGAGGCCAAAATTGAAAGAAAAAGGGGGGGGGAGGCAAAAAGTAAACAAGCCATCTTCTCTTAATAGAATAGATACATAACGAATGTGATCTTAGAGGACTTCCAGTATTGGAAGGCCTCCAGGACAACTGCTTATTAAATCCCTTTTAATGAATAGTAAATATATTTAATAAACAATAATTGTTTTTTGTATCTCCACTCCTAAACTGAATAGCCATGACAATGGTCAATAAAATATTAGTATTTTTTATTTTATAAAATAATTTTATTTGTAATTTTAGATAGGATTTTTAATCGGTCTCGTTGCGCCACGTGTCATTAAATAAGAAATTACAACCCAAAGTATTTGAGAAAGTATAAATTTGTGGTGTAAGGTAGAAGATAATGATAAGATATTTATAATTATATTAACACCCCACAAATTGTTGAATAAACCTGACAAACTTAATACACCCCACATTTGTCACAACCTGTCCCAAAATTATATTTATTGACGGTGTGAAATGACGGAAATACCCATGGACGTTAAATTGTGTGATGTGGTCTAGGTGTTGTGCATGGATCATTATTCTCAAATTCTAATTATTTTGGACCAATTAGGATTAGGTATATTATGTGTTTTGGATTGTTGACCAATTCTAGGCCACACACCCACATCCACATCACCCTCTCTCTCTCACTCCCGTACTCTCCCTCTCGGACTCACTCTCTCCTCCCTCTCCTTAATACGGACAAGGTCAAACCATGCAAAATCTTCACGGATCGTGGCCAAATTTAGTATCATTGTGTTCGTGAGGACCATACGGGTTCAATGGTACCCATTTCAGGACAATCCAAGCTTATAGCGAACTTAGTGAGGTCCCAAGGAAGCTCAGAGTGCTTCGTTTAAAGGTTTTGGACGTCCGGATCACGAGGTTCGAAGTTGGCCGGTTTTGGTGAAATTGTCTCGACGAGTTTTCAAAGGATTTGGAAGTTTTAAAAGGTGAGACTTATCCCGAAGACGAGCGTATCCACGGGCGAATCGGGGGGGCTACGACCCTTCTACTTATTAGTGAGTGGGCTTTTGTTTTCAGTATATAATTATATACTTGATATAATTCCCAGAAATGTGTTTTAAATGAAAATATGCTTTGAAATAATATGTCAAATGCCATTATATTTTGAATATGCATTTCATGGTTGCATATATATATAATTGTGGTGCTGTGGAGGCACAGGTAAGTACAGGTAAGTTATGTTTGGTATATGTGAACTACGAACGGCTTGATCCCTGTTTAGGGTACGTAGGCAGCCTAATGAAATGTTAGGTGCAGCCATACAATATATGACATGAAATAATTGAGATATAAGTTTATTTGAAGAATTGAATAGCGCGATGAACATGTTTGGTTGGATATATGAGATGTGACTGAGAAACGATGAGCTCATAAACTTGCACCTCGGGTGATTGCGATTTAGCCAGAGAGAGTTGGCACAGGCCTGTATATTATGTCACCTCCCGCACCATATGCTCACATTGTATCCAATTTAGATGCATAGTCTTGTCGTACAGACCACTATAGGTGGTTCCGACTCGTAGGTGACTAACATATTATCGCACAGCTAGTATTGAGAAAGTAGAATTGAGCATAACTGTATCTCACCCAACCTTGTCGTACAGACCCTTTTTAGTGGTTCCGACTTATGTGCAGAGTATTGCCGTATAGGTCATAGTAGTGACTCCGGCTAGATTGAATTTGAGCTATGAATTCAGCCGTATAGACTACTCAGGAGTTCCGGCTAACATGTCATACTTCTATGAAATCATTATTACCTGGATTGTTACTTATTATATTTTGGCATGGCATACATATGAAAATGATTATGAGAAGCATGAATTGAATGGTTATGATTTCATATATGTATGTATGTATGTATGTATGTATATGCTTACATCTTGATTTTGGGAAAATTTTACATGTTTTACAGCGAGGGGTTAGATATGTTGATAAATGAAATGATTTTGTAAAACATTTGTTTTTGCCCACTCACGTTTTCTGTTTTGCGCCCCTCCAGGTTTTAAGTAAGATTGTTGTTGGTGGCTAGAGGACGTCGACAGTTCTGACTTATCCATATAATAGTAGGACATTCCTGGTACTGCATAATTAGTACTTGTCCTACTGGACTGCACCTAGACTTTATGCTCTGACTAGGAGTGTTACTGTTGTACTTAACTCCTACCATTTTCTGTTTAGAAGTGCACACTAGTAATATGGTTTTTAATTATTCGTATGTTTGCTATATTTATCGCTTCCGCACTGTGCATATGGCTACGTCACTCTCACGTGACGGCCAACATACCTTGACCTCGGTTAGGGTGTGTCACATTTGCTTTTTCAATTAAAAATTATCTTAATACACCCCACTTACTTTCCCATAATACCCCCACACCTCACATTCTCAATATACATCTTATATTTTGTACATACACTCCACATTTTATTTACACCCCACATTTCTCAAATCTTATAACACTCATTTTTAATTTTCAGGGATTGAATCTAACCATATGAACACTAAAAGATGAATATGAATATAGAAGTTTAAATAATGCAGCAAACACAAGATTAAATAATTATCGATGTCATCGAAATCACTAAAAGAATGAAAACTATGAAGTCTTACCTCATGTGAAACTCCTGAAACATCGATTTCGTGTTCCATTCGTCAAAAACAATTTTTCTTAATCAACATGTTTGATAGTTGAGAAGATAAATAATACGTTAAAAGTGATTTGGGGTGTATTTATAAATCTTTATTTTTTTTAAAACCTAATAAGGTCAAAATTGTCATTGCATAGTGGAGTAAATAAGTCATTTGACATTAAATTTTAATATGAGGTGCATTCAACATTTTGTGGGTGTTAATATAAAAACCCAATAGAAAAAATTAAATCAATTTTTTTTTAAATTCTTTAATTTTTTCAAAATTTTAATTAATTTTTTACATTTTTATTAATTTTTTAATGTGACTGACGTCAGCCTTGCATCAGCGCCCTCAGGCACTTGGGCCGTTGATTCCTGCCTCCCCTCTCCCACGGGCCCACCCCTAGCCCAATTGAGTGCATGGGCTGGAGCAAGGAAGGTTGGCTATTGGGTTTTTTTGGTCCCCTGTCCACCGAGCTATACCCTTCGGTGGACTTGCTCTTAGATTTACATATACGTACAAATTTTGGAGTGCACGTATGTCATGTACATATGAGTTTAACGGTTGATTGTCCGTTGAAATTTTTAGAGTTATTGTGCATTGAATTTTTTAAAGAGTTTAACGGTTGAATCTGAATCACTTACCCAATTCAAATTCTGAACATATTCTCGTACGTAAAAAGTATAGTACTGTTGCACTAAGAGTTGGTTAGAGTCACATATGTGATTACATAAGCATTTCTCTACCTTGTGACATAGCTACTTACATAAGGCAACTCTAACTAGATAAAGAAATACTTAAATAGTGTTTCCATGATGCAAAAATTGGCAATAATAGATAGGCTTTCAACAAAAGCATTATATTGTGTGTTAAAATTGCATAGAGCATCTCTAATGGTTAAATACTCTCCTACAATTTGCACAGAGCATTTGTGCAATTACCTGATGAACAAGCCAAGCCATCTTAACTAAAGGTTCGTTTAAAAATGCTTTTAAAATGACTGAAAATACTTTTCGAGAAAATATTTTTATTTTCAAAAGCACTTGAAGTGCTTTTTGCAACGTGCTTCTTCCAAGATTTACTTGCATTTTTATTAGAAATTGGTTCCAAAAACATTTTCACCAAAAGTTCTTTTAGTTTTAAAAGTATATCCAAACGAGCTCTAAAGTACAGAATTTTTATTGTCAAACACCCAACTTTTTTATTGTTGGTATAATTATTATCATTTTGGTACAAAACTCAGTTCAAATAGTAAATTAAAACATTATTCAGTACATAACTTGCCTGTCAAACAACCATAAAGAGAAACTAAAACTTGAAATGAAGTGATTAAAAACCCTTTCGGGCATTACATTGTACACTTGCCAGGTGGGCTAAGCAGAGCAGATTTTCTTCAACTTATTGGCTGCAGATTCGTCCACTGTGTACTGCCATTGAAAGAAACCCCAATTGGGTTCACCAGAAACTCACACGAAAGCGTCGAAAACACACAAAAAAAAAAAGAAAAAAAAAAAGACAAATTTGTGTACCTTGTTGAGGACCCAGAGGGAGTGATTGTAGGCCCTGAGGAAGAGCTCGTGGAGGGCTTGGTCATCGTTGGCCTCAACCTCTCTGTAATTGACGAAGTTCTCGCAGGCGTACTTGGCGTAGTAAGGTTGAGAGTCCTTTGGCAACCTCCTCACCAATCTCAGAAGTTCCGCGTAGATTTTCAATGCTTTATCCATTTCTCAACTTCCGACCCGCCGATCAGTGATCACCGTCTCAAAACCTTCCACAAAAACAAAAAGAGCTCTTGCTTGTTTGAATAAATGGGCCCTTGTTGATTGCCTAACAAATATAATGTGCTAAGTAGGGGCCGCTCTAAACAGTTATTTTTATGAGGCAACCAACCTAGAGCCTTTTTCAAGTACCGGTTATTCAAACGGTACTCCACATGTCATAATACAAGAGATGAAATGATATATTTTTTTCGTGTTCCTCCACTTATTTTATGACACGTGAAGTACTCCTTGAGCATCAGGCACTTTTTGGAAAAAGAATTCTCCAACCAACGAGCTGCTCCAACGAAAAAACTGCCCAAGACAAAAATGACTAAGAAATTTACACGATATCAGTTGTTTAAAACAACATGTCTATAGCACACATCATGTATTTAGCAATTTCTTCTCAGCCCTTTCCAGAGCTAGGGTCAGACAAACTAATCGATCCTTCCTGCCTGGAAGTTAATCTTCATCTGCTAAAGTAAATGGCAGATACCTCCATGAACTTGAATTAACGAATCTTATATTGGTCCTCACGTGAAGTGTGCAATAAGCCAAAGATTAATTGCATGGCATTATTTTTGTCCTGGCAACTTCTTTACCCGTTTAATTTGATGTTTATTTTATCCTTTTTGCAAATACTGGCAGAACTGGTCTCCGCGATCGAATATATGAATCCACCAAGTTATATATATCCTTTCCTAAGAGGAACCAGCTGTCCATGCATAGAAAGTGTTGGATAGATAGTGCCATGATACGATTTTTACCAACTACTAAAATAGGGATAAAAACACTTGCAAGAGAATAAAGTAATTGTAGTATAAATGACTCAAGCAATATCGTTCTTCACATGAATTGATTGAATAATTTGTGTAAAAACCAAATCTTAATTAATTATTTGAAAACAAAGTTTGGAAAAGGTTGATTTTATGACCTAAAATAATAAAAACGAATTTAAATAAAAACAATATAAAGAAATCAGAAATGTAAAGAAAACAAAAGAAAAAAGTTTTAGAAAGCAATTTAAACACTAGAGTTCCACCATCACCACTAATAATCTCATGCAATTTTACAAATTACCTATGAATTTCCACAATACATGCTTTGAAGGTTAGGTTTTCCTAATACCTATTTTCCTCACGATGTTCAAGTGAAAACATATATCTAACATGCAATTCGTCTATGATGTTTAGATCAAATATAAACATGCAAAACCATGCAACCTTTTGAAAAATCATGCAACCCTTAAGAGGGTGATGTTCGCCTCAAGTGAATTTACAATTATTAATCACAAGAAGCCCTCCTTAATTTTAAGGTGATGTTCCAACATAAATTGCATTAAATTACTTGTCTAAATATCCTAATGGTCATGAATCACTAAGACCACTAGATAGTTTAAACACGATGATCAATAATTCAAAGCAAACATGCCTCCATTCATAAGCAAATTAATAAAATCACATATTCATGCTAAGGCACATGGCCTCACCCTAGCAAAAGGACTAGTTACACATAATCATAATAAAAACTAAAGAAAAATATCATTAACTAGAAAAAAGATTGAAAACACCTTGTAGGTAAAAAGTTTGAAATTCTCCAAAGTTTTGCTAAGTTCTCTTAATTATGTTGCGTCGAGAACCCTAATGACTAAATAACCTTATTTATACTATTACAATTAAAATCCTTGCTAAAAAAAGGTCTTCTAAAAACTAGGAAATATAATAGCAAATGGATAACTTAAAACACAATCCAAATCTAATAAGGAAATCTATCCAGCAGAGAAATAGCCACATTTCTAGACCTTCAAGGCTGCAAAACAGGCCCAAAACGACTTGAATTAAATATTAGGACCTCATCTTCAAGTTCCAAGAGGAGCCCAAGTCCAAAATCCATCATCTTCCACCCAAAAGTCTCGAATAAGCTTTACAACCAAATTTGTTGGGCATAAATTAATTTGCCATGATCAAATGCTTCGGGATAAAATTATGAAATTTTGACACAACCTTCTTGACAGACTCACGAACCTGCTCCAATTTGAATCACTAAAAAATTCCACCACTTGATTACTTTATGCCCAAAATGGATTCGCATGTCCTACATTGAAAATACATAACAATGCATCAAAATCTCACCAAAATAATTACTAAAATATACCAAGAATAGGAGAAAATATTGTAGACATCGAAATTTCAGTAAATAAATGTTGACCGATAAATCAAAGTTTCAACGCTCATGTATTACATAAATTTTACACGTAGCGTGTGTCTAAACAAAAATCGAAATAAGTTGGAAAAGTCATCAAACAGGACACGTGTCAACACCTAGCAGAAACGACTTATTTCATCTGGAATATTATATTCAAAATTAGGCCTTAGAAATTTCTATAAATAGAAGGCTAATTCATTCATTTAGAAAGGGCAATGGATATTACACCTTGAAGCTCTGAAGCTCTGAAACCCCGAAGCTCTCAAGCATCCAGGTTCCCGAAGAATCAAGAAAGCCTTCTTCATTCTTTGTTCATCGTTCTTCCAAGATCAAGCCCCAACGGCCCTTTGGATCAACAATCATCCACCAATTCAAGATCAGCCTCGACGGCCCTTGAAGAAAGCCTTCTTCGTTCTTCGTTCATCGTTCTTCCAAGATCAAGCCCCGACGGCCCTTGGATCAACCATCCACCAATTCAAGATCAAGCCCCGACGGCCCTTGAAGAAAGCGCCATCGTTCATCATCCGTTCATCCAAGATCAAGCCCCAACGGCCCTTTGGATCAACAACGTCGACAAATCCGCACATCCAACCGTTCTTCAAGATCAAGCCCAAAAGCCCTTGAAGATCCGTTCATCACTGTTCTTCGAGATCAAGCCCAAAAGCCCTTGGAGATCCGTTCATCACTGTGCTTCAAAGATCAAGCCCAAAAGCCCCTTTTAAGATCCGCTCAAATCCACCTTCAAGATCAAGTCCATGGTCCTTGAAGAACGTTCATCCTTAGATCAAGCCCAACGGCCCTTTGGATTAATCACACATCCACAAATACACACCTTACGGAGATCGAATCAGAGGATCAAAATAGAGAGAGATTGTAACCCACAATCATCAAATACAAATATTTGTTTGTGCACGTTGTTCTTGTCTCTTTCGTTTCAGGAATTTTCCGTGTTCACAAATTGGCACGCCCAGTGGGACAATCTCTGCCTCTCATCTCTTTCTCCGTTCAAGGAATCCAAGCACTTCTGAAATTAATGGCATCAAGGAAGGCTCAATCTGTTCTCGCAACCGGCGCAAAGAACAAGAGCGTCATCGTCGCAGGTGGCGTCACTTTGGGCATCACGACTCGAAGCATGGCAAAAGCTAGTTCTGCCGCCTCTTTCACCTCTGCATCAACTCTGCCAGGGGAACAAGAGCACCCAAGGCATGAGCCTTTGATCACCTTAGCCTCATTAAGGGTACCAAGGGGGGAAAGACCAAGGGAATACTCCGAATCCATGCTCTCCGATGACGATTCAAGCGGCAATTCAGCCATGCAAGTCATGACCGCTGGAGCAACTTCAATCGATGAACAGCTTGCTCAAATGAATGAAGCAATTGCAAGACTAACTCGAACTGTGAAAGAAAAAGACTTGCAAATCGCAGCATTAGTCAATCGACTTGAGGCGCAGGACAGCGAGAAACCCGACCCAGAGGATGATCCACTAAAGGGAGGAGCTGGCGGAGACGAAGAACCCCCGGTAAAGAAAATCGATGGGAAGCCGAAACCAGACCAAGCAGCGGTGCTCAATGGATCTCTCTTTATCCAGCAGCTGCAGGAGATGATCACCAATACCATCAAGGCACAGTATGAAGGGAGCTCCCATACCTCCACGTTGTACTCAAAGCTTTACTCCAGGAAGATCGACGCCTTAAGGATGCCGAAGGGCTATCAACCGCCGAAGTTTATGCAATTTGACGGAAAAGGAAACCCGAAGCAACATGTCGCACATTTCGTCGAAACCTGCAACAATGCAGGGACGGAGGGAGATTACCTTGCTAAGTAGTTTGTGCGCTCGTTAAAAAGAAACGCCTTTGAGTGGTACACGGACCTGGAGCCCGAGTCCATCAACAGTTGGGAACAGTTGGAAAGGGAATTCCTCAACCTCTTCTACAGTACCCGCCGCACTGTGAGCATGCTAGAGCTGACGAGCACGAAGCAATGGAAGGAAGAACCAGTCATGGACTACATCAACCGATGGCGTAATCTAAGCCTCGACTGTAAGGACAGACTCTCCGAGATTTCTTCAATCGAGATGTGCATCCAGGGCATGCAATGGGGTTTACAATACATCCTTCAAGGTATCAAACCACGAACTTTTGAAGAATTAGCCACACGCGCCCACGACATGGAGTTGAGCATCGCCCACCATGGAAAGAAGGAGCCAATCACCGATTTCAAAAAGGATAAGGTGTTCACTTCAAGAGCAGACAATCATGGAAAAAAGCCCGCCAAGGAAGCTTTTACCACCAATACCACCCCTATCAAGACCTCGTCCGCGCCCGTCAAAATCTCTTTCAATAAAGCAAGGGAGATAAAAAAAGGTGAGCCTTCCCACACCCAAGATAGGTACAAGAACACCTTGAGGGAATTGGAGCAGAAGGTATACCCTTTTCCGGACTCCGACATGGACGCAATGCTGGACGACCTGCTAGAGAAGAAGGTGATTGAGTTACCCGAATGCAAAAGCCCTTGAAGATCCGTTCATCACTGTTCTTCGAGATCAAGCCCAAAAGCCCTTGGAGATCCGTTCATCACTGTGCTTCAAAGATCAAGCCCAAAAGCCCCTTTTAAGATCCGCTCAAATCCACCTTCAAGATCAAGTCCACGGCCCTTGAAGAACGTTCATCCTTAGATCAAGCCCAACGGCCCTTTGGATTAATCACACATCCACAAATTTGTGAACACAGAAAATTCCTAAAACGAAAGAGACAAGAACAACGTGCACAAACAAATATTTGTATTTGATGATTTTGGGTTACAATCTCTCTCTATTTTGATCCTCTGATTCGATCTCCGTAAGGTGTGTATTTGTGGATGTGTGATTAAT
This sequence comes from Malus domestica, assembly GCF_042453785.1. Classification (NCBI taxonomy): domain Eukaryota; kingdom Viridiplantae; phylum Streptophyta; class Magnoliopsida; order Rosales; family Rosaceae; genus Malus; species Malus domestica. The sequence continues at coordinate 18,040,416 of NC_091670.1, forward strand.
CCAAAGGGCCGTTGGGCTTGATCTAAGGATGAACGTTCTTCAAGGGCCGTGGACTTGATCTTGAAGGTGGATTTGAGCGGATCTTAAAAGGGGCTTTTGGGCTTGATCTTTGAAGCACAGTGATGAACGGATCTCCAAGGGCTTTTGGGCTTGATCTCGAAGAACAGTGATGAACGGATCTTCAAGGGCTTTTGGGCTTGATCTTGAAGAACGGTTGGATGTGTGGATTTGTCGACGTTGTTGATCCAAAGGGCCGTTGGGGCTTGATCTTGGATGAACGGATGATGAACGATGGCGCTTTCTTCAAGGGTCGTCGGGGCTTGATCTTGAATTGGTGGATGGTTGATCCAAGGGCCGTCGGGGCTTGATCTTGGAAGAACGATGAACGAAGAACGAAGAAGGCTTTCTTCAAGGGCCGTCGGGGCTGATCTTGAATTGGTGGATGATTGTTGATCCAAAGGGCCGTTGGGGCTTGATCTTGGAAGAACGATGAACGAAGAACGAAGAAGGCTTTCTTGATTCTTCGGGAACCTGGATGCTTGAGAGCTTCGGGGTTTCAGAGCTTCAGAGCTTCAGAGCTTCAAGGTGTAATATCCATTGCCCTTTTTAAATGAATGAATTAGCCTTCTATTTATAGAAATTTCCAAGGCCTAATTTTGAATATAATATTCCAGATGAAATAAGTCGTTTTTGCCAGGTGTTGACACATGTCCTGTTTGATGACTTTTCCAACTTATTTCGATTTTTGTTTAGACACACGCTACGTGTAAAATTTAAGTAATACATGAGCATTGAAACTTTGATTTATCGGTCAACATTTATTTACTGAAATTTCGATGTCTACAAATGCCCCCATTTCAAGGCGCGTCGTATACATGTGATTGTCACGTGTAGGAGATGCGTTTTGAAGTCCCTTACTGTAGATGTCGATCCAAGGGCCACCGAGGCTTGATCTTGAATTGGGCTGGAGATTTCTTCAAGGGTCGTTGAGGCTTGATCTTGAATTGGTCTTCAGATTTCTTCAAGGGCCGTCGAAGCTTGATCTTGAAGGTTGAAATTGGACCACAAGGAGTTTCATGTGGTAGATGATCCTAGGCTTTGGTAGTGGATGAATCTGCACGTATTTTGTTGCACTTGTTGACTTTCCACAGCTTTGATCTTGAACTGGATTGGAGGACTTTCTGGATTCCTCCAATTGTTAACTTTCCATAGCTTATTCTTGAACTGGGTTGGAGGATTTTCTGGTTTCCTCCAATTGTTGACTTTCCACAGCTTACTCTTGAACTGGATTTGATTCAAGGGTGGTAGACACTTGATCTTGAATCGGACTTGTGATTTCCTCAAGGGCCGTCGAGGCTTGATCTTGAATTGGCTGGAAGCTTCTTTAAGGGCCGTTAAGGCTTGATTCTTGAAGGTTGACTCGAACACACGGTAAACAGGCCCGAGGTGGAGGTGATGACTTGTTGCTTTGTTCAAAATTTCAGTAAATAAATGTTGACCGATAAAACAAAGTTTCAACGCTTATGTATTACATAAATTTTACACGTAGCGTGTGTCTAAACAAAAATCGAAATAAGTTGGAAAAGTCATCAAACAGGACACGTGTCAACACCTGGCAGAAACGACTTATTTCATCTGGAATATTATATTCAAAATTAGGCCTTGGAAATTTCTATAAATAGAAGGCTAATTCATTCATTTAGAAAGGGTAATGGATATTACACCTTGAAGCTCTGAAGCTCTGAAACCCCGAAGCTCTCAAGCATCCAGGTTCCCGAAGAATCAAGAAAGCCTTCTTCGTTCTTCGTTCATCGTTCTTCCAAGATCAAGCCCCAACGGCCCTTTGGATCAACATTCATCCACCAATTCAAGATCAAGCCCCGACGGCCCTTGAAGAAAGCCTTCTTCGTTCTTCGTTCATCGTTCTTCCAAGATCAAGCCCCGACGACCCTTGGATCAACCATCCACCAATTCAAGATCAAGCCCCGACGGCCCTTGAAGAAAACACCATCGTTCATCATCCGTTCATCCAAGATCAAACCCCAACGGCCCTTTGGATCAACAACGTCGACAAATCCACACATCCAACCGTTCTTCAAGATCAAGCCCAAAAGCCCTTGAAGATCCGTTCATCACTGTTCTTCGAGATCAAGCCCAAAAGCCCTTGGAAATCCGTTCATCACTGTGCTTCAAAGATCAAGCCCAAAAGCCCCTTTTAAGATCCGCTCAAATCCACCTTCAAGATCAAGTCCACGGCCCTTGAAGAACGTTCATCCTTAGATCAAGCCCAACGGCCCTTTGGATTAATCACACATCCACAAATACACACCTTACGGAGATCGAATCAGAGGATCAAAATAGAGAGAGTTTGTAACCCAAAATCATCAAATACAAATATTTGTTTGTGCACGTTGTTCTTGTCTCTTTCGTTTCAGGAATTTTCCGTGTTCACAAATTGGCACGCCTAGTGGGACAATCTCTGCCTCTCATCTCTTTCTCCGTTCAAGGAATCCAAGCACTTCCGAAATTAATGGCATCAAGGAAGGCTCAATCTGTTCCCGCAACCGGCGCAAAGAACAAGAGCGTCATCGTCGCAGGTGGCGTCACTTTGGGCATCACGACTCGAAGCATGGCAAAAGCTAGTTCTGCCATCTCTTTCACCTCTGCATCAACTCTGCCAGGGGAACAAGAGCATCCAAGGCACGAGCCTTTGATCACCTTAGCCTCATTAAGGGCACCAAGGGGGGAAAGACCAAGGGAATACTCCGAATCCATGCTCTCCGATGACAATTCAAGTGGCAGTTCAGCCATGCAAGTCATGACCGCTGGAACAACTTCAATCGATGAACAGCTTGCTCAAATGAATGAAGCAATTGCAAGACTAACTCGAACTGTGGAAGAAAAAGACTTGCAAATCGCAGCATTAGTCAACCGACTGGAGGCGCAGGACAGCGAGAAACCCGACCCAGAGGATGATCCACTAAAGGGAGGAGCTGGCGGAGACGAAGAACCCCCGGTGAAGAAAATCGATGGGAAGCCGAAACCAGACCAAGCAGCGGCGCTCATGGGATCTCTCTCTATCCAGCAGCTGTAGGAGATGATCACCAATACCATCAAGGCACAGTATGAAGGGAGCTCCTATACCTCCACGTTGTACTCAAAGCCTTACTCCAGGAAGATCGACGCCTTAAGGATGCCGAAGGGCTATCAACTGCCGAAGTTTATGCAATTTGACGGAAAAGGAAACCCGAAGCAACATGTTGCACATTTCATCGAAACCTGCAACAATGCAGGGACGGAGGGAGATTACCTCGCTAAGCAGTTTGTGCGCTTGTTAAAAAGAAACGCCTTTGAGTGGTACACGGACCTGGAGCCCGAGTCCATCAACAGTTGGGAACAGTTGGAAAGGGAATTCCTCAAACGCTTCTACAGTACCCGCCGCACTGTGAGCATGCTAGAGCTGACGAGCACGAAGCAATGGAAGGAAGAACCAGTCATGGACTACATCAACCGATGGCGTAATCTAAGCCTCAACTGTAAGGACAGACTCTCTGAGATTTCTTCAATCGAGATGTGTATCCAGGGCATGCAATGGGGTTTACAATACATCCTTCAAGGTATCAAACCACGAACTTTTGAAGTATTAGCCACACGCGCCCACGACATGGAGTTGAGCATCACCCACCATGGAAAGAATGAGCCAATCACCGATTTCAAAAGGGATAAGGTGTTCACTTCAAGAGCAGACAATCATGGAAGAAGAGCCCATCAATCTTGAAGATCATACCGTTGACCAAACGGCTCAAGTGTGAATTAGAAAGATTAAACAAAGCAACAAGTCGTCACCTCCACCTCGGGCGTGTTTGCCGTGTGTTCGAGTCAACCTTCAAGAATCAAGCCTTAACGGCCCTTGAAGAAGCTTCCAGCCAATTCAAGATCAAGCCTCGACGGCCCTTGAGGAAATCACAAGTCCGATTCAAGATCAAGTGTCTACCACCCTTGAATCAAATCCAGTTCAAGAGTAAGCTGTGGAAAGTCAACAATTGGAGGAAACCAGAAAATCCTCCAACCCAGTTCAAGAATAAGCTGTGGAAAGTTAACAATTGGAGGAATCCAGAAAGTCCTCAAATCCAGTTCAAGATCAAAGCTGTGGAAAGTCAACAAATGCAACAAAATACGTGCCGATTCATCCACTACCAAAGCCAAGGATCATCTACCACATGAAACTCCTTGTGGTCCAATTTAAACCTTCAAGATCAAGCTTCGACGACCCTTGAAGAAATCTGAAGACCAATTCAAGATCAAGCCTCAACGACCCTTGAAGAAATCTCCAGCCCAATTCAAGATCAAGCCTCGATGGCCCTTGGATCGACATCTACAGTAAGGGACTTCAAAACGCATCTCCTACACGTGACAATCACATGTATACGACGCGCCTTGAAGTGGGGGCATTTGTAGACATCGAAATTTCAGTAAATAAATGTTGACCGATAAATCAAAGTTTCAACGCTCATGTATTACATAAATTTTACACGTAGCGTGTGTCTAAACAAAAATCGAAATAAGTTGGAAAAGTCATCAAACAGGACACGTGTCAACACTTGGCAGAAACGACTTATTTCATCTGGAATATTATATTCAAAATTAGGCCTTGGAAATTTCTATAAATAGAAGGCTAATTCATTCATTTAGAAAGGGCAATGGATATTACACCTTGAAGCTCTGAAGCTCTGAAACCCCGAAGCTCTCAAGCATCCAGGTTCCCGAAGAATCAAGAAAGCCTTCTTCGTTCTTCGTTCATCGTTCTTCCAAGATCAAGCCTCAACGGCCCTTTGGATCAACAATCATCCACCAATTCAAGATCAAGCCCCGACGGCCCTTGAAGAAAGCCTTCTTCGTTCTTCGTTCATCGTTCTTCCAAGAGCAAGCCCCGACGGCCCTTGGATCAACCATCCACCAATTCAAGATCAAGCCCCGACGGCCCTTGAAGAAAGCGCCATCGTTCATCATCCGTTCATCCAAGATCAAGCCCCAACGGCCCTTTGGATCAACAACGTTGACAAATCCACACATCCAACCGTTCTTCAAGATCAAGCCCAAAAGCCCTTGAAGATCCGTTCATCACTGTTTTTCGAGATCAAGCCCAAAAGCTCTTGGAGATCCGTTCATCACTGTGCTTCAAAGATCAAGCCCAAAAGCCCCTTTTAAGATCCGCTCAAATCCACCTTCAAGATCAAGTCCACGGCCCTTGAAGAACGTTCATCCTTAGATCAAGCCCAACGGCCCTTTGGATTAATCACACATCCACAAATACACACCTTACGGAGATCGCATCAGAGGATCAAAATAGAGAGAGATTGTAACCCAAAATCATCAAATACAAATATTTGTTTGTGCACGTTGTTCTTGTCTCTTTTGTTTCAGGAATTTTCCGTGTTCACAAATATATAGTATAAAAACGACTCATCATACCATATAATATTGCCTAAAGTTTTTGGCTCCACAAGATGTATGTAGTGAATAGAATAGAAAAATGATATGAAATTTTGGCTTTACCATTGTCAAACACTATGCTACCAACGTCCAGTGAAGAAGCCAATTTCGGTAAACCATCAAGCACGATGATGAAGTAATTAACTGCAGCCATGAAGCAAATTGGTCGAATGATATACTTGCACACATCCTAATTTAAACAGAGGAACCAAAACAGATTCCAGAACAAGGCCTCCATCACACAACTCGTAAGGTGCATAAATTTCTCTTTGGGAATTATTTTTTGAAATCTTTCAATAGATCTATAATAACCAGTGTTTGAAATTTCTTCGTTGTTGTCGATATTTCTGTGGAAAGATCTAAAAAATCAGAAAAGATATGGAAATGGGAGTGAACTCTCTTAAGATTAGACTAAAATCGACAGATTTCATCGATATTTTTGACATATTGGTTAAATATCCAAGAAGCTTTTATATTTCTTCCAAACCAGTGTTTCACGTTCCTTAAAGTTTCAATTTTAAATTTCCACCATTTCCACCAAAAGTAACCGATATCGATATTCGATATAGTAGTCGATATTTCCATAAATTTGTAGATCGATATTTTCATGGATACTGATGTCGATGCAAATTTCCGCCATCTTTAGTCTTGACAAAAATGCACCTACAAAATAATCAACACCTTTGATCAAAGGCCTAAGCCTCATGCGTCCACGAGGTGGGGGAGGGGGGGGGTTAGGCCTATGGATCTCCTACACCTAAGTTAGTTTATTTGAAAAGAGTAAGTGTTTGGGGGTTTTAGGGGTAGCGAAAGCTTACTGAAATTTGGTACAGATGGAAGTATTTATAGGAGGAGGGGCCGACCATGGTGTTAGGGTTTTACCCTATACATGGTGGCATCCTATTGGCCAAGGTTTATGGAGAGAATATTCTCAAGATATTAAATAGGAAATGATATCTTGAGATAATCGTGTAAATATCCCTAATTAATTTAAATAGACATTACTTACTTGAATGGAGTTAATCTTCAAATGGGAATGTATTAAGGATAGGATTTGGTAATTAATCCTTATCTTTAGTGCCTTGACTTTTCCTTGCCATGGGCAAGTGAGCTATGGGCGGTCGTATTTAGCTGTTTGGACATTCAAGGGTGCTGAGCTGCTCGTGGGAGTATATGAGAAGTTTGCCCATTTAATGAGGGCAATCTTGTCTTTCTTGAGCAAAAGTCCACGTGTTGCATCTAAGATTTTTGGGATTATTTTAGGCTCCACAAATGCCCCCACACTTGCTGGGTTGTATGTAGGATAAAAAGGCAGCATGTGTAGAAGTCCCAAGTTGTATGGGTGTGTAGAGTTGTTTCCCAATTGGATATAGATCTCCTTCTTTGACTTGGAGATAGACTTTTCGAGGATAAGGAAACCAATTGCCCACAATACCTATTTAATTCTGCCTTAAGCAGAGGATTAAATAAATTTGGAGAACAATCTTCATTCCAACAAGGAAGAAAGATACTAGAGGAAATTTGTTCCCCCTCCCTTAACTCTCTTCTTCTCTTGCCCTTGCAAAAAGTCATTTCTCATTGTTGTTCTTCTTCTATGCGCCGCACTAAGGTACGAAAAAGGTAATTTTCTTTGTCTTCTTGGGTCATGCTGCTGCGAGGCAGTTGTTGAGATGGTGTGGGACGTCTGTTGGCAAGGGCCAGGGGGCGAGCAGGTGGTGTGGCAAGGGCTATGGCTTGGATTGTTCAGCTCCACTGGAGCTAAAGGCAACTGTACAGCTTGGGCTGCGACTTAAGGTGATGGGGCACAATGTAGAGCGAATAATGAGGTTCGAGCTCCTTTTAGGGGTCTGAATTTGACATAGGCCAGTTAGGCATACCGAGTGGTGTAGAGCAACTAAGCTCTTGTCATAGGTTGCTTGATGCCTCAATCAAAGGTGATCATGAATGGGTGAGGTGAATGACGTGTTAGGAATGAAGCTGGGAGAGTTGCGAGGCTTTAGCCTTTCTAGATTTGGGCTTAGCGTGGGCTAAGTATGACGAGGCATGCTCGGGCCTAAGGGAGAGAGAGAAAGATGCGTGGGGTGCCATCTTTCTTGCTCGTGACTTGGGCCACATACTAGGTTTCTTAGGTTAAGAATTGCTTGGCTGGGGCCACAATTTGGGCCCCAGGCGCTGTGCTTGCCAAGCTGAGCACGTGTCTGTGCCACTAAGGAGAAAAAGATGTGGACTAATGCCCATATGAGTCTGGCATCAATTGCAGAGAAAAGGGGACTAGGTTGTGAGGCTTGTCATATACTGCTGAAAAAGCTTGTCATTGATCTGACTTCTTTCAAGAAGAAGGAAAAGACTATTGAGTCCGAGCCTGTGAAACTTGCTGTTTTGAATGTGACCATTGTTGAGAGAATTGCTTAGTGAAAGGGTTCAGTGGTGCTCTAGTGTCTAGGTTTGATCGAAGTGTGTGTCTAGAGCTAAGTTCGGTTCGGCTTCTGAAAGGCTTACCGCTATGAAGAGCAGGAAGGTGGAATCTGATGCTAAAGTGGCTCATGGGCTTGTTCCTCTTTCTACCATGACTGATTCGTTTGCTGAGAAAGGGAAGTCTACTTTTATGGGCAGTAGTGAGAAGTCTACCGAGTTAGGCTCTGAGGAATTTCTTGAGGTTTATGCACTGCTGAAAGATGACCTGCTTGAGGACATCGATGCATGCGCCAAGTTTCTTGATAGTGTTGGGAATTTGATCTACTCAGACTCTTTTGTGAAGCGTCATGCCTACTTAAGGAGGTCATTCTTGCTTGCAACTATGCAGAAAACTTTGATCCTGGTAATTGAGTATATGTGCATTGATCAAGATGCTGTTGAGGATGCTAAGGAGGTTGAAAGGGGTTTGATGTCTCTACCCTCGCTTCTGTGTAGTTGGAGACCGTTCATTTAGAGGTCGTCAATTTGAAGGCTAAGCTTAGTGCGACTCAGCTGATGTTGGAAACTGCAGAGAAGGAAGTCAGTTATGTTGCACCGTGGCCCATGACCTTAAGCGTGTAAATTTGGAGCTACAATCTGCTTGTTTTTCCAAGAGCGATGAGCTTATCTTCATGCATGAAGTGCTCGTTTCAAGGATATTGCCAGTAAGCTTGAGTCCAAGGAAGTGGATCTACAAAGTTCGCTGTTTGCTAGCAAGAACCTGAAGAAGGAATTGGATAAGCTGTATGATGCTCACACTAGGCTTGTTGGGGAGAATGCCTGGCTGAAGAATGAGAGGGTTGGTCATGAAGTGGAGCTTGCTCCTTATTAAGTCGATTTCTCCAAGCTTGGCTATGTAGACCATCTTTAGGGTAAGCCGTTGCCTTATGAGTTTCCTGAGAAGAACTTCGAGACTTACTCCATTTCTCTAGTTGATTTGCTTAACTTCTCGTTTGAGGCTACCTTTGGTGGAGCAACTGAGGGTCATTCTGTCCAGGCAGGGGTGACTGAAGATGAGATGATGGAAGCTTTGGCTACTGAGAGCGGTGTGGCTGCTGAAGGCGTGGCAGTTGAGGAACCAGTGGTTGCACATGCAGGCTGCCGATGAGTAGTCTTTTTTCTTAGACTTATGAATTTTCTTCTTTTCCTTTTCGTTCTGCTTTATTTGAACTTTATTGGCCTTCGAGCCAGTTTATCAATTTGCTAGAAATTTAATAAACTACTTTCTTTGCTTTGCTTCATCCTAGCTATTTCGCCATGTCTTTTGCAAAACTTTACCGTAGGGCAACCGGGTGAGCTGCTTCGGCGAAGCATGGTCACTTTAGGTTTTAGTTTTGGCTTTGAGGCTTCGAGACTTAGGGAGCCTTGCCTAATCGAGGCGCTTGCAAAACTTTGCCATAGGACGGGTGCTGAGTTGGCTACTTTGATGAAAGATGAAAATGTACCTGCAAAACAATCAACACCTTTGATCCAAGACCTAAGCCTCACTCACCGAAGAAGCCGAGGGGGGGGTGTTAGGCCTATGGATTTCTAACGCCTAAGTTAGTTTCTATGAAAAGAGTAAGTGTTTATGGCTTTTGAGGGTAGCAAAAGCTTTTGTAGAGATAGAGGTATTTATAGGAGGAGAAGCTAGCCATGGTGTTACAGTTTAACCCTACATATAGAGGCATCCTATTGGCCAAGGTGTATGGAGATAATATTCTTAAGATATTAAATAGGAAATAATATCTTAAGATATTGGTGCAAATATCCCTAATATCTTGAAATAATATCTTTAAATAGGAATGTATTAAAGATAGGATCTGTGTACTTAATCTTTATCTTTAATGCTTTGACTTTTCCTTGCCATGGGCAGGTGAGCTGTGGGTAATCGTATTTAGCTGTTTGGACCTTCAGGGGTGCTGAGCTGCGCGTGGGAGTATCTGAGAAGTCTGCCTATTTAATGAGGGCAATCTTGTCTTTCTTGAGTAAAAGTTCACATGTCATCTCTAAGATTTTTAGGATTATATAGGCTCCACAACCAATATTTTAAACACTGATGGTAATTGGTTCATATGCACCTAGATAGACACCAATCATTTTTACAACTGAACCTATGTTTTAACTTGTCCTTTAGTGATTCACCAAGGGACATCAAATTTTGTCTCCTACATAACACACTTAAGCCATCGCACCCCATAAACTACACCAAGATTCTACATCCCCAGTTGTTTGTATAGCATGCAAACATTTCAAAATAAAGAACAATTGAACCAAAGAAAACGAAGCTCATCTAAAACAGTCTTTGGGCCCAAAGTACAAGTTGGGTAAGTACAACGTGCTCTAGTCAAAGACAATAGTAGCCCAATTGAGTCCTTATACTAAAGGACTGTAAAGAGATTACATTTTGAGCAAGGTTCAGCCGAGTCCCAAAAAGACTAAAGCTGTTATAGATTGGCGGTCGATTATGATAAGTTGGGGTTGTTCAAAGGATCAGAATTCATGCTTAATCAGATGACAAGAACTTAAGTCTAGGTTCAAAATCCTGATTCAAATGGGAAGCCAAGACTGGATCAGGGTTAAGTTTCAGTTAAGAAAAGATAGGTTGGAATGTTTTCGGAAATGCCGAGGAGGCTCAGTCCTATCAAGACTCTACCTCGGCAAACCTGCTCATCCTTAAGGCCTTGCCTATTGTTGACAAAATTAGATTAACCAAAATCAACCCAATTAAGTTCAAATTTTAATGCTTGCAAGTGTATGAATTGTATTATAATGTAATAAGCAAGCACAAGATTGTTCCAACTAAGATTGATATAATTCTAACTAGCATTTGCCTACACACTTTGTGTATATGAACACATTTTGTTAGAAAATGAGAAGGAGAGAGGGGGGAGTGAGAGGTTTTTGTTTTTGGTTTTTTTTTTAATTTTTAATTTTAAATATTAGAGATATTTTAATCACCTGTAGGTGAGGCTTCAATAAAAAGCAGTAAAATTTGAACCTGTGAAATTACATTATTGCCCATCTTTATTTTGTGTGATAGAAGACTAAGTTGTCTTTTTACCCTCTTTTGGTTGACAAAGAGGGTTTTATTAATTAGTATAGATTATCTAACTTAATTTAAATTACACTTGAATTTCCCATTGAAATTGAACGATTGATGATTAGAGAAACATTTATGAAATTGTAATTGTAAATAAAAAGGAAATGAGATTAACAAGTGATTGAGAATGACGAACAACTAGAAAAAAAATTATAATTCGATTGTGAAGGGCACTAGAGTATCTGATTCACCATAACCAATCAAACTCAATTCCACAGTTTATTATTAATGAATAAGCATCCAACTTGACGGTTTAGTTCCTCTAATTCATGTAGTATCTATGACATCCAGACTACTAAGTATACTCATATAGGCTAACAATCTATGACATCTAGATTAATAAACACATACGAGTTCATTAACGATTTAGGAACATATGAGTTCATTAATGATTTAGGAACTAAGGGGCCGCATGTAACATCCCACATCGCCCAGGGGAGTGATCCTTAAATGTATATTCTCATCCCTACCTAACACGAGGCCTTTTGGGAGCTCACTGGTTTCGGGTTTCATACGAACTCCGAAGTTAAGCGAGAAGGAGGTCAGAGCACTCCTAGGATGGGTGACCCACTGGAAAGTTGCTCGTGAGTTCCCAAAAACAAAACCGTGAGGGAATGGTAAGCCCAAAGCGGACAATATTGTGCTATGGTGGTGGAGCGGGCCCGGAAAGTGATCCGCCCCGGGCCGGGATGTGACACCTCATGAAACCTAGTGTATGACATTTAAATCAAGTAATTCACGGTATCATTTGCATGATGCTAAAACCGAATTAACAACATGACAATTGTAATAATTATCATCAAATACACTCAATGCTAAAACCGAATTAACAACATGACAATTGTAATAATTATCATCAAATACACTCAATTTCAACCAAAGTGGTGGCCAATCACCAAGATCAAAACTAAACACATAAGCACAGTAAAATGATACTCAAAGTGAATGAAATTACAATAATAAATAAACTAAGAAATGAAGCACTCATCGCTAGGCAACTTCGTAGCCCTAACGAAAAGAAATTAGTTTTGAAACATAAGCGGAAATATTATTGAATTCATAAAATTAAGAAGAAAATTAAATTCAGAAAAACTCCTGAAAAGTCCCCTTGCTCTCTGCCGCACCAAGCTTGTTGTAACCTTGTGAAAGTAGTGCGTCTGGTGGGTGGCTTTGTATTCTCCAATAAATGATCATCTTCCTTCTTCTTATTTGTCTTCTCTTTCATTTCTCCAGCAGCCTAATTATTGATAGAATAATGCCAAAACAAACTCCAGCTGTTTTATTTTGTTTCTTTGTCTTCCCCCTTTGTTCTTCCTTGTATCCTTTTCCCTAACCGACGAAAACTTAACGCAAATTTATTACTAACAGCAAACGAAAAGAGGAGTATTGAATTCCTTGATAGCCACTTTGTGCATTTACACACCATCATTGATTTCTCAATGAAGAAATGCATACTTTTGTGCCTCTTGGGTTTACTCGCTGCAGCATATCGTCCCAATTAACTTCTTCGACTCTCCATTTGATTTGCAGCGGACTCTGGAAATGATTAATCTCCACTGAAATTAATGAAATGAAAAGCCACAGATGCCTGATTCATGCTCTCGTTGAAAACCCATGAATTGAAGATGAGATTGGAAAGTTGATTCTCCATCCTTCTATTTGACAAAGTATGTCGGCTGTGCCTGGGAAATGGGAGAGAGAAAAGCAAGACTTTGGTTTCTTTGTCTGTTCAAATGCAGGACAAAGATTAAGCCCCTTGTGAGAGTTGTAAAAGTCACGTGCTAGATCATCACAATTTTATTCCATTGAGTAACCTACAAAGAGATTTGTGTTGCCATGAGTAGGGATGATAATTCTAACCGTTAAAATCCGATAACCGTGGTTAACGGACCGAATGGAACAGATTTGGGTATGAAAGTTTGGATATAATTTGAATACGAGGAAAAACGGTTTATATTATTCGGTTATGATTTTGGATATGGTTATAGGGGTTCCTAAACCATATCCGTAACCGAATCTGACCCGAATAGTAAACAATATAATTTATATATAATAAATTGTATAATATATATATATATATATATATGTATGTATGTATGTATGTGTGTGTGTGTGTGTGTGTGTGTGTGTGTGTGTGTGTATATGTATTTGTATATTCATTATTCTTTGAACCATTACCTGAAAAATACAAAAGTTGTGTAGGAAAGTAAAGTTTTGAATCAAAATCAATGCAAACTCAATGGTGCTTATGGGAGATATCAAAGACAAGGCAACATCATTAGTGTTTTAATTTTTATACTCAACAAGATCCATTCATTGGATCATTTTATACATCAAATGTTTAATAACGAAATTAATATCCACTAACTTATGATGTCTTAATTGAACGAATATATTTTTTGATGGATATACTCGTTAACTGATGGGGAATCCGTTACCCAGTGGGTATGGTTATGGATTATACCCGATGGTTAATTAGTGGTTATGAATATGGTTAATTTGTGTGGTTATGGGAATGGATATAGCATTTCAGTCCCCAAACCGAACCGTTGTCATCCCTAGCTGTGAGTGGTATTAAAAAAGGCATGTAAATATATTGTAAATATTAAAATCCTTTATTAGGAAGGATATGTGTGTGTCCTTTATTGTTTCCTTATAGAACACGGATTGTATCTTGTATATATTGTCTATTATGCAATACAATGAAATTCAAGCCGTAAATTCAATTTGGTATTAGAGCCAAGCATAACCCTAAAAAATTCCCACCGTGCCGCTGCTACAGTAAAAGCAAGAAAACCCCGAGAAAGCCCCTCACACGTCTGTGATCTTTGCTGTGTTTTTGCAGCAAGTCTAGGCTACTGTAAGAGACAATGACCACATCGGATTTCAGGGTTTGTCATTGCATCCCTGCAGCAAAACCGTGTGTTTTCTACTGCAGACCGTGTGTGTGGTGTGTATTGTGATTAATGGCAAGTGACAAAGGAGAGGCTGTGCTGAAATTGGAGGGTAGGGCATTTGGCTCTACCCACGGGTTAGTTGTCAATCCTGTGGTTATTCAAAGTGATGCTTCAAACGTACTAAATACCGTAAAACTCAATGCATCAAATTACCCTTTTTGGTCCAAAAGGGTTTGTGACAGGGAGTATTAAGGAGCCCAATGAAGACAGTGTTGAAAATGATGCTTGGGAGACTGGGAATGCAATTGTGAAAGGATGGTTGATTAACTCCATGGATCCTACTATCATGGGTTTTTTCATTCATCTTCGTACTGCTAAAGAAGTGTGGGAAGAAGTTGCCAGGACGTATTATGATGGATCTGATATCTCTCAGATTTATGAATTGAAAGTGAAGTCATTCCGACTTCGCCAATAAGGGCGGCCTATTGGTGTATACTATGCTGATCTTAAAGCTGTATGGTAAGAACTTGATCAACGAAGACCAATCAAGATAGAGTGTGCTCTTGACTTGAAGACACTTCGGGAAGAAGTTCAACTAGACCGCGTGTATGCTTTTTTAGCAGGCCTCGATGATGTGTTTGACAAGGTCCGTAGTGATATTCTGAGAACTCCGCCTTTACCATCATTGGAGGAAGTGTTTTCAGTAGTTAGGCGGGAAGCTCAACACCATGCTACTATGATGAGAGGTAGTGCCGCTGGGAACCAAGGAGGAACCCTTCCCGTGGCTATGATGTCACAACCTTCTTCTTCTGGCCGACCCTATGGTCCATCTTCATCACCCAATTCTTGCCCTTTCACTCGAGAGAATAAGGATGATTTGAAGTGTACTTTTTGTTGGCAAACTCGTCATATGGAGTACCTGAATGGTTTCTGGAATTGAAGAAGAAGTTGCGTGCTAAAGAGCGTGCTTCTAGTGGAGCTAGTGGAAGGCGTCCACCTATGGCTGCCGCAACAACTGGAAACAAAAATGCCGTGTCTACTCAGGGGGATCCAAGTTAAGCCTTGTTGACCCGACTCAATCCAGTGAGTCTTCATCCAATACAGGTACTGATGGGCGTGTTCTTTTAGCCTCTGGTACTGAACAACATAAAGGTTGGATTCTGGACTCTGGAGCAACTGATCATATGACGTTTGATAAAAGGTTATTTAAGTATATGACAACGACACATCAAAAGTGTGTTCCACGGCAAATGGCATCACTGCCGTGGTGACTGAAGCTGGCACAGTGGACCTTACTCCATCTCTTTCTCTCTACCACTGTTTGCTTGTTCCATCATTGTCTCACCATTTATTATCTATTCCCCAAGTTACTGAGCAATTGGATTGTGTTGCACTTATGTATCCATTTTTTTTTGTTTGCTTTAGGATATTTAGACCAAGGAGATAATTGGGCGTGGCACTAAGAGAGATGTGTTTTACTATGTGGATGACGTCATTCCTGGCAGAGCTAATGTAGTTCGAGCATCTCGTACTAGTAATCTGCAAGAAGTTTGGTTGTTACATCATCGGTTAAGACATGTTTCTTTTGGTTATTTAAGGCTTATGTTGCCTAGTATGTTTCATGAAATAAGGGAATCAGACTTACATTGTGAAGTATGTATTCTTGCTAAGAGCCATCGTGCTTCGTTTCCTTCTAGTATGAATAAAAGATTGCTTTCGTTTGAGCTTGTGCATTCAGATGTTTGGGGGCCTTCACCCGTTAATACATTTTCAGGAGTTAAGTGGTTTGTTACATCTGTTGATGATTGCACTCGTATGACATAGGTGTATTTGTTGAAACATAAAAGTGATGTAAGTGCAATTATTCGATATTTCTCTCAGATGGTGGCTTTTCAATATTCCTCCATTATTAAAGTTCTTCGTACTGATAATGGGGGAGAATATGTTAACTCTTAGAAGCTGCTTGTGCACTGCTTATTGGTGGGTCAGTTCCCAAGAGTTTTTGGTTGGACGCCATCACCTATGTCGTGTATATTATTAATCGCATGCCATCCCGGGTTGTCAAATTTCGTACTCCGCTCCAAGTGTTGACGGAGCATGTTCCGGTTGTTTCTACCAATACACTCACTCCTTGAGTGTTTGGATACGTGGCTTATGTTCATATTCACAAGATTCATCGTAGTAAATTGGATCCTTGTGCTATTCGGTGTGTCTTTGTGGGTTTTGCATCCCACCAGAAAGGTTACAAGTGTTACCATCCTGCCACTCGTCACCTGTATATCACCATGGATGTGACCTTTTCTAAGTCAGAATATTTTTATACTCCCATATCACCACCTTTCGATCATAAGGGGGAGAGTTCTAGTTGTGATCTTGATGGTGTTCTCGAATGGTCGGATGTACAAGAGGAAACATCTTCAGGGGGAGTGCACGGTGTGCCAAGTGATGCAAGTGATGATGCTTAATCTCCTCCTACCGAACCTGCTCCAAGTATCCCACAGCTTCCCACCGAAGAAGAGACTTCTAGCCCGTGTATTGGTGCTACTGAAGGGGAGTGCATTGGTGACCAGCCAACTATTGCCGAAGCTTCCCCCCCTCTCTCTAGCTTAACAGTGTCATCGTCCAATGCATCTTCTCTGGATATCCCTAAGGTAAGCACTAGTGATACTCATGTAACTAATGATATTATAAGTACATATAAATTGCCACCAAGGCAAAATAGTGGTGTACCTCCTGACAGGTTCTCTCTAGAAGGAAGTGAAGTATCCTATAGCCCATTACATGTCCTATGAAAGTCTGTCATCCGAACGTCAAGCGTGGGTGAATAATGTGGATTCAAGTCAAGTACCAACTCGGGTAGAAGACGCTTTGAAGAGTCCAGAATGGACCGAAGCATTGGATGAAGAGATGAGGGCCTTGCAGAAAAATAATACTTGGGAAATAGTTGAGCTGCCAAAGGGAAAAAAACTAGTTGGGTGCCGATGGGTCTTTACTGTGAAATACAAGGCTGATGGATCACTTGACAGGTATAAAGCAAGGTTGGTGGCGAAAGGGGCATACTCAAACATACAAAGTTGATTACCAGGAAACTTTCTCTACCGTGGCTAAGATGAATACGGTACGAGTTCTTATTTCACTAGTTGCAAATTTGAATTGGCCGTTGAAACAGTTTGATGTAAAAAATACATTTCTTCACGAACATCTGGAGGAAGAAGTGTATATGGACTTCCCTCCAGGGTATAACAACGGCGGAAAAATGGGAGTGTGCCGATTGCGGAAGTCTCTTTATGGGCTTAAGTAGTCACCATGTGCATGGTTTGGGAGGTTCACTCAGGCTATGAGAAAGAATGGGTATTATCAGAGTCATTCTGATCATACTTTATTTGTGAAGCAGAGAAACGGTAAAGTAACAGCTTTGATTATTTATGTAGATGATATGATAATAACAGGTGATGATTTAGATGAAATTGTCAAACTGGAGAAGAACCTTTCTGCCGAGTTTGAGATGAAGAGTTTAGGTGATTTGAAGTATTTCCTTGGTGTGGAAGTTGCTCGTTCGTCCAGAGGTATTTTCTTGTCTCAACAGAAATATGTTCTGGATTTATTGAAGGAAACATGGATGCTTGGGTGTAAACCTATGGATACTCCCATTGTGGAGAAACATTACTTGGGAATTTATCCGGATCAAGAACCAGTGGATAAAGGCAGATATCAGAGACTAGTAGGAAGACTAATTTACTTAGCTCATACTCGCTCGGATATAGCCTATGCAGTAAGTGTGATGAGTCAGTTTATGCACTCGCCAAGTGTGGATCATATGGCAGTTGTTATGTGGATTTTATCTTATTTGAAGTCGGCTCTAGGAAAAGGAACTTTGTATAAAAATTTTGGTCATCTGAGGATTGAAGGATTTACTAATGCTGATTAGGCAGGTGATGTAACTGATAGATGCTCTACTTCTGGGCACTTTACATTTGTTGGTGGAAATCTAGTTACTTGGAGGAGCAAAAAGCAAAACGTGGTATCAAGATCGTCAGCTGAGGCCGAATTCAGAGGTATGGCACATGGAATATGTGAAGTCCTTTGGTTACGTAAGTTACTTGGTGGTCTAGGTTTCAAAGAAAAAAAAGGGACAAGTTTGTTTTGTGATAATAAATCTACACGGGAGATTGCAGAGAACCTGGTACAACATGACAGAACAAAGCATGTGGAGGTTGATCGTCATTTTATTAAGGAGAAGCTAGAGAAGAAAATTGTTTCAATACCGTTTGTGAACTCGGAAGAGCAGCTTGCGGATATCCTCACTCATGCCGTGTCTAGTAGATATTTTGGTGACTCACTTGTCAAGTTGGGTATGTGTGATATCTATGCTCCAACTTGAGGGGGAGTGTTGCCGTGAGTGGTATTAAAAAAAGCATGTAAATATATTGTAAATATTAAAGTCCTTTATTAGGAAGGATATGTGTGTGTCCTTCATTGTTTCCTTATAGAACAAGGATTGTATCTTGTATATATTGTCTATTATGCAATACAATGAAATTCAAGCCGTAAATTCAATTATTTGAAGTAAAGCAAATTTAAGCATTTTCTAAATCCCAATGTGTACATGCATATTGCATAAGTCTACACTTCAATCAAAAGCCATATGCAATTAAACATACCACCTGATTATAATAAAATTAAGAAATTAACATGGTTTTTCCAAACTCATTAGTCCAACTGTAAAAACACAAATCATGTAATTTATTTCATTTAAATTCAACATATCACAAAAAAAATATAGCTTTCGGGTCAAAATAATAGCAAAATATACGTTCAACAAGTACGCCCAAACTTATATTTTGTTAGTCCACGAGTAAAAGAAAGAAAAACATGAAAAAGTAATAGCATGGAGAACGTTAGTTTCCTCCTTGATAACCCTCAAAGAATCTCAATCAAGAGTACATAATAACCAAGAAGTTCGGTAAGCATAAAGCAAGTGAATCAACCATATTCCAAGTGTTAGCAAAAACCTTTCAATCATCAGTGAAGTGTAGTGTGTGTAATAGCCATGCCAATGCAATTCCAAGGTTTATGCAAAGGATATACAATTTCATACTCAAACATCTTCCTGATGATAATAGTGATTGCTAGGATTTTTAGTAACTGCGCAAATAGGGTTAATGTCACTTCCCGATGCGGGCCCCCACCACATCCCGGGCTCGACTCCACCGTAGCATGATATTGTCTGCTTTGGGCCTCGGCCACACCCTCACAGTTTTGTTTCTAGGAACTCACACGAGAACTTCCCAGTGGGTCACCCATCATGGGATTGCTATTGCGCGAACTCGCTTAACTTCGGAGTTCCAATGGAACCCGAAGCTAGTAAGCTCCTAAAAGGCCTTGTGCTAGGTAGAGATGAGAATATACATATAAGGCTTACAAGATCCACTCCCTTGGGCGACGCCCTCACGGTTTTGCTTCTGGGAACTCACACGAGAACTTCCCAGGGGGTCACCCATCATGGGATTGCTCTCGCGCGAACTCGCTTAACTTCGGAGTTCCGATGGAACCCGAAGTCAGTGAGCTCCCAAAAGGCCTCATGCTAGGTAGAAATGAGAATATATATACAAGGCTTACAGGATCCACTCCCCTGGGCGATGTGGGATGTTACAGTTAAAATCACTGAAAATACTTGCAAGAATACAAGGTAATTGTAGTAAAGATGCTCATGCAAGGTCGTTGTCCCCAAAGATTGTTTGACTAATTTGTAATTAAACTAACTCTTAATTTATTATTAAAACAGATTTTATCAAAGATTTGAGATTTATGAATTTAAATAGATTAAATTAACAATAAAAGAAATCTGAAAGTTGGGAAATAATGGCAGCAAAGAAGAAAAACGTTTTTAAAATTAGCAATTTAGAGAAATCTAGGGTTTAGTCGTCACCGTCACAATCTTATGCAATTCTATCAATTACTTATGAATTTCCGCATACATGCTTTGAATGTTAGGTTTTCCTAATGCATATTTTCCTTGTGATGTTCAAGTGGAAACGTATATCTAACATGCAATCCGTCTGTGATGTTTAGATCAAATTTTTTAACATGCAAGACTCATTAAGTTTCGTGAAAACCCTCTGTAACCCTTAAGAGCGTAATGTTCACCTTAAGTGAACTTACAATTACCAATCACAAGAAGCCATCCTCAATTTCAGGGTGATGTTCTAACAGAAATTACATCAAATTACTTGTCTAAATATCCTAATGGTGATCAATCATTCAAATATATAGATAGTTTTAATCGCGGTGATTAATAATTCAAAGCAAGCATGCATCTATTCATAAGCAAGTTAATAAAATTATATATTTATGCTAAGGTTCATGGCCTAACCCTAGCAAAAGAAATTAGTTACGTATATTCATAATAAAAATCAAAGAAAATATTATGAAGAAGAAAAGGAATGAAAACACCTTGAAGTAGAAAATCTTTGAGAACCCTAGCAATTCTCTCTATCTCCAAAGTTTCATAAAAGAAAGCGTAGCCAAAAACTAAGAACGGCAAAGCCATATATTTGCTAAGCCATCGCCCAAACCCTAAGACATAGGTCTCTTTTTCCAACTAGGAAACTAAATAATAATAATATAACTTAGAAAATAGAGTTTTAATTAAACTAGGACAATCTGCACAGAAACTGTCCAGCCACGTTTTAGCCTCAAATATCCTCCAAATCTGGCCCATAATAGGTTGTTTTGAAGATCAGGACATTCTGAACATATCTTCAGAAAGACACAAACCCATCCGAGGTCATCTTGGGCTCCAAAAACGCAATTTAAGCCCAAAACGTCACTATTCCAGCACAGCGCACTGCTCCTTTATTCTATTGCCAGAAAATAACCACTCAGTGGAAAAGTCTGATAGCTAAGTGACTCACGAACATCCTCCAATTGGAATTACTCCAAAATTCATCCATTTGACCATGTTTTGCTCCAGAGGAAGTTGAAAGTCCTATATTGGAAATACAATTCAAAATATCGAAATTCTTCCAAAATATTAACCAAAATATACTAAGAATAGGGTTAAATATATAATATAAAATTCACTCATCAGTGATTATACAACATTTGCTCATTTCAGAACTCTCTAGGTTTTTTTTTATTTCAATTTTTCTTTAATGAAATGATTGAAACTCATACTACCCACATAGTATCAACGAACAACATGTAGCTTTTTAATCCCTTCTCTCTTTTTAAACATGCTCAAATCTACAAAGCAACAACGTCCCTCATTTTCACGTTTCAATGTAGTACAGATTCTCCATCCATTTTTCTATATAAACAAAACCCCAAAGCACAACCTCTGTAATACTTTCTCAAAACAATAAAGGATAGGTATATCATATACTATATGAGAGATATAATTGTTTTTCCTTTTTTCTTTTTATGTTTAGCTTTAGAGAAAGAGGGTGCTGACTTGGAAAAACTTACTGAAGAAATTTTTGATATGAGCCTTAACGAAAACTCGGGGACAATGCTCCAGTAGTATTAGTCTTGATTAAGTATGGTATGTTTTTTAACTTGTTATTTTAAAGACATTTTTCTACGTAATCTGCATGTAATACTATCTGAGAGATATCATTATGAAGACAACATCCTCCTCTGCAAATTGAACATGTTCGAATCTGCTCGTCCTATGCTTTGTCTATTAAATCTTGTTAAGCTAAGGCACATTTTCCTTATTGTTGTGTTCTTTATTATTGCAGTTGGAAAATGGCAGCAAAGTACATTGTAGGATCTATTGTGGGAACCTTTGGGCTTGCGTATGTTTTCCACACGTACATTGTCTGGGTGAGGAAGGGCTACAAGAAATTGAAGCATGTATCTGTTTTAATAGGGCATTAGACATTACCTATAGCAGAACTTATACCTAGGTTCTTTTTACTGCACTAAAGAGTGTTGTTTTAATTATAATCTGCCATTCCATGTTGGCTCATGAATTGCATTGCATCCGCTGCTGCATTTTTGCATTGATTTGGATGAAATGTGCAAAAAAAAAAAAAAAAATAGTAACGGGTGAAACGGGTTACCCGTTAAGACCCGTTAGCTTAACGGATTAGGTTAAACCCGACCCAAACCCAATAAACCCGACTCGTTTACAGGCCTAGGTATATGCATAAAAGCTCAACTCCAATCAGAGCATGGTAGGGAGATATAACTAACAAAGAAAAGGCTTAATTTAAGGCTCAAAGGGGCTGCTGTGGATAAAATTATCATACAATTTAGGTATGAAAGGATCAAACAACTCAAAAATGGCATATATCCTTTTCAAGTTATTACATGAATTGATGAATGAATCGAGAGGTATAAAGAAATATCTGGAGATACTTGTAAGAAAAAAATAAGATCATATGCACAAGAATAAATATGATTGATGCATGATAGTTCAATCATAATAAGCTCAAAAGCTCACAAGAGTTACATTTGGTCACTATATTCACATATGAAACGTTGAACCATGAGGCTATGTACAAGATAACAAGGGAATAAAGAAATTAAACTAAAGCATGCTTACTACTTTCTCAATCACCATGGTTTCAATTCAATTCTATCATATCATTGAGTCGGAAAACTAACCAAAAAAAAAAAAAAAAAAAAAAAAATTCAAAACAAGGCAATGTTTTTGGATTTTCAAAATTTATGATTTTTTTTCCTTTTAAAATTTCATAATTTTTATTTTTTATTTTTTTTATTTACAGCCCAACTTAAAACGGACATTGTCCCCAGTGTTTTTTTTTTTTTTTTTTTTTTACAAAGGAAATAAAGAAAAGAAAATTGAAATGAACTAGCAAAAGCATTTGGACAGAGACTTCCCTGGTTTATGCACCACATAGTAGTCATTGTGTTCTCGGAGAAGAAGCAACCCCCAAGCTTCAATTCTACAATCTGCTCCAAGGGTGGACAACATCAAGTTCTCCTACAATGAAAAATAAAATAATACCGTTTAGCATGCAAGAAATTTAGGGCAAAATTAAAATGAAAAATAAGAAACAAAAAATAAGAGAAAGCAAGAAAAGATATAATGGGTTGCCTCCCAACTAGAGCTAAATTTATAGTCTGGCTGTAGTGTTTAGCCAGATTATGGAATGGGTTAAGTAGGATTGGTGAGAAGAGGTGCATAATTGATGGTGTTGAAATTGACGTCCACATTCACCTCTTTGTTCAAAATATCGACTCCAAAACATTCTACCTCACTTGAGTATATAATATCTTAAAATCCTTTAAATGCCACATGCTCTCCTTGTACTCTCAATGCGACTAGGCCCTTTTGAACTTCAATTAGAGTATCGGCAGTGGCCAAGAATGGTCTGCCAAGAATGATCAGGATTTCATGATCTTCTTCCATATCAAGAACCACAAAATCTGCAGGGAGAATTAGCTTGTCAACCTAAACTAATATATCTTCCATAATTCCTCTGGGTATTTGACAGATTGATCTGCAAGCTGCAAACAAACCCATGTTGGTTTCATCTCTCCCAAATCTAATTGTTGAAAGATGGAGAAAGGCATTAGATTAATACATGAACCAAATCACATAAAGATTTATCAAAATAAGTATTTCCAATTGTGTAAGGACTAGTGAAACTCCTTGGATCATTGAACTTAGGTGTTAATATGTCTTTCAAAAAATTTTCATTGCTCGGGATTTGTTTCACTGCATCAAGCAAAAGATGTTAATATGCACTTTTTTTTAAAACAAATAAAAATTATCAGAAAAGTGTTGATCTTTCTTAGCCTTTTGTAACCGTTGAGGATATGGAAGAGGTAGAGACAAGTTTTTCTCATGTACATTCTTCCTCTTCCGGTTCACTAACATCATTTTCTAACTTTTCAAACCGGTCCACTTTTCCTTCACCCTTTGTCTTTACAACTTTCCCACTCCGAAGTGTGATGGCCTTGAATTGCTCTTGTTTCTTGGGATTGATCTCAGTTTGACTTGGAAACTTGCCCTTTTCTTCTCAACCATCGCATTGGGAATCTGACCAACCTGATCCTCTAACTTGTGTGTGGATGCCTGCTGATTTTGTAGAGAAGTCTAAGTTACTTGCATTAAATTGTTGGTGTTTTAAGTGAGAGTGTTGGTAGTATGAGCCAATTAAGCCATCATATCTTCCGTTGAACTCTTTTTGGCTTCATTATTCTCGAACGGTAGTGGTGGTTTCACTTGATTTTGTTGATTATTCTTCCAAGCAAAATTTGGATGATAATGCCAACTAGGATTATATTTATCTGAGAATAGATCAAACTATTGGCGGCTGAAGTTGTTCACTTGATTGGCTTGTTCTTGAATAAGCTCTGGAAAAGAACTACTCATGGGACACTCAATAGTTGAATGTATACCTGCACAAATTTCACCAAATGACATCAAAAGATTTCACAAATTTGACGGTCATTTAAACAAAAATTTGTGCAGCCGTAGTTGACATGGCGTCAATCTCATGTACTCTGGCTTTCTTTGGTAATTCTCTATCGGTACCCCAACTTTGAGAATTAGCAGTCAATGTATTGAATAGTGCAGAAGCTTCAACAACGGTCTTTGTCATTAGAGCACCCCCACTAGTAACGTCTATCACCTGCTTCTTGTTAGAGCTTAAACCTTGATAGAAATTATGAAGTTGCAGCCATTCTAATAGAACATGACGTGGGCACTTCAACAAGAAATCTCGGAATTGCTCCCAACTCTCATAAAAGGGTTTGTCATGGAATTGAGTAAAAGTCATTATGTCATTACTAAACTTAGTAGTTTTGGAAGGGGAAATTTTTTTTTGCAAAAATTTCATTGCCAAGTTATTCCAGTTGTAATCGAGTTAGGTGGAAGAGATTAGAGCCAAGTCTTCACCTCCTCTTTCAATGAGAATGGGAACATCTGCAATATGATGGCTTCCTCCGTCACATTATGCATATTGAGAGTGTCACAAATCTAAATAAATTCATTGATATGCAAATTAGGATCTTCGGTTGACAAGCCATAGAATGACAACATCATTTGAATGAAAGATGGCTTTAACTTGAAATTGTTGGTAGCAATTTGCAGTACGATACATGAAGGAGAGGTTGTCATAGGAGAAACATAATACTCCATCAATGTTTAGTTCTCGTTCAGATCAAGGAGAGCCATTTCGTTATTCAATTCTTGTGGCTTGGTGTGTCCTCTTCATAGGTGTCGGAAGGTTATCTTAATTTCTGAATTGTACGGTATAAGCTCTAGACTCCGAGAACGGCGACCATGCATGAACAAAAAGTACCTAAAAACAAAGACAGAAAAACTAAATATTAAAATCAACGCAAATAACAATAAAAATAAGCTAGAGATAGAATTAATTCAATCCCTGGCAATGGCGCCAAAAACTTGTTGCCAAAATTAGATTAATTGAAATCAACTCGATTAAGTTAAATTTTTAAGTGTATGAATTGTAGTATAATATAGTAGGCAAGCACAAGATCTTCCCAACTAAGATTGATATAATTCTAATTATCTAACTTAATTTAAATTGCACTTGAATTGAAATTGAATGATTGATGATTTGAAAAACAATTATGAAATTGTAATTGTAAATAAAAAGGAAATGAGATTAACAAGTTGATGGTTCCTCTAATTCATATAGGCTATGACATCTAGACTATTACGTATACTCATATGTGATAACAATCTATGGCATCTAGATTACTAAGCACATACGAGTCATTAACGATTTAGGAACCAACTAAGGGACCACATTAAACCTAGTGTATGACATCTATGTCAATGAATTCATGGTATCATTTGCAGGACGCTAAATCGAGTTAACAGCATGACATCTATGATAATTCGCATAAAATACACTCAATTTCAACCAAAATGATGGCCAATCACCAAGAATTAAAGTGAAAGGAAATTTAGAAACAATTAAATTAAGAAATTAAGCAATCAATGATGGGTACGCTACATCGTAGCCCTAATGAAAAGAAATTAGTTCTGATATATAAACAGAAATATTATTGAATTCTTAAAATTAAGAAGAAAAATAAATTCAGAAAAACCCCTGAATAGTCCCCTTGCTCTCTGCTACACCAAGCTTTCTGTAGCCTTGTGAAAATTGTGCGTCTTTTTGCCTTTTATTCCTCAATAAATGATCGGCTTCCTTCTTCTCTATTGTCTTCTCTTTCATTTCTCCAACAGCCTAATTATTAAGGGAATAATGCCATAAAGAACTCCGGCTATTTATTTTTGTTTCTTTGTCTATACCCTTTGTTCTTCCTTTTCCTTCTCCGTAACCCCCGAAAACTTAGCGCAAATTTATTTCTAACAGTAAAAGGAAAGATGACAATAGAATTCCTTGATAGTCACTTTGTGCATTTACACACCTTTTGTTCGGGCAAGGAGTTCCCTCGCATAGCTCCCCAGGGGTTTGGCACTTGACGTGTTGTCGGGCGGGCTCTTACTGCTTGGTGTGCTGCAAGATAGGTTAGTAGTTAGCTTGAAAGGTGCCTTTGTGGGGCCTTTGGTGTAGGCCTTGAAGATCACAATCAAAACTAACAAGGATCTTGGCAGATCACTGTTATCTTAGTATAACAGATGTTGAACAAGTGTGAATTAAGTTAATTACTTGCGCCCCAAGTTACTTAAACTTCTTGTTATTAATGGATTGTCACAGATGAGTTAAGTCTGCATTAAGTTATTTTTCTTACCTTGTAAATAAGGATTTTTAGTTCATAATCTTGTATGTCCAAAATGAAGGGAGTTTAGGGCCCTTTTAACCATTTTCTTGAAGACAACTTGTTCTTTAATACATGTTGAAAAGTACATTAAGCGACATATCTACTAAATAAAAGTACAAACAAGGAGACTCGGGCAAGGTCAAACTTCTTGCAACCACTTCTCTTTGAGTTTACAGAGTTTGTAAGCTAAAAGGGATGTATGGTAAACAAGTTTTACATCAGGGAATCGATACTACAACACTAAGGAAAGGTAGCAGAGATTTTACACTAGACAAAAGATAGATTTTCTAAGGGAACTACAGCTAAAAGGACTGAATCTGGACAAGTTTCAACTTTCTGGGTACGAACTGGCTTGAGAGTTGAGTTTGTATGTCTTTTGATTAGTCGAGGGCTTTCAGGGGCAGTGAGTCATCTTGTATTTATACCTTTATGCCATTAGAAAGTACTCTTTGGGCTGGTGGTGAGTTGGTCTATGTCAACCATCACTTCAATCATAGACACGTGGCTTATGCTTTAGCTAAAATGGCTTCAATTTGCTTCAGGCCTTTTGGCTGGGCTTCGGGCAAGTCTCAATTTTTTTTGCATCCTTGGGCCTCCTTATCACAAAGCCCAGTGTTAAATAATAACCTAAACAATGCCCTCTTTAATAATTGTTAAGAGTTCTAATCGAGACATTAATAATGATTAAACATTAGTTGCATGCTTTATTTCAGGACTTACACCATTTAAATAGCCGCGTTCGAATAAACCTTTGCACTATCCCATGATCTCTAACGTTAACTAACTGCCCATTATATAGCTTCCATTTAAATTTCTCGGCCAACACTTCTAACAATCCTTATTTTCTGAGCTTCTAGAATATCCAGAATCCTCTTGCCTTTGCAGTTCTTCCTTGTTTTCTACCCTCGATTTTTCCTCCATTCTTACCCAAAAATCTAACCATGGCACCTAAAACTCGCTTTGCATGTGAGTCTGGTGAAGGCATCATCACCATGCGCTGCCAACTCAGTGGTCTTCATTACCCTCGGGCTGGCCTGAACTACTCAATATTCTTTGAGAAAGGTGGTGTTCACTCTCTAAGACATGCCTGGACTGCCTGAGTCCCAATTGCTATGGAGAACAATATGCCCGCTGCTAACTGGTTAACCCCTAGTCTTTACTTTGCCAAAGCTGGCATCTTGACCTCTAAATGGTCCAATTTTAGAAAAGCATTCCTACTAATGAAGGATGAGGCTTGGTCATAGTGGGTGAACGAGCTTGAGCCCATCTAGAAGAAAAAGTGGATGGCTAATGAGATCTATGAGCTCATCATGCTTTCCAAGGTCACTGTCATTGTCAAGCTCGAGCTTCTGACCACATCTCTTATCTTCTGGAACAATGGGACCAATACATATGATTTTAGAATAGGTCCAATTTCTCCCACAATCCTCGACATGGCTCAAATCTTCGGGCTAAGGCCCTCGAGCAGGTGTGTGGACATCACCCATGATTAGTCAGCGCCTTCTCACTCGATTGCCTTTGAGTCCATTACTCGCCTAGAGTACACCCCTTCCAACTTCAAAAGCTATGGAACGTCCTTCGTAGGCTTCATCACATTCATCAAAAAGACCTTTAGCCCGCCTTCCTCCACTGTAGATAGGGACCAGGAGCACATGTACTTCCTCCTGTACTGGTTAAATAAGCATTTGTTCCCAAACAAATCCAAATGAGTGAAGTTAGAATGGATCCCGCTGGTAGAGGCCTTACACTGCTTTGATGACATCGCCACAGGGCATTTCCTCCTCGCACACCTCTACCACCTCCTTTACAAGATGACCAGAGGCGACCCCTTTAAGACCAATCTTAACGGGCTAACCTGGATGGTCCAATTATGGCTTTAATGGTACTTCCCTAAGTTTCAGGCACCCAACCTAAAGTTCCCTGAAGGAGTGGCTCCAACCTGCATCTTCGTCGAAGCATCTCCCACTAATCATTCCACTCTAGCCTACCTATACTTCTTCAGAGTTTGTCGAACTCAGGCATATTTGAAGTGGGGTGCTTTCGTGCTTAGGAGGTACCCATGGTTCTTAGACCAGATCTTCCAAGATGCCTTTGGGTTAGTTGTCAGCAGTCTTTGTAAGGAGAAATTTATAAGTTGCATCTAGCAACGGACTTGGTTTGGGGAGTACGCAATGACCGTATGAGCTACTAGCGCGGTTACAGATCTATTGCCCCAATTTTTATGGTAGGCAGCTAGGGTTTAAGAAGGCAATCCTAGTGCCATTCTTCGATTCAATACACTGTAGAACCTTCTATCATTTTCGTTCTTTTGCTGATGTGACCTTTCGATCAGCTCGGCAGCTTGGAAGTGATGAGTCGCATCGCCTACAAGCTTGTGGCCTTCAATTTCGAGTGCACTCCATCTTTTGCCACGTGGTGAGAGGCCAAGTGGTCAAAGAAGTAGGATGGAGACATCAGAGAGGTCCATGATCACCTATTCGGGTAGGTTTTCTTCAAGTCTTACCAGAAGAAGGAAGAACTTGAGAACTGAAAAGAGGTGATCAACCAGAAGAACCAACTTCTCCTCATAGGTATATCCTATCATTTTGATTTTACTTCTCTTTGTGATGTTTGTAGTATGTCATTTACTAAGTTTCATTTTAGTCTTGCAGCCCAAGACAACATTGAAGAAGTGGATGTCGGGCCAGAAGAAGAAGTAGCAGATGCTCTAGTCTTCCAAGAGGTCGCGGTTGAGGCAGTGAGGCAAGAGGCTGGGTCCAGCCAAACTACTGGAGATACTGGGGACATCTCCAAGCTCTTCGGGGATTCAGAGGCTTAGGCTGGGCTTGAAGTAGAGATTCGAGCAAGTCAGCGGGCAAAGGCAACCATGGTAGAGTCCTCAGGGTCCAAACTCGATGAGAGGCCTCAACCTTGACTCGTTTTTCCTGGCCCAATGGCAACTCCCAGCAGGAATAAGACCAGGTCATAGACTTCTCAATCCTCAAAGCCCTCATCTGCCCATCCATCTGAAGTGGACAGGAAGAAGCAAAAATCCTCCAGTAAATGACTTTAGCCTTAGTTTTCCTTCTCAGTTTTAATTTTCTTGAAGTCTGAACTAACACTCCCTTCTCTTGCTTGAAATCAGGACCTCTACCAACCAATAAATCTGCTCTCACTCCTAAAAAAGGGCAGTCGGGTGGAGAAGTTCAGCCAGATGATAAGGTAGTCTTTGACACAATCCTCCAGGAGTTGAAGGTATAGCCTTCACTCTTTAAGTATTGAGTTACTTTCCAAGTTTTCTTTCTTTGATCTTTATGGTAATTCTTTGCTTGTTTTCTTGTAATACGATACTAGGGGTGAAGGGATATCTTAACTCGAGGCTTCTTCTCCTCCAGCCCAAGCAGTGCATATTTCCCCTCATCGAGCCGAGCCTTCACATGTATATTTATTTCTTAATATTGGTCAAGTTGTTGATTTTTCCAGCTTTAAAGCTAACCAACATCTTTATTCTTTTCTAAGCAAAGGTTGGGGCGTCTGCGCCTTCAATCGGGCAAAGCTCAACCCCTACTTCTTCTACCCTTCATTCAGTGATGGTGGTGACTCCCACTTCCTAGTTTAATCTAAGGATAAGGGAGATGCTTCATTACGTTGAAGATGATAGCATTTCAGTAAGTACCATTCATCTTAAGCCCTTCTGAATTAAGTCTTCTTTTAACTTGCATTTATACTTATTTTGCCGTCTTTCAGTCTTTTCCGGTGCATGAGGCTACCAAGTAACCATTAACAACTTTTGGGGAGCCTAAAGTCCCCGAGATCCCTGTGGTCTCAAAAGTGACTAGCCCGAGGGCTCCTCAAGCTGATTCTCGGGCTAGCTCACCTGTTTTTCCAAAGGCAGCTGCGACCACGGAGGTGCCTCATCCCAAAGTTTAAGGGCTCAGGTATAAAAGTCTTCTCACCTTTCCTCCTTCTTTATCTTTAGTATGATTCAATTCTTTGACTTGATTGTTTCTTGGCTTGTGTAAAAACAGGTTTCCGGTGAGGGCTCGGGTAAGTCTTATCAGCCTATGGTTCGCAAAGTGGTTATTCCTAGGCCTCCTAAGGCCTGTGGGGCCCTAGGCCAAAGAAGACAACAACTGTTGCCACCTCTACTTTTAGGCTTTTTCCCTCACTTCCAACTGAAGTGCTTCCTCTGCTACTGCCTCTGGATAAGCTG
The DNA here is from genome assembly GCF_042453785.1 of Malus domestica. NCBI lineage: Eukaryota > Viridiplantae > Streptophyta > Magnoliopsida > Rosales > Rosaceae > Malus > Malus domestica. The sequence goes on from NC_091670.1 coordinate 18,071,269, forward strand.
GAGTGATACCTCATCTACTTGCCTCCATTCCAACCACGACCTTATTGCCCAAACTAGTCCGAGAGTTCGGGCAAATCAGGACCAAGCTAAGGTCCCCAAGGTGTCATTCTGAGCCTTAAAATCTTCAAGATTAGCGTTGGTTCTTCAAGGAATGGATGCAAAGGGACTTCACAGCTTCTTTCAGCCTGAAGGCCCTCTAAGATGCTAAAAAGGCTTTGACTGAGTTGTACAAGGCTCAGCAAATGTCAAAGGTTCAGTACAAGTCATTCTTCTCCTTCTTTGAGAACCTGAGGGAACTGAGGGATGAACACAAATGGTCAGATAGACAATCGAACAGAATCAAGTGCTATAAGGAGAAACATGCTCAGACTTCAACTTTTCTGCACCAGCTGGCAGATGAGGGTTCATCTATGGAATACTGCATCATGGTGGTGGCCTCCGAGATTCAAAAGTTGGAGGAACAACTCTCTGCTTTGAAAAAGTTAAGAAAGTCAATTTGGAAGTAGAGGATGCGGAAGCTCAACTAGTCAATAGTAATACGACCTTAGATGAACCTAGCTGAATTTTCACAATCATGCAAACCTATCATTCTAAGATAGCTGTATTAGCTAAGGATGTAAAACTGTTGGGCTAGAATTTTGTAACTTCCCCCATTTTGAATAAAAGATCATTTTTTTTCTCCGATTTGACTTGTCCATTTACTTTTATATGTTTCAAAAAGCATCCAATACTTCTGCCATTGTTCAAACTTCATCAATATAACAGTCTCTAACATCCCACAGAGTTAGGTGATACTTCTTAAAAAAACTTAGCATTGACTAAATGTCTTTGCAAGTTTCCTTCCAAATCTGACAAGTAGTACCCTTATCTTTCTAACACTCTGTTGATACTAAAAGGTCATTCCCAAATGGGACTCCACTTCCCAAAACCTCTAACTTGGGCTCCCAAAGGTAGAATTGCCTTCCATACCAACTCCCATTCCTTGAAGGTTTTTAATTTCACTCTTTTGTTGTATGCTCGGGCAACAACCTTCTTCCATTCTTAGATTTTATTCAAGGCTTCAATTCAGGCTACACTAAATCTTCAATCCCTTGACACACAGCCTGAATGTATTCTTTACCGTGTAGACCAAACTAGTTTTGAAGCCTTATAGAGCTTACATTAATCTACATATGGAGTATAACATCATGCTCGAAGGTTAAGGCATAAAGGGTAGTCGCAGTTCCCGCTTTTTTTGAGGTTCAGTAAGCCCAAAGAGTATCTCCCAACTTCTCATGACATTTCTCTGGACTATCTGCCACCATTCTCTTAATAATATTTACTAAGATCTTTTTGCTAGCTTTTGCTTACCCATTTGATTGGGGGTAGTAAGGACTAGACTGAATCATCTTTATTTTGAACTTGTTTGCAAATTCCTCTACTTCTTTCGAGATAAAAGATGGCCCTCGGTCTCTAACAATTGTCTCGGGCACCCCATATTTATGTAAGATCTTGGTTTCAATGAATTTCTTTACAGCTGCTAAAATGATAGTCTTAACAGCTGAAGCTTCCACCCACTTGGTAAAGCAGTCAGTTGCCACAATTATGAAGGTATGCCCCTTGGTGGAAGCTAGGTAAATCTTCCCGATGAAGTCCATTGCCCACCCTCTGAAAGACCAAGGCTTCACCACTAGATTCAAGGGTACCGAGGGTATGTGTTAGAAAGGTCCATATCTTTGACACTCTTCACAACCTTAGGCATAAGCTGTTGGAGAGTTGACCTTTGTAATTAGCTTAGTTACCTGTTTGGGTCCTTGTAATCAAGATGTAATTAGGATAGATATTATTTGATGTTTCTTTCCTTGTAAATCAATTGTACAATATATATTTCCCTCCATGGTGAGAAGAATAACATCAGAAAATTAAACCCCAAAATAAGCCCTAATTAGCATGGTATCAAAGCAGAGATCCTAGGATTTTTACTTTGCCCGTTCCCTCAAGCAAACTTGGCCTTCCCATGGAGAACCTACCACCACTCCACGATGGAAACAATTTCATCCTAACCGATCCTACCCCTATACTAAACACTACAACCCTAAACACTACTGCCCTAACTGACCCTACCATGAATCCTCCTGTGTCGAGTTCTTTCGACATGCCTCCGGAGTCCTCAAGTAATTGTGGTTATGGTTTTAATATGAATAATTGTGATACTCAGTCCGGTTAGATCATTGACTCCAGTGCCACAAACCATATGACCTATGACCCCACTGATTTAGCTTGTGATACTGTTCCATTTCGACAAAATATTACTAATGCTAATGGTGTCACCTCACCGGTAACTGGCACTGTACACCTCACGCCTACCCTCTCTTTGCCACATACACTACTTGTACCTTCCCTAAAGCATAAATTGATGTCTTCTGGCCAAGCTATTGAGCAATTGAACTGTTGTGTATTATTGTATCCGAAGTTTTGTCTTATTTAGGATATTCTCATGAAGGAGATAATTAGTAGTGGTACTAAGAGGGGGATCTCTATTTTGTTGACGATGTTAGTACATGACGAGTCAATCTTGCCCAAGGAGTCGTTGATCTTAAATGGCGTCAGATATGGTTATGGCATCGCCGTTTAGGTTATATGTCTTTCAGTTATTTACAGCATATGTTTTCAGATTTATTTATTGGTTGTTCGGTTTCAGACTTTAAATGCGACACTTACGTACTTGCCAAGACTCATCGTGTTTGTTATCCATTGAATTCTAATAAAAGTGCTAGTTCATTTAGATGTTTGGGGACCATCTCCAATTACTACTTCATCTGGTATTAGGTGGTTTGTAACGTTCATAGATGATTGCACACGGATGACATGGTTATACCTTCTTAAGCATAAAAATGATGTGTTTCTGGCGTTTAAGACATTCCACACCATGTTAAGACACAGTTTTCTACTAAAATCTAGATTTTGCGTTTTGATAATGGTGGTGAATTTGTTAATAATGATTTTACACATTATTTAACTAATCACGGAATACTCCACGAGACTACTTATCCTCAGACTCCTTAACAGAATAGGGTGGCTGAGCGTAAAAATCGCCATCTATTAGAAACGGCTCAATTTCTATTGATTAGGGCGAATATTCCCCGCTCCTCTTGAGATGTTGCTCTTCAGACTGCCACTTACCTTATCAACCGCATGCCATCCAAAGTATTGAATTTTCTTACACCTTTGCAAGTTCTTGCTACATTCATGCCTCTACCGTCCGTTTTGGTGCTCCCACCACGAGTTTTTTGATGTGTTGCCTTTGTTCATCTACATAAAAATCAACGGACAAAACTTGACCCATGTGCTCTCCGTTGCATTTTCATGGGGTATGGACTACATCAGAAAGGGTACCGTTGCTACCACCCTCCTTCACGTCAGATGTATACTACCATGGATGTTACATTTTATGAGTCTGAGATGTATTACTCTCCGGCTTCTTCCAACCTTCCTCTTCAGGGGGAGACATTGCATGACGAGCAGGTTTAGACCATGGCTGCTACCACTGATCTTCCGCTGCCACTATTAGTCGAGCTCGTAGTGGCTATAGTGCCAGCCTAGCCAACAGAAGCAGCATCGCTGCCCATAGAACTAGAGGCAGGCACAGCAATGTCGTCTTCACCCACGGCAACAGTCTTGCCACTTGTTGATCTTGAGACTTCTACTAATACTACTCCCCCATTGTCTCAAAATATAGTACCGCTAGATGACCATTCTCCAGAGAATATTCCTGAGGTAAAATCTACTATCCCTATTGATGTATCCTATGTCCCGAATTATTAGTTACCTTTCAGGCACTACTGGGGAAAGCCACCCAATTGATATTTACCGGAAACAACGAAAGGCTCTAAATATCCCATTGCCAACTATGTGTCATCATATAAATTATCAGAACCTGACAAAGCTTTTGTACAACAAATATCCAATGATAGTACACCAAGTTCATTGAAGGAGGCATTATCTGATGATCGATAGACCAAGGCAATGGAGGAAGAAATGGATGCACTTCAGAAAAATCAAACATGGGATTTAGTTCTGCTACCTTGAGGAAAGAAGATAGTGGGATTTCGATGGGTGCACACCATCAAGTACAAAGCTGATGAGTTAATTGAACAATACAAAGCACGATTGGTGGCCAAGGGATACACTCAGACGTATGGTGTTGATTATACAGAAACATTTGCTCTGGTAGCAAAGCTTAATACGGTAAGAGTGTTACTTTCATTGACGGCTAACTTGGATTGGCCATTACAACAATTTGATGTGAAAAATGCTTTCTTACATGGTAATCTTAAAGAAGAAGTGTATATGGATATTCTACCTGGTTATGCATCAGTTTCACAACCCAATATGGTGTGTAAGTTGAATAAGGCATTGTATGGATTGAAACAATCCCCTCGGGCATGGTTTGGTAGGTTCCGGACGGCTATGAGGAAGTATGGGTTCAGGCAGAGAAATTCTGATCATACACTTTTCTTGAAACATCGAATGGGTAAATTGACGGCACTTATTATTTATGTGGATGATGTGATTGTTACAGGTGATGATAAAGAGGAAATTTCAAGCCTGAAAGATTACTTGGCAACTGAGTTTGAGATGAAAGATCTTGGTGGATTGAAATATTTCTTGGGTATAGAAGTAGTTCGATCTAAACAGGGTATATTTCTATCTCAAAGAAAATATGTTCTTGACTTGTTAGCCGAAACTGGAATGCTTGATTGTAAACCGGTTGACACCCCTATAGTCCAAAATCACCATCTTGCCGTGCACCCTGATCAAGTTCCCACTAACCGAGATCGTTATCAAAGGTTAGTTGGAGGTTAATTTATTTATCTCATATTAGGCTTGATATTGCATATGCAGTAAGTTCTGTTAGTCAATTTATGCATTCCTTGAGTGATACGCATATGGATGTAGTTGAACGCATTCTACGATACCTAAAGTCCGCCTCGGGTAGAGGCATCATGTTTTCTAAGAATGGTCATTGCCGGATAAAAGGTTATACCGATGCAGATTGGGCAGGGAATATTACTGATCGACGGTCCACATCGGGTTACTTTACATTTGTGAAGGGAAATTTAGCAACTTGGCTGAGTAAGAAACAAAAAGTGGTTGCTTAATCAAGTGCAGAGGCGGAATACAGAGGTATGGCAAAAGAAGTATGTGAATTATTATGGCTTCGGAGTTTACTCGAAGAACTCGGGTGTTCTTCAATGTCGGCTTCGAATTTGTTGTGTGATAATAAAGCAGTGATTAGACACTCCATTAAGGAGAAGTTGGATGGAAATATTATTCAATTTCCGTTCGTAAAGTTAGAGGATCAATTAGAGGACATCTTAACTAAAGCTGTTACTAGTCAAGCACTCTACAACTCTCTCGTCAAGTTGGGCATGAACGACATTTATGCACCAACTTGAGATGGAGTGTTGGAGAGTTAACCTTTGTAATTAGCTTAGTTACCTATTTGGGTCCTTGTAATCAGGATGTAATTAGGATAGATATTATTTGGTGTTTCTTTCATTGTAAATCAACCTTATACAATATATATTTCCCTCCTTGGTGAGAAGAATAACATCAGAAAATTAAACCCCAAAATAAGCCCTAATTAGCATAAGCATTACAATCATTTTCCATATCAGGACAGAAGTATCCATACCTTCTTAGCAAGCATCTCATCTTGATTCCAGCTTGATGTGTACCATAAATGCCTTCATTCCCTTCAGCCATCACCATCATTGACTCTTTTACGCCAAAGCACTTCAACAGAAGTCCATCTGGAGTCTTTCTCAGCAGAGTTCTGTCCCACATGACAAACTTAGTTGCTTGCTGCCTAATTTTCTTACTTGTGGGAGAAGAAAAGTCTTTCAAGTAGTGGATGATGAGTGTTCTCCAGTGTTCTATCTCAACTCCCTTTTTCAAAGATAGAAGGGAGATTTCTTCTTTGTACTTCCACATCCACCTTGAACCTTCTTTCTTGGATCTGTGCTCTAGAAGCCAACTGTGCCATCTCATTAGCAATTAAATTTGCTTCTCTAGGAATATGATTAACTGAAACTTCAGTACTCCAATAACTCAACAGTTGAGTAGTTGCCAAATAATAACCAGCCATTTTGATGTGTCTACACTTGTAGTCTCCATTCAGCTAATTAATCACCAATTCTGAATCACCAAACAACTCAACTTCAGTTGCCCCCAACTCTATTAGGATTTCCAAGCCAAAGATTAATGCCTCGTACTTTGCCCGATTGTTGGTAGTATCTTGATAATCTAGCAGGAATGAGTAGCAATGTTGAACTTTTTTTGGATTAATGATGACAATCCCAGCTCCAGCAGCATGTTGAGTGCAAGATTCGTCAAAATACAACCTCCAATGAGTGATCCATAGGCTGGTTATTCTCTTTATCTCTTGCTGAACCCACTCATCCTTGCCCGAGTGGTCTTTACTTGGTGGGATCCAAAGACTTGCCATTTCTAGAGTTCCTGGGATGTTGACAAGTTCGTCCTATGATTCTTGGTGCTCGATTAAGAAGTCTGTAATTGCCTGCCTCTTTATTGTTCTTTAGGGTACATACTGGAAACTAAACTCTGATATGCTAGAATCCATTTTCCAATTCTCCCAGTTAGCATTGGTTTCGACAACATATACTTGATCACATTGGTCTTGGCAATGATATGGATGTGGCAAGGAAACCTGTAACGCCTTAACTTGCAGGCATGGAAGTATAGGGCCGAACATAGCTTCTCAATTGGGGTATATCTTGTTTCTACCTCAATAAGGATTTTACTGAGGTAATATATTGCTTGCTCCTTCTCCCCCTCATTGGTCTGAGCTAGCAGGCTTTCTATTGACTTTTCAGAGGTAGAAATATAGAGCTTCAAAGGTTTCCCCCTTTGAGGGGGCATTAGTACTAGTGGATAAGCTAGGCAGGCTTTCACTTTATCAAAAGCTTCTTGGTGTTGTAGGCCCCATTTAAACTCTTCTTGATTCTTCAGTCTCAAGAGAGTCAACGACTGAATCTTGCCTGCCAAGTTAGCAATGAATCTCCTTAAGAAGTTGATCTTCCATAAAAGCCTTTGCAACTGCACTTTGTTGGCGGGAGAACGTGACTCCATTATAGCCCGAGCCTTATTTTTGTCTACCTCCACTCCTCTTTGATGAACAAGGAATCCCAAAAAGTTGCCCAATCTGACTCCAAAAGCATTTTCTTAGGATTCATTTTCAACTTATGGTTCCTCATTCTTACTAAAGCTTGTCTGAGGTCTTCTAAGTGTTGCTCTTTAGTTTTAGACTTCACCACAATGTCATCAATGTATACCTCCATGTTATACCTAATTAAATCATGAAAAATGGCATTCATTGCTATATGATAGGTTGCACCAGTATTTTTGAGCCTGAATGGCAGGACTACATATTCATATGCTCCTACATGTCCTAGGCACCTAAAAGTTGTCTTATGAATATCTTATTTAGCCATTTTTATTTTATTATAACCAGCATTCCTATCCATGAAAGACAAAACTTTGTGTTTTGCAATTGCATCTATAGATAAGTTAGTCATGGGCATGTGGTATTCATCTTTAGGAGTGGCTTCATTAATGTTTCTATAGTCAACACAACATCTGATGGTGTTAGTTACAACTTTTAATACAGGCACAATGTTGGCCAACCACTTAACATATTTTGTAGGTCTTCATTAATGTTTATAATTTGTTCTTTGTCTTGGTGTTGGTTCGACTTTTTTGCAGAGGAAAAGAACGAAGACTTGGCTCTTCTTATTTTCACCAAAGCAAAGAAAAAAGGTGAAAGTTCCACCCTGGCAGCCATCAGAAGGATACACCTTCCTCCTTCCACATTGAATTTCCAAGGCTACACCATTTCTCTCTTGGATCCTCCACTGGGGAACTCTCCCCTTTCCTTGCTCATAGCCTCCTACACTGTTCCCGGAGCCGTTTCCCAGTCTAAAAGCATGACTATTGTAGCAATCACTACCACCAGTGTTAACCTCCCCATGAATTTTTTTAGGGTGGTCTAAACCACCTCGTGAAGTTCCAACCAAGTTTAAGTGATCATTGCATTGCAGCAAACAAACTGCAACACCTTCGTTCTTCAATTGATTGTCTCCGGCAGTCATTCGGAATAAGCTTAAGGGTAATGCAATCCGCAATTCGAGGACGGTAAATCAAGCAATGTAGCTGAGCACGCGAGTCCAGATCATTAACAAATTCGACAGAGGCTCGAATAACCTAAAAACCTTTAGAAAATACGGAAGACATCCGAAGGCAAGAAAGCCGAGAATTTGAGAAAAGAAAAAAAAATCCCCAGGTCCAAGGATGCAGCGGAAGTGGCTCTGAAGTTGCACTTTAAAACAAATTGCAGAAGTTCAAAAGCTCTCTGTGAAGTTCTTGCACCCATACCCGATGACTGTGCAGTACTATTCAAGACTAGGAAAGTTAAAAGTTTTCAAAGAATGGAAGAAAAAAAGAAGGCTTGTTGACAAAGTTGGAGATAAGCTCGGGACAAATGGGTTTAAAGTCCCATGTCAAGTAGGATTGAAAAGAAGAACATAAAAAAAAAGGGGATGCTTTGAACAGAACCCTTTTGGGATAAATCCCGTGAAGGAATAAGAGGAAATATTTTTTTTTGTTTCCAAGCACAATTCTCTACAAATTTGTCAAAAGAAAGAAGCTGCAAAGGAAAAGGGAAAAAGAGTTTAAAACTCAAAAGGAAAAGTAAGTAAGATTGATAGATGCTACAAGACAAAAGGGAAAAGAAGAGAACATATTGTTCAAGAGGTCCACCCAAAGTCTTTTTGTGTCAGGAATTTGAAAGATAAGGAAAAAATGGTCAATAAGGTTTGCACATGAAAAGTAAGTAAGATTGACATATGCTACAAGACAAAAGGGAAAAGAAGAGAACGTATTGTTCAAGAGTTCCACCCAAAGTCTTTTGTGTCAGGAATTCGAAAGATAAGAAAAATTGGCGATTGCAAACTTTGCGAAAGAAAAGTAAGTAAGATGGAAAATAGAGAGGGAAAAGAAGAAAAAAAATATTGTTCATCACATGGGTGTCAGCAAGCTTCAGTGGTGAAAGTAAAAAAGAAAATGATGTCTTACTACAATTAGAAAAGTCCCAGCAAAAACATACTTAAAATAATGAGGCTATTGGCCTTACCAAGAAACAAGACAAAAACACCTCTGAATTACTACCTCTATGTCTTTTGTCCAAGAAATAAAAAAGATGGATGGAAGGAAGCATCGCATGGATAAAAGCAACGGCAAAAAGAGAAAGGGAACAGATGCCAACATATTCTTTTCTCAGAAGTCCTACTCCAATTTTAAGTCCATTATGCAAAGAGAGAAGCTACAGTGGAAAAATAAAAGCACACCTCTATGCCACTCACGTGAGCATTATGAGCATGGCCCCCCTAGATCAAATTTTGTGTGTAAAACAAGAAACATCAGCGGCAGCTGCTTTACGACATCAAGGATTAAAAAGATCATTGTTTCATAAAGAATTAATGTGGAGATGACTCACAGAATTTGCACGTAAAAAGAAGATTGTATTAGTCTCACAAGAAAACAGACATGTGATAACTCTCATTGACTTCATTCTAAAAGCATTGCCACATCCTCAAATAGATAGCAAAAGATAGCTATCTTCCTGACTCCATGAAAAGGTCTATTTTGACTTGGAATGATAAGAGAAGGAAAGGGGCTTGCTGACAACTTCCCAAATCAAATGGGAAAGATGCTCACATGACATCTTTAAAATACCACATCTCTCCAACATAAAATCATGTGGTTTCTTCTCAAAGAAAGTCTGACCACAAAAGTCTCAAAAGGCATTTTATAAAAGCAATGGTGCTTTGTCACTTGCTTTTATATTTTCGTTAAACAATATAGAAGCAAGAACTTTGTAAGTTGTTATGGAGAAATGAAAGGCAGCAACAAGAAGAAGAGAAAAAAAAAAGTAGGCATGGAGACACCATGGTTGACATCAAATACCGTGGACACAAGCCATCTCAAAAGCTTGATGAATTTACCACCTCAAATTATTGGACTCAAGCCCCATCAAATTTCAAATGGCACAAAGCCGTATCAAATCTCAATGGCACAAAGCCACTACAAATGGCATGAAGCCGAAGAAAAGTTTCAAATACTAAATGGCACGAAGCCATATCAAATATCAAATGGCACAAAGCCATGACGAGTCTCAAAAATTTACTTAAGGATACGTAGGCAGTTTGATATCAATTTTAGACGCAACCGTGAAATCAAGACGAATCCCTGGTTTATATAAAATTCACTTCTGCTACTTCGACCAAGTAATTACAAATTCTACGAAGAATAAAAGAGAAAGTCTGGAAGCATAGTTCCTAGATTTCCAATTAATGTATGCTGCTCACGCAATGAAGCCGATGAAAAGTCTCAAATGACATGAAGCCATGTCAAAATACAAATGGCACAAAGCCGCTTTAAATGGCATAAAGCCAGTTCAAATTACAAATGGTATGAAGCCACATCAAATTTCAAATGGCATGAAGCCGCATCATATCCAAAAGACACGAAGCAGTATCAATTGCTCCAATGGTTTAAAGTCCTCACCCGCACGAGCTAAAACTGCACAAGGCATCAAATACTCCAATGGCTCAAAGTCCTTGCCCGCACGAGCTAAAACTGCACAAGGCATCAAATCCAAGCAAGTATCAAACACACAAGGAACTACAAGTAACTTGATCCCTTAACGAGGGTACGTAGGCAATCGAAGGCTCTACCTAGATGCAGTCACAAAATCAAATAAACACCCAAATCCCCAAATTACGATTTATTCAAATTAGAATCAAAGGGTATTCCTTTCCCAAAAGGAGGGTTGTAATTAATAGGCGAGTAGCCTAGAATGGATCGAACTCGAACTAATAAAATCCTCTTCAAAAAAAAATGAATGAGGGTAAAATTTTGTCAAGTGAATTATTTGTTTACATATTTGTGTACAATTTTTGCCCAACAGATATCATTGGTGTTAGTGGGCTTGGACAATATGGGGCCTATCTTATTTCTCCTTGGTGAGGGATAATCCTTGTTTTAGAAGCTTTTGGGCTGTCACCTTAGTTGGGCGACCGTTCTCATTAGCTCCTAAACACTGCAAAATTCCAATACTGGGGTTGTAAAAGTTTGCCTCTACAACATTGGTTGTAGGGAGAAATGGTCGTGACTCGGCTTCCACAATCTCCCAAAATCCTGGTTCCTCAACTCTAGACTCATGGTAGATAGCAACTTGTTGATGTAAAGTGGATGGTACAGATAAACTTTGGTGAATCCAATCTCTGCGAAGCAATGCTCCATAGGTAGAGTTGTTATCCACCACAAAAAATGCTAGCATAATTTTCTTGGACCCCAAGTCAACCTCCAAGGGCAATATCCCATAGGTTCTGGTGATAGCTTTAGAGAAACTATAAACTGTTAGATCAGTTGGAATACGATCATCCTCACTTTTACACAACCTCTTCATCTGTTTAAGTGGGAGCAAATTGACCGCTACTCGAGTATCTATTAACGCCCTTTTGAAGGGTACTCCCCCCATATGAACATTTACGTATATGGGTTTGAGATGGTTGGCTAGGGCTAGACTTGGGTTGCTGAACACCATTCGGTCAGAATATACCTTCTCGCCTCCTTTTGTGCAGGTTCGGGCAAGTTTGCCATACTTGATCTTTCTTTCCTAACTTCCTCAACACTAACAAGTGCCATCATTGGTTATGGTGCCAAATAATCACCCTTCATCGTGCCTGGTTGATCTGGCTCGACCCAAAACATGTTCGATAAAACATAAGTCATGTTTACGTGGAAGTTGCTAGGTTCAAGTACTTTTTCTTTCTTTCCTCCAATATGATGCATAAACTTGTCCATCCAAGCCTGAGCATCCTTGGTTAACATCAACTCGGGCACCTCCTCATCTACTAATATATCAAAGTTAAGCAACTGCCTTGGGGCTTCACAGGGTGCATATTCCAGTATAGGTGAAGGTATCACTCTCTCAAGGGAAATGGTCCCAAAACAGAGAGGCTCTAGTTTCCAGCCTCGTGTAAGCATCATTACTACACTTTCCTGAGCTCTTCTCAACACTCTATACTTTCCTGGATGAGGATTCTGAGGTACATGATCTCCTCCACCCTTCATTCTACTATTAGCTCTCTTTATCTCTTTTTTGCTCCTTAATTAGAGTTGTCTTATTCCACCTTGTGTAGCCTCATCAAACTTAACATTCCCAGATGCTTCTGAAATGGTGTGGATTTTCATCGAGTTCATGTGAGCCTTATGCTGTCTTTGGACTCTTCTGATCATAGATGCCCCTATCTCTTTAACAGGTCTTTCATATTTGCCAACCACATACCATTTTCGACCGAGTCAGGCTGAATTTTTCTCAGTAACTGGGGGCACTGGGTTCATGGTTCTCTTTCTCTATCATTGCCTTGCACTGCCGTGATAACTTGGCTGGGAGGTTTCACTTCTATCCACCTTGGCATTTTGGCTTATTTGTGCTTATCTTCTTCAGAGGCCTCATAGTTCTTGAATACCTCAGAAAGACCTTTAGGTTTAAAATCCCCTTCTAATCTTTGGAACACACTTTTGGAAGTTTCCTTCTTTGCTACCCGAATAACACTTATGTGGGCATCTTGTTCTTATATTTCTTTTCTTCTAACCAACTCTCGGTTAATAACGGCACTTGATGCTGGCACCTCAAATTCACATTCACTTTGGCATTTACTGCATAAGACTACTCCCTTGATTACAACTGCTTGTGGTCTGTCGAGCAACCATCTAACTCCTTCAGATGGCCTAACAGCTTGTCTGCTCTCACCCATATCTTCCTAAGTAGCCCTTCCATTTCCTTTTTCATCCTCGTTAAGGTTTGTCATCTTGATGGGGGCTTCTGGGAATAGATCTGTGTCAATCATCATGTTATCTTGGGGTTTTTCTAACAACAGCTTCCTCTTGACTATGAGATCCTAGATCCAATCCCTGAACTGGACACAATTGGCTATGGAATGGTTGAAAGTGTAGTGAAGCTTGCAATACTTTTTCCCTTTTAACTCTTCTGGTTTAGGCATCTTCTTGGTGCTGTCTAGCATAATCACTCTAGCCCTCACCAACTCTTCATAGATGTCTGCTGCCTTGGTTAAATCAAAATAATAAGTTTGGTACTTAAAGGGCTTCATAGGCACAAGAGCCCCCATCATTTATAACAACCTTATGATCCTTAACAGGCTGGACCAATCCTTTCACCATCGAAGGTTTGAAGGGAGTGGTCATCTCTGCTGCGCATAACTCAATTCCTCCTCTTACATTGCTGCCATTCTCCAGTGGTTCTAATCTCTCAAACTCCAATTGGTGTATTAGGGCTTTGTTCTTGTAGAATAGGGGCACTTTGGACGAGTGCTTCACTTGCTGCTCATCGGTTAACAACTTCTCATACTTGGTAGCATCAATCACCAACTCTTGAAGTTTATTAAATTGCACATCATAGAACTTTTTCCTCAAGGGTAGCCTTAAAGCCTTCTAGGCAATAGCCATGAGTTGTGCATGATTGATTGGGAACTGGCACCTTATCATTGTCCTCCTAAACCTCATCATGAAGTCATCTGTGGACTCATGCTCATACTATTTCACCTCAACTAGATCATTAATGGTCATCTCGGGCTCCACCTTATAAACTGCTCGTGGAAAACCATCTCCATTTGCCCCTAGTTGACAATGGAATTGGGGAGGTAACAGAGAGTACCTCTGAGATGCTAAGCCCACCAGTGAATTCCCAAACAACCTCAACTTGTAGTTAGGATTGTCTTCAAATGCCACACATTAGTTGGAAAACTTGAAAATGTGGTCTCTAGATGACACATTACAATCTTACCCACTGAAGGTTGGGAACGCAGGCATCTTGAAGTTAAGAGGAAATGAGTTTTACTCATCAATATACTATGAGTAGGGCTTCTGATATGTGATCTTGAATAGTGGGTGAGCCTGTGGTTGGGCATTCTGGACCACCATTCTTCTTAGTTCAGCTAAGTCATTTGTGAGTTGCTGTTTAGCTACATTGTTATGTCGGGCGTAAGGAGGTCCCTACTTCGGGCTACGCTCATTGCCTGAAAAAAGCCTCTATTTGTGGTTATGGCTGTCTCCACCTGGCCTTCCCTTCCTAATTAGCCAACAATGGTGGCCTATAAATGGGGCTTGCCTGCAGCTGTGTGCACACATTTTCCAATGAACTCTGCCAGCGAAAATTGTCTACTTAGATTTTTCTTTATTTTGTTTGTTTTAGCTTTAGTTTTGTTCGAGGACTAGCAAAAACCAGGTTTGGGGGTATTTGATAACTCATATAAGTCATATATTTATACCATCCATTCCTAGTCTTTTTGTGATATTTTTTAGTTAAACTGGTTGTGTTTTACTCTCTTTTGTGTTAATGTGCAATTAATTGTATTTTAGAATCATTTAAAGGTAAATAAGGCAAAATGGTGCTGAAAGAGGAGAATTCAATAAGGATTCTGATGTAGAGAGAGATTCAAAGTGTACAATTGAATATGGAGATGAATATGGCCCTTCAATAATAGCAAAAAAACGTGGGAATTAAATGCCCAATTACTGGGATGTATTGGCAATTTGTAACAGCCTCTTTAGCCTTATAAAACTGAGAGTTTTAGCTACTTTTACATAAGCTTCCCCTTGGGGTCGCCAAGAACTCTCTCTCTTCTCTTTCTTTAGCCTTTCTTCCAGAAATGAAATCATTTCTCCATTCACCATCCATAGCCACTGAAGAAAGCCTTACTGTTCTTGGAGAAGTTCAACATCAGAATTGCTTCAAGGGGGTTTCTTCTATGAACTTTAATTTCACTCATGTTGTTCTTGATATTTATATATTATGTAATCATGTTGTGTAATTAAGTTCATAGCTGGGGATTTCGACGTAGCCTTGCAAAACTACTCTTTGTTATTAAGTTAAAGTATTCAAATTACCAATCTGTGTTCTTGTTTCATTCACTGATTTCATAGTTCAATTTATTTGTTTATCTTAATGTTTGATCACCATTAGGGTTTCTTACAGATTATTTGATCAAGGTTATAGTACACATCATGCTTAATCTTGGTAGACATGTGAATGAATGAAGAAACTGCTATACATACATCCTACCATGTGATTTCTTTGGTTCTTTGAAGTTTTCTTGTTCATAATGGATTCTTATTTGGTAATCTAAGTTGAACATCACAACTAGGTTACAGATTAGGAGTACTTGACACAACCACTAATCAAATGGATGATCATAAATAAGTAAAACAAACCCTAGTTGCAGATTGGAAAGTGAATGTGTTTTGACTTAATTTTCATGGAATTGGCTTGTAATGGTGAAATCGGTATCCCTAGTTCCGTTCCCATCGTTTCTAAATCAATCTATCATTCATCTTTATCTTGTTTTGCATTTGAAGTTACTTTAGCTTTCAAAACAAAAATCTAAATCTAGTTTTCATTTTCATTGCTTAGTTAGGGTTCACATAAAGCTAGTAATTTGTAGAGGTCTAATCAGCCCATGTGGTTCAACAACCTTACTTGTGCCATTATACTATCCTTATATTTGCACTTGAAAGGAAAACAACACTTTTCACAAGGAGAATGGATCTCCTTAATATAAAACTCATGACAAGGGTATTAAAGGCTAATTGAAATCCAATTAAAACCCCACTAAAATCTTATCACTAATGGACTTGAAGTCCTTATTAAAGAAAATGAAAAATAAACAGAAATAATAAAAACTAGAAATTAAGTTCTCACCTAAATTCCATTGAATAGCATTCCCATCTCTATTTGATCTCCAAAACAGTTGCAATTTCATGCATTTGTCTTGGTGCAGTTAATTAGCCTTTTGCTCCACTGAAATTACTCCAAACACCCGAAAAGCTTGTTTTGCACTCCTTTTTTGCATAACTCCGGTATTGAATGCTATAAATTAAAACAATATAATTAGTGCATTTAACCCATTCATATAGACAAAATCCAAAGGAAATCTATGATAATATATGAAAATATGCACCCATCACAAATTCTTTTTAAAGCTTTTTCACAATGTTTTTTTGTAAACAAAAAAATTACCAAAAACATAAAAACTATATTACTTGGAATATGGGCAATTTAGTAATTGAAGGATGATTTTGTGAAAACATGTTCATTTGAATAACATCTATAGCATGCATTTAACAATTAAAAGGCGGAATCATGCTTGCATGCATTCAAAAACAAAACATTACCCATGAAATTCAAAGCCTAGTAGATTGGTGAACCAAGACTCAACTCAAATCAAAGTGAGTTGAGAAATTTATACCTTTGTAGATTCCTCTTTGCATAAGCAAAGGCTAATCACCCAAAGAGAGGGCCTTCATTCCTTGCTTCTTAGATCCATGGATTTGGATGGAAGAATATGGTTCTCCAAGTTCCCAAAATTGAGAACCTCTAAGTGTCTACACCAAGGTTAGATTGGAGAAGAAATGAGTGACCTTGGAGGAGTGGGATTGCTAGCTAATCCCTCCAAGGGGGCCGGCCTCTTTAGAGAGAAAGGAGAGCTTTGTGTTCTCTCCAATTTCCTAAAAGAAACTCTTAATGAATTTTAGGCTACAAAGTTCTTTATATAGTCACTTCTTTAAATGACCTAAAGAACCAATAAACCCTAATTCAACACACATGGCCGGCCACATAAGGGATTTGGGCTTTTGGGCCTTTGTGAATCTTTATTCATTAAATTGCCATACAACTTAAGTCAATGGGCTTGACGTTCGAAGCCCATTGGGCCTTAAGGTCCAAAACTATCCCGAGGTCTTTAACGAACTTATTCGTTTGATTAATTAACATATTAATTAATCCTTGCCATAAATAATTAAACCATTTAATTATTCTTACTCATCTCCATTGTTTCTTCAATCTCCACCTTACACGGTGTACGATCCATTAGGTTCCTTTTAGCGAGGCAGTGGGCGATTAAAACTCTTTCAAATCGATTGTGAATTGAAACTTACTTTCAATTCTCCCTTTAGTGTTTATACACGTTTAGGGCTTCCACAAACCAAGAGTGACACCTAGCAGCATATCATGGTTACCCAATCTAATCAGAAGAGGTAGAGAACCTATTCAGTTTAGGATTACAAATGCAATACGGTCTTTCTCTAATACAATACTCTTGACCACATTGTTTGGTTTGATAGTTTATTCATGTCTACTATCCAATGTGATTCGTGTGCTTATATGATTACCTTGAATGTGATTTGGAACGACTTTCGTAAATCCCATTTATACTCTGGCCAGAGATTCTAAATCATATCATAGAGTAGTCTCCCCCAAACGGTTTGAAGGTTAGAGATCCCTTGTTGCGCATTCACTTGCCTCCATAGCTAAGTGGCTTAACCCCAACTATGTCGTGGACACCCTCCTTTTGGAGTGACTTTTGACATAATCAAAGATCAAGGACTTAACCACAAGTCAACTATGATGCCTCAGGTCAAAAGACTACTTTGCATTATCCCAACCATAAGTTCTCATGTGACATGAATATGAGAACTCTTCGTTGATCGTGTTCAGTGAACTCATTCT
Organism: Malus domestica; assembly: GCF_042453785.1. Lineage (NCBI taxonomy): Eukaryota > Viridiplantae > Streptophyta > Magnoliopsida > Rosales > Rosaceae > Malus > Malus domestica. The sequence goes on from NC_091670.1 coordinate 18,088,919, forward strand.
CTATTGAGCACCTACGTACTTGTCTTAATGTCACACACACCAATGACTCGAGACTAGTCACTCTCCCTGAGAGAAGACACAGCACGTACTGATCTTAACGGACTGTCAATGCCTAATTGGCAATCCTATGATCAGGAACGTTTAGGATATGTATACGAAAGAATGGTCTCATGAATCTAACTTTTTTAGATTGCATTCTCCCAATCACATATTCCTTGGACTTATCGTTTAAGCATATAACATTTATATGAGACGGCTTAAAACAATAATCTTTGCCCTTTATATTTAAACTAGATTAGTTTAACAAGTGAAATGTCCGTAAAGTATCATCATATGATTAGTTTTAGGGCACATTTCCAACAGTAATTCCATTAGTTTTCATCTGATTCTAAGAAATTTTAGTAAACAGTTTCAACAGGAATTTGATTTTGACTCCACCCCATTCAATTCTCCTTCAATCTAATTCCTCCTCAAATATATTCCCCTTATTTTGATTACGGATTAGTAAATGAGCCCTTAAAGTAAAGCTAATTTAAGCATTTTCCGAATCCCAATGCGTACATGCATAGTCTACACTTCAATCAAAGTCATATACAATTAAGCATTTTCTTGTACCAACTGTAAAAACAAAAATCATGTAAATTCTTTCCTTTGAATTCAACATATCACAAAAAATGTAGCTTTCATGTAAAAATTAATAGTAGAACATACACTCAACACCTATAAATAGAAGAGGGTTCGCAACGAGAAAAGGATATTCTCTTTAAATCAACGCTTTATGCGAAACCCTCTCAAACCCTAAGAAAAACACTAACCCCCCCCCCCCAGTTTGTAGATATTCAATTTAGTTAAGCATCAGTTTGTCAACAATCGGCGAAACTTTCAGTTTGGTTAAAGAGCACGGGAGCCATAGAACCTACCTAACCTAGGAGACCTTCAATTGGCGACACCTATGTAAATCTCTCATACATAGTGAAATACAACTCCATATGCAACTCTAGTGGACGTAGCCAAATTGGTGAACCACTTAAACTCGACGTGTGTGATTGTGTTAGATAAGCATGGTATGAGATGTGCAGGCTTGGGTACCTTATGTATGCGTTAGTGGGATTAGAAAGGAGTGAGTACATTCATCCATCCCATTTGCATATATTTTTTGCATTTGAAAGAATTGCTACAATCTAACTATTATTTAGTTGGTATTTTTTGTTGTGAATTAATTTTGTGCACTAATGTTATTCCGTTGCATATTCGATAAACTTTATGTAGTAAACTAAAGCGTTTATTTTGTATAAGTTATTGGTGAATGTTGTATGATGTATTATGTATTAGTTACAGGTAAATATGATTTTAATTTTTACATCACCATATCTTTGTTCTAGAATTTACTTCTATAGCTAAGGTATAGCTCATATCCTAACTCGTGCAATTTTTTTACGTCGTCCTTATTCATGTAGACGGACACCTAGTGCTTTTTCGCCACTCATCTTGTTTTTCAAAATCTCATTGAAAAGGTTTGTGAGCCATGCTATACCCATCTCTCCCAAGACTTTCCATATTTCGATCAGTATATTATCTGGGCCCACTGCTTGTCAATGCTTCAGCTTTTTCAAAGCTACAACCACTTGTTCTTTCCTTATTCGGCTGTAGAAGGAGAAATTTCTATAATCTTCTAAGTTACTCAACTCCCCCAAAGAAATTCTCCTTTCTTGTCCTTCATTGAAAAGATTATGGAAATAACCTCTCAATCTATCTTTAACCACGTTCTCTGTAGCTAGAACATTTTCATTCTCATCCTTAATGCACCTTACTTGATTCAAGTCTCTTGTCTTCATCACTTCCCTTGCCCTAGCTAGTTTATATATATCCAACTCTCCTTCTTGGATTCCCTCATGACTTTCTTCATCTCATTCTTCGCTATTTTACACCTTTCACAGTTTTCATCAGTTTTATCCTTGTATAAGGCTTTACAACATTCCTTCTTAGCCTTAGCTTTTGCCAGTACCTTTTCCTTCCACCACCAAGTTTCCTTTTAATGTGGAGCAAAACCCTTGGACTCTCATAATACCCATTTTGCCACTTTTCAAATATAACTAGCCATGGAATCCCATATTTGGCTAGTGTCCCGCCCTGTTAAGCATTAGGTGAGTATTTTCTCTTTGAAAATGACTTGTTTTTCTCCTTTTAGATTCCACCATCTAGTCCTTTGACACTTCAAGGTTTTGTTCTTTCTTCTATCTCTTTTGATATGTTCATCCATCATCAACAAGGGATGTTGGTTAGCCAGACTATTTCCTGATATAACTTAGCAATCCATACCAGTTATATGTTGGAACCAAATTCGGGCACATCTGCGGATGGAGGCAAGAACCAAGTCAGAATTGTAGATGATCACCAATGATGGGAGAATGGGATTGATTAGGAGTGTGGTTGAATCTGGAAATGACTGCTTACATATCTCCGGGAAAGAGAATCAAACCACTGGAGTAGTTCTAAGAAAAAATGGTGTGAACAATCTTGACGAATAGCCTATGGCAGAGTGTTGGCATATAAGTTATCCATAGACGTGTATATGCGTAGATGGCAGCGTGAGGACCTTTGTTAGGCATAAAGAGGATAAGTATATTATGGGTTTGTATAGGGAAATATGTGAATGTAGGTGAATATCTTTGGCAGTCTTATAGAGAATAAAGTGATCGTCTCCCGATAAATACCCATGCTAGTGTCTTTATCGGGATCTTGAGAGTCTTTGTAGGGAGAGTAATCTTCATCAAATCAGGAGAATAGGTCAAGAAAATCTAGGATAAGATACCCAATCTTACTAGAATCTTGATTATGTTGCCTAATCCCTAAGATATCCTAATTTGACTTTAATTACGATTTCCTTAATTGAGAGACAAGTAATTTCTTCAATAAGCTTAAGCGTAGTCTGTCTGTCTACGGTTGTCTGACTTCGCTTAGCATTTTGACTTTGTCTGACTAAGGCTGGTCCAATCTGACTAAGATGCCTATAAAAGTATCATGTTCCGATCCACATCAGGCCTCTCAGCTTGTTCGCTTAATCATCACGTGTTATGGGCATTCTGATCTTTCCGCTTCGAAGATGGAGAATTACCAATGGACCATGAATGAATTATCCCAAGATAATTTCTCCAGAATTCACATTGAAATGACCTTCAATATTCTTATTGATACGGAGCTACCCAAGTTTGGCTAGTTCTGCTTACTTGTCTTTCAATGGTTTGATATTTAAGAGTTCCAAACCATATTCTAAACCCTTGGTAGGAGTTTCGGATGCATAGCTAAAAAGTTGGATGCAAGGCAAAATGTGCTCATATATTCCTGGATGGACTTAGATGCCTTAGGAATATTTTTTTTCAAGTTTATTCTATTCAATTCATTAAGTCTGTTAGAGTAAAACACTTGGAACTTTTCATCCCTTGCTTCCTAATCGCAGGATATAATTTAGGGCTAGTTTGGTATTGTTGTGCTTTTAAAAAAAAATGATTCTGCTGTGCTGTGAGAATAAACAGCTGTAAAATAAAGTAGTTGTGTGTTTGGTAATTTTTTTTATTTATTTATTTTTAAAAGTGCTTTTAACAAAAAAAAAAAAAAAAAAAACAAAAAAAGCAATGTTCAACTGTTTGGTAAACTTTTATATAAAACTGCTTTATGCTAAAAGACTAAAAAAGGTATGATGTTTAAGTAATATAATTAATTATTTATAACTTTTTTATTTATCTTCTCTTCCAGAATTCTACAGTCATTCAGATTTTTTTCCTTTCTGTCTAACATTTCCTCTCTCTTTCACTCTGCCTAACCTCTAATTTTCCTCACTGGATTTTTCTGCTTCATTTTCTTCGTCTAACCTCTCATCTTCCTCCTTGCATTTTTCTTTCTCATTTTCTCCTTCTAACCTTTAATCTGCCTCACAGGGTTTTGAAGTGTTTCTCTAGGAGAGGGAGAAAGAAAGGAACGGTATAATTTGGGCATTTTGAATTTGCAGAAATACAAAGATCAGTCACCAGGCCTGCCAAACAGGTCGTGTTAGTCATGTTCGTGTCGTTTTTGTGTAACACCTATTATCTTAACAGGTCGTGTCGTGTCACACCTGTTATCTTAACGGGTCCTTAATAGGTCGGGTCACTTTACCCAACGGGTAAAGTGACCCGACCCGTTATGACCTGTTATGACCCGTTAAGAAAAAATTTTCTTTTTCTTAAATTTGCACATACCACACATTGTTACATAAATATTACTTCAAAACATTAAAACACATTTGTCGTTTAAGTACTACATCTACACTCAAAAATAAGAGCCTCATAAAAAATACATCCATACACTACTAATCTATTACAAATATTAAATGTGCAAGGATATAAAAAATGAAAGCGTTTTTGTTTTCAAGGTTGTGAAGCCTTTCTCAAAAGTTTAAACCTTGCCAATGGAACTCAAAGCTTAATGAAAGCGACCCACTAGTGTGTTTATTCGTACTTTCATTAAGTATAACATAAGATTTTATGGTATCCACTAGTGTAAATATTTTAAATTGAAGATCGAATTCATTCATTGTAGTTGTAAAAAATCACCATTAAATTGGTATCCACTAGTGTAGTTGTAAAAAATCATCAAAATCGGAGTTAAAATAACCATTAAATTGTGATTTTTCATTTATAACCGTCGAAAAATTTTGTCTTGTTACTTAATCTTTAAATGTTTGTTTTTTGCAATTTTTGGCGTATGCGATCTCGAAGCATATACAAACAAGTTTGATGGTTAGATCGTTGAAACTAGTTTCGTAGAATGCGTATCCTATCAAAACAATAGATTCACTAACACTTTAAGAGTTTATTCTTACTTTCATCAAGTATAACATAAGATTTTGTGGTATCCACTAGTGTAAATATTTTAAATTGCAAATCAAATTCATTCATTGTATTCATATAGGGTCAAGGAGTGTAGCTGTAAAAAATCATCAAAATCAGAGTTAAAATAACCGTTAAATCGTGATTTTTCGTTTATAACCGTCGAAAAGTTTTGTCTCATTACTTGATCTCTAAATGTTTGTTTTTTGCAATTTTTGGCGTACGCGATCTCGAAGTATATACAAACATGTTTAACGGTTGGATCGTTGAAACTAGTTTCGTAGAATGCGTATCCCATCAAAACAATAGATTCACTAACACTTAAGAGTTTATTCATACTTTCATCAAGTATAACATAAGATTTTGTGGTATCCACTAGTGTAAATATTTTAAATTGAAGATCGAATTCATTCATTGTATTCATATAGGGTCAAGGAGTGTAGCTGTAAAAAATCATCAAAATCGGAGTTAAAATAACCGTTAAATCGTGATTTTTCGTTTATAACCGTCGAAACGTTTTGTCTTGTTACTTGATCTCTGAATGTTTGTTTTTTGCAATTTTTGGTGTATGCGATCTTGAAGTACATACAAACATGTTTGACGGTTGGATCGTTGAACCTAGTTTCGTAGAATGCGTATCCCATCAAAACAATAGATTCACTAACACTTAAGAGTTTATTCATAATTTCATCAAGTATAACATAAGATTTTGTGGTATCAACTAGTGTAAATATTTTAAATTGAAGATCGAATTCATTCATTGTATTCATATAGGGTCAAGGAGTGTAGCTGTAAAAAATCAACAAAATCGGAGTTAAAATAACCGTTAAATCGTGATTTTTCGTTTATAACTGTCGAAAAGTTTTGTCTCATTACTTGATCTGTGAATGTTTGTTTTTTGTAATTTTTTGCTGATGCGATCTTGAAGCATATACAAACAAGTTTGACGGTTGGATCGTTGAAATTAGTTTCGTATAATTCGTATCCCATGAAGTTCAACGGTGTATGTGTGTGTGTATATATATATATATTTATTTATTTATTAAGTAGATTTAAATCTATTTATTTTGTATGTATAATTATTATAGTTTTTAAGGGTATAAAATTTAATTTAAAAAAAAATATATATATATAAATATAATTATTATAGTTAATTTAATATATATATATATATATATATATATATAATTATTATAGTTTTTAGGGGTATAAAATTGTTAAATTAATATATATAATTATTATAGTATTTTTTTAGGGTTATAAAATTATTAAATTAATATTTTGCTTGTCGTATATCGTGTTACCCACGTGTATACCCGAACCAACCCGTTATCTTAACAGGTGCTTATCGGGTTACCCGATAACGACCCGTTTAGTTATCGTGTCGACCCGAACACCTGTTAATTTCGTGTCGTGTCGTGTCGGGTTATTGGGTCGTGTTAGGAATTGCCAGGCCTATCAGTCACTTGTAAGCAGTGCAATTTGGGCAAGTCCAGGATGCCAAAACGAAATCCGAATTCGAATCCAGTCTTGTAGGAAAAGATGATGGTGTTTCTCGGTGCGATTTCGTCAATGTAGGAGTGAGAAAGGACAGACGAGAGATGGGAGGACAAATAGAAGCAAAAATGATGCCATAGGGTATGAATCAAAGGTCAATAACGGTGATCATTGAAGTTGGGAGTGAACGGCATTGTGGTGGGGTACGCGACGACGACCTTCCAATTAGAGTCGGTGACGTCTTGCAGTTGGCATTGTATGTAAATTATTTAATTCCCTAAGGTCATTTTGGGATTTGAAAGTTTCATTAAAGGCCTCAACGCCTCTTGGAAAATAGGTTTGTGCATAAGTTATGGAAGCAGCAGAAGTCGGTTTTTCAAAGCTAGCTTTTGCTGCTTTGGATTTTTGGCTTTTTTTCACCTAAAATTGTGGAAAAAAGAAGAAGATGATTTTGAATGTTTACCAAACACATAAAAGCTCCTAGCCTTTTTTTATACTTTTTTTTATGTTTTTATTTTTTTTTAAATTTTAGTAGTACCAAACTGGTACTTCATCTGTCAATCTTTCTTAAGTAAGCTAACTTCGAAGTAAGGAATACTGAGTCGAAACACGAGTAAGCTTGTAGGCACGGGACATAGTTAATTAAAACTCTCTTCGATGACGTTGATTAGCAAAAACGTCAGCTCTGAAACTAAGTGTTTATAAATATTCCCATCACGATGTTTGGAGTACCACCTTACTCTGCTACAGGTATTATATAAATCCCATGGAAAACCTTTTCCCCTGGACTTGTAGTAATACATTGATCATAATAAGGATGAAAGGTGTTGAATCATACATGGAATGGCCTTCAAACTTTTAATGTCATTCTAACATGTTTGAGTTGCCTTGTTTGTTGATTCCGTTTGTTCTTTCACATTGCCCCTATTCTAGGTCAGAGGATTCTAACGATGCAACATGTAGCCAAGAAAGGATTTCTTTCACAGTCCGAATTGCTGATTCATGAAACACTTTTTGAATTCTTTTGTCAGACCATATGTGTCAGACTTAAGCATTTTCGATCAGATTACACTTAGCTAGCTTCGCTAAGGCACTTTTACGTATCGAAGCTCCATTGAAATAAAATTCCTCTTGTAGATGTCCTAGTTTGGATGCCTCATTTGGACCTACTTAACACATGGTGTTGCAGAACGTACTTGACTTAGTAAGCTGGTTCGGGATAGAATTAGTCATACTCAGGGTCAGAGTTTAGAGTCATCCTTAGAAGATTTCTGGATAGCCCCCTTTCAACTATTCCCTCGAATGGTGTAGATCCCAAGTTTGAATGTTAAACTCATAACCTTTTTGGTTGTATAATTTTTCTGGAGGTCGGTGGGTGCACTGAACTTCCAGGTCAGGATGCCATATGCCCATACCCGTAGCCTACCAATTGTGACCGCACTTGTTATGGCTTAAACCTTTCAAGTTGTTTACCATATCATACAAGATGGGCTTAACAAAGACTCATTTGACCACTATGAATTTTTAAACTTGCATTTGTGTGAAGTTTCAAAGTTCTTCTTAGTTTTAGTATTTAGGGTATTCCATGTGCCACAATGAACGGTGTAAGAAAGAACAAACGATGGTGAGGGTCTGAAAAGATCATTCCCAGTTTTAGAGTGATATCACGATTTGGACCAAGGTTGTTCACCCGTTGGATGGGCCTTCAACAAGTTTTTCTTGTTTGTCTTTGATGATGCCTTTGAGAAGTCCAGAGGATATCTTGGGGATAGATATTGTGTCATCTTAGAAGTGTGATTACTTGCGGTGCACACCAAATCTTAGATTGTAGGGACTCCAAAACTTATAGGAAACCTTATGATTCCTTGCTAGATTAAATTTTTGTGTCTTGTGGAACAAGCATGATCATTTCAGCCAAATTGCTCAGACTTCGCCACTGCCCCAAAATAGGATGATGGTGTCTTGCGGAAAGTAATTCATCGTTTAGACTTTTTCAAGTGTAAGAATCTAGATTCATAACCGCCATATGGTGTATAAGTCGTTCAAATTCATGAATTTTTTCTTCTTACTCTGTATGGTATGCCCCATATCGTTTTCCATTACAAGCTAGTAGTGGAGGAGGACAAATGTGGAGTTGTCATGCAATGCTTAGCGCGTGACCTTTGATTTTAGCTCATCAGAGTGAACTTAAATTGGTTGGAACCCTTAAGTTAACCGTTGACTTGATCATGATTGCGTACATCGTGTACTCGTAGGTCGTTGCGGCACATTGACATTGTCTGATATGAATTCAGAGGGAGAAGAATCCCGCAGAAAATTCCAGCCTATGCTATGAATGGTAAAATGGCAATAATGTCTTCCACGAAACTTGGATTTGAGTTCTACAAATTCTGCAGAAAGCTGACTTCCGTACCTTCATAATAGTATATGGCACGAAACCTAGTTTTCTCTAATAAGGTACAGTTTAATTCGAGAAATTGATAGTGATGCTGAGATGTGCTGGCTTGCTGTTCAACTTCTTTGTGTGCTAGATTTGAGATCGTTCTTTATTCTCGAAAATTCAAGAAAATTAAGAATATTGTAGCTCGACTTCTTATCTTTCCAGGCATATATGGCATGTCATGGTGAAAAATCGGGAAGGCCTTGAAATCTTTGTTCACCATAGCTTCGTAGTTCTGATAGGAATGCAGCTTCGACATACTTCATACGTATAACTGGAAAGATTGGCTTTGTAGAAAATTCTAAAACTTTGATACAATGATCTTCGGCGTCTTAGCTTTTGTATCCAATGGTCCTTATGTGAAATTCATCTGGGAAGTCAACTTTTTGTTGAAAATCATTCGACTGTGCATAATGGCTTTAGGCACAATTACATTGCCCCTAGAGCTTTCAGTGAACACTTTCGCTTTGTCAAAGTGTTGATGGACTTGAACTAAGTTGCATGTAGGCTTCAGATGAGGTCCGCGAGTTGAACTTGCAATGAGATATGGGTCTGCACGGAGCCAAATCGGCCTTCGCTTCTTCGCTTGGGAACTCTTTGTGAATTAGGTCCATGCTTGGAGAATTGCCTTAGGTACGCCTCTCCCTAAGTTATGCGATTATCATTTTTTTTTACTCTTCGTGTCATAAAGCGATCATGAAACTGCGTAGTTGAACCGTATGATTCATATTTGGGTTCGGAGCCCCGAACTTGAGACTTAGTTCTTGAGTCGAAATTTATCTTTTCTAGGGGTGACTTGGCCTCAGTGTCCTTTTTCCCTTCTTAAGACTTTGCCATGCTCGCCAGAGAGGTTGTGTAGTTGTTAGAGGTACTGTGAAATTGGTATCAGGTGGACTATCCTGCAAATAAAAGTTAACTATGCACAATAGACTACACAAATGAGCTAGTCAACTAGTTACAAGTTAGTCAATGATAAAAAGTGTAGTTGTAAGAACAAATCATAATTGACCAGTACATTCAACTAATCAGAGTCTGCCCAAATCAGTTTCACAACGACAATTCCTAAACTTGAACACAATTACATATCAGTTCATTATGCTAACAACAATGACAAAACAATTATGAATTAAAGTGTGCTGGATTGACTAGTCAAGCTCACTAGTCAACTAAGTACATATTCATCAGTTAATCAAACACAAATCTATGAATCAATCTTAGTTCACTATTAGTTATCCTAGTTAACAACAATTCAATTCATTGCTCATAATATGCAGTGTAAACTTCGTCGCAAGCACATATCAAATAACAACTCATAGGATGCGTGAAACATATGCTAGTAAATAAGATATGTGGACAAGCTTAAGAACAAAGAACGCAAGAAGTTTTTGGCTGGAAAAATCACCTCTGGGTTAAAAGACTGGGGACTCTCCACTAAGTCCAATCCACTAATGCGAATAAGGTTCTTACAAAGTACCACGCAAAGCTCAATTCATAGACCTAGTCTACGGAGCAGCTTTATCTTTGTGCAACCTTACTTTGCACGAGTTGTGGATTCCTTCGGTCTTCACAAAGTGCAACTCCTTCTGAGCTCTTCACCTTATGGCACAAAAATGTCGTCTCCAATCTTCACAAGATGGCAACTCCTCCATAACTCTTCACCTTGTAGCACCAAGACCAAGACCAACATTTGCACATGTTATCACGATGATGATAGTGTGCAATCTGAATTCAATGACTAGTTAGTTTCATCAGTCAAACAGTTAAAGGAAGAAATTGACGTGAATCCAAAAATAGGGTCAGCTCAAAGATTAGAAACGTGAAGAACTTGACCACCAAATTAAAACAAAACCATGAAGACAATGCTATCCTAATATGCAATGATTAGGTGTTTGGCGCATGAATATGGTTTTGTGGCTAGGGTTTCAATGAAGAACACAAGAGGTAGCTCAAAGCTAAAAACACTCTTTTCAGAAAATGTAAACTTCCTAGACAAAACAAATGAGCATATAAACAAGATTTAAGCAAGCAATTTCAAAGATAGATTTGTAAACATTCAATGAAGAGCATTACCCATAAATATTGCTTGATGCTCCTAAGGGATTTGAGATGGAGATGAAAAATAAAGCTATCTAAAATTTTTCTCTCTTAGCCCAAGATAAAATGAGCCCTAACTCCACTTTTAAAGAGAGGCATGGATATTTCAGACAAAGGGAGCAAGGAGGCACGTGTCAAAAGCCAAAGTAATCGTTTCAGATCAATGGTGCGAAAATCACACGGAAAAAAGGTATCAGTCAGCCCATATGGGTTGTCTTAAGTGTGTGCCCAGTAAATTGGAAAACATCAAGAATTTTTGACGAGACAAAACTACTAGATAGAATGAACTGGAAATATAAGCATGAAATGCATATGCGTGAACAAACCTTTGATGTGAGCAGTCAAACCCTTGAGTGAATATTTCCAACAATGGCAACCCCTTTAGTGCAGAGTATGTCCTAAGACTAATTTGAGCATGTGTGTTACATATTACATTATTGACTAGGAAAGCCAAACCTAAAAGTCTAGACTTCACAATCTCCTCCTTTGGCTTTCCTTGACAAAATACCCTAAGCCTAAAATAATATCACTCACCAGTACTTAATAGATGAACGAATGAACGGATCCTACAAAACAACAAATCTTGACAAGAACAAGTAAAATTTATCATGGTTAAAAAATCGCAAGGTATGAAACATAACTAAAATTTTTCTCCCCCATTTTGTCATGGTAAAAGAAAGTCAAGGTGGAAAATCACATGCAAGGGCAGGAAATAACACAATTAGATGAGCAACAAGTACGCACAAGTCATAAAGATAATCCTGAGTAAAGCACAAGTTATGGAACTTAGCACAAAATCCTAAAAGGAGAACTACTCCCCTAAAATTAGTATTTTCCTAAAAATAACTCCCCCATAAGCAATACCCCAACAACTTTCAAGTTAAAACGCATGAGAGAAACAAAATTACGTAACTCCACCGAATAGAACTCATCCTCAGAGATATGGTCACCCAACCCAAACTGACCCGAGATTAACTTAATCAAATTTCAATAGAATAGAGGTTCAAATACAACAAACATAAAATAGGTCAAGTTTGCCTAACATGGTAATGAGACAATGATGAATAGTGCACCCACATTGCTGTTTTCCAGAAGGCTTGGTTTTGGAAAGTATAGACCAAAAAGTTAAATACCCAAAAGGCACATCAGAAAGAGAAAGCATAAAGCATATAATGAAAAACTTTCGCAGCTTCAAGAGTGAGAGTTCCATTGTTGGGTCCAAGAATGTTTCAACGAAGAAAGTTTGGCCAATTACGATTGAACTTAGTCCAAAATTCCTTCATTTGATCATTTTTTGCCCAAAGTAAATTCGCATGTTAATATAATGATTTGGATGGGGGAATATTAATTCACTTTCAATGAAACCACCAATTATTGGAACCAAATTCGCACACATCCGCAGATGAAGGCGAGAACCAAGTCAGAATTGTCCATGATCACCAACGAGGGGAGAATGGGGTTGATTAGGGGGAGGTGTGGTTTAATCCTGAAGAACTGCCTACACACCCAATCTTACTAGAATAATGATTATGTTGCCTAATCCCTAAGATATCCTAATTTGACTTTAATTAGGGTTTCCTTACTTGAGAGACAAGTAACGTCTTCAATGAGCTTAAGCCTAGTCTGTCTATCTACAGCTGTCTAACTTCGCTTGGTATTCTGACTTCGTCTGACTAAGGCTGGTTCGATCTGACTAAGATGCTGATAAAAGTAACCTGTTTTGATTCACATCAGGCCTCTCAGCATGTTCGCCTAATCATCATGTGTTATGGTCATTCCATTCTTTCTTGCCACCTAAGGTACCACAGGTCTTGGTTCCAGAATATCAAGATCCCACATTATACGATCCCCGTCAATGAAAGAAAATCTGCTTGTGTTTTTGGAGACCCACTCTTGTAGGTGATCACATGCTTCTCTCTTTTTAAAGAAGATGTTGTGTAAAACGAGATTTTCCCGTTAAGATTTCTATATTTCACGTTCCTAAACACATTATACTCTCTTGAACCCTACCCTCATGTCCTAATTTTTTTAGCCCTAGTACGGTCAAAATATTTCTTTTTTTGAATGTCAATTCTAATATATTTTTAATTGTACTTGGTGGGCAAAGTAAATGGGTGTCCAGAAAAGAATTTTGAGTGTAAAACAATTGATTGGGCAAAGTACTTGGTGGGCAAAGTAATTAGGTGTCCAGAAAAGAATAAGCGAAATCATTTCTTCTTGGCGATTACGAAAAGGAAACTTATATGCTATCTTCTGCAAAACATTCTTTTTTGGGAAAGAGATGAGTGCAAAATACTCTCATTACTAAGAATGGACCAACAACGAGAAAAAGAGAGAGAGATTGTTTTAATTTAAACATGTTATACTATTTAACAATATTGCTTTTAAATAAAAAATTGTTATTGGCATTTCAAAAATCTCATTTTATATTCCAAATTTTCTATAATTAATAAGAAAATTACACTTACAATGAATGTAAAATGATATTTTTGAATTGTTAATAATAATTATGCACTGACATATTTTTGGAGTGTTAACACTTGTGAGGAGTGTTAATAATCACCAACAATTTTAGCCGTGGGCCCGACCTGACATATTCCTTTAAACATATATGTTCACCGCTGGGAGGACATCGGGATGAGCACAAGACAAATCTTTCTGGGTTGGCTCGTGATCCTCGTCAGCTCTGCAACATTACGTACTAAACGCGGCGTGACAACCCACGTTCAACAAACAACAGTTAGTGCCACTCTAATGTCATCATTCGGGGATTATGATCCTATCCGAAATTTTTTTTTTATGAAGATTTTAGAAATCGGTTCATCTGATTCGTTCATCCGCCATCATACGATCAGAGTTTATTTTAATTTTTTATTTAAATTGAACACAAACAAATTCCGACTATCTCGATGTCACGCAAAAGAAACTTACATTGTATATGTCATTGTGGAGTTCAACGCCAATAACATAACAATAAGCATAAATGTTTTTCCACATCATTGATACCAAAAATAAGAAAAAACTATCATCGATATGAAACACCACCGTGATATATACCTGTACTGTGAAAATCCTTCTCGATGACATACCCTACTTTAAATTTATCTCAATCATCATATGCAATATGAAACACCTAATCACAAATCCAAATCACAACAATTTATGTATGAGTTTGTTTGGAGTACTTTTAAAATAAATGAAAGCGCTTTTAAAGAAAATACTAATGGATTATGAGATCACTTGAAGTGTTTCGTATAAGAAACACTAATTATTTGCTTCTTGCATAAATGAAAACACTTTCAAATATATATATTTTTTTTTCAGAACTTGCATTTTAACTAACAATTGATTTCAAATATATTTTCATCAAAAACAGCTTCAAACGAGCCTAATGTCTAGGCTATTAGTGGAAAAGTAAAAAGCTTTGCAAAGCCTTTTTCTTGCCTTTTCTGATTCCTGAAGCTTTCCAAAGCCTAAACAGGAGAGTAGAAAACAAACAAACAAACAATGGCGTGATGCGTGGGATCCCCGTTGCTTTACTACATGCCGTGACATTTAAAAGCCTCAACATACCAAAACGAACCGCACCTCTGTTTTCAGCACTGTCTCCGACCCACTCACTCTTCACTCCATCCACTGCACTTCAAAAATCCACAATTCCTAAACCAACCAAAAATCACAACAAAGTCACAAGCTTTTCTTCTTCTTCTTCTTCTTCTTCTTCTTGTGCAATGGAGGATGATGGTGAGTGGGTTCTGGTGCGGAGCCCTGCAGAGAAGGACCTGTGGACCCCATCTTTAGTGGAGGAGGAGGAGAGTTCTAGGCCTCTGAAGGTCGCATTTTCTGGGCCTGCAAAGCACTGGACTGATGCTATACCAATTGGGAATGGCAGGCTTGGAGCTATGGTTTGGGGTGGTGTGGCATCAGAAACTCTCCAACTCAATGGTAATAAGTTGAAAGCTTTTGATTGCGTTGTGTTGATTGTGAATTCTGTTTTGTTGGGTTTTTTGTGTTTTGTGTTTCGTTTGCTTCAATTGAAATGCTTGTGTTTTGAGTTTTTTTTTTTTTATTTTTGGTCCAAAAAAAAAAAAAAAAGGATTAGAGAGACCAAGAATAGGAAGTTAGAAATCTTGAAATGATTTGGCATGATTAGAGTTAGCTTGTGAGAAGGCTATGGCCTGTTTGTGGTCTAGAATTGGATTGGTTCGGGTAACTCTCTGGATTCAGTGTATGTGGAAGGAAGAAATGGATGTTAGACATTCAAGATGTTCGTTTAAGTAGAAGGTAGAAGATGGATTAGTAATGTAGAAAACTTAAGGGCCTGTTTGGTATCTTATTCGAAATTTTTCATCATTTCTCAAAACATTTCTTAAGAACATTTCTTGAAAACAAATTTCTTTTAAGACTCAAAAACTTGTTTGGTATGAGATTTAAAAATTTTAAATGTTGACACTTAAACTGGACAAAGGGATCCAAAAAGAGGGGTTGCAGGACAAGGAGAAAGGAGGAAAGAAAAGTAAGAGATGATCGAAGGAAAGAGAAAGAAGAGAGAGGATCAGAGGAAATAGAGAGGAAGAGGAGAGAGAGAAAGAACCAAGAGAATGAAGTGAGCGGATTGGAGAAGAGACACAAAAGGAAAAAAAGAGGAGGAGAGAGAAAGAAGAAGGAGAGAGAGAGATTCAAAGTGAGAAGGGAGGAGGGAGAGAGAAGAAATGAGTGAGTTTAAGTTTAAAAACTCTAAAAACTCACTTTTTGTGTTTTTAGAGAATATATAAGTTTCCTTCATGAATAAACCATTTATACTCCTTTAACTTAGACAGCATTTGGAAGTTTTGCATCCATTTCTTCATTCAACTTGCAATGAGTCTACTGAGTTATCGGATCCAATCCTAGACATCAAATGGCCTATAGGTATCGAACATGATTTAGGAAGCTTTCTTCATTTGGCTTTGTTGTAATCAGACAGCATTATGATTGCAAATCTCCTGAGTTTGCGCGTATGAATTCTCAAACAGCTTCATCTTTGGTGGATGAGAAATATGAGAGCGCAACCAAAATTGAAATAAATGCTTAGGAATTAGGATTGTTTTAAAATGGTTTTTTTTTCCCTAATCATGAAACGTTTATTATATGCCTCCCTCTCTTAAACACAGAGTAAGATTCTAGTGAAACTCATTGCTTGAAGTTTAAATTTCTGTAGAGGACACACTCTGGACTGGAAATCCTGGTAACTATACCAACCCAAAAGCTCCAGAGGTACTAACAGAGGTTAGAAAACTTGTTGACGATGGTAAATATGTCGAAGCCACTGAAGCAGCCGTTGAGTTGTCGGGAGAAGCTTCTGCTGTATGTAACTTCATTAGCTTCAGTTTATACTATCCTTCTTAGTTTTTTTTTTTATTTTAACTCATTACAATGAATTGAGATGACTATTTAAGCACATCGTAATACTGTAAAATGTGGTATATGCAATTCAATGGAACTACGAATTTTTGCTGATGATTGTTCTAGTGGGATCAGCCTTTCCATAAATGGGGGTAAGGCTAGCCGACATTCACCTCTCCCAGACCCTGCATAAAGCGGGGAGCCTTGTGCACTGGGTACGACCTTTTATTGTTCTAGTGGGATCTTAACTTAATAAGGTACATAGAGTACGAATATCTATCTTATAGACATCTGTTTTTAAATGTCATTAGTGCCTTGTACGGTAAATGTAGTTTTAATTAAGCAGTTAACGGCTTCTTTTAATTGTTATGCAAATGCAAGCTTTATCTTACCGATGGCACTAGATATTGGATGAGTTGCGTGTCTGTGAGGGTGCTTATATCTGAGATTAGTTTCTTGTTTGATGAAGGTTTATCAACCACTCGGTGACATCAACCTAGAATTCGGTGACTCTCATCTCAAATATGATGAAGAAACTTACAGCAGAGAGCTAGATCTGGATACTGCAACAGCAAGGATACAGTACTCAGTGGGCGACGTAGAATATACGAGGGAGCACTTTTCGTCTTATCCTAATCAAGTGATTGTGACAAAGATCTCCGCAAGCAAACCAGGGTCCCTATCATTTACAGTTTCTCTAGACAGCAAGTTACAGCATAATTCAAATGTAAATGGTAATAACCAAATTATACTACAAGGAAGTTGTCCTGGCAATCCAAATGGGATTCTGTTTTCGGCAGTTCTTGATTTGCAGATTAGTGATGGCAGTGGTGCCATACATGTTTTGGATGACAACAAATTAAGGGTTGAAGATTCAGATTGGGCTGTTTTGCTTCTTGTGGCCTCATCATCATTTGATGGACCATTTACTAAGCCCTCTGATTCTAAGAGGGATCCGACTTCAGAGTCTCTCACCGCATTGAATTCAATAAGAAATTTTTCGTATTCGGATCTTTATGCTCATCATTTGGATAACTATCAGAATCTTTTCCATCGTGTCTCGTTGCAGCTTTCTAAGAGCTCCAAGAATAATTTAGGAGATAAAACTTTGGAGGCAAAGAAACGTATGACCAATTTGAATATAAAGGGAAGTGATGATGCCTTCATTTCAACTGCTGACCGGGTGAAATCCTTCAAAACTGATGAAGATCCTTCCTTTGTGGAACTTTTATTCCAGTATGGCCGGTATCTGCTTATTTCTTGTTCACGGGTTGGAACTCAAGTTGCAAACCTGCAGGGTATATGGAGCAAGGATCTTTACCCTCCATGGGAGTAAGTATATATCTCTCTCTCTCACCTCTCTACCTCCTGGGGTATCAACCTGTTAGCATGTCATACATTGACTAAGTGATTTGGTCCCCTTCTATTTGTCAGAGGTTTTAGTAATAATTTGAGGTGGTTTTTCATTACAACTTCATACTTGCAGTGGCGCTCAGCATCTAAACATAAATCTTCAAATGAATTACTGGCCATCCCTTCCATGTAACCTAAGAGAATGCCAGGAGCCCTTATTTGATTATACATCTTCTTTATCCATCAACGGGAGTAAAACGGCTAAGGTGGAAATTCTCCCCTTCTAGTTTAAATTCACAGCCTTGACTTCCGGTGCACTGTGCATTAATTTTCTAATTAATTCACATAGCTTATTTCAGGTGAACTATGAAGCCAGTGGTTGGGTTGTGCATCAAGTGTCTGACATATGGGCGAAAACATCACCCGATAGAGGTCAAGCCGTGTGGGCTTTATGGCCAATGGGAGGTGCCTGGATTTGTACTCATCCATGGGAACATTTTACTTATACGATGGACAAAGTGAGCTCCTACGTCTTGTACCCTATTGCTGCTAACTCTCCAACTTACTGGTTATATGTGTTGCTTATCTTATTCGACTACGGTTTCTAGTAGGTAAATGATCACTAATTTTTCTACATCATTAGGATTTTCTAAAAAACAAGGCATATCCTTTGTTGGAAGGATGTACATCATTTCTGCTAGATTGGTTGATTGAAGGCCGTGGAGGGTATCTTGAAACCAACCCGTCAACTTCTCCGGAGCACATGTTTATTGCTCCTGATGGTAAGCAGGCAAGCGTGAGCTACTCATCAACCATGGACATATCAATCATCCAAGAAGTTTTCTCTGCAATACTGTCTGCGGCTGAGGTTTTGCTCCAATTTTGTGCTAGCAGTGATTCCTACTTGGCTATATAAACTATTGACTGTCTAACAGTAATTCTTTAAAAAACAGATTTTGGGAAAAACACAGGATGCTCTTGTTGGAAAAGTTCGTGAGGCTCAATCTCGGCTGCCACCCACAAAAATTGCTAAAGATGGTTCTATCATGGAATGGGTAAGCTGGAGATCGCACATTCCATTTTTCAGGAATTCATTTCCAGGTCTTATAATGTCTAATGACGCACTTGTATAGAATCGCCAAATTAATTGTAAGCTAATATTTATCTCTGTAATATTGCAGGCACAAGATTTTGAGGACCCAGATGTGCACCATCGACATGTATCACACCTGTTTGGCTTGTATCCAGGACACACAATAACCGTTGAGAAAACTCCAGATCTCAGTAAAGCTGTCGATTATACACTCGTTAAAAGAGGTTTGTACATTGTAATTGATAACTTAATTTAGATGCAAATTGGAATGACATGAAAAGTAATCGTAATTGGTGTATCACGTGGAAACCAAACAACTTACGATTACATGAATCAGGATAACATTGATGTATCGGTGACGTAGATACATTACAAATGAAATTTGAAGAAAGGTGATGATATCAAACTGAAAGTAGGACTTTTGACATTCAACATTACCCCCTGAGGTTTGGTTTGTTCAGGCCTTTTGCAATAGTCCAATTTAATGGCGTTACAAACTAATGTCTCCTACCTGGAAGATCACCCTACCCAAGAGTTCATCCAACGATGACTAGCTACATAAGACTCTTGTCTACTGCAGGAAACCCAACATGGTTCTAGCAAATGTAGAACAATAAATGAAAGTTGACATGGTTAGTAACTAAATACTGTCATATTTGTATACTTTAAAACAGGAGAGGAGGGTCCAGGATGGTCGACTACATGGAAGACTGCGTTGTGGGCACGTCTTCACAATAGTCAGCATGCATATCGTATGGTAAAGCATTTGATTGACTTGGTGGATCCAGATCACGAAAGCGATTTTGAAGGAGGACTATACAGTAACTTGTTCACTGCACATCCCCCTTTCCAGATTGACGCCAACTTTGGGTAAGCCACATTAGTTAATTTTCTATTGAATCAGTTTCGTGATAAGTTATCTCCTTCTTATGTCTCAATTCCAACTGTTCATATGCGTCAATAGACCAAACACTTCTCTGAGTGAAGAAGATTGGTAGCTTGACAGCGATAGTAATTCTCTATCTTTTGGTGCCAGTTTTTCAGCAGCAGTTGCAGAAATGCTTGTCCAAAGCACTGTCAAGGACCTGTATTTTCTTCCCGCTCTTCCACGGGATAAATGGGCAAACGGTTGTGTGAAAGGACTGAAGGCTCGTGGCGGGGTGACAGTCAATATATGTTGGAAGGAAGGTGACCTTCATGAAGCTGGTCTTTGGTCTAAGGACCATAACACCACGAAAATATTACATTATAGTGGAACTACAGTTATAGCAAACATATCATCTGGCAGGATCTATACTTTCAACAGACAGTTAAAATGTTTGAGGACAACATATCTCTGAGAGCAGCATATTATCGTCATGCTTTGAGGTTAAATTCATCCTATTGATTTATTCCCAATAAACGTGGAAACGAAGTCCCTTCTTCGTTTCTTCTTTTGTATCAGTGATTCAGTGTCATGTCCAACCATTTGATGTGAGAAATTTTTTGAAGCTGATTTTAGTTTAGCAAATGAGAGAATAATCAAAGGTGTTTTACTTGAATATCATTAGCAACACTTCAAAGAATTCTCTAAGAGTTTTATTTGTGAGTTGTCATTGAATTCTCATGTGACAACCCGTCCCCAATTTTCTATGTAATTTCCTTCCCGAGTGTGTAAAATGATGATTATGCCCTTGTTGGCAAAGTAGAACCTGACGTGGACGTTGTTATTTTGCTTTTAATTTAAATTTTCCTATTACTGTAGTTAAAGAATACTCGTTGTTACCAATGCATGAGGGCGAGTTAGGCCTAAATCGGATTTGTAACAATAAAGTTACGCTTCGTTAAAGTACATTAACAATGGGTAGAATTGTACACATGTGTGCTAATTATTTAGTGTTAGAAACACTGTTTTTGATAAGGAGATAGATTTTGTGTACATTTTATATTGTACAAGTCTAATCACTTTCCATTTTAAAAAAGGGTGCCGTGACCCTATCTCATCCACCAATCAATTCGCTCCCTCACTTTTCTCATCCAATCAGAAATTCTCTCTCTCTCTCTCTCTCTCTCTCTCTCTCTCTCTCTTCTCCTTCTCTCCTTCATGCCGAGTCTCTCTCTTCCCTCTGCAACAACTAAGAACACTCATCAAACCTCACAGTTCGGACCTCAAATCAACACCATCGTACTCTTCTCACCCCCACAAATCCATCTATATGAGCCGATTAAAAAACGAATAAGTTTTGAGTAAAAGGGTGTCGTGACCCTATCTCATCCACCAATCATTTCGCTCCCTCACTTTTCTCATCCAATCAAAAATTCTCTCTCTCTCTCTCTCTCTCTCTCTCTTTCTCTCTCTCTCTCTCTCTCTCTCTCTCTCTCTCTCTCTCTCTCT
Organism: Malus domestica; assembly: GCF_042453785.1. NCBI lineage: Eukaryota > Viridiplantae > Streptophyta > Magnoliopsida > Rosales > Rosaceae > Malus > Malus domestica. The sequence goes on from NC_091670.1 coordinate 18,110,020, forward strand.
CTCTTTCTCCTTCTCCTTCTCTCCTTCATGCCGAGTCGCTCTCTTCCCTCTGCAACAACTAAGAACACTCATCAAACCTCACAGATCGGACCTCAAATCAACACCATCGTACTCCTCTCACCCCCACAAATCCATCTATATGAGCCGTTAAAAAACGAATAAGTTTTGAGCTTCCAACTTCGAGCTTAAACTCGGGTGTAGGTTCTCCGATGACTTTCCATTCGAGTTGCAAGGTTTTGGAAGGTCTAGATGCAACCACACAACTCCCTGAAGTCCCTAGCCCAAGTTTAAGGTCAAGCCAACGTGTAAACATGCGGCTTTGGAATGTTGGAAATAAGGCCGAGACTTTTGAGGCATTTTTAGTCCATTTCTGTCAACTTTTTTGGACTTTTAAAGGTACTAAATTGTTCTTCTCTTCCCAAACTTCATTTCCATATAAAGTACATCGAAAATGGTTGAGAAATGAAGAAGATATGAAGTATTAAAGTTTTTACAAAAATCCGTCCAAATTTTCCAGATTTCGACGAACCAAACGATAGCGGCGACGGTGACGGCGACGGCGAAGGTCTACAAGAGAAGAAAGAGGAATATTCTGTTATGTTAGCGGAATATTCTGACGCCATTAAGGTAACGCTGTTAATTGACGTTTTTATATTTAAAAAAATATTCCTTCAAATCTGATGAAATATTCCCTGGGGATCTTCTAGCACGTGCAAGCATGTGGCCTGCATGTGGGCCTGCGTGTGGCCGTGAGTTGGTGGCGCGTGAGGGCGCGTGAGACCTCATGGCGGTGCGTGGTCAACGTGTACGAGTCCGTGACATCGCGTAGTATGTTTTCGTATATTTAAATCCTTCGTTTGAGCAAACTGTGGGGGATTTTCATAGCCTTTTCGTGTATATCCTAATTAATTAATTACTATAGTTTTTTCGCATATAGGAATTATCCCGAGGAGGTACGAGGACAATCAAGGCTAGGAGGGTACAATCCGACTACATATCAGTGAGTGGCCTTTTGTTTTTATATATATTATATATAAAGTTTTATAGTTTCCACAAATGCTTTTGGATTAATATTATGGCTATCATGCCATGTTTTATTTAAATTTAAAAAGTGCTATTTTATTGTTGAGATTTATAAATTGTCATGACATGTTCATATACATTTTACTTGCTCATCATGCATGCTTGCACCGGTGTAGTACATGTGCTGGGCCAGGGCCAGGCTTCACGTGTACACATTGCACCGCATGCTCACCTTGGATCCATTGTAGGTGCTAGTCCTATCCTAGGTTGCAATAGGCAACTAGGACTTGTATGTGATGCGCCTAGCACCAGTCTTCACATGATTGTAGTACTAAAGCGTATATTATGATACACCCAATCCTGTTTATGTCATAACTTATCTGCATGAGCTCGTGTGTTAGCATAGATTGATGAGCACTTGACTTTCTTATGCCACGGTTGAGATATTATAATTTGTGTATTTCTTGAATTATTGTTGAATTCCATTTGATTTCATACTTATATATAGTATGATTTTCTGGAAACTATACTTGTTTTACGGTGAGGGGTTAGTATGTTCAGAAAATAAATGTGTTTCATAAACCTTTGTTTTTGCCCACTCACACCTTCTGTTTTTTACCCCTCCAGGACTTAGTTGAATCTTTTGTGGTGTACAAGGGCTCTTTAGCGATTCTGACATTCCCCTAAATAAATGTAGGAGCTTATTTCTGATTATGTAATAAGTACCTTAACTAGATTCGACTATTCTACTTATATCATACTGTCATCTATGCTCTGACCACTCATGTTTATAGGTTCTTCCCACTACTGCGAACTCCCTTTATTAGCTTAAATAAATGCTAAGTTTGGTTTAAATTTATCCATATTTTACACATCCTTTTTCTTTTGGCTATGTCAACTTTGGGCATCGGCTAGCATGCCTCGATTCTGGTCGATGTGTGTCAATTTGGTGTCAAAACATAGATTTGGCAATCCTACATTGTTCATGTGTGTTATAAGTCCTAATAATATTTTATCTCTATGTCAGAATCACGCCACCTCGTAGGGAGCCACATGTCTCACCTGAGACAAACTTTTTGATTTTGGACAACTCGATGTGGCTATCGCCAATGCCATTCAGACAACAATTCGTCCTCCCTAAAGGACTACCTTATAGACCTAATCTCATCTTCAGATAAATAATTTCTTGGGCAACGACAAGTTTTCTGAGGCTTGGATTGAGCATGTTGAAAAGACTTTTTGCGTTATGCAGCTATAGGGGAATTTTCCAGCAGAACAATGGGTCGAAACAGCAACGTGGTTCTTTCATAAGGGAGTGGAGTCATGGTGGGCTCATGAGTCATGCCTGTTGTTTGCACAGGATGCCATGAGCTTGGATGTTTTCAGGTGCCTATTTGAGGCCAGATTCTCACCTCCTGTATACAAGATCCAAAGAGGGATGAGTTTTCAGAGTTGAAACAGGGTAAAATATAAGCAACAGAGTATTACCGAAAGTTCACTGATTCATCTCGTTATTGTTCTGCTATTGCTAAGAATCCCAGAGAGATGCTTCGTCAGTTTAAGAAAAGGACACGTAAACGACTTCGTTCTTTAGCGGCGTCTACTCCATGCTCCACTTATCAGAATTCTTTGAGATTCTGCTTCGTGTTGAAGATTTCGAAAATGGCATTGATGATGATGATGATGAAGAGGATAATAGTAACACTCAGAAGAATAATAGGGGGTAGTCATCTTTTGGTCCTTGATATGATATTAACTAGCACTCAAATTAACCCTCTTTTTATCAATTGTAGTAAGTATGTAAGTAGGGATCGTTCTAGGCCGGGGATTAGGAGGGATTGCTAAATCACTTGAAAACTGACTCAAAAACGTAAAAACAAAGTTTAAAACACTAAACTAGACTCAAAGAATGTAAAACTATAACTTAAAACACCAAAACAAACCAAAAGACTCAAAATAACACAAAAACACTCAAAACTGCCTTAAAACCACTTTCTGGGCAGTTTTGAACTCTAAACAAGATTTTGACGAAAATAGGTTTTAACTTGACTCAAAACACTTAAAAACACAAACTAACACACTCTCTAACTAATTTGACACTTGAAAACAAAGGGGGATTTGGTTTTTACGAAATTGAAAACAAAACATAAACTTGTAAATCAAAACAGATTTTAAAACGAATTTGATTGAATTGAATGGATAGAAAGCTAGCTAAGGGGTTCATCTCCACACATGTTATACTTGCATTCAAAACGATTTCCAATTGCTTTTCAATAACCCATGAATTCTCAACGCCCCAAGTTAATTAGGTCCGCTTAAATTAACCTTCAGATTTTCCTAACGTTATTGAATTGGATGATTGCATACGACAACCCAAAGCATTCCCCACAAGTCCCCTACATGATTGCATAATAGAGATACAAGCAAGAATCATTAAGTTCTATGAAAACCATAAGCATTGACAAGGCACTCGTAACTATGAATTGCATGAAACTTATGCCAAGAATTTACTTAACACGATTGTGATCAACAACCTTTACTACTTGTGAATATAAGTTCATAACGATTAGGTGAAATTCCCTTATATTCTAGCATCAAATTCATGCATGCAAACTAAGTGTCGACCCTCAATCAACATACAAGAATAAGTTTTAATTCACATAGATAAGCAAATTGAAATCACAACTTATGAAATGCAATTAGAAGTAATCAAATCATATAGCAAGCATAAACATGGTTTCGAATCCCCCCCTAGCCAAGGGGGGTTTAGTTCCTCATACTCGCAAAGCAAAGATACATAAATTTAGAAATTAAAACCCAAAGAAAGAAAACACCTAGAAGGCTCCAACTTGGCAGCAAGCGCATCCAAGAATTCTCCTTCCTCCTTGCTAAGGCAGAGAAGTTTAGAACAGGTTTTTGGGGTTATTTAGGGTGTAGAATGGATGGGGAATGGTAGGGAAAGGTTTAGGGTTGATGGGGGTACGGCTAGGGATGATTTTTGGGCAGAATTTTGGGATTTTGGTGATGGGAAGGTGCGGCAGAATGCAAGGGCAGATTTCTGGCGTGAATGATTGTGTATGAGAGGTCGTGATCTGATCAAGGGGTTATAATGAGTATATATAGGCATCCAAAACCCTAGGGTAATCAGATTAGGGTTTCTAGAAGCCGAAATCCACCAGAAATTAGGTTAAAACAATCAGATTTTTAGTGGGAATAAGGCCTAAGGTGCGGCTAGGGTTAGGGTTTAGAGATGGGTCTTCTAGAATGCCTTGCAAGGCAAGGAAATCAGATATTCTAGAGGCCTAGGTGCGGCTAGGGTTAGGGTCCACAAGGAATTAGGGTTTAGGTCATCTAAAAGCCCAAAACCAAGAATAGAAACTCTCGAAAATGGAAACCTCCAAGAATAGAAACTTCCAACTTTAGAAACTTTGGTTTCCAAATCTGAATTCTTTGTTCTTCACTTTCATTTCTTCATTTCTTAAGCTCCTTTGACCTTCAAACTCGTCCATTCCTTGTGCTCCATTAGCATACACTCCATTCCAGCTCAATTTTGCTCTAAAATGCTCCATTTTGCACTTCTTTGCATACTTCGTCTCTAAACCTGAAATTGCACGAAAATGACTTTAAACACTAAAATAACTAAAGAAAAACAACATAAATGCTTAAGAACAAGCCAACTAAGTCGCATAAATATGCTCCTATCAGTCCTCGAAAAACTTAAAATTTCAAGAGAAGTGGTAATAGTTATGGATCGTCTAACGGGGGTTCAAATTCCAATACAACTTGAAGGGGCAGTAGATCCACTGACAATTCATGTTTTCAAAATCAAAGGAACTCCAACAATTTTGGTGCTCAGTTCTGTCACAGGTGCAATAATCGTCACTACGGTGAATGTAAAAGGGGAATTATTGGATGTTACACATGCGGTCAGATGGGGCACATGTCTAATCAATGTCCTTAAAATCAGAAAAATCAGCCTCCTACACTACCACTTGCAATTCCTCTACAACAGAAATTACTTACAGAACTTAGTGCTTGCCAACAGACAGGTTATGATGGTGTTTTCCATTACAAGGGCGACGTATCCCAGTATCCGGGATGAGCGTACCAGTACCCATCTATCATTCCATATTACCAGGGTGGCTATCAGTAGTACCAAGGATGTTATACACTGTATCAGAGTAGCAGAACACAGTGGTATACTGGAGGACAATATTAAAATCTCGATGTAGCTTTTAACAGTGGCGGCTCGGGCAGGCAGACAAATCAAACCAACCATGGTCAGGGTAATCAAGGATGTGGCAACCAGAATCAGGCAAACATAGGTCGTGGAGGCAAATAGCAAGTACAGAGTCGCGTCAACAACATCACCATACAGAATGCTCAGAGTAATCCTGACTTAATCATGGGTACGTTGAATGTTCTAGGCCACTTTGCTAGAATTTTAATTGACTTGGGTGCTACTCACTCGGTTATTTCCCATATGTTTGCTCCAAAAACTCACCTCACCCCACTCCCCTCAGTTATGATTTGGAGTTCTCGATGCCTAGAGGTGAAATTTGCTATGTTAGCTGGGAGTATTGAGGATGTCTCGTTCTCATCGAGGATGTAGTAATGCCAGCTAATCTTGTTCCCTTGGATATCGTTGACTTCGATGTTATCTTAGGCATGGATTGGTTAGATTACAATTATGCCATGTTGAATTTTCGCCATAAAATTGTTACTTTTCATAGACCAGACATGCCTATTGTAACTTTTATCGGTGAACGTAATGGTCTCAAACACAGAGCTATCTCTGCCATGAGGGTGAAGCGAATGTTGAGAAAGGGTTGTCAAGGTTACCTAGCTCATGTAATGATGAATGATGATACTCCTACACGTGTCGAAGATGTTCGAGTAGTTAAACATTTTCCTGATATTTTTCCAAATGATTCTGGCCTACCACCGGATCGTGAAGTAGAGTTCACCATCGACCTAATTCCCAATACTCACCCTATCTCTCTAGCACCTTATTGTATGGCTCCTGCAGAGTTGAGAGAATTGAAAACCCAGTTGCAAGAACTTGTTGATAAGAGGTTTATTCAGTCGAGCACTTCCCCATGGGGAGCTCCAGTGCTGTTCGTGAGGAAGAAAGACGGAAAGTTTAGCCTATGTATTGATTATAAACAGTTAAATCGGGTGACGATTAAAAACCGTTATCCGTTGCCTTTTATTGATGATCTCTTTGATCAGCTTCGTGGTGCTTGCACTTTCTCGAAAATCGATCTAAGTTCCGATTTTATCAGTTGAAGATTAGAAGTGATGATATTTCAAAAACAGCCTTCCGAACTTGATATGGCCATTACAAGTTTCTTGTGATACCATTCAGGTTAACAAATGCTCCAGAAGCTTTTATAAACCTGATGAATCGGGTATTTTGTTTGTACCTTGACATGTTCATAATTGTCTTCATTGATGACATTCTAGTGTATTCTAAGAATGAGGCTGACCATGATAGACATTTATGTTTGGTCTTGAAGAAGCTAAGGGAGAATCAACTGTACACTAAATTCAATAAATGCCAGTTTTGGCTGGATTAGGTTTCATTCTTAGGACACATGATATCAGCTTAGGGTATTCTCGTAGATCCTCAGAAAGTAACATTGGAAAATTGGTAGTAGCCTCAAGTTGTCACTGAAGTACGGAGTTTTCTTGGTCTTGTTGGCTACTATCGACGCTTTGTGAAAGATTTCTCAGCCATAGCACCGCCTTGGACAAGGTTGACCAGAAAATAAGTTAAATTCAAATGGAATGATGATTATGAACGGAGTTTTGGACAGTTGAAGTATTGTTGATGAGTCAAAATTTTACTATATATTTTACCCTATTCTTAGTATCAATTTACTTGTTATTTTGGTAGAATTTTGATAATTTGATTTATATTCTTAATGTAGGACATTCGACTTCCTCTGGAGCAAAACGTATTCAAACAAATGAATTTTGGAGTAATTCCAATTGGAGGATGTTCATGTGCCCTTCAAGATGATTGTATCAAAATTCCAGATTTTTCTACCAAGCCGTTTGATCGTGGCGATAAAATTAAGGTCCAGCGCGAGGCTTTCCCAAATTGACGTTTCTGGACGTTTTGGGTATTTTGAAGGTCAATATGACATATTTTGAGGAAGATTCCTTCTGAAGATTTGTTGGTGGCGTCTTCAGCTTTAAAAAGAGACCTTTTCTTTTCTGAGAAGTCCGAATTTCAATTCAAATAGGAAACCTTTTATTTTCTGTTTTATTATTTTATTATGTTTCCTAGTTTTATTCTAAGACCTTTTAGGGTTTTATTTTGTATTAGTATATATAAGATATTTAGCCATTAGAGAAAAAGGAGAGCGGAGAACGCAATACTTTGGCTTTAGAGGGCTGACAATTCAAGTTTATTTTCAAGGTGTTTTCTATCCTTATTTTTAATAATATTTTATGATTATTCATAACTAGTTTCATTTGCTACGAGGCCACGGGCCTTAGCAAGAATATGTAGTTTCTTTTCAATTTTCTTATGAAATTATGCATGCAAGTTTTGAATTATTAATCAATGTGCTTTAAACTATCTAATTGTCTTGATGATTGGCCCCATTAGGGTGCGTTTGTTTGATATTATTAAGGGCGACTGGCTTAACTGGGACTACAGTCCCATGTTTGGCGTAGGTTGGGATTAAAGTAAATGAGACTAGCTGGGGCTCGCTCAGACTACGGCCCTCGGTAACGCATCACTACGAAACCCGTGCTCCACCATGGGATTGCTAGGGACCCCTATAATCCTATCTTCTGCATCATCAGCTTTTACGCGCCCCGTCGCCCAAATCGACCTCGTCGCCAACTCCAACACCTCACCAACGCCTTGTGCTGGAAATTTTCTTGCCTGCCGATTTCCAATATGTTAAGAAAAAACCCAAAAACCCTAGATCCCCAAATTGAAATTTGAAATATGAACAAACAGAAATCGCAGCCCAACACGTCAAGAAGATGTTCAGCTTGAAGAGATTGGGGCGTTCGGAATTGAATTGATCACTTCAAAATGATGTTTAGTTGTGCTCTATCAACAACTATTCCTAGTCTGAATCTTGTCTCGAAATTGACCATAGTTATCCTGCAGAACATCTACAAACAAATTACTAACACATCTTGAAGAGATTGGGGCTTTTGCAATTGAATCGCACTAGATGATTGGATTCCATTGAAGAGATTGGAGACGGTGGTTGGGATTTTTGGAAGCAGAGAAAATAAAAGGTTAATATCAATGAAGAAGAAGAGTAGAGAATAGCTTTTGTGAATGCAATGAGATAATTATAAAACTAAAATAAAAAAATTATAGAAGTGAATAAAAAATAGCAAAATATTTAATCTGTCACTTTAGTCCGACACGGCACCAAACGTTTCACTAAGCTAGTCCAGCTTAGTATAGTTTAAGCCAGTCCAGCTTAGTCCTTACAGCTAGTCTAGTTCGAGACAGTCCGATGCAACAAACGCACCATTAGGGTATTTAGAAAAGTAATTTGATGCAATTTTTGTAGAAGACTGTCCCTGAAATTGGCGCTGGCTTCTTGTGATTAATATGTGTAACTTCTTAGGATGGACGACACGTCTTAAGGGTTGTATGGTTTTTCAAAAGGTTTTCACAAAATTGAATGAGTTTGGCATGTTCACATTCGATCTAGACGCCATGGATAGGTTGCATGTTAGATATACGTTATATGCTGGAGGTTCCAAGTAGGATACACTCTAGGAAAATCTAACCTTCAAAATATGTATCTGTGGTTCATAAGTAATTAGAAGAGTTACATAGGATTGTTAGGGTGACGGCGGAACCCTAGTACTTTGTCACTTTGATTCTAAAAAATTGTTTCTTTCTCCTTCTTTAAAATTGCTGTTTTAAGTAATCTTTTTAATTAAATTTGTTTTTCTTAATTTAGGTCATTAAATCACCCTTTTCCAAAATTTTGTTCTAAATAATTAGTTGAGAATTGATTTGGCGTTAATCTATTTAAATTAATCCTTATGGAGAACGTCCTTGCTTGAGCCAACTATACTACGACAATCTTGTTTCTCTTACAAGTATTTTAGGTGTTTTTAACCCTTTTGCGCTGGTGGTAAAAATCATATCAACCGTCTCACTCATGGACCTGTTCTGGCACTTCCCGATAACAGTGGGAATTATGAAATCTACAGTGACGCCTCTCTGAATGGTCTAGGCTATGTGTTGATGCAGCATGGAAAGGTGATCGCTTATGCTTCATGACAATTAAAACCCCATGAAATGAACTACCTTACTTATGATCTTGAATTGCCAGCTATTGTTTTCGCTCTAAAAACTTGGTAGCACTATCTTTATAGGGAAAGATGTCGAATCTTCATTGACCATAAAAGCCTCAAGTATATCTTTACTTATAAAGAACTTAATCTCTGGCGGCATAGATGGATTGAATTGATCAGCGATTATGACTGCACTATTGAATATCACCATGGTCGTGTGAATACTGTAGCATATGCTTTCAGCAGGAAATTTCACGGTTGACTCAATGCTCCTTATGCATGTCGTGTTCAATAGTGGATCACCAAGAAGCCCTACTAGCCAATTTTTATGTCAGACTAGTTTTATTGGATCATGTTCTCGAGGCTCAGATGAATGATTCAGAACCCAAGAGTTAAAGCAAGTAGTGTTGAATGGCAATAGGAGAGATCTCAAAATTCGAAGGCCTGATGGTATATGCTCATGCAAGGCGACCGAATGTATGTACCGAATGTGGAAGAACTGAAGAAAGAAATTCTCGACGAAATGCATATCTCAATTTATGCGATGCATCCTAGGAGTACTAAAATGTGTCATACTATCCGACCTTTCTATTATTAACTAGGAATGAAAAGAGAAATTGCAGAGTATGTGAGTCGTTGTCCGGTCTGTTAGCAGGTCAAAATCGAAAGAAATAAACCATTCGGGCTACTACAACCACTTCCTATACCCAGTGGAAATAGGAACACATTACTATGGATTTCGTGTACAAGCTACCTTGCACACGAAATGGCTATGACGGTATCTGGGTGTTTGTACATCAGCTTACCAAGTCAACGCATTTCTTACTTGTTCGTGAAAACTACCCACTAAGTTGATTGGCCGAACTTTTCGTCTTTGAAATTGTTAAGTATCATGGTGTTCCAGTTAGTATTATTTCTGATCAAGACCCCAGATTTACTTCGAAATTCTGGGTAGCTTTTCAAGAAGCTCTAGGTTCGAAATTACTTTACAACATTGCCTATCATCCTCAGACCGATGGATAATCTGAGAGAACTATTCAAATGCTGGAAAACATGCTGAGATCTTTAGTCCTGCAGTTCAGAGATGAATGGCACAAATGCTTACCTTTGATAGAATTCGCCTACAACAATAGCTTTCATTCCAGCATTGGTATGTCACCATTTGAGGCGCCGTATGGGAAACCTTGTCGTATACCGTTGTGTTGGTCCGAGGTTGGCGAAAGAGTTTTGGTAGGTCCTAAAATTGTAGATGAGACGATGCAGAATATTCAAGTTATAAAGGATAACTTGAAGGCAGCACAAGATTAACAAAAGAGTATAACAGACAGACATTCGACAAACAGGGTATATGCGGTTAAAGATTGGGTATTCTTAAAGTTGTCACCATGGAAATGCATTGTATGTTTCAAGAAGAAGCGAAAGCTAAGTCATCGTTATATCGGGCCATATTAGATCATTTAGCGAGTTGGTGAAGTTGTCTACTAACTTGATCTACAGCCAAAATTGTCTAGAGTGTACAATGTGTTCCACGTGTCCATGCTACGGAGATACGTCTCTGATCTGTCACATGTGATTTAACCTCAGCCGTTAGAGATTAACCCAGATTTGACTTATGATGAGGTTCCAGTGCCGATTCTTGATTGGAAAGAAAAAGTTCTCAGAAACAAAACCATTTGTATGGTGAAAGTTCTATGTAGAAACCATTTTGTTGAGGAAGCTAGCTAGGAGACAGAGGAGTGTATACGAGATCTTTATCCACGTTTGTTCTTTAACTATGATCTTCAGTAGTGTTGAAATCTCAGGGATGAAATTTTCTTAAGGAGGGTAGGTTGTGATGACCCGTCCCTAATTTTCCTTGTAATTTCCTTCCTGAGTGTGTAAAATGACGATTATACCCTTGTTGGCAACGTAGAACCTGACGTGGACGTTGTTATTCGGATTTTAATTTAATTTTCCTATTACTATAGTTAAATATTACTCGTTGTTACCAATGTGTGAGCGCGAGTTAGGCCCGAATCGGATTTGGAACGATAAAGTTATGCTTAGTTAAAGTAAGTTAACAACGGGTAGAATTGTACACGTTTGTGCTAATTATTTAGTGTTAGAAACACTATTTTTTATAAAGAGATAGATTTTGTGTACATTTTATATAGTACAAATCTGATCTCTTTCCATTTTAAAAATGGGTCATGTGACCCTATCTCATCCACCAATCAATTCACTCCCTCACTTTTCTCATCCAGTCATAAATTCTCTCTCTAACTCTCTCTCTCTCTCTCTCTCTCTCTTTCTCTCTCTCTCTTCTCCTTCTCTCCTTCAAGCCAAGTCTCTTTCTTCCTTTTGCAATAACTAAGAACACTCATCAGACCTCACGGATCAGACCTCAAATCACCACCATCGTACTCATCTCATTCCCACGAGTCCATTTGTACAAGCCAATTAAAAATGATCGAGTTTTGAGCTTCCAACTCGGAGCTCCGACTGGGGTGTAGGTTCTTTGGTGACTTTCCATTCGAGTTGCAAGGTTTTGGAAGGTCAAGATGCAACTACACAATTCCCTGAGGTATCTAGCCTAAGTTTGAAGTCAAGCCAACGTTTAAACACGCGGCTTTGGAACGTTGGAAATAAGGCTGAGACTTTCGAGGCATTTTTAGTCCATTTCATTCAACTTTTTGGACTTTTAAAAGGTACAAACTTGTTATTCTGTTCCCAAGCTTCATTTCCATATAAAGTATGTCAAAAATGGTTGAGAAATGAGGAAGATATGAAGTTTTAAAGTTTTTACAAAAATCCAGCCAAATTTTCCAGATTCCGACGAACCAGATAGTGGTGGAGGTCTACCGGAGAAGGAGGAGGAATATTTCGTTAAGTTAACGGAATATTCTAACGCTATTAAGGTAACACCGTTAACTGATGTCGTTATATTTAACAGAATATTCCGTCAAATCTGACGAAACATTCTGTCAGCGCGTGCGGGCGAGTGCGTGTGGTCGCGAGTTGGTAGTGCGTGAGGGCGCGTGAGACCTTGTGGCGGCGCATGGTTGACGTGTATAGGTCCGTGACGTCGCTGATAATGTTTTCGTATGTTTAAACCCTCCGTTTGAGCAAACCATGGGGGATTTTCCTAGCCTTTTCATGTATGTCCTAATTAATTAATTACGATAGTTGCTTCGCATGTAGGAGAGAATTATCAAGTGGAGGTACGAGGACAAGCAAGGCTCGGAGGCTACGATCCGACTACGTATCAATGAGTTGGCATTTGTATTTATATAGATTATATATAAAGTTTTATAGTTTCCACAAATGCTTTTGGATTGATATTATGCCTATTATGCCATGTTTTATTTAATTTTAAAAAGTGCTATTATATTGTTGAGATTTATAAATTGTCATGGCATGTTCATATACATTTTGCCTGCTCATCATGCATGCTTGCACAGGTGTAGTACTTGCCCCGGGCCAGGGTCAGGCTTCATGTGTATGTTCACATTGCATCGCACGCTCACCTTAGATCCATTGTAGGAGCCAGTCTTCTCCTAGGTTGTAATAGGCAACTACAACTCCTATGTGATGCGCCTAGTGCCAGTCTTCATGTGATTGTAGTACTAAAACATATATTATGATACACCTAGTCCTATTCATGTCAAAACTTATTAAGTTTTGTGAAAACCTTTTGAAAAATCATGCAACCCTTAAGAGTATGACAGTCGCCTTAAGTGAAGGTACAATTTCAGGGTGACATTCCAACTTAAATTCCAAATAAAAAAAAAATTTAAAAAAATTGTCAAAAAAAGCCAGGATGGCACACGCCGGCACGTTCTTGCGAAAATTAAAAGATCACCGCGTTCGCATTCCTACGGTTCTCTGGCGGCGGCGTCTGGTTTCCTTGCCAACGTCGTGGTCTTCGACTTTGAGGAACTTTCTGGTTGTGTTGCGTTGGTGCCCAAGGTCTGTGCGTTTGATCAGCGTCTGTTTCCAAGGGTTTCTACGTTTTAATCAGCATGCGTTATGCTTCTCGTCGATTCCACTGATTTCTAGAATTTTGAATTTTTTGGGTCCCCAAGGGCCAAGGTTTATCGGTTTTCTCTGCGTTTGAACCCCAAGGTCTTCTTGCCGCTACGTTTCAAAAAATTTGGAAAAATAGCCAAAACTTAAACCCCATAAAGAATTATAACCAAAAATTGATATGAAAATACTAATATATTCTTAAAATAAGTTTTCCAGGAGAATTAAAATCTCTTCATCTTCCAAAGTAGACGACGACGGAATAGAAGACAGCGACGATGACAAAGACGGTGACTTCGGTGATTATGGTGATGAGTGGGACGAGGAGACAACAATGGTGAAGAGGGTGGCTATGAGAAAATTAAGGAGGGAGATGACGAGGAATGTTACACCACATGTTTTTATGCAACTAGTGAAAAATTTTAATTTTTAAGTTATTAATCTTATAACACACATAACCCACAATTTATATAGGGACACATGGTGTACCACCTCGTGTGACGGTCAAATTTTTAATTATGACGGGAATACGGATTATACACCATGTGTTTTTATGCAAGTGGTGGAAAATTCTCCTCTGCAACAGCGTAATCCACTCTCTCCAAGGGAAGTGTCGGAAACAATCACATTCTACTAAACCAAATCAAATTAGAAAGAACAATAAATCAGAAAAGGGGAAGCATGTTGACAGACTCCAAAGGACATCCCGTGGATATGCAAAGCATAATGGTTTCTCTCAACATCAAGCAGCCATACCATCAAAACAAATGACGATCAAAGCCTCCCAATCTTTTAGGAGGCATCAGAAATCAGCTCACCCTAATATTGATAGACTCTCAGCTTTTCATTCTCAGTCTGTCACTCAGATTCCTCACCAATGTTAACTAGAATTTCGACATAGGAGCAAAGCTTTGCAGTCTAAACACGAACCTTTGAGAGAGTGGATTACACTATTGCAGAGAGCCTCGTCGTCTCCCTCCTTAATTTTCTCATCATCGCCATCATCATCCTCATCCTGCTCATCATCATAATTGCCATCGTCATCATCACCGTCTTCATGGCCGTCATCTTCTTCTTCACAGTCGTTGCCTTCCATTCTGTCATCTTCTACTTCAAAAGACAAAATTTTGATTCTTGTGGAAACCTGGGTATATTAGTATTTTCATATTAATTTTTTGTTATAATTATTATAAACTTAAAAAAGTGGTTAATGTTGTAGGCCTAATTTACTGAATCGTATAAAGGACAAAGAGAAGGGGTGCGGCACAATAGAGAGAAAGAAAGAGATGTGTAATTGTGATATGTATGTTATATCACCCATTGTGCCCTTATATAGTAGTTGGGAAGGTTAATTCCTTACCCTAATAGAATTACAACTCCAATAGAATAATATCTAACCTTAAAGAATCTTCTAAAGATATCCTAAATATAGTTGAATTTACACAATCACATTCCTAATCTAATAGGACTGCAACACTCCCCCTTTGAGTGTGTAAATACTCAACTAAATGGTGCATTAGGTCTTTAGCGATGAATTAAGTATAGTTGACGAAGTCGTCGGCACAATGAGCGAATGCGAGTCTCAAATCCACGGAAGAATGCATAAACAGTAAAACTACAAAACCTCGCTATGGTAAAACCCAAGGTGGGATAAAAACCCATAGACTAAGGAGAAAAGTGAGAAGTTGCATTATATCAAAACTAAACGTCTTCTGGACACAAGTAGAAGCTCACAAGGGTATGACCAGCCAAGGATGGGTGCCTCGTCAAAACCTAGTTAGGTAGCAAAAACCCAGTGGGAAAATGCTCCTAATCATAAGGAAAAAGAGTACATTAAGATCAAGTGAGTATACTTCTGGATACTCCCCCTAAGTTTACAAAACTTCCAAATGAGAACTACAAGCATTGCATATGAATAGTTAGGCATACCAATTCCTCGGAAAAGCTTCTGGAAGGTTGACATCGGTAGTGACATCGTGCAGATGTCGGCAAGGTTGTCTAGGATCGGCTTGCATGACTTCAATCTCCTAATGCTTTGTCGATGTGATGTAGACGCAATATGTCTTGGTGTTGACTTTGTTGATGTATCAACACTTGGTCGGGTTGATACATGTGGCATAGTCTTCATGGATCATCATTGGGACTCAAAGAAGGATGAAAATAGCAAGTACTTCGAATATGCTCAACAAGAGCTCTCAACCATGTCTCACGTGTGGCATAGTGAAGTGAGGTGAGTCTTGGAACATTTCAAATATTTCGCCACTAATGTCATATCGTGGACCTCCAAGATATTGCGATATCCCTAATGGTAAAGACATAACTATTTAGGGATGTGCCTTGTGCGGGTTTGATAAGTAAGCAGCGTCGACAAAACAAATAAGGCAAGCATTATTCTGAGGATTAAGAAGGTCAAATCAGATCTACTCGGGATGCGTTGGGATTAGCCCAAATTCGTAGTACCTTCAGGGTAGCCAGAAAACGTCTTTAAAACCAATTCAGTGGTTGCGTGTAGGCGTGATGCTGCATCTTTACCAACAAATCAACATCGAATGAGATGTCATTTCTAATGCAATGAGCTAAGTACAACAAAGCGCAAAGTTGAATTCAAATATGGAACTTTGGATTCCATAACTTCTTCAAGGGTCTCATTTGATTACAGTGTATGGAAGATCATAGGTATACTCAAAAGGTAACACCTTCAAGGTGTAGTTCAACTGGTAAAGTACCGTCAGAACAATGCTTCAACTTCAGGTCAAGGCATAAACGAGTTTTCCAAGATCCTTCATCTCAAATTCTGTCTTTAGATGCAAGGTAGTTTTCTTAAGCTCTTTTAGAGCTTTAGTAAGATTCATGTCATTGACATAAATTGTAACTCTAGTAATTCGGGATAAGACTTCATAGTTTAACACGCAAGGGCGTAATTCATATCCCTGACTGATCAAATAACCACTTAGATAGGTATACCACATCCGCTAGATTGCTTCAATCCATAATTGAACGCCTCAAACAAGTTGAAAGGGTGTTCCGTGGTTTAGAACTATTTGAACCAATCCATGTAATTCTTCTTGAACTTACATGTCAATCTTCGTATTACTATCCCCATGGAGAAACACTAACCATATTTCATAAATCTGCTATCAATCACAGGGTTTGAGAGAAACCTTACGCCGTAAGGCGTGTATCATATCTCATTATTTCATTCATCTCATTACGATTCCTTTCCCACTAGTAACACAATAGGGTTACCTTGGGTAATGTAGGAACTATAGGTCCAAAACACACTTTGGTAAGGAATTTAACCTGGATTGTGATTTCGGCTGTTCAATAAGTTCTACGTTGTCACTAATCAACGGAACACGGTTCGATATCGATACTTTTCATTTATGTCAGTAGCTACCATATAAGTGAAAACATCATCTCATCCAAACTAGTATAATGGACCAAGAACTTTAAGTCTTGGGAGTAATCCGAATTAATCTCATAAGATGGAAATGATTTGAGACAGTGATCGAGTATATATTCATTTTGTGTCATGTCTTCCTCTTTTAGGGAAGTGAATCTTATGAACCGAGTGATTTTTCGTGCTTCAGGTCAAGTTAGATTGATTGGCTATCCGCCAATCTACCGGACCGTCCAATAGGGGCGGCCAAATCGTTCAACAGGGACAGCGTATCGTTTGGGGATGTTGACTCAACGTCCGTTAAATACCTATATCATTGCAGGCTTATTTACAGCTGGTATATGATCTCGTCACTTTAGCTAGATCAGAAGACTGCGTTTGGAGTAACATTCTGAAAGCTAGAATACATCGCACTTGCTTATCACACTTGTGCGGTATGAGGATCAAGATTATGAGACATAGTGGGCAACGTCCACGCAAATTCACGTCGTTCTACAAGAACATTGAGGTTCTTATCTCCCCTTAATGGTGAGAAGATTGTCTAATTGAAGTGACAATCCACAAAATGAACAGTAAAGAGATTGCATGCAAGGGCTCTAAAAAGCTAATGTGAAGAAGAATCATGATCGACAAAGATTCACAACCTTCTTTGAGGACCCATATTGGTATGTTGCGGTGGCGCAACGTGGCACAGGGAATGCACACCTAAATGTGTAACTATGAAATGTCAGGTTCATACCTAGTAACCAACTATAACGTCAAATATGTTGGGTGGCAATAAGCCTCAAGGCGGACCAACATAGCTGCCTAGAAGATTGCATAGCCTTAGGCAGAAACAAAAAGTTTGGTGCGTTCACCAAGGTCCAGTCGATCATTTAAATTATGGTTTATGATCACTTTGCGAAGCTGTTTTGGGGTGAACATGAGAATTTGATGTTCACATATAAACCAAAAGATGTGTAAAACTTATCGAAAAACCATCAATATAAACTCTCGACATTATCCAGTCTTCCAGACTTTATGGGATAAATAGGGTGGTAAACCCTTAAATCAGTCAGGAGGTTTACCATCAATGTGTGTGGACAAACATGTGGCCAGCTTGTCGATTCATCAACCGAAACTAAAAGTATTTATATGGTCCCCATTTTGGTTGAATTAGTCCACATATGTTCCCTTGAATCCACTGTGAAAGAGGCACATTTCGTATCTTTGTGAGGGATGATATAGAAATCAAATTTCCCAAACGAGCAAGCTTGGCAAAGTCTGCTTGTAAGCACATGGTCCTGACTTCGGGTAAAGAGATGCGTCGTAACATCATTATTCGACCTAAGTGTCCCAAACAATCGTGTCAAGTCAAGTAAACTGTTCAATCACCAGGCTCTAAGCCGGCCACATGTGGTGTGTTCCCAGCTGAAAGACAACCTATTGGCCCCAAAGAAAAGCTTCAGGCTTATTTTTGGAGGTGGTGCAAAGATATTTCACTCTATTTTCCATCAGTGGTTTCATTCATGATTATTGTCATCTTGAATATCCTTAAAACTCAACGACGTTCTTCCGAAACGGGGAGAATATAAGGTCTCTTAAATGGTAATTTAGTACCATTCATACAACGAGGAGTGTGCTAATAGCCCCTAATCAGGTTGGATAAGCCTGAAGTCATTGCCAGAGAGGTGATTTAGGTATAAAGTTAGTGTGCATAGTATCATATTCATCCTAACAACTAACTTTCCCATATTTGTACCTATACACGTGTTTAATTGAATTCGGTCACACGTATACAAGAAATATGATTCAATTAACTTATATTCAACTACAATATCAATAAGATTATCCATAACTAAATCAAACACCAAATGTGAATCCAAGTTACTAAGAGGATTTGGCCAACAAGGCTATTCATGCCAAAATTCTGCTCTTCTAACGGTGTTCGGTGAAGCAAAATTAACCTCACATATTGACTACGAGAATGGTACTCCTCTACGATATTGGTAGGGGCACTAACATATGTGTAACCAATGATATATTCCATCCGGATGGAAGTAGATTCTGCAGGATTGAGGTTCGGGAACAATATCCCTTATTCTTGAAGTTTTAGGTCTTAGGTGCCAAAAATCACACTTCAGGCGTGATGTCACACCTTGGCAGGCCTTGATTCTACCATACGTTGTAAAAACAAACTTGAAATTGGATTGTGAGAGAGACAGACCCATGCTTGGGTTCGATAGGCTCTAGCCGAAGTTGGAGGGGTCTGTTCGATAGGCCTCTGCCGAAGCAGAGCACTAGAGTTCAATGCACCTCTGCCAAAGCAGAGCATGCCTTTCGGTGCATCCTGCCAAAGCAAGGCACCACCATTCGGTTGAATCCAACCAAAGCTGAGTCTGTACCGTTTTCTCACATTTATGGTAGTCAATCTGAGAATTTGGTAAACTTCCACTCTCTACACTACTGCTTTAAGAGCAAGTTAGAAACAATGAAGGATGAGAAAAAGTATTCTCGAGTAGAAATTTTGTTAGATTTATAAACTTTAGAATCGTACTCATTCATGGACGTAATCATGGTGTGCTTCAGGCACTATCTTTCTTGATTAAATGGGTCATAAAAGCAAGCCAAAGAGCCATGGAATCCTCATTTGGGAGGTATTTCCATTGGTTATGCTTAGAGCATAAGTCTTCGAGTGAAGATCATGGTGAAGGCTTATTGCTCTTCCATGCCATTATTGGCTTCAATGGTTACTCAGTTTCTTGATAGTCAAGTGAAGTGTCACGTCTTGTATCCACATAAAGTGGTTTCTATTATAAACGTCCAAATAAGTGAAATTGAACTTGTTACGATTCGACAGTCCACTGAATGGAGGGAATAAGATTGTGATTGGTGCATCAAAGTTAAAACATTCGGGTTCTAAGACATGGTTTTCATAAAAAACGTTGGGTTTTCATAGGTGTATTGTTTTATGAAAACTTTGGGCTTCAAAAGCACTAAATTTAAACTACAGGTTCAATTTAGTTTATGAACATTTAGTTCATAAAAGAGAGGTTCCTGCAAGAACACAGAATACAATATACAACTAAGTGTAGTAGATTTGGGTTGCTTCAGAAACTCAAGTGTGAGTGTTTCAGGACTACAAAAGTGAGTCAACGATTCAAAGAAAAGAAATAATTTATTGAATCGTTAATGGCCAATAAGTGAACTTCCAGTCAATAATTTTGGATTAATTGTCAAATTAATGGACTGCTGGTCACTTTAATTAATTTAATAGATCGTAACCATCCATGTCTGGCTGCAGGCCACGTGCTGGTTCTGGGAAAGAGCCCAGCAGCTTCTTGAATTGTAAGTCTATAGCTGATTAGGAAATAAGTTATGTATCAATTTGTGTATTCACTTGTGTTAAAATACCAAGTGTGCAGCTCCATTGTTGTAAGACAAATAATGCCAGGTGTAATGATCCTACCAATTAGCTAGATGTAAGGATGAGATTGTTTTGTAAAGAGAAAGAATCCACCTTGGATTCTAACGGTTATGTAAGCACCGAGTGTGTGAGTTGTAGAGAGAGAGTTGAAATGCTCTGCTAGATTTTACAGAGAGTGAAAACTATGACAACCCGTCCCTAATTTTACGTTTTATAAATTTTAAAAGTATGAATTGACGAAAATGCCCTAGAGGCAAGGATTTTGACTTCCATTGACCATGAGTCATTCTTTTGGAGTATTTGCATAGTAATCATTGCCACGAATGCATAAGTGAAAGCTGTTTGCTAGTCTGGATTATAACGATATAGTTACGGATGTTTGAAATCGTTTTACTAAACTATAGGTTTTGAATTAATTAAACTCCCACTATGTGGGAATGAGAACCAATTAGGGGCTTGGTTTCAGCCCAATCAGGAATATGTTGTTGACGAGACCAATTAAATTAAAAGAGTAATGGACCAATCAGAAATTAGGGAGGAAATAGGGACCAATCAGGAAAGGGAGAGAAAGCTCTCACCATTCCCTTCGACTCGTACACCAGCGTAGCAACCCATTTCGACCCAAAGTGATTTCCAGCCACCTCCACTATTTTTTTAGGCCAACTACACCTATCCATCACCTGCAGCCTCTTCCACAACCTCTCATCTACCATTTTCGCCTAAGATCGAAGGGTTTTAGGTCCTATTTCATGTAGAACTTCACCGGAGCATCAGAGATGCTCGACGGCGATTCCTTTGTTCCGATGAGTTGCACCACCCACTACCTTTAATCAATTCCCTTGGACCCAGGAACAAGACCCAACTAGTGGTAGGGGAGTGGGAACACCGAGGAAGGAGAATCGAAGAACACTCACCTTAAGGCTTCCGGCTGGTTCGAGCTAAATTTGGGCTTTTCCTGGCCAAATTGGACTTGGCCATAAGTATAAAACTTTCTTTACTCATTGAGATATTCATTTTTGTAAAATTTGAGAATTTTTTTGAGATGGTTGAATTTTCCGCCGAGTAGGGATTGTCGATCGCCACGTGTGGTGGCACGTAGACCGAGGCACCCCCTGACCTTCCTAGGCTAAATTTGATACCCCAATTTTATATGGGAAATCTAATTGATGAAATGTCATCGATTGAACATAGTTTTGAAAGAGACTGCCATTTGATTCTTATATGAATCGACGATCCGACCGTTGGATTGTCACCAAACCTTAATACATTATATTACGTAATATTTGAGAAAAATAGGAACTTATTGATTAGGAATCCCACCTACAGATCTTCCCAAATTAGATTTGTAAGTTCGTAAAATAAAACGTCGACCACCACTTAATTTTAGCAATTAGCGGTGATCGGAACGTTGGATTGTTCCGAAACTCTAGGATGTTATTCTAGAAGCTTATTGAAAATTTTGGGAAGTTATGGATCGGAAATCCAAGGTGTGGATCTTTCGAATTGAGTTACTTACGGTTGTGGACCCTACTGTCAACCTTTGACCGATGATTGACTTTTTGTCAAATGTGTTTCAAATCATTCTACAATGTCCTTGGGGATGTGTTTTATGTAAGTTATGTGTTCTATCAATAAGGATTCTGAAATGTGATTTGATAATTGTTCTAGGCGTCGATTGTTCGAGATGCCTCGATATTCATGCTTGGGAGTTGTAGTGCAGACTCCAAGTGAATGAGTCTTTTCCTTTTTATAGTTATATATATATGATTAATAGTTTCATAAATGCTTTTGGATTGATTTATGCATTTCATGCCATGATTAAATTATGCTATGTGAAATGTTGCATTGTGGTGAGATGCTAAAATAATCCTACGGGATGTGCAGGTAAGTTCAGGTAAGTTTATTATGGTGATTACACTTATTGAATCATTATGACATGCATATATTCATGTAGTGCTACGATCACGTGAAGTCAGCGCTATGCATAGATTGATGAGCCATAGCGCTGACTTCACAAGTCGCATTAGGCAACTTCGACTTGTGTGCTAGCATAGATTGATGAGCCATAAGTGCAGTAGTACAGGTCACTTTAGGTGACTCCGACTTGCGTGCTAGTATGGACTATTGAGCACATCATTATATTTATATTGCTGATGTGATACCGTGTTGTGGCTTCTGGACTTACTATCAATTTGCATTTGATATCATACCTATATGTAGTATGATTTTCTGGAAACTATACATGTTTTACGATGAGGGGTTATGACGTTTTTAAAGGTTTTTATTAAAACTTTATTTTCAGGCCCACTTACCTTTATTTTTCGCGCCTCCAGATTTTAGCCGCTGAACGTTTGTATCGACAAGGATTCTTGGCGAATCTCAATTTAGGTGGCTACCTCTAAGGGTCTAATCCTCATCCACTCTACTGTACTTTACTTATGCTCTGATGTCACGTGTGAAATGGGTTCATTCTTGCTCACCAGCGCACTCTTATATTTAGGCACTTTTAGATTTAAATTTATTTACATTTTCCACATCACTACAGTTTATGGCTTCATCACCTTCCAGATATCGGCCAGCATAGCTTGATTCGGAGTCCTAGTGGACATACCGGGTCGTGGTGTGTCAAAAACCCTTCGAAAATTCTTCCATTGCTATCCCTCTTATTTTGTTTTTCGATTGTTCATATCATAACCAGACTTTAAAACCAAATCACAACATGGCCTCAGAGCCAGGTTCGATCATTTGAATTTGGGCATAAAACTATGAATTCTCATAGTTGAATCGAAGCTTGGTGAAGGTCGTCGGAGCTCCATTACCATCTAAGAAGAGTATTCAACTCATTTAGACCAAAGATGTTTGGATCTGAAGGTTTAGAAGTGAGAACTCCAATTTTCTCTGGTGAGAACTACGAGTTAAATTCTCATTGAATCGCATGGATTGTGGAATCTAGTTGAAAAGGGAGTATAATTCTCGATTTAAAGAAGAAAAAGAAGGTTGAAGAATCATCAGAGGATGAGGTAGATGATGAAATGGCTGCTATGTTGATGAAATATGCAAAGGCTCTAGGAATTATTTAGAATGCAGTCTCTGATCAAATTTTTTCTCGAATTGCCAATGCTGAATCAGCAAAGATAGCATTGGATATGTTATATGGACAGTATCATGGTGGCAATCAAGTGAGGTCTATGAAACTGCAAAACCTTAGGTGTGTGTTTAAATATGCTAGAATCTGTGATGATGAATCTCTGTCTGGATATCTTACAAGACTAAATGATTTGATTAATCAGATGAAAACATTTGGTGAAATTATTTCAAATGAAAGGCTTATGCAAAAGGTTTTGATTAGTTTTAGTAAACCATATGATCCTATATGTTTAGTTATTGAGAATACAAAATGTTTGGAGACTGTAGAATTGCAGTAAGTTATTTCAATTTTGAAAAGCCAAGAACAACGGTTCAATTTGCACATTATTGACACAACTAATAGACCTTTTGTCTCACTCTCTTTGAATCCAAAAGAACAAAACAAAAGTGATGCTCATTCTAATTCATCCAGATTTCAAAAAAAAATGGAATTCCAAGGGTAAGAAATGGGAATCAAAACCAAGTTTCAATATAGATCTTCTATGAATAACTACCAGAATGTGAATTCATCTCAATCAATGAGCCAAGAGGTTACAAAACCTCAATGCAAGGTGTGTTCTAAGTATCACTTTGGTGAGTGCAGACACAAAGAGAAACCCAAATCTTTCAATTGTGATAAGTTTGGGCATTTGGCTAGAGAGTGTATTGTAGCAAAGGCAATGCAAAAGGAAAATCATACAAACCAAATGGATGTGTCTGGAAATATGTTCTATGCCAACAATGCAACTGTTGAGACTAAAGTAAATGGAGAATGGTACATTGACAGTAGTTGTAGAAACCATATGACATGGAATGTGGAGCTGCTTATTGATGTGAGGACCAATGTTGCAGGCAAGGTTCAAATGACAACTAGAGATATTGTAAATGTTGCAGGAATGGGATCCTTGGTTATTGACACAAACAAGGGAAAAAAGTATGTTAGAGAAGTAATGTACCTAAAATTTGCTCAATGTTGGTCAAATGGATGAACATGGATATTTCTTGGTATTTAGTGTATGAATGTGTAATGTGTTTGATGGTCCATCACTACATTGCTTGGCCATTAAAATGAAGAAGAAAGTGAACATATGTTATCCACTGACTCTTTTACCTGAGAACCAAATTGCATTGAAATAAAGTGTCACTCATTCTACTGAGATTTAGCATAAGAGACTCGGACATCTACGTTTTGGTGGCCTCAAGCAATTGAGTGACAAAGACATGGTTCATGGATTGCCCTAACTTGAAGACCACAGTGGTGTCTGTGAAGGCTATCAATATGGGAAGCAACATAAAGAAGAGTTTCCAAGAAAACAAGTGCAAAGGGCTAATGCTCCACTTGAACTCATCTATGTTGATCTATGTGGACTTCTGAAAAATGATTCAATTGCTGGAAATAAGTACTTTATGCTCTTGATAAATGATCTTACTAGAATGACTTGGGTGTATTTCTTAACATCCAAATTTGAAGCATTCAATTGTTTTAGAAAGTTCAAAGCTATGACAAAATTGCAAAGTGGATTCAATATTACGTGCCTGAGAAGGGATAGAGAAGGAGAGTTCAAGTCATCTGAATTTGATCTGTTTTGTGAGAGAGAATGGATACAAAGACAGTTTACTCTAGCATATACTCCACAGCAAAATGGAGTGGTAGAGAGAAAGAATATAACTGTGATTGAGATGGCAAAATCTATGTTACATCATAAGCGAATGCTATATTATCTCTGGGCTAAAGTAATTCATACATCAATGTATATACTGAATAGGTGTCCCACAAAGGCTTTGGATAATATCACACCTTTTAAAGCTTATTTTGGAAGAAAACCAAGCATTGCTCACTTAAGGATATTTGGTACGCTATGCTATGTGCATGTTCCAAGTGAACACAGACATAAACTTCAGCCTAAAAGTTCCAAATGAGTATTTGTGGGATATGCAACCTATGAAAAAGGGTGTAGGGTGTTTGATCAAATACCTAAGAAACTTGTCTTGTCAAGAGACATTGTTCTTGATGAAGAAGTTGCTTGGAATTGGGAAGATAATTCAGATCAACCTTTTCACACTACTGGAAGATTTGCTTATGGTAGTGCTAGTATTGAAAGCAATGAAAGTATAGTCTTGTCTCCTGTATCACCTGCATCACCTTTATCTAGAAGAGCTCTTATTATTGGAGACTCTGGAACTCAATCTAAGCTTCTCACTTTAGGTGAATCTACAAGCACTTCAAGCCTGAATGAGAAATATAGTTAAGCATTTGATCATGCACCATTGAAATGGAGGAAACTAGATGAGGTACTAGCTCAGTGTAATCTTTGTATCATGGATCCAAACAAATATGAAGATGTTAAACAAGATGAGTCTTGGTTGAAAGCAATGGACAATGAGTTGTTCATGATTGGGAAGAATAGTACCTGGAAGCTTGTTGATAGACCAACTAAAAAACCTGTCATAGGGGTTAAATGGGTCTACAAAACCAAGCTAAATCTTGATGGTTCAGTGTTGAAAAATAAAGTAATGTTGGTTACAAAGGGCTATGCACAAAAGCCTGGATTTGATTACAATGAAACCTATGCTCTAGTTGCTAGATCGGATATTATCAGGACTCTAATAACATTGGCTGCACAAAAGAACTGGAAATTGTACTAGTTAGATGTAAAGTCAACTTTCTTAAATGGACTATTACAAGAAGTCTATGTTGAACAACCTGAAGGATTTGTAGTCAAAGGCAAGGAAGACAAGGTCTACTAACTACATAAACCTCTTTATGGTCTAAAGCAGGCACCAAGGGCTAGGTATGGAGAAATAGACATTAGTTTCTCACAATGTGGTTTTGAGAAAAGCTTGATGAACCAACACTATACATAAAGGCAAGGGGAGTAGACATTTTGATTGTCGCCATATATGTGGATGATATAGTCCACATTGGCAGTTGTAAATTGATACTGTAAGAGTTCAAGGAAGACATGAAAAAGAAATATAAGATAACAGACTTGGGACTCCTTCGTCATTTTCTTGGGATAAGAATAATTCAAACTAACTCAAGTATCTTCATTCATTAGAAAAAATATGGAAGTTCTTTGTTGAGCAAGTTTGGGTTAAGTGAAGGAAAGTTTGTGACAACTCCTCTTGTAACAATTGAGACGCTAACTAAAGATGATGGAAGTGGACCTGTGAGTGAAGAAATGTATAAGAGCATTGTGGGAAGCCTATTATATCTCACTGCAACAAGGCCAGACATAATGTATGCAACAAGTTTATTAGCTAGGTTTATGCATTATCCTACTAATACACAGTATGGAACTACAAAGAGAGTGCTCAGATACATCAAGGGAACCCTAAACTATGGTCTAGAATATGTGAAAGGAAGAAAAGCTTACTTAATTGGCTATTGTGATAGTGATTGGGGTGGTTCATTAGAGGATAGCAAGAGTACATCATGGTTATCTTTTGGCAGTGGTGTGTTCTCTTGGGCTTCAGTTAAGCAAAGTTGTGTTGCATCAACTGCAGAGGCTGAATATATAAATGCATCTGAAGCCACAGCTCAGGCAATATGGTTGAGGTTTTTTCTAGAGGATTTTGGAGAATTGCAAATTGAAGCAACCCCTCTTCACTATGACAACACTTCTGCCATTGTCATTACCAAGAACTTTGTGTTTCATCAAAAGACCAAGCACATTGATAAGAGATATCATTTTATCAAAGATGCATTGCAGGAAGGCATCATTGACTTAGTGTATTGTCCCACTAAAGAGTAATTGGCATACATCTTCACAAAGCCACTTGCAAATGATCGATTCAATTTTCTCAGAAATATACTTGGAGTGAAATCAGCTTTAGACTTAAAAGGGAGTGTTGAATTGTAAGTCTATAGCTGATTAGGAAATAAGCTGTGTATCAATTTGTGCATTCACTTGAGTTAAAATACCAAGTGTGCATCTCTATTGTTGTAAGACAAATAATGACAGTTGTAATTATCTTAGCAACTACCTAGCTATAAGGCTGAGATTGTTTTGTAAGTAGAGAGAATCCACCTTGGATTCTAACGATTATGTAAGCATCGAGTGTGTGAGTTGTAGAGAGGGAGATGAAATGAAAATGCTCAACTAGATTTTGCAGAGAGTGAAAACCCTTCGAAGATTCTTCCATTGTTATCCCTCTTATTTTGTTCTTCAATTGTTCATATCATAACCAGACTTTAAAACCCAAATCACAACACAACCAAGCTACTAGTTTTGGGTGACAAAAGGCACAGGGAGCATAGGCCCAGCACGGGGCTAGCCTGGTATAGGTGCGAGGGAAGCCCAACCAAAGGCTGGCTTCGTTTAGGCCGATTATAGGCGAGCCCAGCCATTTAGGCTGACTTTGGTAATCACGGGCCAAGACAGATGGCAAGCCCAACAAGTAAAGCTTGCTGCAAGAAGGCGAGGTCCATGAGGGCAAAGCCTAGCAAGCTTAAGCTTGCTGCAGGCGTGGTGGGCCGAGGCAGGGTAAAGCCCATCAAAACTTTGAGGGCCTGCTGGTAGAGTTATGGCTTCAAGCCCATTTGGAGACCAACCCAGGTCGATGCCTGGTGCTGTGCAAGGCATCGAAATCTAGGGTTAATAACCCTACTTTCTTCTAAATTAATTTTGATACTTTGACTCACAAATTCCACATAGCATAATTGCGTATTGCAGAAACAAATATGTTGACAAAATATATGAAATATATATAATTAAAAGGGACATATAAATACAAAGGGTTCATGCATCATGGGAAATGTTTTCATGCTTCACGGTCGTTTCAAATATCTTAATTTATTTTAAAAGAACTTGATTGGCAGAAAACAACTGAGCCTTTGAATTTATAGAAGATCCTTCTCGGAAAGTTTTGCATCTCCAATATGTTGTATCACATCCAACAAAGAAAAATTAAATTGAATCAATAGCATGTACATCAATTCAATAAAATAATAAATTAATCATAAAAAGAATGATTAAACATAATACTCCCTTGATTGAAGAACAAACTCTATGTAGCGCAGTATCAAGAGCGTGCTGATAATATGTTGTAAGCCTAATTTACTGAATTATATAAAGGATAGAGAGGGGGTGGGGCAGAGTAGAGAGAAATAGAGCGATGTGGAATTGTGAAGTTTATGTTATATCACCTCATTGTGCCTTTATTTATAGTACTAGGGAAGGTTAATTCATTACCCTAATAGGATTACAACTCTAATAGGATAATATCTAACCCTAGAGAATCTTCTAAAGATATCCCAAATATACTAGGATTACACAATCACATTCCTAATCTAATAGAACTACAAGAGTTAAAATTATATATGGAATCCAAATTTTAATAATTTTCCCAAATTTTCCCTGCGTTTCCCCTATTCCTTCATTAAAAGATAAACAAAAAAATATTTGTTAGGACTCTTGCTATGAAGGTGGGGGAGCACCAATTGTTGTTTATTATCAAAAGGCATCTCAATAGTTGATTTGGTTTTGACTGGTTTGACAATCTGCTTTATAGTGTTGGCAATTCAAATCTAATTATCATGGGCACAAATATTGTTTGCCGATGGGGCTTTCTTGCAGAGACGGCTATGCCAACAACTAATAAGTCCCCCATCCAACCAATTCTGAAAGCAAAGACTTTTTCTTTTGTGGTTTCACACCAATTGAAGATGTTCATCTTAGCCAAAACATATCTAAAAATTAGCAAGAAGTTATACCAAGAACGGCTGAAGATGTTTCAAAATAATCTTCTTGGTCGTTTGCTCCTCAAAAAAGGTTCTACCTCTACGCTAATGAAGACCAGTACTTTAAAATCTTGTTTAGAAGATGCATGTCGGCCTACAGCACCATGGAACCTTGTTCCTATAGGTTAAAGTTTTTTTTATATTCAGTTCAATATGGAAGATGATATGCAACGGGCATGGAGTGGTGGTATGTGTAATATTGCTACCAGTTTATTCAGGCTATTGAAATGAACGCCATATTTTCCACCACGTGATGTTCTCCCTCAAACTCATGCTCAGGTATAGATTTAAATATTCAATTTGAGTCAAGAATATTGGCATCCTAGACACTTGATGGAAATTGCGAGGGGTTGGCACTCCCTTACAACTAGATAAAGCTACAAGGGAAAGACAATATGGTTATTATGCACGTATATTAGTTGATGTTAATCTTGCAGATGATTTACCTACATCTCTTATGGTTGAAAAAGAAAGTCATGGCTTCCCAGTTCAAGTGGTTTATGAAAACTTACCATGTAAATGTTGTCACTGTGATTTGATTGGGCATTTGGTTAATAGTTGTAGACAACATAAACAGGTATCCAAAGGTCATTCTTGTAGCCGGACTCGAACGAGGTATGGTGGTAACATGGGGGACAATAAAATAAGAAATCATTCTCGGTGTTAACTGGAATATCATTCTAAAAAGGATATGGCAATACCAGTTAATGTTTTGAGTGGGTCACATGTTTCTGAACCTCTTCAACATGTTGATTAATTGTTACTGTTAGAATTCCTTTATCCCACATCGGTCAGAAGGCTTGAGAACAAGCCATTTATATATAATTACCCCACTCTAACTGACACCGAGGCCTTTTGTATTAAAACCCCACACCTAACGGATTAAGCAGGTGGCCAAGTAGGGACAGTGTCAGTGTCATTGGAGTGGGCCCATGGCCCGTCTACCTGAAATTTAACATGGTATCAGAGCCAAATGACGGGTCCGTACATCCACGGGAACGGGTGGGTCCCTTTTGGCCCCGCGCAAATGGGTGAGCCCCGACTTGGCTCCACATAGGCCAAGAGATGCCACGTGCATTGGCTCCATGTGGTTGTCGATGTGTGG
The DNA here is from genome assembly GCF_042453785.1 of Malus domestica. NCBI lineage: Eukaryota > Viridiplantae > Streptophyta > Magnoliopsida > Rosales > Rosaceae > Malus > Malus domestica. The sequence goes on from NC_091670.1 coordinate 18,140,120, forward strand.
AACTCCACGTGTGACCCATAAATAGGGTCTCACGTGAGGGGGAGTGTTAGAATTCCTTTGTCCCACATCGACTAGAAGGCTTGAGAACAAGCCATTTATATAGAATTACCCCACTCTAACTAACACCGAGGCCTTTTGTATTAAAACCCCACACCTGACGGATTGAGCAGGTGGCCAAGTGGGGACAGTATCGGTGTCGTTGGAGTGGGCCCATGGCCCGTCTACCTGAAATTTAAGATGGTATCAGAGCCAGGGGATAGGCTCATACATCCACGTGAACGAGTGGGTCCCCTTTAGCCCCGCGCAAATGGGTGAGCCCCGACTTGGCTCCACGTAGGTCAAGAGATGCCACGTGCATTGGCCCAGCGCGAAAGGGTAAGCCCTGACTTGGCTCCACATGGTTGTCAATGTGTGGAACTCTGCGTGTGACCCATAAAATGGGGTCTCACATGCGGGGGAGTGTTAGAATTCCTTTGTCTCACATCGGCCAGAAGGCTTAAGAACAAGCCATTTATATAGAATTACCCCACTCTAACTAACACCGAGGCCTTTTGTATTAAAAACCCACACCTGAAGGATTGAGCAAGTGGCCAAGTGAAGACAGTATCGGTGTCGTTGGAGTGGGCCCATGGCCCGTCTACCTGAAATTTAAGATGGTATCAGAGCCAGGGGACGGGTCCGTACATACATGTGAACGGGTGGGTCCCCTTTGGCCCCGCGTAAATGGGTGAGCCCCGACTAGGCTCCACGTAGGCCAAGAGATCACGTGCATTGGCTCAGTGCGAATGGGTAAGCCCCGACTTAACTCCACGTGGTTGCTGATATGTGGAACTCCAAGTGTGAGCCATAAAATAGGGTCTCACGGGCGGGGGAGTGTTAGAATTCCTTTGTCCCACATCAGCCAGAAGGCTTGAGAACAAGCCATTTATATATAATTACCCCACTTTAACTGACGCCGAGGCCTTTTGTATTAAAACCCCACACCTAACAGATTGAGAAGGTTGTCAAGTGGGGACAGTATTGGTGTCGTTGGAGTGGGCCCATGGCCCATCTACCTGAAATTTAAGAGTTACTGCCTTCAATACTAACGATGATGGGGCAATGGTTGATGATAATGATGAGCCTATTCTTCAGTCTCTGCTTGGTGGCGCCAATTGTCTCTAGTAAGGATAATAATGTCATTTTAGCTCATGATAAGGCTAATACTCTCATAAATCAAGTTCTTGAACAGGTGGTTGATGAGGCTTTAGGGAACATTGTTCAAGCTGTAATTAATTTTGAAAACGAAAAACATGGTGTCCAATCCCATGGGATATCTCATGTTAGCAATTCTATGACTGGATCATTGTTCTCAGATGGATTATATTCTCAAAATGGTAAGCATTTGGGCAACACTGATGTCCTAAATAATATTGGTCCAAGGGATCTTCATGACGACTCTAGTAGTCCTTATGGGTTTTGACATGTTGCGACATTGGCTAAGGATGTCATTGATATTGTTAATCATATAGACGGCTGTGATAAGGATGGTTTTACTCTTTTGTTGTCTAAGTCTTGATAAAAAAAAAAAACAAAAGCAGGTTGTCAAGCTCAATCAGCGTTCTAATAAACCCCATTCGAGTAGGGTCTATGAAATATCAGCTCGTTGTAAATGGAGATTCTTTTCCGAAATATATATGGCATTGGTAATGATGACTCTCAAACTGAACCATCTAACATATGTTGGTTGCATCACCCGGATTTGATTTGCATTGCAAATCCCATGGTGGCTTTTAATTCTATTTTAGCTGCTTTTGGGATACATTAAATTTATCTGCTTTTACTTTTAATTCTAGATGAACTCTTTCTCCTAATCTTTGGTTGCTAACATCTTCGACTTGTGCAAATTTTTTAGTTATTTCTATATCTGATCAATAGGTTACTGTTCGCTATACTTTTGATCATATCCTAAGTCAGTTCACCTTTGTTTATGCAAACATTTCATCTATTAAAAGAAGAGATTTATGGGCTGATCTTATTACTCTACGCTCACAGAAACAACTTCCATGGATGGCTATTGGTGATTTCAATGCTATATTTGGTGCCCACGAGCAGATGGGAGAAGGTAGACCGTCGCAGACTTCCTGCGCTGAGTTTAGTACCATGTCTGATTCTTGTAATTTTACTCACTTGAATACTTCTAGGGCAACTTTTACATGGCCTAATGGTTGGAAGTTTCATGGTCGCACAGAAAGAAGGCTAGATCGTTCTTTGTGTGATATAAGTTGGTTTGATTCTTGGCCTCACTCTAAATGCTTAGTGTTGCCAAATGTAGTCTCAGATCATAATCCTCTTTTTTTTTTTTTTCTGCTTCAAGAGTTTTGAGTAGTGGTTAATAGGGATTTTTACCACCTGCAAAAGTAGAGATAAAAATATTTAAAAATACTTGCAAGAGAACAAGGTAGTTGTAGCATAAACGGCTCAAGCAAGGTCATTTCCGCAGGGATTGAATGAATAATATGTATTTATACTAATTCTTAGCTAATTATTTGAAAACCAAGATTGGAAAAGGTTGATTTTGAATTTAAATGTAATAAAAATGTATTTAATAAAAGTAATTTAGGAAAAACAATTAGTAACCAATTAAGAATAAATCAAATAAAAAAGAAAAGGTTTTGAGAAATACATATGGAAAAGCACTAGGATTCTGCTATCCCCTTAACAATCTTATGTAGTTTTACCAATTACTTATGAATTATACATGCAACTTTGAATGTTAGGTTTTCCTAATGCATATTCTACTTGTGGTATTCAAGCTAGAACATATTTCAAACATGCAATCTGTTCATGGTAACTAGATCAAATATAAACATGCATGACTCATTATGCTTTGTGAAAACCCTTTGAAAAACCATGTAACCCCTAAGATGTGGTATTCGCCCTAGGTGAAATAACTACTATCAACCACAAGAAGCAATACTCAATCCACCGGTGGTATTCTGACCGAATTGCATCTGATTACTTGTCTAAACATCCGAATGGTACCTAAGCATTAAGGTATCGTTTGGTACGCAGACGGGACGGGACAGAATAGAGGTTCCATGTTATGTTTGGTACGCGCAAGATGGAATGGGACGAGTGTTCCGTTCTGCGTTTGGTACGCACTGGACAGAACGAAACCAAAAGATTGAATGACTAACTTACCCCTATTCCATTTGTTGTTTGGTACATTGTTTATGCGTGGGACGGGACGAGACAAACTTTTTTTTTTTTTAACTTGTTCATATTTGAACACATACATGCTTATCTATGATATATTTTTTACAGTAGCACATGGCTAAAGATATGTTATGCCATGATATATTTTATGCCATTTCTTGACTGAAGACATGGCAAAAGAAGCAAAACGAAAAACAATGGCAGAGAATTTAGAGAGAGAAAGTGAATGACTAAAGATTGTATTCCTTGAACAATGAATGAATTACATAGAGGTGTTTGTTATTTGTACAAGTTTCTCCAGAGCTCTTCACAGAAGAGACTTCTTCTTGCACAACCACTTGCGCTCCATCTACAGTTCGATTCTCCAACTCCCCAACTAGCACATCACAATGTGTTCATCTACAACACACAATTACAATTTTACAGAGTCATCAAAAACCCACCTCGAATCCTCTTCAAAGTTGCATGAAACAGAAGATGAAAGCCTTAAATAGTTAGCCAACAACGAAATCCTTAAAGACTGTTGCTGCACAACTATAACTCCAACTAATACAGCAAAGCCTTTCAAATTCAGGAAGCAAATTCTTTCCACCAAATCTAAAGCATTTAAGCAAAAAAATAAAGACTTGGCTTATCGCATTCTCTCACCTTTGCTTCAAATCCACTTCAAAAAACATCTAACCCAAAATATTATCACACTATATAAGAATCAAAACAAAATGGATCTGCAAACTCGCTCACTCTAAAGACTCGACGATTTGCAGCTCTAGTAGCATCACATCCAACTCAATCAATTGCTTCTGAAATAGTGAAAAAACCATGACAATGTGCAATCACTAAATACCCAATTCTCGAAATCACAAAAGAAGAACAACCCAATTGATAAATTGATGAAATTTTGCAGAATAACCAGTTTCAGAAGCCAAAATTGCATGAATGTAACAGTTCTTGCATCATAAAATAAAGGGAAAAAAAACCAAAATATCTAACACAAAAGCTCCAATTTAAGAGCAACCCAGAAACTCAAACTCAAAAAATTATCAAAAATTTTGAAGTACTAAAATTCAACCTAGAAAGAATAAAAGGAGGAAGACCCAGATTAAAGAACCAGCTTTTTCCATCATACAAAGCCAAGCTCGCAACCGAACCCACTAAATCGCACAGCTCGGAACCAGATCCAATTCTTTACAAACCAGAATCGTAATAAACCTTAAAAATCAGACTTTGTTCGTTTTCCCAAGCACAAGTTAAACTAGAGAAACCAAGAAAACTAACTTATTTTCTCATAATCATCCTATTTTGCCAGAACATTGAAATTTTCCATGGAAAAATCAAGAAAACGAACCTGGAGAAGCAGCGGCTATGAGAGAAGATCAAGATCGAACCTGGAGATGCAGCTGCTACGGGAGAGGATGAGGAGGAAGGCTACGGGAAAATGCAGCAGCACGCATAGAAGATGGAACGAAGAAGATAGAATTTTATTAACACGAATATGAACTTAAATTAAATTTGAATGATTTTGCTTTATAATATTTAATTTAATTGTTCCTTTTTCATGCTCAACTGGGGTTTCTTAATCCCCAAATTACTCAACTAAATGCGGCTTGCAATCTGGATCAGGTCGCTGAAGGAGCAAGAGCCAGAGGAGAATCTAAAATTATTGGTGTTGACATTAACCCTGATAAATTCATCAAAGGTTCTAGTTTATATTTAATCCAACAGAACCCAATCCAACAGAGGAAAATCCAAAACATAATCCAATCTAACAGAACTCAAAGACATCAGATTTGTAGATTTCAGCACATAAAAATCGAAACTTGAACACTGAAAAAAATGAATCCAGATAGAGAGATACCTCTAAATGTAGATCAAACCTGGAATGGAGATGCAGAGCTGAAGTTCATGGAGAGGCACACAAAGAGGATGAAGAGGAAGGTTGCGAAGGGGAGATGCAAGGATGAAGAACTTCAGCGGCAGAGAAGAGGAAGAGGAAGGATAGGGTTTGTTGTATGATTTAGAAGGTGTAAATATTGGAAAAGCTAAGGGGTATTTTTGTCTTAAAATTTATCATTTATGTGTTCCACAGGATGGAAAAACCCATTCCAGGGGGGAGGGAGAACCAAAATTTAATCCATTTCGGTTCCGTGGGACACACGTTCCACATAATTTTAGTGCACCAAACGTGGGATGGAATGCGTTCGTCCCACTCTGTTTCGTCCCATCCCACGTACCAAACGCACCATAAGATATATAGACAATTTAAAGTACAGTGATTAATAATTCAAAGCATGCATGCATAATATCATAAGCAATTAAATAAAAATTACATATTCATGCTAAGTCTCAAGGCATCGCCCTAGCAAAAGAAAATTAGTTACAAACAACCATGAAACAAAAGGAATTTTATTGAAATAGAAAAATGATAGAAAACACCTTGAAAATAAACTTCAAAAACTCTCTAAAGTAGTGTGTGCGTTCCCCCCTAGGGCTAGCCAAAAAAGGCTTATTTTTACTACTCTAAATAAAATCCTCCTAATAAAAGGTCTTAGAATAAAACTAGGAAACTTAATAAATTGAAATAAAATAGGAAACATGATCCTAAATTAACTTGGTAAATTCGCCCAAAAATCTGCACAGCTACGTTTTGAACCCAAATCAGCTCCAAAACTGGCCCAAAATAGCTGGATTTAAAGCTTGGACTATTCTAAACACTTCTCCATAAGGCCACAAACCTATATGAGGTCATCTTGGGCTCCAAAAACGCAGTTTAAGCCCAGAAATGTCACTTTCCAGCAACACGCACTACTCCTTTATTAAATCGCCAGAAAATAACCACTTTGTAGAAAAATTCCAAATTGTGATACAAACAAGCCAAGAGACACACGGACGTCCTCCAATTTGAATAACTCAAAAATTCATCCATTTGATTACGTTTTGCTCCAGAGGAAGTCGAATGTCTTATATTAAAAATATAAAGCAAAGCATCAAAATTCTACCAAAATAATTACCAAATTATACTAAAAATAGGGTAAAATATATAATATAATATTGACTCATTAGTGGCCCTCGTCCTTTTCGTTTTCAATCAATGTGGGTTCAACATTCATCTTTTCGAGAAAATGTAACTCAGTGGTGGATGAGTACAGTTGCCTATGGTTGTCCTATGCTCGTAGTAAATCCTCTAGCTCTCATATCAATTGTGTTCATAATGGAAATAATCTTCTTATTGATCCGCAGGCAATTGAGAACCATATTGTTAATTTTTATCTGATTTTGTTAGATTCTTCTTTCACTCTTTCAGGTGTTGATGAGGTTTGTGAGGTTATTCAGCTAATGGTTACTGATTTTAAAAATAATCTTTTACATGCATTACCTATTGATGAGGAAATTAAGGAGGCAGTTTTCTCTTTAAGTGCTTTTAATGCGCCCAAGCCAGATGGTTTTCCAGGTTTTTTCTATCACTACTGTTAGGATATTGTTGGCTTTGATGTTATTCAATTTGTGTAGCAATTCTTTCAATTAAATTGGTTCTACCCTCATGCTAATAGTAATTTCTTGGTTCTGGTATTGAAGGTAGAAGATGTTATTTCCATTACTCAATTTAGACCTATTGCCTTAGTAAATTTTCTTTTCAAGATGATTCCCAAAATTTTGGCAGCTAGTCTTTCTCATATTGTTCAACGCATTATTTCTCCACAACAAGCTGCTTTTATACCTGGGCGACGTATCATAGACTGTATTGGCCTTTGTTTTCATAATGTTTCAATGTGCTTGACAAAAAATCTCGTGGTGGTAACATGGGAGTTAAAGTTGATATAGCTAAGGCTTTTGATACTTTAGATTGGTCCTTTCTATTGCGGGTGCTTACTAACTTTGGGTTTTCCACTTGTTTTATGGACTGGGTTTCTACTATCTTAAGATCTGCTAAGTTATCCAGCTTAATCAATGCTACCCGCGTCGTTTTTTCTCTTGTTGTTGAGGAGTCCTCCCTCTCTGTTGCTTTTCTATCTAGCTGAGGAGGCTTTATCAAAGGATCTGAGTCGATTTCAACTTGATGAGCTTACTAAGCCAATTTTTACTCCAAGAGGTTGTATTTATCCTTCTCATGTTCTTTATGCAGATGACTTATTCATTTTCTATAGAAGTGATGGTGTCACACTATGTAATTTGCAAGGTTTCTTCAATAGATATAGTAGGGTCTCTGGTCAATTCATCAATAAGGATAAAAGTACTTTCTAGTTGGGCTTACTTCAAGGCATCGCAAAGTTGTGGTCGAGAGCTACTTGGGATTCAAAGAAGGTAAAGTACCGTTTGTCTATTTAGGAGTTCCAATTTTTTGTGGCAAGCCTAAGAGGTGTCATCTCCAACCCTTGGCAGATAAAGCTAAAGCTAAGTTAATAGGTTGGAAGGGAAGACTTTTATCTACGGCTAAAAGAGTTCAACTCATTCAATTAATTTTTCAAAGTATTCTTTTGCATAGTTTTTCTGTTTATCAGTGGCCTTCTTCCTTGCTAAGGTCTCTTTCACGATGTGCTTGCAATTTTATATGGTCTGGCGAGGTGACCTCAAAGAAGATTTGTTACCATTTATAGGTCTCAGATATGTGCACTGAAAAATGAGGATGGGTTAGGATTGCGTGATCTTTGCTCTCTAAATATTATAGCTCTCTTAAACCTTGGAGGGTTATTATTACTTCTGATTCTCCCTGGAGTGTTTATTTTCAATAACGATTTTAGCTACATGGTCGTTTATATTCTTCTTGTTACAAGCGATCTTCTATATGGCATGGTATTAAATCCATCCTTCATATCTTGTTTTAGAATTGTCATTGGGTGATTGTGAATGGTTCTAGTACTTCTCTTTGGGTTGATAAATGGTTGGATATTGTAGACACTGTTGGTGCTACTGAGCTTGCTCCTTCTCTATCTCATACTAAGGTCTCAAATATTATTCGTATGGCAAAATGGGTTATTCTTTTTATTTTTTTCTTCTACTTTTCCAGACTTGGCTAAAGAGAGTTTAGAGATGCCTCTTCCAATTGATGAGGACAAGGACGTGTTAATTTAGGAAGCTTCTACATTTGGAGTCTTTTCGTTTTATGATGGCTATGAAATTGTTCGGCATCAATTTCCGGTAAAAGTTGGGCTTCTATTATTTAGCGTCATTTCACGCCACCTTACTACTCTATTTTAGCTTGGAAGATTCTTTTCAAAAAGCTCCCAATAGAGGATCAACTTCAACGACAAGGCATTCCGCTAGTTCCAATATGCCAACTATGTTACAAGAATTTTGAATCTATTAAGCACTTATTTTTTTAGCTGTGAATTTGTACAACGTGCTTGGTGTTGGCTAGCAACCCAATTTGGGACTATTCATCCATTTACGGGTTCCTTCTCAGACTTATGGCTTGCTTTTGTGTCAAAGTGGTCTTCTCTACAACTTCACCATGTCTAGCTAGCTTCAAGGTTTTTCTTGCTAATGGCTATTTGGCAAATGCATAATAAAATGAAGTTTGAAAGTAAGCCCTCTTCCTTTTCATTGGACATTTTGGATAAGTAACTTTTATTCTCTCTTGGAATCTTAGTTGAGTCTTGTAAAGCTCCTTCTATAGTCCCTGTTCTTTGGCATCCCCCTCTATTTTCTTGGGTCAAAGTGAATATTGATGGTCTTTCTAAACGTAGCCCGGGTCATGTAGCTTGTGGTGGGGTTTCTGAGATTTTACAGGTTAGTTTCTTGGTATTTTCTCCTTAAGCTTGTGGCATCGTACTTCTTTTTATGTTGAGCTTCATATTGTCATCCTTGTTGTGGAGTTGGCTCACGCGCGAGGTTGGCAAAATTTATGTCTTGGAAGTGACTCTTCTAGCGTGATATGTTGTTTTGCTTCTGGATCTTTCTCTCCTCCTTGGTTGCTCCAGACATGTTAGAAAATTTGTATTTTCCAATTGCAAGGCAGGGTATTCCATTTCACACATTTCGAGAAGGGAATGCAATTGCTGACAAATTAGCCAATTTAGGGCTTCTTTCGCTCCACTTGTTTGGCATGCCCCTCCTCCTATAGAGATTTTTCCTTTTTTGCACTCAGATTTCTTGACCTGCCAGCCTACAGGTTTGCCTCCCCTTCTTAACGTGTGATTTTTTTTACCTAATCTTTTTGGATTTTCCTTTTCGTTTTGCAACTTGTCTTGCAGGTTCTTACCTTTCAGGTTTATAAAGGGGTCTGAGCCTATGTCCACCCAATCTTTTTCAAGAGAGGTAAGGTCTATGCCCCCCTCTTTTTCTTGTATTTTCTTTTTCAAAAAGAGTAAGGTGTATCTCCTTCGCTCTTTTCTTGTATTTTGTTTTTCTTGCTCTATGAGAGGCAAGATTTATGTCCCCCCTGACTAGGTTTAACACTTTTTTCATATCAATAAAATTCTCAAGTTTTCAAAACAAAAAAAATTAAAAAAAAAAAAAGGAAAAACACCCTTGCAATACAAAGTAGTGATTGCCAAAACTCTCTAGCCGAATTTTCCAATTCAAAACTTCCAACTCCTAGGGTTACAAAGCTCAACTAAAATATGCTAAGTTAAGCATTAAAATCCTACCTAAAATAGGATTCCCAAAATCTGGAAATACAATTAAATAAAGGGAACTTTAATGAAAAGGGTTTGGACAAAGTTTATTTTAACAAAAAACCATGCTATAAACTTTATTTAATGAAAAAGAATTAAATTTTAATGAAAAACACTTAAATTTTAATAAAAAAAGGACAAAAAAAACTTAATTTTTAATGAAAATGACACAATTTAAAAAAAAAAAACAAAAAACTTGACGCGCGCATAGTACATGTACACTGTTTATGAAACTAAACACTGTTTATAAAACTGAACACTATTTATGAAACTGCACTATTTATGAAACTGAACGGTACTATACTATTTATTAGTTCAATTTCATAAATAGTGTCTAGTTTTGTGTCCACTTTCATAAAATGATGTCTAGTTCTTGATCATGTTTCATAAATAATGTCTAGTTATTGGGTCCAGTTTCATAAATAATGTAGAGTAATTGGTACAATTTCATTAATAGTGTCTCTTTCTTGGTCCGGTTTCATAAATAATTCATAAATATTGTCTAATTCTTACTCCAGTTTCATAAATAAGTGTTTAATTCTTAGTTCAGTTTCATAAGGTTTGAAACTTAGACCCTTATTGGTGAAGTTTTATAAATAGTGTTTAATTCTCAATAATTATATTTAAAAAGCTGTTTGTGGATTGCTTATGATTTGTGGGCGATACTTTGGGATTTTGAGTTAGTAATGGAGCGGTCAAGCATGCAGACCATGGAAGGCCTTACATTGAAGTTTGGTATGGGTTTATCCTTATCTGAGAAGGAAAAGGTGGGGTTAAGATTGGCAAGAAGGAAGTTAAGGGTGTTTTGCTGGGTTTCCAATACAGTGTGGTTGCACAAGTGTTTACAAGGAATGAGGTTAATGACAATGGTTTCATTGACCAGTTTACTAATCTATAGAGAGGACGGGAGGGGGTGTCAATTAGGGCTTTGGGTGGGGCGCAGTTCATGGCTAGATTTGTTAGTCGGTGGGACATGTGCCGTGTATTGGAGGCAGAGAAGCCGTGGCTGTTTCGGGAGGATCTGGTGCTAGTTGTCGATGGGGCTCGTCATAATCAGAGGGCAGAACCCTTACACTTGGTATCTATATGGGTGCAACTGCATAACGTTCCTCCTTTCAATATGACAGAGGCGGTTGCTTTGACTATTGGAGGATTGGTTGGTAAGGTGCTAAGGGTGGATAAGGATGATGGAAGAGATTGTATTGGACGATTTTTGCAGGTGAAGATTTCCTTTGATGTCTGTGAACCACTCATAAGGGGTGCTAATGTAGAATTCCCTGATGATGGGAGTATGTGGGTGGACTTCCGCTATGAGGGTTTGCTTAGCTATTGCCTTATCTGTGGCAAGATGGGGTATGTTACGCGACGGTGTGGGGATGGCAATATTGGTGGTGAAGGGGTTTTAGATGACGCTTTGGAAACTTTATGTGCATTTAAAAGATTAGATGCGGAGTTTGACTTGAGGGGGAATCCTTTTGTGAAGCGTGGTGATCTGCAAAGAGGATAGAGGGGGACAACGAGTGCGTCTTCTTCGTCAAACTGGCGGAGACAAGGGGGCTCTACAGAAGGTATGGAACAAGAGAGGCAGCGGAGGACAAGAGAGCAAGCTTTCGATATAGGTCTTATTGGTCCGGGAGGTGTCATTGCTGAGGGTGCTGGGATGGTAGTGTTAAATAATCCGCCAGATTAGGATGTCGGGCAAGTAGTGAGGTGGTGCAACCAGGGCATGATTTTGATCTTAATATTCCTATTGCGGTTAGCCAATGAGGTAATCAGGACGAGGGTCCTGTAAGGGTTGTGATGGATGGCGAGATGGTATGTGATTTATTGTCTCAAGATTCAGACCCTTTCAACCTTCTTCCAATAATTGAAGTTGTGTCCCGTGGTGGGGTTAAACGAGGCCATGAAGGTGATAGTGAAGGGCTGGAACCATTTGACATGTCCTACCGTGTGACAAAACATCATAGGTCTAAGTTGGACCAAGCGGAGACTACCTGCGAAGAGTCTCCGCGATCACAATGAAAATTATATGCTGGAACTGTCAGGGTATTAGGGGGACATGGCAGTTGACGATCTGTTGGAGCAGAATGGGCTCCACTCCCCTGAGGTGGTAGTGTTATTAGAGACAAAAAATCATAGTTGAAGGTACCGTTATTTAAAGCGAAGGCTTGGAATGGCATGTATGCATGCAATCGAGCCTAGGGGAATTGCAGGAGGAATGTGTGTATTTTGGAAGGATGCCAAGGATGTGGTATTGGTTAAGTATGGTGACTTCTTTGTAGAAGTGTTAGTTGAGGATAGGATGAGGCAATGTCGATGGAGGCTTGTTGTTGTGTATGCAAGCACTGATGACCGTAAAAGAGCGCACCAATTTGATGTGTTAATGAACTAAATCAATGGGTATTCGAAACCATGTCTCATGATGGGAGACTTTAATGATTTATTGTGTGAGTTGGAGAAAGAGGGAGGCAATATTTGAACAGTTGCTAGTATGAGAAACTTCAGGAATTTTGTTACACAAACACGGTTGTTAGACTTGGGCTTCGAAGGGTACCTGTATACCTAGAGGAATAGGCGTACTGAGGGGTTCATTCAAGAACGGATTGATCGTGCTCTTGCTACAAGTGAATGGGTGCAAAGTTATTAGCAGGCGATTGTAAAGCATGTGGTACTTGAAGGATCGGATCATGCAATGCTTGTGTTGTTCACGGAGGTGGACCAACCCAAGAGGAAAAAGAGATTTATGTATGGCCCTCGATGGAATTAGGAGGATCAATGTGCTAAGGTGGTCGGAACATGTTGGGGCAATGGGCAAGGGGATGTATCGAGCCATAATTTGTTGGCAAAATTACACCAAGTGCGACATGGTTTAGTAGGGTGGTGGAAGAAAACAGGTCGTAATGAGCAAAAAGAAATTTGTCGATTGAAGAAGATCATTCGGGAGGAGTATCAGAAGACAGTGTTTAATGAACAACGAATTCGACAGTTAGAGGTTGAGCTTACATGGGCGGTGAGAATGGAAGAGCTCTATTGGAGGACAAAATCAAGAATGCAATGGTTACAGAAGGGTGATAAAAATACAAAATTTTTCCATGCACAAACATTAAAGCGGAGACGGAGGAATGTTATTCGTAGGCTGGAGGGGGAAGATGGCACGTGGTGTACTGATGTGCAGCAGCTAAGGGAGATTGCCGTGGGGTATTTTCAAGTCTTATTTACTACGGATCAACCTGCAAATGTACTTGAGATAATGTCTTGTGTGCCTTGTAAGATTGGTTCTGTGGAAAATAGGGGTTTGACAGAGCGAGTTATGGATATGGAAATTGAACAAGCTATTTACCAAATGCATCCAACGAAGTCACCGGGGCCTGATGGATTTAATGCTAGGTTCTTTCATCATCATTGGGAAACGGTGGGAGGAGTGGTCATGGGTATGGTTAAATCATTCTTTCAATCGGGACGGATGTTGAAAGAGGTGAATCATACTAATATTGTGCTGATTCCGAAGGTGGATAATCCTAGAAAAATGTCCCAATTTAGATCGATTTCTCTCTGTAACGTGGTGTATAAGATTATCTTGTAGGTGCTAACAAATCGGCTAAAGCAGATTCTTCCCAAGTTGATTAGCCCAAATCAATCGGCATTTATGGCGGGAAGGCAAATTTCTGATAATATTTTGGTGGTTTATGAGCTTTTACACTCCATGCAACAAGGCAACGACGAGGGTATGAATTTTATGGCCCTTAAATTGGATATGGCTAAGGCCTATGATAGAGTCAAATGGCCGTTTCTGAACGCAATGTTGTATAAGTTGGGCTTTGAGGATGTTTTTTGTAAGTGGGTGATGGAGTGTGTGCAAACAGTGTCCTATAGTATGTACTTAATGGGGAAGCTACGGGTTATGTTACACCGACTAGAGGATTGCGACAATGTGACCCTTTGTCTCATTTTTTTGTTCCTTATTTGTGCTGAGGGCTTTTCGTCTTTAATTCATAAAGAGGAACGGGTTGATCGTATAAGGGGTATCACTATCAATCACCTTGCTAAGCCTATCTCCCATGTATTTTTTACGGATGATTCGGTGTTATGTTGTCGGGCTACAGAGACTGAGGCTCAAAATGTTAGGGGGTTATTGCACATTTATGCTGAAGGTTCAGGTCAGTTTGTTAACCTGGAGAAGAGCTTCGTGTACTTCAGTGCGGGTTGCTCTCAAACCTTGAAGGATCGAATATCATTGGAGTTGGGTATTCGACAACAAGACGGATTTGGGAGTTATTTAGGTATCCAAGCGGACTTTGGGGCTTCAAAAAAGAAAGTGTTCGAAGAGGTGCGGAATAGATTGGATGAGAGGATTAATGGGTGGGCGAAGCAGTTTCTGTCGGTAGCTGGGATGGATATATTAATTAAAAGTGTAGCTTCTGCTTTACCTATTTATACAATGTCATGCTTTCAACTCTCGATACAGTTGGCAAAGGAAGTTGAGTAGGTTATTGCTAGGTTTTTGTGGCGAGATCAGAAGAACAAAAAGGGGGTTCATTGGATGGCCTGGAGAAAGGTTGCGAAGAAAAAGTCAGATGGAGGTCTCGGTTTTAAAGAAATAATTGCTTTTAATTTAGCCATGCTCGCTAAAATTGGGTGGCGAGTGATATGTAATCCGGAGTCTATGTTGAACAAGGTCTTGCAAGCAAAATATTTTCCATCTTCATCATTTCTTGAAGCTCCGGTGGGTCGAGGAACATTGTGGGGATGGAAGGGATTATTACAGGGAAGGAAAGTATTGAACGTGGGTAGTCGATGGAGGGTGGGGGATGGTACACATGTTCGTATTCTAGCCGATCCTTGGTTGCCTACACCACGAACTTTCAAGCCGTTATCCAGGTATATTGACAAGCCTAACAGGGTGTCTGATCTTACAACTATTGATGTGAGATGGGATAGGCCTCTTGTTGAATGATGCTTTCGTCCGGAAGAAGCTAGTGTTATTCTTTGTATGCCTCTTAGTCAACATGGGTGTCCAGATCGCCTTATATGGCATTATACTCGTAATGGGCTATACTCAGTTAAATCTGGGTATTTAGTTGCTCAACAAATGGAGACAAATGGAGAACTTAGGCGCAAGAGTGGAGGGCAGTCTAGTACGGAAGACGAAAAGGATTCAACATCGGCGGATTTATGGCGGTTAGGGGTTCCCCCCAAGCTTTGTCATTTTATTTGGAGGGGATGTAGAAATATCCTTGCCGTACGTAATAATTTGAGAAGACGGGGTATTCAGATAGACATCGGATGTCCATTATGTAATGAAGAGGTGGAAACACAGGGACATTTATTTTTTCGATGTCCGTTTGCGAGGGTATTTTGGTTTAGTTCCCCGCTTCAGTTAGATGTTGTGACAGTGGAGGGTGGAGATTTTTTGGAGTGTTGGAAAAGCTTGTGTAACAAATTTGAGACCTCCAAGACGTAGGACATTTTATTAGGTGGGTTAGTTGTGGTTTGTGGAAGATCTGGAAGTGTAGAAATAGTGATGTGTTTAAGGGGATCTTAATACCCCCGTGTGCTGCTTTGGAGCTTCTTAGTCAACAGGTGCGGAAGGTTGTTGATAGTGGTGGGAAGACGGTACAGCAGCCTAGGGCTAAGCAGCGACCTACCAGGGAGATTCAAGGTTTTTGGTTGAAACCACCTTTTCGTACTATGAAGGTAAATTGTGATGGGGCTTGGTGTAACCAAACAAGTGTGGGAGGTTGTGGGTGGGTTGTTAGGGACTTCGTGGGGATATTCCAAGCTGGTGGTGGTATAGGAAATTTATTATGTGGATCTAGTTTGATGGCGGAAGCGGAAGAAGTGAGAATGGCTATGTTGGCTTGTGTGGAGTTGGGTGTTGAGATCGTTCAGGTAGAGACGGACTCGAAGGTTTTGGTGGATATGATTAAGGTGGATTTACTTACGGACGTGGCTTTGGAAGGTATTCTTTGGGATGTTAAAGCTTTACGCCAACAAATGCGGGTAGTAGAGTTTCTATTTACTCCTCGTGCCTGTAATAGGGTCGCGCATCAAGTGGCTTCTTATGTCATGCGTGTGGAGGGTTCACATATGTAGGTTGGGTTTGAACCGGAGTGGCTGTTTAACACTCTAGCGTCTGATGTAAACATTACAATTCAACTTTAATATTATTTATTTTTCGAGGAAAAAAAAATTAGCAAATTAAAATTTCTTCACTTTTTTCATATACCTACAATAATAAATGTAGCTCTCCATCCAATTTCTTGAGCTTGGGTGTCATCTTCGAGAAATTTTTCCTTGTGCCCGTAACACAAATACCACATGTTATTATATAAGTGTGGTGGAAAATTTTATTTTTTATGTTATTAATTTTTTAACACAAGATTCTCACAACTTGTATGGAGTGTACCATCTCGTGTTCTGGGCACATTAAAAAATTTCTCATCATCATGACTACTATTAGAAAACAACACCACAAAAATAAAACAGGAGAATGTAATTCAATTCAAATTTTTTTTTATTCTATGCAAAAAATAAATAAAAAAAAACCTATTAATGTAGCTGAAAGATGGGACAAAAGGTAGGAGAAAAAAAATGGACTTGGGGGGGGGGGTGTACGTGCCCAGCACTAGTGGGTTTGTTATGTTTTTTTTTTTTCCTTATTATTAAAATAAAGTTAGTGGGTGGTTTTTTTATTAAAATGTAAAGATTTGAAGCCTTTATTATTAGTTTTCCTTTAAATAAAATATCTTAAAGGCAAATCCTAAACTGATAGGAAATCAAATCTGTGAAGATTCCTCCCATTGCCTGACCAAATCAGCCTAGAAAATGCCTAAGAGATATCACTAGAAAGATTAAGACGTGGAAAGATAAAGACGTTCTCTTCAATATTGTACAAGGAAATTTCTCCAAAATACGACATCTTCAATAACTTATGGCTCAAGCATGACCAAAAGGTTAATTTGTCCTATAAAATTCAGTCGTTGGATTTCACTATTTAAATTTCGTATGTTATTGTTGTTACAACGCATTTTTATTTTTGGTATAGAATATTTTTTTTTAATTTGCAAAAGGACAAAAATGCCTCTGCTGGGCTACGCGGGTTCTACACAGACATTTAATATCCCTTCATGTTTTGCCTCTTTTAATAGCATATTTGAGTATCGACACACATAAGCACAAGCAAAAGGAAATTTATAGCTAGAACGAAGATTTTACAAACCGCAAATGCCGAGGGTATTTTGTTAGTTTTACCTTTATTTAGAGCATATGTGGCTTGACTTTTCTGGCCTTATTTAGTGTGCCACACAAAACCCACTCCCATTTTCTAGATCCCTCCTCCCTATTTTTCCCGTGGTCTCTCTCCTCTCAACTCATTTCTCTCTCTCACTCCTCTCGACTCTTTCTTCTTGCCCGTGAATACAATCACCTACACCTCCAAAATTTCTGGCGAGTTTGATCTCTAAACACCACCGTGACCATATCTGCACCATGAGTCCAACCTTAGTCACTATTTTTTGAAGTACAAACCTTAAGCTCAAGTTCGGTCCAGTTTCATGCAATCTCCAGCCACTTCTTAGACTCCAACTAGGTACATATAAACATGTCCTCTTCTTCTCTAGCTTCATTTTAACATAAGAATCGTCAAATTTGGTTAAGAAATGAATAAGTTATGGCTCTTCGAAGTTTTCTCAGTTTTCCACCAATTTTTTGTAATTTTTGGCAAGTTCGATGGCGGCAAAGTGCGCCAGCTTCGACTACTGGATGAAGGAGGAGGAGGAATATTGCTTTGTTAAGTTTAACAGAATATTTCGTCATGGTGGTGAAATATTCCAATTGACTCTAGCAGGCGTGTGAGGGCACGTAGTGAGCATGTGGCGTCGGCCCATGACCAACAACCTAAAATGTCTTTCTAGGGTAGTTACAGTGCCCCGAATTCATTTTTGGCTTTAGTTTAGCATATTCATTATTTTAGCTTAGTTTCGTAGTTGGTTGCCACTTAAGCTTGATATTGGAGGAAATCGAACTGTCTGATCATCATGAATTTTCAGAATGTTGTTGTAGAAGCTTAATTAGAGCCTTAGGAAGTTATGGAACGGAAATTCGGTGTGCAGATTGTTTGGATTGAATGACAGAGGATTGTTGACCCTACCTTTTGACATTTGACCGAAGGTTGACTTTTGATCACCGTGTCCCAAATCCATCTAGAATGTTGTAGAAGAAGTGTACAAGCTAGAAATATGTGTTTTATCACTTGAATTCTGAGAAGGGGCTTGTGCTTTGTTTTAGGTGGTGATGGTATATGAGCGCCTTAATCGTTGTGCTGGGGTGCCATAGGGCGGACTCCAGTTGAGTAACCTTTACTATATGTGATATTGGTTATTACCTGAAAATTCTCATTCTAGTATACTTAGTGGATATGGCACAGAGTTATAAAATGTTTTTCATATAAAATTGTTGCTTTTAAATTCACTCATTGATCTATTTTATGAAATGTGGTTTGACATTTATTTGAAATGTTTGTGAAACATGAAGACTAATAGAGGACTGTTAACCTATTGTCATAAGGAGTTGTAGCGTCGACTTGTGTTATGTCTCATTTATTGAGCCACTCTAAGGTAAGTTTCCAGAATTCGACTTGGTTCCGTAGAATGGTTTGGAACCTTGCCTCATGTGGGATTCCGTTGAGTGGTCCAGAATCTCTCTTTCTATGTGGTTCTGTTAAGTGGTCCATAATCGGGTTTGCTTGGGTTCTATTAGGTGGTCGAAACCCTGCTTCTCCTGGATTCCGTTAAGTGGTTTGCAATCCCTCTTCCTATGTTGTTTTGTTGAGTTGTCCGAAATCGTGTTCCGTTTCAATTTTTTTTTAGCGATCTGGGATCCCATTTTCTTCCAGTTCTGTTGGGTGCATCAAAACCCTTTCTTTGTTGGATTCCAGTGAATGTTTCTGAATTTCTCTTCCTATTCGGTTTCATTGAGTGGTTCGAAATCTCATCCCTGTCTCCATTGGTCATTTAGAGTTAGTCTAGAATGTGGAAGCTTAGGAGTTGTAGGCTTCGGCCAAACTGTGCCGTTCTAACCTTAGTTTTCAGCATATTTATAAACGATAGGTTTAAGAACCTTTGTGGTTTGATTTGGAAAAGTTGAGGGACGTCTATGTGATTTTATCGGAATTTCTAATGAACCATTTATGATTTTATAAAGGGTGATTTTATGAATACTATTTATAAATTGAGATCGATGGACTTATTTTTATTATTCTCACATACGTTGAATTATTGGCACTCACACAAGCTTCATAGCTTATCTGGGTTGTTGCTTTGTCCGATGCACCATTCCCACTGTGTAAGGGGCGATTGTCCAGGAGACATGTATGTGTACATACAAGGAGCTTTTGGTGTAGGAGCCATAGGTCAGACAGCTTAGAGTGGAGAAAGTGTAGGGATTTCTCTGTGTTTATGATACGTATTCTCTCTACACGTTGCCTATATTTATTGTAGTAAAGATGAGAGAATTACTCATCGTCCAAGTAAATACAATTGTAGTAGAGAAAAAATAATAACTTATAACCAAATCTATCTAGAATTTACACAATCACATTTCAATATAATATCTATAACATTCAGTTGTTTAACGTCAAATTTTGTCATAAGCATTAAATTAAGTAATTAAGATGCTTTTGATTAGAATTTAAGTTTTTTTTTTGTTAGTACATTGATATTTTTACACTAGGAAGAGGAGGAGTTCGGCTAAGCCACACAATTGGCAACCTAATTTGGTATTAAATTTGCCATCTACGAGATTCAAACCTAATGTCTTTCACTTCCAAATGAAAAGAAATATCGTCAGGTTGAAATACTAAGGGACAAAATTTAAGTTTTTGTTTAGATACAAAGTTTTCATTCTTTTTTTATTTTTTTAATTTTTTTTTTTAAATATCATAATCACTAATCAATTTTAGATGTGGGCCGGACCTTACATAAACCATTAACATATTCACCGCTCGCCGGATATCGGGAAGAAAAGATAAAACAGAACCCAGACAAATCTTTGTCGGTTGGCTCGTGATTATCGTCAACATTACTTACTAACCGCCGCATGAGAGCCACCTACAACAGTAACTAATGTTTTTATTTTTTAATTATTAAAAATGAGGATTCAAATTACAAGATTGTTCAAAAAACTATAAGCGATTCTTAGGTAAGAGAATTGATGTTCTACATGAATCAATATTAAAGAAAGGATAATCCTAGGGTGATCAAATATTTTAAACTAAATTGTAAACTAAATGATGTGTCATCAATAAGAAACAAACACGTTATCGAGACTTAATTAATAATTCAATCATGTACAACTACAACATTTAGTTTGCAACTTTGGTTTAAAAATTTAGTCTCCCTAATATTACCATAAAAAAGAGAGTATTTAACCTGTAATACAATAAATTAACTTAAAAATTTTCTAACCACTAACATAATTCAACACTTGCCACAAGTTTCTCAGAGTTAAACTACTTATATATAATCTCCATGAGTTGTATTTCTTTATCACTATGTATCAGTGTGATTTTAGTAAACATAAACCTGCTATTTTATAATTTAAAATAACTTAGAATTCGTATTAAAATCAAAATTTTACTTCAAACTTTTATTAGAATCAAACTATCATTGATATTAAACACTACTGTAATATATACATGTACTATGACAATCAACATATGCGATGTTAAACAAATAATCACAAATACATATCACAACAACCCATGTATGGCAGAGAGAGAATTTTCTACATCAAAAATAAATATGGCATTTCTGTGACCCTAATAGGTGTTTGATATATATTAAATATATAAAAAAAATAAAAATAAATTAAGATAATAAATACGTGTTAATCATTTATTAAGGCTACAAAAATACCATGCTCGTATAGAAGATTTCATCTCACGTGTGTCTAGACTCAAAGCTAGTAGTAGAAAAGTAAAGAGGCTTTCCAAATCTAAAACAGGAGAGTAGAAAACAAACAAACAATGCCGTGATGCGTGGGACCCTCATTACATTACTACGCGCCCTGACATTAAAAGCCTCAACAAACCAAAACGTTTTAAGCACCTCTGACCCACTCACTCTGTTGATTTCACCCACTGCACTGCAGAAACCGACAGTTCCAAACGAAAAATCACAACAAAGTCACAGGCTCTTCTTCTTCTTCTTCTTCTTCTTCTTCTTCTTCTGCAATGAAGGATGATGGCGAGTGGGTTCTGGTACGGAGCCCTGCAGAGAAGGACCTGTGGACCCCATCTTTAGTGGAGGAGGAGGAGGGGGAGAGTTCTAGGCCTCTGAAGGTCACATTTTCCGGGCCTGCAAAGCACTGGACTGATGCTATACCAATTGGGAATGGCAGGCTTGGAGCCATGGTTTGGGGTGGTGTGGCATCAGAAACTCTCCAACTCAATGGTAATAAGTTGGAAGGCTTTTGATGGCATTGTGTTGATTGTGACTTCTGTTTTGTTGGGTTTTTTGTGTTTTGTGTTTCGTTTGCTTCAATTGAAATGCTTGGTGTTTTGAGTTTATTGTTTTTTCAGGATCTTAGAAATCTTGGAATGATTTGGCATGATTAGAGTTAGCTTGTGAGAAGACATAGCCTGTTTGTGGTCTAGGATTGGATTGGACTGGCTCGGATCGGATAACTCTTTGGATTGAAATGGATAACTCTCTGGATTGAATGGATGTCAAACATCCAAGATGTTGGTTTAAGTAGAGGGTAGAAGATTTGGCATGATTAGAGTTAGCTTGTGAGAAGACATAGCCTGTTTGTGGTCTAGGATTGGATTGGACTGGCTCGGATCGGATAACTCTTTGGATTGAAATGGATAACTCTCTGGATTGAATGGATGTCAAACATCCAAGATGTTGGTTTAAGTAGAGGGTAGAAGATGGATTATTGATGAAGAAAACTTTTCCCTCCCAACCCTACAATTTTTATGGGGATTGGAATATATAAGTTTCCTTCGTGACTAATCCATCTTCTACCCCCTTAACTTAGACAGCATTTGAAAGTTTTGAGTCCATTTTTTCATTCAACTTGCAATGAGTCTAGTGAGCTATCGGATCCAATCCTAGACATCAAACGGCATGTAGGTATTAAACATGATTTAGAAAGCTTTGTTCATTTGAATTTTCATGAGTTTGTTGTAATCAGACCGCATTTTGATTGCAAATCTGCATTTTGATTGTAATCGGACCGCATATTACTCATATGAATTCTCGAACAACTTCATCTTTGGTGGATGAGAAATATGAGAGGGCAACCAGAATTAAAATTAATGCTTAGGACTGTTCTAGAATATGTTTTTTTTCCTAATCATGAAACATTTATTCTCTGTCTCCCTCTCTCAGACACGGAGAGAGTAAGATTATAGTGAAACTCATTGCATGAAGTTTAAATTTCTGTAGAGGACACACTATGGACTGGAATTCCTGGCAACTATACCAACCCAAAGGCTCCACAGGTACTAACAGAGGTTAGAAAACTTGTTGACGATGGTAAATATGTCGAAGCTACTGCAGCAGCGGTCAAGTTGGCTGGAGATCCTTCTGATGTAAGTAACTTCATCAGCTTCAGTTCTTCATTTTTTTACTCGTTACAATGAATTGTGATGACTACTTAAGCTCGATGTAATACTGTAAAATGCGGTATATGCAATTCAATCGAACTACTAATTTTTGCTGATAATTGTTCATAATGGGATCTTAATTTAATAAGGTACATAGAGTAAAAATATGTATCTTATAGACATCTGTTTTTGAATGTCATTAGTGCCTTGTACGGTAAATGTAGTTTTAGTTAAAGCAGTTAACGGCTTCTTTTAAATTGTTATGCAAATCCAAGCATTGTCTCACTGATGGCACTGGATATTGGATGAGTTGCGTGTCTGTGAGGGTGCTTATATCTGACATTAATTTCTTGCTTGATGAAGGTTTATCAACCACTTGGTGACATCAACCTAGAATTCGGTGACTCACATCTCAAATATGATGAAGAAACTTACAGCAGAGAGCTAGATCTGGATACTGCAACAGCAAAGATAAATTACTCAGTGAGCGGTGTAGAATATACAAGGGAGCACTTTTCATCTTATCCTAATCAAGTGATTGTGACAAAGATCTCCGCTAGCAAACCAGGGTCCCTATCATTTACAGTTTCTCTAGACAGCAAGTTACATCATAATTCACATGTAAATGGTAATAACCAAATTATACTACAAGGAAGTTGTCCTGGCAAAAGGATACCACCAAAATCTAATGACAATCCAAAGGGGATTCAGTTTTCGGCAGTTCTTGATTTGCAGATTAGCGATGGCAGTGGTGCAATACATGTTTTGGATGACAAGAAATTAAGGGTTGAAGATTCAGATTGGGCTGTTTTGCTTCTGGCGGCCTCATCATCATTTGATGGACCATTTACTAAGCCCTCTGATTCTAAGAGGGATCCGACTTCAGAGTCTCTCACTGCATTGAATTCAATAAGAAATTCATCGTATTCAGATCTTTATGCTCACCATTTGGAGGACTATCAGAATCTTTTCCATCGTGTCTCATTGCAGCTTTCTAAGAGCTCCAAGAGCAATTTAGGAGATAAAACTTTGGAGGCAAAGAAAAGTATGACCAATTTGAATATAAAGGGAAGTGATGATGCCTTAGTTTCAACAGCAGACCGGGTGAAATCCTTCAAAACTGATGAAGATCCTTCCTTTGTGGAACTTTTATTCCAGTATGGCCGGTATCTGCTTATTTCTTGTTCACGGGTTGGAACTCAAGTGGCAAACCTGCAGGGTATATGGAGCAAGGATATTGAGCCTCCATGGGAGTATGTATCTCTCTCTCTCTCTCTCTCTCTCTCTCTCTCTCTCTTCAAGGCTCCAAGGGTATCATCCTGTTAGCATGTCATACACGACTAGGCTCACCCTTCCGAACATATTGCATAAACATAGTACATTGACTAATTAATTTGGCCCCCTTCTATTTGTCAGAGGTTTTGGCAATAATTTGAGGTGGTTTTTACTAAACTTTATTCTTGCAGTGGCGCTCAGCATCTGAACATAAATCTTCAAATGAACTATTGGCCATCCCTTCCCTGTAACCTAAGAGAATGCCAGGAGCCCTTATTTGATTATACATCTTCGTTATCTATCAACGGGAGTAAAACGGCTAAGGTGGGAACTCTACCATTCTAGTTTACATTCACAGCCTCAACTTTCGGTGCTCTGTGGATTACTTTTCTTATTAATTCACATAGCACATTTCAGGTGAACTACGAAGCCAGTGGTTGGGTTGTACATCAAGTGTCTGACATATGGGTGAAAACATCACCTGATCGAGGTCAAGCTGTGTGGGCTTTATGGCCAATGGGAGGAGCCTGGCTTTGTACTCATCTATGGGAACATTTTACTTATACGATGGACAAGGTGAGCTCCCTTGCCTTGTACCCTATTGCTGTTAACTCCAACTTACTGTTTATATATGTTGCTTATCTTATTCAACTACGGTTTCTAGTAGGTAAATGATCGCTAATTTTTCTACATCTTTAGGATTTTCTTAAAAATAAGACATATCCTTTGTTGGAAGGATGTACATCATTTCTGCTGGATTGGTTGATTGAAGGCCGTGGAGGGTATCTTGAAACCAACCCGTCAACTTCTCCGGAGCACATGTTTATTGCTCCTGATGGCAAGCAGGCAAGCGTGAGCTACTCGTCAACTATGGACATATCGATCATCAAAGAAGTTTTCTCTGCAATAGTTTCTGCTGCTGAGGTTTTGCTCCAATTTTATGCTAGCAAGGATTCCTACTTTAGCTATATGGACTATTGATGTCTAACAGATATTCTTTATAAAACAGATTTTAGGAAAAACACAGGATGCTCTTGTTGGAAAAGTTCGTGAGGCTCAGTCACGGTTGCCACCCACAAAAATTGCTAGAGATGGTTCTATCATGGAATGGGTAAGTTGGAGATTGCACATTCCATTTTTCAGGAATCCGTTTCCAGGTCTTATAATGTCTTATGACGCTCTTGTATAGAATCGCTAAATTAACTGTAAACTAATATTTATCTTTGTAATGTCGCAGGCACAAGATTTTGAGGACCCAGAAGTGCACCATCGACATGTATCACACCTGTTTGGCTTGTATCCAGGACACATAATAAGCGTTGAGAAAACTCCAGATCTCTGTAAAGCGGTCGGTTATACGCTCTTTAAAAGAGGTTTGTACATTATGATTGATAACTGAATTTAGATGCAAATTGGGATGACATGAAATGTAGTCGTAATTTGTGTATCACATGGAAACCAAACAACTTACTATTACATGAATCTGGATAACGATAACGTTGGATGTATCGATCACGCAGATGCGTTACAAATGAAACTGTAAAGAAAGGTGATAATATCAAACTGAAAGTAGGACTTTTGACATTCAACATTACCCCTTGAGGTTTGGTTTTATATGATTGATGGGAACACACTTAAATACTACGGCTACAAGAATTTTGTTCAGGACTTTTGTGATGGTCCAATTTAATGGTGTTAGAAACTAATGTATCCTACCTGGAAGATCACCCTACCCAAGAGTTCATCCAACGATGACTAGCTACATAAGACTCTTGTTTACTTCAGGAAACCCGGCATGGTTCTAGCAAATGTAGAACAATAAATGAAAGTTGACATGGTTCAACAACAACAACAACAACAACAAAGCCTTTTCCCACTAAGTGGGGTCGGCTATATGAATCCTAGAACGCCATTGCGCTCGGTTTTGTGTCATGTCCTCCGTTAGATCCAAGTACTCTAAGTCTTTTCTTAGAGTCTCTTCCAAAGTTTTCCTAGGTCTTCCTCTACCCCTTCGGCCCTGAACCTCTGTCCCGTAGTCACATCTTCGAACCGGAGCGTCAGTCGGCCTTCTTTGCACATGTCCAAATCACCAGAGCCGATTTTCTCTCATCTTTCCTACAATTTCGGCTACTCCTACTGTACCTCGGATATCCTCATTCCCAATCTTATCCTTTCTCGTGTGCCCACACATCCAACGAAGCATCCTCATCTCCGCTACACCCATTTTGTGTACGTGTTGATGCTTCACCACCCAACATTCTCTGCCATACAACATCGTTGGCCTTATTGCCGTCCTATAAAATTTTCCCTTGAGCTTCAGTGGCCTACGACGGTCACACAACACGCCGGATGCACTCTTTCCATCCAGCTCGTATTCTATGGTTGAGATCTCCATCTAATTCTCCGTTCTCTTGCAAGATAGATCATAGGTAACGAAAACGGTCGCTTTTTGTGATCTTCGCTAGATTGCTCCGGTCATTAGTGTGGATAAGTATATAAATGGATAGAGATAGGAAAGCAAACACAAGATGTACGTGGTTCACCCAGATTGGCTACGTCCACGGAATAGAAGAGTTCTCATTAATTGTGAAGGGTTTACACAAGTACATAGGTTCAAGCTCTCCTTTAGTGAGTACGAGTGAATGATTTAGTACAAATGACATTAGGAAATATTGTGGGAGAATGATCTCGTAATCACGAAACTTCTAAGTATCGGAGTGTGGTGTCGTCTTGACTTGCCTTATCTGTCTCATAGGTAGATGTGGCATCTTCTCTGGAAGTACTCTTCCTCCATCCAGGGGTGGTATCTTTAACTGGTGGAGATGCACAAGGTAATGTATCAATTTCACTTGAAGCTTACTTGTAGTTTCAGGCTTGGTCAAGCGCGATACAAACCATGTAGTAGGAGTCCCCCAAGTCGCCGAGCTAGGGGGTCTGCTGAAAGAGGTGACAGACAAGGTAAGCAATCAGAGCTCCGACTGATTGTTCACCTTCTCCCCATCTTGCAGCAGCATGAAGGATAAAGAGAAGAAAAATGAGAAGAGATGATATGAGATACTTTTGCTTTTGAAGAAGTAACTTTCCACAGGCTTATTCTTGAACTGAGCTGGAGGGTTTTCTGGTTTCCTCCAGAGTATAAGGCCGACTGAAGAATTTGAGGGTCAAAACAAGTCCATCAAATCTAGAGTACGTTCCACCCTGCTGATATGGGATACTTTTGCTTTTGACAGAGTAATGGATGTATCGGCACGTGTGCTGTTACGCTTGTCTCCACATGCTTCCTTGTATCCTTCGCACTTGCCCTATCTGTTCCTCAAGCAGATGCGGAATCTTCCCTGGAAACATAAGATGTTGAAGATGAGTACTCGAGAGCAATGCCAGGTAAGTAATCAGGTAAGGGGTTCCAGGCAGTCAGTTCCTGGCTGGAAGCTTGATTCCAAGTGCTGACTGATTGCTCTCTTTCTCCTTGTCTTGCAGGTAAAAACAAGGTCAAAAGAAAAAACAGGGAAAAAGCATGATATGGGATACTCTTGCTTTTAACCCTGATGATATGAGATATTCTTGCTCTAGTATAGCTTGTTTGCAGAGGTATTATCGGGGGGAAAGAAAGCTGAATATTTCGAAAGGCTTTGTTGGGAGTGCCCTCTCAGATATGATGAAGGGTTGAGCATTTTTGCAGGTCTGCCTGTCCGTTGGGGATGGAGGTCGACATATATAGGAGTCTCCCTAACAACAAGTAGTAATGCTATTCCTTTACCCTGCTTGGTCATAGCACGGTAGTGGGAGCTGCCAGTTTCACATGTTTTAACTCTGTCAAAGCACTTTGAAAAAGTGGTCTGTGGTATCTGGCTCTCGAGATTCGGAGAACGATGCCTCTTCGATTTTTGAGAAAGCAATCATGTTGGGGGTCTGACTCTCGAGATTCGGAGAGCAGTGTCTCTTCGATTTTTGAGGAAGTAATCATGTTGGGAGTCTGGCTCTCGAGATTCGGAGGGCGGTGCCTCTTCGATTTTGGAGCAAGCAATCTTGTTGGGAGTGTTGTCTCGAATGTGAGTAAAGGTTGGACATGTTTGCTAGTCTACCTTGCCACGAAGCACAAAGGTTGACACATAGGGACTTTCCAATTATCCAGCAATGGTACTGTTCCTTTACCCTCTCTTCGATTTTGAGAAAGTAGTCATGTTGGGAGTCTGGCTCTCGAGATTCGGAGGACGGTGCCTCTTCGATTTTGGAGCAAGCAATCTTGTTGGGACTGTTTTCTCGAATGTGAGTAAAGGTTGGGCATGTTTGCTAGTCTACCTTGCCACGAAGCACAGAGGTTGACACACAGGGACTTTCCAATTATCCAGCAGTGGTACTGTTCCTTTACCCTTGTGGGTAATAATATGGTAGCTAGACCTTCAAAATTTATGTGTCTAAACTTTGTTAGTGCTGTTTCTTTGCTATTCTTTTACCTTTCTTGGTCAGAGCGATGTAGTGGGAGCTGCAAGCTTCACGTGCTCAACTTTGGCAGAGAACTTTGGCAAAGTGATCTGTGGTACCCATGAGTTATTGTTGCGTGTGGGAAGTGGGTGATTGAACAGTAAGATTCATGTGCTTTCTACTTCACCAGAAGTCTTCGACAGAATGCCCATAATTTCTGCAAAGCTGAGTGTGCATGTGACAGGTGCTGACAAGGCTAGAAAAGTAGGTGCCTCTTTGATTTCTGAGATCGGCCCTCGTGGTCTCTGAGCAGCCCAGCTTTTGAGAAAGCGAGCGCCTCTTCGATTGATTCGGAGAACGGTGCCTCACCGATTTTTGAGAAAGCAATCATGCTGGGGGTCTGGCTCTCGAGATTCAGGGAGCAGTGTCTCTTCGATTTTTGAGAAAGTAATCATGTTGGGAGAGTGGCTCTCGAGATTCGGAGGGCGGTGCCTCTTCGATTTTGGAGCAAGCAATCTTGTTGGGAGTGTTTTCTCGAATGTGAGTAAAGGTTGGGCATGTTTGCTAGTCTACCTTGCCACGAAGCACAGAGGTTGACACACAGGGACTTTCCAATTATCCAGCAATGGTACTGTTCCTTTACCCTCTCTTCGATTTTTAAGAAAGTAGTCATGTTGGGAGTCTGGCTCTTTAGATTCGGAGGACGGTGCCTCTTCGATTTTGGAGCAAGCAATCTTATTGGGAGTGTTTTCTCGAATGTGAGTAAAGGTTGGGCATGTTTGCTAGTCTACCTTGCCACGAAGCACAGAGGTTGACATACATGGACTTTCCAATTATCCAGCAGTGGTACTGTTCCTTTACCCTTGTGGGTAATAATATGGTAGCTAGACCTTCAAAATTTATGGGTCTGAACTTTGTTAGTGCTGTTTCTTTGCTATTCTTTTACCCTTCTTGGTCAGAGCGATGTAGTGGGAGCTGCAAGCTTCACGTGCTCAACTTTGGCAGAGAACTTTGGCAAAGTTATCTGTGGTACCCATGAGCTATTGTTGCGTGTGGGAAGTGGGTGATTGAACAGTAAGATTCATGTGTTTTCTACTTCCCCAGAAGTCTTTGACAGAATGCCCATAATTTCCGCAAAGCTGAGTGTGCGTGTGACAGGTGCTGACAAGGCTGGAAAAGTAGGTGCCTCTTCGATTTCTGAGATCGGCCCTCGTGGTCTCTAGGGAGCCCAGCTTTTGAGAAAGCGAGCGCCTCTTCGATTTCTGAGATCGGCCTTCGTGGTCTTTGAGCAGCCCAACTTTTGAGAAAGCAAACGGCTCTTCGATTTCTGAGATCAACCCTCGTGATCTCTAAGCAGCCCAGCTTTTGAGAAAGCAAACGCCTCTTCGATTTCTGAGCAGGCGCCTCTTTGATTTCTGAAGCTCCGTCGAGTGCAGATTTTTATAGGGGCTGGCATTAAGTTCCAAAGCACACTTGAATCTCCACCAGTAGAAGCTTCATTCTTGCACTTCTAAGATCTTGATTTGTCCGACCTCTTCTCTCTTCAACACCTTTGAAAATGTCTGGCCCCTCCGACCGTCGTTTTGACTTGAACCTTGTTGAAGAGGCAGCCCCGCCTTCTCCAGACAACATATGGCGCCCATCCTTCGTCTCCCCAACTGGTCCTCTTACCGTTAGGGATTCCGTGATGAAGAATGATATGACCGCTGCGGTGGTGGCCAGGAACCTTCTCACTCCCAAAGATAACAGACTACTTTCCAAACGGTCTGATGAGTTAGCTGTTAAGGATTCGCTGGCTCTCAGTGTTCAGTGTGCAGGTTCTGTGTCTAATATGGCACAACGCCTATTTGCTCGAACCCGCCAAGTTGAATCATTGGCGGCTGAAGTGATGAGTCTCAAACAGGAGATTAGAGGGCTCAAGCATGAGAATAAACAGTTGCACCGGCTCGCACATGACTATGCTACAAACATGAAAAGGAAGCTTGACCAGATGAAGGAAACTGATGGTCAGGTTTTACTTGATCATCAGAGATTTGTGGGTTTGTTCCAAAGGCATTTATTGCCTTCGTCTTCTGGGGCTGTACCGCGTAATGAAGCTCCAAATGATCAACCTCTGATGCCTCCTCCTTCTAGGGTTCTGTCCAGTACTGAGGCTCCAAATGATCCCCCTCCGGTGCCTTCTCTTTCTGGGGCTCTACCGACTGCTGAGACTTCTCCTAAGCAACCTTTGTGAAGGCTCCCTCTTGTGTGTTTATTTTGACTCATGTATATGTACATATTTGTAGCTTATCGGGGATATCAATAAATAAGCTTTCCTTCATTTCAACGTATTGTGTTAAATACACCAAAGCCTTCTTCGCTAAGTTCTTTGAATTTTCTTTTGTTGAAGCTTGTATGTTGAAGCTTTCTGAGTGGAGCATGTAGGTTGGGGTAGTGTTCCCTTAATTTCCCGAGTGGGGAAAACTTCTTGGTTGGAGACTTGGAAAATCCAAGTCACTGAGTGGGATCGGCTATATGAATCTTAGAACGCCATTGTGCTCGATCCTGTGTCATGTCCTTCGTTAGATCCAAGTACTCTAAGTCTTTTCTTAGAGTCTCTTCCAAAGTTTTCCTAGGTCTTCCTCTACCCCTTCGGCCCTGAACCTCTGTCCCATAGTCGCATCTTCTAATCGGAGCGTCAGTAGGCCTTCTTTGCACATGTCCAAACCACCGTAACCGATTTTCTCTCATCTTTCCTTCAATTTCGGCTACTCCTACTTTACCCCGGATATCCTCATTCCTAATCTTATCCTTTCTCGTGTGCCCACACATCCAACGAAGCATCCTCATCTCCGCTACACCCATTTTGTGTACGTGTTGATGTTTCACCGCCCAACATTCTGTGCCATACAGCATTGCCGGCCTTATTGCCGTCCTATAAAATTTTCCCTTGAGCTTCAGTGGCATACGGCGGTCACACAACACGCCGGATGCACTCTTCCACTTCATCCATCCAGCTTGTATTCTATGGTTGAGATCTCCATCTAATTCTCCGTTCTTTTGCAAGATAGATCCTAGGTAACGAAAACGGTCGCTCTTTGGTATTTCTTGATCTCCGATCCTCACCCCTAACTCGTTTTGGCCTCCATTTGCACTGAACTTGCACTCCATATATTCTGTCTTTGATCGGCTGAGGCGAAGACCTTTAGATTCCAACACTTCTCTCCAAAGGTTAAGCTTTGCATTTACCCCTTCCTGAGTTTCATCTATCAACACTATATCGTCTGCGAAAAGCATACACC
This sequence comes from Malus domestica, assembly GCF_042453785.1. Taxonomy (NCBI): domain Eukaryota; kingdom Viridiplantae; phylum Streptophyta; class Magnoliopsida; order Rosales; family Rosaceae; genus Malus; species Malus domestica. The sequence goes on from NC_091670.1 coordinate 18,171,517, forward strand.
AAGGAATATCATCTTGAATATGTCCTGTTAACTCATCCATTACCAACGCAAAAAGGTAAGGACTTAAGGATGAGCCTTGATGTAATCCTACAGTTATGGGAAAGCTTTCGGTTTGTCCTTCATGAGTTCTTACGGCGGTCTTTGCTCCTTCATACATATCCTTTATAGCTTGGATATATGCTACTCGTACTCCTTTCTTCTCTAAAATCCTCCAAAGAATGTCTCTTGGGACCCTATCATACGCTTTTTCCAAATCTATAAAGACCATGTGTAAATCCTTTTTCCCATCTCTATATCTTTCCATCAATCTTCGTAAGAGATAGATTGCCTCCATGGTTGAGCGCCCTGGCATGAACCCGAATTGGTTGTCCGAAACCCGTGTCTCTTGCCTCAATCTATGCTCAATGACTCTCTCCCAGAGCTTCATTGTATGACTCATTAGCTTAATACCCCTATAGTTCATGCAATTTTGTACGTCGCCCTTATTCTTGTAGATAGGCACCAAAGTGCTCGTTCGCCACTCATTTGGCATCTTCTTCGTTTTCAAAATCCTATTGAAAAGGTCAGTGAGCCATGTTATACCTGTCTCTCCCAAAACTTTCCACACTTCGATTGGTATATCGTCTGGGCCTATTGCTTTTCTATGCTTCATCTTCTTCAAAGCTACAACCACTTCTTCCTTCCGGATTCGACGATAAAAGGAGTAGTTTCTACACTCTTCTGAGTTACTCAACTCCCCTAAAGAAGCACTCCTTTCATGTCCTTCATTGAAAAGATTATGAAAATAACCTCTCCATCTGTCTTTAACCGCGTTCTCTGTAGCAAGAACCTTTCCATCCTCATCCTTGATGCACCTCACTTGGTTTAGGTCCCTTGTCTTCTTTTCCCTTGCTCTAGCTAGTTTATAGATATCCAACTCTCCTTCTTTGGTATCTAGTCGTTTATACATATCGTCGTAAGCCGCTAACTTAGCTTCTCTGACAGCTTTCTTCGCCTCTTGCTTCGCTTTTCTATACCTTTCACCATTTTCATCGGTCCTCTCCTTGTATAAGGCTTTACAACATTCCTTCTTAGCCTTCACCTTTGTTTGTACCTCCTCATTCCACCACCAAGATTCCTTTTGGTGTGGGGCAAAGCCCTTGGACTCTCCTAATACCTCTTTTGCTACTTTTCGGATACAACTAGCCATGGAATCCCACATTTGGCTAGCTTCCCCCTCTCTATCCCACACACATTGGGTGATTACCTTCTCTTTGAAAATGGCTTGTTTTTCTTCTTTTAGATTCCACCATCTAGTTCTTGGGCACTTCCAAGTCTTGTTCTTTTGTCTTACTCTTTTGATATGTACATCCATCACCAACAAGCGATGTTGATTAGCCACGCTCTCTCCTGGTATAACTTTGCAATCCTTACAAGTTATACGATCCCCTTTCCTCATTAGAAGAAAATCTATTTGTGTTTTTGACGACCCACTCTTGTAGGTGATCACATGTTCTTCTCTCTTCTTAAAGAAGGTGTTGGCTAAGAAGAGATCATATGCCATTGCAAAATCCAAGATAGCTTCCCCATCCTCGTTTCTCTCCCCAAAACCATGGCCACCATGAAAACCTCCATAGTTGCCTGTCTCTCTGCCCACGTGTCCATTTAAATCTCCTCCTATAAATAACTTCTCCGTCTGAGCAATTCCTTGCACCAAGTCTCCAAGATCTTCCCAAAATTTCTCCTTCGAACTCGTATCCAACCCTACTTGAGGTGCGTACGCACTAATCACATTGATAAGTTCTTGTCCTATTACAATCTTGATTGCCATGATTCTATCTCCTACCCTCTTGACATCTACAACATCTTGTACCAAGGTCTTGTCCACGATGATGCCAACACCGTTTCTCGTTCTATTTGTGCCCGAATACCAAAGTTTAAACCCTGAGTTTTCTAGATCCTTTGCCTTACTACCAACCCACTTAGTTTCTTGTAGGCACATAATATTTATCCTTCTCCTCACCATAACTTCCACTACTTCCATAGATTTTCCCGTTAAGGTTCCTATATTCCACGTTCCTAAACGCATTTTGCTCTCTTGAACTCTACCCTTCTGTCCTAGCTTCTTCACCCTCCCCCGTCTAATAGGATCAAAGTACTTCTTTTGTGTGTCCCGGGTAAAGTTGATAGGAGCATATGCTCCCAAACAACTTTGAGTGGAGTCGTTCGAAAAGAAGTTTCTATGGCCCCCTTGCTCATTTAACACTGCATCCGGGTGCCGATGGAGATACAGCGACCCTTGCTCACTTATCACTGTGCTCGGGCCACACAGCGCGCCACTTACGGGTGACGCCCTAGCTTTAGCGCAATTTTGTTCTGGATTCATTTTCATAAGGATTCGACGTGATCATGGAGTGCCGGCTGTCGACTACCTGACGCCCTCCCCCTCCTCCTTTATCCGGGCTTGGGACCGGCCATGTAAGACATAGGCGGAGTTAAAGTTGACATGGTTAGTAACTAAATACTGTCATATTTGTATACTTTAAAACAGGAGAGGAGGGTCCAGGATGGTCGACTACATGGAAAACTGCGTTGTGGGCACGTCTTCACAATAGTGAGCATGCATATCGAATGGTCAAGCATTTGATTGACTTGGTGGATCTGGATCACGAAAGTGATTTTGAAGGAGGACTATACAGTAACTTGTTCACTGCACATCCCCCTTTCCAGATTGACGCCAACTTTGGGTAAGCTGTATATGTTAATTTTTTGTTGAATCAGTATCGTGATAAGTTTTCTACTTCATATGTCCCAATTCCAACTGTTCATATGCGCCAATAGACCTAACACTTCCGTGAGTGATGAAGATCGGTAGCTTGACTGCGATGGTAATTCTCTATCTTTTGGTGCCAGTTTTTCAGCAGCAGTTGCAGAAATGCTTGTCCAAAGCACTGTCAAGGACCTATATTTGCTTCCCGCTCTTCCGCGGGATAAATGGGCAAACGGTTGTGTGAATGGACTGAAGGCTCGTGGTGGGGTGACAGTCAACATATGTTGGAAGGAAGGAGACCTTCACGAAGTTGGTCTTTGGTCCAAGGACCATAACACCACTAAAATATTACATTATAGTGGAAGTACAGTTACAGCAAACATATCATCTGGCAGGATCTATACGTTCAACAGACAGTTAAAATGTTTGAGGACAGCATATCTCTGAGAGCAGCATATTATCGTCGAGTTTTGAGGTTAAATTCATCCTATTGATTTATTCCGAATGAAAGTGGAAACGAAGTCCTTAGTTTCTTCTTTGGTGTCAGTGATTCAGTGTCATGTTCCATTTATTGTGGGCACTTTTTGAAGCTGAATTTAGTTTAGCAAATGAGAGAATAATCCAAGGTGTTTTACTTGTATTTTCATTACTAACACTTCAAAGAATTCTCTAAGGGTGGTTTTTTTTTTTTTTTTCCTTCCATTCTTTTCTTGAGTTGTCATTGAATTCTTAGCTCTTTCTGTTTCTGGGAAATAAGAAAATTGAAATTTTAAGCACCATAATTACCGTCTTCATTATTAATAGGATTTTTACTATATGCAAAATCAGGGATAAATCACATACTACTTCCAAGAGAACATGATTATTGTAGTATGAACGGCTCAAGTGAGGTTGATCTCCACATGAATTGATATGAATAATTTATGCTTAAATACAATTCTTAGATAACTATTTGTTATTTAATACAAGTTTAAGAAAGTTGGAATTTTGAATTGAAATAAAAAGTGCAAAAAAGTTAAACGTATTAAAAGCAAGGGCAATAACAATAAAAAGAGCAATCGGATTAAAAGAAAGAAGCACTAGGGTGTAGCCATCACCTATAATAATTCTATGTCTATCAATTACTTATGAGTTAACACAAGCAAACTTCAAGGATTAGATTTTCCTTATGCATATTCTACTTGTGACATTTAAGCTAAAACATATATTTAACATGCAATCTATATGCAAGGTTCTAAAAGACGCTAGGCGTTAGTCGGACGGCGGGCTGGGTCTAGCGCTTAGGCGGACTAGGTGGATTTAAGTAAAACTATCATATTTCGTGTAAATAAGTGTCTGCTTATACTTAAAATATATATAATTTCATCATAAACTACAAAATAAAATGCATATATATTATGAAATATTGGAACACAATGAAAACATGTGAAATAAGGATATAATGTGTGTTCATTTAAGTATGCAACAAGTCTCATTTAGATGTGCTTTTAAAATGACTGAAAGCGCTTTTAGAGAAAATGTTTTTGGTTCCAAAAGCACTTAAAGTGCTTTCTGCAAGAAGCACCAATTATGTGCTTCTTCTAGGAAGTAAGTGTTTTTTTTTTTTTTTTTTCAGGATTTACTTGCATTTTTATTAAGGATTGATTTTTAAAATATTTTTACCAAAAACGTTTTTAGTCATTTTAAAAGCACATCCAAACGAGCTCATAATTCAATAAGATATCTTAAAGGTAAACCTAAATTGATAGAAAATCAAATATGTGAAGATTCTTTCTATTGACTAACCAAATCAGCATAGAAAAAGCCCAAAGAGATCATTAGAAAGATTAAGAAGTCCTCTTCAATGTTGTAGAAGGAATTTTCTCCAAAATACGACATCTTCAATAACTTATGGCCCAAACAAGCCCAAAGGGTTAATCTGTCTAGCCCTGTTCACGTTCAGAATTATCATCACTCAATCCAGAGATTGAAGGATGCCGCCACGTGTAGGGTAAAACCCCAACACAATGGCCGGCCCTCTCCTCATATATATACCTCCATCTCTACTAAATTTCAGTAAGCTTTTGCTACCCCTATGAGCCCTAAACAAATACTCTTTTCAAAGAAGAACAAGATGACCAACAAGAGGGGAAACAGAGTTACGGGTGTTAGCTTATATAATAGAACTTACGGACCACCACTGTAGTGGTTAAATGCATGGTATGTGACATGCAAGTCCGCTTGTTTTATTATATGAATTAACAGGTCTGACAATTGAAGTTAAGTTGCATTCATGGAATATAATTTATGTTTGGTAGCATGATATAATTGATTTATGTGAGCATGACACTTGGTTTAGCCTTGACAATTATCCTTGATAAGACTTATATCCCTACTAAGCAGTGGTTTTGCTCACCTTTTACATTTTAGACTTTTCAGGTTTGTTAGAAGACTAAAGAAGGGTTGACAAGTTGAGGTTGTGTTAAATGAGTGATTTAAGAATTTTTATTTATTTGTGTACACCCTGTAAACATTTTGAAGTTATTTTTGTATGAGAAGTTTGTTTTTTTGTTTTATTTTTCCTTATACTCGCATGCTAGGCGCGGAGTTATTTTTTGCCGACATTGGATCCAGGGCGTGACACTAATGTTAATGCCATTGAGTAATGATCATATGACTGATCTACAACTTACAGAAACAACATAAAAGTAACAAACCCTGCAATTGTACCAGCAAAATAGGGCATTGACATACAATAGCCGGTCTTGGCCAGGAAACCAGTCAAACGAACGAAAACCAGCTATAGGGTAGAGCCTAACCATCTGTCATTAATTTTAGCTAAAGCTATGTATATCAATAAGTATGAATTCCTAAAATAATTTCATGTGACTCCAATATATATTCGATTAATTGGTGTCCCTAAATTTTTTATTTGGTTTTGACCCTCAATCTTTTATAACCTGCCATGTAGGCCTTTGACCGTTAAATATATCTATCAAATTTAAAGTATGAAAAACTGACAGCGTTGATTAATTTAAAGATTGAATTAAATTGACACATTTTAAAAAATTATGAGACTCGTAAGGTTAAAAAACTTCACAACAATTAACTCTTGGGACTAAAATTTTTATTTAAAACAATCTAACGGTACACGATTAATCGCTAAGAATCCAACGGTAAAAGTGGTTGACACACATCAGCTGTCGTGCACCAGCGCCATACCATTTCTCACAAAGCAAAACCCTCACAAAGCCCTCCCCCTCCACTGTGGGCAAACAGTAACTCGGAAAATGGCTTGGCGCTCAGCTGGTTCGCTTTCTCGGTCATTGGTGTCCACCGCTAGGGTTTCGTCGCTTCGCTTGGCGCCCCCTCTCCGTCGCCTCCGCCCGCCGTCTCTCTCTACTCCTCGTCGCCTCTTCGCTTCTCCCAGGTTCCCCTTTCAATTTCTCGTCTTTGTATATTTCTTGAAAAAAAAAAATATTCACCTTTGCGTTAAGTGCTGATTGGTTTCTGGAAATTGGAGAAAATTGGATTTGAATCAGTGAATTGTTATTTTCTTATGGTATCTGCTGATTTGTTGATTTGTAATTCACAAATTTATGGGGTGTAGTCAAATTGGGATTTGATAGAATTTCAATAGACTTTAAGATCAGAGTGTAGTCAATTATATATATATTTTTTTAGTACAACGATATATTTTACACTAAGGAAAGGGGGGTTCGGCTAAACCACATAATGAACAACCTAATTTGGTATTGAATTCGTCATCTACGAAATTCGAACCTAAGACCTTAGCGAAGAAGAATTTTACTAAACCTTAGTACTGTGTGGCTAGTCAATTAGTTTTTTAAAAGAAAGTTTAAAAGACTTTGAAATCATGGTTAGTCAAATTAAGATTTAAGAGGATTTTAAAGAATATATCCAAATCCATGGATAGTCAATTGAGATTTTAATGGATGATTTTAGAGTGATTATAAATCTATGTTTGTTAAAAAATTCAAGGATTTGACAGTATTTTATTAAATTGTGGATTTTGTGGGATTTGAGAGCAAGAAGTATTAGGAGAGAGTTTGGCTAATCAACATCACTTGTTGGTGATGGATGTACATATCAAAAGAGAGAGTAAAAAGAACAAGACTTGGAAGTGCCCAAGGAATAGATGGTGGAATCTAAAGGGAGAAAAACTTTTTCAAAGAGAAAGTAATCACCCAATGCATGTGGGATAAAGAAGGGGAAGCTAGCCAGAGGTGGGATTCCATGGCTAGTTGTATCCGAACAGTAGCAAAAGAGGTATTAGGAGAGTTCAAGGGCTTTGCTCCACACCAAAAGGAATCTTGGTGGTGGAATGAGGAGGTACAAACAAAGGTGAAGGCTAAGAAGGAATGTTGTAAAGCATTATGTAAGGATATGACCGATGAAAATGGTGAAAGGTATAAAATAACGAACCAAGAGGCGAAGAAAGCTGTGAGAGAAGCTAAGCTAGCGGCTTATGACGATATGTATAAGTGATTAGATACCAACGAAGGAGAGTTGGATATCTATAAACTAGCTAGAGCAAGAGAAAGAAGACAAGGGACCTAAACCAAGTGAGGTGCATCAAGGATGAGATTGGAAAGGTTCTTGCTATAGTGAATGCAGTCAAAGACAGATGGAAAAGTTATTTTCATAATCTTTTCAATGAAGGACATGAAAGGAGTACTTCTTTGGGGAGTTGAGTAACTCAGAAGAGTGTATAAACTATTCATTTTACCGCCGAATCAGGAAGGAAGAAGTGGTTGTAGCTTTGAAAAAGATGAAGCATAGAAAAGCAGTGGGCCCAGATGATATACCGATCGAAGTGTGGAAAGTCTTGGGAGAGACGGGTATAGCATGGCTCATAGACCTTTTCAATAGGATTTTGAAAACGAAGAAGATGCCAAATGAGTGGTGAAAGAGCACTCTGGTGCCTATCTACAAGAATAAGGGTGACATACAAAATTGCATGAACTATAGGGATATTAAGCTTATGAGTCATACAATGAAGCTCTGGGAGAGAGTCATTGAGCATAGATTGAGGCAAGAGACACGGGTTTCGGACAACCAATTCAGGTTCATGTCAGGGCGCTCAACCATGGAGGCAATCTATCTCTTACGAAGATTGATGGAAAGATATAGAGATTAAAAAAAAGTATTTACACATGTTCTTTATAGATTTGCAAAAAGCGTATGATAGGGTCCCAAGAGATATTCTTTGGAGGATTTTAGAGAAGAAAGAGGTACGAGTAGCATACATCCAAGCTATAAAGGATATGTATGATGGAGCAAAGACTGCCGTAAGAACTCATGAAGGACAAATTGAAAGCTTCCCCATAACTGTAGGGTTACATCAAGGCTCATCCTTAAGTCCTTACCTTTTTGCATTGGTAATGGATGAGTTAACGGGACATATTCAAGATGATATTCTTTGGTGTATGGCTTTCACAAACGATATAGTGTTGATAGATGAAACTCAGGAAGGGATAAATGCGAAGCTTAACCTTTGGAGAGAAGTGTTGGAATCTAAAGGTCTTCGCCTAAGCTGATCGAAGACAGAATATATGGAGTGCAAGTTCAGTGCAAATGGAGTCCCAAATGAGTTAGGGGTGAGGATCGGAGATCAGGAAGTATCAAAGAGCGACGACTTTCGCTACCTAGGATCTATCTTGCAAAAGAACGGAGAATTAGATGGAGACCTCAACCATGGAATACAAGCTAGATGGATGAAGTAGAAGAGTGTATCCAGCGTATTGTGTGACCACTGTATGCCACTGAAGTTCAAGGGAAAATTTTATAGGACGGCAAAAGGCCGGTGATGCTGTAGGGCACGAAATGTTGGGCGGTGAAGCATCAACACGTACATAAAATGGGTGTAGCGGAGATGAGGATGTTTCGTTAGATGTGTGGGTACACGAGAAATGATAAGATTAGGAATGAGGATATCCGAGGTAAAGTAGGAGTAGCTGAAATTGAAGGAAAGATGAGAGAAAATCGGTTACGGCGGTTTGGACATGTGCAAAGAAGGCCTACTAATGCACCGGTTAGAAGATGCGACTACGGGACAGAGGTCCAGGGCTGAAGGGGTAGAGGAAGATCTAGGAAAACTTTGGAAGAGACTCTAAGAAAAGACTTAGAGTACTTGGATCTAACGGAGGACATGACATGGAACCGAGCACAATGGCGTTCTAAGATTCATATAGCCAACCCCACTTAGTGGGAAAAGGCTTTGTTGTTGTTGTTGTTGTTGTGAAAGCAAGAAGTATATAACCGAGACCAAAAAGAATCCCACCTCACCCTGTAGGATTTTAAATCCGGCTTATGTTCTAACCTTGTCTCCTCATTCTTATAGCTTCTCAGCCATCATTGTCTTTAATCCCATCTTCCTCGAATCCAATTCTGCCATGCTCAACCACCATGTTAACTTACTGCCCGTTTTCTCCAACCCAGTATGAAAAATCAAAGTCACACGTCAAATACCCAACACAAATCTTTTGCAGAAGATCAATAGGTAGAAGAATGGTTGAAGATGAGGAGTAAGGTGGTGACAAATATACAGCGGCAGAAGATTTCTGTTAGGCAGAAGAATGGTTCAAGTATTTTGTACTGCCTTGTTGACGATTTCTTTTAGCTATTACTGGTGATGCTGTTCCAGCTACCTGTGCACCCTTATTTTGTGAATGGCACAAGTTTTTGGTGGAAGGAAGAAGGGTAGAGGTTTAGGGAGATGTTGGGTGATGACTGTGTTTTGGGTAATTTGGTTGGAGGACATTGGAGGATGTTACTGACAATTGTACTGATTTAGTTTTGGTAGTGATTTTAGCGCTTTTTGATCTACATTATGGCAAAAACAAGTGCATTTTTGGTTCAAAATTAGTAAAAGAAATGAAATTTAAAGTCAAAATCTTGTCTTTTGATTCGTCACTTTTAACAATCACCTGGATCATGAATTCTGTGGTTACATTTACTTTCTCCAATATCAAGTAGTGGTTTCTTAGGTTCCGGAGAAGAAAATAGCAGTTTCTTAGATTTTTCAGAGCAAAAATGTGTCGTAGGTCCTTTCATACTTATTTATGGTATAGGTATAACAAATAATCTTCTGATTTTAGTGGCTTTTTTTTTTTTTTTTTTTTTTAGGAACATGGGAGAGCTGGGATGCATACAATCGCTTCTGCCAATGCACAACGTGACGGCTGCAACCTGCCTCACATCTCACCTGGCTGCCAATGCGCGGGGGTGTTGCGAGTTGTCACACGGTACCTTCTGCCGCACTTGTCAGGATCGCTAGTAGTCGCTTTGTGAGTCTTGCTGTTTCTAGGACACATGACTAATTGAAAGAAATGTTATTTATTTTTTGCATTTTCTTTTGAATCCTTCAGCTGAGTCTCCAGGAGAGCCTGAGAGTAGAATAAATATTTTTGCCTCATTTACATCTAGACAGAGTGCGGTTGAATGATAGAATGATTCATAAACTAGGTAGGATTTGTAAGTATGTTAAGATTGATTAATGAGAACAAATTGCGATTGGGATTGATAGGGAGGAATGGAAAAGATGGGTGATGCGCAAGGACTTCAAATCATCTAAAGGCAGGAGAATGATCAATTGTTGTAGGTCCTCTTTCATTCCCTTTTTTGGACATTATAGATATTTAACTTTTCAATCGTGAATTTGAGTAAAACGAATGCCGTTTGGTCAAAATAATGCACTTCGGTAGCACGTTTTATATTCCTTTTTCTTTTTCTTTTTCCTTTTCAGGCTATTCTAAATAACTGCTTTGACCAATTGTTTCCATATTAAGTAGGAAACACTAGAGTTGCCAATTTTGCAAATGTTCCTGTACATAATTTGATTGCTAGTCTGAAGCGAGGAGTGGGAATGCCTTGTTGATTGGAGCATGTATTTGCCTTTTCTTCTCTTGATTATCAGTTGGGACACCAGCTCCTACTTTTTTATTTTTTATGTTTCACGGTATATATTTCTGATGCATTCTTAGAGAAGACATGCTTATTGTGACCGTTGGATTTTATAGTTCACACCTTCAACCTTGGTTGCTGGTTTCACTTATTTATTTATTACCAAATACTTGACTAGCAATGGTGTATGATTTCTTCGTCATTCTTACGAACTCAATAATTAAGCAAGAATGTTTTACGTTGAAATAAAGAAAATGTAAGAGTTTATATGAGCTTGTATGCTTTTATTTTCAGTCTGTTGCATGCAACTTTTTAATCTTATACTGAGACATAAATGCTTTACTGCACAAATGATTTTGACATTTTGTTCTCTGTTTTTTTGTTGAAGTTTTATTTTGGAAGAATATCATTCTCACATGGTGAACGTCCAGTGGATGAATATAAATTTTTTAAGAATGTTATTCTTTTTAAATTTTCAGCATGAAGTGTTGGGTTTTTTTCCAGCCCATGATAAGTTGTCCTACGTCTATAAGGAATTATAGTCTTAAAGGATTAAATTGTTTTCCCAATTGGAGTTGTTTTCCCAATTGGAGTTAGTTTCTCAATAGGAGAAGGATTCATAACTAAATTCCAATTAGGATTAATAATCCTTATTGAAGAAGACCTTTATTATGTATATATAGAGGGACTATTGTACTAGTTTTGAATTGGAGGGAGCAAAACAATATTTTGTATACCACTCAAGGGATTGGAGTGAGAAAATGTTGTAAGGGCAAAGTGTGTGCGAGAGAAAAGAAAAGAGATAGTGTATTTCTTGTCCTTGTTATTTCAGGTTTTTCGTCAAGTCCTAGTTCTAGAGATTTGGCAAGATTATTGGTTGTACTCATTATTGATATAGTGAAAGATTATTGTTGCTGTCTTGTGGACGTAGTCACATATTGCCGAACCACGTAAATTCTTGATGTTATTTATCTTGGTTATTTGTTTTTCGATTTCCGGAGTTTGTTCTTGTTTTTCTCATTCTTAAACGCGATATTCTCAACATGAAGTTGGGGAATAACCAAATAAGTGTTTGCATATGTTTGAATTCTTACACAGTTGTGCACCTCTGCTATTCCATTGCAGGAACTTGAAAGGACTTTTAGATCAGCATAGTTTGAGTGCATCTCAACATTGTGGGTGATCGTAGAGTTTGGATGTAACCCGTAGGAACAAGTGCTTTTGGATTAGGAAAGCTTAGTAGGAGTATGTCTTTTTATACTTCATAAAAAGAAACTTGGTAGTTCAGCTGATTTTTGGATGAGCATGACGGTTCATAGGTGTCTGGACTTCATTGCTTGTACGTGGTAAATTTCTTTGTCTCGTAAGCTGTGACTGAATGTTTTAATGTTCATTTGACAGAGGTTCAGGGCCGAAGGGGCAGAGGAAACCTAGGAAAACTTTGGAAGAGACCCTAAGAAAAGACTTAGAGTACTTGGATCTAACGGAGGACATGACACAGGACATAACACAATGGCGTTCTAAGATTCATATAGCCGATCCTACTCAGTGACTTGGATTTTCCAAGTCTCCAACCGAGAAGTTTTCCTCACTCGGGAAATTAAGGGAACACTACCTCAACCTATATGCTCCACTCACAAAGCTTCAACATACAAGCTTCAACAAAAGAAAATTCAAAGAACTTAGCGAAGAAGGCTTTGGTGTATTTAACACAATACGTTGAAATGAAGGAAAGCTTATTTATTGATATCCCCGATAAGTTACAAATATGTACATATACTTGAGTCAAAATAAACAAACAAGAGGGAGCCTTCACAAATGTTGCTTATGAGAAGTCTCAGCAGTCGGTAGAGCCCCAGAAAGAGAAGGCACCGGAGGGGGATCATTCGGAGCCTCAGTACTGGACAAAACCCTAGAAGGAGGAGGCATCAGAGATTGATCATTTGGAGCTTCATTACGCGGTACAGCCCCAGAAGACGAAGGCAATAAATGCCTTTGGAACAAACCCACAAATCTCTGATGATCAAGTAAAACCTGACCATCAGATTCCTTCATCTGGTCAAGCTTCCTCTTCATGTTTGTAGCATAGTCATGTGCGAGCCGGTGCAACTGTTTATTCTCATGCTTGAGCCCTCTAATCTCCTGTTTGAGACTCATCACTTCAGCCGCCAATGATTCAACTTGGCGGGTTCGAGTAAATAGGCGTTGGGCCATATTAGACACAGAACCTGCACACTGAACACTGAGAGCCAGAGAATCCTTAACAGACAACTCATCAGACCGTTTGGAAAGTAGTCTGTTATCTTTGGGAATGAGAAGGTTCCTGGCCACTACCGCAGCGGTCATATCATTCTTCATCATGGAATCCCCAACGGTAAGAGGACCAGTAGGGGAGACGAAGGATGGGCGCCATATGTTGTCTGGAGAAGGCGGGGCTGCCTCTTCAACAAGGTTCAAGTCAAAACGACGGTCGGAGGGGCCAGACATTTTCAAAGGTGTTGAAGAGAGAAGAGGTCGGACAAATCAAGATCTTAGAAGTGCAAGAATGGAGCTTCTACTGGTGGATATTCAAGTGTGCTTTGGAACTTAATGTCAGCCCCTATAAAAATCTGCACTCGACGAAGCTTCAGAAATCGAAGAGGCACCTGCTCAGAAATCGAAGAGGCGTTTGCTTTCTCAAAAGCTGGGCTGCTCAGAGACCACGAGGGTCGATCTCAGAAATCGAAGAGGTGTTTGCTTTCTCAAAAGCTGGGCTGCTCAAAGACCACAAAGGCCGATCTCAGAAATCGAAGAGGCTTGCTTTCTCAAAAGCTGGGCTGCTCAGAGACCACGAGGGCCGATTTCAGAAATCGAAGAGGCACCTACTTTTCCAGCCTTGTCAGCACCTGTCACACGCACACTCAGTTTTGCGGAAATTATGGGCATTCTGTCGAAGATTTCTGGCGAAGTAGAAAGCACATGAATCGTACTGTTCAATCACCCACTTCCCACGCGCAACAGTAGCTCATGGGTACCACAGATAACTTTGCCAAAGTTCTCTGACAAAGTTGAGACACGTGAAGCTTGCAGCTCCCACTACATCGCTCTGACCAAGAAGGGTAAAAGAATTGCAAAGAAACAACACTAACAAAGTTTAGACACATAAATTTTGAAGGTCTAGCTACCATATTATTACCCACAAGGGTAAAGGAACAGTACCACTGCTGGATAATTGGAAAGTCCCGGTGTGTCAACCTCTGTGCTTCGTGGCAAGGTAGACTAGCAAACATGCCCAACCTTTACTCACATTCGAGAAAACACTCCTAACAAGATTGCTTGCTCCAAAATCGAAGAGGCACCGCCCTCCGAATCTCGAGAGCCAGACTCCCAACATGGTTACTTTCTCAAAAATCGAAGAGAGGGTAAAGGAACAGTACCACTGCTGGATAATTGGAAAGTCCCTGTGTGTTAACCTTTGTGCTTCGTGGCAAGGTAGACTAGCAAACATGCCCAACCTTTACTCACATTCAAGAAAACACTCCCAACAAGATTGCTTGCTCCAAAATCGAAGAGGCATCGCCCTCCGAATCTCGAGAGCCAGACTCCCAACATGATTACTTTCTCAAAATCGAAGAGAGGGTAAAGGAACAGTACCACTGCTGGATAATTGGAAAGTCCCTGTGTGTCAACCTCTGTGCTTCGTGGCAAGGTAGACTAGCAAACATGCCCAACCTTTACTCACATTCGAGAAAACACTCCCAACAAGATTGCTTGCTCCAAAATCGAAGAGGCACGGCCCTCCGAATCTCGAGAGCCAGACTCCCAACATGATTACTTTCTCAAAAATCGAAGAGACACCGCTCTCCGAATCTCGAGAGCCAGACCCCCAGCAGGATTGCTTTCTCAAAAATCGAAGAGGCATCGTTCTCCGAATCTCGAGAGCCAGACCCCCGACAGGTCTGTAATCTTCACACGCAACATCAGCTTTCCAGATACCACAAACCACTTTTTCAAAGTGCTCTGACAGAGTTAAAACATGTGAAGCTGGCAGCTCCCACTACCGTGCTATAACCAAGCAGGGTAAAGGAATAACATTATTACTTGATGTTAGGGAGACTCCTATATATGTCGACTTCCATCCCTAACGGACAGGCAGACCTGCAAAAATGCTCAACCCTTTCTCTTATCTGAGAGGGCACTCCCAACAAAGCCTTTCGAAATATTCAGCTTTCTTTCCCCCCGATAATACCTCTGTAAACAAGCTATACTAGAGCAAGAATATCTCAGATCATCAGGGTTAAAAGCAAGAGTATCCCATATCATGCTTTTTCCCTGTCTTTTCCTTTGGCCTTGTTCTTACCTGCAAGACAAGGAGAAAGAGAGCAATCAGTCAACACTTGGAATCAAGCTTCCAGCCGGGAACTGACTGCCTGGAACCCCTTACCTGATTACTTACCTGGCATTGCTCTCGAGTACTCATCTTCAACATCTTATGCTTCCAGGGAAGATACCGCATCTGCCTGAGGAACAGATAGGGCAAGTGAGAAGGATACAAGGAAGCATGTGGAGACAAGCGTAACAGCACACGTGCCGATACATCCACTACTCTATCAAAAGCAAAAGTATCCCATATCAGCAGGGTCGAACGTACTCTAGATTTGATGGACTTGTTTTGACCCTCAAATTCTTCAGTCAGCCTTATACTCTGGAGGAAACCAGAAAACCCTCCAGCCCAGTTCAAGAATAAGCCTGTGGAAAGTTACTTCTTCAAAAGCAAAAGTATCCCATATCATCTCTCCTCATTTTTCTTCTCTTTATCCTTCATGCTGCCTGCAAGATAGGGAGAATGTGAACAATCAGCCGGAGCTCTGATTGCTTACCTTGTCTGTCACCTCTTTCAGCAGATCCCCCAGCTCGGCGACTTGGGGGACTCCTACTACATGGTTTGTATCTCGCTTGACCAAGCATGAAACTACAAGTAAGCTTCAAGTGAAATTGATACATTACCTTGTGCATCTCCACCAGTTACAGATACCACCCCTGGATGGAGGAAGAGTACTTCCAGAGAAGATGCCACATCTACCTATGAGACAGATAAGGCAAGTCAAGACGATACCACACTCCGGTACTTAGAAGTTTCGTGGCTACGAGATCATTCTCCCACAATATTTCCTAATGTCATTTGTACTAAATCATTCACTTGTACTCACTAAAGGAGAGCTTGAACCTATGTACTTGTGTAAACCCTTCACAATTAATGAGAACTCCTCTATTCCGTGGACGTAGCCAATCTGGGTGAACCACGTACATCTTGTGTTTGCTTTCCTATCTCTATCCATTTATATACTTATCCACACTAATGACCGGAGCAATCTAGCGAAGATCACAAAAAGTGACCGTTTTCGCTACCTAGGATCTATCTTGCAAGAGAACGGAGAATTAGATGGAGATCTCAACCATAGAATACAAGCTGGATGGATGAAGTGTAAGAGTGCATCCGGCGTGTTGTGTGACCGTCGTAGGCCACTGAGGCTCAAGGGAAAATTTTATAGGACGGCAATAAGGCCAGCGATGTTGTATGGCACAGAATGTTGGGCG
Organism: Malus domestica; assembly: GCF_042453785.1. NCBI lineage: Eukaryota > Viridiplantae > Streptophyta > Magnoliopsida > Rosales > Rosaceae > Malus > Malus domestica. Next base: position 18,187,748 of record NC_091670.1, read on the forward strand.
GTGAAGCATCAACGTACACAAAATGGGTGTAGCGGAGATGAGGATGCTTCGTGGGATGTATGGGCACACGAGAAATGATAAGATTGGGAATTAGGATATCCGAGGTAAAGTAGGAGTAGCCAAAATTGAAGGAAATATGAGAGAAAATCGGTTCCGGTGGTTTGGACATGTGCAAAGAAGGCCTACTGATGCTCCGGTTCGAAAATGTGACTACGGGACAGAGGTTCGGGGCCGAAGGAGTAGAGGAAGACCTAGGAAAACTTTGGAAGAGACCCTAAGAAAAGACTTGAGTACTTGGATCTAACGGAGGACATGACACAAATGAGCGCAATGGCGTTCTAGGATTCATATAGCCGACCCCACTTAGTGGGAAAAGGCTTTGTTGTTGTTGTTGTTGTTGATTATTATCAACCTATGTTAGTGTTTGCTCTTTTGAACAATAATGTCAGTTCTGATAACACTGTAGCATTTGCTATTACTTATTCGATGATAAATTTTCTGACGATGCTTCACGGTAAAGTTCTTGCGAATAAACGGTGTTTCAGAGGAACATTTCGTGACCATTTATAGCAACTCCATCCTAAACTGTTTGTTAGATTGAAGATTGTTATGAAAATATCTTGCGTAGGTCATACACATCTGGGACTCGTGATTCTGTTTGCATATCGAAATTATGCCGGGGTGTGAATGTCATAATAGAGACTAGAAAGCACATGGGATGCTTAAGTTGTGAGGGAAGAATACAAGTGGTGCTGTGAGTTTGTGCAGGCCTATGGCCCCCATTGCATTGACTTGTTTGTGGGAGCTGGAGAGGCTCCAACCTGGAGAAGCTGGTCCGTGAATCATGTGCTGAAATTAGTTGGTCTTTATTTTGATTTTACTGCCAAATTTGGTTTAATCTTCTTGTGCCTGAGCACTACCTGAAACAATCCATTTTCCCCACATTTAAAAGATCTTGTAGCTTGCTTGAGCTGTAAATGAATGAAGTCAACGGCCCTCCCACCTGGTTTGGTCGAACAGCTACCCTGTGTTGGTCCTGAGGGACGGAGGAGGCTAGGTTAGCCGAAAGATGGTTATCGGTTCAAGGATGTTGGGTGCCCCTGATTTTCAAGAAGCTTCTTCCAAAGCATACGGCTTTTTGGATTTTGATGATGATATCTATAAAGATGGATCTTATATATGTTGTATAATTCTTATATATATATATATCATATAATGAAGTTTTTGTTTGTTGGAAACACAGCTGAGCTACAACTCTCTTGCAAGTGTGTGCTTGTTTTAGGGTTTTCAGACAAGTACTTAATCGGTTAGAATTAGTGACGATGTGAAAATCTTGAGTAGAATTTGAGATCAGATGTAATTATGGGTAACTAGATTGACGCTTTGATATGGTGTACAAACATTCCAAATTCTCAAATAAGCGAATGGGCCAATTAAATGTTATATGAATATGAATCTATACACTTTCTTTTTTTTTAATTTGTCATATGAATTAAAATTTTAACCAATATGTCATATCAACTTTCCGAAAATCATTGATTTGTCATTTTACCCTAACTCTGTTAAGTTTTCCATCCAAAATAAGTCATGAATTTACGTTCAAGGTTATTTTGGGCATTTCAGCACCTTATTATTCCGTTAAGTTCATGGTCAATTTGTCATATCACTCTAACTTTGTTAAGTTCTCCCTATAAACCGTAGAATTTGAAGCAAATCAGTGGAAAATGTTGTGAACTAAGTAATATTTTCTCATCACTTGGTGCTTTTGAATTTGAACATGACCAGGCAATAGACTCATATTTTTTATATGGTAGCAATGAAATGAAAGAGATTGAGATTGCCATGATTGACCACGTTTTTTCAATGGACATGATTGATCATGTTGAATTCTTAAAACTTACAATTAGCCACAACACGATGTTAGTGAGTCTAATGTACTTTTTTGGTAGTTCACCATAAGTTTTTCAAAATGAATACGAAATGTTTTCTAACTAGCCAAACTTTTAAGGGTTTGTACTAAAGGGAAGTAAAGAACTTATGAAAAAGAGGTTAAAAGTCTGAAATAACCCTGAGCCATGTGTGAGGCCCATGACTTATTTTCGCACGGCTTATTTTGGATGGAAAACTTAACGGTGTTATGAGATGACAAATTAATGATTTTGGAAAGTCGTTATAATAAATTGCTTAAACTTCTAGTTCATATGACAAATTGAAAAAGATGTATAAGTTCATATAACATTTCAAAAATTCCCTAACACTTTGTCTAGATGAGGAAATTTAAGATTACTAAAGAATTTTAAAATGACAGAATTTTATTTTCTAGAATTTGTGAATTTTCTTGTTTAGTTAACCTAAAAGAACAATATAATTTGAATACGAAATTTGTTATTTTTAAACTCACTCATGAAATTGGGAAATGACACCTATATAGATGAAATTTAAACTTGGGACCCAAATTCCAAGTTTATTTTCCTCTCAGAAATTATAAATATTTATGTTTATGAATCAAACAAAATAAGAGAATTGGTGCATGTTAGTTTATAATTATGATTTTTATCAAAATTCTAAGTTTATTTCTCTTATTCAAACGTAATGTAAACAAAATTATTCTAATTTAATCAAAATTCTGAAAATTTTGCAAACTTGATCAGCTTAAATATTTTTTCATGTGCTCATGATTCTTATCGTCCTGTAATTTAGCTCAAAGTTTGGATTCTGATTACAAAATGATGAAGTCACTTTGCCGCAACGACGTACAATATTAGTCTTGTTCAGAACAGAAGTACAATTAAACTAAAACGTCTCGTTTGGAATAGAAATACAACTAAAGTAAGAGCTAGTTAATAACGCCACGTCTTTTGTACGTTTGTGCATGATCAACTAATGGAAAACATCATCTTTGTTATTCTTGTTTGCACTCATACCAAATGTTGATTAAACAAAAAAAGTGAAGGGCCAGAGTCTATGTCAGCGGAGGATGCAATTCTGTTAGCAAATGGGGCCATATCAAAGTTGCTACCTGCAGCTCTCTCGTACATATTCGAAGAGAATCCAAACAGGATATAAAGTCCAATTGAACACCAACAAGTTCTTCCCATTCCCACTTTCTCCATGTTAGATGTGGTCCATGTGGAGCCAAAAATAATCACAAGGCGACACGTGAATTTTTTGGTAAAGATGACAAATTTACCCTCGAGGCATACCGGGTCTCCTACACGCGAGCAGTGGAGAATCATCCATCAACCAAATCAGGAGTACCCAAAATAGGTAACAAGTTCAAATTTGTCTCATCCATCCTCATTCCATAACCACCAAAAAGCTCCCAAAACATTTCTTTTATTATGATAATTAGCCAATTAATATATTTATACCTAATTAATATATTAATTACTAATTAAATCATCAAATTAACCACAAAATATATCTCATTCAATCCCAAATTAAATTTATACCTAATTTATATATTTATACCTAATTTATACCTAGGCAATGGCCGGCCATCTCCCATGCTCCTTACCTTTCTTATTTTCCCCACTTTATTGCCCAAATTAAATTAGATAATTAACTCTATAACCCCCCATTTATTTCTTTCATATTTAATTAGCCAATAAATTGGCTAATTAAACCAAAAATTTAACCCAAAAAACCTAGTGTTGGCCGGCCACTTCCTCTCTAAAGTGGACCAACCTAACCCTATAAATAGGCTCCTATTTTCACTAAATACTCATTCCAATCCTCTTGCAGAAAATCATAAATACTTTAAACATTCTTTCTCTCTAAAATTCTAACTTTGGCATCGGAGGTTCTTCGGCCAAAGCCCCCCCATTCATCGTGGGTGCGTGAGGCTTTTGGCCTTAACCTAATGTGCTAGTTGTTTTGTAGGTGCAAAATTGTCCAAGATCGAGGAGGAGAAAATTTGCATCCACAAATTGGTGCTTTCATTGAGAGTTGAAATCCACACTCGTAGAAGACTCTCGCATAAAAAGGTTTTTCTCTATTTTCTAGTCCATTTGAATATTTTTCATACGTTCTTATTATTAGAATATTTTATTTGCAAAGGTTCTTTGATAAAACATATAAGAAAAATATAATGGCTAGAAATTTAGAAAATTCCAATACTCAAGAAATGGGATCGCAGAGATACATGAGGTAAAATGCGGTCATAAGCAGAGTTGCACCACCACTACAAGGTTCCACCATGGCCTAAGCCATGCCATCCAATCTTGCACGGGCCCGAGCCCAAGCCTCGCATCCGCATGCACCACGCATTGAGCAGCCTGTTCCAGCGACCCAGCTTGCTCTCGTAGCCCAGCCTGCTCCAGCGACCCAGCCTGCTCCCGCGACCCAGCCTGCTCCCGTGACCCAGCTTGCTCCGACAGCCCTACCTGCTCACGCAACCCTGCCTACTCCCGTAACCCTGCCTCCCATGGTTTCCCAAACGGCTCAAGTTGTCCCAAGAATATCTCAACTATCCAGAGCAACCATCGAGCCGGGGACATTTTCACCATATTTCTCCGCGGATTTGACATTTCCCAATTCAAATCTTGCACCCGGAGTTTACCACATTTCCACTGCTCAAGGAGGCACATTCCTTCTAAGCTCTTCCAATCCAAATGGCGAACAACACTTATCTTGACAAGTCATAGAGTTAACGAGCGCCCTTGCACAATAGACAACCTTGGTGAATCAACTCTTGCAACGCACCGAGATCCAATGTGCTCCGGACGAGGTGTCCCGAAGTAGGACAAGGGCAGACGAACCTCTCCACCAGCGTCCTGGTAAATAGCCCATTAACCAGCCACGTTCCAAGCGTTCTGGCAATTTACGCTCCCGCCTGGGTCTTTGGGATAGCGTATACTCTCATCTTAGCGCGCGGAGGAGCATGCATTCCCAATCAAGCCCACGGACAAGCATACGTTCACAGTTGAGGTCACACTCCGATTATCAACATGGACAACCTTCTAGGCAAAATGTTCATTCAAAACTAGGCTCGCAATGAGCATTCTCCACCTCACATTGGAGTAGGCAGCACGACAGATGGAGAAAAGCAGTCACTTAATCCGACTCAAGTTCAACCGGCAGCCTACGAATGGCCCGTTCGCCTGCCAGGTATATGACACATGAACTGCAGCTGAGACATGGACGAGTCGAGCATAGGGAAGAGCAGCCTAGACCCATAGGTCAAGATTGGAGGCAGCCGAAAGTTCCGCTACCCCAGCAAAGACAAATTCAAGAAAAAGTTGAAAGACTCATAACCGAACGATTGCACAATTTCCAACATAAGGAGGCTACTGATGATGCGCTTCGACGAGACATGACTAACATAAGCATGTCACCATTCACAAATGAGATCGAGCGGACAGATCCACCTCGCGGGTTCACTATGCCTCACTTTATTCCGTGCAAGGGAGATGAAGACCCAGATCGACATCTCAAGCACTACCGCAGTACCATGATCCTCTACAGGAACAACGATGTGCTTATGTGCAAAAATTTTACCACAACTCTACAAGGAGTATTCATCTAACCGCTCAATAAAAAGGACATCCGACCATTTCTTCAGCATCGTAAAAGACCTTTGGGAGACAATTCGCGACTATGTCAAAAGATTCAAAGCGGAGAAGGCCAAGATTGTTGATTGCAACGAAGACATAGCAATGGCAGCATTCAAAAATGGACTTCCCACCGAGCATCCTTTATTCGAAAAACTGATCATGGGAGAAGAATTGACCCTAGCAGCTTCGTATGCTTTGGCAGAAAACATGCACTATGGGACAAGGCCAAGCAGTCTAACAAAAACGAGTCAAAAAAGAAGCACATGGAACGTTCCCCAACCAGAGAAGACTTAGCGCCTAAAACATTCACCGAATTCACAGTTCCAATCGGCCAAATTCTCTGCAAGCTCAAGAACGAACCTTGGTTCGAACTACCGCCACCCATGAAAGGCGATCTTACCAGGCTGGATCATACAAAGTATTGCGCATTCCATCAAGGACCAGGCCACACTACCAACGGCTACCTGAAATGGAAGCAGTGTCTTGAGAAGCTGACAAATGAGGGCCGATGCTACGAGTATCTTGACAAGTCAACGAAACGGCCTATATAAGTAAGGGAAGTCTCCATCACCCCCTAAACCTCGTTTGGGTTTTTTCCAAGTAAGTTTAAAGTCTCAAGCAGCTCGACGAACAAGGCTTCACAAGCCGAAGATTATCTAGTTTGTTATGCAGTTTCTGCCTTCCAGCACATTTGATTTATTTCTTTATTCTCAATGAAGATTCAAGAAGTTATTCACAAGCATAGCTCAGCTGCTGTCAACAACGACTGCTAAAAACCCATACGGATTCGCTCTCCAGTGCGAGAGGATAAACTAATTGTTCTCCAGTGTGAGAGGGTAAGCCAATTCCCCGACACCCAAAAGGGTCTACTTTCCAGTGCTAGAGGAAAAACTAATTGCTTTTCAGTGCGAGAGGATAAACTAATTGCTCTCCAGTGCGAGAGGGTAAACTAATTGCTCTTCAGCGTGAGAAGGTAAACTAATTGCTCTCCAGTGCGAGAGGGTAAACTAATTCCCCGACACCCATCTGGGTAAGCTCTCAAGTGCGAGAAGGCCACATAGCTTAAAAGATCGAATGCTTGAAGATCAACTAGGCAGCAAATGGTCAGGGGCAGCAGCCACTTTTTCACTTAACAGTTCATTCATCCGACACTTCATCTTCAGCAGCTCCGATCTTTGTAGCTTTATCCTTAACTGCTCCATCTATAGCAGCTGAGAAAAATAAACTCAAGTAGTTTCCTCATTTTTGGCAAGCAACCCAGAAATGGTAACCTAAACGGTTGCCTATGCCACGCCACTTCCTCAGCCCATGCCAAGTTAATCATTGGCTTCAATCAAGCCGAGCAGCATAAGAAATGGCCCCTGCCACACCACCTCATTGGCTCATGACAAGCCGACTCCTGGCCCCTGCCAACCGACATACTGCACCACCCCGACGGCTACCCCGTGGCAACACCTCCCAAGAAGAAGACAAGGAGAATTAAGTTTTCCTTACATCGGTGTGGCATGGAGAAGACGAAGAAAGCTACGAAAGACGGTACTTTGCACGGGCAAGATGTAGAAGATTGCTAGAGGAGGAGGAACAAATATCCTCTAAGCTCTCTCTCTCTTGTAGGGTAAAATAAATCACTCTCCAAAGTTGATTTAATAACTCACTTAAGGTGGACTTAAATAGGCTTTGAGAGAAATTTATTTTACCTTACAAGAGAGAGAGAGCTTAGAGGATATATGTTCCCTCTCCTCTAGCAATCTTCTACATCTTGCCCATGCAAATTACCATTTTTCGTAGCTTTCTTCACCTTCTCCGTGCCACACCGATGTAAGGAAAACTTAATTTTCCTTGTCTTCTTCTTGGGAGGTGCTGCCACGGGGTAGCTGTCGGGTGGTGCGGTATGTCGACTGGCAGGGGCCAGGAGTCGGCTTGTCATGAGCCAATGAGGTGCTGTGGCAGGGGCCATTTCTTATGTTGCTCGGCTTGATTGAAGCCAATGATTAACTTGGCATGGGCTGAGAAAGTGGCGTGGCATAGGTAACGGTTTAGGCCACCATGTCTAGGCTGCTTGCCAAAAATGAGGAAACTGCTTGAGTTTGATTTCTCAGCTGCTATAGATGGAGCAGTTAAGGATAAAGCTACCAAGATTGAAGCTGCCGAAGATGAAGTGTCGGATGAATGAACTGTTAAGTGCAAAAATGGATGTTGCCCCTGACCATTTGCTACCTAGTTGATCTTCAAGCATTCGATCTTTTAAGCTATGTGGCATTCTTGCACTTGAGAGCTTACCTAGATGGGTGTTAAGGAATTAGTTTACCCTCTCGCACTAGAGAGCAATTAGTTTACCCTCTCACGCTGGAGAGCAATTAGTTTACCCTTTCGCACTGTAGAGCAATTAGTTTATCATCTCGCATTGGAGAGCAATTAGTTTATCCTTTCGCACTGGAGAGCAGACCCTTTTGGGTGTCGGGGAATTGGTTTACCCTTTCACACTGGAGAGCAATTAGTTTATCCTCTCACACTGAAGAGCAGACCCTTTTGGGTGTCGGGGAATTGATTTACCCTTTCGCACTGAAGAGCAATTAGTTTATCCTTTGTTGAGAACGATCATCTACTGCCTGAATGATTCGAGGGTCACAAGGCTGTTAATCACACTCTGATCACACGATCATGGTTCATCCACCAGACTGAGGTTCTTGTCTCCTTAGAAATCAAGGATACAGAGGTACAACCTATAGAACAGATCATGTTCAAGTAAGGTCGTACCTCTGTATCCTTGATTTCTAAGGAGACAGGAACCTCAATCTGGCGGATGAACCATGATCGTGTGATCAGAGCATGATTAATAGCCTTATGACCCTCGAATCATTCAGGCAATTGATGAGAAAAATTTATTTCCCTTTCCTAGAAGGATCTAATTTCATATTAAAGAAGGAATCTACATCAAAATATGAAGCAGTCCTAAAGCAAGAAGATCTCTACACCTGCTACCCTTTCCTATGAGCAGCCCAGCAGGTGTGGGGGCATTTGTGGAGCCAAAAATAATCATAAGGCGACACGTGGATTTTTTGGTGAAGATGACAAATTTACCCTCGAGGCATACTAGGTCTCCTACACGCGAGCAGTGGAGAATCATCCATCAACCAAATCAGGAGTACCCAGAATAGGTAACAAGTTCAAATTTGTCTCATCCATCCTCATTCCATAACCTCCGAAAACCTCCCAAAACATTTCTTTTATTATGATAATTAGCCAATTAATATATTTATACTTAATTAATATATTAATTGCTAATTAAATCATCCAATTTACCACAAAATATATCACATTCAATCCCAAAGCTAGGCAATGGTTGGCCATCTCCCATGCTCCTTACCTTTCTTATTTTCCCCACTTTATTGCCCAAATTAAATTAGATAATTAACTCTATAACCCCCCATTTATTTCTTTCATATTTAATTAGCCAATAAATTGGCTAATTAAACCAAAAATTTAACCCAAAAAACCTAGTGTTGGCCGGCCACTTCCTCTCTAAAGTGGACCAACCACCAGGTTTCCAAAAAAAAAAAAAAAAAAAAAGTGGACCAACCTAGCCCTATAAATAGGCTCCTATTTTCACCAAATACTCATTCCAATCCTCTTGCAAAAAATCATAAATACTCTAAACATTCTTTCTCTCTAAAATTCTAACTTTGGCATCGGAGGTTCTTCGGCCAAAGCCCCCCCATTCATCGTGGGTGCGTGAGGCTTTTGGCCTTAACCTAAGGTGCTAGTTGTTTTGTAGGTGCAGAATCGTCCAAGGTCGAGAAGGAGAAAATTTGCATCCATAGTCCATTCCATTGTTCACAAGGACCTCTTCACCTGCCCCATCAGCTTTAGCAGCAACTACGTGTTTGTATAGCTGCTTTTAACTCCAGTGACATCGAGGCTATGTTTGATGAGAGATCTCAAAGTATTAAGAGATTGAGATTAAGTTAGGGTGAAATGAACTACATAATGTCATATAAAATGGATTAGAATGCATTTTGTAGTCCACTCCCTGATTACCAAATTTTCAGTACAAACATTCTACGCTTAGAAATTTCATTTCTTAATCATCTTCTAAACACAAGTTTATATACCATCTATGCAAAAAATATATCAAATGTTTAGGTTCAGGTTCTAAAAGACGCTAGGTGCTAGTTGAGCGGCATACTAAGGCTTAGCGCGTAGGCGCCTAGATAGTGCCCAAGCGAGGGTCTAAGCAGGCTAGGCAGATTTAAGTAAATTTATCATAAACTATAAAATATAAGTATGTGTGTATTATTTTAAAGCTTTTTCTATTAATTTTGTAAAATATTCTAGGTTCATGTATTCTTCATGGGCCTTGTTTTCTATTAAAAAATAGGATAGTACCATCCACACACCTATTTTTACACCTCACAAATCCTTGTTAATTTTTTACTTTTGATTTTCTTTAATTCATTTAATTCGATGACGGGAAATTGGGAGGGGTGTGTGGAAAGTAAAATGGGTGTGTGGATAACAATACACTAAAAAATATTGAACCTTGCTTTCTTATAAAACAAAAATAAAAAAGTGATGGATGATGCAGAAACATCTAATCTCTTTCGCTTCCCTCTTCCACGCACAAACCATTGGAAGCAGAAATTTCGCCGAGGCCTGCCGAGAGTTGCAAATGGCTGATGCGAGATTCGAGAGTTGTATCGAGATTCAAGAGTCACAACGAGATTCAATCACCTAATGCAGGATTCAATTGGAGTTCATTGCCCTTACTATTCATAAATATGTAGTTCAATTTTCTAATGTTTTCTTCGTCTTATCCTCACATGTCATTATTGTCGTAGATTTTTTATAAGATTCTCAGCGATTCATGTAGGGCCACGTGTCATTAATAATTCAGTGCCACATGTCATTATCCATTATTAATATCCGCTTAGAGTTTTAGTAAGATTCTCGACCATTCATGTAGTGCCACATGTCAATGTCTAATCTTATGATTTCCTCATTTGTCTCCATAAAAACCCTTCAAACCACCAGGTCTACTCACACCAAGCCTCTTCCATCCTCCCAAGTCATCTTAATTCATAAATTTTACAAAACAAAGTTCTTTTAACAGTGGATAACCTGAGGAGGTTGCATGAGAAAGAAGCGCAAGAAGATGAACAACGAAGAAGGAGACGTGCCCAACACTGAAGGCGTAGAGAAGCATTAACCCTTCAAGTGGTGCAAGTGGTCGCAGCCAATGGCGGAGGGACCTAAGGACCATAATAGTCCTTGGCCCACCTGCTTTTCAAAAAAAAAAAAAAAGAAGAATAGTATCAACTTTTCATTCAACCCATTTTCTAGATTCTTCACATTGGCAATTTCTCAAGGACAAGGATTGTCTGCCCTCCCACTTCCGGTGCCGTTCCATGCCCTCCTGTTTTGTGTGGTCACGGTTAAGTCATGTCAACATTTTATATTGTTTTTTTTATAGAGATAATAAGACAAAAATGAATAGTAATATAAAATGTTTGCGTGGCTTAACCGTGACCACACAAAACAGGAGGGCATGAGAGGGCACTGAAAGTGGGAGGGCAGACGTGCCCAACACTGAAGGCATAGAGAAGCATTAACCCTTCAAGTGGTGCAAGTGGTCACAGCCAATGGCGGAGGGACTTAAGGACCACAATAGTCCTTGGCCCACCTGCCTTTCAAAAAAAAAAAAAAAAAGAATAGTATCAACTTTTCATTCAGCCCATTTTCCAGAGTTTGCACATTGGCAATTTCTCAAGGACAAGGATTGTCTGCCCTCCCACTTCTGATGCCCTCCCGTGCCCTTCTGTTTTGTATGGTCACGGTTAAGCCACGTCAACATTTTATATTATTTTTTTATAGAGATAATAAGACAAAAATGAATAGTAATATAAAATGTTGATGTGAATTAACCATGACCACACAAACAGGAGTGCACGGGAGGGCACCGGAAGTGAAAGAGCAGACAATCCTTGTCCATTTCTCAAATTCCAATTAGAGTCTCCAGCACTCTTTTACAATTTTATATGATTATTATACATGGACTTTTACCCAATCGAAAACTTCATTCCACTTCCCAATATTTAAATTAATATTTTATTTGAAACCAAAAGATCTCATTCCTATTCCTTCCCCTATCATATCACTTTGTTTTATTTGTATTTATTCACATCTCTTTGTTTTTTTTTGTTGCTCTTCACTGCGCAATTAGGAGTCTAGTATGAACTCCAAATACACAGGTTCTCATCTTTAATATTTTGCAATTTGTCAATTTTATAAAAGTTTTCATCTCCCAGTATAAATTAATATAACAAATCATATTTGTTTTGCAGATTGGAAGATTAATTCCATTATTCCAACAAAGAAAAACAACATTGGAGTTTAGTTAATTGACTTACAGTCCAAAGTATGCATTTTACTATCAATTCCTCTTGCAATTTTTGTTTCTAAATTATGATTATTTTGTTATTAAATTGATGTCTTGCAATTTCTTTTAATTAATTGCCTAATTTGTTTTAGTTTGTAAAATTTAGTATAGATGTTCATATTTATTATAATTTAAAGTTAGTCAATCTATATTTTTCAATTTTCAGTTATGGAAAGATACTTCAAAAGAAAAACACAGCTTGAGATATTAGAGTTGTCGTCTCCAAAGAGTCCAAGCAACAATGAAAAGTAGTTCAAAACAAACTTGGGTGGATTCTATGGAAGTTAACTTGGAAACTCTCTAATATGATCCTGGATTGCGTAGACCGATTTTGAGTTATCATCCTAATGTTCGAGATCAAGTTCGAAGAGCCTATTTCTAAAATAAACCTTGTCAATCACGAACCATACATTTCCTTACACAAATTTCGGAGCAAAGCCTAGAAGATTCAATCATGCTTTGTTTACTACGTTTCCTACTTGGTTGGAGTATATCATATCACAGGATGCTGCCTATTGTTTATGTTGTTATCTCTTTAAACCCGATTATGGAGATCAATCCGGTGGGGATACTTTTGTTGGAATTAGATTTAAGAATTGGAAGTGCAAGAAGAAACTAGAAATTCATGTTGGAGGACCAAATAGTTCTCATAATAATGCTTGGAAAAACTGTGAGGCCTTACGTAAATCCAAAGATGATAGAAAGCTCTGGGCGCCAGGGCCAAAAAGTCCATTGGACATGAGATGAGTTGGCATGGCTGAATGCAAATGCAAAGCTTAATGCCCAGCTCCAGGAACATTGTTTTCCACTATTTCCCTTGTCTATGATCTTGGCTAGTAATTGATCTTAGCAACATATTGAAACAATTATTTCAAAATAAACTTGTTGTACCATATATTGGGCCCTAGCATTTGGGCCTCACGACCTAGCCCATGAAGCATGTAGGAGGTGAAGGGAACCCTTATTCTATAAAAGGGATCCTTCACCTCACTTTAGGGAGGATAGCAAAGAGAGAAACCCTAGCCTCCATATTGTAACCCTCAATTTACATAGTGAAACCGAATCGACACCAATGTGGACGTAGCCTCAACTTGAGGTGAACCACGATATATTTTGTGTTCTTGTGCGTTTGTGTGATTTACGGTCAGATTTATGTTGGTCCAAGATTGACCCAATTTTGTGCATCAACAAAACTGAATAAGATCGAATTGATTATCAAACTCGATTAGGTGCATCATTTTGGGTTAGTAGGATTCTCTTACAACAAGGTCTTCTGTTTCATAGGCATGATGAATCTGAAAATTCACTCAACCATGGAAATTTTCTTGAAATTTTGCGGTGGCTACGTCACTATAATAAGGGTATAAAAGCTGTCACGCTAGAAAATGCTCCTAAAAATTTGAAATTGACATCTGAAGTGCTATTTCATATGAAATCATTAGTTCAATCACTAGTGATATTGATGATTCATTATTTGATATTCTTGTTGATGAATCACGAGGCATGTCTTCAAATGAACAAATGGCCATTGTACTACGCTATGTGGATAAGGGTCTTGTGATAGAGCGCTTTGTAGGTATTGAGCATGATGCAAATACTAAAACTTCCTCACTCAAGTTAACCATTGATGACTCATTTTCTAGACATGGATTAAGCATATCTGAATTACGTGGATAAGACTATGATGGGGCAAGTGAGCATGATGCAAATACTAAAGCTTCATCACTCAAGTTAACCATTGATGACTTCTTTTCTAGACATGGATTAAGCATATCTAAATTACGTGGATAAGACTATGATGGGGCAAGTAATATGCAAGGTGAGAATGGACTTATAGCTCTAATTCTAAATGAGAATAAGTCTGCCTTTTTATGTGCATTGTTTTGCTCATCAATTTCAATTAGGTTTAGTAGTAGTGGCAAAAAAGAATTCAGAAATTGAAGATCTCTTATTATGGTTTCTTTTGTGGTGAATGTTATGGTGGCATCTTTTAAGCATCGTGGTATTGTTAGAGAGAAACATGTTTTTGTAGTTTTGGAAGCACTATAAAATAACTAGCTTTAAAGTGGACAAGGTTTGAATTAAGAAGCTACTCTTAAGCCGGCCAATGATGCACGATGGAGCTCTCACTATAGTTGTTTAATTAGTTTGGCTTACATGTTCTCATCAGCGATAAAAGTGCTTGAGATTGTAAGGAAAGATGGAACAAGTTCAGAACAAAAATTTGAAGCAAAGGTTCTATTGACTTTTATTTAATCTTTAAACTTCAATTTTTGTCTACACGATGAAAAAAATTATGGGAATCATAGACGATTTGTCACAAGCATTACAAAAGAAGGATCAAGATATCATGAATGCAATGAACTTAGTCAATATATGCAAAGGAAGGTTGGAAAGGTTGAAAGAAAGTGGTTCAAAATCTTTATTTGATGAAGTTTCATCCCTTTGTGACAAGAATCATATTTAACTGCCTAGCATGTATGATATTTTTCGAGTGGAGATCGGCCAAACCAAAAAGCTCAGCCCATCACAAACTTGCATCATTATCGTGTTGATTTATTGACCGATGTCATAGATAAGCAACTCACTAAGTTAACGATCGATTTACTGAGAAGAATATTGAATTACTTCTTTGTTGGAATGTTTAAGTCCAAGTGATTCTTTCTCCGCTTTAACAAAGAAAAATTGATGTGTTTTATCCAATTTTATCCAAGTGATTTTTCAAAGCATTATCTTAAGTTACTCAAAGAACAACTTGAGAATTACGTTTGGGACATGACCTCTAATAGGAAGTTTACATATTTGAAAGGAATTAGCGATCTTGTACAAAAGATGGTTGAGGCAAAGAAAGATCACACTTACATGTTCGTGTACTTGTTTTTTACACTAGCACTCATTTTACCCGTTGCAACCGCAAGTGCAGAGTGAGTCTTTTCTGTTATGAACATTGTGAAGAACACCTTACTTTTCATGTATATATTATGATGTTTTGGTTGGTTGTGTTGTAAATACTATCCGTTCAATTTTTTTTTTAACATTTGTCAAATGTCCCTCCTAACCCAAATCCTAGCTCCGCCACTGATCCTAGCAAAATTCACCATAACGAAGAAGCAGGTGGCTCAAGCACAGTCATGTGCCCAACCTCAACCGATGCAAGGAAGCCGAGGTGAGGATCTGTTGCAAGATTACTTTATTCCAAATTGTTTATACCTAGCAAATTATTTTTGTAGAGATTTAGGATGCGACCACAGTTGTTCAACAAAATCATGATTTCTATTTACAACCATGATAATTAATTTGTTCAAAAGAAGGATGCTGAGCGTAATTTAGGTTTTCTTGGTTAATCACCTATTTTCAACAATGTGTTGATAAGAGTCGCATCAAATCACATATGAAATCAACAGTACAATGTACTTGTGAAATTGGTACTAGGTGGAATAACTTGCAATTTAAAATATATGTACGTGCTTGTCTGACTGGTCAGCAACACTCATCAACTAAGCTCAAATTGTTAGTTTACTCATGATAGAAGAAGTCAAATTAAATTTCAGTTTACTAAAAAGTTCCTAGTTAACTTAGGTCCAGTTTAGTGCACATTTTAATACTGACAAGCTTAGTTGCAAGGACTTATCTATTTGTGGAAATGATGAGCATATACCACAACCAAAAGGAAGATAAGTAAACTAGTATAGCGATAAATTGCACATGATGTTTTTGCCCGGAAAAACCCACCTCTGGGTTAAAAAAACCTAGGACTCTCCATTAAGTCCAATCCTTTAGTGAAAACAAGATTCTTACAAAGTAACCACACAAGCTCAATTCCTAGATCCTAATCTACAGAGTAGCTTGTACCTTTGTGCAACCTTGTTTTTCACAAAGTGGCAGCTCCTCCTGAGCTCTTCGCCTTGTGGCACCGAAATCCAATCAACTTATGCAAATGATATTATGATGAAGTTCATGCAAATTTAGATTCGATGTCTAGTCAGTTTCACCAGTTAAACACTTGAAGGATGAAACTAACGTGAATTCAAAAAGAGGTAAGTTCAAAGATTTGAAATTTCGGCAAAAAACTTGGCCTGAAACAAATATCATAATTACAAAAGCAATGCTACCCTAATATGCAATGATGTGGATGTTTAGTGCATGAATGTGATTTTATGGCTAGGGTCTTCAAGTAAGAACCAAAAGGAAGCTCCAAGCTGAAATGAACCTTTTTTTTTTTTCTTCAGAAATAAACTCTCATAGCCAAACTAAAATGAACCACTAGATTGTGCTTTTATAGCATGCTAATGTTTCAGACAAAGAGAGATGATGGAAAGCCACGTGTCATGTGCAAAAGCAATAAAAAAAGATCTAGTGTTGAAAAGCACTCTCTTGGAAAAACTGTCAAAAAACCCATGTGGGTTGTCTTAAAGTGTGTGCCCAGCTTGCGTGACAACAACGAGAATATTTCACAAGATAAAACCACTAGACATAATGAACTGGAAATAATGGCATGAAATGCATATGTATGCACAAACCTTTGATGAGAGAAATTGAGCTCTTGAAGTGATATTTCCAGTAGCATGATCCCAAATAAGCAATTAAAACCCTAAAACTAACTAGAGCATGTGTGGTACAGTTTATAACATTTGACAAGGAGGCTTTTCTTGACAAAACAACCTAAACCCTATAACTAAATTTTCCCAACCTCACTCAAGAGAACACAAAAGGACAAATCCTGCAAAGAAGTACTCTTGACAAAGAACAAGTGAAAAGTTATCATGGTTAAAGCAATTGCAAGGAAGTAAATTGTTTAGCATTGTACCTGATTGCAACACAACACAAATTTTTCATTTTCTCCCCCACTTTGTCATGGCAAAGAAAGGATGTAAAATGAATGATATGCCATTTTCATTAAACAAAATAAAAGGATATGTCAATTAAGCTCATCAAATAAATATCCAACGACCAACAAAGTAATAAGAACTAGTAACAAGGACATAAAGTCTAACAACTTAACAGCAAAAAAAATGAACTCCCCTGTAAGATGTGCTCTCCTAACAGCCTATATTCACAAACTACACTCTGCCATCAGCTCACACCCCCATAAGCTAGAACTCCTTGGATTGAGACGATGCATTTGAGCGATGTGGTGAACTAATAGCCTCAATTTTTTTAATAGGGTATTCCTCAATGTCTTTTTCAAGATCCTCTTCAACTTCATCCTTCTCATCATCCGAGTACGTGAACCTGATATGCTTGGCCATGGGGATAGGGTGAGAGGATAGGTTCAATTTTTCAGGAGAGGCAATACCTTTTCCTTTGGCAGCATATGCTGCAGCCATGTTTGTAGCAACATCCTGAGAATGAGCAGATGATGTGGTAGTGAAATAAGATGGGGATGATGGTACAAATTGAGGTTGAGGGACAACTGTGGGAGATAAGGGAATCACTGAGCATTTAGAAGTCAATTTTGAAGGACGTATAGCGAGCTCAAGCATAAATAAAGATGGATTTTAGGAAGATTGACTCAAAGACTATGCAGGAATGGTGTGACTGACATAAGGTAAGGATGTAGTTTGACCCATTGACGATTGAAACTCAACAAATTGTCTACGAACAAAGTTAATCCTAGACTTTAGATAAGCAATTTTTTCGCTCTTGAGAAACATTTGGTGGTGGAGGAGGACGGCGTCCACCATGAGTGACGGCACACATCACGTCACTTAGGTTTATAAGTCTTTTATCCAAATCATTTGTGGTTCGATGACACAACTCAATGATAAGACAAGGGTGAATAGTAAAGCCTTTTTGTTGTTTACCAGAACGCTTGCTTTTTGACATAATGGACCTAAATATCAAGTATCCAAAAGGAACATCCAATAGACTGAGCATATCATGCAATATTTTGGCTGAATCTAGAGTAGGATTACTATTGTTTGACGACCCTAGAATATTTCTACGAATAAAGTCAAACCAAATCCTGTAAAACAATTTAAGATGAGATTTCGACACTTGATTTTTAACCAAAGGAATGGAGGGGTTCAAATAAGCTTCTCAATGATAAGCTTTCATGTCATAGTGACATGTCAAAAGGTCAAAGTTGTACATAACATAAGCATAGGAATGTTCAAGACCTAAGACAAAGCTAATGACAAATGAATCGAAGGGGACATGGACTCTATGGACATGCACTTCACTACCAGTGTCAGGAAACTTAGACGAAACATTTGCATAAAATTCTTGAACCATTGAAAGATTGAAGGTTAAATGAGGTGAGTTTACCTGATGAAGTTTGTACCTTTCAACGAGATAGGTCATCCCAGACAATCCTTCTCTCAAGAACAACTTTTTTGGAAGCCATAATCGCAAAGAATTTCTTGGCACGAGATGTGGGAAACGTGGGATGCAGAGTGTTGGCTTCTTTTGCGGTTTAAGAACGGATTTTGCAATAAGGAGATGAAGTGTACAACCAATTTGATTGAAACACCCTTAGGTTATTTTCTGGAGTGATGAGATTAAGTTCAGCTTGAAGACATGATTGAAACACCCTTATGTTGACAGTTGCTCAAAGTTTGAAACGAGAAAGATGACTAAAGCAAATTGCATAAATGAGGATGAATGTAAAAACATAATGTGGTACGAGAGGGTAAGCTCCTAGGACATTGTGAGTTTAATCTGGACCGTAGAGATGATATCAACGGTTTAGATTAAAGGATTAAACTATAAAGTGCAATGACATAAATACCCTGAATGAACATCTCTTTTCTAACAAGTGCCAGCAACTGGACAGAAAAAGTAAACAACCAATTTGAAAATAGTTTTTTCCCAAACACAATAATCACAGGGAATACCACACTCAACACCAACAAATGACACAGAAGACTAGCACTATCTTAGCACCATTAGGCTATAGCCAATAAGACATTCCTCACAGATAATCACATATAAAAACAGCTCCAATATTTATGCTTCCAAACACAAGAGCTGAACTTAAACAAAGACTTGAAGGGAAATATGATATGTAGTGCTATCTACAAAGGTCTTCAAAGTCATACATAGATGGTAAACCATAAATTAACACAAGTTCATACATATATGATGTGTGAAGGTATAAGAATGGGATTGGAGATAGACATCTTTAAATCATAACTTCATTTGACTATGCTCAAGATTAATTTAAAGGCTAACCAAAATTTTAATAATCCATTAAGTTCAAGAAACAACACTTAAAATATAAATCAAGCAAATAAGCAAAACACAAAACTACGAACATTGGGAAGCCAAAGCCAAATGGAACTTGAGATGGCATATAGAAGCAAGAAACCCAAGTCATTTGATATAGTTGGTGCAAGATGTATTTGAAGCACCCTAAAACACTTTTGAACTTTTTATGACAAGTGGGAATGATGTGATCGAACATGACATTACATGAGAGAACATATTTGTAGGGATGAATGATTGAGATTCACTTTTTGACAAATTGAGTATGTTGACCATAAGTGGTGATGTTGATGCTCAAATCAATAATTTTTCTTTTGTGAAGCATTGAGCATGAAAGCAAGATAAAACAGGTGGTGTTTTGCACTGGAATTGATACTTAAAGCCACTACATCTTCTTCAGCATCTGATGACTCTTTAGAGTTGTCGGAAACTTCATCTTCACTATCACTCCATGTCGCCATCATGGCCTTATCACATTTCTGACTTGACACTTTGTTGTTTGCACACTTAGCCGCACAATAACTATTACCACCACATGCAAAGCAAGGTCAATGTACATTTGAGAAAGACTTGTCCCTTCTATCAGTAAACTTCTCTTGTTTTCTTCCAATGTTGAGCATTTCATGGGGTTGAGTCATGTGATTTGTTGATGATTCTATATTCCTTTTGACCTCCTTGCCCTTGGTTTTGAGTATCCTTTTGAACTATTTAACAAATAAGGCAAGATCATCTCAAAGGATTGATCACATGATTCATTTTCAACACAACTATTTCTCACACTTTGAAAAACAATTTCTTTATTTTTCTTGGAATCACCTTCTTCTATGTCAAGCTCAATTTCATAAGTTATGAGTTTACCCACCAATTTTCCAAGCTTAATCTCATTTAAGTCTTGAAATTCTTGAATAGTTGCCTTCTTTGGTTCAAATCTCTTGGGCAAAGTCCTCAAGATCTTTTGAACAACAATTGTCTCATCAATAGACTATCCCAACCCCAAGGCCTTATCTATTAACATTTCTACTTTTCCATAAATGGTCGAGAAAGTCTCTGACTCAAACATTCTTACATCCTCGAACTTAGACTAGATCATCTGAAGTTTAAGCTCTTCTACTTGTTTGTCTCCTTCATGCAAAATTATGTGTTTGTGTCGAGCTCCCAAAGATCACTCTATGTATATCTAGAGCAAAGCTCTGATACCAATTGAAATTAATACTAGGTGGAATAACTTGCAATTTAAAATCTATATATGTGCTTGTTTGACTAGTCAACAACACTCATCAACTAAGTTCAGATTGTTAGTTTACTCACAACGGAAGAAGTCAAATTAAATTTCAGGTTACTAAAAAGTTCCAAGTTAACTCAAGTCCAGTTTAGTGTACATTTTAATATTGACAAGCTTAGTTGCAAGGACTTATCTATTTGTGGAAAATGATGAGCATATACCACAACCAAAAGGAAGATAAGTAAACTAGTATAGCGATAAATTGCACTGGATGCTTTTGGCTGGAAAAACCCACATCTGGGTTAAAAAACCTAAGACTCTCCATTAAGTCCAATCCACTAGTGAAAAAAAGATTCTTACAAAGTAACCACATAAGCTCAATTCCTAAATCCTAATCTACAGAGTAGCTTGTACCTTTGTGCAACCTTGCCTTTCACGAGATAGACTCATTTGGTATTTACGAAGTGGCAGCTCCTCCTGAGCTCTTCACCTTGTAGCACTGAAATCCAATCAACTTATGCAAATGATATTATGATGAAGTTCATGTAAATCTAGATTCGATGTCTAGTCAGTTTCACTAGTCAAACACTTGAAAGAAATAACGCGAATCCAAAAAGAGGTCAATTCAAAGATTTGAAACTTAGGAAAAACTTGACTTGAAACAAAGATCATAATTACAAAAGCAATGCTACCCTAATATGCAATGATGTAGGTGTTTAGTGTATGAATGATTTTGTGGCTAGGGTTTTCAAGTAAGAACCAAAGGGTAGCTCCAAGCTGAAATCAACCTTTTTCAGAAAATAAACTCTCACAAAAAAATTGAAATGAAACCCTAGATTGTGCTTTTATAGTGGGCGGATGTTTCAAACAAAGAGGGGCTGGAAAAGCCATGTGTCATGTGCAAAAGCAATAAAAAAAGATCTAGGGTTGAAAAGCACTCTTGGGAAAAAAAACTGTCAGAAAGCCCATGTGGGTTGTCTTAAAGTGTGTGCCCAACTTGCGTGGCAACAACAAGAATATTTGACAAGACAAAACCACTAGACATAATGACTAGAAATAATGGCATGAAATGCATATGTATGAACAAACCTTTGATGAGAGAAATTAAGCTTTTGAAGTGATATTTCCAGCAGCATGATCTCAGAGAAGCAATTAAAACCCTAAAACTAACTAGAGCATGTGTGGTATAGTTTACAACATTTGACAAGGGAAGCCAAACAATAAAACTAGACTTCACAATTTGGGGGTTTACTATGTAGCCAATGGAATATATCCCTCATGGTCCACTTTTGTCGACCGTGCCAAATCCACACCCAATGAAGGAAAAACACTTTGCAGCAAAGCCAAATGGGTACCTGAAGGATGTGAAGAGGTGTTTTGATATAATCCAAGCTCGTTGGGCAATCAATAAAGGGTCTGCTTGACTATGGAATGATGGGGCACTTAAAGGCATCATGATGACGTGCATCATCCTCCATAACATGATTGTGGTAGTAGAAATATGCCGTCTTCAGTCTTGATGAATTTGTACCTACATAATAATTAACACCTTTAATCAAAGACCAAAGCCTCACATGCCTACGAGCTGGGGAAAGGGGGTTTGGCAAATGGATCTCTAATGCCTAAGTGTTTAGTGCTTGTCTACATCGCAAAAGTTTACTAGGAATTTGGTGGAGATGAGGTATTTACAAGGAGAAGTGACTGGCCATACAGTTAGGGCTTTTGCTGGCAGCATCTGATTGGCCAAAGTGTGTCATCCTTCGGATGAATGTGAAAATAATACTCCCAAGATATTAATTAGGAGATAATATCTTGGAAGAAACGAATGAGGCTCATTCTCATGCTTAAATGTTAATTTGTAGTGTCTTATTTTAGTACTTTTGGTGTGTTTTATTTTATTATTTTGGTGTGTTTAATTTTAAACCTTTTATTTGCAAGTGTGTTCAACTTTGTAAGCTTTTTTAATTTTTCAAATTTCTTGTGATAGTTTTATATATTTTTTAGAGTTGAATTAATTCTGGGCACTGAATTTTTCAATTTTTTTAAATCTGATGCACCACGTGGCGCAGCCCCAAAAATTTTAATTATTTTTACCGTTGAGTTTAGGGTTTAGGATTTAGACAAGTACACCTTGGGACGGACGCAAGTGTTGTTCATTGTTGTTTCATCAAATATTAATCAACTAACCCTTTACTCAAAGTTTCAAACATCTAAGCACAAATAGATAGATTGTATTTTCTCATCATATTGGTGCATATAGCTTTCAATAAGCTTGTGAGTAGGAGGCTTTGTGCAAAATATTTCTATTTCTAAAGATGCATTATCTAAAAGTAAGCTTTTGCTTTTTTATAAAGGAAAACTAATGAAAATGACTTGAAAATTTTGAGTTTTAACAATAAAGACAAAATAAAGGGTAAAGTGAATAGTACCAAGATTGACTTTTTAGTATAAAAATATGATTTTCGTTAAAGTTAACAACAGAAATATCGACCGTATCGAAGAAATTTTAAACACTGATCGATATGTTCAGGGGAGAGCACTCGCTTTCCACTAACTCCTCGTATTCTTTTAAGTTTTCCCAATTGTTTGGGTAGAAATAGAAGTAGCCAACCCACCATCCACTAAAATCATGCCAAACTTTGAATCTTCTTAGCTTTTCATGTGTAAATGCTTCACATGGAGATGGAAGTGGTATCCATACACACATCTTTCACCTTCCAAAAGGGATATCTAAAAGTTTTACAGACAAGCTAAAGTGGGCACTCTTTGCCATTTGCAAGTGAAAGTAGGACGGAGAATATTTTTGTATAGAGAAACATACACCTGAATTTTACTACGCTAATAAGCCCTTGAGGTTAGCCCGATAGATTCAAGTTAGAGAGTGAGAAATAATGAGTTAGAACTAAGATTCAGGCTCGATTCTCTCCAATGTAACAAAAAAATAGGCTGAAGTGCGGATTTAATTCCTAAATTATCATCTCAGTGAAAATTAGATCTCTAAATTATTTTTTCGGTAAAATAAGCCCCAAATTCATTAAAATTTGCTAATTTCATCCCTAATATCATATTCAAATATATTTTATTCAATTTTTCATTAACTTAAGTCACTTAACACACTTTAGAGTGTAATACCATCACTTTCTCGCCTATAAGCCAACATTTCATAAAGGTTGCGAATCTAACGTCTAATTTACCCTCCAAAGTTAACTCCAATTATCATCCAAAGTTAACTCCATACAGTATTTCTTTATGTAAAATTATCAATCTACCCTTCAATGTGTATCACATGCAAGTAGAATGACTTAAATTGACGAAAAATTGAATATAGTAGCTTCAAATATAATATTAAAGATGTAATTAACAGATTTTTATAATTCAATGACTAATTTTTCTGAAAAAAATAATTTAAGGACCTAATTTTCACTCATGATATTTTCTATCAGAAACTAAATTAGCAGTTCACCCATAAAAATATACTACCATCTTGACCTAGATCTAGTCTTTAAAGGCTTTTGATGCCGGTTGGTTATGCAAAACATCTACCCACATGTATGAATGAATCAAAAAGCCTTGAGGGCTATCTGTGACTCATTAATTCAGCATCACATTTGTTTATTATGTTAATCAAAACTCTCTTTCCTACTAGCAGCATTATCAGAGAGAGAGAGAGAGAGTCTTACACACTTTAATAAAGCTCAGAAATCATGTCTTAATCACTTTTTATGAGTGATTAGTGTGTGAAAGTGAGAACTTTAAGGGGACAAAACTCCTTCCTCTTGTACTCTTGTGCTTGATTTATGTCAGAAATAAAAGACTAAATACGAGTGGCTCTCACTCCCAGTTCCAACAGGAAGAGACCCACATCCACATAGATACTATTGTCCCAAAGAGAACACCAAAAATCTTTGCTACCCAAGATACCTCTCTATCTGGTTTTCTATTTCCTTACTTTCTTAAACCATTATTGCTAATTCTGTGGGCCCCAAATCTACCCCACCACAAATTAAAAACCAATGGGCAATCAAAACTAGAGTAACTATATCCCCACTTCCAAGACAGTCACATAAATTTTTTTAGCTGCATTCATCTTTCTGAAGCTCATCATTCACTCATCTCCACTCAGCATTTGCATATTTTTACCGGTAGGTTGGTTCTCTATCTTTAATGCCATTCATACCTACTTGACATGAAAGGGTTTACTACTTACTGCAATTTTCTCGTGGGTAACTAACTTATCTCCTACATGCTAATAGGATATTCCAATCTAATCTTAACTACAAGAAGAGGGATTCGAACATGGGTTCAAGGAAAGAGTGAGCAAACTGCTCCGACCAACTTGGCTATGCTCAAGTCTGCAATTACATTTTGAAAACTAAGCAAGGTGAAGTTCTGAGTTACTGCTACATGCTAATAGGATATTCCAATCAAATCTTAACTACGAGAAGAGGGTTTCGAACATGGGTTTGAGGAAAGACTGCGCAAACTGCTCCAACCGCCTTGGCTAGGCTCAGGTCTGCAACTACATTTTGAAAAGTACTAAGCAAGGTGAAGTTCTGATTTACTGCTGATGCCCCTACAGATTATTCCAGAACCGGCTTTTCATTTGTCAATTCCTGCTCCATAACCTACAGATTCCTACTGATAATAAGAAGAGTTGTATAGTTGGTGGATAAGAAGCAATGGTGGCAGGCACTTGAGATAAATGGTTAGCATAATGTTTTTTACTAGTGAGGAATTGTTGTAGGACTGTCAACTCTGTAACTCTTCAGTTACTCCAAAAGGAAATATAAAGTTGGTGCCATTTGAGGAACAGAGAAAAGGAGGAAGATGAAAGTGGAGAATCCTAAGCTTTAAAGGGGCAACAGTGAAGATGACATAAGCAATGTCCCCTAGAGCACAAAGCATCACAAGGTGGGGTCCACTTCATTTAGATGAGATAAAATAAAACACAGGCTTTCTCCACTTTACCTTCTACTGCTTCTCTCCATTTCTTCATCTCTCTTCCTCTTTGATCTAACCCTTCAACCAGTCATCAACTTCCTTTCGACACCCGCACTTGATTTGAAATTGAGAAATGATCACCGAGGGAGAAAAAGAAAGTGAAACAATGTTAAATAAAGAGCGAAATAGAATTTCGATAAGCAACGATGACAGAGAAGAAACTGAAGATCTTAATCGAGGAGAGTGGCTGAACCTGAGCCTAGGTAGCCTTTCAACAGAAGGAGAGATGGACTCACAGGCAAGACCGAATTCCGGTAAGGTTTTCTCCTGTAACTTCTGCATGAGGAAGTTCTTCAGCTCGCAGGCATTAGGAGGTCACCAGAACGCCCACAAGAGAGAAAGAGGTGCAGCAAGAAGATACCAGTCCCAAAGAATGATGTCAATGATGGGTTTTCCTTTTGCTACTTCTACGGTTAGATCACTCAGCGTTCAATCCCACTCACTTGTGCACAAGCCAAGCAGAGATGAAACTTCACTTGTAGCGAGATTTAGTGATGCCAATGCAAGGTTTAGCATGATGCCTTTTACACTGGATGATGTAATGGATTCTATGTGGCCAGGCAGCTTCCGCTTGGATCCACAAGCATTAGAGCCGCAATCAGAGCCATGCAAGCTTGACTTAAACCTCCGACTCTGATCCACCCATCCTACTACCTTTATGACTACTATTTCGAAGAGGTTAATTATTTCATCTATCAAGTACAGAACTAGCGTAGGTTAGAGGCCTACTTGGAGAGTCACCTCTGTACTACCTAATGAACTAGTAAAGATACTGAGAAGTTCCTACTGTTTTAGGCATGTTGTAATATTCAAGTTATTTCCTATTCAATGACGCATGCAATAATCTCAAGAGCATTATATTTCATCGCAATGAGTTCTTTTGGGGTTTGTTTATTCTTCCCCTGATTATTAATCTCTAGTTTTGTTGTATATATAGCGCAAACAATATTATGGTTTTTCTTATTTGAGAGTAATGTTCTAGCCTAAAAGCTACCACAACCCAACCAGCTTTTACTTCTCAAAAGCTACATCCCTGAGGCCTTGAGAAAGGTCAAAGTATAATCATATTACCAACTTTATAAAATCAGAGAATTTGAAAGTAAATACATAATTCTGACAAATTTTGCATGCATGTGAAGTTTCAGTAGCCTGTAGACAGGGTCAAGACTGTACACCTAGATTGTAATCCAATTATCCGAAAGATAAGAGTCTTGCACTTAAACAACTTTATTCCCTTACCCTCTTAATATGAGAATGAGGAAATTCTTTCGCTCTTAACATGTACGCTACTTCTCTCAATCCCACCCAAATCAGTGCCTCTATGTGGTTCCTAACATTTCTTTTCTAACCGATTAGATGGCTAACGACTAATTCTTACATGATATCATGCCAACAGCAGAGAGAATGAGATCCCGAGCAATACCTTTCCAATCGAGTTTATCCTACCGGATACAGCAAAGGTGCTTACGAAGACATAAAAAATCCCAATTTCCCTTTTCCTATAGGGACTATTATATGTCAAATACAACATAGTATCTATTTGTGATGCCTACTAGTTACATGCATTCCCTCAGTTATCAGGTATCCTATACCATTTTCTTCAATTGATTAACAGAAATGATTTGCACACCCTCTCCTGATTAACACCTATATTTATTTCTGGCCTTTCGATCAAATAAAGCAAAGTAGAATCAATGGATAGAAATAAATAAGGGTGTGCAGAAGGGAAAAAAGGGTGTGCAAAAATCATTTCCCTTGATTAATATTTAATCAAGTATAAAATATAATACGGTGCTAAAGTTATTTCTTATGATAATATAATATGATATGATGCTAAAATTATTCTTATGATAATCTTTCTCAATTATTCTTATGATAATAAAAATGGGATAATCATTTGGAACTTCCTTTACACTACGATAAAGGGGTTGCAGTACATTTAGTTCCGCTTCTACTAAAGTTTATCTCCAACTCCTCACTAAGTATGAATTAATGAACCATAAAAACGCGAGCAATTGTAAGTGGACATTCTGTTTGTGGGTTAAGCTAAGATCTAAATGGACTCATATCAAAGTTTCAATTTTGCAAATATATTGCTAATTCATGTGCTATCGCTTTTGCTTTCTGGTATCAACAGAATTATAATAGAAGCATTGTATAAAGATAGTAAGACGAATTTAGCATAAAGTACAAGTTTCTCTCTCTGCTTTTCCAAATTAACTGAATAAGAGAACTTACTAAACATGAAAAAGAGTAAGGAAATATGGGAATTTTAAAAGAAGAGTTTACATTCAATAGAACCCAGCAAAAAAGGAAAAATAAGTCTTGCAGGGAGACAATTTACAACCTTACATATTACCAGGTACCTTTAGCTTTTGGGTCTTATGCATGATCACAGGAAGCCTTTGGCTGATGATGCTTGGATCATTGTAGGCAGAATCTTCAGAAGGGTATCCTTTCTGCACCATTTAATTATGAAATGAGAAAAGAAAACACTTTACGAAAGACATTAAACTAAGAAAGGCGCCAACAGGAAGAATGAAAAAGTCACTAGCAGGAACTGTTGGAAAACATATAGCCTTCAGAGGAAAAAAGCATTGGTTAGTTTATTAAGAAGCAGTTAATTATCTCAAGTCTATAGGATACGACAGAAATAAAGACAATTACCAGTGAAAGAAACAAGATGGGATTGTCCACGACAATAAACTTACAAGTGAAGACAGGGTAAAACAAGAAAACACACAGAAAGCCAAAAAAAAAAATTCCCCTAAAAAGACAGCTTTACAATCAAGCCAAAAAACTGACAAAAAAAATCAGGTCTTTACAATCTGTAGAAACCAAAGCCCATAGTGAAGACCATAAACGAACTTTCTCCTATTGCTATTCAAAGTCTTTGACCCAAAATATTAACTTATTTGAACGAAAAAAAAAATCACTCCTTGTTGTTACCACAAGGCACCCGAGTAGCCATGAAGCACTGATATAATGCTACAATACGACATGACATGGCGATACAGCTAATTTTTGAAAACAAGGGCACGATACGGCTAATAAAAAATAAATAAATAAATAAATAATATATATATATATATATATTTAGAACGTATTTCTAAGTGAGATAAAAATTTGATTTTATTCTGGTCGTTGGACTTTAGTCCTCATTTAAACCCAAGAATAGAAAGATTGTGGTGTCGTTTTTGTATACATAAACAAAGGAACGGCAGGTCGTATTTAAAAAGCCTGGACAACTACAGAACGATGACGTTTAGTCTTGAAAAGGGTTTTGCTGGTGATCTTCTTCACAAGGCCTTCCACATACGGATACCCAAATCCGCTGTCAGACATGGGAATACCTACATCCGTCAGTCAACGCCGTATCTATTGACACAGATACATATACAAGGCATATCGTATACAATCGAATATCCAATATGGGATATGCAACAAAACTGTCGTATCCATGCTTCTTAGCGTAGTAGAAAACAAGGCTTGACATGAAGACAATTGCATCCATAAGTCAACCGGATAAAAGCCCTAATTCAGAATTTCATAATACTACATGATAGAAACTGATACTGTATTTTAAATTCCAGCAAACTTCTACGCATAATCGTGTAAAAACTTTCATACTATTACTTTGATTTTCGGCTATTTATGAACACGTGACAAAATCTAATCAAGTTAGAAGCTCAAAACCTACAGGAAAGGATTGTATGATAAAAACTCCATCTACCAATGAAGAATCTAAATGATTGAACCTTGACGAATTTCTTAAGCAACCCACCTAACGGATAGACTGAAATCAAATTCAGAAAAAGTTTACTTGATACGCTGAAAAAGAGGATGGTGTTTGTTTATATCTTTTTAGTTGACACCTTGAAGAGCAGAAAACGCCTCTTCATTTTCAATAACTTATGTGAGATAGTGTCAGAAAGAAAGGTAGTAACATAATTTGTTTGCAATAACTGATTTGAACTTACTGCAGCTAAAGCCTGAAATGTGGCTTCTCTCCAGCAGCTTTCTCGAAGAATAATGGGATTTGCATCATCGCTAAAAGAACAATGCATTCGAGTGTCTCTTAGCCTCATTAGTGCCCCATCAACTCTAAGCTGTAAGAAGATCTCAATCAGTAAGTTACAGCATTAAGGAAACATAAAAGAATAGGTGACTGATATTATCACAAAGATCCCAACGAAGTATAATTAGTTAGAATATTTCTTAAATAAGCCCCAGAGGTAACCAATTAAGATCTTGTGCCAAAACGATTATCTACACAAAATATAAATTGATAAACTGTGTTTGGTTGGTATCATATAGGGGGGACAGAAGTCAATTCAGAGAAATTAAACTCACCCAAAATCGCAAGAGGAGAAACCAAGAACTCGGCATGACTCTCTAGAAAATCAAAATGTAACATGATAAGTCCTTCCAGCCACCTCATACCGTTGGAAAAGCAGATTAAGACACAACAGACAAATAGAGATCGATGACTTACCACTTTTACAGTTAAAAGTGACACTCCACTATCAGCCAATTCATCTTCATACAAAACCACCTGTTCAGTTACAAGGATGAGTTTGGTCATGGCAGGTATACATATAAGGAAGAGAATGTAGGTACACACATGTCTGCTCAGGCACAGCCTATAAATGTAGTTATCAGCCAGGATACCCACCTCGTCATAAAAGAGAATAGGCTCTTTCGAAGCCAATGCAACTACATCAATTTTTTCTTTGCAGTCCTCCCAATGAAGATTTCCAGTCTCCTTAGAGATCTCTCCTCTTTCAAGCTGCCACATAAAATAACAATTAAACATGTTATATCACTAGCATATTTCGTAACCAAACAAATAATGGAAAGGCACCATTCAGAAGCCCTGTAGCTCCTTCTTTTATACAAAGGTTGTTTTATACCATACTGCAACTGCAAGTTGCAAGAGAAATTAAACAAATAGTAATCATTTAGCCCGATGTGTAGGAGAAACTTGGCCAACTACTTGTGGAATAGTCCCAACTTCAGGCACAAAATTATAACAAAACAGAGAAAAAATTTGAAAATGCTCAATTATAGATAAAGAGAAAATATGCACCTTGTCCGCATCAAACTTAATGGTTTCACTTCCAGAGTACGGCGTTGTGAATGTATAATCATAGTCCAGTATAACTTGCTGGGAAGGTTTACTGCAAATTCAGAATAAGAATGTAAGACTGAAAATTTGTATCTCTATCAGTAAGAAAACAACTTACTCCATCCCTCAAGCAAGTTATCGAAAAGATAGAAAATACCCAAAAATCTCCCTCCCAAAACCTACAATTTAGATTCATGACCAACATGATTCGACTGGAGTTTAAATCACAACATAAATTAGAGAGAACTAGTCGAAATATATTTCTATCCTGTCTATTGAACTTATCATTCCCATTTAGGGTTTTTTGCTCTCATCCCTTAGAGGTACAAATCATAAGAAGGGCCTCCCAAAGCATCAATCATCCTTGAAACCGAAAGAGGTAGACATTTCCAATTGAGTGCCACAAAACTACCCACCAAAGAACAAAAATAAGAAAATCCCATACAAATACATAAAAGTAGCATATGGTGAACAATGTGGTTACGTTCGGAATTTCCATTGAGCCGCAGCAGGAACTTCAACCGGCGGCAGAGCTTCCTTCTTCCACCCCACCAGAGCATCAAATGCATTGAAGTGAATCGTGGCCCCGCTCTTCACATGGTTCAGGAACAATCCACTGTCCCCAAACACCATCTCCGGCATGTGACAAGTTTGAAGCTTTTGCTCCCACCTGCAACAACCCACATCACCAAAAATCCCTAAAACAACATAAACCTTGCAAAACTTGAAACTAACAGTAATAATCGAAAACCCAATTGGAAATCAAGAGCGTACAGTTCGGTATTGGAGGAGCTGAGGATGGAGCGCTTGCGGGACTCGATTTCCCAGCCATGGATGCGGAGGCCGTGTCGCCCGTCGGACAAAGGCTCGGCTCCGGCGGCTTTCAGCTCCTTTTCGTCGAACTCCACTTCCATTTTTCAGCTCACGGATTCGAGTTGCTCCCGTTTGCTTCTTTTCGTTCTTCTCGCTCGCCTTTTTTGTTCTCTCGTGTGATGGTACTGTCGAGTGTCGACGACGACTTGGGTGGGTCTAAATTGTGTCTCGGACTTTGGACCTGACACTTCCGGGTTTGGGTGAAAGAAATGGTTTTTTTGTTTTTTTTGGGGGGGGGGTAAAAATAAGGGGGTTAAATACTCAAAACTTTTGCACAAAAAAAGAAAAAGGAAATTTGACCGTAAATGAATAAAAAGTTTATTAATTAATCATATAGCATTATCACTGTACAAGTTTTCTTCTGGACTTAATTAGGGCTATTTACATTATTTAGGTATAACACAACAAAGAAGGTCCAAGTCACTATAAGTCATTATAGAATTACATTTTTACCTGCACACAATTATTAGGTAACTTCTAGTTTTCTCACATGCAAGAAGCATCGCGTTCAACACACCAGAGCTTCAATGGTGAAGGAATTTTTTCTGTGATTGTAACTTCGAGTTCAATCATGATGCTCGATTGATGCATACAATTCAAAATCTTCTAAGATTTTTAGATTTAGGTGGTATTCGGAGATCAATCATATATGGAGCTTTGTAGATTGAGGTATGTGTGTTTTTTTTTTCGATTATATTTCTATGATTCAATTATTTATGCGTTTTCTTTGTTTCTTTGCATCGGACTGATGTAGTTTTGTGATTTTGTATTACATTGAAATTTGAATTTTTAAAATTTTGGCTTTGCCTATGGTTGTGGATTTGATTTGATAATTTTGTTGCTCTGAAATTTGAGCTCACATCGAATTCTCAGTTAACTACGGCTTTGATGTTTGTTGGGTAGAATTTTGGTGCTTGTATTGCACTTGTTGGAAGGCATTCGAAAGAAATTGATGGTGTCAAATGCTAATCACAGATTGGAAGTTGAGAAGTAGACTATTCTTTGTCCGAAGATAGAGAAGACTTTGAAGGGTGCATTAGAGTTTGGTAGGTGTTGGTCTATTCACTGTTCGACTGCAACAATTTTAGAAGTGATTGGGGATTGGTCTTTAATGGTTGATTTAGAGTTAAAGACTTGTTCTCATTGTCTTTGGCAGATTGATGGGTTTCCGGGTGCACATGCGTTAATTGCCCTTATATCACTTATGAAAGGAAATCTATGAGATTCATATGGGATTTCTAGTGACTAGCAAGCATATACAATTCAAAATTTATATACAAAAGCAACGGAAGCATGTTATCAAATAATATCAAAGCTATAGTCATGCAAATCCCCTTCAAGATGTATAGGTTTATATATGATGCATCAAAACATTTTAGTGAAGAACAAAGTTTAGGAGTAGTTTTATACCTCTTGATCTAGATCTTAGACTAAGGATGGACCACCTCCAAGACCTTTGCTCCTTGAACTCCTTGAGCCTAGCCTCATTCCTTGCCTCCTCCACTTTGTTTACAAATGAGTGCTCCTAGGTTCTCTTCAAGTCTCCAAAGTTGAAGACCTCTAAAGATCCTCACCCACTAGTGTAGTGAGAAGGATGAAGGAATAACCAAAGGGAGAAAAAGATGATTAGCTAAAATCTCCCTATGGTGGCCAGCCTTTGGTGTTGAAGAGAGAGTTATTTTCTTTTTCTCTTTTGTTGTTTTGAACACCCAAAAAACCCTAATGAACTTTGTGCTATAAAGTTCCTTTTATAGCCAAAAAGAAACAAGTCAACATTTGACCTTCAATGGCGTTCAACACACCAGAGCTTCAATGGCGAAGGAATTTTTTCTGTGATTGTAACTTCGAGTTCAAGCATGACGCTCGATTGATGCATAAAATTCAAAATCTTCTAAGATTTTTAGATTTAGGTGGTGTTCAGAGATCAATCATATATGGAGCTTTGTAGATTGAGGTATGTGTGTTTTTTTTTTCCGATTATATTTCTATGATTCAATTATTTATGCGTTTTCTTTGTTTCTTTGCATTAGACTGATGTAGTTTTGTGATTTTGTATTACATTGAAATTTGAATTTTTAAAATTTTGGCTTTGCCTATGGTTGTGGATTTGATTTGATAATTTTGTTGCTCTGAAATTTGAGCTCACATCGAATTCTCAGTTAACTACGGCTTTGATGTTTGTTGGGTAGAATTTTGGTGCTTGTATTGCACTTGTTGGAAGGCATTCGAAAGAAATTGATGGTGTCAAATGCTAATCACAGATTGGAAGTTGAGAAGTAGACTATTCTTTGTCCGAAGACAGAGAAGACTTTGAAGGGTGCATTAGAGTTTGGTAGGTGTTGGTCTATTCACTGTTTGACTGCAACAATTTTAGAAGTGATTGGGGATTGGTCTTTAATGGTTGATTTAGAGTTAAAGACTTGTTCTCATTGTCTTTGTCAGATTGATGGGTTTCCGTGTGCACATGCGTTAATTGCCCTTATATCACTTACTGCTTGTGTTTATGATTACATTGAAGATTATTTCTAGGCAGATTTTTATCGAAAGGTATATGAATATCTTCTTTTTTTTTTGTACCGACAATTGGGAAAGCAATGGAAGATGATGGTTCAATTGATCAAGATCAAGTTGTGCTCCCTTCAATTACTAAACGGCCTCCCGAAAGATCCATTTGAATTCAGACACTGCAATGTAATGTCCATTTTGTGCTTCTTTTTGCCTTTGAATTCAGACAATGCATTACAGTGTCTGTTTCCCGATCCTGTTTTTACCATTTAAATTTAGATACTATAATACAGTTCCCTTTCTGTGCTTCTGTTTATGCCTTTGGATTTAGACACTTCAACATAGTGTCTATTTTCTAATTTAGTTGTTACCTTTAAATTCAGACTTTGCTTTTCAAATTTCTATTTTGATTAACCACATCCAATATTGGATTTTTGTTTGCATATTCAGAATAATTTGTTTTATTGATAAATTGATTTGAATTCATGGTTTTGGGGTGGTCTAGGAGTATGGGTTTAGAATTTTTTTGGGGTGCGCAGTGGAGCTTATAGCTTAGAGTTTACGTCTCTGGTTTCAAGCGGAGCCCAAAACAAGGGAGCTAAACCCCAAGCCATAAGTGATAAACCTAAGACAAACTATGAAGTGAAAAAAACAAATTGCATTCTAAAATATGCATTGCATTTTTTGTCTTGTGTAAGGAATTTTCATATTCAAACTGGAACAAGACATGCATCAGATAAACAAACACATGATAATTATCAACAAAAAGTCATCTAATTTTTAGAACTAGCCATATATCCAATAGTGTGAGATAATATAGTCCTCTTGATGTCATACCTAGAAACATATCATCATACTTCAAAAAGACTAACAATAACGTCTTAGAAGCCTCTGGACCAATAACATTTAAATGAAGTCATTCTTCAAAAAGACTGTTGGAGTAAATATGTTTTTATTTAAATATTTTAATTGCTATGTTTTTGTCCGTTGTGGTATTTATATTTGGACTTATTACAATCATTAAATATATATATATATATATATATAACCTAAATTGTATTTAATCCTACCTTTTGATGAGGAGTAATCTCATCCACTACTTTTGAAACGTAAAAAAGTTAAATGGTGGGATTCCTTCTCTGAATAGAGAAGAAGATTAGGTCCTGTACGTTCCTTTTGTTAGGTTTGAATATGTACGGTTTTTTGACCTTTGAATATGTACGTTTTTTATTTGACAATTTTGGTTTCTTCAGTTTTTATTATTAAAGATTTTCAAGCCCTTGAATATCAAAAATTTGAAACGTATATTTAATTGTCTTGCATATATATATGTTCCCTGTTTCGAAGAAAAAGGAGAGGAGAAAAAGAAATATCTTATTATTTTTTTAAATTAAGTTTTGAAAGCAACATATAGAAAATGTGTGAGTTCGAAGGTTCTTTCATTGTGCAAGGAAGAACCTATCAGAAGAAGAAGGTTCTGGGCTGTTTTATCCTGGGGACGACATGGTGTTTGTGAACTGCTTGCACACTTTGGGTAGAGCCGCGAAACGTTTTAAAGAGAGCGACTTAGTCCGCGACTCATCCCAAAAATCATTCACCCCTCAAGGGTTCTACATTTTTTCGGATAACTTCGTTCCTTTCTATTTCAGTTTACAACAATTTTAAAACGGTATCAATCTACCATGGAATCTGAAAACAACACCACACTCAACCTTAACAAGCCTTCCAAGTTTGAGGGTCTCCACTTTAAGCGTTGGAGGCAGAAGATGTTATTTTTTCTCACCAAAAAAAAATTGGCTTCTTTTTGCACCACTGTCAAACCAACTCTCCCTGAAGAGCCCACTATTGCACAGACCAAAGCTTCACAAACTTGGATTGAAAATGATTTTCTTGGTAAGAATTATATTTTTAATGGATTGACTGATGACCTTTATGACTATTACTCTGATTATGGCACTGCTAAAGATTTATGGGAGGCACTTCAGAAAAAATATGACACTGAGGAAGCTGAAGCTAAGAAATTTGTTGTTAGTCGTTATTTGAAATATCAGATGGTTGATGATAAATCTGTTGAAGCACAATCTCATGAATTACATAAAATTGCTCATGAAATTATTTCTGAAGGTATGGTTTTAGATGATCAATTTCAGGTTGCCGTCATCATTGATAAATTGCCACCAACCTGGAAAATTTTCAAGAACTCACTTCGCCACAAGACAAAAGAGTTCTCCCTGGAAAGCTTGATCACTCGACTTCGCATTAAGGAAGAGGCCAGGAAACAAGAATTGAAGGAGGAAATTTTGGTCGTGTCAAGCAACCAGAAGGTTACCAACTTCAACCAAAACCAAACTCTAGCTGTGCTGAAGCCAAATGGGAAGAACATGAAGATTCAAAACAAGAATCACAACAAGCGCCTCAGCAACAACACAAACAAGGTTCAGAATCAAAATCCCTCTCATATCCAGAATAGGTACCAATCCCCCTCATGTGCTGCTTCTGATTCGCGACAGTTTGAATGCTATAACTATCACAAGCTGGGCCATCTTGCCCGGAATTGCAGAAATAAGAAAAGCCCTGCTCCACAGGCAAATCTTGTTGAAGAGCAACTGATTGCAATGATATCATAAATCAACTTTGTTGATGGATCCGAGGGGTGGTGGGTGGACACTGGTGCTTCTCGCCATGTTTGCTATGATCGTTCTCTTTTCAAGACTTATTCTATGGCTGAGGGAAGGAAGGTGTTGTTGGGTGATTCGCACTCAACTGATGTTGCTGGTACTAGAGAGGTGGAGCTGAGGTTCACCTCTGGAAAAACCATGATATTGAAAGATGTGATGCACGCTCCAGCAATAAGGAAGAATTTGGTCTCGGGCTTTCTTCTCAATAAGGCTGGATTTATTCAAACCATTGGAGCAGATATGTATACTCTTACTAAAAATGGGGTTTTTGTGGGAAAGGGATATGCTACTAATGGAATGTTTAAATTGAATGTTGATAAAATGTCATAATTGAGTCACTTGATGCTGATTTTTAAGAGAATAAATTTCTTTTTAATTTTCGAAATAGTGGGGGTTCTAATTCTTCTAAAATTTATGAACCTACTGTCAGATACCCCTTTATGGGAGAAGAAGAAGGATGGTTGAGAAACCTACTGTCAGATACCCCTTTATGGGAGAAAACGATTCCAATCATATACGGTCTGAAGAAAATTTAGTTGATCCTTTGACGAAAGGACTAACATGAGAAAAAGTTGGAAAAATCCTTTGATGAAAGGACTAACATGAGAAAAAGTTTGGAAAACCTCGAAAAGGATGGGACTAAAGCCCATAGAAAATTGAGTCATTTGTGATAGCAACCCAACCTATAGACTGGAGATCCCAAGAAATAGGTTCAAAGGGTAATAACAAGTCACAAGTGATATGAGTGAAGTCTTGCTAATTTCAATTTGAATTATTATTCCAAGTCCATCCCCAAGAAGCATGGCATCCTGAAGCGTTTTTAGGTTGAGATTTTTTCTCTTAATAAGGTCTATACTCTATATTGATTTGGATATCTAGCTGCAAGAATATCCTTGATAGTCTTACCTATGTGAATGTGGAAGTGAGGCCGCTTCCTATGAAATCTTGGGCAAGTTTCTAGAGCATTCACTATACTGGGATACAAGCACATGGTCGTAATGTGCCGGTTTTTGGAACTTCACCTTAATAAAGTTATGTGTGTGGTGTTGTCAGAGATAGAGTTCAAAACTATAAGTTACTCTGGTATAATCTGGATCACTAACACTATGTACAGGTTCAAGTTGAGAAACACCTTTACTTATGCATAGCTTTATAATATGTTGCTTAATTTATGATTTTTAAACAAAAACAAGTGGATGATTGTTGGAGTAAATATGTTTTTATTTAAATATTTTAATTGCTATGTTTTTTTCCGTTGTGGTATTTATATTTGGACTTATTACAATCATTAAATATATATATATATAACCTAAATTGTATTTAATCCTACCTTTTGATGAGGAGTAATCTCATCCACTACTTTTGAAACGTAAGAAAGTTAAATGGTGGGATTCTTTCTCTGAATAGAGAAGAAGATTAGGTCATGTACGTTCCTTTTGTTAGGTTTGAATATGTACGGTTTTTTGACCTTTGAATATGTACGTTTTTTATTTGACAGTTTTGGTTTCTTCAGTTTTTATTATTAAAGATTTTCAAGCCCTTGAATATCAAAAATTTGAAACGTATATTTAATTGTCTTGCATATATACATGTTCCCTGTTTCGAAGAAAAAGGAGAGGAGAAAAAGAAACAACATCTTATTATTTTTTAAAATTAAGTTCCGAAAGCAACATATAGAAAAGGTGTGAGTTCAAAGGTTCTTTCATTGTGCAAGGAAGAACCTATCAGAAGAAGAAGGTTCTGGGTTATTTTATCCTAGGGACGACGTGGTGTTTGTGAACTGCTTGCACACTTTGGGCAGAGCCGCGAAACGTTTTAAAGAGAGCGACTTAGTCCGCGACTCATCCTAAGAATCATTCACCACTCAAGGGTTCTACATTTTTTCGGGTAACTTTGTTCCTTTCTATTTCAGTTTACAACAAAGACTAACAAATTCAAAAAGCTAACAAAATTTACATAATATTGTTTTCAAATGAAGTCATTCTTCAAGCTCCAAAGTGCAGTTCTAGTGGTGTAGAAGCTTTTGGATCAGCAATGTTGTATACTTTGTCATGAAATTTTTGGTGACTGTATTTGGCTTTATTAAGGGCCAAAATAGAGTTTTCCTTATCAAGTCAATTTTCTTACATTTAAGGATGTCTTTCACCTCTTGACCAATCGTGTTAAAGGCAGTCATGTTGTAACTAAATTGTGCACAGTTCGGGTGCTTAACTTTTCGACCATATGTCTTTCTATTTTTTTTGCCTTTAACTTTTTTCGAGGACATGTTTCAACTATAAAAGAAACAAAATATAAAGTTTATGTTAGCTATATTAATATTGTAATCTTGAATCCATAACTTAAAAGCATAGAACATGAAACAATCACTGCATTCCAGTGTTTGAATCTAATTGAATATCAATGTAAAAGCATAGAACATGAAACAAACACTGCAACGAAGTGTTTGAATCCACAAAACAGGAAACAACATAGTGTCTCAATCATATAAACTTTTGAATATCAATATACAATCACGAACAGGAAACAGACATTGCAACACATTGTTTGAATTCACAAAACTTAGATTTTGAAATGGAGCACATAACCTAAGAAAAAGAGCACGAGGAGTGGTGATTAGACAAAACGACATAACCATCAAGAATAAAGATACACAGAGCCAACAAATATACTGAAACAGACTAAATTTGTGATATGCCCAAATTAATTTTAACATCCAAACGAGCTCAAATTCAAAACCAAAAGGTGTAGTGTGCAAAATTATACCAAATCTCTTAAAAACACAATTCAAATAACCTGAAACATAAAAATTGAAGAACAAGAAGAAAATAGGAGAAAGAAAAAAATACCTTATTTGTGTCTCAGGCGAAAGTGCGAATTGTTCATCAAAATTAGGGGAAAAGTATGAAATCGTTAGAAGCGGCACAAAGTTGACAAGGCTGGTGTTGTGAGGCCAAAAATGGAGGTTGAAGGTGGTGGGAGGCAATGGGTTTAAGGGTTTTGGGGGATTGAATTGTGGCAACGTGGGTTAGAAAGAGGTAAATGGAAAAGTTGGGGGTTATAAATGACAAGGACATGAATTGCAATTTTTATTTGATTATTGTGTTTTAGTGTACCTTAAAGTCTCATTGACTTTTTTATAATTGATATAAATTTGATTGACATGCTATCAATATCATAACATTTGATTGATTTTATATAAAATTACACAAAAAAAATACTCAAAACTATTATAAAAGTGGATGACCCACATGAGGAAATAAGCATTGTCCACTGCTTCTTGTTAGCCAACAAATGTTAAAAGTGTGCTGCTTGTTTTGTGTAGCATGTGCTGCTTTCATATTTCTTGGTCTTCACAAGGAACTTTATGTATTCATATATAAAGGTCTGTTAGCTCACAAATGTCATAGAGAAAGAATATATGCAATCTCTTATTTCTATTGCTTTGTAATTTCCATTTGATAATAAGAGAGATTATTGTTGATGCCCCGAGAGTGTAAGCACACTTGCTGAAGCTTGTAAATATTGTGATTTATTTACTTTATATTCCACTGCACACATATCTTCAATTTCATAGCACATTTAGCGCGAGAAGCTCTCGTTTTAGTGAAAGCACAATGCCACATATCGTATGAAGGACTACCTACATCTCACCTATGTCGGTCCGAACATCAAAGATAAGAAATTTTCTCATTTTTAGCCTCAGTACAACTAATCTCCTTAAACCAAGTATATATCTTGTGGTATGATTATATTTTATTATTAGCAGGAGCAAAGAAAGGTATGAACATGGTGCAACCTTAACTTGGAGAAAATGATGTCATGAACTCCGCAGAAAATCCGACAGTCATGTTACGAGATTTTAAACTCCAGCTTCCTGACCTCGGATGAAAGCACCTTTTTCATTGAAGTTGTTCAAACCATTTCAGCTTCGTTCAGAACACGCCGGAAGGGAGACAAAAAGAAGTGCGAAATGAAAGTATGGAGAAAGTATAGGGTAAGTGAAGATAGAGAGGTGGTGGTGACTGGTTTCACAGAAGGAGAGAACATGCCAAGTGAATGAGATGTAAAAAAAAATCACGTGATAGTGGACAAAGGTTGGGATTAAAGAAAGAAAGAGAATCGTAGAAGAGAATGAAGGCTTTGCAAAGCCCATTCCCACTTACCAATTCCAACAAAAACAAAAAGAAAGAAAAAAAATAGAAAAAAAGGGAAACAATGCTAATGAGCAATAAATTAGCAATGAATGGCAAGTGAAAAAATAATTGATTCAAAGTTAAGTGGCACAGGTCTATACAAAAGTCAGTGGCTTAAGACTTGTACAAAAATCTCACCATATCTTCTTTATGCAAAATTCAAAAATTGGAAACTATGTTGCCATGAATCCTAGAAAAAAAAAGAAAAGAAAAATTGGGAGTACTAAAGTGTCAATAAAAGAGAAAGAAAGGAATGATAGTACGTGAATATTTACTTTCTTTTTATTATCATTAATGTGATTGGTGGGGAGGTATAATTGCATAACTTATATTGTAATATGAATGGTGTGGATTGATTACCATCACCCTTCTTATATTAATATATACATGTGAATGGTGTGGTACTGTCGCTCTTCTTGTAATAACAATCATTATCTTTAAGTTTTGATATTTATGTGAATGAAGCTCAATTAAAGCCCTTGTCACAATTTTTACTTATTTCAAGAAATTTATTTATGTAGCGATTTGTGCTGATTATAGCAATTGCATTTGA
This sequence comes from Malus domestica, assembly GCF_042453785.1. Classification (NCBI taxonomy): domain Eukaryota; kingdom Viridiplantae; phylum Streptophyta; class Magnoliopsida; order Rosales; family Rosaceae; genus Malus; species Malus domestica. The sequence goes on from NC_091670.1 coordinate 18,229,098, forward strand.
TTAGCACGATAATAGGGATTTTATTTGTTTCCTTGTATAGTTGATTTACTTGTATAGGACTCCTTGTAAACCTATATATACTCCATTCAGAGAAGAATAAATATATATTTGCCCATATACAATTTGACTTGGTATCAGAGCATTGAAATTGTGGAGACCTTGAGTGCCCACCAAAACCAAAATACCCCTACTCGTGAGAAACCTTAACCTTGCTATGAAAATTTTTCCTGCATGAAATTTTTTTTGTGTTCGTGTCTTGCCCAATTAAATTTGGGGGTGTTATTTGTTTCCACAGTAATTTGTTGTGTGTGTTCTACAAGCATGGTTGGTGATGAAGATGGCTTCAACTATGTCTCCTGGTCTCATAATGCTCTTCTTACGATAACTAGACGACATATGGAGGGATTTATCAATGGCAAAAAACCTGCTCCTAAGGATGTTGATTATGTGAAATTCTCTGAATGAGAGGAGGATAATTGTTTAGTGAAAATATGGCTTCTCAACTCTATGACTTTAAGTGTGAGAAGTCTCTTTGAACGTTGTACTTCAGCGTATGATGTGTGGGAAGCTGCAAGAAAGACTTTTACAGTCACCCAAATAGTTCTCGTTTATTTCAACTTCGAAGACAATCAGTGACTACAACCCAAAATAGTGAATATGTTGCTATGTTTTATGAGAAACTTCATGTTATTTGGGAGGAGATTGACAATCTTTGCCCTAATCCACATACCAATCCAAAGGATGTGGCTCTTCGGCAAAAGGAAATTGAATCGGAAAGGGTTTATGATTTTCTTGGAGGGCTTGATCCTCAATTTGATGGTGTTCATAGCTATATCTTGGCTATAACTCAGGTGTCCTCTGTCTTAGAAGCGTATGCTTTGGTTGTGGAAGAAAACATTGTCAAGTCACTATGTTTGGGGGTGTTGCTGCTTTAAAGACTGTTACAACCCAACATCGACCAAGTGGCTCCTGCCCGACTACCGTTAGTCGTCTTTTGCAAGTTCACGTTCCTGAGAGTCTTTGAACTCCAAATCTGCTCTCTCCCGCTCTCATGCAACGAAGGTTCCTTCTTGTTCTCGTGAACGTGCTCATTGTGGAGGTGACCACCTGTTGGAGAAGTGTTTTCAACTCCATGGTTTTCCAAACTTGTTTCCTGAGTACAAAGCTCATAAGTACGGACCTAAGGCTGCTCATACCGTGGCTTCGGGCGAGATTGAGCCATCTTCTCCTTCCATGAATTTGAGTGTGACAAATTTTGTACCAAGTCACGATTCCAATACATGGATAATTGACATTGGTGCTACTGATCATGTGACTTATAATTTTAAGGTTTTTGATGAGTTGTCTAGTCGAACCCGTGACCCTTTTGTCACATCTGCCAAGGGTATGGCTTCAATTACTGGAGAAGGCACAATCACACTTACTCCTACCTTGTCATTGGCACATGAATTATTGGTACCCAATATTAATTGTAATTTGCTATATGTGGGACAACTACTTAACTTACTTAATGCCTGTGCTACTTTCTATCCTACATGGTGTATTTTCCAGGATCTCAAAAATCACGAGATGATTGGACGTGGTAAAGGGATAAGGGGTTATACTACTTAACTCTACCAACAGAACCAGTTCGTAGTTGTATTGCTAATAAAGTTCAGAGTGGCAGTGACAAAGACAAGCATCAGTTATGGCTATGACATCGTCGCTTGGGACACCTTTCTTTTGGATATCTTAGGCATTTATTTCCTTCTCTATGTCGTTCATATGATGAGACTTGTTTTAAGTGCGAAACATGTGTATTGGCCAAAAGTCATCGTACTATTTTTCTCTTAAGTGATAATAAAGTTATTCAGCCATTTGATTTATGATAGGAGCATATTTATGCGACTTAGTTAGCTTGTTTTCTTGCATTTTCGTAGTTAGTTTGTGTTTATTATAGTGATTTAAGCTATTTTCGTGTGTTTGTAGGTCCAAATGACAAAGTTGGCAAGAAAGTGCATTTTGGAGCATTTTGGAGCAGTTTTGGGCACTAATTGGATAGCACATGTATGGGCCAAGGTGGATGGACGTTTTTGGAGTTCAAAAGGCTATGAATACGATAAGGAGATGAAGAAATTAAATTCAAGACAAAGAAGATAAGGAATCAGCTCAAAGGAGGAAACATTATCCACAACCTTATCCAACCTTATCTTATCCAAACTAACCTTATCCTATATTATCCTTTCCTAATCTAGCATTATCTAATCCTATCTTATCCAAATCAGTTTGTGCCTTAATTCCAGCCATTTATAAGGGATAATTATGCATTTAAAATACATTTTTCAAATTCTAAGAAGCCTTATCTCATCCCTCTACAAAAGTGGCACCTATCCCCTTCTAGAAGGCTTTTGCCTTACCTTGCAAGCCACTCCTTTTCCCTCCAATCTGTGCCGCACCTTTCCTCACCCAATTCCCCTTGGATTCTGATTTTATTAGCCTTATTCCTTATGGATTTGGGTTATGCAAATCCTTTTCAGAAATTAATTGGGCCAAACCTTTTTCTTGGTGGATTTAAATCCTTGTGCCGCACCTTTAGGCCCTAATCCTTAATTTCTGCTAAGTTCTAACCCTAATCTGATTAACCCTAGCCCTTGTCATGCCTATATATATGTGTTTTAAAGCCAACATTCGTCACCACCCTCATACCATTTAGAAACACATTGTGCCGCAACCTATACACCATTCTACATCATTCTACATCAACATACATCCTTGCCGCACCCTATGGAGAAGAAGGAAATCCTAGCGATGCATTCCATTGATGAAGGAGGACCTTGTGCACAAGCCACCTACATCCTTGGGAGTTCTAAGAGTTCTTTCTTCCCTCGTTTTAGTTTCAATGTTTATTTCAATTTGCTTTTCAATTGCTGTGAACATGTGTAACTAAGTTTTTCTTAGTTAGAGGTGAATTCAAAGCCATTGACATATGTTTAATATGAATTGATTCCTTTCAGTTATTGTTTCGTAAAACATGAATGTGATTTACTTATCTATTTGATTGATAACTTATTATTGTGTGTTGGATGCATACTTAGTTTGCATGCATGGATCTGATGCTAAATTATAAAGGACTTTCACCTAATCGTTAGGAACTTATAATTACAAGTAGTGGAGATTGTTAGTCACAATCGTGTTAAGTAGATTCTTGGCAAGAGTATCATGTAATTCATAGTTATAATTGCCTTGTCAATGCTTATGATTTCCATGGAACTTAATGATCTTTGAATGTATCTCTATCATGCTGTTCATATAAGGAACTTGATGAGAATAATTTGGTTGCGATGCGTTGTCCATTCAATTCAATGAATTTAGGGAAATCTGAGAGTTAATTTGTGCATTCACGATTAATTTGGGGCATTGTCGTTCATGGTTTAAAGAAACAATACTGGAAATCAATTTATGTTGCATATGTTCATGTGTGGAGAAGGATCCTCTAACTAGCTTTTCACCATTCAATTCACCCAATTTCATATCTAGTTTACTTTGTTTTGCAATCTGTTTAGTTTTACTTAAATTTCGTCAAAACCAAATCCCCTTTTCTATTTGGTGTTTTTAGGTCAGAATCTGTCCAATTTAGGTTCTTTAGAGTGTTTTGAGTTAATATAGGTTAGAATTAGTCTAAAAACATTGTTTGAGTCCCAATTTAGTCTTAAATTCGTCCAATTTAATCCCTAGAGTCTGTTTTGAGTCTAATTGTTAGTATTGTGTTGTTTTGAGTCTTTTAAGTGTGTTTGGAGTTAGTTAAGTCATAATCTGTTTTCTTTTAGTCTTTTGAGTCAAATTAAGTTTTATTTTCGTCCAAATCAATTGTTAGGTCTAGAATTGAGTCTTATTAACTTAGCTTTGCTGTTTTGAGTGTTTTAGGTCAATTTAGAGTCTATAGAGTCTAGTCTTGTGTTTTTAAGTCTAGTTTAGTGTTTTAAAGTTTAATTTAAGTAAATTAGCAGCCCTAATTAATCCCCGATTTAAAATGATCCCTACTTGCTTAATACTACAATTACTTATTCAATAGGGTTTAATTTGTGTGTCAAGTTAATTTTCACATCAATTTGGTACATTCCGATGCATGGGGTCCTGCTAAGATTATTCAAATGGGTTTCGTTGATTTATCACATTTATTGACGATTACACATGTTTAACTTGGGTTTTCCTGATGAAGAATAAAAGTGATGTGACATCTATTGTATACAAATTTACTGCAATGGTATTTACTCAGTTTCAGACCAAAGCCAAAGTGCTCTGGTCTGATAAGGAGGATAATATGTTAATACTACCTTGAGTTATTTCTTTCGTGAACAATGTATTATTCATCAAATGATTACTCCATTTACGCCCCAACAAAATGGTGTGTCTGATCAGAAGAATCGTCATTTACTTGAAGTTGCTCGTGCTTTGCTCTTGGGAATGTCGGTTCCTAATTACCTTTGGGGACATGCAGTTTTAGCTACGTATTATTTAATCAACCAGACCTGACCTCGCTGGGGGCACCGAAGCATGCTGCTGAGGCACACAAGATGACATCCCAAAGCAACCAACGACGTTCTTCGTCAGAATCTTGGATGTCTAAAGGAAAGTCACGTATATTGGTTGCACAAGTCATGACCATCGGCGTTACCTCTATTGAAGAACAACTGGCTCAAATGAATGAAGCAATCGCAAGGCTAACACGGATTGTTGAAGAAAAAGACTTACAAATCCCTGCACTCGTCAGCCGACTGGAGCCATAGGACGGCGAGAACCTCGACCTAGAGGATGATCCATTAAAGAGAGGAGCAGCGAAGAAGATGAGCCTCCGGTGAAGAAGATCGATGTGAAGCCGGAGCCAGACCAAGCAGCGGCACTCATGGGATCTCTTTCTATCCAGCAGCTGCAGGAGATGGTTACCAACACCATCAAGGCACAGTACGAAATGAGCTCACATACCTCATTGTTCTACTCGAAGCCCTACTCCAAGAAGATTGATGCCCTGAAGATGCCAAGGGGTTATCAACTACCAAAGTTTATGCAGTTTGATGGAAAAGGAAACCCAGAGCAGCACGTTGTACATTTCGTCGAAACTTGCAACAACGTGGGGACGGATGGAGACTACCTCGCTAAGCAGTTTATGTGCTCGCTGAAAGGAAACGTCTTTGAGTGGTACACGGACCTAGAGCCTGAGTCTATCAACAACTGGGAGCAATTGGAAAAAGAATTCCTTAACCGCTTCTACAGCACCCGCCGCACTGTAAGCATGCTAGAGCTGACAAGTACGAAGCAATGGAAAGATGAGCCAGTCGTGGACTACATCAACCGATTGCGCACTTTAAGTCTCGACTGGAAAGACAAACTTTCGGAGACCTCCTCGATCGAGATGTGTGTTCAAGGCATGCAGTGGGGATTACACTACATCCTTCAAGGCATCAATCCATGGACCTTTGAGGAGTTAGCCACCCGCGCCCATGACATGGAGTTGAGCGTCACCCATCATGGGAAGAAAGAACTGATCGCCGACTACAAGAACGATAAAGTTCTTGGGATAAAGGTGGAGAAGGCTGCGTGGAAATCCACCAAGGAAGTAATGACGGTCAACACAGCCCCGTCAAAATCCTTACACGAGGTAAGGTGATTCAAGCTGAAGCTTTTCGTGATCAAGAGATGTGTAGACACACTTTGAAGGAGCTTGAGGAGAAGACTTATCCATTCCCCGACTCTGATGTGGTTGCCATGTTAGAAGACTTGCTGGAAAAGAAGGTGATCGGTTTGCTTAAGTGCAGACGGCCAGAAGAGATGAATCGCATCGATAGTCCAAGGTACTGTAAATTCCACCGCTTCATCAGTCATTCGATAGAAAAGTGCTTCGTGCTTAAAGATCTCATCATGAAGCTGCGAAGTTGAAGGATAGATTCATGTCACTCTGAAGAAATTACACATGAAGCCTACATCTCCTCCACAAGTTCGCCAACCGAAAAGGGGGCAAATCAGCTTTTGTCAACCTCAAAAGCAACGGGAAATTGTTAAAATGATGAAATTTCAACACAAAGATCGTCCGTCCCCATCACGATGCGCCATTTCTTCCCTAAAGACTTCTTCAATCATTCGGTCAAGACTCCTTTCTATAAAGATTGCAAAGAATGCCTCTCCAAGATCGTTTGACAAATTCACAATGCTCTTTGTCTGCAAGAGCCTAAACTGCAGGACACCAAAGCTCCTCGCCTGCACGAGCCTAAACTGCATGGCACAACGCTCCTTGTCCACACGAGCATAAAAGGCGACACCAACGCTCCTGGTCTGCACGAGCATAAAAGGCAACACCAACGCTCTTGGTCCGCACGAGTTTAAAAGGCGACACAACATGCTCCTTGCCTGCACGAGTTGAAACTGCAAATGGCACCAAAAGAAGTCCAAAAAAAATATATATATATATATATATGTGTATTTGAACTGCGTTTTGACTTGATCTCTTCCTTGGAGGGGTATGTAGGCAGCTCAAACATTAAATTTTGAGTTCAGTCACATCAAAATAAAAAAATAAATGTTTTATTAATGAAAGTCAATTTCATTACAAGAAAAAGAATACATATGTAATTACTATGTGTTTTTTAAAAAAAATAAAATAAATAAATAAATAAAAATAAAATATAAATAAATAAATAAATACATATATTAAAAAAAAAGGGAAAGAAAAGAAAAAGAAACATATATATATTTGTATGTCTTGGCCCAGCTACAAATCAGGCTTCCTTCATTTCACAGGCCCAGTCTGACCACCAAGCAGCAGCAAGCCCATCCTCACTTGTGTCTCAACCCAGCAGCAGAAAGCTCAATTCACAAGCCCAAGTCACCCACGCCTTTCACTGCCCTTGCATAGTTGCTTATGTCCGCAGCCTTGGCATCCTTGTCTGCCCCATCTGCAACTCCTCACTCCACCCAAAGGCACCTGCTACACATGGTGCGCACACCCGGAGCAAAGTGGACCTCCAGGCCAGCCATACGGACCTCCCCCACTTAAACCAGAACTGTCAGACAAGAACGTGATCCGCCTCCACAACGAGTCCATCTCCTTCGAAGGTGTCCAAAAGATCGTCTCAAACAACGATGCTTCCCTCATCGCTCTCGCCTAAGCTGCACTTGTTGAGAATCTTCGATCAAACTCTCTCCGTCTCAGCTATAGCTATCACAGTCCATCCTCTTCAGCTACATCTTCGATCCATTTACGGTTCGCCATCAAAAGGAAGTCCGACGGGCAAGTCCTTTTCAATTCAAGCTCCGGACCTTCGACACAGCAAGGCCAGATGATCGAGCGTTTCTACTCCGCCTCGTCAGATCTCGAACCTTCCACCCGTGCCTCATAGCCACCTGGACCTGCAGGCTGAGAACCAGCAGCAGCAGTGACGGATGGACACGCCTTGCAACGACCTCAAGCTCCAGCTGCTCTCTCCATCCCTTGCTAGGTATCGCTGCTGCCTTCGTCTCCTCGCTGGTCGATATGCTTGAAGTCGGGGAGGCAGAGTCAAAGACATCGGCACCACCAATAATCTTGTCTGCAACAAGCTAGGTGCCTTAACGCCAGCCTTGAGCCTCGCTCCTTGCCGTGTGTTCTTTCGATTCCAAAACCTCGTCCCCATCAACGCCGTCATTTCTGAAGATTCCGACGATGATGGTGCCACCAAAAGCTCTGTCTCTTTCACTGCAACTTCAACTTCACTTGACGATGAAGAAGATGCGACTTTAGGAGTTGGATACTGTCTTCATCCGCCATGGCTGCAGCCTAAAACTCCCATCCACACCACCGCTGCAACTCCTCCACATACCTGTCGCTGCAATGCCCGCGTCCACCAGGCCAGCTTCCTCGTCGCTCGCCATCTCCACAGCCTTCTCTCTCTGAGACATGGTGGCCCCGTCCTCATCGTTGGCTGAGTACTTCTCAGACTCGTCCGCGTCATCTTCGTCTGGATCTCGTCGCATATATCGTCTCTGCCACTGAGTTCAAGCTCCAGATTGACACCACCTCCAAGCTCAACTCCGGCTCTCCCAAATCCTCACCGTCTTTAAGCAACAAGGACGACAGTAGCAACAGTTTGGCTTCTGCCTCAACGAGCAGCTCCAAGCTCCTCCGTCTCTTGCCTCATCGGGCTTCAACTCCGCTGCTCCGTCTTTTCCTCTGCAAAAAAAAATGCAGTGGCTGTGCAATGGCGGCGGTGTAAGGCAACAAGAATGTAGTGGCGGTGTAATGGTTGTGTAGTGGCAGTGGCAAACAGCAACGGCGAAGAACTTCAATAACCGCCGTCAAACGACTAGCCAGTCATGAAGTCTCGACTGTAGCTCTCCATCCGTGGCAAACAGCAATGGCAAAGAACTTCACCAACCGCCGTCAAACGACTAGCCAGTCATGAAGCCTCGACTGTAGCTCTCCGTCCGTGGCAAACAGCAATGGCGAAGAACTTCAACAATCGCCGTCAAACGACTAGCCGGTTATGAAGCCTCGACTGCAACTCTCCGTCTGTCTTCGTCCTTCCCTGCAAATTCCTCACCCATCATCAAAATTTATACAAAAAAAATATATAATAAAAAAAGGGATGGTGGAGCAAAGTGGTGCATGGGCACCATGTGCAAAAAAAAAAAAAATTGTAAAGAAAGATAGTGGCACCGAAAGCAAATAAGAAAGTATAAATTTTTGATGTGGTATGTGTGTGCAAGTTGTCAAAGATTTGCCTTTGGCTGAAGGCAACACACGACAATAATGGAAATAGGGATGTCTTACACAAAAGTATAAGATGGTTGGAATAAAAAAAAATTTGTCTTTTGGTGAAGGGAAGAGACGGGAGAAAGAAAGAAAAAAAAAACCAAAAAAAAAAAAAAAAAAAAAGATAACAAAAAGAAAAAAAAACCAAAAAAAAAAAAATAACAAAAAGAAAAAAAAAATGCATTGAGAGAAATAAAGTCCATTTTATTTATTTCTCTGGAAAGATTACATAAAATTGCATTCTACATGCAAACAAAAAAATTTACAAATGTGCAAGCAGCAAATATAAGGGAGCCTTCATTGATCAGATGGCGCCTCCTCACTCGGCGGAACTCCAGGAAGAAGAGGTGTCGAAGGTTGATTGTTTGGAGCCTCAACACTTGGTAGAGCTCCGGAGGACGAAGGCAGTAGATGCCTTTGGAGTAAGGCCACAAACGTCCGATGGTCACTCTGAATCCGACCTTCAGATTCCTGCAGCTGGTCGAGCTTTCTTTTCATGCTCGTTGAGTAACTATTGGCAAGCATGTGCAACTCTCTGTTTTCATGCTTAAGCCCTTTAATCTCTTGCTTAAGACTCGCCACCTCAATCATCAGTGACTTGACTTGACGAGTTCGAGCAAGAAGGCGTTGGCCCATATTTGATACAGAGCCTGCACATTGAACACTGAAAGCAGAGAGTCTTGAACAGCCAGCTCATCAGACCTCTTGGAAAGGATCCTATTGTCCTTAGGGGTGAGAAGATTTCTAGCTACCACCGTAGCGGTTATGCCATTCTTCATCATAGAGTCCCCACCTGTAAGAGGACCGATGACGGATAAGAAAGATGGGCGCCATATGTTGTCTGGGAAAGACATATCATCATCTTCCCCAACATTCAAATCAAGACGATGATCAGATGGGCAAGCCATTTGTAAAAATGATGAAAGAAGAAGAGGTCGTCGTGTAAGTCGAATTCTTAGAAAATACAAAATGAGGGAAATTCCTAACAGGTAGCAACTCTCTAAACTTGTTTTTGAACACGATTCATGCCTCTATAAAAAGAAGAGGCAATAGGGCCTGTTCAGAAATCGAAAAGGCAATGTGGTCGTTCAGAAACCAAAAAGGCACCTCTCCCGAATTTCAAAAGTCGGGTCGTTTGTTTAGAAATCGAAAAGGCAACAAGGCCACCAGTTCCAAGATGGAAGAGGCACCACTCTCCGAATTTCAAAAGATCGGCTTTTCAGGATTTGTCGCCATCCTTCACACACAACCTCAACTTTGCGGAAATCACACGCAACTTTGTCAAAGAGTTCTGACAAAGTTGAAAACGCGTGAATCTTACTGTTTCAATTACCCAACGGTTGCCAACAAGAGTAAAGGAATAATGCCACTACTGGTTATTGGGAAATTCCTATATATGATGACCTTCATCCTCCATAGCAGGGCAGACCTGCAAAAAAATGCCCAACCCTTCCTCACTTCCGAGAGTGCACTCCCAGCAGAGCCTCTCGAAATACTCAAGTTTCTTCCTTTTCGTAAATACCCTTGCAAACAAATGACACCAAAGCAAAAGTATCTCATATCACCAGGGTAGAAAGCAAGGCTATCTCATATCATGCTTTCTCCCTGTCTTTTCCTTTGTCCTTGTTCTTACCTGCAAAGACAAGGATAAAGAAAGCAATATGTCGGAACCTCCACTCAAACTTCGAGTAAGGAACCGACTACCTGGAACCTTTGCCTGGTTGCTTACCTGGCATTGCTCTCGAGTACTCGTCTTCAGCTGCTGATGTACTTCCAAAGAAGATGCCATATTTGCCTGGAGAACAGATAAGGCAAATGAAAATGATACCTTGAAGCATGTGGAGACAACGTGCTGATTTCCTTCAAGAACAAGTCTCCCCTTCCCTGCACAATTAACCAACCCAGCAGAAGGAGTCTGAGTTGAATCCAAGAGCTCGAGAAGCTTTAACAACATATTGACGACACCATCACCGAAGAGCAAAGCCTCGTTGTGCAACGCTGTCAAAATTGCCACCACATTTTCGAAAGCAAGAGTATTTCATATCATACTTTCTCCATGTCCTTGTCTTTGTCCTTGTTCTTACCTACAAGACAAGAAGAAGGAAAGCCATCAGTCAGAACTTGAAAGTCAAACTCCCAGTCAAGAACCGACTGCCTGGAACTCTTCCCTGATTGCTTACCTAGCACTACTCTCGAAGTACCCATTATCTCAACATCTTATGCTTCCAGAGAAGATACCACATCTGCCCGAAGAACAGATAAGGCAAGGAAAAATGATACATTGAAGCATGTGGAGACAAGCATAACAAAGCACGTGCCAATTCATCCGCTACTTCTTCAAAATCAAAAGTATCTCATATCATCAGGTGTTGTGGGCTACACGTGCCGATTCACCACCCTTGAATCAAATCCTTAAAGATCAAGTCACCAACTGGAAGAATAGCCCATCAATCTTGAAGATCATACCGTTAACCAAACTGCTCAGGTGTGAATTAGAAAGATTGAACAAAGCAACAAGTCGTCACCTTCACCTCGTGCCTGCTTGCCATGTGTTCGAGTCAACCTTCAAGAATCAATCCTCAACGGCCCTTGAATAAGCTTCCAACCAGATTCAAGATCAAGCCTCGACGGCCCTTGAGGAAATCACAAGTCCGATTCAAGATCAAGTGTCTACCACCCTTGAATCAAATCCAATTCAAGAATAAGCTATGGAAAGTCAACAATCGGAGGAATCCAAAAGGTCATCCAACCCAGTTCAAGAATAAGCTAAGTTGTGGAAAGTCAACAATCGGAGGAAGCCAAAAGGTCCTCCAACCCAGTTCAAGAATAAGTTGTGGAAAGTCAATAATTGGAGGAAACCAGAAAATCCTCCAACCTAGTTCAAGAATAAGCCTGTGGAAAGTCAACAATTGGAGGAATCCATAAAATCCTCCAACCCAGTTCAAGATCAAAGCTGTGGAAAGTCAACAAGCGCAACAAAATACGTGCCGATTCATCCACTACCAAAGCCAATGATCATCTACCACATGAAGCTCCTTGTGGTCCAATTTCAACCTTCAAGATCAAGCCTCGACAGCCTTTGAAGAAATTTCAAACAAAGTTCAAGAACAAGTCAACGGCCCTTGAAGAAATCTCCAGCCTAATTCAAGATCAAGCCTCAACGGCCCTTTAAGAAATCTCCAGCCCAATTCAAGATCAACCCTCAATGGCCCTTGGATCAACATCTACATTAAGGGACTTCAAAACGCATCTTCTACACGTGACAAGCACATGTATACGGCGCGCCTTAAAGTGGGGGCATTTGTAGACATCAAAATTTCGGTGAAATAAATGTTGATTAATAATTAAAATTTCAACGTTCACGTGTCACATAAATTTTACACATAGCAGGTGACTCAACGAAAAATCGAGAATCATCAGAAAAGTCATCAAACAGGACACGTGTCAGCACCTGGCAAAAACGATTTATTTCATCTGAATAATATATTCAAAATTAAGCTTTGGAAAATTCTATAAATAGAAGTCATTTCATTCATTTCAAAGGAACCAATTCATAACTAATTCACCTCACACCAAAACCTTGAAGCTTTGAAACTCCAAAGCTCCCAAGCAAATCCCAAAGGATCAAGAAAGCTCTCTTCATTCTTCGTCAACCCAACCTTCAAGATCAAGCCCCAACGGCCCTTTGAAGGAACTTCCACCAATTCAAGATTAAGCCTCAACGGCCCTTAAAGAAAGCGTTCATCGTTCATCATTCGTTCATCCTAAGATCAAGCCCCAACGGCCCTTTGGATCAACTGCATCAACAATTCCACACATCCAACCGTTCTTCAAGATAAAGCCCAAAAGCCCTTGAAGATCCATTCATCAACTGTTCATCAAGATCAAGCCCCAAAGGCCCTTGAAGATCCGTTCATCAACAGTTTTTCAAGATCAAGCCCAAAAGCCTTGAAGATCCGTTCATCCATCAACCTTCAAGATCAAGCCCAAAGGCCCTTGAAGAAACTTCCCTCAACCTTCAAGATTAAGCCCCAACGGCCCTTGAAGAAAACTTTCAACCATTCATCCAAGATCAAGCCTCAACGGCCTTTGGATCAATCACACATCCACAAATCAACACCTTACGGAGATCGAATCAGATGATCAAATTTGAGAGAGATTGTAACCCCAAAATCATTAATACAAATATTATTTTGTACACGTGTTCTTGTCTCGTTCGTTTCAGGAAAATTTCATGTTTACACTTTCTCCAACTCGCTTGAAAAGTTGGGCATGCGAGATATCTTTGCTCCAACTTGAAGGGGAGTGTAGCGATTTGTGTTGATTATAGCAATTGTATTTCATTAGCACGATATTAAGGATTTTATTTGTTTCCTTGTATAGTTGATTTACTTGTATAGGACTCCTTCTAAACCTATAAATACTCCATTCAGAAAGGAATAAATATAATATATTTGCCCATATACAATTTGACTAAGTGGCAGGAATTACCACCCTTTGCTTTAATTTATTTATTGTACTACATTTTTTTATGATGAGGATATACTAGGACGCGAAGTTCCTTGGTCAAATTAGAATTTGAAGTTCCTTGGTCCTCGTCAAAAAAATTGGGCACCTAAGTTCCTTAATCAAAATTAAAACCTGAAGTTTTTAAATCAATTGAGAACCAGCAGTTTCTTAACTTAATTAAAATGACAGCCATAAGCACCTTAGTCCACATACTGTTAAATGAGGACTAGAAGTTCTTTGATTCATGTAAATGAGAACCATAAGTTCCTTAATCCATGTACAGATTAAGTACGACCACGAATTCCAAAAATATGAACCTAATGGTTCTAATAATGTTGATATCAAGAATAAATTTCAAGTACAGATGTATAATGTTTTAACCTGAAGTTCAAAATATAAATAATGTTAAGGACTTGAAATTCTAACACTTTGTTTGGACATATGTTTATATGGAATGAATTAATTATCGCAAATTCCGTCATACCTCATTTTCTTCCTTTTTAAGAACAAAAAGATGATGAACATAGCAAAACTCAATTTTGTTACCATCAATATCTTAGGCAAGAAATGCTTTCATGGATTCATAATGCCCGAGAATTCATGTGAAAGCATATGATATTAGGAAGACATCCTTGCTTAAAAACTCATCAATTCATATTAATGGAATCCGAAGTTTCCAGTTTCTTATATCTAACAAGTTGAACTAGAAGTTTCATGCATTTATAAAATCAAAAGAGATGGAACTTTATACACACACACACACACACACATACACACACACACACACATGTATACACATGAGTTACAACTACAAACATAAACAAAACAAAAAGGAGCTTTCACAAAGGTTGACCATATGAAGCCTTAGTATTTGGCAAAAGTATGTGCAACTTTCTATTCTCGTGCTTGAGTCCTCTAATCTCTTGTCTAAGACTTGCCACCTCAGCCACTAATGATTCGACTTGCCGAGTTGGAGCAAGTAGGCGTTGGCCCATGTTGGATACAGAACTCACCCACTTAACACTTAAGGCCAAAGAGTCTTGAACAACCAATTCATCAAATCGTCTTGAAAGTATCCATTTATCTTTGGGAGTGAGAATGTTCCTAGCTATTAGTGTGGTGATTATATCATTCTTCATCACATAGTCTCCAATCGTAAGAGGACTATTAGAAGATAAGAATGACATGAGCAAGGTCGGTCCAGAGATTTTTAAGGCTCGGGGCGACGCTAAAAAATGTGTCCTCACTTCATATAAAAAATTATTTGTTTTTACACGTAAAACATCGATAAAATTATATTTAGAAAAGCACTTCAAACTCACTAATTTAGAAACACGAAAAAACTAATTTATTTTGTATCGAGAGAATGAAACCAAAAAACTTCAAGCTTACAAGTAGATAGATTATGAGTTTTGTCTTCCATATGAACTTTTAAAGTGTTTTTGCAGAAATCGTGAGTGTTTTTTCTTATTTACTAACTTTGTCAATATAAGACTAAAACATAATTATATTTTCGAGTCTTTAAGGATATGTATAAGTAATGAATGGGCACCAAATAAAACATTTTGATGACACGTCATATGATTTGCAAATTTGGTCTAAAAATTTAGTCTACGCATTACCCTTTGTTAAATATTAGACTTGAATTGGAACGAATGTTTAAAAATAGCAACCCACATCGCACGGTCGGACCCTTCTAAGACAATATGTTTCACCGTAGCCTCCTGATATAATTGAATCCAATCATTATTCGTTAGTGCCCGATCAAGCCTTTCTTGAATAAATCCCTCATCCTGCCGGTTCCTCCATGTATACAGGTAGACCTGTAAACAGGTCGGGTTTATTGGGTTTGGGTCAGGTCAACCCGACCCGTTAAGTTAACGGGTCACCCAAACCCAACCCATTAAGCTAACGGGTCACCTGTTTCACCCGTTAACAATTATTTTTTTTTTTTCATAAAGTTTATCTTTTGTTATTAAGACTTTATTAAAATTACTAAAATATCATCAACTAACGGGTGTTAATGGGTTCTAACGGGTCTAACGGGTTGACCCAAAGTGACCCGTTATTTAACGGGTTGTTAACGGGTTCACCCGTTATTTAACGGGTAACGGACCTGACCCGTTAAGCATCCACCCAAATACAAATATTAACGGGTCGGGTTAACGGGTTGGATCCAAAATTCCAGGCCTATATACAGGTTCCCAATAAAACCCAAATCAAGTAAATGAGCCTCAATAACAAAATTACGAAATACCCTTCCAGCCGTTCTTTTAGAGCAACTCCATCCTTGGAGCCCTTTCCCCTGGCAATCCACTATTCAATCCACCTAGTGAACAATAACCGCCCTTAATAAACAGTAATTGCCATTTGCATCTCCAACCTTGGAACCCTTCCCCCTGGCAATTAGTAATAAAATATTAATATTTTTTTTCTCACCCAATCCATAAAATATTATTATTTTTTCCTAATTTTGACCGGTCCTCTCTCTCTCTCTCTCTATCTCTCTCTCACAACAGCAGCCATGGAACACCGAGGAGGAAGGAGGATGAGGAGGCGAAGGAGGACAAGGAGGAAGGAGGAAGGAGTACCGGTCCTCTCTTTCTCTCTCTCTCTCTCACAGTAGCAGCCATGGAACACTGAGGAGGAAGGAGGACGAGGAGGGGAAGGAGGATGAGGAGGAAGGAGGAAGGAGGACGCAGAGAACACCGAGCGCATGCACCGATGCAGCACATCAGCCATACGTCACACAGCCCTCAGGCTCTCGGGCTAGCAATCCCCGCCGGGCCTGTCGCTCGGGCCCTTTCTCCTCGCCTGTCCCCCGAGCAACCAGCAAAGCTGGAGTTGCTCTTATTACCTCAGTCTTTCTCTGAATCACATAACAAATCATGAAAATCGCCCATAAGCAAACACGGCTCATCGTAAAGTGACAATCGATCCTTCAAGATTTGCAATTGCTTTTCCCTTTTACGATCATCCGTATTAGCATAAACAATATTAACCTCCAGTTGCACTTCTTTTCCGCATCCGCAATCAAAACCTCAATAAAAAAAAACTCACTATATCTGAGCATCCCTTTCTAAGCCAGGTTGCGACTGAAAAATAACACTCCCACCCGCTGGTTCTTTCTCTTCTCCATTTGCGGCACCATTCAAGTCAAAAACAGCCTCATGGTTGGAATTCATCCCCATCTCAGGATGGTCATTCAAAACCACCCCAATGGCTGCCGAGTCTAGCACTCATCCAGGTTTAATGAGTCTAGCATCAAAAGCCCACTCCCGCTCCTTTCATCGTTGCTCTTCAGCTTCTTTCCCCCTTCGAATTCTCTCTCATACTGTCTCAGTACCCGGCGACTAGAACCCCACACCATCAACATTGCTCGACTCCCCCAGTGTTGAAGACCGCCTCTAACTCTCATTATTCGAGGGCTCACTCCTCCACCTATTGCCAAAACCCCCAAGTCCACTTCCCCAACGGCCCGACATTAATCTCGTATTTCCACCACCATGCACTGATGAGCGGCGGGAAAAAGTCGAAATTAGATTGCCCCGAAGATCAAATTCAACATCTAAACCCTTAAACCCATACAACTTTTCAACCTCTTGTTCCGTGGAATTTTCACCCAGCACCAACTCCTTGCAAACCCTAGTTACATGGCCCAATTTTCCACAAATCAAACAATAATCAGGCAAGCCTTCCACGCATCAATGGTTCACGAATATCACATGAGAGTTTTGACTCTGAGAAACCGCCCTATGCAATCCCGTCCATCATCCTTGTCCACTTTTAAAACCTTCCCAATCACGGTGCTGATAGCCTTGGCTACTGCTTCAATCATACTAAGTGGCGGAACGTTGTTTAATTGGACCCAAATAGTCGCCAAGAACAGTGGCGCATCACTCGCACGTCCCTCGCAAGAACCGTCCACCACCAGCACCATATCGTCTCTAAACACCCAAGGCTTATCCATCTCCAAAAACTTAAGCATATCTTTCTTACCAACGAATCTCGCAATAAACCGTGCACCTCCCAAGGCCCTAATTGAAACCCATTCGTTTCCTCTACACAGGGGGGTAAACTGATCAATGAAAGCATGATCATTCATTTCCTTTACTGTAAATACTTCTGCGATCACACTATAATGGAAGCCCACCAATGCCCCTTCCACATCCCTTGGCGCAATTTTTACCCCAGTTTTCTCCTTGTTCGATAAGGAAAGGATTAACCCAAATTGTTTCTGTAACTCCTCTAGGTTCATCTTCTCCATACTGGATGTTATACACAATCTAGGCCCAGCACTATGATAACCAGTCAACGCCCCTTACGAACTCAGTTTCGGTCGTCCACAAGAAAATGTAGATGATAACCTAACCCTAGATGAAACCCTTGCGGTGCACTTTTCCCTCCTTGCGAGGACATACAATACTTTAATAAACCTTTACATATATTCAGAAAGGCCAACTTTGTTGCTGATGCTATTGCAACTATTGGTAGAGATGTTCAAAATTTGCATGTTTAGGAATCGTGCCCAAAATTTAGCATTTGATGCTGGAGGATCTAGTTGTGTTAGAGGTTTTTCGCTTTGATATACTCTTTTTCCGGCCAAAAAAAAAATTATACATAGTATAGATAATAAATACTAATTAATATTGTGAAAAGAAGAAAGAAAACAACCCTTGATTCCACTTTTCACAAACGTTTATTACTAGCATTTGATACATTATTTTCCCACCATGTACTTACTCAACATGGAAAAGAAAAAATGATTTCTCATGTCTTATTTCATTTTCTCACCAACCAGATGCAGTAGATGTTTACTTATTAAGAATGAGTATGAGAAAAAGTCTAATTATTATTCTAATTCTTAACTTCCACACATTTATTAGCACACATAGTACATGGGTGACGAATCCCATCTCAAAATCAAGATCCAAAATCAATCATCCAATTAGACTTGATAATTTCTTACGCGACCCGTTAACATAATACGAAACGACACGAAAATAACAGGTTTCGAGTCAACAAAATAACTAATGAGGTCACACAATAATAACCCGTTAATAACAAGTCCTTAATAGGTTTACACAAGAGTGATATGCGGATACCCCGTTTCGACAAGTTAAGAAAAAAGTTATTTTGATGATTTTAATTTTTTAAACTCCTTAAAAGACTTACTATAAAATGCAATAGCCATAGCGCATATGTATATATTGTATATTAATATATATTATTATTCTATATAAATTTAAATTTGTAAGTTTTATTTATTTATTTATTTATTTTTATAGTATATTATAGGCAAAGAGTGAGATTAAAAAATTATAAAACACATTAAAAATAAAAATACCAAACACATTAAAAATAAAAATAAATCAAGTAATTTAAAAATGCCAACACATTTGAATGCTTTACAATGTTTGGTTTTTTATGCTTAGTTTATGTAGAAGAGAGTGTTAATAAGCCTTAATAAAAGCATCATCAATATAACTCTTTAAGACAACATATCAAGCCAAACTTCAAATACCATTTCCCTTGGTGATTGATGAAAATTGAAGGGTTTCAATTTCAGCCAATATCTTTGTGCAACGTGGTGTATAAGATTATTTCAAAGGTGTTGACAAATCGCTTAAAGAAAGTTATCTCTAAGGTGATTAGTCCGAATCAGTCGGCGTTTGTGGGAGGAAGAGAAATCTCTGACAATATACTTCTGGTTCATGAATTACTCCACTCTATAAAGCAAGGGAATGAGGACGGGATCAACTACATGGCATTGAAACTGGATATGGCGAAGGCTTATGACCGGGTTGAATGGCCATTTTTGAATGTTATGCTTCATAAATTGGGTTTTGGTGATTTATTTTGTCAGTGGGTGATGGAGTGTGTCCGAACAGTCTCTTATAGTGTAATAGTTAATGGGGAAGCCTCCAGAAATATCACTCCATGTAGAGGATTACGGCAAGGAGATCCGTTATCGTCGTTTTTGTTCCTGATTTGTGTTGAGGGACTATCTGCACTTTTACAAAATGAAGAGAGGGTTGGGGGAGTTAGGGGAATGATGGTTGCCCATAATGCCGCACATATTTCTCATGTGTTTTTTGCAGATGACTCAGTTCTTTTTTGTCAAGCTACGGAGATGGAGGCTGGTAATATTAATAGTGCGCTTCAGAAATATGTTGAAGGTTCGGGTCAACAAGTGAATTTGGAGAAAAGCTCGGTTTTTTTTAGTCCTACATGCTCCCCAATTTTAAGGAATCGGTTATCAGGAATATTAGGAGTTAACTATCAGGAGACTTTTGGCAATTATTTGGGTATTCAAGTAGATTTTGGGGTCTCCAAAACGAAGGTGTTCGAAGACATACGGAATAAGCTGGAAGAAAAAATTAATGGTTGGGCGGAGCAGTTTCTATCGGTGGCTGGGAAGGAGGATTTTTTGAAAAGTGTGGCAACTGCTATGCCTAATTATACTATGTCATGTTTTCAGCTTCCTATTCGGTTGGCTAAGGAGATTGAGCAAGTAATTGCTCGGTTCTGGTGGAGAGACCAGAAAACACATAAGGGGGTTCATTGGATGACCTGGAACAAATTGCCGAAAGGTAAGACTGAGGGAGGCCTTAAGTTTAAGGAAATTATTTCGTTTAATTTAGCCATGCTCGGGAAGGTTGGGTGGAGAATTATGTGCAACCCAGATTCTCTATTGGCAAGGACTCTTAAAGCGAAATATTATCCTTCCTAGTCATTCTTGGATGCACCAGTGGGTAGAGGAACTTCTTGGGGGTGGAAGGGTATTTGCAAGGCCGGAAAATATTAAATGGAGGTTTGCGTTGAAGGGTGGGTGATGGTCGTAATATTTGGATTCAATTGGATCCATGGTTACCTATTCCTCGCTCGTTCCGGGCTATTTCCAGGTCTCCGGAGATGCCGCAATTGGTTGTAGATCTGGTGGCACTGAACGGTACATGGAAGAGAGATGTGATTGAAAATTGCTTCAACATTGACGAAGGCCGTATTATTTTAGGCTTACCGATTAGCAGATTTGGTTGTCCGGATCGTATTACTTGGCATTATACACCGAATGGGGTATATTCAGTTAAATCGGGATATAAGGTGGCTCAGGGGATGGAGCGAAAGGGTGAACTGGGTCGAAAGGGGACGGGTCAATCAAGTGAGGGTCATCTTAAGGACCCTGTTTGGCTTGATGTGTGACAGTTGCGGGTACTTCCAAACTCCAACATTTCATTTGTAAGGGATGCAAAAATATTTTGGTGGTTCGTGTTAATTTAAAACGCCAGGGGATGCAGTTAGAGACTTGTTGCACACAGTGTGGGGAGGATACAGAGACACAAGTACATCTTTTCTTCAAATGCTCCTTTGCTAGAATGTTTTGGTTTGGTTCACCAGTACAATTGGATGTGAATTTGGTGGAGGGTGATGATTTCTTGGAATGTTGGAAGTGGTTGTGGACGAAATATAGTGATGAGGTTGAGGCAGACAAGCTTATGCGATGGGTGGTATGTGGGTTGTGGCGTCTTTGGAAATGTAGGAATACCGTGGTCTTTGAGAAGTCTATAGTGGAGCCTTGATCTTCTTTGGAGTCTTTGTTTCATCAATGGAGTGAGGGAGAAGGGGGGGAGCAAAGAGTTGTCACAAGGCCGCAACGCAGGGTAGAGGGGATGGTTCAGGCGAGATGGGTGAAACCTCCATTTCAAACAATTAAGGTTAATTGTGAAGGTGCTTGGTGTTCACGAACGGGGATTGGTGGGTTTGGGTGGGTGGCTAGAGACTTTGCTGGGATTTTTCATAGGGCCGGGGGTGTGGGGGTTGTCTTCTGTGGGTCTAGTTTGATAGCGGAAGTGGAGTCGGTGAGGTGGGGTTTATTGGCTTGTATGGAGAAAGGTTATGGAAGGGTTCAAATTGAAACAAACTCGAAGTTTCTTGTGGAGATGTTAAATGGTCTTCTTTTGTCGGAGGCTAGCATTGAAGGAATATTATGGGACATTGAGTTTAGTAGAAACCAATTGGAGTTTGTGGAATTTCTTTATACTCCTCGTGCCTATAATGAGGCTGCGCATTTGGTGGCACAGTTTGTCACGCGTATGGGGGGTTCTCATTTGTGGGATTGCTTGGAGCCGGAGTGGCTATTTAACACTCTGGCTATTGATGTAAACATTTATGTTCGTATCTAATATTATTACCCTTTGAAAAAAAAATGAAAATTGAAGGGTTTTGTTGTAAAATAACGTGCAAGGCTCCTCAACCTTGAAACGCAACTCCCTTCATTTTGCATATCCTTGAACATTTGCTATTCTGTATAAATGTACTAATGTTTTTTCGTTAGACTCTTATTTTGGGGTGCAATATTTGAATTTTTTTGTATGCTTTGAAGAAATATTTATATGACAACGTGGTATGCATATAATAATTTAGTATTATGTTTTCTATTTTTTGGGGGTTATATTATGTTTCATTTTCATTATTTATTGATTTAGAATATATTTTCCTTAATGGGTAATAGGTCAGGTCATATTACCTAATAATATTAACGGGTCTATTTCAGGCCAGGTCATATTGCTCATTTACTTTAACGGGTGTTACACGACACAACACATTAAGATATCGGGTATGTAATGAAAATGACACAAACATGGAAAACACGACACGAATGCCAGGTCTACATCCAATACCTAAAAATTAAGAGTAAGATCAACTAAGAGGTAGTAGTTGTGCAGATGGCGATTTACCGCAATAGCAAAAAATAATGACATCTATAGACGCTGGTGCGCATTCGATTATACCAATCACCCTGTCCCGTAACAATTAACACTACTCACGCTATTATTTGTAAAAAAAAAAATTTAAAAACTAAAATTCAGTTGTGATACGATTTCTATTCTTTGCTTATCCTACGCCTAAAGCATGAAGAGATAGGATAAAAAGTTAAAAACAAATATAGCTTGATATGCCTCAGCAAAAATATCCTTTATTTCACATCCATGGAAATTTACAAAATATTATTTGGTCCAGAGAACAAACATTGTGTTTTCTCCCAAAAAAAGAAAAGAAAGTATAATCTCCAGAGCTGAGGAAATGTCCCCTCTGCAATCTGCATCTAACTGTGTAGTGCAAGCACTGTCTTTAGCTTGCTCTTACTAGGAAATGTGTTATGTTGAAAACTCGAATGTTATTTTTCAAAACTAGGTCAAATCAAATATCATCTTCCTCCTTCAAGATCTTGGAGATATTCATGGGTAGATGGCCTCAAAATAAGTTGCAGGAATTTCAGAGAGCGAAGACAGTTTCGCCACGCTCTTATTCTGTAAAGAAAAAAGTGGAATCGTCATGGTCAGATAAACGTTTATGGAAAGCAGCGATTATAAGTCCTACAAGTCGGGAAGTGTTCCAGAAATGCAAGGAAACTATAGCTCTTTGGAAGTAAAATCCATAATATAACCAAATTCGCAAGACGCATAGTTATCAGAAGGTAAAACTGCATTACCTTTGGTCTCATGTATTTTTCTCTTATCGCTTGCAGAGAGCTTGATTTTCTGTTCAACTGCAGGTCATGAATAGCAAGGACACACATTTTCAAGTCGGATGGTCTATAACCAGAATACAATTGCAATGCCAAGCTCTGCCAAATATATAAACTAATTAGTGATCCACAAATTCGTTCCAAATATTTCTAATAGCCAATCATCAATCTTCCTCAAGCTACAAGATTCTAATTTTACACTGATAACTTATTCCACAAGATCTACGCCTTGCGTTCTGATGTATTTCTCTTCCCTCACTAACTGTACTCGTGAATTTTGTACAATTTACACCTAATGTTTATGACTTTTAAAGTTATCCACTTTCCTGATAAATTGACAGAAACCCTAGGGAATATTTCTTACCATAGGCGCCATAGTGATGCGGGCTCCCTTTCTTCCACCCTCACCACCCCTTTTTTTTTTTTTTAATTTAAAATTTTTTAAATATCTACGAGGGCCCATATTGACACATAGCGCCTAGTCATTGTCCACATCGGCACTATGTCACCAGTTAACGCCTAACTTAATAGCCAGCTTAACAAATGTATGAGATTGTCCCAAAATTAAGACTTGAGGTATGACCATGGGATGAAAAAAAACTTCATGTATCAAATGGTGAAAACCATGAAATTTCAGGGTAGTAAAATAAGATTAATCCTATAATTAAATAGTGTTATGGAAGGTCCTACTTTGAAGTATACATCTCATCCTCACATATGATATGTATAACTGAGGCCATCAACAACTAAGGGAGGGCCAAATGGCTCCCTTTAGCCTTATAACCCTGCAAGAAATTATATTTTAATGAATAGTGTCAAGCCATATTTTATACCATCTCCAATCGAGGGGGCCAAAGAGTCATAAGCCAAACATAGCCCCTGGACAAAATACCATCTCTAGCCGAGGGGGCCAAAGGGTCATAGGCCAAACATAATTTATTATTTTAATTGAATTAATATGGTTACTTAAATTAAACTACCATATTAAAATAAGGTTTTCAGACTTATTTTAAGTGCCACTTGTCGCCAAATGAATAAGCCTCCAGATTTCTTATTTTTATATAATCTCAATAGTTTTTTTTATAGGATTTCAAGTGACAGTTTTGCTAATGTGAGTAACTCTCTAGATTTCTTATCTTTATGTAATATGAATAATTTTTCAGATAGGATTTCGAGTGCCACGTGTCGAGATGAAATTGGTTGTGCAAATTTTAGATAGGATTCTTTTCTACATGGCATTTCTTATCTTTAGCTTCCAATGTTAATAAATTGGCTAGATATTAGGGTACGCACCTTCATCTTTGCCCTCTCCAATATCTCTTTCAATTCAAGTTTGCAATGAATTCCAACTTTCGATCCTCTCATCCAATTCCGAATTGGAAGATAAATGGGCACAGATGAGACGAAAAGATGAGGATTCCGATGACGAAGATGAAGCATGGCTCAACACAACATATATGGCAGCAATGGTTAGGGTCATGGCTTGTGAGGAAATTGAAGAACAACTTCATTGGGGTAGCTCTGTTGCTAGTTGCTCTTAGAAACCACAAAATAGAGAGATGGTGCATGAGACTCTGATGAATAACTACTTTAACTCCAACTCCGTGTACACAAAAGAGGATTCCAAATGTCGCTTCTAGATAAGGCATCATGTCTTCGAGCATTTACTTTATCATGTCCAACATGTCAATCCATACTTTTGACATAAGATGGATAAAGCAGGCCACATTGGTTTCTCACCTCATCAAAAGGTTACTATTGCACTCCGAATGCTGTCCTATGCCTCCCCAACTGATGTAATGGATGATACAAATGGTATGTCTGAGTCTACATTCCTTGATAATCTTGCTGAATTCTGTCACACAGTTGTTCAAATTTACAAAGAAGAGTACCTTCGTGAACCAAATCAAGCAAATCTAGCTCGTCTCCTTCGCAAAGCTGAAGACCGAGGCTTTCCAGGCATGATAAGGTTATTAGATTGCATGCATTGGCAGTGGAAGAATTGTCTCAGCAGATGGCGATGAAGATTTAGCAAATGATCGAGAAAGCCAACTATTGTGTTAAAGGCAGTTGCCTCGTTTGACATATGGATCTGGCATGCTTTCTTTAGAGTCTCAAGATCTCAAAATGACATTACAGTACTTAGGCGTTCACCCCTCTTTAATAACCTGATGGAGGGTAAATCACCTTAACTTGACTACTACATCAACGAGCGTTAGTACAATATGGGGTATTACTTGGCAGATGGCATCTACCCAAAGTGGGCGACACTTGTCCAAGCAATTGCAAACCTTGTGGATGACGCCCAAAGGTGGTTTACCTTACACTAAGAGGCATATCGGAAAGATGTTAAGAGAGCTTTCGATATTCTACAAGCACGGTGGAAGATCATTAAGGAACCGGCAAGAGGATGGAGTCGAGATAAATTGAACTCCATCATGATGTTGTGCATAATATTACACAACATGATTGTGGAGGATGAACGAGATGACTATATTGATGGAGAGTCCAATGATGACCAAATGATCCAAATAGGTTAAGGAGGGCTCGTGCAAAAATATATGATGGGTCTAATTTGCCTTTAGATCCAAGAACTGTTAATATCTCTTTAAATGAGTACATAAGGCGCCATAGGATGATATGTTCGCGTGCCACAAACAATTACCTATAATAGGATCTTGTTGCACATCTTTGGGCCAAAAGAACCATGGAGTAGGCGTTTAAGTTTTATGTTGTTAAATGTTTTGTTTAATATTGTTTAAGTTTCATGTTGTTTAAGTTTGAATAACTCCCCCAAGTAGTACTAGGGTGGAGATTGTGTTGCTTAATGTTGTTTAATTTAAAGAGTACAAAACTTAAATTTAAAACTACAACTTGAATTTAAAAACTACAAGTGAAATATTGAAGACTACAACAACTTCATTTTAAAGACTATAATCATCATCTTCATTCGCCATTGTATGAGTATAGTTGGATGTCAACAACTCCCGTCGGGCCATAATTTTCCTGTTTTTTCCTCTCAAAATGTGCCTTACTCATTGGAGTGTACTTCGAAGTGTTCCTTTGCATGTTCCTATCATCTATCTCTTCTTGTATTTGTTTTACCTGCTCTTCGTGCCTATGCTTCCTTTCTTTCGTAGCAAGGGCATTTTGCTCCGCCATTAATCTCAATGAGGACGCCATTTCCTCTCGAAAGGCTAAATCATCCTTTGCCTGACCTTTTCCTTAATTTTTGGGCTTTGTTTCGTCCCGTAGCCCTAGGTATGGAAGATTCACCCGGAGACGGATTTTCTACCCTTATTTCTTGAATGATAGGAGATCCTTGTTCATCCCTAATTGCATTTGAGGAAACATTTCCTAACACTGGCTTAGGATCAAATCTTTCTTGAGGTGGATCTTGAAATAACACTCACCCTTTACAAATTTCGCAACAACCGTGATGACTAAAGGATTTTTTTCATGTCCTCCATATACAATTCCTCCGCTTGGCGTACCTAGAAAATATAATTAAAAAAATTAAAGGAAATTTATTTAAGAAATTAAATGTAATATAATTAAATATTTAAAATCACGTGTGAAAATACTTACTTCATCGTAGTAATTGGCTCCGCTTTCATGTTTTGCTTTGGGCGCTTAACACTGCTTGATGCCATTTATTCAAACTTGGTTGAAGATGTTTTTTCGATCTTGAAGAACAATTCTCGTGGTTTCGGGGATTCAGTGGAGTAGTGCCTTCATATAACTAATAGTACTTTTTAGATGTACGAGTCCAAACACCTTCACTTGTTTGAGAACTCCCTTTGACATTATCTTCCGAGACCCATCTATAAGCCCTTCAAAGAGCTTCATCTTCTTTTCGGGTCCAAGCCCTTTTTTTCATTGCAGATGTGGCCATTTGAAAATTATTGAAAAATTAGAAGGAAAGATTATTGGAAAAGGTAAGAGAATAGAATGTGAAGAATTGAAATAAAATGAGGTATGATAGTATGGAATGGTGAAAATTATGTGAGAAATGGTGTAGGAATGACTTAGGTATTTATAGGAAAAAAATTAGAATTTTTTTTTAAAAAAGCGTCTGGAAAAAAAAAAAAAAATCAAATGCAACAGTAACCTGGTGTTAGCTAGTTGTTGCTAGCTGGCATCATGCTGAGGCCAGGTTACTGTTGCATTTATATTGTTGGGCCGGAAGAAGGCTGGCTAGCTGGCTGGATGAGGCTAGCCCGCTGGCCTGATTTCATTTTTTTTGCCCAATGGGGCTCACAAGCCCTTTGGCCTAGTCCTCGGCTAAAGACCGTTTTCGAGTCATTTCGAGCTATTTTTAGCTCTATAACCCTTTGGTGGGGTTGGTTGGAGATGACCTAAAAGTAAAGTATGCATGACCTACTGGTGGTCAGTAATATACTATAGACATTGATCATCTAAAATTTCATTCTCTTATCAAATAATCAAATTAATTTATGTATCCATGTAAATCACAAAGAGAAACTAATTAATCGGTAATTGGACTAATTAGCCATGAGAAAAGAAAAGGGTATAAAAGTTCCCGCGTTTGGGCACCCAAGAAAAAACGTTCAACTTTATAGTGGCATACGTACATAGGCATGGCTCGAGAAATCATTTTTCCACTACAGGTATTTTCGAGGAAGGAATAAAGTTTAGGATAATGTTAGGAAGACTAAATGTATAGATAAAATTTTGTAAATTAAATAATATAGAAGTTGATGAATGAATCTATTTCTTAGCTAATAAGTTTCAATTCTATCAGTAGGGAGATAAATATTCGATCTTAGAATATATAACGCTCAAAATAAAATACAACAACAAGAATAACTAGTTGACTTTTATCAACTATATTCTAAGGTCGCATGATTGTATAAGCCTTATGTCAAAATTTAATTATGTGAAATTATAATCTAAAATGTGGTAATAAGAACCGAAAAGCTAGAAGAGATGCTACTGACTTGGTACAAAATTATATATAAAAAAAAGAGATGAACATATAGTTTAATTCTCAATCAGGTTGGGTGAATTTGGAGTACATTATGCTTGCCCATTGTAAGACTAAGTCCATCTTTTCTCCTTAAAAAAAAAAAAAAAAAAAAAAACCAATCAGGTTGGAGATCATGCAAATGTCTGTGCTGTTTGGTCTAGATATGCCCCTTAATTTGTTGGGAGTTTTAACGAAAAACTCGCGGTACTGTTTACTACAACGAAAAACCACATTTTTACACTAAAAAGTCAAAGCTGTATTCACTTTACCCTTTATTTTGTCCTTATCGTTAAAACTTAAAATTTTCAAGCTCTTTTCATTAGTTTTTCTTAATTTGTTGGGGAGGGTCACCCGACATTCTACATCTTCCACGAGTGCAATTATTGGTGATTATTTCGTATTTATTAAATCTGGTTTTTTTTCTTTATTCAATGATAAATTTTGTCAAATTAGATCCAAGATTTGTCTTTTATTTTTTCATAATTAATAAATTTGGCCTTTATAATCTATTCTTAGTTTGCTCTCTATATTTTTTTTAGGGAAACAACCTTAATTACAAACATTAAGTAGACATACAATCTTCAAGATCTATACACAACTATACTGGCGAATCTTCAAATGAAAGTTCTTTGTATTATTTATATTACATAACGGACTCAATTTTTTTTTTTCTTGCTTCAATAATGATAGTGTTTAATGTTTACTTAGCAAATGCATATGTTTTCTTGCTTACGTTAATTAACCAATAATTTAATATCATTATTAATGTGCTTTTGGTTTACCTTGAAGTCTAATGATTTGATGCAGTTGGTGTCCTACCAACGAAAATCGAGTTGCTGCTTCAATGATGAAAGAATCAGATAAATAAACAGTACGAAATTCAAAGCATTGCTTTAGTCAACATATGCTTAATTTCGTTACGGTGGGTGAATCAGAATGTTTCTTTCTTCTTTCTTCACAGTTCACATGACATGAAGAAGCACTTTGTTTCTTCTTCTTTTTGAACAAACGATACTGATCACGAGCCAAATTTTTATCTATATATATGAGTTTCATACTCTTCATAGAACTTAGTTCCATAACAAGAAGAAGCAAATCTAGTCGCTTATAAGTTATATAACACATATGACGATTTACTCCTGCACTCGAGATACAAAATTCATTAACTTCTATAACTTGGCTTGTATAAGAAACAAAAATCACCACATTGATAGCATTGCATCCTTGTTACAATACTATACGATACGTAGCATTGCGAGGACTGATAATAACAATATAATATATCGATAGTAATTGAGTCAGTCCACTCTTACATACAAACTCATTTTTAGAGTTATCTTTAAAAGAAGTTGATATTTGTTAAGGGTTTTTATCACAATGGTCCCTCCCTGAAATTGACCCTCACCATCAAGATGGTCCCTAAAATTAAAAATCAATCAATGTAATCTCTAAAAATAGGTGTCGCAAATCAATGTGGTCATTCTGTCACAATTCTGTTAAAAATTCCGTTAAGTGCTAATGTGACACATAAATAGGCCCTATAAGATTTACAGGTTTTTATCACAAATGGTCCTTGAAATTGACCCACACCATTAATATGGTTCTTGAAATTGAAAATCAATCAATGTAGTCCTTGAAAATAGATGTCGCATATCAATATGATCCTTCTACCACTATTTTGTAAAAAAAAATTGTTATGTGCTGATGTTGGTTTAATAATTAATTAAAAAAGTTGTCTAAATATCTTTCTGTACAATGAAATTTCTTTTTTCTTAAAGTAAGGCCTACTCCGAAGAGAGATCCATTCCATAAATTCATAAACGCAATAGGCTTAACCAAGGCCTAAGAGGGGGTGTGGAAATATTTTTCAACCAACAATAGATGCACCTCAGTTATAACCCAATTATCTCAAGGCAAACCTCGCCATTCGTTGCATCACCAGACCACCAGGGAAGTGCCAAACAAGCTCTTCAAGATTAAGGTTGTGAGGATGTTGATCGCCTAAATGTTAACGGTGATGTCCCAGAAGTCGTTGTCAATGGGCCAAGCTGCCACCAAAGGTGATCTCGATCCAAGTTCAATTCGGTGAAGGGTGTTGAAGTGTGTAAAGATGCATGTCTTGGTATTTTGTTTTAGAGAATAGAGAGCGAAGGAGGTAGACAAATGTGGACTGGGGTCGGAGGTGATTGCAGGACTGGGTTTTGGGTTGACAATTTTATTATTAACTATTAAATTATTAAGCCTATTTGTAATTTTTTTTTAATTTAATTAGACTAGTGTGACCCATTATGTGTCACATCAGCACATAATAGAATTTTTTACAGAATTGTGACTGAAGGACTACATTGATTTGAGACACTTACTTGCGGGATTACATTGATCAATTTTCAATTTCAATAACCATTTTGATGTCGCGGGTCAATTTCAGGGACAATTTTGATGTCGTAGGTCAATTTCAATGACCATTTGTGAGAAAAAATGACTTATATGACCAATTTATATGCCACATCAGCACTTAACATAATTTTTAATATAATTGTAACAGAAGAACCACATTGATTTGCGACACCTATTTTCAGGGACCACATTGATTGATTTTCAATTTCAGGAACCATCTTGATAGTGAGGGTCAATTTCAGGGACCATTTGTGATAAAAACCCATTTGTTAATTATAAGACATTTGTTAATCCATGCGACATGCATGAATTTGCCATCCATACATTGATTTAGCAATCATGTTTTGGCCTGATTTGGATAGAGTTGTGGACTCGTTTGACAAGTGTTTTTAAATAACTAAAAGCGCTTTTAGAGAAAATGTTTTTGAAACTATTTTTTAGTAAAAATGCAAGTTAATAAAACGCAAGTAGCACATACTTGGTGCTTCTAGAAGGAAGTACTTCGAATGCTTTTGAAATCCAAAAATATTTTCTCTAAAAGCACTTTCAAACATAAAAAAACTACTTACCAAACGAGCCTATAGCCAGAGAGATTAGAATTGTTGAAGAAAAGATCTGAACTCATAAAATGTACCTCATTCACCATTCACCAGATCTGCATTATCGGATTGTGTTTGGGTATATAGTGGCATCTCATTTGTGATTCCTCATATATACTTTTGGACTCTAATTCTGAACAATACTTGGTTACTCAAAGATGAGTAGGAACTCCTACTCAAAAAATTTCAAAATTGTTCATTGTCAATTTATATAACTTCGTGTTTATAATCAGAACCGTTCATATTATAAATCACCTTATAAAGATCGTCTCTGTAAAAAAATAAATTAAAACTAAGGTCGTTTAGTCATTAAAGTGTTTAAAAACAAATGAACGATATTAATAAAAGCATTACGAACCTTTTATGTATTTGTTACAATAGATTGACTAAACAACCATAATTTTAATTTATTTTTTGCAGAGATGATCTTTACAGTGTGATTCATAATATGAATGGTTATGATCATAAGCACAAAGCTCTGTAATTAAAACACTAAGAGTTTTGAGTAGGAGTTCATACTCATCTTTGAGTAGCCAAGTATTGATCTCCCTCAAATATGCCACAAAAATATCTAAACACCAAAAAAACTAATAAAAATAGAAATAATCCAATTAAACTGTGGCCATTAGAATGAGAACTGAAAGATCATGGGTCCAATTGTGACTTAGATGTTTATGGTAAAAGGGCAGCTGCATGCTGTAGACAAAATTGTTGATCCTTATGGACAAAGGCATCTTCATTGCACATGAATATAATAATAATGTAATGAAAAGGGTTTTCTCATCATTCCCTACTTATTCATAGTCATTTTGCGGTTTATATATATTTCCAATAATCATATTCTATTAGTCATATGATCTTATCGTCCAAAGTTGCAGCTTCAAAGTATAGTATGTAAGTAAAATATTCTAACATAATCTACGTGTGCTTAATTAATATAGAACTTAAGAAGTAACTATATAGTAGATATATACAACAACAAAGGTCCACTCTATAGTGGTATCTTCACGGCCGGATTCATTTAGGGACTAGGCTTCTGGGATCTTCCCGGAAAACGAAAAAAATGGCTTGGAAGGTCTCCCAAAAATATTATGGCATTCTGGTACAAGACCCAGTAGTGCCCACCAAGTATTCGATTAGATACCTTCTCCGCACGTGAACCTTGATATACAACGACAACATGGTTTGATAGTATCAACAGGCCAACAAGTGTTTAACGAAATGCCTCATTGACAAAACTCAGTATTATCAACTAAACTCAAAAAAATTGTACACACTGCGAGCATTGTTTTTGTCTATAAAACAAATTATTGAACTTGTATACTATAGGACCCTATGCGGTATGAGGGGGGTGGGCTTAATCTTACAATGGGCTAGTAATAATGTGGTTCAAATTTGCTTTTGTCAAGAATCGAACCAAGGACCTCTCACTCACAAGTGAGTCCAATCAAAGGGTTAGTCCTGTTTTAATCTACTAAATAGTTAGCATTTGAATGTTAGTCACATATTAGTTGTGTTCAAACGCTATAATAAAGTCATAACCTGCTCTAGTTCATTCATGATAATGGCTATTTTTGTTGTTTATCATTAGATTTATGAAGTTTTCACTTGTTTCATCGTTTAGACCTGCACAGGAAGCCACGTTCTAATGCATGTCTTAGTTACTAATCTAGACTAGCATATGATAGTTAAAAAATTGAAAATAACAAGATAAAAAGGCATGCTGGTCTTCTTCACTCGTCTTCGGATCCCAAACCATGGTTCCTTTTTACTCTTATGTCACTAACAGGCAACAGCCTTCCTCCTTTACACTCCAAAGGTACGTGCAGTCCTAATTTAAGCCAAAAAAAGAACTTAATACATTATTCGATTGGAACATAACGCCACCGTGGTGAGTTTAGAGAAAGCTTGATGATAGGGATTTTACCACCTGCAAAAGTAGGGATAAAATTCCTTAAAAATACTTGCAAGAGTACAAGGTTGTAGTAGTATAACAGCTCAAGTAAGGACGTTTTCCACAGGGATTGAAGAAATAATTTATGTTAAACCAAATCTTAATTAATTATTTGAAAACAAAGTTTGGAAAAAAAGTGATTTTATGACCTAAAATATTAAAAAATAATTTAATTAAAAACAATTAAATAAATTAGCAACGTAAATAAAACAAAAGAAAATAGTTTTGAAAATAAATTTGAGCACTAGGGTTCCGCTGTCACCTTAACAATCCTACGTAGTTCTTCCAATTACGTATGACTTACACATGTATATTTGAAGATTAGGTTTTCCTAACGTATGCCCTACTTGGAACCTCTAACATAGAACGTATATCTAACATGCGACCCGTCCGTAGCATCCAAATCGAATGTGAACATGCAAGACTCATTAAGTTTTGTGAAAACCCTTTGAAAAACCATATAACCCTTAAGGCTTGTCGTTCATCCTAAGAAGTTACACATATTAACCACAAGAAGCCAGCGCCAATTTCAGGGACAACCCTCCGTCAAAATTGCATCAAATTACTTTTCTAAGTATCCTAATGGTGGCCAATCATCAAGACAATTAGATAGTTTAAAGCACAGTGATTAATAATTCAAAACTTGCATGCATAATATCATAAGAAAATTGAAAAGAAACTACATATTCTTGCTAAGGCTCGTGGCCTCATCCTAGCAAACGAAACTAGTTACGAACAATCATAAAACAAAATAATATTAAAAACATGGATATAAAACACCTTGAAAATAAACTTGCATTGTCAAAAGGTATCTAAAGCCAAAATGCATGCGTTCTCTCTCCCCCCCCCCCCCCCCCACCACCTAATGGCTAAAAAGTCTTATTTGTACTTTTAGAAAATAAAACCCTACCTTGAAAAGGTCTTAGAATAAAACTAGGAAATATAATAAAATAATAAAACAGAAAATAAAAGGTTTCCTATTTAAACTAAAAGTCGAACTTCTCAGTAAATTAGTCTTTTGGCTAACAAATCAACTCTGATTTGGTCCCAAAAGGTCTGTTTTGAAAGCTGGAGACGTCCCCTACAAATCCTCAGATGGAATCTTCCTCAAAATATGCCTTCTTGACCTTCAAAATACCCAAAACGTCCAAAAACGTCAATCTGGGAAACTGCGTGCTGGGCCTTAATTTCATCGCCACGGTCAAACGGCTAAGTAGAAAAATCTGAAAATTTAACACAATCATACTGAAAGGCACATGAATGTCCTCCAATTGGAATTACTCCAAAATTCATCCGTTTGATCACTTTTTGCTCCAGATAAAGTCGAATGTCCTGCATTGTAAATACATAACAAAATATCAAAATTCTACCAAAATAACTAATAAATTAATACTAAGAATAGGGTAAAATATATAGTATAATATCGCCTCATCAAATGCCCCCAAACTTAGCTTTTTGCTTGTCCTCAAGCAAAAAAAAAAACTCAAAAACAAAGATAAAAAACTAGCGAATTTAAAAACTTTATTAAAATTCAACTAAGACAAATTTCACCTTCAGGTTGCAATTCATAGAAAACGTTAAAAATTAGAACATCTTTCCAAAAGTTCCAACGAATCCCACCATAGAGTCTAAGCTGTAACACCCCGCCCCGAAATATTTATTAACGGGAATAATTATCGGTGATAGGCCCAACTAAACTCTTGTTTAGTTAACTATCATTACTTACGATTCTCTACTTCAATTTTCTTTCTTTCTCACACATTGATTTATGACCAACATTTAACCACCAAAACATAAGGTTAAATCTCAACATTTTCACCAAATTCCTTACTTAGCACAATTCCTCAAACAAGGATTTTGTCTCGATTATTTAAGGTTGCATCTAATACTGTTAGACTACCTACGTACCCTTGATCGGGATCAAGCCCTTCATAGTTCAGATTTCCTTCCTTTCTTTATCAATTTCCAAACATATTCTAGTAACTACCATATTCACCATTAGCTTTCACAATCAAATCACATCAAATGGTTACCAATTATGGATTTAGGATATTGAAATTTGCATGAAAAAGACAATCGCAGCCCACTGGTCACACGCCGCCGCACGCGCCGGTCGGTCGCCCCAAATTGCTGGAAAATATCAACTATTTCCAAAAATTACCAAATTTTACTAGCAAGTAGATCTCAGTGAGGGGGAACAACTTTCATACCTGTGGCTAAGTCCAATTTGGCCAGGAAACACCTCAAATTGGCCACGAGCCGCCGAAAACCCTTGATTTTGGGTGTTCTTGATTCGCCTCTAAAACCACTCTGACGCCCTAACCAATGCACGGGCTTTGTTCCTGAGGTTGAAAGGAGACTATGGGTGTTAGCTTCAGATCCTAGTGAATCGAAGCCAAACCCATGCGCCCCTTCGTAAGGTTTCCTCTCAAAATCCACCAAATTTTATTAAATTTTTGAATGAAAATAGGAGAAGGATCAAATGGCCTCGAGGTAACGGTCATTTTGACACCAACATCGTCGTCAACGGTGGCCGGAGTTGGGAGATGGAACCGGGTCGGGTCACGGGTACTCAAAGGGGATCCTATTCCCTTCCTTTTCTTTTCTCCTTTCCCCTCCTTTCTCTTCTTTCTTATTCACCCTCCCCCTCTCCTTTCCCTTCTTTCTCTCCTTTCTCTCCTCCCCTTTTCATCTCAGCCGTCCATGCGGCCCCACAGGATTGCTCTAGAAATTGGAGCCTTCTAGATTAAAGATTAAATTTACAAAAATATCCCTAACTTCAAATGTTAATAACTCTTTCGTTATAATTCTGTTTCACGAACAGTTTGCATCCACGCGTTCGTAAGATCGAGCTCTATTCAAAAATATCAATTGTGACCTCGAATGGTCTACGAATTTTAAATAATTAATTTCCAAACTTCAAACTTCGTAACCAGTTTAATTTAAAACTAAACTCAAACAAATTAATATAATTTCTCGAAAAATAACATAAAAACTCAATAATATCAATTAATAGATTATAATAATTTCCGGAAGAAAAAAAAAACTTTACAATTTTCCCAATTTTATTTTCGTAACCGTAAATCGATTTATTTTCGATTTTCTTCACATATTCATAATTATGAATATATAATTCATATGTTTAAATTTTCAGGGTATTACATTCACCCCCCCCCCCCCCCCAGTTAGAATAAATCTTGTCCCCGAGATTTCAACCATCGAATAACAAAAAGGAAATAGAATTATTTCCACCATTCCTTTAATGGTGAATGATATCATAATCTCATTCTACAATTTTATTTAGGCCCCAAAATAAGCATCCAACGAATAATAATTGTGATTCTCACCCACACTCTCAGATTCCTAACCACAATTATTGGCAAAATAAATATCCCATACACAATGGCAAAAATAATATCAACCTTCAACCATAATTCTCGTTGGCTAAATAAATACCAAAACATCAAACCACATCAACCATTGGCTAGATATATACTAGCATAATAACCATGATTATCATAAATTCCAGCCATAACCATCATCGGTCAATTAAATATCAGAATTTCAAGCCATAATCATTAGTGGCTAAGTAAATATCAAAATTTCAACCAACCATTAAAATTTCCAATCACACTCACTGGGTAATGGGGAGGAGTTTAAAACCAAATATGCAATACCATTAACATTGAACGAAATCAATCTCATTCTATGATTTCATTTCATATCCACCATTAAACTAAATTACCCATAGTAAATTTAAAACCTTATCTTTTTCTTTCTTTCTATTAGTTCTCTTTGAAATTGCTTCAAAATGTAGAATAAATTTGTGAGCCACACTTCCAGAGCACTATTCACATTTCATCAATAAAGGAAGAGGGATTTATATATTCT
The DNA here is from genome assembly GCF_042453785.1 of Malus domestica. Lineage (NCBI taxonomy): Eukaryota > Viridiplantae > Streptophyta > Magnoliopsida > Rosales > Rosaceae > Malus > Malus domestica. The sequence continues at coordinate 18,265,728 of NC_091670.1, forward strand.
ACAACTTTATTGGCCAACAAAACTAATCCTTATTAATCGCATAGTCATGAAAATACGTGTTCTTCCTCAGGTCTGTTCGCAATATCAAATCTAACAATAATAACTCATGACTATGGTAACCAAACCAATCCAGTTTGTATTTACAATCTTTCCCCAACAATTATTTCCATCAACTGTAAATACACAACTGGGAAGTCGTTTATATTAAATGAACTTAATGTTTCATTCCATAATTTTACTCATATCCACCAATAATAAATGAAGAAAACTTCATGGTCTTTCCACCATTTCAAATCATAATAACCAAATCATAACCTCAGTTTATGATTTCATTCTCATTCGATGAATCTTCATACGAAATCCTAGTCACACTAATTGGAAATTTAAATCATAATTATTGGTAATACCACTTACCATTTATTTTGGCAACACCAATATCAAAGATTCTGGTCATAAACAATATTGGCAAAATCAAATATCAAATTTCAAACCATGACTATCGTGGCTAACAAAATATTAGAATTTCACACCATAATTCATTAATGGCAAACCAAACCAATCAAATTCGTAATTTATAAACTTTCCCCGCCAATTCTCCTCATCAAACGCAAAAACTCAACTGGAAAACATTTATATTAAATGAACTCAGGATCTCATTCCATATTTTCATTCATGTCCACCAATAATAAATGAAGAAATCTTTATGATCATTGTTAAAACAATGTTTCCACCACCATTTTTTTTTCAATCAGCTACTAGTAGACTAGAAAAGATTGTAATATATCTGGCCAATACACATCACATAGTCTTATTACTTCAATAATTCATTCTCACAACCCACACATGGAACTTTTCTCCCGAAAACACTGTGTCTTTATGCCCATTCAATCACTTTTCCACATTTCATGGGTCATTTCGCCCAAATCCACATCCACGGGCTTCTTTTCTTTTCTTTTTTTTGCCCAAATCAATATCTACGGGCCTTTTCGCCCAAATCAACATCCTCAGGCCTTTTTGCCCACATCACACATCCTCGGGTCTTTGTGCCCATATTACTCATCCTCCCATTCCACAAGCTATCACGCCCAAATCGACATCCACTGGCCTTTTTTGCCCAATTCAACATACACGGCATTTTCTGCCCAATTCAATATTTCTCACTGGCACAGGTATAATACAACACTTCCATCTACATGTCACAATTCCACTATCATCTTAAGATTTATCCGAGACTTTAGTCAAATGCTCATATCCAAATAAATTCCTTCACATTCAAATAAACCTGGTTCACTTCATTTCATGATGATTCACAATATATATATATATATATATATTCCACATAACTTACTCATTATTCGAAGAACTTAGAGAATAATGCAATATCAATGCAAATAATAATTCCTACTATCGAAATTTTCATAATCACCATGGAAATTGCACCACTAACACGATGCAAATCATATATGTATCTCACATATATATGTCACATGAATGCCACTTTATTCACAATTTTTTTTTTTTCAAAATCATGCAACCACATTTCATATCATAATTCACACTAACAAGAATTCGAGAATATTGCATATTGTAGAGCATGATCATTTGCTCTGATACCATTTGTAATACCCCGCCCCCGAAATATGAACATGGAAGACTCATTAAGTTTTGTGAAAACCTTTTGAAAAACCATATAACCCTTAAGACGTGTCATCCATCCTAAGAAGTTACACATATTAACCATAAGAAGCCAGCACCAATTTCAGGGATAACCCTCAGCCAAAATTGCATTAAATTACTTTTCTAAATATCCTAATGGTGGCCAATCATCAAGACAATTAGATAGTTTAAAGTACAATGATTAATAATTCAAAAATTGCATGCATAATATCATAAGCAAATTGAAAATAAACTACATATTCTTGCTAAGGCTCGTGGCCTCGCCCTAGCAAACGAAACTAGTTATGAACAATCATAAAACAAAATATTATTAAAAACATGGATAGAAAACACCTTGAAAATAACCTTGAATCGTCAAAAGCTCTCTAAAACCAAAATGCGTGCGTTCTCCCCCCACCTAATGGCTAAAAAGTCTTATTTATACTTCTAGAAAATAAAACCCTACGTTGAAAAGGTCTTAGAATAAAACTAGAAACATAATAAAATAATAAAACAGAAAATAAAAGGTTTCCTATTTAAACTAAAATTCGGACTTCTCAGAAAATTAGTCTTTTGACTGACCAAATCAACTCCGAAGGAATCTTCCTCAAAATATGCCTCAGAAGGAATCCTCGGAAGGTGGAGACGTCCCCTACAAATCCTCAGAAGGAATCTTCCTCAAAATATGCCGTCTTAACCTTCAAAATACCCAAAACGTCCAAAAACGTTAATATGGGGAAACTGCGCGCTGGGCCTTAATTTCATCGCCATGGTCAAACGGCTAAATAGAAAAATTTGAAACTTTGACACAATCATATTGAAAGGCACATGAACAACCTCCAATTGGAATTACTCCAAAATTCATATGTTTGATCACTTTTTGCTCCAAAGGAAGTCGAATGTCCTACATTGTAAATACATAACAAAATATCAAAATTCTACCAAAATAATGAATAAATTAATACTAAGAATAAGGTAAAATACATAGTATAATATCGCATCATCACTTGAGGCAAAAGCTTTTGGATTGCATGGTCTTTGTTTGTGACAGTGAGCTCAACTTGTATGCCTTCTTTTTCTTTGAAGAAGATGGAGAGCAGCCAACATGCACTTGAAATGGAGTAGTGGAAATTAAAGATGCAAAAAGATATTGATGTGGGGTGGGGTGGGGGGGGGCATCTATTTGTTGAGTTGGATCTATCTAATCTGGGGTGACAATTGACTAAAGAATGCCATATAATTAGAGTTTAAAAGTCGATCGCCAAAGAATTAGATTTGGAGCAATCTGCTTTCTTTCTTTTTCTTGTTTCAGAAAATTAGCTAATTGTGGGCAGTGCGTATGAGGGCTTAGGCCGTTTTCTTTGACACTTTTTTTTTCTTTCGCATTGATATACTGCATGTCATTATCCACTAGTAGGAATTGGTTAGGTCAGAAAGGTACCAAAACTAGCTGCACTATAAAATAATTTAATCAACTTGTAAACCAGATCAATAACAAAATATCGACGGCTTATGAGTTTATGCGACATTAGACGTGGGACGAAGAAAGAACATGAGAGGGCAATCACAATGCATTTAGTATTGTATTCAAGGGGAAATTTTTACGCATGCATATTTTATTTATCTATGCTTATGAATTGAATAAAACAAAAGAAGAATCAATGATAAGAATAAACATAGTGTGCGGAAAGAATAAAAGTGTGCATAAATCATTTTCTTATGATAGTGTAAGTTGCATGGAGAGCTACCCCTTAATAGCTCTTCTAGTCGTCGTTTCTCCAATATAAACAATCAATTGCATTTGATTAATTTATAACAACACCGATTCTGTCCCCACTTGGCCACCTGCTTAATTCGTCAGGTATGGGGTTTTAATACAAAAGGCCTCAGTATTAGTTAGAGTGGGGTAATTCTATTTAAAGGGTTTGGTCTCAAGCCTTTTGGCCGATGTGGGACAAAGGAATTCTAACACTCCTCCACACGCGAGATCCCATTTTATGGCAAGTTCCACATATCGGCAACCACGTGGAGCCAAGTTGGGGCTCACCCGTTCGCGCGGGGCCAATGGGGACCCACCCATTCACGTGGCATCTCTTGGCCTACGTGGAGCCAAGTCAAGGCTCACTGATGCGAAAATTACTTGACACACAAATTAAACCCTCTTTTTGACAATTGTAGTATGGATGTAAGTAGGGTATCGTTCTAGGCCGGGGATTAGGAGGGATTGCTAATCTATTCTAAATTAATTTAAAAATATTAAATAAGACTCAAGGACACAAAATTAGGCTAAAAACTCTAATAACTCGAAACACACTTAAAATGACTCAAAATAATGAAAACAATTAAATTAAACACTAGGAACTGAAATGGACGGAAATTAAATTAAAAGACTAACAATAAAGAAAACTAACTAAATAATATAATTTAATAATGGATGGGTGTTTGGTTTTGATGAAAAGTAAATTAAACTTAATTAAATTACAGAATTGATAAAAACATAAAATTAAGGTAAAATGATAAATGACGGACTAGCTAGAGGGTTCTTCTCCACACATGACACATATGCAACCTAAATTGATTTTCAGTTGTTCTTTCAATAAATTTTGAATCTCAATACTCCAGATTAACCGTGAACAGCACTTTTTTAATCTTCAAGTTTTCCTTAAGTTATTGAATTGGACGGGAAAACGCATACAACAATTCAAAACATTCTTCAAAAGTCCCCTACGTGAAAAGCACAATAGAGATACAATCAAAGATCATTAAACTTTGTGAAAACTATAAGCATTGACGAGGCATTCGTAACTATGAAAAGCATGATACTCTTGCCAAGAATTTACTTAACGTGATTGTGACTAGCAACCTTTACTACTTGTGAAAATAAGTTCATAACGATTAGGTGAAATTCACTTATATTCTAGCATCAAATTCATGCATGTAAATTAAGCGTGCACTCTCAACCAACATACACAAATCAATTTTTATACGAACGGATAAGTAAATTGAAATCACAACTTATGAAATCACAACCGAAGGTAATCAATTCATATTACAAATATATTCATGGTTTCGAATTAACCTCTAACCAACATAAATTTAATTACACATTATTAAAACAAAAATAAAATAGAAGTTTGGAAAGATTAAACCGAAAGAGGATGATCTGCTGCGTTCGTGCCCACGCTGCCCTTGCTGCAATTTCTTTCCTGTCTGTGACCTTCTGTTTTTCTCATTGTCGCGCTGCCAAGGGCAGCTGCTTTTATTTTCTTCTCTGGCGCACACGCTGCAAGGGCAGCTTCTCTCTCTCTCGCACCAGCTGCCAAATGGCAGCTCTCCTCCCTGTACGTGTTACTTCTCTCCCCTGCGTCTCTGCGAGCTGCCCAAAGGGCAGCTCCCTCCTCTCCTTGGTTTCTGCTGCCGCAAGGCTCTTTCCTGTCCCTCCTCCCCGTGTTGACCTCTCTCCTTTCGCCCTCCTCTGGCGCTGCCCCGTGTCCTGCGTTTCTTGTCAAGCTGCCCAAAGGGCAGCTTCTTTCTCCCGCTCCCCAGACCCCCTCATCACGCCAGCCTCTTCTTATTTTTATATCTTTCTTCTTCTCTATCAGTCACGCCAGCTGCCAAAGGCAGCTGTTTTTTTTTTTATTCTTTCTGCCTTTCTCACCTACTTGGCCTCTTCATTTTGTCTGCCCGTTTCTTTTCTTATTTTATTCTTTTTCGTTTTTGACTCCCCCCAGTCACGTCCGCTCCTTGCTGCTTTCCTCCAGCTGCAAAGCAGCATCTTTTCCCCTAGTCCCCACGTCTCTCGATGTAAACCAGCTGGTCCACCTGCCAGTACCCACGGCAGCTTGCACTTGCCCGTCTTCTTATTTCCATTGGATTCTTCTTTTCTGCCTTCCTTTTAATATATAGACATAGAGAGGGACAAACCTTGTTTATAAAATGTAAATTAGTATTATCATGTGACAATAAAGGGTAAATTTGCATAACAGATCCTATAAACACAAAAATAACGTAAATAGCTCAAAAATATAAGGAACTAACCAAGAAAAGACGAGTGAATTCGAAGTAAAAATATATATAAATATGATCCGATCAAATACCCCCACACTTAACTTTTGCTAGTCCTCGAGCAAAAAAAAGAAAACATGAAAAAGTACTAACATGAAAAACATTAGTTTCACCCTATGCGACCCTCATAGAATTTTATTTAAGAAAACAAATCATCAAGAACCATAGCTAGCATCAAGGAACTAATCCAAGTTCAAATTCCTAATTCAAATATTAGCAGTAATCTTTAAATCATCCTTGAAGTGTAGTGTGTGAGATAGCCATGCTAATGCAATTTCAAGTTTTTATTTTTAAAATCATCATATGCAAACTAGTGACCTTCTCACGGAATATGCACTCAATCACACATGTGTTTAGTTTTAATGTGTTTCGCTCAAAGAAACAAATGTGAAATTTCTACCATAAGCTTGCATAAAAATCACTTCTCCACAGTCATAATTGCAAAACTTAAATCAAGAGGACTTTTATTGGATGTAATGAGGCTTAGGGATAGGGTTATTGAAATGAAAGAATAGGAAAACACAAGTTCCAAGCTATATTGCAAGCAATTCTTTTGTTTAGATTTAGAAGAACTCAATTTTTCCAGCGATTCTTCTAGCACCTCCAACCATACCCTTAAACTGAAACTTTTTAAAAAAAAACTTTTTTTTTTCTTTTTTTTTTTTCTTCCTTTTTTTTTTTTTTTTTTTCTTCGTATACAATCTTTCTTTTTCTTTTTCTTTTCTCTCTTTTTTTTTTTTTTTTTTTTTTTTTTTTTTTTTTTAATACAAACATGAAATACCCCCACACTTAATCTTTTGCTAAACATCTTCACAGTACTTCACAAACGTTTCTCATAAAACAATCTCACATTGCTCACTAGCTTGCTTGGAAAAGGGTAAGGAAAAATGTTTCAGGTATAAGGGTAGACATATCTGGTGATAAGAAATAAAAGGCTCAACATACATGGCTCAAATTGGCAATCTAATGATATCATTTTTCTTTGGGAAACATGGTTATTTGGGCCATAGTGGTAAACCTAATGCCTCTATCATTTCCAAGTTCATGCAATCAATGACAAACATTTCGAAAGATCGTTACGCAAGTTCTAGAGATGTATCTCACATAAGTTCATCACACATGAAAGAATAGGAGTGTATGAAAAATGCACACACTTTCAATAGGCTCAAAAACTCACATAGGAATTATATATGGTCACTAAATTCACATATGAAGCTTTAATTCATACTTTAGTTTCACATCAACAAGGCTATGTGCATTTGGTTTTTTCAAAGATGGTCAAACATGTACAAAACTAACAAGAGAATTAGGAATTTCACAAAACACATGTTAACTAAGTTCTTGATGATCATGGTTCAAATTTGATCCAATTATATCATTGGGTAGGGAAACTAACAAAAATCTAATTCAAAACAATAAGGGAAACAAGACAATATTTTTGGATTTTTTAAATTTTCCGATTTTTTTTTTTTTTTTTTTAAGAAAACAAAAACTAACAACACAGAAACAAATGAAATTCTAGAGATTTCTACCCCCACACTTAAACTGGACATTGTCCCCAATGTCAGAAAACACTATAATGCAAATAAAAATAAAATAAATAAATAATAAGAAACAAAATAAAACAATTGGACTGAAAACTTCCCTAATTTGCAGTAAAATCAAGCGATGACCCCCAAGCTAAAATTCTGCAATCAACTTCAAGGGTGGAAATAACTAAAAGTTCCTGCAAAGAAAAGAAATAATTCAGTTAAGTACGCAAGAAAATTAATTAAAAAAAAATTGCAAACGAAAAATTGAAAATTACGATAAAAGATAATGAATAAAACTAATAAGTAATCATTGGTCGTGCTTGTTGACTTTCCACAGCTTTCCTCTTGAACAGGGTGACACTTAGCTTTTTACTTGCAAGTGATGATTTGATGATATTGTACGGCGGAGCTTTGCTCTTTGGGAATGTTGCAGTTCCTTATTTGTTCTCCAAGCAGATGTGGCAGCTTCTCTTGTTCTTCATCTCAGACTCCTTCCGCTGGGATGATTGCGCAAGCTGCATTCTTCTCTGCTTGTTTCTTCTGCACAACGGGCAGGCACGAGGGAGAGGTGTTGGTCTGTTTCTTTCTTCAATCTTTCCAAGTGCCCACCTCTTGCTCTCTTTCTCCTTGTCCTTAGTTGAGGATGAATCAGCACGTTGTCTCCACATGCTTCGAGGTATCATCTTCACTTCCCTTATAAGTGAGAAACAAAGCGAAAGCACAAGATGATGAGTACTCGAGAGCAGGTGCTGGCTGGAGAAAGGACAGGGAGAAAGCATGATATGAGATACTCTTGCTTTCAACCTTCATGATATGAAATACTTTTGCTTTGAATGGGTTGTTCGCAGGAGTATCCCAAGGAATGAGGAATACAGAGTGACTCGAGAGGGTTCTTTGGGAATGCATTTTCGGAGATGAAGAAGTGTTGAGAGGGTGTGCTGAGAGAGTGTGCTTTTGCTGTGGAAGGCGAAGGTAGAAACTTATAGGACTTGTCTTCACAACCGGAACTGTTCTCTCACTCATTGTCGGCAGCCGGTAGATGGATGAATAGTACAAATTACGCGCTTTCTGACAAAGCTGCCCGTAATTTCCGCAAAGCAGATTCCTCATTGATATCTGGAATCGGCGCTTCGAGCTCTGAGCATCGTCGATTGTAGAGGTAGCATGTGACACGTGCGGATAAATCTGGAAAAGAAGATTTGCCCGTGGGTTGAAGCCCAGCTTTTGAGAAAGCTAGCGTGTCTTTGACTGTTGAATTTCCCTCTTCGATTTCTGAATTGGTGCTTCGACAAACTGCCCGAGAATTTCGCAAAGCAATTTGCGTGTGACAAGTGACAACACGTCTGGACAAATTGATCTTTTGAAATCCGGGGTTCGGCTCGTGGTTTCTGAGCAAGCCCAGCCTTTAAGAAATGAAACGCCTCTTTTGAGAAAAGAATCCGGCTTTTGAGAAATGAGCCCCGACTCTTCGATTTGCGAGAGGACGCTTCTCTGAGGAGCGCCTCTTTGATTTCTTCTTTTTATAGAGGCGTTAATTTTGTTCCACAACACACTTGAGCACCCTCCTGTAAACACTCCCTTCTTGCACTTGTTTAATCTTGATCATTCCGACTCTCTTCTTTCTTCACCACCTCTGAAAAATGTCTGGCCCTTCCGATCGTCGTTTTGACTTGAACATTGGTGAAGAGGCAGCTCCGCCTTCACCAGACAATATATGGCGCCCATCCTTCATATCCCCTACCGGTCCTCTTACCGTGGGGGATTCGGTGATGAAAAATGACATGACTGCTGCGGTGGTGGCCCGGAACCTTGTCACTCCCAGAGATAACAGACTGCTCGCTAGACGGTCTGATGAATTGGCGGTTAAGGAGTCTCTGGCACTTAGCGTGCAGTGCGCCGGTTCTGTATCCAACATGGCCCAACGCCTATTTGCTCGAACCCGTCACGTTGAATCGTTGGTGGCTGAAATACAGAGTCTCAAAGAGGAGATTAGAGGACTCAAGCATGAAAATAAACAATTGCACAAGCTTGCACACAACTATGCCACAACCATGAAGAGAAAGATTGACCAGATGCAGGACACCGATGGTCAAATTTTACTTGATCATCGGAGGTTTGTGGGTTTGTTCCAACCGCATCTGCCTTCGTCTTCTGGAGCGGCACCGCGTAGTGAAGCTCCAACTGATCAACCTCTGCCGCCTCCTCCTTCTGTGGCCCCGCCGACTGCTGAAGCCCCGCCTACTACTGAAGCACCACCCGACCAATGAATACTATTAGTTTACATTATTGTAAAATATTTGTACTTTTTTTTTTTTTTTTTTTTTTTAAATTTTTTTTTTTTTTTTTTTTTTTTTTAAATTTTTTTTTTTTTTTTTTTTTTTATGTATTTTTTTTTTATCATTAATTTTAAATTTTATCTTTTTTTTTTTTTTTTGTGTATTTTTTTTTTATCATTAATTTTAAATTTTATCTTTTTTTTTTTTTTTTTTTTTTTTTTTGTTAAATGTAAATTAATGTAAAGAGACTTTGGTTAATCTTCCCCCACACTTAAACTAAATAACACAAACTCACAGAAATCAACCAAATAACACAACTAACTAAACAAAACAAAATGAAAGCAGTAAAGATAAGGGTGGAAGAATGCAAAGCTGATTGGGTTAGTGATTCCAAAGTCTCCCTTCGTTGAATGCTTGGGTTGCCTCCCAAGAAGCGCTTGATTTAACGTCTTTAGCCGGACGCATCTTTCCTTTAAATTTCCCTCGGCTCCATTTGAACCTAAAATCAAAGAAAGAAAAATAAATCAAATATCAAAAGTAAAATACACAAACACCAATATAAACATAAACAAAAACAAAAATAAAAGGATTAGCAAAGTTGCTAATCCCCGGCAACGGCGCCAAAATTTGATGCGAAAATTACTTGACACACAAATTAAACCCTCTTTTTGACAATTGTAGTATGGATGTAAGTAGGGTATCGTTCTAGGCCGGGGATTAGGAGGGATTGCTAATCTATTCTAAATTAATTTAAAAATATTAAATAAGACTCAAGGACACAAAATTAGGCTAAAAACTCTAATAACTCGAAACACACTTAAAATGACTCAAAATAATGAAAACAATTAAATTAAACACTAGGAACTGAAATGGACGGAAATTAAATTAAAAGACTAACAATAAAGAAAACTAACTAAATAATATAATTTAATAATGGATGGGTGTTTGGTTTTGATGAAAAGTAAATTAAACTTAATTAAATTACAGAATTGATAAAAACATAAAATTAAGGTAAAATGATAAATGACGGACTAGCTAGAGGGTTCTTCTCCACACATGACACATATGCAACCTAAATTGATTTTCAGTTGTTCTTTCAATAAATTTTGAATCTCAATACTCCAGATTAACCGTGAACAGCACTTTTTTAATCTTCAAGTTTTCCTTAAGTTATTGAATTGGACGGGAAAACGCATACAACAATTCAAAACATTCTTCAAAAGTCCCCTACGTGAAAAGCACAATAGAGATACAATCAAAGATCATTAAACTTTGTGAAAACTATAAGCATTGACGAGGCATTCGTAACTATGAAAAGCATGATACTCTTGCCAAGAATTTACTTAACGTGATTGTGACTAGCAACCTTTACTACTTGTGAAAATAAGTTCATAACGATTAGGTGAAATTCACTTATATTCTAGCATCAAATTCATGCATGTAAATTAAGCGTGCACTCTCAACCAACATACACAAATCAATTTTTATACGAACGGATAAGTAAATTGAAATCACAACTTATGAAATCACAACCGAAGGTAATCAATTCATATTACAAATATATTCATGGTTTCGAATTAACCTCTAACCAACATAAATTTAATTACACATTATTAAAACAAAAATAAAATAGAAGTTTGGAAAGATTAAACCGAAAGAGGATGATCTGCTGCGTTCGTGCCCACGCTGCCCTTGCTGCAATTTCTTTCCTGTCTGTGACCTTCTGTTTTTCTCATTGTCGCGCTGCCAAGGGCAGCTGCTTTTATTTTCTTCTCTGGCGCACACGCTGCAAGGGCAGCTTCTCTCTCTCTCGCACCAGCTGCCAAATGGCAGCTCTCCTCCCTGTACGTGTTACTTCTCTCCCCTGCGTCTCTGCGAGCTGCCCAAAGGGCAGCTCCCTCCTCTCCTTGGTTTCTGCTGCCGCAAGGCTCTTTCCTGTCCCTCCTCCCCGTGTTGACCTCTCTCCTTTCGCCCTCCTCTGGCGCTGCCCCGTGTCCTGCGTTTCTTGTCAAGCTGCCCAAAGGGCAGCTTCTTTCTCCCGCTCCCCAGACCCCCTCATCACGCCAGCCTCTTCTTATTTTTATATCTTTCTTCTTCTCTATCAGTCACGCCAGCTGCCAAAGGCAGCTGTTTTTTTTTTTATTCTTTCTGCCTTTCTCACCTACTTGGCCTCTTCATTTTGTCTGCCCGTTTCTTTTCTTATTTTATTCTTTTTCGTTTTTGACTCCCCCCAGTCACGTCCGCTCCTTGCTGCTTTCCTCCAGCTGCAAAGCAGCATCTTTTCCCCTAGTCCCCACGTCTCTCGATGTAAACCAGCTGGTCCACCTGCCAGTACCCACGGCAGCTTGCACTTGCCCGTCTTCTTATTTCCATTGGATTCTTCTTTTCTGCCTTCCTTTTAATATATAGACATAGAGAGGGACAAACCTTGTTTATAAAATGTAAATTAGTATTATCATGTGACAATAAAGGGTAAATTTGCATAACAGATCCTATAAACACAAAAATAACGTAAATAGCTCAAAAATATAAGGAACTAACCAAGAAAAGACGAGTGAATTCGAAGTAAAAATATATATAAATATGATCCGATCAAATACCCCCACACTTAACTTTTGCTAGTCCTCGAGCAAAAAAAAGAAAACATGAAAAAGTACTAACATGAAAAACATTAGTTTCACCCTATGCGACCCTCATAGAATTTTATTTAAGAAAACAAATCATCAAGAACCATAGCTAGCATCAAGGAACTAATCCAAGTTCAAATTCCTAATTCAAATATTAGCAGTAATCTTTAAATCATCCTTGAAGTGTAGTGTGTGAGATAGCCATGCTAATGCAATTTCAAGTTTTTATTTTTAAAATCATCATATGCAAACTAGTGACCTTCTCACGGAATATGCACTCAATCACACATGTGTTTAGTTTTAATGTGTTTCGCTCAAAGAAACAAATGTGAAATTTCTACCATAAGCTTGCATAAAAATCACTTCTCCACAGTCATAATTGCAAAACTTAAATCAAGAGGACTTTTATTGGATGTAATGAGGCTTAGGGATAGGGTTATTGAAATGAAAGAATAGGAAAACACAAGTTCCAAGCTATATTGCAAGCAATTCTTTTGTTTAGATTTAGAAGAACTCAATTTTTCCAGCGATTCTTCTAGCACCTCCAACCATACCCTTAAACTGAAACTTTTTAAAAAAAAACTTTTTTTTTTCTTTTTTTTTTTCTTCCTTTTTTTTTTTTTTTTTTTCTTCGTATACAATCTTTCTTTTTCTTTTTCTTTTCTCTCTCTTTTTTTTTTTTTTTTTTTTTTTTTTTTTTTTTTTTTTTTTTTTTTTAATACAAACATGAAATACCCCCACACTTAATCTTTTGCTAAACATCTTCACAGTACTTCACAAACGTTTCTCATAAAACAATCTCACATTGCTCACTAGCTTGCTTGGAAAAGGGTAAGGAAAAATGTTTCAGGTATAAGGGTAGACATATCTGGTGATAAGAAATAAAAGGCTCAACATACATGGCTCAAATTGGCAATCTAATGATATCATTTTTCTTTGGGAAACATGGTTATTTGGGCCATAGTGGTAAACCTAATGCCTCTATCATTTCCAAGTTCATGCAATCAATGACAAACATTTCGAAAGATCGTTACGCAAGTTCTAGAGATGTATCTCACATAAGTTCATCACACATGAAAGAATAGGAGTGTATGAAAAATGCACACACTTTCAATAGGCTCAAAAACTCACATAGGAATTATATATGGTCACTAAATTCACATATGAAGCTTTAATTCATACTTTAGTTTCACATCAACAAGGCTATGTGCATTTGGTTTTTTCAAAGATGGTCAAACATGTACAAAACTAACAAGAGAATTAGGAATTTCACAAAACACATGTTAACTAAGTTCTTGATGATCATGGTTCAAATTTGATCCAATTATATCATTGGGTAGGGAAACTAACAAAAATCTAATTCAAAACAATAAGGGAAACAAGACAATATTTTTGGATTTTTTAAATTTTCCGATTTTTTTTTTTTTTTTTTTAAGAAAACAAAAACTAACAACACAGAAACAAATGAAATTCTAGAGATTTCTACCCCCACACTTAAACTGGACATTGTCCCCAATGTCAGAAAACACTATAATGCAAATAAAAATAAAATAAATAAATAATAAGAAACAAAATAAAACAATTGGACTGAAAACTTCCCTAATTTGCAGTAAAATCAAGCGATGACCCCCAAGCTAAAATTCTGCAATCAACTTCAAGGGTGGAAATAACTAAAAGTTCCTGCAAAGAAAAGAAATAATTCAGTTAAGTACGCAAGAAAATTAATTAAAAAAAAATTGCAAACGAAAAATTGAAAATTACGATAAAAGATAATGAATAAAACTAATAAGTAATCATTGGTCGTGCTTGTTGACTTTCCACAGCTTTCCTCTTGAACAGGGTGACACTTAGCTTTTTACTTGCAAGTGATGATTTGATGATATTGTACGGCGGAGCTTTGCTCTTTGGGAATGTTGCAGTTCCTTATTTGTTCTCCAAGCAGATGTGGCAGCTTCTCTTGTTCTTCATCTCAGACTCCTTCCGCTGGGATGATTGCGCAAGCTGCATTCTTCTCTGCTTGTTTCTTCTGCACAACGGGCAGGCACGAGGGAGAGGTGTTGGTCTGTTTCTTTCTTCAATCTTTCCAAGTGCCCACCTCTTGCTCTCTTTCTCCTTGTCCTTAGTTGAGGATGAATCAGCACGTTGTCTCCACATGCTTCGAGGTATCATCTTCACTTCCCTTATAAGTGAGAAACAAAGCGAAAGCACAAGATGATGAGTACTCGAGAGCAGGTGCTGGCTGGAGAAAGGACAGGGAGAAAGCATGATATGAGATACTCTTGCTTTCAACCTTCATGATATGAAATACTTTTGCTTTGAATGGGTTGTTCGCAGGAGTATCCCAAGGAATGAGGAATACAGAGTGACTCGAGAGGGTTCTTTGGGAATGCATTTTCGGAGATGAAGAAGTGTTGAGAGGGTGTGCTGAGAGAGTGTGCTTTTGCTGTGGAAGGCGAAGGTAGAAACTTATAGGACTTGTCTTCACAACCGGAACTGTTCTCTCACTCATTGTCGGCAGCCGGTAGATGGATGAATAGTACAAATTACGCGCTTTCTGACAAAGCTGCCCGTAATTTCCGCAAAGCAGATTCCTCATTGATATCTGGAATCGGCGCTTCGAGCTCTGAGCATCGTCGATTGTAGAGGTAGCATGTGACACGTGCGGATAAATCTGGAAAAGAAGATTTGCCCGTGGGTTGAAGCCCAGCTTTTGAGAAAGCTAGCGTGTCTTTGACTGTTGAATTTCCCTCTTCGATTTCTGAATTGGTGCTTCGACAAACTGCCCGAGAATTTCGCAAAGCAATTTGCGTGTGACAAGTGACAACACGTCTGGACAAATTGATCTTTTGAAATCCGGGGTTCGGCTCGTGGTTTCTGAGCAAGCCTAGCCTTTAAGAAATGAAACGCCTCTTTTGAGAAAAGAATCCGGCTTTTGAGAAATGAGCCCCGACTCTTCGATTTGCGAGAGGACGCTTCTCTGAGGAGCGCCTCTTTGATTTCTTCTTTTTATAGAGGCGTTAATTTTGTTCCACAACACACTTGAGCACCCTCCTGTAAACACTCCCTTCTTGCACTTGTTTAATCTTGATCATTCCGACTCTCTTCTTTCTTCACCACCTCTGAAAAATGTCTGGCCCTTCCGATCGTCGTTTTGACTTGAACATTGGTGAAGAGGCAGCTCCGCCTTCACCAGACAATATATGGCGCCCATCCTTCATATCCCCTACCGGTCCTCTTACCGTGGGGGATTCGGTGATGAAAAATGACATGACTGCTGCGGTGGTGGCCCGGAACCTTGTCACTCCCAGAGATAACAGACTGCTCGCTAGACGGTCTGATGAATTGGCGGTTAAGGAGTCTCTGGCACTTAGCGTGCAGTGCGCCGGTTCTGTATCCAACATGGCCCAACGCCTATTTGCTCGAACCCGTCACGTTGAATCGTTGGTGGCTGAAATACAGAGTCTCAAAGAGGAGATTAGAGGACTCAAGCATGAAAATAAACAATTGCACAAGCTTGCACACAACTATGCCACAACCATGAAGAGAAAGATTGACCAGATGCAGGACACCGATGGTCAAATTTTACTTGATCATCGGAGGTTTGTGGGTTTGTTCCAACCGCATCTGCCTTCGTCTTCTGGAGCGGCACCGCGTAGTGAAGCTCCAACTGATCAACCTCTGCCGCCTCCTCCTTCTGTGGCCCCGCCGACTGCTGAAGCCCCGCCTACTACTGAAGCACCACCCGACCAATGAATACTATTAGTTTACATTATTGTAAAATATTTGTACTTTTTTTTTTTTTTTTTTTTTTTTAAATTTTTTTTTTTTTTTTTTTTTTTTTTAAATTTTTTTTTTTTTTTTTTTTTTTATGTATTTTTTTTTTATCATTAATTTTAAATTTTATCTTTTTTTTTTTTTTTTGTGTATTTTTTTTTTATCATTAATTTTAAATTTTATCTTTTTTTTTTTTTTTTTTTTTTTTTTTTGTTAAATGTAAATTAATGTAAAGAGACTTTGGTTAATCTTCCCCCACACTTAAACTAAATAACACAAACTCACAGAAATCAACCAAATAACACAACTAACTAAACAAAACAAAATGAAAGCAGTAAAGATAAGGGTGGAAGAATGCAAAGCTGATTGGGTTAGTGATTCCAAAGTCTCCCTTCGTTGAATGCTTGGGTTGCCTCCCAAGAAGCGCTTGATTTAACGTCTTTAGCCGGACGCATCTTTCCTTTAAATTTCCCTCGGCTCCATTTGAACCTAAAATCAAAGAAAGAAAAATAAATCAAATATCAAAAGTAAAATACACAAACACCAATATAAACATAAACAAAAACAAAAATAAAAGGATTAGCAAAGTTGCTAATCCCCGGCAACGGCGCCAAAATTTGATGCGAAAATTACTTGACACACAAATTAAACCCTCTTTTTGACAATTGTAGTATGGATGTAAGTAGGGTATCGTTCTAGGCCGGGGATTAGGAGGGATTGCTAATCTATTCTAAATTAATTTAAAAATATTAAATAAGACTCAAGGACACAAAATTAGGCTAAAAACTCTAATAACTCGAAACACACTTAAAATGACTCAAAATAATGAAAACAATTAAATTAAACACTAGGAACTGAAATGGACGGAAATTAAATTAAAAGACTAACAATAAAGAAAACTAACTAAATAATATAATTTAATAATGGATGGGTGTTTGGTTTTGATGAAAAGTAAATTAAACTTAATTAAATTACAGAATTGATAAAAACATAAAATTAAGGTAAAATGATAAATGACGGACTAGCTAGAGGGTTCTTCTCCACACATGACACATATGCAACCTAAATTGATTTTCAGTTGTTCTTTCAATAAATTTTGAATCTCAATACTCCAGATTAACCGTGAACAGCACTTTTTTAATCTTCAAGTTTTCCTTAAGTTATTGAATTGGACGGGAAAACGCATACAACAATTCAAAACATTCTTCAAAAGTCCCCTACGTGAAAAGCACAATAGAGATACAATCAAAGATCATTAAACTTTGTGAAAACTATAAGCATTGACGAGGCATTCGTAACTATGAAAAGCATGATACTCTTGCCAAGAATTTACTTAACGTGATTGTGACTAGCAACCTTTACTACTTGTGAAAATAAGTTCATAACGATTAGGTGAAATTCACTTATATTCTAGCATCAAATTCATGCATGTAAATTAAGCGTGCACTCTCAACCAACATACACAAATCAATTTTTATACGAACGGATAAGTAAATTGAAATCACAACTTATGAAATCACAACCGAAGGTAATCAATTCATATTACAAATATATTCATGGTTTCGAATTAACCTCTAACCAACATAAATTTAATTACACATTATTAAAACAAAAATAAAATAGAAGTTTGGAAAGATTAAACCGAAAGAGGATGATCTGCTGCGTTCGTGCCCACGCTGCCCTTGCTGCAATTTCTTTCCTGTCTGTGACCTTCTGTTTTTCTCATTGTCGCGCTGCCAAGGGCAGCTGCTTTTATTTTCTTCTCTGGCGCACACGCTGCAAGGGCAGCTTCTCTCTCTCTCGCACCAGCTGCCAAATGGCAGCTCTCCTCCCTGTACGTGTTACTTCTCTCCCCTGCGTCTCTGCGAGCTGCCCAAAGGGCAGCTCCCTCCTCTCCTTGGTTTCTGCTGCCGCAAGGCTCTTTCCTGTCCCTCCTCCCCGTGTTGACCTCTCTCCTTTCGCCCTCCTCTGGCGCTGCCCCGTGTCCTGCGTTTCTTGTCAAGCTGCCCAAAGGGCAGCTTCTTTCTCCCGCTCCCCAGACCCCCTCATCACGCCAGCCTCTTCTTATTTTTATATCTTTCTTCTTCTCTATCAGTCACGCCAGCTGCCAAAGGCAGCTGTTTTTTTTTTATTCTTTCTGCCTTTCTCACCTACTTGGCCTCTTCATTTTGTCTGCCCGTTTCTTTTCTTATTTTATTCTTTTTCGTTTTTGACTCCCCCCAGTCACGTCCGCTCCTTGCTGCTTTCCTCCAGCTGCAAAGCAGCATCTTTTCCCCTAGTCCCCACGTCTCTCGATGTAAACCAGCTGGTCCACCTGCCAGTACCCACGGCAGCTTGCACTTGCCCGTCTTCTTATTTCCATTGGATTCTTCTTTTCTGCCTTCCTTTTAATATATAGACATAGAGAGGGACAAACCTTGTTTATAAAATGTAAATTAGTATTATCATGTGACAATAAAGGGTAAATTTGCATAACAGATCCTATAAACACAAAAATAACGTAAATAGCTCAAAAATATAAGGAACTAACCAAGAAAAGACGAGTGAATTCGAAGTAAAAATATATATAAATATGATCCGATCACTCACCTGTTCGCGCAGGGTCAAAGGAGACCCACCCATTCACGTGGTGGTACGAGCCCATCCCCTGTCTCTGATACCATCTTAAATTTCAGGTAGACGGGCCATGGGCCCATTCCAATAACATCGAGGCCTTTTGTATTAAAATCTCACACCTGATGAATTGAGTAGGTGGTCAAGTGGGAACAATATTGGTGTTGTTGGAGTGGGCCCATAGCCCCGTCTACCTGAAATTTAAGATATATATATATATATATATATTTACAAATGATTCTGAAATGAACTCACTCACTCTTGATCCAGTGGTACTCTCTTAACCTAGATTGATTATTTATGTACGTAACTCCAACCGACAATATCCAATTTCCAAACCTAATTGAATATTATTCACCCTGACGCACCCCGTACTGAAGACACATGGACTGATGCTACTAATTGCAAGACTTACTTTACTAAAAGAATTAACTAGTTTTTGATTTAGTGGTACTTTCTTCGTGATAGTGAAATTTCAAAGGTGTCTCAAGTTCAAATTCTTTTTCCAAAGAACATGACACACATGTGGGTCTGTATTTAATCGAAATAACTGAACCCATCATGAACCCAACAAGTAAACTCAACTTAAAGTTTCATTAATCTTCCTTGTTTTATAAACGTAACTTAATCAACACGGAGCTTGGCAAGACTCAGCATTTTTATAAACTTTGCTGCAAAAGTGGTAGCATGCAGAAATATATTATAGAAAGAGCAAAGCTATTTCTCCATACACAATGAGCTTTACGTTAATTATGATTCATGAGAGGCTACTTTGAATCAAATGAAGTGATATTTGTGAGGTAGTTTCTCATACAAATTATTGATTGTCTGAAAACAAAACATAAAAATCAAGACTATTATTTTTTCAATGGGTGAATTGTCATGGTAATTTGCTAAGGTTTTTCTTTCACACTGCATTTCGAGTTTAAATCTTCTCTTGTCTTCCCTTTAGCATAACCTTTTTGTATTTATTGAACATTTAGATATCGCTTATAATAAAACATAATAAAATGTCTCGGCTAGACAAACAGAAAGCAAATATTTAGTTGGTACTAAAAGTAAAAGTTGAAATGTTATTTAGTGCCTTGGTTCTTCTAGTTTTGATTCATTAAACCTCCGCAATGACATGGTGACGACTTTTCTGTTGGCCATGGCTGCCGTGTGCGAGCCAAAAGAAGACAATTGCAGATTAAATAACAAACTGAAATCATCCAACTAGGCCTAACTGGGCTTCCAGGTAAGGGCTATTGGGATTCAAAGTTGGCACTTAGAAAGTAACATGCATGTTTGGGCTCTATGGTGGTCGTAACAGCAAGTTAAGAACTTGTTATTTGTCTTCCTATAACAAGGGATAATAACAATTCTACGTTATATTTTTATGAGGTTTCGATTTAGTCCAGTTTCACATTAAAATTGTAGTTGAACTAATTGTTAAAGTTGTTAGTGTTTCCTACTTTAGAGTTCGATTCGGCAGTCTGTTAATAATCTCAACTTTTAAGGGACTAGTTGTTCGTTTGACTTATTTCTTAGCCATGTACCCCGTTATTAGGTTTAGTAAACGCGGGCTGCAATATTTTCTGTTTCAGTTGAATAAGACTATTTTCCCAATTCGTGTGTATTTTTAACATCTAGTATCAGAGCCCCATCACGGGGCGTGATAAAAACGTGAGAAGCAACAGTCTTCTATGTGTGTAGCAGCAAAGATATTGGCGACTGAAATCAGTTTTTTGCAACAAGTGATTTGAAGGTTTTATGGACACTACGATCACTGGAGTGTGCTCATGGATAATTTTTTGTATTCAAAAGAATATACGAGCTGGTGGAAACTGGGATCTCTACAGCAGCAGAAGGGGCTGATCTCACTGACGCACAAAAGAAGAAGATTGATGATCAAAAGCTGAAAGACTTGAAGGCCAAGAACTATCTGTTCCAAGCAATTGATCGATCAATCCTGAAGACCATCTTGAAGAAAGACACAACAAAGGACATTTGGGACTCAGTACCAAGGGAGGACACAAGTAAAATGTGCACAACTACAAGCTCTACGCAAAGAGTGAAGTTCTTCACATGAAATTAGGGGAATGATCTGTGAATGACTATTTAGCTCGAACCCTCACCATAGCCTACAAGAAGATTATTCATGGAGAGAAAATGGCGGATGCTGTTGTCATTGAAAGAATCCTGAGATCTATGACTCTAAAATTTAATTATGTTGTGTGTTCTGTTGAGAAGTCTAATGATCTATATATTTTATTGATTGATGAGTTATAGAGCAGTCTCCTTGTGCATGAACAACAAATGAATAGCCATGCTGTGGACGAACAAGCCTTAAAAGTTACTCATGAAGACCAACCAGGAGGAAGAGGACGGGGACGTGGCAGATTTAGAGAAAGAAGAAGAGGATGTTAGAATCTCAGAGACAATGATCTTTGTGGTAAGAAATGAATCGAAAATGGTGATGAAGATTTCTGGGAAAAATCTCAGAGAGTTGCAAAGAGAAGGTTCTCGCAGAAAGTTTTCTTTTCATTCACACCTCACACATATCATGCAAGAGGTATATTACCGTTAGAGAGAGAGAGAGATTCTCTCTATATGATACAAAACTCAAATCCAACCATTCATGCAATCTACCTTATATAAGATAGTTACATGTGTCAACACAAATCACTAACTCTAAGATTACATCTTCGTTGTCCAATTGGAATGTAATCCAATGGCTTGCATTTAAATCTGTACACTGAAACTAAATACAAATTTAGCCTTGGTAAAAATATCTGCAGTTTGCTCTTCAGTTTTGCAATACAGTAAATCAATCTCTCCATTTTGCAAAGCATCTAGGATGAAATGAAATATTCTGTTTATATGCCTTGTCTTATGATGATGCACAGGATTCTTGTTTATGGATATAGCTAAGGTATTATTGCATAGAATTGGTGTAGCATCAACCTGTTCTTCACCAAAATCTAAGAGAACAAATCTCAGCCATATTGCTTGTGCAGTGGCTTCTACTGCACTAACATATTCAGCCTTTGCAATGGATAGTGCAACACTACTTTTCTTGACTGATGCCCAAGAAAATACACCTGAACCAAGATTAAATGCATATCCATATGTGCTTTTCATATCATCATCGCTTCCTGACCAATCACTATCACAATAGCCAATAAGCATTGCTTCTTTGCCTTTCTCACATGCTATACCATAATCAAGTGTGCCTTGAATGTACCTAAGTACTCTCTTGGCAGTTCCCATATGTTTTCTGGTAAAACCATGCATAAATTTTGCTAATCGACTTGCTGCAAACATGATATCCGGCCTTGTAGCAGTCAAATATAACAAACTTCCAACTATCTACCTATATAAGCTTTCATCAGCTTTTTCACTTCCATCTGACTTAGACAGCTTTTCATTCACTGCAAGAGGAGTAGCAACTGATTTGCAATCTTTGAGACCGAATTTATCCAGTAGTGTCCTTACATATTTCTTCTGGTGCAAGAAAATGCAAGTGTCAGTTTGTATCACACCTAAACCCAAGAAGTGGTGCAGCATCCCAAGATCAGTCATTTCATATTGTTTCATCATCTCAGTTTTGAACTTCATCATCAACTCTTGTGAACTTCCAATGTATATGATATCATCAACATACAAAGAAATAATGAGTCTTCCACTTTCTGCAATCTTTAAATATAGTGTTGCTTCACTAGAACTTCTTTGAAAACCAGCTTTAGTGAAGTAAGAGTTGATCTCTTCATACCAAGTTCTTGGAGCTTGCTTAAGACCATATAATGCCTTCTTGAGTTTGTAAACTTCATCTTCCTTGTTCTTGATCACAAATCCAGGAGGTTGATCAACATACACTTCTTCATGCAATACTCCATTCAAAAGTGCTGATTTCACATCCAATAGGAACAATTTCCACCCTTTCTGTGCTGCCAATGCAACCAATGTTCTGATTATATCAAGCCTAGCAACTGGTGCAAAAGTCTCATTGAAATTTATTCCAGGCTTTTGAGAGTATCCATTTTCAACCAATCTGGCTTTGTTTTTCTGCACTGAGTCATTAAGGTTTAACTTGGTTTTGTAAACCCATTTAACACCAATTATTGGTTTATCAGATGGTCTACTAACCAACTCCCAAGTATTGTTCTTCTTTATCATTGCAATTTCACTCTCCATTGCTTTCTGCCATGCTTCATCCTTAACAGCTTCTTCAAAAGTTTTAGGTTTAATAATGCATAGATTGCATCTTTCATACACTTCTGCAATGCTTTTATATTTCAGTGGAGTATGATCGAAATCCTTTGGACCTGAACTTTCACTTTGTCCAGTAGTACCACTTCTGACTTGTGTTTTATTAAGCTTCTTGGTGCCTCACCATCCATTTCTAACATCTCAGCTGGAGTTAAGCTTGATTCACTAGTCTCATTTTCTTTCTCAGTAAACATCTCAGTGACTGGAACTGAAATACTACATTCCTTCTATGTACTCCAATCCCAACTTGCTTCCTCATTGAATACTACATCTCTGGATATAATCACCTTCCAAGATTCAATGTCATACAACTTGTAACCTTTCTCACAGCTTCCATACCCCAGAAACACACACCTTGTGCTACACAAGTCAAGCTTCTACCTCTGTTGTTCTCGGACATATGCATAGCACAAAGAACCAAACACTTTTATATGCTTAATTCCTGGTTTTCTTCCACTATAGGCTTCAAATGGAGTTTTCTTGTCCAAAGCCTTGGTTGGACACCTATTTAGGACATATACTGCAATGTTAACTGCCTCAGCCCAAAACTCCAATGGTATCTTCTTCTCAAACATCAAACACTTAGCCATCTCCAGAATGGTCCGGTTCTTCCTTTCAGCCACTCTATTCTACTGTGGTGAGTATGCCACAGTGAGTTGCCTTTCTATTCCCATTTCTTCACAGAACCTGTTGAACTTAATGGATGTATACTTTCCTCCTCTGTCACTTCTCAATTTCTTCAACTTATACCCACTTTGCAGTTCAACAGTAGCCTTAAACTTCTTCAAGACATTGAACACCTCAGATTTGCATCTCAGAAAGTAAACCCAACTGATAGGATTAAAAGCACATCACAAAGTAGCACACAAATGTCCTATTGATTTTCCTTATTAACACTAAGATTTGTCAATTGTAGCATATGAAAATAAGGGTCTTTCCCGCAGAAGATTGTTTTATCTAACTACTTAAAATGTCACAAAAACTGGGTTGTTGTCCTTACTGACCAGCCACCAAAAAATAATTATTAGACCGACTTACACTTATCTAAAGTCTATGACATTTTATATGAAGACACTAGACACACAGAGCTACACACACAAATTTTTGGGATTTTTGGAGTTGATTTGCTATTAAATCGAACAAAAACAGGATAAAAACATATTTTAAGTAGTTCACAAATGGAGAAAAATGAGTTAGGGGAATTGCTATCCATAACCAAATAATCATGCAAACATGTTATGTTTCATTCAAATTCCTTTTATTTCCAGATGAAGATGCTCAAGCTGGCTCAACGTTATAACTCAACCTATTACTCTTTCTTATGTATGTTAAGAGAATGACATTTTCAACTTAACTTAGTCCCTAGCATGCAATCTAGAATGGCGTGTTCATAGATTTAACAAGTAGAAATCATTAAGAATGAAAAGAATTTGAGTCATCACAAGGCATCGTAAGTATTAGCATTGTCTTACTTATCCTAGAAATTAGTTCACATATTAATCGTAATTAACAAGTACTACTCTAGAACATATGTAGGTCCTCATTCGACAAGGGCAGGCACACATATATTCATAGCATTAGAATCCTAGATATGCTTACTAAGTATGCATCCGTAGAAAACACAAAGAATTCATCAATGAGACAAGTAGTGAACCAATTTTCATCCATTCATATAAGTAATTCAAAAGAAATGTCATAACAAACTTGCAATCATATTCGGGGCTTCAAAATAGCCACTAACTACTAAAAATTTAGTTACACATAATTCTCAAATAAAACGAAAAGAAAGACATGAGTTTGATAAGATAAACCAAAAGAAGAGAATGCCAAGATTTCCTCCTTCCTTTCCTTCCTTCCCCAACGTTGTTGCCTTGTCTTTTTTTCTTCCTTTCCGCTGCAACCTGCAGCCTTTTTGTTCTTGCTCGCTGCCCCAGTTTCTTCTCCATAACTCACCCTACTAACAGCCATTTAGTGATGACAATAAGTGAGAGGAAATGGTAAAACAATTGTAACTCTTTAGGTAGCCTTTATGCCCATTACTCCACTTAATCCTCATCTTTAATTCCACTTCCTTTGATATTTGAATAGGTGTCAACTGGCTTGTTCTTGGCTGCATCAGTTTTGGCTGCTAGATTTATTGGATTTATTACTTTCAATGCTTTCTTGTCAGTTACAAACTGCTCAGTCTCTTGGGGACCTTTCTGTGTTAAAATGGCCATAACTTCTTCTAGAAAAGTGATATTAACAATCCGTGAAATGCTCCAAAAAATAGACATCCGTAGCGTTCCAAGAATATAAGGCTCATTCTCTAATTCATTCTGAGCTATTTGTAACTTGCTTCCAAATTCAGCTGATCTGCATAGGCAGTTTTGACGAATTTGTTACTTAAAATCCCATTTGTGCTATTTTTCTTTTCTTTGCTTGACAAATCCCACAAAATACAAAAACATAGCTCAAAAATATAAGGAACTAACTAAGAAAAGACAAGTGAATTTGATGTAAAATATATATAAATATGAGGTTATCACCAACACATCTAAGTACAATAATCTATAAAAGTGAGAAAGTACTTATTTCCAGCCTTTGTAACAATTTACATTGGTCCACAAACATTTGTGTGTACCAATTCCAGTGGAATAATGGCCCTACTTGTTGTCTCTCTTGGAAAGGAATTTATGCAATGTTTCCCAAGAATGCACCCCTCACACACTTCATTGGTGTTCTTAATTTCTGGCAATCCAAGCACCATTTCTTTCTTCTATAGCAACTTCAAACTATTGACATTCAAATGCCCCATTCTTCTGTGCTAGATCAAAGTTGACTTACTCACACTTGCTTTTAATGAAAAATGCAAATCTGTGTGAAATTTCAAAGGAAAACTTTTGTTTCCTCTCATTGGCACCTTAGCAACCAAATTAGAAAGAGAGCAGTCATCATAAATTTTAGCCTTCTTATCTCCAAAAATTAGAAAGTATCCATACTCCATCATATGCCTTACAAATAGTAGATTATACTTAAGACCTGAGACAAGCATTACTTCTTTGATATACCTCATTCCCATCTTAGTGTCCACCACCAAACTTCCTTTTCCAATAACATCAACCAATTGTCCAGTTCCCATTTCTACTTTTGCAGTTATGCTTTTGTCGATATCAACTAGCACATCTTCTCTGCCAGTCATGTGGTTACTACAACCACTATCCACATACCATACATCGTCAATAGATTTCTTGTCAACTGCATTATTTACATAGAACATGGTTAGTGTGGGAAGAACCTGAGTTGCAAAATTTAGCTGCTGAACATCTTGAGCACCTTTCTTATTATTGCAATCCCTTGCAATATGACCAATTTTCCCACAACAATGACACTTAGGTTTGCCTTTAAGAAAACATTCTCTATAATGGTATTTATCACAGTGCCTGCAAGGGTTTCTACCACCTTCTACGGTTGCAATTTGCTTCCCAAATTGATAAGCAGACTTTTGATCCCACTTTTTAAATTTTGGTTTCCAATTATTTTGGTATCAATTGCCTTGATTTCCAGAAGAATTGGCAGGCTTCGAATTCACACTTAAACTTGCAAATGCTCTCTCAATCTTGTTCTCATTATGTCTCTCCAATCTCTGTGCAAAACTTTTCAATAAGGCAATTACCTCTTGAACCTCAACCATATATATATCCCTTAAGTGTTCAATCACAGAGCATATAGGATCATACGCAGAGGGTAAACTAATCAACATTTTCTGCATAATTCTCTATCTAGATAGTTACTCTCCATAACTTCTCATTTGATTTATCAAATCAAACAATATTGACAGATAAACAGATAGAGACTCATCATCTCTTATTCTGGTATATTCAAATTATTTACGAAGACCTTGTAATTTAACACCTCTAACTTGTTTGTCACTATGAAATTCTTGCATCAAGTTATCCCAAGCTCCCGTAAAGGTTTCCTAGTGAGAGATTCGAGGGAAGATTTCATCAGAAACTACTCCCTGAATTAGCCCCATCACCTTGGCATCTTTCATGAGCTTCTTAGTGAGAGTTGCAGTATCACTCGATTCCTCCTTCACCTTCTTCTTTGCATCAGATTCATCAGCTCCCTTTGAATCTGGGCACTTTACTCCTTTTCTAACGAACTCCCATAATGCATGATACTGGAGAATAGTCTTCATCCTTATGCCAAAACTCATAATTCTCGCCGGTGAAGATCGGCGCTCTTAGCTCACCACCTCCAAATCCTACCATGTTAGACATAGATCTCGCAACCAATTTTTTCAAATTTTAAATTATTTCCTTCACAGATTTAATCGCCCAATGTTAAGCGACCAAACCTGGCTCTAAAGCCATGTTAGAATCTCAGAGACTATGATTTCTATTGTAAGAAATGAATCGAAAAAGGTGATGAAGATTTCTGGAAAAAATCTCAGAGAGTTGCAAAGAGAAGATTCTCGCAGAAAGTTTTCTTTTCATTCACACCTCACACAAACCGCGCGAGAGGTATATTACTATTAAAGAGAGAGATTCTCTCTCTATTATACAAAACTCAAATCCAACCATTCACGTAATCTACCCTATAAGATAGTGACATGTGTCAACACAAATCATTAACTCTATGATTACATCTTAGATGTTCAATTGGAATGTAATCCAGTGGCTCACATTTAAATCTGTAAACTAAAACTAAATACAAATTTATTCAGCTAAAACATTTATATTTCAACAGAGGAAAGGGTAGAGAGGGATTTGATAAGTCTATCCTTGCGTGCTACAACTACCACGAACTTAGACATTTTCAAGATGAATGCCCCAAGAAGGAGAAAGACACAAAGGCTAACTAAGTAGAAGCTGGGGAGATGTTATTGATAGCTTACGTGGACATCAAGGAAGCTAGCAGATAAGAGTTATGGTTTCTTGACTCAAGCTGTAGTAATCATATGTGTGACAAGAAAGACCTTGTGTTTGACTTTGATGGAAACTTCAGAGAGTTAATGAAGCTGGGAGATAATTCAAGCATGGTTGTGCTAGGGAAAGGCAACATCCGTATGCAGGTGAATGAGATTATATAGATAATCACTGGGGTATTCTATGTACTTAGTTCTAAAGAACAATTTGTTAATCATTCAGCTACATGATAAGGGGCATGCATTTCTCATACAACATGGGAAATGTAAGCCCATTCTCTTGTAGCTGACTAATACTTAACAAATTGTTCTTCAGATATGGTACATAGAACACCCCAATGATTATCTGTATAATCCCATTCACTTGCATTTGGATGTTAACTTTCCCAAGCATTACCATGCCTGAATTGTCTCACAGTTTCACATATTGTCTGAAGCTTCCATCACAAATAAAAAATAAAAAATAATTCTTTCTAGCCACTTACATGATTATTACAACTTGAGTCAAGAAATCATAACTCTTCTCTACTAGCTTCCTTCATATCCACGTAAGCCATCAATAGAATCTCCTCATTTGCTTCTACGTGCCTTTTTGTTTCTCCTTCTTTGAGCATTCATATTGTAAATGTCCAAGTTCATGGTAGTTGTAGCACTTAAGAATAGACTTATCAAATCCATGAGAGAGGACTGATTATAGAGACTGCTATGTCTTCAAATAGAATGTTCATCATGCTTGCTCAATCTTTGCCAAAAGATCAAAACCTCTCTTACACAAGATCTAGCTCGACTTTGGCATTGTAGATATGGACACTTAACTTCAACGACTTGAGAACTCTTCAGCAAAAGAAGATGATGAGTGGACTGCCACAACTTAAAACTCCTTCAAAGGTGTGTGAAAATTGCTGGGAAACAACAAAGAGATCCATTTCTAAAGGAGAGCACATAAAGGGCTTCCAATTTTCTTCAGCTAATGCATGCCGACATCCATGGACCAATTAATCCTATTTGAAACAGCAACAAACGGTACCTCATTAGCTTCATCACTGATTTTAGCCATAAAACTTGGATGTATTTCTTGGTTGATAAGTTAGAAGCTTTTGTCACCCTTAAAAGTTATAAGACTCATGTTGAGAAAGAAACTGGTGCATATAAGAGGTCTTCATATTGATCGTGGAGGTGAATTTACATCACAAGAGTTCACCAACTTTTGTAATGTAAATGAAATTAGTAGACAGTTGACAATCGTATACACTCCACAAAAAAAAAATCTTTCAAAGAGGAAGAATCAGGCTATTATGAATATGGTTCAAAAGAATGCGTTCGGATAAGTAAATCCCAAAGACTCTCTGCCTGGGGAATGAGTGACGAAGAAGGCACAATAGTTGATGACAATGAAGGAGAAACCGAATGATCCAATGGCACTATAGAAGAAGAAATGGAGAATGGTGTTCCAAATAAATTAATAAAAGAAAACTCATCTAATGAAGCACGAATTAGAAGGGAACCAGTTTCAATGAGGGATTATGAAAGTGGACAAGGTCTTTCTGAGGAAGAGGACATGAAGTAGCCATATTTGAAGACAGTGATTCTACTTCATATACAGATGTTGTGAAGAGTGCAAAATGGAGAATAGCAATGGATTCGAAGATATAAGCCATAGAAATAAGTGATACATGGAGTTGACAGATACCTGCTGGAGGAAAGAAGATTGGAGTAAAATAAGTTTATAAGACAAAGATCAATGAGAATCTAGAAGTTGATAAGTACAAGGCTCGACTGGTAGCAAAAGGATACAGTCAGCAATATAGAGTGGTATTGAAATTCAGTTTAACAAAATTGTTTGCATATTTTCATCATGTATTGGTATTACAGGTGAGGGCTCTTATAAAGAGAACGAGCCAGGCAAAGAACCCATTGAACAATTACAAAACAGCTACAAGGAAGAGTCCAAAAGATAAAAAGGCTAGCCTTAGTTACAAGTTACAAGAAATCTAAAACTGAAATATTAAAAGACATAAACCCTAGAATTAAGGGATGGTTGGTAACAAAAAATGACGGTTTAGTAGCAGCTGCAACTCTACCCAAGAATGAGGGCTAGAGTTGCAGTTGCAATTTGAACTTTGATGAGTTGTGATGTGTCTTGAGCAACCTTCCAACATAGACCCAAGTAGACTCTAGCATGCTCATACTCGGTCAGTTTCAATACTCCCCCTCACACTAGATCAAGAGGATTAATTGATCCAAGCTTGCTCAGCAATCTTTGGAAATAAGTAGAGTCGAAAGCTTTCGTGAACAAGTTAGCAAGTTGATCGGAACTTCGAGTGTACACTGTGTTGATGACTTTGGATTGGACTTGGGCACGGATGTAATGACAATCAACCTCAATATGCTTTGTCCTCTGGTGAAAAACTGGGTTCGAAGCTATGTGCATGGCAGCTTGGTCACAAAATAGAGACATAGGTTCTATATCGATGTAGCCAAGATCAGCTAGGAGACTCTTTAATCAGATTAATTCACAAGCCGTGGATGACATGGCTCTATACTCGGCATTAGCACTTGATTGTGTAACCACCGTTTGTTTTTTACTCTTCCATGTCACAAGATTACTATCAACAAATGTACAGAAACCAATGGTAAACTTATGATCAAGAGCATTACCTGCCCAATCAACATCAATGTATGCCATAATGTGATTTGAGCCATGTTTCTTCATGAGCAAGCCTCTGCCAATTGACCCCTTCAAGTATCTAAGTATCCTTTTGACAATCTCCCAGTGAATCAATATGGGAGAGTGCATAAGGCTTACTTAATAAGCAATGTCAGGTCGTGTAATTGTGAGGTAGATCAGCTTTCCTACCATATGTTGATAGACACTAGGGTTTGACAATGGTTCACTTTGGACATCTAATTGAAGTTTGCTCACAAGAGGGGTACGTGCTGGCTTGCAATCCAACATGTGAGCTTCATCCAATAGATCAAGTACATATCTTCTTTGATTTAGGAATAATCCCTTCGAGGATGTGGCCATTTTAATGCCAAGAAAGTACTATAAGATTCCCAAATCCTTAAGACCAAATTATTGATGAAGAGAGGATTTGAGAGCATTGATTTCTTCTATGTTGTCACCCGTTATAATAAGGTCATCAACGTATATAAGGACAATGAGCTTACCATTTGTACCATTGTGAACAAATAATGAAGAATCAGCATGACTCATCTGGAACCCTGCAGCTTCAAGAACTAAGCTTAACTTCGAGCATCAGGCTCGGGGGGATTGCTTGAGTCCATATATAGCCTTGTGAAGTTTGCAAACTTTGTTAGTTTCATGCTCTTGTGGATGTCTAGGAGGAAGCTTCATGTATACCTCATTTTCAAGTTCACCATGAAGGAATGCATTTTTCACATCCATTTGAAATAAAGACCAGTCATGATTAACTGCGACAGACAGCAGCACTCGTACCGTGCTCATTTTGGCTACAGGAGCAAATGTCTCCTTGTAGTCAATGCCATAAGTTTGTGTGAAGCCACGAGCTACTAATCGAGCCTTGTGTCTTTCAAAACTGCCATTTGAATGGAACTTTGTCTTGTATATCTATCTACTCCCTACTGCCCTTTTTCCTTTTGGAAGATCAACCACACTCCATGTTTGGTTGTCATTCAATGCTTTGAGCTCTTCTTCCATTGCTTCCTGCCATACTTGAATGTGAGAAGCTTCATTAAAGTTCTTTGGTTCAACATTAGTAGACAACTGATTGAGAAATGCTGCATATGTTGTTGATAGTTTTTTATAGGTTAAAGCTTTGGAGATGGGATGTCTTGCATTGTACGTAATGTACTCTTGCAGTCTTAATAGAGGATGCCTATCTCGAGTAAGATTTCTTCGTGGTGCCAAGATAGGTTGTGGTTCAGTGATTGAGTTTTCTTGATCATGAGCTGTTTCCTCACCATCATGTTGCTCTGAGAGATGTTCGAGAGGAACATTTTGAGGATTGCATTCATGTAGGTGTGTTGGGGTGAGCAAAGGAAATATGTCCATAAGACTCTCCCCCTAAGGTTCTTCACTGCAACCTTTGTGAAAAAATGGAGTATGCTCATCAAATCGAACATCTCTTGAGACTCCAATCTTTCCATTATGAGGATTGTAGTATTTATATCCTTTTTTAGAGCTTGAATATCCCATAAACACACTTTTAACAACTCTAGGTTCGAGCTTATCTCGATGTGCAGCTTGAACATGTACATAATAGGTGCACCCAAAGGTTCTGAGGTGTGAGATATCAATATTTCTTCCCTTCATTACTTCAACAGGTGATTTTGAATTCAAAACACAAGTAGGTAATCTGTTGATGATGTAAGCTGCAGTGAGAAGGGCCTGAGACCAAAACCTTTTGGGAACATGCATTTGAAACATAAAAGACCTTGTTTTCTCCAATAAGTCATGGTTCTTTCTCTTAGCTACAACATTTTGTTGTGGTTTACCAACACAGCTAGTTTGATGTAAAATCCCATGATTGCTCAAATAATTAGACATGTTATTGGATGTGTACTCAGTGCCATTGTCCGAATGTAAAATGTTTAACTTAGAAGAGAATTGGTTTGTGATCAGTTTATGAAAGTCTTTGACAACATCAAAAAATTCACTCTTGAACTTTAAGAGATAAACCCAGGTGACCCGAGAGTAGTCATCAATAAAAGTGACATAGTATTTATATCCATCAAATGAGTCTACACGAGAAGGACCCCAGATATCTGAGTGAACAACCTCAAATAGTTTACTGGTTCTAGACTTGGAAGAAACAAAAGGAAGTCTAGTTGCTTTTGACATTTGACATATCTCACACTCATGTGGAGGTTTACAAAAATTAGGAAAGAGTTTGGTCATCACAGGTTTTTAATAGGCTTGAACTTTTTGGAAAGATAATAGAGTCCATTTGAGAGAAACCCTTCACCAATTTTCTTCCGAGTAACTCAATCTTGAAATACAACATTGTGAGGAGAGAATATGGCAAGGCATTCTAGAGTGGTTGTGATTTTTCCTATGGACAAAAGTTGGAAGGGAAATGAGGGTACATACAAAGTTGTTGACTCGATCTCATCACTTAACAGTTTAAGTTTTCCTTTTCCTAGAATAGGTTCTCCTTTCCCATTTGCTACAGACACACGTGTAGATTTAGGCATATTTTGAAACTTATCTAAGCAAGAAGACTTGTTTGTTATATGATCAAGGGCACCTGAGTCTATAATCCAACAATCATGTGTAATTTCATTGAGTTCATTTGTGAGGGCAGTGATAATACCTGAAACATTGTCTGGAGTTGTGGTCTCGGTCAAGAAACCTGCGAATTTTCCGAGCATGGCAGTAGGGTTCTTAGTGGTCACTTCCTCATCTTCAATGGTGCCTCCTCTTCTTTGAAGAAAACTAGCAAATTCATTTATCAAATCTATTGGATTTGCAGTGAAGTTTGCAATTCCACCAATTGAAGAACTAGTTGAATGGAGAGCCTTTGGAGTGGTTCCTTTCCCTTCTTTGATCATTCTTCCTTCTTTATCAAACCTCGGTTTTAACTCCGGGTGCAAGATCCAACATTTTTCCCTTAAATGCCCTTTCAGCTCTTTTAAGGAGCGCAGCAGAATCGGTTGTATGTGGTCGGTACATGTCAAGTTCATTCCACATGGACTTCATGCTTCCAAGATGTTGCACGAAGGATTGGTCACCTTACCTTAGCCCAACAAGGTCCTTCTTGAGTTGAAATATATGAGCATCATTATTTTGGCTGCCATACATCTCTTTGATAAATTCCCACAAAATACAAGAGGACTCTGAGTAGCTAAAAAGCTCAGATAACTTAGGTTCCATGAAATTAAGTATCCAAGACATAACAAGTTGATCGTTTGCATGTCATGCACCATGGTTGAGGTGTTTCAATACTTCCATTGACATACCCTAGCTTCAATCTTCCACCTAACGCAAGAGAAATGGCACGTGACCACAGTAGGTAATTGAACTCGTTTAGCAACACAGAGCACAGACATAGATTTGGATTGATCTCACCATGAATTATACTGGGAGATGGAGTGTTTGAAGAGCTTGTAGCCTCTTGACTTGAAGCCTGATTTTCTACCATTACGGTGAATGAAGAACAGAATAAGCAAAGTTTTTTTTTTTAATGAATCAGATTGCAGAGACAAGACCTTATGGTTCCTGCTCTTATACCATATTGAAATTCAGTTTAACAAAACTGTTTGTATATTTTCATCATGTATTGGTATTACAAGTGAGGGCTCTTATAGAGAGACCAAGCTAGGAAAAGAACCCATTGAACAATTACAAAACAACTACAAAGAAGACACTAAAAGATAAAAAGGCTAGCCCTAGTTGCAAGTTACAAGAAATATAGAGATGAAATACTAGAAGACATAAACCTTAGAATTAAGGGATAGTTGGTAACAAAAATGATGGTTTAGTAGCAGCTGCAACTTTACCTGGGAATGAGGGCTAGAGTTGCAGTTGCAACTTGAACTTTGATGAGTTGTGATGGCCTTGAGCAACCTTCCAACATAGACCCAAGTAGACGCTAGCATGCTCATACCCGGTCAATTTCAATAAGTGGATTATGCTGAAGTATTTACACCTATAGCTCGATTGGATACAATTTGACTAGTGATTTCACTTGCAGCCCAGAAGAAATGGACGATCTATCTTTTATTTCTAAGTAAGTGGTGCAAATTTTGAATGACATAAATCTTACTAGTTATGCCCATCTTCATTTGTCTCTCAATTGGAAGAAGTCATTCGTAAAAATATTGAATTAAAAGCTCCTCCTTCATTTGATGTTGTGGACAAGATGCAACTAACGTCTTGAAACGCTCATAATATGCTAGAAACGATTCTCCTTGGTTTTGTTGAATGCCACTAATTTTCTTCCTCAAAAGAATGACTCTTGAAGTTGGGAAGAATTTCTCTAAGAACGCTCTCTTCATGCTTTCCCAAGAAGTGACAGTTCCAAGTGCTAATTCGTAGAGCCAATCTTTAGCCTTGTCCATAAGAGAGAATGGAAAGGCTTTCATCTTCAAAATATTCCCATCCACGTTAATGGGTGTTATACTTAAGCATACTACTTCAAATTCCTTCAAATGCTTGTTTGGAACTTCCATGGACAGCCCATGGTATTTAGGAATATGATGTAGCAAGCTAGACTTCAATTCGAACTCATTGGTCTTGCCTTGGGCTGCTGTAGGTATTGAATGCAAAGAGGCACGGCATTGTCCAACCCCGAGGCTGAAAGTTCTTTGATTGTTCGATTGTCCATAGCCATGTCTTGTTCCTCTTCGAATTCCTCTTCAATTTCAACTTCAGATTCGGATTCAGAGCAAGAACTCGGTGGATTAGGTTCTGGCTACTTTCCTTCTCAACGTTCGTTCAAAATTGTCGTCAAACTCCAATATGTGTGCACGAACAGGTTGAGAACTACGAGTCATAAACTAGCCTAAAACAAAGAAAACAAGACAAAACAAAATCAGAAACACAAGGGAAACACACGGCAATAACTAGGGGAAGATTAGCATTTTGCTATTCCCCAGCAACGGCGCCAAAATTTAATGTGAAAATTAACTTGACACACAAATTAAACCCTATTGTTGACAATTGTAGTAAAGACATAAGTAGGGATCGTTCTAGACCGGGGATTAACTAGGGATGCCAATCAACACAAATAAGACTTAAAAACACTAAATTAGACTCTATAGACTCAAAACTAACTTAAAATACTCAAAACAGAAACAAACAATCAAAAAGACTCAATTCTAGACCTAACAAGTGATTTTGACGAAAATAAACTTAACTTGACTCAAAAGATTAAAAGAAAACAGATTATGACTCTACTAACAAGACTTAATGAATGGGGGGTTGTTTTTGACGAATTTAAAACTTAAAACAAGAAACTTTGCAGAAACAAACAATGAAAACGAATTTAAGGTGAATTAAAAATGGTGAAAGGCTAGTTAGAGGGTCCTTCTCCACACATGACATATGCATACAAACCAATTTCCATTTATTATTCCTTTAGACTATGAATGACAACACCCCAAGTTAACCATGATAGTACAAATTAACCATTAGATTTTCCTTAATTCATTGAATTGGATGGAATACACATCGCAACCAAATTATCCTTATCAAGTTCCCTAACTATGAAAAGCATGATAGAAAGACATATCAAAGGTCATTAAGTTCTTTGAAAACCATAAGCATTGACGAAGCATTCGTAACTATGAAAAGCATGATACTCCTGCCTAGAAAATTTACTTAACACAATCATGACTAGTGACTTCCACTACTTGTGAATATAAGTTCATAACGATTAGGTGAAACTCCCTTATACTCTAGCATCTTATTCATGCATGCAAATTAAGTGTCGACCCTCAGTCTACATACATAAATAAGTTTTGATAACTCAGATAAGCAAATCACATTCAAGACTCAAGAAACAATAACTGGATGTAATCACTTCATATAAAACATATAATCATGGCTTCGAATTCACCTCCAACTATAAAGGAATTAGTTCCACATGTTTGCAGAAATTAACAACGAAATCAACATAATTGTAAAACTAAAACAAGGATAGAAGACACCCCAGAGACGCTCCAACGCTTCAAAGCAAGCTTGGGCACAGGTACGGCACAAAGCCTTCTCCCTCCTTCCCTTCCTTGTTGCAGCACACCTTTGGAACTCTCTGAAAATCGCTCAATTGCTCTCTTGTATGTGGTGTATAGTGGTGTAGAAATATATGGAGGTGGTGTGTCAATTGTGCCGCAGAAAATATGTATATATAGACCTAGGGAACTCAGCACAAATCCTGAGATGAGAAGGATAAACTTTGACACAATTCTTGAAGGAAAAGGACTAGGGTTTGGCAGAAACCAAGGAGGAAAGGGACTAAGAACCTGCGGCAGATTCTAGACATTCTAGAAAGGGTCCAGGCGCTAGATTTTTAGGAAAGGAGATAAGGCTTCTAGAATCATATTTTTATGTGTCCAAGTCTAAAAATAATCCCCCCTTACAGCTGGAATTAAGGTATGATAAGATTAGGATAAGATAGGATAAGATAAGGTTAGTTTGGATAAGATAAAGCGGTTTGGATAATGTCTCCTTCTTTTGAGCTGATTCCTTATCTTCAATGTCTTGAATTAATTTCTTCAACTCTTTAGCACATTCCTAGCCTCTCTTGAACTTCAAATTCGTCCATTTCTTGTTCCATTCATATGCTATCCATTCTTGGCCCAAAATTGCTCCAAAATGCTCCAAAATGTACTTTCTTGCCAACTTTGTCATTTGGACCTACAAACACACGAAAATAACTTAAATCACTATAATAAGCAGAAACTAACTATGAAAATGCAAGAAAACAAGCTAACTAAGTCGCATAAATATGCTCCCATCAAGCATGCAATCAATCTAAGCTTCAAAGCGTCAAACAACGAAGCAGAGTATAAAGCCCTATTAGTAGGTCTCTGATTGGTAAGGACCTAGTGGTGAAGAAGTTCATGATCTATTTTGATTCCCAGCTAATCACCAACCAAACCTTAAGCGAGTACCTAGTAAAACATCCAAGGATGGCTCGATACCTCGAGAAGGTACGAAAGTAGCTAATGACATTCCAAGTGTACACACTCACTCATGTTTCACGAGCAGAAAATGCCCACGCAGATGTACTAGTAGGCCTAGGCTTTACCTTAGACCATTAGCTCAAACGCTTCATCCTAGTCGAGTACTTGGAGAAGCCGAGCATAGATACGGAACCAGCAGACGAGGTGGCACAGATCAACGCAACTCCGAGTTAGTAAGATACCATCATCAACTACATAGTCAATGGAATGCTCCTCGCAGACAGATTGGAGTCCAGGAAGCTCCAAACGAAGGCAGGGCGCTTCTACATGTGGAACAGAATCCTCGTTCGCATATCTTTTTCAAGACAACATCTCCGTTACCTATCGCCTCCCGGTGACTTGAAGGTTCTTACCTCAACCCACAAGGTGTATGTGAAAACAACTCTAGCGGTTACTCCCTAGCACAAAAAGCTCTTAACACATGCTACTACTGGCCAACCATGCATCAAGACGCTAAGGAGTATATACAATGGTGCGACAACTGTCAGCATTTCAAGCTCATACCGACAATACCTGTAAACGAACTCCCCTCACAGATGAGCCCTTGCCATTCATGCAGTGGGCGATTAACCTAGTGGGACTAATGTCGCCTGCCACTAGGAGCAAGGGCATGATGATTGTAGTAATTGACTATTTCACGAAATGGGTCCAAGCCAAACATATGACTACAACTACCCAGATTGATATATAATGCTTCTTATGGAAGAGCATCATATGCCGCTTCGGCATCCCTCACTCCATCATCACAGACATTGGTCCGTAATTCGGGGGCAAAGACTTGACGAAGTTCTTCGAAAAATATGGCATCAAGTAGCTAATGTCCATGCCCTGATATCCACAGGGCAATAGGTAGGTTGAGGTGTCAAACAATATCATTCTCAACTACCTCAAGAAGTCCCTTTTAGACAAGAAAGACAAATGGCTAGACAAAC
Organism: Malus domestica; assembly: GCF_042453785.1. Lineage (NCBI taxonomy): Eukaryota > Viridiplantae > Streptophyta > Magnoliopsida > Rosales > Rosaceae > Malus > Malus domestica. The sequence continues at coordinate 18,304,032 of NC_091670.1, forward strand.
TCCTCAATGTTTTATGGGTGTATCACATCACCAAAAGATGAGCAATCGGCAAAACTCCGTTCTCCCTACAGTTTGCCTCTAAGGCAATCATTCCTCCCAACATCAGCACTGTATTGCCGAATTCTGAGCAAAATGAGAAGGAGATGGCCACAAACTTAGACATGGCAAATGAAGAGCACAAAAAGGTTGTCACCCGCATTGGGGCCTATCAGCAGCATCTTATCTCTAGCTACAACAAAAAGGCGAAGATCTGGTAGTTCCAACCAAGAGACTTAGTCCTTAGAAATGCCTTCATAACTGCCCACCGGGAAGGCTCCAAAAGGTTGGCTACCATATGAGAAGGTCCGTATAAAATCAGCCAAGTAACCAGGAAGGGCAGTTACACCCTCACCACTATAAGCGATGATAACTCATATATTTCATAGATTTATATCATCCATTCCTAGTCTCTTTGTGATATTTTTAAGTTAAACTGGTTGTGTTTTACTCTCTTTTGTGTTAATGTGCAGTTAATTGTATTTTAGAGCCATTTGAGGGTAAATAAGGCAAAATGGTGCTGAAAGAAGAGAATTGAAAAGGATTCCGATGTAGAGAGAGATTCAAAGTGTACAATTGAATATGGTGATGAATATGGCCCTTTCAAGAGACCAATAACAACAAAAAAACGTCTTAAATAAATGCTTCATTAGTGGGATGTCTTGGCATTCTATAACAGCCTCTTTAACCTTATAAAACAGAGAATTTCAGCCACTTTTACATAAGCTTCCCCTTGGCGTCACCTATAGCTCTCTCTCTTCTCTTTCTTTGGCCTTTCTTCCATAAACAAAACCTTAATTCCCTTTTTCATCTGCTACCACCGAAGAAACCACGTAGCTGCACTATTCTTGGAGAAGTTCAACATCAGAATTGCTTCAAGGGGGTTTCTTCTATGAACTTTAATTTCACTCTTGTTGTTATTGACATTTATATATTATGTAATCATGTTGTGTAGTTAAGTTCATAGCTGGGGATTTCGATGTAGCCTTGCAAAACTATTATATGTTATTAAGTTAAAGTATTCGATTCATCAATCTATTTTCTTGTTTCATTTACTGATTTCACAGTTCAATTTGTTTGTTTATCTTAATGTTTGATCACCATTAGGTTTCTTACAGATTATTTTATCAAGGTTATAGTACACATCATGCTTAATCTTGATGGACATGTGAATGACTAAAGAAACTACTATGCATACATCCGACCATGTGATTTCTTTGGATCTTTAAAGTTTTCTTGTTCTTAATGGATTCTTATTTGGTAATCTAAGTTGAACATGACAACTAGGTTGCAAATTAGGAGTACTTGATCACAACCACACATCAAATGGATGATCATAAATGAGTAAAATGAACCCTATTAGAGAGTTGAACGCATTTTGACTTAATTTTCATGGAATTGGTTTTGTAATGGTGAATTCGAATCCCTGGCCTCATCTCCATTGTTTCTACATCACTATATTATTCGTTGCTACATTCTTCTTGTATTTTAAGTTATTTAAGTTTACAACACAAAAACTACTCTCAATTGGTTAGTTTCATTCTTTAGTTAGGGTTCTTTCAAAATTAGTAATTTGTAGAGGTCTAATCAGTCCCTATGGTTCGACACCCTTACTTGTGTCATTATACTATCCTTATATTTGCACTTAAAAGGAACACAACAAGTGACAAAGAGATCGAAAAGCAATGGAATGCATACAACCTAAGAAAGTACTACGTGTGACCTCCCAGATGTGGATAGGTTGTTCGACTGCTCATTCCCCCTAAATGCATCGACTACCTGCACCGGATAGCTCCCAGAATTGGCCACAATAGACATTGTAAAGTCTAAATTTTAAGTGTTTGACTTTCCTTGTCAAATATTGTAATTGAACCATCACACATGCTCAATCTAGCTTTATAATATGCTCAGATTATGCGCTATTGCTACTGGAGTAAATGTTCAAGAAATGGCACATTTCAACTCAAAGGTTTGTTCATGCATGTGCATTTCATATCTCTTTTTGTGTTGCATTTTGTCTAGTTTGATTGTCTAGTTAGTTTTGTGCATTAACTTTTAGCTATCTAGGCACACAAATTAAGACATCGCACATGTGCTGACTAACACCTTTCTTATGGTAGTAAGTTTCTAGCCATTAATCTGCCTAGATCTCTTTTGCAGCTGACAAGTGTCATTAGGACAAGTTGGCTTATGGACAATTTGATTTCCTTGGGTACATTTACTCCTAGGATTTCAAATTGTTCTTTAGGGGTTTAGAACTTAGTTTTAGAGAGAGACAGTTGCCTTAAAGGCTTGAAGCTTGCATCTTCTCCATTTATGAACCCTAACTGCCAAACCTTCCTCATGCATTAAACACCCAATCATTATATATTAGGGTTGCATTGTTTTAAGATTTTTGCATTTATGTCTTATTCTAGTTTTAAGCTTTAAATTCATTTTAGACCAAGCTTTTGGATTCAAGTTAGATTCTTCCTTCAACTATTTGACTGGAGAATCTAACTGATCATTTGAATCTATATTTCATGTGCATATCATAAAATCATATCACATCATTAATCGTGTTGATCTTGATGCCACAAAGTGATGAGCTTAGGAGAAGCTGCCACTTCATGAAGACTAAAGGAGTCCATCTTGTGTAAGGCAAGGTTGCACAAAGGTAAAGCTGCTCCGTAGATAGGGATCTAGGAATTAAGCTTGTGTGATCTTTGTATAAACCTTTGTTTACACTAATGGATTGGACTTAATGGAGAGTCCCCAATTTTTTAACCTAAAAGTGGGTTTTTCCGGCCAAAAATATCTTGTGTTCAAGTTATGTTTATTGAGATCAAGTTATGTTTATTGTGTCTCACATCTCACACACACATACATGGTACATGTATTTGTTGAGCATCTAAATGATATATGTTAATTGTTATGCTCACTTGACACATTGATAACTTGCAACGAACTATAGCCTTACTGACTAGGATAGTTTTTGGAAACTAAAATTGGTATTTGAATCTTTGATTTATTGACTAACAAATATATCTTAGTTAACCAATGGCCTTGACTAGTCAGTCCAGCAAATTATAATTTTTATATACATGATATTCCACCTGGTACTAATTTCAATTGGTATCAGAGCCTTACTCTGGATATACATAAAGTGATCTCTGGGATTTGCTGGTATTGGGTGAAATCTCACCATGGATCGTGATCGTCTTGGTAGCTCATGTAATACACCTTCATTCCTTGATGGTACAAATTATGTTGCTAGGAACGAAAACTTTCAAATCTTTCTTGAGGCACAAGATCTTATTGTTGTTGATTATCTCACTCTTTAGTGGAAGGCTCCATCGAGGCTAGTCAATGGAGAGTCTATGATTAAGCCAAAAGATGAATGGACTCATGTTTGATATTGCACTACTGCCAAGCAAGCTTGGTACAAACTTCGAATTCTTCATGAGGGGATAAACAAGTGACAAATCTAAAGCTCCAAATGACCCTTTCAAAATTTGAGGACTTGAGAATGCTCGAGTTTGTGACTTTCTTGGTCTTCTATGAGAAAGTTAAAATGTTAACAAATGAAGCTTTTGGGTTAAGGAAGCCTATTGATGAAACAGTCATCTAAGAGTTTCATGACCTAAATGAGATCAAGTTTGGAAAATTGGTTAGGAAACTCATTACCTATGAGATGGAGCTTGACATGGATGAAAGTGACTCCAAGAAGAGAAAAAAAGTGGCCCTTCATGGTGCTCAGAATTATGGGGTTGTTGGTGATGAGTGTAGACATGCCTCAAAAGATGATCTTGTAAGGTTGTGAATGACAATGAATGATGTATTGGATTACTTATGTTGTAGACCACTTGTTTATCAAGTTGTTAACGACATAAGTAATCTGATAGTCCTAGTGAAATAAGGATTATGGAGTCTTAACCTTTGCAATTAACCTAAAGAAATCTGATGGATTTTGCTACAAAGATATAGTATCATGATGGGACTTATACACTTAAGTGATAGGGTTTGATTATCATAACCAATAATAGGTCGGTTGTGATTAAACCCTAATGATATAAATACTATGGTTAAGTCCCTACTTCCATACGCTTAATCTCTCAAAATACGCTAAACCCTATTCATAGCAGAGATATATTATTGAAGTACTGGAAGTAAAAGACAACCTAGAAATCTGCAATGTCTTCCGTATTCTACAGATAAGTTTAATATAATTAGTTAATCCCTATTTTATATTGATTTGATTTATACTTGATCCTAATGTCTTGTTGTTGTGATTTCAGAATATGTCTTACATGTGGTATCAGAGCCACACAACAAGCTTAGGGTCCGATATAAAGGTATAAGCAAATTTGTTTATTGAAGATGATTCACATACTAAAGAAAATTTGCTTATCGTTTTGGTTGGATGCCTTCTACTGTTCCATCTCACGAAAATTTGTTTTGATGCTTCCGCAATTTTGTGTTGGTATGCAATCATTTTCGTGGTTAATAATATATGGATTAGTCTGGGGGTGACTATGCATATTGCTGCCTTTAAGTAGTTTTCACGAAATTTAATTATTTATTTTTCTTGTTGGCTCTCATTTAATTATTAAGAGTGGGTTTGTTTTGGTTTGACTAATCGCGCTCTTGTGATATGATTTTGGGGTTTTTCTTGCTTCCGCGTTTTTTTTTCTTCTTGTATGGATATGTTAACCTTGTATTGCCGAGAAGATCGTATCATCTATATTGTGTTTTCTGCAAAAAAAAATTCTTGCAATTTTTTTATCACGTTTACCTGGGCATCAAGATAAACTGAAATTAGGTATACAACTCAAACTAGGTTTGTTGTATGCGACTTTATGGACTCCTATTTGATAATTATGAATACATAATTAATAAATATATATATCAAAGTCCGGTGAACAATGACCTAATCTTATCTTGGGTAATATTTTAATTTATTATATAATTTTCTGATTATTAATTTAGTTGATAAATATTACCGGTTCCTATTTGATTAAAAAAAATAAAAATAAAAATAAAAGGAGGAGAAAGGTTTAAAACATGCGAACAGTAAAGCATTTCTCCCTCATGTGAGGGTTTCTGTGCATCAATGCCCAGCTTACACCAACCTCCTTTAATCACTGTAATGCTCGAATTGAAGCTTGAAATTTCAGGGTTTTCCCGCGAAGGTATGAAACTGCTTTTCATAAATTATTGCAATTTGGTTGAATTGAAATTAAGCTTTTGGTTCCAACTGAATTGATTTTGTGATATTATAATTGAGATGTTGATAACTATCTTGTTGTTTCTGAGCAAATATAGCGTTTTCATTTGGGATTAATTCAATTTTGCATTTTCAACTTATCCTTATAGTGCATATACAAATGAATAAGTAAGTTTTGGTTCTTGGTTATTTCTCTATGAAGTGCTAGTCGCTTCTATTATTGCAATGAATATTACTTTGAAATCGATTGTCCGCTTCAATTATGACAGAGAAAAGATCTTAAGTGTTTTTATGTGACTGATGTAATTTTGATATGAAAATCATTCATATCAAAAATTTCCGTTTGATAAGACTTCCCTAACTTCAATAACATATAAAATTTTGTCATGTCATAATACTAAATGGATTTTAGACGATGGTATTTTTTCACGTTTTTTGGACCTGAAATGGATTTATGGTAAATTTTTAAGTGTGATACCATATTGCTGGAATTCTACCGACTTCCGCAGAATAGTCTGCTTGTGATATTATTTTGACATATCTATGTAACTCATAAATTCATGAAATTTTAGTATGATATACATTGAGATATTTATTTCAAATCTGGAAATTTTGACAAGCATTGGTTTGAAAATGAATTATTGGTGAATTTTTAATCTTGGGACTGTTCTGCAGAATTTATGCGGTTTCTGCAGAAAATTCCATTTCGATTTTATTTTTAGCCCATTTTTTTAAATTGAAAAAAAAAATCATGGAATTTTGGATAACAATAAATTTACATTTCTACTTTATTTCTGAAAATTTTCATACAAATTGGAGGAAGATTGAAGTTTTGGTGAATTATTTAGTCTCGGGTATGTTTTGCAGAATTTCTGTTGTTTCAGCATTAGAACTTATTTCGAATTTGTTTTTAGTACACTTGTAAAATCTCAAAAATTATGAAATTTTGGGAAATAACAGATTTTTATGTTTAATTTATGTCTGAAAATTTTAATGAATATCGGATGAACAATGAATATGTGGTAAATTTGTAATCTTAGGTCTGCACTGAACATTTTTCTGCAGTTTCTGCAGCACTCCATTTTCAAATTCATTTTTGGCTCGCTTATAAATTTTAAAAATCATGAAATTTTGTGAAATAGTATCTATAGGTGTCTAATTCATACCTGAAAAATTTCATGACAATCTAACAAGAATTGATTTTGAGTGAATTTGCAAGCTAAAGTAGTACTGCTGAATTTTGGTACTTCAAAATTAGTTTTGTTATGTGATATTGTTTCACTGATTGTGCACATCTATTAGTACCGATTATTATACAAGGTTATGGTTCCAATATGTCCTTGTTATATGCAAATTCTCAATACTAATGAATTTTATATAGACAACACATTAAATTTTGATTTAAAGATGTATTGGTTTGTTTTGCTTAAACCAATGTTTGTTTGGTCATCAATTCTGATTATGATAATAATTGTCTTTTGAGGGAAAATTGGAAAGTGGCATCAGTTTACTAATTGATCATTTTGGTCCCTATCGAATAACTGAATAACCATGTTTCCTCTTTCGAGAACTCTATTGTTCAATATCAATAACAACATACTTTTGTGTCTGATTGAATCTTTTGAGAATCATTGAATATCCAACAAAACGGTTATTTAATATTGTTCTAAAGGATTATTTTGAAAAATCAGAATTCTAATTTATATGGTGAATACTTTTGTCCCAATGGGAATTTCAGGAAATCACTCACCAATTGTAAATTAGTATTATAGCAAATCATAAAGTACATCTAACATATTTTCATCTGGCCAAAGTTGTTGAAGCTATATGTATTTTGTGTATTTTATGTTTTGGCTATCTATTCAGGTATTTTCTTTGCATGATTAGTTTCTACCCAAAGGTGTAACAATCATGCAATTTGGAGTTGGTTCGATCCTCCACAACTCGACTACTTCCATGATGAATCTTGCAGAATCGAGAATGAGTAGGTAAATTTGCCAATCTTTTGCCTTAATTTTCTGTGAGTTCTAACTTGGATTAAAATTATTGTTGAAAAAAAATTGATGTTGTTGAGATATCTATGTGTTTACTTTAATCGACTTTGTTTTAGAATTAAAACATAAATTTTGAGTTTGGATTCTCTTATTAGGTTTCATTTTAATTTATGATCTAATATTTAACACATATGTGGGTCTTATCTCATACACTAAAATAAATTTTGTAGCCATTGGTTTATCTAATCACTTGTCACTTTTAGATCGATTAATAATGTTGAGATATTGTTCCTTATATAAGCCTAATTTTGATACATATAGATTGGTTTATTTATGTCCAAACCAACTATTTTTTGACTCAACAAATTTATTTAAGAAATTTTATTGTTTTGGGCATATTAGAGGTTATTTATCTAATGACATGAACCTTTAATTTATTTAAGATTTTTTTTTTGTGTTCTAAGCATATTAAAGATTGTAAATTGGTTTTATTTAAATTATGATTAAATCTGAAATTTTGGTAGAGCTTGAGAAATACTGATGGAGTTTTGCATACCTTGCAACGTGTCCTATTTGATTACAATTTTGATAGATTTTTTCTAACTCCAAACTTTGTAAAAATTTGCAATGTTATATTATATATTGGATTGTGTACACTATTGATTCAACTAGCCTATATTTTGTTATATGAAAACCACTTTCTCTAGAGTTTAATCTTGCAATTTTGAGTGTTTGCCCAAGTGGGAGAAATAATGTATTATGGGCTTCACATTCATCAATTTTGTATGCTTTTAATGATCATAGTTTTGGTAGATAAAACGTACATTATCATACTTGTTTATATTTTATTTGTTACATATGCAACTAATCTTGTAGGAAATTCAAGAAGGGTTAATGAGTATATTCTGCTCAAAAGTGTTTTACTTATTAATTCTTATATGTTGTTCAAGAAATTGGACTTGTGATTTATATGTTATTGATAAATAATTAATCTGCCCAAAAGTGTTTTCTTATTCAGTACAAATATAAATCAATGTATGGTGAAACATGAAATTGACAAGATTGCATATACTTCATCTGCTCAAAAGTGTTGAAGCTATATACGTTTGCCCTTGTATTTTATGTTTTAGCTATACAAACCTAATATAATTAGTTTCTGTCCAAAGATGATTCTAGAATTATATGCTTTTTGATGCATTAGAAAACATTCAGTTAAAGTTTTCTATTTCTGTCAATTGTTAGATGAACACAACTGACCAAATAATTTTGTATAGTTTTTCAATCACGAGAATCACTTCCCTACAAACATCTAAAATAAAGATGTTGAGCTCATAAATTTTATGTTTTAGATCCCATGACTAATGTTTTGCTAATGGGAGTATTTGAAAGGTGTCTATTTCATTTTATAGGCATTTATAAAGTTTTTTTTACTCTCTTAATCAGTGGGAGTAATAATTTGTTTATCTCTACTAATTAGTGGGAGTAAGAGATTACCTTTGGTGTTAAAAATTTCAAGTGTTAGTGGCTGATATTTTAAGAGTAAATTTTGTTTAAGTTTTGTTCATAAATTTTAATAAGAGGTTCTGATTTTATAAATAGTATGTCGTATTTTACTCGTTCTCTTATCATAATCTAAATTGACAGAAAAGTTGGATGTTGTTACCAACGTTGTTGAGTTCTTTTGTGAACTACTTTTGTACTGAAATATATTTTCATATTTTCAGTTTGACTTGTGAGCTAATGTTTTGACTATTAGCTCTTGACACCATGACTTTGTTAGCAACAAAGTGCTTTAAGTTGAATGTGTATGTGATCTTGGAGTGCAAGGAACAGACCAAGTTGTTCTTTGTTTTTCTTTGGTTCTGCATTCAATTCAAAGTGACAGGTTGCTAGGAAAGGTTGTTGCATACTTATGAAGACTCAGTGATCACCATGAGTTCTTATTTGTTATGATAAATCATTGACATTCAAGTGGGAAAATGTAAGGTTGTGAATGACAATGAATGATGTATTGGATTACTTATGTTGTATGCCACTTGTTTATCGAGTTGTTAACGACATAAGTAATCTGATAATCCTAGTGAAATAAGGATTATGGAGTCTTAACCTTTGCAATTGACCTAAAGAAATCTGATGGATTTTGCTACAAAGATATAGTATCATGGTGGGACTTAAACACTTAAGTGATAGGGTTTGATTTTCATAACCAATAATAGGTCAGCTATGATTAAACCCTAATGATATAAATATTATGGTTAAGTCCCTGCTTCCATACGCTTAATCTCTCAAAATACGCTAAACCCTATTCATAGTAGAGAGATTATTGAAGTACTGGAAGTAAAAGACAACCTAGAAATCTGCAATGTCTTCCGTATTCTACAGATAAGTTTAATATAATTAGTTAATGTCTATTTTATATTGATTTGATTTATTCGTGATCCTAATGTCTTGTTGTTCTGATTTCAGAATATGTCTTACAGATCTTGCTCTATTCGTCAAACAATTCAGAAGAATTCTCAAAAACAAAGGGAAAGATTCTAAATAGTTTAGTGAGCCATCAAGCAGTCGGGAAAAAACAACCCACTGAAGTGAAGAATAAAGGATTCACTAGAAAAGGAGACGAAGGTTTATTGAAGATACCTAGTCCCTGCTTTGCATGTGGTGAAAGTGGGCACTGTGCTGCTGATTGTGCTAACACCAAACTCCTTGGTTAAAAGCGCAAAAAGGCAATGATGGGTGCTTGGAGTGATGACAATGAACAAGGTTCTATGCAGTCTGATGAGTCGTCAAATGATGAAGAAAAGGTTGTTGCTTTAGTTGCCCCAATTGAGGAAGTGTCTCTAAGTAATGATGATTCTATTCTGAATGGCAATGAGGAGATGACTTATGATGAATTGTACATTAAGTATGATACGCTCTTTGATGAGAATTACTCTACAAAAGTGGAGAAGATTGAACTAGCTAAGAAAGTTACTGAGTAGAAATCTTATTTTCTTGCCACTCAATACTACAATATAGTGGTATTCCTCTTCACTTAGAAGTGAGAGGTCTCAAGTTCGAATCTCGTGGATGACGAATTCAATAATAAATTAGGCTACTCAAGGTGTGGCTTAGCTGAACTCCCTCTCCCCCTAGTGTAAAAATATCGATGTACTCAAAAAAAAAAAAAAAATCGTCTTTTCCTTGGATGATAGAAATCTTGTTTTCCTTGGATGCTTCTGAACTCCCCCTAAAGACTTGCTACCTTCATTTGCTTCACCAATCCATCTAAAGTATTATATATGCCCTCAATTTGAGGATGTGAAGGGCGCCCTACAACAAATTCTTACACAACACCATTGATGCTGATCCAACTACAGCCGAGCCGCATGGCCACCCCCTTCTCCCTCATAAACCGTTGCAGCTAAAAGACATCGCCCCATCGATGATCGAATGCCAATGTATTAGCTAGCATCACAAAGCCTCTGGAATTCTCAGTATCCACTTGAGCCAGTCTATTGGAAACATATTGAGCCACGTCAACTCTAGAGTGGAGCAGGCAACCACCGAGCAAAGCACCCCACACAAAATTATTAGGCTCAAGGGGCATGGATTTTACAACCTCTAAAGCTTCTTCGAGTAGGCCTACCCTTGCAAGGATATCAATGTAGCAAGCATAATGTTCTAATTTCGGATAAACAGAAAACCTTAAGGTTATACCACTAAATATTTGACGTCCTTCCTCCGATAAACCAGAGTGACCCCATGCACATAAGGCACCGAGAATAGCCTCAAAGCCTCATCTTCTTCACTGTTAATCGCAAGACCCATGACCATGGCGCTGAATGAAACAATATCTTTCGTGAGCATCTGATAAAATACTTCTTTTGCCCTCTCCAAACTCCCACAGTTTGCATACATGTTGATCAATGATTCAATGCAGTGGCTAGGATTCTGTTTGACCTAATTACCGTATGCTTCCTTTAGATTTCAGGTATTGGTAAACCTATGAACCAAGGTCTAAATCGCCAATTTGAGTGCAAGCTGAAAGCACGCTGACCCTCGTAAAATGGTTAGGCCCATGACTGGGGTTTTCTACCGTTAAGCGGAAAGACTCAGAGACTCCAGAGGACAACCATTCTGAACATATGCACCTATCATGGCATTCCAAGCAAGCACGCTTTGCTTTCCATTATCACCAATTTCATCAAATATTTCCCTACTCTTCTCAACCTTTCCCCATTTCCCGTACAAATATAAAAGGACAGTGTCGACAGAGTCACAACCAAAATTCTTAGTATCGACAATATCTGATAGGATCTCAATCCATTTCTCAAGTGCAACCATCTCAAGATTTGAACACGCTGACAAGACGCTGACCATTGTATCATCTTCCAGCCGCAAATTTTCATTAACCATCATTAAGATAAGCTGCAAAACTTCCTCACTCTGACCTGAATGAGCATAACCAGCAATTAACGATGTCCAACAGTAAACACTACGCTTCAGAGGCATTTCATCAAACACCAAACGTGCAGAAGCCAAATCTTTAATTCCGCGAGCATACACCTAAAGCAGGCTATTGCAAAGAAACCCCATTTTGGTAACATGGGTTTGAATCTGTTTGACATAACGAGGATTTTCGGTGCGAAAACAGGCTTTGAGAAGGAACGAGGAGGTGAAATCATTAGGCGAAAGAGAGTTCTATTTTAAGCATTTGAAGAGGGAAAATGCATGGGAGAATAGACCCTCTTTAGCCAAGACCCTGATGATTGCATTGAAAGGGAAAATGTTGGGTTTTCGGAGCTGATGAAAGACTCAGAGAGCGAGACGAAACTGGTAATGGCCGATGAGACGGGTGGCGATCAGGTTGTCCTGGTGAGCACCGAGCTGAAAGACATGAGCGTGGATTTGAAGGAGGAGAGGATGTGAAATACGGCCCTGGAGAAAAACAGCTAAGTCGGTGGAGGGATTGGGAAGTGGATAGGAAAAGAGTGTGTGAAGAAGATGAAGAGCAGAGTAAGATGATGAACAGAAGCAAGTTCTCAGCTTTTGAGGAAATGAAAGTGTCTTTTAGATGCTTTTAGTTTGACTAATTCATCTTAGTTTACAATTAGTTTTTAAACTAAACTTTCATTAATTGAAGTTCCTAAATTTAACAAAACGTGCATTATTTGTTTTTTTTTTTTTTTTTTTTTGTAACAAACGATATTAAATGTACCATCTTCAATTCTTGAGGATAAAGCGTAAAAATTTATAGCTTAAATTTTAAACTATAACCTAAAAACTACTTTTATTTTCTAACCCTTATAGCTTAAAATTTTAGTCTGAGACTATTAAAGAATGATTTTGGCATTTTTTTTTCGATACTTTTTTTAAAATAAAATTTAGGGTAAATTACATTTTACCCCATTAGGTTTGGGATCGATTGCAATTTCTTACAACATCTGTAAAACATTTCAATTTCATACATTTACTTATCATTTTATTTCAATTTCATACATCCGTTAGAAAATCTGTTAAGTAAACCGTTAAGTGATGACATAGCAAATATGAGATCCACATTTGTGCTGACGTGGCTGCTAAATTTGTGCCACGTAGCAAAAAATAATTTTGTATGCATTATAAAAAAAACCCCAAAAACCCATCTTCTCCCCGACCCACCCCATCCCACCCCTCCACCCCACCCCCGCCTCCCCGCAACCCCCCCCCCCCCTCCCCCACCCCACCCAAAACCCAAAAAAACCCCATATTTTTTGCATGAAGAATAGCACTCCTTCAATTGTCAAATACCAAAATCCCCTTCCGATGTCGTTGTTGGCTGCATCTCGTGGGTTTGATTGACGCCAATTCGAGGTTAGAATGAGAGAAGGAGGAAGACAAAGAGATGGAGGTCGCTAGAAATATGTGGGTTTTTGGATGAGATGGGAGGTGAAGATAGTGGAGGAGAGGGAGGTAGGTCTCGGGGGGCTGGGGGGGGGGGGTAGAAGATGGGTTTCTGGGTTTTTTTTTAATGTATAAAAAATTATTTTTTGCCATGTGGCACAAATTTGGCAGTCACGTCAGCACAAATGTTGATCTCATATTTGTCACATCATCATTTAACGGTTTACTTAACGGATGTATGAAATTAAAATAAAATGATAAGTAAATGTATGAAATTGAAATGTTTAAAAGATGCTATAAGAAATTGCAATCGACCACAAACCTGAGAGGGTAAAATGTAATTTACCCTAAAATTTATGTAGATTATTCCAATTTATTTTATGAACATTTTAATCTAAAAATATTAAAATTCTGATAAGTAATTAAAAATCAAATAAATACATGGGTATGTAAAAAGATTTAAGTTAAATTTGATTTAAATTATTTTAGACCTATTTAATTTTGGGCAGTGGTCTAAGGAAGAGGGGAGTGGGTTAAGCCTCACTAATGTAATTCAAATTAGTCTTTGACGATAATCAAACATAAAACCTCAGTTACCAGTGAAGTGAAATACCACACTATCATTGTACTAAGTGACTGTTGTGAATGTATGTTATACACGACTTTGCAATTAGAGTGAGCGTGCGTGCATTCAATTCAAGTCGATGCTCATTGCGAGCATGTCAACAGTGAGTCCTCATTTCTTTGGCATGGCATACTTTGCGCTACAAAAAGATAGTATACCTAAAGGTGACACTGTTCTCGTTTTTGGGTAGACATTGATAGTGTTTCAATTCAAATTAATATAAGTTTCAACCAACACTCCGATTAATTAAACAACGGTACAAGTTTTTCTACATCTCTAGGGTTAGAAAAAACCTATTTTTACAAGCACAAAAGATCTAGACATATCGTCACCCAAACACAAATGAGACAGGAACTGATGACCCATGACATCAATCTTGGCAGAGCTTGAACAGAAACTAGAGTAGAGGAACCAAACCCGCTAGCCCGACATGAAAGACATGGCTCGTCTAAAATCCAAAGATTTGAGGGCTGACCCTGGAAAATGCTTATCAGGAACCCATAATTCTCCATTTCGTGGCAGCAGTATTTGTTGTTGGCTAGTCTTCTTGGCTTCTGCACAACTTTTTGCAGATGGAACTTCTTGTGTTTTCTTCACAAACTCAAAAAACTCCGCTACTTGTCGAGCATACCTTCAAAATCCAAATTGCAAAACAAATTAGAATGGCAGTTAGAACAAACATGATAGAGATTTATCAGCATAGCACCAATAGATAACAGATCAGTCCTAATATGTAATAAATATAAAGGAATGCGAAACAATTAAGTACCTAAACAGCACCATAGTAATGCTAACAGGTGATTATTGTTTTAGCCACCTGACCATGTCATCAATAAAACTGGTCAGGAGGTAATTTTCTTAAGCATTAGCACAATCCCATACTGTCATCCACAAGAATGTGACGGGTTCAGAACATCTAGTTCAGGCTGACATTTCTTTCACAAAAGTCATCACTTTATCAGAGACCACTCCTACCAAATATTAGAATATGATTAGCCCAACAAAGGCCAAACACAACACATGTTAGCTGTTTTCGTTTTAAGATTTCAAACAATTAAGTCAATCCAGGAGCATATGGATACTTTTACATATATGAGATAAAAATAGATATAGAGAGATTATATTCATACACCCCAAATTACTTCCCCCACACCTTTTCATTTATTTTTTTAATATTTTTTGACACACCACTAACACTTGATGGAAAATATTAAACAATTAAAATGGGTGTGGGGGAAGTAATTTGGGGTGTGTGGGCAATCTGCATATGTGCCTATGCTTATCACATAACAGTTAAACCAAACCGATACTCAATGATGTTTTTACATGATGAGTAAAACAAACTTAGCAGCCAGATTACTCGGGGACTTGAAGTGATTAACTATTAATAATATACACAAAGAATATGCAACTTTGAGTCATAATCATAGCAGAAAAACAACAATATAACAAAAAAGCATATTTCCAAGAAAAAGTCAGAAATAAGTAAAATTCTCATGCAAGCTTCTTAAGTATAGGCTATCTTACTGCCTCTTTGCGTCAATGTCTTTGTTAAAATCAATGTTTGGCTCACAGTCGAGAACCAAAGCAGGAACCTGCAGACCATCAAAGAAAAATGAATCATATTATTGGGGAGATGAGGTAACAGAAGGCCAACCAGATTAATGTGAATTGTGAATATGATACCTTCTGAATGCTGGAATGCATATGATCACCCTGCAAATAGAACACACGGTCCCTGATATCAGAAGGTAATGAGCTGTCTATTTGTAAGGCAGGCTTACTAATGGACAATACACCATGATTGCCACTCTCGAATGGGAAAAGCCAGCTTTCATGTTTTTCATGTAAGCCACGGAGATACTCTAGGCTGACTTGATCTTCCTCTGCTCTCTTGCGTAGCTTCATTCTCTGGTGACAAGTATCAGGACTTGCTCTCAGATATATGAAACCATCAGGGACAAGCCCGGGCAAGGATGATACAACTGGGTCAAACCAGGAGTCATAGATACTGATCTCCATCTCATTCATCCATTTCGCTTCATGAACCGCTCGAACGAAAACCTTTATTATGTAAAATGAAATAAATGCATCAGCCTTGAAACTTTAAGACAGGTTTGGTTCCCCTTGAATTATTAACCAAACAGGAAAATGAAAGAATTGCAAAGTTTCAATTCCATCAATTTTGGACACTGTTGGAATTTAGATGAGGTTACAAAAATTCAAAATCCATTTCCAAATAAAACAGTTTTTTTCCTTCTCTTAATGGAGGAGCATTTACAGTTATATATAATGATATAACAGAATAAGAAGTGGAGTTAACAGTTTTCCCCAACTCCATGGACAAATTTAAAGAAACAAAGATGCAATAATTCAAGTTAAGTAACTGAAGAATAACAGGATCTTACCATCCTGTCACTAAAAACACTCCTTTCCATCAACCGGAGGGGCTTCATACCACCAGAGGATTCTCTCTCCTGCATCAACCTTGTAACAAAAACATAATTCTGGAAGGTATAGGCATATCTCTCTGGATGAGCATAGAAAGCATCCAATATATTAAAATGGTCAGGGCCAACATCTTGCCACTTATTAATAGGTTCTGGAACCACCTCAACAAGATCTCTTAACTCAAGTGTTTCATTTGCTATTCTCTGAAGAAATGTTGACTTTCCAACACTGATGTTTCCTTCAACGCAGAAAGTAAGTCGTTTCTTCTGCTTTGGCTTCAGTTCCGAGTTCGAGTCGTCCTCCGTAGATTCTTCATCAACACTCTCTTTAATATAAGTAGTGATACTCTCAGCATGGTTTTTGTGGATGATTCCTACTGAACTTCGTAAAAACTCAACCATCTTCTCACTAGATTTTCCGAAGAACTGCAAGCAGCAGCTCAAAACTCCTTGTCATTATAGATTCATAGGTGTCCATATATCAGCTATAATGTAACTATTAGAGAAAGAGAATTGGTTTCTTTACAGCTTCCAAAATCCATGCTACATAAAAGTAAGCATTCTAAATCATCCTTACCGATTCCCGAACTAATCCGAAAAAGGCTTGAATATCTAGTCAAATTCATTCCAAAAATCCAAAATTTAGAATAATCTAAACCACTAAAAATTCAAGGAAAAAATTATCATCAATCCCAAACCTGCATGGCAACAAAACATAACATTCACAACATATAAGCTCTTAAGAATAAGTACAATACATACACAATACCTTATCTTTATACAATTGCTTGAGCTCGGCAACTCCCCCAATACCCTTTTGCACCAGCTTCTTCAAGTTCCTCGGCCCCACGCCAGGAATCGCCAACAAGTCCGGGCTTCCAGCCAACAAACCACCATCTACAGAACCCCTCTGCCGCCGACTCAACCTATTCGGCTTCTCGTCCCCCGAACCTTTTTCAGGGTTTTCACCAGCGCCACCGCCCAAACCCTCAAAACGCTCCTCTAAAATCTTGCATCCCTCCACGGCGGAAACAGAAAATGACCCATCAGAGCTCGTGTGCAGCCACGCCGGGTGAGAGCCCAAGCCTGAGTCTTTGAGGACAAGCCAAGCCCGGGATGAGGTTCTGCCGCCGACAGAGACAGAGCAGCGGCATAGGCCACAGTTAGAGCGAGAGGAGGGAGTACTGGAAGCGGGTTTGTAGTGAATGGTAGAGGCGAGGGCCGAGCCGCCGCCGCCGCCGGCGGGAAAAGCTGCAGTTGCAGCAGCGTGCATTGTTGGAGGTTTATTGGGTGAGACGCTGAGAGCTTTCGATAGAAGGTCAGAGGCCAAGGGGAGAGAAGAAAGAGGGGCGGCCTTAGCCGAAGTGCAGAGAATGGGGCCTGATGAGCTTATACGAAGCAGTTTCTGCATCACTGCTATGCATTTCAGAGGATATTTTCTTTCTCTATTTTCTTTGTTTGTCAGAGGGAAAGAGGGGAAGTATGACGAGAGAGAGGGTTTTGACGTTTGAGGGTTTTTGAATCTCAGAATTGGGGGAATTTTTTTAGGGTTTTTTAAACTCAATTGCAGTCATTGATAACTGACGAGAAGGGCCTTTTTGTCTTTGGAGGTGGATTGTTTGCCCTCCTATTTTCATACTCTTCCCATCTCCTTATATTTGTGTGGTCACGGTTAAATCACATCAATATTTTATATTGATTTTTTTATAAAAATAATTAAACAAAAAGTAATAGGAATATAAAATGTTGACGTGACTTAACCGTGACCATACAAAACAGGAGATGATGAGAAGAGTATAGAAATGGGAGGGCAGACGCTGTTTGGTGCGGTGGGTTGTGTGAAAAGGTTTTATTGGCAGTGTAATCTACACAATTCTTTTTACTTAAACGTTGGTATTTGGATAAATTATAGAAAATTACTTCAATTATAAAGTTGAATAACAATTTCATATTTCATGTTTTTGCAATGTCATACCTTCATTAAATTTTCTATCAATTTCGCAGTTAAATGATAACGTGACAGCGCAGCATCCACTCCTCATCCAACTAAATTTAAAAATTAATTAAATATCAATAAGTTTAAACTTTTTAAACTAAAAAATTAAAATTTAATTTGAAAAAAAAAAAAAACTCTCTCCTCACGTCTCCCTCCCTCTCCTCTCCCTCATCCACTCCTCACCCGTTATCATTTTTCCCCATTAATTTCTCACCAAAAATCTCAGCTTTCTAATCTTCTTCTTCAGCTCTGTAAAATCCAAGACTTTCCCTCCAAACCAATCTCCAACCCAAAACTCTCTCATTTGCTCCTCCCTCAAGCAAGGAAAACCCCATCTTGCCCTCCTCCAAAACGACATCAAAGGGCCTTTTCCCCATCAAACGAAGTAGGATTATCTCCCCTCATATTCCCATCCCTTCCCTCCTCTCCTCTCGCATATTGTTTTTTGTCTTATTGTATCTATAAAAAAAATCAATATAAGATTGTTGACGTGGCTAAACCGTAACCGTTCAAATAGGAGGGGAGGGAATGGGAGAGAGATTAGGAGGGGAGAGAATCCTCCTCCTCTAACTTGCACCCCACTGATCCAACCTAGATTACATCGACACCTAAATCCAATGGGCGGTCTATCGACGGTCTAAATGCGAGATTTCGGTCGAATCTCGCCGGATTTGGAGATGTAAACAACAATGATATGGTCGTCCTCGACCTCTACGCTCCACCCCCTTCACACTTCAAGCCTGTTGCCGAAGTTCATCCCCTTTCCTGATGATTGCGTAGTTTCGATCGTTGTTTTGATTTTAAAATCGACGGAAGCCATTTTCAACGGCAATGAGCATGGGAATCTGATTGATTGTCGCTGTAGTTCAAAATCGTAGGGTCTCTCTGTCATCGCCATTGTCCACTCCGATCAAATCTGGGACTAAGAGAGTGAGATGAGGATGCGGAATTGGTCGGGGAGAATAGGTAGAGGAGACAGGGAAGGTGGGGATACGGTGTATTTTTTTTTCTTCTGGGTTTAGGATGGGATGGTATGATTTTCTAGATTTGGTTTGGATTTGTATGCCTTTCTGGCAAGTGGGAGTGAGGAGGAAGGAGTGAAGGGAGGTTAAAGGGACGATAGGAGGGAGAAGGGAGGCATTTTAGGAGAAAGGATGGAGAGATTTTTTTTAATTAATTTTAATTGTTAAATAAAAAATTAATATTATTTTAGTATTTAATTGATTTTTTATTCTAATTGGATGAGGGGTGGACTCCGAACTTCCCACGTCATCATTTAACACCAAATTGATAGAAAATTTAACGAGGTTTGATATTGCAACGAATTCATAAGTTGGGGTATGACATTGCAATTTTTAAAACATAAGGTATAAGATTGTGGTTCGATCCATAATTGAGGTAGTTTTGTTGTGACAATCCGTCCCTAATTTTATGATTTTATAAATTTTAAATGAGTGTATTGATGAAAATGCCCTTAGAGGCAAGGATGTTGACTTTCATTGACTGTCTTTTTGTGACATGTATAAGCTACTATTTTAGCGTATTCTCGAAGTACTCGACGATACGAATGTGTAGGTGCAAGCAGGATCGAATTTGGAGCTACGACTAAGATTTTACGAAACTATGAAACTTGAGGGTATTTTATAAAATTTGAATTTTGGGTATTTTTATTATTTTAATACTTTCTGAGTAGATATCTTGAATATTGTATAAATTTTCTGGTCTGTGGGACCCACACCCACACAAGCTCTCCACCCATTTCACGCCACGTGTCCCTTCTCCCTCTCTTCCTCACTCTTCGGATTTCATCACACACTCTCTCTCTCTTCACTTATCTCTCTCCCTCTCAAAATTGTCCCTCTCGTAACCCCCCCCTCGTACATCCAACACCGAACCACCATCCCTCGCAACTCTGGCGAGTTATGCCACCACATAACCATTGCTATTCCACCCAGCTTCATGGTAAACCACTATGATCATCACCTTGTTTTACTCACGATACCAGGCCTAAAACATTTCTTTGCAAATGGCAGCCATGGCCATTGTCCACCATATCCTTCAACAAAGGTGAGTCTCAGAAATACCTTGGGTGAATTTCTCTCGTCATTTAGTTTCAATTTTAGACATGGTAGGTGATTCTTGGACTAGTTTTATGGTAGATATAACTTGGGGAAGTTTCCCAGTTTTCCGACGAGGAATCTGGCGACTTCGAGCAATTTTCCGGCCAACCCTGGCCACGGTCGAGGAATCCAATGGTATATTTCGATTCCTTGTTCTCCTAGCTTTAATTTGATATATGGGAAGGCTATTTTTAGGTAAGTATTTGGGTTGGTCGAAGTCTGGTCACCATTTTCCTAGAATCCGACGGTTGCAGTGGCAACTCGCCAAAGAAGAAGAAAAAAAAAAACAATGTGCTAGCCTAGCCCAATTCCAATTGGGCTAGAATATTTTGAAAATATTCCTTGTGTTGTCTTTTTCAAATTTCTCAGAAACCCTCCTATGCTAATTTCAACACCCCGAATCTGTTTTTGACATCCATTTACACTATGTTTGGATGAGGGAAATAAACTTGAAATTTGGATAAAAGTCAGAATTTATAAATTGACACGCACCAATTCCCTTGTTTGGATTTATAACATAGAAATTTAGAATTTCCGCGTGGAAAAAAAACTTGGAATTTGGGGCTTCCAATTTCTGATGCGAAAATTAACTTAACACACAAATTTAACCCTCTTTTGACAATTGTAGTATAAGTATAAGTAGGGATTGTTTTGGACCAGAGATTAGGAGGGCTTGCTAATAACCTCTAAACTGACTCAAAAACATAAAACTAAACTTAAAAATACTTAACAAGACTCACAAGACTCAAAACAAACTTAAAATACTCAAAACAACTAAATAAACTTAAACTAGACACTAGGAATGACTTTGGACGAAAATTGAATTTTACTTGAATCAAAACATTTAAAAACACAAATTAAAACAAATTCTAGCTAATTAGACACTCTAAAGTAAAGGGGGATTGAGTTTTGGACGAAGTTGAAACAAACAAACAAGTATGAAAAACTAGACAGATTGTAAAACAAATTTGAGAAATAAGATGATGGATGGGATAACTAGAGGTTTTTTCTCCACACATGACATGTATGCAAATAACTTAATTTCCAGTTACTACTTCATTGAATTATGAATGACAATGCCCCAAATTAACCGTGACATCACTAGTTAACTCTAAGATTTTCCTTGTTTTATTGGATTGGATGACATCATTCGACAACCCAAAA
Organism: Malus domestica; assembly: GCF_042453785.1. Taxonomy (NCBI): domain Eukaryota; kingdom Viridiplantae; phylum Streptophyta; class Magnoliopsida; order Rosales; family Rosaceae; genus Malus; species Malus domestica. The sequence goes on from NC_091670.1 coordinate 18,325,488, forward strand.
AAATTCTTCAAAAGTTCCCTACATGACATCATAATAGAGATACAATCAAAGATCATTACGTCTAATGAAAATCATAAGCATTGACAAAACACTTGCAACTATGACATCATGTCACTCATGCTAGGATTTGAACTTAACGCGATCGTTTATAAGTGACCTTCACTACATGTGAATATAAGTTTGTAACAATTATGTGAAACTTCCTTATATTCTAGCAACGGATTTATGCATGCCAATTAAGTGTCGACCCTTAATTAACAAATACAAATAAGTTATCAATCAAATAGTTAAGACAATTGCATTCACGATTCAAGAGTTCATAACTGGAATTTATCAAATTATATTGAACACATAATCATGGCTTTGAAATCACCCATAGCCAAGAAGGGTTTAGCCACTCATATTTACAACAAAACGAAAGGAAATGAATTTAAACATTAGAAACAAAAGAAAGAAAACACCTAAACGCTCCAACGATCCAAGTTGGACAACAAGCACGTCCCAACACTTTCCTTCCCTTCCTTTGCTACGACACAAGGTGTTGGTAAGTGTTTGAAGGTTTGTTTGTATGGAAGAATGGATGTGTTTGGATGAAGGTTGTGTTGAAATGGGAGTGAATGATCTAACCAAGTATGAACTAAATTTATGTTACACACACTTCCTTTTATAGAGGAAGTGCATGGCAATGGAGGGGAACATGGAGTGGTGTAGCAATTGAGTGCAATGATTCAATGTAATGATGCATGAAATCTGAAATGATGGAGGGAACAAGGAATGGTGTAGCAATTGAGTGCAATGAGTGGTGTTTGAAATGATTCAAAGGTGAAAGTGAAGTGATGATGCAAAGCATGAGGGTAAAATGGAGTGGTGTTGCAGCTAGGGAACATGAATGATTGTGCACATGGTAGAGAAAGGAAAGGGAGGTGGAATGATGCAACAAATGAGTCAATGGAGGGAACATGGATGATGATGCACGGCATAGGAATCCAAAGGGAGTGCAATGGTGGTGCACGACAATGATGGAAATGTGAATGGTGGAGTGACACCCCTTTGTGGCTGAGCTTTTTGTCATTTTTACATTAATTCTTCTTTCTCTTTAACACATTCCTAGCCTCTTTAGTCTTCAATTTCGTCCATCCACCTTGCTCCATGCATGTGCTATTCATTCCAAGCCCAAAACTACTCAAAATGCACCAAAATGCATCTTATTGCTTCATAAGGCCTATAGACCTACAAACACACGAAAATAGCTTAAAATACATAATTAACTAAGAAATAACAACATAAATGCATGAGAACAAGCTAACTCAGTCGCATAAATATGCTCCTATAAAATTCCCCCACACTTAGCGTTTGCTAGTCCTTGAGCAAAACAAAACAAACAAAACACAACCTAGACCTTCCAACATTTGCCTCAGGGATTTTTAATGAAACATGACATGTTAAAAATCATCATTCCCACCAATTTTGGTCATCTTTACACTTGAGCACATACTTAATCACAGTCACCACTTACTAGTTCACAATTAACCAATTAAAACGATGTTTTGAATGTAGTAACATGCCTTAGAGAATTTGCTCAATTTCTTACAAGATACTCTCTATTTTCACACACATTTTCTGACTACACACCCTACACTAGTATATGTGAGAAGATTAATGTAAACACGAAAGACTATGACTCACATATGTTATAATAAAGAAATCAATTTTCTGGAGTTATTAAGCATGTTTAGATATGATCTCATGAATGGAATGCTACTACTTAAATGCGAGAACCAGTGACACCATATGCTCATACCAATTTCAAACTCCACAAATTGAAACACACAACACTCAAGATTGAAGTCAAGGGTTGTAACAGGACTTGGGAGTAATGGCTAATAAAGAAAGGATAGGAATAACAAAACGTTCTTAAAGCGATAGCAAGCAAAGCAATGAAATAGACACTTGAAATTCACTTTAGAATGCAGAATCAACTTTTAAATACAAAGGGAAGATTCATGCAACACTTAGGGCCGAATTCAATGTTTTGGACCCTTTTTTAACAAACTTTTTTCTTTTCACTCTTTTTCTTCTTTTTTTTTACCCGTGCCTTATTAGGGACTTTGGCACACACACACAAGAATCACTTCCCCTTGCTTTCTGCAATACATTGATAAAAAAGAGTTCATTTTAAGTCATGATTTACTATGCTTCAAGAACAAGGGTATGGATGGTCTTAAAACTAGGCTAGGTAATGATAGTGTGGATTAACAAAGAACATAGGCTTAACAAGGCTCAACGGGGTTAAACTTAAACACATAATGAAATAGGGGCACGGTAATTTGGCTTTGATGGTCACTACACAATTTCATCTTGAATATGTGTTATGCAAATCAATAGCATGCTTTGAATGAAATAGGCATGAGTTCTAGCATTTGGAACTAGATGATGAAATGCCTTCTAAGTAGCAACCAAGCAAAGAATAATGAGATCATGCAACGACTTTAGAAAACAATGATGCACATATTATTAACTCTCCAAATAAACGTTTAGGCTCAAGTCTCACAAGGTTGTAGCGTTCATTTGAGTTCCTTCCTTCAAGCATGTTACAAAAACTGATTTTTCCTTTATGATTGCATGTGAATTCATAAATTATAACCACAACCAAGCATACACCAAAGAGTAAATCAAATTTTCATCCATGTTTATAACTCTCTTTAACAGTGATGTAATTAAAAACCAAATCCTCATCATTGTGTTGGAAGGTACCCAAAGACACAAATAAACACACAAAAACGACTCGTTTTGGGTTTTTCAAAACAAATTTTCAAATTTTTATGAGATTTTCGAATTTTTATGTCAAAACACATTAAAACACTCCAAAACAGCTTAAAAACACTTAAAACAGCAAGGAACAACACTAGAAGTAATGGGTGATAAACTCCTACGAATTTCATGCAAAACAATGGTTACCCCCCCCCCCACTTAAATCAAACATTAAACATTGTCCTCAATGTTTCAACCATAAACTCACACAAAAAACAAGCAAACAAACAAACAAACAACGAATAAACATGACAAGTATGGCAAAGTAAATACCAGACAGAGTAGAGTTTAAGAACGCAAATCTGGTTTTGGAGATAGATGATCTTGTTGTCTTTCCACAGCTTTGATCTCAAACTGGTTTGGAATTCTGAGCGAGGAATATGAGAGTTCCTTGGTTTCAATTCAGACTCCTTCTGCTAGGTTGATTTGATTGTGCAGTTTGCATTCTTCTCTGTTTGTTTCTTCTGCACGGCAAGCAGGCACGAGGTAGAGGTGTTGGTTTGTTTCTTTCTTTAATCTTTCCAAGTGCCCACCTCTTGCTTTCTTTCTCCTTGTCCCTAGCTGAGGATGAATTGGCAAATTATCTCCACATGCTTCGAGGTATCATTTTCACTTCCCTTATCTGTTCCCCAAGCAGATGTGGTAGACGAAGAGGAAGCATAAAATGACGAAGATGAGTACTCGAGAGCAAGGTTAGGTAAGCAATCAGTTAGGGATTCCAGGCAGTCGGTTTCATATTAGAAGATTGATACCAAGTGCTGGCTGATTGCTCTCTTTCTCCTTGTCCCAAAACAACGACAAGGAGAAGGACATGAAGAAAGCATGATATGAGATACTCTTGCTTTCAACCTTCATGATATGAAATACTTTTGCTTTGGATAAGTTGTTTGCAGAAGTACCCCAAGGAATAAGGAACACTGAGTGACTCGAGATGATTTGTTGGAAAGACATTCTCGGAGTAGAAGAAAGGTTATGTATGTCTGCCTTGCAATGGAGGGTGAAGTGTGACATTTATAGGAATTAATAACTGGTACTATTCTTTCACTCATGTCAGCAACCGTTGAATGATTTAATAGTAAACTTCACGTGCTTTCTACTTCACAAGAGATCTTCGACAGATTGCCCGTAATTTCTGCAAGGCTGAGTGTGCATGTGATAGGCGCTGACACGTCTGGAAAAGCAAGTGCCTTTTCGATATCTGGAATCGGCACTTCGACAAACTGCCCATGATTTCCGCAAAGCTGACTCTACATGTGACAGATGCTGACACGTCTGGAAAAGCAGATGCCTCTCCGATATCTAAGCTTGCCTCTTCGATCTCTAAAATCCCGTCGAGTGCAGAGGTTGCATGTGACAAGTGCGGACAAATCTGGAAAAGAATATTGGTCGTGGTTTCTGAGCAAGCCCAGCTTTTGAGAAAGCTAGCGCCTCTTCGATTTTTGAGTTGGCCTCTTCGATTTCTGAGCTCAACTCTTCGATCTCTGAAATCCCGTCGAGTGCTTATTTTTATAGAGGTACGCATGACGTTCAAAGCACACTTGAATTTCTACCTGTAGAAACTCCCTTCTTGCACTTCTACGATCTTGACTTGTCCGACCTCTTCTTTCTTTAACACCTCTGAAAATGTCTGGCCCCTCCGACCGTCGTTTTGACTTAAACCTTGGTGAAGAGGTAGTCCTGCCTTCTCCAGACAACATATGGCTCCCATCCTTCATATCCCCTACTGGTCCCCTTACCGTTGGGGATTCGGTGATGAAGAATGATATGACAGCTGCGGTGGTGGCCAGGAACCTTGTCACTCCCAAAGATAACAGACTACTTGCCAAACGGTCTGATGAGTTAGCTGTTAAGGATTCTCTGGCTCTCAGTGTGCAGGTTCTGTGTCTAATATGGCCCAACGCCTATTTGCTCGAACTCGTCAAGTTGAATCATTGGCGGCTGAAGTGATGAGTCTCAAACATGAGATTAGAGGGCTCAAGCATGAGAATAAATAGTTGCACAGGCTCGCACATAACTATGATACAAACATGAAGAGGAAGATTGACCAGATGCATGAATCTGATGGTCAGATTTTACTTGATCATTAGAGGTTTGTGGGTTTGTTCCAATAGCATTTGCCTTCGTCTTCTGGGGTTGTACCGCGTAATGAAGCTCCAAATGATCAACCTCCGATGCCTCATCCTTCTGGGGATCCGCCGACTGCTGAGGCTCCGCCGACTACTGAGATTTCTCCTAAGCAGCCTTTGCGAAGGCTTCATCTTGTATTTTCTGCTTAATATTCTTTTTTTTTCATGAAAATGAATGTAAAAATACCTTACATATCTGTCAATGTTTCAAAAATAAACCCACACAAAAAACAATTAAACAAGCAACAAATAAAAATGACAATCATGGCAAAATAAAATGCAGAAAATGGAAGGTTTTTAGAAACGCAAAACTGATTGTGGAGCGATTCAAAAATCTTCCTCATTTTTGAATACATGGGTTGCCTCCCAAGAAGCGCTTGCTTTAACGTCTTCCAGCCGGACGGAGCTTCCTTCTAAGCTTGGATAAGGCCCATAGCATGGAATTGATCCTTGAATGGAAGGTGATACTTGACGTGATCCGGCAATGTTTAAATTCTAGTGTAGGTGCTTAAATCATCAAAATCAGCAAGTTAGTATAAAATAAAATCGAAGTTGAAGAAGATGGCTTACTTGCTTGCTCCAACACAAACTCAATTATGAACACCACATCTTTGAAGGTTGCAGGGATATAGGACTTGGCCAGATTTGGTGTTTTGAGAGTTATGACTTTTCCCGTGTTATAAAATCCAACTTCTTTGGGAATTTTCATCTCAAGTGTATCTTCTTTGATGAATTCTAGACATTCCCCATCCACTTCTTGCTCTTGATTCTTTGGAAAGGTTTCGAAGATGCCTTTCTCACCCTCTTCTTCCTTGGATTACTTGATCCTGCAAGGAATAAGGACATTTGGTGAAACGGGGTCAAGAAGAATTGAATTTAGGCTTACCTTGGTTGTAGTGGACGGCATAGAGGGCATATGGGGCTGCGGCAAGGGTGGTTCTTCCCTTACCGTGGCCTTGTTATTCTCCTCTTCTTCGAGCATCAGCTGTTCATCTATGTTTTGGCTTGGTTTGGATGTCTTGGGTTCACCTCCAACCTCTATAGCACTTTTCAAAGTGATAGCATCATGGATTTCAAAATCTTCCTTCAAATTTTCAATAGTTGAGTTGGAGTTCACTTTGCTCTTGAATTTGTACCGTGAACTCCATAATCTCTCCAAGTGGATTTTTCAATTCGCTCATCTCCTTAGCTTGATTGAGCATTGTTTCATTTTGATTTTGTTGCCCCTGCACCAAAGAGGTTAGTAATTGAAAAATTTGATCACTATCCGTGGACATACTTGAATTTGATTGGAATTGTTGTAGGGGAAGTTGTGGTGGCTGCATAGGTGTTAAATAAAACTCATCAGATTGTTGCCAATATCCATCTTGTTGAGCCTCCTTGGTTTGATTTTGTGAGCCCTACACCAAAGAATTTATTTCATCAAAAATTCGATCATAATCTATTGACGAACCTGAGTTTGATTGAGCATATTATATATGAGGTTGTGATGGCTGCATAGGTCTTGAATAGAACTCATCTTCTTGCTGCCAATATCCATCTTGTTGGAATTGTTAAGGTTCTATGTAATCTGAATAATCTCTCCAATCCGAATTGTAAGCGTTGGAAAACATGTTGTCCCATGATTGGCTATGGCCTTGATAACCTCAAGCATCTTCATGCAGTGAATTGAGAATATTGTTGAGTTGGATATCCTTGCCCATAGGACACACCACATGTAGGGACACTTTGCATTGTGGTCCTTTCGGCATATTGTGACAATTGAGAAGTAAGTTCCGCCAATTGAGCTTGAATGGTAGCAAAATCCATGTCTTACTTCTCTAGTACCTGAAATCAAGGAAACAAAACTAAATCAAATATCAAAAGTAAAACAAAAAAAACACAAATAGAAACAAAGTCAGTAACTAAAAACAAAAGACACGAAAATAAACAAAAAGAAATAACAAGGGATTAGCAAAGTTGTTAATCCTCAACAACGGCGCCAAAAACTTGATGCGAAAATTAACTTAACACGCAAATTTAACCCTCTTTTGACAATTGTAGTATAAGTATAAGTAGGGATCGTTTTGGACCGGGGATTAGGAGGGCTTGCTAATAACCTCTAAACTGACTCAAAAACATAAAACTAAACATAAAAATACTTAACAAGACTCACAAGACTCAAAGTAAACTTAAAATACTCAAAACAGCTTAAAACAACTAAATAAACTTAAACTAGACACTAGGAATGACTTTGGACGAAAATTGACTTTTACTTGAATCAAAACATTTAAAAACACAAATTAAAACAGATTCTAGCTAATTAGACACTCTAAAGTAAAGGGGGATTGGGTTTTGGACAAAGTTGAAACAAACAAACAAGTATGAAAAACTAGACAGATTGTAAAACAAATTTGAGAAATAAGATGATGGATGGGATAGCCAGATGTTTTTTCTCCACACATGACATGTATGCAAATAACTTAATTTCCAGTTACTACTTCATTGAATTATGAATGACAATGCCCCAAATTAACCGTGACATCACTAGTTAACTCTAAGATTTTCCTTGTTTTATTGGATTGGATGACATCATTCGACAGCCCAAAACATTCTTCAAAAGTTCCCTACATGACATCATAATAGAGATACAATCAAAGATCATTACGTCTAATGAAAATCATAAGCATTGACAAAGCACTTGCAACTATGACATCATGTCACTCATGCTAGGATTTGAACTTAATGTGATCGTTTATAAGTGACCTTCACTACATGTGAATATAAGTTTGTAATGATTATGTGAAACTTCCTTATATTCTAGCAACGGATTTATGCATGCCAATTAAGTGTCAACCCTTAATTAACAAATACAAATAAGTTATCAATCAAATAGTTAAGCCAATTGCATTCACGATTCAAGAGTTCATAACTGGAATTTATCAAATTATATTGCACACATAATCATGGCTTTGAAATCACCCATAGCCAAGAGGGGTTTAGCCACTCATATTTACAACAAAATGAAAGGAAATGAATTTAAACATTAAAAACAAAAGAAAGAAAACACATAAACGCTCCAACGATCCAAGTTGGACAGCAAGCACGTCCAAGCACTTTCCTTCCCTTCCTTTGCTACGGCACAAGGTGTTGGTAAGTGTTTGAAGGTTTGTTTGTATGGAAGAATGGATGTGTTTGGATGAAGGTTGTGTTGAAATGGGAGTGAATGATCTAACCAAGTATGAACTAAATTTATGTTACACACACTTCCTTTTATAGAGGAAGTGCATGGCAATGGAGGGGAACATGGAGTGGTGTAGCAATTGAGTGCAATGATTCAATGTAATGATGCATGAAATTTGAAATGATGGAGGGAACAAGGAATGGTGTAGCAATTGAGTGCAATGATTCAATGTAATGATGCATGAATTTGAAATTCTGGAAGGAACAAGGAATGGTGTAGCAATTGAGTGCAATGAGTGGTGTTTGAAATGATTCAAAGGTGAAAGTGAAGTGATGATGCAAAGCATGGGGGTAAAATGGAGTGGTGTTGCAGCTAGGGAACATGAATGATTGTGCACATGGTAGAGAAAAGAAAGGGAGGTGGAATGATGCAACAAATGAGTCAATGAAGGGAACATGGATGATGACGCACGACATAGGAATCCAAAGGGAGTGCAATGGTGGTGCACGGCAATGATGGAAAGGTGAATGGTGGAGTGGCACCCCTTTGTGGATGAGCTCTTTGTCCTTTTTACATTAATTCTTCTTTCTCTTTAACACATTCCTAGCCTCTTTAGTCTTCAATTTCGTCCATCCACCTTGCTCCATGCATGTGCTATTCATTCCAAGCCCAAAACTGCTCCAAAATGCACCAAAATGCATCTTATTGCTTCATAAGGCATGGACCTACAAACACACGAAAATAGCTTAAAATACATAATTAACTAAGAAATAACAACATAAATGCATGAGAACAAGCTAACTCAGTCACATAAATATGCTCCTATCAATTTCCAAGTTTAAATTCCATGTAAATATGTGTTATTTCCCAATTTCTATGATTGGAAATTTAAAATTAACAAATTCCATTTTCAATTCCATTGTTTTTTTAAGTTAACCAAACAACAAAATTCACAAATTCTAGAAAATAAAATCCCTTCATTTCAATTTCCGTCATTTTAAAATTCCTTAGTAATTTTAAATTTTTTCATCCAAACATAGTTGACCACCGGGGTTCTTGGTTGACTTTTTACAAAAATTACCTGGGACCCTTCTTAGCGTATTTCGACACGCTGATTCCGAATCCACTGTTCGTTTCTCCAAATTCAAATGTGTTAATTGATTTTTACTAATGGGTCACCATATTATGCTTAGGTGCAATTATTATTGGAGGGCTATCCTAATTCGAATGGCTGCGATCTTGCAAGTAACTGTGTGTGGGTCATTTCTTTCATATAGTATATTGGTTAGTTTCCACATATATACTTATCAATGAATTTTTAAGTGATTGCCATAATTAAATAAACGTTTATATGAAATGTCTTATTGTTGGAAAATTATGAAATAATCCTACAGGGTGCACAGGTAAGCTTACTGTAAGGGGATGCCTTAATTATATTTATATTCATGAATAATGTGATGTGGACTGGAATTATCGAATCATTGTGGGATGATTATATTTGTCTTATTTGCTCATCATTGCTGCACCGGTGTTAGTACTCGTCCGGGCTAGGGCCAGGCTTCACGTGTATGTTCACATCACACCGCACGCTTATCTTGGATCCGTTGTAGGTGTCAGTCCTGTCATACAGGTAGTAATAGACAACTCCGACTCGTATGTGATGTGCCTAGCACCAGTCTTCACGTGATTGTAATACTAGAGCGTATATTATGATTACACCCAATCCTATTCATGTCAGATTACCTTTGCATGAACTCGTGTGTCAGCATGTGTCGATGAGCACTCGATGTGATATGTTTATTTGTGCGAGAATATGTGATTACAGACATCATGTGCTTACTTATGAAATATTGTGCTGTATCAAATTCTTAGGATTTTGCAGGCTATGGTAAGTAATTTCTTACTATACGTAGTATGTATATTTTGAAAACTATACTTATTTTACGGCAAGGGGTTATTACGTTTTCGAAAAGGTTTTTTTTTTTTTTTTTATTTTTTACAAAGCTTTATTTTTAGGCCCACTCACCATTGTTTTTCGCCCCTCCAGGTTTTAGTGTTGAGCTTCCATGTCAACGAAAATTCTTGGCAAATCTCAGTGTAGGTGGCTACCTTTGATGGTATAATTCTTATCTTACCTTACTATACTTTACTTATGCTCTGACATCACGTGTGAAATGGGTTCATTTCCACTCACAAGCGCGCTCTTAAAATTAGGCACTTTTAGGTTTAAATCTATTCACATATTCCACTACACTACACTTTATGGCTTCGTCACCTTCCAGATGTCGCCCAGCACAACTTGATTCAGAGTCCAAGTGGATATTCTAGGTCGGGGTGTGTCATTTGTGTAATTTACTCTTGTTATTTTAATTTAGGGTATTGTTAGGGAGACTAAAATTCTAAACCAAATTTTATAAATCAATTGATGTGGAAGTTGATAATTAGATTATTACTTACGTGTTGATTAACTTGTTTATTTCCTCTTGGTGACACATCTTTGGTTTGCAAATTTGGTTTAAAAAATTTGATCTCCCTAGCATTATCCTTCAATTTATAGTCATCGGATCAAAATAAGTGAAAAGATTTGAAGGAAAAAAACTAACAGGCCATTAGTACTACGGTCTAGTGAGGCTTAGGTTCGATTGTCACCAAAGATGAATTTGAACCAAATTATTGCTAACCTATTGTGAGGCTTAGCTCACTCCCCCAACTCTTAGTATAGATAATATTGATTCTTCAAAAAAAAAAAAAAAAAAAAAAGAACTAATAGAGAGTGTGTAGATAGTACCACCTTTTAATATCAACTTTGCTAAGCCGACCACTATGTTTGGATTTCAAGAATGACAAATTCGTAATTAATTTATCCTTTCACCATCTACTGTACTATAAATATATTGTTGTATATTCACAGACTGTTTAGTTTTGATCATGTACTTTCAGTTGTTCTAATTTAATCATTGTAATTTAGCAAATGATGCAAAGAAAAAAGGCAAGTCTACCCAAAATCACGTTTCTCCTTTGCACATAGATAAAACTTGAATTTCCTCCCTTGGTCATCAAATAAAATTCCTTCATTTTCTTCCTGTGCAGTTTATTCCTTCACCAATCCATTAGCATAACTAATAAGCGAGACAATCTTAACTATAATAGTAATAAAGTTTTGGGAATAAATGAAATTTCCATCTATGGTTGTTTGGGCCCAAATTTACACCAATGGTTCGAGTAATCGAGACCGTTGAGTAAGCATGCTTCTACACCGTCGATCGAAGAGTGAAGATAGTTTTGTTATTGTTGAAGGATAATAGTATGATTTTTATCATAATAATTATCTTTCAACATATTCATCCTTATGTTATATGACGGGATAAATGAGGTTCTCATTACCTCTAATGGAAGCAACAACAACAGAGTTCGAATTAATTAAGGTTTGTTGACAAAACGTGCAGAGACCAGCACTTAGCGTGATCAGATGAGTCTTGGATGATGGGATGGCGTGATCAGATGGGCCTTGAAGGGATAATGAAAGAATATTATTTTATTTTTTGATATGGTCAAAACAAATATATCAGATAAAAGGATTGGGAAATAAAGATGAGAATGATTAGTCAAAGATTAGGGTTGTATGCAGACGTGCGGGTCTGGGTCTGTGATGATGCGATTTCATTGGTGCATAAGGCTCTAGAAAAGCTTTGAAGCTTTGGTCACGTGGAAGGTGTTATAGTTTTGAAGTTTTCAACATTATCTTTAAGAAATTGGGAGATATATGCAATGAATTATCTTGGAGAAAGTGAACGGCAAAGGGATATGGCGCACAGAACTTGGGATAAAGTTTGATTGGACTCTACAAACATTCTGGCCATGCCAAGGAAATATCCAACCTTATAAATACATGAGGTTGTGGAACGTGAAGAGCCCCTCCAATTCAACACACAAACTGCCATGGGCAAACTCTTGCTTTACGCGAAACCTCTCAACAACCTTGAGATTTTTAATTTCTTTTTCCGCCGACATACCTTCAGTTTGGATAAACAGCACTGTAGAGGCAACCAGCGAACATCTTCAGTTTGGATAAACAACACTGTTGCCGTAGAATCAGCCGACCATGAAGCACCTTCAGTTTGGATAAACAGCACTGCAACAGGGTCGACTGGTTATCTATCCAAGTCTCGGTCGAGAAGGATTTTCGGATCCTTACTGGTAGAGGTCATCTCATAAGCCTTCTCGGTGAAGTGAGGTGTTACTTGATGCAAAAATTAACTTAACACACAAATTAAACCATCTTGTATCAATTGTAGTAAAGAATGTAAGTAGGAATCATTCTGGACCGGGGATTAGGAGGGCTTGCTAATAACCTCTAAGATGACTCAAAAACGTAAAACAAAGTTTAAAACACTAAGCTAGACTCAAAGAATGTAAAACTAAACTATAAAACACTAAAACAACTCAAAAGACTCAAAACAGCACAAAACAAGCTAAAAGACTCAAATCTACCACTAAGAGTAAAATTGGACGAAAATAGGTTTTAACTTGGTTCAAAACACTTAAAAACACAAACGAAATCACTTTGTAACTAATGTGACTCAACAAAGTAAAGGGGGATTTGGTTTTGATGAATTTGAAAACAAAACAAGTAAAGTAAAGAACTTGTGAAATCTGGACGAATTTGAGTAAAGTTAATGGATAAAAGGCTAGCTAGGAGGTTCTTCTCCACACATGTCACACTTGCATACAAAACGATTTGCAATTGCTTTTCAATATACCATGAATTCCCAACACCCCAGATTAACCGTGAATTGCACTAATTAACACTCAGATTTTCCTAAAGTTATTGAATTGGATGATTGCATACGACAACCCAAAGTATTCCCCACAAGTTCCCCACATGAATTGCATAATAGAGATACAAGCAAAGATCATTAAATTCTATGAAAATCATAAGCATTGACAAGGCACTTGTTACTATGAATTGCATGAAACTTATGCCAAGAATTTACTTAACGCGGTTGTGACAAGCAACCTTTACTACTTGTGAATATAAGTTCATAACGATTAGGTGAAACTCCCTTATATCCTCGCATCAGATTTATGCATGAAAATTAAGCGTGCACTCTCAACCAACATACACAAATTAGTTTTAATTCAAATGGACAAGTAAATTGAATTCACAACTGAAGGTAATCAAATCATATTGCAAGTATGAACATGGTTTCGAATTCCCCCCTACCTAAAGGGGGTTTAGTTCCTCATACTTACAAAGCAACGATAAACAAATTTAGACATTGAAAACAAAAGAAAGAAGACATCTAAACGCTCCAACGATCCAAGTTGGACAGCATGCACGTCCAAACACTTTCCTTCCCTTCCTTTGCTACGACACAAGGTATTGGTAAGTGTTTGAAGGTTTGGTTGTATAGAGGAATAGATGTGTTTGGATGAAAGTTGTATTGGAATGGGGATGAATTCTCAAGCAAAAACTGAATGTAATGGCTGCCACACACACTTCCTTTTATAGAGGAAATGCATGGCATGGAGGGATGGATGGTGGTGTGAGCAATGATTCAAAGGTGAAAGTGAAGTAATGATGCAAAGCATGGGGGGTGAAATGGAGTGGTGTTACATCTATGAATGCAAGTAGGGAATATGAATGATTGTGCACATGATAGATAAAGGAAAGGGAGGTGGAATGGTGCAGAAATGAGTCATAGGTGCAGGTTGATTCATGATGCACGGCATGGGCAAGGAAAGTGAAGGAGTGGTGCATCAATGAGTGCATGTAGTGGAGGTGAAAGTGAATGAAATATGATGGGTGAAGGGGACAAAGGATGTGCACCAATTGAGTGCAATGATTAAATGTAATGGTGCATGAAAACAGAAATAATGAAGGGGACATGGGTGAGTGTTGTGGTAATGAATGGATGTAATGGGTGTAGTGGGTGAGTGTTGTGGTAATAAGTGAATGTAATGGTGCATTTTCTGCCTATGTCATGCATTCCTCCTTCTTTTCATGTGTGTTTGCTATCATCTAATCATCATTTCCACATCTACAAGTTGTTACACTTGCACACACACATGCTCTTCCTCATTTCAGCCACAAATCAACACCTTTACTGCCCATGTCGTGCCTTTCTTTCCCATGTGAGTGTTGTCCATGTACTCATCATTTCTACATGTACAAGTTGTTACACTTTTACACACACATGCTGATTTCTAACCTTCTAATCTTCAAAAACGTCCATCCTCATGTCTCTATGCTTGCACTATCTAATCTTGGTCCAAAAATGCTCCAAATAGCACTTTGTTGCCAACTTTGTTATTTGAACCTACAAACACACGAAAATAGCTTAAAGTACTAAAATAACTAGACTTAAACTAAGTAAATGCCAAGAAATAAGCTAACTAAGTTGCATAAATATGCTCCTATCATTACTAGGGCTCGGCACATTGAACGCCGAGTTGTCTTATGATTGGATACTCACAATTAGGTTTTAGAGTTCGGCATTCTGATGACCAAACCACGTTTACCATCAAGACATATATCTGTTTTGAGTATATGTGCCCCTATACTTTGGTGTCGATTCGGCGTGCTTATACTCTTACGAATATAATCACTGTGACCGAATCCGATGCCGTCGATTTGTGAACTTCGCAGAACTAGTAGTCTTCAGGCTTTAGAACCCGAATGCCGAAACGTGTTTCTTTCTTGGCCGCAGTCGCAAGATCAAGAAGTCAACAGCGCGCTCAACGCAACATCAACTCATTTAACTCACCGGCCAAGCTCGGTCGTCGAGTTGGCACTCCCCGCACACAACTGAATGACGTAGTTAGCTTATTAATTACTCGGCTTGTGCGCCACGTAGGCTTGGTAGTTTTTAGAGTCAACAATGGTGTACATGTATGCGGACTACATTAGTATCTACTTTCAGACTTCGGTATCTTCATATCAAAATACAAATTTTGTATACACTTATCAACACATCTATGTACAATTAAACGGAAGTGAGACAAACATTTAAGCAATTTGATCGCTGTCAGAGTTATCACTTATAGTAGGGGTGCGTTTGAAAAACCAAAAACCGAAAAAAAATTGGATCAAGATAGAAAAAAACCAAATCGCAAAAAAACCAAACCAAATTGAATTTGGTTGGTTTGGTTTTGGTTTTTGAGGTCCGGAAACCGAACCGAACCAATTTATATATTTAATTATTTTTTTTTATAATATTTTAATTATAAAAATCATATAAATTCTCAAAATTTCCGAAATTCTATTGGCATGAGGGTTTTAACCCCTGCGCTCTAGCTTGAAATGCTTGGCTCAACCCAACTTGGGAACATGTTTTGTTTTGTTATGATTGTATGAATAAACTATTTATAAATATTGAAATCTATAGTCTTTTGTGGAATTAGAAATCAACAAAGCCCTAGCCACTAGAATTAGGGTAGCAGCCTCACCTTTTCTTTTTCACCCCCTCTTCTCTCTCTCGTCCCCTGCCTCCAGACTCCTTCGATGTCCTTGCCTTCAATTTCTCCATTCTTTTCCATAACCCACAGCCAGCCCTCCCTTCACGATTGGTCATTTCGTTTCTCAATCTTCTCACTCCAAGCTAAGATCCCCAGTCTCTCTTATTTATTTTGTCGATTCATGGGTTTTTTTAGGGTAAATTCCAGAGGGGGAGACTGAAATTTTGGTGTAAATTTATGGGTTGTTGTTTTAGTTCGTATTGCAGATTTGTTCGATTTTTGTGTTGTGGGTTTGTTAGTTATTTGAATTTCAAATGAATGAATGTAATAATTGATTAATGCATGCAGAATCGGAGAATACCCATGTTTTAGAAATTGTAATATTTTATTGATTATTATTTGTCTTGATTGAAGATTTTGATGGTTTTCTGGGATTTTGAGAACCTGTTTGTGGGTATTGCTTTAAATTTGATGGGTCCGATTCATCATTTCTTGAGGTATGGGAGTGAGGGAATTGCAGTTTAGAGATGTGTTCTTAGCTTTTTTGGGTATTATTTTTGCAAAATTGATCAAGTAATTAAATCATTAACTGCATCAGAATGAATGGAAAATCGAAGATAGGGACCTGACTATTCTTTTATGTTCTTTCCTTGTAGGTTATACATGTTGATTTTGATTTGATGTTAAAGTAACTTTAGTATAAGATTTCAATTTTTTTCATTCAAAAATTTCAGATTTCAATTTTTTCATTAAAAAAAAACCGAAACCAAACCTGAAAAAATCGAACCGAAAAAAAAAATTAATCAAACCGAAATTTAGGTTCGGTTTCGGTTTTGGCAAAAAGCCGAACCATTTCGAACCGAACCCAGCCCTAACTTGCAGCATCGCTTGTCAGGGATAGAAGTTTTGACAATGATTAACCATAATACAATCTAATATACTTTGAAGAAAATTTACAAATATCAATATAGAATTGTAACATGATATTATAAAGCATGTAGTAGTTGCATTGGTCAGTAGCATATGAGTATATATACAAAGCCCACTATTGGAAATGTAGATTCACCTACTATTTCAAATACCAAATCAGGAGAGTTTTCTTTCTTTTGTTTTTTTGGTCGATGGGAATTTTAATAACAAAGTCTAGAAGGACAAATTACAAAGACTCTGCAGGTGAAAACGAGAAATAAAAACAGCCTATAAAAGGGGTCGGTACAGACAGGACGCCACATATGCACACAATGCATGAGTAAAGGTTCTTATCTATTCCGAAAGCAAAAAATTAGATAGGAGCCTAAAACTTAAGGCCCAATTGTAGGGGCCCAAAAGTGACCACACAAAAAAACCTAATAACCCTAAACATAGCTTCACCAACCGTGTACACAGTCAAAACAGTGAAGACGGCATGCGGATAAAAAAACCAAGAAAAATCATCGCATGGAGCACAGCTCGAACCCATCACAGTCACAATGCCGAGGAAAAAGTGCCAAATCTACAGATCTAATGAAACCACACCAATACCGATCACCACGTTTCTAGTCCTCAACCGATACCAAGCACACAATGTGCAACTAAATGCCCAGAACCAAACAGTTAAAAAAAGGTCAGGTAGTGTAAACACCATTATGAATAGATATCAGACCTTTGTAAGGGTGACAACATATAATTGTCCTTGACCAAAGAGAAACACAAAAGAAGCAGCAAGCAAGTGTTGAGGTGAGATCCACCAAATTTGGAATTTGATTTGAAGTTTTGGAAGATCTTGAGCGTAGGGCCCCAAATCGTAGCTCAAAGGCTCTAAATCAAATTACCATGATACATGGGCAAACAGCCTGGAGATAGTACTCCATCCACACCATCCGTAGATGGTGGGTTGGTCCACCATTCCTTGAAGGGAAACGGGGACACTGCAAGTGCGGGGAAAGACAAAAGGCCTAGAGATCTTGCTCCATCCACTCCTTCAAGATAATAACTGGTAGATCCTTAAATTCTAGACGGGAAAGGGGGTCATTGCAGGTGTTGGGCAGGAAGAGAAGGATAGAGAGAAGGAGGAGGAGGAAAACAAGTTTGAAAAGTTAGCAGCCACCGACCCTAAGCAAAAGCTAGAGGCTGGCGGTAGGAATAAAGATGAAGTTTAGGGTTTCTTCTAAAGCGCCCCGTACACATGATATAGTTTTTAAATATTTGACTTCGGAAAATAAAAAGTCAGGAGAGTTTTCAATGTTGAAGAAATAGTAACCTTTTCTGGCTATAATGATCACAAATAGTCCAACAAATCATTATTTTCTTCCCTAACATACTGTTGTGTTTGAAGAGCAGCACTTTTCCTCTTGACTTCATGGAGTTCCTTCAAGAAAGTGAAAAAGTAACATGAGAATAAAGTATAGACATGCACAAACAAATAAGAGTTGACTAGCGTTCATATATGCACTCACGTGCGTGTAGAAGATATTTTTTTGAATTACGGCGTGCTACATGCGACTTACACATTTTAAATATATTTATATGCATAAATTGATAAATGAAAAGTCAAATATTTGAAGTAAATGAATAATCTTAGATTATGTTAGAAGAAACCACTCATAAACCAATTAAAGCAACTAAATCCACATAATAAAATTGGTCTCTATTGAATTTATATTAAGAATAGAGAAAAATAATATTTAATATACAACTTATTGAATCACATTATTGTTAACCCATTGTGAGGCTCAGCCCACCCCATCCCCCTTAATATAGATAATATCATTTGTTAAAAAAAAAATCTTTTAACAACTAATTTAATCACATTATTATCCGCGTGTGAAAGATCTCTTTTATAATCAGCATTACACGTCTCTGAAGATGTTTTGAACGTATTTAAAAATAGAGAAAATAATATTTAGTGAACAACTGATTATTTAAAAAAATTAATATTAAAAAAACACTGTTAAAATGAAAAAATACCCTTACCACATTTGATGCATTTTTTTGGGTTGCTTTTGAAGTTTTTTGTTTGAGGGGCATTTTTGTCTAATTCTGTTTGGTGAAGCTTGTGACACCAAAAAATACTATTCATTGGGCCTAAAAGAAACCCCTCATAAACCAATTAAAGCAACTGAATCCATATAATAAAATTTGTCTCTATTGAATTTATATTAAGAATAGAGAAAATAATATTTAATAAACAACTTATTGAATCACATTATTGCTAGCCCATTATGAGGCTAAACCCACCCCCTCTCCCTTAGTGTAGATAATATCATTTGTTAAAAAAAAACAATCATTTGACAACTAATTTAATCATATTATATCTGCGTGCGAAAGACCTTTTTTTATAACCAACATTACACGTTTCTTAAGATGTTTTGAACATATTTAAAAATAGAGAAATTATGAACAATTGATTGAATCACATTATAGCTAGCTTATTGTGAGGTACTAATTATTTAAAAAAACTGTACAAAAAAAAACATTAATTATTAAAAAAAACATTGTTAAAATGATGAAAATACCATATTTGATGCATTATTTTGGATTGCTTTTGAAGTTTTTTGTTTGAGGGGCGTTTTTGTTCAATTTTTTTTTTTTTGTGAAAATTGTGACACCAAAAAATACTATTCATTGGGTCATTGGCTTTATATATACATTTAATGCATTATTTTAGATTGCTTTTGAAGTTTTTTGTTTGAGGAGCATTTTTGTTCAAAACAATACTATTCATTAGGCCATTGACTTTATAAATAAAGATGAGAAAAATGGAGAAAATCTCGAACAATGCTAATGTAAACTCAACTTGGAAATAGGAAAAGAAACTCACAACATTTTTGTTTCCGATAACTGCAAGGACAAAACTCCAATTAAAAGACTAAAGATTTTTGTTTCCGGTTATAAGAACTTTTTGGTTCTGTCTTACAGACAAGGGACTGACATGAAGGAAACATAATGAATTTTCTTGTTAATCAAACCCAAACTCTTTACTTCACCACATTGTATTTTACCATCTTCAATGGAGAGGGCTAAAGGTCTAAAAGTAAATAAATGATTTGATTTATCCAAAAACTAATCTCCAACCGATGACTAGACTACAATTTTGTGGAGCCCAACATATCATTATTTGGCCAAAAAGGCATTAGACTGGTCAAATGTAGCCCTCGGCTTAGCCCTTTTTTGGGGACCAGCTCATCAGTTGCAATAATTGATTGAAATTCAATGGCTAGATTTAAAAGCATCAAACGGTAGTTTAATTAAACTAACCAATAAATTTAAAGTATAAACTAATAAATTATTGAAGGATTATGTTTAGTTCATTCGGTTGAAGATCATATATGAATAAGTAAGTTGAGTAAGTTGTGGTGGAAACCCATACACTGCTTGGTTTTGGGCCTAATCAAGTAACCACATTCATAGCGGTCTACAGCTGCAACATAAGCAATATTTTTCTCTATTCATCAAGGCCCAGCCCACTTAGTACACGGCACAAACACACCGCAAGCACAAAATAGCAGAGAGAGAGAGAGAGAGAGAGAGAGAGAGAGAGAGCGAGCGCGAGAGCGCAACGGTGGCCCAGATTTATAGACGGCTGTGTTTAGTGGGAACCGTTTCTTTTCCCTCGGCGGCGTCAGCAACTCTCGGGACCGCGCACAACCACACAACACAGATCCAATTCCCTTCCCATCCCAACCTCCTCCCTCCCTCCCTCCCTCCCCCTCTCTCTCCTCCTTCTCTCTCCGCAGTGGGGGAAACCACTAGATTCACCAGGTAACTTTTTAGCTTAATTTACTTTTTTACTTTAATTATTATTTTTTGAAAAATTAGGTTTCTGAGAAAATAGCTTCATGCTTTAGGTCTTGTTGTTGTTCTTCTTCTCCAATTTTGGTTATTGTTGGAGAAGTTGCCTGAACTCACTGAGTTTCGGTGGGGGAAGAATTGAGCTCAGCTGCGGATAAGTTGGAAGCAGTTTTGTTTTCGTTATTTTCTCGGCGTTTCTTGGCTACCAAACAGAGGTTGAGGTAGAAAGAAACATTTATTTATTTATTTTATTCTCTAATAAATAGTTGTTCTCTAACAATGTTGTCGTTAAATTAGATATAGGCAAGATGCATTTAGTATGTACACACTCGGCGAGTTTTGTGGTGCCGAATAAGCTCACGCTAGAAAATTTTAGGACAATGGATCAGAGGCTACGATTATCTAGGTTGCGTAATCTTTACTGCAATACAAGATCTTTTTGGAGTTTCAGTGGAATCCTTGTTCTCATGATCTGTGTGGAGGGTGTTGCATTGCGTAGCTAGTTTTATGTTCCGCCAAACTCTTTCATCACTACTTATTTCCTTTTACTTTCTGCCTTGTACTCCCCCATTCCTACATAATCAAGTACAATTTTTTTCACTGGTATGTTACGGGTACCCGTGTCTAATTCAACCTTTTGTCAAGAGGATGAGAAACATCTTTATCTTGTTCTCTTTTCGCCCTCTATTAATGAGGGTGGGGTGGTATGCTTGGTGTCCAAATAGCAATCTTATAATCTTTTAATCGTGCTTGCAGGCGTCTGGTTTCATTCAATGCAACAACATCGAGAGTCTTTGTATGGTTGGAAATTGTATTTGCATTGTCATTTTTGGGTGAGGTGCATTGTATGTTGAAGATTTTTTATTTGTTAAATATGATCGGGTAGCAGAGTGGAAAGAGGTATTGGTCAGTTATTATCCTAATTAGATATTTGAATAGCATTGCTACGCCGAGTCCTCAGAAAAATAAAACCAATTTCTTCACAGGGTATCAAACAGACAGAGTTACTGATACTTATCCGTGGATTTTCTTATCATCTTCATATGGCTGATGCTACACAACTGGATATTCCTCCAGAACGTGATAGCAGTCATGCAACAAAATGCCAAGAAGAAGGTACATCAGAACAGATACATGAAATTGGTTCTGAAAGTCATTGTAGTGAACCAGCAAAACAAAGCATTGGCTGCGCCATTGTTCGTAATGAGCTACGGGAAATCTGCAATGCCGGTGGACAGTCAGAGTCATTATCTGAAAATGTGACTGAGAATTCTCATCTTGAACAATTGGGACAGCCTTCTGAAGATGTGAGCAAGAGTAGTCAAAGAGGAGCTGAAAATGTTTTTGCAACACAGGGATCTCATTCCAGTTCGGGATACAAACAAGATGAATCATTACAAACCATAACTGCAGTGTCTCCCTGTACCATGAAGGACCAACTGCGATCATTTTCTGAAAATGTGAGCAAGAATTCTCTTATTGATCAAATGGAAATGCCTTGTGAAGATCTGGGTGTGAACAACCCGACCAATAAAACTTCGTGCTCTGAACAAATGCCGTTGGAACAGGAAAGTTATTGTGCTTTTGGAACTTCATCTGGTGAACTAGCTGAAGAAAAGCATCCTTCTTCCTCAGATCGTGTACAAAATGATCAAGTACCCATTTGTGGTAGCAATGAACATTTGCAGTCATCTAGTGAAAATGTGAACATGACTTCTCTTAACGAACAAGCAGGATTGCCTCCTGAAGATCTGTCAAAGACTTGTCAGACTGGCAAAGTTTCATGCTCTAACCAGATTACATTACAGGTGACCAATGAATTTGTGTGTGGAAGTGTACATAGCGAATCAGAAACACAAAAAGATCAGCTTGACTCTGTACCTGCTCATAATAATGAAGTTACAAGTACCCAAGCAGCACCCAGCTCTATTTTTTTTGAACAATCGAGGTCTTGTATTGAAGCTGTGACCCAGGATCCTCCTACTGGACATTTGGAACTACCCATTGAAGACGCAGGCAAGAGTCCTCCTAATGATAAAGAAATGGAACCACTTCCAGAAGATGTGACCCAAAATTTTAGTCTTGAAAAGACAGAAATGCCATCTAAGAATGGACCCAAGGATAAGCAAAATCCAAAATCAAGAAAGAAGAAATATATGTCAAAATCTTCCCTTGGCAGTGACAGAGTTCTGCGCTCAAAGATAGGGGAGAAGCCTAGAGATCCTAAATTAAGTAATAATGCAACTCTTGAATCAAGTAATAGCGTTGCAAATGTAAGTAATGTTGAACATAAAAGAAGGAAGAAGAGAAAGCAGAGCCAACAGAATAGAGTCATTGATGATGAATTTTCAAGAGTCAGGAAACATCTGAGATATTTGCTGAACCGGATAAGCTATGAGAAATCTCTGATTGATGCTTACTCTGGTGAAGGTTGGAAAGGATCCAGGTGCATAAGTTCTCCTATATCGTTTTCTTTATGAAGAGAGTCATTTGTAACTTTGATGTCTAGTTGGTTTCTTTATTTATCAGATGCTAGAGGATTTAGATATTTGTGTTTCAGAAAGATCTTTTTTTTAATACATGAGGTCTTGTGGTATGGCTTTTTTGTTGTCGGCAATTTGGTCATGTTTAATTTTCTACTTTTTATGGTGAGTAATATCTTTGGCTTTGGGTTCTGAGTTCTGACTGCTTTTGTAATTTTGCAGCCTAGAAAAACTGAAGCCAGAGAAGGAGCTTCAAAGAGCGACTTTTGAGATACTTCGACGCAAGTTGAAGATAAGAGATCTATTTCAACATCTTGATTTGCTATGTTCTGAAGGAATGTTTCCAGAATCTTTATTTGATTCCGAAGGACAGATTGACAGTGAGGATGTAGGAGAATTCTTCAATTTTAAGTTGTTCCACTTGTTAAGACAATTATATTTATCTTCTTTGTCATGATTTATCGTCTGATTTACTTTTCCTCTGGAATGAGTCGCATGACAATACTGTTATGTTTTTCAATTTGTGCTTTTTACGTATGGGTTCTGATTGTGATTCTTTCTGTTTCGCACATAAGGTGTAACTGTGTTTTAAAACTTATATCATTGGGCAGATATTCTGTGCAAAATGCGGATCCAAAGACGTTTCTCTTCAGAATGATATTATACTCTGTGATGGTGCTTGTGACCGTGGGTTCCACCAGTTCTGTTTAGAACCACCACTCTTAAGTGAAGACAGTAATGTCCAAGCACTCCCTTGTTTTTTGTTACTTATTATGCTTAGTTGCTTAATTATTCATTTGGCAGTTCCACCTGACGACGAGGGTTGGCTATGCCCTGGATGTGACTGCAAAGTTGATTGCTTTGATTTGCTTAATGACTCTCAAGGAACAAATCTTTCTGTCACTGACAGCTGGGAGGTCAATGCCAAAAGCTGTTATGCTTTTTTTTTTCTCTTTGTTTTTTGGCTTAAACACTCTGGTCTCTTTTCACACTCCTATTTCATGTGCAGAAGGTATTTCCCGAAGCGGCTGCCGCAGCATCAGGACATAATCAGGATCACTCCCATGGACTTCCATCAGATGATTCTGATGATAATGATTATGACCCTGATGGTCCAGAAACAAATGATGAAGTTCCGGGAGAAGAATCAAGCTCTGATGAATCTGAATATGCATCTGCATCTGATGGACTTGATACTCCAAAAAATAATGACGAGCAGTACTTAGGACTTCCTTCTGATGATTCAGAAGATGATGACTATAATCCTGATGCTCCTGAAGTCATTGAGGATGATAAGAAGGAAAGTTCAAGTTCTGATTTTACATCTGACTCTGAGGATCTAGGAGCTGCTCTTGACGACAATAATATGTCTGCTGAAGATGTTGAAGGTCCCAAGTCAACGTCATTGGACGAAAGTGGGCCTCTTAGAGGCTCCAGCAAACAAAGTTCTAGACGTGGGCAAAAGAAACAACCTTTAAAAGATGAGGTATTATCTTTATTAGAGTTGGGTCCTGGCCAAGGTGGTGCAGCTCCTGTTTCTGGGAAAAGGCACATAGAAAGGTTGGACTACAAAAAGCTGCATGATGTGAGTGTCTTTTCTAAGTGCATCTTGATTCTATGATTATACCACCTGCACTTGTTGCCTTCTATAATATCGTAGTGTGGTATTTATTTCTACTCCACAAGTTTCCCAGTATGCTTGGTTATTTTGAATTGGAGAATACGATCTTTTCTCCCTTAGACGTAGTAATAATTGACACTTTAGGCCTCACAACTTTGATTGTTAAAACTGTGTCCTTTCAAGCATTCAGGGTTTCTTTTCTTCCTCTAACTTTAAGATTTGGTTGTGGTGTAGTTGGTGTTGCAAACTACACATGTGAATCTGAAAATTTAGACTCCTGTAATAATGACTGGTAGTGTTCAGTGCTTTAAAATCCATGGCCCTTTACCTTAAAAAGTTAAATAATAAGTGACTGAAATCTATTATGAAGTATGAATAGGTTATAAATTTTAACTCCCGTCTCTGTGTTTCATTCCCTTGTTGGTAATGTTTGCACTGTGCTTGAAAGATCAAATGCATTATTCTATAGCTAGGTTATCAGTAGTTCAGTACTGTGTATCGTAGATCTACCATGTTTCTCTTTTATTCTTGTTTTATTTCAGTCACTAGCTTGCTTATGTTTGCTCTATTTACCACGAATTCTAAAGGAGACATATGGAAATGTTCCTACTGATTCAAGTGATGATGAAGAGTGGAATGATACTGCTGCACCGAGGAAAAGGAAGAAAGGTACTGGACAAGCTCCTATGGTGTCACCAAATGGAGACTCGTCAAACATTAACAATGGAGTGATCACAAACGATATAAAACATGATCTAGATGAGAATGAGAATACTCCTAAAAGGGCTCCTCGCGGAAATAAAAATACTCCTAAGAGAGCTCGTCGAAAGTCAAAGGTTGAAGATACAAGTAATTTGTCAAACAAATCACGTAATGGCTCTACTCAGTCCGCTTCTACTAGTGAGAAAGGTGGATCGTCAAGATCAACATATCGAAAACTTGGGGAAGCTGTAACTCAGGTATTATGGTCCAAGTTTTTTCTAACTCTTTCTAGCATATGAAGTCGAAACTTGTCCTTTTTTTTCCCCTTTCTTATATTGTAACATCTTATCCTTGGTTCTGTTAGTCTAGTTTTTTTTTCCTATGTAAGTAAGCTGTCACAATTGTTTGTGCAACTCTTATGTGTTTGCAGAGTCCAGTTGTATGGTTAAAATTGTCATTAACCTCGTCCGTTGATATGCTTCCATGTTGATGGATCAACAGATTCAACACATTAAACTATAATGTTATCAACCTGATGATAAGATAAAAAAATCCAAGCTCTAGATGGCAGTTCTCCACCTTAAAGGAATTAAGCATTTAGAGAACGAGTTCAAAAATTAATAAAACGCAGGCTGTAAAAGATGGTTACTTATGGTACTGAACGGGGGCCACTGGTCGATTGGTCCATCTTTCATCTGCATGCAGTTAGCTCCTATTTGAAATTTTTGTGTTTGTGTATATTGTTCTTGTGTGTACATGCACATGCACATACATATATTATACTCTTATCCAAATGTCAATCTCTGCATTTCATTTGGCTTACACCTGTCAACTGACAGCAACAAATTTGAGCAATGGTATCCAATTTAAGATCCCATTCTTGACAGTGTTGCTTAGTTTAAGGTGTAGAGTATCCATACGAGCTTAGATTTTAGGTTCGAACACTGAAGATTTGCATCACTACTCAGAACTCGAGTGTTAAGAACTCAAATGTAGCAAAACTTAAAAGTTTAAACCTAAACTCTAGGTGAGAAACCTGTGTCAGTCAATTGAGAGTAAAGAAAACATCGTTGGTCGACCAGCCTCGGGAGCCAGGCAACTGGCAAATGCGTCTGAATGAAAGATTGGACGTAAATTTCAGGATGTACTACAAATTGTGTTTAGTTTATCTTATCAGGTTTAATCTTGTCAAAATGTGTAGTCTAGATTGACAATCAAACAACATAAAATGGTATCTAGCAAGAGAAAATTACCCTATTCTATGATTTCGAAGCTCCCTCCCTCTCTCTCTCTTTGTGAAGAAAAGAATATCATAAAGGTTATTTATTTATTATTTATTTGCCAAAATCATAGAGGTTATTTGAAACGATTGTTAACTGTTATTTCAGCGACTATCCAAATCGTTCAAGGAAAACCACTATCCAGACCGATCTATGAAGGAAAGTCTGGCCCAAGAACTAGGAATAATGGCTAAGCAGGTCAGACTGTTTTCTTGGCATCAGTATTACAAGTTCCCTTAATTTTATAAATGTGTTAACATGATATCATAATTTCTTTAACCTGGTCTATTATTGCAGGTAAGCAAATGGTTTGAAAACGCTCGCCACTGTTTGAAAGTGAGTGTGGATAAGAGTGCTGCAGGAAATGGCACGCCCTTGCCTCAAACAAACGGAAAACAACTTGAACAAGATGGTACAACTTTTGGAGCTCAAAACAAGGAGTTACCCAGGACAGATGATCCTATGACAGGTTCCTCCAGCAGGGATATGAAAGATAGTGAATTGGTGACTCCGAAAAGCAGTAAACGAAAGGCTATTTCTCCAAACAATAGAAAGAGGGAGCGTAAATCAGATGATCTTGATCCAGAAAACGAGACACCAGAAACTAAAAGAAAAGGTACCCGACTTATGACTAGACGAAGGAAATCAATTGCTTGATTCAAATTTTGGTCTTGTAGGAGAATAATTTTAACCATTTATGCCTTGCAAGAGAGATCTCTTGTGCGGCGAGAAAATCTGGCAAAATCCTGAAGGATAATCCAAGAAGTTGGCCAATTTTTCATGTACCTTGGTGATGAGCTTGGGTTGTTTCCTGTTTCGGGTGAGTCAGAAGAAATTGCTCCCCTATACTTATGTATAATGAGTTTGTGAATTTTAATTACTGAATTGTTGTTCTTGCTATCAAACAGCTCCCGTCGTCTTACCGGTGTTCCATTTGTGAATTTTTGTTTTCCTTTCCTATAACCTGAAGGACTCTTATTTCAATGAAAAATGACGAGGTGCTTAAGTTTGGATCGGTTGAGTTTAAGCCTGGCTTGTTTGTGCAAAGAGCTCAAGTTTATGCTTTGCTTGGCTTGGCTCGACTCGTGTTACGGAGTTTAGTACAAACTCGCCCTTACTCCTTTGTTTAGCATTTAGTAATGTGATGAAGTCAATTACTTGATTAAACTTGATCCTTGATGGCATTGATCTAAAAATCCCCGCCTTGCGCAGCCTAGGCACTAGCTGGCGGGCCATCGTCCCAATTAATCCCTAGATGTTTGAAAATTAAGAAAGTGTGTTTAAACCTGCTTAGGCGTCCGTCTAGCCCATCTAAATTCACTTAGATTGTGACTCTCATTGAAACAGAAAATTGAAAACTCTCATTTTGCATTTTAATTTTTCGACAAAATGTAAGATACTTGTTGAATACTTAGATAGACACTTTATATGTTTGTTTCCCATGTTTCTAATACTTTATAATTTATATGTAATTTTATTTTGCAATTAATACAATTATGTGTGTTTTTTTTTAGTATAAATATACTATTTATTTATACATATAATCAATTTACTTAAATTTGCCTAGACTCCAGCTCGCCGTCCTAGCGTATTTTAAAAACTCACTTGGTATTTATAAATTTGGAACTTATGCTTATGGACTTTAATCATTGGTCCTGACTCCTCCTGAAAGACAATTGAGTGTGCACAACTGTAATATGAGGCAATGTTTTTATGTGTGCGGCGTTTAAACGTTGGGCGTTGGATCTAAACCAACGAACCAAATGGCAATGAGGTTTAGCTTACAATCGGATTGGAAAAACCCAAAACTGTTGAATTGCGGTGTTGGTGTTGGTGGTGGTGGCGGCGGCGGCTTCTGAGTCAGAGTGACGATGGTTTTAATGACAGCGTCAGTGTTTTCAATGGTTGTGGCAGTAGAGATTTGGGATGGTGGGGATCTAAGATGTGGGTTTCGTTTTTTTTTTTTTTAACAAATAATATTATCTACATTAAGGGGTAGAAGAGTGAGCTAAGTTTCACAATGAGCTAGCAATAATATGGTTCAAATTCGTCTTTAGCGTGAATTGAACCTAAAACTTCTTATTCATAAATAAATAAATAAAACTATCACTAAGTGCCTTGAGTTTACATATTTGCATGTGTGCGCGACAGAATAGATTCAAGATGGTGGAGACGATGGAGATCATGGGCACCTTGCTTTACACAAAATCCGTCACCGCAATATGGATGCCCTGAAGATTTGTCTTTTATCTGGGGCCTCTTCTGACATCTTATACTTGATTGACTTCGTCTTCATCGGCGAAAGTGTTCATATTTAGCAGATATTGTTCACATGTTACGGATATTTCGTAGATATTATGATATGGCTTTCATATTTAGTATAAATATATTTATATAATGATGTTAATAAGGTGATGATATTTAGGAGAAATTTTTCAGTGTGTTGGAAATACGGTAAAGTACACCAAGTATTGTATGACACACCCCAACCTGGAATGTCTACTTGGACTTCGAAATCGAGTTGTGTTGGCCGACACCTGGAGGGTGACGAAGCTATAAAGTGAAGTGTAGTGGAAAAAGGATGTGAATAAATTTAAACCTAAAAGTGTCTAATCAAAAGAGTGCACAGGTGAGTGGGATTGAACCCATTTCACACGTGATGTGAGAGCATAAGACAGTATAGTAAATAGGATGAGGATTTTACCACTAAAGATAACCATCTCCTGAGATTTGCCAGAATCCTCGTTTACACATAAGTACAACTACTAAACCTGGAGGGGCGAAAAACAAAGTTGAGTGGGTCAACAAAACAACTTTTTGTACGAAAACCTTTATTTTCAAACATACTAACCCCTTGCCGTAAAACAAGTATAGTTTCCTTAAAATCATACTACGTATAAGTATGAAGATTTAATGTATGCCAACAATATATATCAGAAATATGCCACAACAAGAATAATTCACGACAATAGAAATATAGGCATGTGCTTGACAAATATACTAACATGCAAGTCGAAGTCACATATAGCTCATCAATCTATACTAGCACATAAGTCAAAGTCACCTAACGTGACCTATCCGACAGGCTGGGTGTAATAATAATATACACTCTAGTACTACAATCACGTGAAGCTTGTGCTAAGCGTAGTCACCTACAAGTTGGAGTCGCCTAATGCGACCTATACAACAAGTTAGCACTTAACTTGGATCCAAGATGAGCATGCGGTGCGAGAGGTGAACATAGACGTGAAGGCTGGCCCTGGCCCCGAGTGGGAGCACTAACACCGGGGTGTAGTAATGATGAGCTAACTATATGAATATATGAATGCCATACAATTCGAATCAATATAATAAACTCACCTAAATTTACCTGCGCGTCCTGTAGAATCATTTTAGTATTCTACCACAGTACTATATATATAAGCAGGTAAAATGCGTATGAATATGCCAGAGCCATTTTATAATTCCAATCACAAGGCCACATTTACCAAACTAAACTAAAATTATGGCATAATAGGCGTAAATCTATTTAAATGCATTTGTGGAAACTATAATTCATATATATATAAGTAAACTGCCCACTTAGATATAACGCAGTCGAAACGAAGCCTTCGAGCCTTGTTTGACCCCGTATGTCCTCGGGATATGTTTCCCCTAAATGTGAAATTACTAATTTAATTTGTTTAATAATACCTATATGGAAACTTAAATAAAATCTTCATAGATTGTTCAAACATAAGGTTTAAATATACGAAATCGATCTACTCAACATCACGGACCTACACAAATTTTCAGAATAATTTTTGGACACTGAACACGCCCTCACGCGCCAGCCAAGGCACGGTCATACGAGCCACCATGCATAGGCCAAACGCTAACGTCCGTCAGGAATATTACGTTAAATAACTAACGGAAGTTAAAAGCGTTACCTGACGCCGTTAGAATATTTTGTCAACTTTGATGGAATATTTCGTTGTCTTCTCCGACGAGCCTCGTCTGTCGCTGTTTGGTTTCGCCGAAATCTGGAAATTTTCGCCGATTTCTGGGTAAAATTTAACAGCTTCACAACTTGGTCATTTCTCAACCATTTTTCACAAAATTTATATTGAAATGAAGCTTGTTGATGCACAAAACCGGAGGTCTTGGAACAACGTAAATCCAACCGTGAATTTGCATGAAATGTAAGTAACACAAGATGTATCGTGGTTCACCCCAAGGTTTGGGCTACGTCCACACTGATTATGTATTTATCTAAGAAGTGAGGGAGAGATATTCAGAGCCTCTGAGGGAGAGAGTGAGGTCTCTGATGGTCTAGGAAATGGCCTCCCCTAATTGTGAGGGTGAGGGGTCCTTTTATAGAATAAGGACTCATCACTTATTACATATTTGCCATTTCCTTTATCACATAATTACATTTAAGTCCCCCGAGTATTTGTACGAGATCTAAATGCGAGGCCCTAAATATGGTATAAACAAAGCTTATGAATAATAGAATCACGTTATACCTTTTTGGAGTCCAAAAAGTGGATGGAGGTGGCCTGAAAAAACCTTGAAAGGTACAGCTAAAATTGAGACTTCTTGAAACCTTGTGTTTCGATGTCAACACTTTCCAAACCTAGTCTAGAACCCTTAGGAAGTTGATTAGCAGCTCCCCAAGTCCTAAAAACATTATGACCCGGTTTGAAAATCGTCAATCCAGAACTCACCGAGTCAGAGCTTCTGAGTTGGTGAGTCAAACCTCAACCAAATTGAGATCTGGTTACACGGTTGTGTTCGTGGGGTTGAGGGGAGTTCAAATGTGTAGGTTACAAGTCACGTTTGAGTGGTTTGGATGTCGGTTGAGAGAGTTGCAGAGAGAAAGGGTTCTCGGGCAAGAGAGAGAAAGATGAGAGAGCGAGAGAGCTTTTCTGATTTTTGATTGGTTGTGGAGAGATGTGAGGGAGTGAGTTGATTGGTGCCAAATTCGAGGGAAGGCACTTGATTGGCGAAGGAGAAAATTAGGAAAAATGAATGGTGGCGAGGGATTGGTGGAAAATCAAATTGAATAATTTGATTTGTTGTTGAAGATACAGGACTGGATCCACCAATTAGGGAAGGGATGGATTTTGTACAATTTTAAATGTACAAAATATGTCCTCTTGACAGTGTTTCCGACACTATAAATTTGTACGTTCGTCCGTAGTTAATGTACTTTAACAGAGCTAACTTTCTCGTTACAAATCTAATTCGGGTCTAACTTGCGTCCACGCGTTCGTGTTGACGAGTACTAATTTAGTACGAAACCAGGAAAATGAAACTGAAAGCCAAAAACCACTTCCACGTCAGATTCCACTTTTGTCCAAAAATGGGTAAAATCGTCAACTCCCACCAACGGAAAAGAAATCACAATGAAAAATAGGGACAGGTCGTCACATTGTATTTATAATACAATTAGTTATATTTTTTTTTCAAATTTCTAACCAATTGAATTATTATATTTGGTGTTTCTGACGGCGTTCCTATTAGGCTGAAAAATATTTTGGTATTTAGATCATCTTTGTTGGAGGGTTTACCGCTCCTACAGTAGTTTTATTTTAATGTTTCAAAGAATCAAACAACATTAAAAACTCCCGCAAAAAGTGTCACATTGTAGACGCTTCTTGAGAGTTAACCCTGCTAGTGCTAGGTGTCCAATGCTCTTATTAGATTTAGAGCTTGTGGGCTATGCTTTAATTGTCTATCAGTTTGTATTTGTCTAATAGGGTGATGTTAGGAAGATCAAAATTTTAAATTAAACTAAATTAAATTTTGTAAAACAAATGATGTGGTTGAAGATGATTGGTTTAGTATTTAAATATTGATTAATATGTTTATTTCCTATTTGTGACAATTGGTTTGCAAATTTGGTTTAAAAATTTGATCTCTCTAACATTACTCTTTGTAATATAGTTGCGTATCCTGATTCATATATTGCAGCTAGCTAGCCCTTTCTCTCCCGTTTGGTGAGAGCCTTTCTCTCTTCCTGAGAGTGTTTCTCATTGGTATGTGAGTGTATTTTCGTTCATCCTCTCTTTTGCAGCCGCCGATCCTAGCTCTGTCTAGGGTAGGTGGCAGTCCTTCATTTCTCATTTCTTTTGTTTCCCTTTCTTTCTCCCTCAATTTGTTTTTTCCTCTGTTTGTTGGCTGGATTGGTCTCTTCCATCACCCCTGCTTTCTTTTGATTTCACTGTCCTTTTGGCCTAATCTCCTTTTCACCCACCTTCATGTTCAATATGCTCCATACCCTTCTTTGTAAAGTCAATCCTTTCATCGATCTTGTCCGGATCTGCACACACAAATCTTCAACTCGATTTCTCGCAATCTCTTTGGAAAGTGCATAGAGCTTCAGCTCGGGTGTTCACACCACCTACTCCTTCTCTTTGCCTTTGTTGGCAATGGTACTTGCGGGCTAGTTCTTCTCGCATGTCTCTTTCGATTTGTGGTGGAGATTTCGGTGGTGCTCTTTGGAGGATGTTGGTGTTTTCTTTTCATCCAGTTAGGGGACCATGTTTGGCCTAATCTCAGGCGTCTATTGGGGTGATGGTCAGAGATGGTGGGTAGGAGGCGTTCCGGCAACGATGGAGGCTCCAAGTTGTTAGGGTTTGTTTTAGTTTTTTTGGTGTTAGGCCCAGAACTTGGTTTTGGGTTTTTTTTTGCTTTATTTGGAGGTTTACTTTTGTGTTGTGTGAATATTGTAATTGGGTCTCGGTCTTGTAATTATGTTGTCTTGGTAATGAACTTACCTTTTGTCAAAAAATAAAAAATAAAAAGAAGGAAAACATACATAATTATGAGCTTAGGTGGCAAAATTATATTCTCACATAACTCACACACTATTGAAGGAGAATAAAATATGACCTTAAATAGAAATCTCATAGTATAAACTAAATGTTTAAATTTAAGAAAAACTAATAAAAAAATGTCTCAAAACTTCAAATTTTAACAAAAAATTCAACTAATAACTTTATTTAACAATAAAGATAAGAGAAAGAAAAAAGAAAAACAAATATATCACACGCGCACCGGTGCGCCTCCTTCATTGGTGCTTGGTTCATCAAATTCCTTTGTTCATCATTATCAAATGCCTGCTGCTTCTATATATTTGTACTCTCTCTCTCTCTCTCTCTCTCTCTCTCTCTCTCTCTCTCTCTCTCTCTCTCTCTCTCTCTCTCTCTCTCTCTCTCTCTCTATGTATATATAATTCCTTTGTGCATCATTAATTTGCCTGCTGCTTCTATATATTTATATCTCTCTCTCTTTCTACACACACACACACACACACATCATATACATACATACCTTATTATGTATTATATATTATGGACATATGAAACACTAAAAAGTACCTTGTGCAACCTTATTTATCAAGTCACGACATTTATACTTGCAATTTTGATTTGCATCATGGGCGCGCGTACACCCACCCTCCTTCCACACTTCTCTTTTTTCCCCGTTACAAGATTTTTTTTTCTTCAAATTGAATTACATTATCTGGTTTTATTTTTGTAGTGTTATTTCCTAATAGTAGTCAAGATGATGAGAGATTTTTCAATGTGCCCGGAACACGGGATGATACACCACATGTCTCTATACAAGTGGTGAGATTCTTGTGTTAAAAAATTAATAACATAACAAATAAATTTTCCCACCACTTACATAATATCCAGTATTTTAATTTGGTAATTGAAAACTGCTTTTTAGATATAATTACTGGGAACATAATTTCTCTAGGTTTTGATTTAAAGGATCACTTTTGGGTTCATCGTTGTCGGCACAATGGGTGTTTTTACAGGACCAAACAAGGTCTAAGTTTCAAACCTTATGAAACTGAACTAAGAATTAGACACTATTTATAAAACTTGGCCAATAAGTAGACACTATTTATGAAACTGGATCAATAAGTAAATATTTATGAAGTTGGACCAATACGTAGACACTATTTATGAAACGAAACAAAAAATTACGTACTATTTCTAAGACTAAACCAATATGTGGAAACAATTTATGAAACTAGACCAATAACTAGACATTATTTATGAAACGTGATCAAGAACTAGGCAGAATTTATGAAAGTTGACCAATAACTAGGCAATATTTATGAAACCGAACCAAGAAAGAGCCACTATTTATGAAACTGTACTATTACTATACAGTATTTATAAAACTTGACCCAATAACTAGGCACTATTTATGAGACATGACTAATAACTAGGCACTATTTATGAAAGTAGACCAAGAACTGGACACTATTTATGAAACTGGACCAATATATAGTGTAGTACCGTTTTCATAAATAGTGTTCAGTTTCATAAATAGTGTTCAATTTCATAAACAGTGTTTGTGATGGATGTGTGAGGTCCCGCGCGTCAAGTCTTGGTTTTTTTAATTTTTTTTATATTAAAATTGTGTCATTTTCATTAAAATTTAAGTTCTTTTGTTGTTTTTATTAAAAGTTTAATGGTTTTTTTATTAATATTTAATGGTTTTTTATTAAATAAAGTTATAGCATGATTTTAGGTTAAAATAAACTTAACTCAAGCCATTTTCATGAAAGTTTCCTAAAATTTATAACAAGTTTACTTATTCAAAGAAGAATTTAGAAATACGTGCTCTATATTACTAACATATAAGGAATCAAAATATATGAAGCGTCTGCATTTCAATACGAAATTCATTACTTGAAAAGTAGGTTGTTGATGCACAAAGTCAGTGGGGACTTTGGTACAACAGAAAGTGTTAAGTTTGTGACCTTCACTAGATTGCTCCAGTCACTAGTGTGGATAAGTATGTAAATGGATAAGGACAGGGAAGCAAACACAAGATGTATGTGGTTCACCCAGATTGGCTACGTCCACGGAGTAGAGGAGTTCTCATTAATTGTGAAGGGTTTACACAAGTACATAGGTTCAAGCTCTCCTTTAGTGAGTATTAGTGATTGATTTAGTACAAATCACATTAGGAAATATTGTGAGAGAATGATCTCTATTTATAGAAGAGAGTTTCTAGTTTCATTCTGACATTGACATGTGTCGTGTTGTGATTGGCTTCTGATGTTGACACGTGTCGCGCTATGATTGGTTTCTGATGTCGACACGTGTCGCGCTGTGATTGGCCTCTTGGTTGGAGGGAAACTCTTCTGGGTCCTTGACAGTATAACGTTGACCGATGCTCAGTAGTTTCGGGATTGGTCAAGTATGGTACAAACAGTGCTCCCTTAAGTTCCCAAGTGAGGGAAGCTCCTCGGTTGGGGACTTGCAAGATCCAAGCCATTGAGTAATCACGAAACTTCTAAGTACCGAAGTGTGGTATCATTTTCACTTGCCTTATCTGTCTCATATGTAGATGTGACATCTTCTTTGAAAGTACTTTTCCTCCATCCAGGGGTGGTATCTTTAACCGATGAAGATGCACAAGGTAATGTATCAATTTCAGATGAAGCTTACTTGTAGTTTCGAGCTTGGTAGTGCGATACAAACCCTATAGTATGAGTCCCCCAAGTCGCCGAGTTAGGAGATTTGCCGAATGAGGTAACAAACAAGGTAAGCAATCAGACTTCCAAGCAAGCAACCTGGATCGGAGGTTCGACTTCGGCTTCCGGTTAATTGTTCTTCTTCTCCTTGTGTCGTAAACAACAACAAGGATAAGGAGAAGCAAATGGAGAATAGATGATATGAGATACTTTTGCTTTTGAAGAAGTAACTTTCCACAGGCTTATTCTTGAACTAGGCTGGAGGGTTTTCTGGTTTCCTCTAGAGTATAAAGCCGACTCAAGAATTTGAAGGTCAAAACAAGTCCATCAAATATAGAGTATGTTCGACCCTGATGATATGGGATACTTTTGCTGTTGACAAAGTAGTGGATGTATTGGCACGTGTTCTGTTACGCTTGTCTCCACATGTTTCTTTGTATCCTTCTCACCTGCCCTATCTGTTCCTCAGGCAAATGTGATATCTTCTCTAGAAGCATAAGATGTTGAAGATGAGTACTTGAGAGCAATACCAGGTAAGTAATCAGACAAGGGGTTCTAGGTAGTCAATTCCTGACTGGAAGCTTGATTCCAAGTGCTAACTGATTGCTCTCTTTCTTCTTGTCTTGTAGGTAAGAACAAGGCCAAAGGAAAAGACAGGGAAAAAACATGATATGGGATACTCTTACTTTTAACCCTGATGATATGAGATACTCTTGCTCTGGTACGGCTTGTTTGCAGAGGTATTATCGATGGGAAAAAAAGCTGAGTATTTCGAGAGACTCTACTGAGAGTGCCTTCTCGGATGTGAAGAACAGTTAAGCATTTTTTTTTATTTGCAGGTCTGCCTGGCTGTGGAGGATAGAGGTCGACATATATAGAAGTCTCCCTAACAACAAGTAGTAGTGCTATTCCTTTACTCTTCTTGGTTATAGCAATGTAGTGGGAGCTGCAAGCTTTACGTGTTTTAACTTTGTCAGAGATCTTTGGCAAAGTTATTTGTGGTACCCGAGGAGCTGATCTTGGGACACACAGGCATCAATGATCTCAAGGCCATGGTATTCACATGTATGTTGTTGATGAAATTTCCAAACCCCTATGGAAATGGTTACATCAGAGGAGATCAACTTAGTGCACGATCATGTTACAACACTTCGGTCAAGCAACGACACTTGCCTGTGCCCAAGGAAACCCTTTTTATACATGACCAAGTCATAAAGACAAGCCCAGATGAAGCCAACTTGGATCTTCACGATGGCAACAGTCAACCCGACGATCCTCAAGATGATTCTTTCACCCAGCAAGTATAACCCGCTGAAGAGTTGGAGAATGTCTTTATCTCAAAAGATTATCCAGATCGCATGGTGAAGATTGTCACCACCTTGTCACCACCCATTCGGTTGGCATTGATCACTTTTTTGCAAGAGAACATTGAGGTCTTCGCCTGGTCATACGAGGACATGCTAGGCATCTCTCCCGATATCATCTGTCATCGCTTAAGTATTGACCCCAAGACCAAGCCAATGAGACAGAAGCGAGGATCTTATAATGCTGAATAGTACGAGGCAATGAAGGCAGAAGTTGAAAAACTCAAAGGCATAGGCTTCGTCCGCGAAGTCAATTATCCAACGTGGGTAGCAAATGTTGTCCTTGTTAAGAAGAATCCGACCAAGGAAAGTCTCCTGCTCCAAAAGGTCTTGTGGAGAATGTGTGTCGATTACACCAACCTAAACAAATGATGCCCGAATGATAGCTTTCCTCTTCCTCTCATAGACAGACTTATAGACTCTACGGTAGGGTGTGAACTCCTAAGCTTTATGGATGCTTACTCAGGATACAACTAAATCCTCATGAACCCTTTGGACCAAGAACACACAGCCTTCACTAATGATAGGGGACTATATTGCTATAAATTCATGCCATTCGGCCTAAAGAATGTAGGAGCGACTTATCAGAGACTGGTCAATTCAATATTCGTCGAACAGATTGGGAAGAGTATGGAAGTTTACGTTGATGATATGCTAGTCAAGAGTAAACATGCTGACCAACACATCACCAACCTATCTGAAACTTTCATCATTCTGAAGAGGTATCGAATGAGGTTGAACCCCAACAAATGTGCCTTCGGTGTAGGCTTTGGAAAATTCTTAAGCTTCATGATAAGCCAACGAGGCATTGAGGCTAATCCTGAGAAGATCAAAGCATCCTCGACATGAAGGAACCGGTAATTTCAAAAGACATCCAGAGCCTTACTGGCAAGGTGGCAGCCTTAACTAGGTTCATCTCTAAGGCCACAGACAGATGTCATCCTTTCTTCAAAGCACTTAAGGGAAGTAAGAAGTACATTACATGGATTGATGAATGTGCTGAGGCATTCAAGAACCTCAAAGACTACATGAGTAAAGCCCTTTTGCTCTCCAAACCTGAGGTTGGTGACACTCTCATTATCTATATGTCGGTATCGGCTTCAGCAGTAAGTTCTGTTCTCATTCGAAAGGATGGTAATGTCGAACGGCTTGTCTACTACGCTAATAAGGCCTTACAAGATGCAGAGATAGGATAATCCAACATTGAGAAATTGGCTCTAGCATTGGTCATGTCTGCTCGAAAATTTCGCCCTTACTTCCAAGCACACTCCATCATCGTGCTTACCAATCATCCTTTTGACAGATACTCCAAAATCCTAACACTTACGGGCGAATGATCAAATGGGTGATAGCATTGGGTGAGTTTGACATCTCCTCCCAACCAAAGTCAGCTGAAAAGGGCCAAGTAGTGGCAGACTTCATCGCCGACTTCACATATCATGTTTACATTGTTTCTACGCCTAAAGAAGTGGTTTCATTACCTTCGGAAGCTCAGAAAACAAAACCAACAGCCCCAACATGGAGCCTATATGTTGATGGCTCGTCCAACCAACATGGTTATGGAGCAGGACTAGTCCTTACGACCCCTGACAAAGTGGCAATGGAGTATGCTCTTCATTTCAAATTCAAGGTGTTAAACAATGAGGACGAATATGAAGCCCTTCTAGCAGGCTTACGTTTGGCCAAACACCTTAGGGTTAAACGAATTGATATCTTCAGTGACTCCCAATTGGTGGTTAACCAGGTCACCAACAACTTTGACGCTAAGGATAGCTCCATAGCAGCATATCTGGCATAAACACAATTGTTGCTCAAGCACTTCCACTACCAAATCATCCAAATTCCTCAAGCGGCAAACAGTTATGCAGATGCTTTGGCTCGCCTCTCCTCAGCGGTGGAAGACAAGATTGGGAGAAAAATTCAGGTCGAATTGTTGGCAGCACCAAGCATCATGGCTACGGAAGTGTGCAACTTACAATAGGGGATAGCTGGATTACCCCGATTTATAGATTCCTTGCTCATGGCACCCTTCCAAATGACAAAGTCCAAGCTAAGCAGATTTGATACAAGGCTACCCGTTACTTGATCATTAATGACCAACTCTACAAGCGGGGTTTTAACCTACCATACCTAAGATGCCTTACGTCCGTAGAGGCAAAAACCGTCATTCGGGAAATACATGAAGGAGTCTACAGAGATCATGCTGGATCTCGATCCCTAGCACACAAGGCATTTCGCCAAGGATATTGCTGGCCAACACTCCATCAAGATGCCATCAGAATATCCCGCTCATGTGATAAGTGTCAACGTTACGCAACTATTCCTCACTCCCCTCCCAAGCCGCTCACTCTTATGATCAACCCTTGGCCCTTCACCCAATGGGGACTTGATTTGATAGGCCCAATGCCTGCAGGGAAGGGCAAGGTTTGCTATGCAATCGTTGTAGTTGACTACTTCACAAAGTGGGCCGAAGTAGAACCCTTGGCAACCATTACTAAGGCAAAAATAGAAGACTTCGTATGGAAGAACATCCTTTGCAGATTCGGCATTCCCAATACGATAGTCATTGACAACGGGTGACAGTTCAACAACAATAAGTTCAGGATGTTCTGCTCTAAGCCCCAGTTTGGTAGTGAGGTGCTTAAAAAAAAAGCTAGGGTGAAAAAAAGGTAGAAGGATTTGAGGTGTTTGGTAAATTTTCCAAAAGCAGCTTTGTTTTAAAGCTGAGGGTGAAAAGAAGCCCAAAACCGGAAGCTGCTATTTGCAGCTTCCCAAAAACAGCTGCAGCTTCCCAAACCAAAAACACGGGTGAACAGTGTAGGTTTAGTGAATTTTTCAATAATCCAAAATTGCCCTCCTTCCTTACAGTCTCTCATCTCCGCCTCTCTCTCCTTCTCGCCTTCCTCCTTTCTTTCCTTCAGTCTACTCTCCTCTCGCATACCCGAACCAGGAAACCAGATCTCTCTCGTTCTCTCGTTCCAAAACCAGCGTTCTCCCTTGTTCTCTCATTCTCCAGGTTCGTTTGGTAAGTTTCTCTTGTAAATTTTATTTATTTATTTGTTTGGATTTTTAACTTTGGGGATGGGAGAGGGAAAAAGGGGTGGGAAGAGCAAAGGGATGAGGGTATGGGTGTCGGGAAAAACAATTGGGGATGGAGGGTGGGGAAAAATTAATTGGGGAAGGTGATATGGTTTGTGGAAAAAAATAATTGGGAAAAAAATAATTGGGGAAAAATTAGGGTTTGTGGAGGAAACAAGAAAAATTGAGAAGGTCTGCTTCTGATTTGGGTTTAGGTAAAGGATAATTTTTTATAAAGCTTTGCTCTAGTTCTAATCTGTGAACTGTGCTTCTGATTTGTCATCCCTTTGTCAGTGTTC
This sequence comes from Malus domestica, assembly GCF_042453785.1. Classification (NCBI taxonomy): domain Eukaryota; kingdom Viridiplantae; phylum Streptophyta; class Magnoliopsida; order Rosales; family Rosaceae; genus Malus; species Malus domestica. The sequence goes on from NC_091670.1 coordinate 18,366,130, forward strand.
GTATCGTATCTCTCTAGAAGGAAATGGGTTTCTGAGGACATCGCTGAGGCTGTACTCGAATAGGTGGGTTATTTTTGTCTTGGTACAAAATTCGGTTTTCATGTTTTTGATAAATCTGTTTTGTGATTGCATTTAAATGGTATTTGGTTTATGTGTTTACGTATTAGTTTGCACTTGAAATGAGTTTTCTTTCAAGCATTTTGTAATTTTCGTGATCATATTCAATTAGTGGTACATATCCTCTCGTGAAACATAGGGATTAAAGTAGAAGACCAAAACTTGAAAGAATGAAATTAGGGTAGCTGATTTCTGTTAAATTTGAGCATGGAGTGTTTGCAGCAACGTTGACTGTTGCAGGCTGGCCCAGCTGTATCCTACACAAAAGAGAAACTTTTGATTGATAATTCCTACTGCAAGTTTCAAATGTTTACAACATCAACCTCTAAATCATAGCTTTGTAAAGTACTTACCAGGTTACATGATTTCTAACGTGTCTTATGGTTTTAAGCAAGAAAATGCAATGTCAAACAAAGAAAATGCATTCTGCAAACCCAAAAAACATATGATGCCCCAAAATGAAGTCCAAGATGAACGAAATATCTTGATCATCATAAGTTGGGTGCAACAAAATGCTTCCCAAAAGTACTTCAGCCTGCTTGGAATTATGTCTTTAAGATTTATTGCTAAAATTCAGCATGTCAACATTATACAGCTGAAAGCCACTGAAAACACTAACGAAAATAAGAATAAAAAAAACTGCACAATTCCAACTACAAAAGGGAAGACAAAAAGCAGTTGTTAAAAACCAGAGGCTCTGTCACTTACGTGTACTGATGAAGAAAGTGACGAACATAATCAGACACAATTTGAGAATCAGCAGCCTGAGAACAGAATATTAGACAGATTAATGACAGAACAGAGCAACTACAAAGTCTGTTACCAGCCACCCAAAAAAAGGCCTTGTTACTTAGCTATTGAACAATGTTCCTGAGAGATTGAATGATTCAAAAACAAATTAAGCAGGAGTAAAGAGAGATAAAGAATGAAATAGGTAGAAGTCGTTAGGTGTTTGTTGGTTAGGATTAGATAAAGAATGAAATAGGTAGAAGTGGTTATATGTTCTGGTGTGTTCATCTTCTTTTCTTTTAGGTTTTTTGGTGTTTGTTGGTTTGGCTTTCAGCTCTTACTTGAAACAAGGTTTTTCAGAGATTAGGATTAGATAGACTACTTGTTTCATTTCTCATTCTTCTTGTCTACTAAAAAAATAATAATAGTCAAGTGAATATTTTTTATCTTATTCATCGTGTGAATTTTCATGTATTTTTATGGTTGATCTATGTATTTTTATGGTTGATCTATGTGTTAATGAATTTTCATGTATTTTTATGGTTCATCGTGTGAATTCTTCAAGGATAGTTGACATTACATTCTGAAATTCCAAAGAATAATCGAACCACTTTTCAAACTTATATGTTAATTAACATAATTTTTTTTCTTTCTATAATGTGGTCCTTTTTATTATAAGTTTTCTCTTCTGTTCAAACTAACTTCCACTTAATGAATTAGTGTGATGAAATGTTTAATTAGTCTAGAATGCTTTAATGGTCGTAAATTGTTGTGTCCGAGTAGTCTTATATAATAAATAGTTGTATGGAAAATCACATGGACTAAAATTACATTTGGTAAACCTGTGGGGTATCCATATAAGCATGTGTTGGTAAACTTGTGGGGTATCCATATAAACCTGTGCAATTTAATCTTGTGATTAATGGTCTAGTTTTTTTCCCAAACTGTGATGTAATCTTTTGTAGTTGTATGTGGATCGTTTATTGGTTATTTCTTGGTTATATTACAAATCAGTAGTTGGTATCAATGGCAAAGAATGGGGCATCTTCGTCAAATCCTATTGCTACATGGAATGCCCACAATATATCTATATTTTGTGATATTTGCATCAAGGAGGTTGAGGCCGGACATCGTCCGGGCACTCACTTTGACAAAGATGGATATGCAAATATTAGAGCTAACTTCAAGGCAGAGACAGGGCATGATTATGAAAGAAAGCAACTGAAAAATAAGTGGGATGCACTTAAAAATGAGTGGAAGTTGTGGAAAGAGCTAGTTGGTAAAGAAACTGGCCTAGGGTGGAATTCGAGCAAGGGTACCGTTGATGCCTCTCAGGAGTGGTGGAATAATAAAATTCAGGTTTGTGTATTTATTTTTTAATATGTATTATGATATCATGCAATATGGCTTAACCATATTCTTTCTTACTTGTAGATAAACAAAGAATATGGAAAATTCTGAAAAAAAAGGCATTAGTCCTGAGATGGAGGACAAGTTAGACAGGATGTTCTCGAACACAGTTGCTACCGGTGAACATGCATGGGCACCTTCCTCTGGAGTACTACCACCAGATACAAGAGATGAATCTATAGGACAAGTTGATTCAGATGATAAGGATGAAATTGAGACCATGCAGGATATAAGGCAAGCTAGTAGGAAGGGAAAAAAAAGAGCGGCTAACCAAGGAGAATTGCAAAACAAGAAAGGGAAAAAAATTGGAGGTGCTGTAAAACTTTGTGGTCAAATTGACCGTCTTGTTGAAGTTTATGAAACTAAGAGTTCTGTAAACTCATTGATGTCCAAACTGCATATAGGAAATAGTATTTCAGAAGTGTTAGCGACTATTGCACAATTGCCTGGTTGTGAGCCAACTAGCGAGTTATGGCTGTTTGCTACATGTTTATTTTGTAACGCAGAGAAGCGAGAGGTGTTTGGCACGATGAAAGATCCTGAAGTCTAGCTAACTTGGTTGTAATATATGTTCAACAAAGAACAATAGGGAGCTAAAAGCCTAAAACTATGAATTAGGACTATATGTGTGGTTGTACTTTGCATTAAGATTATGTATTGAATGTTACTACATGTTTATTGAATGTTGGATTATATGTTGAATGTTGAATTATGATTTCTTGTTAAACGTTGGATTATGACTTGTTCTTGAATGTCGGAGTATGACTTCTTAGTGATTGTTGGATTATGACTTGTGGAATGTTGAATTATGTGTTAGGTTACAGGTGTATATTCAATATGAATACCTCTGATGATGATGTTCAGGATTTGGAGGATGGTGTAATTATATGCGCTGTAGCGAGAGCTATTGAAACATATTATTTAAAATATGTCCACAAAACACCGTGTATGAATTCTTCCCAAACAAGTAATATTTGGTTGATGGAAGTACTACAAGGAAATCATGTGCAATGCTATAGAATGTTTAGGATGAACAAAGATGTCTTTTATAGATTATCCAATGACTTGCAAACTAATTATGGGTTGAAAGGTTCAAGGAAAATGAATGCAATTGAAATATTAGGAATGTTCTTACATATGTTGGGACATGGTGTGAAAAATAGATTAGCTCAAGAGAGATTTCAACATTCTGGTGAGACTGTTAGTAGATATTTTGGTGTTGTGTTAGATATCGTATATAAGATGGCAATAGATATTATCAAACCGATGGATTCTGAGATTCGTGGCATTCCCCAAGAAATAAGGAGAGATACAAGATACATGCCTTATTTTAAGGTAAATTTTGACTCGTCTTCTAACTTATTTGTAAACTATAAGTGTAGGTTGACGATTTTCTTCTATGTTATTATTTTTAGGATTGTATTGGTGCCATAGATGGAGTACATGTTGAGGCTTCAATACCACCTCCGGATCAAGTTCCATACATTGGTAGGAAAGGAATACCGACACAAAATGTTATGGTTGCATGTAATTTTGACATGCAATTCACATTTGCTTGTGCCGGATGGGAAGGCACTGCACATGATACAAGGGTTTTTTTATGCGTGCTACGGAATCCAAATTTAAACTTTCCAAAGCCTCCAAATGGTAATCTTCATACTTATTTATAACAATTTACATACTTGCTTTGTATAATTATTACAATACAAAACAAAATTTTCAATTTTCAAGAAAATATTATTTGGTAGATGCGGGGTACCCACAAATGAGAGGTTATTTGGGACCATATAAAGGTGAAAGATATCATCTCCCGGATTTTCGTAAGGGTCCCAAACCAACGGGTCATAAAGAGGTATTCAACCACATGCATTCTTCTCTAAGGAGCATCATTGAACGAACTTTTGGGGTATGGAAGAAAAGATGGGCAATTTTAAGGGATATGCCTAATTACCCGTTCAATAAGCAAGTGAAGATTGTCATTGCTACAATGGCTCTTCATAACTACATACGGAGGTATTCTGAAAGTGATCGTCATTTTGATGACCCCAGGGACTATTGTGAAGAGTGCGATAGTAGTGATGATGATGATGAAGAATACCAAAATTATCAAGTTGAAGGATCCCATGAGATAGAAGCATTAAGAAATAGAATAGCAGCAAGTTTGATGAATGCATCTAATTAGACTACTTTCAAGTACATTAACAATATTGTACTAATGTATCCTAGCTATTCAGTCTAAAATATTTCAATTGAAGTACTTTGTCATACTAATTAATATTTAAGATAAAGTTTATAAATATTTCTGTTTTTAAAATAAAGTAATTTAATAATTCACTTTTATTTGTTAAGAAAATTAAATTAATAGCACATATAGTATTATACCATTTTTGGTCATTTCACACAGTCACAGCTGTTTTACATAAAAGTTTACCAAACACTTTTTTTTCCAAAAGCACTTTTACAAAAAAGTTTACCAAACACTCTGCTGGCTTTATTTCACAGCCGCTTATTCTCACAGCACAACCGCTTATTCTCACAGTAGCTTTTTTTCAAAGCACAGCAATACCAAACCAGCCCTAAGTTCAACATCAACTTATGTTTTGCCTCCCCAGCTCATCCCCAGTCTAATGGACAAGTTGAAGCCATCAACAAAATAATCAAGAGAACTTGAAAACCAGCTTGAACAAGGCTAAAGGTTGTTGGCCAGAATTTGTACCCCAAGTTCTTTGGTCATACCGCATTTCTTATTGGACATCAACAGGAGAAACCCCATTCTCACTTGCCTTTGGTACATAGGCAGTTGTCCCAGTTGAGCTTGAGCAAGCAACGTTCCAAGTCCAGAACTATATGCAAAGTGAAAATGATAAACAACTTACCCTCAACTTAGATCTAGTCGAGGAACACAGAAACCAGGCTCACTTGAGGAATGTCGCCTACAAGCAGCGCATCTCTAACTACTATGACTCAAGGGTCAAACATCGTTCTTTCAAAGTGGGGGACTGGGTATTGAAGAAAAGATTACTCTACGATAGAGTCCCGAGTGAAGGAACACTTAGTCTAAACTGGGATGGACCGTTTAAAGTTGTTGGCATCAGTTGCCCTGGCTCCTACAAGCTTAGAAACTCCGATGGCAAGACCCTTGGCCATCTATAGAACGCTGATCACTTGAAGTACTATTACAAGTAAACTCACATTGTACAAGTGTTAAGCTTCAGCCGTTCGGCATCCTATGTAACGAAGACTATTTGGCATGAATTCAATAAAGAGGTGATTTAGACAACTCAGTCCTAATCCTCTTACATTCCTAATCCTCTTACATTCCTAGCAATGAAACACTGGGGTTCAAAGCTTCAACATGAATGCTTCCAACATGAAACAAAGTCTATGTCAACAAGACTATACAAATAAACGAACAACTTCACAGTATATTCGTTCAATCATACATTCTAACACATTCATACATAAGCCAACTGTGCTTTGAAAGGGTTCAACATACTTTGTGTCATTCGACACTTGCTACAATGTGCCTTGACACCTTGCCCTTATTCTCACCAACCAGGTGATGAAATGTGAAGAAGGAACTCATCTTCATGCCACCAACCAGGTGATGAAATGTACAACCTGTACTCTCCTCCATGCCATCAACCAGGTGATGAAATGTACAGCCCATACTCTTCTTCATGCCACCAACCGGGTGAAGAAGGAACTCATCTTTATGCCACCAACCAGGTGATGAAATGTACAACCCTTACTCTCCTTCATGCCACAAACTAGGTGATGAAATGTACAACCCGTACTCTAATATCATTTGGCAACTTGCCATTCATGCCACCAACTAGATGATGAAAAGTACAACCCGTACTTTCCTTCATGCCACCAACCAAGTGATGAAATGTACAACCCTTACTCTCCTTCATGCCACAAACTAGGTGATGAAATGTACAACCCGTACTCTAATATCATTTGGCAACTTGCCATTCAGGCCACCAACTAGATGATGAAAAATACAACCCGTACTCTCTTTCATGCCACCAACCAAGTGATGAAATGTACAACCCGTACTCTAATATCATTTGGCAACTTCCCACTCATGCCACCAACCAAGTGAAGAAGGAACTCATCTTCATGCCATCAACTAGGTGATGAAATGTATAACCCGCACTCTCCTTCATGCCACCAACCAGGTGATGAAATGTATAACCCATACTCTAATATCATTTAGCAACTTGCCATTCATGCCACCAACCAGGTAAAGAAGGAACTCATCCTCGTGCCACCAACCAAGTGATGAAATGTGACGAAAGGTGATGAAGAAACTCACCTTCGTACCACCAACCAAGTGATGAAAGCAACTCACCATTCATTCCACCTACCAGAAGACGAGTGGTACAACTTGTACATGTGAACTCTTAGCATTCACAAATAATAAAAAACCCTCAAGCTTAACAACTCAACTAAGGGAACACTTATGCCCAACAAGAGTTATAGTCACCAACAAAGTCTTATTACAAGCCAATAACAACTTCAGTGCATGGCATACGAAGATCAAGCTATTCAGGCCTCTTGCATCTGCTTCAAACATTTCCCCTCTATAGCAATGCAAACACTACAACTCGTAGAAAGCTTCACACACTCTTGATCAAGACAGTGTGAAGCAAAACCAATTTATGGTGCCAACAAAAGCTTCATCAAAGTAGTTCAACCACAATTCTCAAAAGCTTCACACACTCTTGATCAGGACAGTGTGAAGCAAAACCAATTTATGGTGCCAACAAGAGCTTCATCAAAGGGGTTCAACCACAATTCTCAAAAGCTTCACACACTCTTGATCAAGACAGTATGAAGCAAAACTAATTTATGATGCCAACAAGAGCTTCATCAATGGAGGGCAACCACAATTCTCAAAAGCTTCACACACTTTTGATCAAGACAGTATGAAGCAAAACCAATATATGGTGCCAACAAAAGCTTCATCAAAGGAGTTCAACCACAATTTTCAAAAGCTTCACACACTCTTAATCAAGACAGTGTGAAGCAAAACCAATTTATGGTGCCAACAAGAACTTCATCAATGGAGGGTAACCACAATTCTCAAAAGCTTCACACACTCTTGATCAAGACAATGTGAAGCAAAACTAATTTATGGTGCCAACAAAAGCTTTATCAATGGAGGGCAACTACAATTCTCAAACCTTCGAAGCAAATTCAAGACTGTTCGAAGCAAATTCAATTTATATGGTTCATTCAAACCTTCGATTACTACAAGATGTGGCTTGCATCACAATCTCTTACTCAACAGTGTGGAAGCAAAATTTGTATATGTTGTCTCTCCCACATTTTCAAATTTCTAGTTTCCCAAAAAAAAAAGCTTCACATTATCTTGATCAAGATAGTGTGAAGCAAAATCAATTCGTGGTACCCAACAAAAGCTTCACCACAAAAGCTTTACCTACAAAGCTTCAACTCCAAAGCTTCACCTACAAAAGCTTCACCCACAATAGCTTCATCCATAAAAGCTTCACCAACAAAAGCTTCACCCACAAAAGCTTTACCCACCACAAAAGCTTCACCTACAAAAGCTTCACCCATAAAAGCTTCACCAACAAAAGCTTCACCCACAAAAGCTTCCCCAACAAAAGCTTCACCCAGAAAAGCTTCCCCACTCACAAAAGCTTCCCCCACCACAAAAGCTTCACCCATAAAAGCTTCACCAACAAAAGCTTCACCCACCACAAAAGCTTCACCCATAAAAGCTTCACCAACAAAAGCTTCACCAACAAAAGCTTCATCGACAAAAGCTTCCCCACCCATAAAAGCTTCCCCAACAAAAGTTTCACCCACAAAAGCTTCCCCACCCACAAAAGCTTCCCCCACCATAAAAGCTTCACCAACAAAAGCTTCACCAACAAAAGCTTCACCCACCACAAAAGCTTCACCCATAAAAGCTTCACCAACAAAAACTTCACCCACCACAAAAGCTTCACCAACAAAAGCTTCACCCACAAAAGCTTCACCTACAAAGCTTCAACACAAAAGCTTCACCTACAAAAGCTTCACACTATCTTGATCAAGATAGTGTGAAGCAAAATCAATTCATGGTACCCAACAAAGCTTCAACCTCAAAGCTTCATCTACAAAACTTCACCTATAAAGCTTAATATATATATATATATTTTCGGAAATTCGAAAATTAAAAAATTCGAAAATTCGAAAATTAAAAAAAAAAAAAAATATATATATATATATATATATATATAAGCCTAGGCCTCCTCTTCTTTCGGCCTAACAACTTTCATAACAAATATATATGAAGGAGGAGTTTGGGGCTACCACTTAGAAAGGAAAATGGTGAAGTTTTGTTACTTTGGAAACTTGGCTACTAGCAAGACACCTCCTTCGTCAACTCCCTCGACCGGAGACTTGGGGGACTCCTACCATATGCTACTGCACCTTGATACTCGGAAGTCTCATGACCGCTCAGTGACTTGGATTTTTTCAAGTCTCCAACCGAGAAGTTTCCTCACTCGGGAAATTAAGGGAGCACTATCTCAACCTACATGCTTCACTCACAAAGCTTCAACATACAAGCTTCAACAAAAGGAAAAATTCAAAGAACTTAGTGAAGAAGGCCTTGGTGTATTTAACACAATATGTTGAAATGAAGCAAAGTTTGTTTATTAATATCTCCGATAAGTTACAAATATGTACATATACATGAATCAAAATAAACAAACAAGAGGGAGCCTTCACAAAGGTTGCTCAGGAGAAGTCTCAGCAGTCGGCAGAGCCCGAGAAAGAGGACGCACCAGAGGGTGATTATTTGGAGCCTCAGTACTAGGCAGAACCCCAGAAGGAGGAGGCACCGAAGGTTGATCATTTGGAGCTTCATTACGTAGTACAGCCCCAGAAGACGAAGGCAATAAATGCCTTTGGAACAAACCCACAAACCTCTAATGATCAAGTAAAATTTGACCATCAGATTCCTGCAGCTGGTCAATCTTCCTCTTCATGTTTGTAGCATAGTCATGTGCGAACCTATGCAACTGTTTATTCTCATGCTTGAGCCCTTTGATCTCCTGTTTAAGACTTATCACTTCAGCTGCCAATGATTCAACTTGGAGGGTTCGAGCAAATAGGTGTTGGGCCATATTAGACACAGAACCTACACACTGAGAGCCAGAGAATCTTTAACAACCAACTCATCTGACCATTTAGAAAGTAGTCTGTTATCTTTGGGAGTGAAAAGGTTTCTGGCCACCACCACAGCGGCCATATCATTCTTCATCACAGAGTCCCCAACGGTAAGAGGACCAGTAGGGGATAAAAAGGATGGGCGCCATATGTTGTCTTGAAAAGGCATGGCTGCCTCTTCACCAAAGTTCAAGTCAAAACGACGGTTAGATGGGCCAGACATTTTTCAGAAATGATGAAGGAGAAATGAGGTCCAATAAATCTCCGAAGTACAAAAATAAGGGGAAAATTCCTACAAGCAATAACTCTCTGAATGTACTTCTTGCACACAATTGGTGCCCTTATAAAAAAAATGACAACATGGTCGTTGGTTAAAAAATCGAAGAGGCACTACTCTCCGGATTTCGAAGAGGCACCGTTTTCCACACGCAACATCAACTCCTCAGGTACCACAAATAACTTTGCCAAAGATCTCTAACAAAATTTAGACACATAAATTTTGAAGGTCCAGCTACCCTACTATTACCCACAAGGGTAAAGGAACAGCACCACTGCTTGATAACTAGAAAGTCCCTATGTGTGTTAACCTCCGTGCTCCGTGGCAAGGTAGACTGGCAAAAATGCCCAACCTTTACTCACATTCAAGAAAACACTCCCAACAAGATTGCTTGCTCAAAAATCGAAGAGGCACCACTCTCCGAATCTCAAGAGCCAGACTCCCAACAGGATTACTTGCTCAAAAATCGAAGAGGCACTGTCCTTCGAATCTCGAGAGCTAGACTCCCAACAGGATTACTTTCTCAAAAATCAAAGAGACATTGCTCTTCAAATCTCAAGAGTCAGACTCTCAACAAGATTGCTTTCTCAAAAATCGAAGAGGCACTGTTCTCTGAATCTCGAGAGTCAGATCCCCGACAGGATTGCTTGTTTGAAAACCAAATTGGCACCGCTTTCTGAACTTCGAGAGCCAGATTTCCTTGGATAAAGCTTGTCTACAATTTTTACACGCAACATCAGCTTTCTAGATACCATAGACCATTTTTTCAAAGTGCTCTAACAAAGTTAAAACACGTGAAGCTTGCAGCTCCCACTACATTGCTATGACCAAGAAGGGTAAAGGAATAGCACTACTACTTGTTATTAGGGAGACTTTTATATATGTCGACCTTCATCCTCCACAGCCAGGCAGACCTGCAAATAAAAAAAAATGCTCAACTTTTCTTCACATCCGAGAGGGCACTTTCAGCAGAATCTCTCGAAATATTCAGCTTATTTTCCCCTCGATAATGCCTCTGCAAACAAGCCACACCAGAGCAAGAGTATCTCATATCATTAGGGTTAAAATCAAGAGTATCCCATATCATGCTTTTTCCCTGTCTTTTCCTTTGGCCTTGTTCTTACCTATAAGACAAGGAGAAAGAGAGCAATCAGTCAGCACTTGGAATCAAGCTTCCAGTCAGGAACTGACTACCTAGAACCCTTGCTTGATTACTTACCTGACATTGCTCTCAAGTATTCATCTTCAACATCTTATGCTTCCAGAGAATATACCATATATGCCTGAGGAACAGATAGGCAAGTGAGAATGATACAAGGAAGCATGTGGAGACAAGCGTAACAGAACACGTGCCAATACATCCACTACTTTGTCAACAGCAAAAGTATCCTCTATCATCAGGGTCGAACGTACTCTAGATTTGATGGACTTGTTTTGACCCTCAAATTCTTGAGTCGGCCTTATACTCTGGAGGAAACCAGAAAACCCTCCAACCCAGTTCAAGAATAAGTCTGTGGAAAGTTACTTTTTCAAAAGCAAAAGTATCTTATATCATCTCTTCTCCATTTGCTTCTCCTTACCCTTGTTGTTGTTTACGACACAAGGAGAAGGAGAACAATCAACCGGAAGCCGAAGTCAAACCTCTGATCCAGGTTGCTTACTTGGAAGTCTGATTACTTACCATGTCTGTTACCTCCTTCGGCAAATCTCCTAGCTCGGCGACTTAGGAGACTCTTACTATAGGGTTTGTATCGCACTTGACCAAGCCCGAAACTACAAGTAAGCTTCACATGAAATTGATACATTACCTTGTGAATCTTCATCGGTTAAAGATACCACCCCTGGATTGAGGAAAAGTACTTCCAGAGAAGATGCCACATCTACATATGAGACAGATAAAGCAAGTGAAAATGATACAACACTTCGGTACTTAGAAGTTTCGTGATTACTCAATGGCTTGGATCTTGCAAGTTCCCAATCGAGGAGCTTCCCTCACTCGAGAACTTAAGGGAGCACTGTTTGTACCATACTTGACCAATCCCGAAACTACTTAGCACCGGTCAATGTTATACTGTCAATGACCCAGAAGAGTTTCCTTCCAACCAGGAGGCCAATCACAGCGTGACACGTGTCGACATCAGAAGCCAATCATAGCGCGACACGTGTCGACATCAGAAGCCAATCACAACACGACACGTGTCAATGTCAGAATGAAACTAGAAACTCTCTTCTATAAATTGAGATCATTCTCTCACAATATTTCCAAATGTCATTTGTACTAAATCATTCACTAGTACTCACTAAAGGAGAGCTTGAACCTATGTACTTGTGTAAACCCTTCACAATTAATGAGAACTCCTCTACTCCGTGGACGTAGCCAATCTGGGTGAACCACGTACATCTTGTGTTTGCTTCCCTGTCCCTATCCATTTACATACTTATCCACACTAGTGACCGGAACAATCTAGCGAAGGTCACAAATTTAACACTTTCTGTTGTACCAAAGTCCCCACTGACTTTGTGCATCAACATAGGTATTATATTGTTTAGAGGAATAGTTGGTCTCATTCTTTTTTATTCTATCATCTCCATAATTTTTTCAGATCCAATTAAGAAGACATGTCATTAAAAAAGTCTTTATAACACATGTTTAACGGAAGCTCAAACCAAACTTCACTTGCGTCGTAAATACGATTGAGCTGCTCACAAGCTTGACGAACTGAGCAAAGTTGAAGTCCAATTTATTTCAAAAAGTAAATCTAACTTTGGTATAGATTAGCCACACCTAGGTATTAAATAGTAACTAATAGTATTTAAGGTTAGCAAAACTAAACCTAAACCCGAAACCGTGCTACGACAAAACTACTAAACTTCAAAGGGTTAACCACAATTTACGTCATTTTCAACCAAAAGAGCTAAACATAGTCCGTCTATATTTATAGCCCCAAAAAATATTTTCAAATAAACAGTGTAGACCATACTCATATATCATCTTCAACCGAATAGGCTAAATATAGCATCTCAATAATTTATTAGTTTTAAGTTTACACTTTTAAATTTATTGGTTAATTTAATTAAACTACATTTGGGTGTTTTCACATCTAGTCATTGAATTTGAATTAATTATTGCAACTGAGGAGTTGAGATCCAAAAAAAGTGCTAAGGCCATACCAATGGAGAGTGTTAAAGGTCTAAAAGCCAAAAAATGACCTAATTTGCTCAAAACTCATCTCTAACCGATGGTTGGGTTATAGTTCTATGGAGTCCACCAAACTATTATTTGGTCAAAAGTGCATCGGGCTGGCCAAATGTATCCCCCAATGAACACTACAAGGCCATATTTATATACCATCTCCAACGAAGAAGGCTATTTTTTAGCCCCCTTAATAATTTATTATTTTTAAGTTTGTTCTTTAACTTTATTGGTTAATTGAATTAAATTACCATATTTATAAATGAGTAACTCTCCAAATTTCTTATCTTTATGTAAACTTAATATTTTTTTGGAATGCTATGTTTGTTTTGCTTCAAAAAAAAAATTAAAAAATTTTTTTTTTAGAAAGGAGTTTTAAGAATATGAAGAATAGAAATAAAATGAGGTAAGATAGTATAGAATGGTGAAAAAGATGTGAGAAATGGTGTAGAAATGGCTTTAGATACTTATAGGGAAAAATTAGAATTAAATTTTTTTTTTTAAATTTCGTCTGAAAAAAAAAAAAAAAAGTCAAATCCCATGTGAGTTGCTGACAGTCGCCCTAGCATTACAGGGCAGTCTGGCTAGCATCAATTGCCATGCTTGATGGCAATGGGCTAGAATTTGGCCTAATGGGTCCCCTTTTTCCTTTGGCTTGGACCTCCAGAGGAAAAGAGCTTATAGCCCTACGACCTGATCCATTGGAGGTGCCTTATGGCTTGATCAATTGGAGATGGCCTTAGCCCTTTTTTGGAGCTCAGTTTCTTAGTTGTAATAATTGATTCAAATTTAGCGACTAGATTTGAAAACATTTAACGGTAGTTTAACTAAATTAACCAATAAATTTAAACTTAAAACTAATAAATTATTGAAGGGTCTATGTTTACCACCTCCGATTGGAGATGATATATGAGTATGACATGACACTGTTCATTTAAAAATAATTTTTGGAGGGCTATAATTCTGGACGGGGCTATGTTTAGCTTTTTTGGTTGGAGACGGCCAAAAGGGGGCTACATTTAGCTAGCCTGATGCCCCTTGGCTAAATAATGGCTTGGGCTCCATATAATTATAAGTCATCAGTTGGAGATGAGTTTTTAAGCAAATCGGGTCATTTTTTTATTTTTGGACTTTTAGCCCTTTTCATTAGAAATTGCCTAAGGCCATATCCAATGGATCAAGCCATAGGGCTATAGGCTCTTTTATAGCCCAAAATGAAGAAAAAATCATCTCCAATGGAGGTCTAGGCAAAAGGAGAAAGGGGAACTCTAGCCCATGGCCATCAGGTCGGGCATTTGAAGCCAGCCAGCCAGCCCGAAAACTAGGCCTAGCTGTCAACAACACACATGCTAGCTGACATCAGCTATATGTTAGATTTGAATTTTTTTTAAGACAAAATTAAAAACAAAATCTAATTTTTTTCCTATAAATATCTAAGCCATTTCGCACGTCATTTTCACCCTTCCATACTATCTTACCTTATTTTATTTCAATTCTTCACATTCTTTAAACTCATATCTGAAAAATTAGTAAGATTACATAAAGATAAGAAATAGGAAGAGTTACTCATTTATAAATATGGTAGTTAAACTCAATTAACCAATAAGGTAAATAACAAACTTAAAAACAATAAATTATTGAGGGGGCTAAAAAATAGCCCCCATCGGTTGGAGATGATATATAAATATGGCCTAGTAGTGTTCAATAAAAAATAATTTTTATAATCTGGATGGGAGATAGCTCTTTTTGACACAAAACCCATCTCTAATGAAGGTCTGGACAAAAAAATCTTGGGACCCACTGGGCTAAAATCCAGCCATATGGCCAGCGGGTTGGCTGTCTTTAGCTAGCCAGCCAGCCCATTCAGGTGGGCCCAACTAGGCTTGGCAAACCGGTCGTGTCTATCGTGTTCGTGTAACACCTGTTATCTTAACGGGTCGTGTCGTGTCACACCTGTTATCTTAACAGGTCAGGTCACTTTACCCAACGGATAAAGTGACCCGACCCGTTATGAGTTTATTCATAATTTTATTAAGTATAACATAAGATTTTGTGGTATCCACTGGTGTAAATATTTTAAATTGAAGATCGAATTCATTCATTGTATTCATATAGGGTCAAGGAGTGTAATTGTAAAGAATCATCAAAATCGGAGTTAAAATAACCGTTAAATCGTGATTTTTCTTTTTATAACCGTCGAAAAGTTTTGTCCCGTTAATTGATCTCTGAATGTTTGTTTTTTGCAATTTTTGGTGTATGAGATCTCGAAGTATATACAAACATGTTTGACGGTTGGATCGTTGAAACTAGTTTCGTAGAATGTGTATCCCATCAAAACAATAGATTCACTAACACTTAAGAGTTTATTTATACTTTCATTAAGTATAACAAAAGATTTTATGGTATCCACTGGTGTAAATATTTTAAATTGAAGATCGAATTCATTCATTGTATTCATATAGGGTCAAGGAGTGTAACTATAAAAAATCATCAAAATCGGAGTTAAAATAACCGTTAAATCGTGATTTTTCGTTTTATAACCGTCGAAAAGTTTTGTTCGGTTACATAATCTCTTAATGTTTGTTTTTTACAATTTTTGGCGTATGTGATCTCGAAGTATATACAAATATGTTTGACTGTTGGATCGTTGAAACTAGTTTTGTAAAATGCGTATCCCATCAAAACAATAGATTCACTAACATTTAAGAGTTTATTCATAATTTCATCAAGTATAACATAAGATTTTATGGTATCCACTAGTGCAAATATTTTAAATTGAAGATCGAATTGATTCATTGTATTCATATAGGGTCAAGGAGTGTAGCTGTAAAGAATCATCAAAATCGGAGTTAAAATAACCGTTAAATCGTGATTTTTCTTTTTAGAACCGTCGAAAAGTTTTGTCCCGTTACTTGATCTCTGAATGTTTGTTTTTTGCAATTTTTGGTGTATGCGATCTCGAAGTATATACAAACATGTTTGACGGTTGGATCGTTGAAATTAGTTTCGTAGATGCATATCCCATCAAAACAATAGATTCACTAACACTTAAGAGTTTATTTATACTTTCATTAAATATAACATAAGATTTTGTGGTATCTACTAGTGTAAATATTTTAAATTGAAGATCAAATTCATTCATTGTATTCATATATGGTCAAGGAGTGTAGCTGTAAAAAATCATTAAAATCGGAGTTAAAATAACTGTTAAATTGTGATTTTTCGTTTTATAACCGTCGAAAAGTTTTGTTCGGTTACTTAATCTCTGAATGTTTGTTTGTTGCAATTTTTGGCGTATGCAATCTCGAAGTATATACAAACAAGTTTGACGGTTGGATCGTTGAAACTAATTTTGTAGAATGCGTATCCCATCAAAACAATAGATTCACTAATATTTAAGAGTTTATTTATACTTTTATTAAGTATAACATAAGATTTTGTGGTATCCGCTAATGTAAATATTTTAAATTGAAGATCAAATTCATTCATTGTATTCATATAGGGTCAATGAGTGTAGCTGTAAAAAATCATAAAAATTGGAGTTAAAATAACCGTTAAATTGTGATTTTTCGTTTTATAACCGTCGAAAAGTTTTGTTCGGTTACTTGATCTCTGAATATTTTTTTTTTGTGATTTTTAATGATGCGATCTCGAAACATATACAAACAAGTTTGGCGGTTGGATCGTTGAAATTAGTTTCGTATAATTCATATCTCATCAAGGTCAATGGTATGTATGTGTGTGTGTGTATATATATATATTAAGTAGATTTAAATCTATTTATTTTGTAAGTATAATTATTATAGTTTTTAAGGGTATAAAATTTAATTTAAAATTATATATATATAATTAATATAGTTAATTTAATATATATATATATATATATATATATAATTATAGTATTTTTTAGGGTTATAAAATTATTAAATTAATATTCTGCTTATCGTGTATCGTGTTACCCACGTGTATACCCGAATCAACCCGTTATCTTAACAGGTGCTTATCGGGTTACCCGATAACAACCCGATTCGTTATCGTGTCGATTCGAACACCTGTTAATTTTGTGTCGTGTCGTGTCGGGTTATCGGATTGTGTCAGGAATTGCCAGGTCTAGGCCCAACTTGATTTTTTTTCTTTTATGACAAAATAAAAAGTTCTATTTTTTCCTTATAAATACTTAAGACATTTCTACCCCATTTCTCACATCCTTCTCACCTTTCCATACTATCTTACGTTATTTTATTTCAATTCTTCACATTCTATTCACTTAAAACACTCTTTTCATACACTCTTACCTCTTCCAATAATCTTTCCTTTAATTTTTTTTTCAATAATTTTCAAATGACCACATCTTCAAGTAGCACTCAAAATATATTCGAAAACCTTAATTTAATATGGTAGTTTAATTAAATTAATGAATAAAATTAAAAAAATAAATTAAAAATAATAAATTATTGAAGGGGTTATAGAATAATCCCATTCCGTTGAAGATGGTATATAAATATGATCTAATATTGTTCATTAAAAAGTAATTTCTTGTATGATTATAATTTGGACGGAGCATAGTCTTCGGTTGGAGATGCCTAGATATCAAAGAAAGGCTAGTTGGTGGTGCGGCGAGGCGACAAGGTGAAGGCGTCGGAGGCACACAAAAGAAAAGAAATCCACATACTGTACAGAGCGGGAAACAACGATTTTCGAAATGGAAAAATACCGCCATTCCATTCCTTTGTCTTCTCACAAGCTTGATAAACCTGCAGCCACATTATCCTCCAATCGCTGCTTTCATTTCCTGAGAGCATAAAAAGGAAAGAAAAACCAGACCCTCTCTGTATTTCTCAATCATGGACGACACCGTCAGCACCAACCGCTCCTCTAATAAGCGACCCTGCTCCACCTCTCCGTCCCTGCAGATTCCCGCTCCCAAGAGGCGAGTTGTCCTGGGCGAACTCACCAACTCGTCGATTCAGAACTCGGATCGGAAGAAACCCATGAGGAAGAGTAACATGATGAAGAAAGAAATGGAGGTTCAAGAGACGGAGATTGTTGCCAGCTCTGTCGATCAAACCAAGTCTGAATGCTCGTCTTCTATATATCAGCATCTTCACTCCTTGGAGGTATATCATTTGGAACTTTTGGGTTTCTGATTTAATTTATGCTTGATGGCATTGCTCTTCCAGTAAAGATTTGAAATTTGATGTTTGGGTTTGTGGGTTTTGATTTGCACAATGTTCTGAGAGTTGCGTTTTTGTTGTTGTTGTTGTTATTTGGATCTGGAATTATGAAATCTGATCCCCATTATTAAGATTGGGTTTTTAGTTGAAGATATGATAGGTTTACAATTTTTTTGGGATGTGGTGGTTCAAGCTTTTGTTTTTGCTTGTAAATTCGATTTTTGATCTGTGATTTTCCTTTTTGTGAGTTCTTTACCTTGTTTGGTTATTTTGATTTGTTGTTGACATTTCATTTGGGAAATCAGCTTTTGGATTTGATTTCAGATTCACAAAACCAAGTGGCAGTTTTGCTTGGTTTACGGTTATGATTAAAATAGTTTGGCTTTTCATATCATCCATTTAATTTGTTCAGAAGCTGTTTGTACCCGTTTTTGCACCATCGACCAGTGTATTTTAGGCAGTTGTATGGAGGAAAAATCAATAGGATTAATGTGCTATCAACAGAAGCTTAGCTCAAGTAAGACATAAAGTTAAGTTGGTGTAAATTTTTACTTTTTCAGTATAACAATGAAACCAACATAATCCCACTTTTTATTTTCTCTCTACCTTCATTTTTGCATCAGCAAACACACTTGTATCTGTAGATAGATAGAATAATGGTATCTAAGTTAATGGTTGACACTGGTAGTGTGTGGTTCAGATGGAGGCGAACAAGAGGCCGTCACCCAGTTACATGGGTAGGGTGCAAAATGATATTTCACCAAACATGCGTGAAATTCTGGTGGATTGGTTGGTGGAGGTTGCAGAGGAATACCAGCTTGCTACAGACACCCTTTATCTCACTGTATCATATCTTGACAGATACCTTTCTTCATATGCTGTCAGCAGGAGCAAGCTACAGCTTCTTGGTGTTTCTTGCATGTTTGTTGCCTCGTACGAACTTGCATACCTTATACTAGCTTTGTTCTAACTTTAAAAGCTGTCTGGAAATTCTTGAAATGGTAACTTGAGTATGGTTTTGTAATGCAGAAAATATGAAGAGATTTGCCCTCCACGTGTTGAAGACTTCTGCTATGTAACAGATAATACTTACATGGTGGAAGAGGTGAGCAATTTGAGTGCCTTTGTGTTAGTTGATTTCTATTCGTGAGTTTTTAAAACTTAATGTTGAATTTGAAATTAAAATTTAGATGTTGGAAATGGAGAGGGATGTGGTCAAATTTTTGAACTCTGACACGGGTCCTCCTACAACAAAGAATTTCCTCAGGCAAGAAAATGGTTTGACGTCTTTTTGGTCATCTTAGTTGTTATATGTTGTTTTTGCTTCTCTTTTCCTTGCACTGATGTCATTGTGTCATACAACTGTTAACTAATGCATTGGATTTCCAGGCTCTTTACAAGAGCTGCCCTGGAGAACAACAAAGTACGGCGACCACTTCAGACTGTTCTGATGCTGATTTATATACTCTCCCTTGTTTGTCACTGATTCTGTTATTTACTTCCTTTTACAGTCTGCTGGTATGTTCGAATTCTTGAGTTGCTATCTTTTGGAGCTAAGTTTGTTAGACTACAACTGTGTCCAGTTCCTACCATCAGTTGTTGCTGCATCAGCTATTTTCCTTTCAAGGTTCACGATCCAACCTAATGTGCATCCTTGGGTAAGAAATAACGGAGTGGATAGAGTGTAGTAATCAACTGAGGTTTGGCATTCCAAAGCCAGTAAAGATAGGTTATTCTATACAGTTTAAGAAGGTAGTGCCTGTGCATGGGCGCGCATGTGGCCCTAACCTGGCGGTGCATGAGGGTGCGTGAGGTAGCGTGTGCTTGACATGTACAGGTCCGTGATGTCGAGTAGAATGTTTTCATATATTTAAACCCTTTATTTGAGCAAATTATGGGGGATTTTCCTAGCCTTGTAGTGTATGTCCTAATTAATTAATTGGTAAAGTTATTTCACATATAGGTGAGACTTACCCGAAGGAGGTACGAGGACAAACAAGGCTAGGAGGCTACAATCCATTAACGTATCAGTGAGTGGATATTTGTTTTTATATATAATATATAAACTTTTATAGTTTCCACAAGTGTTTTGATTAATTTTATGCATATCATGCCATGTTTAATTTATTATATTGTTGAGATTTACAAATTTTCATGGTATGTTCATACATATTATACTTGCTCATCACGCATGCTTGCACCAGTGTAGTACTCGTCTAGGCCAGGGCCAGGCTTCATGTGTATGTTTACATCGCACCGCACGCTCACCGTGGATCCATTGTAGGTGCCAGTCCTGTCGTACAGGTTGCAATAGGCAACTCCAACTTGTATGTGATACGCCTAGCACCAATCTTCACGTGATTGTAGTACTAGAGCATATATTATGATTACACCCAATCTTGTTCATTTCAGAATCCCTCTGCATGAACTCGTGTGTTAGCATAGATTGATGAGCACCTAATTTTACTTATGCTGCGATTAAGATATTATGATTGGCATATTTCTGGATTTATTGTTGATTTACAGTTGATTTCATACTTATATGTAGTATGATTTTTTGGAAACTATACATGTTTTACGGCAAGGGGTTAGTATGTTCAGAAAATAAATGTGTTTTATAAACCTTTGTTTTTGCCCACTCACCCTTCTGTTTTTCACCCCTCCAGGACTTAGATAGCTGAACTCGTTGTGGGATACGAGGAATTTCCGACATATTCTGATATTTCCATAGATAAATTTAGGGGCTTTTTCCCGGTTGTGTATTAAGTACTTTAATTAGTTTTGACTGCACTACTTTTGTTGTACTATCATCGATGCTCTGAACATTTGTGTTTTATGGGTTCTTCCCACTACTGCGCACTTGCTACTTTAAATTAAATAAATGCTAGCTTTGGTTTTAAATTTATCCGTATTTTTCTTATGCATCATTTTCCTTTTTGGTTACGTCACCTTCGGTTGTCAACCAACATGCCTCAACTCCGGTCAGGGTGTGTTAACTACAACAACATAAATTTATAGGAAAAATTGAGAATTTTTTAATATTTTTTTAAAAAAAAATTTGGCCAAAAAAAATATATTTCTAATCCAACGGTAACTAACGTCAGCTAGCCGTTGTTAATGTTATTTAATGTTGTTTCATGTTGTTTGATGTTACTTAATGTTATTTAATTTTGAAAAAAAAAATTGTAAAAAAAAAATTCAAATATAATGGCTAGTTCACATCACGCTAACGTCAGCTAGCTGTTGCATTCAAATTTGTGGCCTGACTAGGGCCTAGTTTGGTTGGGCCAACAGGTTGGCTCTTTGGCCCTTTTTGTCCCGTGGGCCTACGAGCCATTTGGCCCAGCCTTCGGTTGGAGAAGGTTTTTGAACTATTTTCAGCCATCTGGACCCTTGGGTTGGAGATGGCCTAGGGGTTAGTCACTAATCATGTTATTTAGTTTAATCTATCTTTACTATTAGAAAGCCACAAGTCTATTTTGGGGTCACAAGCCTTCACAAAAAAAATTGAATATAAGTCCCTCAAACAAATAAAATCCAAAACTGGTAAAAAAAAAAAAAAAAAAAAACCAGAGGTAATTTTGTAAAAGAATCATAAATTTGAAATCCCTTTTATTGGAAATAAAAAAAAAAGAAAAAAAAGAGACGTGCTAAACCCCTCAAATGGAATACGACGGAGCTGCCAAAGTTAAGCAGTTTTCTCCAACTATCCCACGATCTAATTTTGGTGGGAGGTTATACAGTAACGCACTGTTCTGAAAAATCAGAAAAAATAATCGGATAAAAGAAATTGGGTATTTCTGTAAAACTGGAATTGCACGTTCAGGATTTCCTCCACGTCCTTGCTTTTGCAAACAGAGCGGAATGTTTATATAGAGGAAATAAACTGCCAACTAAAAAATGGGTACAAAACTTCAACGTTGTGGCCGCATAAACTCGACTAGAAGCTTTCACGAGGAGCAAATGAATTTCCAACACAGAAACGGAAGAGTTGTATTGGTTTTTTTTTTTTTTTTTTTTTTTAATTTTACTTTCTGAATCCAAAAGTTAAAAAACCTTTGAATTTTTTTTTGTTCTCCCATGGCCCCCTATAGCGGGTGGTTATGCTTTTTTATCTTGTAGATTTATGACGAAGGATTGGGAATTTGATTGAAAGTGCACATTCATTTATTTGATCGACGTTTTAAGGTTTTACGGAGTCAAAATCGCAATGCGATTTCACAAGTAAAACTGCATGTTTGTATTGTAGCTTAAAGTATTGTCGTTTCTTTGCTCTTAACAAATTACGACTGGCATATGATTGTATTCTTTATTAGCATGTGATTTGCAATTATGCTACGATATAGGCTATCACCGGCGAAGCAAACATTGACAAGAAATCTAATCTTTGTCGGAAATTTGGCAAAAATCATACATAAAACAATGTAATGTCAGATTGAAATAGCGACACCAATGCTAGCGTCACAAAAGGGCTTCAATGTTGGTTTGTCCACTTAATCCGCCACTAAGAAGCGTCGGTTAAAAGCGACACCGATGTTGACGTCGGTTTAAAGCGACGTGTACTTCAACATTACGTCGGTTTAAAGCGATGTGCACTTGCAATTTAACTATAAAATATCCAACCTACTGTTGGTTTTAACCGACATCGTGATAAAATTAAACAAATAAAATATCCCTTAACCGTCAGATAACAATTAAATAAATAAAATATACAAATTAGTAACAGTCTTAACCAACACCACTTTTGTTAATAATAATAATAATTTGTGAAAATTTGTCTCTGCATTCGTTTTCAATTAATTGTAACTAAAAAAAATTATAAAACCAAAATAATAAATTTCAAGTATAGGCCAAAATAAACATTAATAAAAATAATTAACAAGAAAAATAGTGCCAAAATATACAAATATTTTACATCTAACATCCCACATAATATGTCACATCCCGGCCCGGGGCGACCCACTTCTCGGGCCCGCTCCACCACCGTAGCACGATATTGTCCGCTTTGGGCTTACCATTCCCTCACGGTTTTAAAACATACTTTCATTTAAATTCAATTTCTGGGAAAAATCAATAGTATATATATATATATGAAATATATGAATTAGTAATTGTTGCATATATATGTTAAATGGTGCTGTGGACGCACAGGTGAGTATCAGGTGAGTTTATATTGTTCATATGATTTATTGATGATGTGAATTGTGTTGAGAGCTCATAACCTGCACTCTTGGTGTTAGTGCTTATATTATTCACCCCGCACCACACGCTCACCTTGGATCCAAGTAGGTGCATGTCGTACAGATCACTAGAGGTGATTCCGACATGTCGTACAGACCATGAGAGGTTGTTCCGACTTGTAGGTGACTTTAGATTATTATACAACTGTTGATGAGAGAAGCACTAGAGCGTATTCTTACACCTTTCTTATCGTACAGACTACTTCAGGTAGTTTCGATTTATCTACAGAGTAGCGCCGTACATGTCACTGTGGTGACTCCGGTTGGATTAGATATTGAGCTTTAGAATTAACCGTACAGGACCAACTGCAGGGTCTCCGGTTGATTCATTATTTCACCTGTTATATTGTTGCATCCTTATTATGTTTTGATGCATAGCATGGCATACTTTCTGGTTTTGATAAAGACTTGTGAATTGACATATTATATACTATTTTTCTGGGAAAGTATACAGGTTTTACAGCGAGGGGTTAGAAATATTATTAAATGAAATATTTTCGAAAAGCTTTGTTTTACTGACCCACTCAATCTTGTTTTACGCCCCTCCAGGTTCTAGTTAGCAGTGTTGGTGGCTCACGAGGATTCCCATGGTGTTCTGACAGAATTCACAAAAGTAGGACTCACCCTCGGGTGTTACATCTTAGTAATTGTATCTTTAAAGCTTCCGAACTATGTAAATGGTTACATCACTCTCACGTGACGGCCAGCATGCCCTACTTCGGGACGGGGTGTGTCATAATATACAAAAACTCATCCGTCATAACAAACACTAAATCCGACATTACAAACATAACATACAAAAACAAAAAGATAGAACGATCGAAGTGTCATATTTAGCCGACAAGAAAGCAAACCATATAAACTACTCAACTGAATCTGAGCCTGAATGTGACCCAGATCCTTCTCCTTCTTGAGATCCTCCATCTGATCCAAAAACCCTCGTCAAGTCCACATCAAATCCAGCACCCGTAAGCATTCCAGAAAATACCCCAGCAGGAACTTCAGGACAAAATCCACCAGGAGTAGCCATCTCGGGTTAATATACTGGCACTTGATAAGGCGGTTGCGGCATGTATGCCATGGGAGGTTGCTGCATATATGGCATGGGCGGTTGATGCATGTATGCCATGGGCTGCGTAAGCATCAGATACATAGGATATGAAGGGGGTTGCTGATTATGGCCTGCATACGGATATGCAAGGGGAGGCTGACTTTGGCCCGACTGTTGAGAATGAGGAGGCTGACTCTAGCCTGACTGTTAGGTTCCCAGGCTATGCAGTGGTTGCGGCCTGATTCTGCCGGTTCTTTGATTGTTCAATCTTTACAGCTAGGTCCGCTAACCTTTTAGTATTATCTTTGTCCCTCATTCTCAACTCATTGTTTTGAGTCATCAGCACTGCCATTGTACTCTTAGATGACCTCCTGGAGGAATTTGATGTAGAAGATGAAGAAGATGCATAGGACACCATATTAGGAGTCACCCCATGACCATATCCTCTGACTTTATTATGACTCTCATGACCCATTGTATCAACATAAACTCGGGTCCTAAGTTCTTCATTATCCTCTGTGACTCAATCAAAGTTTGCAGATTGTTCTCCATTGTTGCCTTGCACTACAATTTTTAAAAATAAAAATTCAAACAATCGTAAAACTGAAAAATAAGCTACAGATAATAAAAATTAATAACAATGAAATACTAACATGAAAAATTCAATTACCCCTGTACGCTTCGATGTTTCATCAATCCAAGTTTTATCTTTTTGTGTATGACATTCACGAAAAAAGGTAACAGGATCTACCTTTTTCCCATGCTTCTTCCGCTTTATCAAAAATAAAATTTCATTCAAGCAATTTTAAGCAAACCTCATATTAAAAATAAAATTTCTAACAACTATAGATTATTTAAAATTAATAACATTTCTTCAAAATGTACAATCCATACATATTCTTGCCGCACTCTTGCAAAAGATTTTGTACCAGTAGTATGGTTCATTGTTTTCAATAGCTAATTAATCTTATTTTTTTTCAGCAACTTCTTGAAAAAAAAAGAATTTATTAGACAAATTAAAAGTTATAACGAAATAAATCATATAACGATTACCTTTATTTTTTTCTCTGTTCCAGTATGCCACCAACTCAACCCACTGTGCATGATTCACATCAGAAGGAGGGTGGTTGCGCACCTCTGTTGCTCTTTTAGTATAATACTTTTTTTAAACTTATTTCTATACTCTTTGTGCGCATGCTCCGCAACCTTAAGCGTCATATGGCGGATCATAGGCATTTTTACTATATCTGCATCTTCAAAAAAAATATTTCCCTACATCCATAAAAAATTAAAAAAATCAAGCTAATCAATTATTATTACAATCATGGACTTATTCTTCTATTTTCAAGTAAAAATAAAAATATCTATACCTTTATTCTATTCCAAAAAACTTCCTTATCTTCTTCCTTAATCTCACGCCAATCCCTCATCAACAGGAGATTTTTGTGGTCTCTAACCTCTGCTACTACATATTTTGAAAAAAACACTAGAATTATCACTACTGCATTTTCCGGACGAATCAAACAAACAAAGTTGTTTCGTCCATTTGGGAATTGAGGGTCTGCGCCTCTGTTGAGATGTGACAGCCCGTCCCTGATTTTAAGAGTTTTAAAGTTTTAATAAAGGATTTTACAAAAATGCCCTTTGAGGCACGGGTATTATTCGAGGTTAATCGTTGTGTCGTGCCATCTAAGATTTGTTTTCTTGACATATCCTCGTAGTACTCATCCCTACGGACGTGTGGGCGCTGACGATTCGTTATTTGGAGTTATAACGAAAAAGATTTTGAAATTTGAAGTTTGGGCATTTTATAAATTTTATTATTAAAATTTGGATGGCCCAGATTTAATGAAGAATTAAATGGATGGCTCAGATGTAAAGGAAAACAAAAATAAATAAATAAAAAGTGAAGGAGGGTTTTGTGTGTGTGTGTGCGTGTGAGGAAGAAAGAAGAAGAATGAGGATTGGGCAAAAATTGCCCAACCAGAAGGAAGAAGAAGATAGCTCCGGGAGAGAAAGGAGAGAAGCTGGGCGAATGGGGAGAAGAGAGAGAAGCTTCTGGCCAATCAAAGAAGGGGAAAGGAGGAAAGGAGAGAGGGCGAGAAGCGGAGGAAGAAGAACAGAAATGGGTTTTCAACCCATGACCCGCGCGACCCGGTGGGTTTTCCACCCATTTCTGTCAAAATTTCTTCACTTTTCCGGTGAGTTACTTCAAACCATCACTTGGAAAACCCTCTATGGTCTTCCCTCTTCCTATTACACCCAAAAAATCAAGGAATTTGGCCTTGAAATTGGTTGAAACCGTACGGTGTGCGGTGGCTTAGTGTACAAATTCTTCAAATCTTGAAACGTTTTCTTCCAATTACTAACACCATTAGCATTCCCTTAGGACCTGGAACAAAGCCCAAGCAGTAGTTGGAGCATCGGAGTGGTTTTGGAGGTCGAATTGAAAACACCCATTTCTAGGGTTCTCCACGGATTTTGGTGAAATTGAAGTGTTTCCAAGCCAAATTGGCCTTGGCCTCAGGTATAAAGTTTACTCTACTCATTGAGATCTTCAATTCTGTATTTTTTTGAGAATTTTTTGAAATAGTTGGATTTTTCGGCGAGCCGGGGCGGCGGCCCGTGCGGCGCCGTGTGGCCAATGGCCCGCCAATGTCATTCTTAGCATGTGTTTAAGGTTCTAGTTTCAGTTTTGATAATTGATGGACGTAAATTGAGTAATTGAACCTAAGTTCGTTTCGATTCGTGGTTAGGTGAAAATGTGAATTGACAATCCGACCGTTGGATCGCCACCAAACTTTGATACGTTGTAATACGTAATATTTGAGGATTATAGGAACTTATGGATTGGGAATCCAATTTACGGATCTTTCAGAATTGGAGTTGTAAGTTCATAAAATAGAATGTTAACGGTCACTTGGTTTTGGAAATTGACGGAGATCCGACCGTTGGATGGTAATGAAATTTTAGGATGATGTCCTAGAGGTATATTGTGGACCTCTGGAATTTATGGATTTCAAATCTGAGTTGCAGATCTTCTGGATTGAACTACGTAGTGACGTGTTTTATATAAGTTATATATTCTATCGATATGATTTCTGAAGTTGGGTTTGATTATTGTTCTAGGCGCCGATTGTCATGACTCCTTGATGTGTGGTGCTAGGGAGTTGTTGGGCGAACACCAGGTGAGTGGGCAGTATTTCTATTTATACCTATATACTATTGATATTTTTCCCAGAAATTGAGTTTAAATGAAAGTACATTTTAAAATGCCATGCATGCATATTATGGGATGAATTGATGATTGATGCATGTATATATATGTGAATTGGTGTTGTGGATGCACAGGTGGGTTTTATGTTATCCACGTGATCATTGATGATGTGAATTGTGTTAAGAGCTCATAACCTGCACCCCTGGTGTTAGTGCTTATATTATTCACCCGCACCGCACGCTCACCTTGGATCCAAGTAGGTGCATGTCATACAGACCGATAGAGGGTTCCGACATGCTAGTCGTACAGGCCACTAGAGGTGGTTCCGACTAGTAGGTGACCTTAGATTATGTGCACAGATGATTGATGAGAGAAGCACTAGAGCGTATTCTTACACCATTCTTATCGTACAGACTACTTTAGGTAGTTCCGATTTATGTGCAGAGTAGTGCCGTACAGGTCACAGTGGTGACTCCTGTTGGATTGGATATTGAGCTATAGAATTAACCGTACAGGACCAACTGCAGGGTCTCCGGTTGATTCCTTATTTCATCTGTTATAATGTTGCATCCTTATTATGTTTTGATGCATAGCATGACATATTTTCTTGGAAAGTGTTAAAGATTTGTGATTTGAGTTTAAGATTAATTATGGTTAGATATATATATACTATTTTCTGGGAAAGTATACAGGTTTTACAGTGAGGGGTTAGAAATGTTTTAAATGAAATGTTTTCGAAAAACTTTGTTTTACTGACCCACTCAATTTTGTTTTGTGCCCCTCCAGGTTCTAGATAGCAGAGTTTTGGTGGCCACAAGGAATCCAACGGTGTTCTGACAGAATTCACAAAAGTAGGACTCACCCTCGGGTGTTTCATCTTAGTAATTGTATTTTTTAAAGCTTCCGAATTGTGTAAATGGTTACGTCACTCTCACGTGACGGCCAGCATGCCCTCCTTCGGGACGGGGTGTGTCAGTTGGTATCAGAGCCTAGGTTGCAATTCTGGACATCTTGAGAATTTCCTAGTGTCTTCTGTCAGAACTATACCGCCTTGTAGCGAGCCACGTAGTTCGGATGAGCCTAATTTCCCTGATATAGTAGTTTGGGGGGAAACTATTGCCATTGTGATTCAGTCTATTATCTAAAGGGACATTTTGAGACTGGTTATAAGTTAAATTTGAATCACTTTAGGGAGATGAAGAACCTAAGGGAGCAGATCGATGGCTTAATCATTTGGGAAAAGACGTTTCGGATTATGCAAAGTCAAGGGAATCTTCCTCCCGACAGGTGGGTCGAGATGACTACCTAGTTTCTGAGTGTTGAATCTGCATTCTGATGGAGATAGGAATGTTATCCGATGTCATCGGAAGAACAGCTGTTTGGAAGTCGTTTAAAGAATTGTTTAAGGAAAAGTTCATTCCTCCGACATATTATTATAGAGAGTTTATAGACTTGCCTTGTTTCCATTCGAATGTTGTTGCTAATCCGGTCAAGGTGTTATGTCGTTTTTGGCTGGATAATAAGAAGAAGTGGCGTTCTTTGGCGACCACTATTCATTGTACTTTTTACCAGGAGTTTACGAGATGTTGCTGAGCATTGAGGACTCTAAGAACATGATCAGCGAGAGTAAAGAGGAATAAGAAAAGAATGAGAATCAGAAGAAAGACGATAAAGTTAAAGATCCGTCATATCAAAGACCTCGGAAGACTCAGAGCTTCAAAAGAAGTGAAACTAGAGCTAATTTTCCCAGCTGAGGTTTTAATGCCACTGGTCAGAGGCGAAGTGATAGATTTACTAGTGATCCCAGATTTCAGAGACAATGTGACTCTGGTAGAGGAAATGTATCTTTGTACCGTAGGTACAATATTAGCCACTTTGGAGAGTGTGGGAAGTTGTGAATGTGTTCATGTGGTTAGATGAGACATAGAGGTATAAATTGTCCCTAGGATCAGTTGTTACCCAGCAATCTTCCTTGACTTATTACTTGGAAAATTAATGAGTAAGTCGTACAGGTCACTATAGGTGACTCCGACTTATGTGCTAATATGGATGGTCGAGCTGTAGATTCAGCCGTACAGGTCATTCTAGCTGACTCCGGCTGATATAATTCTTATTATTGACGATGTTGCCAAAGGAAGTAGTGAATGAGCACGATCGAGGCGTATATATGTATTTTCCCTGTGAGGAGTAAAATGATAATATTGCACCCTTAAGAATTGTTGCTTACTTATCGAGACGACAGTGAGTTATCGTTATTG
Source organism: Malus domestica (assembly GCF_042453785.1). NCBI lineage: Eukaryota > Viridiplantae > Streptophyta > Magnoliopsida > Rosales > Rosaceae > Malus > Malus domestica. Next base: position 18,395,987 of record NC_091670.1, read on the forward strand.
CGGGCTGCAGACCGTAATATCCATAACTTATTTGTTGGATTCGTTAAGCAAGTAAACAGGTAGGTCATTCTATGTTGGTTATGATTATTCAGGGTGTCTAGTGATGGTGGAAGAAGTAGTTATGCCAGCGAATTGTATCCTGTTAGACATCGTGGATTTCAATGTGACTTTAAGCACAGATTGGTTACACTATAATCGTGCCAATATGGATTGCTACGGGAAATCAGTTACTTTCCATTGTCTTGGATTATCAGAGGTTACTTTTTTGATTGAGCAAAGTGAAGTGAGGCATGCCGTTATTTCTGTTTTGAGAGCAAAGAGATTGTTATCAAAAGGTTGCCAAGGATACCTAGCTCATGTGGTGCTGCAGGATCGTATTCCTAGTATTGTGGATGACGTACAAGTGGTAGACATTTTCCTAATGTGTTTCCGGAATGATTTAGATGGATTGCCACCAGACAGAGATATGGTGTTCACTATGGAATTGTCTCCAAGTACAGACTTTATGCTATAGATTGGTTCCTACAGAGTTAAAGGAATTGAAAATTCAGTCACAGGAATTGGTTGATAAAGGTTTCAGTCAACCTAGTACGTTACTTTGGAAAACCCCAGCTTTGTTTATAAGGAAAAAAGACAAGACCTTAAGAATATGTATGGATATTAGGTAATTGAATCGGGTAACGAGTAAGAACCGTTATCCATTGTCGCGCATTAATGATTGTTTGATCAGCTTTGAGGTGCTTATGTGTTTTCAATGAAAGAGTTGAGGTCTAGTATACTCTTAAGTGAAAGTAAGGCATACTAGTCATTTTGAGTTGGTGTTAAAATGTTTGAGGGAACATCGGTTGTATGCAAAGTTGACAAATGTCAATTTTGGACGAATCAAGTGGCATTTTTGGGACATGTGATATCTACACAAGGTATTCAAGGAGATCCTCAATGAGTGATAACTGGGGAGAATTAGGAACAACCTCGAACCGTCACTGAGGTACTGAGTTTTCTTGGTCTAGCTGGCTACTATAGACGTTTGTAAAGGATTTTTCAGTCATTGATTTGCCATTGACAGGATCGACTAGGAAAGAGGTTAGGTTTGAGTGGATGAAAATTGTGAACAAAGTTTTAGCAACTGAAGCATTATCTCACTCATACACCTGTTTTAGCACTCCCAGATGATAAAGGTAATTATGAGGTCTACAGTGATGCATCATTGAATCGGATAGGATGTGTGTTGATGCAACATGATAGAGTGATTGCTACACTTCACGACAATTGAAGCCTCATGAGATGAATTACCTTACTCATGATTTAGAATTAGCAACTATCATCTTTGCTTTGAAGATTTGGGGACATTGTCTTTATGGGAAGAAAAGTGAAAGATTTTTACGAATCAAAAGAGTATCCAATATCTGTTTATTCAGAGGTATCTTAATCTTAGGCAACAAAGGTGGATTGAGTTGCTTAGTGATTATGATTGCACGACCAGGGTGATCGTGCAAATGTTGTGGCCAATGCTTTTAGTAGGAAGACCCTAGCGAGAATTAATGCTTGGTACGATTGCCATGTTCATCTTCTTGTGGATTTGAGATCTACTGGAGTAAAGTTGGGAATGGAAGATCGAAAAGAAAACGTACTTGCTAATTTTCAAGTTAGGCCTATTTGGTAGGTCGTACTCGAGACTCAAGCGTTTGACGAAGAAATTCAAGAATTTATTTAAAGCAAGGAATAACGGGAAAAAGAAGACCTCAGAGTTAGAGAATCAGATGGCAAGATTATGCAAGAGAACAAGGTGTTTATACCTAATGTTATGGAATTAAAGGAAGCAATTTTGGAATTTGCGTATTGTTCAACTTATACAATGCATCCTGGAGGTACTAAGACGTATTATACCATTCGATCATTTTACTATTGGTCAGGTATGAAAAGAGAAATGTTTGTATATAAATAGATGTAACATCTGTCAGCAGGTTAAAACGGAAAGAAATAAGTCTTTTGGATTGATGTAGTTACTTCCCGTTCCACAACGGAAATGAGAAAATATTAATATAGATTATGTGTGCAAGTTTCCTCGTTCACGAGATGGTTATGATGAAATTGAGGTGATAATTGATTGGCTTACTAAATCAGCGTAGTATTCTTCAATGAAAAAGCAGTAACCTTTCCAGAAGTGCAACAATTATTTATTTGTCTTATGGAAAAGAGATTTGGGCTTACGCATCTGTTGAACTTCTTGGGTATGTTGGTCATTTCAGTTTGTTCCCTAGAGCAACGCCATAAGGCCGTGGAAAGCTATCTTGTGTTTTGAAATTGTTAGAATTGTGGACGGATGGTATTCAAGGCCCTGAGTTAGTGGAGGAGACTACTCGGAATATTCAAGTAATTAAGTCTAGCCTGAACGTGAGCCAGGATCGGCTGAAGAGCTTAGCAGACAAACATGCCACTGACCGGACGTGTAATGCAGGAGATTGGATGTTTTTGAAATTATCACCTTGGAAAGGTGCGGTTCGGGTCGAAATGGAGGACAAGTTAAATCCTAAGTACATCAGGCCGTCTTTGACTATTGAAGGAATCGGTGAAATACTTTCAAGTTTGAGTACCTTCGGGATTGGATAAGGTGTATAGTGTAGTTCATGTTTTGATGCTCCGTTACAAAGTAGCAGATTCGTCGTGTATGATTTTAGTTCAGCCCTTAGAGATTAATCCGGATTTGACTTATAATGAGGAACCCATGATTATTTTGGAATAGAAATAGGAAGTCCTGAGAAATAAAACAGTGTACTTGGTAAAAGTTTTATGGAGGAATCATTCAGCAGAAGAAACTACTTGGGAGACAAAAGATCGAATGAGAGAGGTGTTTCAGGTTGTTTTATGGATATCGATGGATTGTAAAGATTGTGTAAATTTCGAGGACGAATTTTTTAAGGTGGGTAGATTGTGACAGCCCGTCCCTGATTTTAAGAGTTTTAAAGTTTTAATAAAGGATTTTACAAAAATGCCCTTTGAGGCACGCATTATTCGAGGTTAATTGTTGTGTCGTGCCATCTAAGATTTGTTTTCTTGACATATCCTCGTAGTTCTCGTCGCTTTAGATGTGTGGGCGCTGACGGTTTGTTATTTGGAGTTATAACTAAAAAGATTTTAAAGTTTGAAGTTTGGGCATTTTATAAATTTTATTATTAAAATTTGGATGGCTCAGATTTAATGAAGAATTAAATGGATGAATCAGATGTAAAGGAAAACAAAAATAAATAAATAAAAAGTGAAGAAGGGTTTTGTGTGTGTGTGTGCGTGTGAGGAAGAAAGAAGAAGAATGAGGATTGGGCAAAAACTGCCCAACCAGAAGGAAGAAGAAGATAGCTCCGGGAGAGAAAGGAGAGAAGCTGGGCGAATGGGGAGAAGAGAGAGAAGCTTCTGGCCAATCAGAGAAGGGGAAAGGAGGAAAGGAGAGAGGGCGAGAAGCGGATGAAGAAGAACAGAAATGGGTTTTCAACCCATGACCCGCACGACCCGGTGGGTTTTCCACCTATTTCCGTCGAAATTTCTTCACTTTTCCGGTGAGTTACTTCAAACCATCACTTAGAAAACCCTCTATGATCTTCCCTTTTCCTATTACACCCCAAAAATCAAGGAATTTGGCCTTGAAATTGGTTGAAACCGTACGGTGTGTGCGGTGGCTTAGTGTACAAATTCTTCAAATCTTGAAACGTTTTCTTTCAATTACTAACACCATTAGCATTCCCTTAGGACCTGGAACAAAGCCCAAGCAGTAGTTGGAGCATCGGAGTGGTTTTGGAGGTCGAATTGAAAACACCCATTTCTAGGGTTCTTCACGGATTTTGGTGAAATTGTAGTGTTTCCAGGCCAAATTGGCCTTGGCCTCAGGTATAAAGTTTACTCTACTCATTGAGATCTTCAATTTTGTATTTTTTTGAAATTTTTTTGAAATAGTTAGATTTTCCGGCGAGCCGGGGCGGCCCGTGCGGCGGCGCGTGGCCAATGGCCCGCCAATGTCATTCTTAGCATGTGTTTAAGGTTCTAGGTTCAGTTTTGATAATTGATGGACGTAAATTGAGTAATTGAACCTAAGTTCGTTTCGATTCGTGGTTAGGTGAAAATGTGAATTGACGATCCGACCGTTGGATCGCCACCAAACTTTGATACGTTGTAATACGTAATATTTGAGGATTATAGGAACTTACGGATCGGGAATCCGATTTACGGATCTTTCGGAATTGGAGTTGTAAGTTCATAAAATAGAATGTTAACCATCACTTGGTTTTGGAAATTGACAGAGATCCGACCGTTGGATGGTAATGAAATTTTAGGATGATGTCCTAGAGGTATATTGTGGACCTCTGGAAGTTGTGGATTTCAAATCTGAGTTGCAGATCTTCCGAATCGAACTACGTAGTGACGTGTTTTATATAAGTTATATATTCTATCGATATGATTTCTGAGGTTGGATTTGATTATTGTTCTAGGCGCCGATCATCATGACACCTTGATGTGTGGTGCTAGGGAGTTGTTGGGCGAACTCCAGGTGAGTGGGCAGTATTTCTGTTTATATCTATATATTATTGATATTTTTCCTAGAAATTGAGTATAAATGAAAGTACATTTTAAAATGCCATGCATGCATATTATGAGATGAATTGATGATTGATGCATATATATATGTGAATTGGTGCTGTGGATGCACAAGTGAGTATCAGGTGAGTTTTATGTTATCCATGTGAATCATTGATGATGTGAATTGTGTTGAGAGCTCATAACCTGCACCCCTGGTGTTAGTGCTTATATTATTCACCTGCACCGCACGCTCACCTTGGATCCAAGTAGGTGCATGTCGTACAGACCGATAGAGGGTTCCGACATGCTAGTCGTACAGACCACTAGAGGTGGTTCCGACTAGTAGGTGACCTTAGATTATGTGCACAGATGATTGATGAGAGAAGCACTAAAGCGTATTCTTACACCATTCTTATCGTACAGACTACTTTAGGTAGTTCCGATTTATGTGCAGAGTAGTGCCGTACAGGTCATAGTGGTGACTCCGGTTGGATTGGATATTGAGCTATAGAATTAACCGTACAGGACCAACTGCAGGGTCTCCGGTTGATTCCTTATTTCATCTGTTATAATGTTGCATCCTTATTATGTTTTGATGCATAGCATGACATATTTTTCTTGGAAAGTGTTAAAGATTTGTGATTTGAGTTTAAGATTAATTATGGTTATATATATATACTATTTTCTGGGAAAGTATACAGGTTTTACAGCGAGGGGTTAGAAATGTTTTCGAAAAACTTTGTTTTACTGACTCACTCAATTTTGTTTTGCGCCCCTCTAGGTTCTAGATAGCAGAGTTTTGGTGGCCACGAGGAATCCAGCGGTGTTCTGACAGAATTCACAAAAGTAGGACTCACCCTCGAGTGTTTCATCTTAGTAATTGTATTTTTTAAAGCTTCCGAACTGTGTAAATGGTTACGTCACTCTCACGTGACGGCCAGCATGCCCTCCTTCCGGACGGGGTGTGTCATGAGATGTTCCTTATTAATACAAAAAAAAAAAACAATTAAAAACTAGGAAACAAATGTAAATTTTCAATTTAAGCATAATACTAGTTTAAACACAAAACAAAAACTGAAATTAATAATAATTCAAAAAAGAACCAGCTTCGAACTCTTCCTCTTCCAAATGAAGTTCCTCAGAACGTTGATCTTCACTAGAATTATCCATAGCAAAAGTTAGTGGAAGGAGAAGGAGTATGGCTGAAATGGGGGAAATAGTAAGTCTGAAATGGGAGAAGGAAAGAGAGTAAGGAACTTTTTTGTGTGGCGTCGAAATAAGGAATGTTTTCATCGGTTGAAACCGACGTGTTCCTGACAGACTTGACAGTAGTAGTAGGTGGCCTCGAAATAGGACAAGTTTGCGTCGGTTCAAACCAACGTGAGCCTGACATGTAAATGCGATTGGATGTGGCATCGAAATAAGAAAACTTTGCTTCAAAATAATTTGAGGTTGCGTTGGTCAAAACCAACACCAACTCTGACACTGACTGAAAAAGCTCTTCCAATCCATTTCCCCGTGGGAAAATAAAACTGGGAAAATTCCCGCCCAAAATATTTCAATTAAACCGACACAGATGACATATGCCGTCGGCTAAAAGCGACAGGAAGCAAGCATAAAAAAATAAAAAAAATAGTTTAACCCAAAGTTAAAAAAATAAGCAGTAATGTTATCTCATATAATATTTTAATAAATAAAATTTAACTTCTATATAATACTTAATAAAAAAACAGAAATATAATTTTATGATAAGATATCATCACACCCGAATTGAAACATGGTCTAATTAGTACATAAAATAATTAATATATTTATTCCTTGTCATCATCTGTTAGCTCGTCGTTGGCATTGGCATGATTAACAAACTCGGTAGGCAACGGTAATGATTCAAGAAAAGGAGTCTCTTCCACACCAATCCTTGTATGGAAATTTTCATTATCAATAATTCGATCATCCAAGTTAGGTATGGCATAATCATCAATTGCATCACTATTCTCTAATACGTCAAACAAATCCCTCGGTTGGGTTCGAACAACTACGTGCCAATCTTTTTCAATTGTGTCCTCCACGTAAAATGCTTGTGATGCTAATATGAAATCCTCTTTAATCCCAATTGATTGAAATTCACCATAGTAAATCCATATTGATCGGTCTTCATTCCTCATGGACTTTCACTATTAACCCATTCGCACTTAAAGAACATCACAACTCGACCCCTATCTCCTACCTCAGTAGCACCACAATATTTAACCTCGAACATATCTACAACTCTGACATAACAATTCACTTGCCCAATTGCTCCAGGAACATTTGCAGGTACAAAGATACCAGAATTTTGATTCTTATGCTTATCATCCATAGATTTTATACGAAATCTAATCCCATGAACAATGTGACTTTTATATCTACTCACAACCCTACTAGGATAATTAGCTAGCCAATGTAAGTCTTGAGATATCAACGTGTCATTAGCATGACATCTTGAATTCATCTGTAATAAGTATGAAGATAAAAATTGACAGAATAACTATAAGCATGTTATAATTAAAATGTAAAACAATAAATAAATAATGTGATTGTTATATCAACTAACATGTTGCTTGAACCATTATGGAAATTCTTTCTTGCTTAGCTCCTTAATTTGTCACATAGTTAACCTTTCTCGACGATGTTTAGTTTTCAAGAATTCCTCATGTTGCCTAAACAATTATGTCCAAATTTAGATAATTAATTTTTCAAAGTTAAGAAAACCAATAAAACATTAAGATGTATAATTAAACGTTTTTACCTTCTAAATGGGCTAACTTCATCACAATTATTTAGAATGTATTTATGGCACTGATCAAGAACATTTAGATCAAGGTCCACATTTTCTCCTGAACCCATATAACATCCCTTCGAGTCAAAAATTGATAATCCAGCAAATACTCCACGTCCAATACCATCTTCATTTCGGCCTCTACGGGTACAATGAGACTCAAAATCTCTAAGATACATGGAACAGAAGGATAAGCACACATCCACCAAATATGTTTTAGCAATAGAACCTTCAGCACGACCCTTATTATGAACATAGCGCTTCAGTATTTGGAAATACCTACAATTATAAAACAAAATACAAATTATTATAATTATTAATTAAAGTTATGACTACAATTGTAAAAAATTTATAAAAATTTATTCATTACCATTCAATTGGATACATCCATCTATATTGAACAGGCCCTGCAAGAGCTGCTTCATCTGCCAAGTGAACTGGGAGGTGCACCATTATATTAAAAAATGTAGGAGGGAATATTTTTTCAAGTTGACATAATGTCAAGGCAATTCTGGAATTCAGTTGCTTGAATCCTTCCTCAGACTCCTTCTTACTACACCACTGTCTGAAAATTGCACTCAACTTTAATAATACCATAGTAATAGCTTTAGGCAAAACCGGATTGCAAGCAGGAGTAACTGCTGCATTAAAACATGGCAATCGTGCCTTTTCAACCCATGTATTTTTCGTTCATTCACGTGCACACATCGCGAAAAATTTGATGAATATCCATATGGGACCCGAATAGTAGACAACACTTTGCAAAATGCAATTTTTTCTTCTCATTTCAATGTGAACAATGTTGGAGGTCGAAATGTTCTATTTCCTTCTCTACGAAGGTATTCAAGAATTCAAGATCTGCACGTGCATCCTGTGACAACCCGTCCCTAAAATTTCGTTTATTTATTTATTTTAATCAAGGGAATTGACGAAAATGCATAGAGGCAATGCTTTTGATTTTTGTTGACCATCGTCTAAAGCAATGTATGACTTATTCTTTTGGCATATTTAAGTAGTACTCGTTGGTACTAACACATAGACGAAAGCCATTTGCGAGTCCAGATTATAACGGTATAGTTACAAACGTTTGAAGTTGGTTATTTAAAGTTAATTAATTGGTTAAGGAGGACCAATTAGATAAAAGGTAGAAAAAAAAACAGCAGCCTAATCAGAAATCAGAAAAGATAAAAAAATAAAAAAAATAAAAATAAAAAAAGGGGAGAAAACTCCTAGCTTTCCCGTGCACGCCACCACCGCCATCTTGAAGCTCTCATTCCCCTCTACAAAATCCACCCAAGAACCATCTTGAATAACCTTTGTATGTTGCGGTTTAAAGCCACGAAAGTTGACGGTTCTCACGGTGCTCCGGCCACCACTTGGACTTTGTAGCCCACCATCCCAAGAGCAAAACCCAACCAACCTTGACCCCGTTGGACCACCGTAGACGACGAATCGACACCGAGAAGCTTTAGGCACCAACCAACTTCGTAGGCAAAATCGACCATCTTCCGTCCACTTTTGGACTTCGTGGCAGGTATGAAAGTTGTTCCTCTCATTGAGATCTTCATTTCTGTGAAATTTGAGAATTTTTGTAGATGGTTAAATTTTTCGGCGAATCGGGGCTACTGACCGCCGTGTGCGGCAGTGCGTGAGCCGAGTCACCCTTGACCTTTCTAAGTTAAGTTTGACACCCCAATTTTGTTGGTAAAGTTCGATTGATGAAATCTCATCATTTGAACATAATTTTGATAAAGATCGCTACTTGAGCATTATGTGAATTGAAGATCCGACAGTTGGATCGTCATCAAATTTTAATACATTATAGTATGTAATAATTGAGGACCATAGAAACTTACATATCGGGAATCCGATGTACGGATCTTCCTGAATTGGATTTGTAAGTTCAGAAAATAAAATGTTGACCGCCACTTGGTTTTGGCAATTGGCGGAGATCCGACCGGTGGATCATAATGAAACCTTAAGATGTTGTTCTAGAAACATAATGTGGATCCTTGGAAGTAACGGATCAGAAATTCGTGATGCAGATCTTCCGAATTGAATTACGTAGGGATGTGTTTTATGTAAATTATGTATTCTATCGGTAAGAACTCTGAGATCTGATTTGATAATTGTTCTAGGCGACAACGGTTCGTGATGTCTCGATATTCGGGCTAGGGAGTCGTAGCGCGGACCTAAGGTGAGTGGGTCTTTTCCTTTCTATCCTATAATATATATATAATTGACAATTCCACAAAAGTTTATAAATTGATTATTTCATATAATTACTGTGAATGCTTTGAAGTACTACTGTGAACAAGGAATGGCTTGATCCCTATTTAGTGTACGTAGCCAGTTTAACGAGATGTTAGATGCAGCCATACAAGAAGTGAGATTAAATAATTGAGACAATAACCTTGTTTAGGGAATTGAGTAATATGAGACATTGGTGGAAAATGTGAGATTTAACCTTATGATTTGGTGGTTAATGTTGGTCATAAATCAATGTGTGAAGAATCAAGAATTTGAAGTAAGGAAATGTAAGTAATGATAGTTAATTAAATTAGTGTCTAGTTGGGCTTATCACCGATAATTATTCCTGAAAATAAATAGTTTGGGAGTATGGGCGTAACAGCCTATGCATTTTTTATGCCATATATATATATATATGTATATATAATTGAAAATGCTATAACCTAGTTGAGTATTAGATTGCATCATGGTTTATCTATATGTATATTACTTGCACATAATTATTGTGAACGCTTTGAAGTGCAAAGAGAAATGCAGGACAACCAGGTAAGTTCATGTGAGTTTATGGTATTAGTTGAAACGATGGAGTTATGGCATGACTACATGTATGTTTTAGGCAACTCTAACATTATCGTACAGGTTGCCCATAAGTCGTATATGTTACATTAGATGCAGTTAAAGCTCATAAACCTGCACCCTGGTGTTAGTGCTCCCGTATGTGGCCAGGGCTCAGTCCTTCATGTGATGTTCACCTCCCACACCTTACACTCACCTTGGATCCAAGGTAGGTGCACAGTCCTGTCGTACAAACCACTATAGGTGGTTTCGACTCGTAGGTGACCCGCAATTATTCGCACAGTCTTCACGTGATCGTAGCACTTGAGCGTACTTATTTACACCTAATCCTGTCGTACAGACCACTATAGGTGGTTTCGACTCGTGTGCAAGGATATGTGATGAGTTATGGGTTCAGTCGTACAGGCCACAAAAGGTGGATCCGGCTAACATATTACTTGGATATGTCATGAGATATAGATAAGTCGTACATGTCACTATAGGTGACTCCGACTTATGTGCTAGCATTGATTGATGAGATATGGATAAGTCGTACAAGTCACTATAGGTGACTCCGACTTATGTGCTAGCATTGATTGATGAGATATGGATAAGTTGTACAGGTCACTATAGGTGACTCCGACTTATGTGTTTGCATTGATTGATGAGATATGGATAAATCGTACAGGTTACTATAGGTGACCCCAACTTATGTGCTAACATTGGTTGATGAGACATTGGTACAGTCGTACAGGTCACCATAGGTGATTACGACTTGCATGCTAGTATGGGTTATTAAGCACATGATTATTTATATTGCTAATGAGATGCTGAGTAGTGGTATACTTCTGGATTTACTGTTAGTATACATTTGATTTCATACTTATACGTAGTATGATTTTTGGGAAACTATACAGGTTTTACGATGAGGGGTTACTACCTTTGATAATTGAAATGATCTTGGAAATCTTTGTGTTGCTCACTCACACTTTCTATTTTTGCACCCCTCCATGTTCTAGTAGCAAAGTTCCGTATCGACAAGGACTTGTGGCACTCCCAGTTCAGGTGGCTCCTTATGATGGTATAATTATTATCTTAGCTCACTGTACTTTTCTTATGCTCTGTATCACGTGTGAAATGGGTCCATACCCGCTCACCGCGTACTTGTGTCCGCCAGCACAGCTCGATTCGGAGTTCTAGTGGACATTCTGGGTCGGGGTGTGTCACAGCCAATCCATCTTTAGACTTTTCTATATCTAGCAATGCTTTCACCACACTATCACATATATTCTTCTCGATATGCATAACATCAAAATTGTGTCTAATCAACAGATGCCTTCAATAAGGTAGTTCATAAAAAATAGATTTCTTCTTCCACTGACTATTACTACTTATATTGCTCGAAGTTCTTCTTCTACACTACCCAATTGAAGCATCTTTGTTTGGTTTTCCAAAAGTAAATCTCAATGTAGAAAGTTCTTTGAGACATTGTAAACCAGTCCACTACCTTGGTGCACTACGATGCTTTCGGCGACCATTAAAAGTTATGGTTTGCCTTTGAAACCTATGATTATCTTCAAGAAAGCATTGATGCCCCCATATAACAAATCTTACGACTCGCCGACAAGTAAATAGATTATTTATCAGGCATGCAATGTGGACAGGCTTTATAACCATGTGTACTCCATCCTGACAACATTCCATAAGCCGGAAAATCACTTATAGTCCATAAGACGGCATCCTTCATCGTAAAACTTTGGTTGGAATACGTATCATAAGTGGTAGTGCCCACCTCCCACAACTCATTCAACTCGTCAATCAATGGACGCATGTATACATCAATCTCTTTACCAGGACTGCAAGGTCCCTGTATTAACAGAGACAACAACAAATTTGGTTGCTTCATGTACATCTAAGATGGCAAATTGTAAACAGAAAGCACCACAGGCCATGTGCTATGGTCATGACTCATTTTCCCAAAAGGATTAAATCCATCACTAGCCAACCTTAATCAGACATTTCAAATTTCTGACGCAAAATCCGAATATAAATTATCCAAATGCTTCCATGCTGGAGAATCTGAAGGATGTCTCATAAACTCATCCTTAGGAGATTCAGTTGCGTTCCACCTCATATGTTCAACCATATGCTTGGACATAAAAAATCGTTGCAATCGTGCTTTTAAAGGAAAATACCACATAACCTTAGCTGCGATCTTCTTTCTCGAGCTATCCTCTGCGTTGGTAATTTTATATCTTGATTTACCACAAACCGAGCACACGATCAAATCCGAAGTATCTTTCCAATAGATCATGCAATCATTGGGACATGCATCAATTTTCACATACGTCAGACCCAAGTCATTTATAAGTTTTTTTGCCTTATAATAGAATTCAAGCAACATTCTTTTAATTAACTCCAATAAAGTGGTGAAGATCTCATCTGGCATTCCCGCTAAACACTTGTTCTGATACAGTATTACAACTACTTCCAATTTCTCAAACTCATTACAACTTGGCCACAAATAATCTTCCTCTTCAAGCAACCTAAAAAAAGTCTCCACATCTTTTGGACGCCCTTCAAGTAAAACATCCACTGCTACCTCTCCTACACTCCCCAAAATGCTTATTATTACATATGCAGTACAGATGAGCACTTCATCTTCCAACATCTCCCTGTTTCTGGAATTTAGGACCTCCTGAAAATCTACCACTTCTCCTCTGACCAGTGGCACTAAAACCTTTGCTAGAAGAGCTGGAACTAGTTCAACTCCTCTTAAAGCTCAAAGTCTTACGAGGTCCTTGAGAAGACTGACCTTTACCTTTATTATTTCGCCTCTGATTTCCATTATTTTCTTCTTCTTCTTCACTTTCACTGGGCATATTTTCTGAATCCTCAATCCTCAACAAAATCTCATAAAACTCCTGGTAAGTGGCATAAGGAGTCGAGGTCACTATAGAATGCCATTTCTTCTTTGTACCCAATCTGAAGCGACGAAGCATCTCAACCGGATTAGCAGTAACTTTTGAATGATAACGAGACAAGTCAGTGAATCTCCTATAATACTCATTTGCCATCATCTTCCCCTGCTTTAATTGAGTAAACTCTTGCTTTTTGTGATCAATATACTCAGGGGGAATAAACTTTTCTGAAACAACTGTTTAAATACTTCCCAGTCCGCAATTTCCTCTAGGGTCAACTGATAAGACCCTTATCTCCACCAGGATGCAGGTTCCGAACCCAAAAACCAGGTAGTCATCTTGACCCACCTATCAGGAGGAAGATTCCCCTGACTTTCCATTACACGGAAAGTCTTCTCAATATGATTAATCCATTTCTCCGCTCCTTCATGTCCTTGATTCCCCATAAAATGAGCTTCAGATTATACATAGTCTCAGGAGGTGTCATTTGGGGAGGACGAAGCCAAGACTGAATAGCATTAGTAATAACTTCCCCTAATTTAGCGATATCAGGAAACTAGGCTCAACAGAATGACATGTATCTCTACGATGAGACATAGTTCTGACAGAAGACATCAAAATAATTAGAAATTCTTAAGATATGCAGGATTGCAAACCTAATGCTATGATACCAAACCGACACACCCCGACCTAGATCGAGGCATGTTGGGCATCACGTGGGAGTGACGTAACCATGTGCAAAGTGCGAAGCAATAAAGATATAAGGGAAAAGCGAAGGAATAAAAATCAAACTACTAGCAGAATTAGCTAAGATAGAGTGCTAGTGCGATATTAAATGTGAAATACACAACCAGAGCATAAATAGCCTAAGTGCAATCAAGCAGGGCAAGTGCTAATTATACAACACCCAAGGGTGATCCTACATTTATGATGTTCTGTCAGAACCACCGTCAAAATCCCCGTGAGCCACCCAAGCACTTATACCTAAAACCTGGAGGGGCGCAAAACAGATAGTGCGAGTGGGCAAAAACAAAGCTTTGCAAAATCATTATATTTCTCAAAAGGTCTAATCCCTCACTGTAAAACCTGTATAATTTTCCCATAAAAATATAATATATGCCATATCAGAATTCAAGCTCAGGATAAAAATCCATAGAAATATATCATGCCAAAGTATCTCAATGAAATGTCATAAGTAATCCAGACAAAATATATCAATGTCAGATATCGCATCAGCCAAATCCCTCTAACTCAATCTGTATGGCTGAGTCTATAGCTCATAATCAATCTTTATCATATCAAATCAAATCCTGCACACGAGTCGGGACCACCTAAACTGGTCTGTACGACAAGACTAGGTGTAAAATAAATATGCTCTAATGCTACGATCATGTGAAGACTGTACGAATAGTCGTGGGTCACCTATGAGTTAGAACCACCTATAATGGTCTGTACGACAAGCCTATGCACCTAACTTGGATCCAAGGTGAGCATATGGTGCGGGAAGTGAACATCACGTGAAGAACTGTGCTCTAACTCTGGGCAGGAGCACTAACACTGGGGTGCAGGTTTATGAGCTCTCAATACATCACATCATATCTCACATAACTGAAGTAACCTCATATCTTTAATTTATGAACTTACCTGGCACTTACCTGTGCGTCCGCAACACCAATCATAAATATATGCAACTACTAATGCATAAATAAAATAGGCAGATACTTTGCATGGCATTTCAAAACGTATAATCATTCAAATTCATTTTCTGGGAAAAACTCAAGTATATAGGTATATACGAAAAACCAAAAGCCCACTCACTGATATGTCGAAGGGTCGTAGCCCTTGAGCCCCAATTAATGGCGCTCGTCCTCAGGATAGGTCTCACCTATATGCGAAATAACTGAATAAATGTTATTTAAAGCACATACACAAAACTAGGAAATAACTTATCATACATTGCTCAAATGGGGTATTTGAATATACCACTATGACCTACTCAACCTCAGGAACATTCCCATATTTTTAGAAAAAAATCTCATGACCCCATGCGCCCTTATGCACCGGCCAAGGCATCGCCAGACACACGGCTCATGCGCAGGCATGTGCCTGGCACACCAAATGGATTCCCTAACGGCGTTAGGGAATATTCCGTTAAAAATCAAAATATGCCCTTAAAGTTACTTGATAGTATCAGAATATTCCGTCAACTTTGACGGAATATTCTCCTCCTTCTTCCTTGGTTCGCCGGAGTCCGGCACTGGTCACCGCTGCGATCGCCGGAAACTGGAAAATTTTAAAACTTCAATATCTCGCTCATTTTTCCACCAAAACTCATGAAATTTGTACCAACATGAAGCTTAGGACTAGAAGAACAAAACCTTACCACTTTCAAGCCTTGAAATCCATGGGATTTCGCTGGAAGAACCTCGATATTCCGGGCAAACTTGAAACTTGTCAAACTCAACTTCCCGACTTCCAATTCACTTCGTTTTTCTTCTCTGAGCTTTGTGAAGATGTTTTAAGGCTCCCTATCAGCTTAAAATCTCCTAAAAACTTCGAAATCACTAGTGCATAAACAGTAACCCAAAACTGGGCTCTCGGGTTCTCGGGAAAATGAGGTCTTCATGTTCTAAAAACGGTATAGATGTGTTTTTGAGCTCACAAGGAACACAAAAATGACTTCAAAAACCTCGATCCATGAAGAAATTGCTTGGTTTGAGGTTTGTCCGTACGTATTGTACGGAAAATGGAGAAAAACCTAGAGGGAGGAGGGAGAGAGAGGGTCAACGGGATTGGGTATGGGTGTGTGTGTGTGGTCCAGTTTGCAGCCAACCAAAAACAAAAGAAATTAAAACCTAAGTCCCAAATAGTTCCAAAAGTCTAGGAAAATAGAAATTGGACCACAACCAAAACATATCACACAACACACCTCAATGTCTAAGTGTACTTTAGACAATTCACACCATTGAAAAATTTATTTCGGGACGGGCTGTCAAAAATTTATCTAAGTACTTAAATTAGAATTTTTAAATAAATAAACTTATGTATTATACAATTTAAAAACTAAAGAATTTAGTGATAGAAACCTGAATTATGGATGAATTCCGTTGTCGATCAATTTTTTATGTACTCAACCAACTCAAATAAATTCCCTACAAAAATAAATTGTAAATAAAAATTAAACATAAGAGGACAAAATAAAAATATTAGAAGCAAGAAAAACTTACTGCTGTGAAGAAGGAACAAACGAAGTTGGAAGAACAAATAAGAAAGCTACAAGAGAAAAAACACGGGGAGGGTTTGTAAATTGGAAGAATGAATAAGAAAAATGCAAGAGAGGAAGAAGAAAACACAGAGGAGATTATATAAAGACCATTAATCTGTCACTTACAACCGACAACGGGTTTCAAAATATTTAAAAAAACTAAAATCTATGTCACTCAGAACCGACGCAACCTTTAAAATATTTAAAAAACTAAAATCTATGTCACTCAGA
This sequence comes from Malus domestica, assembly GCF_042453785.1. Taxonomy (NCBI): domain Eukaryota; kingdom Viridiplantae; phylum Streptophyta; class Magnoliopsida; order Rosales; family Rosaceae; genus Malus; species Malus domestica. The sequence continues at coordinate 18,412,593 of NC_091670.1, forward strand.
ACCGATGCCGGCTTTAAAATATTTAAAAACAATAATTAGTGTCGGTTATAAGTGACACCCATACTTTATGTTGCTTAAAAACAACACTGTTTTATTTAAAGCGACACCAGTATTTAAAAATTATTAAAATGTATGTCGGTTATAAGCGACATTAAATGTTTACCTCGGTTTAAAAGCAACATAAACATTTTATGACGCTTACAAGTGACAGTAAATTTGACGTCATGTTCATTAGGTGTCGTAACTGTCTTGTCCGCTACTATATTATATTAAACCGACATCACCCACTGACACTATAAGGCCCTTTTGTAGTAGTTACGTTTTAGGGGTGCAATTGTATTACAAGGGAATGTGGCAATCTATGTTGTTGCAACCGAATGAAATCCAATATGGGCAGGGCTGTCTTTTGCTGCTTCTAATGGGTTCTCAACTTTGGTTGTGGAATTACTGTTTTGGAGGTGTTCATTCTGTCAAAGAATTAGGGATGAGAAGCTGGGGTTTATTACTAATATGGTTGGTTGTATTAAAGATCTTATGCAGCTGGTAGGTTTCATTGATTTAGTATATTGCCCATGGGAGGAGTGTTACATAGTGGTGCATGCTAGCAAAGATTTCAAGAGAAGGGACACTGCCAATGGTCGTTCGGTCCCTTGACATTAAGAAAGATCCATTTCACTTGAAGGAAGATGACGAAATGGTTTTTGGTCTAGAAGTACCATATCCGAGTGCAACAGGTGATTTATTGTATATAGCACAATGTACTAGATTAGATATAACTATTTTAGTAAACTTGTTAGCAACATATAGTTCTGATCGATGTTTTATAATATCCTTATAGGAAAACAGGCATGGGCCTACTCTATTATGAGAAACCCATAAAATAACCATAATCTTGTTGGATATGCATATACTAATTTTCTCTCTAATATGGAAAAAGCCAGCTCACAAACTCAATGTGTTCACTTATGGAAATATAGCAATCTCATGGCGCTTAACAAAGCAAATACTAGTTGCTACATCTTCCCATCACTCAGAAATACTTGTTCACCATGAAGCCAACCATGAATGGTTTTTGTTAAGATCAATGATCCACCATATTCGAAATTCATGTGGTCTATCTTAAAGAAAAAAACCCTCCAACTATCGTTCATGCAGATAATGTAGCTTGTATTGCTTAAATGAAAGAAGGATTCATCAAAGGCAATAAAAGTAATCACATATCTCCAATGTTTTTCTATACACATGGGCTCAGAAGGTTAAGGTTATTGAATTCAAACAATTTGTTCAAACGATAATCTGGTAGACCTTTCACCGAATCTCTACCATAGTGTACATTCTAGAAGCTGGTGTATGTTGTCAGATTACCCCGACTTATTAATCAGTTAGATTGAAGTGCGAAATCAAAGGGAGTATTCAAAACACATGTGTGTTGTACTCTTTTTCCTTTGACTATGACTTTTTCCATTTGGTTTTACGAGGCATCAAAAGTACACTCAACACTATATCAATGATCCAAGCAAAGTTGTACTCTTTTTCCATTGACTAGGGTTTTTCCTACTAGTTTTTTTCTAGCAAGGTTTTAACGAGGCAACTATAACTTATGTGTAGGTATCCATGGGGGAGTGTTGTAAATATAGATGCCCCACGCACGTTGGAGAAGCATTTACTATTCATTGAAGAATTTTATATAGGATAAATAGTTCTTAAGCTTTCACCTTACTATTTGCTACAACATTCTTTGCTTTGTTATTGTCATAGTTGTAAGATTAAGGTTGTTTGTCTCTGCAACTTTTACCCATATAAGGAGTCATATTGTAACTTTGAAGATACATAGAAACAACTTCATTTTTTTCTTTCAACCAAGAAAAGATGAGAGCAGAAAGCAGAAATTATACAAGTTTCTCTCACTTCTTTCCTTCTGCCTTCATGTTCCTTATCTAACACAAGTAAAGAGAACAAGACGGAGTGATACATAGATCCCATTCCACTTCAATCTCTAACAAAGATTATCTCTCTTTTGCCTATATATAACACATTTCACAAAATTCTATATTCATCACCTAATTTTACATTTACAAATTTACAAAGTAAGAAATGAAAATTTATTGTTTCTATTTTTTAAAAATAAAACTAATAAAGGTTTGAAAACTTTGAGTTTAACGATAAAGACAAAATAAAGGGTAAAGTGAATAGTACCATGATTGAATTTTTAGTGTAAAAATATAATTTTTCGTTAAAATAGACATTACCGGAAGTTTTTCATTAAAGTTAATTTTTTTTTTTTTTTTTTGCTGAGTGGGGACCAAACCAGTAATTTACAAATTGAGGTAGGAAAAAATGATCTCTTTTTCCTCTAATAAATTAAAAATAAGAAAAACATAATAAAATCGTGGATCCTTCCCACAGTAGTACAGTTAGGGGTGAGTTCGGTTCGGTTCGGTTAAATTTTTTTTTGGTTCGATTTTTTCCGGTTCGATTTCTGTTCGATTTTGGTTGTTTTCAAAAAATTTGAAATCTTAAATTTTAACATATCCAACACAATCATAACATAAATATTTCGACAAGACTTAAAGATAATGAAAATAAACATTTAAAGTTCAACCAGAATTATAACATAAAGGTTTTTTTAAAATATTTTGGGTTTAAAGTTTAACTGTAAATAGATTTCTTTTTAGACGATGATGATGGAGTACGACCTTATTCATTCCTCTCTTTCTCTCAATCTCTCTCTCTCTCTCTCTCTCTCTCTCTCTCTCTCTCTCTCTCTCTCTCTCTCTATATATATATACATGTATTCTTCACTAGCAATAAGATAAACATTCTATAATATACTATTTATTTTGATTATTGTCTAGGTAACAATTTTTTATATTTTCTTTATGTTTATGGTCCGAATTTTTTTTATCCATATATGTGGTTACATAACATAATTTCTACATTCTGTGTTCAACTTTTACCACCAGCAAATTTTGAAGAGGTGTTCATCAATATTTTTGAATATATTGATATACTTTTCAAAATTGTTAGGCCACGGAAGCTACTATACTTGGCCATAGGTGAGAAAGTTTGAATTTTGTTTTTGATCTCGTAGTGTTTAATAAACTCATGAGACTTTTATACGCTGTTTGCTTTCCCTAATCAACTGCAGTGCAGTTGAGATATGTGTTCTTATATATGTGTTGCACTTAATGATATAAACTAGAAATATTGCATGTAATGGTATAAGTTCTAATTTTTGTTGTAGATGGAGAAGCTGAGAAGACAATTTGAATTGAAAAGCAAACAAGTCCTACCAAAGCAGCAGTCCGAAGTATCATATTCTAATATAATAAAATCAAATAATTAAATACATAGAATTAAAAAAATATTAATTTAATTATTTCGGTTCGGTTCGGTTTCTAGACCACCAAAACAGAATCAAACCAAAAGAGTTCGGTTCGGTTCGGTTTTTTCAATTTGATTCGGTTTTTTCGATTTCAGTTTGATTCGATTTTCGGTTTTTTTCGGTTTTCGGTTTTTTGAACCCACCCCTAAGTACAGTACCACCCAAGGTCACAATCTTGAAAACATTTTTGCTCCCAAATGCTTCAGTTTCCCACTACTCCTCTCGCGCGCGCTCTCTCTCTTTCTCTCTCTCTCTCCCCCTCTCTCTATGAAATGAAGAACCAGTCTCACTACTACTCTCACTCTTCTCCTTCTTCAACAACCACCACCACTCTCCACTCTCTCTAAGCCCTCCTCTCTCTCTCTGCTAACTCCTCCCTACCCATTTTCTCTTAGTCCACAAAAACCCACCCGCCACACGACGTTCTCGGGTCGAGAAAAAACCGGGTCAGGAGGAATCAGAACTTTCGCAACCGAAAAATGGAGAAGAAACAAGGCTTCTTCTCTGCTCTCAAGGACGAGGTGGTTCGGGGTCTCAGCCCCTCGCGGTCGCGGGCCAGCAGCCCGGCCCGGTCCGGGTCGCCCATGACGGGTCTGCTCCGGAGGAAGAAGCAGAACCATCACGGAAATGGGCACGGCGTCCAGCTGGTGGCGCAGCCGGACGCGTTGATTGGGAGATCCGGGAGCCTGAGGCCGGTGATGGAGGGTCCGGATCCGGACGGAGGGGAACTTGGGGATTCGAAGCGGGTCGGGTCGAGTTTGGGCCAGTGGATGCGAGGGCAGCTGTCGCGGACTCCCTCCGTGAGCTCCGTCGCGCATAACAACAGCAAGAGTTCTGATCTGAGACTGCTGCTTGGAGTCATGGGTGCTCCTCTCGCCCCCCTCCACGTCAGTACCTCCGACCCTTTCCCCCATCTCAGCATCAAGGACACTCCCATCGTCAGTCTCTCTCTCTCTAACATTCTCTGTCTCTAACATTCTCTCTCTAGCTCTGTTCTAAGTTCATCTGGGGCTTTTGCGCCATTTTCTATGAACTTTTCTGTCTTAGTTTCTGAGATGGCAACTGCAAAATAACTACAAAATAATTGCTTTCATGCATTTTGTTTGTATGCTGCTGGGGACTGAGGTGGTGGTATTGCGAATTTGTATAAATTTTGACTGCGACAAAGATTGTAAGATTTGGGTTTTGGATTTATTTTACAGAAATGGTTGGATTCTTCTGGCCCTTTTCTCCCAAAAAAAAAAAAGTTTGGTTCTTTCTTTGCAATGGGTATGATTTGCTTCTTACGGTATAGATTTCCACTGATTATTTATTTATTTATTTCTTCATGTTTTGCTTAAATTTGAAGAACATCATTGGATGGTTACGATTTGCATCCAGAGTCCTTGTTTGTTTAATCTTTTGTTTTAAAAATTGGTTTTCTCTAATTTCTTCAATTGTGATGTAGACGTTGGTGATTCTTTTTTTATTACTTTTTTCAATCTTGGTCTCTCCCTGTTTGGCAAGCGAGAAAGTTAAGTGTGAAAATTAGACCCGATGGAATCTTAAGCAGCCGATACATGTTGCTGAAAGTTGAGCTCAGTAGGCCAATGGGATTCACTGGCTGGTTGAATTTGTTTTCTTATTTTCCACATACAGAACTTTTTTTTTTTTTTTTTTTTTTTTTCAATCTTACCTGTGTTTTCACATTTTCTCACCAACCTAACAGATCATGACAGCTAGTAATTTTATTGTAGAAGATTTTTCTTTAGCTTGCACTTTAGATTCGGATTTGTTGTGAAAAATTACGCTAAAATTGATTCGGGATTATAGATGTTGGGTTGGTTTTGATGTGTGATATCTTTGCAGGAAACTTCCTCTGCCCAGTACATACTGCAACAGTACACAGCGGCATCTGGTGGGCAGAAGCTGCAGAACTCGATAAAAAATGCTTATGCCATGGGAAAGGTTAGGATGGTTGCTTCTGAGTTTGAAACGGCAACGAAGGTGATGAAGACCAGAAATGCCTCTAGATGTGCCGAGTCAGGTGGGTTTGTGCTCTGGCAGATGAGTCCGGACATGTGGTATGTAGAGCTTGCGGTGGGTGGGAGCAAGGTCCATGCCGGCTGCAATGGGAAGCTTGTCTGGAGGCACACACCGTGGCTTGGTGCTCATACTGCGAAAGGACCAGTGAGACCCTTGCGTCGGGCACTTCAGGTGAAGTTTTATGTGGTTATTGGTGCTTCTTTTCGTTGGCCATGAAATTTGTCATCCAATTCATAAATGTCTTCACGTTTTCCTTTTCAGGGTCTAGATCCAAGATCTACGGCTAGTATGTTTACCGATGCAAGATGTATAGGAGAGAGGAAGATCAATGGTGAGGATTGCTTCATCCTCAAGCTTTCTGCTGATCCTCAGACTCTGAAGGCCAGGAGTGAAGGCCCTGCCGAGATCATAAGGCATGTGTTGTTTGGTTACTTCAGCCAGAAAACAGGGCTTCTTGTTCATATGGAGGATTCACATCTGACCCGCATCCAATCCAACGGTGGCGATGCTGTTTACTGGGAAACCACAATCAATTCATTCCTTGATGATTACAGGCCTGTTGAAGGAATCATGATTGCACACTCAGGGCGTTCCGTGGTAACCCTATTCAGGTTTGGTGAAATGGCAATGAGCCATACCAAAACAAGGATGGAAGAAGCTTGGACAATCGAGGAGGTTGCATTTAATGTTCCAGGTTTGTCAATGGATTGCTTCATCCCCCCAGCTGACTTAAGATCGGGGACAATCAGTGAAGCGAGAGAGCTTCCACATGATGAAAGGGGAAAGGGTGGTGGGATTGCAGTAGCAACACATCGGGCCAAAGTTACTGCGCTGGAGAAAGAGCACAATGCTAATGTTGATAGCCTGACCTGGAAGATGGAAGTCTAACAAGAAGGGGCTGCACTTAATTAGGGCAATTGTTTATACTGGTAGCGACTCTAAATCAGCTAACACCTTAGAAGTTTACAAAGTAGGAGTTGCGTCGCGTTTTTTGACGTTGGTTTTATGCCTCTTAATCTGTAAATAGAGCATAATTATTCACAGGGTTCACTTCGGCCTGAATGAATCTTTATACTCTCAGTGCAGAATCCAACAAAGGTGTTGGAGCTCGATTTTTCCAGCTGGGGATAGAGCAAATGGAGGTTTAAGTTTTAGTTTACCTTCAGTGCATGAGGGAAGGTGGCGAAGCTCATCTTTCTACAATTTCAGGAGCGGCGATATTAAGGAGATCGCCGGTTTCTGGCATGGAGTTTGAAGCCTAATGCCGGTAGTTCGATAGTCTTACTGTTTTCGGGTGTGCTAATCGTTGTGGTTGTGTGATTGATGCAGAAGTTGTTTCTAGGGTTTGTGAAAGGAAAACAGATGGTTTTGTCAAAAGTGGTGGAGATAGAAGGCATGGGCAGAAAAGGCTGTACTGAGTTTTTATTTCTTTATTATTAACTGGTGTAACCAACATATGGGTCTCTAGCTAATTGTATTTTCTGCTACTTTCTCAGTGTCCATCAAGTATTTAATTTTCATGAACATATAGGAATCACCATCCTTCCTTCTCTTTCTTGAGTTTCTGCATAAATTCTGCAATTTAAATAAATGCCTTAGATTTTGTTTTATGTCCAAGAATTTGTTTTAATGGTGCAAACAATGATAGAGAAGTGTTAAGTTCTTTTATGTGCTCCTTTTATAGAAGAGCTAGTGGGATTTACCCGAATTTTGAAATCCAACTCCAAAATTTGAAGAAATTAGATTCTCTACATTTAGGTTGTGTTTGAATTCCAAGTTGTTGGGAGAATTGGAATGAATTTTTTCCTCCTTGTTATATCCCCCAACACCACCAACCGTTATCCAATTTAATATGAAATTCAACAATAATTAAAATTAAATTAAATTTCATTGTGTTTAATATTTGGTAAATTGAGGCATTAACATTTTTTAATTAATTAGTACATGAAATCTGTCAGAAAACTGGTATATAAAATAATCCATTTTAACTAAAGATATTTTAATAATTATATTGGTTTTCATTCCGATCTAAATAATTTATATAAAATCTATACCAATTTTATTCTAATTCCAATTTTTTTTAATAAACAACTCCAAAAACAATTTAATTATGACTCTTCTCTATTCCAACTCTTCATTCTCCTCAATCAAATCCTTTCTATTCAAAATTTACGAACTGGTAAAAGTCTTGGGTGCTTGGCACTTTCTTCTTCCCACTGCCCCAAGTGATAAAGATTAAACAAGGCTTCCACTGGTGTGGGGTCTCTGCAACTTTATCGAGGAATATCAACTTTTTAAACCCTTCTTTGACCGTTGGTCTATCCAACCCCAGCAAATTAAACCAAAACACTGAGTGAGCGAGAGAGAGAGAGAGAGAGAGAAAGTAAGAGAAGTTATGCCAGTTGGGTTTGCGTCGTTTGCTGCAATGCTTGCTACAATATGATTACAGCACGGCACTCTCACTGGGGTAAAATAATAAGTCCTCCTAATCCCATGTGGTTAAAGTCCCTCCAAAGTCCAAACCTCCTCACTTTCCTTTTCTGTTTTAGTTTTAGTCTTTATATATTAGAGATCTTAAATTCGGTTCTCGCTAAAGAAGAATTCGAACCATATTATTGCTAATCCATTGTAAGGCTAAGCCCACTTCCACTTCCTTATTATAGATAATATCATTTGTTTTAAAAAAACAAGTAATTCCCACACGTCTTTTTTTATTTTAAAACACTTTATTTGTTTATGTTTTTTTATTTATTTTTTAATTATTCGATTTAAAGGTCACAAGTAATAACTTTTTCTTTATGGTCCGCAAAATTAGCGTTTTAAATCTCGTATATAAAGATTTAATAGATTTTATAACCGTTAGATTTTACAAAAAATTTATACTCATGAGTAGCAGGATGACGGAATAGACATAAATATGATGGGGAAAAAATGTGTGATCACTTTCTTTAATTGTTTACTTGATTGCCATAGTTGCGCCACTTGAGGTTGAAGGTTCCACCCAATCATGGTGTTTCTGAATGGTCGAAGTCTCCCAATTGATGACAGGATGTGAGGTTTTTTATTTGGAACTTTAACGAAAAATTTCCAGTATTGTTTATTCTAACGAAAAATTATATTTTTACACTAAAAAAATCATTTATGGTACTATTTATTTTACCATTTATTTTGTTCTTATCGTTAAAATTCAAAGTTTTCAAACTCTTTTTATTAGATTTTTTTGTTTTTTTTTTTTGTTTGGTTTGTTTGGCATAGTAGAGGAGGATGACCTACTAGGCCTGGCAAACGGGTTGTGTTTGTCGTGTTCATGTCGTTTTCGTGTAATACCTGTTATCTTAATGGGTAGTATCATGTCACACCCGTTATCGTAACGGGTCCTTAACAGGTCGGGTCACTTTACCCGTTGGGTAAAGTGACCCAACCTGTTATGACCTGTTAAGAAAAATATTTTTTTTCTTAAATTTGCACATACCACACACTGCCACATAAATATTACTTCAAAACATTAAAACACATTTGTCGTTTAAGTACTACATCTACACTCGAAAATAAGAGCCTAATAAACAAACATTCATACACTACTAGTCTATTACAAAATATTAAATGTGCAAGGATATGCAAAATGAATTAGTTTTTATTTTCAAGGTTGTGAAGCCTTTCTCAAAAGTTTAAATATTGCTAATGGAACTCAAAGCTTGCATGTTATTCCTTTTACAAAATTCTCAATTTTCATCGATCATCATAACATAAGATTTTATGGTATCCACTAGTGTAAATATTTTAAATTGAAGATTGAATTCATTCATTGTATTCATATAGAGTCAAGGAGTGTAGCTGTAAAAAATCATCAAAATCGGAGTTAAAATAACCGTTAAATCGTGATTTTTCGTTGTTAACCGTCGAAAAGTTTTGTCTCATTCCTTGATCTCTAAATGTTTGTTTTTTGCGATTTTTGGCGTATGCAATCTTGAAGCATATGCAAACAAGTTGGACGGTTGGATCGTTGAAATTAGTTTCGTAGAATGCGTATCCCATCAAAACGATAGATTCACTAACACTTAGAGTTTATTTATACTTTCATTAAGTATAACATAAGATTTCGTGGTATCCACTAGTTTAAATATTTTAAATTGAAGATCAAATTCATTCATTGTATTCATATAGAGTCAAGGAGTGTAGTTGTAAAAAATCATCAAAATCAGAGTTAAAATAATTGTTAAATCGTGATTTTTCATTTATAATCGTCGAAAAGTTTTGTCCCGTTACTTGATCTCTGAAAGTTTGGTTTTTGCAATTTTTGGCATATGCGATCTCGAAGTATATACAAACATGTTTGACGGTTGGATCGTTGAAACTAGATTCGTACTTAAGAGTTTATTCATACTTTCATTAAGTATAACATAAGATTTTGTGGTATTCACTAGTGTAAATATTTTAAATTGAAGATCGAGTTCATTCATTGTATTCATATAGGGTCAAGGAATGTAGCTGTAAAAAATAACTGTTAAATCGTCATTTTTCATTGATAACCGTCGAAAAGTTTTATCTCATTACTTGATCTTTCAATGTTTGTTTTTTGCAATTTTTAGCGTATGCGATCTCGAAGCATATACAAACAAGTTTGATAGTTGGATTGTTGAAATTAGTTTCGTAGAATGCGTATCCCATCAAAACGATAGATTCATTAACACTTAAGAGTTTATTCATACTTTCACTAAGTATAACATAAGATTTTATGGTATCCACTAGTGTAAATATTTTAAATTGAAGATCGAGTTCATTCATTGTATTCATATAGGGTCAAGGAGTGTAGCTGTAAAAAAATCATCAAAATTGGAGTTAAAATAACCGTTAAATCGTGATTTTTCGTTTATAACTGTCGAAAAGTTTGTCCCGTTACTTGATCTCTAAATGTTTGTTTTTGGCAATTTTTGGTGTATGCGATCTCGAAGTATATACAAACATGTTTGACGCTTGGATCGTTGAAACAAGTTTCGTAGAATGTGTATCCCATCAAAACAATAGATTCACTAACACTTAAGAGTTTAGTCATACTTTCATTAAGTATAACATAAGATTTTGTGGTATCCATGAGTGTAAATATTTTAAATTGAAGATCGAGTTCATTCATTGTATTCATATAGGGGCAATGAGTGTATTTGTAAAAAATCATTAAAATTGGAGTTAAAATAACCGTTAAATCATGATTTTTCGTTGATAACCGTCGAAAAGTTTTGTCTCGTTACTTGATCTCTAAATGTTTGTTTTTGTAATTTTTTGCTGATGCGATCTCGAAGCATTTACAAACAAGTTTGATGGTTGGATCGTTGAAATTAGTTTCGTAGAATTCGTATCCCATCAAGTTCAATGGTGTGTATACATATATATTTATTAAGTAGATTGAAATTTATTTATTTTGTACTTATAACACTTAAGAAATTGAATGATCTGTATATTTAAGCCGATCCATGGTCACCAATTTTTAATATTTAATTTAATATATATATATATATATATATAATTATTATAGTTTTTAGGGGTATAAAATTGTTAAATTAATATATATAATTATTATAGTATTTTTTTAGGGTTATAAAATTATAAAATTAATATTTTGCTTATCGTGTATTGTGTTATCCACATGTATACATGAACTAACCCGTTATTGTAATAGGTGTTTATTGGGTTACCCGATAACGATCTGATTCGTTATTGTGTCAACCCAAACAGCTGTTAATTTCGTATCGTATCGTATAGGGTTATTAAGTCGTGTTAGGAATTCCAAGGCCTATGACCTACTATCCTTTTAAGGATAGGCTCGATAAACACATAGCATGCGTCAACGTCAATATGCCTATATAGTTTAGAAACCAACTTTAATATGGCTATTTACCCATTTGGTTTTTATCTTTGTTCTATGTCTAAAACAAGTATCTAGCAAAGTAGCAACTTTTGAGTTTTGCACTTGTTCATATGATTGAGTTAGCAGAGAGATGGAGAAAGAAATGACCTCGTCATCTGGTCAATTTAATAAATGATTGAATAGTAAAACTGGTTGAATGAATAAACTGATATGGGTCAATATGAGAAAATTGAAACCTCGTGAATCATTTTAAAAATGCTCCAACTTGAGAAACTTGAATGATTTTTTTTTGTTGTATGTGTAGTTGAAAAGCATATGAGAAACTTGAATGCTTTCTTTTATTATAATTAAGAGAATCAAACTCTTAACCTAATATAATCCTGACTCGCTTTCTCGTCCGTGCTCACAAGATGGACTAATCTCAAAAGTAAAACTTACAACACAATTCAATAAAAAAGATACATGTGATTTTGTAGCAGCATTTGGAGTATAGGTGTGTATGACATGCAAACCACAAGAAAAACCAACCTATGGGACAAGTACCTAGAGCCTTGAATTCACACTTTCGTTTTTTGGCATTTGGAACTCCCTCTATTTTATCAGCATATGATTCATCTCATCTGTTTGGCCATTATCCATCTTGGAGTTGCGCAGTCAAGAGTAGACTCATATCCACAACCACAACAGAATTTTCCTCACCTAAAAATATTGTTGTTTTTTTTTTTTTTTTTCAGTTCAAAGTACAATATTCATTTATAAAGAAATTTGAAATTCGTACTGTACATGGAGTATATGGTGCAAAATAATAGGCTTCGATAAAAACTTTGTTGGGTAATAATTTCCAAGTTACTATAATTTAGGGGATAACTGTAGCAGGACCATCAATAATCTCCAATAGGTAGCAAACATTTAGCCATCCTATTAATTGTCCCTATCCTAATTCTCTTATCTTTCGAGTGCAAATTTACTTTGAAAAACTCGATCTACTATACATAGGTCACAAATAAGCTATGTGCTTAATTAACTAATTGATTGGGACCATCCAAATAAGTTAGTTGTGGCTAAACCCTAACTAGTCACTCTTTCCTATCTCTATGGATTAGCTTGAACGATCTAATCTGGTAAATCTTCCCACAAAAAACCACAGATGTTATTATTTTTAATCAAATTCAATGTTGTTGTAGGCAGAATTTACTGAACAATTATAGAGACCATAGAGAGAGAGGTGCGGCACAGAGACAGAAAGAGAGAGATGTGTAATTGTGAGGTGTGTGCCTTAATTTATAGTAGTAGGGAAGGTTAAATCCTTACCCTAATAGGATTACAACTCTAATAGGTTAGATATTCCAAGATATCCTTAGATACACTAGGATTTACGCAATCACATTCCTAATCTAATAGGATTGCAACACTCCCCCTTGAATGTGTAAATACTCAACTAAATGGCGCATCAGGTCTTCAGTGATGAAGTAAGTACAGTTGATGAAGTCGTCAGCATAATGAGCGAATTCGAGTCTCAAATCAACGGAAGAATGCATAAAGGTAAAACTCACAAAATCTCACTATGGTAAAACTCAAGGTGGGAGAAAAACCCATGGACTAAGGAGAAAAGTGAGAAATTGCTTAAGTTCAAATTATACGTCTTCTGGATGTAAGTAGAAGAACTCACAAGGGTATGACCAGCTCAGGATGGGTGCCTCGTCAAAACCTAGTTTGATAGCAAAAACCCAGTGGGAAAAATGCTCCTAATCGTAGGAAAAAAGAGTAGATTAAGATCAAGTGAGTATACTTATGGATACTCCCTCTAAGTTTGATAGAACTTCCAAATGAGAACTACATGCCTTGTATATGAATAGTTAGGCATACCAATTCCTCAGACAAGCTTCTGGAATGTTAACTTCAGCAGTGATGTCATGTAAAGGTCGGCAAGGTTGTCTGAGATCACCTTGCATGACTTCAATCTCCTGATGCCTTGCTGATGTAGATATAGACACAATGTCTTGGTGTTGACTTCATTGATGTATCATATCTTGGTCGGGTTGATACATGCGTCATAGTCTTCATGGATTGTCATTGGGACTCAACAATTGGTGAAAACAACGCAGGTACTTCGAATATGCTTAACAAAAGCTCTTAACCATTTCTCACGTGTGGCGTAGTGAACTGGGGTGAGTCTTGGAACGATTCGAAGATTTCGCAACTAAGGTTATATCGTGGACCTCCACGTTGTTGCGATATCCCTAATGGTAATGACATAACCATTTGGGGATGTGCCTTGTGCGAGTTTGATAAGTAACCAGCGTCAGCATAACAACAAGGCAAGCATTATTCCGAGGATCAAGGGGTCAAATCTGCTCGGAATGCATTGGGATTAGCGCAAATTTGTAGTACCTTTCAGGGTAGCAGAAATATGTCTTTAATACCAATTCAGTGGTTGCATGTAGGCACGATGCTGCATCTTTACCAATAGATCAACAACGAATGAGATGTCCTATCTAATGCAATGAGCTAAGTACAACAAAGCGCAAAGTTGAACTCAAATATGGAACTTCAGGTTACATAACCTCTTCAAGGGTCTCATTTTGCATATAATGTATGGAAGATCATAGGTATACTCAAAGGTAACACCTTCAGGGTGTAGTTTAACTGGTAGACTAAAGTACCGTCAGGACAACGCTTCAACTTCAAGTTAAGGTGTAAACGAGTTTCCCAATATCCTACATCTAAAATTCCATCCTTAGGTGGAAGATAGTTTTCTTAAGCTGTTGAAGTTCCTTTTGAGTGCAAATATAAGGATAATATAGTGGCACAAGTAAGGGTGTCGAACCATAGGGACTGATAAACAACTTAGTAAAACGTTTGACTCTTACATATTAGCATCAGTTAATGACTCCTATGATTTAAAATGGGGGGGGGGGGGTTTAAGTAATTTTGGAAAAGAAATAAAGACGGAAAGAATAGGGAAAATTAGAACTATTTAAAGACGAAAGAAAAAGGGAAAAATTAGAACTATCTAAAAATAAACCTAAGACATGAAATAGGTTAGAAACGTTTTTGGGACATAAATCTGACTTAAAATGAGCTAAGTCCTTCCCTTAAACATTCATGAATCAATGAGACGATCTTTTAACTTATCCATTTCAAATGCACAACTAAGATGTTCACATATCTAGCATGGCATTGATGTGAAAATTAACTTGACACACAAATTAAACCCTATTAAACATGTAATTGTAGTATTAAGCAAGTAGGGATCGTTCTAGACCGGGGATTAACTAGGGTTGCTAATCAACACAAATAAGACTACAAAACACTAAACTAGACTCTATAGACTTAAAACTGACTCAAAACACTTAAAATAGCAAAACTAAGTTAAAAAGACTCAAAAAAGACTCTAGGGTGCTATTTGGACGAATTTAAGACTAGTAAGACTCAAAACACTAAATTGGACAGATTTAAACACTTTTCTAACTAATCTAAGACACTTAATTAAAAGGGGATTGATTTTGACGAAATTTAACTAAACTTAAACAGATTGCAAAACAAAATTGTTTATACCATATTTAGGGCCTCGTATTTAGACATCGTATAAATACTCGGGAGACTTAAATGTAATTATGTAATAAAGGAAGGGGCAAATATGTAATTAGGGGAGGAGCCCTTATTCTATAAAAGGGCATCCTCACCCTCACAAACCCTAAGTCTCTCCTATCTAGAGCAAAGCTCTCACTCTCTATCCCTCACAAATACTCTTAGAGAAATACAATCGGTGTGGACGTAGCCCAAACCTTGGGGTGAACCACGATATATCTTGTGTTATTTACATTTCATGCAGATTCACGATCGGATTTACATTGTTCTAAGATCTCCGGTTTTGTGCATCAACATTTGGCGCCGTCTGTGGGAATCGACACAAAAAACTATGTCGGTTCTCTTTCATTTTTCCACCTCCACCGTAAATCTGCAAAATCTACAAAAACCCAGAAACAGAAAAGCTCCAAGTTTTTCTCTCTCTCTAAAAGTCAGAGCTGAGGAGAATGTAAGTGTCATTGTCATCGTCCTCTTCCGTGCTGATTCTTTCACTTCAATGGCAGACTCCATCTCTAAATTCTTCTACTGGACAGAACCCCAGATTTCATCCTCCTCGCAACACTAGATTTCGTGAACCTCACGGATTTACTCACCGTGGCTGGCCCATTCCACACCTTCCTCATACTACCTTCAATCCGCTAAAGGGCTTGAGACATTCCAAGACCAAGCCAACAAGACTGAGTGCACGCCGCATTACTATCATTTCCCATGCCTTGCCGCATTACTACACTCTAGCCGACTTAAAAAACCTCAGCGAATCAGGCCCAATTCCTACATTTGCCGGCGAAAGTTACACCTTGAACTTCACTGATGCTTTAGGCTCTGTGCACCTTACCTCAGGTTGGTCAGACATAAAAGTAAGCAGCAGCGTGCACTCAACCGATCATGTTGAAGTTTATCAAGTTGACAAGTGACGTCCCTGGTGTTCGAGAGGAAACAAAATACTCTCTCTCCCCTCTCAACCCCTTGAAATACTCACAAATCTTTAAAGCCTGTCGGCAATGGCGCTCCGCAAGCTCTCGAGCTCCATCAACAAGAAGCTGCCCTTTTCAACCTTTTTTCAATGGCGGCTCCATATACCACATGTGGACCAAATCTTGAATCCAACACACAGATTCAATCCCAGCTTATCCTTAAATCAAAGCCCACCAAATTCTTCAAGTTTTTGACCAAACGGGTCATCGAATCAAAACCCAGGATTCGAAATTTTGGAAGGCTAGTCTGTATGTAAAAGCTGTGCCACCTGCGGATCTGAATAAGAACACAGAGTGGTTCATGTACCCTGGTGTTTGGACGACCTATATTCTGGGTTTGCAGTCGAGCAGTGAGAAAAGGATTTACGTCTGAGCGATGAGTAGTCGAGCAGTGGTAGATGACGCACTGGCCAAAGCAGCAAGAGCTGCCGAAGCTCTTTACCTCATCTGAGACACCTATTTTCCACGGCCCGGATGACAAAATCTCCAGATTAAATGCCGATTCTGATCTTGCCCTCAACCTTCTCAATTCCATACCTCTTGGGAATATCAAAAGAGGGATATGGGTTGTCGAATCAGTGAGGACTTTATCAAAGAGTTTTCAAGTCAGAGAAGATGCTCTGCACATCGTCTTCACTTTTGGCTGGAGGATGGGCTAAGCGTGGGTCTTGCACGTGGGTCCTGCAAGTGAAGATGTGCTTTTCACCAGAAGATGGGCTAAACATGGGCTGTGAGAATATTTCAGAAAAAGAAAAAGAGAGGCTCTCATCGAGAGCACATGGCGAACAACGCAAAAGAAAAAGAAAAAGAAAAAGGGAAATCTTACTAAAGCTAAAGAAGATGCCCACACTTTCATCATGCATGTTCTTATTTTCTGAGAAAGCTACGGGAAGACCTAGAAGGAAGATAAGGGTTCCTTACCTTAAAGTGATGTAATTTATTTTTCTTATCTTTCGGAGACATTTGTATAAACCCCATCAGAGGGTAATAATACCAAAAAAAAAAAAAATGGCAAAGCCCAAAGTAAATGGGCTGGCGTGTTGTGAAGGGCGAAGGCCCATAAGCCTAAAATAGCACCAACCAGGTCATCAAAAGTACGCCTAGTACTCCATAATTATTCGGCAACCCGCCGCTACTGCCACCAACCAGGTGATCAAAAGTACGTCCAGTACTTCCAAAATTGTTCGGCAACTAACCGCTATTATCACCAACCAGGTGACTAAAAGTACGCCCAATACTCCAAAAATCATTCAGCAACCTGCCGATATTACCACTAACCAGGTGATGAAATGTACAACCCGTACTCTAATATCATTTGGAAACTAGCCATTCATGCCACCAACTAGGTGATGAGATGTACAACCCGTACTCTAAATTGGCAACTAGCCATTCATGCCACCAACCAGGTGATAAAATGTACAACCTGTACTCCCCTTCATGCCACCAACCAGGTGATCAAAAGTACGCCTAGTACTCCAAATTATACATGAGCATTACTCATGTCATTTATACATAAACATTCATGAGCATCATTCATGACAATCATACATAAACATTCATGACCATCATTCATGACAATCATACATAAACATTCATGACCATCATTCACATCAACATTCATGAGCATCACTCACGTTAACATTCATGAGCATCACTCATGACAATATCCATAAGCATCACTCATGTCAATCAACATAAACATTCATGAGCATCACCCATGTCAATCAGCTTCAAAAGCTTCATTTACAGAGCTCTAGCTTCAAAGTTTCACTTGCAAAGCTTCACCTACAAAGCTTCAGTGCAGGGTATACAAATATCGCCTCTGAACAACCCCCACTTCGCCCCATACATGGATTCAATTTGAAGTCTCCAGCCAACAGACTTTAATGACCGAAGACTAGGGGGACTACATTATGTACCACATATTGGGCCTCAACTGGGCCTCATGAAAAATACTCGGGGGACTTAACCCATTATTCATGTATTGAGGAGTGAGCCCTTATTTTATAAAAGGGACTCCCTCACTTTCATTAGAGAGCACCCATCACTTATATATTAAGGAGCGAGCCCTTATTTTATAAAAAGGACTCCCTCACCGTCATTAGAGAGCATCAACTCTAGCCTATCATTTATGTATTGAGGAACGAGCCCTTATTTTATAAAAGGGACTCCCTCACCACCATTAGAGAGCATTGCCGCCTACTCAGCAACCGCTCGCCGCGAGCATCAACTCTAGCCCATCATTTATGTATTGAGGAACGAGCCCTTATTCTATAAAAGGGACTCCCTCACCATCATTAGAGAGCATCAACTCTAGCCTATCATTCATGTATTGAGGAGTGAGCCCTTATTCTATAAAAGGGACTCCCTCACATTCAAACGCCACAAGCCGAGCAGCCTCGCAGCGTGTGCTACTTCTAGTTGAGCATCATTTCAGATTAAACACTGCCTCATATCGAGCATCAGTTCAAAATAGCATCTAGTTACTTCGGCCTACACATGGACTGAATTTCAAGTCTCCAGCCAAAAGACTCTATTGATTGAAGACTTGGGGGACTACTGTTTATACCATATTTAGGGCCTCGTATTTAGACATCGTATAAATACTCGGGGGACTTAAATGTAATTATGTAATAAAGGAAGGGGCAAATATGTAATTAGGGGATGAGCCCTTATTCTATAAAAGGGCCTCCTCACCCTCACAAACCCTAAGTCTCTCCTATCTAGAGCAAAGCTCTCACTCTTTCTCACTCACAAATACTCTCAGAGAAATACAATCAGTGTGGACGTAGCCTAAACCTTGGGGTGAACCACGATACATCTTGTGTTATTTACATTTCATGCAGATTCATGGTCGGATTTATGTTGTTCTATGACCTCCGGTTTTGTGCATCAACAAAAGTAAATTAGGTGATTTGAATGGTGAAAACTTAGCTAGAGGATCCTTCTCCACACATGACATATGCATATAAACCAATTTCCAGTATTGTTCCCTTAGACTATGAATGACAACACCCCAAGTTAACCATGACAGGACAAATTAACCATCAAATTTTCCTTAACTCATTGAATTGGACGGGATACGCATCACAACCAAATTATCCTTCTCAAGTTCGGTAACTATGAAAAGCATGATAGAAAAACATATCAAATGTCATTAAGTTCTTTGAAAACCATAAGCATTGACGAGGCATTCGTAACTATGAAAAACATGATACTCCTGCCAAGGATTTACTTAACACAATCATGACTAGTAACTTCCACTACTTGTGAATATAAGTTCATAACGATTAGGTGAAACTCCCTTATACTCTAGTATCAAGTTTATGCACGCAAACTAAGTATGCATCCTCAATCAACATACATAAACAAGTTTTAATAACTCAGATAAGCAAATCACATTCAAGACTCAAGAAACAATAACTGGATGTAATCAATTCATATAAAGCATATAATCATGGCTTCGAATTCACCTCTAACTATAAAGAAATTAGTTCCTCATGTTTGCAATTAAACAAAGATAACTTAAATTAGACATTGAAAATAAAAGATAGAAAACACCTAAGAGCGCTCTAGCAATCCAATGTTGAATGGCAAGGCACGGCTCCAGGTGGCTCCTTCTTCTCCTTCCTTGCACAGCTGTGGCACAATGGGGATTTTCTAAGTTTTTGGATGTATAGGACGAATTTGTGGTGGATGGTGTGGTGATCTGATGGTAGGGGGTGGTGAATGGTGTGTTATGAGTGCTGCGGCACTTTGTATTTATAGGGAGAGGAGGATGCACAAAATTGTGATGGAAGGTGGGTAATTAGGACTCCAAATCAACAAGGAATAAGGATACTTTTAATCATATTCCAGGGAGGAAAAGAATTAATTTGTTTAGATGGATTTGGACTCCTAAATTCAGATGGGAAGGATTTAGAATAGGATAAGGACTCCTTTTACAGCTGGAGATAAGGTAGGATAAGATTAGGATAGGATAAGATAAGGTTAGTTTGGATAAGATAAGGTTGGATAAGGTTTTGGATAATGTTCCTTCTTTTTGGCTGATTCCTTATCTTCTTTGTCTTGAATTCATTCTTCCAGATTTGTAGCACATTCCTAGCCTCTTGAACTTCAAAAACATCCATCCACCTTGCTCCATGCATGTGCTATCCATCCTTAGCCTAAAACTGCTCCAAAATGCTCCAAATTGTAAATTTGTGTGGACTCGTATGTTAATTTTTTTAAGTAATTAATACTTGCATGTTAATTTTTGTAAGTAATTAAGTAATGTTAACAATTACATGTTAATTTTTTTAAGTAATTAAGTAATGTTGTATAATTATTCTATTCTTTCACATTCTCATAGGTGGAGTATCAAAGCCATTCGGAGGATTTTCATTTCTTCTTCTTCCCTTACCCCTTTCAAAGCCATTCCAGCTCCATTCCAAAGCTTGAACACAAAGGGTTCCATATTTAAGGTAAGTTTACAAACTTATATTTATATTATTGTAATTTATACAACAACAAATAAATTTGTGTGGACTTGTATGTTAATTTTTTTTAAGTAATTAATACTTGCATGTTAATTTTTGTAAGTAATTAAGTAATGTTAAAAATTACATGTTAATTTTTGTAAGTAATTAAGTAATGTTGTATAATTATTCCCTAGGATAATTTTAATATGTTTAATGTTATTTATTATTTTATTAATATTAGGTTTTATTATCAAATTGGATTATTATTCATTAAATTGGATTATTATCAAATTGGATTATTCATTAAATTGGATTATTCATTAAATTGGATTATTATTAAATTGGATTATTATTCATTATTATTTAGGTTCTCTTATATAACCGTCATCACTACTATATTTTTTGGCCAAAAAATAATTGTCTAATTTTCATGAAAAATAAATATAGGTACGTTTAAGATGTCCAGTGGAGTTATTAAACGTGATCCAGCTTGGGAACATGGAGACCCAATAGACGGAAACAAACATGGCACAATTTGCAAATATTGTGGTCGGGTAATGAAGAGTGGCGGAGTGACACGACTTAAGTACCATCTTAGTGGATTAGATCTAGCAAAATATGTCCAACGATGCGATAATGTCCCCCCAGAAGTGAAGGCATTCATTAGCACATTATTAAAAAATAAAAAACAGGAGAAGGAAAAGATAACACATGGAGTGGAAAATATTTGAGCTGGGCTACGAGGAGAAGTCATTGGCCAAGCGGTTGACATTGATGATGATGACGATGAGGACGAATGTGATGATGACATGGGACCTGAAGAACGACGCAGTTTGAAACAAGCATTACGTGCCTCCAAACAGTCAGCATGGGAAAGAGAACACCTTCATAAAATTCCTAATAGAGCACAAGGTTCCGGAACAAGTGATGGTGCACAAATGAGACGAGGAGGCAGTCTTAGAGAATCACAACCAACACCACCAATAGCCCCAAGTTTATATAAGTCATCCAAAGCACGTCAAAAGAGTGTTTAGAGTTATTTCATTGAAGGTAATGTGAAGGAGGGAATGGGGTGTCTAATTAGCAAGTTCTTTATCTATGAAAATGTCCCTGCTGAGAAAGCATCATCACATCATTTCAAAAATATGGTAGTGGGATGTCAACAGGCCGGTGTTGGAGTACAACCACCCACTCCCTATGAGATAAGAAACAAATTTTTGGATATGGAGTATAAAGACATTGGCGAGTATGTTAACAAGTTGAGGTCAAAGTGGGAAACTAATGGTTGCACAATCATGTGTGACGGATGGACTGGCCCGACCAAATTGTCTATCATAAACTTCATGGTATACTCCAAGGGAAAGACAATTTTTTTGAAGTCTGTTGATGCTTCAGACCATATAAAGAACTACAAGTATATTTACAAATTATTGAGGGATGTAATCATGGAGGTGGGAGAGCATAATGTTGTCCAAGTCGTGACCGACAACAGTTCTGCATTTGTTAAAGCTGGAAAAAAGTTAATGAAGCATCATAATGTGTTTTGGACATCATGTGCAGCACATTGTATTGATCTCATGTTTGAGGGAATGGGGGAAGAGAGAGAATGTTGCTACTGTGGTAAAAAGAGCTAGAACGATCACAAATTATATTTACAATCATGGTTGGTTGTTGGCAAAGATGCGTGAATTTTACAAAGGAGAAATTATTCGTCCAGCTACCACTCGATTCGCCACCAACTGTATTGCATTAGACAGCCTACTTAAGAAGAAAGCAGGGTTGAAGCAACTATTCACTAGTGACGATTGGGCCAACCACAATTTGAGCCGCTCAAATGCAGGTCGTATGGTGGAAAGTATAGTGCTTGATCATGCTTTTTGGACTCAATCAGAACATGTGTGCTAAGTGTTTGAACCTCTTTACAAAGTTTTACGGATCGTTAACACAGAAGTGTATCATACTATGGGGGCTGTATATGAGTTGATGCGTGTAGTGAAGGATGAATTGGAAAGAAAACATGGTGCAAGGTGGGTCATAAAGATAATTGAAGACCAATGGTATAAAACATTATACCACGATTTGCATGCAACATGTATAAATTATGTCATAATTTGCAATTCATTTCTTTAGTTGCATAAGTATTATTTCTCTTATTAGAGTATGTGTTTCTTTGAACAGCATATTATTTGAATCCTCGATACCAATACAGACCCGGTGTTGGAGATGATGGCACCCTTATACGTGCTGTACATAATGTATACTCTAAATTAGACCCTGCATCACCAGCAGTTGGCCAATTTGGAAATGAGGTACACAATTACTTAAATTATAATAATTACTTTGTTGGATTAAACTAACACGATTTATTAAATTCAGCTAACATGGTTTAAAGATGCAAGAAGAACTTTTGGAGAACCAACATCAAGTGCTGCTCGAACAACAATGTCTCCTAGTGAGTGTAAACATATTTCACTATAAGTTTATAATAGAATTTGTTGGAGTTATTAGGCTTATCAACTTTGTTTTTCATTGTAGCTGAATGGTGGATCATGTATGGGACCGATGCATCAACTGTGAGAAAGTTAGCAATCAAAGTATTATTACAAACAGCTTCCTCATCTACTTGTGAAAGAAATTGGAGCACATTTGCACTCATACACACAAAGCAAAGAAATAGGTTGGCTCATAGTAGGTTGGAAAAATTAGTTTATTGCTACTACAACATGAAGCTTCAAATTCGAGATAAGGAAGCAGAAATAGATCATGTCGACCGTGGTGACCCACTAGATGTGTTTGATATTGTTGGTGAAGATGATGATACAGAGGGTAACCAACTTTATCAATGGATTAGACCTCTTCATTTAGATGATGATGAAGGCAACCCAGCTCATAGAGTTGCTGAAGAAGCACGTAATGAAGGGATAAATGTAGAAAGAGTATTAGAGGAGGAGGTGGGATCTAGCAGCGCTGACTCTTTGGAAGAACTTTTGCGCCCAAGACCAAGAAACACTGGAATTCCACCTTCTTCCAATCCTACACAACCACAACATCGTGCTAATACTAATGATAGCTTTAGTACAAGATCAGGAGACCCACCTACCACCGGAGGTGGGAATGATGAAGGATATAGTGGAGCTAGATGTAGTGGAGCTAGAGGTAGTGGTGGTGGATATGGAAACTATGTTAGACCACCTCCCAGATTTATGAGCCCCTTCAATGGTGAGGCAAACTTCACGCATGCAATACAGGATGATGACCATGGCAGTAGGCGGGCAGGACCAGGAATTGTGTGCCATAGGGAATGACTATACTCGTAGAGAAAGAGGCAAAGGGATTTTGTCAAGTTAAGAAAATGACTCGTTATCTAGAACTTTGGACTCTGTTGGAGTGGGAAGTAGTAACTATAGTAATACTCATAACCAACCATTTCCCTACCCTTCATATCCCATTCCTGTTGGGATGGAATCGAGCGACTCATGGAAACAATCCGAGACTCAATCTTCAAATGATTTTGCTTATGGACAACATCAACCAATCTCGGATCCATATAGGTGGCATGTTAACAATTACATGCAAAACTATTTTGGGGATTTATCATTTGATAACTACTCTTCACAATACACTCATTCTACACATAGAGATGATGAAGATAGTGAAAAATTTGAACCTCATATGAACTCTATATGGTACTAAGTCACTCATGTATCTTACCATGCAATGTATAAAGTGTAAAATATTGTACTAATTCATTATATATAAATGATTATGGTGTGTTTAGACTTCTTTCATTAATTACTACATATTTTCTACACTCACAATGTTTGTCAGCTCGCTATATAATCAACTTGATAATGTTAAATCCATCATGCAATGCATTTCCTTCCAATTTTTTGTGATAAACTAATAGATAATTGACTAAATAAACATCCTGCAAAGTTTCAATAAAAATTTCCAAGTTTTTTTTACAATTTCCGTGGTTTCCATGTAATTTTTATCGATATCGATATTATCCCGATATTTCCATCGATATTTCCGTGTTTTCGGACTACCGATATTTCTGATATTACCGATATTTAATACCTTGATCCCAGTCAAAGAGGAATGTCGCACCAAATCTCCCTTTCCCTTGCACGGTAAGGGATTCCCCTTTCTCTTTTTCCTTACCGCATCCTACATCCCTTTTTCCTCTTGGGATTCTGACTTGTTACCTTTTTCTTGGAGGATTTGGAGTATTAAATCCTTTCCAATTTAATTCCCAGCCATGCCTTCCCTTCTCCTATAAATATAAGCCCTTGCCGCAGCTTCGAAGGCATCCATCAACACCTTCCATTCTAAACACACATCCCTTTATACAATCCATCACTCAAACCTTCACCCAAACCTTGTGCCGTAGCAAAGAAGAAGAAGGAGGACCTTAGGACGTGCTTGCTATTCAAGTTGGATTGCTGGAACATTCTTAGGTGTAATCCATCTTTTGTTTACAATGTTTACTTTTAATTATCTTTGTTTTGCAAACATGAGGAGCTAAACTCGTTTTAGCTAGAGGGAATTTCAAAGCCATGAACATATTTGCAATATGAATTGATTACTTCCAGTTGTGATTCTATAAATCGTGAATGTAATTTACTTAACTGTTTGATTCAAAACTTATTCTTGTTTGTGGATTAAGGATGCATACTTAGTTTGCATGCATGAATTTGATGCTAGACTATAAGGGAGTTTCACCTAATCGTTATGAACTTATATTCATAAGTAGTGGAGGTTGCTAGTCACAATCGCGTTAAGTGGATTCTTGGTAGGAGTATCATGCCGTTCATAGTTACGAATGCCTTGTTAATGCTTATGATTTTCACCAAGCTTAATGATCTTTGATTGTATCTCTATTATGTTGTTCATGTAGGGGACTATTGAAGAATAATTTGGTTGCCGATGTGTTGTCCATCGAATTTAATGACTTAAGGAAAATCTAAGGGTTAATTAGTGCAGTTCACGGTTAATCTGCGGTGTTGAGGTTCATGGTTTATTGGAAAAGCAACTGGAAAATGATTTGTGTGCAAGTGTGTCATGTGTGGAGAAGAACCCTCTAGCTAGCCAATCACCCATAATTTCCCCCAAATTCGTGCTAAACTTGTCTAAGTCTTTAATTTACTTGTTTTTACTTTAAATTTGTCAAAAACCTAATCCCCTTTACTTTGTTGTGTCAAGTTAGTTCAAATCTGTCCAAATTGTGTTTTTAAGTGTTTTGAGTCAAGTTAAAAATCAATTTTCATCCAAATCACTCTGTAGTGTCTAGTTTGAGTCGATTTGATTGTTTTATGCTGTTTTGAGTCTTTTTAGTTCGTTTTGAGTTGTTTGAGTCTAGTTAAGTGTTTTCAAGTCTAGTTTTATGTTTTTAAGTCAGTTTTAAGTAGATTAACAATCCCTCATAATCCCAGTCTAGAACGATCCCTACTTACATATTTACTACAATTGTCAATAGAAGGGTTTAAATTGTGTGTTAGTTTATTTCACATCTGGGAACTCACACGAGAACTTCCCAGTGGGTCACCCATCTTGGGATTGCTCTCGTACGAACTCGCTTAACTTCGAAGTTCCGATGGAACCCAAAGCCAGTGAGCTCCTAAAAGGCCTCGTGTTAGGTAGAGATAGGAATATACATATAAGGCATAAAGGATCCACTCCCCTAGGCGATGTAGGATGTTACAACTTACCTCAAGCATATTAAAAAAAGATGTATTGGATGGCACTATCGAGCTAGAGAGAAGGGTGATGTAGGTTCAGCAAGAGTTTGTATATTCTTGGTTGTAGTAGGTTTGACAGCAACCTGCTGTTGGGCTATTCTATCTTCGGTAGAAGTTGGTAGGAAACCAGCACACTCATCGACAAGGCCTTGCCGATAGTCTGCAACATTCTCGAAAGATGGCAGCCAAAAACCTGCTGTAGTCTCGGCAGAAGCTGGGCGAGACACTGCTGCACCAATTTGATTGTTTTCTTCAACACCTACTCCCCCTAAAGCACAAATCATGTCTTCTTGTTATCTAACCAACCAAAATCACCAAGATCACCACTAGTGTTCTCCCCTGGTGATCTAAATGTGATGGTAATGGAGTATAAAAATATTTTGATTCTGAAAAAGTGATATCCATCATCACATACATATGTCAAGTTTCAGAATGGTAGCATTTTTACCCTTTCTGTTGTGATGTACAACCAACAAAGACACACTGAAGGGCACACCAATTCAGTTTACTACAATGAATCTTGTGAATATGGACATAAGCCACACACCAAAAAACTCAAGGAGTAAAAGTATTGGTAAATACAACGGGAGCATGTTCAGTCAACACTTGGAGAGGTGTACGAAATTCCACAACTTGAGATGGCATGCGATTAATCACATAAATTGTATAGGTATAGATGCACCAGTAAACAATGCATGAGTGGTTTCCAAAATATGACGGTTCTTTCTCTCAGCAACCTCATTTTGTTGCAGGGTATGAGAGCATGTTGTTTCATGAAGAATTCCTTGATCCTGAAGAAAACCAAACAACTCAGATATTCACCTCCATTATCATAGTGGAGAACTTTAATAATGAAGGAATAATATTGTTTTGTAATCATCTAAAAGAAATCCTGAAACACCATACTAACATCACTTTTATTTTTCAACACATATATCCAAGTCATACGAGTGCAATCATCAACGAATGTACCAAACCATTTAATTCTGGAAAGAGTACTAACAAGAGAAAGCCCTCATACATTTGAATGCACAAGACCAAACAGAAACAATCTTTTAATCATACTAGGAGAGAACAAAGCACAATGGCTCTTAGTAAGAATACAAACGTCACAATGTAAGTCTGATTCTTTTATTTCATGAAATAAGCTAGGCAACATACGCCTTAAATAACCAAACGAAGCATGTCCTAATCGGCGATGCAATAACCAACCTTCTTGCAAATTACTGGTACGAGATGCTCGAATTGCATCAGCTCTGCCAGGAACAACGTCATCCACATAATACAACCCCTCTCTCTTAGTGCCACGCCCAATTATCTCCTTGGTTTGAATATCTCGATGTAAACAAAAGAGTGAATACATAAGTATAACACGATCCAATTGCTCAGTAACATGAGGTATAGATAATAAATGATGAGACAACGACGGAACAAGTAAGCAGTGGTGAAGGGAAATAGACAGTGTGAGGTCCACAGTGCCAGCCCTAGTAACCTGGGCAGTGGTGCCATTAGCCATTGCTACACACTTTCGATGAGTCATTGTCATATATGTAAACAATTTTTTACCGAATGTCATATGATTTGTTGCCTCAGAGTCCATAATCCAACCTGTATGATGGTCAATGTTAGAGGCTAAAAGAACACATCCCATAATACTTGTATTGGACGATGATTCACTAGGATTAGTCCTAGTCAACAAGGTTTGACTCGGATCTCTAGGGGTGGGCACAACCTCCTTAGTATTAGGTGCTGCAACAACTATAGATGCACAGCTCCCACTTGCTCCATTAGCGGCTCACTCCTTTGCACGTACTTTTTTCTTCAATTTAGGGAACCATTCAAGGACTCTATGCTTTTGAAATAGGTATCTTCAGTATGATGGGTTTGACCACAGAAAGTACACATCAAATCATTTTTATTTTCTTGGGTAAAAGGATGAGAAGTTGTCAATGAAGACGAGACATACGGTTGGCCAACAGAGGGTAGCCGTGACACCATGGCCACTGATGGTGTCGGGATTCCACCTTGGCTGTCTATATTATTTCCTCCCATCATGGTAGCATGACATTGTGCTTCATGCCTAACAACATAAAACACCTCCTCAATAGATGGTAAGAGTTGAGTTCTCAAAATATCACTACGTACCTTATCAAATATGTCATCAAGTCCCGCTAAGAAAGCATAAACACGGTCCAATTGGATTTCTTCTCGAAGTGTCTTCAAGTCAATAGCACACTCCATCTTGATTGGTCTTCTTTGATACAATTTTTGCTAGACAACTTTGATATCGGCATAGTACACATCAATAGGACTCCCTCCTTGACGAAGTCAAAACGACTTTACCTTTAACTCATAAATCTAAGACATATTAGAACCATCATAATACGTTCGACCAACCTCTTCCCATACTTCCTTAGCAGTATGAAGATGGATGAAAAAACCCATGATGGTAGGATCCATGGAATTAATCAACCATCCTTTCACAATTGCATTCCCAGTTTCCCATGTTTCATACTTAACACTCTCTTCCTTGGGTTCCTTGATATTTCCTGTCACAAATCCCTTTTTACCATGCCTAGCAATATGCATCTCTAATACTTTAGATCAATGGATAGTTTGATCCATTGAGGCTTGAAGCATCGTTCTGTATCACTACGGGACTCAAAACTAAATTGTTGGTTGTTGCATGTGAACCACCCTCCAACTTCAGCCTTGAGCTTTCTTCAATATTTTCCATCACGACAACACAGCCAAGCACGCAGCACAGCAACCCAATCCCTCAGCTTTGGTTCTCTGCAGAAACGCAGCGAGGAACAAAAAACTGCAACTTTTGAATACAGCAGCAACAGCACGAGGAAAAAATTGTTTTTCTGGTTTAGGGTTACGACTAGGCTTGTTTGCCAAATAGAAATATACGGCTTAATTTTCATGTATTGCATAACTTTGTATATAAGTACATACAATTCTTGTTCTCTAAGGAAACAATAAAGGACACAAATATATGTTTCCTAATAAATTACTCTAATATTTACATAATATTTACATTCCCTTTTTCTTAAAGATTGACTCACGCCAGTTTGCAAGTCGTGGCTTCCCTCGAGCAAAAATATATATATGAGCATTGTTGATCTAAATATAGGTGAAGGTCATTAGTTTGATTTGGAATGTTCTGGTGTTGTTCTCGTTCATGGTGGTGGTGCCAGTAATTCCTCCATTTCACCCCAATTCCAAAATGTGTTTTTAAAAAGTTTTGTACACATATCAAGCTAGTTCATTTTTCAAGCTTAGGGTTTAATGCTTATTATATTGGCGCCTTGGCGGTGTTGTTAAATTAATTCACAAGGGAGAGATCCACTAATTTGTCCCAGCAAAGTTCTATTTGGTTTGGTGAAACATAGGATTATATAGTTTTGTTCCTTAGAATTAAATATGCCTCCACATTTTTTTTATATAGGGAATGGAATCTAATCATTTTTTTTAATACATGCTCATATGTTTCCTTCTCCTTTCCTAGGATGTCACTGATATTGTTTACTTACTAAGTTTGACATGAAAAATTGGGACATTCACAGACACTGAATATTATATATTTCGATTCCCATTCCAACAACGAGGAAGGCAGTAGAGCGAGCAATGAAATTAGTGCATAACCCAAGTTTCGATTCTTGAGAAGAGATGGTTTGAAACTTTGACTTCCAAGCCACTTGGATCATCTCTCTATGGAGTTAGGGTTCTTCAATTTCTGAGTTTTAAGAAGTTATATTCGCTTATTTAACACTAAGCACATCTTAATTTCTATTTCTACCGTCTACCTCATGTTTGGGAAGCTAAAAAAACATGCACCTTGATCATCTCTCAACAATTTCAAAAAAATGAAAATACTGTCACTTATAAGTTTATATCTATCTATAATTCATGAAGTTTTGGTATATCATCAGCTAATCTTCAACACTCTAACTAACTGTAGAATCTTGACATATTTACTTGGGTCTCTCACACTCTGATCGACTTTGATAAAATATGGAATTTCATCCTGCAAGAGAGCAGAATTTGGATGGCAAGTTGAGCACTTCAATAAAACTCTAAGGTAGTGTCGGCAAAGGAACCTTCTTCCCCTTCTTATTGGAGAAAATAAATGGAGTCGAATCTATGGTAGTGTGTACCAATGCAGATCTGCACTGCAATGCCCCAATAAAATGTATGCAAATAAGTGTTGATACTCTCTCCATTTCTCTATTGAAGAGACTTTTCAGTCATTCTTTATGTTAGAAAAATCTAATATCTCATCACCCCTACAAAGACATTTATTGGGCAATCGCGTGCATGCGTAAATATTGCCTGATCTCCTGGGCATTGATTTAGGGTGACATTGGAATAATTTGGGTAAAGAAAGATTAGATTCCCAAATTTTATTCAATTTGAAAATTAGAAAGAAAAAAAAAAAAAAAAACATGCACAATATTAATGTATTGACAAGAAATGATAGGATGAGTTGCTTTCGCTCTAACAAAATTCAGATTCATACTGTCGCATGTCTAAGAATGCCTTGAATGCAGAGTATCTAAAGTGCATAAATAAATGCTCATAATCACTTGAGAAACACATACAACGTTATACGAGGAATGATACAGTTAGCAAAATACATAATGTATGCATTGACACATATGAGAATGCCTTGAAATGCATACAGAGTACCTCTAAGTGGATAGATAAATGTTCTTAATCGCTTAAGTTATAACTCTCACGTTAGAAACTTGCTATATATGATATCTACTTATTAATTGATGAACTATAGAGAAATTCTTAGATGTTTCCAACACCACATCCTCGTGTATCCAAACACTAGAAAATTTGACATGTGTCATATTATGGATGCTAATTAAAATTGTTTTATAGCTGCCACTTAGTACTACAGTTTAGTGGTATTCCTCTTCACTTATAAATGAGAGGTTTTTGGTTCAATTCCCACCAAAAACGAATTTAAACCATATTATTGCTAGCTCATTAGATCATTCCCAATGGGGGCTTTATCCTCCTTGAGGCTATCACATTTGTTAGCTCTAACGAAAAATTTCACCCCCAATGGCCCCGAAAATTGAGCTACATACACCACATGGGCTAGCAACTTCAATCCTTCAGTAGTAAAAAGTTAGGCTACATCTAACCCAAAAAAAGAGGGGGACCCACAGCAAATTGAGTGTCCAATCCTGGTTTTTTTGTTTGTTTTTAGTTTAGAAATGGGTGAGCCCATTTTTAATTCCAAAACGTGATTTTAAGGTTTTATTTTTCAACCGTTTATGATTTTAAGGGTTTATTTTCAACCGTTTGCTTGATTAAGAAAACATATACAAACAAGGACTATTTTTTGTGTGATTTATTAGAAAAAAAATGTAGTACTTTGTGCTTAATTTTGTAAATTGAAAAATTCACAAAAAAAGTGATGAAATTTAACATTGGTAGTTTAGAGACCTAAACCGAAAATATAAACAAATAACATAACTAAATTGTGATAAGATAATCCAATCCAATGGTTGTTATGAAATGAAATTTTGTTTGATTTCGGAGAATGTGTCAATCAGAGAAATAAACCAACAAATGAGATTGAGATAAGATAATCAAATCCAATGGTTGTTATGAAATGAAATCTTATCTTGTCTGATTTCATAGAAACAAACCAACGGATAAGATTGAGACAAGAGAGCCTACAACAATGCACAAGTGACGAAATCTAACTTTATCAAAATTTTAATTTTTTTAGGTTAAAAAGTTCATAAATTAAAATTTAAGATAACATATCTGTTGATGCACAAAACCGGAGGTCCTGGAACAACGTAAATCCGACCGTGAACCTGCAGAAATGTAAATAACACAAGATGTATTGTGGTTCACCCCAAGGTTTGGGCTACGTCCACACTAATTATATTTATCTGAGAGTATTTGTGAGGGAGAGAGTCTGAGAGCTTTGCGCTAGATAGGAGAGACTTAGGGTTTGTGAGGGTGAGGAGGCCCTTTTATAGAATAAGGGCTCATCCCTTAATTACATATTTGCCCATTCCTTTATTACATAATTACATTTAAGTCCCCCGAGTATTTATACGAGGTCTAAATACGAGGCCCTAAATATGGTATAAACAATAGTTGTTGGAAGTATGCCCACAAAGCCACTCATTTGATGTAATAGCTTTTGGAATACTTATTGTATTGAACTTTTATATGTTTAATGGAAGGGCAAAGCTTATTGTTAATCACTATTTATTGTATCATGTGTTTAAGCAATAAGAGAATCCAAGGAATGTATTTGATCTAAGAGATAAGTAATCTAAGTAAGTTAGATTAACGAGACCTTTCTCTTATGTTCATTCCTAAAACGTTCCTAGCCATTGGATTGTCAATTGGGCATTGACAATCCGCTAAGGTTAGTATGTGTTATGTTGACTCAAACGTGAGTATGAACTAGTCTCAAGTCATTTGGTGTTGGACACTAAGACAAACACATAGGTGCTCGAAAGAGTAATCGAGTACACTGAACTACGATCAAAAGAGAGTTCAAACATACATGTCATGTATGAACTCTAAAGTTACAATATGCAAAGTAGTCCTTTGACCTGAGGCATCATAGATGTCTAATGGTTAGGTCCTTGATCTTTAATCATGTCAACGGCATTCCCTCGGAGTGTCCACGGCATTGTTGGGGTCAAGCTATCTAGTCATGTAGGCATATGAATGCACAACAAGGGATCTCTAACCTTCCAAGGTGGAAGGAGAATACTCTAAGATATGATTCTAAAGTCTTTGGCCAAAGCAAATGAATATGACTTAGGAAGTTTGTTCCAAATCATATTCAAGGGAATCATATAGGAAAGTATCACATTGGATAGTAGACATGAAACAAACTATCACTTAAACAATGTGATTAAGAGTATTGTATTAGAGAATGACTGTATTGCATTGTAGTTGTAACTGGATAGGTTCTCCAACCAATTCTACTTAGCTTGGGTAACCATGACATACTGCTAGGTGTCACTCATGGTTTGTGGAAGCCCTAATGATTAGCAAACACTAATCATCAAAGGGAGAATTGAAATGTGGTTTCAATTCACAATCGATCGTTAAGAGTAACATCGCCCACTGCCTCGCTAATTGGAACCTAATGGATCGTACACCGAGTAAGGATGTATGTGAAGAAATTAAATGAAATGGATAAGCAATTAAATGGTTTAATTGAAGAATGGTCAAGATTAATTAATTAGTTAATTAATTTTACGAAAGGTTCGTATTGGGCTTATATGTTGGTTTTGGGTTTCGGGGCCCAAAAGCGTTTTGGTCCACAAGGCCCATTATGTTTATGTTGTATGACAACTAAAACAAAATGGGCAAATTAGCCCAATAACAAAGTAAGGCCGGCCATAAGGGTGAGGGTAGCAAACTTGGATTAATTACAAGTTTGCCACTCACTTGAAATGAAGTATAAATTCAACTTTATAGCTTTGTTTTCAATTAGGGTTCTTCTTGTTGAAATTGGGTGAAACATTTTCTCTCTTTTTCTCTAAGGAGGCCGGCCACTAAGGGAAGGGACATCTAGCAATCTCTTATTCCCTAAGTCATCCATATCATCTTCATAAGATACATCCTTGGTGAAGAGACTTAGAGACATCAAACTTTTGGTGTTTTGGAGAACCAATCCTTATTTCCTCAAATCATCAAAGGAGCACTAAAGGGAGGAAAAGCACAAGGAACATCTAAGGAGCTTGGAGGTGACTTGAAGGCCCTCTACTTGGGTGAATCCCTTGTGTAAACAAGGATGAGCTTCAAGGGTAAAGAAACTCTAAATCTTTACTTCTCTTTAATGTTGTTAAAGAGTTTATTTTGGTTCACCATATACTAGGCTTTGAAAGTCATGGGTTTTATGAATTGTTTTTGGATGCATGCCTACTTTAAAGTGTTAATAGCTTGCATGTGTATTCAAATGTTCATACTTGTTCTTAGCTAGGACAAATTTTTTCCTTCAATAGTCCCCCAAGTCTTCAGTCAAAAGAGTCTTTTGGCTGGAGACTTGAAATTTAATCCATGTGTGGGCCGAAGTAACTAGATGCTGTCTTGAACTGATGCTCGATATGAGGCAGTGCTCAATCTGAAATGACGCTCAACTAGAAGTAGCACACGCTGCGAGGCTACTCAGCTGGTGGCTTATGTTGCCTTGGTTGGCTCGGCTTGCGGCGTTTGAAGGTGAGGGAGTCCCTTTTATAGAATAAGGGCTCGCTCCTCAATACATGAATGATAGGCCAGAGTTAATGCTCTCTAATGATGGTGAGGGAGTCCCTTTTATAGAATAAGGGCTCATTCCTCAATACATAAATGATGGGCTAAAGTTGATGCTCGCGGTGAGGCGATTGCTCAGTAAGCGGCGATGCTCTCTAATGGTGGTGAGGGAGTCCCTTTTATAAAATAAGGGCTCGCTCCTCAGTACATGAACAATGGGTGCTTTCTAATGAAAGTGAGGGAGTCCCTTTTTATAGAATAAAGGCTCGCTCCTCAATACATAAGTAATGGGCTAAGTCCCCTAAGTATTTTTCATGAGGCCCAGTTGAGGCCCAATATATGGTACATAATGTAGTCCCCAAAGTCTTCGGTCAATAGAGTATGTTGGCTGGAGACTTCAAATTGAATTCATGCATGGGCCGAAGTGGCGGTTGTTCGGAGGCGGTATTTGTATAACCTGCACTGAAACTTTGTGGGTGAAGCTTTTGCAAGTGAAGCTTTGAAGCTAGAGGTCTGTAAATGAAGCTTTCAAAGCTGGAGCTTTTGTAAATGAAGCTTTTGAAGCTAGAGCTCTGTAAATGAAGCTTTTGAAGCTAGAGCTTTTTGTAAACGAAGCTTTTGAAGCTGTTTGACATGAGTGATGCTCATTAATGTTTATGTTGATTGACATGAGTGATGCTCATGGATGTTGTCATGAGTGATGGTCATGAATATTGACATGAATGATGGTCATGAATGTTTATGTATGATTGTCATGAATAATGCTCATGAATGGTTATGTATGAATGACATGAGTAACTCATGTATAATTTGGAGTACTGGGCGTACTTTTGATCACCTGGTTGGTGGCATGAAGGAGAGTACGGGTTGTACATTTCATCACCTGGTTGGTGGTAATAGCGGCAAGTTGCCGAATAATTGTGGAGTACTGGGCATACTTTTGGTCACCTGGTTGGTGATAATAAAGGGTTTGGCTCTTTTGGGCATATGGGCCTTCGCCCTCCACATGACATTGCAGCCCATTATTTTGGGCTTGGGTAATAGCGGCAGGTTGCCGAATAATTGTGGAGTACTGGGCATACTTTTGGTCACCTAGTTGGTGATAATAAAGGGTTTGGCTCTTTCGGGCATATGGGCCTTCACCCTCCACATGACATTGCAGCCCATTATTTTGGGCTTTTTTTTTTTTTTCTTTTACCCTCTGATGGGGTTTATACATATTACCCTCTGATGGGGTTTATACAGATGTCTCCGAAAGATAAGAAAAATAAATCACATCATACATCTGCCAAGAAAAGTAAATCACATCATTCCGGTGGGGTGTTTATTCCTTGCTTTTGCTTTCTCTTTTCCCTTTTGGCAAATGGCAGACAACGCTTCCGTATTGGTTGAGGAAGTGCGCAGGCAATTATTAGCTATTACAGCTGGGTTTCTTGGGTCATCCTCGAGAATATTTCTTTTAGCCT
The DNA here is from genome assembly GCF_042453785.1 of Malus domestica. NCBI lineage: Eukaryota > Viridiplantae > Streptophyta > Magnoliopsida > Rosales > Rosaceae > Malus > Malus domestica. The sequence continues at coordinate 18,448,357 of NC_091670.1, forward strand.
TGCCGACAAGATTTGCACCGACATAAGCAGCTTTGGTATATATGCCTCCTCCTTCTTCTTTTTCTGTCGTTTGAACACCAGCTGGTGTACTCCAGCTGTAAAACCCATCAGAGTGCTTTTATTTCTTCTTTTCTACTTTTGCTTTCGGCCTGTTCCTGCGCCTCTTTCTGCTTTTACTTCTTCAACCTCCCACACAATGCCTTGCAATTCCTTGCCTTTCACCACCATCGCCGACTCGAATTTCGACTCTTTTGCTTCCAAGACAGCGACTCGAGACCCGATCTCCTTCTCCCGCTTCATGAGCCCAACGAATGAGGTGTGGAGCGAGACCCTGATGGAGTCGACGTGGTCGTCCAGGTCTACAAACAAAACCTTACTTTGGTTCTCACACAATACCAGCCCCTGGCAAATATGCTTGCATGAACAGTATCTTCTGCAGTTTCATTTATATAAGGTTCTTCTTGAGGACTAAATGTTCCAAGCATTCTCTTTGAATTGTCCACTCTAACATTAGTCTTCCACACAGTTTTGGTGTACTTGAGGCCTGAGACGATGTTTTTGGAGACGAAGAATGTGAATTTGATGCGGTATTGGCATATTTCTTTGAGTGTGAACAGACTGCTCTTGGGTTTGCGAGTGAATGGGATCGGCAGGATAAGATCTGGCCGGCCCTGGTATACGATTGTGAGACTTAGCACCCTCACTTCTGGTTCTTTACTCCCTCCAACAGCAGAGAGATCAACACTCCCAAGAAGTTGCTTCTTTCATTTCCTCAAACTCTCATCATCTTTATCTTTTTCCAGCAGTTTTTGACAGCCTTATAGGTTCCAAAGCTGAAGAGGGTGAATTCCGATGGCAAAGATACGAATGTGACAGCGGCAATCCCAGCAGTCATAAAGACGGTTGAGATGAGGAGTTGACGCTTCAAGGCAGGTTCAATCTCACTGACTTTCCTGATTTCAAACAAATCGGTTGCGAAAAAGGTTGTTACCAAACAAACTCTCTTTTGAACAGAGATAGATTTTGGGCGAAATCCAGAGAGATTTCGGGCGAGGAGCTCACGATGAGAGAGAAAGAGAGAGAGAACCAATACTCTGGGGGTGGAGTTGAGGTAGAGGCGGGTGAGGCTGAGACGGGTGCCAATGATGGAGAACGAGTGGTAAAGGAGGCTGAGGAAGAGCACGATCAGAGCGATCAGGGCGTAGTTGGACCCGAAGTTGGTCAAGTTCTAGGCGAGTTAGGTCATCGCGGAGGAGAGATTGGAGGGGAGTTTGAGTGCGGTGGGTTCCAGGAGCTCACCCCATGGCTGGAGTGTGGCCCTCGTCGATTGGTTGGCTTCCTTGAACTGGGACATCATTCCGGCGGACATTGCGAGGTGGTTTTCTCCTAAAGCTTTGAACTTTCGTGGCGGAGATTGATGGAAATCAGAGAGAGATGGGGTTTTGGTAGAGTTTTCTGGTTGTTTTTAGAGAGAGAAAGAGAGAGAGAGAATGAACCGTTGGGTTTTTTGTGAAAGCTTTGGGTTTTTTGTAGATTCACAGTGGAGATGAAAAAAATGAAAGAGAACCGACACAACTTTTCGTATCGATTCCCATAGACGGCGCCAAATGTTGATGCACAAAATCGGAGGTCCTGGAACAACGTAAATCCGACCGTGAATCTGAAATGTAAATAACACAAGATGTATCGTGGTTCACCCCAAGGTTTGGGCTACGTCCACACTGATTATATTTATCTGAGAGTATTTGTGAGGGAGAGAGTCTGAAAGCTTTGTTCTAGATAGGAGAGACTTAGGGTTTGTGAGGGTGAGGAGGCCCTTTTATAGAATAAGGGCTCATCCCCTAATTACATATTTGCCCATTCCTTTATTACATAATTACATTTAAGTCCCCCGAGTATTATACGAGGTCTAAATACGAGGCCCTAAATATGGTATAAACAACATCCAAAAATCAAGGTAAGAAAAGTTAAAACAAAAATAAATTTATCACATAATCAAATTACTACATGAATAAAATATATAGCCCCATATAGAGCCCGGAATATATATAGCCCATTATTGGGAGATATTCTTTTTTAGAGCCTCAAAAAATTTTCGGAGCTCTAAATTGGGCTATATCCACCACTTTCTAGCCTAATATAGTGTCACATCCCGGTCCGGGCCTCACCACATCTCAGGCTCGACTCCGCCATAGTACGATCCGCTTTGGGCCGCGACCACACCCTCACGGTTTTGTTTCTGGGAAGTATACCAAACTGACACACCGCGACCCAAATCGAGGCGTGACGGCTAGCACGCCTTGATTTGGGTCGGGGTGTGTCATATAGAGCCCCTCATTGGGGATGCTCTTATGAGGCTAAGCTCCTCTTACTTGATGTAGATTATATTGTTTGTTAAAAAAAATTGTTTTACATAAAAAAAATGGTGTTCCATTTGTATCCTCCCAAATATATAAAAATAAATAAAAATTGAAAACCCAATAAGGAAATTGAAGTATATCCAGCAACCCCCTTTTGTCACTGCCCACCGCCACCTCATTTTCTGCCACAGCTACCGCACCTCTCTTTTGTCCATGAACGTTAATCTATGATACAAAACTAAGTGCTGCACCATTTTGCGAGGAAACCCTAGCAATTGGTTGAATCAGATATATATTAAAACTCCTTGATTGCGATTCTGATTTTGATTTCCAGTTCTTGGTCCTCATTTATTCCAAGGTTTGAAAAAACGGGTGATATTATGCAAATCACGCGATATCTCCGTTGCGAAAAGGTTTTTTCTCACAAAAAATTGTGCACATATACAGGTATATTAAAAAAATTCCTACAGTGGATTGTTCTTTAGTGAATTTTGCACATTTTGACTCTTCGCCTTTAGTGAATTGTTCTCAACAAACTCGACCACTGACCTTCTCTTCGATCTTTAATACGTGAGGTTTTCCAAGTTCGAAATCCCAAGTTCCAAGCCTTCTCAGTCTTTGTAAATTCGTCTGGCAGACTCTGAAACTCATAGTCACAGACCTCCAGAGCTACCGGCTGAACCGTCCGGCGTCCGTCCACCCACACCCAGAATCACATACAACCTAGACCCAGTCACCTAGTTTACTACAAGGGCCAAAACTAGACCCAACGGTCCACACAGATAGACCCAACGTTTTAAATTTTGTAATTGTTAGATTTTACATAAATTCGTACTATGAGTAGCCTGGTGACAGAATAGATATAAATATGAGGGGAAAAAAGTGTGATCACTTTCTTTAATTGCTTACTTGATTGCCATAGTTGACCCAGTTAAGGTTGAAGGTTCCACCCAATCATGGTGTTTCTGAATTAGTTCCTACTAGCCTTTTTAGGATAGGCTCCATACATGATAAATACACATCCCATGCATCAACGTCAATATGCCTAACGCTAATATGGCCATTTACCCGTTTGGTTTTTATCTTTGTTCTATGTATAGAACAAGTAGCTAGCAAAGTAGTAGCTTTTGAGTTTTGCATTTGTTCATATGACAACGTTAGGAGAGAGATGGAGAAAGAAATGGACGGTTATGATAGGTTAAAGACTAATAACGTCACCTCATCAATTTAATAAATCATTGAATAGTCAAACCGGTAGAACGTATAAACTAATATGGGTCAATAAGAGAAAATTGAAACCTCGTGAATCATTTAAAAACCGCCCCAACTTGAGAAACTTGAATGATTTCTCTTGTTGTACGTGTAGTTGAAAAATGTATGAGAAACTTGAACGCTTTCTTTTGTTATAATTGAGAGAATCAAACTCGTAAGCTGATTTAATCCTTGTCACCAGGTAGATTAGTCTCAAAAGTAAAACTTACAACATAATTCAGTCAAAAGGATACATGTGATTTTGTAATAGCTTTTGAAGTATAGATGTGTATGACATACAAACCACAAGGAAAACCAACCTATGGGAGAAGTACCTAGAGCCTTGAACTCACACTTTTGTTTTTTGGCAGTTGGAACTCCCTCTGTTTTAACAGCATATGATTCATCTCATCTGTTTGGTCATTATCCCAACTTGGAGTTGCGCATTCAAGAGTGGACTCATATCCACAACCACAACGGAAATTGCCTCACCTAAAAATATTGTTGCATACCAATTCTACCCTAGTTTTCTTTGGTACCTTTACATTTGGTGTAAACCAGGAATTCTTATGAAGCTTTCTATATTGATCAATTGTTTCTAAGTATTAGGAAGCTAATAGCCTAATAGCAATACAAATTCTACCAATTTTTTGGAGTTTTTATCATTAATTTTGTGTGATTCTTTCTCGCATTTGGATTAATTTCTAAGTTACTATAATTTAGGGGATAACTGCAGCAGGACCATCAATTATCCATCTCCTTCTCTTATCTTTCGAGTGCAGATTTACTTTGAAAAACTTGATCAATTATACATGGGTCACAATTAAGCTATGTGCTTAATTAACTAATTGATTGGGACCATCCAACTAAGTTAGTTGTGGCTAAACCCTAACTAGTCACTCGTCCATATCTCCATGGATCAGCTTGAAAGATCTAATATGGTGAAACTTCCCTCAAAAAACCACAGATGTTATGATTTTTGATCAAATTCAATGTTTATATAATATATATATATATATATAGGGGATAGGATCAAATTTACAATAGTGTTTCTCTTTCCTTAGTGTATCTTAAAAAATTTAACGCCATTAAATATTACACATTCAGTAGCAAAGTATGTAGAATTCCCTTCGATCCTTGGTTTGCAAGTGGCGGCTTCCTTCGAGCAAGAATATATATATCTATATATGAGTATTGTTGATCTAAATATAGGTGAAGGTCTTTAGTTTGATTTGAAACATTATGGTGTTGTTGTGGTTTATAGTGGTGGTGCCAATAATTCCTCCCTTTCACCCAATTCCGAAACGTGTTTAAAAAATAAAATTGTTTTCAGCGTTTTCTAATCTGAAATCTGATCTTTTATTTGTCCTTAAATGCCTAAAGTTTATAAAAGAAAAAAAGATAAGTGATTACAAGTACTCCATGAATCAAACAAGTTGAATCCCATCTGATTTCAATTCTCTTCCTATTTCTTCTTTCTTCTCGACACCAATAGCAGGGAGGAAGACAAAGTTTTTATTTTTGGATGGAAGAGTTTTTTTCTAACAAACGATATTATCTACACTAATGGGGTGGAGGAGTAAGCTAAGCCTCATTATGGACTAACAATAATATAGTTCAAATTTGATTTTGGCGAAATCGGACCTAATACCTTTCACTTTCAAGTAAGAAGGACTACCAAATGGATTGTAGTACTAAGTGGCATTTTCGGATTTGAAGAGTTAGAGAGAAATCAAAATACTATCATTGTTGTAAGCATAATTTACTGAACAATTATGGAGGCCAGAGAGAGAGGGAAGGTGCGGCATAGATAGAGAGAAAAGAGAGATGTGTAATTGTGGGTGTGTTCTATCCCACCCCATTGTGCCTTTATTTATAGTAGTAGGATAGGAAAAAACCTTTCCCTTTAGGATTACAACATTTAATAGGTAATCTACTCCTAATAGGAATATAAGAGATATTCCAAGATATACTAGGATTTACACAATCACATTCCTAATCTAATAGGACTGCAACACTCCCCCTTGAGTGTGTAAATACTCAAGTAAATGGTGCATCAGGTCTTCAGTGATGAAGCAAATACAGTTGATGAAGTCGTAGACACAATGAGTAAATGCGAGTCTCAGATCAACGGAAGAATGCAAAAAAAGTAAAACTCACAAAACCTCACTATGGTAAAACCGAAGGTGGGGGAAAAACCCATAGTCTAAGGAGAAAAGTGAGAAGTTGTATTAAGTCAAAACTATACGTCTTTTGAACACAAGTAGAAGAGCTCACAAGGGTATGATCATCCCAGGATGGGTGCCTCGTTAAAACCTAGTTAGGTGGCAAAAACCAGTGGAAAAAATGCTCCTAATCGTAGGGAAAAAGAGTACATTAAGATTGAGTATACTTCTGGATACTCCCCTTGAGTTTGACATTAGGGGTGGGTTCAAAAAACCGAAAACCGAACCAAACCGAAACCGAAAAAACCGAACCGAATTGAAAAAACCGAACCGAACCGAATTCTTTTGGTTCGGTTCGGTTTTAGTGATCTAGAAACTGAACCGAACCGAACCGAACCGAATTAATTAAATTAATTTTTTTATTTAATTATTTGTTTTGGGTATTATTTTCTAAACTCAATTTGTAAGTTAAAATGTGCTAAACCCAATGTGTTGCCAAACTTTAAGCTTAAAATATTAAAAAATGCCTATAAAAACTCTAAACCCTAACCTATTATTTCTCCCCCATATAAGGTTCCGGAACCAAACCTCCTCCTGAAATACCTACATCCATCTCCATAGCACTGTCTACTTCTGCCCCAACTTGCTTTTCCAAATCTACTCTCATATAACATGTAACAGAATCCATAAAAATTTATTTCGGGTAGATTACTTGCATAATTTGTGATGGAAAAGAATCCAACACACACTAAATAAATCTACCCACGCATTACTTTTACTAATCAAGTTGTCAACATGCAGTTACAAGCAAACAACCCTGATCTTTGAACAACATCATACAATTTATCTTTTCTAAGTCATTTGTACGATTTTTGTGTTGTGAGGTTGTTAGTTTGGACTTTGGAAGACTTGATTGATGATTTTAGTTCAACTTTAAATGTTTATTTCCATTGTCTTTGATTCTAATTAGAATGCTTTTGTTATGATTGTGTTGGAGATGTTAAAACTTAAAATTTCAATGTTTTTCATTTTTTTAAAAGAAAAAAAAACAAAAAACTGAAACCGAACCGAAAAAAATCGAAAAAAAATGAACCGAACCGATTTGAACCGAACCCACCCCTATTTGACATAACTTCCAAATGAGAACTACAAGCATTGCATATGATAGTTAGGCATACCAATTCCTCGAACAAGCTTCGGGAAGGTTGACTTCGGCAATGACGTCGTGTAGAGGTCGGCAAGGTTGTCTGGGATCGGCTAGCAAGACTTCAATCTCCCGATGCTTTGTTGATATAGATGTAGATGCAATATGTCTTGGTGTTGACTTCGTTGATGTATCATGGCTTGGTCGGGTGGATACATACGGCATAGTCTTCATGGATTGTCGTTGGGGCTCAACGATGGATGAAAACACTGCAATTACTTCGAATATGCTCAACAAGAACTCCTAACCATGTCTCACATGTGGCATAGTGAAGTAAGGTGAGTCTTGGAACGATTCGAAGATTTCGCAACTAAGGTCATATCGTGGACCTCTAAGATATTGCGATATCCCTAATGGTAAAAATATAACCATTTGGGGATTTTGCCTTGTGCGTGTTCGATAAGTAACCTGCGTTAGCATAACAAACAAGGAAAACATCATTTCGAGGATCAGGGGGGTTGGATCCACTTGAGATGCGTTGGGATTTGCCTTTGTAGTACCTTCAGGGTACATCTTTAATACCAATTCAGTGGCTGCGTAGGTGCGGTGTTACATCTTTACCAAGATCAACAGCGAAAGAGATGTCCTGTCTAAATACAATGAGCTAAGTACAATGAAGCGCAAATTTGAACTTTAGATATAGAATTTTGGATTCCATAACCTCTTCATGGGTCTCATTTGCATATAACGTATGGATGATCATAGGTATACTAAAAGGTAACACATTCGGGGTGTAGTTCGACTAGTAGATCAAAATATCGTTAGAACAATGCTTGAACTTCAGGTCAAGGCATAAACGAGTTTTCCCAATATCCTTAATCTCAAATTCCATCTTCAGGTGTGAGGCAATTTTCTCAAGCTCTTCCGGAGTCTTAGTGAGATTCGTGTTAACGACATAAACCGTAACTCTAGCAATTTGGAATAAGACTTCATAGTTTAACACGCAAGGGCATAATTAATATCTCTGACTAATCAAATAATCACTTAGATGTGTATACCACATCCGTCGGATTGTGAATGAACGCCTCAAACATGTTAAGAGGGTGTTCTGTGGTTTTGGAACTATTTGAAACAGTCCATGTAATTCTTCGAGAACTTACATGTAAATCTCCGTTTCTATATCCCCATGGAGAAAACACTAACCACATTTCATAATGCTGCTATCAATCACAGGACATTTTGAGAGAAACCTTGTGTCGTAAGGCATGCATCATATTGCACTATTTCATTCATCTCATAACGCTTTCTTTCCCACTTGTAACACAACAAGGTTACCTTGGGCAGTGTAAGAACGACAGGTCCAATACACACTTTGGTAAGGAATTAGACCTGGATTGTAATTTCAGCTGTCCAATCAATTCTACGTTGTCACTTAATCAACGGAACACGGTTAGCTATCGTCGCTTTTCATTTATGTCGGTAGCTACCATATAAGTGAAAACATCATCGATGATAATCTCATTTCAATTCCATTTAGCTCATCCAAACTAGAATACTGGACCAAGAACTTTAAGTCTTGGGAGAAATCCGGATTAATCTCATGAGATGAAAATGATTTGAGACAGCGATCGAGTTTAGATTCATTTTGTGTCGTGTCTTCCACTTCTAGGGAAGTGAATCCTACGAACTGAATGATTTGTCGTGCTCCAGGCCAGGACAGATTGATTGGCTATCCACCGGTGTACCGGACCGTCCAACAAGGGCGGCACACCCTTCAGGGATGTTGACTCGGCGTCCGTTAAGTACGTCTATCCTTGTAGGCATGTTTGCAGCTGGTAAATGATCTCGTCACTTTAGCTAGATCAGAGGAAAGCGTCTGGAACAACATTCTGAAAGCTAGAATTCATTGCACTTGCTTATCACACTTGTGCGGTATAGGGAGCGAGATGAGACATAGTGGGCAACGTCCACGTAAATTCATGTTGTTCTCTAGGAACGTTAATGTTCTTATCTCCCCTTAACGGTAGGACAACTGTCTCATTAAAGTGACAACCTGCAAATGAGTGGTAAAGAGATCGTGTGCAAGGGCTTTAAGAGAGTGTGAAGGAGAATCATGATCGACAAAAGATACACATCCTTCGTTGAGGACCCATGGTGGTACGTTGCTACGGCGCAACTTGGCACATGGAATGCATAGGCAAATGCGTAAATACGAAAATCATCAGGTTGGTACCCAATAACCAACTGTAACGTCATATATGTTGAGTGGCAATGAGTCTCAAAGTGGACCAACATAGCTACGTACAAGGATTGCATAGCCCTAGGCAGAAACAGAAAACTTGGTACGTTTACCAAAATTCGGGCGATCATTTAAATTGCGCTTTATGATCACCAGGCGAGGCTCTTTGGGGTGAACATAGGAATTCAATGTTCAATTATAAACCCAAAATGCATGCAATACTTTATCAAAAACCGTCGATATAAACCATAAGTATTTATATGGTCAACATTTTGGTTGGATTAGTCCACATATATTCCCTTCGAGTAAGGAGATGCATTGTGGCATCATTGTTCAACCTAAGTGTCCCAAAAGGTCGTGCCAAAACAAGTAAACTGCTTAATCACTAGGCTCCAGGTTGGCCACATGTGGTGTCTTCCTAGTTGGGAGACAAACCATTAGCCCCAAATCAAAGCTTCAGGCTCATTTTTAGAGGTGGTGCAAAGATATTTCACTCTATTTTCTTCAGTGGTTTCATTTATGATCATTGTCATCTCGAATATCCTTAAAAACTCAATGACAGAGATAATTTAAGGTCTCTTAAATGGTGATTTAGTACCATTCATACAATGAGGAGTGTGCCAATACTCTTAATAAGGTTGGATAGACCTAAAGTCATTGTTAGATATGTGATTTAGATGTAAAGTTAGTGTGCATAGTATGCATTCATCCAGATGATTAACTTTCCCACATTCCTACCTAATCACATGTTTAATTAAATCGGTCACATGTATCAAGAAACATGATTCAATTAACTCATATTCAATGACAATATCAATAAGATTATCCATAAGTAAAACATACACCAAACGTGAATCCTAGAACATGGAAAAATGTTCACAAAGTAAATGGTTTACTAAGGGGATTCGGCCAACAAGGCCATCCATTTTAAAATTATGCTCTTCCAATGGTGTTTGGTGGAGCAAAATTAGTTTCACGTATTGACTACTAGAATGGTACTCCTTAACAACATTGGTAGGGGCACGAAATGGTGCATAACCAATGGTCTATTCCATTGAGACGGAAATAGATTCTGCAAGGTTAAGGTTCGGGGAATATTTCCCTTATTTTTGAAGTTTTAGGTCTTAGGTACCAAGGATCATGCTTCGGGCATGATGCCACACCTTGGTAGGCCCTGATTCTACCATATGTTGTAAAAACAAACTCGAAATTGGATTGTGAGAGAATATGCCATTTGGTGTATGTCATGCCCTGATCCCGACATATGTCCAGGATCAACACGTGACGTCACCAAATACCCGTATATCTAACATACCTCACCTCCTGAATATATACAAAGTATCCTTCAAGATCCAGATGCACAATAATTTTTCGTATACTTTAACCTCTTCGTTAGACTGCCTACGTACCCTCAATAGGGATCAAGCCATTTGTAATTCACCTTATCACAAAATTAGACGCTTATCCACTAAGTTCAAACAGAAAAGCATAGCATTACTTAATCATTTATTATAACCTGACAACATGTAATTCCTGGACTCAGGCTACATAATCAATACCCATGAAAACATGATTTCTCTCCCACCAACATATAAATCATTATGTCTCATCATGATATCGCAATTCACAACACACATCATATTTAAGAGCAGACGAAACACAAAACCATTCTCTAGCCGCATTAATTAATTAATTTGATCAAAGTAATAACAATCATTCCCATATCTTCTAAATTCATACCTTATGAAATCATAATCGAATCATAGAAAATCCCGAAGGAGTCATTCAGACGTCCAACATCTTTTCTAACTCAATTCACAAGACTCTCGAAACCATTGACACAAATATATATAAAACTAAGGCTAGAGTGACACAGTTATGCCAAGCCTACTTCTCCAATTAATGGGATTTTAGGCCACTCCACGAAATTCAACAATCTCGGGTTCCGAACCACTCAACGGAACCAAACCAAATATGATCACCTATAAAATGTACCAAGTACAACCAATCATCATCACCTCTAGAATGCGTATGGTCCCCCATCGCAGATATACCAAGCAGAACCATAGGCATAATATCATCGTGCAGGCAGTGATCACCCATCGTGGATATACCAAGCATGATCACCCCTGAATACATATGGTCCCCCATCGCGGATATACCAAGCAGGACCACATCCATGTACCACTACTACATGGTGCAATCTCATCATCACACATTAAACATAATTATCTCCATCTCAAGCTAGGTAGTAATGCCAAGTTCAAATAGGTATTCAATTGGCAATCATATCCAAATAATTATCAAACAATAATTAAATCCCATAATTGTCATAACATTCATCATAATGATCAATCACATTATTAAAAAGATAATTAAACACATATATATCACAAACATCATCAGTGTACAAGCCAAATCCTATTTAATAACCATAGGTCTATGGCTAAATATATAAAATCACATTTCAATAGAAATCACATTTATAAAACCAAGTCGTAATCACAATTGATATTAATATAAGAATGTAAGGTAATCACCATAGCCCATATTTAAACACATATATGTGTTTAATTATTAAAAAGATAATTAAACACATATATATCACAAACATCATCAGTGTACAAGCCAAATCCTATTTAATAAGCATAGGTCTATGGCTAAATATATAAAATCACATTTCAATAGAAATCACATTTATAAAACCAAGTCGTAATCACAATTGATATTAATATAAGAATTTAAGGTAATCACCATAACCCATATTTTCAAGTCACTCTCTAACCAATGTAGGCTCACTAGGCCTCACTGCGTCTCCCATAGTACTAATTTTAGTATTTAGAACGTTTCGAGACATGTTGACCAAAAGTCAACTCTCGATCAAAGGTAGGGTTCACAATTCTACATAACTCGATCCATAAGATCTGCATGTTGGATTTCAGATCTGTAACTTTCTAAAATACACATTATGCCTCTAAAACAACATATTAAAATTTCATCACGATTAGACGGTCGGATCTCCGCCAATTACAAATTCAAGTGGCGACCAAAGTTTGATTTTACAAATGTAGAAATTCAATACGGAAGGATCCGTACGTCGGATTCCCGATCTATTAGTTACTATGGTCCTAAAATATTACGTACTATTAGATATTAAAGTTTGTTAACGATCCAACGGTCGAATCATCGATTCATATTTTGATCAAGTAATGTATCATAGTGAAATTAGGTTCAAACGATCAATCCACGTCATACAAATATCAAATAAAAAGTTAGGACATCTAATTGAACTTAGAAATTCATCGTCGGCCCACTGGCCACGTACCGCCACACGCGCCGCCGTAGGTGGCGGTCGGCCACCGACTCGCGGGAAAATTCAACTATTTTAAAAAATTACGAAATTTTACAGGAAAGTAGATCGCAGTGAGGGGAACAATTTTCATACCTGTGACCAAGGCTAATTTTTCCGAGAAACACCTCGGTTTTACACAAACCCGCCGGAACCCTAGAAAAGGGTGTGCTTCGATTCGGATTCCATACGAGCTCCAATGCCTCCACCACTGCTTGGGCTTTTTTCCTGGGGTTGAGAGGAGTCCTTTGGTGGTGGTCATTGATGGTGAAGCTTGCCGCAGCCACCGAAAAAGGATAAAACCGTCCGGACACCCGTGGGTTTGTGGCTTCGAACTGAAAAAAAAAAGGGAAATATATTGAGAAATCTAACACTATAGAGATGTAGGTCTCGTCAAGGGCTTTCCATGGACACCAAGATCACCCAAAACAGAGTTCATATGAAGCAGCTATGAGGGGTTCAATTTTGAAGGTTCGCAAGTCAAAATGACCCATTTCGGGTCTCCCTCCTTTCCCCTTCCTTTCCTCCTTTCTGATTGGCTGTCCCCCCCCCCCCCCCCTATTTTCTCTCCCGCACTCTCTCCTTTCTCCCCTCTCCCTTGCTGCCACTTGGCAGCTTCTAAACATTTAATTATATATTTTCCAACAACTAAAACGTCTCTAACTTCTTCGTTATAGATCCGTTTCACGAACGGTTTGCACATACGCGTTCATGAGATAGAGCTCTAACCAAAGATATAAATTGTGACCTCGAACGGTCTACAAATTTTAAATAATTAATTTCCAAACTCTGAACTTCGCAACTAGTTTAATTAAAGTATAACTTTAAATAACTTAATATAAATTCTCGAAAAATAATATAAAATCTCGAGAATACAAACACATACATTATAACAATGAAATCCAGGAACAGGATTTCACAGTGTATCCCTGCCGAAGCAATGCACCACCATTCGGTAGGCTTTAACTGAACTGGGTCAAGCTATTCAGCAGACTCCAGCCAAACTGGTTCCATACATTTCTCTCACATTTGTGGTAGTAATCAGATCCAAGAATTTGGTAAACTTCCGCTATCTACACTGCTGCTTCAGTGACGAGTTAGAAACAAGGAAAAACGAGAAAAGTATTCTCCAGTCAAAATTTGATCAGATTTATAAACTTCATAATTGTACTCATTCATGGACATAATCATGGTGTGCTTCAAGCAATATCTTTCATGATTAGACAGTTCGTAGGAACGAGCCAAAGAGCTATGGAATCCTCGATCGAGAGGTATTTCCATTTGTAATGATTTGAGCATAAGTCTTCGAATGAAGATCATGGCGGAGGCTTATTCAGCTCTTCCATGCCATTGTTGGCTTCAATGGTTTCTTAGCTTCTTGATAGTCAAGTGGAGATTCACGTCTTGTACCCCATATAAAGTGGTTATATTAGAAAACGTCCAAATCAAGAAATCGAACTTGTGACAGTTTAACAATCCACTGAATTTGAGGGAACAAGATTGTGATTAGTGCTATGGGAATGAATCATCCATAAGCATTAAAGTTAGAACATTCGAGTTCTAAGACATGGTTTTCATGAAAAACATCGGGTTTTCATGGGTGTATTGTTATATGAAATCTTCGAGTTTCAAAGGCACTAAATTTGAAACTACAAGTTCAATTTAGTTTACGACAATTTAGTTCATAAAAGAGAGGTTCCTACAAGAACACATAATGCAATATACAACTAAGTTTAGTGGATTTGAGGTTCTTCTTCAGGTCAATAATTTTGGATTCATTATCAGATTAATGGACTGCAGGTCATTTTTAATTAATTCAATAAATCGGGCCATACAGGGTCGATTGTAGAAGTAAAATAATATAATATTATCAGATCGAAAAAATAGCATAGCCCAAAAAGGGCTGGGTGCCGTGAGTAGGCAAGGCCCTATGGGGTATATGGGCTTAGGGAAAGGCTGCAAAGGCAGTCCAAATGTGTTTGCAGGCCACCACCGAGAGACATGGGCAGGCCCAAAGGCCTACGGGTTTGGGAGGAACCCCAGCCGCAGCTGGGTTCCTATTTGGTCTGAATGGGAGGGGGTACGGGCAGGTTCAGCGAGACGCTAGCCTTGGGTCGAGTGGGAAAGAAAACGTAGCCAATTGGGCTAGTTTAATATGTTGCGAGCCGGGGCAAAAAACAAAGCCCAGCAAGCGTATAGCCTTGCTGGCGAGTCAGGCCGAACTCCATCCGCCTGTACGAAAGGATGAACAGAAATCCATCATTAACTCGAAATCCACAAAAGAGTAAAGAAAATCTTTAACCTTTGACTGACAATATGAATAAAGTTGATGAATACAACTAAAATTAAAAAAAAAATTAAAAAATGAAAACATTACAAATTCAAAAATATTTCAGACTACTTGTTCTTCAACTAAACAAACCTAATTCAATTCGGAGGTGTTTTCGTTATATGTAAATTCTTACGGTTATTTTCATATTTTTTGGCAACTGACACACCAGATCAAAACTATATTAACTTGAAAAATCAAAAAAAATTCTAAAACAAAAACTTTCAAGATATAAAAACTACAAATAACTCTTAATCAGTGATTATCAATTACTCGATCATTTTTCTTGATTAGATGTCTCTTAAAATAACTCAATTTTGGGCCTACATCAATCTAATACTTTAAGAGGTAAACGAGGATAGGAGAAACTGCTTAACTCATGCAAATCACAATTTAGCACATACAGTTTTATCCACATATCAAACTTTAATTCATCTGTAAAAAAAGAATTATAACTTATACGTAAAAAGCGGAGTATTTTCTTAAAATATTCTACAACACCATCCAGTTCATTTTCAAGCTTAGGGTTTAATGCTTATTATATTAGGGGTGGTGTTAAATTAATTCACAAGGGAGTGATCCGCTAGGTTGTGAGTCAAAAGTCAAAACCATGTTATGCGCTGTTGTATAAGCTGTCCGGGGACTGGGAAGTAGAATTCTATTGGGTTTGGTGAACCTTAGGATTATACAATTTGTTCCTTAGAATTAAATATGCCTCCAAATTTTTTATATAGGGGATGGAATCTAATCATTTTTTTAATACAAGCTCATATGTTTCCTTCTCCTTTCCTAAGATGTCACTAATAGTGTTTACTTACTAAGTTTGGCATGAAAAATGGGATTTTCAAACTCCCATTTGCTAAACTATAATTCTAAATAAATCACATTCACAGACACTGAATATTATATGAAGGAAATGGAATTTCGATTCCCATTGGAACAACCATGTGCTAAGAGAGGCAGTAGAGAAAGCAATGAAATTAGTGCATAACCCAAGTTTGGATTCTTGAGAAGAGATGGTTTGAAACTTTGACTTCCAAGCCTAGATGGTTTGAAACTTTGTCATATGTCTATGGAGTTAGGGTTCTTTAGTTTATGAGTTTTAAGATGATAGCAATGGTCATAAATGGGGTAGCAAAAATATGCCGTCTTGAGTCTTAACGAATTTGTATCTACAAAACAATCTACACCTTTGATTAAGGACCAAAGCCTCATGCGCCCATGAGGTTGGGGGGAGGGGGGGTGTGGTGTTTGGCCAATGGACCTCCGATGTCTAAGTTAGTTTCTCTAAAAGAGTGAGTGTTTAGGGCTTGTATACGTAGAAAAAGCTTACCAAAGTTTGGTGGAAATATAGATATTTATAGGAAGAGGTGGCTGGCCGTTAGGTTAGGGTTTAACCCTATACATGGCGGTATCTTATTGGCCAAGGTGTGTCATCTGTTGGATGAATGAGGAAAGAATATTCCCAAGATATTCTAATAAATTTGGGATAATGATGGAAGTATCCATGATTGATGGTGATAAGGGTTCCTTATTTGATGGAGTTGATCTTCAATTGAGATTATATTAAAAATAAGATTAATTACAAAATCCTATCTTTAATGCCTTTGACTTTTCCATGTCACGAGCATGGGAGCCTTGAGCAGTCGTTGTCAGCTGCTTAGACCTTCAGGGATACTGAGCTACACATGGGAGTATTTGAGAGCCCTGTCCATTTAATGAGGGCAATCTTGTCTTTCTTGAGAAAAAGTTCATATGTTGCCTTTTGGATTTTTGGGATTATTTTTGGTTTCACAAACCCTTCCACACCTACTAGGCTATAAGCAGGAAAGGGCAAAGGTGTAGAAATCCCAAGTTGCTTAGGTGTGTGAAGAGTTGTTTCCCACTTTGATGTAGATCTTCCACTTTGACTTGGAAATAGAGTCTTTTTAGAAAACGGAAAACCAATTGCCACCAAAACTTATTTAAGCATGTCTTAAGCAGAGGGCTAAATAAATTTGGAGAACAATTTTATTTTAACAAGAAAGAGAGAAAAAGCTAGAAGATATTGTAAACCCGTTCTCTAGTTTTCTTCTTTGCTTGCTCTTGCAAAGGTTGGTCATCGTCGTTGGTTTTGTTCTCCACGCCGCACCAAGGTAAGAAATATTTTTTCTTTTTTCTTATTAGGCTATTCTGCCATGAGGCGGCTGTCAAAGTGGTGCAGCATGTCGACTGGCATGAGCCAAGAGCTCAGCTCAAGCTAAGGGGAGCGACGCACTAGGGCGCAATGCTGAGTGAGCCGCAAGGTTCAGCCCATTGGGCTTGGCACTAGGAACTATTTATGGTAAGTTAGCCTGTTTGTTGGACCTTCAGTTGAGAAAAATTCAAGGGCTTTCCTTTCTGCTGTGGAAGTTTTGCTGCTTCTGGAAAGCTTATTATCGAGCTGTTTCTAGTGTCTGGGTTTGGAGATAGAGTGAAGCATCTTTTTGTCTAAGTTTGGATTGACTTTTGAAAGGTTCGCCACTATGAGAACTGGGGAAAAAAGTTCGTCACTTGGGAAAGTTGATTCAGCTGCCAAAGGGGTGTTAAAGCCTGCTCCTTCTGCTGCTGCCACGTTTGTGTTGCCTGCTAAGAAGGAGGAAATTGCTCGAGTTTGATTTCTCAACTGTTATAATTGGAGCAGTTGATGATGGGGCTGCTAAGATTAAAGCTGCTAAAGATAAGGTATTAAATGAGCAAACTGTTGAGTGTGAAATGGTTAATGGAGAGCTAGATAGATATCCAAGCTGAAGGTTAGGGGCTACTTGAGAGCCAGATATATCCAAGCTGCTAATAAGTAGTCAGCTTTGTTTAGCCTGTGTTAGATTTTGGTGGCCTTCTTGAAAGTTTATCATCTTATTAGAAATTTAATAAACTACTTTATGCACTTACTCCAACTTCGTAACTTCACTTTGTCTTGCGAAACTTTTAGTCATAGGACTAGTAGCCGAGCATGCTGCTTTTAGAGAAGCAAACAAAACCGCGTAGTCGCTATGGTCGTGAGTCTTGGCTTCTTAGGGCGTCGAACTCTGAGCCTATCGTGAGCTGCTACCCTCTAATTATGTGTTGTTTAGCTGGTATTTGAATCTTCGATTCTTTGAGCAATGTGGCATGCATTCAGTGTTCTAAAAATTGGCCTAGGTAGTGCCTAAGCAGTACTCGGTGGCTAGCCGCTGCCATTAACCCATAGTTAGGAGGACAATTAGCAAAGGAATTAGGCGAGCGCAAAGGTGACCTAGGCGGACAACTGGGTGGCCTAGGCAGTAGGGTGTTTTAGATATTTTTTAGAGAGCAGCTGAGTTCTTGTTCTGGGTTGCATTCTGGTTTTGGGTTGGTAGTGGGTTCTCGAAGAAGGCTACCTAGACGTGACCAGTGACCACTCCATTTTTTTTGTTTAATTTTTTATTAAATTGCTTCCACTAAATTTTGACAACTAACATCCTAACATATTCAATATTAGTGTGGTGGTGCCCAGTTCCCTTTTTATATGGCCTAGTATCCCTCACAACTACAAGTCTATAAGACTATAAGACTATAAGACTATAACACCTATTTAACCCTTTTACTTTTCTTTTAAATTCACTATAAATTCAAAAATTTTGAAAATATTTAGTAACTGCTATGGACTTATAACCATTTGTTCTTTCATCTCATACTATTAATCCATCAGTACTAAAGACATATAATAAATTTACTTAAATTTACCTAGCCAGGTGCTAAGCCCCAGCCCATCGCCCAATTAGCGCCTAACGTCTTTTAGAACCTTGCCTGCATCACAACATGATCAAGATCTATGAGACACAAAAATCGCTAACTAATCACATCAAAATTGTTTAGTTGTATGGAAATTCACAAGCCATTTGAGGAATGCGCTGCATTTTATGTAACGGGTCACAGCAAAAGTGTTCAATCATGTGGAAATTCATGGGCAGTTTAACCTCTCCCAGGGGGAGAGCATACCCTAAAGGATGTAAGGGAGTTAGTTTACCATCTCGCATTGGAGAGCAAAACCAAATGGGTGTAGGGGAATTAGTTTATTCTCTCGTTCTGGAAAGCAAACCCAAATGGGTGTCAAGGAATTAGTTTATCCTCAAGTGATGAAGAACATTTCCAGATGGGTGTCGAGAAATTAGTTTATCCTCTTGCGCTAGAAAGCAAACCTAGATAGGTGTCAGGGAATTAGTTTATCCTCTCGCACCGAATAGCAGACCCATATGGGTGTAGGGGAATCAATTTATCCTCTTGCATAAGAGAGCTGACCTAAATGGGTGTTAGGAATTAGTTTATCCTTTCCCTCTGAGTGTCGAAGAAATAGTTTATCTCTAGCACTAAAGAGTAGAACCAGATAAAGTGTCGGAGAATTAGTTTATCGTCTCATGTTAAAGAGTAGACCAATATGGGTGTCGGAGAGTCAGTTACCCTCTCACACTATAGAGCATGGAAGAGCATACCTAGATGGGTGTCGAAGGATTGGTTTACCTTCTCCCATTAGAGAACATGGAAGTAGTTGTTATGTGTGCATCTAAGGAAAGTTGAACTGTTAGACAACTGAAGTAATCTTTAGTTTATGAGGTCTTGTTCAACGATTTGCTTGAGATTTTGAACTGCTTATGGAACCTGTGTAAGGGTGTAAATGAGGAATGCAGTGAGATTCTCTTTAACCTTTTATAATAATTGTGCCATCCTTGGATGTTTCACCATGCGCTCTCACGAAGCTTGGTTAGTGATAAGTTGTGATTCTGAATGGATTGCAAGCTTCTTTAAGTGTTTTAGATAACAGAGGGCTACTAGTTAAAGCCTCGTGTTTTGTTTCATCATTGAATTCTTTGAAGCTTAAAGTGTCGCGATTAGGAGCCGCGGCAAAGATCCGCGAGGCAAAATTGGCACAGCGAGAAACCATGGAGCAAGATTGGTACGGTTGGGAGCCATGGTACAAGACCAGCATGGCTAGAACCCATGGTGTGAGATCGAGGGTTGTCGGGACCTGCAGAATAGGTTTTGACACAGCTGGGAATTATGGTGTAAGATAGGCACTGTTGGGAGCCACAGAACTGAGGTCAGATTTGGCCATTTTATACGCAGCCGAAGAAATTAGGCTAGTAGGTTCTCGGTGTTTTACTGATGGTGATGTGCTACTCCAGCTTTGAACTGTCAGGGTGATGAGAACAAGACCTGTCATCGGTCATTCATGGTTACAAGAACTCTCTTGGAGGTTGGGCTATTGCGTCATTCTAGTACTCATCTGGCTATGGCGTGCCATCAGGCTGGGTTTTGTCGAAACAAAAGTAACCTTTGCATCCTCTAGTGTATGCGGGGTGTTCCGTCTGCTCGATCTTGTCAATGAAAAGTGAGCTGCTAATGTTAGCCACGTCTCTCTAATGGGTTTCATTAATTGTTTCAATACATTGGAATCCGTGCAATGGCTCTATTATGAGTTTTTGTACTTCTTCATGGATTTTCCTATACTGGGGCAACAGGCCCCCAGCTGCCCCCAGTGTCAACTTGCTTGTATGTGCTGCTCTTTCACTTGTCCTCCTCGTCTGTGTCGCAGTTGCGGTGCACGTGGTTCTCATCTGGCTAGTGAACGAAATGCTCGCTGTAGTGCTTGGTGTAGGCTACCAGTTACACTCAAGTTGGATTGCTCTCATGTTTCCCTCTGTCTGTCGTGTTGCCTACTCTAGTGCATGATAGGAGGAACTTCTTATGGGCCTAGCGGCGAGTGGGCCTTTCCCTTAGGAGATCTAGAGTGCTTGTCTAATTGTGGACCCAACCTTGAATACACACAGACTCGAGTGCCAAATTGAGAATGAACGCTTCTTTGTGTATTTATGTGGGGAAGACGTTTTCTTAAGGGCCAAAACGAGAATGTACACTCCCAGAAGACTCAGTTTGTGGGGGATTGAAGGGCTATTTGTTGGGACCTCAATAGAAAAAGTCATAATCATCTACCCTTGTCCTATTTTTGGATGATTATCGAGGGTGTGCTACATCTTGATGTGTTCTAATAATTGGTTCACAAAAATCGTTTAATATGCGAAGGCACTAGTTAAGTCTGCAACATGCTAGGACAGGTGTTGATCACCATTTGGGGTGAAAGAGCTTAATTGATAGGCATCTCCATGAGTGGTGGAAGTGTAGTGAGCTGCATATACAAAACTCGGGCTCGAAATGGTCATACATGTGGAAAATCAGGGCAAAAACCCCCCAGTTCAGTCGCCTATGCGGCGGTCGGAATCCGGGACAGCTGAACCATTCTCAAACTAGCTTAAAGCGGGAGCCTAGTCGGCTTCACCCGCTTGGCCATGGGTTGGAGCACACTGGGTTCGTGCGTGGGCCACTTGCCCGTTGGCATCGAATGCCTGCTACGCGGCTTAGGCTTGGGCCTTCTGGGCTACCTGGCCAACAGCAACTATTGTTTAGGCCTAGGTGTCCTTTGCTCCAGTGGCAGCTATTTCCCTTTGGGCCTCTGATCATGGTTCACGTCATGGACCTAGGCCTCTTCCCAAGATCTGGCATGCCTGCTTGTCACGAGGGTTGCTAGGTAGTATGTTGCATCTTCGCTTGGTGGACCTGTGGTGGTTACTAGGAAGTGGCCATAGTGGAAGCGCTGCTCCACAGGGGTGGGGCTCATTTTGTCGCCGTGTTGAGCCTCTAGGATCGTCGATATGGGGTTACATCTTGGTCTTCATTATCCAATCCAAATCCTTGAATGTAGGATGTTCATTCATCATGGTTTTAGAATTTCCCGCCATTGTATTTCTTTCCCAGGGTTATTCAAAGAACTTATAAAAAATTTAGGAATATGAACGTGCAAGAAAGTTTACATATATAAAGGAAAATTTTGAAACGTGAATGCAAAAGCCTTCTTTGAGGGTTTGAATGAAAACACCAATTTATGGTAGCAAAAATTCATTGTCTTCAGTCTTGACGAATTTGTAACTACAAAACAATCAACACATTTAATCAAAGACTAAATCCTCACATTCCCGCAATGTGGAGGTGTTTAGCTAATGGATCTTTGATGCCTAAGTTAGTTTCTCTAAAAAGAGTGAGTGTTCAGGGCTTGTATACATAGCTAAAGCTTACCAAAATTTGATGGAGATGGAGGTATTCACAAGAGGAGGTGGTTGACCATTGGGTTTAGGTTTTTCCTACACGTGGCGACATCCAATTGGCCAAGGTGTGTCATTTGTTGGATGAACGAGGAAAGAATATTCCCAAGATATTAATTAGGAGATAATATCTTGGGATAATGATAGAAGTATCCATGATTGATGGTGATATGGATTCCTTACTCGATGGAGTTGATCTTCAATTGGAAATGTATTAAATATAAAATTTAGTAATTAATCATATCTTTAATGTCATTGACTTTTACATGTCACGACCAAGGGAGTCTTGATTAGTCGTAATTAGCTGCTTAGACCTTAAGGGATGTTGAGATGGAAGTGGGAGTATTTACGAGTCCTATCCATTTAATGAGGGCAATCATTTCTTTCTTAAGAACAAGCCTGCGTGTCATCATCTGAATTTTTGGGATTATTTTTTGCTCCGCAATAAACTTCTTTTTTTGTTGAACAAACGAAATTATCTACACTAATAGGGAGGGGGTAAACTTAGCCTCACACTCAAAATAATAATGTCACTTAGTATTACGGTCTAATAATATTTTATTTTAGAGTCTTCACTTATAAACGAGAAGTAGTTTAATACTTGAATCTCATGGATAACGTACGAGTTCACAATCAAATTATTTCTCACACATTTTCATGAAAATATATCCTTATATAATTAAATATTACTTTTTTAGTTTTATATTAATTTAATGAGTGAGTGAGTGAAGCGTGCATGCATGCATGAGAGAGATTATTTAGTGTGACCGGTACACGAGATGGTACATCACGTGTCACTAAACAAATAGTGAGATATGTGTGCTAAAAAATTAATAACTTAAAAAATAAAATTTCCCACATTTCCTATTAAAACACGTGGTGTACCACTTGTATTCCCGTCACAACTAAAAATTTCTCCATGCATGAAATATGACAAGGGTCATATACTCCCACCTTCAATAGAAGGGTTTCAAGATCCTCAACCTCTCAAAAGTGTGAAAATTTGTGAGTTATATTAGGAGATGCCATCTACAAGATCTTAGAGATAATTAGAATTGACTTGTAAGCAAATGAGGCTTTTAGGAGTGGAGCACTTAATTTTACATTCGTCCTTGCATATATGTGAGTTATATCAGTTGGTTAGAAAAGTGTATTCGTCTTCTTGCACTTAAACTTGAATCATTCTTCTTAAATATTTGATAATATTACATTGTAAATATATATTTCCATATAAGTATGGGGAATCACATGTTATATTCGTCTATTTAAGACTAGTACATCTTAATATATATATATATATATATATATATATATATATATAGGGAACTATTATTTACACTCCAAAAATCTCATTCTGCACTCCTCACAAGTGTATTTTTCTTTCTAATTATAGAAAGTTTGGAGTGCAAAATGAGATTTTTGGAGTGCCAATAACAATTCCCTATATATATATGGTAAATTACATTGTAGCAACTAGACCTGGCATTCGTGTCATGTTTCCCGTGTTCGTGTCGTTTTCGTATCATACCCGATATCTTAATAGGTCGTGTCGTCTAACACCCGTTAAAATAAACGGGTAAAATAACCCGACCCGAAATTGACCCGATAATATGATCCGACCCGTTACCCGTTAAGGAAATATATTTTAGACCAATAAATAATTAAATAAAAAACATAATACTTTTTTTAAGTGAAAAAAAGGTTGAACGCCCAGTGGGACTCAATCCCACAATTGCTTGATTAGAATTTAGAACCAAAACACAAATCAATCTTCTAGCTGTGCAAGAATGGTACAGCCGGCCACTGACGAAGACTACTCTTGCTATGTGCCATGCCTATAGGCACTAACAATAAGGAGATTAGATGAGACTATATGCAAGGGATCCCAATGCCCACCTTATTGCGAGTGTGATGCCATGCACAATGGACTCCTCATCGTTTACTGAATCTGAATCTCTAGCGTCCATTGCTTCTGAAACAAAATGGGTATAAATTAATTAATAGCTTTTTAAACAGGTAGGATATTACTATCAGTAACAATGGATATTACCAAGCAATAAAGCATTCAGCATTAGACAAGATAGTACCAAGTTTTCGATATGGTGCACAGTGCAGTGAGACTGAGTGCAATTCAATTGGTATACAATATACTTGTCAATATATAGGAACCATTTTGAGGATGGAAACAGTTCTAGCGTTCAAGGCACCAACTACTACTAACTTAAATATATTTTTTCACACAAAGGTTATGTCACATAAATGAAATTTTTAATCAAGAAAAAAAGGAAGTAGATAAAAAGATACAACAATTTTCAAAATAAAAAATAATTTGGGTATGCACTAATTAGGATATATATATAATTAAAAATGAGGGCTCCTGGAGATGGTGCTCTGTGCAGCTACTCCTTTGGCACTCTCCAAAGTAGGGTAGCCACTGCTTTCAGTTATTAAAAATGAGGACTCCAAGAGATGGTGCTCTGTGCAGCTGCTCCTTTGGCACTTTCCAAAGCAGCCATTGGTTTTAGTTACGTTTTTTTCATTTCCATGAATCAAAAACAGCTTGAAAAAACTGTCACGCAATTTCCCTTTTTGATCTTCTTTTTTTTATAACAAAAGTGAAGAATAGATGAAACATAAAAGAACATCCAGGAATGTAATGAAATTCCTTGGCATTACATGCCCAAATCATCATCCAACCAATTCACAAGCAATTCAAATAATGTAGCACCGAAATCTAACAAACACTGCTTTGAATGTACTTAACATTCTCACACACACACCAGATTTCATTGAAATATTGAATTTAGTTTCACATCAAATTATCCGAGTTTTAGGGTTTAGGGTTTAAATGTTTAATGCACAGTTGAAAACAAAACAATCAAAATTGTACCAAGTGTAATCGAACAATATGAACGCATATCAAAATTGGGTGTTCAAAGCGAGGGAAAAATTGGTTGTCTAAACCCGATTCATAGAAAAACAACAATAGATGATGACAACGAATTTCTTACCTGCGCCGTCATATAAATCGCCAGAAAATGACAGACTTTGGGGATTCGACTCGCTCAGATGAATGTGTTTCTGGACAATGTAAAACTGAACAGATCAACAAGAGGAAGAGATGAATCCAACGCAAGAAACGATGTGTCGATCGTGGTCAGAAATAGGAACTATGAGTGTAGAGAAAGTTTGAAGAGGGAGAAATACTTATGTAGAGAAATAAAGAGGAAGAGGTCGTACAAATGGAGGACGAGAAGATCGTGGCTGTCAAATCAGAGTTTTTTGGAAGAGCAGACGGCGGGAGATTGTGGCTAAGAAGAACAGACGGCACCACGGCGGGTCGGGAGAGAGGGTTACGGCTTACAAGAGTGGGGAGAGTCCGAGAGAGAAAGGGATTAGAATTTAGAGTTGGGCAGTGGGCTGGCTTTTGTTTTGATTAGAATTTAGGACTCAGATGGAAAAATTTGGAAAATATAAGGGGTTTTTTTGTCCAATTTTTTTTTAATAATATAAGTGAAATAGAATCCAACGGTACAAATTTAATCTCATTTATCTTACGGCTGTTATTTAAGTAAAGTCTTTAATAGTTTTTTAATTAATGTAGAAGTATAAAAAATATAGAAAAAATATATAAATGCTCGTAATAACAAGCTTGACAACTTTCGTGAAGAACTTAACTTCGAAATTCACCACTATAATCATATAAATCATAGATCAAAATTTAACCGTTGATTATTATTTACATTTACGCTTTGTTTTTCTCATCAAAATTTGTTTTTTCATATTTTCTTTTTTGAAAATATGATCTGTTAGAGGATGCAAGAAGATGAACGGTTTGGATCGTTGATATTATGTTCAGAGTTTTATGATTAGTGAAAATATTGCTTGATGTTTATAAAGTTTCTACAAAATATATAACACGGACTCATATTTCAATTAACCGTAAATATCGAAATGTGATATCAAAGATTTGAACCGTTCATCTTTTTACATCCACTAGATGATCATGTTTTCAAAAAAGAAAATTTTAAAAATGAAATTCAGTAACAAGAATAAAGAGTAAATGACAATCGACGGTTAAATATAAATTTAAGGTTTATGGATTATAGTGTTGGATTTCGAAGCTGACCCCTTCATGAAAGTTGTAAAACTTGTCATTATGAGTGATTGAATATTTTTTTTTTACATTTTTTACACTTCTACAATAATTATTATTAATTTTTCC
The DNA here is from genome assembly GCF_042453785.1 of Malus domestica. Lineage (NCBI taxonomy): Eukaryota > Viridiplantae > Streptophyta > Magnoliopsida > Rosales > Rosaceae > Malus > Malus domestica. Next base: position 18,474,549 of record NC_091670.1, read on the forward strand.
CTCAAATAAAAAATATTTTTCATGAGGGTTTGGGAGGATTTTAAAAATCTAAATAATAATGTAAGTGTAATCATTATCTACTAGTAGAGGAATAATGATGAATCACAAGTGTTTATATATTCTTTCACATTTTTCATACTTGTATGTGTGTCTTCTTAGTTCTTATCATGGAAGAAAAAATCGATAATATCGGCGATATTTCGCCGATATTATCGGTTTTTTGCTTTACCGATATTTTAATAGGTATCCGAGGAATTTTCGTCAAAATATCGCGATATTATCGATAATAACGATAATATCGCGATATTTTAGATAATATCGCGATATTTTTTGTTTCTCGACAGTCAGTCACAACCTCGCCGGAGAATCGGAATAACTCCGAGCAAGAATGAAACCTGCAACCAAACGGAACAAAATCATCACTATCTTTCAACAAAAATCACCACTTTATACCAAAATCAGTGACAAAATTACACTAATCCGAGAAGCAAGGGCTTGAATTCGAGCAAGATCTGAAAGAAAACAGTAGAAGCTGAGAGATCGAGTACCTCACCGGCAGTTACAGTGCTAAAGATCATCATCTTTGGAAGGCCGCAGATCGGACGGAGCTCAGAGATCAATGAGCAAGCATTTCACAGATCGTATTCGATCAGCGGCTGAAAGAGAGGAGAGAAAGAGAGAGCAGAGGGAGACGCGAACGAGGAGGATCGCACCGATGGGGACGACGGAGGAGAGGTAGAGGTCGCGGCCCGCGGGACATGGTGATGGGCTCGACGAGGAGGAAGGCGAGGGAGGAGCAGAGGGAAAGGAAGTAGAGGGCGCCGATGAGGATGACCGATTTGAGGTAGAGCCACGGGGTGCGAAAAGGGGTATGTATGTTGCTTGGCTCTTGGTTGAAAAGGGGTGCGAAATTGAGAAACAATGGAGAGATTGAAAGGGATGGTCTGCTATGGAGAGATAGAGAGCCTTTTGAGGCTCTAGGCTCGAGGCAAGGGCAAAAGATGTAGCAGCTGCTAGGGTTTTTCAATTCAAACAGGAAGCTGCTGCATCAGCATATATTGTAGTTGTTGCTGCACTTTGACACAAGTGTGGACTTGGACGTGTTGGGCCGTGTTTCTCTTCAATAGCACCAGGTCTTCAGTTCAAATCCAGGTGATCTTTGTCCTTTTTCTTCTTTTCTTTTTGTTTTATTATTTGTTTATTTTAATTTCTTTGTTTTCTTTTCTATTTTCCTTTTCTTCTAGTTTATTTATTTTAGGCTTTTGTTTTATCTTTTACAGTTTTTATTTTTGTTCTTCTTCTTTTCTTTTTGTTTTATTATTTGTTTATTTTAATTTCTTTGTTTTCTTTTCTATTTTCCTTTTCTTCTAGTTTATTTATTTTAGGCTTTTGTTTTATCTTTTACAGTTTTTATTTTTGTTCTTCAATCTTTGTTTATTTTTACACACCTTGAGGACAAGGTGTGCAATAAGTTTGGGGGTGGGAAAGTAAAATTTTAGGATTTTAAATTTTTAGGCTTTTGTGTAAAATATTGTACTAATTCATTATATATAAATGATTATGGTGTGTTTAGACTTCTTTCATTAATTACTACATATTTTCTACACTCATAATGTTTGTCAGCTCGCTATATAATCAACTTGATAATGTTAAATCCATCATGCAATGCATTTCCTTCCAATTTTTTGTGATAAACTAATAGATAATTGACTAAATAAACATCCTGCAAAGTTTCAATAAAAATTTCCAAGTTTTTCTTACAATTTCCGTGGTTTCCATGTAATTTTTATTGATATCGATATTATCCCGATATTTCCATCGATATTTCCGTGTTTTCGGACTACCGATATTTCCGATATTACCGATATTTTCTTCCTTGGTTCTTATCTATACAGATACTATCCTAGTAATGATAATAAAGAACTCTCATAATAAAAATAAATAATGACTAAAAACTTTTTTTTTAACTTATATAGAATAATAATACAAAACTATATATTTAATATAGAATATATTGTATATATTAATATGGCTATTGTATTTTATAATAAATCATTTAGTAATTAAACTTTAAAATCATCAAAATAATTTTTTTCTTAACGGGTCGAAACGCGTCACCCACGTGTTACCCATGTGTATACCCGTTATTAATGGATTCTTAACGGGTCACCCGATAATGACCCGATAAGTTATCGTGTTAACCCGAAACCCATTATTTTCGTGTCGTTTTCTTGTCGTGTCATCGTGTCGTGTTAGAAACTGCCGGGTCTAGTAGCAACTCAAATTTGAGGTCAATTACAACCTCATACAACATCTTCAAAACATTTCACTTTCATACCTCAAGTACTATTTTATTTCAATATAATACACCCCTTACATTGTCCATCCATTGTTCCGTTAAGAGCTGACGTGGTTGCCATATTTGTGCCACGTGGCAAGAAAAAATTTATGAATTTAAAAATAATTAATTAAAGAAAAGTTATTAAAAAAAAAAAAAAAACCCCTAAAACCCATCTTCCCCGACCCACTTCTCCTCTACTCTCTTCACCTCCCCCCCCCCACACCCATCCTCCCCAGAGATGTCGGCGATGCTGTAGACGAGGGCGAAGATGGTCTCGCCAAAAGCCCAAGCGATTCATTGAATCCCGATCGTCGCGCACTTCAAATTCGACTTGACGACGCCCATCACCGTCAAGATTATGATGTAGAGGAACAGGAAAGTGGTAATGAACTCGGCGATCCTAAGCCTAAAGAAAGACCATGACGTAAGCTCGCCGAGCTCGAACAGTGGAGCAGGCGACAGTTCCTTGTAGTCCTTCCCTTCATCTAGGCTCTGAGCTGACGTCCCAATCAGCTGCCTCTCCGGGAACTTGTTCGCTCCCAGCTTAACACCCTCTTCCTTGGCCTCCATTTTTGCTTTAATAATGAGATCAAACCAAACAGATATCGATGTGGAGGAGAAGACAGAGTTCGATGTGGAGGAGAAGGTAGAGAGAGGGAGGGTGAGGTAATTGACTGGGAGTTGTTTGGCATTGGGTCCAGATTTTTTTAAGTTTTAATCTTCTGCAAAAATTTGAATTTTTTGCATTTTTGTTCTTGGGTTCGGATTCTAGAAAATTGGGGTTGGAATCCATTGAATTTTTGGAGTTATTTACTGTTTGGTTGCCGAGAAAATGAGGGAAAATTGATGGGAAAGCTAGGTAATCTGTTTTAGAACAAATCTGGGTAATCTAGGTGGGGTGGGGGTTGTGGGGAAGGGGAAGGGATAGGTTTTTGGGATTTTTTTTTTCACTTTTCTTTAATTAATTATTTTTAAATTCATAAAAAAAAAAACTTTCGCCACGTGGCACAAATGTGGCAGCCACGTCAGCTCTTAACAGAACAATGGATGGAAAATGTAACGGATGTATTATATTAAAATAAAATAGTACTTGAGGTATGAAAGTGAAATGTTTTGAAGATGTTGTATGAGGTTGTAATAGACCTCAAACCTAAGGTGCTACAGTGTAATTTACCCACATATATATATATATATGCTATATATATGTTCTCCGTTCTGCCTCATGTTTGGGTAGCAAAAAAAGACGCACCTTGATCATTTCTCAACAATTTAAAAAATGAAACAACTGTCACTTAAAAGTTTATAACTATCTATAATTCATGAACTTTGGGTATATCATCAGCTAATCTTCAACACTCTAATTAACTGTAGAATCGTGACATATTTACTTGGGTCTCTCACACTCTGATTGACTTTGATTTAATATGAAACTTTGCCCTGCAATCGAGCACTTCGATACAGTTAGCAAAATTCATCTTATATGCATTGACACATCAGAGAATGCTTTGAAATATATACTGAGTATCTCAAGTGCATATAGATAAATGTTCTTGATCAATTGAGTTATTACACGTTAGAAACTTCCTATATAAGATGTCTACTTATTAGGTGTTGAACTATGGAGAAATTCTTAGATGTTTCTAATACCACATCCTCGTGTATCCAAGCATTAGAAAATTTGACATGTGTAATATTATATATGCTAATTAAAATTATTTTACAGGTCCTTTTTAGTACTACAGTTTAGTGGTATTCTTCTTCACTTGTAAGTGAGAGATCTTAGGTTCGATTCTCGCTAAAAAAGAATTTGAACTACATTATTGCTAGCCCATTGTGAGGGTCAACCCGTATAGATAATATCATTTCTTCAAAAAAAAAAAAAAAAGTTTTACAGCTGGAAGTGGTATTCTATTTTTATCCTTTCAAATATACAAAAATAAATAAAAATTAAAAACTCAATAAAGAAATGGAAGTATTTCCAGCAACCCCTTTTGTCTCCGCCCACTGCCGCCGCACCTCTCTTTTGTCCATGAACGTTGATCTATGATACAAAATTAGGTTTGAAAAATCATATTATGACTGTGATTCTCATTTTCACTCCCAGTTCTTGGTCCTCACTCATTCCAAGGTTTGAAAAATCATATTATGCAATGTCGCCTGACATCTCAGGTTGTAAAAAAGTTTTTATGACGTAACGCAAAAATATAACAAGGCTTCTTTTTCGCGTGCATCTACCTTGAAGGCACAGCCGGCCTTAGCCTAATGCTAACATGGCCTCCATGAGGGTTCAAAATTAAAGGAAAACTAATGAAAAAGATTTCAAAACTTTAAATTTTAATAAAAAATTACCTAATTGTTGTGGTCTATATTATACAGTATTAGGGTGGCCAGGGGCAAGGAGAAGAGAAAAAAAAGAGATGTGTTTGTAGAATTGTAGGGGAATGTGTGTGTTATATTATGCCTTTATTTATAGTAGTAAAAGGAGAGAGGATATTCCTTCATCCCTAAGGAATACAAGATATAATAGAAAATGATAACTAGAATCAAATCAAATCTATGATTTACACAATCACACTTAAACTAGGAAGGTTTACAACACTTCTCCTTAAGTGTGTAAATACTCAAGGTAGATTTAGTATCATGCAGAAGTTGAGGAAGTCGACTCATCGGCACTGTTTCCAAGGAACAACGCTTATTCTCAATAAGGTAGGAACTTGCATAAGTAGTAAGTCTCACTAAAAAAAACCCTAAGGCTATGGCAAAAACCCAAGGAGGGACAAAATCCATAATCTAAGGAAAAATGCGTGAGAAATGCAAAAGTCAAAGAAACGTCTACGGGATGTCACCAGGGATATGACCAGCCCAAGGTGGGTGCCTCGTTAAAACCTAGTTAGGTAGTAAAAACCCAGTGGGAAAAATGTTCCTAATCGTAGGGAAAAAGAGTACATTAAGATCAAGAAATATCTACAGGATACTCCCCCTGAGTTTGACATAATTCCAAAGAGAAATAGCAAAGTTACAACTCAGAAAGTTTACGCATACCAATTTCATGAACAAGCTTCTGAAACATTGTCTTCGGCAATGATTTGGTGAAGAGATCGACCAGATTGTCTTGTGAATGGATTTGCGTGACTTCAATCTTCTGATGCTCTTGTTGTTGATGTGCAAAGAAGAACTTCGGCGCAATGTGCTTTGTTTTGTCTCCTTTGATGTAACCCTTCTTGAGCTGTTCGATGCAAGCTGCATTGTCTTCAAACATCGTCGTCAGAACATCAACGACGGGATGAAGATCACAGGAGCTTCGAATATGGCCCACTACTGCTCTCAACCAAAAGCATTCCCTAGTTGCTTCATGTAAGGTGAGAATTTCAGCATGGTTAGACGAAGTGGCAACTAAGGTCTGTTTAGTTGACCTCCAAGATATTGCGATGCTTCCAACGGTAAAGACATAATCCGTTTGAGAGCACGGCTTGTGTAGATCAGATAAGTATCTTGCGTTGGCATAACCAACAAGGCGAAAATCAACTCGAGGAGCATAGGGTGTGGCATTATTAGAGGATTCGTAGGGATAGAACAAGCCCAAATCCGTAGTACCCTTAAGGTAACTGAAGATGACTTTCACGTCAATCCAGTGTCTGCATCTAGGTGCCTTACTGTATCTTGCCAAAAGATTAACAGCGAAGGAGATGTCGAGTCTAGTGCATTGAGCTAAGTACAATAAAGCTCCTATCGCACTTAGATAAGGAACTTCAGGCTCCAAAATCTCTTCATCATCCTCCTTTGGACAGAAGGGATCTCATTTTGCATCTAGCAAACGAACGACCATAGGAGTACTCGAAGACTTCACTTTATCCTCATTAAAGCAGCGCAACACCTTCTAGGTGTAGTTCGATTGATGTACTAAGATTCCATCTGAACAATGCTATATCTCAAGATCGAGACAGTATCGAGTCTTACCTAGATCTTTCATCTCAAATTCCGACTTCAAGTGCGCGGTAGTTTTCGCGAGCTCTTCAGGAGTTCTAATAATATTCATGTCATCGACATATACTGCAACAATCACAAATCCGGAATGTGACTTCTTAATGAACACACAAGGGCATAATTCGTTGTTCACAAATCCCTGACTAGTCAAATACTCACTCAGACGGTTATACCACATTCTTCAGGATTGTTTCCAACCGTAGAATGAACGCCTCAGCCGAATTGAGAGTGTGTTCCGGGGTTTGGAGGTATTTGAACCAGTCAATGCAAGTCCTTCGGGAACTTTGATATAGATTTTCGTATCAAGATCCCTATATAGATACAGGTTACCACGTCCATCAGCTGCATATCCAGTTTTTCGAAAACTATCAAACTGATAAGGTAGCGAAAAGTAATCACATCCATAACGGATGAATAAGTTTCATCATAGTCAATCCTGGGGCGTTGTGAGAAGCCTTGTGCAACAAGACGAGCCTTGTAACGCACAATTTCATTCTTCCCATAACACTTCAGAACGAAAACCCACTTATTGCCAATAGGTTTCACATGTGGAGGAGTAGGAGCTACGTTTCCAAACACCTTACATTTCCCAAGCAAATCGAGTTCGACTTGGACTGCTTGTTTCCAGTTTGACCAATCAGTTCTACGTCGACATTCATCAACAGAACGCGGTTCAATGTAATCACTCAACATGATCTTAGTAGCTACTGCAAATGCTAATGCATCTTTGACAATCATCTCATTTCTACGCCACACATCATCTAAGCTAGCATAATATACTGAAATCTCACAATTCTCGAAAGGAAGATTCGTCTCTTCAAGGACACTTCCATAATCTATAATTTCCTCATGAGTTGGGTAGGATGAGTAATCGATAGTTGGATTCATGGTAGATTCTTAAGGACCTTGTGCCGTGGTTTTCCTCTTCCAGGGGTGCGAATCCTTTGAACCAAAGGGTCTTTCACGCTTTTGTGTAGGGGCAGATGATTGGCTAGCCGCTAATGTACGTGGATCACTAATATTGGCGTCCTGGGCTTCCAGGATGGCTGTCCGTCGTACATTTGGTACATCCATCTTTGCAGGCATATTTGTAATTGGAATATGTGATCTTGTCACGCCCGCTAGATCGATAAAAGCATCTGGAATGCTCTGAGCTATGCTATGGAGATCTAATATGCCCTGCACTTTACTTTTAGACCAAGTGGTACGGAGATCTAAATGAGATAAAGTGGGAGTCATCCACGATAATTTACGTCGTTCTTCAGAAACATTGACGTTCTTATCTCCCCCTAACGACTGGAAGACTGTCTCATAGAAGTGACAATCCGCGAAACGAGCGGTAAACAGATCACCTGTTAAAGGTTCTAAGAACGAATAATTGAAGGAGAATCATATCCAACATAGATTCATATCCTTTGCTGAGGCCCTATTTTTGTACGTATGGGCGGCGATATCAGCACATATATCGCACAACCAAAACCTATAGATGCAATATGTCGGGTTCGTGTTCGGTAACCAACTGAAGGGCACTAAATGGTTATGTCACAACAGGCCTCAGGCGGACTAACTTTGCTACGTGCAATATTGCATGGCCCCAAACAGCGATCGGGAGCTTGATATGTATAACCAACAATCGAGCAATCATTTGTAAGCGCTTAGTGAAAGCCTCTGCCAGGCCGTTCTGGGTGTGAACATGGGGTACATAATGTTCATCTTCAACCCCAACCGACATGCAATAGTCATCAAAAGTTTTAGATGTGAATTATTCAGCATTATCCAATCGAATAAATTTGATCGGATAATCAAGGTGGTGAGCCCTGAGCTTGATAACCTGAGCCAACAGTTTGGAGAATGCAACGTTCCTTGTGGACAACAAACACACGTGTGACCAACGTATGGAAACGTCAACCAAAACCATAAAGTATCTAAATGGTCCGCAGGGAGGGTGAATCGGTCCACAAATGTCCCTCTGAATCCGTTGTAAAAAATGGGAGGATTCGAACGAATCTTATCATAAGAAGGCATAGTAATAAACTTTCCCATCGAACATGTTTGACATGCGATTCCTTGGATCGAACCTAAACTTCGGGCTAGTGGATGCATGGTGAAGATTTAAGGATACGTCGCATTGTTATTCATCCAGGATATCCCAAACGATCATGCCAAAGTGTAATTTCATACACGATCCCAGTAGTAGGACTGGCCACATAGTGGCATTCAATAGGGCATATGGTCGTAGTATACAAACCACTAGGGATACGCTCCATCTTCTTTAGAATACGCTTCTGGCCATATTCGTAAAAAGTTATACATAGAAATTCAACTTCGTTTTCTACGTGGGTTTCAGCGTGGTAATTGTTGTCTCTAATGTCCTTGAAACTTAAGAACCTTCTTCCGGGACGTGGAGAATAGAGTGCCTCAGAAATGGTCAAGATTGTACCATTGGACAACATTATACGTGCCTTACCGTATCCTTCTATCAAGTTGGATGGGCCTGAGAGGGTTGTCAAAGGTGCATTCTTAGGTATGAAGTTAGTCAAATAGATGCGTTCATACAAAACTGTGTGCGTGGTTGCATTATCTGCCAGACAACTAACTTTCCTACTAGTCATACCTAAAATGAAAAATTAATTTGAATTGGTCACTTGCATAAAAGTTTATAAAAACAATTATCAATTCAAAATAATTTCATTTATTCAAGGATTAAAAACTTAATATCCATAACAAATCACCAACTAATTATCCAAACATAAGGGAAAATTGTTCAAAAATCAACCAAAAACAAGGGGGGTTCGGCCACTTAGTGGAATTCAGCCCCAATTGTCTTATTTCAACTAAAAAAATAAATCTATGTCTAAGATTCTAATCTTCCATAGGGGTGGTATACGCCTGAAAATCAGAAACCTCCATCTTGTCTCCGGTTCGTCCACTTGCATGAAGTTTGATTCAAACTTCTTACGACAGACTGATATTCATCTACAACCTTCTTGGGAGCTCGGCAAACACGGGACCAATGGTCCTTTGAACCACAGCAATATCACATGTCCGCATCCATGGTTTCAGGTGCTTTGCCTTTATTCTTAAAGTTCGGGGCCTTGGGAGCAAGGATTGGGCGCTTCTGGACTTTGTTTCCTCCCTAGGATGGGCCTTCACTCTATTGACCTTGGTGGGATGGCTTCAGGCTGCCCCTACCACTCCTTCTTTGGCATTTTGGGCGTTGATAATTGCTATAATGTGCTTCAGGAACAACAGTCGCCCCAGTAGGTCGAGCTTGATAATTCTTCATCAACAGCTGGATCTACTTTTCAGCGAGAAGTAAAACAGAGATCAAATCCGAGAACTTGGTGAACTTCTGAGCTCTATATTGTTGCTACAATACAATATTAAAAGCAGAGAATGTCAAATAGGTCATCTCCAGGAGATCCTCTTCAGTCAAAGTTTCATTGCAAAACTTAAGAAGTGATCGGATTCGAAAAACTTCAGAATTATATTCATTCACAGACTTAAAGTCTTGGAAATGCAAATGCTGCCAGTCGTGTCTTGCTTCAGGCAAGAATATGTCATTTTGGTGATCAAAACGATCAGCCAAAGCGACCCATAATGCACGTGGATCCTCTTCAACAAGATATTCAGTTTGCAGAGCGTCATGAATATGTCTTTGGATAAAGATCATAGCAGTGGCTTTTTTAGCTTCGCCAACAGGCTCGTCCGTTGCTTCTTCAATAGTAGGACGCAAGTTCTTTGCAGTGAGGTGGAGCTTCACATCTTGGACCCACTTGAGGTAGTTGCTTCCAGAGACTTCTAAAGTGGCAAAGTTGAGTTTGTTCAAATTCGACATGTTCCTATCACAAAATAGATGGACCAGATATGGTTAGTGTAATGGAGAAAAAGTCAATCCATTCACGTAGGAGTAGAACATACATGTTCTAATAGACATGATTTGGCTTAATTTTGCATGAAAAACTTCGGGTTTTCATGGGTGATGTGTTTAAATGAAAAACTTCAGGCTTTCAAACAAGGCATGTATAAGAAACTTCAGGTTTCAAAATAATTATGAACTTCAGGTTCATATATTCCTACAGGCAAACACAAATATATATGCAAACAAATATGCAACAAGAATATGCAAAGAAATAATTTTAAGTTTATAATTATAATTGAATTTTAATTATTTGGACTTCGGGCCAAATTAAAGTGTGGGTGAAAAAATATAAAACCCATTGGGCCTAAAATAATTAGGCGAATAAAACACGGGGCCAAAAAAGAAGATATAAGCCCACAGGTGGCTTAATAACATGGTGTCGTGTGACCTAGGCCCAAAATTGGGCTGGGGAGGTCACGGGTGAGCTGCAAGCTCATGAGTAGATATGGGCAAGAGAATGGGCTACTGCAGGCATACCCAAAGAAATTTCTCTTTTTTTTTTCGCGGGCTGCTTTAGGCGAGCCCAAAAGAAAATTTTGTTTTTTTCTTTTTTTTTTCATACGGGCTGGGCCATGACAACGCACAGCAGCAGCAAGCCCAATGGGCGCTAATGCAAGTTGAGTGGTCGCGACCCAATTTGGGCTCGGGTCAAGGGGGATCAGGACACCCCAGCAGCGCTGGGTGTCAGAACGCAACCAGGAGGATGCCAACATTGCTTCAGGCGATTGTCCTCGAGGGTTTATGGCATGGCGAAGCGTGTGGGTTTGACTGGGAACCCGAGCTGTAGACAGAAACCTTGGTTTCGACATCGGGGATTCGAGAACGGTAGGGATTCAAAGAATATGTTGATGTTCATTGGGTTTCTGAAAAAAAAATAATAAAAAAAAAACCATCGTCTTCAATGATGACAAGGTCCCGATCACAACTGCAGGTGTGATTGCCCAAGAATAACGGCGGTGAAGCCGTGGCAAACTTCGGGCGGCACTATGGGTTAGGGTTTGATGCCAAAGGCATCTTTTCATATTGGAGCAAGGGTTTTGCTCTGGTGCTTCGCATCCTATAGTGGGCTCGTGTGAGCCCAGTGTTGTCAGGGTCACGAGGAAGAAACTCTATGTTTCTTGAATTTTTGTTCTCAAATTCAATACAATTGTATTGATGCATATGCAAAACAATTTTTTTTAATGCATGTACAAATATATTTGATGCAATTCATAGCAAATATCAAATTCACATAATTTCAACAATTATGGTTATGAGGCATACACAATTTCTGTAGAATCTAAAATTCGTAAAACGTAAAGCTAGGTCATGCATCATGGTGAATGTTCATGCTATCAGGGCTGCAAAAATATCGAGTTAAAAACCGTTGTTTTGAAAGAACTTGATTGTGTGATGATATGGATGAACTGGTTTGATGCAGAAAAATTCTTCAACATTAGATTCCTAAGGGTAGGAGTGTGCTGATAACGTGTCGTGGTCTATTTTATCTGACAATATTTAGGATGGCCGGTGGCAAGGAGAAGAGGGAAAAGAGAGATGTGTTTGTAGAATTGTAGGGGAATTTGTGTGTTGTTATTCCTCATACATTGTGCCTTTATTTATAGTAGTAAAATGAGAGAGGATATTCCTTCATCCCCAAGGAATACACGATATAATAGCAACCACACTTAAACTAGGAATGTTTACAACACTAATAACTCTATTTAATGATAAGGACAAGAGTTTAAAAAGAAGAAAAACATAAACTAATCCAACCAAAGCGCGTGTAACACACACCAAGCAATTCATCAGAGTTAGAACCGAAGAGAACCACAAGTAGTCTGTAGTCCAAAAGCTCATCACCTTTTTCAACCTTTTCTCTCTCTCTTTACATGTCCACATTCAGCCCTTTCCAAGGGACTTGCTTCATTAAATTCGAATAAAATTTATAAAATGGTGGGTTACAGTACCAAATGAGGCAACTTGCTTCATTAATTTTGGTAGACATAGATGCTTGTGCCGTCTTCTTCTCGAGTAGTTTAACGCCAATGTCAGCATCTAAAACTCTAACAAATTCTGCTAAAGTTGTACTTAAGACTCTCAAACTCGCATCTCGATGGGTTTACAAAGGGTGGGCTAGGTTCAATTTGGTCTGGGTTGTGGGCGACAAAACTAATGTGGGTATTTTTGTATGCGTAAATGGAGAAAGAAGGTTGAAAACGGTGAACTGGAAAAATGAGGGGAATAGATGACTCAGTTTGTGTGGAAAAAAAAATTAAAGGAAAGTCAAATAAATTGATTGAGAGGAATGTCAAATAACAAACATGAATGTGATAGTACTAGTTATGAAATAGTGATAGTATTAGTGTTCGGTTTAAAAAATAGTCAGTGTTTAGTTTACGAACTAGTGATAGTACTAGTGTTTCGTTTAAGAAATAGTCAGAGTTTAATTTACAAAACAATGATAGTACTAGTGTTCCATTTAAGAAATAATCAGTGTTTAGTTTACGAAATAGTGATAGTATTAGTGTCCGTTTGATAAATAGTCAGTGTTTAGTTTACGAAACAGTGATAGTACTAGTGTTCCGTTTAAGAAATAGTCAGTGTTCGGTTTACGAAATAGTGATAATAATAGTGTTTGTTTAATCAATAGTCAGTGTTTAGTGTTCGTTTGATAAATAGTCAGTGTTTAGTTTACGAACTAGTAATAGTACTAGTGTTCCGTTTAAGAAATAGTCAGTGTTTAGTTTACGAAACAATGATAGTACTAGTGTTCGTTTGATAAATAGTCAATGTTTAGTTTACCAAATAGTGATAGTATTAGTGTTCGTTTAATAAATAGTCAGTGTTTAGTTTACAAAATAGTGATAGTACTAATGTTCAGTTTATGAAATAGTGATAGTATTAATGTTCGGTTTAAGATATAGTCAGTGTTTAATTTAAGAAATAGTGTTCATTTTAAGAAATAGTCAATGTTCAGTTAAGAAATAATAATAATACTAGTGTTTGTAAAACTGAAAAATAACGAATTTTCTTTGTTTTTGGTCTTGTAGTATTATTACTTAATTTGTTCTAAAAAATTACAATTTTTTATTTATTTTTAATCTTGTAATATTATTACTTAATTTGTTTTAAGAAAATTACGAAACAATGGTCAAATAAAAAAACAATAAATAAAAAATAAAAAGTATATTGTTTATTGAGTAAGAGTAGAAGAAGAGTGGGGAGTGGTGAAATGAGAGACGAGAAAGAAGAGAAAAAGTTGACTTTGAATGGTGATTTGAGAGAGAAAATTAATAGAATATGTGAAAGAGGGGAGAGAGAGAATGAGAGAAAGAAAAAAGAGAGGTTAAGGATGATGGGGGTTGTAAGTTTATGTTGGTGATGTGACTCACAAGACTCGGTGCGTCAGTTTTTACTTTTTACTTTTTTTTTTCCTTAAATTCTTATGTTAAATTGTTGTTCTTTATATTAAAATTTAAGTCCTTTTAATTAAAGTTTAAACTTGTTGCAGTCCTATTTAGAATAGGAATGTGATTGTGTAAATCCTAGGAAATATGAGAATGTATCTTATATTCCTATTAGGATTAGATTACCTATTAAATGTTGTAATCCTAAAGGGAAAGGTTTTACCCTTCCTACTACTATAAATAAAGGCACAATGGGGTGAGATAACACACACCTCACAATTACACATCTCTCTCTTTCTCTCTATCCATGCCGCACCCCTCTCTCTCTATGGCCTCCATATTTGTTCAGTAAATTATGCCTACAACACGTTATCAGCACGCTCTTGACGCGCTAACAAGAGAGTTTGATCTTTAATTTGGGGAGTATTACGTTTTAATCATTCTTTTCATGATTAATTTATTATTTTATTAAATTGATCTACATGCTATTGATTCAATTTAATTTTTCTGTGTTGAACGTGATACAACGCATTGGAGAATTCCGGCTTTCAAGAAGGATCTTCTACAAATTCAAAGGCTTTTGTTGTTTTCTGCTACTCAGGTACGCTTAAAATAAAGGAAGATATTTGAAACGACTCATGAAGCATGAAAACATTCCCCATGATACATGAACCCTCTACATTTATATTTACCTTCCGATATATATATATATATATATATATATATATATATATTGTATATGTTTCATATATTTGTCAATATATATATTTGTTTCATGCATTATGCAATAATTGCTATGTGGAATTTGTGAGTCAAAGAATTGAAAGAAATTAGAAGCATATTAAGGTTTTCCTAAACCCTAAAGGATTTGAAAAAAAAAATGGGGGAATCAAGACATGGTGCGGCACACTACCGCACCATCATTGTGCAAATAATCACCAGGCCTAGGCCTGGATTTTATCTCGGTAGGGCCTGCAGCCCTGAGCCTATACACACTGGCATTGGCCCGCAGCCATTCAACCTGCCCAATTGTCTGGGCTGTCCTCCCATACACATGCTGCAACCTTTTTGGTTGTTGGGTTTTGTTGCTCTGGCTCACATACATATAGCCAGCATATGCTGGGCTTGTCACTACGCCACCCATACCCAAGCACATGACCTGCAGTCACTATGGGGCTGCTTTCACGCAACCAATCTTCATTGGGATCCCCGTGACAACCCACAGGCCAGCTTGCGCTAGACCTGTCTGTGCACTCCCTTGTGGCCCAAAACATGACCCAGCTGCGGCTAGGGTCTCCCATTCCTCACCCGTGGCCTACAGCCACCACCAAAGGAACATTTAGGCCTCGCCTTATGCTTAAGGCACCCAACCCGTGCCTCTTAACCCCCGACATTAAGCCCAATTATTTTTGGGGCTCTATTTTCGATCCAATAATATTATTTTAATATTATTTTGCTTCTACGATCGACCCCGAATGGTCCCGATCTATTGAATTAATTAAAAGTGACCTGCAGTCCATTAATCTGATAATGAATCCAAAATTATTGACCTGGAGATTACTTTTGGACATTAACGATTCAATAATTTATTTCTCTTCTGTGAACCGTCACATACTTTCGTAGTAACGAAGCTCTCACACTTGAGTTCCCGAAGACAACTCAAATCCACTACACTAAGTTAGTATATTGCATTCTAAGTTTCTTGCAGGAACCTCTCCTTTATGAACTAAACGTTCATAAACTAAATTGAACCTGTAGTTTCAAATTTAGTACCTTTGAAACCATAAGTTTTCATAAAACAATACACCCAAGAAAACCCGACGTTTTTCATGAAAACCATGTCTTAGAACTCGAATGTTCTAACTTTGATGCTTATGGATGATTCATTCCCATAGCACTAATCACAATCTTGTTCCCTCAAATTTAGTGAATTGTCGAACCGTCACAAGTTTGATTTTCCTGATTTGGACGTTTCTAATAGAAACCACTTTATGTGGGGTACAAGATGTGAATCTCCACATGACTATTAAGAAGCTGAGAAATCATTGAAGCCAACAATGGCATGGAAGAGCTGAATAAGCTTCTGCCATGATCTTCATTCGAAGACTTATGCTCAAAGCATTACAACTGGAAGTACCTCCCGAACAAGGATTCCATGGCTCTTTGGCTCGCTTCTACGGACCGTCTAATCATGAAAGATATTGCCCAAAGCAAACCATGATTACGTCCATGAATGAGTACAATTCTGAATTTTATAAATCCGATCGAATCTTGACTGGAGAATACTTTTCTCGTCATTCTATGTTTCTAACTCGCTCCTGAAGCAGCAGTGTAGAAAGTGGAAATTCATCAAACTCTCGGATCTGATTACTACCAAAAACGTGAGAGAAAGGTATGGACCCAGTTTGTTCAAAGCCTACCAAATGGTGATGCACTGCTTCGACAAGGATACACTGAATGGCATACTTTCTCATAATCCAATTTTGAGTTTGTTTTGACAAACATATGGTAGAATCAGGGCCTGCCAAGGTGTGGCATCATGCCCGACGCGTGATCCTTGGCACCCAAGACCTAAAACTTCAAGAATACGGGATAATATTCCCAAACCTTAACCTTGCATAATCTACTTCCGTCTTGATGGAATAGACCATTGGTTATGCACCTGTTCGTGCCCCTACCAATGTTGTTGAGGAGTACCATTCTAGTAGTCAATAGATTGATTTTGCTCCACCGAATATCGTTGGAATAGCAAAATTGTGACATGAATGGCCTTGTTGGCCGAATCCACCAAAGTAACTTTGGTTTACTTTGTGAACATTTTTCCATGTTCTTGGATTCAAGTTTGGTGTATGTTTTACTTATGGATAATCTTATTGATATTGTCCTCGAATATGAGTTAATTGAATCATGTTTCTTGAATACATGTGACCAATTCAATTGATCACGTGATTAGGTGCGAATGTGG
This sequence comes from Malus domestica, assembly GCF_042453785.1. Taxonomy (NCBI): domain Eukaryota; kingdom Viridiplantae; phylum Streptophyta; class Magnoliopsida; order Rosales; family Rosaceae; genus Malus; species Malus domestica. The sequence goes on from NC_091670.1 coordinate 18,491,150, forward strand.
GAAAGTTAGTTGTCTGGATGAATGCGTACTACGCACACTAACTTTACACCTAAATTACATCTCTAACAACGACTTCAGGTATATCCACCCTGATTAAGAGCATTTGGCACGTTCCTCATTGTATGAATGGTACTGCATCATCATTTAAGGGACCTTAAATTCTTCCTGACATGGAGTTTTTAAGGATATTCGAGATGACAATGATCATAAATGAAACCACTAAAGAAAATAGAGTGAAATATCTTTAAATGAGCTTGAAGCTTTGATTTGGGGCCAATGGGTTATCTCCCAACTGGAAATACACCACATGTGGCCGGCTTATAGCCTGGTGATTGAGCAGTTTACTTGCTTTGGCACGACCTTTTTAGGACACTTAGGTCGAACAATGATGCTACAACGCATCTCCTTATCTAAAGTAAGGATTTTGTGCCTACAAGCACACTTTGCCAATCCTGTTCATTAGGGAAATTGATTTTCTATATCATTTCTTGCAAAGATACGAGACGACTCCATTTTTGCAATGGATTCAAGGGAATATATGTGGACTAATCCAACCAAAATGCGGACCATATAAATATTTATGGTTTTGGTTGATGAATCGACAAACTGGTCACATGTTTGTCCACACACATTACTGTTAAACCTCTTGGCCGATTAAGGGTTCACCACCCTACTTATCCCTTAAGGTTTGGAAGACTGGATAATGCCAGAGAGTTTATATCGATGGTTTTCGATAAAGTATTGCATGTCATTTTGGGTTTTTAATTGAACATCGCTTTCCCATGTTCACCCTAAATAGCCTAGCCTAGCGATCATAAAGCGCAATTTAAATGATCGCCCGAATTTTGGTAAACGTACCAAGTTTTCGGTCTTTGCCTAGGGCTATGCAATCTTGCATGCAGCTATGTTGGTCCGCCTTAAGGCCCATTGCCACCCAACCTATATGACGTTACAGTTGGTTACTAGGTACGAACCTGATGACTTTCGTATTTACGCATTTGGGTGCGCATTCCATGTGCCAAGTTGCGCCGCCGCAACGTACCACCATGGGTCCTCAAAGAAGGATGTGTATCTTTTGTCGATCATGATTCTCCTTCACACTAGCTCTCTTCGAGCCCTTGCACACGATCTTTTTACCGCTTATTTGTGGGTTGTCACTTTAATGAGACAGTCTTCCCGTCGTTAGGGGGAGATAAGAACGTCAACGTTCCTGTAGAACGACGCAAAGTTGCGTGGACGTTGCCCATTATGTCTCATCTTGATCCCCATACCACACAAGTGTGATAAGCAAGTGCGACGAATTCTAGATTTCAGAATGTTTCTCCAGACACATTCCTCTGATCTAGCTAAAGTGACGAGATCATATACCAGATATAAACATGCCTGCAAGGATAGATGTACTTAACGGACGTCGAGTGAACATCCCTGGAGGGTGTACCGCCCCTGTTGGACGGTTTGGACGCCCCTGTTGGACGGTCCAGTACACCGGCGGATAGCCAATCAATATGTCTTGGCTTGGAGCATGACATATCATTCGGTTCGTAGGATTCACTTCCCTGGAAGAGGAAGACACGGCACAACAATGAATCTAAACTCGATCGCTGTCTCAAATCATTTCCATCTCATGAGATTAGTCCGGATTACTCCCGAGACTTGAAGTTTTTGGTCCAGTATACTAGTTTGGATAAGAAAATGGAATTGAAATGAGATTATCATCGATGCTGTTTTCACTTGTATGGTAGCTACCGACATAAATGAAAAGCGACGATATCGAACCGTGTTCCGTTGATTAAGTGACAACGTAGAACTGATTGAACAACTAAAGTTACAATCCAGGTCAAATTCCTTACCAAAGTGTGTATTGGACTTATCGTTCCTACAATGCCCAAGGTAACCCTGTTGAGTTACAAGTGGGAAAGGAAACGTTATGAGATGAATGAAATAGTGCGATATGATGCACGACTTACGGCGCAAGGTTTCTCTCAAAACGTCCTATGATTGATAGCAGCATTATGAAATGTGGTTAGTATTTCTCCATGGGGATATAAATACGGAGATTTACTTGTATGTTCCCAAAGAATTACATGGACTGGTTCAAATAGTTCCAAACCACGGAACACCCTCTTAACTCATTTTGAGGCGTTCACTTATGGATTGAAAAATCCGACGGATGTGGTATACCCGTTTAAGTGATTATTTGATTAGTCAAGGATATGAATTATGCCCTTGCGTGTTAAACTATGAAGTCTTATTCCAAATTGCTAGAGTTACAGTTTATGTCCTTAACACGAAACTCACTAAGAATCTAGAAGAGCTTGAGAAAACTGCCTCGCTCCTAAAGATGGAATTTGAGATGAATGATCTTGGGAAAACTCATTTATGCCTTGACCTGAAGTTGAAGCATTGTTCTGACGGTATTTTGGTCTACCAGTCAAACTACACCAAGAATGTGTCACCTTTGAGTATACCCATGATTGTCCATACATTATATGTAAATGAGACTCTTGAAGAGTTTATGGAATCCGAAATTCCATATCTAAAAGTTTGCACTTTGTTATACTTAACTCATTGTATTTAGACAGGACATCTCCTTCGCTGTTAATCTTGGTAAAGATGCAGCACCGCGCCTACACGCAACCACTGAATTAGTATTAAAGATGCACCCTGAAGGTACTACGAATTTGGGCAAATCAAATCCCAATGCATCTCAACGAATCTAACCCCCCTGATCATCGAAATGATGCTTGCCTTGTTTGTTATGCTGACGCTGGTTACTTATCAAACCCGCACAAGGCAAAATCCCTGAATGGTTATGTCTTTACCATTAGGGATATCACAATATCTTGGAGGTCCACGATATGACCCTAGTTGCGAAATCTTCGAATTGTTCCAAGACTCACCTTACTTCACTATGCCACTAGTGAGACATGGTTAGGAGTTCTTGTTGAGCATATTCGAAGTACTTGCTATATTTTCATCCATCGTTGAGTCCCAACGACGATCCATGAAGATTATGCCACATGTATCAACCCGACCAAGCCATGATACATCAACAAAGTCAACGCCAAGACATATTGTGTCTACATCTATATCAGCAAAGCATCAGGTGATTGAAGTCATGCAAACCGATCCCAGACAACCTTGCCGACCTCTACACAATGTCACTGCTGCAGTCAACCTTCCAGAAGCTTGTCCGAGGAATTGGTATGCCTAACTACTTATATGCAATGCTTGTAGTTCTCATTTGAAAGTTATGCCAAACTTAGGGGGCGTATCCAGAAGTATACTCACTTGATCTTAATGTACTCTTTTTCCCTATGATTATGAGCATTTTTCCCACTGGGTTTTTGCTACCTAACTAGGTTTTAATGAGGCACCCATCCTGGGCTGATCATACCCTTGAGAGCTCTTCTACTTACGTCCAAAAGACGTATAGTTTTGACTTAATGCAACTTCTCACTTTTTTCCTTAGACTATGGGTTTTTCTCCCACCTTGGGTTTTACCATAGCGAGGTTTTGTAAGTTTTACTTTTTATGCATTCTTCCGTTGATTTGAGACTCGCATTTGCTCATTGTGCCAACAACTTCATCAACTGTACTTACTTCATCAATGAAGACTTGATGCGCCATTTACTTGAGTATTTACACACTCAAGGGGGAGTGTTGCAGTCCTATTTAGAATAGGAATGTGATTGTGTAAATCCTAGGAAATATGGGAATGTATCTTATATTCCTATTAGGATTAGATTACCTATTAAATGTTGTAATCCTAAAGGGAAACGTTTTACCCTTCCTACTATTATAAATAAAGGCACAATAGGGTGAGATAACACACACCTCACAATTACACATCTCTCTCTTTCTCTCTATCCATGCCGCACCCCTCTCTCTCTATGGCCTCCATAATTGTTCAGTAAATTATACCTACAACAAAACTCTTTTTATTAAATAAAGTTAATGGATGATTTTTTTATTAATAAAAAGTTTTAAAAAGCCATTTTCCTTAAAGTTCCTCAAAATTAAAGGGTGCAAAATTGTGCATATATATAGATATATTAAAAAATAAAAATACAAAATAAAAAAAATTGCTACAGTGAATTTTGCACATTTGACTCTACACGTTCGGTAAATTCTTCTCGGCAGATTCTGCCACTGACCTTCTCTTCGATCTTTAAACGTGAGGTTTTCCAAGTTTGAAATCCCAAGTTCCAAGCCTTCTCAGTTTTCGTAAATTCGTCTCACAGACTCTAAGACTCACATTCACAGACCAGCAGGGTTGCTAGCTGCACCGTCCGGCGTCCGTCCACCCACACCCAGAGTCCCATACGACTAGACCCAGTCACCTAGTTCACCCACAAGGGCCACAACCAGACCCAACGGTCCACACAGACCTGCCTCTACCTCCAGCAATCCTTGGCTCCGCCGCTCTGGCTTTGCCCGTTGACCTCATCCGATACTCTCTCATAGGTCTCACCGCCACCACCTCTTTTTAGTTTCAATTATGTCAATTTTTTTCACCTTAATTTTGCTTCAGAAAGGGAAATTGAATATTACAAATCTCAACAAACCTCAGGCACAAAAACCATTAAAAAAATTAATCAAACAAATCCCACACAAAAAATCCATCTATAAAAACTCTTAAAACAACAAATAATTCACTAATCTTTCATACAAATTCGAACGGAGCTAGAAATCTCAGTGAAAATCGTCGACGAACCACGTCGATCAGAAGATTGCTTATTGGCCATGCAGACGTGGTATTTCATGTCGAGCACCATCTTCTAGCAGATAACCTCCAACTCGGCCACCATTTTTTTGGCTCCCATCTTCTAGCAGAGAAAAATAAAATTAAGGTTTTTATTTCAGCTTTGCGGTTTCCAATTTCCAATCTCTCTAGGCAGAGGGACAGCGAGAACGCAACAATAATAAATTGAGTAATGGGGAAGAGCAGCGATGGTACTTGCAAAGCTCGAATGTTCGCGCACGCAAAGATCGAATGATGGCAGAAAGAATAATGGTCTTGTGGTTCGTGGTTTTTTAGCAAGAAAATGGGGGTCATGATTTTGCTTTATGAGAGAGATCTACATAAGAAGAAGCGGAATGGAATACTGAAAAAATGAAAAACAGGTTACCATCCGTCCCACATATCATGTGTCCACATCATTAACCAACAGGTAGATAAAAGTATGTGTTTAGGGTTTAATCATGTATATTATTCTTCTCTCTAGGAGGGATATATATAATTATATAAGAGGTCCTATACTTTAGGAAATAAGAATCCCAAATATATAATGAATCATTCATGTGACCCTATTCTGATTACATTCCTAAAACATATAGTTGACTCACGCCAACACTCCCCCTCAAGTTGGTGCATAGATATCACCCAAGCCCAACTTGTCGAGTGAGTCTTGAAAACCTTTGTTGAAACTGCATGCGTCAACACATCAGCTAACTGTTTTTCAAACCTCACATACGGAATGTCAATCAGCTTAACGTCCAACTTCTCTTTAATGAAATGTCTGTCAACTTCCACATGTTTTGTACAATCATGTTGGATTGGATTATTGGCTATCTCTCTTGCTGCTTGATTATTACAGTATAACACCATAGCCTCTTGAGGCTTGAATCCTATTTCAGTGAGAAGAATTCGGATCCATAACAATTCACAAATCCCATCTGCCATACCTCGATATTCCGCCTCAACTATGGACCTGGCCACCACATTTTGCTTTTTGCTTCTCCAAGTTACAAGATTTCCTGCCACAAATGTAAAGTAGCCAAATGTGGAGCGACGATCATTGATGTTCCTAGCCCAGTCAGCATCAGTATACCCCTTTATCTCCATATGCCCTTGTTTCCTAAAAATCAATCATTTCCCAGGTACACCTTTTAGATAACTCAATATACGCATTACAGCTGCCATATGATCCTCACTAGGAGAGTGCATAAACTGACTTACGACGCTGACTGCATATGCAATATCCGGCCTTGTAAGCGATAAATAGATCAATCTTCCTACTAACCTCTGGTACCTCTCTTTGTTAGTCAGAATTTGATCTTGGTATATTGCCAAGTGATGATTTTGCACAATGGGGGTTTCTGTTGGTTTACATGCCAACATCCCTGTTTCAGAGAGAAGATCTAGCATGTACTTTCGTTGAGACAAGTAAATACCTTCACGAGAACGAGCAACTTCAATTCCCAGAAAATATTTCAATCCACCTAGATCCTTCATCTCAAATTCCAAGGAAAGATAATTTTGCAGTCTCTTTATCTCTTCTGTATCATCACCCGTAACTACCATATCATCCACATAGATTATCAACAGAGTGACTTTACCTCCTATGCGTTTGATGAATAGTGTATGGTCTGCATTCCCTTGTCTGTAGTCGTAACTCTTCATTGCTTGAGTGAACCTTCCGAACCATGCTCTGGTGATTGTTTGAGTCCATAAAGAGTTTTTCGAAGTCTACACATTTTTCCTACTCCATTTGGCACTTCGTATCCAGGTGGAAAATCCATGTATACTTCTTCTTCCAAATCTCCATGTAGGAAAGCATTTTTCACATCAAACTGTTTCAAGGGCCAATCAAAGTTAGCAGCTAAAGATAGAAGGATTCGAATAGTATTCATTTTTGCAACTGGAGCAAATGTTTCCTGATAATCAACTCCAAATGTCTGTGTGTACCCTTTAGCTACTAATCTTGTCTTATATATATCTATGGATCCGTCTGTCTTGTGCTTTATGGTGAATACCCATTTACATCCCACCAGTCTCTTCCCATGTGGTAATGGCACCACGTTCCATGTTCTATTTCTTTGTAAGGCCTCCGTTTCGACCTTCATTGCTTCTATCCAACAAGGATCTTGCAAGGCTTCTTCTACTTTGGTGGGAATCTTGATTCCCGTCATTTGATTCACCAAAGCTTGATACTTAGGGAATAATCGATGTGTTGACACATACTGTGCAATTGCGTATTTCACTTTTCCATCTGGAGAAAACCTGTCAAGTGGTTTCCCACGATTCTGCCTAAGAGGTAAGACATAAGAATTCTTAATAATACCAGGGTTATGAGAACATACCTCTTGGATATCCTCGGGGACCTAAGCATGTACTGACAGAGGTGGATGAGGGTTATTATTTGCTGGAATTGCTGCTTCAGTGCTGTCCATTTGTCCACTTGCTAACCCAAACAAATCAGGCCCATTTCCAAGCCAACTTCGAGACGTTCCTCTAGGCCCAATGCTGCTTTCCGTAGCCTATCCTTCTCGAGCAAACTGACCAGTTTGGTCAGAACCCTCAATTCGGTCAACGCTGGGGTTGGGGAAAAATGGGCCAGTTGCAACAATTTGATCACCCAAATTTGGGCTTCTGCAAAGTGGCCTCGCAGCAACCTGGTCAGCCATGTGGGCCGCATGATGATCACCCATATTTTCTTCTTGGTTGACCTCAAGTTGCCCACTTGATATCTCCAGTGGTATATCAAACCACCTATATTCGTCCCGTGTATTACCCAACTCCCCCTGACGAGTAAAGTGTGTTTAATTAGTAGCGAAGAACATCTCGGTTTCGAAGAATGTAACATCCATGGTGATGTATAAGTGTTTAGTCAGTGGATGATAACACCGATATCCTTTTTTTTTGGCTATTAAATCCCAAAAACACACAATGAACCACACATGGGTCCAATTTAGTCCGTTGATTTTTGTGAAGATGCACATACACCACACATCCAAAAATACGAGGTGATAATTGTAGGGAGGATGGAAGACAAACATGATATGTCAAGACTTCCATAGGTGTGCGAAAATTATGAATCTTAGACGGCATTCGGTTTGCATCCACCCAATATGTGTTAGGAGCCTGAGATCCAATAAGAAGGGCTTTAGTGGTTTCCAAGATATGCTTGTTCTTATGTTCCGCCACACCTTTTTGTTGTGGAGTCTGAGGACAAATGGTTTCATAAAGAATGTCGTGTTCCATGAAGAATAGTGAGAGTTCTAAATTAAGATATTCTCCACCATTGTCTGATTTGAGGACTTTAATATTGAGAGAAAATTGATTTCTGATCATGCGATAAAATTGTTGGAAGATTTGACCAACATTACTTTTCTGTTTCATCGTATAGAGCCATGTTCATCCGAGTGCAATCATCCATAAATATAACAAACCAATGAATGCCATGTTGTGAAGCTATTGGTGAAGAACCCCACACATCAGAATAAACTAATTCAAAAGGCACTGTTCTTTTATTGAAACTCGAATGGTACGAAGTACGATGACTCTTTGCAAGAATGCAATTATTATAGTGAAAATCAGATTCTAAAACACCACTAAATAAAGATGGATGTAATTTTTTCAAGTAACCAAAAGATGCATGTCCCAGTCGACGATGCCATAACCAAATTACTTTGATCTTATTATTGGAACTGATACGCACTTGATTGACTCGGCCTGGCACCACATCCTCCACATAGTATAACCCTCTCCTCTTAATACCACGCCCAATGATAACCCGTGTCCGAATATCCTGAAGTAGGCAAAAAGTAGGAAACATTAGTACTACACATTCCAATTATTCTATAACTTGACCAACGGAAGTAAATGATTTGATAATGAAGGAACAAGCAATGTATTGTACAGAGATAGAGAACGAGTAAAGGCTATTGAACTAGCTCCAGTAACATGAGCAATTTCTCCATTTGCTGTAATAAGATTCTCTTTTGGTGGGAAAGTCATGTGATGAAACAATGATTCGTCGTAAGTCATGTGATCGATAGCCCCGGAATCTATTATCCACCCAGAATCACGATTAATGGATGCTATGAGTGCATTATTGATTTTACTTGGAGCCTCATTTGAAATTTGCTTAATTAGAGATAACATTTGTTCATTCTCCTCTTGAGTTGCTGCAGGTTGGGAAAAATTATCAAGATCGTGGCCCACTTTTGTTTCCAGACCGTGAGCACCAGCTGCTGACCTAGGCCCGGCATCACTCGTTGCAACAGCAGCTTTCCCAACATCATAATTCTGCCTTCCTTGATTTTCTACCACGGCAGCCCTCAGTTTGGTATAGCCCGTGCGCTTACCACGGCAGCCCCCAATTGTTTTTTTTTTTCCCAGTACCACTCTGGATACCCATGTATTTCAAAACATGTTTCTTCAGTGTGCCTTGTTCCATTACAATGATTGCAATGGAGCTTATCCTTGTCAATGTCTTCTTGGGTACGATTCGAGCATGGTGTTCCAGTAGATAGTGGACACATGGATTGTGATGGGGACTTTGTGACCCTTGCCATTGAAGAGCTTGTTGTCGTGGCTTTCGTTCCAAGCATGGTGGTTTGCCTTTGCGTTTCATGTCTAACTAAATTGAAACACTCTTCAATTTCAGGAATGGGTTTCATTCTTAAGATTTCACCGCGGACTTGGTCAAAGCCACTATCCAATCCTGCAAGAAAATCATACACCCTGTCCCTTGAAAGTTCTTCCTTACGGGTCCGGAGATCAGTCGTGCACACCATCTTGACATGACGTCTTTTGTCAAGATCTTGCCATACTACCTTAATTCTGTGAAGTATAAATTTACCGAACGATTGTCTTGTCTAGTCCGTGTAGCTTTGCATCTCAGTTCATAATACTGGGACTCATCGGATCCGTTGTAGAACATCTAAGTTGCACTCTCCCAGATATCCTTCGCTATTGGCAGATCAATGAAGAGACTCAACAGGTGTGGTTCCATGGTTTTTAACAGCCACCCTCGAACAATAGCATCTTCGGTGACCCACTTTGTGTACCCTGGCGAGTCTTCTTCCACGAGTGGAGTTTTTCCAGTCAAATATCCATGCTTGCCGAGGCCTGCAGCATGGACTTCCATCATCTTCGACCAAACTTTAAAATTTGTATCGTTCAATCGAATTCCAAACTGAACGCCGCTGATGTTGGTCGACTCAACTGAACTGGACATCGGTTGGATGGTAACCAACTCTCCAAACTTTCTTTCTTCTGCCATCGCACCAGGTTTGTTGTGATGTGATAGGTTAAATATTGTAGCTTTGATGATTACAAAGCCATAAAGATATTTGGGTTTCTGGGTTCAGATTTCAAGAACACCAGGGTTTTTTTTTTTTTTTTATGCAATCTTTGTTACAGATTGCACAGATTGGCTATACTTGTTCTAAGGTTTGGGAAGAGACAGGCAGAAACCTGCTCTGATGCCAAGATAAAAGTATGTGTTTAGGGTTTAATCATGTATATTATTCTTCTCTCTAGGAGGGATATATATAATTATACAAGAGGTCCTATACTTTAGGAAATAAGAATCCCAAATATATAATGAATCATTCATGTGACCCTATTCTGATTACATTCCTAAAACATATAGTTGACTCACGCCAACAAGTGAAGGGGAAAATTGTAAATTTACTACGTCACACTTGATAAAACGCCTAAAATGGACAACAGTTGAAAGTTATCTCGAATCCATTGTGGCACCATTTTTCACAACTTTTGATGCACTTTTTTGTAGGACTCACTTGGTAATGTATTTCAATAATCCGAATTGCCTATCTTTTAAGTCTACCCTCTACCAAAGATTCGAACCCAGAAATCTCAGTGGAAATCGTCGAGGAACCACGTCGATCCGAAGATTGCTTCTTGGCCACGCAGACGTTGTACTTCATGTCCAGCACCGTCTTCTGGCAAATAACCTCCACCTTAGCCACCATTTTTTTTGGCTCCCAATCATCCTTAAATGTCGTGTAAAAAAACAATTAAATTAGGGTATTTTCAATGAAAAAGAAGAGAAACAAAAAAAAAAAGAGAAAAAGAAAATTAAGGTTTTTATTCCAGCTTTGGGGTTTCTAATTTCTGATCTCTCTAGGCGGAGGAATAGAGAGAACGCAACAACAGTAGAATGAGTAACGGGGAAGAGCAGCGGTGGTACTTGCAAAGCCCAAATTTTTGTGCATGCAAAGATCGAATGTTGGCATAAAGGATAATAGTATTGTGGTTTGTGGTATTTTAGCAAGAAAAATGGGGACATGATTATGTTTTCGGCAAGAGATAGATTACCACCTGTCGCTTTTGAGAAATTTTTGGGGGTGACGGGAACACACACCTAAGTAGGGCAAGTGGTGTTTCCAACCAATTAAAGTTTGACAACTAAATTTTGATTTAGGCTCATTTAAGCACAACTTTGAAAAGCGGAAATGTCAGAATACCCTTGAATGTCTTCCGTTACAATCGAAGCAAAGACGACGAAATGAGTGTTTCGGGGTGGCGACCTTCTTCAACGGTGAGGTCACTACCAGAAAAGGATCCGGCGATCCTTTTCCTGAGGATCCTAGCGATTCCGTGATCGTGACTGTTCATCATACATCGTGCAGTCAGAAATCATTTCAAATTTTAAAATTTAAAATTGAATATAAATAATACCTAACAAAAACTGACCACACGATGTACAATGAATGATCACGATCATGGGATCCCTAGGATCCTTAGGAAAAGGATTCGGCGAGGAAACAGAGAATTTTTTTTTAAATTTTAGTTTTCTTTGTAAAATTTTAAAAAGCTTTTGAAACCGAGATCTGAATGCAAGCAAGGAATCTGATTTTTTTTGTTTTTACAAAAAATGGTGAGAAAGTCTAGGGTGTTTGGTTTCTGAGAAAATCCTAGAATTTGATGGTTATTTAGTTTGCCACTACCCTAAAATGTATTGAAATCAAGCTCAAGTCGGGGCAAGGAGTACGCTTTCCTTTTCACCGTCATTATCGTCTGGGTGTAAAATTAGCCCGTCAGTTCTTTTTATCATAATTGGTTTATGAGAAATCCTATAAGGATTGTTGCAAATCTCGCCGGGTCAGCCTTTATCGTCGTCGAAGCGACAGACGGCAAGCTGGTGCTTGTATTCTTTTGGTTCGCTCTTGGAAGGAAAAAGGTACTCTGACCTTTCGGCTTTTCAAGAAGGAAGCTGATTTTCACACACCTTTTATAGCTTTTCCCACACCCATCTTTGTTCCAGGCCATCAGATTGAATAAATCAAACGAAAACAACGGACATGAATAGCCAGGGGTGTGTAGGAAGCTATAAAAAGTGTGTGTTTATCATTTCCCTTTCAAGAATTGCTTAAATGAGCCTAATCCAAAATCCAGGTGTTAAACTTTAATTGGTTAGGAACACCACTTGTCCTACTCAGGTGTGTGGTCTTGTTACTCTCAAAAATTTCTCGCACTTAACACGTGTCCGCATCTTAACGAATAGGTAGTTGAAGGGCAAAATTGTAAATTTATAGTGTTACACTTACTAAAACGCCTGAAATGGATAGCAACTGAAGGGCTTTTAGGTTAAAACACTATTAAATGAACCATGTTTTTCACCTCTGTTTTAGTATAGAGTAATATGGGGAAAATCCGTGACACTACTTTTTACACAACTTTTGACACATGTTTTTGTAGGGCTCACTTCGTAATGTATTTCAATGATCTAAATCTTCTTTCTTCTGGGTATTCCCTTAAAGATCATGTATACCAAAAATCACCCAAATTTGAAACTATATGACTGTTGGATAGAACCGTATTCGTCCATTTTCTTCACCATGGACTTGTCTTCACAACAGTGTGTTTTGTAATGACACACTCTGACCAGAGTCTCGGCATGCTAGCCCACATCCGAAGGTGACGTAACCAAAAGGAAAGTAAGGTGGAAATGTGGATAAATTTAATCCAAAACAAGAAGTTATTTAAACTAATAAAGAGAGGCGCATTAGTGGGAAGAACCAATAATACATAAGTAGTCAGAGCATAGATGACAGTACTACATAAGTAAAGCAGTCAAATATAGTTAAGATACTTATTACACAATCGGAAATAAACTTCTACATTTATTTGGGTAGATGTCAAAATAGCCAGAGATCCATCGTATGCCATAGAAGATTTAGCTAACTAAGTCCTAGAGGGGCGAAAAACAGAAAGTGTGAATGGGCAAAAACAAAGGTTTATGAAACACATTTATTTTCCGAACATACTAACCCCTCACCGTAAAAAAAGTATAGTTTCTAGAAAATCATACTACATATAAGTATGAAATCAAATGTAATTCATCAATAATTCAAGAACACAACAAATCATAATATCTCAATCGTAGCATGGTAGAAAACCAACCTAAAGTTCAACAGAAAAATCAGCACAACCTCCTTTAAAATAACATTTCTCATAACTTATAAAAGGTTATACTCATATATTGTCCACATCCAACCAACATTCGAACAACCAACCAATTATAATCATCAACATTTATTTTAACCATGCAATTATACTTTGCAAACATATGTAAAATCTATAAAATTTGCTTACCAGCTATTTGCAATCCATCTCCCTCAGCTATCAATGGCGCAATACTGTCGGATGGCTTGTCAGCCAAGAAAACGAGTGTAGATAGCAAAGACAACATTTGCAAATAATAATTTCAAACTACGCTGCATCATCGTATAATTGCCTAGTTAAAATAATGAAAATTTCACTAAAACACTTAAGGTATATGTTACAAATGTTCCATGTAATTTCCTTCCTGAGTGTGTAAAATGATGGATATGCCTTTTTTGGCAAAGTGGAATTGGACGTGTATTTTCCCTATTATCGTAATTTAATAGTACTCATTATTACGAATGTGTGAGCACGAGTTAGACTCGAATCGGATTTGTAACAAAGAAATTACGCTTAGTTAAAGTACGTTAACAAAGGGTAGAATTGTACACAAGTGTGCGAATTATTAAGTGTCGGTGGACATTGTTATAGATAGATTGAAGCAGATTTTTCTTTCTACTTCTAGAACTGTCCAATTTTGTACTCTCAATTTAAAATCCGTTTTTCTTTTCACCCCATCACCCAATCACACCTCTCCCTACTTTTTGTCACCCAATCAAACACACACACTCTTTCTCTTTGTCTTATAAAAAACTTTCCCTCTCTCTCTTCTTCGTCACTCTTACTCTGCACCTCACTTTCTCTTCGCAACACAAACCACCATCATCAAACATCACATATCGATGTTCAAACTACTTCAAACTACCACCATCATACTCATCTCATCGCCACAAGTCTATCCATACGAGCCAATTCGAAAACGAGCAAGTTTTGACTTCCCAACTCAGACCTCCGACTCAAATCGAACTTTTCTAGCGACTTTCCGTTTGAGTTACAAGGTTTTGGAAGATTTAGAAGCAACTACACAACTCCTCGAGGTCCTTAGTCCAAGTTTGAAGCCATGCCAACATGAAAACACGCGGTTTTAAGACGTCAAAATTAAAGTCGAGACTTTTGAGCCATTTTCAGTCCATTTCCATCCATTTTTTGGACTCCCAAAAAGTATAACTTTTCCTTCTCCTCCCAAGCTTCATTTCCATATAAAGAACATCGAAAATGGTTGAGAATTGAGAAAGTTATGAAGTTTTAAAGTTTTTACAAAAATTCGGCAAACATTTTCCAGATTCCAGAGAACTAGATGATAGTGATGGCAACTGGAGAATTGAGGAAGAAGGAGAATATTCCGTTAAAGTTGATGGAATATTCTCACGTCGTTACCCACGCCGTTAAGGTATTATGTTAGAGTTAACGGAATATTCCGTCAGTTGACAGAATATTCCCTCTACCAAAGCATGTAGGCCACCGCGCGTGTGGTCGATTGCTGGCAGTGCGTGACACTTCATGGTGGGGCATGGTCAACGTGTACGGGTGACATCGCTTAGAATGTTTTCATATATTTAAACCCACCGTTTGAGCAATCTATGAGGGATTTTCCTAGCCTTTTCGAGTGTGTTTTAATTAAATATATTATTATAGTTGTTTCACATATAGGAGAGGATTATCCTAAGGAGGTATGAGGTCAAGCAATGATAAGAGGCTACGATCCGACTACGTATCAGTGAGTGGGCATTTGTTTTTATATATATTATATATAAAGTTTTATGGTTTCCAAAAATGCATTTGGATTTAATATAATGCTTATCATGCCATGTTTTATTTCATTTTAAAAGTGCTATTATATTGTTAAGATTTATAAATTGTCATGGGATGTTCATATACATTTTATCTGCTCATAATGCATGCTTGCACTAGTGTAGCACTCACCCCAAGCCAGGGCCAGGCTTCACTTGTATGTTCACATCGCACCACACACTCACTTTGGATCCATTGTAGGTGACAGTCATGTCCTAGGTTGCAATAGGCAACTAAGGCTCGTATGTGATGCGCTTAGCGCCAGTCTTCACATGATTGTAGTACTATAGCGTATATTATGATTACACTGAGTCCTGTTCATATCAGAATTTCTCTGCATGAACTCGTGTGTTAGCATAGATTGATGAGCACCTGACTTTCATATGCTACGATTGAGAGATTATGATTTGTTGTGTTCTTGAATTATTGATGAATTACATTTGATTTCATACTTATATGTAGTATGATTTTCTAGAAATTATACTCTTTTTACGGTGAAGGGTTAGTATGTTCGGAAAAGAAATGTGTTTCATAAACCTTTGTTTTTGTCCACTCACACTTTATGTTTTTCGCCCCTCCAGGACTTAAGTTGGATGAATCTTCTGTGGCATACGAGGGATTTCTGGTGATTCTGACATCTACCCAAATAAATGTAGGAGTTTATTTCCGGTTGTGTAATAAGTATCTTAACTAGATTCGATTGCTCTACTTATGTCATACTGTCATCTATGCTCTGACTACTTATGTATTATGGGTTCTACCCACTAATGCACCTCTCTTTATTAGTTTAAATAACTTCTTGTTTCAGCTTAAATTTATCCATATTTCCACCTCACTTTCCTTTTGGTTACATCACCTTCGAGTTTCGGCTAGCATGCTTAGATTCCGGTCGGAGTGTGTCATTACAAAACACAACTTGTCAGTTATGTTCGTCCAAAATTACAAAAATTCGATTTTACAAATATTACAATAAAATCTACATTTATATATGTAGCTCCCAAAATTCTGAATAATTTCCACTTTTTTCTTCAACATTTTATGTTATGCGTGCAAGGAACGCATTTGTAATTAATAATTATTTAATTGTGTAATCATATTTAAACGTTTTGTGGATTGGGGTTTTCAAATTATATATTCCTTCTGGAAATTACAAGTCAAATTCAAATTTAGGTTTCTGTCACTACTATAAAAAAAGCCCTTGCCCAACGAAGCGTCATTTGTCGCGCATAATTAGTTGAGCAAAGTTCAACATGCTAAGGTTATGGAATTTAACACTTCGTCGCACAAGGGTATTATACCCGACAAAACCTAGATTAGATATGTGATGACTTTGTTCGTCACGCAAAGCTTTATGCGACGAAATTGTCTGTTGCAATAACGTTTGCGCAATGAAATTTTCGTCACGCAATTGAATTTTGAAATTTCCTTTTAATTTATATTTCATCGTGCGACAATTTGTTAGTCGCACAAAAGTCTAAGCCATGAAATAATTCTTTGTGCAAAGTTTTTTAAATTTATTTGTTTTTTAAATAATTTAATTTTTGAATTAAATTAATTGGACATATTTAAATTAAAATTATGTATGAAAAAGATTGACCAAACTAAATATATTTATATGAAATTACAATCCAAATACAAATTAAGCATTTACTGTTGTGGTGGTGGGTGAGAATGTGCTCGCGATGACATCGGAAACTCAGTGTTGGACAACTTGATCTTTAGCAATTAGCAATCTTTCACTCAGCATACCACTTCTTAAAGATGTAATTGATGTAGATATTCGTGCCTGCATCGAGCTCTTAAACATCAAAGTATTGTTGCACTTATTAAAACTATTAAAGAACTAGGGTAAAAGACTGTTTACTACTCTTATGTTTTGTGGTTTTCAACATTTAGTACATCAAGTTTTTTTCGTCTCAGATTCATACCTAAAGTGTAAATTTTGGAACAGTCTCATACATTCGTTAGTCAAATTGTTAAATCTGCCGTTAATTGTGACGTGGCACCATGATTGGGCGCCACGTGTCATCCACGTTTTTTTTTCTTTTCTTCTTTCTTTTTCTTCCTTCTTCTTCCTTCTTCTGCAACTTTTTTTTTCTTCCTCCTTCTCCTTCTTCCTTCCTCCTTCTTCCTTCCCCTTCTTCTCCTTCTTCCTTCTTCTTCCTTTTCCTTCGCATTCTTCTTCTTCTTCCTCCGAATCTGGCGATTTTTTTTTTCTTTTTTCTTCTTTCTTCTTCTTACTCCTTCTTCCTCTTTCTTCTTCTTCTTCTTCCTCCGACTGCAACTTCTTCTTCTTTTTTTCCTTCCTCCTTCTCCTTCTTCCTTCCTCCTTCTTCCTTCCCCTTCTTCTCCTTCTTCCTTCTTCTTCCTTCTTCTTCTTCCTCCGAATCTGGGGAAGATGAAGGTTTTTTTTTTCTTGCTCCTTCTTCTCCTTCTTCTCCTTCTTCTCCTTCTTCCTTCGCCTTCTTCTTCTTCTTCCTTCTTCTTCCTCCGAATCTGGGGAAGATGAAGGTTTTTTTATTTTTTTTTCTTTTTTCTTCTTTCTTCTTCTTCCTCCTCCTTCCTCATTCTTCTTCCTTCTTCTTCTTCCTCCGACTGCAACTTTTTTTTTTTTTTTCCTTCCTTCTTCTTCTTCCTCCTTCTTCCTCCTTCTTCTTCTCCTTATTCCTTCCTCCTTCTTCCTTCCCCTTCTTCTCCTTCTTCCTTCTTCTTCCTTCTCCTTCTCCTTCTTCTTCCTTCGAATCTGGGCAATTTTTTTTTCTTTTTTCTTCTTTCTTCTTCTTCCTCCTTCTTCCTCTTTCTTCTTCTTCTTCTTCTTCCTCCGACTGCAACTTCTTCTTTTTTTTCCTCCTTCTCCTTCTTCTTTCCTCCTTCTTCGTTCCCCTTCTTCTCCTTCTTCCTTCTTCTTCCTTCTTCTTCTTCCTCCTTCTTCTCCTTCTTCATTCCTCCTTCTTCCTTCCCCTTCTTCTTCTTCTTCCTTCTTCTTCCTCCAAATCTGGGGAAGATGAAGGTTTTTTTTTTCTTTTTTCTTCTTTGTTCTTCTTCCTCCTCCTTCCTCCTTCTTCTTCCTTCTTCTTCTTCTTCCTCCGACTGCAACTTCTTTTTTTTTCTTCCTTCTTCTTCTTCCTCCTTCTTCTTCTCCTTCTTCCTTCCCCTTCTTCTCCTTCTTCCTTCCCTTTCTTCTCCTTCTTCCTTCTTCCTTCTTCTTCATCTTCCTCAAAAAAAAAAAAACCTTCATCTTCCCCAAATTTGAGGAAGAAGAAGAAGAAGAAGAAGAAGGAAGAAGGAGAAGAAGGGGAAGGAAGAAGGAGGAAAAAAAAAGAAGAAGAAAGAGGAAGAAAAAAAAAAGGTTGCAATCGGAGGAAGAAGAAGAAAAAGAAGAAAGAAGAAGAAGAAAGAAGAAGAAGGAGGAAAAATGAGGAAGAAGAAGAAAGAAGAAAAAAAAAAAAACTTCCCCAAATTCGGAGGAAGAAGAAGAAGAAGGAGAAGGAGAAGGAAGAAGAAGGAAGAAGAAGGGGAAGGAAGAAGGAGGAAGGAGGAAGGAGGAAGGAAGAAGGAGGAGGAAGAAAAAAAAAATTATAGAAGAAAGAAGAAAAGAAAAAAAAAACGTGGATGACACGTGGTACCCAGTCATGGCGCCACGTCACAATTAACGGCAAATTTAACAGTTTGACTAACGGATGTATGAGACTGTCCCAAAATTTACACTTTAGGTATGAATTTGAGACGAAAAAAACTTGATGTACTAAATGTTGAAAATCACAAAACATGAGGGTAGTAAACAGTCTTTTACCCAAAGAACTATATTATAATTTGAATTGTCACTTATTGAAAGCATATTCCACATCGCATTCTTCACCTCCTCCTACACTATTTCGAAGGCAGCCACTGCATAGGGCAATGGGTCTGCACTCTTGACACACACATGTAACCTTAAAAGACTTGATCTGCCTCCAAGGCTGATTTTTTTTTTTTTTTTTTTTTTTGGTTCCCTTAGAAAAACAAGCATGGCAAGAAACCAACATATATTTCTATAGAAAAATTGGCACAACCTCCTCTAAAATAACATTTCTCATAACTTGCAAATGGTTATACTCAGATATTGTCTGTGGATGCAAATGTTCTCCTCCTCGATCTTGGACGATTTTGCACCTACAAAACAACTAGCACCTTAGGTTAAGGCCAAAAGCCTCACGCGCCCACGATGAATGGGGGGGATTTTGACCGAAGAACCTTTGATGCCAAAGTTAGAATTTTAGAGAGAAATAGTGTTTAGAGTATTTGGGATTTGTTGTAAGAGAACTGGAATGGATATTTGGTAAAAATAGGAGCCTATTTATAGGGCTAGGTTGGTTCACTTTAGAGAGGAAATGTGGCCGGCCACTAAGTAGGGTTTTTAGGTTTTGTGTTGGTTTAATTACCCAATTTTAAACATAAAAGGAAATGTTTTGGTGGTTATGGAATTTGTTGGCTAATAAAAAGGAAGAAATGGTGAAAAAGGTAGAAAAAGTGATGGATTAGGTTTTGAAATGGGTATAGCCGGCCCTCTAGTAACTTTTAGGTTTGAATGGGTGTTTCAATTTGGTAATTAAGGGATTGATTAGGTAATTAATCCCTTAATTAGTCAATTTTTAGGAAATATGAAAGGAATATATTATTTAGCTAATTGATTAGCTAAATAATAGAATATAAAACATATTAAATAAATTAGGTTTTGGGAATTACCTTATAGAAAGGATTTGATGAAATAGGCTTTAAATTATTACCTATTTTGGGCACTTTTGATTTTGTTGAAAGATGATTACCCACTGCTCGCGCGTAGGAATCCTGGTATGCCTCAAGGGTATTTTTGTCATTTTCTGTCCAAAAATCCACGTGGCGCCTAGTGAATATTTTTGGCTCCACAAATACCCCCACACCTGTTGGGCTACTTGCAGAAAAGGGCAACAGGTGTAGAGATTTTCTTGCTTTAGGAAACTTTGAATTGCTTCCTATTTTGTTGTTGATTCTCTTTTTTAATGGGAAATTAAATCCTTCTAGGAAAAGGAAATAAATTTCCTCAAAGCTTATTGAAGTTCACCTTAAGTGGATTATTAAATCAACTTTTAGAGAGAAACTTATTCAACCTTACAAGAGAGAAAGAGAGCTTAGAGGATATTTCTTCCCTCTCCTCTAGCAATCTTCTACGTCTTGCCCGTGTAAAGAATCGTCTTTCGTTGCATGCTTTGTCTTCTCGCTGCTTCTATGTAAGAAAAAATTAATTTTTTTGTCTTCTTGATGTTCTTGGAAGTTTAGGGACTTGAAATTGGCTTGATAAAAATTAAGGAGATTTGAAAGTAGACCTAGGGGTTGCCCGATAATATGACTTACTATTTATGCTATGTGCTGCGGGTTGGTATTGCAGTCTGGGCCTTCGTGTTTGGACTGTGAGGAAGAGAGAAAACTGTGGGGGCGACTGCCCCCTGTCAGCTATGCTGGGCCACGGGCCTCTCAGGCCGAGAAGGAGGATGGGGGGAGCCAGCGCGGGCTAAGCTCCCTGTTTTGTTATATATATATATATAGTTTTTTTCTTCTTTTTGTTGGGCGCTGGGCGCTGATGTGCATTAAAGCAAGCCAGGTTTGCTAGGTCCTGCGGCCTTCATTCATCATTTTTTTTTTTTTTTTTTTTGCTGAGAGCTGTTTCTTTTTCCTTTGTTTTTTTTTTTGAAAACAACTTTCTAACAAATCTTCCTGGTACTCTTGTAGATTTTTCAAGCATGTTTTCCTCGAGCCACAAGAATGATGATGGTATGCCCCCGTTGTATCGTCAAGGCGGGTCTTTAAGCAAGGTTGGCTACTTCAAAGCTGTTCAATTCAAGATTAGCTCCGATGATTTGTTTAGAGATTTTCTTGAAGCGTATTAGCATGCCATTCCGTCGGGAGTACGTGTGAGGCGAGTTAAGGATGGTAGCAGCCGAGAACCATGCAGTGGAACTCGGAGAGCCATCAAGTTTCATCCTTACTATTTTGTGTTAGGGTTTACTTTCCCTATGCCGCGTTTCTTCCAAGAAGTGCTCTGCTCTATGAAATGTGCACCTGCCCAATGTTCCCCGAATGCGGTCTGAGTGATGGTGGGATTCCACAATATGAGTCAATTTTTTTACTTGGGACTAACCACCAACGAATTTTGGTATTTCTTTGACATAGGTCCGCATTGATGGAGTTGGGCAACTGCGATCTTGTCATAAGCTTTTTGATAACTCAAGCAAAGGAGATCATGACTGGGCCAAAGAGACTTTGGAGATAAGTGGAGAATGGGAGTTTGATTCTTCCCTCGAGCTACGTGTACTAACGGTCTTCATATCTGGTAACCAGGCTGCTTAGTCTTCTTAGCTGCTTTGCTTTAGTGCCAAGTTACTCTTCAATTTTCTAATTGTCTTTCGTTGTTTTTTGTAGATTCAGAATTCGGCTCAACTCCTAAGGTTTCTCCGAACATGAAGAAAGTACATGTCGCTCTAGGTATCCCTTCCGAATATCGTGAGTGGCGTTGGCTGCTTAGTCTTCTTCATAGGGAAAAATGTGGGCTACCCCTAAAAGAAGAAATAAAACGGATCAAGGCAGACGCGATGGTTCGTCCTATCACTATGATAGAGCCTACTATTAATGAAGGTGGGAAAAAGAAACATTCCCCGCCTGCTCAAAAGATGCCTGCTCAAAAGAAAACAAAGACTGCTCGTGGGGATTCTCCGGCTGTTCCCAAGATTATGATTGACTTGACTTCCTCTAAGGGTGAGAAAGAACGAACTGCTAGATTTATGCGGGTAACGCCAATTGCTTCGAAGGCTGCTAGTTCGATTGCTGAAAAAATTGCCCAGCACAGAAGTTCCTCCGTGCCTCCGGTACCGAAGTTTATGCCAAAGCATCAATCTAAGGCTAAGTCTGGCTCACCCTTGAAGAGGCTTGCTACTATGAAGAGTGATAAGGTGTCCCTGCCTGCTAAAGTGGCGCCAAAACCTATTTCTTCCGCTACCGCAACCAACTCGTCTGCTGATAAGAAGGAAACTGCTCGTTCAGGCAGTCTTGAAGAATCCACCAAGGCTGTTTCTAGGGAAGCTGTTGAGATTTGCGCGCTTTTGAAACCAGATCTTCTTGAAGACATGGATGTATATGCCAAGTTTGTTGATGGCGTCAAAGAGATTGTTGGTCCGAGTCTTTTCGCGAAGCACATACCTGAGTATAGGAAGACTGCTCTGCTAGCCATGATGTAGAAAACAACAATTTTGCCAGCCGGATCTATGTTCCTTGACCAAGAGGATACCAAGGCTGCTAAAGAGATGGTAAGAACCATGGCTGCCGAAACTTACTCCTCGGTCGAAAAAATCAAGAAATTGGAATCTGAGCTTGCTGCTTTGAACGGATCTAATATTTCTGCCCCCACTTCTCTACAGCTTGAGGCCGTTCGCCAAGAGATCATGGATTTGAAAACTAAGCTTGATGCGATCCAAGTAAAGTATGAAAGTGCAGAGAAGGAAATCGAGCGTTACATACCTCAGATTCAAGATCTTGAGTGTTCTATCTCTGAATTTCGCTCCACTGCTTATGCAAAGGATGAAGAATTGATTGCTACTTACAACCAAGTGATCCATTTCAAAAAGGTTGTTGACAGGCTTGAGCCTCAAGTGTTGGAACTTCAAAGTGTTTTGAAGACCAACAACAATCTGAAGAAGGAAATTGAGAAGTTGCGGTAGGTTTATGCTTGCCTGCTTGAGGAGAATAAGCAGTTGAAGGGTGAGAAATATGGTTTTAAGGCTTCGCTTACTTAGAATCAAGCCGATTTCTACAAGCTGGGCTATGTAGATCATCTCTATGGGCAACCGTCTGACTTTGAGTTTTCCGGTAAAGACTTCGAGACCTTCTCTATTTCTCCAGAAGACTTGCTCACTTTTACTTTTGAGTCTTCTATCGGTGAAGTAGTTTGAGGAGTTGGTACCCAGGCTGGAGCAGCTGAAGGTAAAGAGTCGGAGGATGCCGCTGCTGAAGGTGTGTCGACCGAGTAGTTGTGAGATGTCCAAGCTATTAAAGAGCAGTCTTCTAGGTAGCCTTTAGGATTTTCTTTGTTTTCTTTTGTTGCTTTTACTTGAACTCCCGGTATTTGCTAGTTGTTTATCAATTTTGCTATAAAATTTAATAAACTTGCTTATTTTGCTTTTCCCATTTTCACTTCTTTTTTGTCCATGCCCTAACCTTTAGACCTTTTACACCAGTGGCAGGCGTGCTACTTTTCTATAAGCAGACAGGCCCGCATAGCCTACGCAGTCGTAGGTGTTGGTGTAGAACTTTTTCAAAGCTGTTAGCCATAGGGTTGGCAGACGAATCCGCATAACCACTAGGCTGTTTAACCTTGGTTCTTTCCAATTTTGTAGGTTATGTAGCAAGTATCACAACACTTTAGGACTTGGTGTAGGTTGTTCTGCGTTTGGGAGAGGTGAAGCTTATCAACTACGTAGCATGTCGGCAGTGGATAAAATCTTCGCGTATACACGTTAGCTTGTTTAACCTTTCACAAGAATGTGTGGTTGCATAAGTCTAGCGTGGTTTTACTGCTTGAAGGGCAGGCCGTAGGCAGTCTTCCGGAAATCTGTAGGCTACCTTAGTGCACTTTGTAGCAGCTTTAGGTTTCCAGGGCAACCGTAGGTCGGGTATGCTACATAATGTGCCTCTTCCGTCTCTAGGGCCCAGGTCCCTGCGGATTAGGCCAATAAACCCATAATCCTTCAACTAGCTAAGCCTTGAAAAAGACTATTGTGGCTGCTTCTAGGAATCTCGGTGCAAGCCATCATGCACCTAGTTACCTAGTTATACTAGGGCAGCCAGGCTCATCCACGCCTGGATATTCG
The DNA here is from genome assembly GCF_042453785.1 of Malus domestica. Classification (NCBI taxonomy): domain Eukaryota; kingdom Viridiplantae; phylum Streptophyta; class Magnoliopsida; order Rosales; family Rosaceae; genus Malus; species Malus domestica. The sequence continues at coordinate 18,515,021 of NC_091670.1, forward strand.
GAGTGTTGAGTTTATCCTCCCGCCTTAAAGAGCATAGTTGTTCCCTCGGGGGGTGCAATTCCTGTAGTAAGTCCTACGAGGGGGTGCGATATTCTTTTGAAGTGCAGGAAAGATAAGTTTGTTGTAAACATGTAATCGAGCCAAGTTACAAACCACTTCTGAATTCTTTATTGAAAAATAAACAAAATAAGTGAATATCTTGACTGCAAAAGACTGCATGATGATTGGATAGTCATCGGCTTACGAGGTGGTGCCCGTTGAGCTGATTGAGTCTTCGGGTCTTAATATAGTGGGAAGTCACACATGGTATTTCCTCAAATTGTAAGCGTTCCATTGCTTCTCGATCTTTTTATCATTCATGGTAGCAAGGGTGTAGCTACCCTTGCAGCCTACTCTGCTGATCTTGTAAGGACCTTCCCATATGGGATCCATCTTTTTCGAGCCCTCTCTACGGGCAATGATGAAGGTCTTTCTTAGGACCAGATATCCGGGTTAAAACTACCAGATCTTGGCCCTTTTATTGTAGCTGGAAAGAAGCTGCTGCTGGTAGGCTGCGATGCGGGTGATGGTCTGTTCGCACCTTTCTTCTGCCAAATCTAAGTCTATGGGCATTTCTTTACTGTTCTGCTCAATGCTTGGTAATAGAGTGTTGATGCTTGGCACGATGATGTTGGGAGGAATGATTGCTTCCAAACCAAATGCTAAAGAGAAAGGAGTTTCACTGGTCGCTTATCTTTTGGTGGTGCAATATGCCCATAAACATACAGGGAGTTCACCTGGCCATTATCCCTTTTTGTCGGTGAGGGATTTCTTGAGGCAATCGAGGATCGTCTTGTTAGATGTTTCATCCTGCCCATTGCCTTGAGGATATCTTGGTGTGGAAATGTGTTGTTTGATGCCGTATTTTTAGAAGAACTTCGCCAAATCTTTTCCCACAAATTGAGGGCCATTATCGGTGACGATGGACTGAGGGATGCCAAATCGGCAAATGATGTTCCTCTATATGAAGCGCTCTATGTCTGTCTAAGTCGTGGTCGTCATGAGTTCTGCTTCTACCCATTTGGTGAAGTAGTCGATTGCCACGATCATCATGCATCTGCCCCCAGTAGCAGGTAACATAGGTCCTACCAGGTTGATTGCCCATTGCATGAATGGCCAAGGACTCATCTGCGGGTGTAGCTGACTGGCAGGTAATGCTGGTACCGGTTTGTAGCATTGGCAGCGATCGTACTTTTGTACTAACTCCTTAGCATCTTGGTGCATGGTAGGCCAGTAATAGCCTACGTTAAGAGCCTTCTGGGCTAAGGACCGGCCTCCAAAGTGGTTCCCACAAACGCCTTCATGGATTGAGCTTAGAACCTTCAAGTCATCGGGAGGTGCTAGGTAGTGGAGATGTGGTTCGGTGTAGGATCTTCAGACGAGAATGCCATTCCACATATAGTAACATGCCGCCTTGATTTGGAGCTTCCTTGACTCCAATCTTTCGGTAGGTAATGTGCCGATGACCAAGTAATCTATAATAGAACTTTGCCAATTGAGAGTTATACTAACCTGTGACACTTTGACTATCGGCTCCATCTCTATGCTTGGGTTGTCTAGATATTCCACCGAAATTGAGCTTTTAAATTGGTGGTCAAAGGCGGAGCCTAAACCGGCTAATGCATCTGCATGGGCGTTGTCTACCCTCGGAACTTGAGTGAGGGTGTAAGTCTGAAATACCTTAAGCTGCTGGCTTACTTTCTCTAGGTATTGTGCCATCCTTGGGTGTTTTGCCGTGTATTCCCCAGTAGCCTGGCTGGTGATTAGTTGGGAATCAGAATGAACTGCAAGTTTCTTCACCGCTAAGTCTTTTGCCATTCGGAGGCCTGCTAATAAAGCCTCATACTCTACTTCGTTATTGGATGCTTTGAAGCCTAGAGTGATCGCCTGCTCGAGCATTAAGCCGTCTGTAGTAACAAGGACTACACCTGTTCCCGAGCCTTTATAGTTGGATGCTTCGTCGACATGCAAATTCCAAAATTCTTTATCAGATGGAGTAAGCGTGGCTAAGGTGCTCTTGGCTGCTTCTGGGACGTCGTTGGGCCACTCTGTTGTGTCGCCTAGGCTACACGTGAATTCCGTTATGAAGTCTGCCAAGGCTTGGGCCTTTATCGCTGTGAAAGGTCGGAAAACTAAACCATATTGGCCAAGTTCCAATGCCCATTTCATCACTCGTTGAGAAGCGTCCGGACCATGTAATATTGATCGTAAGGGATACTAAGTCATGACAATGACTGTATGAGCTTGAAAGTATGGTCTAAGTTTCTGAGCCGCAACAACTAAAGCCCAAATTAATTTTTTGATCTTCGGATATCTTGTTTCCGCATCGAAAAGAGCTTTAGAAGTGTAGAATACCGGCAGTTGAGCCTCCAACTCTTCTCGTATGAGAGCAGAGCTCACTGCTACTTCAGAGACTGCCAAATAAATGTATAAATCCTCCGCTGCTTCCGACTTGGATAGTAAGGGAGGTGATGTGAGATAATTCTTCAAGTCTTGGAAAGCTTTTTCGCATTCTTCATCCCATTTGTCTCTTTATGCCCTCTTGATAGCTTTGAAAAAAGGCTTGCATCGATCGGTGGATTGTGAGAGGAAGCGGTTGAGGGCGGCTGCTCGTCCGATCAAGCTTTGGATCTCCTTCAACGTACTTGGAGATTTCATCTCTAGGATTGCTCATATTTGCTTGGGGTGTGCTTCAATTCCATGTTGAGTTACTAAGTACCCTAGAAATCGGCCTAAAGATACTCCAAACGTACATTTGGTAGGGTTGAGTTTCATCTTGTACCTTCTAAGGATATTGAAAGTTTCTGCCAAATTGCAAATGTGATATGATCGTTGCTTGCCCTTTACCATGATATCGTTGACATAGACTTCCATGGTTCCTCGCTCTTGAGGCCAAAGGGCATGGCCTTGTAGCAGTAGATGCCACGCTCTATCACGAATGTAGTTTTCTCCTTGTCGAGCTCGTGCATGGCTATTTGGTTGTAGCCAAAGTATGTGTCTAAGAAACTAAGCAACTGGTTTCCAAAAGTTGAATCTACTAATAGATCAATCCAGGGGACATGATAATGGTCTTTTGGGCATACTTTGTTAAGGTCAGTGTAGTCTACACAAACCTTCCATTTGCCCTTCTCTTTCTTCATGACTAGTACGACATTAGCAAGCCATGCTGAGTGTGCTACCTCTTCTATGAATCCGACCTCCAATAGCTTGTCGATTTCTGCCTCAATGATCGTTACCCGTTCGGGTGTGAAATGTCTTCTTTTTTAGATTACCGGTTTGGCAGTGGGATCAACGTGCAACTTGTTGAAAGCCACATTGAGGTCAATACCCGGCATGTCAAATGGTGACCATGCGAAGATGTCTCGGTTTTTCCTATGGAAAATAGTGAGTTTCTCCTTTTCAGCTGGGCTTAGTCCTGAGCCAATTTTGGCCGTCTTTTCTAGCTGCTAGGGATCAAGAATGATATCTTCAGCGTCCTCTTCAGGTTTCCATCCTATCTTGTCTGCTTGGGCACTATATTCTCAATCCTCCTACTGTAATTGTTATTTGGTAGTCTCTTTGACCTTTTGGACTTCGGTAACCTCTACAGGGGTAAAGGTCTTCTTCTTTGATTCTTTCAACATTTGCACAGTGCACCGTCGAGATGAAACCTGGTCAGACTTGATCTCTCTAACTCCCCCTCCCGAGATGCGGAATCGAATTTTTTGATACTTGACGTAAGTGACGGCATCCAGCTTGATCAACCAAGGTTTCCCAAGAATCCTATTGTAGGGAGATGGATCACTTATGATCGTGAACGTTTGCTTTGAGACGACTGGCAGTGTTTTCACATCAAGTGTGATATGGCCGATGGCAGTTGAGGTGTGTCCGTTGAATCCAGTAAGTACCTTTGCCAGGCGTATAATTGTACTTTCTAGGCCCATCTTCTGAATGACTAAAAGTTGAAGTAGGTTGACTGCACTTCCATTATCAACCATTATCCTGTCGACTATAGCATGGGTTAGTTGGACATATATTACTAGTGCATCGTCGTGTAAGAAATCGACTCTTTCTGCATCCTGCTCAGTGAAGCCAATAATAGGTCCAGGTTGGGTATCGACTGCTTGAACTTATGAGATTAGTAAAGCCTACTGGATCTTCCTTTTTTTGGAGTTATTAGTGGCCTCCAAGTGCTTAGATTCGGCGAAAATGCTATTGATTCGAATCATCTTGGTTGTTGGCTCCTCATCTCCGTCTACATTCCTTTTAGGCTGCGCAACTAGCTTGTCCAAGTATCTATCGACTTTGCCTTCTTTCACGAGCTTCTTTAGGTAGTTCTTCCAAGTGTAGCAGTCGTCGATTGTGTGACCAAGACCTCGATAAAGTGTGCAATACTTGGTGTGGTCCAACTTGGAAGTATCTCATTTTGATTGTTTCGGCAACTTAAACCATGGTTCGTTCTTGATGTCACGAAGGATTTGATGAATCAGAATTGAGAACTTAGAATCTTCTTGGTTATCGGGCCTTCTTTGGTCGTGGGTCGATCCCTGCGCTTGACCTCCTACCTGCCCTTGTTGGGCTGTTTTCCATCTTCGTTCCTTTGAGCAGCTGCAGACTCTTTTCGAGGATGTTCGGGCACCTTTTCTGCTTGTTAAGCCTCGTCCCAAAGTGCATGCTTCTCTACCAGAGCAAAAGAATCTGCTAGAGTTAGGTCTTCTTTCATGATCATTTCTCCAAACAGTGGATGGTCTGCTGGGAGTCCTTTTTGGAAGGTTGCACTTACTATCGAGTTATCGCATCCGACGATCTTCACCTTCTCTGCTTTGAATCTCTTCACGTAATCGCGAAGTGACTCTTTTGGGTTTTTCTTTACGTTGAACAAGTGATCGGACTTTTTCTTGATCGAACGATAAGATAAGTATTCTTTGATGAAAACCAAGGAAAGATCATCAAAATTCTGGATGGATCGCGCTGGCAAGGTATGAAACCAATCTTGTGCCTCGCCTTGTAAAATAGTGGCGAATATTTTGCACATAAGGTATGAAACCAATCTTGTGCCTCGCCTTGGATTTCGGTGCATTGCAAAAGTTGATTCACCAAGGTTGTTTGTTGTACAAGGGTGCTTGTCAATTCTATGACTTGTTTTTCGCCATTCGGATTGGAAGAACTTGGATGGAATGCACCTCTTTGAACAATAAAAGGGTGGTTGACTCCGAGTGCGAGATTTGAGTTGGGGAATGTCAAATCTATGGAGAAATGTGGTGAAAATGCTTCAGCCTCGATGATTGGTCCGGATGGTTGAGATAGTCTTAGGCCGACTTGGGCAGCTTGGGAAGCCACGAAAGCAGGCTGGGCTGTAGGAGCAGGCTGGATCATGGGAGCAGGCTGGATCACTGGAGCAGGCTGGGCTACAGAAGCAGGCTGGATCACAGGAGCAGGTTGCTCAGTGCATGGTGCATGCGAATGTGAGGCTTGGGCTTGGGTTCGTGCAAACTTGAATGGCATGGCTTGGGACATGGTGGAACCTTGTAGTGGTGGTGCCACTCTATTTACAACCGTATTTTGCCTTGTGGATCTCCGCAATCCCATTTCTTGAGTATTAGAATTTTCACTTATGGTATTTTCCAAATTTCTAGCCATTATATTTTTCTTATACGTTTTATCAAAGAACCTTTGCAAGTAAAAAATTCTAATAATAAGAACGTATGAAAAATATTGGGAAATTTGGAAAAGTAACCATATTTTAAACCTCATATAGAATTATAGCCACCATTTTAATTTTATGATAATTCTAACCAAAATTTAATGTAAAAGTACTAATATACCCTTAATGAAAATTTGGAAAAGTAACCATATTTTAGACCACATATAGAATTATAGCCATCATTTTAGTTATATGATAATTCTAACCAAAACTTGATGTTGAGATCTTGAAACATAAAAGAGGTAGCCTCCTCAATACTACCCAATACCCCTATTCTCGAACCCTCCATTTCCTACACTCTTTATATATATATATATATATATATATATGGATATTCAAATGTAATCAGAGAAAGTGAGATTTGAAGATAACCTAGTAAACATAAAAATTAATTAGGAATTGAATCTCCAAAGCAAAATTTGAATCTAAAAATAGAGGAGCAAAAAGCCTTTTAAGCTAAAATCTGTGTGAGGTTTTTCTACTAAACTGGTGATAGAAAATATAAAAGCCGATAATGTGATAAATCCCGAATAATATAAAAGCCAATAATGTGATAAATCCCGAATAATATAAAGCCCAATAATGTAATAAATCCCAAAGAAAAACATTCACATCATGTGTTGGAATGGAGTCTAATTGGATTCTTGCAAGTTTGGGGATTGTGGCCTATCCCACCACAGCAACTGCACTTCTTCACTATCCTTTCCTCTCCCTGAGATGGGATTCTGTTTGTCTTGCGTCTTCCAAATACAACTTGTCTGATTGGAGGTAACACAACTCTATTATGCACCTCTTCTGGCACACTCCATTCACTCTTGTTTCCAACCGGCCAAATGGGCTCCGCATACGCTAGCACAATTGCATTGGCTATGTAGAATTTGGAGCACATAGTGTACATTGATGTGTTGCGAATTCGACATGCAGCAGTTGCATGGACACATGGAAGCTGGTCGAGATCAAACCTTCTACACGTGCATGACTTGGCATTTAGATCAACTATATGATATAAGTCTACCTCATGTACTTGCAATGCATAGTGATTAATGGAAGATACCTGCATAGTTGACAAGTAACAACCAACAACAAGAGACCAATTAATCATAATTATCATATTCTTTTATCAACCTATTTATTTGTTTGAAACATTTTAACTATGTTTTTGGTTAACAAAATATGTGCACTAACCACATAGATTTGGCCGTCATCCAACTCACTTAACCATGAAATATTACATGCTTCAAGGCCACAACTGATTAAATAAAAAGTTAAGAAGAGTGAAAATAGCTTTTTGTTGGTTCCTTTTTTTTTTCCTTCGTCTGTTCTTGGTATGGATTCTATGTAAATTTAGGTGTCCAGTGTGCATTAGGAATGTGAGAGTGCATAAAAATGTAAACAAATCATACATACCGACATACGCAAGCCTTTATTTTGATTCTTGTGCACTTTTTCCTCTGCCCACTTTGTCAAGGTCGAATTCCATGAACTTGTTGTGTTCCGACGTTCGTTGAACCACTCTTGTAGTATACCTCTAAGGTGATCCGTTAGAGCAATGATAGGCAACTTTCGAGCATCCTTCAGTTTTGCATTCATGGATTCGGCAATGTTGGTTGTCATCATGTTGTATCGTTTTCCACTTAAATGTGCCCAAGCCCATCTATGATCCCCAATTTCTTGAAGATATTTTCCTACTTTTCCATCTTTGATTGCCCAAATATCAGTCATAACACTATTAAACTCTGACACAAGGTATGCTTTTGTCGCAGTGTAATATAACTTAAACATCGTTTCATCATCACCAAATTTATTCCTCATGTTGCCAGCTACATGATACATACAAGCTCCATGATATGCCTCTGGAAACACAGTTTGTACAGCTTTACTAATACTTCCATGTCGATCAGATACAAACACCAAGTCTGCTACCTCTCCAATGGCACTTCTCAATTTTGTAAGAAACCATGTCCATGAAGCGTCATTTTCTGAGTCACCCACACCAAATGCTAAAGGATATATTTGATTTTGTCCATCATGGCATACAGCAACAAATAAGGTGCCAAGATATTTACCCTTTAGAAAAGTTCCATCAACTGCTACCACAGGCCTCATAAAACCACGAAATCCCCTTATAGAGGCTCCCATTGCCATGAAAAAGTATAAAAAAGTGATTATTGTCATCCGTTTCTATATGTGTTATTGTCCCAGGGTTTTTACTTTCTAACATTGCACAATAGGCAGGAAGTGCGGCAAAAGATTCCTCTGGCGACCCTCGGATCATGTCAAATGCGTGCTCTCTTGCTCTCCAAGCTTTCTCGTAGCTCATATTAACCCCAACTTGTGCTCGCATATCCTCAATGATGTCTTTAGGTCTATATACACGTGATGCCCCCTCATACTTTGACTTTATAAATTGGCCAACAACAGAACTACTTTCTTGCCGATGATCATGCTGAACAACATCTAATGAACAAGAATGATTAGTTTCAAATTTTCTTACTTCAAAAAATTCTGACACTTGTAACTTGGTTGCACGAAGTCGCCACTTGCAATTATCATCCACACATCTAATTTCCAAACGATCCTTAGTTGATCTTTCCACTTTAAATTCATAATTCTTCCTCATTGCAATCATAGCTAATTGTTTTTGCAACTCTTTCTTACTCGAGTACAATTGTCCGACCATAATATCTCCATCTATATTCAAGTCTGCAATATTATCATAGTCTTGTATGCTCTTACGCTTGTTACGACGAGACGACGATATATTGAAATTGACATTGTTCGACTGCACATTATCGAAATGGGTACTGTCATGATAGTCATCAGTAAACTCAAAACTCACATCTATTAAAGCCTCACTAATCTGGGCATTGTCTTGAAGAACTTGACTTGGTTGTTCTTCACCCAAAATGTCATCATTATCTTGAATTCCCACTGTTGGTGATGGGGAACTGCATGCAATTGGGTGTTCATCTTCAGGTTGATTTAGAGGATATGTTGTAACATATAACGGAATCTTGTTCGGTTTTGCAGAAAGACTTTCACATACCCAACTAGTCACATCGTCGTTGTCTACAATCTCCATCATAGTTTGTATCCCTAAGTTGCTAATGCATTGATAATGTACTGAGATTCTAAATTCACTTGGACTAACATGAAGACGTTTATATATACCTTGTATAAGATCTAGGTGAGTAACTTCGGTTGACACTACCATTGCTTTCGCTTGACCATCTGTGTATTGGCTATCAACCCTCCTCCATCCGTAATGGACCACGGTCACAAATTGAGTCATTTTCTGAAGGAAAAAAAAAATTAATTAGCGCATCTAACTAACCTGTAAATATATTAAAATTAGGAAAAAGTTATAGAAAAAATTAATTAGCACATATTAACTAACCTGGGTTTTGGGTTTAGGGTTTTGGTGGTGAAAAATGGACACCTCCTTGCAACAAACCCCAAAACCTTAAAATTCAACGCCAAGCAAAAGCTCCTGATTTTCCAATGCTTTACCAAAGCTTTACCGATGCTTCCATGGACACCTCTCTTCTCGTGATTTTCTTCCTGTTTTTCTGTCGCTGTTTTTTTTTTTTTTTTTGTCAAAATCTCTTCCTGTTTTTCATTCTTGGTTGACTGATGTTGATTAGGTTTTGTTTTTGTTGTGAGAAACCCTAATATTAAGGGTATATTAGTACTTTTACATCAAGTTTTGGTTAGAATTATCATAAAATTAAAATGGTGGCTATAATTCTATATGAGGTCTAAAATATGGTTACTTTTCCAAATTTCCCAAAAATATTAAAACGGACTAGAAAATAGAGAAAAAACTTTTTTATGCGAGAGTCTTCTACGAGTGTAGATTTCAACTCTCAATGAAAGCACCAATTTGTGGATGCAAATTTTCTTCTCCTCGATCTTGGACGATTTTGCAACTACAAAACAACTAGCACCTTAGGTTAAGGTCAAAAGCCTCACGCGCCCACGATGAATGGGGGGGGCTTTGGCCAAAGAACTTCCTATGTCAAAGTTAGAATTTTAGAGAGAAATAGTGTTTAGAGTATTTGGGATTTTTTGTAAGAGAACTGGAATGAATATTTGGTGAAAATAGGAGCTTATTTATAGGGCTAGGTTGGTTCACTTTAGAGAGGAAATGTGGCCGGCCACTAAGTAGGGTTTTTAGGTTTTGTGTTGGTTTAATTACCCAATTTTAAACATAAAAGGAAATGTTTTGGTGGTTATGGAATTTATTGGCTAATAAAAAGGAATAAATGGTGAAAAAGGTAGAAAAAGTGATGGATTAGGTTTTGAAATGGGGATAGCCAGCCCTCTAGTAACTTTTAGGTTTGAATGGGTGTTTCAATTTGGTAATTAAGGGATTGATTAGGTAATTAATCCCTTAATTAGTCAATTTTTAGGAAATATGAAAGGAATATATTATTAAGCTAATTGATTAGCTAAATAATAGAATATAAAACATATTAAATAAATTAGGTTTTGGGAATTACCTTATAAAAAGGATTTGATGAAATAGGCTTTAAATTGTTACCTATTTTGGGCACTTTTGACTTGGTTGAAATATGATTGCTCACTACTCGTGCGTAGGAATCCCGGTATGCCTCAAGGGTATTTTTGTCCTCTTTTGTCCAAAAATCCACGTGGCGCCTAGTGAATATTTTTTGCTCCACATTGTCCACCCAACCAACATTCGCAACAACCAACCAATTATAATCATCAACATTTATTTTAAAAACTTTGAAAACAGATGTAAAATCCATAAAATTTTCTTACCAACTATTTGCGATCCATCTCCAATCAGGTGTCAATGGCGCAATACCATCAGATGACTGGTTAGCCAAGAAAACGGGTGTAACGTAACATCTGCAAATAATGATTTCAAATTAGTCTCTGCTTCATCATATAATTGCATAGTTAAAATAATGAAAATTTACTAAAAACACTTAAGGTATTTGTGATATGTTACAAAATTGAACTTATCAGTTATGTTCGTCCTGAATTACGAAAATTCAATTTCAAAAATATTACAATAAAACCTACATTTACATATGTAGCCCCCAAAATTAGCGTTTCCAAACAATTAAATAAGAAATTAGCCACTCAAATTGAATCAAATTAAAGAAAAAAGAGATCAATCTTCAACAAAATTTTAACAGTTGTACCAACTGTTTTGGGTTTTCCCCAAAAATTGAAATCTCTAAGGTGTTTAGTGAGGCGTTGCATACACAGGTTTGTGAGGCATAAGAAACCCAAATACGTATATTAAACAACTCTTTCATTCATCCTCAATAATTAACAACCAAAAAAGTATAATTTATGCTTTACAACATCATAAAAACTTAATAAAAAATTCAAATCCAACAAAAAGAACCCAAATTTCAACAACAAAAACTTGTTATCCCACTTAATCACTACCCTAGCAAAACAGAAAAAGAAAAATTGCACACACACATAGTGCACTACCCACCCCCACACATATACACACTACCCACCTCACCCCTTCCCCACCCCGTCCACCTTATCCCCCACCTCATCCACCTCCCCACCCCCACCCAATAAGCGGCCCCAAATCTTTTGATTAATGAAAAAGTTACAAAATTTAGGGAGAAATTACCTTTTGGCCCTTATGAGTGGGAATCAGAGTAAGAGAGAGGGTTGTGTGGAGGAAGAATAAGAGAAGATGAAAAATCTAATTTTTGAGGATTAATCTGACTTGGGATCCGTAAACCTTTCTACAACGAAATGCTACATCGTGCAATGCTTTTTTAAAAAGTAAAGATTTGCACATGGTCTTTATAGATTTGGAAAAAGCATATGATAAGGTCCCAAGAGAAATTCTTTTGGAGAACAAGTAGCATATATCCAAGCAATAAGGGAGCGTATGTTGGAGCAAGGACTGCAATGAGAACTCATGAAGGACAAACTGAAAGATTTCACAAAACCATAGGGTTACACCAAGACTCAGCTTTAAGTCCTTACCTTTTTGCATTGGAAATGGACAAGTCAACGGGATATATTCAAGATAGTGTATGCTTTCGCAGATGATATAGTGTTGATAGTTGAAATGCAGAGGGAGTATAAATAAGAAGCTTAACTTTTGGTGGGAAATGTTGGAAGTTAAAGGTCTTTGCCTAAGTAAGTTAAAGATATATGGAGTGCAAGTTCAGAGATAATGTTCTTCTGAATCAACATTACCACCGGAAGGGGGGCTTCGATCTCTATCCCGGGCCCAGGACCGCAAGCTTACTCATATTTCGCTCTGTCACTCATCACTCCAAAGTTAGCTTACTTCAGAAATATTGTCGAATTAAACTATATTCTATAATGTAGAAGTAAAGGATGGAAAGTTCATGGAATTTAATTGCTTGGGAAAAGACTACTCAACTGAAATAGCCTAAACCCCATTACTGGGGCAAATATGTTCAAATTTTGGAAGGGCCACTCCCTCATCCTAGCGAAACCAAATGCTCTCATAGATTTTGTGAATCTTCCGAACCATGCTCGATGGGACTGCTTCAAGCCATACAAGGATTTCTTCAACCTGCACACTTTTCTTTTGTATTTATCTGGAGCATTACATCCTGGTGGAAGATCCATATAAATATCTTATGTCAAGTCTCCATGCAAGAAGGCGTTCTTCACATCGAACTGTTGTAAGGACCAATTAAGATTTGCAGCCAAGGACAACAAAACACGAACTGTGTTGATCTTGGCTACAGGTGCAAATGTATATGTGTAGTCGATTCCATATTTTTAAGTGTATCCTTTTGCTACCAGTCTTACCTTAAAACGATCCACCGTCCCATCTGCTTTGTATTTCACAGTATAGACCCATTTGCATCCCACAGGTTTCTTGCCAGCTGGCAAATATATGATCTCCCAGGTAGCATTCTTCTTCAAAAACTTCAACTCTTCATTCATTGCTACTTGCCAACATGGATCAGTTAAAGCCTCCTGCACACTGTTAGGAATAGATACAGTAGATAATTGATGCATAAACGACTTATTTGATTCTGACAGGTGACTGGTAGACACATAATTACTTAACGGGTATAACACATTAGACTCAGGGTTAGGCTTACTCACCGGATACCTAGTTTTGCATTTAGGGTCGGCTTCATAAGTAAGTTTAGGAATACCTCGGTTGACGCGATCAGGGAGACGACGTGGTGGTGGTGCATCCGGGATCGAAGATGATTGATTATGGTTATTGGGACTCAAGATCGACTGTGAGGTAGCTGGCGACACAGGGCTGTCCGGTGGTGAGGAAACTGGCAGTGAGCTATCAGGCAATGAGTTATCTGGCGATGTCGACTCGTCCCTTTCAAGGTTTTCAACATTGTTTCCATGTGAATGATCACCACTTGTCTCCAAGATATTACCACTTAATTCCAATTCATTCACATCATTATTTTCGAGTGAATGATCACCACTTATTTCCAAGACGTCACCACTTAAATCCAAATCATTCACTCTCTCTATATCTGGAATAGTATAATTAAGAGTTTGAACTTCTTTCTTATTTTCCCCCTGAAGTGAAGACTTAGGATTGACAAAGTACATATCATTCTCATGAAATGCAACATCCATAGTGACAAACAACTTATTCGTCGGTGGGTGATAACAACGGTATCCTTTCTGCCTTGATGCATACCCCACAAACACACATCGTAAGGCTCGAGGTTCAAGCTTACTTCGCTGTTGTTTATGAAGATGAATGAAGGCCACACAACCAAACACATGAGGTGGAAGATTAGGGACTGCAGGAGCATCAACATGTGAAGAAAGTGCCTGAAGGGGTGTCTGAAAATCAACCGATCGGGATGGAACATGATTAATGAGATACGCAGCTGAGATGAGAGCTTCTCCCCAATAGGATAACGGGAGACGAGCCTCGAGTAAAGAGGCACGAACAACCTTCAGAAGCTGACGGTTCTTGCGTTCGGCAACCCCATTTTGTTGTGGAGTATATGGACATGTAGTTTGATGAACAATCTCATGATGATCAAGAAAGGCACGAAGCTCAGAGTTAACATATTCGCCACCATTATCACTCTTGAGAACCTGTATTTGTGACTTATATTGTACTTGTACCATTTTGTAAAACTGTTGAAACAAAGAAGTAACTTCACCTTTGGATTTCATCAAACAAACCCAAGTCATACGTGTGCAGTCATCAATAAAAGTAACTAACCAATGAGCACCACCAAATGTAGCAGTTTTAGATGGACCCCAAACATCAGAATGAATTATCATAAATGGAACAGAACTTTTATTCAAACTGGATGGAAATGAAGCACGATGACTTTTAGCTAGTTCACAAACACCACATTTAAAGCTAGAAACATCATGCTTAATAAATAGGCTAGGAAACAACCTCCGTAGATAGCCGAAAGAAGCATGTCCAAGTCGACGATGCCACAACCAAACCTCCGAAGCTTTATTCCTATCCCCCGGATTTCCGTCCACTGCAAGAGCTTGAGTCAACATTCGTTAACTGTTTGACATCAGCTCCAAGTAGTAGAGCTTCCCTTTCCTAATACCATAACCAATCGTCTTGAGAGTCCGAATGTCCTTAAAAACATAAAAAAAAAGGCCAAAAAATCACAAGGATGATAGTTATTTGAGCAACAGATAATAAATTATAGTCAAGAGAAGGCACAACAAGTACGGTATCAAGACTAAGGGTATCTGAAAAGGAGACGGTTCCTTCCCCGATAACAGGGGCAGGATTACCATTGGCGACACTGACGACAGTTGTGGTGGATGGTTTTAGGGTTTCTACCTATCTAGAATCACAAGTCATATGTTCAGTAGCACCAGAATCAATTATCCATGTATTATTCGTAACAGAGGTAGAAACCTTTAAAGCCGTACCATTGTTACCTGTATTAGCAGAATCACAAGTCCAGACTGCCATTCCAAAGCAACTTCAATCAATACGTCACTCGGTGATTGATAAAGCCCAAATTTCCAAGCAAACCAAGCCTAAGAAGTGTCAATTTGCACGAGCCAACAAGAAGGATAGCCCAACAACAATTACAAATAATAATAATCTAAAAAAAAACCACAATTTTTCTTTGCCGTGTGGGCCTTAATCAAATAGCCCAATTTTTCTTTTTTCAACACCACCAATTCTGATTCCCCTTTTCCTTTTTCCATTTTCTATTTGTTCTTTTTTCCTTTATTCTTTCCCTCCTTTCTACGTGGGCTGCTCCAGAAAGAACCTGCAAAACACGAGTGCAGAAACAAGGTGCAACTGTGCGAATGCAGGAATAAGGTCTAGATGCAAACGGGTTGGACTGCAGCAACGTAGGGCAACAGCGGCTACAAATTTGGGTTCAGATGCGGATGCAAGCGGGTTTGATCGAGGTCTGGTTTATGGTGTAGCGGGTCTGTGGGTCAGAAACAGCGGTTGTCCGGTGGTAGTCTATGCAGCAGTGCAATAAGAATGTGATGAGCAGCGAGCATGCAATCCTGGGTCAGTCGGACCTTGAGTCGGGTACGGCGCAACAACACAAGTCCGTTGGGTTGCAATCTGTGCAATCCTTCACGGCTTCAAATCAAATCAGAAAGTGAAACGATTCGATGAATTCGGGTCAACAACGACGGCGTCACTCATTATTCGTTTCAAATTCACAGAGGGTAGCAACGACAACAGTCGCTCGCTGATCGAGGTCGGCGCACCACACACGGCTGAGCCGCAACAGTGCTATCGCAGCTATGGGGTTTTTTTTTTTTCCATTTTTCGACCTGGCTCTGATGCCAAGAAGAGAATGCTTTTGATTATGATATTCTTCTCTATAAGAGGAACTTATAGGTGTACAACCCTAACATAAAAGGAAAGAAAACTAATTACAAGTGATTACATGGGATTACATATCAATTAGGGATCCTACCTAACATACAAAAGTCAACAGCTTGTACAAACCTTAATGCATTTAGTTCTGAAACTAATGAAGTACAGAGCTTCAATGTTCTGCCAAACAATGCAGAGAACTCGAGGTTTCAAGATGCAGCTGACATTTGGTGGTTTGAAGATGTCTTGTTCCTTCGAATAAATCATTTCATCGAAGTGATCCAAGCCTTAAATTGTAAAGGGATGAGAGCAGACATGATAGGATCATGTATAGCCCATTGGACTGCAAAATGGCCCTCGCGAGTCACCTCAAGACTTGAAAGAATGCTCCCTAAGCATATGACACATTAGTTCCTAAGAGTTACAATCGAGTGCTTGGTTAAGGATGTAGTAGATGGGGCAATTTGTTTGATACTGTTTGATGAGCCGATATTTTACTATATATTTTACTCTAATTTTAGTATTAGTTTTATTGATTATTTTGGTGAGATTTTGATACTTTGAACTATATTTCTAAAGTAGGATATTCAACTTCCTCTTGAGCATAAAGTAGTCAAACAGACGAATTGTGGAGCAATTCTAATTGGAAGATGTTTGTGAGTATGTTAAGATAATTGTATCAAAGTTTCAAGTTTTTCTACTAAGCCGTTTGACCGGGGCAATGAAATAAAGGCCCAGCGCGTAGCTTTTCCATATTGACATTTTTGGACGTTTTGGACATTTTGGAGGTTAAGATGTCATATTTTGAAGAAGATTCCTTCTAATGATTTGTTGGGGGCGACTTAAGCTTTCAAAATAAACCTTTTGGGATCAAATCGGAGTTGATTTGGTTGGTCAAAAGTCTGATTTTCTGAGAAGTCTGAATTTCAGTTCAAATAGGAAATCTTTTATTTGCTAGTTTATTATTTTATTATGTTTCATAGTTTTATTCTAAGACATTCTCTAGGTAGGGTTTTACTTTGTAGTAGCACAAATAAAGCTTATTAGCTAAGAGGGGGAAAACACACGCATTATGGTTGGAGAATTACAGACTTTTTACCTACAAGGTGTTTACAATTCTTTTTCTAGGTAATGATATTTTCTTTAGTTTTTATTATGATTGTTCATAACTAGTTCTTTTGCTAGGGTGAAGCCATGAGCCTTAGCATGAATATGTGATTTTATTAATTTCTTCTAAATGGATGCATGCTTGTTTTGAATTATTAATCACCCTGTTTAAACTTTCTAATCATCTTAATGATTTGCGATCATTAGAGTATTTAGACAAGTAATTTGATGCAATTTTTGTTGGAAACATCACCCTGAAATTGAAGAGTGCTTCTTGTGATTAGAAATTGTAATTTCACTTAAGGCGAACATCACCCTCTTAAGAGTTGCATGGTTTTTCAAAGGGTTTTTACAAAGCTTAATGAGTCTTGCATGTTTATATTTGAAGATTATACTATAATAATTTTTCATTATAGACAATATTATTTTAAAAACTCGAATATTCCTTTAAGGCATTTAAATGAGTCACCAAAGTTGGCTATAATGGGAGACAATCTAATGTCATGGACACCCTAAATATTCCTTTAAAGGGAAAGGGATCCACTGGATCCCTTCCATCTAATCATTCTCATCAAACAATCCGGACCCTTGAAATTTGATCCAACAGCTAAAAACAAGGCCCACTTTAAAAGTTAAAATAACTTTAGTCTTTAAATCAAATTTCAAGAATCCGGATTGTTTGATAAAGGGGATTAGGTGGAAGGGATTTGAAAATGATCCCCTTCCCTTTAAAGCATCTAACCACCTCACCTTTCTGCATGCATACTAAATTACTAGGGTAAAAGACTGTTTACTACCCTCATGTTTTGTGGTTTTCAACATTTAGTACATCAAGTTTTTTTCGTCTCAGATTCATACCTAAAGTGTAAATTTTGGGACAGTCTCATACATCCGTTAGTCAAACTGTTAAGTCTCCTGTTAACTGTGACGTGGCGCACTAACTGGACGCCACGTGTCATCCACATTTTTTTTTCTTTTTTCTTTTTGCTTTCTTTTCTTTTCTTCTTCCTTCTTCTTCTTCTTCTTCCTCTGACCACAACTTTTTTTTTCTTCCTCTTTCTCCTTCTTCCTTCCTCCTTCTTCCTTCCACTTCTTGCTTCTTCTTCCTTCTCCTTCTCCTTCTTCTTCTTCTTTCTCCGAAATCTGGGGAAGTTTTGTTTTTTTTTTCTTTCTTCTTCTTCCTCCTTCTTCTTCTTCTTCTTCCTCCGACTGCAACTTTTTTTTTTCTTCCTCCTTCTTCTCCTTCTTCCTTCCCCTTCTTCCTCCTCCTTCCTTCCTCCTTTTTCTTCTTCTTCTTCTTCTTCTTTTTCTTCTTCTTCTTCTTCCTCAAAAAAAAAAAAAAAACTTTCATCTTCCCCCAGATTCAGAGGAAGAAGAAGAAGAACGAAGAAGGGGAAGGAAGAAGGAGACGAAGGGGAAGGAAGAAGGAGGAAGGAAGAAGGAGAAGAAGGAGGAAAGAAAAAAAAAACAAAACTGAATCTAGGCAAATTCGGAGGAAGAAAAAGAAGAAGAAGAAGAAGAAGAAGGAAGAAGAAGAAGAAAGAAGAAAAAGAAAAGAAAAAAAAGAAAAAAACTGAATCTGGGTAGATTCGGAGGAAGAAGAAGAAGAAGAAGAAGAAGAAGAAGGAAGAAGGAGGAAAGAGAAGGAAGAAGAAGAAGAAGAAAAAAAAAAAAAAAAAAAGCTTCCCCAGATTCGGAGGAAGAAGAAGGAGAATGAGAAGGAAGAAGAAGGAAGAAGGGGAAGAAAGGGAAGGAATGAGGAAGGAAGAAGGAGAAGGAGGAAGAAAAAAAAAAGTTGCAATCGGAGGAAGAAGAAGAAGAAGAAGAAGGAAGAAAAAAAGAAAAGAAAGAAAAAAGGAAAAAAAAAACGTGGATGACACGTGGCGCCCAGTCAGGGCACCACGTCACAGTTAACGGGAGACTTAACAGTTTGACTAACGGATGTATGAGACTGTCCCAAAATTTACACTTTAGGTATGAATCTGAGACAAAAAAGACTTGATGTATTAAATGTTGAAAACCAAGAAACATGAGGGTAGTAAACAGTCTTTTACCCAAATTACTAATCCCATCATCAATTCTTTACCAACCTGACAACACTAAGTCCCCATCTTGTTAATTTCAATGTCATTTTTGACAGATTTGGATCCTCTCTTGAGCCAATGGAGAGGATCCTCCTGACCAACCATTGTGGACCGTTGGATGAAAATCTAACGACTATAATTATTATAACTTTAAAGGGACCCCCTTGTTTGTAGCCGTTGGATAAAAATCTAACAGCCCACAATGGTTGGTCAGAAGGATCCTCTCCATTGGCTCAGGAAATGATTCAAACCCATTTTTGACCACCTATCAATAACATCACCATCGCTTTAGAAGGCCATGTTCACATGGACTATTGCTTTAAGAGTAATGTTATTGATATCATGTTTTTATACCAAATTTCTATAACACCTTAGGTGGCATCTGATGTGAACAGCCACATCATTTGAAAAATTTGCAAAACCCAAGGAAATGAAGGAGAAAGACTTCTCGTATACTACAATCACCATTTAATTAACTAGTTTTTCTTAATTATTAGTTTATTAAATAATGAACTAAATTTAAAATTTTGATTAATTCAAATGATGTGGCTATCCACATCAAATATCACCTAAGATTGAAAATGTGGTAAAAAACCCACTCAGTCCATTGAAAACCCATAGACACATGGCAATATCAAAGGCCTGACAGTCTTTCCTCTCACACATGGAGCACAAAGATGAGAAGAAACTTCACAACGCCATGTTCCATGGCTAGCCTACTACCTCCTGAATGAGCCCTATGATCCTTTGATCTTCGGTTGGAGACGGTTTTTTGTGACCGGGCTAAAATGAATTATATGGCTCTTTGGCCCTCAGTTGGAAATAAAGACAAATATGATCATGTATTGCTCATTAAAATATTAATATATTTGAGAACCAGAGGGCTAAAACTGACAATCTAGCTAGCTTTCAGTTGGAAATGACCTAACATCTTCAAATTGGCCATAAGCTACCTGACAACTGAATAACTCTGATTGGAAAACGCCAACTCGCATTTCTACACATGGGTCTGATTGGAAAACGCCAACTCGCATTTCTGCACGTGGGTGTGATAGGAAACGCCAGCACGTGGGCCTCTAACCACCTAACCTTTCTGCATGCATAGTATCACCATGTCAATAATTTTACGTAGAATCACGTCGCCACCACCTTGTCAAACCATCCAACAAGTTTACGTGTGGATTACTGTTTTATCATCATCACCATCTAGACCCGCGGCTAAAGATTAGCCATGAAAATATTAATCACAGGCACCATGAGTGATTAATTACGTGTTTAGAGGCTAATTAATCACCCCCATCGTAACCAATCCAATAAATTGGCCAACATGGTACCTTTTCTTACTGCCCCTTTAATTACAACTTCTGATATCAAAGGCCCGAGAGTCTCTCCTCTCAGACATGGAGCGCAAAGATGAGAAGAAACTTCACATCGCCATGTTCCCATGGCTAGCCTACGGCCACCTGATGCCATTTCTCGAGGTCTCCAAGTTCTTAGCTCAGAAAGGTCACCAAATCTCCTTCATCTCCACCCCCCAAAATATCAATCGCCTCCGGTCATCCTCCCTTTCCCTACTCATCGATTTCGTTGAGCTTCCTCTCCCCGCCGTCGACGGCTTACCTGAATCCGTCGAGTCCACCTCCCAGCTACCAATCAACAAAGTCCCCTACCTCAAAAAAGCCTACGAATTGCTCAAGCCTGCAGTCACGCATTTCGTCCAACACTCGGGCGTCAACTGGGTCGTCCACGACGTTATTTGCTACTGGCTGCCCGAAGTCGCCACTCAGCTCGGAGTCAACTCGGTCTTCTTCAGCATCATCAACGCCACTTCCTTAGCCTTCGGCGGTCCTCCGTCTGAGTTACTCGGTGATAAACGCCGGCGGCCGGAGGACTTTACGGTCGTTCCCGAGTGGTTCGACTATCCTTCCACCGTCGCTTATAAGCTGCACGAGATGGTGAGTCATTGGGATTGCATGGACGACAATGTCTCCGATTTTCAGAGGCTCGCGGTTACAGTTCAAGATTGTAATTTTGTGACTATACGGAGCTGCACCGAGGTTGAATCTGACGCGGTGAGTCTGCTCAGAAATTTATACGGCAAACCCGTTGTTCCACTCGGGCTGCTGCCGACCAGCTCAGCACCGCATCAGCCCAGCGGCGCTAACGATGGAGCGGATGAGAAGTGGGAAGTGTTGAGAGAGTGGCTCGAAAATAAGAAACCGAACTCGGTGGTTTACATCGCACTCGGCACCGAGGTGACTCTGAGTCAAGAGCTTATGCACGAGTTGGCTCACGGGATAGAGAAATCGGGGTTGCCCTTTATTTGGGTGGTCAACAATCGCCCGTTAGTGGAGGGCGCGTTGGGGTCTAATATCCTTCCACTCGGATTTGAAACCCGAGCGGACGGTCAGGGCTTTGTGTGGAGGGGTTGGGCCCCACAACGTAAGATTTTGGGTCATATCTCAGTTGGAGGATTCCTGACTCATTGCGGTTGGAGTTCAATTATTGAAGCATTAGGGTTTGGGAGGGTTTTGATTTTGTTTTCAGGTGCAAATTCGGACCAAGGGTTGAACGCGAGACTAATGCACGAAAAGCAGGTTGGGTTGGAGATACCGAGGGACGAGCGAGATGGGTCGTTTACGAGTGACTCGGTGGCCGAGTTGATTAGGCAAGTGATGGTGGAGAAAGAGGGCGAGTTAGTACGGGCAAATGCATGGGCCATGAAGGAGATATTTGGCAACGTAGAGTTGAACAAAAAGTGCTTGGACGAGTTCACTCGGGTCCTTGAAACTTGGCCCGCTTCAACTTAATCAACTTTGGATATTTTATGTGACGGTCTGTATTGGTGTGCTTTTATAAAAATTGATTCTACTGCATTGTAAGAATAAATAGTTGTACAATAAAGCAGTTTAATGTTTAGTAAATTTTTATATAAAACTACAACAGTGTAAGACGATTACAATGAATATGATGTTGGATGTGATATTATAATTTGTCTTTTCTTTAATCCATTATCTTTATCTTCTCTATACTTCTAGGTGCAATTACTTTCTTCTTGTGAATGCGTTGATGAAACAAGCAGAGTGAATGCTGACCCTGAAAGTAAGGAAACACAGAAAAATTGCCGCTGAAGAGAAAGCAAAGCATTTGGAGACATTAAAGGAGACTGAGGCAACACCATCATGGGTTTTAGGTAGACTAATCAACAACTTCTGAACGATTCGTTGGTTACTCAAATCATCACCATAACTTCTTCTTTGGTTAATCAAATTAAACTGTTTAGCCAAATACACAAACAATGAATCATCATCATTCATCCTAGTATATTCAAAATCTCGTCTAAGACCTTGAAGTTTTACGGATCTTACTTGTTTATCACCAATAAATTGTTGCTTGCTAAATACCCCAAGCTGCCTTTGCAGTCTCCTGCGTAGCGATTCTCAAGAATATTTGATCTGAAACGGCATCGAATGATGCCAAGTGCTCTAGCATCCTTCATCAGATTCTCTCGCAAGAGCTTATTCTTAGCTTATGTGACCTCTTCCTCCTTCGCTGGAGTAGCAAAGCCCTTCTCAACCAGATTCCACAGCTCATGGGATCGGAAAATGGTCTTCATTCTGATTTGCCAGAAGTCGAAGTTGTTGCCATTGAAAATCGGAGCTCGTTGCTCTCTACCACCAGACCAGCCATGTTAGACTTGGATCTCGAGAGGTCGGGGCTCGTCGGATTTCACAGATTCTGACGCCCAGAAATGCAACCTAGCTCTGAGGCCATGTTAGTGTATTTGAACTTGTGAGTGAAGTTTTACGGAGAGTTAGACACACAGAATGATTAAAAATGATGAATGCAATGAAGAAGAAAGAAGCTGGAAATGGAAGAGAATTGCTGAGAGAATTACAGAGGCCATGACCTCATTCACACATTCATTCATTCATACATATATTACGTGAAGAGAGCCAGCCGGTAGGGATCTGATCTCACTATCGGTTACACGAGGGGAAAGAGTCGCACACTAACAACTTATAATCCCTGCCATCCATCTAATCTAGCCTATGACTTTAGACGAGTGGCAATTCCTTTTAACAAACTGAAATGTAACAAATTTTGTTACTACCTTGAATATGAGCTGATGCAGTTGATAAGAAATTTTGATTGCATTGGTTTTTTGTCATGGATGCTCTCTCATTGCTTTTAACTTATCTGAAATTTTGATACCTATTTCTATGCCAAATTTTGCAGGTCGAAATTCAGCCATATATACTTGTATTGCAATCCGGGATGTGTCTAAGCTGGAAGTAACCCAAGTGCCTAAGTAGGATTAGGCTGGTCTCACGAGCTGAATCATAGCTTTTTCTTGCTCCGACGAGCCCCGACCTCTCGAGTTTCGAGTCTAACATGGCTAGTCTGGTGAAATCCGACGAGCGGAATCAGAGCTTTTTCTTGCTCCGACGAGCCCCGACCTCTTGTGATAACCCAAGTGCCTAAGCGAGGATAGGAGAAATTCAATTTATAAGAAGAGAAATGAGGGCATATGAAGTTTGGAAGTAAATTTTCAACCCTAAGGCCATCTCCAAATGATGGCTGGCCAGAGGGCTCGTTTTAGTCCTCTGGCCCTCCAAGATCTTCCAAGATATTAATATTTTAATGAATAGTACATGGTCATTTTGCCTCCGTCTCCAACCAAGGGCTAGAGGGCCAGAGGGCTCGTTTTAGCCCTGTCACAAAAAACCGTCTCCAACCGAGGGTCAAAGGGCCATAAGGCCAAACATAATTTATTTTTTAAAAACTACAACTTAAATTCAAATCCAACGGCTAAGAATTTAAAATAAAATGAAACAAATTTTGTGAAATAGAAGTTATAGGAAAAAATGGAATTTAAAAAAAAAATATATGAAACAAATTTTGTAAAATAAAAGTTATAGGAAAAAATAGAAGTTAAATGAAAAACTTTGTAAATAAAAATAATAATAAAACTGTAAAAAAAAAAAAATCAAATGCAACGGCTAGTCAGCTAGCCGTTGCATTTGAATTTTTTATTAAGAATTGTTGTCGGTTAGGTTACATTTATATTATTTAGTATAAATGTATTACTGTCGGTTATAACCAACAGTAATACATTTATATTAAGTAATAGAATGTATTCCTATCGGTTTTAACCGACAGGAAATCCGACACATTTAAAAAAATTATGGCTCGCCCGGGGTTGGCTGGTTGGCTGGAAGTGGCTAGCCCTCTAGGCCTTTGGCCCTTTCGGATTCCGTGGGGCCCTCTCAGATTCCACAGCCCTTTGTCCTAGCCCTAGGTTGGAGACAGTTTTCGGGCTATTTTCGGCCCTCTGGACCCTTCAGTTGGAGATGGCTCTGGACCCTTCAATTGGAGATGGCTTAAGTAGGATAGATGAAACTCCAAATTAGAGGACAAAAGCTATAGACAACCTAATGGATGGGATAGAACGTGTAAGTAAGGTGTCATTTTCTCATATATATTTCAATGTGTAGTCACCATCTAGGTGACAGGAGGCATAGATTTGACAACGAGAGCGAAAGAAGAAAGCTTCGAAACACATGTTCCAAAGTTGGAGATATGAAATATGTTGAGCCCAAGTAATGACACACCAATATGTATATATGTGTGTGTATAGAGATATATATAAAGGTATGAAAACGTTTGTGCAGATATACTCATGTTGGTGAGCAAAGATGTCCACATGTGTGTGTGTGTGTGTAAGTGTCGGTGAGCCTGTATGTGCAAACTAGGGGTACAGATAAAGCACACTATGTGCAGGTGAACAACCAAGCTTTGGAGCCACACGTGTATATATATGTGTGTGTGTGTGTATAGATGCAGACATGCAGGGTAGGTGTGCAGCTATGTGTGAGGAGGAAACGGTATTATGGATTGTATGTGTGAGTAGGAAACAGTATTATGGATCGTATGTGTGAGAAGGAAACAAACTAGGTGTGCAGACAAGATGGGATAGATATTTATACAATAAACATATATACGTATATGTATGTGTATGTGTCAGTTAACTTTCCTACATCCTCATTCGTGAGCCATACGAAAGTATCAGTCCACTTTTGTAAATCCTCGTTCGTAAATCATACGAATGTGTCAACTTTCAACTTTTGTAGATCGTGTCAGTCCACTTTCGTAAATCCTAGTTTGTAAGTCATACGAAAGTGTCAATCCATTTTCTTAAATCATATGTCAGTCCACCTTCGTAAATCCTTGTTCGTAAATCATACGAAGGTGTTCAATACACTTTCGTAAAATCCTCATTCGCAAGTCACTTGAAAGTGTCAGTCCACTTTCGTAAATCATACGAAGGTGTTCAGTCCACTTTCTTAAATCCTCGTTCATAAGTCACACGAAAGTGTCCATCCACTTTTGCAAATCCTCATTCGTAAATCATACGAAAGTGTCAATCCACTTTTGTAAATCCTCATTCGTAAGTCACACGAAAGTGTCAGTCCACTTTCTTAAATAATATATTAGTCCACTTTCACAACAAGGTGTTAGCCCTAAATCATATTAGTCCACTTTCTTAAATAATATATTAGTCCACTTTCACAACAAGGTGTCAGCCCTAAATCATATCAGTCCACTTTTGTAAACCGTAGTAAGATGTCAGTTGGCGTTCATAAAGCATGCGAAGATGTCTATTGGCCTTAACAAGTTATGCGGCGGTCGTAAATTATGGTTTAGGCGTTAGTAAATTTGGCCTTTGGAAAAGATAACTTTCACAAATTTGGCCTTAGCAAGAAGTGATTTTAGTAAAGAATATAGTTTCAAGGCCTCATGATCGAAAAACTCAGTTTTCCCCTATTTTACATACGTAAAAAAAGGAAAAATGGGGCATTGTGGGAGGATAAAATCCGGTTTCGACTCATGGGCCAATACAAATCGTCCAAGGAGAAGGTGTTGTGCAAGATAAACTGTGAGGAAAGCCCACGTGAAATATACAGACGCAAGGGAAACATGTCCAGATAACAACCCCTACAGACACAAGGGAAACGTGTCTAGATCACTACCCCCTACAGACACAAGGGGCACGTGCCTAGATAACTGCCACCACTACAGAGGAGAAGTGAGAGAAGAAGATAGGTCGTGGTACTTGTTCCCAAAGCATGCAGTCATATGACGGAGGACCACGAAGGAAGTGGGAAAGGAAGACAGGTCATGGTACTTGATCCTCAATCATGTAATCCTATAAATAAGGAAATGAGCCAAAGAACAAGGTATGTAAGGAGAACCCGAGAGAAACAGAGAATAGAAAATCAATTGACTGACTTAAGTGTCGGAGTATCTCTTGCAGGTACCCCGCCCAGGCCAGCTACGAAGTAAGACTATTCGGGGACACCTCTAACGAAAGATTCAGCGAACATGAGGATTGCGGTCAACAATTCTGCGGAGGTATTTCTTCCCGTAGGAAATTTCGCTCCAACAGTAACCTGCTTAGAAATATTTAACCTGCTCAAATGCATGTAGTATTTACAAATTAATTTTCATGTAGTATTTACAAATTAATTTTCGAAGCAAACTTAGTTGTAAATATATGTTCACAATGATACCTACCAACAAACTAGATCACCCGCCCGTGCCTAGAATGATTCTGAAGAATTTAGAAAAAAAAACAGAAAATACCATTGGAATGTCGATGAACGATCACTAAACCCTAAAATTATTTTTCGTGTAGTTCAAAAATCACAATAATTTTGATAAAAATAACATACCAACAATCAAATTCACACACTACATACAAATTTTAAGATAAGAAATAGCAAACATACCTCCACAAGAATTTCAGGTGATGGAGATGTAGAGAGATTTGGGGAAGATGGAGAGGAAGAGATGGAGACCAAGATGACTTCTCTAGCCACCAAAATATTATGAAAATAAAAAGACTTCTAGGTTTTTAACGTGCAAACCTAGAAAAAATTGGTGATGGCAATTTTGATGTTTTTTTCAAGTGTAATGACATTTTAGACTTTGCAAATAAAATAGGGATAATTCGGGAATTGAAAAAGAATCACTAAAGGGAGCAAAGTGCTTCCCTTGTTTTCTCTGCGTAGCACTTTTAGGAGGAAGCACCTAGGAAGTGCTTCTTAGAAAATGCTTATTAGTGCTTCTACTTTTAACTAAAAGCACTTTTAAAATATTTGCCAAACGACCATTTTTTATAACTAAAGCACTTTTACTCATTAGATAGCGCTTTTGACTCTTTCAATGTGCTACTCTACAAAGCGCTATTACTCAATAGCGCTTTTTGTTTGTAGCATTTTTCAATAGCGCTTCTATGAGGAAGTAGTTTGTTGTTTGGCATGCAACCAACTAAGTGCTTTTGTATTGGATAGAAGCGTTTTTTATATTAAATAGAGTGTTTGGTTGTCAAATGTGTTTGTATCATACTTGACCAATCTCGAAACTACTGAGCACCGGTCAACATTATACCGTCAAGGACCCAGAAGAGTTTCCCTCCAACCAGGAGACCAATCACAGCGCGACACGTGTCGACATCAGAAGCCAATCATAGCGCGACACATGTTAACATCAAAAGCCAATCACAACACGACACGTGTCAATGTTATAATGAAACTAGAAACTCTCTTCTATAAATAGAGATCATTCTCTCACAATATTTCCTAATGTCATTTGTACTAAATCATTCACTAGTACTCACTAAAGGAGAGCTTGAACCTATGTACTTGTGTAAATCCTTCACAATTAATGAGAACTCCTCTACTCCGTTGACGTAGCCAATCTGGGTGAACCACGTACATCTTGTGTTTGCTTCCCTGTCTCTATCCATTTACATACTTATCCACACTAGTGACCGGAGCAATCTAGCGAAGGTCACAAACTTAACACTTTCTGTTATACCAAAGTCCTCACTGATTTTGTGCATCAACAGAATGAAAAGGCGCTTTCATGAATAATTCTCAATAATTTTTTCATAAGTATTTTTTGTATATAATTAGCATACAACTTGATTAAGGGTTGATGAAAATTCAATTACAAAAAATAACGATCACTAACAAAATGATACATACTTATTAAGAATATATGTTTGTTTCTTAAAAACAAAATGACACGTTATAGTTGCATGACAATCAAATGTGAAATAAGCATTAACTAGATATAAGAAGATTAGCAATCCTTTTTCGTTCAACATCCATCTCTCGCCTATGAGTAAAAATTTTATCAACAATTTCTTCATCTTTATGATCTTCCTCATGTCTAGGCGGAAGTAGCTCATCATCATCATCATAAGGTTGGAACTCTTGATTTGTCATGGAATGCTTCCTAATAAAATTGTGTAAGGCCATTGAAGCAACAACAATTTGTACCTGTTTTTCAAAAGGGAAGTTACGCATGAGACGAATCATTGTCCATCTATTTTTCCAAACACCAAAAGTTCTTTCTATTGTGCATCTTAGGGATGAATGCCTCTGATTAAATATCTCTTTTTCCCCTCTTGGCTGACTCCCACGTCGAAATTTAGGAAGATGATATCGTTCATCGCTATAAGGTCCAATATATCCATTCATATGTGGATATCCAAGATCAACTAAATAATATTTGCCTACACCATAATTGAAAAGAAAAATATAAAGATTTTTGTGTTCATAAGATAATAAATAAATAAACACATTCATATAGGACTAAGGTTGATTACTAACCAGAAGGGGGATAAGGAAATTTCAATTCTGGTCTTCTCAAGGCCTCCATGAATATACGTGAATCATGAACAACACCCTCCCATCCAGCCCAGACAAATGTAAAACACATATTAAAATCACATACAGCCATAACATTTTGAGTTGTATTTCCTTTTCTACCTATATATGGCACTTGCATTTCTCTAGGCATCACAACTGGGACATGTGTTCCATCAATTGCCCCTATGCAACCTTTAAAATATGGCCAATACCGATTGTCATCCTTAATTTTATTTGATACTCTCTTGAATTGCCGATCATGTGGACATATAATATCAGTAGCCATGTGAGAAACAACATCCAATAGTATCCCAAACCACCTAGAAATAGTCTTTCCAGAGCGTTGAAACCTCTCTTGGACCATCCTATTAGTGTGCCCATGAACTAATGTGCTAAGAAACATTGCTAATGCTTCTTCCAGTGTTGTATCTCCAATTCTTTTTAAGCCATAATCACACTTCAAAGTCTCTAACAAGTCCTTAAAAACATGTTGTTCCATCCTAAATTGTTCATGGCATCTTCTAGGATGACCATTTAAAACTTCCATTACCCATCTATATCCCATATACGAAGAAGTCCTACATGATTCTTTGTCAACTTACTTTAACCATTCAGAGACAGCCGTGACACAGCTTGCAGAAGCCAGTTGATAAAATTCATCATAACTTCCATCAGTAGAGTTGTTTGTATTGCTACTGTCATTGCTACTAGAACTCATATCTGTAAACATAAAAGAAAATTTTAATACGAGAGGAATATATAATCATGGCAAAAATAAAGATCACATTCTGAATAAAGTTCTAAAAAATTATATAATTAAAGATATTAAAGGCACATATGTGTAACCAATCCATTACATAATAAAACCAATTCATTACATAATAAATACTTATTCAACCACCAAAAAAAAAAACATGTCGAAAAATATAATCCTAAGATAAATGTGACGAATCAAATTTTCTTGCTCTTGAGCCACATGATTTGTCGGTTAGATTGCTTCAATGCAACAAACATCTCTCTATTTTTTCTTTCAGTGAAGATATCAGCCGCTTTCATAAGAGCTCATCATCATTCACAACTTCATGCATTCCTTCCAAAACTTGCATCACTTCCTCAATGCTATAACCAGGCTTATCTGTGCTCTTAGAACAATTGTTTACAACTTCTAAAATACCATCTAATTGTTTTATCATCTTGGCCCCAATTCCAACTCTTTTGGAATCTCTTGTTCTTTTTGTTCCTTCAACGGCTATGTTGTCAAGCCCCTATCTATGTCATTCTCCAAATCATCTTGACCGTCATTTTGTTCGCCTGTTGGAGCTTTCTAGACATTATTACTCATCAGCCCTTGTGAGGGTGCCCATGCACCTACACATATAACAGCTCATTCTTTAAACAAAATGTCTAGTTGGTCAACATTTTTCAGTCCACTATTTCGATATTTCTCAACTTTAGAATTCTCCTGAAATATGACCAACTACAATTAACAAATTATGATAAAAGAACATAAATATGAAGTTAGATTTCCATGGATATGAGATAATAATTTCTCACCTTCACTTTTTTCTCCCACCATTCATCACTTGCAATGATAGTTTGCTTCACAAGATCTCATCCTAAGCCAGTCTCTTTTCCAACTAATGATGCCCACAATTGCCATTCTTTCTTAAGTGCAGTCCATTTGTTCTTGAGTTGTTTATGAACATATGACCTTTGAGTAAGGTCATTAAATTTTTTAATAACATTTTTCCATCCAATTCTATTAAGATGACCACCTATTTGATTTCCGGCTAATGTCTCAGCTACACAAACACTTATAAATATCTCAACACTTGCATCATCCCACATTGCCTTGCTCTTTTTTTCGTTACCTTCTCCATGATCTTGTATATCTTTAGCTATATTATTAGACATATCTATAAAGAGAAGTGGAAAAAAAAAAAAAAAAAACCATAGCACATAATAAGAGCATACACCACTACTTACGTCCTAGCTAACAACACAAAAGTAAATTAAAAGCAATAATGCAAGATTTGTAACTAGTATTTGTTATATATAATAATGCACTACACCGTTGCTTCCAAGACTGCAATGCGCCACTGCTTACACCATTGCTAACACCACTGAATATGTATCTAGTATTTGTATAGATAATGCATGATATGTAACCATTAACAATAAATTCATAGTGTTGCTTTCTGTTATCATTGGAAGTTAATTTGCTATTAGTAGTATCTACAATCGTTAATGCGGCATCAAATCTCGACAGCAATACAAGCCTTCAAACATGAAGGCCTTTGAGTAACTGTGGGAGGATAAAATTGGGTTTCGACTTATAAGCCAATACTAATCGTCCAAGGAGAAGGTGTTGTGCAAGATAAACTGTGAGGAAAGCCCACAAGAAATATACAAACACAAGGGAAACGTGTCTAGATAACTACCCCTACAAACGCAAGGGGAATGTGCCTAGATAACTACCCCCACTACGGAGGACAAGTGGGAGAGGAAGATAGGTCATGGTACTTGTTCCCAAAGCATGCAATCATATAACAGAGGACCACGAAAGAAGTGGGAAAGGAGGACAGGTCGTGGTACTTGATCCTTAATCATGCAATCCTATCAATTGACTGACTTGAGCGTAGGAGTATCTCTTGCAAGTACCCCGCCTAAGCAAGCTACAGATGAAGACTATTCAGGGACACCTCTAATGAAGGATTCGACGAACATGATGATTGCGGTCAACAAATCTGTGGAGGTATTTTTCTAGTAGGAAATTTCGCTCCAACAGTCGGCGCTGTCTGTAGGAACCGAACAAAATCAAGGTACAAACATGACTGGATCCACACAAGAAGTTCCAAATCCCTCTAGAGATACAGGGACTCGATCTGTGCATGTGAGGTCTCAATCCCAAAATAGTGAACCCAGTCTCGCCATGGAACAATTTAAAAAGCTAACAAGGGAATTGCCTAAAATAAAAAAAAAGACAACAGATGAGGCGTTAAAGAAGGCTGAAGCGAGAAACATAGTGGAAGATGTGACCGGCACCAAGAGATAGCGTGCAGAAGAGGAAGATAAGGAAGGTAGCTCTAGTAACGTGTCATCCAGCAATTGTGATGAAGTGATGAAAAATCAGGGCGACGAAGATTATAAGGGAAAATGATGGAAAAAAGTAAAAGATGTTGATCTGTGAGAACAAATTGAAAAGATTGTGAAGGGATACAAACCACAGACCCCGGCGAAACTTGCCTTAGAAACGGCCAGAAAGATCCATAAATCATCGTTCACAAAGGACTTAAAGCAATAACAGGAAACATCGGGGCGGATGAAGGGTTGTTGGATATCAATGTCATACATGGTGGACCTCAACCTCATAAGGGATGCGAAGCATGCTCTCGATCACAAAGACGAGAAGCTAAGAAGTCTAGACGCGTGCACAGTATAACATCAACCCTTGAAGCGTCCAAAGCATTAGAGAATTTCGGAGTCATCTATTTAGCCAAAAAAACCTCGAAGGAATTTAATTCCCTCACAATGATGCACTGGTCGTGACGCTACGCGTTGCCAATTCAAGAGTGAAAAAGATAATGATTGATGGGGGGAACAACACAGATGTTTTATTTTGGAGCACATTTAGAAGGATGGAATTAAACGAGAAAGAGATAAGGCCAAATCCAACTCCCATCTGTGCGTTTGAAGGAACTAAAGCCCGGCTCATTGGAGACGTGGCTCTTCCCGTCACTGCAGCAGGTAAGACTATTTTCGTCACTTTTGTCATCATCAACTCACCAAGTGCGTATAATGCCATTATGGGAAGGGACTGGATCCATCGAATGGATGGGGAAGCGTCAACCAGATGTCAAGTAATGAGGTGTTTGTCGACGGATAGTCAAACAACAATCGACATTAAAGGGGATCAGCTGGAGGCTAGAAAGTGCTACAGCATGGCAACAAACATCAAGATAACCAAGGAAGTACAACAAAGCTTGGACTTTCATGAGAATAAACCATTATAGCAATTAGCGGAGGACCCACCACAACAAGATCAGAAAAGTGACCATCAAGAACCCTCGACTATAAAACCACTGAGGGAAGAGGTTTTAGATCCAACCGATCCTGATAAACAAATATGGGTGGGCTTCCTTCTATCTGATGCGGAAGTCGAAGAGTTGTTGAAATTTCTGAGGAGCAACACTAATGTTTTTGCATGGTTCCATAGGGACATGACAGGAATTGACCCGGAAGTGGCATATCACCAGCTGAATGTGGATCCGAGTTATCCTCCACACCGACAAAAACAGAGGAGATTTACGCTAGAGAGAAATCAGATTATCAGTGTAGAAGTCGATAGACTCCTCGAAGTTGGATTCATTCGTGATGTCTGGTGCCCAACTTGGGTTTCAAATGTCATGGTGGTAGGCAAGAAAGAAAAAGGAAAATGGCGCGTATGTGTGGATTACACCAACTTGAACATGGTGTGCCAGAAAGACTGTTTTCCAATTCCAAAAATTGACCAGACGGTGGATGCTACTGCCGGGTATGCATTGTTGTCTTTCTTAAACGCTTATTCTAGTTCTAACCAAATTCCTATGGTTATTAAAGATCAAGAGAAAACTGCTTTTATCACTAAGCGTATGTTGTATTGTTACATCGTCATGCCTTTCGAACTCAAGAATGTCAGCTCGACTTATCAAAGGTTAGTGAACAAGATGTTTAAAAATCAAATTGGAAATACAATGGAGGTTTACATTGACGATATGGTTGTCAAAAGTCGAGAAAGGTGCCAACACATCAATCATCTACACAACATTTTCAACATATTGAAAAGATATCGCATGCGGCTAAACTCGGAAAAATGTGTATTCGATGTATCATCTGGGCAGTTCTTAGGGCACATAGTGAACAAACGAGGCATTGAACCAAACCCAGCGAAAGTTGAAGCCTTGTGTAACATGTCGGATCCAATAACACCTAGAGACATTCAAGTGTTAACTAGGCGAGTTGTTGCCCTTAGCCGTTTCATTTCACGATCATTCGATCGATGTGAACCTTTTTTTCAAGCCATACAAAATAGGAGAGGAAGTGTGTGGGGGCATGAGCAAAAGGAAGCTTTCGAACAACTGAAGAAGTATCTCATAAGCCTATTATTGTTAACTATCCCTAAGCAAGGTGAGCCGATGTGCATGTACCTGGCCGTAAGCGAAAGGGTAGTAAGTGCTGCGTCATTCAGAGAAGAAGGCTCAGTTCAACAACCCATATTTTACTTGAGCAAAAGTTTAATTTATGCATAGAAGAGGTATTCACCCATTGAGAAAGTGATGCTGACCTTAATAACCGCAAAGAAGAAGCTATGTCAGTACTTTGAGGAAGACACCATTTTGGTGTTAACTAATCAACCAATCAGGGTTATCTTATCTAAATTGGACTTATCGGGAAGAATTACGAAGTGGGCCATCGAACTTAGTTCATTTGACATAAAGTATCGGCCTCGAAGCGCAACTAAAGAACAGGTAATTGAGGACTTTCTTGTAGAGTGTTATCCTCGTGAAAGTTTGCAGGGTGAATGCGAGGAAATTGCGGAAGTCGACCTTAATGAGACCAGGTGGGAGCTATATGTGGATGGGTCATCCAATCAAGCAGGAGTTGGGGCAGGGATCATTTTAATTTCTTCTGAGGGTGTAGACTCAGAGCGTTCGGTTCGGCTAGATTTTCCTGCATCAACAATGTGGCGGAATACGAAGCTCTTATACTAAGCCTCAAACTTGCGAAACAATTGAAGATAAGTCATCTCATCGTGCATAATGATTCATAACTTATCGTCAGCCAAGCCACTGAAGAGTATACAACTAAAAATGCAAGGATAGAAGCATATCAGTAGCTGGTTAAAAGGTTGGCGAATGGATTCAAGTATTTCGAGCTAAAGCAAATACCTAGAAAAATGAACAAAAAAATGGATCAACTAGCGTTTGCGGCATTGGCCGTACAAAAGAACCTACGGGTAACCGAAGTAGAATGTCTGTACTCCCCGAGTATTGGGGTAGTGAGATCAAATGTGATGCAGGTAGATGGGCAAGGGGCGAGACTTGATAACTTGTTGCTAGAGCAGGCTCAAGCTGAAGATGATGACTGTTAGATGACACCATTCATAAACTACTTGACAAAAGAGATCCAGCCAGAAAATCATGTGGAAGCGAGAAAACTCCGAATAAAAACAGTAAGATATGCAATCCTTAATGACACGCTCTATAGGAGGTCATTCTCAGGACCATGCCTCAGGTGCTTAAATCCAAGGCAATCTGAATGGGTCCTAAGAGAATTACATAAAATAATGTGTGGGAATCATTCTGGAGGAAGAAGTTTAGTGCATCGAGCATTAACCCAAGGCTACTTCTGGCCGTACATGGCTTGAGACCCAAGGCTACTTCTGGCCGTACATGGTTTGAGACGCAAAGCGGTATGTAAGAAAGTGCGACAAATGCCAGAAATATGCACCGGTTGTTAGACAACCTGCCGAAGAATTCAATCCAATCGTAGGACCCTGGCCATTCATTAAATAAGGAATGGACATTGTAGGCCTGTTGCTAAAGGCGCCCGGGAATAACAGGTTCGTAGCTAGATTTTTCTTCTTACTCTGCCTCTAAGTCAGAATCTCATTTAGTAAATCCTCGGAAGCAGGGAAATTAGCTTCCCATTTTTTTTTCAAGATCTAGTAAACATCATCCTTCCAGAAGATCTCGCTGAACGTAGCCTGAGATATACCCAAAATTATATGCCTCCGCGTATTCTTCTCTAAACGTCATATTGCGAAATGCACACATGCCCACTATTTCCAACTCATATCTGCAAAGAAAAGGTTGTCTTTTTGTTTGATCTCACAGTGAAGTCTTTCCACCTCTTATTAAAGACCAGTCTGCTTCCCTTCCTAAGCACTCCGCTCCGAAGACTAACACATGCTCTAACTCAGCTTCAAGGCATACCAGAGCTTACTCCACCTCAACTTTAGCTTTGTTCCAACTCTTCTCGCACCTTGGCAAGATTTGCCTTGTACTCGTTCACTTTAATGTCCTTAAAGGTAGTTTTGTAATGTATTTCTCCACTTCTACCTCATGAGCTTCCTTCATGGCTTATTGCTCCGCTTGCACTCTCCTGAGCTCCGCTGGTTGAGATTGCAATTATTGCTCAAGTTGCAACTTAGCATCTGACTCGTGTAAGAAAAACCACTCAAGTTGACAAATTCACTCTAGTTAAGGGAAGAAAGCCGCCTCTGTCCAGACATGAGGCTGATTAACATAAGGAAAAGGGAAAACCAAAATTATTAAGTCATTTTGTAAGAAGATGATGAAGGATTACCTCATATCGGCTTTCGTGACATCGTATAATGGCATCTTCAAAAGACATGAGAACTTCCTTGTAGTCTTAGATGCAGTTACAGCACCAAGAAGAGCTCGAGCAAAGTTCGCGTTTTGGAGTCAACTGATGCGAAAATTATCTTAACACACAAATTTAACCCTCTTTTGACAATCGTAGTACAAGTATAAGTAGGGATCGTTCTGGACCGGGGATTAAGAGGGCTTGCTAATAACCTCTAAACTAACTCAAAAACATAAAACTAAACATAAAAACACTTAACAAGACTCATAAGACTCAAAGCAAACTTAAAATGCTCAAAACAGCTTAAAACAACCAAATAAACTTAAACTAGACACTAGGAATGACTTTGGACGAAAATTGACTTTTACTTGAATCAAAACACTTAAAAACACAAACTAAAACAGATTTGAAACACTTTGAAACAAGAAACTAAAAGGGGGGGTTTTGATTTGGATGAAGTTGAAACAAACAAACAAACAAGTATGAAAAACTAGACAGATTGTAAAACAAATGTGAGAAATAAGATGATAGATGGGATAGCTAGAGGCTTTTTCTCCACACATGACATGTATGCAAATAACTCGATTTCCAGTTAATACTTCATTGAATTATGAATGACAATGCTCCAAATTAACCGTGACATCACTAGTTAACTTTCAGTTTTTTCTTGTTTTATTGGATTGGATGACATCATTCGACAACCCAAAACATTCTTCTAAAGTTCCCTACATGACATCATAATAGAGATACAATCAAAGATCATTACATTTAATGAAAATCATAAGCATTGACAAAGCACTTGCAACTATGACATCATGTCACTTATGCTAGGAATTGAACTTAACGCGATCGTTTATAAGCGACCTTCACTACATGTGAATAAAAGTTTGTAACGATTATGTGAAACTTCCTTATATTCTAGCAACGAATTTATGCATGCCAATTAAGTGTCGACCCTTAATTAACAAATACAAATAAGTTATCAATCAAATAGTTAAGCCAATTGCATTCACGATTCAAGAATTCATAACTGGAATTTATCAAATTATATTGCACACATAATCATGGCTTTGAAATCACCCTTAGCCAAGAGGGGTTTAGCCACTCATATTTACAACAAAACGAAAGGAAATGAATTTAAACATTAGAAACAAAAGAAAGAAAACACCTAAACGTTCCAACGATCCAAGTTGGACAGCAAGCACGTCCAAGCACTTTCCTTCCCTTCCTTTGCTACGGCACAAGGTGTTGGTGAGTGTTTGAAGGTTTGTTTGTATGGAGGAATGGCTGAATGTGTTTAGGTTGGATGGAGGTCACAGCAAGGAAAGGGAAATGAAGGTGCATGGAATTGTGTTTTTGTTGTGGGAATGTGTAGAATGGTTAAGAAGAAAAGACTCTGCCTTGCGGCAGAATGTGTCTTCCTCCCTTCTCCCTAAACTGTCCCCTTGAATGTGTCTTTGGATGGATATATTTATAGGCTAGGGAGAGGATGTAGTGGGTGGTGGTAATGAGTGGATGTAGTGGTAGGTGAATGTGTTGGGTGGTTGAAATGAGTGGATGTGTTGGGTGAAATGAGTGGATGTAGTGGTAGGTGAATGTGTTGGGTGGTTGTAATGAGTGGATGTGTTGGGTGAAATGAGTGGATGTAGTGGTAGGTGAATGGATGTGTTGGGTGGTTGTAATGAGTGGATGTGTTGGGTGAAATGAGTGGATGTAGTGGTAGGTGAATGTGTTGGGTGGTTGTAATAAGTGGATGTGTTGGGTGAAATGAGTGTATGTGTTGGGTGAAATGAGTGGATGTAGTGATAGGTGAATGGATATGTTGGGTGAAATGAGTGGATGTAGTGGTAGGTGGATATTTTGGGTGGTTGTAATAAGTGGATGTGTTGGGTGAAATGAGTGTGCTAAAATGGTTATTTATAGGGAGAGGATGATGCACAAACTTCAAATTCCGTCCATTCCTTTTGCTCCAAGCATATGTTATCCATTCCATGCCAAAAAATGCTCCAAAATGCACTTCTTTGCCACATTAACCCTTTGGACCTACAAACACGCGAAAATAGCTTAATATACTAAAATAACTACGAACTAACAACATAAATGCCAAGAAACAAGCTAACTAAGTCGCATAAATATGCTCATATCATCAACCAGCATTTGCTCGAAGAGCAACATGGTTTATTGAAGGCCTAATCATGAGTGGAGGTTGCTTTCCCCTTTCAAGTCTGGTTGAAGTTGTCAGCAAAGGGATGTTGACTCTAGATGGCACCTCAACATACTCAGGTAGACTTCGTATCACTGGAGGTATCACAGATGCGATGGAAAGAGAATCAAAGACTGGAACCTCACCTTGACATGGCGGCGAAGCTATCTGATGTTGCAAGGATGAAGATCCGAGATTCATGTTGTTGTTGCTGCATCGGTTCTTAAGATAGACGAGGGAGAATTTGAGACCTTCCTATGAGAGGTTGCGATGCAGATGTCTCTAGGTTTATAGTTGTTGGAGTAGCATAACGTCTTTTTCTCTTCAACAGTGGAAGTTCATCATCCTCTATAGGATTCTCGGGTATCATTTATGTTATCGGTAGCCAGATTTAAGAAGATGTATCTAATGACGTTGAGGAAGTGCTGCCAAACCACTTTCGCTTCTTTCTTACTCTAGCCCACCAATCATAACTACATGTATTACGGCTGGGATCTCTTAAGCTACTAACTTGAACATTACAAAATGGGGTAAAAAGGCTCCTCTGACATTATTATTTTAAATTTTTTTAGACTTACAATCAGGTGAAGTTTTCAAGGTTGTTCATTGCTCAAGTGATTAAGATTTCATGCATTACCTAAAAAGAAAAAAGAAACAAACATTGATCATGAGATAAGCAAACTTCAAAATTTCTTTATTGATAAAGAAAATAGGTTTGTTGACAAGGCAGTTTGGTTGAATCTAGGATTGCCTACATATGTTCGAGAAGGAATACCAAATCACTGATGTAGTTCTAAGAAAAATGATATGACATAAAAATTATATCAGGGATCATCTTTGACAAGCAACCTATTGCGGGGCGTTACGGAGATGAGTTCACCATAGACGTGTCTTCGCAACAGATGGTGGCGTTAAGTTAATGATTTTAGATTTGTTCAATTTTTTGCAAGTTTGATCTATGAAAAATGTTCTAGAAGACTGATTATTTGATTTATTAAAATACATTACCGAGTGCGCCCTACAAAAACTTGTGTCAAAAGTTGTGTAAAAATAAATGGTTACATTAAATAGCACATGGATCAACAAGAAGGTGGCTGGGTGCCAAACCATGACAATCAATGAAGGTGGCCGAATCAAGACTAGGGAGGAAGATGGTTGGTAGTACAATTTTTTTTTTTTTTTTGGGTTTTTTTAACTTTAATCCTTTAAGAAAATTGAAATTTAAAATAAACCTGGTGTTAAGTAAAATATTGATTATAATCCCTTGATGTGTTTTTAATTTGAAATAATTAATGTGCATTTTATTTAATGTCTCCCATTAAATATTTAAATTTATTAATATACAAAAAAAAAATTTGACCAAAAAAGAGTTTTTTAATTTATTAATTTTATTTAATATTCTTCAAACTTGAAAGACTCAATTAATGTACATAAATGTATGTATGAAAATGTATTATATTGAAATAATGTATTTAAATGTTAGTACCGAAATATATTATATTACATTAATGTACCTAAATGTGTGTACCGAAATGTATTATATTGAATTAATATACCTAAATGTTTGTATTGAAATATATGTGCCGAAATGTCTATACCTAAATGTATGCACTGAAATGTATTATAATGAATTTAATGTACCTAAATGAAGAAGACAAAGTACATCGAAATATATTATATAACAAAAAATAATTTATATAAATGTTTACAACAAAATATATTACGATAAATGAAATGAAAATTATAATTATAATGAAATAAAATTAATACATTAAAAATTAGGAACAAAAAAAAAAGAAATAATTGAAAAATCAAAATATAATTAATAAATGAGGTTATTAATATATCAAGAGACTAAAATTAGATTTTGATCTTACTCATGATTTTAATCTAAAAGACATTTTTGCAAAGAATTAAAATGAAGCTTTCAATTTTTTTTTCTTTTTTGTTAATAGAATTCTTTTCTTTATCTCTTGGGTTCTTTTCAACTTATTTTGAGGGGTAATTTTATTGGAGTGATAAATCCAGCAGTAATTATATTTTAAATTTTGATAGAAGAAAGACAGATGTCAAACGGCTAACGTGGTGTATAGGATACACTTAGAATTTCTTCAATATATGAGAGTAGAACATAAGATTTTTATGATTAATTACATTAAGACGTCGTGAGGTTTGTTGAGTATAAAACACTCTTATGTTTAAGACATTACACTAACACCCCTTAAATTTTGATTC
Organism: Malus domestica; assembly: GCF_042453785.1. Taxonomy (NCBI): domain Eukaryota; kingdom Viridiplantae; phylum Streptophyta; class Magnoliopsida; order Rosales; family Rosaceae; genus Malus; species Malus domestica. Next base: position 18,555,273 of record NC_091670.1, read on the forward strand.
ACACGTAACCCTTTATTCAAAACTCTGCTGATAAATTGACAACTTTACCCTTATAACTAAGCACTTGAACAATATATAAAAAAAATATTAACAATTATATAAAAAATATTTTAAAAATTAATTAAACATTTGAAAAACCCTAAACCCCGAAACTTGGAATCTCCGCCACCAAAACTCGTCGTCGTCCTCGTCGAGCTCAAGAGGAAGCACCTGCTCGCTCCCCGCCAAGTAGCTTTGCCATTGGCGACTTTTTCGAGCAGAAGTTGAACACGATGTTGTGGATTTTAATTTGTCCTCCCGACGAGCGGCCCGTCTTGGTAATGTCCATTGCCGGAGAGGTTGACGCTCTGAGTAAAATCCGACAATATGAGACAAGCTCATCGTCAAATATTTTATGATCGTCGCGATTCAAGACGAGCAGCGATCCCGGAGGAACATCGTGGCTCTAATCACCATCACCGAGGAATTGAAAACTCTGACCGGTGGCTGGATCTTCAATCTGTCGAATTCGGAGAGCGACTTGTTGGCGTGCAAATTGTCTATCGCACTTCCAGATCTTGTACATGTCGAAGGGAGCGATCTTTCCAACGAAAGGGAATTACGGAGCTCTCGAAGTGGAACGAGACCTCCATGTAAAAATCCCACATTCTCCGACTCACGGGGATTGTATGGGGCAGGCGGCGTCTCCACTTTGCCCAAGCGGAAAGGTGGTGGAGCCGAAGAAGAATAAATGCAATGGTGGTATTTTTCTCATGTTTTATTTATTTTATACAATTGTACAGATTTTTGTTATTGTTTAAGCAGTTAGTGATAGGGTTAAAGTTTTCAATTTATTAGCAGAATTTTGACTTAAGAGGTTATATGAAAGTGAATTAAAACCTGAATGAGGGTTCATGTAATATCTCAAACGTGAGATAATTTTGTGAAAAACTCGATAAATTCATGAGGTATTAGTGTAATTAACTCAAACTTTCTACTAACAATTAAAAAAAAAAAAACTAACGAAAAATCCAAAAAAGCTTTCATTTTAATTAAAAGTCATTTTTAAAAGTATAGTGAATAGTACCAGAGAAATGTATAAATGTGGTTTTTCATTAAAAGTGAACAATACCGAAAGTATTTTGTTAAAACTCCCTTAAAAAATCACTAAATTATAGTGCTAATGGCAGGGTTTGTTATTGATTTGGATTTGAATCATGTTGGAGACTACAAAAAAGCACTACTTGAGTCGAAGGTTACAGCACTTTTGGACCTTAACTCTTAACAGCAAATCCATGTTTTTGTCCGGTAATCCAGAAAGGCATAAAGCCTTCTGGCCCAGCACAAGGATACGAGCTCAGTTGAAGGCCTTTCTCATTTCTTGGAAAAGAAGTCCAAGTTTCATATTACATATTTGCATGGCAAATTGAGACTTTTTAGGAGCTTGCAAATTGTAATTTCAAAGTTGCAGTGCTCAAATATTTGGAAATTACAACTAAAGAGAGCCACTTGGCCATGGGCTTCCTGATTTTTTGTTTGTTTGATGTTTTAGGGTAGAATAAGTAGTAGAAATATTCATGTACCTTAGAGCAAGTCCATCCATGGACATTGCTCGGGGGACAGGGGAGAGGAAAGGGCCCGAGGCCCTGTGAACTTGCTCCAGCGTTGAAGAAGCCCGAGCGGAGGGCCTATGAAGAGCTGATAGCCCGAGCCCCCAAGTGGGTGTGACGCCAGGCTGACTCCAACCTTGGCGTCTGACCCTTTTTTTATTTTTTTCTGTCAGGCGCGTGCACCCCACTACCGCGTGGGGGCGCGTCGCCCTACCAGTTTTCATAAAAGTCAGCCGACTTTTCAGACAGAAAAGTTACCGTTGGGAAGCCACGTGGCTTCCCACGGTCCGTTCGATCTCAACGGCTCTTTAATTTGGACCGTTGGATTTCAACGGTAAAAAAAATAAAAAAAATCTTATTTAATATCAACCATTCGATCTGAGATCAACGGTCGATATTAATATGCTTTATAAATAAAAGAAAAATAGTTTTAAAATTAAGAAAAGTTACCGTTGTAACACGTGGCATAATCTGGAGTGTTGGAATTCAATTTTTTTTAAATCCAACGGCAGAGATTAATTATTTGAATAAAAAAAATTTTAAAATTGTAAAAAATCCAAAAAAATATCTGAAATTTTTTTTAAAAAAAAATGTTTCTACTTTTCTATAAATACCTTCTCATTATCATCTACTTTGCACCACAATTTCATATTTTCTCAAGTACTTTCAATCACATTCCTATCTTTCTCTCAAAGTTTCAATCCAATTTTTTTTCAACAAAATAACTACTGATGCAAGTATGAATTGGATGCTTCTTGAAGATGTTGCATTGTGTACTAGCTAGGTTGAAGTTACCCATAGTTCGCGTACGGGTAATGAGATATGGTCACAAGAAATGTGGGGTCTTATTCATACCAATTATCTTGAAAAAATGGGTGGGAGTAGAACCAAAGAATCGATGTCTAGTCGTTGGAAATTACTTAGCCAATCGTTTAGTATTTGGAGAGACGCCTTGGCACAAGCAAGTAGTAATCTTAGAAGTAGGGAAAATTACACAGATCAGGTAATAATATATTATTTATTTGTTTGTAATATACCCAAATTTACATTGTAATTATTTGTTTGTATTATTTATTTGTTACATACTTTAATTATAATTATTTGTTTGTATTATTTATTTGTTTCCTACTTTAATTATAATTATTTGTTTGTATTATTTATTTGTTACATACTTTAATTATAATTATTTGTTACATGCTTTGATTATAATTTTTTGTTTGTATTATTTATTTGTTTCCTACTTTAATTATAATTATTTTTTTGTATTATTTATTTGTTACCTACTTTAATTATAATTATTTGTTTGTATTATTTATTTGTTACATACTTTGATTATAATTTTTTGTTTGTATTATTTATTTGTTACCTACTTTAATTATATTTATTTGTTTGTATTATTTATTTGTTACCTACTTTGATTATAATTATTTCTTCTCCCCCATTGTGTAGCTAATTCAAGCACAAGCTCGGTATGGTGCCAAAACCAAAAGCAAAAATAAATCATTCAACCGGTGGGAATATTGGAATATTGTCAATGATTGTCCTAAATTCAGAGTTGTGCATGTCGGTTCAGAAGTTGTCATAAACAACACCCCGCTATACTCTACACCTGATAATGGCTCGCATGAAGATGATGCAGAAGAAGTGCCCGAAACGCCCATCCCTGAACAAGTGTCGGGTTCGACCCGTTATCCAATTAGGCCTCAAGGTAAGAAGGCTTCAAAGAGAAAATGAAGTGCTTCCGAGCATGATTATGCAAAGTACGTGGAAGAACTTACTCGCCATAGTGAATTGACTTTGGTGCGGGAAATGGCGAAATTTGAGGCTGATAAGGTTAGAGAGGAGGCAAAAGCTGCAGCTGTGGAGAAAGAATTTCAAGCTAATCAGAGAGAAAGAGAGCTACTTAGGCAAGAAAGGGAACTGGTTAGAGAAGAAAGAATGGCTCAACGAGATCGTGAGATTATGAACACGCCTTTAGAAGGGAAGTCTCCAAATTCTAAATATTTTTGGAAGTCGGAGAAAGAGGATGTGGTGCGTAGGAGGCGTGCAAGAGAAGCGAGAGCAAGAGGAGATGATCCTAGCAGCACAAATTGGTTAAGTGATGATGAATAGAGTACTTTTTGTAATTGGAGCCCATAGTTTTCCAATCACCTTGGGTTGTAATTTATTATTTATTTAATTGAGTATTTTATGTTGTTTCCAATTTATTGAATTTAGTACTTTATTTAAAGTAAGAGTAAATTTATTTAATATGGTAATATATTTATACTATAAGAGAATCTTTATTCAAATGACATAAACACACCAAATAAAAAACTCACGAAATGAACACCAAATAAAACGTACCAAATAAAATTACATAAACACACCAAATAATAAAAACCTCACTAAATGAACTAAAATAAAACACACCAAATAAAATTACATAAACATACCAAATAATAAAAACACACCAAATGAACTTAATTATCTTCAGCTTGTTTCAATGCCCACTGGTGCTCTATCAAGTCATTTTGCCTGGCATTGTGCATGTCTGGCCTTTGAAATGCAGTATATCGTTGAATGACCCTTTCATTGTAACGTTCATCCCTTTCTAATGGCTCATGTTGCACGGGCTCATCGGTGGCGTCATGAGCACAATATATACGTGTTCTTGAATTGTTCATCGTGTCTGGCTCATATTCATCAACGGCTTCATAATCGTACTCATCTTCCACAATCATGTTGTGAAGAATGATGCACGTCATCATGATAGATCGAAGCGACTCTACATCAAACAATCTGGCAGCACCCTTGACGATCGCCCAGCGAGTTTGGAGGATACCGAAACAACATTCCACATCCTTCCTGCACCCTTCTTGACATCTTACAAAGTGTTTTTCCTTTGTACTTCGCGGACGTGGCACTGTTTTGACAAATGTTGACCACCTTGGGTAAATGCCGTTGGCTAGGTAGTATGGCCTGTCGTACATATGTCCGTTGACCTCATACATGATTTTTGGTGCCTTGCCTTGCAGGACATCGTTGAACACTGGGGATTGGGCAATGACGTTGAGGTCATTTTGAGCTCCCGGAAACCCGAAAAAGGTGTGCCAAATCCATGTATCAAAAGATGCCACCGCCTCCAAAATGATACCTTTTGCTCATTTTCTGTCTCCATAAGCGCCTTGCCATGCACTTGAACAGTTTTTCCATGTCCAATGCATACAATCAATGCTCTCAATCATCCTAGGAAAACCTCGCATCTTGGCCTTCTTCAGAAGCCTTTCCAAGTCCATGTGAGTAGGTTTCCGGAGGTACTCTGCGGTGTAGATAGATTCGATTGCTCCGCAAAACCTCATCAGGGACTTAAGAATGGTTGATTTCCCCATCCTCGCTATCTCATCCACTTGGTCTGTAGCTGCTCCATACGCAAGCATCCGCAGCGCAGCAGTAATTTTTTGCTCGGGAAGGAGACCCATAGCACCACAAGCATCCTTCTTTTGCACAAAGTAAGAATCATGGTTGCAAACAGCAATCATGATTTTGTTGAACAAATGTCGTTCCATTCTAAAACGACGTCTGAAGTACGTATCAGGAAATGCACTATTATGGACAAAATAATCGTCCAACAGCTCCTCACCTCGTTGTTGCCTGGTTCTATCAAGGTTTCCGGAATGGGTGGGCCTACATATTTGAGCCACAGCTTGGATGACTCGACGAGAATGTGAGTCTCTGGCCATTTTTGCTTCGTCATCTCTCCTTCTCCGCTCCTCATCCTCTTTCTTCTCATTTTGGGCTATATGGAAGATTGAACATTCCTTCAGATTGGTTAAACAATTCTTCCTCTTCTTGATCGATTTCCCACATCATGCTTGAAGAAGAAGACATTGTAAGTAGAAACTATAAATAATGATACAGATTTTGATTTGGTGAAGAAGAAAGCAGAAACTATGAATAATGATAGAGATATTGAGAAAATTGGTGTGAGATTTAAAAGGATGGATGATGGATTATATGGAGGATTCTGAAATGATTAGGTTGTAGATAGTGTCACGTGGCATGCCATCATTCGTTAAAAAGCTGATCGAAATCTATCCTAAAAGATTTTGAAAAGATAACGACACGTGGCACAATGGCATTGGATAAAAATCTTATCGAAATCCATCATCAATAATTATCTTTTCGAATAATGACATGTGGCGCAACGAGAACGATTTAAAATTTGATCGAAATCTATCCTCAAAGATTCTAAAAAGATAACGACACGTGGCACAATGATATTGGATAAAAATCTTATCGAAATCTATGACCAATAATAGTTGTTTTGGGTAAATGACACGTGGCGCAACGAGAACGATTTAAAATATCTTATCCAAAATTACAAAAAAAAATTATTTAGTATTATTTTGTAAAAAAAAAAATAATAAATATTTTATTGCCTATTGCCAGGGCTATTCAAGTGTAAAGGTGGAGATGCAAAAGACAGTTATTGTTCATTATGACATTTATTGTTCACAGGGTGGATTGAATAGTAGATTGTCTGGGATGAGGGCTCCAAGGGTGGAGTTGCTCTTAGTTTAATCCAATTCCATGTTTTCTACTCAAAATTAGGCATGGGTTGGATAACAAATATTCATGTACATTATTGTCTTCTACAAGAAAGTTTGAATACCTAATTACACTACTCTGATCACGTCACCCCAAACCTAATACATGGGACGTAGATCCATGATTCTCGGACTCGAGATCTAGCCTGAAATCGTGGCGCCCATGATCCTACTTGAGAGCCTCGTTGTCCTAGACTCGGTTGTGTAGCACCAAATACAACATTGGATTAATGTTTCCCTCCTCTAATCCTATATCATAATCGAATCCAATCAGTGTTTTCGGATTTCAAAAGTACTTTCCATTTTTGTTACTTCTATTTCCTGCACTTCTATTGTTTATGAACATAATTACTTCCTACAAAAGGACTTCCAGTCAAGGCATTAATCTCTTAGGCTTTTGATTGGTGTCTAATATTGGAAATGATTAGATAACTCTCCAGTACAATGCAACTTGAATAAAGCAATAGATGCCAACTTCCAAATTGTGTCCAAGACTCCCAAGTTATGGGAGATTAGTTATGAGGAAAACTTATCCCCTCCAAATCTCCACAACAATAGTAGGTTTGGAAGAGTGAAGTTTTCTTCATGATTAATCTCTCTTCTACCTTCAACTTGAACAAAATTTAAAAGTTGACATCCACTTTTCTATTCAAGATACATTGTACTAGATAGTTATTCAATTCATTTTAATTCTAGATATCAAACGAGACGAACCGAATCATTATAATCCAACGACTAAAAGCTCTGCAATCTAAATAACATATCCCAAAGCAGAATAGAATGTTCGACTAGAAATAACTAGCAAAAGTAAAAGATAAAGCATTGAAGAAAATATGTGTGTGTGTGTGTGTGTGTGTGTGTGTGTGTGTGTGTGTAAGGTTAAAACTACTAATGATCTCAATACAAAACAAAAACCCCTCTCAATAGTGACATCAATACAAAGCTCCCCTCAAAAATCTCCCAAAGAATTCAACAGAATTGTAATGTGTATGGTTCAAATACAAGTGGTGATCAAGTCCCCATTCAAACATGGGCTAACAATATTAATATATCAAAAGAAGAAGAAATAACCACAGATATGGTAGAAGAGATCAAATACAAAAAGAATAAAACTTGAAGGCCTCCAGGCAGAGAGAGTGATCATCTCCTCATCTAAACCATCACGCTGAGGAGTGCCCACCCAAACACGAAGTTCCCTACCATCTTCTGCATCGACCACATCTTCTCAACTCCACTCTGCATATTAAATAAAATTAATTTTGTCAAAATTCCTCAAACAAAATATCTAGAATGCGAACATCCAACTTAATACCAATTGACAATAGGAGGGAAAGACACAAAATTACTTGGCAACTAAAGCAAAGCTTGCTTTTCTTTTTAACGTGGGACAACTGTCGAAGATATAGTTAGTTAAATTGAACGTTTTATTAATCATCACTCATGTGTGGTGAATCATTGTTTGTCGTTCGTGCTAGTTAGATATACAATAAATTTAACAAACATAAAAAATACTGACAATCAACCAATTCAAAATGCAAAGATCAATATTGTTTGGTATGCATTATTTTCTAGAAATGAAAAAAACTTGAAAACTTTTAAGTTTTAACGATAAGAACAAAATAAAGGTTAAAATCAATAGTATCAAGATTGATTTTTAGTATAAAAATATGATTTTTCATTAAAATAAACACTATCGGAGCTTTTCGTTAAAGTTCTCTTATTTTTTCCATGTCGAAAAACTTTGATTGGTGATGATTGGGTGGTTGTTGGTTGGGAATTCGAATGTCGAGAGAGTCGAGAAGGGGATGTGCCGCTCAACCACAACCACTGCGGGGAGAGGGTGAGGGACAAGGAGAGAGTTGAAAGGACGATTTCGGGTGGCGTTCCTCTTGGGCGGTGCAGTTGCCGCTCAACCACAACCACTGCGGAGAGAGGGTGAGAGACAAGGAGAGAGTTGAAAGGACGATTTCGGGTGGCGTTCCTCTTGGGCGGTGCAGTTGGCGGCGAGGAAGGGGGAGATGGAGCCGCGGAGGGAGAGGTTGGTGATGGAGTCTAGGAGAGCTTGTAAATGCGGCTGGGGAGATAAGGAAGAAAGAAAAGGGAGAAATAAAGGAAGAAAGAAGGGAAGATAAGGAAGATGCGGGATAGGGGAAGGAATTGGGCTTGAAATTTGGCTTTGGGCCTAATATTGTTAATGATCTTGAAATTGAGCTAAAAAAATAAATATCCAACACAGAAGAATAAATCAAATCAATATATATTCAATTCGGTTCAATTTGGTTCGTTTCACTTCGATTTTGAATCATTGAAATGGAAATTGAACCAAAAAATTTTGATTTGGTTTGATTTTTTTTAAATTCAATTTTTTCAACTTTAATTCGGTATTGGGTCCTTTTTTTTTTTCGAACCCACTCATAACCATCACACCTCAATTTAGAGATTATAGATGGGATTTTGAATTCCGGATTTGGCCGGATGAACGGAAAAAAATTGAAGAGAAGGAAAATTAAATGTGGCATTCTAATCAATCTGGTCTTGTTCTTTATTATAGCCTTGGGCATGGAGATGTTGTGGGTTAGTGTTGGGTTCGCCTCTGTTGGGGAGGAGATGAGAAGAATTAGGAGTCAGCAGCAGACGGATCAGCTCAGATTTGACCTCAATCCATTGGTCGATCAAAGGGTGTTGGATTGACAATTATCCAAATCATTGCCAGGAAAATAGGTTTGACCAAAATAGAAACTCAAGTGGTAGATAATTGACATATGCGGCCGGGTTGAGTTGTGATGTGTTGTTAATGTTGAAAACCAACTTCAACTGCTACCTCCAATGGGTGGGCAGGTAATGCCCCATGTTTCAGTTTTTAAGAGTGTAAAATTGACCCGGTCCAACTTATCACGATTTGGGTTGGTCAGTTTGGGCGGGTGACCTATGAAAAGTGCCCACCCTTCCCGAAGAATGACTTAGTTTGGGTGGAGAAGAAAGGTGAGAGGAAAAGGCAGAAGGCACTTTTACTTGTTGCCAACGACCGGGTGCGGTGGCTCGCGGGGTTGAACCGGTGTATGCTTAGTGAATGCTGGTTTATGAGATTGAGAGAGCAGATAAGGGGTGCATGTTCATGAAGGATATCGATGGAGAAGATGAAACGTGAGGGGAAACAGGGCTGCAGGTTTGCTATCCCAATTATGGTGTCTTGTCTCATTAAGGATGAGCAAATACTCATTGATTATGGGTAACCGCGATTATAAACGGGTAACCATTTACCCATTTATTTTATATATGTAAAATTAACACAAATCATGTTCCCTATCGGACAAAACTTAGATCAACGCTATTAACTATAATGCATGACTTATGTAACTAATATAATATAGTTTTCCTTAACCACTTTAAATTTTATGGTCAATTATATATATATATATATATATATATATTATGTTAATACTTTACATTCCGAGTTAAATAACCTAAGAATATTGTCTTTTAACAGTTTTTATAACCGAAGAATACTTAGCAAATTTTATATTACCTTTATTGTTAAAAGTTAAAAATATCATCCGTAAACTATTATTTCAATTATTGGAATAGTATAAGGATTTAAAAAATTAAAATGCGGAAATGTGTGATGAATGTACCTATAACGGTGTTTAATTGTTAGAAAAATAAAATTATGACAAATTTTTCTTTTTTAATTTTCAAATTGTTAAAAAAAAACACGTAGACCGGTGAAAAAGGAGTACATGGTAAAAAAAGAAAGGATAAACGGGTTAAAAAATGATAAATTGGTAAACGAGTACTAAACGGTTACGGTTAAATGGGTACACGGTTATAAGTATGGTTAATCGTTTATAAACAATTATGGGTATGGGTATAACCGTTTAGGCAATTACCCAACGGGTAAACGGTTATGCAGGTATGAGAATAAACGTTTATAGATAAATAATCACGGTTACCCATCCGTCATAACCGTTGCACATCCCTACGTCTCATTCTTATTTGATTGACATGTGTCCATTCTAGTAACTCAAAACTAACATTGTTAACTTTTATTATATTAAAATAAAAAACTAAACATAAAATAAAAGATAAAGAAACCCAAATATTCCTAAGTCACCATCTTCTTTCCCTCCTACTCCCTCTTCACCACTGGAACCGTGATGACGATCTTTTCTCTTTCTGGTTTTGGGGCTTTCGCTTTCTGGGTTTTAGCACTATCTTCCCCAATTCTCTCATCTAGAACGAACCAATCAAATCTAGCAATGGAAAACCCTAATGTTTTCTTTGAAATGACTACCGAAGGCCAGCTGGTCGTCCGCATCGTGATGGAGCTTTCCACCTACACCACCCCCTGCACCGCCAAGAACTTTGGGGCTCTCTGCACTGGAGAGAAAGGCGTCGGCTGCCCCGGCAAGACCATACACTACAAAGGATCTACCTTCCACTCTGCTATCCCCAGGCTCATGTGCTAGGGAGGCACTGAAGATGACTCGATCTACGATGCCAAGTTCGCTGACGAACACTAGACCCGAAATCTTGTCCATGGCCAACGCCGGTCCTAGAAAGCGAAAAGATCAAAACCCCATCACCGCTCTAGTGGTGACGAGAGAGTAGAAGGGGAAGGATTTGGATCCACTCGGGACCTTATAGCCCGTAATTTCTGACACGACACGAAAATGATACGAAAATAACGGGTTTCGGGTCAATACGATAACTTATCAGGTGACTCATTAACGGGTATACACGCGGGTAACACGTGAGTAACCCATTTCAACCCGTTAAGAAAAAATTTATTTTGATAATTTTAAAGTTTAATTACTAAAAGATTTATTATAAAATACAATAACCATATTAATATATACAATATATTCTATATTAAATATGTAGTTTTGTATTATTATTCTATATAAGTTTTTAAAAAAAAGTTTTAGTCATTATTTATTTTTATTATGAGAGTTCCTTATTATCATTACTAGGATAAATTTTACCTAACATGTTGTCCAAAATTAAAATAAGCTAATATAGTATTTGTATAGGCAAGAACTAAGAAGACATACATACAAGTATGAAAAATGTGAAAGAATATATAAATACTCGTGATTCATCATTATGCCTCCACGAGTAGATAATGGTTACACTTACATTATCGTTTAGATTTTTAAAATCCTCCTAACCTTCATGAATAATGTTTTTATTTGAGGGAAAAATTAATAATAATTATTGTAGAAGTGTAAAAAATGTAAAAAAAAATATACAATCACTTATAGTGACAAACTTTACAACTTTTATGAATGGGTCAGCTTCGAAATCCAACACTATAATTCATAAACCTTAAATTTATATTTAACGTCAATTGACATTTACACTTTATTCTTCTTCCTAAATTTCATTTTTTTAATTTTTTTTTTGAAAACATGATCATCTGGCGGATGTAAGAAGATGAATGGTTCAAATCTTTGATATCACTTTTCAATATTTACGGTTAACTGAAATATGAGTCGATGTCATATAGTTTGTAGAAACTTTATAAACATCAAGCAATATTTTCACTAACCGTAAAACTCTGAATATAATATTAACGATCCAAACCGTTCATCTTCTTGCATCCTCTAATAGATCAAGTTCTCAAAAAAGAAAATCTTAAAAAACAAAATTTGATGAGAACAAATAAGCGTAAATGTAAACAACAATCAACGGTTAAATTTTGATATATGATTTATATGATTATAGTGGCGAATTTCGAAGTTAAGCTCTTCATAAAAGTTGTAAAACTTGTTATTACGAGCGTTTATATATTTTTTCTATATTTTTTACACTTCTACATTAATTAAAAATCTATTCAAGACTTTAGGTAAGTGAAAATATACTTAAAAGAACAATGCGTTTTTATGTTTTGGATGTGACAATATGATATGTATATACTTATTTAGTATTATGTTTTTTATTTGATTATTTATTGGTTTAAAATATATTTTTCTTAACGGGTAACGGGTCGGGTCGTTTTACCCGTTTATTTTAACGGGTGTTACACGACACGACCCGTTAAGATATCGGGTATGACACGAAAACGACAAGAACACGGAAAACACAACACAAATGCCATGTCTAGGACCTTAGTGTCTAGAGCCTCCTCATCCACAAATATGGGCCGCTGATTGGTGTGCAAGTCAAATCAGGACCGTTGGTTGTGTGTGGTGGGCCAGGAAAATGAATTAGAAAAGACCATTGGATTCAATTTGTGCGGCCCAGATTAATGGATGAGGAGGCTCCGGACACTAAGGTCCGAAGCGGATCCAAATCCGAAGGGGAAAATAATATTGAGATGGAATTTCTAGGTTTTTCATCTTTTATTTTATGTTTAGTTTTTTTTTTATTTTAATATAGTAAAAGTTAACAACGTTAGTTTTGAGTTAATAGAATGGACGCATGTCAATCAAATAAGAAGACATAAACGAGACAGCATATCCATAACTAGAAAAAAAAGGCTTTTTATGGTTTATTATTATTTTACAAAAAAGTAGAAGATTTAACAAAGTTAACCACTGTTAATTGAATAAAACCAGATACGAGGCGGGGCAGAGGAAGCTTGGGCAGAATGTCAATTTATATAAAATTTGATTCTAAAAAAATATTAAAAAAATCAGAAAACCACTTTTTTGTCAAAATAGTGCGCATGTAGGAGAGATTTTTTAATGCGACTGGTATACGAGTTAGTACATCATGTGTTACTATATAAATGATGAGATATGTGTCTTAAAAAGTTAATAACTAAAAAATAAAATTTCTACCATTTACATAAAAACACATACCACCTCGTGTGCTTTTGCATTTTGAGTAATGTTATTCATACCACGTTTCTATACCACCTTAGGTTGCATCTGATGTGAACAGCCACATCATTTGAAAAATTTACAAAACCCAAGGAAATGAAGAAGTAAGACTCCTCGTATATCACAATCATCATTTAATTAATTAGTTTTTCTTAATTATTAGTTTATTAAATAATGAACTAAATTTAAAATCTAATTAATTCAAATGATGTGACTGTCCACATCAAATACCATCTAAGATGGTATGAAAATGGGTCTTGGGTTTGTTGTCCCAAATAATGTGTCTCCTCAATGTCTCTTCTTTAATTCTGTGACACGTGTCCTCCACTTAACATTAAAATGTAACACTGTTACTTTCCATAAAATTTAATTAAAATTAAAAAAAAAACTCAAAAATTTTAAAATAAAATAAAATAAACCCTAAAGGACACTGTTGAAATTCATCATCTTCAATCTCCCTGCAATCCTTCCCCAATCTCCTGCAATCCTTCAAAAGAATCCCTTAAACCCACTGGAAACTCATCTTCCTTATCATCCTTATCAACCCCATGAATCCAATCACATTCCTCAATCTCCCAACCTGTAGAAGAACCCACAATCCCAAGATGTCCCCCCAAATCGTCTATGCTGCTACTTCAACCCAAACAAACCCAGAACCCACAATCGTCTCTACTGCCAATTCAACACAAACAAACCCAGAAGCAGTATGGTGAGGAAGATGAGGTTGACGACGAAGACAACGACCCAGAACCGGTGGGTTGTAGGAGCCTAAACTGGGTTTCATTGATTTGACCCAAAAGAAGAAGATGACGATGATGGGTTGGTGAATAAAGAGACCGGCAATCAAGAGTGAAACGGTCTGCGATTAGGGCGAGGGGTGGCTGTAGGGGTGATTTGTTTGGTGGGTGGTGGGGTGATTGAGTTCTTGTGGGTTTATTTGTATTTCTTTAATTTTTTTTATTTTTATTAATTCTATTAATAAAAGTTAACAGCTTTTATGTAGAGTTAAGGTGAATGTCACGTGTCAAAAAATTAGACAAAGAGGCACAAGGGAGATATGAAAATAGGAGACAGCAGACCCATAATCATGAAAATATACTTTTTAAAATTTCTCCGCACGTTGAATTTTTTGCTTTTTGAGATGCTTTGAGAAATGTAAACAAACTGGAATGGGACTGAACGCTCACATCCGTACGGCAGCGTACGTTAGAGAATGACCATTGTCTCTAAAATGGAAAGTAAATAGAAGCGCGAAAAGTACCTGATCATCTGAAGATGATGGTCCCGGAGCACCGGCCTCCAGGGTCGGCGTAGGAGCACCGACTGGTGGCGCCGGTGGTCCTGGGGCCAGTGCGAGCGGAGAAGGCGCCAAGGCTGGAGATGTCACGGTGGAAGCTGGAGCTGGAGCTGGTACCTGAGCTGGCGGAGACGCAAGAGGGGCCGGTGGTGGTGTTGCTGGTGGTGGAGTGGCGGGTGGCGGAGTGGCTGGTGGTGGAGTTGCAGGTGGAGGAGTGGCGGGTGGGGGGGTCGCTGGAGGTGGAGTTGCGGTTGGAGGAGAGCTGACTAGAGGCGGGGTGGCCGGCGGGGGTGCAGAGACAGGGGGAGGAGTTGATGGAGGTGGAGACGTGGTAACTGGGGGCGGTGATGTGGCAACGGGAGGTGGAGCTGACGTGGGAGGAGGCGTGGCGGCGGGAGGTGGAGTGCTGGCGGGGGGAGAGGATGGTGGCTGGTTGTTGGATGGTGGAGTTGTGGGTGTAGCGGGGGGAGCAGGAATGGTGGTGGGTGAGGTGGCGGGGGGAGATTGGCCTCCGACACCGGCGAAGACAATGCAGATAAAACCTAGGAAGAACAGAGTCTTGCGATCCATATCTGACCTCTCTCTGTGATTAACAGAGAGAGAGCGTGAGTCGACTCGGTCGAGTTATGCAGTTTTGGGTTTAGAGTGAGAGAGACAGAGAGCAATTGGAACTGGTTAAATAGGCCCTTCTCGTTATTAACGTGAGCAACTGTTAGCTGGTTCGAGCCTCCGTTGGGTTTATTGTAACTTTAATAAGAAGGGGGCGGGGGGGATTTATAATTTTATATCCACGCGGTGCTGCCAAACGCATCTGGACCATTAGATGTGGGTGTTTTGGGTGCGTTTTACGTTTTTTACATTTTTCAGCCCTTCCGGTTTCGGTTGGTAGAGGTGAAAAACAGAGGCACTCATGTCTCGTGGTGTAGTAGGGGCCATACATGTTTGCTTAAATACTAATATTCGTTTTGTTCATTTGCAATTGCAATACCACATGTGGCATATCATATGACAACTTATACATTTCTTTTATAAATGCATTATTGGGTGATTCAACATTTCTCAAAATTTCACTCTTTAAGCTTTCAACCAAATTTCCATCATTTCATTAGAGGACCATCGATATTGATATTTTTGTAAAATTGGTATTTAAAACTTTGGTAGCATCCCTAACTCCAACCTCCACCACCTCTCTTCACTAGTTGTGTATACACTATTTTTGTTCTATCTCTCTCTCGCCATGACTAATCGTGTAACGAGAAAGATAAAGAAATGAAGTATGGGTAATGAGAGTTTCTCTCCATGGACCTAGTTTTATGGAAATAGATTGAAGAAGATATGGTGGTTGTGATGTATCTTATGTATCAACAAGTGTGATAGGATATCACAACTACTATATCATCATCTTCTTTTTAAATTTTATTTCTATTTTTTTAAAGAAGAATACTAGAGAGATCAAATTTTTTAAACCAACTTTGCAAACCAAATTATGTGATTATTACTTTAATATTATTAACGTGCTTATTTTTTATTGGTAACATATCATTGGGTAATATGATTTAAAACTTTGATCTCTCTAGCATTACTTTTTTTTCCAAATAAGTACAATAGCTTTGTTGAATTTTGATAATATTTTTTTGTTCATCGTGACTCTGGTTGGGTTTAGAATAATCTTCTAACTCGCTCAAATTCTACTCGTAACTCTACTGTAGACACTTTTGATTTACATATACGATCATCATATACACTATTATCTCATTATTTACAAAAGTCTTAAATTCTACCCACATTTTCATTGGCAACTGATAAAAGTGAGTTATTTGGTATGTTCCCACCATAGCATGCTATCACTTGAATAATAGAGTTGATCTCCATGTGATTGAATCATTGTTGCAGTGCATGGTGGATGGACTCTAATAAGGTAGTTAGCCACTTAACCTTATGCATGATTACCGTTGAGGAGTGTCAATGAACATTATGACGACTGGGCCTGGACTTATTTTTTATATGCGGTGTGATCCACACAAAATGGAAATATTTTTGTTCATCATTTTTAAGTAACGGTAATGTTTACCATCCTATTTATCACAGTTAGATAAGTTTAATTTTAAGATCTGTGTAGTGAATAGACATAAATATCAAAATTTAAATCCATCTAAGAATAATAAATAAGAAAAATAATGAAAATGACTTCAAATCTTTACATTTTAATCAAAAACTACCAACTAACTTTATTTAATGATAAAGACAAAAGAATATTTAAAATTAAAAAAAAAAATCCAACTTGCGCTGGGGCGCGTACCCCCCCCCCCCCCCCCCTCCCTTCCACACTCCACTTTTTCTCCCACCTTTTTCTTCCATTGTCAGCTACATAAATAGATTTTTTTTTTTTTTTGCTTAGAATAAGAAAAATACTTCAAATTGAATTACATTCTCCAGTTTTATTTTTGTGGTGTTATTTCCCAATAAAATTTTCCACCACTTACATAATAACACGTGGTATATCATTTGTATTACAGGCACAAGGAAAAATTTCTCCAAGATGACACCCAAGCTCAAAAAATTAGATGGAGAGCTACATTTATTATTGTAGGTATGTAAAAAATGTGACGAAATTTTAATTTGATAATTGAAGACAACTTTTTAAATATAATTACTGAGAACATAATCTTCTTAAGATTTTGATCTAAATAGTCACTTATGTGATCCTCGTTTTCGGTGCAATGAGTGTTTTTACAAGACAAAAAAGGATCTAAGTTTCGAACCTTATGAAACTAGACCAAGAATTAAACACTATTTATAAAACCTCACCAATAAGTAGACACTATTCATGAAACTGGACCAATAAGTAGACACTATTTATGAAACGAAAACAAGAATTAGGCATTATTTCTAATACTAAACCAATTGGTGGAAACTATTTATGAAACTGAACTATACACTATTTATGAAACTAGAGTAAGAACTAGACAATATTTTTGAAACATGACTAAGAATTAGGCACCATTTATGAAAGTGAATTAATAACTAGACACTATTTATGAAACTGAACCAAGAAAGATACACTATTTATAAAACTGTACCGATTACTATACATTATTTATGAAACTGGATCCAATAACTAGGCACTATTTATGAAACATGACCAAGAACTAGAAACTATTTATGAAAGTGGACAAAAAACTAGGCTCTATTTATGGAATTGGACGAACAAATACTATAGTACTGTTCAGTTTCATAAATAGTGTTTAGTTTTATAAATAGTGTGAAGATCCCGAGCATCATTTTTTTTTAATTTTAAATTGTGTCATTTCATTAAAATTTAAGTTTTTCTTTTTTGTCATTTTTATTAAAATTTAAGGATTTTTCATTAAAATTTAATTCTTTTTCAT
The DNA here is from genome assembly GCF_042453785.1 of Malus domestica. Classification (NCBI taxonomy): domain Eukaryota; kingdom Viridiplantae; phylum Streptophyta; class Magnoliopsida; order Rosales; family Rosaceae; genus Malus; species Malus domestica. Next base: position 18,572,961 of record NC_091670.1, read on the forward strand.
TAAATAAAGTTATAGCATGATTTTTTTTTTTGTTAAAATAAACTTTGTCCAAACCCTTTTCATGAAAGTTACCATAATAAATAAGATAGTGAAACACTATCACACTTGAGAGTGGTGAGCACGAACACTTGTGATTTGTAGGCTAGGTATTTGGCAATTGCATACGAGCTCAACGTCCAAATTATCAAAGTGCGGATCCTTAGGGCTACGATTTGTCACGCCGTGATCAGTGCCTTCAACTTCAATCTTGCTACTACAGTCTACAACTAGCTGATTATTATTAGGCTTTTTAGTTAAAATGGTATTGAGATTAGCATATCTCTTCAATGTGATTCTTGATGACAATGAAATCAATGAAAGTGGGTTCTTTGAGTTTGTCCACGTGATCGTTCACATGACAATTTAACGACGATATTTAACAGATTTTTCATGAAAATGCCAAAATGATAAACGGTGGATAAACCTAGGGACCACTTCTATCTATTTCATTGTCAGAAACTAAAGTGAAGAATTATGACAATCTCAGATGCCGTTTTAGCCACACAAAAAAAACATTATTATTAAGAGAGTAATTATTTGAAAGTGAAAAATTATGAAATAATATATATCGATAAGTAAATATGGCTGCGATGAATGTGCAAATCTAAAACATGTCTACACTCTACACACAAATTTGTATATAGTAGTAATTTTTGCTTTGCTATATGTAAGGATGTAAGATCCAAAGAGAAACCTCGTATTAATGGTTTTGATGGTTTGAAAAAGGGGCTTTTAAATTTTAGGGTTTAAATAAGATTATTTTTAAATTTTAACCTGAATGATTTTTTTTTTTAATTTTTAAATCTAATCTAAGTCTCTATTCTTAAAACTTTCCATATTTAAGTAATTATAGCACATTTATTCTTTGTAAACTTACCATATCGAATTTATTCAAAATTCAAATTTTTATATTTAAAAAATGTCACAGCCCATCCCGGAAGATTATTCTCGATGATGTGAAATGACAATTTTACCCTTGGACGTTAAAGTATGTTGTGTGATTTAAGTTGAATTTTAGAACCATTCATTAATTTCCTAAGTCTTTGGACCCAATTGGAAGTAAGGAAATTGTTTGTTTTGATTGGTGACCCAAAAATCTGGACCACACATCATTTCTCCTCTCACTCTCCCGTACTTTCTCTTCTCTCTCTTGGACTCACTCTCTCTTCCCTCTCCTCCATACGGACAACCTTGAACCAAGCCAAATCTTCACAGATCGAGGAAGAAAATGGTACCATTGTGTTCATGAGGACCATACGAGTTAAAAGGTACCAATTTCAGGTAAGAACTCGTTCGATATCACGTTAAAAACTCAAGCTCCGAGTTGATCACTATTCATGCACTTTTGAATGGTTATGCTTTAGGACAATCCAAGCTCACAGCGAGCTCTAGGAGGTTCTTACAAAGCTCGGAGTGCTTCGTTGGCTCCATTTTGACGTCCGGATCACGAGGTTCGAAGGTGGCCGGTTTTGGTAGAATTTTCCCGACGAGTTTTCGAGGGATTTGAAGCTCCCAAGAGGTATAACATTCTTCCTCTCATGATTTATGGCATTCTGGTGAAAATTGTGTGAAAAATGGTGCAAAAACGAGCGAGAAAAGGCAGTTGCAGGTCTGCCCAGAATCCGGCGCCAGCGACACTGTTCCGGCGTCTAGAGGTTGAAGATGATGCGTGTGGGGCCATGCCCTCCCGGCGCATAAGGGCACATGAGCCACAGAAAATTTATTTTTAAAATATCATGATGTTCGTGAGATTGTGTAGGTCGTGTTGGTATATTCAAATACCAAAATTGAGCTTTGTATGAAAAGTTATTAGCTAGTTTTGCCTATGTGCTTTAAAATAATGTTTTTATAGTTAATTCGCATATAGGTGAGGCTTATCCCGAGGACGAGCGTATCCACGGGCGACTAGGGGGCTATGACCCTTCGACATACCAATGAGTGGGCTTTTGTTTTCAGTATATATTTATATACTTGATATATTTCCCAGAAATGCATTTTTTTTTAGGAAAGTATGCTTTGAAATAATATGCCAAATGCTTTTATATTCTGAATATGCATTTCATGGTTGCATATATATGTAAATGTGGTGTTGTAGAGGAACAGGTAAGTTCAGGTAAGTTATGTTTGGTTATGTGAATCATCGATGATGTGATATGTGATTGAATAATGTTGAGCTTATAAAACTGCACCTAGGGTGATTATGATTTAGCTAGAGATATGAAGTACATGCCTGTTTATTTACGTCACCTCCCACACTATATGCTCATAGTGGATCCAACTTAAGTGCACAGTCTTGTCGTACATACCTTATTTATGGTTCCGACTCGTAGGTGACTAGCGATTTATCGCCCGGCTATTATGAGAGAGTAAAATTGAGCATAATTATATTACACCCATTATTGTCGTATAGACCTTTTTGTTTGGTTCTGACTCTTGTGCAGTATGTTGCCGTATAGGTCATTATAGTGACTCCGGTTAGAGTAACTTTAAGCTATGAAATCAGCCGTACAGACTACCTTAGGGGTTCCGGCTAACATATCATATTTCTATGAATTTATTCTTACCTGAATTGCTTACTCTGTTTTATCTTGGCATGACATACATTTGAATATGATTATGTGTAGCATGAATTGAATTGATATGATTATCTATATATATATATATATTATATATGCTTATATCTTGATTTTGGGAAAAATTATACATGTTTTACAACGAGGGGTTAGTATATTGATAAATGAAATGGTTTTGTAAAGCATTTGTTTTTGCCCACTCATGTTTTCTGTTTTGCGCCCCTCCAGGTTTTAAGTAAGCTTGCTGTTGGTGGCTTGAGGATGTCGGCAGTTCTGACTTATCTAAATAATAGTAGGACATTCCTGGTACTGTATAACTAGTACTTGTCCTACTGGACTGCACCTAGACTTTTATGCTCTGATTAGGAGTGTTTACTTTTATAACTAACTCCTATTACTTCCTGTTTAGTAGTGCACTCTAGTAATTTGTTTTTTGATTATTTGTATATTTACGATCATTATCGCTTCCGCATTGTGCACATGGCTACGTCACTTTCACGTGATGGCCAGCATGCCTTGATCTCGGTCGAGGTGTGTCAAAAAAAGTTAACAACAACACAATTTATATTTGAAAAAAAAACATAGGTACAAAAGTATCAATACGTAAGTTTCCGTCCAAATGTATTAGTATGAATGCATTGGTACATAAGTTTCGAAACGAATGTATCGTACATATATAAGTTTCAATATGAATGTAGTGGTATGTAACTATAATATCTGAACATACATAGGTGCTTAAAATGCATATACATATATATAGAGAAATTCAAGTACAATGAAAAGTAAACGAGAATATATGACTTTTATTAGTATGGGAACTTAATTATAATTATCAATAATAAATAACATTTTTATTGTTTATAGGAATTAATATATAACCTACACACAAAAAACTCAATACTTATTACAACCTAATTAATATTCGAAAAATACAATTAAATGGCAAGGGCTATAGTTAATTTTTTTTTTATCTTAGACAAGATTTTATTCCAAAAGTAATATTTTTCAAGGATTAGAATAGAATTTTCCGTTTCGAAATAAAAGGCTATGCATTACAAATATCATTATCTTGTTCACGTGTCTTAGATTTCGTTTGGTATTGTTTTTTTTTACCTTTTCTATTAACTGCCACTTGAATTTAAAGTTAAGCAATAAAAAGTGTTTGATAAATATAAATGATCCTGCTTATTTTAAAGGGGGTTTTAACGAAAAGCCCGCGGTACTGTTCACTTTAACGAAAAACCATATTTTTACACTAAAAAGTCAATCCTAGTACTATTCACTTTACCTTTTATTTTGTCCTTATTATTAAAACTCAAAGTTTTCAAGCCCTTTCATTAGTTTTCCTTATTTTAAAAGTAATGGCCTCTAGACAGCAACTTATAAAATTAAGCAACTAGCAGGTCGCTTTCATTAAAAGCAAAGTTATGCTTTTAATATTTTTAATTCCTTCATACCTTTATTAGTTTTTATGTTTGTCCTTCTATACATACTTTTTTCCTTTGGGAACAAAATGACCACCACCACCTACCATTAAAACCACTACTTTATACCACCGCCGCCATTATCACCATTAAAATCATCACCATCAGCACCACCACAACCACACTCACCATAACCACTACCACAACCACACTTCACTCACCACAACCACACTCACCACAACCACTACCACAACCACTACCACCGCCCCTACCATCATCGTTCCCTCTGCACTCCAACCACCACAACCCATTATTACCACAATACCCCACCACTACCGCTTCCATTACCACTACTGCTCCCACCATCAATGTTGACACCATTTGCAACTAGAACCATTAGTCTTACACCACCATTATTATCATCACAACTGCCACCGCCAACAATGCCATTACCATCACCGTTGCCGCTGTCACCATTGTTACCTCTACACGCCAGCCACCACACCCTATTGTTGGCACTGTAACATACCCCACCATTGATGCTGCCATCACCACCATTGCCCATGTCGCTGCTATCTGAAGGAAAATTTTGTGAAAACATGTTCATTTAAACAACATCATATAGCATGCAATTAACAATTAAAGGTGGAATCATGCTTGTATGCACTTAAAACAAAACATTAACCATGAAATTCAAAGCCTAGTAGATCGGTGAACCAAGACTCAACTCAAAACAAAGTGAGTTGATATTTATACCTTTGTAGATTCCTCTTTGCATAAGCAAAGGCTAATCACCCAAAGAGAGGGCCTTCATTCCTTGCTTCTTAGATCTATTGATTTGGATGGAAGAATATGTTTCTCCAAGTTCTCAAAATAGAGAACCTCTAAGTCTCCACACCAAGGTTAGATTTAAGTAGAAATGAGTGACCTAGAGGAAGTTGGATTGCTAGCTAATCTCCTCTAGGGTGGCCGGCCTCTTTAGAGAGAAATGAGAGCTTTGTGTTCTCATCCTTTCCCAAAAAGAAACCCTAAATGAATTTTGGCTATAAAGTCATATTTATACCTCAATTCATTGGAGTGGCAAACTTGTAAATAAGTCCAAAACCCACTCCATCTCTAAATGGCCGGCCATAGGGATTCATTGGACTATTTGGGCCTTTGTGAATCATTATTCATTAAGTTGTCATACAACTTAAGTCAATGGACTTGACGTTCGAAGCCCATTGGGCCTTAAGGTCCAAAACTATCCCGAGGTCTTTAACGAACTTATTCATTTGATTAATTAACATATTAATTAATCCTTGCCATAAATAATTAAACCATTTAATTATTCTTACTCATCTCCGTTGTTTCTTCAATCTCTACCTTACACGGTGTACGATCCATTAGGTTCCTTTTTAGCGAGGCAGTGGGCGATTAAAACTCTTTCAAATCGATTGTGAATTGAAACTTACTTTCAATTCTCCCTTTAGTGTTTATACACGTTTAGGGCTTCCACAAACCAAGAGTGACACCTAGCAGCATATCATGGTTACCCAAGCTAATCAGAAGAGGTGGAGAACCTATTCAGTTTAGGATTACAAATGCAATACGGTATTTATCTAATACAATACTCTTGACCACATTGTTTGGTTTGATAGTTTATTCATGTCTACTATCCAATGTGATTCGTGTGCTTATATGATTACCTTGAATGTGATTTGGAACGACTTCCTAAATCTCATTCATACTTTGGCCAAAGATTCTTAATCATATCATAGAGTATTCTCCCTCAAACGGTTTGAAGGTTAGAGATCCCTTGTTGCGCATTCACTTGCCTCCATGGCTAAGTGGCTTAACCCCAACGATGCCGTGGACACCCTCGAATGGAGTGACTTTGACACAATCAAAGATCAAGGACTTAACCACAAGACAACTATGATGCCTTAGGTCAAATGACTACTTTGCATTATCCCAATCATGAGTTCTCATGTGACATGAGTATGAGAACTCCTCGTTGATCGTGTTCAGTGGACTCATTCACTATTGAGCACCTACATGCTTGTCTTGATGTCACACACACCAATGACTCGAGACTAGTCACTCTCCCTGAGAGAAGACTCAGCACGTACTTATCTTAACGGACTGTCAATGCCCAATTAGCAATCCTATGATCAGGAACGTTTAGGATATGTATACGAAAGAGAATGGTCTCATTAATCTAACTTGTTTAAATCATATTCTCCTAATTACATATTCCTTGGACTTATCGTTTAAGCATATAACATTTATATGAGACGGCTTAAACAATAATATTTGCCCTTGATATTAAACTAGATTAGTTTAACATGTGAAATGTCTGTAAAGTATCATCATATGATTGGTTTTAGGGCACATTTCCAACAATCTCCCACTTGCACTAGAGCCAATCAGCTTGGTTATCAGTGATGATACCTCTTCTGTAGTCATTTCAAAAATGGCTGAGTAGTAGGCCTAGGCAATGGATATCTATATGTTATCCATAGAAGCAACCTTGAGAATAATGACGTCACCATTATACAGGATTCTCAATCATGTGGTTCAGTCTCTCATATGAGTTCAGATCTTGATGAGACCTTGATTCCCTGGCTTGAGCTATCGCCCCATTAGTGTCGTAGTGTCAGTACACTAGATACACTTTCTGGTTGGAACCGAATAGAGAGTTCATAAATGAACTTTCCCATCCAAACAACATTGTTGTAAGCTTCTATATGGCAATATATTTTGCATTCATAATGGAACACACTAAAGTCATTACTTTTAATGTTTCCATCCAAATATCTCTTTAGTCATAATAAAGAGATATCTGATTATTTCTTCATTCATAATGAAGAAACATCCAATGATGGATTAGATTCATAATCTAATACATTTACGCTTCCATTACGTTACTCTAATTCTTCCTCATTCTTTGAGGAATCTATCCTTTAGTATTTCTTAAATACTCAAGGACTCACTTGACAGTTGCCATGGTTCTAATCCTGGGCTTGCACTGATATCGTCTTGTACCTTTCTAGGTACAACTCATATCAATGTTTTCATACAATATGAAATACATAAATCACCTTTCTGCGTATGCATAAAGGATTCTATTTACGGATTATTTCTTTGGGAGTCAAAAGGGTACGTTCCCTTTGAGAAGGGCAACTTGCTAGTCTCACTAGAGTCGTCCTTCTAATTGAAGTTTATCATCATATGAGAAACTTCCTAGCATTTATTGTCTATTATTAGGGATTGATATAATCAAATTATATCTTGAAATATATCATTATAGATTTCTATCCCATGTATTTAGACTATATCTCCCATATACATTCTATCGTTATAGAATGTTTAAAGTCATAACTTTAACGAAGAAGTATTCTTTTCATTTCCAAAATTAATATATCATATATATATAATCAAATTTAGGAATTTGATTAACTCCCACTAATCTTTTGTAAACCTAGTAAACAAAAGATTCATTCACATCTTTATGAGAAATCAAACGATTTGATCTTTCTCTCATAAGACGCTTATAGCTCCCACTAGCTTGCTAAGATCCATGATGGATGGATCTCTACAACTTACATGTCTTGTGATTCATAGTTTTAGACATATATATTATCAAGACTATCTTAATAATGGTTTCGAAAACCCATATAATGTCCAAACATTGAATCACCATTTAGTTGTAGTTAGCAATCTTCGAATTAATTGAAAACAATACTACATCAAAGATGGTTTCTTCAAAGTCAACCATTCTCTTTGATTGTAGTCACCTTAAGCTACCAATTAGCTATTTAAGGTTTCATTATTTCGGGTCAAATGGTACTTTACCATTTCCTTGAGTATATATCGTATATACACTCAATGTAGTCATAAGGATTTTCATTCTTATTTCTTTCGAATTAAGAGGTGTAACTCTATGACATAGTCATAAAGTTCAAACCATTCAACTGAGACGGTTTATAAATCCTTCTCGACTACCTTGGAGCTTGTGGTATAGGAACTAGGTTGTTTATATTTGTTGATCACTATCTTATTTCTTAAAGAACCATTCTTTGAGTTCTATCCCTCGTTCATTTGCTCTATTTTGGGCAAATCCTAGTGTAGGATTACAATGAACTACCCAACAAACAACATTTGTTAGTTGGTTTATAGAAGTGATATCCAAATGTTAATTTAAGGATATCCACAAGATAATTCTCAAACAAATATTGCTTATTAGCACACAACCCCAAATCTTAACATGATTAAGATTTGTCTTTCTTTCCAACTACATCTTATGGAGTCATGAAAATTTTGGAAGATCTTCTAATTGACAATCATATTGTCTTAGAAGCATATATCCTATATATGGGTAATTGATAACATTCAACGAACTAAATCTTATTCAAGTTCGTTCTTCTCTTAATGGAGAAATCCATTATCTTTTGATGCTTCTTTCCTTGATATTTTTCAAGGAAACTGTTCTAAAGTGTTATCTTTCCTTAGATCAAATCTAAGGAGGCAAATACTTTAGACGTCTTACTCATCAACTTACATTTCTTGAATTCTTTGAAACATTTTGCAAAGTATTCGGACTTGTGTTTATTCAAAATAAACTATAGTCCAACCGAGAGTGATCTTCGGTGAATGTCATACAACATGAGTAGTATTATGTTGTGGACAAGTGCCACTAACATCTAAGTGAATTAACCTCAACAACTTTGTGATTCTTTCTTCTTTCCAAAAGAATAAAGATTCGAACATTTCGCCTCCATACAATTTTAATAAGAAGGTATTGGATCCGGATCTAACGATCCAAAGCATCCATCTTTGACCAACTCGTAATTTATGTTTTAGAGGTATCACAACTTTAGTTGGGATTAGTCACTACCTTGCAACCTTTTGGGTTTTAAGCATCGTTATATTCTAAACAGTTAACACTACCATATCATCTCTACTATAGAGACAATCAATTAGATTACTATAATCCAATCATTGATTTAATAAAGAACAATGTTTTGTCAAACAAAACATTCATCCATCTCTACTATAGTGACGGAATTAGGTTCCTTAAAATTGGAATGTAAAGACAATCTTTGGTTTTTCCAATTTCTTTGGTAGTTCATATGAGGAAGTAAGTACCATCTGCTTTTGCAGAGATCTATATTTTATTCACGTTCCGAATGTGAAGCACCTTTTTCTTCTCTCATATATCTTCTACTTCTTATTAGTCACACTTTTACAACGATTGTAAAACATAGTTACTAATACAGAATCAAGCATTCAAGTAGAAGAACCAACTATTTTGAACTATTCAAGAACAATTTACAACACCTTCGAAAGGTGTGTTCTTGACACTTGCAAGACATTTCTTGCAAATACCCCTTCCAATGTCCATCCTTTCATAAAGAAAGTTTGTTCCCTTGGAGTTAATTTTATCTTCTTTATTTGACTTTTCCTTTGACTACAATAGTCATGGTCCCTAAACTCCCACTATCTCTCTTGAAACTTATTTCAATTGTGTTATACACATCAAACGATTTGGAGAGCGTGTGGTTATTGTTCACTATATAGTTTACAATAAACTTAGTGAACCATTTGGATAGGGACACAAAGGTGAAGTCCTAGCCTAGTTTCCGTCTCGTTAAGTGGTTTAACACTTCAACACTCAATGATTCAAAATCATCATAAGTCCATGTTGATGGACTATTTTTGTCAACCAACCATTATGTTCTAAACATAATTACAAACTTTCAAGAGTTGTCCAAGGCAACTCTCATTTCTTCATACAACAATCTGTAAGTGAAGAATCATGGCACATAAAGTGTCCATGCCCTTGTGCTTTCTTCTCAAGTTCTTTGTTCATTTAACAAAGAAACAAGCACTAGTGTTTGCATTGACTAAGGGTTGTTCAAAGCAACTCTTATTTCTTCATACAACAATTTGTAACTAAAGAATTATGACATTAAAAGTGTTATCCTCTTTATGATAGACTTTTTCTAACATATTCTTCTAATGATACATTATCAATAGGAAGATTGTGAGGATGAGACTACTTAGGTACATTTACAAGCCATTAAAGACAATCTATGGTTTTGTAGTACCAAGTCCGGAAACTAAAGCTTTTGGCTTTTATTTGTCAAGTGTTGGATAGCGTTTGCAAATATATTGGTAAATAAATACATAACGAATATAAATTGATTGATTTTAAGCCATTTGATTCGGGTCTTGAAATCAAATAGCACCACCCACTATTTTTGGCAAATTCCATATCCCTCATTGGAATTCGAGAGTTTTGGATGAAACTCTTAGTAGGGTATGGGAGACTCACCATTACCAAGCCCACCTCAGAAGAATATCATATTGGCTAGCAACAATAATGATGAGAGGATAACGCTTTAGCCATTTACAACTTTTGTAATTACCCATCTAATTTGGCCTCTAGAAAATGATGCCTCAGAAGAATATCATATTGACACCATTGTACTTAGTTAAGTCATTCCCACCATGCTAGTTCAAGTAGGGGTTCAAGAATGGCCTCAGAAGAATATCATATTGACCATACTCATTGCCTACCTTTCACTTCATCATATGTTTATAGGCTTCTCCTGAATGTAAGCACATACTTTGCATACCCCAGAATTGGACGAATACAGTGTATGAGTCACAAACGATTGAAGCCTACCATGGTGGAAGGCCTACGAAGAGATGTTCAAAGCATCTCTCGCTTATCAACTTAATAATGGTTTGGTTGAGGGTTTTAGGTCTCATCATATATAAATATTCATTTTAATCTTTATTAAAACAATTTTGGTCCTATTACAACTATTGGTCCATTTGATTGAATTTAGTTGTATATAATACTCCCACTATGCTTATAAAACGGTTTTTTTAAAGCAAGAGTATATGATACTACTAACATAAACTTTGCATTCATTTGATGGACTATATAGTTGCCTTAGGGCCTTAGGATGACTATGAACCTTTGTTTAGATTCAACACGAGCCTAGTGTTGAATCTCGGTCTAGGGATGGTGATTGATTTTAGTTACGCGTCTAATCACATTAAGGCGTGTTGTCTTAGGGGCATTGTACCCAACTACTTCAATTTCATGCATATCAAATAAAGCAAGAAAGAAGTACTTCAAAGTAAAGATGAGCTTATGCTCTTTACAACATTTGAATGATTCAAATTACTTTAAAGTAAAGAAGAGCTTAAGCTCTTTTACAACATTTGATCAAATCAAATTACAACCAAAATCTAATCTACACATTCCCATGGTTCAAACAAATTTGAAACGGCCTTTCACATAGCTCAATTATCGTAGGCTTAGGTTCATAATCACCCTTTAATTAATTAACGCTTTAACTAATTAAATTGAATGCAACATTTTCATTTGGTTTTCGTATCCATAAAATTGATTTAAATGGAGCTAAATGAAATGAAAATCCAATTCTCATTTAAAGAGACAAAACAATTTTGTTCTCAACTTAATTTGGGCCAAAATGCAATAACCTCAACTTTTGGGCTATATTGCAAAAATATAAACTTTTGGGGTCACTTTGTAAAAACACAAAAGTCCACTACTTCATGTAATTACAACTAGAACCCAAAATTTCAACAAATACAAAAACTTCATTAAAGGAGCAAAACAATTTGTCCTTTAGCGTTTTTGGACCTAAATGTAAAAACGTAAACTTTTGGGCCAAAGTGCAAATACACAAAAGTATCAAAACTTTATGTAATTGCATAAAAGCCCCAAAAGTACTCCCATTGAGGGAGTGGCCGGTTTTAGAGAAGTGAGTGATGGTGTGTGAGTTGATTTTTGAAGCTTTGACATAAAGCATGCAAGTGGTGCATGACATAAATGTCATGCAAGTGGTGTGTGTGAAAGAGAATTAATCCTTATACACCCACCAATATTTCTTACACCTTTCTAAATAAATATCTAATACATTTAAACATTTGAAAATTCATAAAACATAAACTTTATGAAATAAATCAAAACTTTGAATCAAAACACAAAACTTTTTGTTCTTGGCTAAAATGTCAAGAACAATGAAGAACATTCATGAAAAACCCAAAAAATTTCCATGAAAAACCATTCAAACTTTAGGGAAATAACATATAACCAAACTAGAGTACATAGGGGTTCCAAAAGTTACTTGAAAACACTTTTAACAAGTCAAATAAGAACCCAAAAAACCATCCTTTGGATTTGGCCGAATTTTCCCAAAAAACATTGCACCAAATTTTAGCTCCAATATTCATGCTCATATGAACTACATCTACAACATTTGAGATGGCAAATTTTCTAACAAAATTTACATTCAAAGAAGCAAGAATAAAGCTTGTAACAATTACAACATTCAAATCATAAACTATGATAATACAAAACCCAAAAGGATTCACCAACTACTAGACCTAGGCTCTGATACCACTTGATTGAAAATTTTGTGAAAACATGTTCATTTAAGCAACATCATATAGCATGCAATTAACAATTAAAGGCGGAATCATGCTTGTATGCACTTAAAACAAAACATTAACCATGAAATTCAAAGCCTAGTAGATTGGTGAACCAAGACTCAACTCAAAACAAAGTGAGTTGAGATTTATACCTTTGTAGATTCCTCTTTGCATAAGCAAAGGCTAATCACCCAAAGAGAGGGCGTTCATTCCTTGCTTCTTAGATCTATGGATTTGGATGGAAGAATATGTTTCTCCAAGTTCTCAAAATAGAGAACCTCTAAGTCTCCACACCAAGGTTAGATTTAAGTAGAAATGAGTGACCTAGAGGAAGTTGGATTGCTAGCTAATCTCCTCTAGGGTGGCCGGCCTTTTTAGAGAGAAATGAGAGCTTTGTGTTCTCATCCTTTCCCAAAAAGAAACCCTAAATGAATTTTGGCTATAAAGTCATATTTATACCTTAATTCATTGGAGTGGCAAACTTGTAAATAAGTCCAAAACCCACTCCATCTCTAAATGGCCAGCCATAGGGATTCATTGGACTATTTGGGCCTTTGTGAATCATTATTCGTTAAGTTGTCATACAACTTAAGTCAATGGACTTGACGTTCGAAGCCCATTGGGCCTTAAGGTCCAAAACTATCCTGAGGTCTTTAACGAACTTATTCGTTTGATTAATTAACATATTAATTAATCATTGCCATATATAATTAAACCATTTAATTATTCTTACTCATCTCCGTTGTTTCTTCAATCTCTACCTTACACGGTGTACGATCCATTAGGTTCCTTTTTAGCGAGGCAGTGGGCGATTAAAACTCTTTCAAATCGATTGTGAATTGAAACTTACTTTCAATTCTCCCTTTAGTGTTTATACACGTTTAGGGCTTCCACAAACCAAGAGTGACACCTAGCAGCATATCATGGTTACCCAAGCTAATCAGAAGAGGTGGAGAACCTATTCAGTTTAGGATTACAAATGCAATACGGTATTTATCTAATACAATACTCTTGACCACATTGTTTGGTTTGATAGTTTATTCATGTCTACTATCCAATGTGATTCGTGTGCTTATATGATTACCTTGAATGTGATTTGGAACGACTTCCTAAATCTCATTCATACTTTGGCCAAAGATTCTTAATCATATCATAGAGTATTCTCCCTCAAACGGTTTGAAGGTTAGAGATCCCTTGTTGCGCATTCACTTGCCTTCATGGCTAAGTGGCTTAACCCCAACGATGCCGTGGACACCCTCGAATGGAGTGACTTTGACACAATCAAAGATCAAGGACTTAACCACAAGACAACTATGATGCCTCAGGTCAAAGGACTACTTTGCATTATCCCAACCATGAGTTCTCATGTGACATGAGTATGAGAACTCCTCGTTGATCGTGTTCAGTCGACTCATTCGCTATTGAGCACCTACATGCTTGTCTTGATGTCACACACACCAATGACTCGAGACTAGTCACTCTCCCTGAGAGAAGACACAGCACGTACTGATCTTAACGGACTGTCAATACCCAATTAGCAATCCTATGATCAGGAACGTTTAGGATATGTATACGAAAGAGAATGGTCTCATTAATCTAACTTGTTTAAATCATATTCTCCTAATTACATATTCCTTGGACTTATCGTTTAAGCATATAACATTTATATGAGACGGCTTAAACAATAATCTTTGCCCTTGATATTAAACTAGATTAGTTTAACATGTGAAATGTCCGTAAAGTATCATCATATGATTGGTTTTAGGGCACATTTCCAACACTATCATCACCAATACTTCTACTACAATGTCCATTCTGGTCAATAGATACACTTATATCACTTTTACATTAAAATTTACCAAACCCTTTTACACAATTTTTTTTACTCACTACACTTTTAAAATTTCAATTTATTAAATGCTCAACTGCTTTATTTTACAATTGATTGTTCCACTACAAGACCTTAAAAAAAATTAAAATGGAATGAAATCAATTTTTTTTAGCGAAAGAAATTTCATTACAAATAATAATTAAACAAAAAACATAAACATGGCTCTTAGAACAACTCAAGTGACTACATATGTTATAAGAACATCACAACCCTACAATTACAAACACATAAGAAACATAATACGATTCTTCAATCATGGAGAATCCTTAGTCCAAAACCGTGACCATGACCACAACCACAAAAACTTTCCCCGTTAAAGCGAGAGATCGACCAAAACCACAAACTGAAGGTTCTTCTCAACAGAGCAAGAGAGTGAATAAAACTAAAAATAAAGAGGAAAAAAGAAAGAGATCAAGAAGGATCAACATCAAAGGCATAAGTCGGCAGTTAGGAATTTTTTTTCTCTAGCGGCAAAAGGAATGAGATCAATTTTATAGACTTTTCTTGATTTTGTGTGTGTATCTCTACTATTAGAAAGTCAGAAGTCAATTTTGGTGTCTCAAGGCTTCACCAAAAATAATTAGACAACAATGCCCTTGAAACAAAAAAGAATGCATTAACTGAAAAGATAAATAGAAATTTTTTACCAAGGGTAGTTTTGTAAGAAAAAGTAATAACTAAAAGAGATTAAACAGAAGGAAAATAAGAAAAGAAATTAAACGAGCAAAAAGGAAACATGATCGCGAAGGACTCCAAATAAACTGTTGCAACGGAGAAGATAAAAAATAACTCCCAAGAACTCACAAGTGTACATTGAGTATTCCACAAATCCAGAGGTGGGAAGAAACTTCGTCCCTGCTACTTCGCATGGTTTGGGTAAGTTTTAAAAATTATCAGCGGGATTTGTTTCTTTCCCTTATTGCTGTTTCTTCCAGCTTATGAAGTTCAATCGATAAAACCATTCGTTGGTTATAATTATGGATACCTTCAAGAGAGAAATAATTATAGTTTTATTCTCTCCGTTTGCACTATGGACATTATTAATTGTTTATCAGCACGTTATTGCTTCAACAATTAGAATTCTCTTTAAAATCTTTACCTCCTTGTCAAATGTTGGTGTTTAGTTTGTGAGAAATATGATGGTTTACTTAAAGAAGTTAATATATGTTTAGATTTATCTACATTTTGATTGAAGTAGGGACATCATAGTTCATGGCTTCACAACTGTACGAGGAGGCAAATTACGATAGTCGAAGAGTGTTTGAAAAATAGATGTGAGGGAGCAAATGAGTTTGGGATTCAAAGAACAACTACAATTGGTGGATGTGTTTTACTTATCGTACAAAGTTTTCAGAGAGGTAAGTAGAGCCAATTAATTCTGACTATTACTTCTGATATAAAGTCATAGAATAAATAAAATGATATATGTTGTTTGTAGTCACAAAAATAAATCGCGCTTAGCATACTGTGATAAAAGAAAGTCCTCTCACATGAGGGAAAGCGCAGGCAAAAAGCCGAAACCCCACCTTTGAAAGCTACCGTCCCTTGAATGGATGAATTATGGGTAAACGATGTCTTTGTTTTTTACTAATTTAGCTAGAGGATTCAACCGGGTATGCTCTTTATGTTTGTCTTACTTTGTTTATCAAAGTTTTGCTTTCATTTGGATTAGTACGTTTCTTGCTAAATTTTAGCTCTATTTTAATTTTTTTATTAATCAAATTTGTTGAACTATGAATTCATGTTATAATATGGGAATCATAGCAAAGCTTTTCCAAATAATTTTTTTTTAATGAATTGAAAAGGATAATACCGTAAAAAAGATGCTATAAGTATCTTGACATGCTATTACAGGTTTTCTTTTTGGCAAGTTCGTGTTTCTCATTCGTATTCATGGTTTCATTAAGATTGTTTTTCCTTTCTATTTTATATCTCCATCATAAGGTTAACTTCATTTTTATGTTTTTTAATCGGTTTAATTGTTGAAGTTTAATTTTCCTTTGACATTCATTCTCTATGCAACAAGTTGGGTTCCTTTGGCAAAATTAAGCATAACACCTGGACATCCAGAGAAAAAGTTGTCTTGGCATACAATAAGGTTCTCATTTTTAGCTAACATTTCTATCGTATTATTTTTAGTTTACTGCTGATACGATTTTCCTTTACTTTTTTAGGAATGCAAGAAATAATTTTATTTTATTTTCTTAGTTTGATTTGATATGTTGATGTATGTTGGGTGACCAATTCGGACTTCAAGTTTGTAATCTCATTGTGATCTTTCTTCTTATAGAGGGTTAGTTTTCTCTATGTATATCGAGGTTGTCTTTTTGTGCAGTTTATTTATTGAGTTTGATGACAATTTAAATGGTGTATTCACATATGAATTTGTCTGCTATCATTTGGGCATAAAGTTCCACTTTTTTGTGGCATTTGTGATATAGGAGATCAATCAGGAACATCATATTTAGCTTCATTTCGTTTATGAGTGTTTCTCTCAGGTTGAGAGGCTTACAGTATCTTATTTTAAATTTAGCAATGCAAAATTTTTTACAATTTGTTAACTAAAAAGGTTAAAATGAATGAATGTCTTTTGACTGGTATAAATGTACAAATTAAAATTAAACATTATACATTGCACATAGCGCGCTGTAATTATAAGAATGTCTTTATGTATGAACAAATGTTAAAAATAAATAAATAAATAACTACACGCCGCTCGTATCGCGCCGTGATGTAAAAAAAGACCTCTCGCATGCACATGAGCGCATGCAAAAAGCCTAGTATACTTTATAGCTAAACAGGGAAATGGGGAAGAATTTGTTTCTTCCAAGATCACCTAATTTAGTGATATTTCTCACTTTTAATTTTTAGAGTGAAAGTTTTTCTCCGTGCCTACTAATGCTTAGGGTCTTCACCCTAAAACATTCTAGGGCTTCCTCCATTGATAAGAAAGAAAAAACATTTACAAGACCAAACGAGACACATTACATTTTGATTCAAACAAGTCTAAACAAAATCATAAGCTTAAAGGATAATGTTATACCAAAAACACTTATAAATAAATTTATTAATTTATTGTATAGTGTTTTCTTTCTTCTTTTGATGAGATAGGAAAGATTTGAATATCAAACTTTCTTTAACATTAAGATGATAAATTCCATCCATTTCATCCAGAGCAAGTTAATTATTGTAGAAATTTTATTACTTTTTGACATTCTTGTATTATACGCTTTCAACTTGTTACTGATTTACAATCTAACAACATAATATTTTAAAATTTACGATAGAAGAACAATTGTCATAATCTAGTCTTTCTTAGTTTAGTCGTTTATCTGATATTGTAGATTAGACTGCAGGTTGGCCCATTTCTTTCCTTTCCAGTTTCCACAACTCAACAAAGCTTAGGTGCTCAGGTGTCGTCTCCTTCCCCGTTAGTTGAGCTCATTTTTTTAAGGTTATTTTTTAATTATTATTATTATGATTATTTTGAACTGGTTCAGAAGCGACAAACTGTATATAATATATTAACGTTGTTGTCCAGTGCATGCATGGTTATATAAGGAAGAGGATCCTCTCTCCTGAGCTCAGGATGGGGATCCTCCTGAGCTCAGGATGGGAATCCTCCTGACCACGAAATTCGGACCATTCAAATTTAATCCAACGGTTACAATTATTATAACTTTTAGAGGGATCCCTTAGTTGGAGCTGTTGGATTAAATTTAAACGTCTTGGATAACGTGGTAAGGAGGATCCCCATCCTGAGCTCAGGAGAGGATCCTCTTCCGTTATATAAAACTGTAAATTATGAGACACAATATATATATATATATATATATATATATATATATATGGAAGTGTCATGAAGATGCATTATAAATTTCTATCTCCTTTTCCCCACTGCCATTTTGATATTCATTGCCAAAGGAATTGTGTTGCTTAATCATTAGATTGGTCCAGCATTATCTATGCTAGCTACAATGCTCCACAGGCTTGAGTGACAAGTTTGTATCATTCCACTTTTTTGGTGATTTGGTGATGGTATCAATTCATCAGTTTTCTTTCTTAAGGTTTAGGCTGTTCTTTTCAAATCTATAGTAATTTTGTATGTGTTTCTCTGGATTGACATTACTTTTACGACCCTATAAGTTAGTTATGACGTCAATTGCACAGTATTTTACCAAACTCATTTGTGACAAGAGTTCAGCTCTAATCATTCTTACTTTTTGGAAAGAAAAAATAAAAAAGCACTTTGTCAAAAGTTCTATCTAATTCCTATGTTAGAGCACTGTGGGAAATAAATTCCACACGACTTTAAAATATAGTTTTGTGTCCCTAAAATAAGAAGAGACAAATGAGTAGTAATCACACTACTGTGACGTAAGCCAAAAATTTCCCTATGCCCAAGTTACACTTGTTGAATGAAAAAATATTGAGAATCAAAGTTTGTATAGTTTAGGAACAGTTATCTATCAAAGGTTGAAGGTGAAGATCTTTTATATTGTTTGAAATTGCATACGATTATTGTGGAGACATAAATTAACCACATCAAATAAAGAATGACACGTGGAATATTGGCTCAATAAAACGATTTTATCCTTCACGTCGTGGACAAACCACACAAGACGTTAAGGGGCTAAGCATCTGCATGCCTCCCCACCATGTTTTGGGCCTTCGGGCTCATACACATTTCAAGGCATCCTTCGGGTCCATGATATCCCTACTCCTGCCACCGTGTCTTTCTCGGCTTAAAGGGGCAAGGTTGACTTTTTGGAGTCTCCTTGTGTGTCCTGCGCTCCAACTTGGCCTGACAATTTTTTACCCAACCCATTAATCTGACATCAAACAACACAAAATAACAAGTTCCAGGTCAACCAATTAACGAGTTAGGTCGTTATCAGGTCACTCGTTAAGAACCCATTAACAAGTCAGGTTGTTATTGGATCACACATCCCATTAAGATAACGTGTATGACACATAAGTGACACAAACACGACCTGTTTACTAGGTCTAGACATTAGGCATGACAATTTCTTGCACGACCCATTACCCAACACAAAATAATATGACCCTTTAACGAGTTGGTTCGTTATCGAATCACCTGTTAAGAACTCATTAAAATAAAGTGTTTGAAACGACATAATCTGTTAAGATAACGTGTATGAAACGAAAATGACATGAAAACGATAAATACGACCTATTTTCTAGGTCTAGCTTTGGCACATCAACCTGGCAAAGACCTACCACCATGGATTTTCCTAGTGCTTCTGGCGTATGGCATGCACCACGCTAGTAGAACACAATGGTCTGCCTAGCATGACTTGAAATCTCACCTCCTAGAAGAGAATCTCCTATAAATAGCCAAGTCAAACAAGGAAATCGGTAATTGCCACTTACTACTCAGAATTCTCTTTGTTCAATGTCTCTCGAACTATTTCTAACTTAGACATTCGAGGCATTTTGGCAGACACTTCCCCCATTTTTCTTGAGTGTTTGTCGCTTAGACTAACGATGCTACTTGATTTGCAGGTGTGATTTCGTCAATCCACCCATGGACAAAAATTTACATCCACAACTATTGCAGGTAAACGTAAACGTTGATGCACACTAATTATTTATAGTTAATCCATTGATATGTCCATCAAGTCAACTAGTTGTTTAACTTCGGAGTTTGTGGTAATTGGAGTGACTAAAAGCCCCATATTCCTTAAGCCACTAATCATATCGTGGTTGTAAATAGCAAATGTCTAGGTTTAAGGAATATTTAGGCTAAGTTTGAGTGAGGCATTTCCTAGCTTTAAGGAATTCGGGTCAAGTTAGAAAGGAATGGATCACAAAAATTAGATAAAAGGGATTAGAAACTCCCTCCATATTAGAAAAGTATATGAGAGGGATTAGCAAAACTCTACTTGGACAGTATCATTTGCAAATCATCGTACATTCCTCTGTAATGCTCATGGAGGGCTTTTTTAATCACTCATATCTAATTTTTTTGTAATCCATTTACTACTTGAGCTCAGATCCTGGAACTTAAAAATCCATCACCCAAAAATAACCATCAGGGTCTCCCGTTTGGTAAGAGATTTTCTCACCACCTATGTGTGAGTGTACATCCGGCTTCTGTTGTTCTCCTCCTCGCAGCCGTCGATCCTAGCTATGGCTAGGGTCGGTGGCAGCCCCCTGCTCCTCCTCTCATTTTCCTTTTCTTTCCTTTGGCTCCTGCTTGTTGTTTCCTTTGCCCCTTTGCTGGATCGACCCTCTCTTGCCTCTGTTTTCACTGTATTGATGCCCCTTTTCCGATCTACTTTTCCCTCCACCTCCTTAATTTCCGACTCTTTATTGCCTACCCTTTCCAATTGGCTCACTCTTCCATTGATCATGCACTTTGGATTTGCTTCCACTAACTAACACTGTGAACACAATACTTAGTGATTTTCATTTTCGAGGAAGGTGTGTAGAGCTTTGGGTTTTCTCGATGCTCGGGTGTTTTCACCACCTCCTTACCTATGCTTGCCCTCGTTGGATCTGTTGCTCGTGGGTTGTCTCCTATAATCTTCTTTCGATTTGTGTCGCGATTTTCATGTGCTCTTTGGAGGACGGGAGTCTTCTTTTTATCCACTTTAGGGGCCTGGTTTGGCTTGATTTCAAGCGACTGGTTTGAGCTGGGTGGTTCAAGTGCTTCCGATGGCAGCAGCGGATGCAGGCTGCTAGGGGGTTTTAGGTTTCTCTTTCGTTTTGGGCTCTTAACTTTTTGTTGTACTTTGGAGGTCCATAATGTCGTTGTTGTGTGTTTATTGTATGTGTGCATCTATCTTGTAAATGTGTTTTGTTGGTAGTGTTATTACCTTTCTACCAAAACAAAAAAGACATAGCCATCAGGTTTCGCTAGGCTCATTTGAGTTATAGGTCATGCTTGGCATATGTGATATGCGATCCCAGCAGACCGCACTAGCCTTTACATGCATATAACACAATGTTGTTTAGGCCTATTGAGTGCGCGATGAGGTATGCTGATACATACTTCAAGCATATAAGAGAGGCAAATCCATGTAGACAAACTTCACATAGTACACATGTCATCTTCTAATTGATTGACGAAAATGTACTCATGCAAACATCACTTTATATTTAACCATAAAATTTAAGACCATCTATAAAGGAGATGTCAAATTTAAGTGGACCCTGCAATCAAATTTGAAGGTAGGAAGAAGCTCCAACCGATACTGCCAAATTTGACAAATGAGAAAAGATGATGGCAATTTTTTTTTAAATATTTGTGTGAGTCTCATTAATGCACCAATTATAAATCTTGAAAAGTTATTTTAATTAGTTTCTTTTTTTAAAAAAAAATGGGTCCTAGAAATATCATTTATATTAAAAAAAATATGGATTGGAGGAAGAGAAAAATTGAGATTACCACGTCAGCTATCAAATTAACATTTGACGTTTATCTTCTTTTGACATCTCCTTTGGAGATGCTTTAATAAGAAAGAATGTGTGATTTACTCAAGGCTTAACACCTAAATATCTTACGTCCCTAAGTTGTTTGCCTTTGTCACAGTCTAATCTAAACTACATAATAATAGAACCCTGATAGTTAACCAAAACTCAATAAGATTACCATTCTATCCATCTAATCAAAACTGAACAGAAATAAAAAACATAGGCAGTAATGTAATTTCACATGAATCAAATTTTATTGTTTTTTTTTCTTAAGCACCACCTACATGTGATTCTAACATATCTCTAATATTAAAAAATAAAAATAAAAATAAAATTAAAAACCTCTATCCCCTTTCTCCACACTCGCACGTTTTCTTCGCTTGTAAGTGAGAGGTATTATGTTTGATTCTCACCAAAGGTGAAGTTGAA
Source organism: Malus domestica (assembly GCF_042453785.1). Taxonomy (NCBI): domain Eukaryota; kingdom Viridiplantae; phylum Streptophyta; class Magnoliopsida; order Rosales; family Rosaceae; genus Malus; species Malus domestica. The sequence continues at coordinate 18,595,214 of NC_091670.1, forward strand.
CCACATTATTATGACAAGTCTTTTTAAAGGCTTAGCCCACTTCCCTAAATCTTCTTAAATTTGTAAATGTATATATCAATTTCTATAAACTTGTAGTTTAATCCTTTAGTTTTCGATGACTGATGATGACTAACCTATTGAAGCAATTGATAACAGAGAAAGCAAATAAATGTAACAGCATCGAAAATATAGAGAGAAAGTTAACAGAGAGAATCTTGTTAAACAATCTTTTCATTACAATTGCATAACGATTAAAAGGCATTGACTTGTCTTGGCAATATGGGAGTAGCCCAACCTTTTATAAGTCCTTGCAAGGTTTCTCCTTTCACCAATGTGATACTCTTTTACCTTCACATTCTCTCATGTCCCCTCATGTGTGGTGAATTTTCAAGCCATACATGTGGACAACACAAATTAGGTGACGTGGAGCACTTTTGGCCGTAGACTTCACACGTGATCCAACCTGCTCTTATACCATAAAGAAAGTTGAGGTTCCACAATAAACCAATGGGTAATATGGGGAGGAACCGAACAATTTCTGCAGTAGTTGTAGCCATTACGCTGTACTCAGCCTCAGTTGAGGACCTATTAAGTGTATGTTGTTTCTTAAAACTCCAAGAAACATGATTATCCTATAAAAATGACAAATACTGTTGTAGATCTTCTATCATTGGGATCTCCAGCCCAATCTGCATTTATGTATGCTTTCAATGTTAAAGGACCTGGACTAAAACAAATTCCCTAATCCAAAGTACCTATGAGATATCTCAATATTCTCTTGACATCAACAAAGTGAGACTCCAAAGGTGAGCGCATAACGTGGCATACTTGGTTCACATAATAGACAATGTCTGGCCTTGTGAATGTTAAGTATTGTAAAGCCCCCATAGTACTTTTATAGGTTTTAGGATCTCAGTAAACTGGACTGCCATGATTCAATAACGTTTTTTTATGATGACAGGGAGCAATACAAGGTTTGCAGTTGAGCATATCAGTCTTGTGCAATAAATCTTTGACATACTTGGACTGATGAACAAAGAGTCTCTATGACTGATACTTAATTTGAAGTCCAAGAAAGAAATGAAGATTCCCTAAATCTTTCATATCAAACTCATGTTGATCTGAGATATTACAGATTGAATATTGACATTACTAGCACCAATGATGATGACATCATCCATATATAACAATAATATAACAATGGACGTGTCATCATGTTTTACAAACATAGAAGGATCAACATACAACATAAGAGGACTTAAAACCCAAAGAGAGTAAGAAGTTGGTGAACCTATCATTCCAAGCTCTAGGAGCTTGTTTAAGACCATACAAAGATCTTTGCAACTTACAAACATAATCTAGACGTGTCTTGTTAATAAAACCTTGAGGCTGAGACATATACACCCATGTAAAAAAGCATTTTTTTACATCAAGTTGCTTCAATTTCCAGCCATTTGTAGCAGTTAATGACATCATTAATATCACTGTGGTTGGTTTCATTATAAGATTGAAAGTCTCATAGTAATCTAAACCTACCTCTTGTGAAAAGCCCTTGGCCACCAATTTGGCCTTTTATCTAGCAATAGACCCATCTGATTTCCTCTTGTTGTTGAAGAAATGTAGTCATTTCCTTATTCATAGCACTTTGCCAATAAGTGGACTTAGAGGTAACATTGAAAGACTGTGGTTCTGTGTCACTTGTAGACTGAACTTGAGCATAAAAAGCCTTTGTCTTCTTAAAAATCCCAAATTTAGACCTAGTCTGCATATGATGAGTATTTCGAGCTGGAATAGGCACAAGCTGCAATTCTGATACTTAAGAAGTAGTAGCAGTTGGATGCAACTCTGAAACAGCTTAGAACACTACATTTGGCCTTGAGGTTGAAGAAGAACTAGTGTGGACAAGATCACCAATATTGTAGGAATGATACTGAGTAACATGAGAGGCTGTAGTGTAATTGTGTTCAAATACAACTAGTAAAGGTACATGAATAACTGGGGTAGACAGAAAAGTATTATTATGAACAATTGGAGTAGGCACAGATGACTTGGATCTTGTGGAAATAACTTTTGGTAAAATGAGAAATATATCTTTATAAAAATAAACATGTCTGGAGACAATTAATTTGTGACATTTGACAGAATAACAAATGTATCCCTTGTATTGAGTTGAATACCCCATGAAAATACACTCAATGGTCTTAGGTTGAAGTTTATTGGATCTGAAAGGCTTCATAGAAGGATAACAAGCACACCCTAACACCCTTAAGTGATATAGCCTAGGTGGAGAGTGATACAATGATTCAAAAGGAGATTTCATACCCAAAGTAGGTGTAGGCATGTGGCATTGGCACAACCATGAGACCATAACTTAGAGGTTAGAGAAGCTTTTTGAAGTAGGGTAATAACACTCTCAGTAACATGTCTATTTTTAATCTCAGCTAAACCATTTTGAGCTAGTGTATATGGACAAGATTTTTGGTGAATGATATATTTTTTTTTTTCTAAGTAAAGATTGAAATTGATGACTAATGTACTCTCCACCTCCATCACTTTGAAAAACTTTAATATTGGAATTGAATTTTTTTTTGAACAAAAGCTTGAAATTGCAAAAATACTCCAAACATAGTAGCTTTATTGATTGTTGGAAAAATCCAAGTATATCTAGTACATTCATCTATAAATGCACATAGTACCTACAACATTCTATAGACATTTGAGATGCAAGAACCATACATCAGAATGAATGACAAAAGGTATTACAAACTTGGATGCAATGGACGGAAAAGGTATTGCAAGCAAGCTGTACATGTTTGAGGGTGTGAATTATAAGTGAAAGGTATGGAAGACTTACTAACAGCTAGTTTAACAACTGAATTAGTTGGATGACCCAACCTACAATACCACAAAATAGAAGAAACTTTTGAGCTAAGTATGCTGTTGGAGAATTGTGTGAAGATTTGAACACAAGAATGGGATAAAATGCATTGTTACTCAGCCCTTGGAATATAACTCTCTGGGTTACCTTGTCCTGTACACATATATAAGATTCATCAATAATACATTTGCAATGGTTATCTTTACATAATTGATTCATTGACAACAAATGTTGTGATAACTGAGGAACATGTAAGACTGAATCAATTTAAAATTATGAAACTTAGTATGAAGAGTTGAGTAGCCATATATGCAATAGGTAAACCTTCACCACTTTCACCAGTAATAGTCTCTATAGAAGGATAAGGTGCTGCCATTTGAAGATTTGATAGCTCAGATGTCATGTGATTGGTTGCCCCAGAATCAAGTAATCAGAACTCTTGTTGTGGAGCTGAAGGGGATCCAGTGGTTTTAACATTTAGTTCAGCATGAGAGTCAGTCTAAGGAACACTACCAGATGAAGAATATTGATGAGGAGAAAAACCAACTAGAGGTTGATATTGAGATGGAATTCCAGGAGATTGAGCATACTGAGGAATAAAAGCTTGTGGAGCTTGATAACCCTGTGATGAAATGAATGACTAATTGTTGGGGTTATTCCTATCAAAATATGTAGCAGCTATATGACCAACACGATGGCATATTTGACAACCATTTTGAAAGCAATTAAGAGCAGAATGCTCTTTCTTATCACAAATTTGACATATCTGAAGAGACTAATAAGACTAAGAGGGTGAAATTTGTTGTCCTGAAGATTGAAAACCAAGTTGAGATTGTTGTTGAAATTGATTTCCTCCATAGAATTGTGGCTATGAATACTGAGGTTGAGATCCAAAGAAAAACCTCTTGCCTTTGCCTTTGTTCTTAAAATTGTTCCCCCTGAAATTGTAGTAAGTTCTTGAGCTAGTTTGAGATACAAATGCAAATGATCCAGGAGTATTCATTTATAGGAATTGAGTTGGAAATGGCATTTTTTGAAGTCGAGGAAACAATTGAAAAGATAGTGGAGGACCAGATTAGTCACTAGATGCATGTGTTGCATGGTACTGTGTTATACTAGAAGAACTTCCGATATCAATTCCAGGATTTGAGGAATGAGCAAGCATAGTAGACATTAAAGGAACTTACTTTCTAACTTCTTCTAAAGTAGACTCCTCAGCCTTAAGTTGTGATCTTAACTCATTTCCATGACACAAAATTTTCATGGCCATGATTCACAACCTTAATTGTGTTGTACTCAAGAGAAAGTCCTCTAAGAGCAACAATCACAATGTCCTTATCAGAGATAACAACCCCAACTATTAGCTAGTTGATCTCTAACATCGTTAATCCTTTGAAGATAAATATCAATTATCTTAGGTCATTTCTTGATATTTTGCAAATCAGTTTTCATTTGAACTATACTAGTTCTAGTTATATTAGCAAATCGTTCTCAAAGATTAGTCCACATTTCTTGAGAACTCTAACAACCAATTACACAAGATAATGCAAGAGTGGGCAATGTAGCAATAAGAAGGGTCATCATGGCTTTATCATGTATTTTTCACACCTTATAAGCATCAGAAATAACTTGTGTATAGTCATCAACCTCTCCCTTAAAATCAGAATCAACAAAATTTTCAAGGCAAGGAATATATCCATCAATGAATCCACAAATTCCATTACCAATCCATCAATGAATCCATAAATTCCATTACCATCTAATAACAATTTCATTTGAAATTCCAAGTCACATAGTTCGAATCATCTAATTTCACAATGACTGTGTTTCCCACACTTGGAATCGGTGAAGAAATAGGCGATTGTGTAAGAGTTAACTGAGCAGGGGTAACCATTGTGAATATGCAAACATAGATCAATTACTTGACAATTAAGCAACTCACAACATAGATAAATTACAGAACAAAGAATCACAGCTCACAATAACACTTAACAAATCAGACAATAATCCCTAATTTCTAGGGTTTATATGTAGACAAGACCCAACCAACCAAGAATCAATAGATCTATGCAAGAACAAAAGGAAGAATATCACCTTTTTGAAGCAAGAAAAGAGATCGACAGTAGCGACAAAATGAAAAAAATCCAATCACTAGGGTTTCAAATGAACTTCGACGACAACACCGATAGGTAACACCTGAGCAAACTACGCCAAACAAACCTCAGCAAATTAGCTTATGCAAAACTCCAGTCAACTCTAACAAGAACCAGACAAGCGAAAGTAGTGTGGTCGTCAATCAACGGCGCGAGCCTCGATCGACGAAGATATCATGATAACAAAGAAAGCAAAGAAATTTAACATTATCAAAAATGTAAAGAGTGAAGAGAGAAAATCTTGTTAAACAATCTTTTCATTACAATTGCATAATGATTACAAGACATTGACTTGTCTTATAAATACACAGCCATAACTAACTCAAGGCTTATTAGAAGAATCAATGGTACATGACACATGGCAAGCTATACATTTAACACCTGGCACTATTGAAACCTTTATATTTAACAACAATTACCCTACGTTTGAAGCCTCATGAAATTATCCCTTATGTTCAATGCTAAGGCATTTTATATAAAACTTTACACTTATTGGATTGTACATGTGACTAAGTTGAAGACTATATGAATATGTAATGGGCCACTAAATCATCTTTGATACTCTTTAATAGTTAACTTGGTATCAGAGCAACCCAATCTTTAGAGCCAAATTGTATAAAAAGCCCTACTTGTTTAATTAATTTAATAGGTGCTGGGTGCTCCCTAAAACACAGTTTGTATCTCATTAATCAAAATAGCAACAATGGGCTAGAATTGATAATAGTGAGCATCACCCATTGTGGTACTCACTGTTAGAAGAGATTAATCACACTCATTTAACTGCATTTATTGCGGTGGTGATGTTATTGTCACTTTAGGATAGTAAGCAAAAATGCACTCATTTGAGATGAATAGAGAGAATCAAACTTGTTGCCCAAGGAGCGAACAAATTGTCCTCATTTTTTCACACACTTGTTTGTTCCTATTTCTTTCAATTTAATTCAAATGTCCTAAAATTAGAAAAAAGCCATTCAGTACTACAGTCTGGTGGTATTCTTCTTCACTTGTGAGTGAGAGGTCTTAGGTTCGAATCTCGTGGATGGCGAATTCGATACCAACTTAGGCTACTCATTGTGTGGCTTAGCTAAACTCCCCCTCCCCTTAATGTAAAAATATCGATATACTAAAACAATAAAAAAAAACAAGAAAAAAATAAAAATAAAAAAGTCTGCAAACATCACTTTTTATTTCAAAATTAAAAGGATAATGTTATACGCACATCCTTTTTTACCTCCCACACAACTTTATTAATATTGGCTTATTATATTAACACCCCACAAATTGTTGAATAAACCCTATATACTTAAAACACCCCACATTTTCTTTTTCAATTAAAAATTATCTTAATACACCTCCACATACTTATACGTAGTACCCTCACACCCCACATTCTCAATATACACTTTACATTTTCTACATGCACCCCATATTTTCTATACACCTCACATTTCTCAAATCTTATAAAGCTTTTAATTTGGACAAAAAATGCCGACTGAAATTTTGACAAATGATGCCAATTGGGATTTAAAGCATATGTGGGTTGCTTTCAATTCCACCATGAAAACCCATGTCATCTATTTTTAATATTTGATGGTAATTTTAGGTGTTTAATTCTTCATGTAATCCCTGTGATCCCTAAAGGATGAATATGAACATAGAAACTTGAATAACGAAGCAAAAGCAAAATTAAATAATTATTGATGTCGTCAAAATGACTAAAACAATAAAAAATATGGAGTCTTATCTCATGTGAAGCTTTTGAAACATCGATTTCGTATTTTATTTGTCAAAAATAATTTTTGTCAATCAACATGTTTGTAGTTTCATTGGTTAGGGTTTTGTTCAACAATGGAGGGTCGGAGAAGTTTGATAGTTGAAGAAGATAAATAATACGTTAAAAGTGATTTGGGATGTATTTAGAAATTTAGAAATTTTTTAAAACCTTATAAGGTCAAAATTGCCATTACATAGTAGGGTAAATAAGTCATTTAATATTAAATTTTAATGTGGGATGCATTTTACATTTTGTGGGATGCTAATATAAAAAGCCTTAATATTTTGCCATTAATATTTTTCAACTAATTGGACCCGATAGCCAAAAAATTGAGAAACATGTGTGAGAAGTAAAAGTAAGCATGTGAAATGGGATAAGACTGTAATTACATAATTTTTGTTTTTTGAACAAACGATATTATTTACACTAAGGGAAGGGGGTGGTCTTAGCCTCACAATGAGCTAGCAATAATGTAGTTTGTTGATGCACAAAATCGGTGAGGACTTTGGTACAACAGAAAGTGTTAAGTTTGTGACCTTCGCTAGATTGCTCCAGTCACTAGTGTGGATAAATATGTAAATGTATAGGGACAGGGAAGCAAACAGAAGATGTACGTGGTTCACCTAGATTGGCTACATCCACGGAGTAGAGGAGTTCTCATTAATTGTGAAGAGTTTACACAAGTACATAGGTTCAAGCTCTCCTTTAGTGAGTATTAGTGAATGATTTAGTACAAATGACATTAGGAAATATTGTGAGAGAATGATCTCTATTTATAGAAGAGAGTTTCTAGTTTCATTTTGACATTGACACGTGTCGTGTTGTGATTGACTTCTGATGTTGATACGTGTCGCGTTATGATTGGCTTCTGATGTCGACACGTGTCGCGCTGTGATTGGCCTCCTGGTTGGAGGGAAACTCTTATGGGTCCTTGACGGTATAACATTGATTGGTGCTCAGTAATTTCGGGATTGGTCAAGTATGGTACAAACAATGCTCCCCTAAGTTCCCGAGTGAGGGAAGCTCATCGGTTGGGGACTTGCAAGATCCAAGCCATTGAATAATTACGAAACTTCTAAGTACCGAAGTGTGGTATCATTTTCACTCGCCTTATCTGTCTCATACGTAGATGTGGCATCTTCTTTAGAAGTATTTTTCCTCCATCTAGGGGTGGTATCTTTAACGGATGAAGATGCACAAGGTAATATATCAATTTCACTTGAAGCTTACTTGTAGTTTCGGGCTTGGTCAAGTGCGATACAAAACCCTATAGTAGGAGTCCCCCAAGTCGCCGAGCTAGGAGATTTACCGAAAGAGGTAACAGACAAGTAAAGCAATCAGACTTCCAAGCAAGCAACCTGGATCGGAGGTTCGACTTCGGCTTTCGGTTGATTGTTTTCCTTCTCCTTGTGTCGTAGACAGCAATAAGGATAAGGAAAAGCACATGGAGAAGAGATGATATAAGATACTTTTGCTTTTGAAGAAGTAACTTTCCACAGGCTTATTCTTGAATTAGGCTGGAGGGTTTTCTGGTTTCCTCTAGAGTATAAGGCCGACTCAAGAATTTGAGGGTCAAAACAAGTCCATCAAAGCAAGAGTGCGTTCGACCTTGATGATATGGGATACTTTTGCTGTTGACGAAGTAATAGATGAATCAGCACGTGTTCTATTATGCTTATCTCCATATGCTTCATTGTATCCTTTTCACTTGCCCTATCTGTTCCTCAGGCAGATGTGGTATCTTCTTTGGAAGCATAAGATGTTGAAGATGAGTACTCGAGAGCAATGCCAGGTAAGTAATCAGGCAAGGGGTTCTAGGCAGTCAGTTCTTGACTGGAAGCTTGATTCCAAGTGCTGATTGATTGCTCTCTTTCTCATTGTCTTGTAGGTAAGAACAAGACCAAAGGAAAAGACAGGGAAAAAGCATGATATGGGATACTCTTACTTTTAACCCTGATGATATGAGATACTCTTGCTCTGGTGTGGCTTGTTTGCAGAGGTATTATCGGGAGGAAAAGAAGCTGAGTATTTCGAGAGACTCTGTTGAGAGTGCCATCTCGGATATGAAGAAAAGTTGAGCATTTTTTTTATTTGTAGGTCTGCCTAGCTGTGGAGGATGGAGGTCGACATATATAAGAGTCTCCCTAACAACAAGTAGTAGTGCTATTCCTTTACCCTTTTTGGTCATAGCAATGTAGTGGGAGCTGCAAGCTTCACGTGTTTTAACTTTGTCAGAGCACTTTGAAAAAGTGGGCTGTGGTATCTGGAAAGTTGATGTTGCGTGTGAAGATTACAGACAAGCTTTATCCAAGAAATCTGGCTCTCGAAGTTCAGAGAGCGGTGCCTCTTCGGTTTTCGAACAAGCAATCTTGTTGGGATCTGGCTCTCGAGATTTAGAGAACGGTGCCTTTTTGATTTTTGGGAAAACAATCCTGTTGGGAGTCTGACTCTGGAGATTCGGAGAGCAGTGTCTCTTCGATTTTTGAGAAAATAATCCTTTTGGGAGTCTGGCTCTCGAGATTTGAATGGCGTGCCTTTTCGATTTTTAAGCATGTAATCCTATTGGGAGTTTGGCTCTCGAGATTCGGAGAGCGGTACCTTTTTTGATTTTTGAAAAAGCAATCCTGTTAGGGGTCTGACTCTTGAGATTCGGAGAGCAATGTCTCTTCGATTTTTGAGAAAGTAATCCTGTTGGGAGTCTGGCTCTCGAGATTTGGAGGGCGGTGCCTCTTCAATTTTTGAGCAAGCAATCTTGTTGGGAGTGTTTTCTCGAATGTGAGCAAATGGTGGGCATTTTTGCTAATCTGCCTTGCCACGAAATACCGAGGTTGACACACATTGAGACTTTCTAGTTATCAAGCAGTGGTGCTGTTCCTTTACCCTTATAGGTAATAGTAGGATAGCTAGACCTTCAAAATTTATGTGTTTAAACTTTATCAGAGATCTTTGGCAAAGTTATCTATGGTACCCGAAGAGATAATGTTGCGTGTGGAAAGTGGTGCCTCTTCGATTTTTGAACCAACGACCATGTTGCCCTTTCTTTTATAAGGGAACCAATTATGTGCAAGAAGTACATTCAGAGAGTTATTGCTTGTAGGAATTTTCCCCTTACTTCACAGATTTATTGCACCTCATTTCTCCTTCATTATTTCTAAGAATGTCTGGCCCATCCGACTGTCGTTATGACTTGAACTTTGGTGAAGAGGCAGCCATGCCTTCTCAAGACAACATATGGTGCTCATCCTTCTTATCCCTTACTGGTCCTCTTACCGTTGAGGACTCTGTGATGAAGAATGATATGACCACTGTGGTGGTGGCCAGGAACATTCTCACTCTCAAAGATAACAGACTACTTTCCAAACGGTCTGATGAGTTGGCTGTTAAGGATTCTCTGGCTTTCAGTGTTCAGTGTGCAGGTTCTGTGTCTAATATGGCCCAGCGCCTATTTGCTCGAACCTGCCAAGTTAAATCATTGGCAGTTGAAGTGATAAGTCTCAAACAGGAGATCAGAGGGCTCAAGTATGAGAATAAACTGTTGCACAGGCTCGCATATGACTATGCTACAAACATGAAGAGGAAGCTTGACCAGCTGTAGGAATCTGATGGTCAGATTTTACTTGATCATCAGAAGTTTATGGGTTTGTTCCAAAGGCATTTATTGCCTTCGTCTTCTGGGGCTGTACTGTGTAATGAAGCTCCAAATGATCAACCTTTGGTGCCTCTTCCTTCTGGGGTTTTGCCTAGTACTGAGGCTCTGAATAATCACCCTCTGGTGCCTCCTCTTTCTAGGGCTCAGCCGACTGCTGAGACTTCTCCTGAGCAACATTTGTGAAGGCTCCCTCTTGTTTGTTTATTTTGATTCATGTATATGTATATATTTGTAACTTATCGGAGATATCAATAAACAAGCTTTGCTTCATTTCAACGTATTGTGTTAAATACACTAAGGCCTTCTTCACTAAGTTCTTTGAATTTTTCCTTTTGTTGAATCTTGTATGTTGAAGCTTTGTGAGTGAAGCATGTAGGTTGAGGTAGTGCTCCCTTAATTTCCCGAGTGAGGAAAACTTCTCGGTTGGAGACTTGAAAAAATCTAAGTCACTGAGTGGTCGTGAGACTTTCGAGTATCAAGGTGCAGTAGCATATGATAGAAGTCCCCCAAGTCTTCGGCCGAGGGAGTTGACGAAGGAGGAGGTGTCTTGCTAGTAGCCAAGTTTCCAAAGTAACAAAACTTTACCATTTTCCTTTCTAAGTGGTAGCCCAAAACTCCTCCTTTATATATATTTGTTATGAAAGTTGTTACGTCCAAAGAAGAAAAGGCCTTAGCAATTTTATTTTTTTTGAATTTTCGAATTTTTTAATTTCCAAAAAAAAGAAAAAAAAATATATATATATATATATATATATTTTTTTTTTAAGCTTTATAGGTGAAGCTTTGTTAGGTACCATGAATTGATTTTGCTTCACACTATCTTGATCAAGATAGTGTGAAGCTTTTGTAGGTGAAGCTTTTGTGTTGAAGCTTTGTAGGTGAAGCTTTTGTAGGTGAAGCTTTTGTGGTGGGTGAAGCTTTTGTTGGTAAAGTTTTTGTGGTGGGGGAAGCTTTTGTGGTGGGGGAAGCTTTTTTGGGTGAAGCTTTTGTTGGTGAAGCTTTTGTGGTGGGTGAAGCTTTTGTGGGTGAAGCTTTTGTGGTGGGTGAAGCTTTTGTTGGTGAAGCTTTTATGGGTGAAGCTTTTATGGGTGAAGCTTTTGTAGGTGAAGTTATTGTGGGTGAAGCTTTTGTAGGTGAAGCTTTTGTGGTGGGTGAAGCTTTAGAGTTGAAGCTTTTGTTGGCACCATAAATTGGTTTTGCTTCACACTGTCTTGATCAAGAGTGTGTGAAGCTTTTGAGAATTGTGGTTGCTCTCCATTGATGAAACTCTTGTTGGCACTATAAATTGGTTTTGCACACACTGTCTTGATCAAGAGTGTGTGAAGCTTTTGAGAATTGTGGTTGAACTCTTTGATGAAGCTCTTGTTGGCACCATAAATTGGTTTTCCTTCACACTGTCTTGATCAAGAGTGTGAAGCTTTCTACGAGTTGTAGTGTTTGCATTGTTATAAAGGAGAAATGTCTAAAGCAGATGCAAGAGGGCTGAATAGCTTGATCTTCGTATGCCATGCACTGAAGTTGTTGTTAGCTTGCAATAAGACTTTATTGGTGACTATAACTCTTGTTGGGCATAAGTGCTCCCCTAGTTAAGTTGTCAAGCTTGAGGGTTTTTGATTATTTGTGAATGCTAGAAGTTCACATGTACAAGATATACCACTTGTCTTTTGGTAGGTGGAATGAATGGTGAGTTGCTTTCATCACTTGGTTGGTGGTACGAAGGTGAGTTCCTTCATCACCTTTCATCACATTTCATCACCTGGTTGGTGGCACGAGGATGAGTTCCTTCTTCACTTGGTTGGTGGCATGAATGGAAGTTGCCAAATGATATTAGAGTACGGGTTGTACATCTCATCACCTGGCTGGTGGCATGAAGGAGAGTACGGGTTGTACGTTTCATCACCTAGTTGGTGGCATGAAGATGAGTTCCTTCTTCATCTGGTTGGTGGCATGAGTGGCAAGTTGCCAAATGATATTAGAGTACGGGTTGTACAGTTTATCACCTGGTTGGTGGCATGAAGATGAGTTCCTTCTTCACCTGGTTGGTGGCATGAGTGGCAAGTTGCCAAACGATATTAGAGTACGGGTTATACATTTCATCACCTGGTTGGTGGCATGAAAGAGAGTACGGGTTGTACATTTCATCACCTGGTTGGTGGTATGAAGAGGAGTTCCTTCTTCACATTTCATCACTTGGTTGGTAAGAATAAGGGCAAGGTGTTAAGGCACATTGTAGCAAGTGTCAAAGACACAAAGTATGCTGAACCCTTTCGAAGCACAGTTGGCTTATGTATGGATGTGTTGGAATGTATGATGTTTATGTATGAATGTGTTGGAATGTATGATGTTTATGTATGAATATGTTGGAATGTATAATGTTTATGTTGATTGATATGAGTGATGCTTATGAATGTTTTGCTATGCATGAAGAAATCCATGCTTTTGATATGTGAACCATGTTGGTTGTAACACTTAGTATCACATACTTTGTGTCAAAGTACGCATGTTGAAGCTCTGAGTTGGAATATAAGGTTAGGTCAGCGTAGACCAAGTGTTCCAGTGCTAGGAACGTAAAAGACTCAGAAGAAGTTGTCTGAATTCCCTTTTCTTTAAATATTTGCCGAATGGCTTGTGTGACAAAAAATCTCAAGCAATTGAGAGTGAAAACATTTGTAATGTGTATGCCTTCTTATAATAGCATTTCCTTCAGTACCTAGTCTTCCACTTTGAAATAGTAAGGCTTGGCCCCATAGTCATAATAGTCAACGGTACGTTCACCCCTGGTTGTCTTGATACGAACTTTTATCCCTCTTGTTGTAATGGGCTTGCTGAGAGTAAAAATCCTTCCTCTTACCAAGAGACAGATACGTTTGGTGACTTAACGAGTAGCTAAATGAGGCAAGAGATGATGCAATGGATGTCTGAATGGCCAATATCTTCTCACTTGGTAGAACTTGACTTCCACTTCCCATTTGTTGAAGGGGTTAATCATATTGGGGTTCCCTTGGTATGTCCTTGCTTCGGCGGAGGCGTCATTGTAAGCCTGTGCCATCACCTCAGAGTAAGTCTTCCAAGTGTTGGCATTGATCATGTACTTGAAGAAACAATCTCGTAGGCCTTCCATGAAGGCCTTGAGGGCGGTCTTGTCATCTACCTTAGTTCAGCGAATACTCATGGCTGAAGCAATCGGCATACTCTCGTAGTGACTCGTCCGGCTTCTGACGAATAGTGTACAAATCATCTGCAAAATGCAAGTGATCAATCTGGAAGATGTGTTGAGAGACAAACAGTTTTCTCAATTCCTCAAATGAGTCTACTGTCTCAGGTGGAAGACGACAATACCAGTTTAAAGCTCCGCTAGAGAGGGTGGAGGGGAAGAGAAGACATCGCTCTTCGTCAGTGTGCATCTGATATGCCATGGTGGACTTAAAGAGGTTAAGGTGTTCAATTGGGTCCTCCCTTCTAGTATAGAGTTGTAAACCAATCTTTTGTTTTGTCTTCGCTTGAAGGGGGTGCCGAGGATCCTTCTTGTGAGATGGCCAGGCCTGGGTTGGTTCCAGTTAGGTATCTCGGCCTGACGTTCGGCCTTTAACTTGTTTACTTCCTCAAGGAGCTGTAGGACAAGAAGGTCCTGAGTGGAGTCATGTACCACTGGAATTTTCTTTCGTAAGTCTCCATCGCTTCTTGGAAGTAGGAAAGTTTAAGCAAGGGCGTAAGGTTTTTTCTTTGGACTCGCCGTACTGACTTCTAGGACGAGTCTGTCAGAATACCTTAGAGTCCCCCGTACCTTCATGTTCCTCTAGAACCTGTCGTTCCTTCCCTAGATTGGCAGTTTGCCTGGGTCGTGGGAGGGGACTGAGTCTTTCAGAAACCCTTGGGTCATTGATCTTCGAGCATATGTGGAGAAGATTCTCTCGACGTTGCTTTAGGAAGTCTCAGCAGTTACGATAAACAGCTTTCGATCCTTCCAACCCTTCTGCAAGAAGGTGTCTTCCTCCACTTCTTCTACTTCGGGTCGAAGCATATGGGTTAAGAGAAGTCTCATGTTGATCAATGTTTTGATGATTAGCTCACTCCTCATCAGGGATACCCATGTCGAAGGGAGGTGACCCTCCGTGTTGGGGGGCACCCAGATGATGGTTGATGTCCACAAGGGCAACGAGCTCGCGTGTTTGAGTACGCCTAGTTTCGTGGAGCGTCTCAAAGAGCTTCTCATACTGCTCTTGGAAGATCTCATTCTTCATTGCTATCTTGTTGTTCTGAGCTTCTAGCTCATCGTCTTTAGCTTGAAGAGCAACCCTCTTTCCTTCATTCTTTCGTTGCTTCGCACTAGGTGCAAGAGGGGTGTCATTCTGTGTACTGTGGCTTCATTCGCTCCCCATGTTGAAGAGGGATGTCTGGTCAAAAGAGAGTGTACGAATGGTAGAAACCAGTTTGGCAAAACTGAAGAGAATGGGAATAAGTGTCGTTCCCACAGAAGGCGCCAAATGTTGATGTACAAAATCGGTGAGGACTTTGGTACAACATAAAGTGTTAAGTTTGTGACCTTGGCTAGATTGCTCCAGTCACTAGTGTGGATAAATATGTAAATGTATAGGGACAGGGAAACAAACACAAGATGTACGTGGTTCACCCAGATTGGCTACGTCCACGGAGTAGAGGAGTTCTCATTAATTGTGAAGGGTTTACACAAGTACATAGGTTCAAGCTCTCTTTTAGTGAGTACTAGTGAATGATTTAGTACAAATGACATTAGGAAATATTGTGAGAGAATGATCTCTATTTATAGAAGAGAGTTTCTAGTTTCATTCTGATATTGACACGTGTCGTGTTGTGATTGGCTTCTGACGTTGACACGTGTCGCGCTATAATTGGCTTCTGATGTCGACACGTGTCACATTGTGATTGGCCTCCTGGTTGGAGGGAAACTCTTATGGGTCCTTGACGTTATAACGTTGACCGGTGCTCAGTAGTTTTGGGATTGGTCAAGTATGGTACAAACATAGTTCAAATTTATCTTTGGCGAAAATCGAACCTAATATCTGTTACTTACAAGTAAAGATGAATACTACGTAGTACTGAGTGATTGCAATTACAGAAAATTAAAAAGGAAAATTTATTCAAATTGAAGGTCAAATAAAGACGACCCAAGATAAAAGGGAATAAGGCGGGCTCAGAATACTCACTCTCCACTCTACAAGACTACCAATTCTCAAAACGCTATCCCTTAAGCAGACTAAACGACATGGCGGCGACCACAGGCCTCATCTCCTCCACCTTCTTCTCCGGCGAGACGTCGTCATTCGTCATCCTTCCTTTCTCCTCCTCGTCCTCCTCCCTCAGGTTCGCCCCCGCTAACCTGCGCATGGTGCGCATCCCAACCCTTGCCACTGCCTCGAAGCCGGCCACCACCCCCCGCGAGCCCCGCGGCATCATGAAGCCACGCAAAGTCTCGCCCGAGATGCAAGCCCTTGTGGGTGCCCCTGAGATTTCTCGCACCCAAGCTCTGAAGCAGATTTGGGCCCACATTAAGCAGAACAATCTTCAGGTTTACTTTGAATTTTTGTTTTTGTTTTTGTTTTTTTTTTTTTTTTAAAGTTTGCATTTTTTTCACTTTGTGGTTGAATTTTTTAAAACCCTTTTGTCCATTTGGGGTTTAATTGGTAAAATTATTATTTTTTAGAGAAGACAAGTGTGGATAAGGTTATGTTGGTATGCAATGAAATGTAGGTTTTCTTGTTTTTGTGCTGAAATTGCTTGATGTTGTGAATGTGAGTGGATTTTTGTTCGGACAAGGTTACGGCGGCATAGATAAAATGTGGATTTTTAAAAATTGGTTTGCTTACAATAAGTTTTTCAACCGGTTTAAGCTCAAATTCTTGGATGCCTTGTGCTTGTTTGAACTTGGAATGGACTATCTTGATGTGTACGAGAATTGGGTTTTTTTATTTCTGGATTCGAGAGTTTATTTCTGCCGTGTGTTTAGGCGGGTTTATCCTGTCGCTATTTTGTGGGGTTTTACATGTAGGATTTAGGCAATGTTTGAACGGAAAATGAGGAGTGCTGTTATAGCTTAGGTTGGTACTCAGGGTTTCTGGGGTTTGCTATGCTTGTTATTCTGTTTAGATAGGACTGGATAAGGCTGTTCTAATGTGATATGTGAGGAAGTTTATTATTTTATTCTTAAATCTTTCTCTATGTTGTTTTCTGGATGCTTTTATATTTGTTGGAGTTCAGTGTTTCTAGACTGATAGTTGTGTTAGTTAGCAGCACTTGTGGAAGTTGTTTGAACTTTTGGGTGACTGGAATTATATACTACCTTTACTTTTTCTTTCCACACAGTATTTCGTATATTTCAAGTTTTCTTCCGTAGTACTAGTAGGATGGTGGTGTTGCTCGGGTTTAGTTTATATATGTGAAAGAGGACAAATATTTAATTTTTCCCCATTTCCATTCTGAATCTGGTGTTTCATGTACTGGTTATACAGTTTAATTCCTTTATTGTGACTATCTAAAGACTCTATTGGAGGCTACATATATATATATATATATATATATATCTATATATATATATAGTACTTAGGATTCAAATAATAGATGTTTCCCAAGTTCGTTTAGGGGTGCGATAAAGTGAGTGTACTTGCTTGTGGTTTTGATTCCTATTGTGAACCTTTGATTAGGGTTGTGTTCTATTTTATTAATGTTAAACTATATTATTATCTCCCCGTATGCTGCTTATAATGTCTACGTTTTGTGTTAACTGCCTTTAAGTTTTGCTGACTTTGTCCTTTGATATCATTCTTATAGGACCCCCAAAACAAGAGGATCATAGTCTGTGATGAGAAGCTGAAGCAGATCTTTGCCGGGAAGGACCGTGTTGGATTTCTTGAGGTTGCTGGATTGATCACCCCCCATTTCCTTTGAATGAACCTTACGTCGGAGGAAAGAATTTGGAACTGCAGATCATTAAAGAAGCAAAATGTTTTTGTATGTGGGGGTTGTGTTTTGGTACTGGTGAAATGTCATGCTTCTGCATTGTGCTTCTCTAAGTGTTTGGTTTTTGTACTTCAGGAACTTTAGCTATAGTTAGAGTTTTGCTTTTGAATTCCTTTTTATGTGGTAGGCTTTCTATATTAAGCAATGTCACTTCTGGGTCTGCATTGCTTAAAAAGCTTTAAATTTTGTGGAACTATTGGGGTCCAAGAGTTTTAATTTATGCTGTTATATTTTCTCATAGAGTGGCTAGTACTCGGATAAGGACTTACATGTAATAGAGGTACCGCCACGTAGCTTTTTGGTCAAATAATGCATTGTCATGTGTAAGATTTTCTCCACGTGATAAAACATTATTGGACAGGGACACCATGGTGGCAGTGAATGCTCTCCAGTACTTGGGGAAAAATGTGGTTCTATTTGAATTTAAGACTTAAACATGAGGCTTTTTTTTTCATTGAAATTAACCTCCATATAAAATTGAAAAAAAAAGGAAAGAGGAAACTCTATCCCTTTCCTAAACCCTAAACCTCGCCCAATCATCGGGCCATGGCACTTAAGGGATTGAGAACATCTCTAGATCTCACACTTTGGGCTCGACCGACCCAACAATCCGGACCATTCAAGAGAAAGAGAGATGAGGGTGTGGTTTTATGTGTGAAGTGGGCAAGTGGGATGAGGCTAATGGGGGTTGCAAGATTTCCGTCGACAAGTACGTGTGAGATCTGAAGGTGATCTCAATCTCCACTTGAGATAAGGTTCATAAGCAATTATTTCAAGAGTAAATTGTGGTTTACCCTCGTGACATCTCCTATCCCAAAATCCAAGTCCATTCTCATCTGGCTAGCCAAACGTGCTATGAGAGTGATAGTTTGGAAAGGGGAAGAGAGATGGCTGTCACCCTCCCCCCACCCCCACACGCCACTGCCAACCACCAAAGTATTCTAACCCTCACACTCAGGGATCTCCCAATTTTCATTGAATTTTTTTATTTAATAGTTTTACAAAAATGTTATTTATCATCTAGTTGTACCATCATTACCATCTCTCTAATAAAGATGGGACCGACATGATTTGGCCACCACCCCGATTAATGCCTAGGCGTTTGAAAATTAAGAAAGGGCGCCTAGACTTGTTGAGACACCCGCCTAGACTGCTTTGGCACCCGCCTAGTCCGCCCAGACCCGCCTAAACACCTGCTTAGGTTGCGACCAAGGAAGAAAATGCCGATAATATCGGCGAAATATCGCCGATATTATCGGTTTTTCACGGTAACGACATTTTAATAGGTATCCAATTGGGTTTCGTCTAAATATCGCGATATTATCGATAATATCGCGATATTTCCGAAACTATCGGGATATTTTTGATAATATCGCGATATCAAAACCCAAAAATATTTAAAAAAATGCTGAGAAGTCTCAACAAATAACTACATTTGATATTAGCCAAAAGGGCCGAGCAAGGCATGCTTTTAACAACTTGGGAATGTGGCTTTTATAGGCCTGTTTGCTTGCTCACTTCCCTTGCGTGGGCGATGTGGGATTACAGAAACCAAGCTTGGGAATGTGGCTTTTATAGACCTGTTTCCTTGCTCACTGCCCTTGCGTGGGCGATGTGGGATTACAGAAACGGTTTGCGTGGGCGATGTGGGATTACAGAAACCAAGCTTGGGAATGTGGCTTTTATAGGCCTGTTTCCTTGCTCACTGCCCTTGCGTGGGTGATGTGGGATTGCAGAAACGAGAATACAGAAACCAAGCTTGGGAATGTGGCTTTTATAGGCCTGTTTCCTTGCTCACTGCCCTTGCATGGGCGATGTGGGATTACAGAAACGGTCTGCGTGGGTGACATGGGATTACAGAAACCAAGCTTGGGAATGTGGCTTTTATAGGCCTGTTTCCTTGCTCACTACCCTTGTGTGGGCGATGTGGGATTACAAAAACAAGATTACAGAAACCAAGCTTGGGAATGTGGCTTTTATAGGCATGTTTCCTTGCTCACTGCCCTTGCGTGGGCGATGTGAGATTTCAGAAACGAGATTACAGAAACCAAGCTTGGGAATGTGGCTTTTATAGGCCTGTTTCCTTGCTCACTGCCCTTGCGTGGGCGATGTGGGATTACAGAAACCAAAACGTTTTGCTGCGACTTGTGAGGGCTAGTACATGTGAACTTGTGACTCCAACTAGGTAAGACTTAAGAGCCATATCTAATTTGGGGCCTTCTATCCTATATTTGTGGACAATGATCAAATGCTAAAGATTAAACAAACATAATATGTTCTACTGCTTAGCAAAAAAAGCTACAAACCCTTTGCTTATCAACAAAAAAAGACAAGTCCTTGCACTAGATATACTTTCAAATTACGTTGAGTAGCAACCTGATATATGTATTCGGACGAATTATAAAACAATTGACACACTCCTGGCTTCCAAAATTCAATTCTTTTACTTTATATAAACTTGAAAAAACATAATCGGCATCCAAATTAAAGTTTAGTCTTATTCAACGTATTGATTTTCAATCGTTAATTGATATACTATAATTTGGAACTTCAACGCCTAGACGCATGCTTATGTGTAAGAAATTTAAAGTGTCATATTCGGCACATTATTCTTCATCATTTTATTCACTTCCTTTTTTTTTTTTTTAATATCCTAAATAAAACCTCCCAATATTGTACTAATTAATTATATATAAATGATTATGGTGTGTTTAAACTTCTTTCATTAATTACTACATATTTTCTACACTCATAATGTTTGCCAGCTCGCTATATAATCAACTTAAATCAGTTAAATCCATCATGCAATGCATTTCCTTCCAATTTTTTGTGATAAACTAATAGATAATTGACTAGATAAACATCCTGCAAAGTTTCATTAAAAATTTCCAAGTTTTTCTTACAATTTCCGTGGTTTCCATGTAATTTTTATCGATATCGATATTATCCCGATATTTCCGTGTTTTCGGACTACCGATATTTCCGATATTACCGATATTTTCTTCCTTGGTTGCGACTCACTTAGACAGAAAATAGATAACTTTCATTTTGTATTTTTTTTTTCTTTCAATAAATTGTAAGAGACTTGCTGAATAGTTAAATGAACACACATTATATGCTTGTTCTCCATGTTTTCATTATGTTCCAATACTCCATAATATATGTCATTCTATTTTGTAATTTATGATGAAATTATATATATTTTAAGTATAAATAGGCACTTATTTACACGAAATATAATTGATTTACTTAAATCCGTCTAGTTCCTAGCCCGCCGTCCAACTAGTGCCTAGCATCTTTTAGAACCTTGTCTCTATTAGAGAGATGGTATAAGTAATGGTACAACTAGATGGTAAGTGTAGCATTACTCATAGTTTTATGAAGTGAATTTCCTCATTTGTATGTATGTTTAATGGGAAAATATAACGTGTCAAGATACAAGACTAATGATTTAAAAAGTGGTCGAGCTGAAAGACTACATAAGTTGGAGGACTAAACTGTAACCAGTGGCGACGTCAGGAATTGTCAATGGGGGGGGGGAGGGGAGAGTACCAAAATTTAAAACCGTATATGATTAAAAAAAAAACGTAGCCAACCTTTTAGATATAGACAATATTAATTTTGTTCATTATTTATCAATACAAACATGTTACAATTGTTGGCAATGAGGTTTCATGCTATGAAAACATCACATATAGGTTCATTACAATAAGAGAAAAAAAAAATCTTTCTCTATTAAAATCTTGAGGATAAAATTGGGCAAAGAAAACTATGTTTTTGTTGGTCAAATGCAAAGTTATTCATCCGGCTCAAACATGCCATACAAAAAAGCAACTCGGTGTTTACCTTATTTATCTGTTTAACGACCGTGCTTGATCAGCAGAGAGTCTACAGTCACTAGATTTTGATGAATTTTTTTACAACATTTTTTTTTACAACATTTTCTGGCACACATTGTGTTGGGGGCAGGATGTATCTTCTTTTATTCTTTTTGACATTTTTTTTGGTATCTTGAAACGAAAGTTGATTCTCCTTGCAGAAAATTCTAATACTGATAAGAGTTGGCAGTCTGAATTATTTTTGACATTTTCTGATCATTCAATTCTTTGAGTTGAATATGAAGCACTTGAAAATAGAGTCACACGATAGTTATGGAAGTTTGTGAGTCTTGGTGTCACATCCTAGTCCACATAGTAAGATATTGTCCGCTTTGGGCCACGCCCTCATGGATTTGTCCTTGGGTTTCCACCCAAAACGCATCTTACTCTAGAGAGGTGGGCATGTACATATAAGGCACATCACCTCCTCTCCCCCGGGCGATGTGAGATCTTACAATCCACCCCCTTAGGGGCCCGACGCCCTCGTCGGCATACTTCAGGCCAGGGAGTGGTTCTGATACCAAATTGTCACATCCCAGTCCGCATGGTAAGATATTGTTCGCTTTGGGCCACGCCCTCACGGATTTGTTTTTGGGTTTCCACCCAAAACGCGTCTTACTATAAGGAGGTGGGCATGTACATATAAGGCACATCACCTCCTCTCCCCCAAGCGATGTGGGATCTTACATAAAATATGTACATGCCCACCTCCTAATCTTTGAGAGGTGATACTTTTGAAGACTTGGAGCTTTATACTTTCATTTTCCGGGTACGAAATGCAAATTTTATATATTAAGAACATAATCATTTTTCTCACAAAATTTTTGTACATCATAAAACAAGTCTTCAAAATCATCACCTTTCAAAGATTTAAAAAAAAAGATAAAATAATTTAAATTCTGGAAATGCAAAATGAGATCCATTCCGCTCGAAGAAGGATGAAGAAGAGATTTTGGAACCCGAAGTTCCTTATCTAAGTGTGATAGGCACTTTATTGTAACCGACATCTCTTTCGTTGTTGATCTTTGGCAAGATACAGTAATGTATCAACACGTAAACATTGGACTGGTGTTAAAGACATCTTTTGCTACCTTAAGGGTATAATGAATTTAGTTTTGTTCTATCCCTACGAATCCTCGAGAGGTGCTGTAACCCCCATCGATTCTTGAGTTGATTCTCACCTTGTTGGTTATGCTAACGCTAGGTACTTATCTGACCTGCACAAGGCGCGCTCTCAAATAGGTTACGTCTTTACCTTTGGAGGCACCGTAATATCTTGGAGGTCAACCAAACAGACCTTAGTTGCCACTTCGTCAAACTATGTTGAAATACTCGCCTTACATGAAGCTCCTTAGGAATGCTTATGGTTGAGAGAAATTGTGGGCCATATTCGAAGCACTTGCGATCTTTACCCCATCGTTGATGTCCCTACGACAATCTATGAAGATAACGCAACATGCATTGAACAGCTCAAGAAGAGTTGTATCAAATGAGACAACACCAAGTACATTGCACCATATTTCTTTTTCTCATCAACACCAAGTACACGCAAATCCGTCCCAAGACAACCTGGCCCGACCTCTTCACCAAATCACTGTCGAATATGATGTTTCTGAAACTTGTTCAAGGAATAGGTATACGTGAACTTTCTGAGTTGTAACATTGTTAGTCCGTTTTGGAATTATGTCAATCTCAGGGGGAGTATCCCAAAGTATACTCGCTTGATCTTAATGTACTCTTTTTCCTACGATTAGGAGCATTTTTCCCTTTGAATTTTTGCTACCTAACGAGGTTTTGACGAGGCACCCATCCTGAGTTGGTCAAATCCCTAATGCGCGTCCTGTAGATGTTTCATTTGACCTTGCACTTTCTCATGCACTTTTCCTTAGACTATGGGTAATTGTCATGCCTCGGGTTTTACCATAACCATTGGGTTTTTGTGAGACTTAGTTCCATATGCAAGTTCCTTTGTTTGAGACTAATGTGTTCCCATAATCAGTGTCGATGAGTAGACTGTTGTGCTTTGGCTAGTTAGTGCGAGATTTCGATTACAACCTCACCAAAATACGAACCCACAATTGAACAAAATAAATTAAAAGAAATACAGACACTGAGAGATTTACAAGGTTCAGCAAAATCCTGCCTACGTCCCTAGAGAGATGTTGCTCATTACTATGAGAATAACAAGTATAAGACACACTTGAGTTAAATCAACATAACCCACACCCGAATCCCTTGTACACCCACTCATAGAATTTTCCTAAGAGCTCACTTTACCCCAAGAGTTGCTCACTCTCACTCACTGTTTTCTCTTCTTTGTGTTCTCCTCCGGATGCTTATACAATGCATGAATATTGCCTTAACTTATAGGCATACACCAGGAGTTATGCTAGCAACCAAGACCAAGAAAATCTTAAGTTCACATGTCATATTTAACACCCCTTTACTGTACCTAGCTTATAGAGTGCAACCCTTTTCTCCACTTTCCATTTAATGCATAGAAAAGAAAACATACACAATTGCATGCAAGCAAACACAAAGTCAAGACTTGCTTTCTTCCAACTTTGCTTGAGACAGTCACCATGTCTTCTCTTGAACGAAGACTTCCATGCCATAACTGAAAGCAAAACACAAATTCACAAATGGATGTTGCCATTTGCTTGTAGCATTCACAAAGTTATACACATGAAAAATTATTGCCAACTCATAAGTATATGAGCCAAACACAACAATCTCCGCCTTGGCGAATATACCATGCAAAAATCCTTGCATCCATCACCAAAGCCTTCATTGGCCTTACCAGCAAGGACACCCTGAATCAACCTCGTTGGTCTTATACCGATTCAGTCACTGCCAATGCATGTGTAACTGCTGCAAGCTAAAAATCACCATTTAGCTTCAGACATGATCTTGACACATCCTCGTCTCCTCCAGCAGGATTTCCCCTTCTTCATTGTCTGCAACCTGGAAGCTTGTCAGCACATTTGTTTTGAGTAACAACCTGTCGATCCAGACAAAATTCCCCACACTTCCTTTTTACTCAAGGCCATCTGATCACCTGTGAATCTCATAACTCTACTTACTGCAAAACCCCTGCAACACTTGAGTCTATACATCACAAGGAGAAGTGTTGCTTCGAGTACCTAGAGGGCATACTCAAAGTCTTCCGCCATAAACTTGCTACAACCAAGCCTTACAATCATAGCACTGTGGACCCTTGCCTCCGGAACCAGATCTGAACCTACTGTTTCTCTCAGATCCTCTTTCCAATTTTCTTCCACAATTCCAACCTGGAATGAAAGAAAAAACCCAACATTTAGAAACATTAAAGCTCATCCTACGAAAGTTCATATGAGGGCTTATGTCATAGGTAAAGAGTATCACTAAGGTAATGAAAAAATTAAATGGAATTTGTTAACAAAGTTTAAAAGATAATAAAATGGACGCCTCCCATGCCCAAATTACCTAAATATCAATTTTGATGGTTCAGTAATTAATCAAGGAGCCGCAGCTAGTTTTGTCATCCGAGACAACCATAAGAGTGCGTTTGTTGCACCGGATTATCTCAAACTGAACTAGCTTCCGGACCTAAGCTGGACTGGCTTAGCTTGGACTAAGCAGGATAAGAATAGTGAAGTGTTTAGTGCAGTGTCAGACTAAGTCTCTGATTAAAATATTTTAGACCCATATTTTTGTTCATAGGTCAAGAAGAAATTACGAAACAAATGTAACACTCGATTGTACCACCATCCAGCAAAACCATTTCTATATAAAACTAAGCAATCAAAATGTCTTCCCTTACAACGAAGCAAGTCAGTCAATTCCATGTGCACTAGTGCTAATCCAATGAAAGGAAAAACGAATGAGAGAGGGGAAACCAATTTAATCAAACTGTTGGATGTTCCAACTAGAACAAATGAAAGATTCCAATACTACATTAACACAGTACATAGCAGAGCAAGGTAAACTGCTTAATTGTAGATTCTACAATTTTTTACAATAAACTCTAGAAAATTGCTAACTGCC
This sequence comes from Malus domestica, assembly GCF_042453785.1. Taxonomy (NCBI): domain Eukaryota; kingdom Viridiplantae; phylum Streptophyta; class Magnoliopsida; order Rosales; family Rosaceae; genus Malus; species Malus domestica. The sequence continues at coordinate 18,620,565 of NC_091670.1, forward strand.
TCAATCATCCGAGCTATATTTACTCAATTCAAGAACTGCAACAGAAGCGCAGCAATAAGATATTTCTGCACCAAGATAGCAGCGAGTTCAAGATGGCGTATGTGACATGTCCCATATCCAAAGAATGCTTAGCATGCTATCAGAACCTTATCAACTACAACAGCCGAACTCATAGGTAAGATAGATTTCCTACTACAAAAAAAAAAAAAAAAATGCGAAATAGTAGGTGCTGGATTCATCATTTTTCTTTTCAAATAAAACTCTTCATGGTCTGAGTTACTCCACAAAGTTGATCCCAAAATACTTGACCATTGAAGACCAATGCCATAACACACTAATTTCCTCCACGTATGGAGACCAACATCACAACTCCAAGCACTCCTACTTGGCTACATTCAATAGAATTTTCAGATTCATTCATACAAGGAAAACCAATAAAGACCAAAAGTTTAACACAAGAAGCAAATTGATACCATAGATTTGTAATGTTTCCACATGAGAAAAACCTGAAGAAGTATGATTGCACAATACTCTTTAACTTATTTAAGGACCTTCAATTGACCAATGATAACTGTGGTCTGAGTAACTTATTTAAGGACTTTAATTGGGTTTATCCACTTCCACAAAGGTAATGCGCTGGTTAGCACACACGCATGATGGATTACGGTCAAAATCAACTAAGTAGCAAAAACAAAGCAAAAACCACAAATCAAGCCAAGTAATTGACCAAAAATTAATAAAATTAATCCAAATTAACATAATTTTATCAGACCCATTAACACAAACCTGATTAACAAGCTGGTGGGGCTAGATAAGGGGGTCGGTGTTGGAGCTGCAGGTCAAGGCTTTGCTGCCCTTTTTAGAGCTACATCACAAGTTTGAAATTGAACCAAAAAAAAAAAAAAAAAAAAAACAGGAAATGAAATAAATTAACCTACTCAACTCCTCGGTGGTATTGAATCGAGGACGGCGAGCGTGAGATCTTCCTCGGAGGTGAATCGGAGGACGGCTAGAGTTGGACGGACAACGGTAAGAGCGTGATCTTCCTTAGTTCGAAATTTTGGGTTCAGGGTGAGGAGAGAGGGAGAGAGTGGTGGTGGGCTGGTGGTATGATCTCGTTGGAGTTGGTGAGTTGTGGTGTGATGGTGGTCGTCAGTGCTCAAGAGAATAGAGAACAAAGAGAGATAAGAGCACGATGAGGATGGAGCATACGAAGACAAAGCAGACGAGGTCTTAGCAATCCCATGGGCATAAAGGGTCTCGCTGTTATATTTGTGATTATCTTAGGGGTGTAGTCAAATCAGGATTTTATAGGATTGTAAAAGACTTTAGAATTATGGTGTATTCAACTAGGAGTTTAAAAGATTTTAAAAGAATCCATTCAAATACAGGGGTAATCAATTAAAGGCTTTTAAAAGACTTTAGAATCTTAATGTAGTCTACTGAGATTTTAAAGGATTTTTATAGAGTCCACGCAAATCTATAGGTATTAAAAAATTCATAGATTTTGAAGGATTTCTTTCAATAAGAGATTTTGTAGGATTTAAGAAGGAATTATAAGCATAACAAAATCCCACATCCACCCCTAGGAATTCTTTTCAACCCCCTCGCTCTTTCTCTCTCTGTCTCCATTATGCAACTCGATCTTTCTTTCTCTCTCCATTTTCTTTCAGACATAGAACCTATCAATCTGATTTCTTTTCACGTTCATCTGTCACCATCCCAGTTGCAAACTTGAATTTTTTGAATTGTACAATAATTTTTGAATTTTTTATTTCCTTTATTTTGGACTGTGTAATAGTATTTCTTGTAATGCTTTGATGGGAAGTGTTAATAGATACTAGCAGTTCTTGTAATGATTATGCGTTCTATCTGAATGTGTTAATTTTTTACCATGTTAATTGAACTCTTGGAAATTACTACTAAGAATCTTATTGCCAATTCAAGCTTTTTGTTTTTTTTTTCGTGTAATCATGTTAGTGTAAGAGTGCAAGACTCTTCCAAAGCCTATTTATATTGGTAACTATACTTAGACTGAATAACACATTATGATCCAATCAATTGTTGAGGAAAAAATGTTAATTTTGAGACATTTGATTTAAGAAGCACTACTTGTTTTGATTAGTTAACATTATTTTTTGTAAAGAAATCACAATTCAAATGAGAAAGGGATAGAAAAGACATATTTGATTGGTTTATATTTCCATATCAATATACATATGCTTATGTCTTTTTCAGATTGTGCACTGAGAAAAAAATTTATGTTGTATGATCAAAAAAGAAATCCTAAGAAATCCATACAAATCTATAGAAATATATAATAGAAATCCATAATAAATCTGTCAAAATTCATATGGAATTGTAAATCTATTAAAATCCTTTGAAATCTCTCACTTAAAAAAATCCATTAAAATCCTCTGAAACCCAAAATGACTACACAGTTTAACAATTAAATAAGCATTTTGATTAAGTTGTTTTGTAATTAGTTATGCCAGCTGGCCTTGAGAGTTTTGGGGAACCATATATGTAGCCACTTGTGAAAGGGAAGAAAGGACGACTATTCATAAAAGAAATATATTACAAAAAAATACTCCTCTCTCTTTTTCTAGCTCTACTCTATAATCTTCCATCCGCCATTGTTACATACTTGCAGGTCTGAGTTAAGGTTCTGAGTTTGGATACAATTGGTATCATCCTGCTCGATCCTCGATTCCATCTTGTATGCCTTGTCACACTCTGACGACTCGTTTAATAGCCATGGATGCACGTCTCATTGTCGTTGAAGCTACCTTGGCGGACCTCCCCAACCTCATTCGAACTTCCATCGCCGCCGCGATCTCTGCTGACTTCTATGCTAAGTTAGCTTTCTTATTCGAGCAATTCCAACGTGAGCAGTCCTTTGTCGGTGGTGCCAGATCTTCCAATCCAACTCTATTCACCGCTAATCTCTCTGTTTTGGCGACTCCTCAACACCCTCGTCGTGATCAATTTGAGCCCGGGGGCAGGCCGCCTAAACTTTAATGGCAACAACGGGTGGATTTTCCCCGATTTTCAAATAACGATGATCCTATCACTTGGATCTACAAGGTTGAGCAATATTTTGCTTGTTACAACACTCCAGATCCACAAAAGGTCCTTACAACCTCCTTCTACTTGGAAAATGAGGCGATGTAGTGGTTCAAATGGCGCAATTGCTTTTTCACTACTCCTACTTGGGAGGAATTTACCAGTGCACTTTGTAGGGAGTTTGGACCCTCTGAGTTCAAGGATTGTACTGAGTCATTATTTAAGTTGCGTCAAACAGGTACTCTGAAGGAATATGTGACTGAATTTCATCGACTTGCAAATCGTGCTTTTGGTGTTAGTCATGTCTTCTTCAAGAGTTGTTTCCTTGGGGGTTTAAAAAGGGAATTGGTTTGTGATGTCAAATTATTGAGGCTTGCGTTCGTTCATGATGCAAACTCTATAGTTATTCAGGCTGATGCTAAACTTTCTACGTTGCGTATCCACAATCGTAGAACTCTTCCTGCCACTAAGGTCACTCCATTACCCATCATGCCACATCGACCTAAAACTACCAATTTACCATATTGTAAGCTCATTCCTGAGAAAGTACAGAGAAAGAAAGATCAGGGGGAATGTTGGTTTTGCCCTGAGAAATGGGTCATGGGGCATAAATGCACACATAATAGTTGCTTTTGTTAGATGTATGTGATGATGGAGAATTGTGTGAGGAGAATGATGAGTCTGTACAAGCTGAGTTGCAAGGAATGACACTGAGTGAATGTGCATTTTATGGCATGAATGCTAAGCGTTTCCTACAAACTATGTCACATCCCGGCCCGGGGCGGACCACTTTCAAGGCCCGCTCCACCACCGTAGCATGATATTGTCCGCTTTGGGCCCCGACCACCCCCTCACGGTTTTGTTTTTGGGAACTCACGAGCAACTTCCCAGTGGGTCACCCATCATAGGAGTGCTCTGGCCACCTTCTCGCTTAACTTCGGAGTTCCGATGGAATTCGAAGCCAGTAAGCTCACAAAAAGCCTTGTGCTAGGTAGGGATGGAAATATACATTTAAGGATCACTCCCTTGGGCGATGTGGGATGTTACAATCCACCCCCCTTAGAGGCCCGACGTCCTCGTCGGCACACCACGGCTAGGGTTAGGCTCTGATACCATTTGTCACATCCCAGCCCTGGGCGGACCACTTCCAAGGCCCGCTCTACCACTGTAGCACGATATTGTCCGCTTTGGGCCCCGACCACGCCCTCACGGTTTTGTTTTTAGGAACTCACGAGCAACTTCCTAGTGGGTCACCCATCATGCGAGTGATCTGCCCACCTTCTCGCTTAACTTCGAAGTTCCGATGGAACTCGAAGCCAGTGAGCTCATAAAAGGCCTCATGCTAGGTAAGGATGGGAATATACATTTAAGGATCACTCCCCTGGGCGATGTGGGATGTTACAAACTATGAAGGTTTTAGGTAGTGTTAAGGGCCAACCCGTGCAAATCCTCCTCGACTCGGGTAATACCCACAACTTTATTAATTCTAGGTTCACTAAGAATTTAGGGTGGTCTTTACAAACAACCAAACCATTTGAAGTAATGATAGCAGATGAAGGCAAAATTAAAAGTCAGGGTTGTTGTAGACACATTCCGTTGGAATTACGAGTATACCATTGTCACACTGATTTGTTTGCATTGCCTTTGGGCAGTTGTGACTTGGTGTTAGGAGTGCAATGGTTGTCTACTATGAGCCTTGTACTATGGGATTTTCAATTACTCACAATAGAGTTTCAAGTGGGCCAAAACAAGTTCAAATTGTCCCATAGTATACAACCACAGCTAGCTGTCCAGGAAATGTCGTTGCACCAGCTCAACAAGGAATTCTACGATTCTAACTTAGGAGTTTTATTGTATTCATTGGAGTCTACACCAAAGGATACTAGCACTCTCAATGCTCAACAAATGGAAGAGTTACAAGTAGTCTTAATGAGATTTGATGCAGTGTTTTAGATTCCTTCACAGTTGCCTCCACATAGAGCACAGGATCACAAAATCATGATTCTCTAAGGGTCTAAGCCTTCAAGCATTAGGCCTTACCATTATGGCCCTGCACAAAAATATGAAATATAAAAGCAGTGCAGGAACTTCTAAAATCAGGGTTCATCAGACCTAGTCATAATCCATTCTTGTTCCCTGTCCTGTTGGTAAAGAAAAAGGAGGGACATGGAGGTTATGCATGGACTACAGGGAATTGAATAGACTCACAGTCAAGGATAAGTATCCTATTCCACTGATTGATGATCTTTTGGATGAATTATATGGAGCTCACTATTTCTCAAAGCTTGATCTAAGGTCAGGCTATCACCAAATTTGAATGCATAAGGATGACATTGAAAAACCAGCTTTTAGAATTCATGAGGGCCATTATGAGTTCCTGGTTATGCCTTTTGGCCTCACTAATGCCCCTGCAACATTTCAAAGCCTCATGAACGACATTTTTAAACCTTACTTACGAAAGTTTATCTTTGTGTTCTTCGATGACATATTGATATATAGTCAGTCGTGGGATGAGCACCTAGTGCATTTGGAAAAAACTCTAGAATTATTGCAACAACATAAACTGTTTGTCAAGAAACAAAAGTGTTCTTTTGGGCAACACCAAGTGGAATACCTTGGCCATATAGTATCCAATGAGGGAGTCTCTATGGATCCTGCAAAAATCCAAGCTATATTGGAGTGGCCTGCTCTTAAGAATGTGAAGGAGTTAAGGGGATTTTTGGGGTTAACAGGCTACTACAGAAAATTTCTACCTCGATATGGCAAAATCTGCCAGCCTTTGTAAAAACTCATTGGAAGTGAGGGGTTCTTGTGGTCAGAAGCAACTAAGGCAGCTTTCCAGAAATTGAAGCAAGCCATAACTTCACCCCAATTGCTAGCTTTACCCAACTTTACAGAACCATTTATAGTTGAGTGTGATGCTTTTGGTTTAGGTATTGGAGTAGTTTTGCAGCAAAATGGGAGGCCTATTGATTTTTCCAGCCAAGATTTAGGTCCAAGAAATCAGGCATTGTCAACTTATGAAATGGAGCTAATTGCCATCGTTTATGCAGTAAAAAAATGGCAAAACTACTTACAAGGGCACCATTTCATTATCAAAATAGACCATAACAGTTTGAAATATTTCTTGATTATGAGGTGCAATATAAACATGGCAAGGAAAACATTGTGGCAGATGCTCTCTCTCGGGTTCTAGGGTCGCCACCTATTTATGAGCTACCTTTAGAGGAGAAGGGAGAATTACTGGCTGTTACTTATCCTTATTTTGGGTGGTTGGATGACCTTAAGAGAGATTTAGAACAGGATCCGTGGGTTAGATCAAAGAGACAAGAAGTAGAGGTACAAGGTCAAGATCCAAGAACTACTATCAATGCTTCTAAGCATCATCTGGATAATGGCTTCTTGAAATACAAGCATAGGATTGTATTGGGAGTTTATTCTAGATAGAGGAGAAAAGTTTTCGAGGAACATCACTCTACTCCCATAGCAGGTCATGAAGCGGTATTAAAGACTTACCAAAGACTGAAAATAGGCTTTTATTGGGTTGGGATGAAAAAAGATATAAAAGCTTGGGTGGCTGAATGCAGGACTTGTCAATAGAATAAGTATGAAACAATATCACCACCAGGGTTACTGCAGCCTCTTCCAATTCCACAGCAAGCCTGGACAGATATAACTATGGATTTCATTTGCGGATTGCCTCTATGCAAAGGGAAGTCAGTCATTTTAGTGGTGGTGGATGGACAGACTCTTTAAGTATGGGCATTTCATAGCATTGGGGCACCCATACACTGCTAGCATGGTAGCACAAGAATTTATGGAAAACATTTTCAAATTACATGGCATGCCACTGATCATAGTGAGTGACAGGGATCTCATTTTCCTTAGTGCCTTTTGGAGGGAGTTTTTAAAACTAGAAGGATTGAAGTTATGCATGAGTTCGGGTAATCACCCACAAAGTGATGGACAGACGGAGGTTTTCAACAGATGTTTAGAAACCTATCTGAGATGCTTCACTAGCTGCCAACCCAAGAAGTGGCTCCAGTGGCTTCCTTGGGCTGAATGAAGTTACAACACTTCATTTCACACTCTCTCTAAGTTCACACCTTTCAAAATTGTATATGGCTACCCTCTTCCACATATTGCCTCTTATGAGCTTGGTTTTACTAAACTAGAGAGTGTTGAACAAGGACTGATGGCAAGAGACAAAATGTTGACAATGCTTAAAACTAACCTGATTATTGCTCAAAACAGAATGAAGGAGTAGGCGGATAAAAATAGGAGTGAGAGAACCTTTGAGGTGGGAGATTGGGTCTACTTGAAACTTATTCCCTACCAGTTGCAGTCACTAGCAACTCATGCCTACCACAAACTTCACCCAAAATTCTATGGCCCCTTTGAAGTATTAGAGAAAGTTGGTAGTGTGGCTTACAAGCTAAAGCTTCCTGAGACCTCTAAGATAGATCTCATCTTCCATGTCAGTTGCTTGAAGAAACATGTGGGTCTAGATGTTAATCTTGTGCCACTATAACCACAAGTGACTAATGATGGACTACAAGCTCAAGAACCTGCAGCAGTGCTACAAAGAAGGGTCTACAAGAAGAACAATGCAGCTGGGGTTCAACTGCTCATTCAATGAAAGGACAAGAATGCTGAAGAATCTACTTGGGAAGATTACGATGAGTTCACCGCAAAATTTCTAGGATTCTGAGTTTGAATCATAACACTCGCTAAGAACTCTTAGCGAATGAGTTTGTCAATGCGAGTCCCTTTTAGTCTCATTAAACATAATCCCAGTACATAACCAACACTGAATTGGACGATTTGCTAGTCCAGTCTAGCCTAATGACACTTAGTGAGGGCAAACAAATGCCCCCCAAATGCCTTATTGTGGCTGGGACAAAAAGCTTGGGGAAAAATACGTTTTCGTTTACATAAGCTATTGGACTTAGAGATACTCTCATTATGGCTCGAAATCGAGGATTTTGGAATGTATTTGTTGAAGGTGACTCCAAGTTGGTCATTGATGTTATCGAAGGGAGATCTGGTATTCCATGGACGATCAAGAACAATATTATGGATATCGAAAGTTTGGCCACTATTTTTCAAAGCATCTCATGGAAGCATGTATTTAGGGAGGCTAACTTTCTTGCTCATGCAATTACTAGTGTAGGATTCAGTAGTCCTAATATTCTTATTTGGGATTGCATTATTCCCTCTATTGCGGTCTAAGCTCTAAACTTTGATTGTGGTGCAATTGGCTATATTCGGGGTTTTTCTATTAATTAATTTTTCTTTTCTTGATAAAAAAAAATACCCTTTCCAAATGAGTAGAGTTGCACAAAGACAACTACTATTCAGAGTGAATAGTAAAGGTAATTCAAGTGCTTTTTCCTTAACCTTGTCCTTGCCCTCCTAAAACGAATGGACTTGCTACGATAGATGAATTGAACTTCAACAAGTACTTAATGCAACTTATATATATATATATATATATATATATATATATATATATATCATAAGTAAATGAAAAACAACATAACATAACTTTCTTTCTAATTTAAGTATTTATTTTTATTTGCCACTAGTACTATGGTTTAGTGGTATTACTCTTCATATGTAAGTGAAAGATCTTAAGTTTGATTCTTGCCGGAGATGAATTTGACCCATTGTGAGGCTAAGCCAACCTTCCTCCCTTTTAGTGTAGATAATAATGTTTAGGGTAAATTACACAAAACTACTACAACTATAGGTTGAACCACAATCTCAAAGCTCATGTTTTAAAAATTACAATGTCATACCTCATCTTACGAATTTGTTACAATGTTACACCCCTGTTAACTTTTCTTCTAATTTGTCTATTAAATGTTAACGTGGCAAATGTTGGCCCATATTTTTGTTGATATACATGACTCTAGATCCTTGTCGGATCTTCTTTGTGAGGATCTTGGAGATCCATGAATCGTGTTCATTCATTGTACATCGTGCAATCAGAAATCATTTTAAATATTTTATTTAAAAATAAACATAAACAGTATTTGACAAAAAATGACTGTACAATGTACGATGAACGGACACGATTTACGAATACGAATCCCTAGAATCCTCACCAAAAGGATTCGGAGAGGATCATGTTGGGATACAGGGAAAGAGATCCTCTTTGGATCTCTTCCACCAAGGCCACTGGATCAAGTGATCCAGGCCTTCCAAATTTCATCCAATGTCCCACTTGTTTTGACCCCTTAAAAGCTATGATAGTTTTTTGCCGTTTGATGAAATTTGGAAGACCTAGATCACTTGATCCAATGGCCTTGGTGTTGGAGATCCGGATAGGATCTCTTTCTAGGATATAGATGTAGAGTTTAAGCCACGTAGACCAAAAACTAATAAAAAATATTAAAAGGGTTGCGCTCTCTCTCCTCCCCACCTTCCTACTGTGCACAGTCCACACCTCATTCCTCTCTCTCCTTCGATCTTTGTTCTTCATCTTGATCAACCGCAAACAACCAAAAAAGGGAATTTTTTTAGGAAAACTAATGAAAAGGGCTTGAAAACTTTGAGTTTTAACGATAAGGACAAAATAAAGGGTAAAGTGAATAGTACAGGATTGACTTTTTAGTGTAAAAATGTGGTTTTTCGTTAAAGTAAACAGTACCGGGAGATTTTCGCTAAAATTCCCAATTTTTTTTGTTTATCTCGCAAAATTCCTTGGAAATGAATGCCATTTTGCTTGGAAATGTCACACCACACCTCTCTACTCTCTCTCTCTCTCTCTCTTAAAAACTTGATCAGAGAAAAACCCACATCCCAAAATCCGGTTCCGAGCTCCAATGTCTAAGGACCCATCCCAGAATGACCTGGAAACCATGCCGTTCTTCCAAGCTTTCAAGAAGTTCAAGCGTTTGAAGTCGTTGGAGGCTTGGAATAGTCTCTGAGGGTAATGGATTTTTTTCCAGTGTTGCGTGATTCTATGCACAGAGTTATGGCCAAAGGGTTTCGATTCCCAGGCCAATCAGAGTGGTTCATGTGGTTACAGAGTAAAAAATTAGGCTAGGGCCGGAGGATTGAGTATGTGGGAGAAGAGGGTGGTGGGTAAGGATGGGTTTGGGTAAACGCGGTTACTTGCCCATTTAAAGTTCACGGTTACGGTTATGGGTAACCCTTTAGATGAACATACGGTTATATCGATAACCGTTTATCCGTGAAATTTAAATAGGCGTGTAACTCCCCGACCCAAAAATTTTATTTCGGAATTTACTTTAATGGTAAGCCAAAAATGTCATTTTTAACCTTTATGCTAATATCCACTCTAACATTCTTTCTTTAATGGTTTTCCACAAAAATTTAATATCGTTTATTTTATTGCTACATCTAACTTCTCATTAGACTGCCTACGTATGATTTGGAGGGATCAAGTCAATCGTAGTTCACAATTAACAATTCAAAATAAATCACCGACATTATAGTCACTCATACATAAATCAAGACACCCGTTGTCCCAATGAGTCCACTAAGCTTCATGAAATGTCAACAACACTCCAAGCTTCATGAAATGTCAACAACACTCCAAGATAAACGACACACTAGAAACTCAGTTTAGTTGACTACCAAAAAATAAATTAACCATCGATCAAGATCAAGAATAGGGTTCACAACCCTAGAAATCTAAACTGAAAAATCTGCCTATCAGATTTATGATCCGTAACTTCTCAACATCCACATTATTCATCTAGAACAACATATCAAAATTTCATTATGATCCAACAGCTGAATCTCCACCAATCGGCCATTCAAGTGGCGGTCAATGTTTGATTTTACAAACTTAGAAATCCAATTCAGGAAGATCTGTACATTGGATTTCCGATCCGTAAGTTCCTATTGTCCTCAAATATTACATTCTATAACGCATTAAGGTTTGGTGATGATCCAACGATCGGATTGTCAATTCACGTAATGTCCTAGTGGCGGTCTCTATCAAAACTATATTCATACGACGAGATTTCATCAATCTAACATCACGCATGGAATCAGGGTATCAAAATTAGTCTAGGAAGGTCAGGGGTGCCTCGGCCCACGCGCACCGTATGCGGCGGCTAGCCGTCCCGACTCGTTGGAAAATTCAACTAATTCCAAAAATGATCAAATTTCATAGAAATGAAGATCTCAATGAGTAGAACAAGTTTTATACCTATGGACAAGTCCAATTTGATCGAGAAACGCCTGAAATTTCCCACAAATCGTCGAAACCCTAGAAAATGGTGTGCTTCGATTCGGCTTCCATACAAGCTCCGACGCCTCCACCATTGCTTAGGCTTTGTTCCTAGTGTTGATAGGAGTCTATTGATGGTGATCATCGATGGTGAGGGGTGCTGGAGTGGCAGATCGCTATCGTGGTGTCCCCGGAACCCACGGTTTCGTTCTTCTTGATATGGGGCCAAAACCACGAAAATGGAGAGTGAAGGCCAATGAAGAGTTTCCAGGTGGTAGCTCGATGAAACTCGTCAGAAAAACCACGAAAAATCGCCATAAAACATTGCCAATAACCGGGTCAAAAAGGGGTTCGGGTTGGGTGCCCCTCTTCCCTCATTTCCCCTCCTTTCTTTATTTCCTCATTAGGTAGCCCTCTCTCCTTTCCTTCCCATCCTATCCGTCCATATCTTCCTTTCTTTTCTTTTCTTTTCATCTTAGCCACACACATGGCATAATCTCAATGCTCCAAAAATCTGGAGCCTTCTAAATTGAAGGAAAATTACCAAAATGGCCTTAACTTTAAACGTTAATAACTCATTCGTTATAGCTCCGTTTCACTAACAGTTCTTGCCTACATGCTCGTAAGATTGTCCTCTGTCCAAGTATATCAAGAAATATGATAAAATATGTGAGGATAAAATACATCCTCGTATAATTACATTAAACCAACTAGGGACATTTTTGTTATTTTCACTTATCGATAAATTTTATGACTTAAATTATAATAATTTCCAGTAACAAAATTTTAAAATTTATCAATTAAAATTTTCATACCCATAAATTGATTTTTTTTTTCTCCGCATATTCATATATTTAAAATTTTAAGGTATTACACGGTGGTTATAGGTATTACCCGCGGTTATAATGGGTATCCATCGATTATGAGTATTACCCGTGGTTATAATGGGTATCCATTTACCATTTAATTTAATATATGTAAAATTAAAAAATAAAAATAAAAACCCTAAATTTTGAATCTCTCAGCCAGACTCAGAGTCTCAAACGCCCCATCCCCTGCTCATATCTCCCTCCTCGCTGCCCTATCTCACTTACGCCACTCATCTATCTCTCCTCGTCTCCCTCTCTCTCATCTCCGCCGCCCTCTCTCTCATCTACGCCGCTCATCTCTCTCTCCTCACCGCTCATCTCTCTTTCATCTCCGCCGCTTATCTCTCTCTCCTTCCCTCAAGGTGCGTTTTACCCTTCCAATTTCATACTTATCTGATTAATTATTGATTTATTTGTTTATGAATGCTTATAAGATAGTTTCCTTGGTTTTTGCCTTTCCTTGGTTTTTGCCTCTATGCAAATGAATCCATTAGAGAGGTGTGTGTGTGTGTGTGATCCTATTGCTTCTAGGAAATCAAATTCTTCTTGAGCTGCTATGTAATTCATTCTTCGTATCAAAAGATGATATAGGGACGCTAAAAGCCTGGAATCTTTTTTCACTATTAGTCATCATCTCATTCATCCTTGCATGACCTATCCTTTGCTGTATCTGGGGGATGCAATTGAACCACACAGAAACGGATTAAAAGTTGGTCAGCTCTCTTATCTCTTCATTCCCTTATATTAGTTGGTTTTGCATAATGCCATCTTGTTAGTAAAGGAACAATTGATTGAGTGGTGTCTTATATTAGGTGGTGTTTTATATCAGTTGGTTTTGAATCTTCACTCCTTTATTCTAAAGGAACAATTGCAAGTGCCATTTTGTATCAGTTGATGTTTTATATCAGTGGTGTTTTATATTAGTTGGTATTTTATATTAGTTGGTGTTTTATATTAGTTGGTTTTGCATAATGCCATTTTGTTAGTAAAGAAACAGTTGATTGAGTGGTATTTTATATTAGTTGGTGTTTTATATCAGTTGGTTTTGAATTTTCCACCGTATGCCATTACCTCTATTTGTTTCATTTCAACTAGTTCCAAGATTGAGACTCAAAGCGAGAACCAAGATAATGAACCAATTAATCTTGATCTAGAATTGAACCAAAGTGAATCAAGCTTTGATGACACTGGTAGGAAGAGAAAAAGAACCTCAGTTGTCTGGCAGCATTTTGAGGAAAAAAAATTTTGTGGGGAGGTGAAAGTTGTCTGTAACCATTGTAAAGCTAGGCTAACATCGGGCTCCACTGTTGGTACTTCATCTTTACATTCATCTTGACGGTAAAGAAAAAGAGTCAAGTTATAACTGGTGATGGATCTGTTAAACATGGTGCAAATAGTTTTGATGAAGATAATGCTAGGAAAGAGCTAACTTATATGATTATCTTACATGAGTATTCTTTATCTATGGTGGACCACTTGGGTTTTAAGAGGTTTTGCAATTCATTGCAACCCTTATTTAAGGCTATTTCTAGAAATACTATCAAGAGGGATATTATGACAGTATTTGAATGTGAAAAGGGAGAGACCATGAAGTTGTTGCAAATGAACAAGAGTAAAATTGCAATCACAACTGACATGTGGACTTCAAGTAATCAGAAGAGAGGGTTTATGGCTATCACTTCTCATTTTATTGATGCTTCGTGGATGCTTCAAAGTTAAATTCTAAGGTAATTTATCGAACTAATACCACCTATGTAAAAGCCATAATCTGTAATTTGAGCTTCTAAGTCTGTTTCTTTTTGTACTTGCTGAAGCTTTTTCTAGAGAGTGAGGTAACCGTTCCATTTTTGTTGACTCTTCAGCTTGAAAATGGGAACTGGGTTTTCTTAATTCGTCGAAATAAAGTGTTTGTTCTGTTTTTGGGGACATTCTGGAACTGGGTTTCCTTAATTTGTCGAAATAAAGTGTGTCGGTTCTGTTTTCCTGGAGATCTTGTAACTGGGATTTTAAGGCAATATAGTTTATTTTATGCTAGATCTTCACTTTCTGTTTCCTTTTTACATCTGCTTGTTGTGTATTTGAAAGATGACTTGTCACTTTCTATTTCCTTTATGCTAGATCTTCACTTTCTATTTCCTTTTTCTAGTTTAAGAAATATAGCCGAATAATGGTAAAATATAGCCAGTTTGAGAAATGACTTGTTACCAAGGAACAAAATGCCGATAATATCGGCGATATATCGCCGATATTATCGGTTTTTCAGGGGACCGATATTTTAATAGGTATCCAAAGGGTTTTCGTGATAATATCGCGATATTTTTTTAACTGGGCTACTCGGAGAAGAATGCCGGAGCTTCTACAGCTCCGGCCGACTGTAAAACAGGACCCTAGACTCCGATCTAGGTATGAAAATAAAATAGAAGACGAGATGAAGAGAAGAGAAGAGATGGGGGGGGGGGAGAACCGGAGAAGGATCGAGAGATTGAGGGAGAAGAAGAAGGATGGAGAGACTGAGGGAGAAGGATGGACGGACAGAGAGACTGAGGGAGAGAAGGATCGAGATCGAGACTGAAGGAGAAGGATGGACGGACGACGGAGAGACTGAGGGAGAGAAGGAGAGACTGCGTGTGTGGTGTGTGGTGTGTGCATGTGTGGTCTGCGTGTGTTGCAGAGAAGAGATGGGGGGCAGAAGAAGAAACAAGGAGACTGTGGGAGAAGGATCGAGAGAGCCCTGCACGAATCCCTCTACGTTTCTAAAAGATAATTAAATATGAGGAAATTGTGAGATCTGACATGTGGCTAGAAATGTCGTGTGAAAGTTTCCATATTGCACATGTATATATTATTGTCAGTTTTTCTCTTACTTTTCAAATTGTTTGTTCCACATTTGTTAATTTCATTATATATAAATAATTTTGGTGTGCTTAAATTTTTTTCATTAATTACTACATATTTTCTACATTCACAATGTTTGCCAGCTCGCTATATTATCAACTTAAATCAATTAAATTCATCATGCAATGCATTTCCTTCCAATTTTTTGTGATAAACTAATAGATAATTGATTAAATAAACATCTTGCAAAGTTTCAATAAAAATTTCCAAGTTTTTCTTACAATTTCCGTGGTTTCTATTCAATTTTTATTGATATCGATAATATCCCGATATTTCCATCGATATTTCCATGTTTTTGGACTACCGATATTTCCGATATCATCGATATTTAATACCTTGCTTGTTACATGTGCTTGTTGTGTATTTGAAAGCTCATACTAGTTGGAGGAAGACAAGGACTTCCTGTTTTAGTTAACGCTTTGCTTTGAGTAGTTGGAGGAAGACTTTAAATGAGTGTTTCAAATTTAAAAATGTATCTTTGCTTGTTTATTCCTGTAGAAACTTATAAACTAAATGCTTAAAATCTGGAATATGTCTTGTTTACTGATGGAAGAGATCTTGCTTATGTGTATTAAATTTTAGTGTTGGATTTATTGCCTAGCACATGATGTTCCTCTGAGTTATGGTAATTAAGTAGTGTTTTATATCAAGTTTGCATATGTTCCATGCCCACATAATGCCGGGACACTTTCTGCTATAATGATAGATTGTTTATAAAAGTGGAATGTTGATGGTAAGTTGTCTACTCTCACAGTAGATAACTGCTCTACAATGATGCCATGATTGAGGATATAGTGACATATTGCAAGCTTTCACTTGTGTTAAACGGAGAATTATTTCATATGCGTTGTTGTGCTCACATACTTAATTTGATAGTTAAGGATGAATTGGATGTGATTAGGGATAGTATTGAGACTATTTGGAATAGTGTTGCATATTGGTCTGTGATAGCAAAAAGAGAGGAAAAATTTGTTGAGATAGCTCAACAAATGAAAATTAAGTTCTCTAGGAAGTTAGTCCTTGATTGTAAAACTAGGTGGAACTCGACGTATGTGATGCTTACCACTACATTGGTATATAAAGATGTATTTCCTCGTTTAAAGCAGTGTGAGCCCTCATATAAAAATGTTCCAAGTGAAGAAGATTGGGCGAAGACTAAAATGATTGCTGAAAAGTTAGAGATCCTTCCCCAAGTGACTGAGTTATTTTCTGGGATCAAGTATCCCACATCAAATCTTTATTTTCCAAATGTCTGTTAGATTAGGATTGCAATCTGTAAGTGGCTTGAGTCTGACCATGTTGAAGTTAAGTTAATGGCAACAAAGATGTCAATCAAGTTTGAAAAATATTGGCTTAAAATTCATGGTGCTATGGCAATTGCAGCCATTATGGATCCAAGGTTCAAGATGAAATTAATCAAGTATTATTTTTCTCTTATTTATAAAGAGAATGCTCCATCAGAAATCGAGTATTATTTTTCTCTTATTTAAGTTGGTCAAAGAGTATGAATTGAAGCATAGATCTGGGCTTCGGTCTTCTGAATCTTCTTCTTCGACTGATTTTCCATCATAGTCATGTGATTTCAGAGTTGGTGATCCTTTAACATTTTATGACCAGTTTGTTATGGATTCTACCATCGATAATGAACATTTTATGACCAGTTTGTTATGGATTCTACCATCGATAATGAACAATCTAACTCAGACCTATGTTTGGGGAGAAAGTCTTGCCTAGGACTCAAGATTTTGATATATTGTCGTGATGAAAGACAAATGGGATTAAATATCCTATTTTGCATTAGATAGCGAGAGATATTTTAGCTATTCCTGTATCTACAGTAGCTTCAGAGTCTTCATTTAGTACTGGTGATAGGATTTTCAGTCCACACTGTAGCCAACTTCATTCAAGCACAGTGGAAGCACTCATGTGTTCTCGAGACTGGTTGTGGAGTCAGATGCGAGGTACGTACTGTAAAATTTCATATAAATTATGTATATGTTCAAAAATTTACTATTTTAGCCTAATTTTAATTTTTACTATGAAACCATATTAAAACTCTACTCCTTGTGTTGAAGATTCCTCATTCGGTAATGATACTGATGTGAATATGGTAAAAACTAATCTTTATTTTTGTTTTTTACTTTGGAGTTATTGGTGATACTAATTCAGTTTATGAATATGGGTGTGTGAAAAATCATGGAATGTAAACCTTTTGTTTATGCATATTGATGAATGGTGATACTAACTCAATTGATTTGGTACTTCGCTTTTGTTTGCCTTTTTTTTTCCTGATAATTGAGTGTACAATGTAAACCTTCTGTGATCACTTATCTCTATTGGATTCATGCTAATTGGTGTCAGTGTTCCTATATGGGATACTAATTCAATTTATACATTTATTTTGTAGGCCTCTTTTGGTGACAACAAGTCGATAAGACTTTGTGATTGAATGTGCTAAAGCATTAGTGTTCGAAAGTGTTTAGTTTCGGAATATTTTGGAGCTTTGAATCATCTAGTATTCAAGATAATGACTACTTTTTGTTTTTAGAGGCTTTACTTTGTAATCATATGGAATAGAATTAAAGATTTGCATGGGTGTAGCAGAAAAATATCGTCCATAAACTATTATTTCAATTATTGGAATTGTATGAGGACTTAAATGATTAAAATAGGGAAATGCATGCTAAAATGTACTTATAACGGTGTTTACTTGTCAAAAAACAAAAATTCAGACAAATTTTTCTTTTGTAATTTTCAAGTTGTTAAAAAAAAAAACAGTAGATTAGTGAAAAAAGGGTAAATGGGTAAAAAAAAGGATAAACGGGTTCAAAAACAGGTAAATGGTTATGGTTAAATGGGTACACGGTTATGGGTATGATTAACCGTTTATAAACGGTTACAGGTATGGGTATAACCGTTTATGCAATTATCCAACAGGTAAACGGTTATGTGGGTATGAACATAAACGGTTATGGATAAATAACCACGATTACCTACTTGCCATAACTGTTGCCCATCCCACTGGTGCGTGTGTTTGAAGGGGATAAAATGGTCCCCACCGTCAAATAGATAGAAATGAAGGAAGAGATAAGCCACCGTTAAATTGAGAGAAATGAAGGAGCGAGAGGTCTATGGAGAGGATGAAGCAAAGAGATCGAGAGAGATGGACTGAGATCAGTGAGATCTAGAGGAGGTTGGAGGTGGAGCTCGAGATGGTGTTTGAGGGAAGTGAGGATCGAGATTTGGAGTGGTAAGGGAAGCTTTTTGCTGGAAATTGGGGATTAGGGTTCTTGAGAGGGTGGTGGATTTTTGGCTAGGGGCGCGCGCAGTTCATGAATTTTTTTTTTAAATTTTAATTTTTTCAATGTTTTTTATTTTGTTTAAAATTTCTTTTTATTCCACGTGGAGGATTCAAGCTAGCATGGAGTTCAGTTAGGCAAGAAGTAGACCACCATATTCTATGTCATCATTTAACAGAAAAATTAACAGAAAATTTGACGGTGATTTGACATTGCAATGAATTCGTATGTTGATGTATGACATTAAAATGTTTATGACATGAGGTATCAGATTATTATGTGAACCAAAATTAAGGTGCTAAAATGTACTTTACCCTAACGTTTATTAAAAAAAAACGTATTTCTTTTCATTTTAACAAAGTCCTCACTCCTCATCCTCCAATCCATGTCCACAAAAGGTTAGCAAAAATATCTTTATTTTTTGTCATACAAAAGGAAAATGATAAATTACCCTTTATCACCTCAGGTTTGAGGTCTATTGCAACCTTATACAATATCTTTAAAAAATTTCACCTTCATACCTCAAGTACTATTTTATTTTAGGGTAAATTACATAATAACTCCTCAGGTTTGAGGTCTATTACAACCTCATACAACATCTTTAAAACATTTCACTTTCATACCTCATGTACTATTTATTTCAAAATAATACCTCCATTAGATTTTTCATCTATTAATCCATTAAATACTGACATGACTGCCAAATGTGTGCCACGTGACAAAAAAAAAATATTTTATTAGAAAAAAAAACTTAGAAAACGCAGAACCACCCCCCACAACCTCTCCCCACCCCTCTTCTCCCTCCCAAGCCTTCCAACCACCTTCCTCTCCTTCACTCTCTTCACCTCCCCTCTCATCCAAAAACCCACCCCACCCCCACCAACTCTGAGCCCTTTCTCCTCTTCACCCCTATCCTCTTCCCCCCTTCCCCCACACCCACCCTTGCACCCGCACCCACCCTTTTCCCTTCTCTACACACCCCACTCCTTAAATACACACCCATTCCTCCCATTTTCACCTCACGAACCAGGTGATGGCTGTGTACACGGGATCTAGGAATTTTTTTTTCTTTTCTGGGTGGCAGGTAAAGGGTCGGGGGAAGAAGATGAAGATGGGGGGAAGGAGGTGCGTCTGTGTGGGTCGTGGGGGGGATAAGGTTTCTGGGTTTGGGGGTTGCGAGGAGGTGTGCTTCAACTTTTGTTTTTGGTTTTTTTTATATATTTTTTTTAATTTAGAAAATTCCAGTTTTTCTTAAAAAAAATTTAAAAATTATTTTTTTTGCCACGTTGCACACATTTGGCAGCCACGTTAGTATTTAACGGATCAATGGATGAAAAATTTAACAGATGTATTATTTTGAAATAAAATAGTAAGTGAGGTATGAAAGTGAAATGTTTTAAAGATGTTGTATAAGGTTGTAATAAACCTCAAACCTGAGGGGTTACTATGTAATTTACCCTTTATTTTAATATAATACAATCGGTACATTTTTCATCTATTGATTTGTTAAGAATTGACGTGGTTGCCACATTTATGCTGACATAGCTACCAAATATGTGCTACTTGGGAAAAAATATATAAATTTTTATGCATTTAAAATATTATAATAATTTATCCTAAAAAAAAAAAAAACTGAAACCCAGAACCCAGAAACCCATTCCCCCGATCTACCTCCATCTCCTCCACTCTCTTCACCTCCCCTCCCATCCAAAAACCCACCCCATTCTCCACTCGAGGGGTTTGTTAACTGAAGATAGTGTTGCAGGTGTCCCTGAAATTGGGGGTTCTAATGTTTGAACAAATTGAAGAACGAGAGGCAGTCGTTGACCACGAGGCCAACGTTGGGGACGAATGCGAAGAGGCCATCGGAGCCGTCGTGACCATCGAGGTCGAGAGCGAAGGAGGCAAAGTCGTAGCTCTCCGGCTCCTCCTACTTGGGCACGTCATCAATCGCAATAACTATTCTTTGATTTCAGTCAGCCTCCATCGTCCAGCAGCACATTACTCGACTTCACATCGCCGTGAATTAGCTGCAGCTCTAACCCTGAGTAACATGCACTCTTGGCTTGGAGAAGGCCAAATCTCAAAGCAACAACTTCTACAAAAAAAGAGGCAGCAACTTAACATCCTTTAAATTGGAAGCACCTTCACAACTGGGTATGAAGAGAGGAAGAGAGAAAGAATTGGCTGCTGTTGCAGCGTGAATTGAGAGGGAGAAAGGGGGAGAGAATACAGGAGTAAGAAGAGAGAGTATAGGAAGAGAGAGGGGGATGGGAGAAGGGGGTGGGTGATGGGGGATGGGCTCAGGTGCGGAGAAGTGATGGGAAGACAATGGGGACTTTTGGGGTTTTTTTTTTTTTTTTTCCTTCCATTTTTTTATTTATATTATTTATATTTTTTAATTAATTCTTTTTTTTTATTTTTAAAATTTTTATTAAGTATTTAGCCACGTAGCACAAATATGACAGTTACGTCAGCATAAATGGGGACCTCATATTTGCCACGTCATCACTTAACGGTTAACTTAACATATTTTTTAACGGTTGTATGAAATTAAAATAAAATGATAAGTAAATATATGAAATTAAAATATTTTAAAGATATTGTAAGAAATTAAAATCGATCACAAACTTAAAGTACCAAAATGTAATTTACCTAAAAAAAAAAAATCACAATTTTCCCTCGAAGATAATCAAAGCCAAGGCCAAAGCCAAAGCCAACAAATTGTACCAAAAGTCTCTGATCAAAACCCAGCCACTAAACCCAAAACCTACCCAAAACCTTCCCACTCTATCTCCAATGGCAGAGCACATGGCTCTCCCTCTTCTCCTTCCTAAACCCACCTCCCTCCTCCAGACCCTTCTTCCAAACCCACCATCAACCCCAAAACCCAACCACTCCCCTACCGCCACCGCCGCTTCCACGTCCTCCACCGCCTCCCATAACCCCCACTGGCGAATCCATTAAGGGGCAAGGGAGGTCAGCAGACTCCCCGAACTTCGATGAACGTCTATAGATACCTTAGGTGTTGATCATCCGAACTTCGGTGAATGTCGATACCTTGAGTGTTGCCCTTTTGAAGATTAGAGTTGGCTTCATACTTGCCCTCCAACCGACTTCAGGCCTATCAAAACCCGATGAATGTCTATGAATACCTTGGGTGTTGCCCCTTGCATACATTAACATGTTTGTAGTATGAATTTTCAAATAATTTCAGGTCTACCAAAACTTGATAAAATAGCGATATGCATGCTATTTTTGGTATAAAAAAATTTACGTGCTGCGCCGCTATTCTTACTGATCCCCTAATATTATTTTCTGGATCTCTCCTCCAAGAGCTCCTTCTCCACCCAAGCCCCTCCACCCCACATACCCAACTCCCCACTTCCCCCTCCCACCCTCCCTAGAGCTCGCACTCGCATCGGCAGGTCACGCGACTCCAACCGCGGCAAGCCCTGGTCCCACCACCGCCTCTCCTCCCAAGGTCAGTATATCCTCCACTTCTTTCTCGACCCACAGTTCGATTCCTCCGAATTACGTGAGAAGCTTGTTGGTTTAGTTGAATTGCATAGGGATGAATTTGGGTCGAGCTTGGACTCTCTGGCTTTGGATTTACTGGGTATTGTTAAAGGTTTAAGCTTTCATAAGAAATTTGACTTGGCTATTAGTGTTTTCGAGTGGTTTAAGAAACGTGAGGATTGCGATTTGGTTTTGAATGGCTCTGTTGTTGCTGTGATTATTAGTATTCTGGGGAAAGTGGGTCGGGTTTCGAATGCAACTTCGTTGTTTCAGAATTTGCACAATGAAGGCTTTTCTCTTGATGTTTATGCTTATACTTCTTTGATTACTGCTTGTGCTAGTAATGGGAGGTATCGGGAGGCGGTTTCGGTGTTTAAGAAAATGGAGGAAGAGGGTTGTAGGCCGACTTTGATAACTTACAATGTGATTTTGAATGTGTATGGGAAAATGGGTATGCCTTGGCATAAGATTAGAGCTCTTGTGGAGGGTATGAAGAGTTCTGGGATTGCCCCGGATTCTTATACTTATAATACGCTTATTACTTGTTGTCGGTGTGGGTCTTTGTATTTGGACGCTGCTGAGGTTTTTCAGGAGATGAAAACAGCCGGGTTTGTATCTGATAAGGTTACGTATAATGCGCTGTTGGATGTGTATGGGAAGTCTCGGCGGACAAAGGAAGCAATGGAGGTGTTGAAAGATATGGAGTTCAATGGGTTTTCTCCGAGCATTGTGTCTTACAATTCGTTGGTATTGGCTTATGCAAGAGATGGTTTGCTGGAGGAGGCAACAGCCTTGAAAACCCAGATGGTGGAGAAAGGGATTAAACCCGATGTTTTTACCTACACCACCCTTTTGTCAGGATATGAGAAGGCTGGGAAGGATGATCTGGCAATGAGGATTTTTGAGGAGATGAAAAGTTTTGGTTGCAAACCAAACATTTGTACCTTTAACGCCCTTATTAAGATGCATGGTAACAGGGGAAATTTTGCTGAAATGATGAAAGTTTTTGAAGAGATCAAGATATGTAAGTGCACCCCAGACATAGTTACTTGGAACACACTTTTGGCAGTGTTTGGCCAAAATGGGATGGACTTGGAAGTTTCGGGAGTGTTCAGGGAGATGAAGAGAGCAGGGTTTGTACCCGAGAGGGATACTTTCAACACTCTAATCAGTGCATACAGCCGGTGCGGTTCTTTCGACCAAGCTATGGCTGTGTATAAGAGAAGCTGGTGTTACTCCAGACCTCTCCTCCTATAATGCTGTTTTGGCAGCACTGGTGCGAGGTGGGCTTTGGCAACAGTCTGAGAAAATGTTTGCGGAAATGCTGAATGGTCACTGCAAACCCAATGAGCTTACATATAGTTCTCTGCTCCATTCTTATGCCAATGGCAAGGAAATTGAGCGCATTCATATTCTTGCTGAAGAAATATACTCTGGTGTAATTGAACCCCACGTTGTTCTCTTGAAGACACTTGTTCTTATCTTTAGTAAGAGTGACCTTTTGATGGAAACAGAACATGCCTTCTTGGAACTGAGAAAAAAAGGGTTTTCACCTGACATAACTATCTTGAATGCGATGCTATGAATATATGGCCGGAGGCAGATGTTTTCGAAGACAAGTGAGATTTTTAAATTTATGAATGAGATGGGGTATACTCCTAGCTTGACAACCTACAATAGTATGATGTATATGTACAGCCGCTCAGAAGATTACGAGAAATCAGAACACTTTTGGGGGAGATTATTGAGAAGGGTATAAAGCCTGATATAATTTCATGCAATACTCTCATTTTCACCTATTGTAGAAATGGTCGTATGAGAGAGGCTTCACGGATATTCTTAGAAATGAGGGACGCTGGGATTTCTCCAGATGTAATCACTTACAACACCTTTGTGGCAAGTTATGCAGCTGATTCACTGTTCGAGGAAGCTATTGATGTGGTCTGCTACATGATTAAGAACGGCTGCAAACCAAACCAGAACACGTACAACTCCATTGTAGACTGGTACTGTAAGCACAATCGAAGGGACAATGGAGTTAAGTTTGTCAATAACCTTCTCAATCTTAATCCGCATATTTCCAAGGGGGAGGAGTCCAGATTACTAGACCGTATTAAAAATAAGTGGTCATAGTTAGTTTTTCCTCTATGAATGGGGTTACTGCTCAATTGGCATAGTTTTAGCCTCGAACACTTACATACATCAAGTTGTTCATTACCTCTTGCTATGCTCATGTTATATATATTTTGTTCGGGCATGGAGAGGAGGATGTAATCTCGTTGTACATGATTTTGTTGCTTCTCCGAAAGGCTAGCGTACCGGAGAAAATTAACCTATATATTAGTCCCATTTCAATTTATATGGCCTGCAGCGTATGTTGTATCGATGAGCTGAGATGAAGCAGTGGGATGCGCGGTAACTTTTGAGGTATGTACAATTAACTCTTCCTCATCAACCAAACTTGCCAGTAACTGCAGCAGCTTTGTTAACTTAGATAGTTAAGTTGTGAAAATTTCAGTGCTGTAACAATCTTTTGTATGTTCAAAAACTTTTCTATATGGGATTTTAAGTTTTATCCAAGGTTATAATTAAACCTTGGAAAACGAATCTTATACCATCAATTACAAATCTAATAATGTATCTTCCTTATCATTTGCTTTCTTATCTGTTTATTAGCCGGTATTAAGTTTTGAGCGATGTTATTTGTATCACGTTTATTGATCACATTGCTTAGGTGAGTTTTGATGAATAAGATGGTTTCTTTCAAGTAATATGTAGATATGGTTGCCCTTGGAATTACAGGTAATCATGCATATGACTTCATCCTGTGCATAATTGCCTACAATTTGGCCCATTGCTTTGGTGAGAAAATGAGTGAAGAATAAGGCCCTGTTTGGTATTTACCATTTTCCGTAAAAACTGCTTTATTTTAAAGTTCAGCAATAAAAAAGTGAGATAAAATTAAAATATCTTGCTAATTTAAAAAAAAAAAAAAAAGTTCTTCTGATAGTAACTTTTAAAAGCAGCATGTAGGTTGTTTTTAATAAAAAACAAAGTTAAATCTTTAATGAATATTTCCAATTCTCGTAATATCCTTATTTGTTTTAAAAAATTTACGTTGTTTAACCGTCTATACTCACTTTATCTCTTGGAGAACAAAGTGATTGCTACCACCTACTACAACAAATTCTAACTTTACATCATCATTGCCATGACCATCACCACCATCGTCGATATTGTTGCCACCACCGCTGCCATCACCACCATAATTACAGTTGCCACCACAACAACAAACACAACCGTTGCCGTTACCTCACTCCAACCACCACACCTCATTATTGGCACCATCACCATACCCTACCTTTGTAGCTGTCATCACCACCAGCGCCGCATCACCACCACTGCCCTTACCATTGCTATCATCACAACCACACCCACTACCATGTCAAATTTTGTCATTATATACAATTATATCACTTTTACATTAAAATTTCCCAATTGTTTGTTGCTCAATGATACTAGATTAATTACAATTCGTAGATATGATGCAGCCGAAACATTTCTTGAACGAGTTCATAAGGGGAAAAAATAAATGCACATTTTTTAAAACTTTCACATACTTGTTTAATCTTGTCATTTGTTTTTGTTTAATTTAATAAATCTGATGATCAGAAAAATGAGTAAATTGTCAATTCTCTTCTCCAAACTTTCACATAGCTTTCGACTTTCCTTCCCCAATTTTATTGGAAAATTAAGGACTCAAACTAATTTTTTAGCCAATTTCTTCTCTATGGTGAGATTTTCATATATTTCATCGAAATTTCAGTTAAATTAGAAGCATGTGCACAACATGTGACAATTCTTTTTGGGAAGAAACGTCATTTCGCAAGCCCTTCACATGATATACCCTCTTCAATCGCATATTTGCAGATTCCCTATTTAGAAATCTAGGGTTTTCACGCGATTTGCAAGGTGGGTGTTCACTGAAACTTGGGGAAAATTGACATTCCCTTTGTCGATTTCATAGTTAGTTGATGGTGGATTCGACAAAATCAGTGAAATTACAAAATGTTTTGAGAGTTGAAGATGCCTCTGGAGGTGCGAAACGGGGGGAGTCGTCCAAAGTATTGTAAGTATATTTTATCCCTTTTGTAATTGTTTGTTTAATAGGTAGATGCCGACTTTACATGGTTTTTTTTCTCTTCTGTAGCTTTGTACGAGATTTCTTTTTGGTTTTCAAATGGTAGTCAAATGTATATGTGGTCTTAAAGAAATTATGTCCATTTGGTTCAAAGTAAATTGTTTGAGATGTATTGTAATGGGATCTCAAGATGACTGAGGTCTCATTTTTATTTAAATTGAAATAAACTATTGTTAACATCATTGATTTACTTCAGGGCTTAGGAGGTAAGCAAGATCAAGGTGAAACTCAATCTCAAGCTCCAATTCAAGCACAATGTCAAGGACGACCTAAATGGGTGAGGGTACGACACTACAAGGTAAGGAAGTCAAGAATAAGTTCTTCTGGTAAAGATAGGTGCTAAAGTGCTAAGATAAGACGTCAACCACGGGGTTGTGCAAGGTGAGGCTCTGCCTTTGCCCTACAATCCACTCCAGGTCACGGAGCTCTCAACTGCGTTGTTTAGGTTCCTTGTTTTTTTTTTCCCGTCTTAGCTTTCACTGTACCTTTCCAAGTTGCTGCTTCTACATTACAACCTCAACCTTAAGCAGCCACCAAAAATGAAAATGGGTTTAGGTACAAGTTTCCAGCCAAACGAGGAAGGTCATGGAAAGTGTAGTTGATCTCACGTGTCATGTGTGTTTTGAACATAACATTTGTGCTCTTGTTTTGATAACTAAAACCTTATTTTGCTTGTGTGTTGGTAGAGTGGAATGCCCATATTTTGTAATTGAGATTTTATAGGTTATACGCCTTATAGATGGTGAAATCTCTTTTGTTTTCCAACTTCTTAATGATCATTTTGCGGAATTGTATTGGGACTATTATGACATATGAAAAGTTGTAATTATCATGAGCATTTTTTTAGAAGTATTATGAACAAGTTTCTTATATTCATGCACTGCTTTGGAGACAATAACACCATGAGTATTTGTTCATATTTTTATTTGTTAGAGAAGAAACAAAAGATGGTAGTAGTTCTTGCTCCAAGAAAAAGAATAATTTAGCTACATATGAAGACATAACACTATGTTTCATTTCTCATGCCATAGCATGTGTTGATTGAAAAGGAGGGGAAAATGAAATTGAGGATAGGAATTAGTGGGAAAAAAATAGAGGGAAGGTTTTGTTTTTGTCTTATTTTCAGTTTTTTAATTATTTTTAAGAGTGAAATAACTTAACTACACTCACATGTTGTGCACATGCTCTCATTTAACGGAAATATGGATGTAATATATGAAAAACTAAAGGTAGGGGAGAATCGGCTAAAAAAAAATTAGTTTGAGTCGTTAATTTTCCAACCGAAAATGAAAGCTAAGTGAAAGTTTAGAAGAGAAATCGGCAACTTACTAAAAAAGATTAGACTCAAGACCAGAGGGGGCGTTGGGGGTGTGAAAGTGCAATGGCACAGGGCTCTGAATTCCTTAAGGGCCCCAAAATTTTGGTCGTCCTATATTATACATGAGTATAAATTTTCTAATAAAAAAATTAGACTCAAGACCAGAGGGGCGTTGGGAGTGTGAAGGTGCAATGGCACAGGGCTCCGAATTCCTTAAGGGCCCCAAATTTTGGTTGTCCTATATTATATATGAGTATAAATTTTCTATTAAAAAAAATTTAATTGAAAAGAAAAATCATCATCATATAGCTTTATCTGTATTACAATTAGTTAAGTGGAGCTTATAGCTTTTTAATCAAAATGGTCCTTGAGATTTGCATATAACTTCTCACTTTGGTCCTTGAGATTTGAAATCAATAGGAGTAGTCTCTGAGTTTGTCAACCATCAATCATTTTGGTCATTCCATGAAAAATCTCCATTAAATAAGGCTAAAATGATACAAATACCCTCAATCTTTTTTAATTCATTTGGCCCCGTGTTTATTAAATTGATGGTATTTTCGTCATTTTGGTCCTTATTTAATATAAATTTTCATTGAAGGACCAAAATGATTGATAATGGACAAACTCAGGGACCACTTCTATTGATTTCAAATCTTAGGGACTAAAGTGATGAGTTATGCAAATCTTAGGGACCATTTTGGCTAAAAAGCCTACTTAATATATTAATTTTTCACTTTTCTATAGCAATAAAAAAAAACATGTATATTACATTCTTCCACTTTTCTTTATCAATAAAAAACTAACTTGTATGTTACTTTCTTCCACAAACACAAACGTATTTCCGCATCTCTCTTTTAGTCGTGCTCCAGTTTTCTTCGATGAACCCTAATGGCAGTTGCAGATTATTAAATTATTAAGAGTGAGATGCTGATTTCAATTGAGTTTGGATATTGGTTATGAACTTCTGTATGAATGTATTGTCTAAAAAAATATTTTTAAGGAGGACCTTTTTATTAAATCATAATTAGGCCTCTAAGGCCTCGTTTGGCAGTTTGGACTGTATTGACTATTTCTGTCGGATAGGATAAATAGTCATCGGATAGTACTGACTATATTAGTCGGGTGTTTGGTGCAGTATCGGACTAATAATTGTATTATTTATACTGTGTTTGATATTGAACCGGATAGGACAAGGAAAAAAAAATATGACAAATCTTTGTTTGTTTGTTGAACTTTTCTCATATTTATACCTATTGAAACCCACATAAATTTTCAAATAACAAAGAAAAATGGAAAAATTAGTATCTGATCCCTAGTTCTTACTGTTCATTGACTAAGACCTTATTAGTTCTCAAATTTTGATTCAAGTCCCTATCATTAATGTGATAATGAATTTACATGTTTATTATATAATTTTTTTAATATAAAAATTAGTAATTAATTTAGGGTTTAATACTCACACCTCTATTAAACTTCTAATTAATTTTCAATTCAAACATTTCAAAAATAATAAAAAAATTAAATTAAATTAAGTTTGTACCTATTAGTTTTTTTATATATATAAAAAGATTCTCAATTTTTTAATCTTAAATGTACCCATTCATATAATTTTCAATTTTTTTAATCTTAAATGCACCCATTCTCAAATATATCAATTTGTTATATGTAAAATGTACCCTTTTTTTAATATAAAATCCATTCAAATTTTTTAATCCATGTTTAAACTTATATGGGTACATTATTTTTCGTTGATTTGAGAATGTATCCATGTTTTGGTACAATAACTTTTTTTGTTAATTTTGGTTAATGTACACACACACACACAATATAATAGCGAGTATAATTTATATTTTATTATTTTTAATCCCATAAATTATAGGTTTTATTTAAAATCTCATTAATATAAACAATTACAATTTTCAATTTATAATTTTTAATTTAAAAAATATAGTAACTTACATTATTACATTAATGTCAGGGACCTTAATCAAAAACTAAAAACTAACAAGGTTTCAATCAAAGAATATTGATAGCTAGGGACCGCATCCAAAATGTCCCAAGAAAAATAGTATCAAATTTCACAAGCAAGATATGCATTCCTCATTCTTCAAGTTCCCTTAAAAATTAGCACGAAATACTATCAAATTTCAAACCTCTGAGCTACTAAGAAAGAACAAATAGGCACAGGAAGTACTTCACCTAAAAGCACTTAAATCGTAAGAAAGTTGGAGAACAAACAGATTAACCGCACAACCCAGTTAGCTAAACCCAGTAGAAATCAAAAAACACATGCAGCCACACAAGTCTGACTATTGAAATATCAAAACATCACTGACAATCCATATCTCTAAAAGCATCAGAAACTCGATGCCCAACTCACAAAACCCACCCAAATTTGATCCTGGTGGGTGCAAAATCTTAAACATACATAGCAAAAATAAGAACCCATATGAATAAAAATTGGAACTTTATACCCAAAATCGAAGAGGCGTACCGGGCGAGCGCTGCGGTTTTTGGGTAGCCGGAAAAAAGCAGCAGCGTAACGATAAAGACGAGGAGAAAGTTGGGGGCAAGTGGCGGGGAGAGAGTGAGTGAGCTTCTGGAGAGGAAGATAGAGCGTCTGGAGAGGAAGGACAGAGCGAGAGAAGCCAGGGAAGAAGAAGAAGAAAAATGAAAAGACGAACTGTGATGCAAACGAAGAAGAAGAATTTGAGAAGACGAACCTGGGATTCAGACGAGAGAGGAGTGCGTCTGGAGAGAAAGAGAGAGTGTCTGGAGACCACTGTCTGGAGAGGAATGAGAGAGCGAGAGATGCCTGAGGGTTTGGGAGTGAGGTCCTTAAAAAAAAGCACTTATGAAAAAAAATTGTGAGAGTTTTAGGTGTTTGGTAAATTGAAAAAAAAAAGAACTTATTTTAGAAGCTGCTGTGAGAATAAGCTGAAATCAAAGGAAAAAACTGAAGTTGTTATTTGCAACTTTGGAAAATTGGCTTTTTTCGAAGCACACGGAGCTACAGTGCTCCTTTAATGAAAAGACCCACTATCAAACTGTTTTTTTTTCTTCTAAAAGCACTTTTATAAAAAAATTTACCAAACACTCTGCTGATTTATTTCACAGCCGCTTATTCTCACAGCAGCTTTTTTTCAAAGCATAGCAATACCAAACTAGCCCTAAATTACACCGTGCTTTTGGACGGTATAAGGAAGAGGGTGGAGAGCGTATAAAAAAGGTGGGCCCGAATTATTTAATCCAGTGCTTATTTAATCTAAACGGACATCAAACACCGTACTCCGTATTATTAGTACTATCCGATGCCTTATACGGTGTGCCAAACATGGCCAAAATATCAGAAACGGCCTTGCTCAAGCCCGAAGTGTGAGTCCTGACAGCCTCAAATCCAGACGCACGTAAAACGTGCCAATTGACCACCGAACTGATATGACAACAAACCAATCCCAAAACCAAAATAAGGATAAATCATTAGCCAAAGAATTAAAGAAAAGATTCCCACCTCCCAAATATATGCGAACAAGAATTCCTCAGCTCTTACAGCAAACCGGAAAATTTGATGTGAAAGTGATGAGTAAATTCATGAAAAGGGAAAATATTTTGATAATATAGGTAGACGAAATGGTTAATATTTCATAGATTGAAGGTACAAAATCAATAATTAGATACACGTGCTACAACATGACGGATTGGCTACACGAGAAGATATACATACTCGTGATGTTAAACAAGTAGCCATGCAAAACAAGTTCAATTGTGACCTGTTCTTGCAGTAGGTATTCTTCAAAACTTTGGATGTCCAATTATGTCAGAGTTTGGAAAGCAGTAAAGCCAGCTGCTCATCAGAGACCTTAACTTCAATGCATGCTCCCAATGATGCAGCAAGTCTTGCAGCTAACTGATGCTTACACTGGACAACAAGAAGCATAACAAAAATAAGAACACTTTCGTACTTTTTTCGTTTTTTTAGTTTCAGAGGAACTTTAGAAGGGATGAGCAAGTTCGGATCCCCCTCCCCATAGTTTAGATTAATTAGAACAACGCTCGAATCGATAAAAAATTGGATGAGCAAGAGAGGAATCTCACTCACACAAAGCTGCTCTCCTCTGTTCACAATGTCATAGAAGAATGAATAACAAGCACAATACTGCTCAGCAAAACACAAGTACTCCTCCTTCCTCTGCGATTCTCCGACGACCTAACCACACAACGTAAATTGAGAATTGGGATTTCATTTTTCACTTCACATCAAATAAATTTACAATCATTTAGCCAAAATGAACATGATTCATATCCCAGATTTGATTTCCATGAATGACAAAGTTTCTTAATCTTTTTGGCTTAAACAAGAACATAAAACAAATAATTTTCTGCCCAAATTCAAGCAGTGTTCATCCAAATTCCAAATTTTCAGATAAAATTTAGCCCAAATTTCAACAAATTTCATCCGAAATTGTGTCCAAGCTACTAAATCCAGTTGAAAACAAGTATACAAAACAAACCAGAATTTGATTTGATCAAAAATTTCAAACCTGAAAGATGGAACGACCACCGGGCTCACCCAAAACCCTCTTCACACCTCTCTGATCCACTATCCTTGTTGCTCTCTCCAAGTTCTTCCCAAACAAGAAATGCAGGCTGAAACTTTCCCAGCAACCAAACACTCAATAACACAATTGGAACAATTAATTCAAACGAAATTAAAAGGAAATTTGAAATGGGATGAGTGGAGACTAACACGGAGAGCTGATCGTCGGTGACTGAACGAGTTGACTCAATCGCCTTCCACACTGCCTCTGCAACCAAGCTACTTGAATTGCTCATCTCTCACCTTTTCACTCTCTACAAAAAAGGGGTTTGATGGTACAGTTGCATGAGGAAGGTCAAGAAGTAGGGTTTGTAGTACCTGAATCTGACTGGGTTCCCTAGAGAATGTTTGACTATAGCTACTGGCATTCTGTGGGGATGAAGCATCCTTTCCACACCAATGAACATTTTCCACTATTTTTTAACAAGGGCAGATTTCGCTTGCAAATTTTATCAAGTTATTGTTATGAAAAACATAAAATTTGTTGAAGTCTTATTAGATTATGAATGTAATTATGTAAATCCTATTATATTTGATATATCTCTTAAATTAGCTACTAGCTTAGTTGTTTTTTGCCAATCAGATTATTTTAAAATAAATTAAGATAGTTAAAACAACTATGAAGCATGAAGACATTTTCCATGATACATGAACCCCTACATTTATATTTTCCTTATGATATATATATATATATATATATATTATATGTTCGTATAATTGTCAATATATATATTCGTGTTCATGCATTACACAATTATAAAATAGCTATTCTGAATTTGTGGGTCAAATAATCGAAAGAAAATATAAGCAATTTTGGGTTTTTCCAAACCCTAGAAATCGAGAAAAAAAAAAAAAAAAAATCTAGGAATTCGCACCGAAGATGTGAGCAAAGCCGTGTTGGCACAGACAGCAGCCCCTTTTGGGCATAGTTGTGCACGGAACCCAAAGCCCACTTGTCTAGGCTTCTCTATTTGTAGATATCAACCCGCATACTAGTAAGCTTTTTGCTTTACTGGGCTTCCTCTTGGCCCACCTTCAATCAGCCTCTAGCCGCTGATTGAGCTTGTCCTTCTAATTTTTCCCTTGGCCCGCTTTGTAGCAACAGGCTTGCTACTATGGATTTTTTTTTTCTTTTCTCTTGGCCCATGACTGCAGCTAGCCTGCAAGCTTGCTTTTGCACTTTGTTGGGCTACCTGCAGCAGCCTCACACAAGGCCAACTTGCAGTCTGCAAGTGTTAGGCTTTGCAGATTTGACAACAGCCAGCAATCCAATGCTGGGCTGCCTCTTTTCTTAGCCCAAAGCCAATTTTGGGTGTTTTTTTTTTTTTCAACTGCACCCATATTTTTTTGGTGCCCAATTTCATGGCCTTAACCAATTTTTAAGGCTTTCCTTTTGCGTGCCGTACAGCCATCTAGTCCAAAATATGGCCTAAAATTTTGTAATATTTTGCTTCTACGATCGACCCTGAATGGTCTTGATCTATTGAATTAATTAAAAGTGACTAGCAGTCCATTAAACTGATAAGACATCCAAAATTATTGACCTTAAGCCCATTTTTGACATCAACGATTCAATATTTTACATTTTTGCTTTGAACTGTTGACTCCCTTTCGTAATCCCGACGCACTCACACTTGAGTTCCTGAAGCAACCCAAATCCACTACACTTAGTTGTATGTTGTATTTGTTGTTATTACATATACCTCATTTTATGAACTGGAAGTTCATAACTAAACTCGAACTTATAGTTTCGAATTTAGTGCCCTTGAAACCTGAAGTTTTCAAAAAACAACATACCCATGAAAATCTGACGTTTTTCATGTAAACCATGTCTTAGAACCCGAATGTTCTAACTTTAATTCTTATGGATGTTCATTCCCATAGCACCAATCACAATCTTGTTCCTTCCATTCAGTGGATTGTCGAACTATGACAAGTTCGATTTCGCTGGTTTGGATGTTTCTAACAGAAACCACTTTATGTGGGTACAAGACGTGAATCTCCACTTGACTATCAAGAAGTTGAGAAACCATTGAAGCCAACAATGGAATGGAAGAGCTAAATAAGCCTCTGCCATGATCTTCATCCGAAAACTTATGCTCAAAGCATAACAAATGGAAGTACCTCCCTAACGAGGGTTCCATGGCTATTTGGTTTGCTCCTATGGACCATCTAATCATGAAAGATATTGCCTAAAGCACACCGTGATTACATCCATAGATAAGTACGATTTTGAAGTTTATAAATCTGATCAAATTTTGACTGGAGAATACCTTTCTTGTATTTCTTTGTTTCTAACTCGCTCTTGAAGCAATAGTGTATAGAGCAGAAGTTTACCAATTCTCGAATCTTATTACTACCACACATATGACAGAACAACATATACTCAACTTCGACTGGAGTCTACCAAATGGTGATACCCAGTTTCAGCTGGGGCCCATCGAAATGTATACTCTGCTTCGGCAGAGTCATACCGAACAGGCCTCTTCAGCTTTGGCTAAAACCTTACGACCCCAAGTCTGGGTCTGTCCCTCTCACAATCTAATTTCAAGCTTGTTTTTACAACATATGGTAGAATCAAGGCTTGTCAATGTTTGGCATCACGCCCGAAGCGTGATCCTCGACACCTAAGACCTAAAACTTCAAGAATACTAGATAGTGTTCCTAAACCTCAACCCTGCATAATCTACTTCCGTTTTTGTTATGGAATAGATCATTAGTTATGCACCTGTTTGTGCCCCTACGAATGTCATTGAGGAGCACCACTCTCGTAGTCAATATGTGAGACTAATTTTGCTCCACCGAACACTGTTGGAGGAGCAAAATTTTGACATGAATGACCTTGTTGGCCGAATCCCTATAGTAACTTTGGTTTACTTTGTGGACATTTTTCTATGTTCTTCGATTCGTGTTTGGTGTTTGTTTTCATTATGTATAATCTTATCGATGTTGTCCTCAAATATAAGTTAATTGAATCATGTTTCTAATACATGTGACCGAATTCAATTAAACATGTGATTAGGTACAAATGTGGGAAAGTCAGTTGTTTGAATGAACGCGATACTACGCACATTAACTTTATACCTAAATTGCATCTCTAGCAACAACTTCAGGTCTATCCAACCTGATTAATAGCATTGGCACACTCCTCATTGTATGAATCGTACTAAATTACCATTTAAGAGACCTTATATTCTCCCCATTCGAGAAGAACATCGTTGAGCCTTAAGGATATTCGAGAGAACAATGATCATGAATGAAACCACTAAAGAAAATTGAGTGGAATATCTTTGCACCACCTCCAAAATACAAGGCTGAAGCTATATTTTGGGACCAATGTGCTGCCTCCCAACTAGGATACGCCACATGTGGCCAACCTAGAATTGAGTGGTTTGAGCATTTTATTTGCCTTGGCACGACCATTTAGGACACTTAGGTTGTATAATGATGCCACGCCGCATCTCTTTACCCGACATAAGGATAATGTGCCTACAAGCACACTTTGCCAAGCCTACTCGTTTGGGAAATTTTATTTCTATAACATCCCTAACAAAGGTACGAAACTACCCTCCTTTCATAGTGGATTCAAGGGAATATATGTGGACTAATCCAACCAAAATGCAGACCATATAAATATTTATGGTTTTGGTTGATGTATTGATAAAATGGTCACATGTTTGTCAACACACATTATTGCTAAACTTCTTGGCCGTTTTTAAGAGATCACCACCCTAATTATCCCATAAAGTCTAAAAGACTGGATAATGCCGCAGTATATCAAAGATGCTTCGATAAGTATTGCATTTATTTTGAGTTTATAATTAGACATAAAATTCTCATGTTCATCCCAAAACAGCCTTGCAGAATGATCATAAGCGCAATTTAATTGATCACCCAGACCTTGGTGAACGCACAAAGCCGTTGGTTTCTACCTAGGTTATGCAATCTTGTACATCGCTATGTTGGTTCACCTTGAGGCCCATTGCCACCCAATCTATTTTTTGACATTACAATTGGTTACTGGGTACAAACCTGACGTTTCATACTTACACGTTTTGGGTGTGCATTCCATGTGCTAAGTTGCACTGCCACAACGTACCAATATGGGTCTTCAAAGAATGATGTGAATCTTTGTCGATTATGATTCTCCTTTGCACTAGTTCTTTAGAGCCCTTGTAATCGATCTCTTTACTGCTTATTTTGTAGATTATCACTTCAATCAGACAATCTTCCCGGCGTTAGAGGGAGATAAGAATGTTAACGCTCCTATAGAAAGACGCGAATTTGCATGGCTGTTGCCCATTATGTCTCATCTCAATCCTTGTACCGCACAAGTGTGATAAGCAACTTTTAGCTTTCAGAATGTTGCTCCAGACGTATTCCTCTGATCTAGCTAAAGTAACGAGATCATGTACCAACTGTAAATATGCCTGCAAGGATAGACGAACTTAACGGACGTCAAATCAACATCCCCGTAGGGTGTGGCATCCCTATTGGACAGTTTGGCCACCCCTATTGGAGGTCTGGTACATTGGCGGATGGCCAATCAATTTCTCTCAGCCTGAAGCATGACAGATCACTTGGTTAATTGGATTCACTTCCCTAGAAGAGGAAGATCAAGGCACAAAATGAATATATACTCGATCACCTTCTGAATCATTTCTATCTCATGAGGTTAATTCGGATTACTCTCGAGACTTGAAGTTCTCAGTCTAGTATACTAGTTTGGATGAGATAATGGAATTGGAATAAGATTATCATCGATGCTATTTTCACTTATATGGTAGCTACCAACATAAATGAAAAGCAACTATATTGAACCAGGTTCCGTTGATTAGTGATAACGTAGAATTGATTGGACAACCAAAATTACTATCTAGGTTAATTCCTTACCAAAGTGTGTTTGGACCTATCGTTCCTACACTACCCAAGGTAACCTTATTGTGTTATTAGTGGGAAAGGAAGTATAACGAGATGAGTGAAATAATGCGATATGATGTATGGTTTACGGCGCAAGGTTTCTCTCAAACGCCCTGTGATTAATTGCAGCACTATAAAATGTGGTTAGTGTTTCTCCATGGAGATATTGATATGGAGATTTATATATAAATTCCCAAATAATAACATGGATTGGTTCAAATAGTTCCAGACCACGTAACACCCTCTTAACTTGTTTGAGGCATTCACTAATGGTTTGAAGCAATCTGGCAGATGTGGTATACTCGTCTAAGTGATTATTTGATCAATCAGGGATATGAATAAATTATTCCCTTGCGTATTAAACTATGAAATCTTATTCTGAATTGCTAGAGTTACAGCTTATGTCCTTAACACAAATCTCATTAAGACTCTGGAAAAGCTTGAGAAAACTGCCTCACACCTGAAGACGAAATTTGAGATGTATGTTCTTAGGAAAACTCGTTTATACCTTGACCCGAAGTTCAAGCGTTGTTATGACGGTACTTTGGTCTACTAGTCGAACTACACCCCGAATGTGTTACCTTTGAGTATAGGCTACATGCAAATGAAACCCTTAAAGAGGTTGTGGAATTCAAAGTTCCATATCTGAGTTCAACTTTGCATTTTGTTGTACTTAGCTTATTGCGTTAGACATGACATCTCATTTGCTGTTGATATATTAGTAAAGATGCAGCACTGCACCTACGTGCAACCACTGAGTTGGTATTAAATACGTTTTTCCATTACCTTGAAGGTACTAGGACTTGGGTTAATCCCAATGCATGCTGAGCAGATCTGATCCTCTACATCCTCGGAAAGATGCTTGCCTTGTTGTTATGCTGACACTGGTTACTTATCGAACCCGCACAAGGCACATCTTTAAATGGTTATGTCTTTACTGTTAGGGATAAAGCAATATCTTGTAGGTCCATAATATGACCTTAGTTGCGAAATCTTAGAACCATTCCAAGACTCACCTCGCTACACCACATGTGAGACATGGTTGAGAGTTCTTGTTGAGCATATTCGAAATAACTGCTGTTTTCATCCATTGTTGAGTCCTGACGACAATCCGTGAAGACTATGCCGCATGTATCCACCCGACCAAGGCATGATACATCAACGAAGTCAACACCAAGACATATTGCGTCTATATCACATTAGCAAACCATTAAGAAAATGAAGTCATGCAAGCCAATCGTAGACAACTTTGCCGACTTTTTCACGACATCACTGTTGAAGTCAACCCTCCAGAAGCTTGTCTGAGAAATTGGTATGCCAAGCTATTCATATGCAATGCTTATTGTTGATGCACAAAATCAGCGAGGACTTTGGTACAACAGAAAGTGTCAGGTTTGTGACATTCGCTTGGTTACTTCGATCACTAGTGAAGATAAGTATGTAAATGAATAGGGACAGGGAAGCAAACACAAGATGTATGTGGTTCACCCAGATTGGCTACGTCCACGGAGTAGATGAGTTCTCATTGATTGTGAAGGGTTTACACAAATACAAAGGTTCAAGCTCTCCTTTTGTGAGTTCTAGTGAATAGTTTAGTACAAAATGACATTAGAGATTATTGTGGGAGAATGATCCCTATTTATAGATGAGAGTTTCTAGTTTTATTCTGACATTGACACGTGTCGTGTTATGATTGGCTTCTGATGTTGACACGTGTCGTGCTGTGATTGGTTTTTGATGTCGACACGTGTCGCATTGTGATTGGCCTCCTGGTTGAAGGGAAGCTCTTCTGGGTCCTTGACGGTATAACGTTGACCGGTGCTCAGTAGTTTCGGGATTGGTCAAGTATGGTACAAACAGTGCTCCCCTAAGTTCCCGAGTGAGGGAAACTCCTCGGTTGGGGACTTGCAAGATCCAAGCCACTGAGTAATCACGAAACTTCTAAGTACCAAAGTGTGGTATCATTTTCACGTGCCTTATCTGTCTCATATGTAGATGTGGCATCCTCTCTGGAAGTACTTTTCCTCCATCCAGGGGTGGTATCTTTAACCGATGAAGATGCACAAGGTAATGTATCAATTTCACTTGAAGCTTACCTGTAGTTTCGGGCTTGGTCAAGTGCGATACAAACCCTATAGTAGGAGTCCCCCAAGTCGCCGAGCTAGGAGATTTGTCGAATGAGGTAACAGACAAGGTAAGCAATCAGACTTCCAAGCAAGCAACCTGGATCGGAGGTTCGACCTCGGCTTCCTGTTGATTGTTCTCCTTCTCCTTGTGTCGTAAATAGCACCAAGGATAAGGAGAAGCAAATGGAGAAGAGATGATATGAAATACTTTTGCTTTTGAATAAGTAACTTTCCACAGGCTTATTCTTGAACTAGGTTGGAGGGTTTTCTGGTTCCCTCCAGAGTATAAGGCCGACTCAAGAATTTGAGGGTCAAAACAAGTCCATCAAATCTAGAGTACGTTCGACCTTGATGATATGGGATACTTTTGCTGTTGACAGAATAGTGAATATGGTATGGAAAGGTGTCGTGCTGTAGTGATCTGTTTCAGCTCACCGTTGAACCTTCTGCTTCAATCTTTTGCATGGCAGAAGTGGTGTGCAACCTTTGCATTTAAATGGTCATTCAGAACATTCCTTCATAGTGACTCATCCACGCTTGGCAGCTTCAGTGTAAAGAGCCAATATCTGATCAACCATCATGAGGTATTTACCGGTGGAATTCATGACCTTGACAGCAGTTGAGGATGAGTACTCGAGAGCAATGCTAAGTAAGCAACCAGGCAAAGGTCTCAGGCAGTCAGTTCCAGATTGGAGGTTTGATTTCAGGTTCCGACTGACTGCTCTCTTTCTCCTTGTCTTGCAGGTGTGGACAAGGACAAAGACAAGGACATGGAGAAAGCATGATATGGGATACTCTTGCTTTCGACCCTGATAATATGAGATACTCTTGTTCTTGGCGTGGCTTATTTGTTGAGGTATTATCGGGGGGAAATAAAGCTGAGTATTTCGAGAGGTTATGTTGAGGGTGCCTTCTCGAATGCGAGAAAGGGTTGAGCATTTTTGTAGGTTTGCATGTTCGTGGAGGAGGGAGGTCGACGTATATAGGGATTTCCCAATAGCAAGTAGTAATGCTATTCATTTACCCTTCTTGGTCACAGCAATGTAGTGGGAGCTGCCAGCTTCACGTGTTTTAACTTTGTCAGAGCACTTTGAAAAAGTGGTATGTGGTATCTGGAAAGCTGATGTTGTGTGTGAAGATTACAGACAAGCTTTATCTAAGGAAATCTAGCTCTCAAAGTTCTGAGAGCTGTGCCTCTTCGGTTTTCGAACAAGCAATCCCGTCGGGGATCTGGCTCTCGAGATTTGGAAAGCGGTGCCGCTTTGGTTTTTGAGAAAGTAATTATGTTGGGAGTCTTTTCTCGAATGTGAGTAAAGGTTGGACGTTCTTGCCAGCCTGTCTTGCCACGGAACACGGAGGTCGACACACATATGGACTTTCCAGTTGTCAAACAGTGGTGATGTTCCTTTACCCTTGTGGGTAATAGTAGGGTAGCTGGAACTTCGAAATTCTCATGCCTAAACTTTGTCAGAGATCTTTGGCAAAGTTATATGTGGTACCCGAGGAGTTGATGGTGCGTGTGGTGAGTGGTGATTGAACAACAAGATTCGCGTGCTTTCTACTTCACCAGAAATCTTCGACAGATTGCCCGTAATTTCTGCAAAGCTGAGTGTGCATGTGACAGGTGCTGACGAGGCTGAAAAAGCAGGTGCTTCCGATTTCTGAGATCGGCCCTCGTGGTCTCTGAGTAGCCCAGCTTTTGAGAAAGGAAGCGCCTATTCGATTTTTGAGATGGTATCTGAGCAGCCCAGCTTTTGAGAAAGCAAACGCCTCTTCGATTTCTGAAGCTCCGTCGAGTGCAGATTTTTATAGAGGCTGGCATTAAGTTCCACAGCACACTTGAATCTCCACCAGTAGAAGCTTCATTCTTGCACTTCTAAGATCTTGATTTGTCTGACCTCTTCTCTCTTCAACACCTTTGAAAATGTCTGGCCCCTCCGACCGTCGTTTTGACTTAAACCTTGGAGAAGAGGCAGCCACGCCTTCTCCAGACAACATATGGCGCCCATCCTTCATATCCCCTACTGGTCCTCTTACCGTTAGGGATTCTGTGATGAAGAATGATATGACCGCTGCGGTGGTGGCCAGGAACCTTCTTACTCCCAAAGATAACAGACTACTTTCCAAACTGTCTGATGAGTTGGCTGTTAAGGATTCTCTGGCTCTTAGTGTTCAGTGTGCAGCTTCTGTGTCTAATATGGCCCAACGCCTATTTGCTAGAACCCGCCAAGTTGAATCATTGGCTGCTGAAGTGATAAGTCTCAAACAGGAGATTAGAGGGCTCAAGCATGAGAATAAACAGTTGCACAGGCTTGCGCATGACTATGCTACAAACATGAAGAGGAAGCTTGACCAGATGCAGGAATCTGATGGTCAGGCTTTACTTGATCATAAAAGGTTTGTGGGTTTGTTCCAAAGGCATTTATTGCCTTCGTCTTCTGGGGCTGTACCGCATAATGAAGCTCCAAATGATCAACCTCCAATGCCTCCTCCTTCTGGGGTTCTGTCCGGTACTGAGGCTCCGGATAACCACCCTCCGGTGCTTTCTCTTTTTGGGGCTCTACCAACTGCTGAGACTTCCCGTAAGCAACCTTTGTGAAGGCTCCCTTTTGTTTGTTTATTTTGACTCATGTATATGTACATATTTGTGGCTTATCGGAAATATTAATAAATAAGCTTTGCTTCATTTCAACATATTGTGTTAAATACACCAAAGCCTTCTTCAGAAAGTTCTTTGAATTTTTTCTTTTGTTGAAACTTGTATTGTTGAAGCTTTGTGAGTGAAGCATGTAGTTTGAGGTAGTGTTCCCTTAATTTCCCGAGTGAGGAAAACTTCTCGGTTGGAGACTTGAAAAATCCAAGTCACTGAGTGGTTGTGAGACTTCCGAGTATCAAGGTGCAGTAGCATATGGTGGGAGTCCCCCAAGTTTTCAGGCGAGGAGAGTTGCCGAATGAGGTGTCTTGTTTGTTACTAATTTGTCAAAGTAACGAAGCCTTGTTTTGATGTCACACCTTCGTATATGCCTTATCTAAAAATATTTCCAACTTTTGTGTGTTTGATGCTGCATGCTATTGACTAGACAAGATCAAGTGCAATTAGTAGCTTTTCTCTCTTTTTGATGAGTACCTGTGTCCTACCCAGCTCCCTTTTTTGTGTTATTCTTCTTTTTCATCTTTTCTTTGGTGTATGGGAGCTTTTTTTTTTTGGTGGAATTGCTTTTCGTTTCCACTAATCAGCCTGAGTCGATGCAATATAACACCATTCTCTATAGCTCAGATCGCAAAGTCGTCTTCATGAAAGTTGTTCCTTAACTTGTGAACTACAACATATCCAAA
Organism: Malus domestica; assembly: GCF_042453785.1. NCBI lineage: Eukaryota > Viridiplantae > Streptophyta > Magnoliopsida > Rosales > Rosaceae > Malus > Malus domestica. The sequence goes on from NC_091670.1 coordinate 18,662,923, forward strand.
TTTGAGATCCATCGGAGTAGTACAACTCCAGAAATTCAGGTATGATGAGTAACTGTTCATCAATTTTCTGTTAACCCGTCAGACTTGTTGTGAGCTTCGAAACTCCATTTTTTCTTGTTCAGCTCAACATACTTTCTTCATCAAAGTTGTTCCTCACCTTGTCCGCTACAACATATCCAAATTTGAGATCCATCGGAGCAGTAAAAATCCAGAAATTCAGGTATGATGAGTAACTGTTCATCATTTTTCTGTCAACGTGTCAGACTTGTTGTGAGCTTCGAAACTCCATTTTGTCTTTTTCATCTCAACATACTTTCTTCATTGAAGTTGTTCCTCACCTTGTCAGCTACAACATATCCAAATTTGAGATCCATCGGAGCAGTAAAAATCCAGAAATTCAGGTATGATGAGTAACTGTTCATCATTTTTCTGTCAACGTGTCAGACTTGTTTTGAGCTTCGAAACTCCATTTTCTCTTGTTCAGATCAACATACTTTCTTCATCTAAGTTGTTCCTTATCATCTCTTTCATGACATATCAAAACTTCAGAATGAACTAACAGTTAAATATTTCCAGATCTTCGAAACATCACAGCAGCTTTTAAATTTGCGGGAATCCGATTGTCGTGTTTGGAGCCTCAACACTTTAATTTCCGTCGCTCAAACAAAAACGATTCCTTCTTGAAAGTTGTTCATCTGCTCAATAACTATAGGGTGTCCAAAATTCAGCTCCACTGGAGAAGAGCAAAGGTTGCAGAAATTTGATAGATGAAAGGACGCGGAAGAGGAAGAGAGGGAAAGAGGTTGCTTGGGTTGGATTTCTAGTTAAACTTGGGATTTTGGCTTGTTGTTTGATTTATTATAATATGTTTGGAAACATATACATAATTTCTTGTTTGTTTATGACAGGGATGTTGTGGGTGTAGAACAAAACAAATGTTTGCGTTGACCCGTGTTTTTGTACAGGTTCAAGGGAATCTTGGTTTTGTGAACAAAATTTGTTTATTTGTCACAAGGTTTTGTGTTTGGAAAATAGTTTAATAGGTAAGGTTTATTGACTATAGATTTTTGCTTGGGTATATAGCGTGACTAGTTGAAGCTATTTTTAGGATACAAAACTTGAATTAGCTTCGCACTATCTTGATGAAGAGTGTGCGAAGCTTTTATATGTTTTGGTGTTGAAATTTTGTATTGTAGGTGAAGCATTGGGGTTGAAGCTTGATAGGTGAAGCTTTATAGGTGAAGCTTTGGTGTTGAAGCTTTATAGGTGAAGCTTTGTGTTTGAAGCTTTATAGGTGAAGCTTTATAGGTGAAGCTTTGGGGTTGAAGCTTGATAGGTGAAGCTTTATAGGTGAAGCTTTGGGGTTGAAGCTTGATAGGTGAAGCTTTATAGGTGAAGCTTTGGTGTTGAAGCTTTATAGGTGAAGCTTTGTGTTTGAAGCTTTATAGGTGAAGCTTTGTGTTTGAAGCTTTATAGGTGAAGCTTTGGGGTTGAACCTTGATAGGTGAAGCTTTGGTGTTGAAGCTTTATAGGTGAAGCTTTGGGGTTGAACCTTGATAGGTGAAGCTTTGGTGTTGAAGCTTTATAGGTGAAGCTTTGGTGTTGAAGCTTTATAGGTGAAGCTTTTGTTGGCACCATAAATTGATTTTGCGAAGCTTTTGAGATTGATATTTGTCCTCCATTGATGAAGCTTTTGTTGGCACCATAAATTGATTTTGCTTCACACTATCTTGATGAAGATAGTGCAAAGCTTTTGAGATTGATATTTGTCCTCCATTGATGAAGCTTTTGTTGGCACCATAAATTGAAGCTTTTGTTGGCACCATAAATTGATTTTGCTTCACACTATCTTGATGAAGATAGTGCGAAGCTTTTGAGATTGATATTTGTCCTCCATTGATGAAGCTTTTGTTGGCACCATAAATTGATTGTGCTTCGCACTATCTTGATGAAGATAGTGCGAAGTTTTTTTTTATTTTTTTATTGGTAGTTGAATCCCATTGATGAAGCTACTGTGTTCCCCCTTCGGATTTTTTTTTTTTTTTGAAGGGGGGAACTGAAACATTTGAAATTTGAAACTCCCTAGTGTTAGAAGTTTGAAGATTTTCCATGTGGGGCTTTCTCACGGTTTGAATTTGAATTTTGAATATCAATAGCCATGTTGAGCTATATATAAGAAGGATAAGTTTCCATTCTTTACCTTACCTTCATTTGCTCATCTTGTAGTGATTTTTGAAGACATAGTGCTATTTACTTGAGAGGGATTCTGGCATTGCTTTGCTGCACCATCTTCAGGTTGGTAGTCTTCTCCACTAGATCAGATGTTTTCATTCTTGTTGAATTGTTTAAGTGTTCATGTATTTTGTTAAGAACATAATGAACTGGTTGAGCTTTTCTGCATGCCCTATGATCCTTATGTTTTGATCCTTCATGTAGTGATAGAGTTTGTTTCTGTTTGTTGTAAATGTCGGAGTCTGGAAGTCTTAGTGATGAGGGCTCCCCTAGCTCTAACTCTAGGTTTGAGCCTGCCATGTCAGGGTCTTCATGGCCTTTGTTAGAGTCTGGTATGAAAGAAACGTTGGATGATCCTCACAATTGTCAAACCTTAGCCAATATTGGTTCTTCCTCCATGCTAGTGGGTGAGGGGGTTGTTTGTGACGCCATACCCATATTTCGTTCTGATCTTCACAATTGTCAAACCTTAGCCAATATTGGTTCTTCCTCCATGCTAGTGGGTGAGGGGGTTGTTTGTGACGCCATACCCATATTTTGCTCTAAGTTCACAGCGGACCATTTAGAAAATAACTTGTTAGATAGCGAAAAGCAGCTTGAGGCCCTAAGGCGATCATGTAGTATCCCCCGTAGTGTAGGAATACGTTTGGTGCGTTGTGAAGAATTGTCTTCTGAGCCGCCCACGGGTCATGTTATGTTCTATACCCAGACATTAGTGACCTTGGGGGTAAATTTACCTTTGCATCCGTGGTTTCAACGGATGCTGTCTTTTATTGGTTATGCATCGGGGCAACTCAACCCTGGTTTCTGGGATACCTTGATCGGGTTTTATATTATTTGGATGGAGTGTGCATTAGGTGAGCCTTTCTTCCATCAGTGGCGCTACTGTTATAAGATGCGCCCGGTGAAAACATGTACTGGTTATGCCGAATGTGCATGTCGGAGTGAGAGAGAGCGTGTTGTCTTTGATAAGAGAAAGGCGTGCTGCACATGGAAGAAACGTTGGTGCTTTCTTTATAATGATTGGGAGCATGCTAAGGGTGTCACGCCTGAGCGACGTATTCCTACTCACTTCCAGACTGTAGGTTGTAATGTATCCATTTTCTCATTATTTGCTATTATTGTGATTTTCTCTTGCTTCTAAGATTTTTCTTCATGCAGTGACACGAGGCACCATCAAACTCTCCGGACAGGAGCTAGCTGATGTAGAGAAAGTGTTGAGGGTGCCCAAAAAAGATAGACACTTGGGTAAGCTACGACCCTTGTTTCGAAAGTACGGTTTCCAGCCCTTAGTTTCCGAGTGCCAGAGACGAGCGAGTAAGTTGTATCCTCACTTGATCCTTGTTCTTCCCTTTTTTCTTTTTTTTTTATATAGATATATAATGTGGTATTCCTTACTTTGATTTTCCTTGTTCAGTGGAGAAGGTGGGCAAGAAAATGGAGACTAGCACCAAGAAAATGAGAGTGCCCATGTTAGTTCCTTCAGAAGACATCCTGTTTCACAAGGAAGCTCGCAAGCACCGAGTGAGACCAATCATTAAAACTAAGTCTCGAGAAGAAGTCCTCAAGGTTGCTGCCTCGAAGAAAGCTGAAGCTGAGGCCATTGGATGTGCTGCTGCCATAGTTGCCAGGGAAGATAGGCGATTGTTGCCTCATCTTCCTACTATCAATCTTATCTTTCCTCCAATTAGGGAGCACATTGGGCAGAAAGGTGATCCTAGTTCTAGCAGCAAGGGTAAAGATAAAGAAGAGGTTGGCAGTGTCCCTTGGAAGGATTTGAAGGTTGCCATGCGGCCAAAAGACTTTGGGTATATCAACAATTGCCTGGCAGGGCGTCGATTCACTTTTGATGAGCTCGGAGAGCCTTTAGCTAAAGATGAATCGGATTGTGACCGGATGTTGAAGCTGTCTTCATATGTGAGTGTTACTTTGTCATTTACTTGTTTTCTCCTCTTTATTAGCATTATTTTGGTAGCGATGATCGTCTTGTCATGCAGGTCATGGCTGAGTATCACGACAGACTGCGAGAGACTGAGCGGTGCAAGGTGAAACTGAAAGAGAATAAGCAGCTTGTGAATGATGCCAGGAAGACAAGCAAAGCTTTGGCTGAGGTCATCCAAGTCAGGGATCAACATTTTGAGAGTTTGAAGATGCGGAATGCTGAGAACTTGAGACTCAAGGTACAGTTGGAGGCGACTAAGAAATAGTTGGAGACAACTATGCTCGAGGTTTCCAAGGTTAAAGGGGAGTTGGATAGTGCCTTGGTTGAGGTTTCTGAGCTGAAGAGTAGTATCCCGACTGAGAAGGAAGCTGCTGTGAAGGAGTTCTTGGGTTCCCCGGCCTTTCTCCATGTCCTTAGACCTCGCTGTACCCGGGAAGTTCACTTTGAAAAAAGGAAATGGATGGCTGTCCTTGATCGTTATGATGATGGAAGCGTTCTTCGAAAATACCGTGAAGAAATAGATGAGCATCATCGAAAAGGTGAAACCTTCGACCTTGCCGTTTATTCTAGCAGTGCAGATGAGTCTGGTGATGAGGCTAGTGCTGATGAGCAGAGTCATCAGGGTGATGATGAGTTTGGAAATGTAGAAAATGGCGGTATGACTCAGAGTGATATGATCAGGGGTTCAACCTCAGATGAGGATGACTAGAAGTGCTTTCACTTTCTGCATGTACTCTACCTGCACTAGTTTGTTGTTTGTATGGCATGTGCCATGTGATAAGCCTGAGAGTTTTTTTTTTTTTTTTTTTTTTGCATGTTTATGAGTGTTTGCATTATCAAGCAAGTGTTTGTATTATCAAGCTTCAAGTGTTTGCATTATCAAGCTTCAAGTGTTTGCCCTATCATTGATGAATGTTTGGCTATGTTTGCATAGATCTTTTGTATAGTCTTGTTGACACATACTTAGATTTGATTTTGTATTAGAAACATTTGTGTTGAAGCTTCAACACTTGAGTGTTTCATTGCTCAGAATGTAAAAGAGTTTAGGGCCGAGTTGGCTAAATCGCCTCTTTATTGAATTCATACCAAATGGTCTTTGTTACATAGGATGCCGAACAGCTGTAGCTTAACACTTGTACAATGTGAGTCTATTTGTAATAGTACTTCAAGTGGTCAGCATTCCATGGATGGCCAAGGGTCTTGCCGTCGGAGCTTCTAAGCTTGTAGGAGCCAGGGCGGCTGATGCCGACGACCTCGAATGGTCCGTCCCAGTTAGGACTGAGTGTTCCTTCACTCGGGACCCTATCACAGAGTAATATTTTCTTCAGTACCCAGTCTTCTACTTTGAAAGAGCGAGGTTTGACCCTTGAGTCGTAGTAGTTGGAAATGCGCTGCTTGTAGGCAACATTCCTCAGGTGAGCCTGATTTCTGTGTTCCTCGACTAGATCCAAGTTGAGGGTGAGTTGTTTGTCGTTCTCACTCTGCATGTAATTCTGGATTCGGTATGTTGCTTGCTCAAGCTCAACCGGGACAACTGCTTCTGTACCAAAAGTAAGTGAGAATGAAGTTTCTCCTGTGGAAGTCCGATATGAAGTGCGGTATGACCAAAGAACTTGGGGTACGAATTCTGGCCAACAACCTTTAGCTTTGTCCAAGCTAGTTTTCAGAGTGCGCTTGATTATTTTGTTAACGGCCTCGACTTGTCCATTAAACTGGGGATGGGCTGGAGAGGCAAAACATAAGTTGATGTTGAACTTAGAGCAGAACATCTTGAACTTCTTGTTGTCGAACTGCTGCCCATTGTCCGTGACTATCGCATTGGGAATGCCGAATCTGCAGAGGATGTTCTTCCATACGAAGTCTTCTATTTTTCCCTCAGTAATGGTTGCCAAGGGTTCTACTTCAGCCCACTTTGTGAAGTAGTCAACTGCAACAATTGCATAGCGGACCTTGCCCTTCCCTGCAGGCATTGGGCCGATCAAATCAAGTCCCCATTGGGCGAAGGGCCAAGGGCTGATCGTAGGAGTGAGCGGCTCGGGAGGGGAGTGAGGGATAGTTGCGTAGCGTTGACACTTATCACATGAGCGAGATATTCTGATGGCATCTTGGTGGAATGTTGGCCAATAGTATCCTTGGCGAAAAGTCTTGTGTGCTAGGGATCGAGATTCAGCATGATCTTCGCAGACTCCTTCATGTATTTCCCGAAGGACAATTTCCGCCTTCGCATGTGTAAGGCATCTTAGGTATGGTAGGGTAAAACCGCGTTTGTAGAGTTGGTCATTAATGATCAGGTAGCAAGCAGACTTGTATCGAATCTGCTTAGCTTGGACTTTATCATTTGGGAGGGTGCCATGGGCAAGGAATTTATAAATTGGGGTGATCCAACTATCTCCTTGTTGTAAATTGCACACTTCCGCGACCATGGCACTTGGTGCTGCCAACAATTCGACATGAATTTTTCTCCCAATCTTGTCTTCCACTGCTTAGGCGAGGCGAGCCAAAGCGTCTGCATGACTGTTTGCCGCTCGAGGAACTTGGGTGATCTGGTAGTGAAAGTGCTTGAGCAAAAGTCGTGTTTGCACAAGATATGCTGCCATGGAGCTATCCTTAGCATCAAAGTTGTTCGTGACTTGGTTGACCACTAATTGGGAGTCATTGAAGATATCAATTTGTTTAACCCCAAGATGCTTGGCCAAACGTAAGCCTGCTAGAAGGGCTTCGTATTCGGCCTCGTTGTTCGATGCCTTGAATTTGAAACGAATAGCGTATTCTATCGCCACTTTGTCAGGGGTAGTGAGGACTAATCCTGCTCTGCAGCCCTGTTGGTTGGATGAGCCATCAACATACAGACTCCATACTGAGGTTGTTGATTCTATCTTCTAAGCTTCCGATGGTAATGAAGCTATTGCTTCAGGTGTAGAAGCAATGTCAACAGGATATGTGAAGTCAGCGATGAAATCTGCTACTGCTTGACCCTTTTCGGCTGGTTTTGGTTGGTATGAGATGTCAAACTCACCCAATGCTATCGCCCATTTGATCATTCGCCCAGACGTGTCAGGACTCTAGAGTATCTGTCGAAGAGGGTAATTGGTAAGCACGATGATGGCGTGTGCTTGGAAATAAGGGCGAAGTTTTCGAGCAGACATGACCAATGCTAGAGCTAATTTCTCAATGTTGGAGTATCGTGTCTTCGCATCTTGTAGGGTCTTGCTTGCGTAGTAGACGGCCGTTCGACACCACTGTCCTTTTGAATAAGAACAGAACTGACTGCTGAAGCCGAAACCGATAGATAGATAATGAGAGTGTCACTAACTTCTGGTTTGGAGAGTAGAGGGACTTTACTCATGTACTCTTTGAGGTTCCTGAATGCCTTGGCACATTCCTCCGTCCATGTAATGTACTTCTTATTTCCCTTGAGTGCTTTGAAGAAAGGAGCACATCTGTCTGTGGCCTTAGAGATGAATCTGGTTAAGGCTGCCACCTTGCCAGTAAGGCTTTGGATGTCTTTTGAAGTTACTGGCTCTTTCATGTCGAGGATTGCTTTGATCTTTTCGGGGTTAGCTTCAATGCCTCGTTGGCTAATCATGAAGCCTAAGAATTTGCCAAAGCCTACGCCGAAGGCACATTTGTTGGGGTTCAACCTCATTCAATACCTCTTTAGAATGGTGAAAGTTTCAGATAGGTTGGTGATGTGTTGGTCAGCATGTTTGCTCTTGACTAGCATATCATCAACGTAAACTTTCATGCTTTTCCCAATCTGTTTGGCGAACATTGAATTGACTAGTCTTTGATAAGTTGCTCCTGTATTCTTTAGGCCGAAAGGCATGACTTTATAGCAATATAGTCCCCTGTCAGTAGTGAAGGCTGTGTGTTCTTGGTCTGAGGGGTTCATGAAGATTTGGTTATATCCTGAATAAGCGTCCATGAAGCTCAAGAGCTCACACCCTGCCGTAGAGTCTATAAGTCTATCAATGAGAGGAAGGGGGAAACTATCCTTCGGGCATCATTTGTTTAGGTCGGTGTAGTCGACACACATTCTCCACAAGACCTTTTGAAGCAAGAGACTTTCCTTGGTCGGATTTTTCTTAACAAGGACAACATTTGCTACCCATGTTGGGTAATTGACTTCACGGACGAAGCCTATGTCCTTGAGTTTTTCAACTTCTGCTTTCATCGCCTCGTATCGTTCAACATCATAAGATCTTCGCTTCTGTTTTACTGGTTTGGTCTTGGGATCAATACTCTAGTGGTGACAGATGATATCGGGAGAGATGCCCAGCATATCTTTATATGACCAAACGAAGACCTCGGCGTTCTCTTGCAAAAAGGAGATCAGCGACAACCGAAGGGGTGGTGACAAAGTGGTACCAATCTTCACCATACGATCTGGATGGTCTTTGGAGATAGAGACATTCTCTAACTCTTCAGCGGGTTGTGTTTGCTGGGTGAAGGAGTCATCTCGAGGGTCGTCGGGTTGACTGTTGCCATTATGAAGATCCGAGTTGGCTTAATCTGGACTGGTCTTTACTACCTGGTTATGTATAGAGAGGGTCTCCTTGGGGACAGACAGGTGTTGTTGCTTAACTGAAGTGTTGTAACATGATTGAGCACTAAGTTGATCTCCCCTGATGTATCCATTGCCGAAAGGGGTTGGAAACTTCATCAACAACATATGTGTGGATACCATGACCTTGAGATCATTGATGCATGTGCGCCCAAAGATGACATTGTATGCCGTCGGGCAATTGACCACTAGGAAGTTAGTGGTAATAGTAGCTGTGTAGGGGCTTGTACCAATGGTGAGGGGTAAGTGTATACTCCCTAAATGTTGTACGATATCGCCAGAGAAGCTTATCAGAGGAGAAATCGAGCGATCGAGCAAGTGTTCAGCTACATTAAGTGCCTTGAAAGCTTCAGCAAACATGATATTGACTGAAGCACCTGTGTCTATCAGAATTCGTTTCACATCAAAATTTGTTATGTGAGCATCCACGATCAGCGGGTCGTTGTGAGGGTGGATGATACCTCTTTCTTCCTCAGGGTAGAAACATATTGGATCCCAATTAGGCTTTTGATACTTGCCTCCCCTGATGTCTTCCACGTGAAACACTTGATGACCAGGTCTCAAAGTTCGTTCACTATTTTTCATGGCCCTATTGGAAGATTCAGACATGGGTGTGCCGCCGCTTATGGAATATATCACATTCACCTGGCGTTGGTTACGGTTATCCTTTGGAGGGTGAAGGAGGAACTGATCAATTTTTCCTTCACGTGCCAAAGCTTCAATATGATCACGGAGGATGATGCACTTCTCGCCATCATGGCCATTATACTCGTGGTAGCAACAAAACATGCCCGTGTTCTTCGTGGACTTGTAATCTGGTTGTCTTGGCTTTGACTTTGGTATCAAGTGAGCTATACTGGGGTAGATGGCCGCGCATGTAGCGTTCAAAGGTGTGTATGTCTCATACCTCGGGGTAGGGCCTGTCTTGACACGTGTTTGGCCCACTGCGTTGACTGCCTGGGGACGGGCGTTATTGTGACGATATCCTGAGTTATCGCGATAGTGCCCCTTATTCTTTTTATTAAAATGAGATTGGTGAGGATGGAAATCTTTCCTATTGCCTTGGGATTGATATGTCTGCTGACTTGGCGAAGCATTAAATGAGGCAGGGGGTGTGCTGCTACCGTTTGGAAGGTTGAGGTCTTCTCATTCGGTTGGATCTGGCCTTCACTCCCTACTTGCTGATAAGGGGTGACTGTAGGGGGTTTCCCTTGATATGTCCTTGCCTCGGCGGAGGCATGGTTGTAAGCTTGTGCCATTACCTCATAGTAAGTCTTCTAAGTGTTGGCATTGATCATGTACTTGAAGAAACAGTCATGTAAGCCTACCGTGAAGGCCTTGAGGGTGGTCTTGTCATTTGCCTCAGCGCAGCGAGAATACTTATGGCTGAAGCGACTAGCATACTTTCGTAATGACTCGTCCGGCTTCTGGCGAATAGTGTACAAGTCATCTGCAGAATGCAAGCGATCGGTCTGGAAGATGTGTTGAGAGACAAACAGCTTCCTCAACTCTTCAAATAAGTCTACTGTCTTAGGTGGAAGACGACAATACCAGTTTAAAGCTCCGCCAGAGAGGGTGGAGGGGAAGAGAAGGCACCATTCTTCGTCGGTGTGTCTCCGGTATACCATGGTGGACTCAAAGAGGTTAAGGTGTTCAATCGGGTCTTCCCTTCCAGTATAGAGTTGTAAGTCAAGCTTCTGCTTTGTCTTCGCTTGGAGGGGGATGTTGAGGATCCTTCTTGTGAGGGGGCCAGGCCTGGGTTGGTTCCAGTCAGGTATCTCGGCTTGACGTTCAGCCTTCAGCTTGTTTACTTCCTCCATGAGCTGTAGGACAAGGGGGTCCTGAGTGGAGTCGTGCACCACTGAAGTTTTCTTCCGTAAGTCCCCATCGCCTCTTGGAAGTAGGAAAGTTTGATCAAGATAGCGTGATTTTTCCTTGGACTCGCCACACTGACTCCTAGAGTGAGTATGTCGGAATATTTTCGAGTCCCCTGTACCTTCATGTTCTTCTGGGACTTGTTGCCCATTCCCTAGATTGGCTGCTGGCCTAGGTCATGGAAGAGGACCGAGTCTTTCAGAAACTCTTGGGTCATTGATCTTCGAGCTTATGTGGATGAGATTCTCTCGACGTTGCTTTAGGAAGTCTCGACAATCGCGATAGACGGCTTTTGATCCTTCCATTCCCTCTGTGAGGAGGTGCTTTCCTCTACTTCTTCTGCTTCGGGTTGAAGCAGCTGGGTTGAGAGAAGTCTCATGTTGATTATCACATTGATGTGTAGCTCGATCCCTATCAGGGATGTCCGTGTTGGATATCGGTGACCCTCCGTGTTGGGGGGCATTCAGATGATTGTTGACCTCAACAGGGGCGACAAACTTATATGCTTAAGCATGCCTAGCCTCGTGAAGCATCTCGAAAAGTTTTTCATATTGTTCTTGGAGGACCTCATTCTTCATCGTTATCTTGTTGTTCTGAACCTCTAGCTCATTGACTTTAGCTTGAAGAGTAACTCTATTTCCTTCCTGCTTTCGTTGCTTCATACTAGGTCCAAGGGGGGTGTCATTCTGTGTGCTATGGCTTCTTTCGCTCCCCATGTCGGAGAGAGATGCTTGGCCAAAAGAAAGTGTACGAGCGGTGGAAACCAGCTTGACAAAGCTGAAGAGAATGAGAATAAGTGTCGTTTCCCACAGACGGCGCCAAATGTTGATGTACAAAATCAGCGAGGACTTTGGTACAACAGAAAGTGTCAGGTTTGTGACCTTCGCTTGGTTGCTTCGATCACTAGTGAAGATAAGTATGTAAATGAATAGGGACAGGGAAGCAAACACAAGATGTACGTGGTTCACCCAGATTGGCTACGTCCACGGAGTAGAGGAGTTCTCATTGATTGTGAAGGGTTTACACAAATACAAAGGTTCAAGCTCTCCTTTTGTGAGTTCTAGTGAATAGTTTAGTACAAAATGACATTAGAGATTATTGTGGGAGAATGATCCCTATTTATAGAAGAGAGTTTCTAGTTTTGTTCTGACATTGACACGTGTCGTGTTATGATTGGCTTCTGATGTTGACACGTGTCGCGCTGTGATTGGCTTTTGATGTCGACACGTGTCGCATTGTGATTGGCCTCCTGGTTAAAGGGAATCTCTTTTGGGTCCTTGACGGTATAACGTTGACCGGTGCTCAGTAGTTTCGAGATTGGTCAAGTATGGTACAAACACTTATAATTCTCATTTGGAAGTTTTTTCAAACTCAGGGGGTATCTAGAAGTATACTCACTTCACCTTAATGTACTCTTTTTCCCTACGATTAGGAGCATTTTTCCCATTGGGTTTCTACTACCTAACTAGGTTTTGACGAGGCACCTATCCTGGGCTGGTCATACCCTCGTGAGCTCTTCTACTTGAGTCCAGAAGACATATAGTTTTGACTTAATGCAACTTCTCACTTTTCTCCTTAGTCTATGAGTTTTTATCCCATCTTGGGTTTTAACATAGCGAGGTTTTATGAGTTTTACCTTTTATGCATTCTTCCGTTTATCTAAGACTCACATTCTTTCATTGTGCCAACGATTTCATCAACTGTACTTATTTCATCACTAAATACCTGATGCGTCATTTACTTGAGTATTTACACGCTCAAGGGGAGTGTTGCAATCTTATTAGATTATGAATGTGATCATGTAAATCCTATCATATCTGGGATATCTCTTAGACTAGATATTATCCTATTAAAGTTGTAATCCTATTGGGATAAGAAATTTACCTTCCCTACTACTATAAATAAAGGCACAATGCGGTGGCATAACATACACCTCACAAATACACATCTCTCTTTGTGCCACCGACCCCCTTTCTCTATCCTTTATATTGTTTAGACAAAACTATATTTCAAAAAAAAAATTTGGAATACTTTTTATTTTATAATAAAAGAAGAAAAAAAATTATTTAAAAAAACTTCTATGGAGAAATAAAAGGCTAAATTCTAGTGAAGGTCCTTAATCTATATCACGAGTTTAGTTTTCGTCCCTAAACTCTATTAATAGTTTCTTCCATCCTTGAATTATGTCATTTGTTGCACTTCTAGTCCTTTTCGTTAACTCCATCAACTTTCCCGTTAAGTTGAGGGATAAAATAGGAATTTCATTCTAAGAATAAGAAAATATATTTTTTAAAGATAAAGACTTGGCTCTTGAAGGATTGAAGAGGAAACCTCCTTAAACTACTTTGTCACCTATTCCTTAAGGATTGACTAAACGATCTTATTTTTAACTAATCTGTTGCGGAGATGATCTTTACATATTGAATTATAATATAAAAGACTCCGATCATAAGCACAAAATTTTATGAATAGGCTACGAAGTATATGAGGAGGAACTCCTCCTTAACCTTAAGGAGCCAGCTCTTCTCTTTTTTAAATAAACTAGATTTTTTTTTTGTATTGAAAGACCACTATACCCCTAAATTTAAACAAAAGAAGACAAATTTAACGGAATGATCGCTTATGCAACACACAATTAAGTTGGAGGATGAGAGAAACTAATATGAGAATGTAGACATCAAAATTTTGAAATTTCGATGCCTACAGAGAGTTCAAGGACAAAAACTAACACAACGTAAAGTTCAGGAACCTTTGTTATCATCCAATCGAAATAACAAAAACTGCACTATATATTAGAACACCTTAATGCTGTTGTAAGTATGGTTGCCCATGTGGGTTGGATAAGTTTTCATTGTTTATTGAAGACTTTTGTACTGGGTAAAATAGTTCTCACTATTTTGCTACAGCATCCTTTGTAATTGTGTAAGATTGTAGATGTTGGGTTGGTGAATTTTTCCTATATAAAGAGTCATATTGAGGCTCCGAAAACACATTGGAAAATTACTTCACTTTTCCTAAGAACGACAAAAGCTCAAAGCAGAAAGCAGAAATAAACTGTACAAATTCCTCTCACGTCCCTACCCAACACAAGAAAACATGACAAAGTGATATACTGATCTTGTTCAACTTCAATCTCTAGCAAAGGTTCTCTCTTGCTTACAAGAAAAGTAATATTGTATGTTTTGAAATTGATTAATAACTCATAGGTCATATTCGTAAAAGTGGTAGAAAGAGCTCATTTGTCATCCTGTTTTTCCCAAATCTTTCAAGTCTTTTAGACTTACGACTCGTTTGAAAGTCCTCTTTAAATAACTGAAACTACAATTGGTGAAAGTATTTTTGGGTTCCAAAAACAATTGAAGTGCATTTTAAAGAAGCATCAGTTATGTGCTTCTTCCAGAAAACACCAGTTATGTGCTTCGTCCAGAAAGCACCTCAAGTGCTTTTCTAAGATTCACTAGCACTTTTGCTAAGAATTGGTTCCAAGAACAGTTTCAAACACTCTCTTATTTCATCAGACATCAATAAACCTATTTGTATCAAAGAAAACAATCCATAAAAAAAAAAAACTGACAGCTCTTAACATTCTTGTATGAGCTGAAGAATCTGTGAGAAAAATAAACCCTAGTAATCTTGTAGAGGAAGAAAGAAAGCTCAATTGTATTTCTCTGATCTTCTGTTTTTACATACACACCGACTTAACAGAAAAAGAAAAGAATATAAAGCCTATTTATACCACATATCAAAAGTAGCTTATCTCTAAAGCTAGTGCTAACGTGGCAATTGCCTTATGTGGCACATGTATATCCAATACCCCCCCCTCAATCTTCACTGGGATACCCCAGATTAAGATTGTTACAATGTCGAAGAAAATCGGGGCCATGTAAAGCCTTGGTAAGTATATCTGCGATTTGGTCTTGGGTAGGCACATACTACACATCCATATCTCCTTTTTGAACACGCTCTTGGACAAAGTGAAAATCTATTTCTAAATGCTTGATCCTTGAGTGATGAATAGGATTCAAGCTCAATGCAATGGCAGATTGATTATCACACAGCAAAAAAGGTGGATTGGAAACAATAGCACACAAATCACACAATATCAACCGAATCCATGCAATATCAGCAGCAGCATGTGCAAGAGCTTTATATTCTACTTCGGTGGAACTGCGAGAAACAGAACTTTGTTTCTTGGATTGCCAGGAGATGGGATTGGCACCAAGATAGACCACATAACCTGTGATAGACCGTCTGGTATTAACATCAGCAGCCCAATCAGAGTCACTATAACCTCTTATATCAATCCCACTACCAGAAGTAAAAGTCAATCCACATTTCATTGTGCCTTGTAAAAACCGAATAATTCGCTTTACCAAACCAAGATGAACATCAGTAGGAGCATGCATAAATTGACACACAGTATTAACCGCAAAAGCAATATCTAGCCTTGTAAAAGTTAGATATTGCAATGATCCAACAAGGCTTCTATACAAAGT
Organism: Malus domestica; assembly: GCF_042453785.1. Lineage (NCBI taxonomy): Eukaryota > Viridiplantae > Streptophyta > Magnoliopsida > Rosales > Rosaceae > Malus > Malus domestica. Next base: position 18,678,032 of record NC_091670.1, read on the forward strand.
AGGGTCTGTCAACAATTCCCCTTCAGCAACCAAAACAGAACTATGAGGCTTGCAAGGAGTAGCACATGATTTACAATTATCCATGCCTGCTTTATGAATCAAGTCCTTAATATACTTCTCCTGATAAACAAACATAGCACCATTGGACTTGTATTGGATTTGCAAACCCAAAAAATATGTTAATTGACCTATGTCCGTGAGAGAAAAAACACCAGCAAGATCATCAATAACAGATTGAATTAAAGTAGTATTGGAGCCTGTAAGGATTATATCATCGACATAGAAAAGTAGTATAACCACATCAGTACCCACTTGTTTAACAAAAAGACTGGAATCTGAGGAAGAAGTATGAAAACCCACGGCTGCCAAATAACCTGTAAATTTAGCATTCCATGCTCGGGGAGCTTGCTTAAGCCCATACAAAGACTTAACCAACTTACACACATGTGTTGGACACTGAAGATTGACAAACCCTGGAGGTTGCTTCATGTACACCTCCTCATTTAACTCTCCATGTAAAAAGGCGTTTTTCACATCAAGTTGTCAGAGAGACCATTTATAAGTTGTAGCCAATGCAAGAATCATCCGTACAGTTATGTGCCGAACCACAGGACTAAAGGTCTCTGTATAATCCAAGCCTTTTTCTTGACTAAAACCCTGAGCAACAAGTCGAGCTTTATACCGAGAAATAGTCCCATCAGGATTCCTCTTGATTTTATACACCCACTTACATCCAATGATGTTTTTATCAGAAGGAGAAGGAACAATAAGCCATGTACCTTGGGTTTGAAGTGCATCATATTCATCTTGCATCGCAGATTGCCATTGAGGCAATTGAGAAGCAAGTTTAAAAGTTGCAGGTTCAGCAGAATCTGTAATATCGGCAATGAAGATGAATCCACCAGAAAAATGAGTGTCTTCATGTAAGGTTAATGAGTGAACTTCAGGAAATGTTGCTGAAAGGGCAGAATAATCCCTTCTTGTTATAGCACCAGTTTTGAGTCTCGTTTGAATTCCCTGAGGAATAGAAGAACTAGACTGAGACAAATCAGCCTCCAGTTGAAGGGAATCAGGCACATGTAACATAGAAAAAGACTGAGAAGCAACTGAACTTGAGCTGATATGATGATTTTGAGCACCAACAACAATATAAGGAGAAGATGTTGACTCCAAGCCATGTGTACTTAATGAAGAGGACACAGAGACATTATGTGGTTGAACATAAGAATCAATACCAGAGTGAGACAGATTTAAAGCATCCAAATGAACTACAATAGGGCAGGAAAGATTAGAAGTGGAAGACACACCAGTATCAGAACACCTTGTATCAGAAAGAGTGGTGGCAAAAGGAAAGCAATTCTCATCATGTAGAACATGTCGAGAAAGAAAGAACTTGTGTGTCAACCTGTTAAAGCAAATAGCTCCTTTATAATCAGAAAAGTAACCTAGAAAAACACATTGAGTGGATCTTGGTTGAAGCTTGTGATCATTGTATGGCCTGAGATAAGGATAAATGGCTGAGCAAAAGACTTTTAAAGATGAAATCTCTGGTAAAGTGTGAAACAACTTCTGAAAAGGTGAAACCATACCAATAGTCTTGCTAGGCATTCGATTTATTAAAAACACCGCATGTGCCACAACATGATACCAAAACTTATGGGGAAGACTAGCAGCTGTCAACAAAGTAATAGCAGTTTCTATGATGTGTCGATGCTTTCTTTCCACTAAACCATTCTGCTGTGGTGTATATGGACAAGAAATAAAATGAACAATACCATGATTAGCAGGATAATCCTTAAATGCAGTGCTCAGAAATTCTCCTCCTCCATCAGATTGTAACACCTTAATCTTTGTGTTAAATTGATTCTCAACATAGGCAAAGAACTTGACAAATGTACCAAAAACCTCTGATTTATTCATTAATGGAAAGAGCCATACAAACCGAGTTGCTTCATCTACAAATGACACATAATATCTTAAGCCTTCTATAGATGCTATTGGTGAAGGACCCCAAACGTCACTGTGAATCTTATGAAAAGGAATCTCAACTCTATCTAGTCGTTCAACAAATGGTAAACTACTCATTTTACCACTAAAACAATGAGAACAAGGTTGATCCGGTACATCATGACTAAAAGAAATATTTGAACTCCTAAGCATAGCTGTCAAGACATCATTAGAAGGATGTCCAAGTCTGTGATGCCACAAAGATGACTTAACTGCTTTGCCAACAAATGCAGAACAAGAAGAATCATCTAGAGTCAACACCTTGGGAAATAGATGGATAGGAATGCGAAAAAGCTCACGATTGTTACTCTTTCCTTGGTAAAGAATCAGCCCCGTTGCTTTGTCCTGCACATAGAACTGAGTATCATCACAAATAAACCAACTGTGATTGTCTTTACACAACTGCTGAACAGACAACAAATTGACTGTTAACATCGGCACATGCAAGACATTTCGAAGACATAAAGTATGTGAAGATGTAGGTAAGAAGGCAGTGCCAATGTGATTGACAGTTAAACCATCACCATTGCCAACAACAATTCGTTTATCTCCAGTATAAGGAATAACTGTATCTAACAGATTAACATTGGGACTCATGTGATGTGAGGCACCAGTGTCAAGAATCCAAGAACCATCACCAGAAGAAGTTTGTGCATTCAAAGCAGGTATATCAGATGAAACATCATGATCTTGAGAACTAGATAAAATAAGAGAAGACTGGCCTTGATTTACAGAAGCTTGAAAATCTGGAGGAACTTGTGGAGTAGTGAAAGAAACCCCTTGATAACCAGAAAGGTCAGGAAACTGAATTGGAGGTGGAACACCAGGATACTGGAATTGAGAAGGATAATCTTGAAAGGCATAGTTGGCACTGAGGGAAGGAGGAGGATGAGCCCCTTGGTAAGCAAAGTTACCCCTGTGTCGACAATCAATGGCAATATGGCCCCTCTTACCACAAATCTGACATTCTTGCACAACCGGAGTAGTTTCATTCTGTACAGACAAGTCACTGCCGTATGTCCTTTCCTTGAACAAATCTGACATTCAGGAACTATATTCGGTCTAGTGGTAGTGTTACCTGACTAGTAATTACCAGATCGATTACCATTGAACTTAGGTCGATAGCCACCGTTCCCTTTGCCTTTGTAACCCTTACCTCTAGATGAATTGCCATAGTTATGACCAGAAGAATTATAACCACTATGACCAGACTGAGTACTATAGGTATTACCAAAAGAAGTATGGCCATTATTATGACCAAAAGACCTAGGTCCCTGTTTACCAAAATTATTTCTAGGCTCACTAAAAACATTAGCATTATGAGGAGGAAACTGTTGACAAGTCTGAGAAGTTGAGCCACCTGAATTAGAGGAATCAGGAGCAACAAGACCAAAGCCAAAATTGGATGACTGTGGCACCGTAGAATCAGAACCAGTAGAAGGACTGGATACATGTGAAACTGATTGATATGCAGAATTACCACCAGAAGAAAATGGAACAGAACCATTACCATACATAACTGCCATGCTGTGAACAAGAGACTGCATCCTAGCTTCTATAATCTTTTCAGCCTCTAAGAGTTGAGCCCTGAATTCTTTCAACGAGATAGGTGTATCTCTGGCCAATACCACAGTTCTGATCGTATCAAAGTCAGCAGGTAAACCAGTCAATGCAGCAATCACCAAATCATTGTCTGTAATCTTTTCACCAGCTGCAATAAGTTTGTCTTTAATTGTCTTTAACCTCAACAAAAACTTATCAACATTATCACTTCCTTTCTTAATAGTGTGTAACTCAGCTTTCAAATGATTCACAGTAGCACTCGAGACAAACATATATCTATCTTGTAAGGCAGTCCAAGCTTCATGAGTAGTTTTACAACCAACAACATATTCCATGGCATCATCACTCAAAGTGGCAATAAGAAGACTCAAAAGAGCCATATCAGTTTGAACCCAAGCTTTATATGCAGTACTAATTTCATTGGTAACCCCTAATTCAAGAGTAATAAGAAATTTGGGAGGACAAACTGATTCACCAGTAAAATGATCAAACAAATCATACCCACGAAGAACAGAACAGAATTGAAAGTTCCACTTGATGAAATTGTCATCATTCAACTTAATAGTCAACATTCCCAAAAGATTTTCAAGTTTAACCGAGTCATCATGCGTGAGTATAAATTGACACCACACAGAAATGGGAACAGAAAAACCCAGAGAAATCTTCTTCCAAAACACAGAATTCAACAACAAGAATCTACAATCTTGATGAACAATTGGTTATCGACCTTAGTTCATCAACCAATATGAAATTAATTGGCATCGACCTTCAAGAAAACAGTCAAATCTTCAACTAAAAAAAAAACACAATATGTGATGATTCATCGAGGCATCGGCCTTTAACACAGATGAATCCAAGAAATTCGAAAAAAAAAATTCCCAAATTTTCAATCGAGAGAAAGAATCAAGAAAATCTCACGGAGCAGCGGAAAGAACACACCCAGAATCAATCGCGCAAGCATATCTGGCTCTCGATACCATCTTAACATTCTTGTATGAGCTGAAGAATCTGTGAGAAAAATAAACCCTAGTAATCTTGTAGAGGAAGAAAGAAAGCTCAATTGTATTTCTCTGATCTTCTGTTTTTACATACACACCGACTTAACAGAAAAAGAAAAGAATATAAAGCCTATTTATACCACATATCAAAAGTAGCTTATCTCTAAAGCTAGTGCTAACGTGGCAATTACCTTATGTGGCACATGTATATCCAATAACAGCCTAATGAAGCATTAAGTTAGACTGCTTTATCGTCTCGGCTATGAAGCTCTTGGAAGCTCCCCGGCGTAACATGTTAAGCACCTTTACAGCAACAATCTGTTCTCTATCATCATCAAGAAGTACACCTTTGTACACAGACCCAAAACTACCATCACCAATCAAATTTGCTGAAGCGAACCCGTCGGTAGCTTTTAGGAGAGCGGAAAATGACAATTTCAAAATAGAGTTTGACATTGTTGGCATTTCCATTTCTTTTCTTTTCTCCTTTCTTGAGGGAAGAAGAAATACAAGAGACAAAACCATAGCTATACCTATAACCCCGGACATTGAAATTATTAGCATCAAGCTATGAGACAATCCTCCACCACCCTTGGATTCTTTAGTGTTGCACTCGGGCAGCTGAAGATCAGCAATGCCGCCACATAATTGAAGTCACACTTAGATGTTCAAAAACACCCTCAACTGGCACTGCCCCATGAAACTCATTTAAAGACAGGTTCAGCTTCTTCAAGAAAAAAAGCCCTCTAGAAAACGTGGAATTTCACCCCACAAATTGTTGCGAGAAATATCAAAATCTTGAATCCGTTCCAATGAGATAAAAGAAGAAGGAATCTGTCCTTTGAATAAATTGCCTTGCAAGTGTAGGACTTCCAGACTCACACAATTGCCAAAACTACCAGAAAGTTCTCCGGATAACATGTTATTGGAGACATCCAATTCACTTAGATTCTTGAAGGGATGCTGCCCTCAAGATTATTTCCTTGCAATAAGAGTATTGTTAACATTTTCAAATTTCCTAGAGAGGATGGGATGCTCCCTGATAATTGAATGTTTTGAAGACCTAATCGCCCAAGCTTTGAGAGTTTCCCAATGTCGGTTGGAATGTTACCTGTGAAGTGGTTGTTCCCCATACCCAATGATTCTAAGTTAACGAAGTTCTACAAATTTGGCACTTGTCCAATGAGTTCATTCTCTGAAACATCGAATTCCGCTAGATTTTTGACATTGGATATCGAGAGAGGAATGGAACCAGTAAATTTGTTCCCATTGAAGTAAAAGTACTGGAGATTAGCAAGAGTGTTGCCCAAGTATGAGGAAATACTCCCTTGAAGTTGGTTTTGGGACAAGTCATACCCAACGAGAGCAGAGAGGTTACAAATAGATGGAGGAACAACACCAGATAATGCACATGAAGCCAATGAGATATAAGTTAAATTTCTCAATTGGCCTAGAGAACTAGGGATGCTTCCTTCCAAATTATTACCATTCAAACGAAATATCTTTGAAGACAAGAGGTTGGCAAACGAAGGAGGGATTTCTCCAGTTAAATCGTTCACTTGCAACACAAGTAATTGAAGCTTAGATAAGGTGGAAATTTCTGGTGGAATTTTCCCCACCAGGTTGTTGTAACCAACATTGAGATTAATGAGGTTGAAGCAGCTAGATACATTGACAGGAATAGGGCCGATAAGCGAGTTATTGTCTAAACGCAGTCCTGCAATCTGTGCAAACGGCCAATTTCTGGAGGGATTTTGTCACTGAAGCTATTGTTTTGGAGGTGAAGTGCCCTCAAGAAGCTTAGGTTCCCTATCTGTTGGGGTAGGGACCCCACTAAATTTTGAGACTTTAGGTCTAACACGAACTCCGCCGTGTAAGTTTATCTTACATTGCCGGTCCTAAGCCCGGATAAAGGAGGAGGGGGAGGGCGTCAGGTAGTCGACAGCCGGCACTCCATGATCACGTCGAATCCTTATGAAAATGAATCCAGAACGAATCGCGCTAAAGCTAGGGCGTCACCCGTAAGTGGCGCGCTGTGTGGCCCGAGCACAGTGATAAGTGAGCAAGGGTCGCTGTATCTCCATCGGCACCCGGATGCAGTGTTAAATGAGCAAGGGGGCTATAGAAACTTCTTTTCGAACAACTCCACTCAAAGTTGTTTGGGAGCATATGCTCCTATCAACTTTACACGGGACACACAAAAGAAGTACTTTGATCCTATTAGACGGGGAAGGGTGAAGAAGCTAGGACAGAAGGGTAGAGTTCAAGAGAGCAAAATGCGGTTAGGAACGTGGAATATAGGAACCTTGACGGGAAAATCTATGGAAGTAGTAGAAGTTATGGTGAGGAGAAGGATAAATATTATGTGCCTACAAGAAACTAAGTGGGTTGGTCGTAAGGCAAAGGATCTAGAAAACTCAGGGTTTAAACTATGGTATTCGAGCACAAATAGAACGAGAAATGGTGTTGGCATCATCGTGGACAAGACCTTGACACAAGATGTTGTAGATGTCAAGAGGGTAGGAGATAGAATCATGGCAATCAAGATTGTAATAGGACAAGAACTTATCAATGTGATTAGTGCGTACGCACCTCAAGTAGGGTTGGATACGAGTTCGAAGGAGAAATTTTGGGAAGACCTTGGAGACTTGGTGCAAGGAATTGCTCAGACGGAGAAGTTATTTATAGGAGGAGATTTAAATGGACACGTGGGCAGGGAGACAGGCAACTATGGAGGTTTTCATGGTGGCCATGGTTTTGGGGAGAGAAACGAGGATGGGGAAGCTATCTTGGATTTTGCAATGGCATATGATCTCTTCTTAGCCAACACCTTCTTTAAGAAGAGAGAAGAACATGTGATCACCTACAAGAGTGGGTCGTCAAAAACACAAATAGATTTTCTTCTAATGAGGAAAGAGGATCGTATAACTTGTAAGGATTGCAAAGTTATACAAGGAGAGAGCGTGGCTAATCAACATCGCTTGTTGGTGATGGATGTACATATCAAAAGAGTGAGAAAAAAGAACAAGACTTGGAAGTGCCCAAGGACTAGATGGTGGAATCTAAAAGAAGAAAAACAAGCCATTTTCAAAGAGAAAGTAATCACCCAGTGTGTGTGGGATAGAGAGGGGGAAGCTAACCAAATGTGGGATTCCATGGCTAGTTGTATCCGAAAAGTAGCAAAAGAGGTATTAGGAGAGTCCAAGGGCTTTGCCCCACACCAAAAAGAATCTTGGTGGTGGAATGAGGAGGTACAAACAAAGGTGAAGGCTAAGAAGGAATGTTGTAAAGCCTTATACAAGGATAGGACCGATGAAAATGGTGAAAGGTATAGAAAAGCGAAGCAAGAGGCGAAGAAAGCTGTGAGAGAAGCTAAGTTAGCGGCTTATGACGATATGTATAAGCGACTAGATACCAAAGAATAAGAGTTGGATATCTATAAACTAGCTAGAGCAAGGGAAAAGAAGACAAGGGACCTAAACCAAGTGAGGTGCATCAAGGATGAGGATGGAAAGGTTCTTGCTACAGAGAACGCGGTTAAAGACAGATGGAAAGGTTATTTTCATAATCTTTTCAATGAAGGACATGAAAGGAGTGCTTCTTTAGGGGAGTTGAGTAACTCAGAAGAGTGTAGAAACTACTCTTTTTATCGTAGAATCCGGAAGGAAGAAGTGGTTGTAGCTTTGAAGAAGATGAAGCATAGAAAAGCAGTAGGCCCAGACGATATACCAATCGAAGTGTGGAAAGTTTTGGGAGAGACAGGTATAACATGGTTCACTGACCTTTTCAATAGGATTTTGAAAACGAAGAAGATGCCAAATGAGTGGCGAATGAGCACTTTGGTGCCTATCTACAAGAATAAGGGCGATGTACAAAATTGCATGAACTATAGGGGTATTAAGCTAATGAGTCATACAATGAAGCTTTGGGAGAGAGTCATTGAGCATAGATTGAGGCAAGAGACACGGGTTTCGGACAACCAATTCGGGTTCATGCCAGGGCGCTCAACCATGGAGGCAATCTATCTCTTATGAAGATTGATGGAAAGATATAGAGATGGGAAAAAGGATTTACACATGGTCTTTATAGATTTGGAAAAAGCGTATGATAGGGTCCCAAGAGACATTCTTTGGAGGATTTTAGAGAAGAAAGGAGTACGAGTAGCATATATCCAAGCTATACAGGATATGTATGAAGGAGCAAAGACTGCCGTAAGAACTCATGAAGGACAAACCGAAAGCTTTCCCATAACTGTAGGATTACATCAAGGTTCATCCTTAAGTCCTTACCTTTTTGCGTTGGTAATGGATGAGTTAACAGGACATATTCAAGATGATATTCCTTGGTGTATGCTTTTCGCAGACGATATAGTGTTGATAGATGAAACTCAGGAAGGGGTAAATGCAAAGCTTAACCTTTGGAGAGAAGTGTTGGAATCTAAAGGTCTTCGCCTAAGCCGATCAAAGACAGAATATATGGAGTGCAAGTTCAGTGCAAATGGAGGCCAAAACGAGTTAGGGGTGAGGATCGGAGATCAAGAAATACCAAAGAGCGACCGTTTTCGTTACCTAGGATCTATCTTGCAAAAGAACGGAGAATTAGATGGAGATCTCAACCGTAGAATACAAGCTGGATGGATGAAGTGGAAGAGTGCATCCGGCGTGTTGTGTGACCGCCGTATGCCACTGAAGCTCAAGGGAAAATTTTATAGGACGGCAATAAGGCCGGCGATGCTGTATGGCACAGAATGTTGGGCGGTGAAGCATCAACAAGTACACAAAATGGGTGTAGCGGAGATGAGGATGCTTCGTTGGATGTGTGGGCACACGAGAAAGGATAAGATTAGGAATGAGGATATCCGGGGTAAAGTAGGAGTAGCCGAAATTGAAGGAAAGATGAGAGAAAATCGGTTACGGTGGTTTGGACATGTGCAAAGAAGGCCTACTGACGCTCCGATTAGAAGATGCGACTATAGGACAGAGGTTCAGGGCCGAAGGGGTAGAGGAAGACCTAGGAAAACTTTGGAAGAGACCCTAAAAAAAGACTTAGAGTACTTGGATCTAACGGAGGACATGACACAGGACAGAACACAATGGCGTTCTAAGATTCATATAGCCAATCCCACTCAGTGACTTGGATTTTCCAAGTCTCCAACCGAGAAGTTTTCCTCACTCGGGAAATTAAGGGAACACTACCTCAACCTACATGCTCCACTCACAAAGCTTCAACATACAAGCTTCAACAAAAAAAAAATTCAAAGAACTTAGCGAAGAAGGCTTTGGTGTATTTAACACAATACGTTAAAATGAAGGAAAGCTTATTTATTGATATCCCCGATAAGTTACAAATATGTACATATACTTGAGTCAAAATAAACAAACAAGAGGGAGCCTTCACAAAGGTTGCTTAGGAGAAGTCTCAGCAGTCGGTAGAGCCCCAGAAAGAGAAGGCACCGGAGGGGGATCATTCGGAGCCTCAGTACTGGACAAAACCCTAGAAGGAGGAGGCATCAGAGGTTGATCATTTGGAGCTTCATTACGCGGTGTAGCCCCAGAAGACGAAGGCAATAAATGCCTTTGGAACAAACCCACAAATCTCTGATGATCAAGTAAAACCTGACCATCAGATTCCTTCATCTGGTCAAGCTTCCTCTTCATGTTTGTAGCATAGTCATGTGCGAGCCGGTGCAACTGTTTATTCTCATGCTTGAGCCCTCTAATCTCCTGTTTGAGACTCATCACTTCAGCCGCCAATGATTCAACTTGGCGGGTTCGAGCAAATAGGCGTTGGGCCATATTAGACACAGAACCTGCACACTTAACACTGAGAGCCAGAGAATCCTTAACAGCCAACTCATCAGACCGTTTGGAAAGTAGTCTGTTATCTTTGGGAGTGAGAAGGTTCCTGGCCACTACCGCAGCGATCATATCATTCTTTATCACGGAATCCCCAACGGTAAGAGGACCAGTAGGGGAGACGAAGGATGGGCGCCATATGTTGTCTGGAGAAGGCGGGGCTGCCTCTTCAACAAGGTTCAAGTCAAAACGACGGTCGGAGGGGCCAGACATTTTCAAAGGTGTTGAAGAGAGAAGAGGTCGGACAAATCAAGATCTTAGAAGTGCAAGAATGGAGCTTCTACTGGTGGATATTCAAGTGTGCTTTGGAACTTAATGTCAGCCCCTATAAAAATCTACACTCGACGAAGCTTCAGAAATCGAAGAGGCGCCTGCTCAGAAATCGAAGAGGCGTTTGCTTTCTCAAAAGCTGGGCTGCTCAGAGACCACGAGGGTCGATCTCAGAAATCGAAGAGGCGTTTGCTTTCTCAAAAGCTGGGCTGCTCAAAGACCACGAAGGCCGATCTCAGAAATCGAAGAGGTTTGCTTTCTCAAAAGCTGGGCTGCTAAGAGACCACGAGGGCCGATCTCAGAAATCGAAGAGGCACCTACTTTTCCAGCCTTGTCAGCACCTGTCACACGCATACTCAGCTTTGCGGAAATTATGGGCATTCTGTCGAAGATTTCTAGCGAAGTAGAAAGCACATGAATCGTACTGTTCAATCACCCACTTCCCACACGCAACAGTAACTCATGGGTACCACAGATAACTTTGCCAAAGTTCTCTGACAAAGTTGTGACACGTGAAGCTTGCAGCTCCCGCTACATCGCTCTGACCAAGAAGGGTAAAAGAATTGCAAAGAAACAACACTAACAAAGTTTAGACACATAAATTTTGAAGGTCTAGCTACCATATTATTACCCACAAGGGTAAAGGAACAGTACCACTGCTGGATAATTGGAAAGTCCCGGTGTGTCAACTTCTGTGCTTCGTGGTAAGGTAGACTAGCAAACATGCCCAACCTTTACTCACATTCGAGAAAACACTCCCAACATGATTGCTTTCTCCAAAATCGAAGAGGCACCGCCCTCCGAATCTCGAGAGCCAGACTCCCAACATGATTACTTTCTCAAAATCGAAGAGAGGGTAAAGGAACAGTACCACTGCTGGATAATTGGAAAGTCCCTGTGTGTCAACCTTTGTGCTTCGTGGCAAGGTAGACTAGCAAACATGCCCAACCTTTACTCACATTCGAGAAAACACTCCCAACAAGATTGCTTGCTCCAAAATCGAAGAGGCACCGCCCTCCGAATCTCGAGAGCCAGACTCCCAACATGATTACTTTCTCAAAAATCGAAGAGAGGGTAAAGGAACAGTACCACTGCTGAATAATGGGAAAGTCCCTGTGTGTCAACCTCTGTGCTTCGTGGCAAGGTAGACTAGCAAACATGCCCAACCTTTACTCACATTCGAGAAAACACCCCCAACAAGATTGCTTGCTCCAAAATCGAAGAGGCACCGCCCTCCGAATCTCGAGAGCCAGACTCCCAACATGATTACTTTCTCAAAAATCGAAGAGACACCGCTCTCCGAATCTCGAGAGCCAGACCCCCAGCAGGATTGCTTTCTCAAAAATCGAAGAGGCATCGTTCTCCGAATCTCGAGAGCCAGATCCCCGACAGGATTGCTTGTTCGAAAACCGAAGAGGCACCACTTTCCCAACTTCAAGAGCTGGATCTCCTTGGATAAAGCTTGTCTGTAATCTTCACACGCAACATCAGCTTTCCAGATACCACAGACCACTTTTTCAAAGTGCTCTGACAGAGTTAAAACATGTGAAGCTGGCAGCTCCCACTATCGTGCTATGACCAAGCAGGGTAAAGGAATAGCATTATTACTTGATGTTAGGGAGACTCCTATATATGTCGACCTCCATCCCTAACGGACAGGCAGACCTGCAAAAATGCCCAACCCTTTCTCTTATCTGAGAGGGCACTCCCAACGAAGCCTTTCGAAATATTCAGCTTTCTTTCCCCCCGATAATACCTTTGTAAACAAGCTATACTAGAGCAAGAATATCTCATATCATCAGGGTTAAAAGCAAGAGTATCCCATATCATGCTTTTTCCCTGTCTTTTCCTTTAGCCTTGTTCTTATCTGCAAGACAAGGAGAAAGAGAGCAATCAATCAGCACTTGGAATCAAGCTTCCAGCCAAGAACTGACTGCCTGGAACCCCTTACCTGATTACTTACCTGGCATTGCTCTCGAGTACTCATCTTCAACATCTTATGCTTCCAGGGAAGATACCGCATCTGCCTGAGGAACAGATAGGGCAAGTGAGAAGGATACAAGGAAGCATGTGGAGACAAGCGTAACAGCACACGTGCCGATACATCCACTACTCTGTCAAAAGCAAAAGTATCCCATATCAGCAGGGTCGAACGTACTCTAGATTTGATGGACTTGTTTTGACCCTCAAATTCTTCAGTCGGCCTTATACTCTGGAGGAAACCAGAAAACCCTCCAGCCCGGTTCAAGAATAAGCCTGTGGAAAGTTACTTCTTCAAAAGCAAAAGTATCCCATATCATTTCTTCTCATTTTTCTTCTCTTTATCCTTCATGCTGCCTGCAAGATAGGGAGAATGTGAACAATCAGCCGGAGCTCTGATTGCTTACCTTGTCTGTCACCTCTTTCAGCAGATCCCCTAGCCCGGCGACTTGGGGGACTCCTACTACATGGTTTGTATCGCGCTTGACCAAGCCTGAAACTACAAGTAAGCTTCAAGTGAAATTGATACATTACCTTGTGCATCTCCACCAGTTACAGATACCACCCCTGGATGGAGGAAGAGTACTTCCAGAGAAGATGCCACATCTACCTATGAGACAGATAAGGCAAGTCAAGACGATACCACACTCCGGTACTTAGAAGTTTCGTGGTTACGAGATCATTCTCCCACAATATTTCCTAATGTCATTTGTACTAAATCATTCACTTGTACTCACTAAAGGAGAGCTTGAACCTATGTACTTGTGTAAACCCTTCACATTAATGAGAACTCCTCTATTCCGTGGACGTAGCCAATCTGGGTGAACCACGTACATCTTGTGTTTGCTTTCCTATCTCTATCCATTTATATACTTATCCACATTAATGACCGGAGCAATCTAGCGAAGATCACAAAAAGTGACCGTTTTCGCTACCTAGGATCTATCTTGCAAGAGAACGGAGAATTAGATGGAGATCTCAACCATAGAATACAAGCTGGATGGATGAAGTGTAAGAGTGCATCCGGCGTGTTGTGTGACCGGCGTAGGCCACTGAAGCTCAAGGGAAAATTTTATAGGACGGCAATAAGGCCAGCGATGTTGTATGGCACAGAATGTTGGGCGGTGAAGCATCAACACGTACACAAAATGGGTGTAGCGGAGATGAGGATGCTTCGTGGGATGTATGGGCACACGATAAAGGATAAGATTGGGAATGAGGATATCCGAGGTAAAGTAGGAGTAGCCAAAATTGAAGAAAATATGAGAGAAAATCGGTTACAGTGGTTTGGACATGTGCAAAGAAGGCCTACTGACGCTCCGGTTCGAAAATGTGACTACGGGACAGAGGTTCGGGGCCGAAGGGGTAGAGGAAGACCTAGGAAAACTTTGGAAGAGACCCTAAGAAAAGACTTGAGTACTTGGATCTAACGGAGGACAAGACACAAAACCGAGCGCAATGGCGTTCTAGGATTCATATAGCCGACCCCACTTAGTGGGAAAATGCTTTGTTGTTGTTGTTGTAGGTCTAACACGGTGACCCTCTGGTGCTGTTGTGGACTGCAGGCGACTCCATGCCATTGACAAAAGTGAACCGAATCATTCCATGAGCTTATGACCCTGTGAGGGTCCTGCTTTATTTGAGCTCTGATGGCTAGCAGTGCTAGCCTATCTGTCTCATTCCCTTGCTCTGAGCTCCAACAGCACAATAGTGCAGTGAAAAATGAGCATGTTAAGATCAATATGTGAAAAAAAGTGACCATTTTAGAGAGAGAGAGAGAGAGAGAGAGAGAGAGAGAGAGAGAGAGATTGGGTTGAGATGTGAAAATGGTAAGTTTGATTTCAAACTAGGCATGAAATGCTAATTTGAACCGTCTTGTTCTCTCTGTCACTTAATACCTAATGATTCAGGCTTACTCAGTCAATGGTCTACTCGCTAGTCTTTTTCTTCTACAACTGTTGTTGGTCTTTGAGTGCTTGACTTTACTAGTCAACAAATTATGGTGTATTTTCTTACTTCAGAATTTTCCAAGAAAGTGAAAGAAAGACAATGACTTGGTTGAACAAAGACCGACCCCAACGTGTTGTTTACGGAGTAATACTTGGACTCATGATGAGTGGTGGCTTTAAGGTTATTAGAGAAATTGCTGGCATGACTTTAGGTGCTTTGAAAATTTACGAAAATACTTGACTCGTTCTTTGCAATCACTCTTTTTTTTATAGGCCAATTACAGTTTGGTACATAGGCATAAATTTCTTTTGCGCTAATTTTTTTTGTCTCTAGGTGCTTTGAAAATTTACGAAAATACTTGACTCGTTGTATGTAATGACTCATTTTTTTTATAGGCCAATTTCAGTTTGATACATAGGGATAAATTTCTTCTACGCTTATGTTTTTTTTTTTTTTTTCATTCCGTGCGTCAATCATGTGATTTACAGGTAACAACGAATGACTTCTTAATTGTAAGAAGTTGGTTTTTCATCTTCAAACTTGGACAACTTAGTGCTGTGTTAACAAAATGAAAGTAAATTTGGTTCCCAATCCAATGGCAAGTTCTCTTGCCCGAATTATCTTTACTTCTGTTGCGTTTATTAACACGAGGGTATTGAAGTTATTCATACTCATACCCATTCCTTTTCTCTTATATTCATATACTCATGTTTCATAACTTCCTTCATTTCAAGCAAGTAATATCCAACGGATAAAGAGCTTTCTTCTAACTCTAATCTTATAGTAAATAAACAACTCACAAGTGAAACAACTAACAAAGTCGTAAAATTATCTTCTCAAACAAATGATAACCTAGTATTATAGTTTAGTAGTATTTCTTTTTACTTGCAAGCAAAAGGTCGTAGGTTTGAATATTGTGAACGACAAGTTTGATATCAATTTATTTTCCCACTCCTATCGTGTAAATAATATCATTGTATCAAAAAACAAAAACATTAACAATAATAATCTATCGAACAAATGAGAAGTCAGTCCCATGAAGATACCAGAATGAGGGACGTATAGAGCAGAACTTGTCATTAAAATATTTGAGAGGGGAAAAGGTCACAAAATTGGTACTTCAACTTCTGGAGTTTGCTATCAATCTGCATTCAAACCTGCTTGTATACCTATGCTATTACATTCTTTGTCTAATAGACTGCAACCATTTCAGAAACGAAAAAAAACCTAACCTTATTCACATGGTTTTCCTTTATTGCAGCTACTGAACTAAACTATGCTAATGGTATCAACCATTTAAAGTTTTCTTCGGTTCATGAGATCATGTGATGCAGATCCTGCTCCGCTTTATCTGCACTGACCGAGAAAATATCAGCAGGTGCTCTGGTAGAGCCAACAATGATATTCTTAGATTTACATTTCGAGGAGCTTTTGTGGTCATCAAGATAGACTACTATAACAGTGATGTCATCATGAAAGTGCCGCCTTATTCCCTTTTTGATTTTCGTTATGTCATTGTATCTCATCTCCCTCTTCTTTGCAGCTTCTTCAAGAGCAGCTCTTACTAATCTCTTTGCAATACCCTGCAATTGTTAAGCCGATTTTGTGTCACAGAGATGTCCGAAATATATTTTTACACATTCAGATTATTCAAGTCCTACTGTTATTATTACTGTAACCATTTATATCTAATTAGCGGAGAAGTGAAACTTGGACCACTACATTTTCCTGGTTGCATGTTACTGTATACAATAGGTGAAGTACAGGAACTTACAGCTCTTGGGTTTTTGAAAACAATTTCTACTGCTGCATCATCGCTCAACTGTTCCCATAGGCCATCTGAGGCAAAGATCAAAAACAGATCCTGTGGCTTAAGGTTCCTTGTAATGATTGAGGGCTCTGCAGTCATCACTGGCCGTTTCATAGGAACAGGGTTCGCAAATTGCTGGTATATGGGGTCTCTGTTAAACTCCGGCTTCTTTAAATAAACATCACCAATAGATCTTGACACCTGAAATAAAAGAACATTTAGACCATA
Source organism: Malus domestica (assembly GCF_042453785.1). Classification (NCBI taxonomy): domain Eukaryota; kingdom Viridiplantae; phylum Streptophyta; class Magnoliopsida; order Rosales; family Rosaceae; genus Malus; species Malus domestica. The sequence goes on from NC_091670.1 coordinate 18,694,693, forward strand.
TCCTCCATAACATTTAAGTTTTAACTCCTATAGTGCTATCTCTAAACCCACAAACAAAATTGAAATATGTAATTAGCAAATATTTTACGCCTGAAAATATGAAACCAAATATTCACAAGCTCAATAAAGTTTCATAGAGATAAACAAAAGTAACCGCGCTAGAATTACATTAGCTTCAGTTCTATGCTCTGGGGGGGTTCCTGGAACATACAACTCTCTTTAGAAATCTAAGAATACAAGGAACAAGTTGAACAAGTTTCATTCACTAAAGACATAAAACAATGTTTCGGATTCAAAGTCCGCAAGTTTTTCTAAGGCCAAAATGCTTACTCCTAGATTACCAAATCGAAATTCACTACTTAAAAACTCATAATTTCGCAACAAACATGCATTGTTTCATTAAAAGAATCCCACTGTACCTGAATTATGCCTTTTATCCTCCAAACTCCATGAATATACACCACAGCATGTGAATCATCGGGATGTAGTGCTTCAACCTCCTTCCTGACCTCCTCAACTCCCACATTGTGATCAGTGGACAAGCGTTCTGCCACCACCGGACTCCTCTTACTATCCGAAACTCTCCGGCCAAGGACAGCTCTCGAGTCCCCTAGATTGGCTACATATAGAACATCATTTGATATTGCTCCCACAAGGCAACACGAACCAACGGAAGCGATTTGGGGCATCTTTGGCAAAGATCGCTTCACCAAATGCAAAAAATCTTCTTCAGTGGCACTGAATGCCTTCTTTATCACATCTGCTGACAATCCCCCTTGTTCCATCGCAAATTCTATTAAAAACCCACAAAAAATCTCATAATTTTGAACCAAAAAACACAATCAAATTCAAGTCTTTGAATTACCAACCCAATTTCATCATATACCCTTAAACCCAATTCAAATATTGAAATTTCTAGTCTTTTGCTTAACATAAAGCAGAAAAAAGAGCCATACTGTGTAAATATGGGAGGAGATGGTTGTTGACGAATCTAGAAGCTTGGGGACCGCCATGGCCATCATAAACACCAACATACGTTGCAGAGGGCGAGGTGAAGACCTGACCTTGATCCTCCAAATTCGAATTGGCCTGAACCACAGCGATCGAGTAGTCACCGGAGGCGTGGGACTCCAAGTCCATGTGCCAAAGGCCATCGCCTCCGCCCCCAGCACCACATCGCAACCTCAAACAGCGCTCGAGCAGCCTGTAGCACGAGCGCAGCATTCTGTCTCAGTTCGTCGTCTCCGTTCGTGTGTTCTGGGTTGCGCTTCGATTTGGGTTTTTTGCAGTCGATGCGTTTGAATTTGATGGGAAAGATGACTGAAATTCGAGAGGTTTTTAGAGAGAGAAAGGGAGGGGGGAGAGAGAGAGATGACCGGGAAATCAAAGTCGTGGGGGAGACGCGTGAAGAGGAGGGAAGCAGAGCTTGCTTAATGTGAATCACGAATCGATAATCCTACCTTTCATACGCTCAACTCTGCCGCGTTTTTTTTTTAATTGGTGACCTTTTTCTTTTTGCATTTTGTTATTTTCTCCTTATATTTCGGTCAAAAGAAAAATCTCATATTTCACTCTGTCATTGTCTAATGTGTACAGATTGCCCGGTAAATGCGAATATTTACATTTTGCTAATAAATCACGGTTTTGGGAAAATTCGTCTTTGTGTATTGATAAATTTAAAGGAAAACTAATGAAAAGGGCTTGAAAACTTTGAGTTTTAATGATAAGCACAAAATAAAAGGTAAAGTGAATAGTACCAGGATTGACTTTTTAGTGTAAAAATGTGATTTTTCGTTAAAATGAACAGTACCGGTGCTTTTCGTTAAAGTTCCCTAAATTTAATCGTTGAACATTTCACTTTACAGCTCGCTCTATGTTCACGCTCTTATCAACGTCAACTTCTTTTATGTTCACACTCTTATTAATGACAACTTCTTTTATACCTGCACTTTTATCAATGAATTACAAAATTACTCGTGAGTGTAATTTTCATTTTTTATTTGTTTTTTCCATTTTAATTTCTCATTAAATTATTAATTTTTTACTATATTTTAGTGACTCACTTTTCAAATTATTAGAGATTCATTTTGTTCTTGTATTTGTTTTATACTCATTTTATATGGTGGTTGTTCCTATTTAAAGACTCTACTAAAAATGTTCTTAGCTAGGCCATAGATACATTGTTTAGTTAAAATATGTATGACTAGGAACAAATCCAATCTTGACATGTATCAAGTTCGACTTTTACTTTCTCCTAATGACATGTTTACTTATTTAGGATAAAAAGTTGTAAATTGAGGAAGTTAAAAATGTGCAAGACAGAAAATAAGAATGCGACCAACTACGCCTCAGTGCAAGACAGAAAATAAGAATGCAACCAACTACGCCTCAAATCAACATAATTCTTGAAAATTTAGCTATTAGATTACAATAAATAATGTGAAAACAACATACATTTTATTTTGTATGCATTAGTAATCATAAGGCGAATAATTGCAGAACTTGCTCCATGAAATTAATTACGACTTTAGCACCTAAATATAAAAAAGTTATTCACAAATTTTTTAAAATATTTTTGAAATTATAATTAGTTTTTTTTTTTTTTTTTTTTTGTGTTTACCGGGAATTTATTGTATTTTGCTTTAATGAATTAGAATACATGCACCGTAACGTACAAACTGAAGCAACTCAATATTTTTTAAATGGAGTGGAATTGACTATACAGTTTGACATATTTTTTTGAAATTAATTTATATTTTAGCGTATGTTTTATCTAATTAAGCTTTACAAACGTTTTGAAAACTTAAGAAAAAATGTTTTAAAAAAATATTGGTTTCTAAGTGATTGGCTGTAAATTTTGCAGATATTATGAATGCTTATAACTGGCATATTTAACTAAAAAGAAGTGATTTCACGCACATTTTTAGCTTCTTACACACTCTTTCTTGATTTATGATCATTGAATTGAATAAATCAAATGAAGTTAAATGCCAGAATAAACAGGGGTATGTAATAGGTAAAAAAAATGTGTGGAAATCACTTTCCTAAACCAAATTGATGTCAAACTTTTGCTCCTATTGAAAGAGGTGGATATGGAACTTCAAAACTTTTTAGCAAGAGTAGTGTGATAGCAAAAATCCGCCATCTTCAATCTTGATTGTGACAACCCGTCCCTAATTTTACGTTTTTATTAATTTTAAATGAGTGAATTGATGAAAGTGCCCCTAAAGGTGAGGGTGTCGACTTTCATTGACCAGCGTATTGGGAGATGTAGGAAACATTCTTTTAGCGTATCCTCGTAGTGCACTTCACTACAAACGCGTGAGCGTAAAGAGAACGTAATTTGGAGCTTTAACGAAGAAGTTATTAACATTTAAAGTCAGGGGCATTTTAGTAAATTTAACCTTCACTCTAGAAGGCTCCAGATTTTTTGGAGCAATTTGATTGAGCCACGTGGATGGTTGTGATGAAGAGTGGAGAAGAGGAAGGAGAAAGAGAGACGGATGAGAGGAGGAAGAAAAGATAGATGGGGAAGGGATTGCCCAATCAGGAAAGGAGAATAGGGAAGGAAAGGAAGAGGATGGACCAATTAGAAGGGGGAAAGGAGGGAAAGGAGAGAGAAGAAGGAACCAGCCAAACCGGACCCCCTTCGACCAACGATCCAACCCGGAGGAATCCATGATTCCCGATTCCTTTCACAATGATTTTTCCAGCGAATTAAAGCTACTCACCCCTTGAAATCAACCTAGCATCCTACCCTTTTCCATTTCCACTCAAAAAGCAACAGAAATTGGCCTGGAAATTGTGAAAATTGCACGGTGGGTGCGATGGGGCTCATGGCAGCGATCCACCATTCCTGAAGCAAACTCCGTCAACCACCACCCCTATTAGACTTTCCTTGAGCCTAGGAACAAACCCCAAACAACCTTGGAGGCGATGGAGCATTGGAGAAGTCGAATCGAAGGCCACCCTTTTTGGGGTTTCTGACGAGTTCGAGACAAATTGGGGATTTTCCTGGCCAAATTGGACTTGGCCACATGTATAAGACTTTCTCTACTCATTGAGATCTTCATTTCTATGAAATTTGGTAATTTTTTGAAATAGTTAATTTTTCTGGCGAGTCGGGGCGGCACGTGGGCCGAGACCCCAACTGACCATCCTAGGCTAATTTGATGCCCTGTTTCCATAATTGACATCCGTTTAGTGAAATCCTGATGTTTTAATATAGTTTCGTAGTGGACCGCCTAGTTGGCCGCCAATTGGTTATTATATGAATAGAGGATCCGACCGTTGGATTGGCATCAAACATTAATACATGAAAGTACGTAATATTTGTGGACATTAGGAACTTACAGATCAAGAATTCGATGTATGGATCTTCCCGAATTGAATTTCTAAAGTTTGTAAAATCAAACGTTGACCGCCACTTGAATTTGCGATTGGCGGAGATCCAACAATTAGACCGTAAAGAAGTTTTAGTATGTTGTTCTAAAAGCATAGTGTGGACTTTGGGAAGTTACAGATCGGAAATCCATGGGCGGATGTTCCAGATTGACTTATGTAAGGTTGTGGACCTCACCTTCGATAGAGACGTGACTTTTGGACAATATGCTACGAATTGATCTTAATATTAAAATCAGTATTACTAGAGACTATGTAGGGCTTAGTGGGCCTATATTGATTAATGAGTTGTCCCGTATAATATATATATATATATATATATATATATATATGTATATATATATATATATCAGTTGACTTTTAGGGTTAATCGTTGATTTTTTTGTAAATTTGACGGGGACCCTCCTTAGCTTATTTCGATGCATTGATTCCAAATCCACCGTCCGTTTTTCAAAATTCGACCGTTTAAGGATAGTTCCTTTATTAGCCATACTTTGTACAAAAACACTTTCATTAGCACGTTATATTTACCTAAATGGTTTCGTTTCTAGGCGAAATGCATCGCAAGGACTCTCGATGCTACGGGGTGGGTTCGACTCGGTGACAAGATCTGTGAGTGGGTCTTTTATATATATATATATATATATATATATATTGGTTAGTTTCCATATATACAAGCATTATGCGATTGCCATGATTAAATTAATGTTTATAAGAAATACCTTATTGTTGGGAAATGATGAAATAATCCTACAGGATGCACAGGTAAGCTTACTATAAGGAGATGCCTTGATTATATTTATGGTCATGAATAGTATGATATTGATTAGAATTGTTGAATGGCTGTGACATGATTATATTGATGTTATCTACTCATCATTTGTTGCATTGGTGTTGGTACTCACCCAGGCCAAGGCCTGTCTTTCAAGTGTATGTGCACATTGCACCGTACATTCACTTTGGATCCATTGTAGGTGCCAGTCATGCCGTACAGGTTGCCATAGGCAACTCTGACTCGTATGTACTATGCATAGTGCCAGTCTTCACGTGATTCTAGTACTAGAGCATATATTATTATTACACCCAGTCATGTTCATGTCAGAATACCTCTGCATGAACTTGTGTGTCAACATGTGTCGATAAGCACCCGATATGATATGTTGCTTATGTGAGATTTTGTGATTTTGGATGTCATGCCCTTATTTACGAGATATTGTGCCGTAATGAATTATTGAGATTTTGCAAGCTACGGTAAGTATTTTCTTACAATACGTAGTATGTATATTTTGGAAACTATACTGGTTTTACAGCGAGTGTTTATTATGTTTTTGAAAAGGTTTTTACAAAGATTTGTTTCTAGGCCCACTCACCCTTTTTTTTCGCCCCTCCAGGTTTTATTGCTGAGCTTACATGTCAACGAGGATTCTTGGCAAATCTTGGTGTAGACGATGATGACATTTGATGGTATAATTCTCACCCTATCTTACTGTACTGTACTTATGCTTTGACATCACGTGTGAAATGGGTTCAGTCTCGCTCACCACACACTCTATTACTTAGGCACTTTTAGGTTTAAGTTCATACACATTTTCCACATCACTACACTTTATGACTTTGCCACCTTCCAAGTGTCGGCCAACGTCAGTTTGGAGTCCAAATGGACATTCCGAGTTAGGGTGTGTCATTGATGAATTTGTACCTACAAAACAATTTAAACACCTTTGATAAAAGATCAAACCCTCGCGCCCAAGGAGAGGAGGGGAAGGGGTGGGGGTTAGCCAATGGATATCTGATGCTTAAGTTAGTTTCTCTAAAATGAGAGAGGGAGAGTTTGTGGCTTAATTGTGTAGCAAAAGCTTACCAAAAAATTGGTGAAAAATGGGGTATTTATGCGGAGATGTGGTCGGCCATGTGGAGGAGAAAAACTTGTGTGAGGCTTGGCTTGCCACTGAACAATATTCATTGGCACTACCGTCCACTCAAAACATGTCACTTAGTAAGTATTATGTATTTTTTTTTATAATTTTATATTTAAAATTTACATAATAGAATTTTCTACTAAATAATAACAACATTCGATTTATATAATGTCCCATTCTTTTCCTCAATTCCTCTCCTTTTTCTTGTCAGGTTTTCTACTTTTCTTCCCAACCGCGTATTGCCTTCTCTTCCCCTTCCTTTGTTTTGTTGCTTTTGTTTGAAAAATCTGAAAAAACATTAAGAACCCACCTTCTCTAACATTTCATATCATATAATCTAGAAAGCAACCGATTTTGTCCTCTTTTTTTTTTCAATTCAGTAGCTGATTTCTTCATATGAACTTGACTTGATTAACTCACGAATCTCTCATATCCAACAAAGATGATACAAATTGAATCTACCATTTTCAAGCAAAAAAATTCTCATAATTTGGTGTACATAATTTCAAACCCCATAAAAAGATAACAAAATATATAGATAAAAATGCTTCTATGGTTCTATTGATTTATTCAAAATGTACGTAGGCCGTGGAGCCAAAAATAATCACAAAGTGACATGTGGATTTTTGGGTGAAGATGACAAATTTACCCTCGAGGCATACCGAGTCTCCTACAGGTGAGCAGTGGAGAATCATCCATCAACCAAATCAGGAGTACCTAAAATAGGTAACAAGTTCAAATTTGTCTCATCCATCCTCATTCCATAACCTCCCAAAACATTTCTTTTATTATGATAATTAGCCAATTAATATATTTATACCTAATTAATATATTAATTGCTAATTGAATCACCAAATAACACCCCAAAACACACTTAAAGGCCGGCCACAGCCCATTCCCTATATATATGACCCTATTTCTTCTAAAAAGCTAAGTTGATACTCTTGCAAAACTACCAAAAACTCTCCAAATACTTTTCTCTCTAAATTCTAACTTTGGCATCGGAGGTTCTTCGGCCAAAGCCCCCCCCCCCCAATTCATCGTGGGCGCATGAGGCTCTTGGCCTTGACCTAAGGTGTTAATTGTTTTGTAGGTGCAATTTTGTCCAAGAAGAAGAAGACGAAAATTTGCATCCACATAGGCGATGATTTATAGGATGATTGATTTTCTCAACCACAACATGGTTGATGGTTTCTTTGGTTCTAAAGTGGTTCTTTGGGACAAGCTAAGAAGAAAATGAGATAGAGAAAGAAAGGAAAATTATAGAATATTAGATGAATTAAACTATTATTTAGGAATAATATTTATTATGAAAGCTTTAAATATAAAATTATGGTAAAAATATATTTAAAGTTTACCACGTGGCATGTTTTGAGTAGATGGTAGTGCCACTCAACATCGTCTTGTGGCAAGCCAAGCCCTAGATAAGTTTTTTCCCCATTGGGAGAGGGATCTCGCGCCATGTGTCGATGTCCAGTTGACCGCAGTGTGTCATCTGTTGGATGGAGGAGAGAAATATCCCGAAGATATTATTAATTAAATAATATTTTGGGATTATCTCGTTGAATCCTTGATTGGATTTGGTTGTGATTTATTTCTTGAATGAGTTGGTCTTCTTAGGCCGGTCATAGGAACAAATAATTCACCAATATTGATAATCAGTTTTCTCTACCTTATTTAATGATTATGACTTCTGGTTGTATCAAAAGTATTCGTATGCATCAATCCTCTATGGCATATAGACGAATTTAAATAAGAACCTATTAACCGCTATGGAAATCTTTGGAAAATCACATAAACCCTAATTGCATGACATCTACAAATAAATGTTCATATCAATTGCAAAAAGTTAATCCCAAGTTAAGTATGACATCTACTCTTAACTTGCGTCAAATCAACTTTTTTTTTTGGGGCAATTGTGTCAAATCAACTTAATTGAAACCTAGATAGTGATCAAGCTTGTAAATAAAAACCAATCACATTACAAATAGTAAAAAAATACTCAATATAGAATAAAAACTTGATAGTAAAAATGCTAAAAGAAAATTAAATACTCATTATCAGATTACATCATAGCCTTAGCAAAGAAAAAAAATTCTAAATCTCTTCCTCATTGCCTCAACCTTCATTTTCACAATGATGTGTTTTGTGAGATAATAACGAAAAACAAGGAGAATGAATCTCCTTACAAAACCCTCGGCAATAAGAAGGGTATCAAAAGGCCAATTGAAATCCCTAAACACTAATGGACTTTAAGTGCTTATTAAAGAAAAAGAAAGAAAAAAAACGGAAATCATAAACGTTAGTAATTAGGTCTCTCCTAAAATCAATTGAATAGCATTCCCATGTCATTTTGATCCCCAAAACCGATTTAGTCTTATATTTTTATTGCAATGCATATGTCTTTGTGCAATAATTAGATTCTTGCTCTATTGAAATTGTTGCAGTTACCCGAAATCGCCATTTTCAACTTCCTTTTTGCATAACTCCAGTAGCATATTCATGATGGACTGTTGATTTATTTTGATATATTTCGATGGCTAAACAATCTTTGACTCGACTATGGAAATTAAGAAGTTCCAATATGAAATTGTATGGTGAAGATACGTTATTTGTAAGTGTAGAAATGAGCTCATCCCAAAAGGAAAACGCAAGCATTAACTCTATGGTAAAAGCTAATAAGGTTACTGCCAAAAATATATTATACACATACATAGTCATAGTTATCCTAACAAAATATTGTATTATAAAAAAAATCTTAGCAAAACATGTTTAAATTTTTAGTCGTGCCTTTATAATTATGTATTATTCAATGCTACATGTGATTTTTCATTATAATTGATTTTCACAACTGTTTAGTTCTTCAATTTTCAATCTTACTCATTCATTTCACGTATAATTCAATATTATGTAATATTAAACAAAATTTACATTCGTACATACAAAATTCAAAGGAAATATACGATGAAAAATGTATGAAAATATGACCACATCAAATACCCCCAAACATAGATTTTGCTAGTCCTCGAACAAAACACAGACTCGATGCAAACAAATTTTTAGCTAGCATCACAAATTTTAATCTTAGAGATAACACAAACCATGATATAACTTTTAAGAAATAAGCAACAATAGTTCACGACAATATCAAAGAGCTAACCAAATTTGAATCAAACTAACTTGGAGTGTAGTGTATATAATAGCCATGTCAATACAGTTCCAAGTTTCTTAAAATCGTCATATACAAACAAGTGAGCTTCTCACAAAGCATTCACGCACTCACTCATATTTGTGGGTTAATTTGTTTTGCTCAAGTGATCTCATTGAACATACTGTCATATGCTTGCTTGTCCACATAACTCGGTATCAAAATCAAGTAATTCCTTGGATTAATAGCAACTTTATTACGGTTTTGGCTAAACAATGAAGAGGGTATGGAAAATATAAAACCTAAATAACTTGTAGAACTTTATAATTATATATGAGAGATTAATAACTTTAAACCCATGAAGCACATCATAACTTAGAACAGAATTTAAACTTTATTTCACTTTGGTGAAAACATCCTTTTTCTTTCTTCTTACAGCAAACAACTTTATTTTTTCGTTGTTTCTTTTTCTCTTTTTCTCTTTAAAAAAAGGGTATGAGTATTTAAACAAGGCTAGGTAGTAAATTTAGGTTTAAGAATAAAAGATTCCCATAATAGCTCAAAAATGGCTAACTTGGGAAAATAATAATAAGGGTTAGTTAGAAAGGCTCAAACGAAGACACAAATGTCTTTATCACTTCCAAGTTCGTACATGAATTGATGAATGCAATGAGGGGTGTAAGGTAAGTTCTAGAGATATTAAGAATGAGATCATGCATACAAGAATTAATGAGCTTGATGCATTGCAAAGCAAAGATGAACTGCGAAGGTATAAACAAATCTCAACTCTCTTTCTTATTTGAGTTGAGTCATTGGTTCACCACAGCTACTAGGCTTTGAATTTCATGGTTTAAGTTTTATTTTTTGAGTGCAAACAAGCATGCTTTTATCATTTAATAGTTAAATGCATGTAATATGTTGCTCTATGAACTTAGTATAATCAAATTTTGTTATCACCACCGCTTGGCCCAAGGCAACCACTAGATCCAGTCCATGGGTTTGTCACCTACAAAATTGCGCAAATAGTGTTCCAAGGTATGATTTAGCACTTCAGTTCACCCATCGTATTGTGGATGATATGCTGAGTTTTTGCAAAGAGTGGTGTTTTGCTGCTTAAAGAAGGCAAGTCTAGGATTCTCCAATGAAAATAGGTTCATGATCACTGACTATTGAAGCTGGCATGCCATGGGGGCAAAAGACTTCTTCAATAAAGGTCTAAGTGAGAGTCACGACCTACGTGGGCTAGGTTCGGCACCTAGGCAGGTCTAGATGCCATTTCTTAATTTTCAAATGTCGAAGGATTAATGGGAGTAGTGACTAGAAGCCTAGCGCCGAGGCGGGACCTAGACGATGTTAAGCAAGAATTTTTAGAAAAGTGCATGCAGGATCCTTATGCAAGGCTACCAGAATCGATTAAGCCAGAAGATCAGACCCATAGTCAGCTTGTATCTTGAAGATAAAATTAAAAATTAAAAATTAAAATAAAATAAAAAAGTGGCTGGAGTTGTGATCCTTTGATCAAGAATTTTTTTTCAGGTTATCTGAAAACCCGGATATAAATAACCTCTAACTTAGCAATCTCACCCTTTAGATTCGAGTACACCATATCTAGCATAGTCAGAATACCCTTGTTTGGGTTAATATTTGAACTTTGGGCTAAAGGAACAGAAGCCCAACAAGAACCAAGAAGGCATGACTTTGCCCGAAGGCCTAGCATCAAACCCATTCGCCCAACCCAAGGCAAAATGATGATTCCACATTTAATGCAAAGGCTAGTGGCTTGAAAGAATTGACACTTTATGGAAATCAGTTTACTCTCAACGCAAAAGCACTTTCTGGATGGCAGAGTACGTAAAGTACTGATGAGTCACTACCCCTTAGTTGCTTTCGGACAGGAACCAAGCTACAAGCAGTTAGGCTAATTCGCCTATAAAATGAGGAAGAAGGCCCAGAGACAAGGACACTCAACCAATCAAACAAACAAATACACAAATTCTGCTCAAGCCAGATTTGCATATGAAGTTGAGTCAGCCCCCAACCTCAATCCTTTTTCAGAATCAGCTCTCACAAAAGCCATCTTTTGTCTAGTTTAATAGCTCTGCTGCTCACCAAGTAGTATCAATTTCTCTTGTAACTTTATTTGTCATCCATTCTCCTTTGAAACTCTCAGACCCCTATAGTGGCAAAGAAAAGAAACGGCGAAAGGTCCAACCTTGCCCGACAAGGTTCAATCTTGCCCGATTCCCTTTATTTTGTCTTTTACTTAATAGGTCTAGTGTTGTAAAGAATTCCCTAGCATGTATTCAAATCATTTTAGGTCTTTTAATGATCCAAAGTTCAGCTTACTCTCTGATCTGGTTTTAATTAAAGGGTTTCACTATCTTAAAAGTCGATCCACTTAATGTCGTGATTAGACCTGGACCTCTGCCCTTTTTACCATACAAGATATATAAAAGTCCTTGATCTCAAGGCACAGAAAAGAATCTAATGTGGACTTAACCCATCCACGACAATCTTTTAATAATGAGAAGTTAGAGTAACTTGGGGTGCAAGTAATCGACTTAAATCCACTCATTTCACATCTGCCATATTGAGATGGTAGTGGCACGCCTCACCACTTAAGTTAGTTTTGACTGCGAGCCTCACGGCCTATACTTAAAGCCCGACAAAGGCACCTTTCATAATTAACCATGTCCTCTTCTTGCAGCCTGACAAACAAAGCAAGAACTCGATAGTTAACCAAAGTGCCAACTTCGCGGGGAGCTGTGTGCTCGAGCCAAAAATGCCTACATGCGATATTCCTGCCTGAACATAGTTTTGGCACACTCGGTGGGACCAAATCTTGTATGCCAAGAAGGCGAAGGAAGGAACAAACCTTCAGGTGGGGAACAAAACAAAAATCACCCCACTACACACCAAGATCCAGCATGGCAAATCTCCCCAAAGACTTGCAAGGACCCGTCTTAACGGAAAGGTTACAAAAGAACATTTACAGGCTGCCCTGATGGCTATCTTGGAAAGCTCGAAGATGAGTTATCTAAATATGGAGAGAAACTTTAAGGGAGCCAAAGAAGAAATGGACAAAGGTTATTCCATGAATCTGCAAAGAAGGTCAGATTTAGAGCACTCTACACTAGAAAATGATAATGTTGGAAAGATAGCAAACCAATCTAACCCTATGAAAGAACGAGCTGTTTCCTTGTTCCCTTTACTAAAGAAAAGAAAGGGATAAGGAAAAGAACAAAGAAGAAACCGGAGCCGGCCAGTTAGCTTTAAATGAGATCAAGAAGCTCAAGTTGTCCAACCCCTTGTCATTCTCACTAAATAACAAGGGGCAATACGGGCTAGAAATAGTGCAGACATTGGGAGAATCTCAAACTAATGCAGTAATAGGTGCTGGTCCTTTTCTACAAGCCCCCATAAACATGATCACTTTAACGTGGGTAGAGAAAGGGAAAGAAAAGGCTGCCGAGGAAGTAAGAGCTAAAAGGCGACAAATTGATAGGCCGACGGAATGAGCTATCAAGTTGCCTGAAAAGCTTAAAGCAGTAATAATCAAAGGGGTGGTTTTGTGTAATAAATGTCAATGTGAGTGCGAGCTGGAAGTACCAACTGAATGAGCCATTCTCGATTAGGAATTGATCAAAAGAAGAGGAAAAGAAGAGGAAAAGAAGAGCAGGAATCCTGCAGAAATATCACGCGGGCAGCCAAAAAGGAAACCTCTCGGAGCCTCTTCCAGAGGTTGGGAAGAGACTCTCAACCAAAGAACTTATCAGAATTATTTAAAAACTATGAAGCTTCAGAAGAAGTAGAGGACAAGAAAGCCGAAACACCAAGGTGGGTAGACGTAAGGCCACCTCAACCAAGTTATGCCAATGATGTTAGAATACAAGAAAGGACAGTGAACCCAATCACCAAAAAGAATGTTGCCAGACTCGGGTGGATATGGTATGTTGTTGGAAGATACGGAAAGCTCATGAAAGAGATGGGAGCTTCCATGATCAGGAGAATCCAAAGGTAACATAAAGCCCATATGAACTCATTGAAAGTCCCCACCACCTCGGAGACCTCTAAAAATAGAGAGGTAAACAAGGTACCTGATGAAGGAAATAATCAAATCTGCTGGAAAACCAAGAAGGAGGTAGATAAAAAAACAGTAGTAAGACTGAAGGGGAAGGAGAACATGCGTCACCGAGCCTTTACCCAGGAAAATACAGAATCCTAAGGAGAGCTCAGGAAGATATGGTAATGATGCCAACACCTAAGTGGAGCCCAGAACCAAGCTGTTTTAGAACAATCTTGCTCGAGAGAAAGATACCCTCACCATTGTTGGTTGATATGCTCTGTGATAGCCTAGTGCAGGTGCCGAACTTCGGCATAACTCGAGAGGAGGAGGTACCTAAATTAATATTGCCAGAAGAAGCATAAGCCTGGTTAGATGGATTTATAAACCACATAGGGGCAAGGAGGGAAATATACTTGGACCTAGTGACTTCCACGTAAACGTGACATATGTTTTATCAGCCATGTTTCACGCCGAGCATGATCAACCTCCCATCATGGAAGGTGATAGCTTAACTTCGCTCGGCTACTAAAAAGATCGAGAAGCTTGAATTTGAACTTGCTGTTTTGAATGGGTCTGATGTCTCTGCCTCTACTTTTATGTAGCTAGAGACCATTCATTAGGAGTTGGTCCATTTGAAGGCTAAGCTTAGTGCGACTTATGCGATGTTGAAAGTTGCAGAGAAAGAAATCAGTCGTGTCGTACCAGTGGTCAAATACCTTGAACGTGTCAATTCGAAGCTACAATCTACTTGTTTCGCTAAGGATGATGAGTTTGTCTTCATGCATGTTGAAGTGTCTCGCCTCAAGGTTGTTGCCAGTAAGCTTGAGTCTAAGGAAGTGGATGTCCAAGGTACGCTGTCTACTAACGAGAACCTAAAGAATGACCTGGGTAAGCTACATGATGCTTACACTAGGCTTGTTGAGGAGAATGTGCAGCTGAAGAATGAAAAGGTATGTCACGAAGTGGCGCTTGCTTCTTGTCAGGCCGATTTCTACAAGCTTAGCTATGTAGACCATCTTTAGGGTAGGCCGTCAGATTATAAGTTTTCCGAGAAGGATTTCGAGACTTTCTCTATTTCTCAAGTTGATTTGCTTGACTTTTCATTTTAGGTTGCCTTTGGTGGAGCAACTGAAGGTTAAACAGTATAGGCAGAGGCAGGTGAGAATGAGATGATGGAAGCTTTCGCTGCTGAATGAGTGGCAGTCGAGGGACCAGTGGTTGCACAGGTTGCCGATGAGTAGTCTTTTTGCGTAGACTTAGGAATTTTCTTCTTTTCCTCTTTATTCTACTTTATTTGAACTGTGTTGGCCTTTGAGTCGATTTATCAATTTGCTAGAAATTTAATAAACAGCTTTCTTTGCTTTGCTTCATCTTTCTATTTCACTATGTCTTTTGCAAAACTTTACCGTAGGACGGGTGGCTGGGTAAGCTGCTTCAATGAAGCAGTCAATCCCACGTCGTCATTTAGGTTTTAGTTTTGACTTTGATGCTTAAGGAGCTTTACCTGCACAAGGTAAAAATGTAAGATTTCTAACTTATAGAGTCAACAGCCGACCTCGTAACCTCCGTAGAAAGCAGGTGAGTCCGTGTAGTTGCTATAGTCATGAATCTCGACTTTAGCAGCTTTACGAGCCTTAGCCCTCCCGGGGCATGTTGCAAAATTTTTAACTTATAAAGCTGATGGTCGGTCACGTGCTTCTCGTAGATAACAAAGGAGTCTGCATAGCTGTTATAGTCATGAATCTCAGGTTTAGTGGCTGCACAAGCCTTGGCCCTCCCGGGGCATATTACAAAATTTTTAACTTATAGAGTCGGCGGCCAAACACGTGTTTCTCGTAGAAAGCAGAAGAGTTCGCGTAGCTGCTATAGTTGTGAATCTCGGTTTTAGAAGCTGCAAAAGCTTTGGCCCTCTCGAGGAATGTTGCAAAAATTTTAACTTATAGAGCTGACGGTCGAACACGTGCTTCTCGTAGAAAGCAGAGGAGTTCGCGTAGCTACTGTAGTCGTGAATTATCTCGGCTTTAGCATCTGCACAAAGGTTGTCCCTCCCTGGGCATGTTGCAAAAGTTTAAGTTATAAAGTTGACGACCAAACACGTGTTTCTCATAGAAAATAGAGGAATCTGAGTAGCTGCTATAGTCGTACATTTCAGCTTTAGCTCTTACAAGACTTAAACCGTAGATCATCGGCCAGATGCATTACTTTTAAATAAGCAGACGGGTCCGCGTAGTCATAGTAGGTGTAAGTCTCAGCTTACAGATTGCCTAAAGCTACCATCTGTTAGGTCGTCGGTCGAGCATTTCACTTACAGAAGCAAACGACCTATGTGACCATTTTAGGCATTGGCCCAAGCTCTCGGATGCATTTTAGGCTTAAGTTGTCGGTGAAATCGTGACTCAGATGCCATATCCTTCCAAGCTACTAGTCCCTTGATCTTATAAGTTGCACGTAGCTCGATACGGATCTTTTGGGCAGCAATGGTAACTTGATTCTGCAGGTTGCTTAACTAGTATTGCAACACTTTAGAGTCGAGTTACGTTAATGAAGACTTGCACATTGAGGACGGACCATCTAGTCAAGCGAATTATTTCAAAGGCAAGGATCTTGCACTTAACGTCTCTTCTGGTTAGAGACACGAGCTCCTGCAGAATTGAATCCTTCAATCGACTAAGTCTTTTTAGGAAAACGTCTATTATGGACAATTTTATGAGCAGTCTAGCGCAGGTAGTCGATGTATTCAGGGGAAACTGAGCAGTCACAAAACCTATCCACATTTAGATATCCTGGATCAGTTTACCATCTCTTGATAGGAGAGCACACACCATGTCTGCAAGGGCAGGCAGGGATGGTCAATTTGTTTATGCATTCGGCCCAGGTTTGTGAATAATTCCTTATTTCTTCATTGAAAATAGATAAATGTATTAACTTTGCTTGTAGGCAGTAATAGCATAACAACTGAAAATCCTCGGCATGCAAGGTGTTGTTCTTCGAGCTGCTTGAGTCTTAGAACATTATTTGTCTTGAACAGTGTCCAAGGAATGGTGGGAGGTCACATGTAGTACTTTCTTAGGTTGTAGGCATTCCACTTCTTTTCGATCTCTTTGTCGCTCGTAATGGTGAGGGTGTAGCTGCCCTTCCCGCATACTCGGCTGATTCTGTACGGACCTTCCCAAATAGGAGCCATCTTTTTGGAGCCTTCCCGACGGGTGGTTATGAAGATTTTTCTGAGGACTAAGTCTCCTGGTTTGAACTGCCGGATCTTTGCCCTCTTGTTGTAGCTAAAGAGGATCTGCTGTTGATAGGCCGCTATGCGGGTGATAACCTTTTCGCGTTATTCCTCTGCCAAGTCTAAGTTTATGGCCATCTTCTTCTCATTCTGCTCAAAATTCAACAGTACAGTGCTGATGCTCGACATCATGAAGTTGGGATGAATGATCACCTCAAAGCCAAATGCCAGGAAGAATAAAGTTTCACTGGTTGTTCGTCTCTTGGTGGTGCGATACACGCCCACAGAACACCAGGGAGCTCGTTTGGCCACTTACCCTTCTTGTCCAAGGGGGACTTCTTGAGGCAGTCAATAATGGTCATGTTGGAGGCCTTGACATGCCCATTGCCCTGCGGATACCGGAGTGTGGACATATGATGCTTGATTCCATATTTTTTTAAGAATTTTGCCAAGTCTTTAGCCACGAACTGCGAACCATTGTCTGTGACGATGGAGGGAGGGATGTCGAAACGGCAAATGAGGTTCTTTCATATAAAGCGCTCTATGTCCGTCTAGGTAGTTGTAGTCATGGGTTCGACTTCGACCCATTTTGTGAAGTAATCTGTCGCTATAATCATCATGCATCTGCCCCCAATGGCAGGCATCATTGGTCCTACTAGGTCAATTGCCTATTGCATGAATGGCTAAGGAGTCGTCTGTGGGTAGAGTTCGCTGGCAAGTAATGCAGGAACAGGCTTGAAGCGCTGGCAGCTGTCGCACCTTTGTACATACTTCTTGGTGTCTTGATGCATAGTTGGCCAATAGTAGCCTGCGTTAAGAGCCTTTTACGCTAGGGAGCAACCTTTAGTGTGGTTTCCATATACGCCTTTGTGGATTGAGCTAAGAATATTTAGGTTGTCAGGGAACAATATGTAGCGAATATATGGTCCTGAGAATGATCTACGAACGAGCATGTCGTTCCACATGTAATAGTATGATCCTACCAACTCAGAGTTGTGTTGATATGCGCCACCTTGACTGCTGGTTCATCATCTATGCTCGGTTTTTCCAAGAATTCGATTGGGATAGAACGCTTGAGCTGATGGTCTAAGGTAGAGCCTAGGCCTACTAGTGCGTCTGCGTGGGTATTTTCTGCTCGTGGAACCTTAGTGGGTGTGTACACCCGGAACGTCGCTAATTGCTTTCGTACCTTTTCGATGTATCGAGCCATCCTTGGATGCTTTACTGCGTACTCTCTTGAGGTTTGGTTGGTGATCAGCTGGGAATCAGAGTAGTTGCGTACTTTAGTCTGTTTGCGGGGAGCGTTCTATTGACTATGTAGTCGATGATGAGATCCTACCAACTCAAAGTTGTGTTGATCTGCACCACCTTGACTACTGGTTCCTCATCCATGCTCAATTTTTCCAAGAATTCGACTGGGATAGAGCGTTTGAGCTTATGGTTTAAGGTAGAGCCTAGGTCTACTAGTGCGTCTGCATGGGTATTTTCTGCTTGTGACCTTAGTGGGTGTGTATGCCTGGAACGTCACTAGCTGCTTTCGTACCTTTTTGATGTATCGGGCTATCTTTGGATGCTTTACTGCGTATTCTCTTGAGGTTTGGTTAGTGATCAGCTGGGAATCGGAGTAGATCGCAAGCTTCTTCACTGCTAGGTCTTTCACTAATGGAAGAGTTGCTAGTAGGGCTTCATACTCTACTTTGTTGTTTGATGATTTAAAACTTAGAGTGATCACCTGCTCGAGCATCGAACCGTCTGGGGTAATGAAAACTAGGCCTGCTTCCGATCCCTGGTAGTTGGATGATCTGTCGACGTGCAAGCATCATAAATCTCTTATAAGTGAGGCTTGTGCGGCTACAGTGTGCTCGGCTACCTCTGGGGCGTTTTTGGGCTAAGTTGATGTGTCTTTCAAGCTTAGGGTGAATTTTACTACAAATCCACCAATGCCTAGGCCTTTATCATCGTGCGAGTTTGGTATGCTAAATTGTATTGGCCAAGTTCCAATGCCCATTTCATCACTCGTTGAGAAGCGTCTGGAATGTGAAAAATTGATCACAGTGGATACTAAGTTATGACGATAATCGGATATCTCTGAAAGTAAGGTCTGAGTTTCCGAGTTGTAAGAACTTGCACCAAAATTAGCTTTTCAATCTTTGGGTATCTGGTTTCCGCATTGAGGAAAGCTTTGGATGTATAAAATACAGGCAGTTAAGCCTCCAACTCGTATAAGGGTAGAACTCACTGCTATCTCTCGTACCGCCAGATAGATGTACAGGTTCTTCGCTGCTTCCAGCTTGGATAGTAGTGAAGGTGACGTTAGGTACTGTTTCAGGTATTGAAATGCTTTCTCACACTTGTCATCCCATTTATTTCTTTGCGCCCTCTTGATTACCTTGAAAAAAGGCTTGCATCAGTTGGTGGATCGCGAGAGGAAACAATTGGGTACAACTGCTCGTCCGATAAGACTTTAGATCTCCTTTATAGTTGTGGGAGATTTCATGTCCAGGATTACTCTGATTTGCCTTAAATAAGCTTCGATTCCTCGTTGGGGTACAAGGTACCCTAAGAATCAGCCTGAGGAGACGCCGAAAGTACACTTGGCTGGGTTGAGCTTCATTTTGTACTGTCGGAGGATGTCAAAAGTCTCTGCCAAGTTGCCAATATGTTCTGACCGCTATCTGCCTTTCACCATGATATCGTCGACGTAGACCTCCATGGTTACTCTAATCTGCTTCTTGAACATCATGTTTACGAGTTGTTGGTAGGTTGCTCCTGCGTTCTTGAGGCCAAAGGGCATGACCTTGTAGCAGTATGAGCCGCGCTCAATCACGAATGCGGTTTTCTCCTTGTCAGACTCGTGCATGGCAATCTGATTGTAGCCTGAGCATACGTCCAAGAAGCTGAGCAGCTAGTTCTCGGATGTTGAGTCAATAAGCAGGTCACTTTGGGAAACTGGGTAGTTGTTTTTAAGGCACCCTTTGTTGAGGTCGGTGTAATCCACACATACTCTCTAGTTTCCCTTCTCTTTTTTCATCACCAGAATGACGTTGGCCAGCCATGCTGAGTGCACCACTTCCTCAATGAATCTGGCCTCCAGTAACTTGTCAATCTCCACCTCAATCATCGCTACTCGCTTGGGTGCGAAATGTCACCTTTTTTGGATCATAGGTTTGGCAATGGGGTCAACATGTAGCTTATGACAAGCTATCGTTGGATCAATACTTGGCATGTCAGAGGGTGACCATGAGAAAACATCACGATTTTCCCTAAGGAAAACCATGAGTTCCCTAAGAAAAAAAAGGTCAATTCAAGATGTGGGATTGGGGTGGGGATGGATTAGATTCTTTGAGTATGGAACATGCAGGTGTGCTCAAAATTGCAAACCTTTCACTTGATGAACTGGATTTGGAGGCCGTGACCTTTACTAATGACGACGATGAAGTTTAAGAGGAAATATAAAGAGAGATTTGAAGATCATCGAGACTTGAATCATGTGTTGCTTTAATTATAATGTTTATGTTTCAATTATTATGTATGGTGAATGTATTTGATGAGCATGAGTAGTTTGTTATATTATGAATTGGAAGTATTGTTTTTAATAAGATGTAATATTTGTTATATTTTAATCGCCGCGTCCGTGTCCTTATTTTTTTAGTTTTGCCGTGTTGCCATGTCGCCATATCCGTGTTTGTTTCCGTGCAACCTAGCCATCACCAATGCTTATTCCAAAAAAGTAGGCAATCTTCATGTACATCTTAAATTGCAATTTGCTTTGATTTCAATTCTCCTTCTTGTGGATCTTTCCGTACCATCTCCAAGCAACCAGGGGCTTAAGGTTTTGAAAGATGAATTCGTTTTCTCCTTGGCAGCATAATTAGCCTTCTTTGGCGATAACTTGAGAGCTTTGCGCAGAGCAATAAGTACATGTTTTTGCAAACACTCACGAACCGTGTAAGCTTAATGTGGTTCTTCATCATTCTTGTATTCGTTGTATCATGGCGTGTAAACATTCTCTTTGCGATGTTTTCACATATCAGAGTTGCTCTGTCCTAACTAGAATTAGCTGAAGGACAAAACTTGGAAGCAAAACTGATTTTTTTCAATCTCACCGGCTACAAAAACCCTAGATCTGATTTCAATAACTCTATAAATATCTCTGATATTTGATCATGCAAGTTCCGACAATCCAAATCGTTTTGATACTTCTCAACCTTACTTTTATCCCTCAGAATGCGAACATCAGAATCATAACCTTAGCGCGTTGGATTCTTCTTTGTTTTGTGGTAATTTTATCGAATCCTCTAAACCCACATAAAGAATCCCTAACAGATCTTTGAACCACCCTAAATCCCTGAAAAACCACGGTATTCAAAGATAAGTTAAAGGATGGTTTTTGTGCATCCATACAGGGCTTTTTGAAACCCTTCTTTATCAAGCTTCCCCTCCATTCTAAAATCACATATGGTTTTGAGATTGGTGAAAGGATTGTGGGATCATGATTTTCCAAGGCCGGAGTAACAGGATCGGAATACACTTACCTCAAAAGTTTAGAATACACTTGCCTCAAAAGTTTGGTCATGGACTCAACAACTCTAATTGAATTAAGCTGCACAAACGGGCTAGCGATGCCACCATCATCCTGTGCTCCGGAAAGGTAGGTAAAGTCTGCTGACTTCAATGAGATTGGCCATTCTTGTTCCGCTGGAACAGAAACCTGATCCGATTAGTTATAAGTTTCCCATATTCTTGGAGATTTCTACAATATAGGAATTGGCGTGCACAGCAAGTAATTACCCTCCTAGCCTAGATATCCTTTAGGATTCTTCCAAATTTAATACGAGGTTTCATATCCTACAAGTCTCTATCCTGACTAGCACAGATTTAAATATCGATATTATCGGCGAAATATCGCCGATAATATCGATTTTTCCGGTCGGCGATATTTTAACTGGTTTCCGTGGGGTTTTCGGCCAAATATCGCGATATTATCGATAATATCGATAATATCGCGATATTTGGAAATTATCGACGAAATATCCATGGACGGTGGAATCGGAATCCGAGGCGACGTCGGAGAAGAACGCCGGAGACGGTGGGGCGATTCCCGGGCCGGTTTCGTCCCAAAAACCTTGCAAAAACACGAATCTTAACATTAATTTCACAAATATACATCAGATTTCACAAATATACAAACGATTCAAGGCAGGGTGAAGTCGGAGAGATTAGGGTTTAGGGTTTCATGGAATCTCACCTGACGAAGCGGAATACGAACGATCCTTGCTCCGCGGCGCACCTCTGACTTCACCTGAGCCACGATCAACGGCGATCTGTGTGTGTGTGTGTGTTTGGGAGAAGAGAGATCGGAGATCTCTCTTTGTATGTGGGTGTTTGGGAGAAGAGAGATCGGAGAAGGGAGAAGAGAGATCGGAGAATGGAGATGAGAGATCGAGAGATCTCTGTGTGCATGTGTGTGTTTGGCAGAAGAGAGATCGGAGATCTCTGTGAGTCCGATCTCTGTGTGTGCGTGTGTTGGACTTGGATCCGATGTCAACCTGTGGAGCTCTCTGTGTGAGTGTGTGTGTGGGAGAAGAGAGATGGAGAAGGATGATCGAGAGAGAGAGAGACTGAGGAGCTCTCTGTGTGTGTGTGTGTTTGGAAGAAGAGAAGGGAGAAGAGAGAACGAGAAGGATCGAGAGAGAGAGAGACTGAGGTGTGGTCTGCGTGCGTGCGTTGTGTGTGCGTGCGATGTGTTTTTGACAGTGATGATGTGTGTGGGTTCCTCCTGTCAGGAGGATAAACTCACTCAATAGTTTTACAATTATTTAGACAATTTCATGCAGCTTTTACAATATTGTGGTTCTAAAGTGTAAAATATTGTACTAATTCATTATATATAAATGATTATGGTGTGTTTAGACTTCTTTCATTAATTACTACATATTTTCTACACTCATAATGTTTGTCAGATCGCTATATAATCAACTTGATAATGTTAAATCCATCATGCAATGCATTTCCTTCCAATTTTTTGTGATAAACTAATAGATAATTGACTAAATAAACATCCTACAAAGTTTCAATAAAAATTTCCAAGTTTTTCTTACAATTTCCGTGGTTTCCATGTAATTTTTATCGATATCGATATTTTACCGATATTTCCATTGATATTTCCGTGTTTTCGGACTACCGATATTTCCGATATCACCGATATTTTCTTCCTTGCTGACTAGTATAAATACCCTCAGTTAGGGCATAATAACTTTGCAAATTAGCCATACTTACCTTGTATGTAAACACAAAAATCCTTTCAGGCATCTCCGCGTCACTTAAAGTTTTCTGCTATGGCAAGGTGCAACACTTGGCTGTAAATTTTCAAGACATTTAACTTCTCAGCACATTCCATCTGCCTCATGAACTCACATTTGGAGCGAATATCGTCTCCTTCTATCTTGTGAAGCTTAGGAGAATCACCGAATGAGAATACTGTTCATTTCCATGGTTTGTCAATCAGTTCCGAAATTAATAACCCCATTGCAATACAAACCTTTTCCCCCAATGTCCCTACGGTATACTCGCCCACCATCCTAAACCTTCCCCATCTTGTGCACCCACAACATGGCTTTGTAAGACTCATCGTTATTCCCCTTCAATCGAAGACTGCATGACCTTGAAAGTGGTGAGAGGGACCATCCAGGCCTTATTTGCATAGTCATCCACATTCCTCGATCAATCATCGTTGCTTCTGGTTGCATCGAAGCAAAAATTAAGGCATGGGTTTAGTTCATCAGACAGCAGATGTTGATCGTGTGGTGGGTGCTTATAGGTTGTGAATCTAATCAGGCCTTGGTGGTCTGTGGAGGGGCTAGGCCGGTGGAGCTCCGGCGGGACTAAAAGGCGAAGAGGAGACATCACTGGGGTTTTGAGAATCAGGATTAGATAATCAATAAACTTGCATCAGGTTACTTATAGGTAGACCTGGCAGTTTTTTACACGACATGAAAACGACACGAAAATAACGGATTTCGGGTCAACACGATAACTTATCGGGTCACTATCGGGTGACCCGTTAATAACGAGTTCTTAACAGGTATACACGCGGGTAACACGTGGGTAACCCGTTTCGACCCGTTAAGTAAAAAATTATTTTAATAATTTTAAAGTTTAATTACTAAAAGATTTATTATAAAATACAATAGTCATATTAATATATACAATATATTCTATATTAAATATATAGTTTTGTATTATTGTTCTATATAAATTATAAAAAAATAAAAAAAAGTTTTAGTCATTATTTATTTTTATTATGAGAGTTCCTTATTATCATTACTAGGATCAATTTTACATAACATATTCTTGTCCAAAATTAAAATATACTAGTATAGTATTTGTATATGCAAGAACTAAGAAGACATACATACAAGTATGAAAAATGTGAAAGAATATATAAACACTCGTGATTTATCATTATTCCTTCACGAATAGATAATTGTTACACTTATATTGTCGTTTAGATTTTTAAAATCCTTCAAACCCTCATGAATAATGTTTTTTATATGAAGGCAAAATTAATAAAATTAATAATAATTATTGTAGAAGTGTAAAAAATGTAAAAAAATATATATATAATTACTCATATATAAAAAATGTAAATAGTTTAAATTAAAGATCAAATTTATTCATTACATTCTTATGGGGTCGAGGAGTGTATATGTACAAAATCATCAAAATCGGAGCTAAAATAACCGTTAAATTGTGATTTTTCGTTTATAACCGTCGAAAACTTTTGTTCCGTTACGTAATCTCTGAATGTTTGTTTTTTACAATTTTTTACGTTTGCAATCTCGAAATGTGTACAAATAAGTTTGACGGTTGGATCGTTGAAAAAAGTTTCGTAGAATGCATATTGCATCAAAACGGTAGATTAAACAAACACTTAGAGTTAATATTATACTTCTATTAAGTATAAAATAAGTTTTTGTGGTATCCACTAGTGTAAATACTTTAAATTAAAGATCAAATTTATTTATTACATTCTTATAGGTTCGAGGAGTGTATCTGTAAAGAATCATCAAAATCGGAGCTAAAATAACCGTTAAATTGTGATTTTTCGTTTATAACCGTTGATAACTTTTGTTCCGTTACGTAATCTCTGAATGTTTTTTTTTACTATTTTTTACGTATGCAATCTTGGAATGCGTACAAATAAGTTTGACGGTTGGATCGTTAAAAAACGTTTCGTATAATGCATATTGCGTCAAAATAATAGATTAAACAAACACTTAAAGTTAATATTATACTTCTATTAAGTATAAAAAAAGATTTTGTGGTATCCACTAGTGTAAATACTTTAAATTAAAGATCAAATTTATTCATTACATTCTTATAGGGTCGAGGAGTGTATCTGTAAAAATCATCAAAATCGGAGCTAAAATAACCATTAAATTGTGATTTTTCGTTTATAACCGTCGAAAACTTTTGTTCCGTTACGTAATCTCTGAACGTTTGTTTTTTACAATTTTTTACGTATGCGATCTCAGAATGTGTACAAATAAGTTTGACAGTTGGATCGTTGAAAAAATTTTCGTAGAATGCATATTGCGTCAAAACAGTAGATTAAACAAACACTTAGAATTAATATTATACTTCTATCAAGTATAAAATAAGTTTTTGTGGTATCCACTAGTGTAAATACTTTAAATTAAAGATCAAATTTATTCATTACATTCTTATAGGGTCGAGGAGTGTATCTGTAAAAAATCATCAAAATCGGAGCTAAAATAACCGTTAAATTGTGATTTTTCATTTATAACCGTCGAAAACTTTTGTTCCGTTACGTAATCTCTGAATCTTTATTTTTTATGATTTTTTACGTATGCAATCTCAGAATGTGTACAAATAATTTTGACGGTTGGATTGTTGAAAAAAGTTTCGTAGAATGCATTTTGCGTCAAAACGGTAGATTAAACAAACACTTAAAGAGTTAATATTATACTTCTATTAAGTATAAAATAAGTTTTTAGTGTAAATACTTTAAATTAAAGATCAAATTTACTCATTACATTCATATAGGGTTGAGGAGTGTATTTGTAAAAAATCATCAAAATCGGAGCTAAAATAACCGTTAAATTGTGATTTTTTGTTTATAACCGTTGATAACTTTTGTTCCGTTATGTAATCTCTGAATGTTTTTTTTTTACGATTTTTTACGTATGAAATCTTGGAATGTGTACAAATAAGTTTGACGGTTGGATCGTTAAAAAAAGTTTCGTAGAATGTGTCAAAATAGTAGATTAAACAAACACTTAAAGTTAATATTATACTTCTATTAAGTATAAAAAAAGATTTTGTGGTATCCATTAGTGTAAATACTTTAAATTAAAGATCAAATTTATTCATTACATTCTTATAGGGTCGAAGAGTGTATTTGTAAAAAAATCATCAAAATCGGAGCTAAAATAACCGTTAAATTGTGATTTTTCGTTTATAACCGTCGAAACCTTTTGTTCCGTTACGTAATCTCTGAATGTTTGTTTTTTACGATTTTTTATGTATGCGATCTCAGAATGTGTACAAATAATTTTGACGGTTGGATCGTTGAAAAAAGTTCCGTAGAATGCATATTGCGTCAAAACAGTAGATTAAACAAACACTTAGAGTTAATATTATACTTCTATTAAGTATAAAATAAGTTTTTGTGGTATCTACTAGTGTAAATACTTTAAATTAAAGATCAAATTTATTCATTACATTCTTATAGGGTCGAGGAGTGTATCTGTAAAAAATCATCAAAATCGGAGCTAAAATAACCGTTAAATTGTGATTTTTCGTTTATAACCGTCGAAAACTTTTGTTCCGTTACGTAATCTCTGAATGTTTGTTTTTTACGATTGTTTATGTATGCGATCTCAGAATGTGTACAAAGAAGTTTGACGGTTGGATCGTTGAAAAAAGTTTCGTAGAATGCATATTGCGTCAAAACAATAGATTAAACAAACACTTAGAGTTAATATTATACTTCTATTAAGTATAAAAAAAGATTTTGTGGTATCTACTAGTGTAAATACTTTAAATTAAAGATCAAATTTATTCATTACATTCTTATAGGGTCGAGGAGTGTATCTATAAAAAATCATCAAAATCGGAGCTAAAATAACCGTTAAATTGTGATTTTTCGTTTATATCCGTAAAAAACTTTTGTTCCGTTACGTAATCTCTGAATGTTTGTTTTTTACGATTTTTTATGTATGCGATCTCGGAATGTGTACAAATAAGTTTGATGGTTGGATCGTTGAAAAAAGTTTCGTAGAATGCATATTGCGTCAAAACAATAGATTAAACAAACACTTAAAGTTAATATTATACTTCTATTAAGTATAAAATAAGTTTTTGTGGTATCTACTAGTGTAAATACTTTAAATTAAAGATCAAATTTATTCATTACATTCTTATAGGGTCGAGGAGTGTATCTGTAAAAAAATAATCAAAATCGGGGCTAAAATAACAGTTAAATTGTGATTTTTCGTTTATAACCGTCGATAACTTTTGTTCCATTACGTAATATTTGAATGTTTGTTTTTTTACAATTTTTTACGTATGCAATCTTGGAATGTGTACAAATAAGTTTGACGGTTGGATCGTTGAAAAAAGCTTGTCATTACGAGTGTTTATATATTTTTTCTAAATTTTTTTACACTTCTACATTAATTAAAAAACTATTAAAGACTTTAGGTAAGCGAAAATATACTGAAAACAAAATTGCGTTTTTATGTTTTGGATGTGATAATATGGAATGTATATACTTATTTAGTATTATGTTTTTCATTTGATTATTTATTGGTTTAAAATATATTTTCCTTAACGGGTAACGGGTCGGGTCATATTAGCTGTTAATATTATCGGGTCGATTTCGGGTCGGGTCATTTTACCCGTTTATTTTAACGGGTGTTACACGACACGACCCGTTAAGATATCGGGTATGACACGAAAACGACACGAACACGGAAAACACGACACGAATGTCAGGTCTACTTATAGGATGCGGTTTCTTGGGGATCAAGGTAATCAATAAACTGGCATCAGGTTACAAAATCAAATCATAAACCGCCCTACTGCATTCAATTTGAAGAGAATCAAACCTGGAAAATAATCTGAACACTTTACCCCACCTCATTCAGAGATTCTTTCATGCAATCAACTCATACTTCCATTGGCGTCACCAGACCATCAATATTTGCCAAATATTTATAAAGGCGAACCACCAGCCCAGTAAGGACTTGCCACTTGCGCTAACCTCAAAGGCTTTAAATTATTTTGCTTAGTTCATGAGTACGACGCAAACGAAATATTTATATTGAACAATTTACATACCGCAAACATATGTTATGAAGGCTTTAGCAGTTTTCAAGTAAGGAAGACATCCAGCTGACCATTTCACATGCTTTACAACTGCTGTAGAGTTACATAACACAGATTATAAGCATCCACCAGTATACAAGCCAAACAAAACGATGATGCATCGCACCCAATTTGAAAGCATCGCCATAATTTGGCAGTCGAGTTTCAAAACTTTTCCTATAACACGAGCGCAAAGACATCTCAATGGAAACTATGTAGTCCCTTTAGCATTTTGACTATCTACAACTATAACTCTCCGGCAGTATGGGCAGTCCCCTCGAATACGAGCCCAGGGACTCAAGCAGGCAGCATGGAATCTATGCTCACAAGGCAAGCAAATAAGCTTATCTCCATCGGTAAAACTCTCCAGGCAAATACTACAATCTCCGGAAGCCCTTAACACCAAGCCGTCGACACCCACTTCTGCGCTGCTGAAAATCTCAGGGCTCAAACAATCAAGAACCTCTTGACTGAGACCTGGAGGCTTCTTGTTCACTTCTTGCAAGAGATGTAGCCTTTCAATTTGGGAGCCCAAGTTAGTTGAAGAGTAGGCACTGGCTGGCTGACTTGTCAAGATTTCAGCGTCCCAATCCCTTACAAGGGGACTCAAGTCATCAACATGCAGTAGCCCACCTCCGTAAAGATGCAATGCTCTACGCCGCCTAATAAAACCAAAGTGAATTAGGTAATTTCAAGAGTCGATATTAGGGACGCAAATTTTTAACTCAAACAAAGACTTTGTTATCATTGCTACGTGGGTAATTGATGTATTGATGGTTACATCAATCATTAGTTCAAGGTGCTCAGTGCATACGACTAACAGTTGCTAATTTGCGTGCACCAACCAAAACCGAAACCCAATTCATACTTGGTGGTAACTTACGGAGAGTCTTTTAATTTCATGTAATTGACATACACAGCTTAGAATATCCAGTTTGGTAGAATTTCACAGCTAGGTGATAATTATGAAATCTAATCTGAACTCTGAATTCTCCGATACAAGTTTTCGCAGAAAAATCACTGCAGGCATTAATGTGAAGCCAGCATCCAAATTCACAACTCCTAATTACATATCTAATCAATCAAACTGCTAATTTAATTGCTAAGCAAGTGATAAAGCCAGCTAATTTCATCAAAAGATAAACAATTTGAAGACATTAAGACGCAGAGCAGCAGGAAACTGACCTGGTTTCTGAAGGAGGCATCCCTCTCAGCCTCTCCAGCAGCCTTTCCCTGGCGAGCAAAACAGACCCGGGAAGCCTCTCGTTCCCGCTCAAACCAGCACTGCTTCCGGCGACCCCATTTCCAGAACCCTGGTGGGTCCCACCCTGCTCGAGCCCAACCGCCGCCCGATCCTGCAACCAAACCCAAACGCAAGATAAGCCTAAACCCAAACGCAAGATAAGCCTAAACCCAAACACACGTTTCAATCAATTACCGAATTGAATTGCAAATTACGAAAATACCGGGAGGGAGGCGCGGTGGTGGAAATGGCGCGGGGTTCGGCGGAGGAGGGGATCGCAGCCGTCGGAATTGTGGGGGCGGCGACCGTGATTGTGGTTGTGACTTCGGTCAACGGTCGGAGGAGGAGGGAGGGAGTCGAACCCTAGATCGGTGGCGGTTCGGCTGTTGTAGCGAGACCTCCGGTTGTAGAAAAGCTCCGAAGCGCTCGTCATACACATCAATCGCCTTGCTTTTTTTTTTCACCTTGTCCTCCTCGAAACGTGACTATTTGTTTCGGATTTTTTTGACGAATTTACAGTGCTTTTTCGCAGAAACGGTTGGGAAGGGGGAAGGGGGAAGGGACGGGCTCGCAAAAGCTGTTACATCTGCAAAACGCGGTGGGTGATGAGGGACCGAAGTGCTTTTTCTAATAGTGGCTTTTGCTTTTTTGTTGGAAATCACTTTTTTTGGACTTTGGGCTTTTCGGCTTTTTTTAGTGCGTGTTTTTTTCTGATTTGGGACGGATTGGGTTGAGATGAGGACGCGGACAGCGAGGACGTTGGGCGTTTCCATTTTTCGTCAAAGATATTTTCTTTGTTTATTTACGTCAATTCGTCACCCGTCGACCAGTATATATTTTCCGGGAGAATTTATTCGGTATGGTCCGGAGCAGTTATTTTTCATTATCTTTTTTGCACGCGCATTTATTTATCATGGGCGCTGGGCGCCCCCTTTTTAAATATGTTTGATAAACTTATAACGAAAATTACATTAACTTTTAATTGTACAGCGTAGGTTACATTTTTTTCTTCAAACTGTTATGACAAAATCATGATGATATGTTTTAATACATTGGTCCAAAACAAAGAAGAACAACATCTACATACAAAAACATAAAGTTACTTGTAATGTGAAATATCGGTACCAAATCACGGTATCTTTAATCACGAATGCTAATTTTCAAGCACAACGAATTTCCTTCTTAAAATTGAAAACCCAAATATGCTTAAAATAAAACAAAATGACAGCATAGGCCATGAGAAGATAGAAATGACTTCAAGTGTCAGCTACACCACTCCACCTATTCCTCTTCCGTTGGGGAAGCCCTGAATTGGAGTTCTTTGGTAGTTCTTTTGTTTCTCTTTCTTGGGTTTCTTTTGTTCTTTTTAAACACAAAATGCTTTTCTACTGGCTGTTTTGATTATTTCATACTTGCTGAAACATTTTCTTTTTTCACCTACAAACCGAATTATAATTTTTGGAAAAATGGATCAGGCCTCACCAAAAGAGGAAAGTGTGAACATATTGTAGAGAAAGAAAAAAAGTTAAATTCAACTCCTTGCGAATTTCATAAAGTCCATTTAAAGTCAATTTTAATTGAAATGAAGGAAATCGAACCTCTGAATGCTTAGAATCCATGTCAGAATCAATTATATTGACAATAAGAAAATCGAAAATTTAATATGTGGGAGAACCCAAAATTCGAACAATTAAGAGAATTAACCTGTCAAGATGACTATTTCGACAAAGCTTTGCGGAGTCGAAGATAGAGCAAACCTACATCAAATTAGACAAATAATACAATAAAAATTAGTTCAAGCACACACTCTTATAAACAAAGTAGCAAAAGCTTGATGATAGGCAAGCGTTCATGGTTGCAATGGCTATAGTTGCTTGAGCTGGTGATACTCTTGAATCATATGTCTTATGTGAAGTTGAGATTATTGTAGCTGTGTAATTAACAGGCAGGTTTATGTTTAGAACCTGCTTCTATGAAATTTTCTGTTCTGCACGTTGCTCACTGGAGTTTTGTTCCGTTACATGTGGTTGGTTTGGTTACTTTGGTTACCCGTAAGTTTACACTTGAAACAAAATTCAATGAGAAAAATGTAGGAATCTAATTACGAAATTCTTCAATGGAAATTTAAATTGCAGAAAAACCTTGAATTTTCCAAACTTGAGTGAAGAAAGAGAAAGGAGAAGTTGTCAAGAATTATCGTTTTGTTCCGTTTAGGATTTCAGAGAGCAAGGGATGAGGTCTTCATGGCAACAATTTTATTGCCGTGGCTATAAATCGAAGCATAAACCCTACAAACTTCCATTACAAGTAGGAGGGGTTACATGTGCCCTGAAAATTTTGACATTGAAATTTTTTTTCCGTAAAATTGAGAGGAAAATAGGTGATTGAATGGAAGAAAGAAAAAAGGCCAATCACATATTCCAAAGGAAATGACATTTAACATACCTTTGGCAACCTTCTCATCTTTGAGCTTTGGAAACCGGAATTGCATTTACTTTTAGACCAAACTCTGATGAAAACCCAATGAGGGGAATCATTGATCAAAACCTTTTTTTCATGAAGAAGATCAGAATATTGTAACTGCCTAAATGTAGCCGGATAATTTATGATAAAAGGTTATGGGAGTTTAAAAATTGAACGTGATTATTCTTTCTCCCACGTTTTTATTTTTTTCAATTTTTCCTCTTCTACCTAAAATAAAATTCTCCATGGTTTTCCTCTTTTATCTAAAATTCTTCTCTCCCCCTTTTTGTTTTCCTTCTTTTAGCATTCCCAATAATGCTTTTTTTATTTCGTTTTTTTCTTTTAACTAAAATTCTTTTTAGCTTTTACAATAATTTGGATTTTTAATTATGTTTTTTTTGCAAAAAAATTTTGTGACAAAAGTATCCTTACTATTTTGTTTCTATTATTTCAGTCAGTTGTAGATTTTTTTCGTTTTAGGGACATTGTTGTCCAACTATTTTTGGTGAAGCTTGGGACACCAAAGTTGGCTTCTCATATTCTATTAGTAAGCGTTCATGCAAGCGCTTACGCGTGTGCAAAAGGCATTTTTGGAATCATGGCGTGCTACGCCCAACTTACACATTTTAAATGTATTTATATGCGTGAACTGCTTCAATATTTTTTTATGACAAAAAGCAAGTCAAATATTTGGACTAAATGAATAATATTAGACCATCCATATAATAAAATCGGTCTTTCAATTTCCATCTACATTTTATTGAATTTACAATAAAAATAGAGAAAATAATATTTAATAAACAACTTATTCAATCACATTATTGTTATCCCATTGTGAGAATAAGCCCATCTTCTCCCCCGTAGTGTAATAACATCATTTGTTAAAAAAAAATCATTTGACAACTAATTGAATCACATTATTATGCACGTGCGAAATGCTTTTTTTTTATAACTGGTACTACGTGCCTCTTAAGTGTTTAAAAATAGAGAAAATAATATTTAATAAAGAACTTATTGAATCATTGTGAGGTTAAGCCCACCCCATCCCCCTTAGTGTAAATAATATCGTTTGTTAAAAGTAAAAAAATAAAAAATAAAATCATTTGACAACTAATTGAATCACATTATTATGCGCATGCGAAAGACTTTTTTCCATAACCGGCACTACGCGTCTCTTAAGATGTTTTAAACATGTTTAAAAATAGAGAAAATAATATTTAATAAACAATTGATTGAATCATTTATTGTTAGCTCATTCTAAGGCTAAGCCCACCCCCTCCCCCTTAGTGTAGATAATATCGTTCGTTCAAAAAAAAAATCATTTGACAACTAATTGAATCACATTATTATGCGTGTGCCAAATAACCGGTACTACGCGCCTTTTAAGATGTTTTAAACGTGTTTAAAAATAGAGAAAATAATATTTAATAAACAACTGATTGAATCACATTATTGCTAGCATATTGTGAGGTATTAATTATAAACAAAAAAAATATAAAAAAAACCTAAACCCTTCTCTTCCCCTCCACCCTCTCTGGCGAAGCTCTAAACTGGTATTGCCGTCTTCCACCTGAGACCAAGGAAGAAAATATCGGTGATATCGGAAATATCGGTAGTCCGAAAACACGGAAATATCGATGGAAATATCGGTAAAATATCGATATCGATAAAAATTACATGGAAACCACGGAAATTGTAAGAAAAACTTGGAAATTTTTATTGAAACTTTGTAGGATGTTTATTTAGTCAATTATCTATTAGTTTATCACAAAAAATTGGAAAGAAATGCATTGCATGATGGATTTAACATTATCAAGTTGATTATATAGCGATCTGACAAACATTATGAGTGTAGAAAATATGTAGTAATTAATGAAAGAAGTCTAAACACACCATAATCATTTATATATAATGAATTAGTACAATATTTTACACTTTAGTACCACATAGAGTTCCTATGAGATTCAAATTTGTCACTATCTTCATCATCTCTATGTGTAGAATGAGTGTATTGTGAAGAGTAGTTATCAAATGATAAATCCCCAAAATAGTTTTGCATGTAATTGTTAATATGCCACCCATATGGATCCGAGATTGGTTGAGGTTGTCCATAAGAAAAATCATTTGAAGATTGAGGCTGGGATTGATTCCATGAGTCGCTCGATTCCATCCCAACAGGAATGGGATATGAAGGGTAGGGAAATGGTTGGTTATGAGTATAACCATAGTTACTACTTCCCAATCCAACAGAGTCTGAAGTTCTAGATAACGAGTCATCTTCTTGACTTGACAAAATCCCTTTGCCTCTTTCTCTGCGAGTATAGTCCTTCCCTATGGCACCAATTCCTGGTCCTGCCCGCCTACTGCCATGGTCATCATCCTATGTTGCATGCGTGAAAAGAATACAAATTATAATTGTCTCATGTCCAAATAATTGTAAAACTTGTCAGGGATTATTGAGTGAGTTGTATCCTCCTGACAGGAGGAACCCACACACTCAAAAGACACATCGCACGCACACACAAAGCACGCACGCAGACAACCTCAGTCTCTCTCTCTCTCGATCCTTCTCGTTCTCTCTTCTCCCTTCTCTTCTTCCACACACACACTCACACAGAGAGCTCCTCAGTCTCTCTCTCTCTCGATCATCCTTCTCGATCTCTCTTCTCCCTTCTCTTCTCCCACACACACACTCACACAGAGAGCTCCACAGGTTGACATCGGATCCAAGTCCAACACACGCACACACAGAGATCGGACTCACAGAGATCTCCGATCTCTCTTCTGCCAAACACACACACGCACACAGAGATCTCTCGATCTCTCTTCTCCATTCTCCGATCTCTCTTCTCCCTTCTCCGATCTCTCTTCTCCCAAACACCCACATACAAAGAGAGATCTCCGATCTCTCTTCTCCCAAACACACACACACACACAGATCTCTCGATCTCTCTTCTCCCTTCGCCGTTGATCGTGGCTCAGGCGAAGTCAGAGGTGCGCCGCTGAGCAAGGATCGTTCGTCTTCGTCTTCGTCAGGTGAGATTCCATGAAACCCTAAACCCTAAACCGACTTCACCCTGCCTTGAATCGTTTATGCATGCGTGAAATCTGATGTATATATGTGAAATTGATGTTAAGATTCATGTTTTTGCAAGGTTTTTGGGACGAAACCGGCCCGGGAATCGCCCCACCGCCTCCGGCGTTCTTCTCCGACGTCGCCTCGGATTCCGATTCCACCGTTCATGGATATTTCGCCGATATTTCCAAAATATCGCGATATTATCGATATTATCGATAATATCGCGATATTTGGCCGAAAAGCCTTCGGATACCACTTTTAATATCGCCATCCCAAAAAACCGATAATATCGGCGATATTTCACCGATATTATCGGCATTTTCTTCCATGCCTGAGACAGTAGACTCATTTAAGGAACTGAGGAAACTGTTTGTCTCTCAACACATCTTCCAGACCGATCACTTGCATTCTGCAGATGACTTGTACACTATTCGCCAGAAGGCAGATGAGTCACTACGAGAGTATGCTGGTCATTTCAGCAATGAGTATTCTCGCTACGCTGAGGCAAATGACAAGACCGCCCTCAAGGCCTTCACGGCAGGCCTACGTGATTGTTTCTTCAAGTACATGATCAATGCCAACACTTGGAAGACTTAATCTGAGGTGATGGCACAGGCTTACAACCATGCCTCCGTCGAGGCAAGGACATATCAAGGGAAACCCCCCACAACCACCCCTTATCAGCAAGTAGGGAGTGAAAGCCAGATCCAACCAAATGAGAAGACCTCGACCTTCCAAACGGCAGCGGTGCCTCTCCCTGCCTTACTTAATACTTTGCCAAGTCAATAGACATATCAATCTCAGGGTAAAAGGAAAGATTTCCATCCTCACCAGTCTCATTTTAGTAAAAGGAGTAAGGGACACTACCGCAATAACCAAGGGTATCGCCATGATAATCCCCGACCCCAGGCAGTCAACACAGTGGGTCAAGCACATGTCAGGACAACCCCTACCCCGAGGTATGAGGCATACACACCTTTGAACGCAACATGCATGGCCATTTACCCCAGCATAGCACACCTAATACCGAAGCCAAAACCGAGGCGCCCGAATTACAAGCCCACGAAGAACACAGGCACGTTTTGCTGCTACCACGAGCATAACGGCCATGACGGCGAGAATTGTATCACCCTTCGTGATCATATTGAAGCTTTGGCACGTGAAGGAAAAATTGATCAATTCCTCCTTCACCTTCCAAAGGGTAACCGTAACCAACGCCAGGTAAATGTGATATATTCCATAAGTGGTGGCACACCCATATCTAAATCTTCCAATAGGGCCATGAAAAATAGTGAACGAGCTTTAAGGTCTGGTCACCAAGTGTTTCACATGGAAGACATCAGGGGAGGTAAGTATCAAAAGCCTAACTGGGATCCAATATGTTTCTACCCTGAGGAAGAAAGAGGTATCATCTACCCTCACAACGACCCATTGATCGTGGAAGCTCACATAGCCAACTTTGAAGTACGACAAATCCTGGTAGACACGGGGGTTTCGGTCAATATCATGTTTGCTGAAGCTTTCAGGGCACTTAATGTAGCTGAACACTTGCTCGACCGCTCGATTTCCTCTCTGATAAGCTTCTCTGGTGATATCGTGCAATCTTTGGGGAGCATACACTTACCTTTCATCTACAAAGCTTTAAAATATATATTTTCGGAATTTTGAAAATTCAAAAATTCAAAAATTCAAAAATTAAAAAATTCGAAAATTAAAAAAAAAATTAAAAAAAAATTTCGAAAAAAAAAATTGCCTAGGCCTCATCTTTTTTGGGCCTAACAACTTTCATAACAAATATATATGAAGAAAGAGTTTTGGGCTACCACTTAGAAAGGAAATGCCTCATTCGTCAACTTCCTCGACCGGAGACTTGGGGGACTCCTACCATATGCTACTGCACCTTGATACTCGGAAGTCTCACGACCACTCAGTGACTTGGATTTTTCAAGTCTCCAAACGAGAAGTTTTCCTCACTCGGGAAATTAAGGGAGCACTACCTCAACCTACATGCTTCACTCACAAAGCTTCAACATACAAAGCTTTAACAAAAAGAAAAATTCAAAGAACTTAGTGAAGAAGGCTTTGGTGTATTTAACACAATACGTTGAAATGAAGCAAAGCTTGTTTATTGATATCTCCGATAAGTTACAAATATGTACATATACATGAATCAAAATAAACAAATAAGAGGGAGCCTTCACAAAGGTTGCTCAGGAGAAATCTCAGCAGTTGGCAGAGCCCCAGAAAGAGGAGGCACCAGAGGGTGATTATTCGGAGCCTCAGTACTAGGCAGAACCCCAGAAGGAGGAGACACTGAAGGTTGATCATTTGGAGCTTCATTACGCGGTACAGCCCCAAAAGACGAAGGTAATAAATGCCTTTGGAACAAACCCACAAACCTCTGATGATCAAATAAAATCTGACCATCAGATTCCTGCAGCTAGTCGAGCTTCCTCTTCATGTTTGTAGCATAGTCATGTGCGAGCCTGTGCAACTGTTTATTCTTATGCTTGAGCCCTCTGATCTCCTGTTTGAGACTTATCACTTCAGCCACCAATTATTCAACTTGGCGGGTTCGAGCAAATAAGCGTTGGGCCATATTAGACACA
The DNA here is from genome assembly GCF_042453785.1 of Malus domestica. Classification (NCBI taxonomy): domain Eukaryota; kingdom Viridiplantae; phylum Streptophyta; class Magnoliopsida; order Rosales; family Rosaceae; genus Malus; species Malus domestica. Next base: position 18,732,241 of record NC_091670.1, read on the forward strand.
GAACCTGCACACTGAACACTGAGAGCCAGAGAATCCTTAACAGCCAACTCATCAGACCGTTTAGAAAGTAGTCTGTTATCTTTGGGAGTGAGAAGGTTCATGGCCACCACCGCAGCGGTCATATCATTTTTCATCACAGAGTCCCCAACGGTAAGAGGATCAGTAGGGGATAAAAAGGATGGGCGCCATATGTTGTCTTGAGAAGGCATGCATGCCTCTTCAACAAAGTTCAAGTCAAAATGACGGTCGGATGGGCCAGACATTCTCAAAAATGATGAAGGAGAAATAAGGTGCAATAAATCTCTGAAGTAAGGGGAAAATTCCTACAAGCAATAACTCTCTGAATGTACTCCTTGTACACAATTGGTGCCCTTATAAAAGAAATGGCAATATGGCCATTGATTTAAAAATCGAAGAGGTACCACTCTCCGAATTTCGAAGAGGCACCACTTTCCACACGCAACATCAGCTCCTCGGGTACCACAGATAACGTTGCCAAATATCTCTGACAAAGTTTAGATACATAAATTTTGAAGGTCCAACTACCCTACTATTACCCACAAGGGTAAAGGAACAGCACCACTGCTTGATAACTAGAAAGTCCCAATATGTGTCAACCTCCGTGCTTTGTGGCAAGGCAGACTGGTAAAAATGCCCAACCTTTACTCATATTCGAGAAAACACTCCTAACAAGATTGCTTGCTCAAAAATCGAAGAGGAACCACTTTTCGAATCTCGAGAGCCAGACTCCCAACAGGATTACTTTCTCAAAAATCGAAGAGACAGCTCTCTGAATCTCAAGAGTCAGACTCCCAACAGGATTGCTTTCTCAAAAATCAAAGAGGCACCGTTCTTTGAATCTCAAGAGCCAGATCCCCAACAGGATTACTTTCTCAAAAATCGAAAAGACACTGCTATCCGAATCTCAAGAGTTAGACTCCCAACAAGATTGCTTTCTCAAAAATCGAAGAGGCACCGTTCTCTGAATCTCAAGAGCCAGATCCTCGACAGGATTGCTTGTTCGAAAACCGAAGAGGCACCGCTCTCCGAACTTCGAGAGCCAGATTTCCTTGGATAAAGCTTGTCTGCAATCTTCACACACAACATCAGCTTTCCAAATACCACATACCACTTTTTCAAAATGCTCTGACAAAGTTAAAACATGTGAAGCTTGCAACTCCCACTACATTACTACGACTAAGAAGGGTAAAGGAATAACATTACTACTTGTTGTTATGGAAACTCCTATATATGTCGACCTTCATCCTCCACGGACAAGCAGACCTGCAAAAATGCTCAACCCTTCCTCATATCTAAGAGGGCACTCCCAACGAAGCCTCTCGAAATACTCAGCTTTCTTCCCCCCAATAATACCTATGCAAACCAGCCACACCAGAGTAAGAGTATCTTATATCATAAGGGTCAAAAGCAAAAGTATCCCATATCATGCTTTTTCCCTGTCTTTTCCTTTGCCCTTATTCTTACCTGCAAGACAAGGAGAAAGAGAGCAATCAGTCAGCACTTGAAATCAAGCTTCTAGTTAGGAACTGACTGTTTGAAACCCCTTGCCTGATTACTTACCTGGCAATGCTCTCGAGTACTCATCTTCAACATCTTATGCTTCCAGAAAAGATACCACATCTGCCTGAAGAACAGATAGGGCAAGTGAGAAGGATAAAAGGAAGCATGTAGAGACAAGCGCAACAGAACACGTGCCGATTCATCTATTACTTCGTCAACAGCAAAAGTATCCCATATCATCAAGGTCGAACACATTCTTGATTTGATGAACTTATTTTGACCCTCAAATTCTTGAGTCGGCCTTATACTCTGGAGGAAACCAGAAAACCCTCCAGCCCAGTTCAAGAATAAGCCTGTGGAAAGTTACTTCTTCAAAAGCAAAAGTATTTCATATCATCTCTTCTCCATTTGCTTCTCTTTATCCTTATTGCTGTTTACGACACAAGAAGAATGAGAACAATCAACCGGAAGCCGAAGTCGAACCTCTGATCCAGGTTGCTTGCTTGGAAGTCTGATTGCTTACCTTGTCTGTTACCTCTTTCGGCAAATCTCCTAGCTCGGCAACTTGGGGGCCTCTTACTATAGGGTTTGTATCGCACTTGACCAAGCCCGAAACTACAAGTAAGTTTCAAGTGAAATTGATACATTACCTTGTGCATCTTCATCGATTAAAGATACCACCCCTGGATGGAGGAAAAGTATTTCCAGATAAGATGCCACATCTACATATGAGACAGATAAGGCAAGTGAAAATGATACCACACTTCGGTACTTAGAAGTTTCGTGATTACTCAATGGCTTGGATCTTGCAAGTCCCCAACCGAGGAGCTTCCTTCACTCGGGAACTTAGGGGAGCACTATTTGTACTATACTTGACCAATCCCAAAACAACTGAGCATAGGTCAACGTTATACCGTCAAGGACCCAAAAGAGTTTCCCTCCAACCAGGAGGCCAATCACAGCGCGACACGTGTCGACATCAGAAGTCAATCATAGCGCGACACGTGTCAACATCAGAAGCCAATCACAACATGACACGTGTCAATGTCAGAATGAAACTAGAAACTCTCTTCTATAAATAGAGATCATTCTTTCACAATATTTCCTAATGTCATTTGTACTAAATCATTCACTAGTACTCACTAAAGGAGAGTTTGAACCTATGTACTTGTGTAAACCCTTCACAATTAATGAGAACTCCTCTACTTCGTGGACGTAGCCAATCTGGGTGAACCACGTACATCTTGTGTTTGCTTCCCTGTCCCTATCCATTTACATACTTATCCACACCAGTAACCGGAGCAATTTAACGAAGGTCACAAACTTAAAACTTTCTGTTGTACCAAAGTCCTCAATGATTTTGTGCATCAACATACTGAAAACCAAAAGTCCATTCACTGATATGTTGAAGGGTCATAGCCCCTGAGTCACCCTTGACTGCGCTCGTCCTTGGGATAAGCCTCCTCTATATGCGAAATAACTATAAAAACATTAATTTAAAGCACATAACCAATACTAGCTAATAACTTCTCATACATTGCTCAAATGGGATGTTTGAATATACCAACGTGATCTACACAACCTCACGAACATCCCCATATTTTTAGAAAACTTTTCCGACCACCCACGCGCCGGCCAATGCTCGGCCTGACGCGCCACCCAAGCGCGGGCACGTGCCAGGCACACTGACAGTAACCCTAACGGCGTTAGGGAATATTCCGTCAAAAAACAAGCATATTCCGTCAATTATTAACGGCGTCATCCAATGTCGTTAGCATATTCCGTCACAACTGACGGAACATACCCTCATCTTCTCCGACGAGTCGCCAGACGCTGGTAACTTCGCTAGTTTCTGGGTTTAATTAATTTCAAATCCTTATATCTCTCTCGTTTTAACACCAAACTTCATGAAACTTGAACCATTTTGAAGATCTCACCAAGATGAACAAAACCATACCTGAGTTGAGCCCTGAAACCACCGGAAAAAGCCTCGATATTCCAGCAATTCTTAAAACTCGTGGTTCTCGATAATCCGACATCCAAAATCTTCCAACGAATCACTCCTAGCCTCAAGAGGACCTCCTTAAGCTACCTATAAGCTTGAAATCCCAAAAAACACGAGATTTTACGATTGCATGAATAGTACCTAAATCAGAGTTCAAGAGAAACTAGGGTTTTCAAAGGAGTTCTTACCTAAAAATGGTACCATTCAACTCGCATGAACCTCAGGAACATGATGGTGTCCTTTAAACCCTCGATCTGCAACTTTCAACTAATGTTGTTGTTGATCCGTACGTGAGGGAAGGAGAGAGAGTGAGTTCAAGGGAGAGAGAGCATGGGAGAGAAGAGAGAGGAAGAGTTTGTGTGTGTGTGAGTGGTCCACGTGGGTCACAACCAAAACCACAAAAACTAAGTTCTAATTTGGTCCAAAAATTAAGGAAAAATGTAAGTTTGGACCACCACTAACATGCACATTACACACCACCACACTCACGTCCAAGGGTAAAATAGTCAATTCACGTCATCGATGATTTATTTCAGGACGGGCTGTGACATTTTTGTACAAAAATTTTTGGTGAAGCCGTGACCCTAGATGTTTTAAACGTGTTTAAAAATAGAGAAAATAATATTTAATAAACAATTGATTGAATCACATTATTATTCGTCCATCGTGAAGCTGAGTTCATCTCCCTCCCCCTTAATGTAGATGATATCGTTTGTTCAAAACAAAACAAAAAAACAATCATTTGACAACTAATTGAATCACATTATTATGCGAATGCGAAATACTTTTTGTTATAACCGGCACTACGTGCCTCTTAAGGTGTTTTGAACGTATTTAAAAATAGAGAAAATAATATTTAATAAACAACTGATTGAATCACATTATTGCTAGCCTATTGGGAGGTACTAATTATAAAAATTAAAAAATTAAAAAAAAACCGTACAAAAAAAATTAATTATTAGAAAACACTGCTTATATGATAAAAATACCCATGTATTATTTGATGCATTAATTTGGGTTGCTTTTAAACTTTTTTGTCTTAGGGGCATTTTTGTCCAAAATTTTTTGGTAAAGCCGTGACCCCAAATTGGGGCTGCTGGCTTTATATATAAAGATTAGTAACGATTGTTGTCCAATTATTTTTTAGTGAAGCTTGGGACACAGAAGTTGGCTTCTCACATTCTATTAGTAAAGATAAGATGGTATTATATAATATATTTTTTACAAATGAGAGGATATTCTAACTAAATTGTGGATAGTGAATTTGACATGACTCAATTTGTAATCCATGCAAGCATCGTTATTGGTTTTTTTTGTTTTTTTAAGGGGAACAAATGGTGACAAGTCACGGTTATCCACCTCTTTCGGTCTCGGAGAGGCTATTGATAAAACAACACTTTTTTCTAAGGAACAATATCTTTTGACATTTAGTTGCACCTTTAATCAAACTTTTTAAATATTGTTGTTTGATCAACTTTTCCTATTAAAAATCTATAATGTCCTTCATAAAATTTTTTTCTTTTGGTCAACATATTCTTCATTGGTCATAAACCATAAAAAACACAGCAATAACCTAACGACATTCTCATATCCAATCTTTGATTGCTCTGCCTTGACTAATCGAATTTAGAGCACTGATAAACATTTGGAACACCGTGCAAGTAGTTGATAAACTTTCGGTTGCTCCACCTCTCATGTCCATTCTTATTCTTCTTCAATTTTCGATTTTGAAATTTTGTTGTGGTGGTTGGGGAATGAAGAAGAGAGTTCTTGAGTGAATTGTTGTGGTTGTGGTGGTTCGAAATCATAAAATAGGTGTGTGTCATTGGAGTATCGTTAGGATGTTATCAAACTATTGTTGTGGTTGTGTTGGTTCAAAATCATAAAATGGGGAGTATTGTTTGAGTGTCGTTGTGGCGTCATCAGATTGTTGTTATGGTTGTGTTTGTTTAAAATCATAAAAGCGAGTATTGTTGCAGTGTCGTAGTGGCGTCATCAGATTGTTGCAATGATGGTTCAGAATCATAAAAATTTTGTTTTAAATAAATTGAAAATGTAAGTCCTTTTCTATTAAATGGGGTTCTTTGAAAATGATTTTTGGTTGTTTAAAAATCATTGGAGTCAAGTTGTGGAGTTGTGATATTGTTGTTTGAGTGGTGGTTCAACATAAAAAAGGGGGAGTGTTGTTGGGTGTCGTTAGGGTGTCACTGCTATTTTGCTCCCTTTCTGATTTGTGAAGGGCAATATGGACATTTCACAAATAAATTTGATCAAAAGAATTTTTAGAAAATGTGGTCCAAAGTGCAACCAAATGTCAAAACATGTATATTTAAGCTGATTGCCCTATGAAATAACTCATTTTCCGTGATTTTACAGTTTAGTCAACCTCAAAAATACGATAAACATGCGTGTGAATTGTGAATGTAGTATCAATGAGACTCAGTATGATTTGAATATGTTTGCGCCTTTGCAGGAAACAACACTAAGATGTATATCACACAAGGGTAATGTTAAGGAGACTAAATTTGTAGATAAAATTTTATAAACTAAATAACATGGAAGTTGATGATTGAATTATTATTTAAGTGTTGATTAATGTGTTTATTTTTTATTAATAACACATTATTTAATAATTTATAAATTTAATCTACCTATCATTACGGATCACCACACAAAATAAGCTTGCAGCCACGCTATGAAGGTTGTACGCTCCATTTTTCTTAACATGTATGAAAGAAAATCTGTACGATGGGAGAAATATGGAACACTGATTGACCAAAAACTAGCAAAGAAACATTTTACAAGGTAGGTCTTATAACACTCTGACTTAAAACCCCGTTGTGGGTGTGTAAACATTATTATTTTATTTTAAATAAATATATATTTTATTACCTTAATTACAAATGACTAGCACCATGATGCAGCCAAATCATTAAGACAAGCTTATTACGCTGCTATACAGCCTACATAGTCGTGAGACCCTTCCTGGCTTCAAGTTAATTATATGTGGCCATATTATTCAGAATAGCTAACCCTCTACTAATTTTGATCATCTTTAATTAATAACTCAGCTATAACACTTGATCACGATCACAATGAGTTGAATCAGGTTCCATTTGTCACATTACATATGCATGTAGTGATAGTAATGCTCGGGAGGAGTATCCGGATCGGGTTTTTCAAGTACTCCGTCGACATTCCGGAGCCAGAAAGTCTGGTTAAAGGAAGCAGCTCCCTTAGGCACATCATCCATCACCTTTTCATGCCCTTTCGGAACATATATTCCTGTTTTTGGATGCGGCACCCAGCTACACCTCCATGACGATGAACTATTACTGCCAGTCTCCCTTTCCATCATGTCAGTATCCTCACTATCACTTTGAACCATTCTGCTTGATATGTTCTCTGCAGCTCCCCTCAGCTTGCTGCTGAAATGGCGTCGATGATCTCCTTGCGCTTGCTTAGCTTCACTGCAATATGAACTGTGGCATGCATGCATATTATTAACCCTATTATCGATAATTATGGACTCAAATGATCAATTTAGCTAATTGATAATGAAAATAGTACCTAAGCATAAACATCTTCGATTTGGCAACCCCGCCTCTAATTGCCATGGCCATCAGCATTCACGTAAAAGCAGATCCACAAAGTTAGATATGGTAAACCCAAAACAACTAAGGCTCTAAGGCTCACGAAAGCAATATTTGGTTTTAACTTTGAAAATATATGTACGCATGCAGTCTATATATATAATAGATGGAAGAATATGTTCTATTGAGCATTAGCTTTACGACCTAGTGATGGTTCGCTCATGCAATATTTTCATTTGTTAGAAAGTAGAACTCCAACAATGTCTTTGCATTATTGGGAAGAAAATCGGGTTCCAAGCAACTGTGAGGCTCTAAATCAATGGTAGACCCTCATTGTGAGATACCCTCAAAGAACGGTTAAATAAGTGCATATGGTAAATGTGCTTTCCGTTGACATGCTGCTCTTCGTTTTTTAGTACTCGAGAATATATTACATGATTTATTCTTATTAAAGCACATGATTAGTACAGACTTTTTTTTCTCTAGATATGACATCTGGTCGTTGCTCAAGTATTGTACGTGGCAATCTGTCTTTGGTGAGTAACCCTAGCTTCCTTCTAAAAGGTTATGCGCAATGGTGCTGGCTTAATCTTGCACGATAAGGACCTCTAGCTAATAGGAACTTAGAGCTACGTACTATACACGAGTTAACTTTTAAGAATTTTCTGCGACTGTAGCACCGTCTCCTGGTAATATATACAAGTTATTGATAATAATTTTGAGTATATTGTGAATAAATATACAATGTGTTATACATATATGGATTCATTCGATGGTAGGTACTAAAATTTCTGAATTAATTATAATTTTCGAGAATTTTTTGTGTATTAAGAACACTTACTCGTGATGAGTCAATTTTATGTTTTGGTAATTACTTTGATGAATTTTGATACTTTAATTTATATTTTCAATATAGGACATGCGACTTCTTCTTGAGCCAAAAGTTATCTAACGGACGAATTTTGGGGTGATTCCAATTGAAGGATGTTTGAGAGTCTCTCAACTTGTTTATGCCAAAGTTTCAAATTTTTCTACCAAGCCATTAATTTATAGAGAATAAATAAAGGACCAGAGGACGAAGCTGTCAAATTGACGTTTTTGGCTCATTTGGGTTTTTGGTTATGAACTTGACACTAGAGACAGAAGTGTGAGAAATGAGAAATGAAATTATAATTTTATTACACAGAAGTCATTTTTTTTTATTTGTTAAAAGTTTGAATGGATGGTGGTGATGGAGAAAAAAATGAGGATATGGAAATGGACGTAGTTACTCAATCAGGTGGGAGGCAAGAAGAAGATGAACAACTTCCTTTTTTAATAAAATATTATTTTCAAAAGTATAATTACATTTTTTTTTCTTAATTTGTTTTGTCCACATGGTCTTCTTCTTTTTAAGTGTTTAATGTTTTATAATTTTTTTATAAAACTATAAAGTTTGTTTAATTAGCTTCAAGTAATTAATAAGGGTCAATTGGTAAGTTTAGAAGACAAATTTTGACTCAAGAGATTATATGAAAAGGAATTAAAACCTGAAAGCGTATTTGTGTAATGTCTCAAACGTGAGAATGTTTTGTGAAAACTCAATAAATCTCAGGTAGTGTTATTGTAATTAACCAATTAAGAAATATAATCTTATATAAACTCTAATTTACATGCTGTTAGTTGTTACTATTAATCTTACCAGTCTATCAATTTCATGACCTAAATAAATGTATTTTTTCTGGAGATTGATTGAATGATCGTGCAAACCACGACCAGTGACGACAACAAATTAACGACGGATGCCAAAATACGAAAAGGTTACTTTTGAAAGTGCATGGGATGCTGGCAGAAGAAGATCTTTCAGCAAAGCAAATCTTGCTTTTATGAATACTTAAATTCATGCATGGGATCTTCACCAAAAAAAATCATGCATGGGATATTGGCACTAAACTTCGAGAGTCGTCAAGAAGGCTTTGGCAACATCTATATAAATGAAATATGAACACGTTGTCTGAATTCTATAAATTTAATTAAACTAATTAGTAAATTTAAAGAATAAATTTAAAACTAATAAATTCTTGAGAGGGCTATTAGTCATTTCTGTTGAAGATGATTGTAGACATTGAACATTTCGGTGAAATGTTCACCAACATATTAAATTTCGACATGTCAGGACTTACAAGGCATGCACCGTGTATCTCACAAATTGTACACATGATATGTAACTCATCAAAATCAGATGAGTCATCAAGAGTGACACGTATCGATATTTGGTGAAACTTAATTAATCAAAGAATTAAAGATAATATTTTGATTAATTTAAATTTAAATCAAACAAATTAATTGATTTAAATTTAAAATTTGATTGATTATTTAATTATTTGGTGAAGCCAAACCACGAACCAAGCACAAAATCAAGTCTTTCATTCTTTCGTCAATTGATCAAGTCCACAATCAAGGTCAAATCCAACCGTAGGAAAAAAATTGAGATCCTATAAATACGAGGCTTCAAGACAAATAAAAATGATGAGAAATTCATCGTCACACTCAAATGCTCAAACTCTCAAGACCATACACTCTCAAACACTCAGAAGACCCATAAATCCCTCTGCGTTCTTTGTCACATCTGTGAAATATCATCAAGCACCACTACACGTGCCGATTCTTTCATCGCCACAAACCAAACCCTTACGGCATCCGTTCATCTGAGGTCATATCATTGTGTCCCTTGGATCAATGACCATACACATATATCTTATAAACCCGGAGATTGAATTAAATGATTGAAACTTTGAGGGGTGTAATCAAATTAAGATTTGATAGGATTTAAATAGACTTTATAATCCGGGTGTAGTTGATTAAAGTTTAAAAAGAGGATTTTAAAAGATTCTGAAATCATGGTGTAGTCAAATTGGAAAAGTGAAGGCCAAGAGTGATTATAGCGCTTGGACTTCGGAAGAGAGCAAACTGTTGTTACAATTGCTCGTTGAAGCTACATTGTGTGGATGGCGTGATGCTAATGGTTTGCTAACCAAAGATATTGTGACAACAAGAATACTTCCGGCACTTAATGAAAGACTAAAGTGTAATAAAACTTATAAGCATTACACAAGTCGAATGAGATCTTTTAAGAAAGAATACGAAAAGTATACTCAACTTATGGGAAGCAACTCTGGCTTTGGGTGGGATGCAAACACAAAAAGATTTGTTGCTGATGACGAAGTTTGGGAAGAATGCTTTAGGGTGAGCTTCTTGGCTTTTATTTAAAATATTATATGTAACTTGAGTGTATACTTATAGTTTATTAAACAATTGTGATTTTCTTGTTTATTTTGTAGGCCCACCCAAACCAAACAAGCATTCGTAAAAAAATTGTGATGACTTTGAAGATTTGCAAATCGTACTTAGGGATGCAACTGCTACTGGAAAACACTCATTGGGATTGGGTGAGGAAACTAATGCAAGAACTTTTATAGTGGAAGATAAACAAGGTGGAATAGAGGAAGATGAACAAGTTGGAATAGAGAACTTGTTTTACAATGAGGAAAGTGGGGGTTTGTACTAAATCAAAATGAAGCATCACACCAAGCTTCATCATTCGATCAATTATCCCCATTTTTACCCATTCAAGCCATTGGCTCAGAGATTCCCACACCAATCACCAACCATAGGGAATGAAACAGAAGCGAAGACCAAGGGAATACTAAATCATCTGAGACAACTAATCAAGCTAGAATTATGGAAAATATTTCACTTACTCTCAGTTCAAGTGCCACTGACTTCCGAGGAATCCATAGTCTGTTGGAGAAAAGGGATAAGGATAGAGAGAGACAAAATTCTATATGCGATGCCATCATGGAAACCCCAAATTTGGATGAACCTGCTCACTATCAAGCGATCGCTTTGCTCAATACTAAAACCAAAAAGGATGCATTTCTGAAGATGTCACCAGAAGAGTGGTCAAATTGGATACATTATAATTTGAAATGATATGTGATTTGACTCATGATACATTAGTTTTTATTAGTTCGTCTTATTTTGGATTATGTTTAATTGGCTTATTCATACTTTTTGTTAACTGGATTATGTTGGTTTATGTTGGATTATGTTTAATGAATGATGTGTTTAATTTAATTAATGATATTATGTGACTAAGTTGTGGGTCTTTCTGGTTTGCTTATATGTAACTGAATTGAAATTATACCCCAAATGAGTCTACTCTACTTTAAAGTGTTGGTTTTGCTAAAGTTATTGTAGATTGTTAGTGGTGTATATTGGTCTCACGAGTAAGGTGGCACTGTGAAGCTTTTGATTGGTGATTAAAGGTTGAAGCTTTACTCCAATCAGGTATCTTCTTTGAAATGCAATTTCTAGCATATTGATATTTGGTGAGAAACCCCTAACAAAAATTCTCTTACATTAGAAATTACAATTTCTACACCATGGATCTCTCTATTAATTTATGTTTCTTTCGTACTAGGAAAGAAATTCACTTTATATACTGTAAGAGTAAAATCCTAAGATATCTATGAAAGAAGTCCATACAAATCCATAGAAATCTATAAGGGAAATCCATATAAATCTATCAAAATTCATTTTGAATCTTTAAAATTTGTCACTTAAAAAAATGGTCTATGAGATTTTTATAACTCTTCATTTTGGTCCTCGAGATTTGACATCGATAGAATTGATCCATGAGTTTGTCCATCATCAATCATTTTAGTGTCTCTGTTAAAGAAGAATGAAATGACAAAAGTACCCTCAATTTGCTGAGAGTTTGTGGTATTGAACAGTACAAAGAAATTGAAATTAATAGAGCAAATTGACACGCTCATGTTAGTAAATTTACTAAATTTACTAACATGAGCGTGTCAATTTGATTAATGTCATGGTTTATATTAATTAGTAGAAAAGATAAGTTTTTATTAGATTATAATGTCAATCAGCAAAGTTTAATGACAAGCAAAGTCCTACATAAGTTTTCCTCTAAAAAAAGGGGTTTGAGGAGGGGCAAGCTTGGTCAGCCCTATGCCTTTTTGGCTTGATGAGCGCTATATATATATATATTTTTTTTTTTAATTTATGAACAAACGATAAGTGATTGAAATTCGTCTTGAGTGAGAATTGAAAATGAATTATGACACAATAAAGAGGTATACTACTAAATCGTAGGGGTGGGTTCAAAAAGTTGAAAACTGAAAGAAGAAAAAAAAGGGACCGAACACCGAACCGAAAAAAGAAAAAACTAAATCGAACCGAACTTTATTGGTTCGATTTCAATTTTGGAGATTCGGAAATCGAACCGAACCGAACCAAATCCCTTTATACTTTATGAATGTATGCTCATTTTTGTGAAACTTTGTTGCCAAGTTTGAATGTCACAGCCCATCCCGTGATTCTTTTTATCGAGGTTGTGAAATGATGAAATTATCCTTGACAGGTGCTAAGGTAGGTGTGTGACATATTATTGAACAATGCATTTTCCCTAAGTTTTGGAAAGTTTGAATTTTGATTAAAAGTTATATGTGTTTTGTGTGGTTAGGGAAAGAAGTTGGACTTGTTTTGGGATGGACCCCACACACACACACGAGATACCCTCACCCCGTGCTCTCTCTCTCTCATTCTTCTCTGTCACTCTCAGTCTCTCCCTCTCGAAACTGTACGGACCGACCCAAAAACCCTTGAAACTTCATGGATCAAAGTGGAGATTAGCACCATTGTGTTCGTGAGTGCCCTACGAACTCAAAGGTACCATTTTCAGTTAAGAAACCCTTTGTTTTCACGTTGAAAACTCAAGGTCCGAATTGAGTACTATTCATGAACTTTGTAATGGTTGGTTTTTAGGACAATCCAAGCTCATAGTGAGCTCTAAGAAGTTCCCACGAAGCTCGGAGACGTTCGTTTGGAAGTTTTGGACGTCGGGACATCCTAGTTCGAAGGTGGCCGGTTTTGGTGAAGTTTCTTGATTAGATTTTTTAAGGTTTTGAGGCTCCAAAGAGGTATAGCCTTCTTCCCCTCGTGATTTAGGACATTTTGGTGAAAATTTCATGGAAAATGGTTGAGAAATGACAGAGAACAAGGAGATTAAAAAATCTCCAGTTTTCGGCGACCGGAAAAACCAGTCCGGCGACTGGAGGAAGAAGATGACGCGCGTGGGGAGCGTGGGTCTGTGCCCCTCCCGGCGCGTGGAGGCGCGTGCAGCCTCGAAAGTTTTTTCTAAAAATATGTCAACGTCCATGACGTCGAGTAGGTCACTGTGGTATATTCATATACCCAAATTGAGCATCGTATGAGAAGTTATTACGAATTGTCGGTTATGTGCTTTAATTAACGTTTTTATAGTTGTTTCGCATATAGGTGATACCTATCCCGAGGACGAGCGCATCCAGGGACGTCACGGGGGTTACGACCCTTCGACTTACCAGTGAGTGGGCAGTATTTTCTGTATTTACCTATATACTATTGATTTTTCCCATAAATTGAATTTAAATGAAAGTATGTTTTTAAAATGCCATGCATGCATATTGTGAATTATATGAATTAGTAATTGATGCATATATATGTGAAATGGTGCTGTGGACGCACAGGTGAGTATCAGGTGAGTTTTATATTATTCATATGGTTTATTGATGATATGAATTGTGTTGAGAGCTCATAACCTGCACCCCTAGTGTTAATGCTTATATTATTCACCCGCACCGCACGCTTACCTTGGATCCAAGTAGATGCATGTCATACAGACCATAAGAGGGTTCCAACATGCTAGTCGTACAGATCACTAGAGATGGTTCCGACTAGTAGGTGACCTTAGATTATGTGCACAGATGATTGATGAGAGAAGCACTAGAGCGTATTTTACACCATTCTTGTCGTACAGACTACTTCAAGTAGTTCACACTTATGTGCAGAGTAGTGTCGTACAAGTCACCTTGGTGACTCCGGTTGGTTTGGATATTGAGCTATGGAATTAACCGTACAGGACCAACTGCAAGGTCTCCGGTTGATTCATTATGTCACCTGTTATATTGATGCATTCTTAATCTGTTATTGACATTTATGGCATGGCATATTTTCTGGGTTTTGATAAAGAATTGTGATTTGAGATATACGAAGATTATATGCATATTATGTTATTTTCTGGGAAAGTATACAGGTTTTACAGCGAGCGGTTAGAAATGTTTTAAATGAAATGTTTTTGAAAAACTTTGGTTTTACTGACCCACTCAATTTTGTTTTGCGCCCTCCAGGTTCTAGTTAGCAGCGTTGGTTGATGTGAAAAATAAGTTAACACACAAAATTAAACCCTCTTTTTATCAAATGTAGTAAAGTATGTAAGTAGGGATCGTTCTAGGCCGGGGATTAGGAGGGATTGCTAAACACTTGAAAACTGACTTAAAAACATAAAAACAAAATTTAAAACACTAAACTAGACTTAAAGAATGCAAAACTATACTTTAAAATACTTAAACAAACATAAAACTCAAAACAGCAACCTAATGACTCAAAACTGCCTAAAAACCACTTTCTGGGCAGTTTTGAGAACCTAACAAGAACTTGGACGAAGTTGGATGAAAACTTGAATCAAAACACTTAGAAACACAAATCAAAACACTTTCTAACTAATCTAAGACTTCAAAATAAAGGGGGATTTGTTTTGGACGAAAATTGAAAACAAAACATAAACTTTAAAACAAAACAGATTGTAAAACGTTTTTGGATGAAAAGGATGGATAAAAGGCTAGTTAGGAGGTTCTTCTCCACACATGACACACTTGCAAAAAAATGATTTTCAGTTGTTCTTTCAATAAATTATGAAACTCAACACCCCAAGTTAATTAGATACGCTTAAATTAACCTTCAAGTTCTCCTTAAGTTAATGAATTGGATGGAAAAGCGCATACAACAATTCAAAGCATTCCTCAAAGGTTCCTTACGTGATGAGCACAATAAAGATACAATCAAGAATCATGAAGCACAATGAGAACTATAAGTGTTGACGAGGCATTCGTTACTATGATGAGCATGAAACTAGTGCCAAGAATTCATTCAACGCGATCGTTTTCAAGCGACCTTCACTACTTGTGATTATAAGATTGTAACTATTAGGTGAAACTCCCTCATAATCTAGCATCATATTCATGCATGAAAACTAAGCGTGCACTCTCAATCAACATACACAAATAAGTTATCAATCAAGTAGATGAACGAATTGAATCCGCAACTTATGAAATAACAACTGAATGTAATCAAATCATATTGCAAGCATGTACATGGTTTCGAATCACCCCCCAACTAAGGGGGTTTAGTTCCTCATTCTTGCAATACAAAGATACATAAAATTAGACATTAAAATCAAAGGAAAGAAAACACCTAAAATGCTCCAACTTGGTAGCAAGTGCATCCAAGATTCCTCATTTCCCTTGCTTGCGGCAGATTGGGTTATGGACAGATTTTGGGTAGTTTTATGATGTAGAATGGATGGGGAATGGTATGGAAGGGTTTAGGGTGAGTGTGGGGGAGTGTTTGATGGTTGGAGGGTGGTGGAGAACTAGGCAAAGAGGGTGGAAGAAGGTGGAGTGGCTGTTATGTTTTCTAGGCACTAGAATGGTGTTTTTGGGGGGTTTTGCTTCCTAGGGTGTGTATGGACGAATTTCTGTGATAAAATGATGAATATGGGGGATTATCCTTTGGCCAAGGGGTGTAAACATGTATTTATAGGCCCCAAAAACCTTAGAAAATCAGGTTAGGCTAGGGATGAAATGCATGGCAAGTTGGTGTGTGTGGTGTGCAATGGTCCAAGGGTGAAAATGAAGTGATGATGCAAAGTGTGAAGGGTAAAATGGAGTGGTGTTGCAGCTAGGGAGCATGAATGATTGTGTACATTGCATAGAGATGGAAAGGGAGGTGAAATGTGTCAACAAATGGGTCAAAGGTGCAACAACATGTGTGACACATGCCCTTGGATTCCAAATGTGAATGATGGAGCATCAATTGGTGCATGTAATGGATGTAAAGGTTGTCTAAAATCTAATGGGTGAAGGGAACAAGAGGTATCAAGCAATTGAGTGAAATAATTAAATGAATTAAAGCATGAAATCAGAAATTATGTAGGGGACAAGAGTGATCAAGCATGGCATGGGAATCCAAAGGGAATTCTATGTGTTTTGCATGGCAAGGAGTGTGCAACTTGGAGTGACAAATTTTTGGGCTGAATTCTTTATCTTTTGGACACTAATTCTTCACATTCTTGGCCTCTTTAGTTCTCAAATTCATCCATCCACTTTGGCCCATGCATTTGCTATCCATTCCAAGCCCGAAACATGCTCCAAAGGCCTCCAAAATGCATCTTCTTGCATACTTTGTACTTAGAGTCTTTCACTTTGCATGTGGGCTTCTTTGCATGTGTATGATTTGTCATTGTTTATCCTTGCAATTACACACACACACGTGCACACACATATGCCCAAAACGTCCATCCTCATGCATGCAATCCATTTGAGCCCAATATTGATCCAACATGCACCAAAATGCACTTTTCTTGCCAAGGTTGTTATTAAGACCTACAAACAAATGAAAATGGCTTTAAACACTAAAATAACTAAAGAAACACAACGTAAACGCACAAGAACAAGCCAATTAAGTCGCATAAATATGCTCCTATCATTGGTGGCCCACGAGGATTCCCACGGCGTACTGACAGACTACATAAATGTACGACTCACATGCGGGAGTTGTAATTTAGTTATGGTCTTACTTGACTGCACCTAGTACTTATGCTTTGAATTTGTATATTTCACACTTAAACTTACTCTAGCACGTTACTTGATTATTATTGCTAGTATTTGGTTTTTGCTTATTCGTATTTCTCTTATCTATTGCTTCCGCCTCGCACTTTTGGTTACGTCACGCCCACGTGACGGCCAACACGCCTTGATTCTAGGATCGGGGTGTGTCAGTTTGGTATCAGAGCCTAGGTTGCAGTCCTGTATAAATTGTTAATGCTCTAATGATCTTTTGATGTCTTCTGTCAGAACTATGTCTCCTTGTAGGGAATCACGCCGTGCTTCTGAGTCTAATTTCCCTGATATAACTCAATTAGGGGAAGCGATGGCCCATGCCTTTCATAATGCAATCCGTCCTCCTCCTCATCAGAGAACACCCCTGGAGACTATGTATAATCTGAAATTGGACCGTTTCATGGGTAATGAGGGTCATGAAGGGGCAGAAAAGTGGTTAGACCATATTGAGAAGACTTTTCAGGTGATGCAGAGTCAAGGGAATCTTCCTGCTAATAGATGGATTGAGACCACTACTTGGTTTTTGGGGCGAGAGCCAGCAGCTTGGTGGGTAAATCAGACTAAGTTTATGTCACCTGAGATAGCAGCTGACTGGGAAGTATTCAAAGAGAATTTTATGAAAAGATTTGTTCCTCTAGAGTACATTGATCGTTAAGAAGCAGGAGTTCACTCAATTGAAGCAAAAGAATATGTCGGCGCATGAGTATTACAGGAAGTTTACAGACTTGTCTCATTATGACCCTGATACAGCTGGTAATCAGGCAGAGATGCTTCGCCGTTTTAAGCTGGGAACTAAGAGGAAATGGCGGACTTTTGCTAGTGCGCTTCCTTGCACCACTTATCATAAGTTTTCTGAGATTTTGGTTCGGATGGAGGATTCCGACAACCTTCCTAGTAATAGTGAGGATGACGAAGATAAGAATGATAATCAGAAGAAAGATGGTAGGGGTAAAGGTATTTCCACTCAAGGACCCCGTAAGACACAGAATTTCAAGAAAAGTGGAGCAAGCTCGAGTTCTTCCAATGGAAGATTTAGTGTCATAGGCCCGAGGAGAGGTGAAAGATTTTCTGGTGGACCCAGGTTTCAGAGACAGAGAGATTTTGGTGGTGCTGGTGGTTCTGGTGCTCCGTTGTGCCGCCGTTTTAACTTCAGACATTATGGAGAGTGTAGAAGAAGTGGTGATGCTTCTACACTTGTGGACAGATGGGACATAGGGCTGCTCAGTGTTCCTAGAGTCAGCAGAGATCTCAACAGTCTGTTATGCCACCTCCAGCGCCAATCCAGCAGAGCTTTAGATCAAGCAGTTATGGTTAGACGGGTCGTGGTGGTGCTTACCACTATCAGGGTGATGCTGCTCCCTATGCTTCTGGAGAGTATCAGTATTCCCAGGATCCTTATTCTCAGACTGGGTATTCCCAAGACCTTGGAGGTTATACTTCTTATTCTTCCATGCCAGCTAGTGGATCTCAGTAGCATCAGGGAGGTCAGCCCCGTCAGGGAGAGGTTGCTACTAGTGGTGCAGGACCATCTAGGCAGTCTAATCAGCCATGACAGGGACGTACTTCTCAGGGGCAAGGTAACCAAGGCAACAGAGGTTGTGGTGGACGACAGCAAGCTCAGGGACGTGTTAATCACATCTCACTGCAAGATGCTCAAAACCATCCAGATTTGATTATGGGTACGTTAAATATTCTTGGTCATTTTGCTAGAGTCTTGATTGATTGTGGTGCTACACATTATGTGATTTCTCATACGTTTGCTCAAATGACTCAACCTCACCCTACACCTCTAGGATTTGATTTAGAGTTTGCTATGCCTAAAGGGGCCAAATGTTATGTTGATAGTGTTTATCCAGGGTGTCCAGTGATGGTAGATGGTGTAGTTATGCCAGCTAATCTTATCTCGTTAGATATTGTAGATTTTGATGTGATTTTAGGGGCAGATTGGTTGCATTATAATCATGCCCATATAGATTGTTACGGGAAGTCAGTTACTTTTCATCGTCCTGGACTACCAGCGGTTACTTTTGTGGGTGAAAGCAGTGGGGTGAGACATGGTGTTATTTCTGCCATGAGAGCAAAGAAGTTGTTATCAAAAGGTTGTCAAGGATACTTAGCACATGTGGTGTTAAATGATGTTGTTCCTAGCAGTGTGGAGGAAGTTGGAGTAGTCAGGCACTATCCTGATGTATTCCCAGATGATTTGCCGGGATTACCGCCAGATAGAGATGTGGAGTTTTCTATTGATTTGCTTCTAGGTACAGATCCTATATCTTTAACTCCATATAGAATGGCTCCAGCTGAATTGAGAGAGTTGAAAATTCAGTTACAGGAATTAATTGATAAAGGTTTCTTTCAACCTAGTACTTCACCTTGGGGAGCTCCAGTGTTATTTGTAAGGAAGAAAAATGGAACTTTGAGATTATGTATCGATTACAGGCAATTGAATCGGGTAACGATTAAAAACCGTTATCCATTGCCTCGTATCGATGATTTGTTTTATCAGCTTAAGGGTGCGTGTGTGTTCTCTAAGATTGATTTGAGATGTGGCTATTATCAGTTGAAGATTAAAGATGATGATGTACCTAAGACGGCTTTCAGGACCCGTTATAGACATTATGAATTTTTGGTGATGCCATTTGGATTGACTAATGCACCTGTAACTTTCATGAGGCTAATGAATGAGGTATTCCAGCAATATCTTGACAGGTTTGTCATTGTCTTTATCGATGATATTCTAGTATACTCTAAGTCAAAAGCAGATCATATTCGACATCTTAACTTGGTATTGAAGAAATTGAGGGAGCATCGGTTGTATGCCAAGTTCAGTAAATGTCAGTTTTGGTTGAATGAAGTGGCATTTTTGGGGCATGTAGTATCGGCACAAGGAATTCAAGTTGATCCTCAAACGATTGCAGCAGTGGAAAATTGGGAACAACCACGAACCGTCACTGAGGTACGGAGTTTTCTTGGTCTAGCAGGTTATTATCGACGGTTTGTTCAAGATTTTTCTATGATTGCTTTGCCACTAACGAAATTAACCAGGAAGGATGTTAAGTTCAAGTGGGATGAGAATTATGAGCAAAGTTTCCAGCAGCTGAAATATTACCTTACTCATGCTCCAGTATTGGTACTTCCTGATGATAGCGGTAACTTTGAGATTTACAGTGATGCTTCTTTGAATGGTTTGGGATGTGTTTTGATGCAGCATAATAAAGTGATTGCTTATGCTTCTCGACAGTTGAAGATTAATGAAAGGAATTATCCTACTCATGATCTTAAGTTGGCAGCCATTGTCTTTGCTTTGAAAATTTGGAGGCATTATATCTATGGTGAGAAGTGTAAGATCTTCACAGATCATAAGAGTCTCCAGTATATTTTCACTCAGCATGATCTTAATCTTCCTCAGCGAAGGTGGATGGAGTTACTAAGTGATTATGACTGCACTATTGAGTATCATCCGGGTCGTGCAAATGTGGTAGCTGATGCGCTGAGTAGGAAACCTCAAGGTCGACTCAATGCTTTGTATGCTTGTCGTGTTCCTCTTCTTGCATATTTGAGAGCTACTGGAGTAAAGTTGGAGTTAGAAGAACAAAGAAAAGCTTTTCTTACTAGTTTCCAAGTCAGGCCAGTTTTGGTTGATCGTGTACTTCAAGCTCAGATGGTAGATGAAGAAATTCAAGAAATAATTCAATTGAGAAGTGAAGGGAAAAAGAAAGACCTCAGAATTCGAGAATCAGATGGCATGCTTATGCAGGAGAACAGAATGTACGTACCGAATAATGAGGAACTAAAAAAGGAAATTTTGGATGAAGCACATTGTTCGGCTTATGCGATGCATCCAGGAGGAACTAAGATGTACCATACCATTCGACCATTTTATTATTGGCCGGGTATGAAAAGGGAAATTGCAGAATATGTAAGTAGGTGTATTGTTTGCCAGCAAGTCAAAGCATAAAGAAAAAAGCCTTTTGGGCGGATGCAACCACTTCCTGTTCCTCAGTGGAAATGGGAAAATATAACTATGGATTTTGTGTATAAGCTTCCTCGTACACGAAATGGATTTAATGGTGTTTGGATGATTGTAGATCAACTTACCAAGTCAGCACACTTCATTCCCGTGAGGGAAAAGTATCCCCTGAATAAATTGGCTAAGTTGTTCATTACGAAGATTGTGAAGTATCATGGAGTTCCAGTGAATATTATCTCTGATCGAGATCCAAGATTTACTTCTAAGTTTTGGGTAGCTTTTCAGGAAGCTCTTGGTACGAAACTGCTTTACAGCACTACTTATCATCCTCAAACCGATGGGCAATCAGATAGGACTATTCAGATGTTAGAGGATATGCTAAGATCTTCAGTGTTACAGTTTGGTGATTCTTGGCATGATCGCCTAGACTTGATGGAATTTGCCTACAATAATAGTTTTCATTCGAGCATTGGTATGTCACCATTTGAGGCACTTTATGGTAGAGCTTGTCGTACGCCATTGTGTTGGTCAGAGGTTGGCAAAAGAGTGTTAGAAGGCCCAGAGATTGTGGATGAGACTACTCAAAATGTTCAGGTGAAGTCGCTTACAGATTGGAGTTGCCTCCGGAGTTATCTAAAGTACATAATGTGTTTCATGTCTTGATGCTTCGACATTATGCTTCAGATCCTTCACATGTGATTCCTTTTCAACCTTTGGTGATTAATCCGGATTTGACGTATGATGAGGAACCAGTGACTAACTTGGATTGGAAAGACAAGGTTCTAAGGAATAAAACTGTGAGCTTGGTAAAAGTATTGTGGCGGAACCACTCAGTAGAAGAAGCTACTTGGGAGACAGAAGATCGAATGAGAGAGATGTATCCGAGGTTGTTTTACGAATATTAAGGGCTTGTTTGGTTGCATGAATTTCGAGGACGAAATTCTATAAGGGGGGAGGATTGTCACAGCCCGTCCCGTGATTCTTTTTATCGAGGTTGTGAAATGACGAAATTATCCTTGACGGGTGCTAAGGTAGGTGTGTGACATATTATTGAACAATGCATTTTCCCTAAGTTTTGGAAAGTTTGAATTTTGATTAAAAGTTGTATGTGTTTTGTGTGGTTAGGGAAAGAAGTTGGACTTGTTTTGGGATGGACCACACACACACACATGGGATACTCTCACCCCGTGCTCTCTCTCTCCTCCTTCTCTATCACTCTCACTCTCTCCCTCTCGAAATTGTACGGACCGACCCAAAAACCCTTGAAACTTCATGGATCGAAGTGGAGATTAGCACCATTGTGTTCGTGAGTGCCCTACGAACTCAAAGGTACCATTTTCAGGTAAGAAACCCTTCGTTTTCACGTTGAAAACTCAAGGTCCGAATTGAGTACTATTCATGAACTTTGTAATGGTTGGTTTTTAGGACAATCCAAGCTCATAGTGAGCTCTAGGAAGTTCCCACGAAGCTCGGGGACATTCGTTTGGAAGTTTTGGACGTCGGGACACCCTAGTTCGAAGGTGGCCGGTTTTGGTGAAGTTTCCCGACGTGATTTTCGAAGGTTTTGAGGCTCCAAAGAGGTATAGCCTTCTTCCCCTCGTGATTTAGGACATTTTGGTGAAAATTTCATGGAAAATGGTTGAGAAATGACAGAGAACAAGGAAATTGAAAACTCTCCAGTTTCCGGCGACTGGAGGAAGAAGATGACGCGTGTGGGGCGCGTGGGTCCGTGCCCTTCCTGGCGCGTAGGGGCGCATGCAGCCTCGAAAAAATTTTCTAAAAATATGTCGACGTCCGTGACGTCGAGTAGGTCACTGTGGTAAGCACTGTATGAGAAGTTATTATGAATTGTCGGTTATGTGCTTTAATTAACGTTTTTATAGTTGTTTTGCATATAGGTGATACCTATCCCGAGGACGAGCGCATCCAGGGACGTCACGGGGGTTACGACCCTTCGACTTACTAGTGATTGGGCAGTATTTTCTGTATTTACCTATATACTATTGATTTTTCCCAGAAATTGAATTTAAATGAAAGTATGTTTTTAAAATGCCATGCATGCATATTGTGAATTATATGAATTAGTAATTGATGCATATATATGTGAAATGGTGTTGTGGACGCACAGGTGAGTATTAGGTGAGTTTTATGTTATTCATATGGTTTATTGATGATATGAATTGCGTTAAGAGCTCATAACCTGCACCCCTGGTGTTAGTGCTTATATTATTCACCCGCACCGCACACTTACCTTGGATCCAAGTAGGTGCATGTCGTACAGACCATGAGAGGGTTCCGACATGCTAGTCGTACAGATCACTAGAGGTGGTTCCGACTGGTAGGTGACCTTAGATTATGTGCACAGATGATTAATGAGAGAAGCACTAGAGCATATTATTACACCATTCTTGTCGTACAGACTACTTCAGGTAGTTCCGACTTATGTGCAGAGTAGTGCCGTACAGGTCACCGTGGTGACTCCGGTTGGTTTGGATATTGAGCTATGGAATTAATCGTACAAGACCAACTGCAGGGTCTCCGGTTGATTCATTATGTCACCTGTTATATTGATGCATTCTTAATTTGTTATTGACATTTATGGCATGGCATATTTTCTAGGTTTTGATAAAGAATTGTGATTTGAGATATACGAAGATTATATGCATATTATGTTATTTTCTGGAAAAGTATACAGGTTTTATAGCGAGGGGTTAGAAATGTTTTAAATGAAATGTTTTTGAAAAACTTTGGTTTTATTGACCCATTCAATTTTGTTTTGCGCCCCTCCAGATTCTAGTTAGCAGCGTTGGTGGCCCACGAGGATTCCCACAGCTTACTGACAGACTACATAAATGTAGGACTCACCTGCGGGTGTTGTAATTTAGTTATGGTCCTACTTGACTGCACCTAGTACTTATGCTCTGAATTTGTGTGTTTCACACTTAAACTTACTCTAGCACGTTACTTGGTTATTATTGCTAGTATTTGGTTTTTGTTTATTCGTATTTCTCTTATCTATTGCTTCCGCCTCGCACTTTTGGTTACGTCACGCCCACATGACGGCTAGCACGCCTTGATTCTAAGATCGGGGTGTGTCATTGAAACTAAGTCTAGGGCTTTTTCAAAGAGCATACTTGGTTCAATTAAGGAGAATATTTCATGGTTATAGAGGAAAGTTTTGGAAGGCTTTGGAACTTTGAAAAGTTTCTCTATTTGTTTGCTTTTTGAATAGATACGGTGACAATTTTTCTTTGCAATGAAGGTTGTTAATGGCATAGGATTGGTTTATATGATCTCGTATATGTACAACTACCTTCCCACTTTCCCACCTTCCCCATTTTCTTATTATTAGTCTACCAATGTAAGCCTCTTTTCTAACTTCCATATTTAAAAATGATCAAGTGTTATAAAATAAAATAAAAAACCAAAAATGTACTGAAACCGAACTGAATAAAATTAAATCGACAAAAAACCGAAAGAAAATTAAATCGAACTGAACCAAAACTTCGGTTCAGTTTCAATTGTAACAAAAAATCGAACCGAATGAAATTGAACTCATCTCTATTAGATCGTAGTATTGAATGACATCTAATGATCTCTATTTAAATTATAACCAAGTGATCTATTGAAAATAAATTATGAGACAATATTAGCCCTTTTTTTTGGGGTTTTTATATTTCACCACCATTAGAGATGACCTCAGAGCGAAAACCTCAGGACAGCCTCAGGCCAAAAATAAATAAAGAAGGCCGAAGAACTGAAAAAAAATCAGAAGAAAGCAAACAAACCAGCTAAAAAAATTTAGGAGTAAATTGTACAAATGGTCCCTCAACTTTAATCAAATTGGAGCAATGGTCCCTCAACTAAAAATCCATTACCTTTGGTCCCTCAACTTATCAAAACGTGCAGCTATGGTCCCTCAACTAAAAATCCATTACCATTGGTCCCTGAACTTTAATTCAAGTGGAGAAATGGTCCTTTAACTTTAACTCAATTGTAACAATGGTCCTTCCAATATAACTCGTTTTGACAAATTTTTTGACATAGTTGACGAAAAGAACCATAATTATATACTTTGATGAGTTAAGGGACCCTAATTATATAAATGGTCATTCCAACATAGCTTATTTTGACAAAATTTTGACAAAATTGATGAAAAGGACTATAGCTACACATTTTGATAAGTTAAGGGACCAATGGTAATGGATTTTTAGTTAAGGGACCATTGCTCCAATTTGATTAAAGTTGAGGGACCATTTGTACAATTTACTCAAAATTTAAAACTTCGCCATGAAAGTGAAAGCAAAGAAGTCCAGAGAAAAGTTGGGCTTACCCACCGTCTTCCTCGTCCGCTCCCTCTTCTTCTTCGCCGGCTTATTCATCTCCACCCTCCTCTCCCATCCCTCCGTCCCTCTCTTCCTCTCCGGCTCTCGACCTGTCTCCGGAACGCTGGAATCGGAAGACGACGAAGATCACGGTCCAATACTGCAGGGTGACACCGGAGAGTGGAGACAGCTTTATCCAGTCGATTCCATTCCAGGTGATCAGTAATATCTATTTTTGCTTAATTCGATCAATTGGGGTTTTTTGTGACTTGTTGGATCGGGCAGGTTTTGAGTTGGAGACCGCGCGCTCTGTATTTTCCGAGATTTGCAACTGCGGAGCAGTGGCGAAGATGAAGCTCCGGCCGTCCACATTGGCATTGCGAAAGGGAGAGACTGCCGAGAGCACAAAGGGGGCTCGAACAAGGTATCTTTTTCTTTCGTTTTTCGAGTTGTTTATCGTCTCAACACGGTGAGCACTTGAATAGGTATAATGATTGAGAATTTTAGGTGGGGAAAAAGAGAGGGAGGGACCAATTCAAGGTGTTGGATGAGTTACTATTTGGTAATCACAAGACTGTAGGGAAGAATAACTTTCTCTTTAATTATTTCTCCATTGCTGCACAATCCTTAAGCATCTTTACCATTAAAAAATTATAATCTTTAGATTTGAGTATCTGGGAGCTCATGATGTGTGTTGACAAAAACGATTTTGCCCCGATAAGCAGGGCGGTCCCATTTACTCTAAGTTATAATTGATGGAGAGGAATGGTTGAAAGAATGTCTACTTAATTCATTTTCTTCCATATGAGTTTGTCATCCTAGAATTTTAAAAACACAGTTTTTCGAGTTATGGAAGATGATTTCTGAAAGGTCCTTGCCACTTCACCTTCTGTATCGTAACACTCTCATACCTTCTTTCATCAAGTTATGTGTTGGATGTTGCATTGGTTTTATCTCATAGAACACAACAAATCACCATTGGTTGGACTTTTTGGAGATGATCAATGTTGCATATGCTAGTTTTAAGGTACTCTACAGAGAACTTTTCTCAGCTTGTTACATTAACTGTCAGTTTATACTTGATTATATTTCAGGCACATTTATTAGCGCATCAGAAGACGATAGTGGAGTCCTGGATATTATTGAGGAAAATATAGCCAGGGAAACAATGTTACCAAGAACCCATGGCGAGGTATTTTTTTATTAACTATGTATTCTTTGGGGTAATGCATAAGAATGAATTGGAATTTCAAAGCCATTAAGCAAATGGTTTTCATTGTTCATGTAGGTTTGAATGCTACTTTTAGGATTTTTTTTTTTATAGAAAAAACAGTTATTTTCTTTTTTGCAAAGAGAAAATGGTGTATCTAATAATGTTTCTACTTTCACAAACTTTGTATAATGTTAACCTTTCATTACAGGACAATTCTAAATTAATCTGAGTAATGCGACGGTATCATCATATTGCAGGCATTCAACGTTTTGCGGTATGAGATTGGCCAAAACTACGATTCTCATTATGATGCATTCAATCCAACGGAATATGGCCAACAGAAAAGCCAAAGAGTACATACTTAACGAGCATCTCCTTAATGTTTTCGGTTATGATCTGTGCTATCATATTCCACCCTGGTTTTTTGTCGGTTCCTGCCAATTAGAAGATCCCTGATATTTTGATATGATTGTTTGCTTGTTTATGCACCTAATAATGACCCCCACCAGCCAAAAAAATAAAATAAATGAATATATGAAAAAAGAACCAAGTGATTTGTCATCAGAATTGTGGACCTGGACAGTAATCTCTATAGTAGCATACCAATAAGCAATCTTCATGAATTTACTTGAACGTTATGTCATGTTCATAATATGAGTTTTTATTGGCAATAATGGGTAACAATTTTACTTCCGAAGAAATCAGTTGTGCTTGTCAACTTATGGTTTTTTTGTAGTTCATCTTCTGCAGTACATATTTTAAAATGAGGCTTGTTTTGTTTCACTGGTGATGAACGAACTTATAATGACAGATTATCAAATGGTATTTCGATTGGAAACTTTTCTAGTTATATCATTGGAGTATATTTGTTGCGTCACACCAAATTGTTTGAAACAAATATATGATTATAGGTTAGGCAGAATTTCCATTTTTTTAGCACGTGGTTTCACCTTTCTGTAGATATTGATGTTGCTTCTTTCTTAAACCATTGACACTTAATTGTTGCACCATCACACTCAATTTTGCAGTTTGCTTCCTTCTTGTTGTATCTGTCTAATGTTGAAGAAGGTGGAGAAACCGTGTTCCCTTATTGAGGTTGGTTAATTTTAACACTCTATTATTTTCAAATGTAAGTGGTATATTTCCAGGTACTCATCCTACGACTGTTATTCGCAGAATGGTGCAGAGATGGGTATGAGCTATGATTACAGGAAATGCATCGGTTTAAAAATTATGCCGAAGCAAGGGGATGGACTTTTATTTTATTCCATGTTTCCAAATGGGACAATAGATCCGGTAAATTACTAATCTTAAATCAAATCTCTGATGCTTTTTTCCATTTGTGAATGATGTGAATGATGTGAAGTGGGATGGGAAACATGTTTCCATTTCCTTTGGCATACGTATTATTTGAGGAAGTTGTCCGTATCAACAACTATTTAGGGCTTGAAAATTGGAACGGTCATTTTGGTTCTCTTTCTTTCTCACACTCTTACCTTTCGTGGTTTATTCTCCTCATCTCGAATGTATAAACAAATTGCAGACATTTCTTCACGGAAGCTGCCCTGTAAGCAAAGGGTAAAAGTGGGTTGCAACAAAGTGGATTAGAAACCAAGAAGATATGGATTAAGAGTTGTTTCATTCTGAAAGAGTTGTTTCCGGAACTGGTGATTATGACAGTCCATAGTGTAGTCAGTGCTGGACAATGAACCGGGTTCTTGCAGCAGCACTACAATTGGTCTTGGATACAGGTCGATGATCGGGTGCTGCTTGAACTGCCGGATGCCTTGAAAACCATGTCACTTGTAGAAGGATTTTTGTGTAGCTTTACAGCTAAATAAATGGTACTTTGAATCGTGAGTTGTTTGTGAAAAATCGAAATTTTTAGTTTACTTATAAATATTGGCAAGACATAGGAATCATGTTCATCTTCCATCATCCCACCCAAAAAAACCACAAAGGTAGATGTTTATACTTTTGAACGCTATAATTTGACCCTTTATATTTAAAAATTACAATGCAGCACCCTTTTAAAACCGTAAGATGTTGTATCTCAGTCGTGTTTCAGTGTGTCTGAAAATCAAATGTTTTGACAAACGGTAGGTTAAGTGATACTAAATTCATAAGAACTTTTGAAAGGGGGAGGGTTTGAACTACGTAGCGAGTTCAAGAAGAATACCCTATTTCCAATGTGTCTACAATTGGCTTGGCCAGGATAATTCACTAAATTCATTTAATCTTTTGTGAAGAAACGGATGTGCACTTGCATATTTTGTTCAGGTGAAGGTTGGATTGGCCATGAAGAAAACTTCTCCGTCCTAATCCTACCTTTGTGTGGGGATTGGGAGGGATATGATTTCTTCATGGCTAATCCATCTTCTACCTTCGCTCGGACAAGATATGCAAGTTGGCATCCCTTTTTCATTCAACATTTATGGAATCTAACCATCATTTGCTTAATTTCATATGGCTTGCACTTGGTAAGATATCTTTATCATTACAATCATACAATGGATGTTGTAAAGAAAGAGGTAAATATTTGTCTGGCTGAAGAGTGAAGAGATGAAATGATTTACCGTGCAGGTAAATCTCTCTACATTTTTGTGATGCTGAACGTGTTTATTTGTTTATTTATTTGTAAATCTCTCTTACAAATTGGTGTTTGTGTGTCTATATTTCGATGTTCTTATGTCTTTTTTCCGATACCAAATAGCGATCTTGTTCCAAGTCCTGTTGTTTCCGTTTCGTTTAGCTTTACATCCTTCTTTTCTTCATTTTTTTCAATACTGCAGATTAGAAGTTTGAAAGAGGCTAGCCTATCAACCCTGAATTCTGTTAACAAATCCACATCACAAATTAAGAAGCCTTCTCATCGTAGAACCTCTCCACTGAACTGGTTCCCGAGAAAAAAAGCGGACTCCTACCTCAACAGGAAGATCAAAATGCTGCAGGTTTCGCTTCTCTCTTTAACAAACACTCTGCATTTTATCTGGATTAACTTCCATGTTAATCAGATTACTAATTATCGGCTTTTCACAGGAAGTAGATGCGATGAATTTAACTCTTCACGAGACTCTAAGCGATTCTAATCCACATTACTCAAAAGTCCTAAGGGAGAAAATGGCAGCAAAAGAAGCAGCCGCGTCGGTGGAAGCATCTTGGTGTCGAATACTTAAGGCAGCAAAGAGATTGTTGGGTGGATTGTAGACATGAGTATTTGAACTTTTAAGAGGTAATTTCGTACTTACAACTTTTTGTGTTTTCCATTTCAGGATCCAAAGCAAAGAAGCTGAAGCGCAGCTGTTGGAAGTAGATAAAGTTGAAGCTGAAGCTTTTGAAGAGGTAACTGCCGTGGGAGTTATCATGTATGACAACTTGACAAGCCAAATTGTCCTCGGAAGCCCTGTAAAATAGAAACATCCATTGTTAATGGCGGAGGGTCTACTACTCACACGGTCACAGCATCTTTTGAGATTGCATTTGAGGTTGATAAAGAAGTAGCTGCAGCTGTAAAGATTGCACTAGTACGGCTCGGAAACTGCCCATCTTTTGATAAAGATGAATTTAAAGAACTGCTTCAGAAGATTAGCGAGAACCCTGATGCCGATACAGTTGAAAATATTCATGAATCGCCTGAGTTTACTTCAGAATGTGAATCAGAACTTAAAAGCAGTGTCTCAGAAAGATAATACCATTTCCAATGATTTGAATCAGAAAAAATGGCAGATTTAGAGGCGAGACAGAGGAAAAACAGAAGGCAGTCTTTTGGTAAACTTAATATGGCAAAGATAGCGGACATGATGCTCGAGAGACTTCAATGTTTGCAAGAAGATGAACTCTCTTCTCTTGCCACTATAATTGCTACTTGTAGTTTAAATGCTGCCTTAGCAGAAGGCAAGCTGCATGATTCAGGCTCTACCGCTGAGACACTTCCACAAAGAATAGCAGGGGCGAAGTCTGAGATTCGAAAGAAGCAACCTGCATCAGAACTCCCAAGTCTAGACAAGTTTTTGGTTAAGCACATGACTAAACTTGAAAGCGAAGTGCAAGAAGCCAAGGATAAAAGGAACAAGTCAAGGGAAGGAGCTGCAGAAAATTCTGACAGAACTGTTGATGAGAAGGTCAGTTCAGAAACCATTCCGGGCTTGGGAAGCATCCTTCTGAAGCGTGGTTCATAGTTTAAGAGACAGATCGAAGAGGCAAAGAAAAATTCAAGAGGAGATTTTGAGATGCTTCAAAAGAATTCACAGGGACACAAAGTATCGTCTGAGGCCATCCCTGACTTGGAAAGTACACTGAATAAACATTCTTCGAAGCTTGAAAAGGAAGTTGAGGAGGCCAAGAAGAACTTTGTGAAAACATCTGCCTTGAATCACAAAAAAGAGAATGACTCAGAACTCCCTGGCCTTGATAAGTTCTTAGTGAAATGTGTCTCGAGACTTGAGAAGGAAGTCCAGGAAGCAAAGAACAGAAGGCAAGCTGACACACATGAAGGAGTTAGGTTCCCTTAGTTGAAGAAGAAAGTTGAATCATCTGCTTCGGTTGCACAACCAAAGGAAAACGCTAGTTCTTGCTCTGACAAAGGATCAGTGGGGAAACAAAATATCGATTTAAATAAGGATGTTGAAGAGAATTCTAGGATGGAGCAAAATGGAACTGGATCTTCATTGCAGGTTGGACAAGTGAAATCTAGTGCAGTGGAAACAAACTCACTTCACAATTTGACGTCTGAAGCTAAAGCGACTGAAGATGGCTCAGACAAGATCTTTGTCAAACCAATGCACAGGTTGGAAAGGGAGAAAATGAAAGCCTTGGAAATGGGAAACAATTATGAATATCGTACACTCGAAAAGAAAAGGGGGGGGAAACAGTGATTCACAGTGCGAGGGATAGGACAAAGTTTTGGTAAAACATGTTTCCAGACTGGAGAAAGAGAAGATAAAGTTCTGTGCAGAGGAACAAGCAAGTGAAGTGAAGAGAAGTTACGCAAAATTGCATTCACGTGCAGACGAAGCATGTGGTTCTGACCAGATTCTAGTTAAACACAAATCAAGGCTCGAAAGAGAAAAGGATGGCGCTGCTCAGCAACCAGAAGATCAAGTTAGATACTCGGTAAATCGCAAAGAAACAAGGAGAGAGGACTGCAAGAACAATGGGGAGGTTTAAGCTTCCATGAGACCAAGAGAGAAGGCAGCTGCTGCTCAGCAACCAGAAGACCAAATTAAATTCTTTGTGACTCATAAAAAATCAAGGGACCGAGAACTGCAAGAACAATGGGGTGGTTTAAGCTTAGGAAACTCCATGAGGCCAAATGTTTCGAAACTAGAACGTGAAAAGGTATGATCTCCAACTCTTGTACTTATTGTATCATTTGCGTAGGCCGCTTGGATTAAAGCTGAACAGGAGGAAAAGAGGCAAGCTACGGTTTTCTCAGATTAAAGCCGAAAACTAGAAAACGAGGGAAGATTTGGAGATATTACGGTTACTTTCATTTTCTGTTCATTGAAAGCTCTTGAACTTTATAAGAAGCAAAGCAAGAACCATTGGCAACAAAATGGGTTGTAGAATCAACATTTTTAATCTTTACTGATCGTAGTTTGTGCACGATAGAGTTGAATTGCAAAGGATGTTTAAAAAGAACACACAGAATCTTTACGGACGCTACAAATTGATCGACCAACAAACAGAATCCCATAGATTACTACAATTGTATTGCTCAAGTAACTAAACCCTCTCAAGCTCAGTGTTGTGCTTGTCCAATTGGTCTTTCAGCTCCTTTTTCCACCCTTGGATCAACCTTTCATGCTTCTTGATGATCTCGGTCTTTATCCTCAACTCCTCTTCCATTGCATCAATCTCCTGCAAAAATGAAAATGCACCAACATCAAGGAAACAGTGATAGGTAGTCCAAGGACAAGCTAAACAACACAGCCTTCAGATGACCTTTCTTAGTTGTTCAGCCTTCGTTGGCAGATCCTCACGTTGCAGACCGATAAAGTACAGTTGAAGCTTTTTGGCAGCTTCCATAAAGTCTCTGGCATGCCTCTCCACATCAACTGGAGCAGTAGCAAAATAAACGCCATTAGACGAAATGCAAAGGAGAAGGTAATAACATTGGTGCACGGTGTGCAAGTCAGGATCAGAGAAGACGCTTCACCTTCGTTCACTAATTTAGAGTGAGTGACAGTCATAAGGATTGACAAAATGATTGAATAAAAAAAACTCTGCTTATGCATGTGACTACTTGCATCTCAAACATCAGGTCACGTCAACCCTGTTACAAAGGTAAGATTAAAGATCCATGGAACTTTGTAGCCAACGAAAAACATGACTTTTTCAGGTGGGTATACAAGATTTACCCCAAATCATAATGAATGGTTCTGAAACAATCCTAAACACTTGTTACAAAATATCAGATTAAAGGAACAGAATATTTCATCGACGAGAAGGATCTCATGTACAGACAGTATTCTTGAACCTAATTTCTCCATCATAAGATATGCACAACAGACAGAATTGAAGCTCTCGTGGTACTCATGAGTGAATTTTATTCCGGGCAGAATTATATTATGTTATCTTCAAGTTCTATCGCTATTTAGAACTAAAGAGCAAAGGCTAACACGCAGTTATCTGAGAGTGATTTCAACTATGGTTGCTAAACAAAATGAGAGTTTTCAAATACAAAACAATTGGAAATCCTGCATCACAATTATTTGAATAAACTATCCACCCTTCTCTTCCAATCACCCAACTCCTCTGATTCAGTATAACTCAAACGCTCCTATGCCAAAGCTGAAGCAAGATACTCCAAAACCGAGTGAGCCAACCAGTTTAATACATACGATATTCTCCCCCAGGGCCAACACAAGCGTATACGATGTTATCTATTTTGGACCTAAGACATCCCCCACTGTGATCCCAATTCTAAACCGTTACACAGCTATCTTACAAGGTTCATTTTCTCCAAGTTGATCAATGTAGAAATCAACAAACAAAAATTAGCCGAAACGAACATGAATGCACCCAAAAAGATAACATTTCATCAACACAGCTTGAAAAAAAAAAAAAAAAAACCTCAGAAAACATGTAGAGCTAGGTATTGGTACTAACTCTGATGAGACGGGTGTGGAGAGCGGTCAATCGCTTGAAGCTCTCTGGCAGGCAAGCATGGAAGCAAAGCCACCTCCAGCGCCATTACACACGAAACCATGTCTTCCCTCGGAGCCATTTGAGATTGCATCTGTGCATCACTTTGGTGCTGTTGATCTACCACTTGTCTCTCAGCCATGTCAAAATACAAAACAAAAAATACCCAAAACCTGCATCATACCCACAAACCAAAACAGCAAAAGAAAGGAAATTGAAGCTTCGATTAGATATGTAAATAAATACTTTGAGTAAAAACCCCAGGAAATAAAAATCAAATGCAAAACAATTAGAGATGATTTGGTGGGAAAATAAGTACTTTGAGTAAAAGTGTGTGCCTTTTTCCAATCAATTAATCATACAACTAAGCAATAGTGAATTGAATTATATAATAGAAGAAATTTAGAAGAAAAAAAAAATACCCAAAACGCGTAATTCTCAATTTCAATTTCAGACAAATTATTCGAAATTTCTACCTGTAGACTTGGGTGAGACTGAAAGCTTCAATCAGAACTCGATTCGACGAAACAGTCCCTCGTTCAGTGTAGAAGTTGAGCCTTTCTCGTCTTCTTCCTTCTATCAATTTTGAAAAAATTGGAGCAATATCCTTTTATTTTAATTCAAGAACAACGGTTTTTCAATCCTTAATTCAAAAGGTGTGATATCGCACATCATTTTTCACTTCTTACTCACCTTTCTAATTTTCGACCGTCGGATCGAATTAATTGAAGAAGATCAACGGACAAAAATTAACAAAATGTGTGCGAGAAGTAAAAAAGGATGTGTGGATAACACACCCCTAATTCAATTGCAATTATGATCATTTTCGTCAACAAATTTCGTCAAAATGAGTTATGTTGTAAGGATTATTGTTACAATTGGGTTAAAATTGAGGAATTTTGGTCCAATTTGATTAAAATTAAGGGAGTTAAGCGACCCTTGCTATAATTTTTCTCATTTGATTTTTCATATTTGCCCCTTAATTCAACCTTATGTGCATGGCAAGTTACTCATTTTGATGAAAGTTCTAACGGAATTAAAGAAAAAGATCATAACTGCACGTTTTAAAAGGTTAAGGGACTCTAGTAATCAATTTTTAGTTAAGAAACTATTACTCTAATTTAGTTAAAATTTAAGGACCATTGCCACAATTTTACTTTTGGGTCAAAAGCGTAATTACAGTCTAGTACTACCAGATTCAGCAAGAACAGCCCA
The DNA here is from genome assembly GCF_042453785.1 of Malus domestica. NCBI lineage: Eukaryota > Viridiplantae > Streptophyta > Magnoliopsida > Rosales > Rosaceae > Malus > Malus domestica. The sequence continues at coordinate 18,767,008 of NC_091670.1, forward strand.
AAAAGGAAACAGCGCAATGGCATCAAAAAGCCCATCACACCAACAGTCAAACATCAACCAATCCCTTCAAAACAATTGGTTAGACCATTTCCAACATTAGCCTAAAACCTAAAATTTTTAGCTCATAAAATTTAAGTTTTAACTCATAAATAATTTTTCTGCTCCAATTTTTCTGGCCTAAAATTTTAGCCCTAGATTATTAAAAAATGAATTTAGACTAATTTTTTTCTTAAAGTAACTTTTTTAAAATAAAAAATTATGTAGACTATCTTAATTTAATTTTATGAACATTTTAACCTAAAAATATTTAGATTCAGACAAATATTGAAAAATCACTAATCGATACCATGAAACTCGTTAAATACTATGAAAAAATATGAAACAAATGAAAGATTTTTTTTTTAAATTATTTTAGCCGTTAGATTTAAATTTGGACCGTTAATTTTTTTTTACCGTTGAATTCAATGAATTTATAAATATAAAACTAAATAAAATATACATATATGGTGGGTCAGCCCCACTAATCTTGGGCTAAATTCTGGGCTGGCTTCCATTTGAGTTTTAGGTTTTATGCCACATTTTAGCCTTGGGTTTGGTTGAGTTTTAAGGGGGGAACAGAAGTGGAAATTTGAGTTTTAACCCAAGATTGGAGAATGCCTTACATGAGGCTGTTGAGTTTGGTATTAGACCCTATAATTCGATTGTAACATGACAAGTTTGTTAAACCCTTTCTCTCAGAATGATCATTATATAAGGTGGTCAATGAGAGAAGGTGTGCACACCGACCATAGCCAAAAATCCCATTCCTTAGCTCATACTTCCTTGAAATCGAAGTGATGATGAGATCATAATTGTCCGATTCTAATTTTGACACGCATTAAAGGTAATTAATTGAAATCAGAACCGGACAACTTCATTGTCTCATCTTCACTTGAACTTCATCATTTCACTATATTTTGAGGGAATTTTAATATGCACCAAGGTATAATTCACCAAAATATTTAACCGTTAAGATTTTTATTCATTAAATCCTTAACCAAACGAACATCAAACCATCCATTACATTGATTAATCCGGTGTATAGTAGAATTTTTTTGTAATTTGAGTTGGCACATTAAATAATGCTAGGGATGGCAACGAGGAGGGTCGGGACTTGGGTGCCACCTCCGTCTCCCGCCTCCATTGGTGATTTTTTTCTCCATAACCGCATGCATAATCAATTCTTTTAAACGGGGAATCCTCATCCCCACCTCCACGGGGAAAGGTACCTTCAAACCTGCACCACCAACTTGCCTATTACGAAAGAGAGTGTGATACTAATATATAAGCATTAAGCCGCCTAAGTTGGATATCTATAATACTATTGCTAGATTAAGGTGTGTTCAATATATTGTATCATATTCGTGAGTTTAATATATTGAACTCATGAGTTCGATATATTGGTATCACACTTACTTTTTTTGGCTTACCATGTAAAGTCTTATATCTGCGTGTGATTATTTCAATTTTTCAACTTTCTGATCAATTGGGTTTTCCTTTTTTGTTGATGTTTCATTTAGGAAGCCAGCTCGAGGCCAACAAGAAGGCGATGAACATCCAGGTAGTCTCTTGGCAATCCCTGGCTTTGAATTGTTTTAATTTATTTATTATTTCAGCTACATTATTTTGATGCTTAAATTTCATTTCGGAACAAGGATTTCATTGAAATTGTGTTTTAGTTTTACCCCATTTGGTTAAGAGTAACGAATAGTTTTTTGGGATAGATTAGATTTAATCATTTAAGATTTAATGTGTGTGCTTAATCAAATTTATTTTTTTGATACGCGATACGCGACCTAAACGATATATCAATGCTTTGTAGTTTGAGATGAATTTTTAAACTCAATCACAAAGTTTGTGACTTAGTTTGCTCTTGATATATTTTTTCGTTGGTGTTGTCACGCGACAACGATGCATTTTGGTGAATGCAGTGCAAGGTGTGCATTTTGGTTTATTATCACTATAAACCAAACCATTCAGAGAAGAAAATAATGTCTACTGATGACTAAGAAAATGGAGTTGATTTCTGAATGATGAATTGTACTCTTTGAAGAACCCATTTTGGCGTCAGTCACGCATATTGACGGCTGTGTGTTTGTGATGCGCTCACGCGTAACTGACGCTAGCTCCTGTGATCCTTGTGGAAAGTTTGCGGGACATCATCATGACTGAATGCACTAATTGCATTAGAGCTAGCCTTCGAAGCCAAGTCTTGTAATACTGATCAGGCAAATTTGTTGGAAGTATACTTAAACCAAAGGACAGTACCAAATCAAATAAAGAATAAATTTCCAACTCCACTCAAGTAGCCTTTTATCATAGTGATGAAAAAGTATTAGGACTGGTTTGGTATTGCTGTGCTTTGAAAAAAAGTTGTTGTGAAAATAAGCGGTTGTGCTGTGAGAATAAGCGGCTGTGAAATAAATCAGCAGAGTGTTTGATAAACTTTTTTGTAAAAGTGCTTTTGAAAAAAAAAAGCAGTCTGATAGTGGGTCTTTTCATTAAAGGGGCATTGTAGCTCCATGTGCTTTGAAAAAAAAAACCAACTTTCCAAAGCTGCAAATAGCAACTTCAGCTTTTTCCTTTGATTTCAGCTTATTCTCACAGCAGCTTCCAAAATAAGTCTTTTTTTTTCAATTTACCAAACACCTAAAACCCTCACAGCTTTTTTTCATGGGTGCTTTTTTTTTAAGCACCTCACTCCCAAACCACCCCTTAAGCCCTTACATTCCAGTGTGGATTCGAAATCCATCTGTGGAGCCAAAAATAATCCTAAAATTTTTGAAAGCGACACGTGGATTTTTGCTCCAAAAATGCAAAATTGCCCTCATTAATTGGGCAGACTTCTCAGATACTCCCACGCGCAGCTCACATCCTTGAAGATCCCAGTAGCTGAATCCAACTACCCACAACTCATCTGCCCTTAGCAAGAAAAAGTCAAAGCATTAAAGATAATGATTAATTACCAAAATCCTATCTTTAATACATTCTCAATTGAAGATTGACTGCAATAAAGTAAGTAATCCCAATTTAAATCAATTAGGGATAATTACTCTATTATCTCAAAATATTATTTCCTATTTAACATCTTGAGAATATTTCTTCATAAACATTGGTCAATAGGATGCCACCATGTGTAGGATAAAATCCTAACACTATGGCTGACCCAATCCCCTATAAATACCTCATATTCTACCAAATTTCAAAAGCTTTTGCTACCCCTAAAAAGCCATAAACACTTTACTTTATCAGATAAACTGATTTAGGCATCGAAGATCCATTGGCCTAACCTCCCCCAACACCTCGTGGGCGCATGAGGCTTAGGCCCTTGATCAAAGATGTTAATTGTTTTGTAGGTGCATTTTCATCAAGACTGAAGACGGCGAAAATTTGTATCGACACCATCGATGACTAATCGAACATCTTATCTATTTTTTGAACAAAAAAAAAAGTTTTTGAATGAAAAGGCGTTTGATACCGGTCGCTACACCAACATGCCCTTTTAAATTATAGGTATTTGTTGATTTGCCTCCTGAACTTGTATGCAGCTACTAATTCCCCCCATAGACTTGAATTTTAGCCAATTACCCCCTTCAACTTTTTTAATTGGCCAATTTCCCCCTTGAACTTGAATTTTAGCCGATTATGCCCTTGAACTTTTATAAGGCTAAATAGCCAAAATGGTCCCTGAGATTTACATAACTCATCACTTTGCTCCCTAACATTTCAAATCGATAAAAGTAGTCCCTGAGATTGTCCACCATCCATCATTTTGGTCATTCCGTTAAAAACTCTGTTAAGTGTCCCAAAACTCTTGGCCGGAAGTTTGGACAATTTTCAAAGCTTCGTAACTTAATCGTTTCTTAACCAAGTTCGACCCATAATATATCAAAATGAAGATAGGAAAGTGTAGAATAAGATTATACCTATTTGGAAGCCCAGTGGCTGCCGGAGATAGCCGGAAAATAGCTTCAAAGTTGATTGGTCCGAAGGAAAACTAGAAAACTCGTCGAAAACGGGGTAAACTTTAAACGTTCATAACTTCTTCAATGCTCAACAAAATCAAGTGATTCAAAAACGAAAATCATACTTCTCGATGAGACGAAGAGAATAGTACCTTTTTGACAGCTAAATCGTCGTGGTTTGGCCAAAAAATTGCTCGAAAGTGGCTGTCTTGATCTCAAGTTAGCCAATTTTGAGCTGTTTTTCGGCCAAACCACAAAAATTTAGCCATCTAAAAAGGTACCATTCTCTTTTTCTCGTTTAGAAGTATGATTTTCATTTTTGAATCACTTGATTTCATTGAGTATTGAAGAAGTTATGAACGTTTAAAGTTTACCCAGTTTCCGGCGAGCTTTCCTTCAGACCAGTCAACTTTAAGGCTATTTTCCGGCCATCTCCAACATCCATTGGGCTTCCAAATAGGTATAATCTTATTTTACACTTTCCTAGCTTCATTTTGATATATTATGGGTCGAATTTGGTTAAGAAATGATTGAGTTACGAAGCTTTGAAAATTGCCCAAACTTCGGGCAATGAGCTCCGGGACACTTAACGGAGTTTTTAACGGAATAACCAAAATGATGGATGGTGGACAATATCAGGGACCACTTTTATCAATTTGAAATGTTAAGGACCAAAGTGATGAGTTATGCAAATTTCAGGGACCATTTTGGCTATTGAGCCATTTTATAAATAGCCAATTCCCCCGATGTTAGATTTTTAAAAACTTTATTCAGTTTTTCATCCATCCAATTTTTCATCCTTTTTGCTCTCATACAGTTGTCATGTGTTGTTTCCGTGATCAAGATGGATGGAAAATTGGATGAAAATTTTTAAAATCTAACACCAGGGGAGATTGGCTATTTATAAAAGTTTAAGGGGGTAATTGGCTAAAATTATAGTTCAAGGGGGAAATTACCTAATTATAAAAGTTTAATGAGGTAATCGGCTAAAATTAAAATTCAGGGAGAAAATTGGCAGCTCCATATAAGTTCAGATGGTAAATTAACAAATATGCCTTTAATTTATGATAGATAAAGACGTTCAAGACGTATGTAATGTAATGTAATGAGAAACACAATTGTGTCCATCCCATTGATCATGTAATGGAGACAACCACATGCTGATACAATCTGATGTGAAATTTGACATGAAAGTTATATTTTACATGGTGATTAAACCGACGAGAGATGGAAAATATCATAAAAATTGGGTTATGTGATGCGTTTAGAAAATATATAGCATTATTGAAAGGAATATACTTGGCATCTTTCTTTGGAAGTAGTCAGTCTTACTTACCTACGAATCACAAGTTGAAATTGCATAAGTTTTTAATTTTTTTTTCATGTGTATCAAATTGTGTGAAAATTATCATATGCTTAGGTTTATAACATACACCAAAGTAATGGATGGTTGCATACGGTCAATAATCCAGTAGGAATTCACACTATTTTTTGATGAAGAAATTTAAGATTACTAAGAAATTTTAAAATAACGGAAATTGAAATGAAAGGATTTTATTTTCTAGAATTTGTGAATTTTGTTGTTTGGTTAACTTAAAAGAACAATAAAATTGAAAACGGAATTTGTTAATTTTAAACTCCCAATCATAGAAATTGAGAAATGACACCAATTTACATGGAATTTAAACTTAGAAATTAGAGGCCCCAAATTCCAAGTTTTTTTTCCATGCAGAAATTCTAAATTTCTATGTTATAAATCCAAACAAGGGAATTGGTGCATGTCAATTTATAAATTCTGACTTTTATCCAAATTCCAAGTTTATTTCCCTCATCCAAACATAATGTCAACGACCAAGAATCCTGGTGTGTACCAAATTACCAATGCATGCTAGGATATTCCAAAACTGTGATTTACATGGTACAAACAACTACCATGACAGTATATGCTTGCAATATATATGGTCATCATCTTCAAATAGGGCACTTATAAGTAGGGGTGTGTTCGGCTCATTTTGGATTGATTTTTAGCCAAAACAAAAAACCTAACCGAAATTACTATTTTGTTTGGTTTGTGCAATTTGTAAAGGGAAAATTGAATTCTTTTGGTTGGGTTTTTCAGAGTGATTTCCCTTTATTTTTAATTTTTAATTTATTAAACTTAAAAATTGGAGAGAAAATGAAGAAAAATTAAGTTAATGGTTGATTTGGAATTGGGCTTGAAAAATGAATACCCAAGCATATATAAATAAAAAAAATATTAATTATATCTAATTCAGTTTTGTTCAGTTTTGGTTTTGGTTTGAGTTTTTTAGTTTCGGTTCCTTTTTTTATCGAATCCGGATCCTCATTGGATCATCTTTGTTAGGATTCCTGAGATTCGTGAATTATATCTGTTCATCGTACATCGTACAGTCAGAAATCATTTTAATTTTTTTTTAAATTAAATACAAACAGTACTTGATAAAAACTGATCGTACGAACATGCATGATTTACAAATCACTATGATCCTGACCAAAAGAATCCTGTTCATTTTTTATCAGTCATTTTTTTAAAATTTCGGTTCGTTTGGAGTTTTCGATCGGCTCGGTTTTTCTAGGTTTCGGTTTTCCAAACCCACACCAACTTCCAAGAGAGATACAAAGAAGGGGATGTGTTATCCACACACCCTATTTTACTTTTCACATACCCCTTGATAATTTCTGTCCGTTGATCTTCTTCAATTCATTTGATCCGACAGTCAAAATTAAAAAGATGTGTAAGAAATAAAATAGGATGTGTGAATATCACATCCCACAAAGAAGTACAGCATCTGTAATCTTTGAATCCTTTGAACATGGAAATTTACCAGACATGATTGGGTCAGTCTCTCAGGCATGCCAAACATGGCTGGACATTATTGGTCCATCCCCTAACTTTCTCACTGTATCCGCCACGATTCTTTGTTCTTATAATTTCTCTTTTTTATTTAAACGGTTACGATTAAACTAAGATATTATCTCACCCAGTTTCCTAGATTCCCATCATGTGGGCCCCACTCAACCCTGCAAGTCACAGACTCCCCCGGTCCGCAAGTCAGTCATGACCATTGCATGAGTTTCCCACTTGTTTCCAATTGCCCTTCACTTCACGTCCCACTTTGTTGAGTATGGACAGGTGTAACTGAAGTCTTAACTAAAGATTAAGTAACTATGAATTTGGATTTATGTTATGGACCCGTCTATTCCAAAATATTTGCATATTTTATGTCGAATTATCAGAGAGACGGATCAAATGTCTAATGCTACCAACATCGATCTTATTTTTAACTTGACAATTATCACCTGCACAATCGATATTAGTTAGAATAAAGTTGCAATATTTGAGCTCTTTTTTCTCGAGACACAATCAATGTGGAGTATTTCAACATTTTTAACACTCTAACGAGTCACAAGACTAGAAATGCTATTGTGTCATTCAAACCAATGGCGGATTATGGGTGCGTTTGGTACGCAGACGGAACGGAACGGAACGGGACGGGACGGGACGGAACGGGACGGGACGGGACGGAATGAAGGTGTAATTTTTGAAAAAGATATGGGGTATATTTGTCTTAAAATGGTAAAACATTGCGTTCCACAAACGTGGAACAAACCCGTTCCAGGGGGGAGGTGGAACGCAAAAACACTCAAAATCTGTCCCGTAGAACAGCCCGTTCCACCCATTTTTGGCGCACCAAACGCGGGACGGAACGCCTCGTCCTGTTCCGTCCCGTCCCGTCCCACGTACCAAACGCACCCTATATATTGTAATTATTTGCCTACAGTGTATGATTAATTGTTTTGAAACTTGTTAAAAACTAGAAACAAAATAGCATTAGTGGTTGCATGAAAGTCCAACCGGAGCCTCTCTGTTCCTAGTCTGAAGTCTAAAACACTGTAAACAGTAAAATATAATATTCAAAGCGCACACCGCAAATCATATTTGACTTGACTAAACTTTGAACCAAACCCACTTCCACTTCCTCCTCTCTCTATGTTTTTGTTTCTTCGATTTTTCTCTTCTCTTCTCAAAGTTCTTGGCATTTCCTCTGCTTTTCATTTCTCTCCAATGGCTCCTCTCTCCTTGCAAACTTTCTCTCTCACCTTCCTCTTCTTTCTCTCTCTTGCCCTCTCCACAAACTCCGAAGGTACTTCCTCCTCCGACCCATCTCGCAGAATCTTTTCTGGGTTTCAAATTTCCCCTCTTTTCCTCCACTGGGTCCATCTCCGTTTGGCTGCTGAGAAACCAGAGAGGAAAAATTCCGGAAAATTTTCCCCAAAACCCATATTGTATCAGTTTCGGCTTCCAATTTCTTTCCCTAATCTTTTTTTTTTTTTTTTTGTGATTTAATTTTCTTTCAGGAAATGCTTTGCATGCTCTGAGAAGCAGACTCGTCGATGCCAACAACGTTCTGCAGAGCTGGGACCCAACGCTGGTCAATCCCTGCACCTGGTTCCATGTTACCTGTGATTCCAATAACCATGTGATCCGATTGTAAGATTATTATTTCCTTAATCTTTTTTTTTTTCTGGGTTTGTTTAAATTTTGATTTCATGAATTGGGTTTTTTTTTTCTTTCAAATTGGCTCGATTAACTTTCTTGTATTGGGTTTCAGGGATTTGGGCAACTCCAACATTTCTGGGAGTTTGGGGCCAGAGATCGGGCAGCTGAAGCACCTGCAGTACTTGTATGCTTCCTTTTCTCCTACCAAGTTTCTCTTATGATGTGTTTGGTTGCTCAGAAAATCCAGGAAATAAAAAGTTTCCATGTTTTTACTGTTTTGAACTTTTAATTGTAAAAATCTGACTTAATTAGACCTAATTAAGTGATTGTGGAGAAAGATTGATCCAATTTTGACTTAATCAAAGTATTGGAGAAGTGATTGTTAAATTTTTTGAATGAATTTCAGGGAACTTTATAGAAATGACATAAGTGGTAAAATCCCAGAGGAGTTGGGGAGCTTGAAAAACCTTGTTAGCATGGATTTGTATGGCAATAGATTTGAAGGGGAAATTCCGAAATCTTTCGCCAATTTGAAGTCACTCACATTTCTGTAAGTACTTTTAAATTGAGTTTCCAGAACTTTTCAACATTGACCATTCACAGATAGTAACTAATTTGCATTGAATATGGTTAAATTGATGAGGCAGGCGACTAAACAACAACAAACTAACAGGATCTATTCCGAGGGAACTCGTCGGCCTCTCTAACCTCAAAGTTTTGTAAGTCCTAATTCTCAGATAATTCGAAACGATATCTGGAGTCTGAATTTAATGTTCAATCTAAGATATCCTGTTTTGTAGTTACTGTTTTATTAGCAGTCTTCTTATGAAATTTTAATGTGGCAGTGATGTATCCAACAATGATCTGTGTGGAACAATTCCGGTTGATGGCTCATTTGGGACTTTCCCAATGGAAAGGTACCACTTCTATCACTCTCTTCCCTTTGTTCCCCTCACTCATATGCAGTATGCATCGGGTCACCTAAACGAAGTGACTTATTACCACATCTCTTACTAATTTATAGAAACCAATCGTTGACTGAAGATCAACAAAATGTTTGTAAATGAGTTTTGAGCTTCCTAGTTGGTATATAGGATAGGTTTAGCCGTCTGGGGACACAATTGTTTCAGCTTTCGTAGAACATGGCCATTGGAAATGTGTTGTGTGTCTAATAGGTATTATGCTTTTAAGATGTTCTCCGAGAAAACCAAAGATGCATGAAACCCATGGCCATCTCATTCAGGTCCAACATTATAAGACAGGACAGATGGTAAACGTTTGCCTAGACATGGTCTTAATGAGTTTGGCTAATTTTAATGGCACATGACAATTATCATAGTTGTGTATTTACATAGCTAATCAGTAGTAAGTCCTAGAGTGATTCTGGAGCGTGGGAGGCACGATGATTTGAATCAATACTCATAAACTAACTCAAACTCTACTCTAGAGTCTAGATTATTTTACAAAAGTAGTTCCATTGTTCTTTTCAGAAACCAATTACTCATTTACGAATCTTGTGAGAATTTATATCAAGTGTGTAAAGGTGATTTTCCATGTCCCTGAGTCTTTAACAAACAGGTCCTCGAGTCTCATGCTCTATAAATCATTGTTTACCGCGTTGCAAGTTCTAATGTGTTTGCGTCGTGGTATTCTGTTTCAGCTTCGAAAACAACAGACTTAACGGCCCAGAGCTGAAAGGACTGGTATCCTACGACTTTGGGTGCTGAAAAAGGGTCAAATTCGTCGATCATCCTTTAAAGAGACGGTAAAGATTGTATGATAAAGAAGCAGAGCATTGTTCTCTAATTATGTTATGTATCTGAAAATAGCGCACCCTTAATGTTATGGATATTAAAGTAAACACACTAGCCAGCAAAAATAAAATGAATCTGAGATTGGAACCTTCACTATTATCCCTTGATTTTGATTTCCTTTGTATTAGGCAACGATATATTCTTTGGCCAGATTTTGTAAAGCAAGGCAGCTGCTTAGGCTCCATATTACAAAAGCCAAAACTATTAATTCTATTTAAAAAGCGCGTTGGCAAGAGGCTTGTATCATGGTATAGCTTGCGAACCCGTCATTCTTAAAAGTAACAAAAGGGGGACGAGCCCCAAAAAACATTAGAAGCAAGGTTCACAATTCCCGCCTGGATATTTTCAACTTCAGCAACAAGTCGGATGAGCCCGAAGGTGTGTCTTCGGATTTACTCATTTATACTCATGTCGTGTACGTGTTAACATGTTGACACATCAACATGCAAAGCGACATAAAATAGTAATACAATAATACATTAATTTATGCAAGTGGTGGAATTGCTCTGGTGATTAGAATTTTCTTATTCAACTTACTTCATATAATATCCATATTGTACATGAGAAAAATGAAAATCGTTATAATTTCATTAGAATAATATTATTGGAAAACTAACCAAAAACCCTTTAAAACTTTAGTTTTAATCATAAAGACAAAATATTTATATAATATCCAAATTGGGCATGTGAAAGAGGACAAAGGAGGAGCCAAAGCATGTAGCCACCATGCCAATTTGCAGAAGGATTCACATGAATTCACATGATCTTTATTAAAGCAAAAGAAAGAAAAAGACAAGTCAATCAGAAAATCGACAATTTCAGAAACAGTGTCATCGGTAGTTTTTCAGAAACAGTGTAAAATCATTATTCAAAACAATTGTAAATAGCTGTTTGCTTTCTGAAAAGTTGTGTTGTCGTTTAGAAAATTGATTGTGTATATGAGGGAGCTTTTCCTCCCATGCTAAACATACTTCAACACACCATACTCACACCATACTTCAACCTACAAACACTCAAGCATTTGAAGACTTCCTAGCATCCTTTGTAAACACTTCCTTGTAAACACTTCTCTTTGTAAGCATTTTACATATCAATAAAAGTCAAGTGTACAAATTCAAGCAATCTCCAAGTCTTAAATAAGTTTTCTTTCTCTCTTTAGTGTATTTGTTTAATTAGACTTCTAGTCCAAAACAAGGAAACACTATTGTAGCTATTTTATTAACTTGCTAAACTGATGATCATACTTTGTTCGAGCACTCTGTTATAGTTGAATGTTTGTCATACAAATAAATGGACATTAACCAGGGTAAATCTGAGTTCTTCGTACCTGGCCGTCATGCTGAAACATGTCGAGTTCCATGTGCAAGGTTTCATGTCTAGTTGTTATAATGGTCATCCGACTATTTAACCGGGCCTTTACTTATCGAATTTGGTATCAGAGCCAAGTTTAGCATTTTAATAGTATAATTATAATAGTAAAGTACTTGAAGACAGAAGTCATTAACACAACTGATATCACACACTTGTATATTTTGTATGAACAATAGATACTATTGTCCTTGTAGACCTTGTCAACCACAACCACTAGGTATTTATTGTCCTATACACCCAACTATAACTAGCATAAAGAGAAGATTAGCATATATTTGAAAAAGAATTAGCAAGACTCTGAAGAAGCAAAAGTTTTATCTTGGTTATCTTGAACACCCTTCATTTATTAGTAAATATAATAACATAGAAGTGCAGCATAGAGTTTTTGAAGCAAAAAGAGCAATAGATCAAACTTTAGAGAACTTGAGAGAAGAAAGAGAGTTTTTAAGAAATCAATTAGTTGTAACTTTAGATAAAGGCTGACTGTAGTTTATGATAGATTACCTTAATTTAGAAATTAGCGAACCACAAAAAAGAAAAATAACCTTAGACCAAAATAGTTTAGTTTGTTATTTTCCATTGAGAAAGCATAATAATATTTTATATAGTGAAGAAAATCTACAAGCCAATGGTATTGTAGATCTTATTATTAGTCAAGCAAAAAATATAAATTTAGAAAATAATAAGTATAATTATTTGTTAAACCATTTGTTAGAGCATTTTCAGAAAAATTCAATAAAAATAATTAGACAAAATTTAGATTACATTACATCTCAGTTAGAAGATAACAATAAAAATATCCAAAAGTTTCCTAGCAAAAGAGAGATAAAAGAGCTTGTTGATCTCATAGATAGTAAACCTAAGCAAGTAAAACTTAAATCATTTGAATAGTTTAGCAGTTAAAATTAGAAGTTCAAAAAAAATTCAATTAATGCAAAAAGATTTGAGTGAACAAGTACATAAGTTGCATAATAAAATAGATAAATTATTAGTTTAATGACCGATTCTAAAACTAATAGAAAATATATTCAAGTTTTGAAAGAAATTAGTAAGTTATATAAAGGGCCAATAGGTTTAACAGATTTTTCAACACCAGTAGCTAGTAGTAATATCCCTATTAGACAAAATAATTTAATTATCCAATTAGTTTTGAATTTAGCTGAAAAATTAGAACAAGTTAAATAACAAATGGCATAAATAAATAGGAAAACTAATGAAAATGACCTGAAAACTTTGAGTTTTAACGATAAGGACAAAATAAAGGGTAAAATGAATAGTACCAGGTTTGACTTTTTAGTGTAAAAATGTGAAGTTTTACATAACGCATCTTCATCACTTCCACCATCTTTGTAAAAAAAAATTAGAAAATTTAACTTTAAGTACAAATAATCATATTAGAAGACCTAAGATAAATCATGTTGATAATTAGAAAATAGAACTCTTTAGGAGAAAAGGAAAAGAAGTAGTTAGAGCTAAAGATATTTACCCAAACGAAGAAGAAGCATAAGAATTTATTAGAAGAGGATTTGAGAGAACACAGAGAAATAAATGTAATTTGTACCAATTAGGTTTATTTGAATTGTAAGTAGCATCATTCAACATGAAGTTAGCTGTATTGATAAAGAAGTTACACTTAATTTACTTAGTAAAGAAGCATTTACGCACTTGAGAAAATCACTTTTGAGTCAAATTCATATAGGAACAATATTAATTGGAATAACATGATTAATCAGAGCACCAACAGGCACAAAAGCTTTAGTATACATATATGATGATAAATGGGATAATTACCAACAAGCAGCATAGCAACTGCTGAATTTGACTTAAGTTCAAACTTAGCAGTCATAGGATGTATTCCAAATTATGTATTCCAAATTATAATATGAAAGGAGAATATAAAAATTTGTGTATTAGCTTAATGTATATTGGTAAAGTGTCTGATAAATATAATCATAAGTTTAATTTAGAATTTCGAAATTTAGTTTAAGCATTTGGTAGTAAACATGTAAATATGATAGAAGCAACCTGTAGATAATAATTTTTTTAGAAGGAACTCAATAGACATTACCCATAGTAAGAAATAGACAACAAAATAAGGTATACATATATGAAACTAGTACAGGAGAAGCAACAATTAGGTTTAATAATTATAAGCAATTAGAAAATATAGAAGAAGATGAGAGTGAGATTGAAAATGAGAGTATTCATATGGCTTTTGATAATTTATATATTAATTTAATTGAGCAAAATATTGATCATATTGTAGATAAACTTATAGAAGATATTGATCATTTAGATGAAGAAAAATACTTAGAAAAATAAAAGACATATGATTTAGGACTACATAGAATTTCAGATGAAGAGATGAAAAAAAATTAATTTTAGAAATGGGAGTAGAACATATTTTAGGATCAAAAGAATATAATAATTTATTAGAGTTAAAAGTAGAATGTAATCCAACAGAAGAAAGTAGTACATCAGGAGTAGAAAATCCAGGATATGTACGTAGAACTGATCAACAATTTTTGAGACAAACAAATGAACAATATAATGAATAAGCAGGAGTAGATTACATTGAAGAATGTATGATGAAACCACCTAGAAAAAATAGGATTTCATATTTAAGAGGATTAGAACAAATTAATATGGTAGGTAATATATTAAACTTAGATAATGTAGATTCACAAGATTGAGAGAAAACAATTGAGAGATGGGAAAAAGGTTGCATATATGCAGCATTAATGTTAGATTTTAGTAATTCACAAAATATGTTAGATTATTTTGAGTATACGTTAGATGATTTGGTTTTTTATTATTTTCAGTCATGGAAGGTTCAAAATCCAAAACAGCATCAGGTAGCTAAAACGCATTTTAATATTGATGGATTTCTTACTTTAATTAAACAAGAATTTTTAGATCATAATAGGTTGGATGGTAGAAACGAACGAGAATAAATAAGAGCTATTAGAAATTTAGAACAATTACAAATTATTGATTTACAATATATACCTGAGTATACATCAGATTTCTTTAAATATTTAGGACGAACATGTGGAATTAGTGATATTAATTTATTAGATACTTATATGACAAAAATAAAAGGACTAATAGGTGAAAAGATTTGGAATGAATGACAAAAGCATCCAAAGAAAAATGATATTGCAATAGGACTTAGAATTCAACATGTATATGACATACTTAGACAAGAGTGTAGCTAAATAAAAGCTAAGAGACAAATTGGGAAGCAATTTTACATGAGCTGTAAAAATATAGATTTATGACAACAATATGGTTGTCATAAGAAAATATATAAAAAGAAATATAAGTCATACAAACCATACAAACAACATAAGAATTTTAGCATATGACCTTCAAGAACATATAGGAAAAGAAAATATATTCCAAAACAATTTAGGAAAAGAAGTGGTAGACCTTGGATTAGAAAATACAAAGCACCAAAAGATAAAAGTAGTTGTAAATGTTATTTATGTGGAGAAGTAGGACATATTAGACCAATGTCCAAAATTAGGTAAACAGCTGAGAGATAAAGTACATTTGATGAAGTTTTTTAAGTTAAAAGTGACACACCCCAACCTAAATCTAGGTCCCGGGCTCGACTCCACCGTAGCACGATATTGTTTGCTTTGGGCCCCGGCCATGCCCTCATGGTTTTGTTTATGGGAACTTGTGCGAGAGCAATCCCATGATGGGCGACCTACTGGGAAGTTCTCGTGTGAGTTCCCATAAACAAAACCATGAGGGCGTGGTCGGGGCTCAAAGCGGACAATATCGTGCTACGGTGGAGTCGAGCCCGGGATGTGGTGGGGGCCCAGGCTAGGATGTGACAAAAAGAAGATGAGGATATACGGTCAATATATAATTTAGATTATTTCAATGATAATGAGAGTATTTATAGCATAGAAAGTATAAATATGATAGATTCAGATTCAGAATATTCAAGTACTTCAAATAGTGATTTAGAAGAATATATGTGTGCATTCATAGAAGAACAACAAGAAGAAGAGTATAAATATATAAATTTAGGTTGACCAGAAAAATGTTATAAGTGTGGATACAAATTTCTTCCTCCTTGATCTTGAACAAAATTGCACCTACAAAACAATTAACACCTTAGGGTCAAGGCCAAGAGCCTTACTCACCCACGATGAATTGGGGGGGAGGGGGCTTTGGCCGAAGAACCTCCGATGCCAAAGTTAGAATTTAGAGAGAAAAATGTTTAGAGAGTATTAGGAATTTTGCAAGTGTGTTGGAATGATCTTTTGGTGAAAATGGGAGCCTATTTATAGGGACAGGCCAGTCCTCTTTGGAGAAAGAGTGGCCGACAATTAGGTGGGTTTTTTGGGTTTAATTTTGGTTTAATTAGCCAATTTTAATAGGTATTAATTGGCTAATTAAACATAAGGGGAATTTTTTGGCTAATTAAACATAAGGGGAATTTTTTGGTGGTTATAGAATATTTAGAATAAATAGATAATTAGGTTATGTAATAATTAGCTAATTGATTTAGCTAAAAAAGGGAAATTAGGTAAAAGATATATGGGGTGAAATAAATTTTAGGAATTATCTTGCAGGAGGATTTGATGAGATGAATTTTTGAATTGTTACCTTTTTCGGGCCTTTTTTGACTTGGTTGAAAGATGACTGCCTGCTACTTGCGCGTGGGAATCCCGTTGTACCTCAAGGGTATTTTTGTCCTCTTTTGTACAAAAATCCACGTGTCGCCTTGATTATTTTTGACTCCACAAATGCCCCCACACCTATTGGGCTGCTCGTATGAAAGGGCAGCAAGTGTAGAGATCTTCTTGCTTTATGAAACATAGGACTGCTTCCTTTTTTGATGTAGATTCCCTCTTTAATAGGAAATTAGATCATTCTAGGAAATGGAAATATATTTCTCTCAAAGTCTATTTAAGTCCACCTTAAGTGGGTTATTAAATCAACTTTGGAGAATGATTTACTCTACCCTACAAGAAAGAGAGATAGCTTAGAAGATATTTGTTCCCCCTCCTCTAGCAATCTTCTACATCTTGCCCTTGCAAATGACCGTATTTCGTTGATTTCTTCGTCTTTTCCGTGTTGCACTGATGTAAGAAAAATTTAATTTTTCTTGTCTTCTTCTTGGATAGTGTTGTCGCGGGGCAGCCGTCGGGGTGGTGCAGCACGTAGGCTGGCAGGGGCCAGGAGTCGGCTCAGCATGGGTCGATGAGGTGTTGTGGCAGGGACCACTACTTTAGGCTGCTCAACTTGGCTAGAGCCATAGGCAGCTTGTGTGGTTGGGACCGCAGATTAAAGCAATGGAATGTAGTGCTAAGTGAGCCATATGACTCATATCCTTTGGGCTCTTGGACCTGACGTGGGCTAGGCCGACGATTGAGAGAAATGAAGAGGTTGCTGGCCTTATGAGCTGCTGGAATGTTAGGCATGCAGGCCTCCTGCCTGCTGGAATGCTAGGTTAAGCTCCCCTGCTGAGTACCGTGAATGGCGTTGGCTGCTTAGTTCTCCTCGCCGAGAAAAAGGTGGACTGCTCTCGAAAGATGAGGTAAAAAGGATCAAGGCGGATGCATTGGCTCGTCTGATCGCTGTCATGGAGCCTACTATGAATGAAGGTGGAAAGAAGAGATCTTCCTCACCTGCTCAAGAGATGCCGATTGAGAAAAACTGAAGACTTCCTTCACTGCTCATGAGGGTCTGCCTGCTGCCGAGATGCATGTGATTGACATAACTTCTTCCAATGGGAAGAAAAAAAGTAAGGCTGCTAGATCTGAGCCCGTGGCGCCTGCCATGTTGAGAATGGCTAGTATGATAGCTGATAGGATTGCTCAGTGTAAAGATCCCGTCATGCCTTCAGTGTTGAAGTCTGTACCAAGATGTCTGTTGAGAGCTAAGTTCGATTCACCTTTAGAGAGGCTTGCTACTATGAATAACGATAAGGTGAACTCTGCTACTAAAGTGGCGTCAAGGCCCACTCCCTCTGTTGCTGAGATTGATTCGTCTGCTGGGAAAGAGGAGACTGCTCGCGTGGGCAGTTGTGAGAAATACATTAAGCCTGCTTTTAGGGAGGTTGCTGAAATCTATGCACTTTTGAAACTAGATCTGCTTGAAGACATGAACGCTTGTGCCAAGTTTGTCGATGGCGTTACATAGGTTGTTTGCCCAAGTTCCTTTGCGAAGCATACGGCCGAGTATAGGAAGATTACTCTACTTGCAATGATACCGAAGATGGTTATTCTGGTAGTCGAGTCTATGCTCCTTGACCAAGAGGATACCAAGGCTGCCGATGAGGTGGCAAAGGTTGTGGCAGCTGAAGCTTATTCTTCTGCCGAAAAGATCAAAAGGTTAAAATTTGAGCTCGTCACTTTGAATCGGTCCTTCTTGATCTTGGACAAAATTGCACCTACAAAACAATTAACACCTTAGGTCGAGCCCAAGAGCCTCACGCGCCCAAGATGAATGGGGAGGAGCTTTGGCCAAAAAACCTCCGATGCCAAAGTTAGAATTTAGAAAGAAAGTGTTTGAGAATTTTGGAGAATTTTAGCAAGAATGTGAGAGCTTCCCTTTGAAGAAAATGTGAGGCTTTTTATAGGAAAGTGGCTGGCCTCCTTGGGTGAGGGAGAACCGGCCACCTAGCTTTGTTTGTGGGTTGATTTGGGAGTTATGAAATAATTAGCTAATTAATCAAAATAACTCCCTAATTAACTTAGCTAATTATTATCATAAAAAGGAAAGATGTGGTAGAAAACGTAGAAGGCATGGTTGATTTCTTTGGGGGTGAAGGATGACCGACCTTATTGTGCGTTTTGGGTAAAATAAATGACTTAATTGGCAATTAAGGGATTAATTAGGCACTTAACCCATTAATTAGCTAATTATCATGATTTTAGAAGGAATGTTTTAGGAGTTATGGAATGAATAAATTATTTAACTAATTGATTAGCTAAATAATGAAGTAGAAAATATATGGAATGAGATAGGTTTTGGGAATTACCTTGTGGATGGGATTTGATGAAATAGGTTTTAATTGTTACTTATTTTGGACACTTTTGACTTCATTGAGGAATGTTGCCCGTTGTTCGCGCGTAGGAATCCTGTTATGCCGCAAGGGTATTTTTGTTCTCTTTTGTCCAAAAATCCACGTGTCGCTGTGTGAATATTTTTGGCTCCACAAATGCCTCCACACTTGTTGGGCTGCTCGCAGAAAAGGGCAACAGGTGTAGAGATTTTCTTGTTTTAGGAAACCTTGAATTGCTTCCTATTTTGATGTTGATTCTCTCTTTTAATAGGAAATTAGATCCTTCTAAGAAAAGGAAATAAATTCCTCTCAAAGTTTATTTAAGTCCACCTTAAGTGGATTATCAACTCTTAGAGAGAAACTTTTTCTACCCTACAAGAGAGAGAGAGAGCTTAGAGGATATTTGTTCCCCCTCATCTAGCAATTTTCTACATCTTGCCCGTGCAAATGATCATCTTTCGTTGCTTGCTTCGTCTTCTCGTTGCTTCCAGGTAAGAAAAATTTAATTTTCTTGTCTTCTTGATTTTTTTTTTGAAAGCCTCGTTGCTTAAGAATGGCTCGACGGGGGTCAAGGAGACTTGAAAATTTTGGAGAAGCCATGGCATCATTGCCATGGGTTGTGGAATGCAATAGGGTGGCTCGACTCGGCTCGGGCCATGAGGAAGGAGAAGACGTGGGGAGGCCTGCTCCCTGTCAATCAAATTGGGCCGCGGGGCCTTAAGGGAGAATGTAGGGCTCAATGCCTTTTTGGATTTTGAATCCTTCTTGTGTCGTGCCTTTTTCCATTTTTTTTTTTTTTTGCCGAGAGCTGCTTTCCATTTTTTTTTTTTTGAAAACAACTCTCTAACGAATCCCACTTGTGTTTTTTGTAGAATTTTCAAGTATGTCTTCCTCGGGCCACAAGAATGATGATGGCGTGCCGCCATTGTACCGTCAAGGTGGGTCTTTGAGCAAGGTTGGCTACTTCAAAGCTGCTCACTTCAAGATTAGCTCTGATGATTTGTTTAGAGATTTTCTTGAGGTGTATTGGCATACCATTCCGTTGGGAGTGCGTGTGAAGCGAGTTAAGGATGGTAGCAACCGGGAACCATGCAGTGGAACTCGGAGAGCCATAAAGTTCCACCCTTACTATTTTGTGTTAGGGTTTACTTTCCCTATGCCACTTTTCTTCCAAGAAGTGCTTTGCTCCATGAGATGTGCCCCCGCCCAATGTTCCCCGAACGTGGTCCGTGTGATGGTGGGATTCCACAATCTAAGCCAATTCTTTAACTTAGATCTAACCGTCAACGAATTTTGGTACTTCTTTGACATAGGTCACATTGACAAAGTTGGGCAACTGCGATCTCGCCATAAGCTTTTTGATATCATGAGCGTGTAGGCGTAAACGGATCTTAATTCTGAGTGAGAATGAAGAAGTTAGAGTCGTTTGAAGTTGGTGGCATTTTGGTAATTTGACCAAAATGCTATAATTGGAGAGAAACCTCCCGAAAATAGGAAAGGTTTCTGAAAAAAATGAGGAGGGGCTGCTGCTAACCCGTTTTGGGAGCGAATTGGACCTGTTAACCCACAAATTTGACCCGCTTGTATCTCCTTCATTCGAGCTCCATTTTGGGTGATCTTGATGTCCATGGAAAGCTCTTGACGAACCCTACATTTCTGTAGTGTTATATTTCCCATTTTCTTTTCCACCTTTGCAGTTTGAAGCCACAAAGCCCACGACTTTTTCGGCAGTTTTATCATTTTTCTGGTAATTCCGTCAACCATTTCCTTCGAGTGAGGTATGGAACTTCATCTACTTTTCATAATCTTCAAGTTGGTATGCTTGGTTTGTACTTTCACATTCATTTTAGAGTTGAGTGTTTAGAACCCTAGAAATCCAGTTTTCTTCGGTGAATTTGGACGGTTTCTGGTTAGAATTTATTGTCAGCCTAGTTGTGAAAATTGTTTCCCTTTTTGAGCTCTAGCTAACACGTAAATTTGAGCTCATTTAGTTAATGTTGAAAGTTCGGGGTTTCTAAACCCTCCACCTTGATTACCACCGCGTGTGGCGGTGCGTGGGACCATCCACGAGTGTTTTCTAAGTACTAAATACCTTCTAGTGACCCTGTGAACCTATGTCTAGCTTGGTTTCCCAAAATTCAATTGTTTGGTGTGGTGATCAAATTGGACCGCCACTTGTTTGTGTGATTGACGACAATCTGACCATTGGATCGTCACCAAACCTTAATGCATTATAGAACATAATATTTAGTTAAGATTAGTATTAATTGAGGCTCAGTAAGGCTTTGCAGCTTATCTCAGTGAGTGACTTTAATATATGTGATATTGTTATTACCCTGAAAACTCTCATGCTAGTATACTTTGTGTATACATCATGAATTTCTTGTCACATCCCGGCCCGAGCCCCTACCACATCCTGAGCTCGATTCTACCGTAGCACGATATTGTCTGCTTTGGGCCCCCACCACACCCTCACGGTTTTGTTTCTGGGAACTTACACGAGAACTTCCCAGTGGGTCACCCATCCTGGGATTGCTCTCGCATAAACTCGCTTAACTTCAAAGTTCTGATGGAACCTGAAGCCAGTGAGCTCCCAAAAGTCCTCGTACTAGGTAGAGATGGGAATATACATATAAGGCTTACAGGATCCTCACCCCTGGGCAATGTGGAATCTTACATTTCTAAAGTTATGTTTTATGCTAAATAATTGTTTTTATAAAGTTTACCATCGATCGATTTTATGAAATGTTATGTGACTTGCTTATTGAAATGTTTATGAAATGTGTTTGAAAATATATATTTTGAAATATTCCATGATATGCATTGTGGTATATTGTTGGGACATAACGATTTATGTGATGAATATTCGAGTGTAGTGAAATAATGAACTACGAATGGCTTGATCCCTATTTAGGGTACATAAGCAGTCTAACGAGGATGTTAGATGCACCCATAAAGTCTACGAAGAATTATTGCGCAGTTGGATCTTAAGTTGTGTTTTGCCATTTCCCGAAGGCAGGATATGTTAGAGATACGGGTATTTGGTGACGTCATGTGTTGATCCTGGACGTACTTCGGGATCGGGGTGTGACAATTATTAAAGGAATCATAAATCCAACTTTGAGGTATAGGCCAAGGGTACAAGAACTCACTAATAGGCAACATGTTTTCTTAGATAATTTTTGGAATGTTCAAATCAAACAGCCAAATATGAGATTAGGCCATGAAAAATTAATTAGAGCCCTAGAACAAGAGTTTGATAATTTTAATTTTAATTTCCATCAAAGCTAGCATCATATTCATTCTCTTGAACACAACTTTCAAGCTCTTTCTAGATACCATGAGTCATTACTTAGTAAGTTCACCAAAAGGAACCATCAAGACTCACTGATATGCAACAGGTTATCTTAGTTAATTTTTGGAATGTTCAAATCAAACAGCCAGGCATGAGATTAGGCCATGAAAAAATAATTAGAGCCTTAGAACAAGAGTTTGATGGTTTTAATTTTAATTTCCATCAAAACTAGCATCATATTCATTTTTTTAAACATAACCTTCAAGCCACCATGAGTCATTATTTAGTAAGATCACCAAAATGAACCAAGAACTTCAAACTCTTAGAATGCAGCAGTAGGCAAGTGACACCCTGAAAAGAGAATTGAAAATAGGTTTAGAAACTGATCAACATAAGAATAAAGAAAAAGAGGTTATTGAATCCATAGAACAAGAGGCTAATGAGCCTATAGAAGAGAAAGAGAGAGATTAAGATTGAGCATTTAGAAGAAGATATTGAAATGGAGCAACATCAAAATAATGAGCAGTATCAGCATCTAAGTGACAAAGAAAAATAAGAAAGATATGAAAGTTTTCTTAGTAATTTATCATTACACTTAATAATAGATGATATCCTATTAGAAGAATTTCAAAAGAAAAATTAAGAATAATGTCACCAGATATGCAAAATAAGATCATGAATAGTGCATCACAGTCCATGAAAAAGTTACAATTATAATTACAACGTGCTTTGTATCAGTCCATCTTTGATCCAAAACTAGGGATGGATATTATTACAAAGATGTATCCATCATGTCTTTGTGATAGTACAAAGAGTTGTATTTGTAAACCAAATGTTAGCATAACTGTAGCCAAGATTAACATGAGAGATGTTAGACCATGACATTTGAGTTATGCTAACCTTTGAGCATAAAAAAAAAAGCATAATGTAGTAGAATACAGTCTTACTATTAGAGTTTGGCTATCTTGATAAAATATTCAATTAACCATATTTCCCAACTAGAATCATTTTTTTAAAAGCTTATAAAAGTAGCAGAAGATTATCTAGAACTGTGGAAAGAAATTTGCATAAGTTTTATTAGACTATCCTTTATCTCCTCACACAGGTGGACTCATTCATACAAAAATATTATGAGATTTCAAGGGATCCAAATGTTAGCCTTAGATGAGTTTGAAGATTTTAGATATGATATGATATTAGTAGTAGAAGATGAAAAAATGTATATTTACAGTAAGACAAAAATCAGTCATCAGCCATACTAGAAGCCTCAAAATTTCAAAGGAGAAACAACATATATGTATTACAAGGTAAAAGAAGAAAAAGAAAGAGAAAGAGATGCAGAGCTAGTAGAAGGTGATGAATAGTACTAGAACAACTTGACAGAAGAAGAGTTGTATAACATCGACAACATGATGGAAGCATGAAGAGCAGAAGAGTTGGTAGCAGATTAGCAAAAGATGGAAAATAGCATAAGTTGAAAAACATCATGCAAAATAATGTACTAGACAAAAATGTTAACATCATTGTGGACCTTAATAATGACATAAGAGTAAATAAAGAAAAAAGTTTCGCTTATTAAGGATTTTTCATACTAAAAATATCCTTAAAATTAAAAATAAGTAGTACAAGGACTATTTTATTAAAACTCCCTAATATTGTTGATAGTATTAATTATGTTATAGTAATGTACACATAGAGTTATATACTCGTACGAATTTCAAATCATATAATATGTTGTATTCATAATGTCATATATCCATAACTAGACATCACGTGATGCTACAATACTCATGGTTAATGATATCATAATATGTGCAAGCGTACAACATGACATTGTATGATTAAAAAACATTACAGTCACAAAATAGAACTTATTTGAGAGGGCTTGATGGTCTTAAAAATGGTTTTGGTGGAGGGTTCCCTTAGGAATAAAGAAGACAAATAGAATCAAATTCATATTCATACTAATAGACTATCGGATCTAATACCAGAAAAACGACTTCCTTCTCAAGAAGTGCAAAAAGTACTGAAGAATTGTGAGATATCATACTTCTCTTCTCTTCTGTCATTAAAAGACCTTTATCACCCTTAGTGTCACTCTATTGTTCGTAAATGGCTTGTTGCGCTGTGGCCTTCTTGCGGTTTCGGTCAATGTGAGGAGGAACACCCAACGTGTTATATAAAACAGAGAAATTGGGCTCACATCCTTCTTTTTGTTACTATATTGATTAAAATCTTATTCATTTTTTATTTTTGATTAAGGTCCTTCGGTATTAATAACATCATTAATTATTTGAATAATAAAATATTTTTATTTTTAAATATATTCTTTTAGTGTTAAAAATGTTACAATTAGTATATTTATATTTATGGTTAAATTTTTTATCATATATTTTTATTTTTAGTTTGTACCTATTTTTAATTTGCAAATATTTTTTTAATTTGTACCAATTTTCTTTTCATTTTTAATTTGTACCCATATATTAGTTTCTTTTTGTGCCCATATTTTTTAAAGTTTTATTTGTGTTTGTACCCATGTATATACCGTCACGTGACATTGTATATTTAATCAATGATAGAAAAATTACATATGGTATATTTGTGACAACCCGTCCCTGATTTTAAGAGTTTTTAAAGTTTTAATAAAGGATTTTACAAAAATGCCCTTTGAGGCACGCGCATTATTCGAGGTTAATCGTTGTGCCGTGCCATCTAAGATTTTTTTTCATGACATATCCTCGTAGTACTCGTCGCTACGGAAGCGTGGGCGCAGACGGTTCGTGATTTGGAGTTATAACGAAAAAGATTTTAAAGTTTGAAGTTTGGGCATTTTATGAATTTTATTATAAAAATTTGGTGTGCCATTTGGATGGCCCAAATTAAAGGAAATCTGAAATGGATGGCTCGATGTAAGGGAAAGAAAATAAAAATAAAAAGATGAAGGAAGATTTTTTGTGTGTGTGCGCGCGCGCGTGACTGGTGAAGAAAAAGAAGAAGGAGATTGGGCAAAGCTGCCCAACCAGAGGAGGAGAGCAGGAGCTCCGGGAGAGAAAGGAGAGAGAGCTGGGCGAATGGAGAGAAGAGAGAGAAAAGCTCGGCCAATCGAAACAGAGGAAAGGAGGAAAGGAGAGAGAGAGTGGCGCGGGGGATCGGCCGAATCTCCTTGGCCCGTTCTTGACCTGGTCGGCACCCATGCCTATTTTCGATGATTTTCACCCGTTTTTCCGGCGAATTGCTTCAAGAAACCTCATGGGAAACACTCTAGCAGCCTTCCTCTATCCATTCCATCTCAAAATTGGAGAGATTTGGCTTTGAAAATGGAGAAAACCGCAAGAAAGGGGTGCGGCGGCTTTGGCTTCGAATCACCCAATCCTGAAGCAATTCCTTCCAATTTTCACCACTCATAACATCCTCTTGAGGCCTAGAACAAAGCCCAAACATTGGTTGGGACGGCAGAGTTGATTTGAGGACGAATTGGAACTCACCCATTTCTAGGGTTCTTCACGGGTTTGATGGAATTGGAGTCTTTCCAGGCAAAATTGGCCTTGTCCACAAGTATAAAGTTTACTCTACCCATTGAGATCTTCATTTCTGTAAATTTTGGTAATTTTTTGAAATAGTTGGATTTTCCGGCGAGTCGGGGCCGCTGACCGCCACCCATGGCGGCGCATGCGGCGGCACGTGGCCAGTGGGCCGTAAATGTTATTTTTAAGCTATATTTGATGTCCTAAGTTCAGTTTTGATAGTGGCTTAACATTGGTTGATCATTTGGACTTAATTTCGATTCGATTCATGGTTAGGCCAAAAGGTGAATCGACGATCCAACCGTCGGATCGTCACCAAACTTTGATATGTAGTAGAATGTAATATTTGAGGATTATAGGAACTTACAAATCGGGAATCTGATTTACGGATCTTTCGGAATTGGAGTTGTAAGTTCATAATATAGAATGTTAACCATCACTTGGTTTTGGCAATTGACAGAGATCCGACCGTTGGATGGTAATGAAATTTTAGGATGTTGTCCTAGAGGTATATTGTAGATCTCTGGAAGTTTCAGATTGGAAATCTGAGTTGCAGATCTTCCGGATCGAACTACGTAGTGACGTGTTTTATATAAGTTATATTCTATCGATATGATTTCTGAGGCATGTCTTGATGATTATTCTAGGCGCCGATCGTCATGACACCTTGATGTGTTGTGCTAGGGAGTTGAAGGGCGAACTCCAGGTGAGTGGGCAGTTTTTTTTCCGTATATACCTATATAAATGATATTTTTCCCAGAAAATCAATTTAAGTGAAATGTGATATGAAATGCGTTATGAAATGCCATGCAAAATATATATCTATTTTATTTATGCATTAGTAATTACATACATGCATGATTGGTGATGCGGACGCACAGGTAAGTGCCAGGTAAGTTCATAAATTAAAATTATGAGACTATTGAGTTGATGTGATTAAAAGCTCATAAACCTGCACTAGGGTGATTATGATTTAGCAGAGATGTGATTCAAGCCTGTAAATATATTTAGTCACCCCCTCACCATATGCTCACATTGGATCTAATTTAGGTGCCCAGTCTTGTCATACAGACCACTCGTAGGTGGTTCCGACTCGTAGGTGACTAGCGATTTATCGCATAGCTATCAGGAGAGGATAACGTGAGCATAACTATATTACACCCAGTTCTGTCGTACAGACCATTTCAGTGATTCCGACTCGTGTGCAGTGTAGTGCCGTACAGGTCACTTGTGGTCACTCCGCCTAGATTGATTGATGAGATTGATTATGAGCTATAGTTTCAGCCGGGCTAATTACTCGGTTGGCATGTTATTATTTATGATGAACTTACTTCACTGATATACTTATATGATATGATGAAATATATTTTGACATGGCATATACTTTACATATCACTATTTTTGAGCTAGTTTTGAGATAAGTAATTATATTTTTATATTCTTGGGAAACTATACAGGTTTTACGGAGAGGGGTTACCACGTTTTGAGAAATGTTTTATCTTTGAAAAGATTTGTTTTACTGACCCACTCAACTTTGTTTTTCACCCCTTCAGTTTCTAATTAGCTGGGTTTGGTGGCCACGATGAATCCAACGGTGTCCTGACAGAATTCACCAAAGTAGGATTTACCTACGGGTGTTATATCTTAGTAATTGTCCTACTCGACTGCACCTAGACGTTCTTTTTACTCTGAATGTGTATTTATACATTGAGTTTCGCACTAGCATCATTTCTTAGCTAGTATTGCTAATGTTTCGGTTTTTATTTATTAGTAATTCTATTTATTTTTTTAGCTTCCGCACTGTGCAAATGGTTACGTCACTCGCACGTGACGGCCAGCACGCCCTCCTTCGGGATGGGGTGTGTCAGTTGGTATTAGAGCCTAGGTTGCAGTCCTGTATATCTTGAGAATTTCCTAGTGTCTTCTGTCAGAACTATACCGCCTTATAGAGAGCCACATCGTTCAGATGAGCTTAATTTCCCTGATATAGCTCAGTTAGGGGAAGTTATTGCTAATATGATTCAGTCTATTACCTAAAGGATTCCTCTTAAGACTGTGTATAAATTGAAGCTGAATCATTAAATGGAAAATGAAGGACTTGAGGGAGCAGAGCATTGGCTTAATCATTTGGAAAAGACGTTTCGGTTTATACAAAGTCAAAGGAATCTTTCTTTTGAAAGGTAGGTCGAGACGACTACCTGGTCTCCGTGTATCAAAATTGCATCCTGGTGGAGATAGGAGTCTTATACGATGTCACCGGAGGAAACAGCTGATTGAGAATTGTTTAAAGTTGTTTAAGAAAAGGTTTATTCCTCTGGCATATATGGACGGTAAGAAACAAGAGTTTACAATTTGAGACAAGGAAAAGAATGAGAATCAAAGGAAAGATGACCAAGGTAAAGGTTATGTGTCTCAAGAACCTCGCAAGACTTAGAGCTTCAAAAGAAGTGGAGCTAATTCTAGTTCTGCCAGCAAAGGTTTAGTACCATTGGTCAGATGCGAGGTGGTAGATTTACTGGAGATCCTAGATTACAAAGGCGAGGTGACTCTAGTAGAGAAAATGTACCTTTGTGTCGTAAGTGCAATAGCATACACTTTGGAGAGTGTAGGTGAGAAAGCAGAGGATGCTTTACATGTGGACAAATGGGACATAGAGATGCAAGATACTCATAATCTTTCAGGCTTGATCATGGGCACGTTAAACATTCTTGGTCACTTTGCTAGAGTTTTAATTGATTGTGATGTAGAAATTTTATGTTATTAACGATGTTGCCAAAGAAAGTAGTGAATGAGCACGATCGAGGAGTGTATATGTATTTCCCCATGAGGGGCAAGATGGTAATATTGTATCCTCGGGAATTGTTACTTACTTATCGAGACAATAGTGAGTTATCAGTATTGCGGGCTGCAGACCGTAATATTAATAACTTATTCGTTGGATTCGTTAAGCAAGTAAACAGGTAGTTCATTCTATGCTAGTATTGTGCTTATTCAGGGTGTCCAGTGATGGTGGATTTCGATGTTATTCTAGGCACAGATTGGTTGCATTATGAACGTGCCAATATAGATTGCTACGAGAAATCAGTTACTTTCCATCGTCTTGGATCACCAGAGATTACTTTTGTGGGCGAGCAAAGTGAAAGGATGTACGCCATTATTCTGTTGTAAGAGCAAAGAGATCATTATCAAAAAGCTGCCAAGAATACTTAGCTCACATAGTGTTAAATGATGCTACACTGAGTAGTGTGGAAAATGTAAAAGTTGGTTAGACATTTTCTGTTGTAATTCTGGATGAGTTACCTGGGTTGCCGCTAGGCAGAGATGTGGAGTTCACCATTGATTGGTTTCTAGGTACAAATCTTATATTAAAGAATGACTCCTATTGAGTTACGAGAATTAAAAATTCGGTGTGCAGGAATTGATTGATAAAGGTTCCACTTAACATAGTACATTACCTTAGGGAGCGTCAGTTTTTGTTGTGAAAAAGAATGATGGGACATTAAGGCTATGCATTGATTATGGGCTATTGAATCGGGTAACGATTGAGAACCATTATCCATTACCTCGCATGGATGGTTGGTTTAATCAGCTTCGAGGTGCCTATGTATTTTCAAAGGTTGATTTAAGGTCTGGTTATTATCAGTTGAAGTGTAGCAGTGAGGATGTTCCTAAGATTAATTTTAGGACTCGTTGTGGTCTTTATGAGTTTTTGGTGACGTCATGTGGAATGACAAATGTGCTTGCTGCTTGTATGCGTTTGATGAATCAAGTATTCCAACAATATCTAGACAGGTTGTTATTGTTTTCATTGGCGATATTTGAGTATATTCTAAGTCGAAAGCGGACCGTGTTCGACATTTTAACTTGGTATTAAGGAAATTGAGAGAACATCGGTTGTATGCTAAGTTTAGCAGATTCCAATTTTGGTTAAATCAAGTGGCATTTTTGGGACATGTGGCATTTTTGTATGCTAGGTTGAGCAACCGCCTCGCCGCGAGCATCAACTCTAGCATATTATTCATGTATTGAGGAGCGAGCCCTTATTCTATAAAAGAGACTCCCTCACTATCATTAGAGAGCATCAACTCTAGCCCATCATTCATGTATTGAGGAGCGAGCCCTTATTTTATAAAAGGGACTCCCTCACCTTCAACGCCACGAGCCGAGCAGCTTCGCAGCATGTGCTACTTCTAGTTGAGCATCATTTCAGATTGAGCACCGCCTTATATCGAGCATCAGTTCAAGACAACATCTAGTTACTTTGGCCCACACATGGACTGAATTTCAAGTCTCCACCCAAAAGACTCTCTTAACTGAAGACTTGGGGGACTACTGTTTATACCATATTTAGGGCCTCGTATTTAGATCTCGTACAAATACTCGGGGGACTTAAATGTAATTATGTGATAAAGGAATGGGCAAATATGTAATAAGTGAGGAGTTCTTATTCTATAAAAGGACCTCTCACCCTCATAATTTGGGGAGGCCAATTCTTAAGGCTCCTCACCCTCTTAACGCTCTCACTCTCAGAGCTTTCTCTCTCCCCCACTTCTTAGAGAAATACAATACAATCAGTGTGGACGTAGCCCAAACCTTGGGGTGAACCACGATACATCTTGTGTTATTTATATTTCTTGCAGATTCACGGCTGGATTTACGTTGTTCTAAGACCTCCGGTTTTGTGCATCAACAAAATTCATATTCATACTAACAGACGATCGGATCTAATACCAGAAAAACGACTTCCTTCTCAAGAAGTGCAGAAAGTACTGAAGAATTGTGAGATATCATACTTCTCTTCTATCATTAAAAGACCTCTATCACCCTTAGTGTCGCTCTATTGTTCGTAAATGGCTTGTCGCGTTGTGGCCTTCTCTACGGTTTCGGTCAATGTGAGGAGGAACCCCCAACGTGTTATATAAAACGGAGAAATTAGATTTACATACTTCTTTTTGTTACTCTATTGATTAAAATTCTATTCATTTTTAATTTTTGATCAAGGTCCTTGTGTTGGAAGTATGCCCACAAAGCCACTCATTTGATGTAATAGCTTTTGGAATACTTATTGTATTAAACTTTTATATGTTTAATGAAGGGCAAAGCTTATTGTTAATCACTATTTATTGTATCTTGTGTTTAAGCAATAAGGGAATCCAAGGAATATATTTGATCTAAGAGATAAGTGATTTAAGTAAGTTAGATTAACGAGACCTTTCTCTTATGTTCATTCCTAAAACGTTCCTAGCCATAGGATTGCCAATTGGGCATTGACAATCCGCTAAGGTAAGTATGTGTTATGTCGACTCAAGCGCGAGTATGACAAGTCTCAAGTCATTTAGTGTTGGACACTAAGACAAACACATAGGTGCTCGAAAAAGTAATCGAGTACACTGAACAACGATAAAAAAGAGAGTTCAAACATACATGTCATGTAAGAACTCGATAGTTGCAATATGCAAAGTAGTCCTTTGACCTGAGGCATCATAGATGTCTAATGGTTAGGTCATTGATCTTTGATCATGTTAAATGACATTCCATTGGAGTGTCCACGACATTGTTGGGATCAAGCTATCTAGTCATGTAGGCATATGAATGCACGACAAGGGATCTCTAACCTTCTATGGTGGAAGGAGAATACTCTAAGATATGATTCGGGAGTCTTTGGCCAAAGCATATGAATATGACTTAGGAAATTTGTTCCAAATCATATTCAATCGAATCATATAGAGAAGTATCACATTGGATAGTAGACATGAAACAAACTATCACTCAAACAATGTGATTACGAGTATTGTATTAGAGAATGACCGTATTGCATTGTAGTTGTAACTGGATAGGTTCTCCAACCACTTTTACTTAGCTTGGGTAACCATGATATGATGCTAGGTGTCACTCATGGTTTGTGGAAGCCTTGAAGATTAGCAAACACTAATCAAAGGGAGAATTGAAATGTTGTTTCAATTCACAATCGATCGTTAAGAGTAACAATCGCCCACTGCCTCGTTAATTGGAACCTAATGGATCGTACACCGAGTAAGGGTGAAAGTGAAGAAATATAAATGAGATGGATAAGCAATTAAATGGTTTAATTGAGAATGGTCAAGATTAATTAATTAGTTAATTAATTTTACGAAAGGTTCGTATTGGGCTTTTAAGTTGGTTTTGGGCTTCGGGGCTCAAAAGCGTTTTAGTCCACAAGGCCCATTATGTTTAAGTTGTATGACAACTAAAACAAAATGGGCAATTAGCCCAATAACAAAGGTAAGGTCGGCCATAAGGGTGAGGGTAGCAAACTTGGATTAATTACAAGTTTGCCACTCACTTGAAATGAAGTATAAAATCAACTTTATAGCTTTATTTCTAATTAGGGTTTTTCTTGGTCAAATGAGGTGAAACACTTTCTCTCATTTTCTCTAAAGAGGCCGGCCACTTAGAGAGGATTTAGCTAGCAATATTTTCTTCTCTAAGTCATCTATTTCATCTTCACACTTCATTCTTGGTGTGAAGACTTAGAGACATCAAGCTTTTGATGTTTTGAAGAACTAATCCTCAAATCCTCAAAGAAGAAAATGAGCACTAAAGGAGGAAAATCACAAGGAAGATCTAAGGAGCAAGGAGGTGACTTGAAGGCCCTCCACTTGGGTGAATCCCTTGTGTAATCAAGGATGAGCTTCAAGGGTAAAGAAACTCTAAATCTTACCTTCTCTTTAAATGATGTTAAAGAGTTTATTGGTTCACCATATACTAGGCTTTGAAAGTCATGGGTTTTATGAATTGTTTTTGAATGCATGCCTACTTTAATATGTTAATAGTTTGCATATGTATTGACACACCCCGTCCCGAAGAAGGGCATGCTGGCCGTCACGTGAGAGTGACGTAACCATTTACACAGTTCGGAAGCTTTAAAAATACAATTACTAAGATATAACACCCGAGGGTGAATCATACTTTTGTGAATTCTGTCAGAACACCGTTGGATTCCTCGTGGCCACCAAAGCTCAACTATTTAGAACCTGGAGAGGCGCAAAACAAAATTGAGTGGTTCAGTAAAACAAAGTTTTTCGAAAACATTTCATTTAAAACATTTCTAACCCCTCGCTGTAAAACCTGTATACTTTCCCAGAAAAGTAGTATATAAACATATATATATATATATATATATATATCATCAAAAGCTCAAATCACAATACTTCAACGCTTTTCAGGAAGAATATGCCATGCCATGTCATATGCCAAAATATAGTATGAATGCATCAATATAAATCAGGCGAAATAATAAATCAACCGGAGACCCTACAGTGGTCCTGTACGGCTGATTCTATAGCTCAATATCCCATCCAGCCGGAGTCACCAACTGTGACCTGTACGGCCTTGCCGGAGTCACCACTGTGACCTGTACGGCACTACACTGCACATAAGTCGGAACTACCTATAGTAGTCTGTACGACTAAGATGGTGAAATAATATGCTCTAGTGCTTCTCTCATCAATCATCTGTGCACATAATCTAAGGTCACCTACCAGTCGGAACCCCTCTAATGGTCTATACGACTGGCATGTCGGAACCACCTCTAGTGGTCTGTACGACTAGCATCTACTTGGATACAAGATGAGCGTGTGATGCAGGGTGAATAACATAAGCACTAACACCAAGGGTGCAAGTTATGAGCTCTCAACATAATTCACATCATCATTCATTCGCATAAACCATATAAACTCACCGGATACTCACCTGTGCGTCCACAACACCAATTCACATATATATATAAGCATCAATATCAATTCATATAATTTATGATATGCATCATGGCAATTGAAAACATACTTTCATATAAATTCGATTTCTGGGACAATTAATAGTATATAGGTAATACGAAAGACAAAAACTGCCCACTCACCTGAAATTCGCCCAACAACTCCGTAGCACCATACATCAAGGCGTCATGACGATCGCCGCCTAGAACAATAATCAAATCCAACCTTAGAAATCATATCGATAGAATTTATAACTTATATAAGACACGTCACTACGGAGTTTGATCTGGAAGGCCTGCAAATCAGATTTTAAATCCATAACTTCCAGAGGTCCACAATATACCTCTAGGACATCATCCTAAAATTTCATTACCATCCAACGGTCGGATCTCCGTCAATTGTCAAAACCAAGTGACGGTTAACATTCTATTTTATGAACTTACAACTCTAATTCCGAAAGATCCGTAAATCGGATTCCCGATCCGTAAGTTCCTAAAATCCTCAAATATTACGTATTACAACGTATCAAAGTTTGGTGACGATCCAACGGTCGGATCGTCAATTCACATTTTCACCTAACCACGAATCGTAACGAACTTAGGTTCAATTATTCAATTTACGTCCATCAATTATCAAAACTGAACCTAGAACCTTAAACACAAGCTAAGAATGACATTGGCGGGCCATTGGCCACGCGCCGCCGCACGGGCCGCCGCGGGTGGCGGTCGGCCGCCTCGGTTCGCCGGAAAATCTAACTATTTCCAAAAATTCTCAAAAAAATACAGAATTGAAGGTATCGAAGAGTAGAACAAACTTTATACCTGTGGCCAATGCCAATGTGGCCTGGAAACACTTCAATTTCATCAAACCCGTACGAAACCCTAGAAATGGGTGATCTTCAATTCGACTTCAATCCAACTCCGCCGCTCCAACCAACGATTGGGCATTGTTCTAGGCCTCAAGGGGAGGGTATGAGTAGTGTCAATTGGAAGAAATTGCTTCAGAATTGGCGGATTCCACCGTGGGTGCCCTCGGGCTCGACGTGAACTTTTGTCATGAAATCACGACCAATGACCCTCAAACTCGGATGGAAATGGAAGCTGGGATGATGCCATGATGATACCAAGTGAAAACTGAGTAAAACTCGCCTGAAATGGCCAAATTTGGCCGGACTTCCCTCCGGGTCGCGTGGGTTGGGTGCGCGGGTCGCCAGGACCCGACCGATCCCCTCCTTTCCTTTCTTCCTCCTTTCCCTCCTGTTCTCTTCCTGATTCGTCACTCATCTTTCTCTCTCTCCTTCCCATTCGGCTTCATCTCTCTGTTTCCAGATTGGGCAGCCTTGCCCAATCCCGATTTTTCTCTGTTTCTTCCTCCCTTCCCCGACAGCTTCCCATACATACACACACAAAACCTTTCGCTCATCCCAACCATCCATTTCATTCATCATTAAATCTGGGCCGTCCATTTTCATAAAAGAATTTCTATATTTTACTAAAATTATAATTCCTTAAAATCCCAATTTCAAACGTTAATAACTTTTTCGATAAAACTTCAAATCACGAACCGTCTACGCCCACGCGTCCGTAGTGCTGAATACTACGAGGATATGTCAAGAAAAGAAAAAAAAATTCTTAGATGGCACGACACAACGATAACCTCGAATAATGCACGTGCCTCAAAGGGCATTTTTGTAAAATCCTTTATTAAAACTTTAAAAATTCTTAAAATTAGGGACGGACTGTCACATGTATTCAAATGTTCTTACTTGTTCTTAGCTAGGACAAAATTTTTCCTTCACCTTGGGTATTAATAACATCATTAATTATTTGAATAATAAAATATTTTTATTTTTAAATATATTCTTTTAGTGTTAAAAATGTTACAATTAGTATATTTATATTTATGGCTAAATTTTTTATCATATATTTTTATTTTTAGTTTGTTCCTATTTTTAATTTACAAATATTTTTTAATTTGTACCAATTTTCTTTTCATTTTTAATTTGTACCCATATATTAGTTTCTTTTTGTGCCCATATTTTTTAAAGTTTTATTTGTGTTTGTACCCATGTGTATACCGTCACGTGACATTGCATATTTAATCAATGATAGAAAAATTACATATGGTATATTTATGTTTTATGCCTAAACTTTGTATCATATATTTATATTTTTAGTTTGTACCCACTTTTAATTTGCAACATGTTTTTTAAAATTTGTAGTATTTTCTTTTTAGTTTTATTTTGTACCCATGTATTAATTTCTTTTAGGGCCTATATTTTTTAAAAATTCATTTGTACTCATAAGTTTTTAATCTTTTATATGTACCCTAATTTATTTGTAATGTACCCATTCTTCTTTATTAATGTACCACTTTGTTATATGTGAAATGTACCAATTTTTTTGTAAAATGTACCAATTTTTTTAACACTATGGATACATTCTTTTTCCATTTATTATTTCTTATTTTTACGTAGTTTTTATCCATTTATTCAATCAAAATGTTTGAATTCTTTTATTGTAACCGTTTCTAATAGTATTATAATGAGGGATTTTAAATTTATAGGATTATAAATCTTATAAAATATCAAACAATTAATGTCAAAACTATAAAAATAAAAATATTAATAGTAATACAATGAGGTGTACAAAGTCAATGGACTTTGATCAAACTTTGAATATCATTAAGGTTTTAATAAAAAAATATTAATGATTAAGGACCGTATCTAAAGTATCCCTATATAAAACCCTTGATGCTAGACATTCTGATAGACAAACGAAGCAGCTTATAGAAAGAAGCTGCTACAAGCTACTAAAGTGACTGAAATGAAAATAGGCAGATGTTCAAGGGCATCACTGCAAGTGTAAAGGCAACGGGTAGAATTGCCCGCACGTGGCATGAAATAGAAGGACGTGTCGGCAAGTCCAGGGAACACCTGACTTTCTGGAAATTGATCCAATTACATTTTGGTGTTAGGGAAAGGGAACAGCCCTTCAACAACGTCGGTCACGTGTATGACGTATGCGAGTGCGACTCTCTTCACCGACTCTCTGCTTTTCTGGGAAATGATAAACTCGCTTTAACGTTTCTCCACGTGTTTCTCTCAGCTCTCCCCCTTTTGTTCAAAACTTAAAACTTAAAACCCCCACGTCACAGCCTCACAGTCTCCGCGACCAAAGAAACCCACCAACCGCCATCATGACGGCCGCTTTCCGCCGGAGCACCAACCTCACTCGCCTGTTACACAAGAACTCCATCACCGACCCGATCGCGCCCCGGAGACTGCTCCAAACCCAAACCCAAACCCAGACCCCCTCCAAAGCCTACCTCCGCTTCCCTCAAGTCTTCCGCAAAGCCAGAGACTACGACCTCTCCCCCTCCGTCTTCTCCTCCGCCTTCTCCTCCTCCAAGTCCTCCGTCGAAGCGCCGTCGGCTTCCAAGTTGGGGTTCGTGGGATGGTACCTGGGTATGATCCAGAGCCGCCCCATTTTGACCAAGAGTGTGACCGCGGCGCTTATTTACACCGCCGCCGATTTGTCCTCCCAGGTGGGTCGAATTGTAATTATATCGTCACTTTTGGGCATTTTGTAGTTACCCACTTGGTCAGTTTGGCTCTGGTTGTATCTAACCAAGTAATGATCTTTATCAGACATTAGCAAAATCATCCTTATCAGAATCTTATGATCTTGTAAGGACAGCGCGCATGGCTGGCTACGGGATGCTGGTTTTGGGTCCGTCGCTGCATTTCTGGTTCAATCTCATGTCGAAAGCTTTGCCGAAACGAGATATGTTTTCGACAATGAAGAAAATGGCAATGGGGCAGCTGCTTTACGGACCTACAATGACGTCTGTTTTCTTCTCCTTGAATGCATGTCTACAAGGTGTGCATAAAGTTCCTTTCTTAATGACACATTTTTTTGTGATGAGTGATGCTTGTATGTTCGATTTTGTGGAAATTTTGTATTTTGCAATGTTTAGGAAAGTTGTGGAATTCCCTATGCACATTTTGAAGGTTCAGGGGTTGAATTAGGCGGAAATTAGGCTGGTTTGTCAATGACTGTGAATTAGGCTGGTTTATCACTTTGACGAATTGTTCATCATAGGAATAGGATGCTGCTACCGAAAGTAGCCAAGTTTTGTGAATATGTTATACAATTCCAGTTGTAGTTCACCACAAAATATGGTCTAGATGTTTGTAGGCAAGACTTGGATGCATAATGAATAAAACCTGTACTGCTGCGTAAGAAATTTACCCGTTGTAAACTTTAAAAAATAGAGTGAAATTGTGTCTGCAGAGAGATGTGTGGATACCATGATTAATTTCATATGGTCTAAGTAGTTACCATGATTGCCAATTCCAGGTGAAAATGGTGAAGAAATTGTTGCCCGCCTACAGCGAGACTTGTTCCCTACATTGTTAAATGGTGTTATGTACTGGCCAATATGTGATTTTATCACATTCCGATTCATTCCTGTCCATTTACAGGTATGTGGAAGGCTCTCTTTTAGCTTGGTTTTTCTCAGTTTTATTTTGGATTTTGGAATTACGTGAAATTGGGATTGCTTGGGCTGCTGAGTTTTTACAAAACACGGGTTAAGAGCCTAAAGTTTGGCTCTTGACAAGCGTAGGAAGTTTCCGACTTGATCAGTTCACCTGCACATTTCTCACGCTCTGGAAACTAACTTGGTTGTTTTTGATGCTCTCATTTTGAACAGCCATTAGTGAGCAACGGATTTTCGTATCTGTGGACCATTTACATGACGTACACGGCAGGCTTGGAGAAAGCTGGCACAAGGACGTCCTAGCTGATTGACTCTAGGCGCCTATTCTTTTTACTAGTCTCATCTTCAAGATTTAGACATGTCTCAACTACCCTGCTTGGAAGTTGCTTGTCTCAACTACCCTGCTTGGAAGTTGCTTGTGATGAACCTTCTGGACGCCTGAGCAGAAATGCGAGCACGACATCCACAGCCGGACTATGGTTGAAGGCTTGAAGCACAGGCTATGAATCTCGCTCTCATTGCGATTCATTGGTAATTACATTCGGATCGTGTCTTTTCACCATTCGTGTAAAAGTATTTATGCTGTTGGGTCAAGTTTGAGGGTTTTGTATAAAGCAATAGGTTGATGTTGTTGAAGACACCGCAAGTATCAGTTGGAGTGTCCACGTAAAAATCTTTACAACAATTACAAGAGTAAAACGCCAACAATGAAATCGCTGACATTTGAGAAAATATGTCAGCTGAGAGGAGTAACGCCAAGCAGCAATGGAAATGGTCACTGTCCAACTGCAATAATTTGAACACTGGATATTGCATTTTTCGCATGACTTGGTAACAATAAACGGGCGAGCAGAAACAATTTCCGTTGAAGGATGGTGCGAAGAATTCTTCACACTTTCCATGTCTTGCTTGTATTGAAAAGTTTACATACTATCGTATTAACATGCCCCCTCCCCCATAACCCCATAACAATTATCAAGCCTATATCGAAACGCAACATAAAGCAAAACTTCTCACATAATCTACGACTTATTCCCTATCGCAATGCTTCAAAACTCCGTAAACAGGCAAAGGCTTAAGAGTTGATCATGTTAAAGAATTGACTCAAAACACTCTACTGTGAGTAAGTGAGGGTGCAATTTCATGTCTCGTGATCTCATCAATTGTTGATTATGTATAAGGTTCTGCTCACTCTTCAGATGCTCGCAAGACAATCTTCTCGAGCTGTATGGGCCAATCTACGCCAAGCATTTGGGGATTTAGCTCCACTGATGCACAAAAATCTGACATGGTTGCATAAGTAGATTTTGTTTCTCTTTGCATATGTCTTCCACGCAACATCCCATTTGAACCATCGTTGTACGGATATGAACCACTCACTTGTTTTAAGTGATCACTGCCATGCCTTGTCCCGCCTAGCCGAATACAAGGTTCCATTAACCTCTTCAGATAAGCATCCAATCCATTATTCAAGAGGTTAACACAGTCTATAGAGACATTAATACCCTCCTTCTCCAACTTCCGCTCCAAACGATTTCTTAAGGATCTCGTATCAGGTAGCTCACCACTGTTTTGACAGGTCACAGGGTGGTAAGCACCACTTACTGATACATTAGGAAGAGATTTACGCGATCCACCCAAATATATACCGAGTGGAGCAGTTACTGGGCTTCTACTTTGAATAGCTGGGCTTCCTGCATCCTGTTCAACCTCTTCTCCATCTTCTACAGAGGCAACTTCAACAGGCGGCCTGCTTCCAAAAGAAAGCAATTCAGTAGCACTTTGCTGCTCTTGTGCTTTTGAAAAATGTTGGGACTTTCCATTTGGCCCCAAAGGACTTGGGCGGTCCTGAAACTTGCGTTCTCGATTAACTGGAGACAGGATCCTGTCAGGGGATGGAGAAACTGCATCTGCATTAATCGAGTGAAGCGCATCCTTCTGATAACCATTTGCTACTTTAACATTAAGGGTGCATCCCCTTTTCCGAACACCGGTCAAGGGCGGATGTTTTGCAAGGCAGGCGTTCTTGAGGATGGATTTAATAAGCCCGTTATGAAGATTGACATTTTCCCTCCCAATAATCCGATTGCAAAACTTGTCGAATTCGCACTTGCTAATCTTTGAACTAAACAATCTTCTGATCAGATCAAAGTATTTGTCAGCTCTCTGATGCCCAATCTTTCGCACAATTAGCGCTTTCAGCTCCAAAGTGTCGATACGAGAAAAGCTCTGATTGAGCACCATTTTCCCCCAACTCCACTTCCCAAAATTCACCAAAACCAGATCCTCATCGAAGCCTCGAATTCTCCAGCAAAACCCAGATCACAGAAGACATGATCTTCAATCCAAAACCTAAAACCCTAATTTTCAGACAATGCTTTCACCTGTATGTTCACCAAAATTACAGCAACAGAAGTAAATTTCTCAATTTCTCAATCCAAACGAACGAGGGTAGTCAAAGTTTGCTCAAATTACTAAAATTAGAAAGACAGAAATCATTGGGAACTAAACGTTGACCATATCAAGAGCTCACCGACACAGAGATCAAAATATCTTTCCTGCAATTCAAAAAGTAGAAGGAAAGAGTAGCGGAAGCAAAAAACGCAAAAATATTTGACAGATTTCAGCAACAATTTACAGAAATGAAAGAAATCCAGTTGAGATTTGGGCGCGAATTGAAAACCCAACAAGCAAATTGACCAAAGAACGATGAGAGAGAGAGAGAGAGAGAGAGAGAGAGAGATAGAGAGAGAGGCACCTGAGGCGAAGGTGGCCGAGGTTAGATTGACCCCCTTGAGAGTTGTAGTGTGTTTTTTCCTCTCTTTTTTTGGTGCTTTTGGTTTGTGTGTTTAATTTGAGAGATATTTCTGTTTTTTTTATTTTTTATTTTTTTTATTTTTTTTTATTTTTTTTGTGGGGAGAACTATTTCTGTTCTTGTTATAACAAGGACAGACCAAACAGGGCTAACAAGTGAAGGGCTTTTGTGCGCTTTCAGAACCTTCTTCTCTGAAATGCACGTGCCTCTTTGTGAGTTTGGGAAACTCGGGTGTGAAGACTTGTTAAGGGCCTGTTTGATTGCGTTCATTTTTTGATTTGGTAATAAGTTGCCAACCGGCTCGCCGACAGCAGCGGCTCGTCCACTGGCGACCAACCGGGGCATGGCGGCGGTGACCGTCCACACAGCGGCGCGTGGGAACCACATACCTACTTTAAGGTTATTCAACGTTTCGAATCACGTGATGCGCTCTATTTAAACAAATTTGAGATTGTTTATCACGTTTGAATTAAAAAGCTTTAAAATTTACTTAGATGAGTACTAAAGGAATCTTTTTCACGTGTAAGCTTGAGTAACTTAGATACAAAGCAAGACGTCTCTTGAAGAGACACACTCAAAATTTATGTGAGCGGATCCCTTCTAACTATTTTTCATTAAATTTTTTTATAAAACTTAATTGTTTTAATGTAGTCATGGATGAGGCTAAGATAGTGAATGGTTAGTGATGGGTACATATTTTCATATATTTTAATCATATATTTCCTTTGGATTTTGTGTATATAAATGAGTTAAATGCACTAATTTATATTGTTTTAATTTATAGGCATTCAATACGGGAGGTA
The DNA here is from genome assembly GCF_042453785.1 of Malus domestica. Taxonomy (NCBI): domain Eukaryota; kingdom Viridiplantae; phylum Streptophyta; class Magnoliopsida; order Rosales; family Rosaceae; genus Malus; species Malus domestica. The sequence continues at coordinate 18,808,444 of NC_091670.1, forward strand.
CGTGAAAAAGAAGTGAAAAATGAGCTTTTTGAGTGTCTAGAGTAATTCCAATGGAGCAAGAGGCTAATTAACTGAACCGAGGCATATGCGTTACAACAAGAAGATGAGACTGCAACGGTTTTGGAAATCAAATGGACATGGGAGTGCTATTCAATGGAATTTAGGAGAGAACTTAATAATTAGTTTTATTATTTCCGTTTATTTTTTATTATTTCCATTAGGATTAGTAATTAGTATGCTTTTAATTACCTTTAGGCGCTTGTTTGCCGTTTATTTTATATAAGGAGATCCTTCTTCTTATGATATGGGGGGTCAACCACAAAAACAAAACCAAAAATCATCTATTGTACATAGGAGGTTGCGACAAGGAAGGCCAAGAGGAAGAGCTACTTTGGAGTTTTTCTTTTCTAGGGCTACGATATAGCCCTAGTCATGATTACTTAATTGCCTTGTGGCATTGTTATTATCATGATTTTCTTCTTCATTGAGTATCTTTTGCTATTTGTATTGCGCTTGATTTTTATTTAGATGCTTGATCACCATCTAGGTTTAAATTAGGTTGATTTGATGCAAGTTAGAGTATATGCCCTATTTAACTTGGGTTTAGCTTCTGGCAATTGATACCATAACCACCTATTTGTAGATGCCATACAATTAGGGTTTGTGTGATTTTCCAACGAATTCCATAGAGCTTAATGGGTTCTTACTTGTTTAAATCCATCTAGATGCCATAGAGGGTTAACATAGTAAGGATACTTTTGATGTAACCAGATGCCATGGCCGTCGAATAATTTAGGGAAAATCGATCATCAGTATTGGGGAACTACTTGAGCATAGCATATTAAGGGAATTAAGTAGAATTGGTTACAGTGAATTCGGATGCCCTAGGTTTTATTTTCTTATGTTTTTAATTTTATTATTTCATGCATTTTATTTTCAAGTCATATTTCATTTTTAGTTTAATTCAAAATTTCGCTCTTTTCCATTAAAGCTTCTCAATTACAATTTGTTTCAATTTAGTTAGTAAGATTTTTAGAATCAATTTGATCTCTGTGGGACGATATCCATGCTTATATGCTATACTCTCATTTGATTCGTATACTTGTGAGCACAAAAATTTGAGAGTTAATGAGCCTAATTTCGGTTATCTAATTTTCGCAACAAGTTTCTGGCGCCGTTGCCGGGGATCGAATTTGATTCTATTCCTTACTTAATTGGATTGTTACATTTTCGTAGTTGGTTTAGCTTTAGTGTTTATTTTTAGTTTTTTTTTCAATAAAAAAAATTATTCTCCTAATTCTCTTGTTAGCTTACCCATTGTTTTATTGTTTTTGCAGAAAAATGGAGCCACTTTACCTTGTTGCCAATACAAAATTCAAGTTTGGGGGTGGATTGCCTTCTACATCTTTGCTTGCCCGTCTCCTTGAAACCCGGGAAGTTTCTTTGTCTAAGAGCTTTATTGATTAATTTTTCTTTATGTATTGTCTATTTTCTTTACTCTTCTCTTCATTTTTTTCAGTCTTGTTCATTTTTTTTTGTAGAAAATTAAAATAAATAAATACATAAAAAAATTATAAATTTCTGAAAAATCCAAAAATATTTTCTTTTTCTTTGTGTCTTGTTATTTTTGGCTACTTTCCAATTCATTGATAAGATTTGGTCTTTATTTTCTCTTAACTTTCAAGAAATTTATGCTTGGCATTAGTTCTTTACATTATCTTTGTTTAAACTATATTTTTTTTTATGATCATGACTTGGAAAAACAAATGCACATAGCCTTGTTGGTGTGAAACTAGAGTCTATGCTTCTCGATCTTCTTCACTGCACTTTCGTACTTTACTTGGATTGCGTCAAGCCTAGTCTTCAAATCCACGATCTCTTGGCGAGCAGTCTCAAGCTGCAGAGAAGTGGGCGCAGGGATATTTTAAAATTGTGAAATATTACCGTTGTGCCACGTGGCACAATCTGGAGTGTTACAATTCAAAATTTTTAAAATCTAATGGCAAAGATTAATTAGGTGAATAAAAATTTAAAAACAATGTAAAAAATTATTAAAAATCCGGAAAAATATTTTGAAAATTAAAAAAAAATACTTTTCTATAAATACCTTCTCATTATCTTATACCCTACACCACAATTCATATTTTCTCAACTACTTTCAACCACATTCCTATCTTTCTCTCAAAGTTTCAATCCAATTTTTTCCAACAAAATGACTACTAATGCAAGTACGAATTGGATGCTTCTTGAAGATGTTGCGTTGTGTAGTAGCTGGACTGAAGTTACTCATAATTCGCTTACGGGTAATGAGATGCAGTTGCGAGAAATGTGGAGTCTTATTCATACCAATTGTCTTGAGAAAATGGGTGGGAAAAAAACCAAAGAATCGATGTCCAGTCGTTGGAAAATACTTAGCCAATCGTTTAGTATGTGGAGAGACGCCTTGGCACAAGCTAGTGGTAATATTTGAATTGGGGAAAATTTAGCGGATCAGGTAACAATATATTATTTATTTGTTTGTATTATTTATTTGTTACCTACTTTGATTATAATTATTTGTTTGTATTATTTATTTGTTACCTGACACACCCCGACCTAGATCGAGGCATGCTGACCGTCACGTGAGGGTGGCGTAGCCATGTGCGCAGTGCGGAAGAATAACGATATAAAGAAATGCGAATAAATAAAAACCAAACTGACTAAAACACTAGAAAGGATAAGGTAAATGACGAGAATAAGAATGACTACACATAAGCAGAGCGTAGGTATCCTAAGTGCAGTTCAGCAGGACAAATACTAATTATACAATACCAAAGATGATCCTACAATGGTGATAATCTGTCAGAACCACCGATGATTCCTCGTAAGCCACCAACAAGCACTCCTACCTAAAACCTGGACGCCCGCAAAATAGAAAGTGTGAGTTGGTGAAAACAAAGCTTTTCAAAACCATTTCACTTATCAAAAGTAGTAACCCCTCACCGTAAAACCTATATAATTCCCAGAAAATATCATACATGTTTATATCTCAAAACCAAATTCAAAATAAAAATTCCACAAATATACCATGTCAAATCTTAGCAAGAAATAAGTAAGTCAGGTGAAATAAATCAATATGAAATAGTATGGAAGTCGGAGTCACATAACGTCACCTGTACGGCTGAGTCTATAGCTCCTCAACTAGTTCTCTGCACACAAGTCGGAACCACCTAATGTGGTATGTACGACAGGCTGGGTGTAAATAAATATGCTCAAGTGCTACGGTCATGTGAAGGCTGTGCGAAGTATCGCAAGTCACCTACGAGTTGGAACCACCTAATGTGGTTTGGACGACAGGCTGGGGTGAGCGTGTGGTGCGGGAGGTGAACGATCAGGTGAAGGCTAAGCCCTGTCCTCGGGCGGAGCACTAACACCAGGGTGCAGGACAATGAGCTATAAATACATCTCAACACAATCATACTCACTACCATCAATATACTCACCTGAAGCTTACCTGAGCGTCCGTAGCATCAAGCAACAATATACATATATAACCATACTAATGCATAATCAAACATAGAGCATTTGACATGGCATTTCAAAATATCAAATAATTTAATTAAGTTTTCTGGGAAAAATACCAAGTGTATATTTATTGAAAACGAAAAGCCCACTCACTGATATGTAGAAGGGTCGTAACCCTCAAGCCTTGCTTGACTGCGCTCTTCCTTTGGATAGGTCTCACCTATATGCGAAACAACTATTTAAACGTTATTTTTTAAGCACATAAACAAAATTAGGTAATAATTTCTCATACATCGCTCAATTGGGGTGTTTGAATATACCAACATGGACTACTCAACCCCATAAACATCCCCATATTTTTAGAAAATTTTTTCGATCACCCACGCGCCGGCCAATGCATGGCCAGACATGCCGCCATGCGCATGCACGTGCCTGGCACACCAAATGGAATTCCTCACTAGGCATATTCTCTTAATCTTCAATCCACAGTAAAATCTCATAAAACTCCTGGTAAATAGCACAAGGAGTCGTGGTCGCCATAGAACGTCATTTCTTCTTAGTACCCAACCTGAAACGACGAAGCATCTCAATCGGATTAGCAGCAACCTCCGGGTGATAACGAGACAAATCAGTAAACCTCTTGTAGTACTCATTAGCTGTCATTTTTCCCTGTTTAAAATGCATGAATTCTTGCTTCTTGCGATCTATATATTTTGGAGGAATGAATCTCTTCTGAAATAACTGCTTAAAAATTTCCTAATCAGCAGCTTCCTCTAGTGATAACTGATAAGACTCTTGTCTCCACCAGGATGCAGGCTGCTCACTGCTGATTCGTGGTTGCTCCCAATTCTCAACTGCTGCCACTTTTTTAGGATCCACCAGAATACCTTGAGCTGATATAACATGTCCCAAAAATGCTACTTGATCTAGCCAAAATTGGCATTTGCTAAACTGAGCATACAACTGGTGTTCCCTCAATTTCTTCAACACCAAAGTGAGATGTCGAACATGCTAGGATTTAGAATTAGAGTACACCAGAATATCATCAATGAAAACAATGACAGACCTGTCTAAATATTACTAGAATACTCGATTAATCAAATCCATAAAAGCTGCAGGTGCATTAGTCAACCCGAATGGCATCACAAGAAACTCATAATGACCATATCGAGTCTTAAAAGCTGTCTTAGGGACATCCTCACTTCTGATCTTCAATTGATAATAACCAGACCTCAAATCAATCTTAGAAAACATACAGGCGCCCCGAAGCTGATCAAATAAATCATCTATACGCGGCAATGGATAACGGTTTTTAATTGTTACCCGATTTAATTGTCTATAAGCAAACATAGCCTCAAAGTCCCGTCTTTCTTCTTCACAAATAAAACTGGAGCTCCCTAGGGTGAAGTACCAGGCTGAATAAAATCCTTATCAACTAATTCCTGCAATTGGATTTTTAATTCCTTCAATTCAATATGAGCCATTCGATAAGGAGTTAAAGATATAGGATCAGTACCTGGAAGCAAATCAATAATGAACTCCACATTTTGGTCTAGCGGCAATCCAGGTAAATCATCAGGGAATACATCAGGAAAATACCTGACCACACGAACATTCTCCACACTATTAGGAGTATTATCATTCAACACTACATGAGCCAAATATCCTTGACAACCTTTCTCTAACAACTTTTTAGCTCTTATGGCAGAACTAACACCATGTCTCACCCCACTACACTCGCCCATAGATGAAACTTAAGGCAATCTAGGACGATAGAAAATAACTGACTTCCTGTAGCAATCTATATTGGCACGATTATAATGCAACCAATCTGTGCCCCAAATAACATCAAAATCAACAATATCTAACGGGATGAGATTAGCTGGCATAACTACATTATCCACTAACACGGGACATCCTGAATATACACAACTAACATAACATCTTTCCCCTCTAGGCATCGCAAACTCTAAATCATACCCAAGAAGTGTAGGATGAGGTTGGGTCGTCTGAGCGAACATATGAGAAATAATATAATGCGTAGCATCATAATCAATTAATACTCTAGCAAAATGACCAAGAATATTCAACGTACCCATGATCAAATCAGGATTATTTTGAGCATCCTGCAGTGTTATGTGATGAATACATCCCTGAGCTTGTTGTCGTCCTCCACGACTTCTGCTAGTCTGCCCACTACGACCTTGCACATTACGCCCCTGGCCTGGCTGATTAGACTGCCTCGATGATTATGCACTACTAGAAGTAACCTCCACGTGCTGGGATTATCCTCCAAGGTACCATTGTGATCCATTAGTTGAATACGGCGGATACGACGTATAACCTCCAAGATACTGAGGGTAACCATTCTGCTGATATGAGTCATGCAGATATTGATACTGCCATGCAGAATAAGGAGCTACATCGCCTTGATAATGATAAGCACCTCCGCGACCTGTCTGACCATAACTACAAGATCCTTGAACTTGCTGGCTCGGCACTGGTAGTGGCAAAGAAGGCTGCTAGGGCCTATGCTGATTCTGAGGACAATGCATAGCCTGATGCCCCAATTGACCATAGGTAAAACATTTTCTAATACCCTGTCTGCACTCCCCAAAATGTCGACTATTACATCTACGACAAAACGGACTACCAGAACCACCAAAATCTCTATGCCTCTGAAAATGAGGACCTCCAGAAAATCTACCACCACTCATTTGCCTAGTGGAACTCATACCCCAGCTAAAAGAACTAGAACTAGCGCCACTCCTCTTAAAACTTTGAGTCTTACAAGGTCCCTAAGATGATTGACCCTTACCTTGATCATCTTTCTTCTTCTGGTTGTCTTATTTCTCCTCGCTCTCACTAGGCATATTCTCTTAATCTTCAATCCGCAGTAAAATCTCATAAAACTCCTGGTAAATAGCACAAGGAGTCATGGTCGCCATAGAACGTCATTTCTTCTTAGTACCCAACCTGAAACGACGAAGCATCTCAACCGGATTAGCAGCAACCTCCGGGTGATAACGAGACAAATCAGTAAACCTATTGTAGTACTCATTAGCTGTCATCTTTCCCTGTTTAAAGTGCGTGAATTCTTGCTTCTTGCGATCTATATATTCTGGAGGAATGAATCTCTTCTGAAATAACTGCTTAAAAATTTCCTAATCAGCAGCTTCCTCTAGTGATAACTGATAAGACTCTTGTCTCCACCAGGATGCAGGCTGCTCACTGCTGATTCGTGGTTGCTCCTAATTCTCAATTGCTGCCACTTTTTTAGGATCCACCAGAATACCTTGAGCTGATATAACATGTCCCAAAAATGCTACTTGATCTAGCCAAAATTGGCATTTGCTAAACTGAGCATACAACTGGTGTTCCCTCAATTTCTTCAACACCAAAGTGAGATGTCGAACATGCTATGATTTAGAATTAGAGTACACCAGAATATCATCAATGAAAACAATGACAGACCTGTCTAAATATTACTAGAATACTCGATTAATCAAATCCATAAAAGCTGCATGTGCATTAGTCAACCCGAATGGCATCACAAGAAACTCATAATGACCATATCGAGTCTTAAAAGCTGTCTTAGGGACATCCTCACTTCTGATCTTCAATTGATAATAACCAGACCTCAAATCAATCTTAGAAAACATACAGGCGCCCCGAAGCTGATCAAATAAATCATCTATACGCGGCAATGGATAACGGTTTTTAATTGTTACCCGATTCAATTGTCTATAAGCAAACATAGCCTCAAAGTCCCGTCTTTCTTCTTCACAAATAAAACTGGAGCTCCCTAGGGTGAAGTACCAGGCTGAATAAAATCCTTATCAACTAATTCCTGCAATTGGATTTTTAATTCCTTCAATTCAGTATGAGCCATTCGATAAGGAGTTAAAGATATAGGATCAGTACCTGGAAGCAAATCAATAATGAACTCCACATTTTGGTCTAGCGGCAATCCAGGTAAATCATCAGGGAATACATCAGGAAAATACCTGACCACACGAACATTCTCCACACTATTAGGAGTATTATCATTCAACACTACATGAGCCAAATATCCCTGACAACCTTTCTCTAACAACTTTTTAGCTCTTATGGCAGAACTAACACCATGTCTCACCCCACTACACTCGCCCATAGATGTAACTTAAGGCAATCTAGGACGATAAAAAGTAACTGACTTCCCGTAGCAATCTATATTGGCACGATTATAATGTAACCAATCTATGCCCAAAATAACATCAAAATCAACAATATCTAACGGGATGAGATTAGCTGGCATAACTACATCATCCACTATCACGGGACATCCTGAATATACACAACTAACATAACATCTCTCCCCTCTAGGCATCGCAAACTCTAAATCGTACCCAAAAGGTGTAAGATGAGGTTGGGTCGTCTGAGCGAACATATGAGAAATAACATAATGCGTAGCACCATAATCAATTAATACTCTAGCAAAATGACCAAGAATATTCAACGTACCCATGATCAAATCAGGATTATTTTGAGCATCCTACAGTGTTATGTGGTGAATACATCCCTGAGCTTGTTGTCGTCCTCCACGACTTCTGCTAGTTTGCCCACTACGACCTTGCACATTACGCCTCTGGCCTGGCTGATTAGACTGCGTCGATGATCCTGCACTACTAGAAGCAACCTCCACGTGCTGGGATTATCCTCCAGGGTACCATTGTGATCCATCAGCTGAATATGGCGGATACGACGTATAACCTCCAAGATATTGAGGGTAACCACTCTGCTGATATAAATCCATATGAAATAGTATATAAGCCGGAGTCACAAAATGTGACCTGTACGACTAAGTCTATAGCTCTTCAACTAGTTCTCTGCACACAAGTCAGAACCACCTAATGTGGTCTGTATGACAGGTTGGGTGTAAATAAATACACTCAAGTGCTACGGTCATGTGAAGGCTGTGCAAAGTATCGCAAGTCACCTACGAGTCGGAACCACCTAATGTGGTATGTACGATAGGCTAGCACCTGCCTTGGATCCAAGGTAAGCGTGTGATGTGGGAGGTGAACAATCACGTGAAGGCTAGGCCCTGTCCTCGGGCGAAGCACTAACACCGAAGTGCAGGACAATGAGCTATAAATACATCTCAACACGATCATACTCACTACCATCAATATACTCACTTGAAGCTTACCTAAGCGTTCGCAACGTTAAGCAAGATGAGAGAAAATCGGTTACGGTGGTTTGGACATGTGCAAAGAAGGCCTACTGACGTTCCGATTAGAAGATGCGACTATGGGACAGAGGTTCAGGGCCGAAGGGGCAGAGGAAGACCTAGGAAAACTTTGGAAGAGACCCTAAGAAAAGACTTAGAGTACTTGGATCTAACGGAGGACATGACACAGGACAGAACACAATGGCGTTCTAAGATTCATATAGCCGATCCCACTCAGTGACTTGGATTTTCCAAGTCTCCAACCGAGAAGTTTTCCGCACTCGGGAAATTAAGGGAACACTACCTCAACCTATATGCTCCACTCACAAAGCTTCAACATACAAGCTTCAACAAAAGAAAATTCAAAGAACTTAGCGAAGAAGGCTTTGGTGTATTTAACACAATACGTTGAAATGAAGGAAAGCTTATTTATTGATATCCCCGATAAGTTACAAATATGTACATATACTTGAGTCAAAATAAACAAACAAGAGGGAGCCTTCACAAAGGTTGCTTAGGAGAAGTCTCAGCAGTCGGTAGAGCCCCAGAAAGAGAAGGCACCGGAGGGGGATCATTCGGAGCCTCAGTATTGGACAAAACCCTAGAAGGAGGAGGCATCAGAGATTGATCATTTGGAGCTTCATTACGCGGTACAGCCCCAGAAGACGAAGGCAATAAATGCCTTTGGAACAAACCCACAAATCTCTGATGATCAAGTAAAACCTGACCATCAGATTCCTTCATCTGGTCAAGCTTCCTCTTCATGTTTGTAGCATAGTCATGTGCGAGCCGGTGCAACTGTTTATTCTCATGCTTGAGCCCTCTAATCTCCTGTTTGAGACTCATCACTTCAGCCGCCAATGATTCAACTTGGCGGGTTCGAGCAAATAGGCGTTGGGCCATATTAGACACAGAACCTGCACACTGAACACTGAGAGCCAGAGAATCCTTAACAGACAACTCATCAGACCGTTTGGAAAGTAGTCTGTTATCTTTGGGAGTGAAAAGGTTCCTGGCCACTACCGCAGCGGTCATATCATTCTTCATCACGGAATCCCCAACGGTAAGAGGACCAGTAGGGGAGACGAAGGATGGGCGCCATATGTTGTCTGGAGAAGGCGGGGCTGCCTCTTCAACAAGGTTCAAGTCAAAACGACGGTCGGAGGGGCCAGACATTTTCAAAGGTGTTGAAGAGAGAAGAGGTCGGACAAATCAAGATCTTAGAAGTGCAAGAATGGAGCTTCTACTGGTGGATATTCAAGTGTGCTTTGGAACTTAATGTCAGCCCCTATAAAAATCTGCACTCGACGAAGCTTCAGAAATCGAAGAGGCGCCTGCTCAGAAATCGAAGAGGCGTTTGCTTTCTCAAAAGCTGGGCTGCTCAGAGATTCTCAAAAGCTGGGCTGCTCAAAGACCACAAAGGCCGATCTCAGAAATCGAAGAGGCTTGCTTTCTCAAAAGCTGGGCTGCTCAGAGACCACGAGGGCCGATTTCAGAAATCGAAGAGGCACCTACTTTTCCAGCCTTGTCAGCACCTGTCACACGCACACTCAGCTTTGCGGAAATTATGGGCATTCTGTCGAAGATTTCTGGCGAAGTAGAAAGCACATGAATCGTACTGTTCAATCACCCACTTCCCACACGCAACAGTAGCTCATGGGTACCACAGATAACTTTGCCAAAGTTCTCTGAAAAAGTTGAGACACGTGAAGCTTGCAGCTCCCACTACATCGCTCTGACCAAGAAGGGTAAAAGAATTGCAAAGAAACAACACTAACAAAGTTTAGACACATAAATTTTGAAGGTCTAGCTACCATATTATTACCCACAAGGGTAAAGGAACAGTACCACTGCTGGATAATTGGAAAGTCCCGGTGTGTCAACCTCTGTGCTTCGTGGCAAGGTAGACTAGCAAACATGCCCAACCTTTACTCACATTCGAGAAAACACTCCTAACAAGATTGCTTGCTCCAAAATCGAAGAGGCACCGCCCTCCGAATCTCGAGAGCCAGACTCTCAACATGATTACTTTCTCAAAAATCGAAGAGAGGGTAAAGGAACAGTACCACTGCTGGATAATTGGAAAGTCCCTGTGTGTCAACCTCTGTGCTTCGTGGCAAGGTAGACTAGCAAACATGCCCAACCTTTACTCTCATTCGAGAAAACACTCCCAACAAGATTGCTTGCTCCAAAATCGAAGAGGCACCGCTCTCCGAATCTCGAGAGCCAGACTCCCAACATGATTACTTTCTCAAAAATTGAAGAGACATCGCTCTCCGAATCTCGAGAGCCAGACCCCCAGCAGGATTGCTTTCTCAAAAATCGAAGAGGCATCGTTCTCCGAATCTCGAGAGCCAGACCCCCGACAGGTCTGTAATCTTCACACGCAACATCAGCTTTCCAGATACCACAAACCACTTTTTCAAAGTGCTCTGACAGAGTTAAAACATGTGAAGCTAGCAGCTCCCACTACCGTGCTATAACCAAGCAGGGTAAAGGAATAGCATTATTACTTGATGTTAGGGAGACTCCTATATATGTCGACTTCCATCCCTAACGGACAGGCAGACCTGCAAAAATGCTCAACCCTTTCTCTTATCTGAGAGGGCACTCCCAACAAAGCCTTTCGAAATATTCAGCTTTTTTTCCCCCCGATAATACCTCTGTAAACAAGCTATACTAGAGCAAGAATATCTCATATCATCAGGGTTAAAAGCAAGAGTATCCCATATCATGCTTTTTCCCTGTCTTTTCCTTTGGCCTTGTTCTTACCTGCAAGACAAGGAGAAAGAGAGCAATCAGTCAGCACTTGGAATCAAGCTTCCAGCCAGGAACTGACTGCCTGGAACCCCTTACCTGATTACTTACCTGGCATTGCTCTCGAGTACTCATCTTCAACATCTTATGCTTCCAGGGAAGATACCGCATCTGCCTGAGGAACAGATAGGGCAAGTGAGAAGGATACAAGGAAGCATGTGGAGACAAGCGTAACAGTACACGTGCCGATACATCCACTACTTTATCAAAAGCAAAAGTATCCCATATCAGCAGGGTCGAACGTACTCTAGATTTGATGGACTTGTTTTGACCCTCAAATTCTTCAGTCGGCCTTATACTCTGGAGGAAACCAGAAAACCCTCCAGCCCAGTTCAAGAATAAGCCTGTGGAAAGTTACTTCTTCAAAAGCAAAAGTATCCCATATCATCTCTCCTCATTTTTCTTCTCTTTATCCTTCATGCTGCCTGCAAGATAGGGAGAATGTGAACAATCAGCCGGAGCTCTGATTGCTTACCTTGTCTGTCACCTCTTTCAGCAGATCCCCCAGCTCGGCGACTTGGGGGACTCCTACTACATGGTTTGTATCTCGCTTGACCAAGCATGAAACTACAAGTAAGCTTCAAGTGAAATTGATACATTACCTTGTGCATCTCCACCAGTTACAGATACCACCCCTGGATGGAGGAAGAGTACTTCCAGAGAAGATGCCACATCTACCTATGAGACAGATAAGGCAAGTCAAGACGATACCACACTCCGGTACTTAGAAGTTTCGTGGCTACGAGATCATTCTCCCACAATTTTTCCTAATGTCATTTGTACTAAATCATTCACTTGTACTCACTAAAGGAGAGTTTGAACCTATGTACTTGTGTAAACCCTTCACAATTAATGAGAACTCCTCTATTCCGTGGACGTAGCCAATCTGGGTGAACCACGTACATCTTGTGTTTGCTTTCCTATCTCTATCCATTTATATACTTATCCACACTAATGACCGGAGCAATCTAGCGAAGATCACAAAAAGTGACCGTTTTCGCTACCTAGGATCTATCTTGCAAGAGAACGGAGAATTAGATGGAGATCTCAACCATAGAATACAAGCTGGATGGATGAAGTGTAAGAGTGCATCCGGCGTGTTGTGTGACCGTCGTAGGCCACTGAAGCTCAAGGGAAAATTTTATAGGACGGCAATAAGGCCAGCGATGTTGTATGGCACAGAATGTTGGGCGGTGAAGCATCAACGTACACAAAATGGGTGTAGCGGAGATGAGGATGCTTCGTGGGATGTATGGGCACACGAGAAAGGATAAGATTGGGAATTAGGATATCCGAGGTAAAGTAGGAGTAGCCAAAATTGAAGGAAATATGAGAGAAAATCGGTCCCGGTGGTTTGGACATGTGCAAAGAAGGCCTACTGACACTCCGGTTCGAAAATGTGACTACGGGACAGAGGTTCGGGGCCGAAGGAGTAGAGGAAGACCTAGGAAAACTTTGGAAGAGACCCTAAGAAAAGACTTGAGTACTTGGATCTAACGGAGGACATGACACAAATGAGTGCAATGGCGTTCTAGGATTCATATAGCCGACCCCACTTAGTGGGAAAAGGCTTTGTTGTTGTTGTTGTTGTATATATATATATAACCGTACTAATGCATAATCAAACATAGGGCATTTGACATGGCATTTCAAAATATCAAATCATTTAATTATGTTTTCCGGGAAAAATACCAAGTGTATATATATATATACTGAAAACCAAAAGGCCACTCACTGATATGTAGAAGGGTCACAACCCCCGAGCCTTGCTTGACTACGCTCTTCCTCTGGATAGGTCTCACCTATATACGAAACAACTATTTAAACGTTATTTTTTAAGCACATAAACAAAACTAGGTAATAACTTCTCATACATTGCTCAATTAGGGTGTTTGAATATAGCCTACTCAACCCCACAAACATCCCCATATTTGCTCAATTAGGGTGTTTGAATATAGCTTACTCAACCCCACAAACATCCCCATATTTTTAGAAACATTTTCCTATCACCCATGCGCCAGCCAAGGCACGGCCAGACGCGCTGCCATGCGCAGGCACATGCCTGGCACACCAAACGGAATCCTTAACGGCGTTAGGGCATATTTCGTTAATTAATAGAATATACCATTAAATTTACCTGACGCCGTTAGTCGCCGTTAGGAATATTCCATCAAAGTTGACGGAATATTTGTCTTCTTCTCCGGTGAGTCACCGGATTCCGTCGTCGTCACCGGAAACTAGGAAACCTTCAAACCATCATTTCTCACTCATTTTAGCACCAAAATCCATGAAATTTATATCAAAATGAAGCTTAGAACTAGAGGAACACTTCCTTACTACTTTGGGGACCTAAAACCAACGGAATCTCACCGGAAAAATCTTGATAATTCAGCCACCTCTGCAACTCGCCAAAACTAAGCCTCCCGACGTCCAAAACCTTTCAAAATCCTTCCCTAAGCTTCGTGAAGCAGTCCTAAGGCTCACTAGAACCTTAAAATTCAACGAAACCTCCGTAATCATGACGGAGTCACTGTGCACCACATCGTGGTTTCTTGGTTCACGAGTTCCCGACGTCCTCACGTCCAACTAAGAGTATAGTTGAGTTCGTAAGGTTACAAGGAAGGTGATGATGGTATCCACAAGCTCGATCCGTGAATGGAGAGCTAGATTAGAAGTTGTCCGTACAGGTTGTACGGACTAGGGGTGGGTTCAAAAAATCGAAAACCGAAAAAAACCGAAAACCAAACCGAACCGAAACCGAAAAAACCGAACCGAACGAAAAAACCGAACCGAATTGAAAAAACCGAACCGAACCGAATTCTTTTGGTTCGGTTCGGTTTTAGTGATCTAGAAACCGAACTAAACCGAACCGAACCGAATTAATTAAATTAATTTTTTTATTTAATTATTTGTTTTGGGTATTATTTTCTAAACCCAATTTGTAAGTTAAAATGTGCTAAACCCAATGTGTTGCCAAACTTTAAGCTCAAAATATTTAAAAAAGGCCTATAAAAACTCTAAACCCTAACCTATTATTTATCCCCCATATGAGGTTACGGAACCAAACCTCCTCCAGAAGTACCTACATCCATCTCCATAGCACTGCCTACTTCTGCCCTAGCTTTCTTTTCCAAATCTACTCTCATATAACATGTAACAGAATCCATAAACATTTATTTCGGGTAGATTACTTGGGTAATTTGTGATGGAAAAGAATCTAACACACACTAAATAAATCCACCCACGCATTATTTTTACTAATCAAGTTGTCAACATGCAAATACAAGCAAACAACCTTGATCTTTGAACAACATCATACAATTTAACTTTTCTAAGTCATTTGTACAATTTTTGTGTTGTGAGGTTGTTAGTTTGGACTTTGGAAGACTTGATTGATGATTTTAGTTCAATTTTAAATGTTTATTTTCATTGTCTTTGATTCTAGTTAGAATGCTTATGTTATGATTGTGTTGGATATGTTAAAATTTAAAATTTCAATGTTTTTCATTTTTTTGAAAAAAAAAAAACAAAAAACCGAAACCGAACCGAAACCGAACCGGAAAAAACCGAACCGAAAAAAAACCGAACCGAAAAAAATCGAAAAAAAAATGAACCGAACCGAACCGAACCGAAATTTTGGTTTGGTTTCGGTTTTGGCAAAAAACCGAACCGATTTAAACCGAACCCACCCCTAGTACGGACAGATGAAAATGATCGAGAGGGAGAGAGAGAAAGGAAGTCAACGGGAGAGTGAGGGTGTGTGAGTGTGGTCCAGTTTGTAGCCAATCAAACAAAACCTTAAGTCCTTTAGTTCTAATTGGGTCCAATTAATTAGGAATAGAACTAATTGATCCCTTTTCTTGGCCCAATAATACAATCTCAACTCAACGCACAAGGGCATAACCGTCACTTCACGCTATCGAGGATAAAGTATTTCGGGACGGGATGTCACATTACCTACTTTCATTGTAATTATTTGTTTGTATTATTTATTTGTTAGCTACTTTCATTATAATTATTTGTTTCTATTATTTATTTGTTACCTACTTTCATTATAATTATTTGTTTGTATTATTTATTTGTTATCTACTTTGATTATAATTATTTGTTTGTATTATTTATTTGTTACCTACTTTCATTATAATTATTTCTTCTCCCACATTGTGTAGGAACTTCAAGCACAAGCTTGGTATAATGCCAAAAGCAAAAGCAAAAACAAATCTTCCACTCGGTGGGAATGTTGGAATATTATCAAAGATTGTCCTAAATTCAGAGTTGTGCCTGTCGGTCTAGAAGTTTTCATGAACAGCACCCTTCTACACTCTACACTCGATCATGCCTCGCATATTGATGAAGATGATGTAGAAGAAGTGTCTAAAACGCCCCCCTGAACAAGCGTCAGGGTCGACCCGTTATCCAATTAGGCCTCAAGGTAAGAATGCTTTAAAGAGAAAAGGGAGTGCTTCCAAGAATGATTACGCAAAGTATATGGAAGAACTTGCTCGCCAAGGTGAAATGACTTTGGCGCGGGAAATGGCGAAATTTGAGGCTGATAAGGCTAAAGAGGAGGTAAAAGCTACAGCTGTTGAGAGAGCATTTTAAGCTAATAAGAGGGAACGAGAGCTACTTAGGCAAGAAAGGGAACAAGTTAGAGAAGAAAGAATGGCTCAACTAGATCGTGAATTATGAACACGCCTTTAGAAGGAAAGTCTCCAAATTCTACGTCCAATGCATACAATCGATGCTTCCAATCATACCAGGAAAACCTTGCATCTCGACCTTCTTCAGAAGCCATTGCAGGTCCATGTTAGTAGGTTTCCGGAGATACTCTGCGTGTAGATAGATTCGATTGCTCCGCAAAACCTCATCAGAGACTCAAGAATGGTTGAATGCCCTATCCTTACTATCTTATCCACTTGGTCTGCAGATACTCCATATGCAAGCATCTGCATTACAGCAGTAATTTTTTGCTCAGGAATGAGACCCATAGCACCAAAAGCATCATTCTTTTGCACAAAGTAAGAATCATGGTTGCAAACAGCAATCATGATTTTGTTGAACAAATGTCGTTCCATTCTTAAACAACGTCTGAAGTACGTATCAGGGAATGCACTGTTACAGACAAAATAATCGTCTAAGAGCTTTGCACCTCGTCATTGCCTGTTTCTATCAAGGTTTCCGGAACGACTAGGCCTGGAGATCTGAGCTATAGCTTGGATGACTCGACGGGAATGTGAGGCTCTAGCTATTCTTACTTCATCATCTCTCATTCTAAGCTCTTCATCCGCTTCCATCTCATTTTGGGCCACTTGGAGATTGAACATTCCTTCTGATTGGTTAAACAATTATTCCTCTTGCTGCTCGATTTCCCACATCATCCTTGAGGAAGAAGACATTGTAAGAAGGAAGCAGAAACTATGAATGATGATACAGATTTTGATTTTGGTGAAGAAAGAAGCAGAAACTATGAATAATGATAGAGATCTTGAGAAAATTGGTGTGAGATTTCAGATGATGGATGATGAATTATATGGAGGATTTAGAAAGGAGTAGGTTGTAGATAGTGCCACGTGGTATGCCGTCATTCGTTAAAAATCCGATCGAAATCTATCGTCAAAGATTCTGAAAAGGTAACGACATGTGGCACGACGGCATTGGATAAAAATCTTATCGAAATCCATCACCAATAATTATCTTTTCGGATAATGACACGTGGCGCAACGAGAACGATTTAAAATTTGATCGAAATCTATCCTAAAAAATTCTGAAAAGGTAACGACACGTGGCACAACGGCATTGGATAAAAATCTTATAGAAATTCATCACCAATAATTGTCTTTTCGAATAATGATACGTGGCGCAACGCGAACAATTAAAAATCTTATCTGAAATTACACATAAATTTTTTTTTTAAATAATATTTTATTGCCTATTGCCAGGACTATTCAAGTGCAACGATGGAGATACAAAAGGCAGTTATTGTTCATTAAGGGTTGTTACTGTTCACTAGGTGGATTAAATAGTGAATAGCCTGAGGGGGTTCTCACGGTGGAGTTGCTCTCATCATTTGTTAATAATTTGTGCTTCGGCAAGTTTTGTTGCAGGATGGATTGAGGCAAGAGGTTTTTTTTTTTTTTTTGTTTTGTGAGTGGCTGATTGTCGGGACGCCTTCGAAAAGAAATATCGTCATGAACTCCTTCCTACTTTAGGACACTTCATGTATTGATGTGCTCGAAAAATTGACCCACCAAAGTTTCTAGCCTCCGTCGAGCACACACCAATTCCTTCCTCGTCCCAACCTTTCTTTCTTGCAGATCTCACACCCTACCCACCAATATTTATTTATTATTTTAAATTACTTTTTTTTTTCAAAATTTTAGTAATTAATTAAATAGGGGGTTTAAAGTCGTTTCCAAGAGGATAATATGCCATTAATATTTTTATTAAAAACTAGTGAGAGTACAAGACAGAAGAATAAGGCCCCGTTTGGGATTAAGGTGATTTTAAAAAAAACCACTGTGAAAAAAAACTGAGGGTCATTTTTGTGTTTGGTAAACTAAAAAAAAATGGCTTATTTTGGAAGCTGCTATGAGAATAAGCTGAAAATCAAAGGAAAAGCTGAAGCTGCTATTTGCTGCTTTGAAAAAAAGCCAGTTTTTTCAAAGCACACGGAGCTACAGTGCTCCTTTAATGAAAAGACACACTATCATCCTGATTTTTTTTTGCAAAAGCACTTTCACAAAAACGTTTACCAAACACTCTACTGGCTTTATTTCACAGCCGCTTATTCTCATAGCACAGCCGCTTATTCTCACAGCAGCTTTTTTTCAAAGCACAGCAATACCAAACCAGCCCTAAGCATATCAACGCTCACATAGTAATGTTAGCATATGGACTTGAGAACGAAAGGACAGAGACGATCCAACAAATTATAACGACATCTGGGCTATATGCAAGTAGCTACCCCAAATCTAATTGGATATAATTAACTAATGTAATAAAATAATCTTAATAGACATTTGGATTCCTTAGCAAGTGGATTTTTTATTTTTTATTTTTTGAAGTGTAGAAGTCAAAGTAGTAATTAATTAGTCGTAATTGGTATGCTAAGATTTTTCTTGTAAGGATAATGCTTGACTACTCACTGAAGAGTACCAATATACTGACTTTGTTTAAAAAACGATACGTGTCCATGTTAAGTCATAAGCACCAAACTAAATTGGTTGCCAAACATTCACTATTCTATTATCCAAACACTCTTCTTCTCCCTTGCCTAGCCTTCCATCTCCAACGAACATCATTCACCGCACTCTGTCTCTTCTTCGGTGACTCATCCTCAATCATCTCTGCTCTGATGACCCAAGCCCACTACATCTCCCAAGTTATTATGAGAGAGAGAGAGAGAGAGAGAGAGAGAGAGAGAGAGAGAGAGGAGATGAAGAGGAGGAGGGGTGGTGGAAGGGGTGGGGGGTACCGATCGGCAAGGACGATGGTGAAGAGGAAAGCCTGACAATGGTTGGAGGGGGAGAAAAACGATGTTTAGATACTAGAATAGTGAATGTTTGGCAACTAGTTTTAGTTAAATTGTTTTGTCGGTTAAAAAGAACTCTTGTCGGTTTGTAATTGCTCCACATAACAAAGTCAGTATATTGGGTACTTCCCAAGCATTTCCCCTCATGTAACACTCATTATTTGTTAATAATTTGTGCTTCAGCAAGTTTGTTGCAGGATGAATTTAGGGGATAAACGTCTTTCAAATAGTCTATATAAAATGGCGATTTTATCTTTTTTAGATATGTCATGTATAAGTCACATGAGTAAGTTAACAGAAAATTGGCTGTTTGTAGTGAGTTTATGGATTTTTTTTAAAAAAAAAAAACATAATACATATAACTTAATTTTCACTCGAATAATAATTCAGAGACTAAATTGACAGCTAGTTTTAGTTAAGTTTTTTTGTCGGTTAAAAAGAACTCATGTCGGTTTGTAATTGCTCCACATAACAAAGTCAATATATTGGGTACTCTCCAATGAATACCCAAGCATTCCCCCTCTTGTAACACTCATCATTTGTTAATAATTTGTGCTTCGGCAAGTTTGTTACAGGATGGATCTAGGGGAGAAACGTCGTTCAAATAGTCTATATGAAATGGCGATTTTATCATTTTAGATATGTCATGTGTAAGTCACATGAGTAAGTTAACAGAGAATTGGTTGTTTGTAATGAGTTTATGGACTTAAAATCTAAATTTAACGGAATTGGTTGTTTGTAATGAGTTTATGGACTTTTAATAAAAAAAACATAATACATATAACTTAATTTTCACTCGAATAATAATTCAGAGACCAAATTGACAGCTCATCTAGAAAAAAAAATTAAAACTAAAAACTTACCATACGGTTTCGCATAAATTAAGAAGAAAATTGAGGTTGACAAAAAATAAAAAAAGAACTTACCAAAAAAATTGAAAACATACGTAGAGAGAGCCGTCATTACAAACCCTAGAAACAATGAGAGCAACCTTATTTCCCGCCACATATTCCCCCTGTCGATGTGTATGAAGATGTCGGAGCATCCATTCCACGCCCTCTTTCAAACTTTTGCAAAAGTCTCCAATTCGATTCAAACCCAACTCTCGAATCTCATCGCCCACTCTCACGAGCCATCACCCACCGCCCAAAAACGCCTCCTCTCTTCCTCCTCCAAAGTGGCAGGCTCATCAGACAATGGCTCCGCCCAATCCCAGCCTAAAGATATCCTCAGCACGAAAATGGTACTATTGCTCGTCTATAATCTTCAAACTCACTCATTTGCAGTGTTTTTGTTCTTAAAGTTGCAGCCCTTATTGGACATCCATGTTTATCTTATGAGATATGGATAGTACGGAAAGTATTCGATAAAAGTCCTCAACGAGAGTCTGATGCGGATTTGTACGTATCAAATACAAATATCAATGCATGTGGCTTCTTCTCTAATTCGAATAGAGTGAATCCTATTGAAATATGATTTTATCTGGCGCTTTTGTTCGGTGGATTGTGTACGTAAATGTAGGGTTCGGGTGAGGTTTGTGGTTGCAGCAACTTAGGATCGGCTTAATCGCTGACTGGGTTGAATCGTTTTCTTGTTATTATCATCATTAATTCTATAGATAAAGGGAAAGATGGTATAGTTTTTTTTTGGGGAATGTATGCAGGTTTGGTTTATAGGGTTTAGCTTCTGAGAAGGCCACCTATATTGTGACTCCTCTTTCACTTCTTGCAGTCCATAGTTAGCTTCCATGACGTTTTCAAGCCATATTATTCAGTCAAAAGTTATTTAGGATTTCAAAACGAAATTGAATTGTTGGTAAATCTTAATCGATTCCTTATATTCAGGGAAAATCGGTTTCTCCTTTGACTAAAGAAGAACTCGGAAGATCCACTTGGACGTTTCTTCACACTCTTGCTGCTCAGGTAAAGGAAGTAGTTTGTAGTAATTATCCAACGTGCTGTAAATTTGTTTAGTATTGTATGTGTGATTACCCTCATCTGGGCTAGGTACCTAGTCTAACTACTTGCTAAAAAAACCAGATTGCTAGAAAATTACTATTGTACAACTGCTTCTTCTGCACTTGATCACAACACTTCTTAAACAATTAGTTGATCCACGATTTATGTTTCGTCTTTCATTCCCTTTTCGTTTGTTTTGAGAAATATATCGATCAATTCCAATTCTTTCCTTTCTATTGATTCTTTTCCAATCGAGATGTATGGATCCATGGGTCTGTGTCTATATAGATCTTGTTCATGGATTAACGAAAATGTGCAAAAGCTCTATTTGCCTCTGCCATTCTCTGAGTCTCTTCCTTTTTGCGCATGGCATTGCAACTCCCAAAATGATATTCAGCTATTAGTTGTTTAATGTAGATTAACTTCGTTAAGACCTTTTCGAAATTTTCAGTATCCAGATAAACCGACAAGGCAACAGAAGAAGGATGTAAAGGAACTGGTATGCTACTCTCTCTCTCTCTCTCTCTCTCTCTCTCTCCCCATATAAATATAAATATACACAGAAAATTTTATGCACTCTTACTTTCTTATTTCTTTTGGATGGAGTCTCATCAGAATTTTAAGTGAGTTATGCAGAGAAAAACAAAACGAAATTTCTTTATATATTTTTGCAGATGATTTTGTTCGTAATACGCGGCCATGTTTAGTTCTGAAACTGATATTACACAATGTAGAAGAACTAGATTAGGCAGTCGGACCAACTCATTTTGATGGCGTTTACCATGCAGATGTCGATATTATCACGGATGTACCCCTGCAAGGAATGTGCAGATCACTTTCAAGAAATTCTGAGGTTCAAAATTTCATCTTCGTTTCAACTTTGCTCATCATTTTGGTTTTAATCTAGTTCCTCGTAGTAGTTCTCAACTACGTCATAGGGTCATTCGCTATTAAATAATTAAATGTGATTCAAATGCTGCAGTCGTACGATGCCCCTCTGGTATAATTGTGAACTTATAGATGTATACGTGTTTGGCAGATCAAATCCTGTACAGGCTGGATCGCATGCTGAGTTCTCCCAGTGGCTGTGTCATGTGCATAATACAGTTAATAGAAGGTAAGTTCTGTAACTGTCCTGGTTTGTAATCACAGAAACCGGATAATGTTTATATTCTAGCAAATTTTATTCTTTTGAGATCTAATATGCGGAGTTGATGCAGCCTTAACAAACCGGTGTTCCCCTGTGAACGCGTTGATGCACGCTGGGGCAAGTTAGAGTGTGAACAGCGTGCTTGCGATCTACTAGGAATTACCGGAGATTTTGGCGACAATGCATTTTAAGTACTTTGTGGACTAGGGTTGAATGATTAGAGTGGATGGTATTATTGCACAAATCACTGATTGTAATCAACTTCCATATAAGGAATTTCATGAGTTGCAGATAAAATTCATATTTACAGGACCATTTACATCTTTTAAATCCTTTCATTATTAGCAAACATTGTCATGCTATTATCAAGCTATGCACAAAGAATCCAACAAAGCGAGATTAGTCCAACTTGATCTCGCTACATATCCTTACAGTTGATTATAAATAGCACAACGCATACTTTGCGGTTTTAGTAGTTATGCTCTGATGGATGTGACATCTTGTAAAAATGGAACTTAGTTTTAGATTGTGTCCCCTCGTGGGGAGATTGTGCAAGGAACTCAGATGATAGATTAAATAAATAACAAATGAGTCTTTCGGTTCAAAATAATTCACATCACAATTTCCTTACTTATGTTTTCGTCATTAAGTTGATATTATTTCGTCACCTCTATGGTTGAATTTTACCGTCAATTTAGTGATGGCCATCACATTGCCACCCTTAGCTGGAAGGCTAATTTGGTCGAGATGTGTCGGTTTGGTATAGCGAACGTCCTCATGAACTTTTGACAAATCGGTCAAAATTATGAGCTTTGCTTGATGAAACAATGGTCTAGAAAACCAGCCTTTCAACCAGATTCAAGGATCCTAACTTTCGAAAGTAAAGAATCCAAAGGCATATGGACAATATGTGAGAACCAACTATTTGAACATAACCTTACTCATGGTCATCACGGCAGTAATAAACATTGATAAGAACATATCTTTAAAAACACCTCATCCGAGACCATCTGCTCCTTCGAAAAATAACGAAACGACAGAAAAAAAACCTCCCACAAGATTAGTGTGACAATTTGACTTCCAGATCTAAACCCTCAGTTAGATTATGTGCCATGTTGGCTATTAAACCGTACGGAATGGCGGGGCCTCGACAAATCTCAGAATGTAGGCAGTTTCATATACAGGCCGCAGTCGTGGGATCAGTTGAGCATCTAAATATGCAACACAGGAAAAACACCAGACGGATAGGTCACTGCACGAAATGTAAACCTCGGCAACTTTGTAAAAATAACGCTATAAAAGTAAAGAAAAAGACTTGCGGATGCCTTAGGAGAAGGCATTGGTAATTGTACCTATAGGCTATAGCTGAGAGCAAGACAACGATTTGCCCGCTGATAATGCTGAAGCATGTGCTTGTTCACGTAGCGGCTGCAGAGGACGTCCTTACAGCACAAACATAACCAGTTCTCATTGGGGTGCTGGCATCTAGTATAATACGAAAACTGTTCCCCCAGATTAAAGACGTTAGGTATGATTCAGGAATCAGGCGCTTGGACTTTTATCAATGTAAAGCATAAAGAATCAACAGAAGCATGCTACACATCTTTGTATTTCAACTATTTCAAGATTTTATTCCATGACAAAACTTTGAAATTTTCTTTCGTTTGAAGTTCTTTTTTTTATCAATGGCACTTGGAATAAACAAGCAAAAAACACTTTAAGAAAAGAATGATCGCCTTCGAACTAGGCCGAGTTTCCTTTCTATCCCTATTACAACTAAGCAACGATGGTACAAAAGTTCAAATTGGTGATATGGTCTTCTGCGAAGTACACAAAATACATTCAATGTACTCTACGGATTGAGGGTAGGGTATTAGTACATCGATACATAATTTAAATGTGGGAATTTGTCCTTTAAAAAAGGAAATATTGAATGAATTGATCGTAAATTATAAGATTTTACGATTTTTGTCGCCTCTAAGGAAGATACTACAGTTCATTTAAACTAGTACACCATCATGCTGTAGATGAGGCACCTCGATCATCACACTTTCAATAATTAGCTACGAATACGGATGCAACTCCCCCTTGCTAACCGAAAAAAGAATGTAATTAAGATTCCTTGTGGGTAAGAATTTTATAGTTTTTATCTTATTTTTGCATATCTTACCAAGCTACCAGCCAAGGGGGATCGAACTCGGGACTTCGGGTGCAAGAGTATATGCTCTTTAAGTAAAAATATTAAGTGATCAGAAGCTGAATTAAGAACTGGGTAAACTTGGCACAAATCAATCAACAAACAATTAAAAAAAGAAAAGATCAAATCTCAGAGAAGAAAAAAATAGGAACCTATTGCAGGCAGTATCAGGAGTGGGAATGTGAGCGAGATTAGAGGACAGGGAAGCAAGGTGATCGCATGATGCTCGGGCTTCGACCCAACCCGATTCAGCTCCATAAAACAATTCTTCCTCATTTTCTCTGTGAACAGATTCGCCTTTGTTTTCAAGCAGCCATATATTTATCTAGGGTTAATTACAGATTCGCCTTTGAACTTTTACAATATCATTTCGGATTTTGCTACATATGTTGATACCCCGATCACGAGAAGGTCCTTCGTAGGGGAACCAGATTAAGAGGGTTGTGAGAGGAGGGTGAGAGAAAAAATGGGTCAGGGTAACGCTCATGAAAGTTGTATGAGTTGGCTATGACTTAGGGCAAAGCTGCACACCTCATCAAACTATCTATTTGAGATTATTTTAGGACGGACGACCAATAGCTGACAATGTAAAACGTTTATACATGTTAAGGAGGAAGAGATATGAGTGATCAATTGTTATAGTCAAGGGAAATTTTATTTAAACCCATACAACCTCTTTTTACACCCAACTTTAAAATTTTGAATATTAATTGTCTATTTTACCCTATTACGTAATTACTATTAACTACAAAATGAAATTAATAATAAATCTCAAATTTATCAATAAACCCAAACACTATAATTAAACCCTACAATTGAAAGCTTTTCGGAAAATAAATGACTAAGAGTGCTGCATGGCATGATATGATTCTCGAGTCGAGGAATATGTGAATTGCCTTGCGATTAGTATCAGTACATCACTTTTGGGATTATCCCAGTCTGTTGCTTCATCTTTGGCATTTAAGTATCAAAGTTGTGTTCGAATGGAGATGGTAAAGTTGAGTTCTCTCGAGAAATTTTAAATGGTGTCAGAATTCACGTTCCATTGGGGCCATCACGGGATTTGCTGTTGCAATAGTTTTCACATGGAGGCTGCTTAGATCACGCAGTGGACCACAAAGAAGGCAACCAAAGCAGCAGGCACCTGCATGTTGTGAAAATTTCGTGGTGAAGTTATGGAACCTCTGGGTTTTACTTTTAGATGTTTCTATACTTCACGATTAAAACTGCTAAGCTTCAAATGTTCAATAATGGCTAATAATTGGTATATGATACCCTGTGAAATAATTTAATATCCCGAGAATTTGTTTGATTTTTATAGGGGTGATGGGTGACAATTTGAATCAACCAATTCACCCTTTTAAGCTTATCTGTAGGTAACTTGTCGTTTACTCGGAGTAGTCCTTGAGGAAAGTACCCCAGAGGAACTTCAGGTGGTCTACTTTTCTTTCCAGCAACATCTTTCCGATAGAAATTGTAATTGAAAAAGGATTACCATTGCCTTTTAACATTGTTCCTGGCAGAAACAAGTAACTGTGAGTTACTCAGTGTTGGAAGTACTCTTGGAGATCACAGAATTTTGTGATTTGTATCTCATGAAAAGAGTTCTCAATGATGAAAGTGAAGTGCGTGCAAGCCCCTGCCTCAATCATTTTACTTGTTTGTATGAGTGCATTTGAATTCAATCATTTTACAATTGAAAGCTTTTCAGAAAATAAAGGACTAAGAGTGCTGCATGGCTTGATATGATTCTCGAGTCGAGGAATATGTGAATTGCCTTGATATATATATATTTGTTCATCTACTTTGCTTGAATAAAATAATTGAGAATAAAGCTATTACATTTTTCATTCTTCGAAAAAAAAAAAACTTTGAAGCAATTGTTGAAGAAATGGGTGTAAAAATAAATCCACATATTGAATTGGGTTTATAGGGGTATATTAGGTATTAAATTTGGGTTTAAAGAGATATTAATAGTTTAGTTAAAAATCAAATGGGTGCAAAGAGTAAGTTGTGTGTAGAAATATGTTAGATGGGTTTAAATAAAATTTCCCTATAATCAATAACTAATTATATCAATCGATTTTTAGTTCTTCTCAAGCAAATATTGATTTGAGAACGAAGAAAAATCTAACCAATAGGTTTGATTTCGATGGGTTTTCAATTTTTTCAAAAGTGACCTAATGGCTGACCTATACCTACACTTGCATGTGATTACTGCTTATGTCTACTTTTGTAATAAAAATCACTAGTTGACCTCAATTGACACTCTGTTTGGGCCCAAAATGATGGTTTGGGCCGAGTTTTATTCTCGGCCCGAAAGGTCTTACGAAAGGTTATTGTGGATCGTCTAGTTCATGGGCTTCTTAGCCTAGGTCGGCCAAGTCTTGCTGCAGGACGAGTAATTGAATCCTGGCACAATAAGGAGTCTCGGCAAGATAAAAATATTGATAACCCGGAAGTGAATGCGGCTTGATACAGGACTGGGTTCAAAGTCATAGTGAAAATATGACTGGTCGAGATTGTGTTTAATTAGAATAAGAAGTCCTAATCCGAGTAGGGTTTTAACTCGATCCAGAGAGGACCTGATGCTATAAATAAAGGAGGTTGTGCATTATTCAAGCCTCCCTCCAATTCAACACACAACTGCCTTGCGCAAATTCTCTCCACAACCTTGAGATTTTTTCTTTTCTCTTTTCGCCTACACACCTTCAGTTTGGATAAACAGTACTGTGAAGGCCACTGGTGATATCTTCAGTTGGCATAAACAGCACTGTTGCCGTAGAATCAGCCAGTCTCGCAACATCTTCAGTCGGCATAGACAGCATTGCGTCGAGGGCGACTGGTTATCTATCCAAGTCTCAGTCGAGAAGGATTTCCGAATCCTTATTGGTCGAGGTCATCTCATTAGCCTTCTCGGTGAAGTGAGGTGTTACAGTTTATTGGGCTAGGCATATTGCACGTCGAGTTATTTTATGATTGGATACTCTCAAGTGAGATTTAGAGTTTGGCACTTTGACGGGCGAACCACGTTTACTGTTAAGACTTATATCCGCTTTGAGTATTTGTGCCCTTACACTTTGGTGTCGATTCGACGTGAGTTTACTCTGACGAATACCATCACTGTGACCAGATCCGACGACGACGATTTGTGAACTTCGTAAGAATAATAGCCTTGTCTTTAGGTTCGAGAACCCAAGAGGCCAAGACGTGTTCCTTCCTCGGTTGCAATCGCAAGACAAAGAAGTTAGTTGTGCACCTAACGCAACATCAACACATTTTACTCCTCGGCCGAACTTGGCCGACGAGTTGGCAAGCCCTGTATTCAATCGAATGACGTAGTTAGCTCATAGATTACTCGGCCTGCGCACCACGTAGGCTTAGTAGTTTTTAGGGTCAACACACTTTTTAAAGATTTTAATGACTAGTTTGAAATATAAAAAAAGTTTTCAAGGACTAATATGAAAAAAAAATCTCTCAGTTTCTTGCTAAAACTTGTAACTATACCTTAGAGGTGGGTTCGGGTACGGTTACCGTACCAAAACTCCATACTGATTACCATACCAAACTTTCAGTTTGGCAAAATTCATTATCATTACCGTATCAAACTTTTGGTATGCCAAATAGTTTGATTGGCATGGCATGGTAATGATAAGGAAATTGTTATTAGCACTCTAAAAATCTCATTATACACTCCTCACAAATGTATTTTTCTTTCTAATTATAGAGCGTTTGGAGTGCCAAATGAAATTTTTAGAGTGCTAATAACAATTCCTTAATGATAATTGCCACTTTGTTTTGTACTACTTTTTTGGGCTAAAATTTGATTTTTTTTTTCCAACCCAATTTAAGGGCAAAACTTTTTTTGTGTACTTTTATCTCATTATTGTAGCCTAAATTCATAGATCATTCATCACTCACAATTCACACATAATAAATCAAATGATGCATCAAGATTCATGGTGGAAATTAAGATTACAAACCAAATCAAATAGAAGTTCCCAATCCAAATAAAAGTTAAAGTTTCAAACCAAAGCAAAATTGAAGTGGATCTAAACTTCAAAAAATAAAAATATACTGTATGTTACATTTTAAAACATAAATTATGAGTTTTGTAAAATCAAATCAACAGTCTAGATTTTATTTAAGGTGTGATCAAATCTTAGAACAGTCTACAAAATTTCAGAGGCCAAACACTTCATCAAAGGCAAGCTAAGGGTGATAAAGTAATATATAGATATATCATATATTAAAAATACATTATATAATTATATATCTTTTGACCAAAAAAAGAAAAAAAATTATATTATTTTTCGGTACAGTATGGTAATAGCGTAGTAATAGTATCAAATACCAATATCGTATCATAAAATTTCGGTTTGATACAATACTGTCCATTACAGATTGGCACAAAATTAGTATAGTACGGTTATCAATTCGGTTGGCTTGGTAATTTGACAAAAAATTTCAAGCCTAACTATACCATTTCTCTACAAGATCCGGGTCGGATTGTTTAAAGTAGGGTTATCCAAGCTCTGACCCGGCCAGATTACCTCCGTGCTTCCTGAAGCCTAGGTTTTGACTCTCCCTACTATATATACCAACTGCAAACCAAGGTCCTCCTACACGCCCCCCTGAGTGAATCCGCTGCGACCGCCAGAGCTTCTGCTTCCGCCGACGAAATCATGGGGCACTCGAACGTCTGGAACTCCCACCCTAAGAACTACGGCCCTGGATCCCGTACCTGGTAACTCATTTTTCAACCCTACTAATTTGATTCATGATTTCAACTTTCTTTGTTAGTTTTTTGAGATTTATCTGTGTTACTGCTACGTATTCAGTTTGCCGAAAAGATTGTGTTGTCTGGGGTATTCGAATCTCATCATTTTTGGGTTGTAAAATCTTTCATGCTGCTTTGTGGGTTGCGGATTTTGATTTACCAATTGGATTTCATTATCGTCCCTCTCTTATGTCAAAAGAGCAATTTGACAAAGTTTGGTTCTGTATTTTTGGTGTGGATGTGTTGAATGCTTTGAACGTTTTTTTGTGTATCTACATTTCGGATTGAGTTCCGATTCGATGCATTTTTGGGTTTGTGTATTCGTGCATTTTTGTGCTCTGATTTGATGCTTGTTTTGGGTTTGTTTTTGTTAAAATTGTTATTGAGTATGCTTACTTTGGTTCCTTTGTACAGTCGCGTGTGTGGAAACCCTCATGGTTTGATCAGGAAGTACGGCCTCATGTGCTGCAGGCAGTGCTTCCGCAGCAATGCCAAGGAAATCGGCTTCATCAAGGTAAAGGCTTCGAGAACCCTTAGCTACTGATCGTGTTCTGATTCCGTTTACTGAGCTGAGATTACACCGTTTCCACAATGTAATTGGGTTTCATTTTTCAAACTTTTTGTTTGCAGTACCGTTAAGTGGCTGATATTCAAACATTCCAGGAGTCGATGATTTGGCCCAAGATGAGTACTAGTAGTAGTGGTTTCTGAGTTCTCATCAACTTTTAAGAAGATATTTTTGTTTTAGCTGATCTGCTGTTGAACTTGAATTGGTTGTCAGACTTAAGAATATTTGTTATTAATGAATTAAAGTTTGATTTATGTTCTCTTTTGTGTGGCTGTTTGTTGTTTCTCTTGTTCTTTTCTTGGTCATCTCGAGTTGCTTGCTTAGCATTCCTTGGTTCCGAAGAGATTTTTGCTTAACAATCTATCTATTATTGAACTTGAAACTGGCCGTCAGTGGTTATCCACATTCTATGTGTAGTGTTTGTTTTGAAAGCGATGTACCGTGTTCTTGCTATGTTCTTTAGGCTGTAGTTATGATGCAGACTAAAGTAGTTATGATGCAGACTAAAGTAGTTTAAGCGGATGGTAAGGCTTGAGGAAACACATGAGGATTTGACATATGATCACCCCTTGCACTTGCTTTAATTGCTGAGGAATTCATTGCTTTTATGGTTGCCTCTACCAAAATTTAGTAATCTATCAACAGTGGCAAGATGATTGAAATTACCATTTCATTTCTTATCAGATTAATTGGTTGAAATTTTAGATTATTTGGTTGAAATTTGAAATATATTTTAGATTGCATTGGTGAAGATTTGTAGTAGTCCATAAAATGAATACTAATCTGTAGGAAGTGAAATTAAAAAAACTGTTATGTTGATTTAGTAAGAATTGTTTTGAAGTAAGAGAAGTTGAGGTTTCATGTGCTGATTTGATTTCATCAAAACAAGTTTGATTAACTAGCGAAGCGAACCCAGTAGACCATCGGTGCTTCTATTGTTCTTTTCACATGTTATATAGGCGCTCAAATATGTTGTAACAAAAGAAATGTGCTTTTACAAAATTGGTGTGCATGAAATATTTTGGAGCGTCTGATAGTTTTTATTTTATGTTATATTTGTTTGGACTTAATATTACACCATCGGCTCTGTGCACAAGGCTGTTATGTGAGAGTTGGTAATTTTCAACTATTGTTGAAGGATAATATTGTGATTTTAAATCATTTATCTATTAGACCATCTCCAACCCTTAGGTTAAAATTAAAATAAAAAAAATCAATAAAATTGAACTTTTAATCCAGAAATAGCTTTTTAGCTTTGTTTGTACCATACTTGACCAATTCCGAAACTACTGAGTATCGGTCAATATTGTACCATCAAGGATCCAGAAGAGTTTCTCTCCAACCAGGAGGCTAATCATAGCGCGACACGTGTCGACATCAGAAGCCAATCACAACACGACACGTGTCAATATTAAAATGAAACTAGAAACTCTATTCTATAAATAGAGATCGTTCTCTCACAATATTTATGAATGTCATTTGTACTAAATCATTCACTAGTACTTACAAAAGGAGAGCTTGAACTTATGGGTAAATCGTTCACAATTAATGAGAACCCATCTACTCCGTGGATGTAGCCAATCTGGGTGAACCACGTACATCTTGTGTTTGCTTCTCTGTCCCTATCTATTTACATACTTACCCACACTAGTGATCGGATTTAGCGAATGTCACAAACTTAACACTTTCTGTTGTACCAAAGTCCTCGCTGATTTTGTGCATCAACATTTGGCACTGTTTGTGGGAACGACACTTATTCCCACTCTTTTCAGCTTTGTTAAGCTGGTTTCCACCATTCGTACTCTCTTTTGACCAGGCATCCCTCTCTAACATGGGGAGCGAAGGAAGCCACAACACACAGAATGACACCCCTCTTGCACCTAGTGCGAAGCAACGAAAGAAGGAAGGAAAGAGGGTTGCTCTTCAAGCTAAAGTCGATGAGCTAGAAGCTCAGAACAACAAGATAGCAATGAAGAATGAGGTCTTCCAGGAGCAGTATGAGAAGCTATTTGAGACGCTTCACGAAACTGGGCATACTCAAACACGCGAGTTCGTTGCCCCTGTGGACATCAACCATTATCTGGGTGCCCTCCAACATGGAGGGTCACATTTCTTCAACATGGGTATCCTTGATGAAGAGCGAGCTAATCATCAAAACATTGATCAACATGAGACATCTCTCAACCCAGCTGCTTCGACCAGAAGCAGGAGAAGTGGAGGAAGACACCTCATTGCAGAAGGGTTGGAATGATCGAAAGCCGTTTATCGTGATTGCCGAGACTTCCTAAAGCAACGTCGAGAGAATCCCCTCCACATATGCTCAAAGATCAATGACCCAAGGGTTTCTGAAAGACTCGGTCCCCTCCCACGACCCAGGCCAGCTACCAATCTGGGGAAGGAACGACAGGTCCCAGAGGAACATGAAGGTACAGTGGACTTTGAGGTATTCCGACATACTCGCCCTAGAAGTTAGTACGGCGAGTCCAAGGAAAAATCACACGCCTTTGCTCAAACTTTCCTACTTCCAAAAGGCGATGGAGACTTACGAAAGAAAATCCCAATGGTACATGACTTCACTCAGAACCCCATTGTCCTACAGCTCATTGAGGAAGTAAACAAGTTGAAGGTCGAACGTTAGGCCGAGATACCTGACTGGAACCAACCCAGGCCTGGCCCTCTCACAAGGAGGATCCTCGACACCCCTTTTAAGCAAAGACAAAACAAAAGCTTGGTTTACAACTCTATACTGGAAGGGAAGACCCAATTGAACACCTTAACCTCTTTGAGTCTACCATGGCATATCAGATGCACACCGACAAAGAGTGATGTCTTCTTTTCCCCTCCACCCTCTCTAGTGGAGCTCTAAACTGGTATTACCGTATTCCACTTGAGACAATAAACTCATTTGATGAACTGAGGAAACTATTTGTCTCTCAACACATCTTCCAGACCGATCGCTTGCATTCTGCAAATGACTTGTACACTATTCGCCAAAAGCCAGACGAGTCACTACGAGAGTATGCCAGTCGTTTCAGCCATAAGTATTCTCGCTGCACTGAGGCAGATGACAAGACCGCCCTTAAGGCCTTCACGACAGGCCTACGTGATTGTTTCTTCAAGTACATGATAAATACCAACACTTGGAAGACTTACTCTAATGTGATGGCACAGGCTTACAAACATGTCTCCGCCGAGGCAAGGACATATCAAGGGAAACCCCACACAACCACCCCTTATCAGCAAGTAGGGAGTGGAAGCCAGATCCAACCAAATGAGAAGACCTCGACCTTCCAAACGGCAGCGGTGCCTCCCCCTACCTTACTTAATACTTTGCCAAGTCAATAGACATATCAATCTCAGGGCAAAAGGAAAGATTTCCATCCTCACCAGTCTCATTTTAGTAAAAGGAGTAAGGGACATTACCGCGATAACCAAGGGTATTGCCATGATAATCCCCGACCCCAGGCAGTCAACACAGTGAGTCAAGCACATGTCAGGACAGCCCCTACCCCGAGGTATGAGGCATACACACCTTTGAACGCCACATGTGTGGCTATTTACCCCAGCATAGCACACCTGATACCGAAGCCAAAGCTAAGGCACCCGGATTACAAGCCCACGAAGAACACGGGCACGTTTTGCTGCTACCACGAGCATAACGGCCATGACGGCGAGAAGTGTATCACCATTTGTGATCATATTGAAGGTTTGGCACGTGAAGGAAAAATTGATCAATTCCTCCTTCACCCTCCAAGAGGTAATCGTAAGCAACGCTAGGTGAATGTGATATATTCCATAAGTGGTGGCACACCCATATCTAAATCTTCCAATAGGGCCATGAAAAATGGTGAACAAGTTTTAAGGTATGGCCACCAAGTGTTTCACGTGGAAGACATCAGGGGAGGTAAGTATCAAAAGCCTAACTAGGATACAATATGTTTCTACCCTGAGGAAGAAAAAGGTATCATCTACCCTCACAACGACCCACTGATTGTGGAAGCTCACATAGCGAACTTTGAAGTACAACGAATCCTGGTAGACACGGGGGCTTCGGTCAATATCATGTTTGCTGAAGCTTTCAGGGCACTTAATGTAGCTGAACACTTGCTCGATCGCTCGATTTCCCCTCTGATAAGCTTCTCCGGTGATATCGTGCAACCTTTGGGGAGCATACACTTATCTCTTACCATTGGCACATGCCCTTACACAGCTACCATTACCACTAACTTCCTAGTGGTTGATTGCCCAACGGCATACAATGTCATATTCGGACGCACATGCATCAATGATCTCAAGGTCATGGTATCCACACATATGTTGTTGATGAAATTTCCAACCCTTTATGGCAATGGTTACATCAGAGGAGATCAACTTAGTGCATGATCATGTTACAACACTTCGGTTAAGCAACAACACCTGCCTGTGCCCAATGAAACCCTTTCTATACATGACCAAGTTATAAAGACCAGCCCAGACGAAGCCAACTTGGATCTTCACGATGGCAACAGTCAACCCAACGATCTTCGAGATGACTCTTTCACCCAGCAAGCACAACCTGCTGAAGAGTTGGAGAAGGTTTCTATCTCAAAAGATTATCCAGATCGTATGGTGAAGATTGGCACCACCTTGTCACCACCCATTTGGTTGGCATTGATCTTTTTTTTGCAAGAGAATATTGAGGTCTTCGCTTGGTCATACGAGGACATGCCATACATTTCTCCCGATATCATCTGTCATCGCTTAAGTATTGACCCCAAGACCAAGCCAGTGAGACAGAAGCGAAGATCTTATGACGTTGAACGGTACGAGGCAATAAAGGCAGAAGTTGAAAAACTCAAAGGCATAGGCTTCGTCCGCGAAGTCAATTATCCAACGTGGGTAGCAAATGTTGTCATTGTTAAGAAAAATCCGACCAAGTCTCCTTCTCCAAAAGGTCTTATGGAGAATGTGTGTCGATTACACCGACCTAAACAAAAGATGCCCAAAAGATAGTTTTCCTCTTCCTCTCATAGACAGACTTATAGACTATACGGCAGGGTGTGAACTCTTGAGTTTCATGGATGCTTACTCAGGATATAACCAAATCCTCATGAACCCTCCGGACCAAGAACACACCGCCTTTACTACTGATAGGGGACTATATTGCTATAAAGTCATGCCCTTCGGCCTAAAGAATGCAAGAGTGACTTATCAGATACTGGTCAATTCAATGTTCGCCGAACAGATTGGGAAGAGCATGGAAGTTTACGTTGATGATATGCTAGTCAAGAGAAAACATGTTGACCAACACATCACCAATCTATCTGAAACTTTCACCATTCTGAAGAGGTATCGAATGAGGTTGAACCCCAACAAATGTGCCTTCAGTGTAGGCTCTGGCAAATTCTTAGGCTTCATGATAAGCCAACGAGGCATTAAGGCTAATCTCGAAAAGATCAAAGCAATACTCGACATGAAGGAACCGGTAACTTCAAAAGACATCCAGAGCCTTACTGGCAAAGTGGCAGCCTTAACTAGGCTCATCTCTAAGGCCACAGACAGATATGCTCATTTCTTCAAAGCACTTAAAGGAAGTAAGAAGTACATTACATAAACTGATGAATGTGCTGAGGCATTCAAGAACCTCAAAGACTACATGAGTAAAGCCTATTTGCTTTCCAAACCTGAGGTTGGTGACACTCTCATTATCTATCTGTCCATATCGGCTTCAGCAGTAAGTTCTGTTCTCATTCGAAAGGATGGTAATGTCGAACGGCCCGTTTACTACGCTAGCAAGGCCTTACAAGATGCGGAGACACGATACTCCAACATTGAGAAATTGGCTCTAGCATTGGTCATGTCTGCTCGAAAACTTCGCCCTTACTTCCAAGCATTCCATCATTGTGTTTACCAATCATCATCTTTGACAGATACTCCAAAGTCCTGACACTTCTGGGCGAATGATCAAATGGACAATAGCATTGGGTGAGTTTGACATCTCCTACCAACCAAAGCCAGCTAAGAAGGGCCAAGTAGTGGTAGACTTCATCGCTGACTTCACATATCCTGTTGACATTGTTTCTACGCCTAAAGAAGTGGTTTCATTACCCTCGGAAGCTCAGAAAATAGAACCAACAGCCCCAACATGGAGTCTATATGTTGATGGCTCGTCCAACCAACAGGGTTGTGGAGCAGGACTAGTCCTTACGACCCCTGACAAAGTGGCGATGAAGTATGCTCTTCGTTTCAAATTCAAGGTGGCGAACAATGAGGCCGAATATGAAGCCCTCCTAGCAGCCTTACGTTTGGCCAAACACCTTGGGGTTAAACGAATTGATATCTTCAGTAACTCCCAATTGGTGGTTAACCAAGTCACCAACAACTTTGACGCTAAGGATAGCTCCATGGTAGCACATTTGGCACAAACACAATTGTTGCTCAAGCACTTCCACTACCAGATCACCCAAATTCCTCGATCAGCAAACAGTCATGCAGATGCTTTGGCTTGCCTCGCCTCAGCAGTGGAAGATAAGATTGGGAGAATTGTTGGCAGCACCAACACCATGGATGCGGAAGTGTGCAACTTATAACAGGGGGATAGTTGGATTACCCTAATTTATAAATTCTTTGCTCATGGCACCCTTCAAAATGACAAAGTCCAAGCTAAGCAAATTCGATACAAGGCTACCCGTTACTTGATCATTAATGACCAACTCTACAGGCGGGGTTTTAACCTACCATACCTAAGATGCCTTATGCCCGCAGAGGCATAAACTGTCATTCGGGAAATACATGAAGGAGTATGCGGAGATCATGCTGGATCTCGATCCCTAGCACACAAGGCTTTTCGCCAAGGATAATACTGGCCAACACTTCACCAAGATGCCATCAGAATATCCCGCTCATGTGATAAGTGTCAACGCTACGCAACTATTCCTCACTTCCCTCCCGAGCCGTTCACTCCTATGATCAGCCCTTGGCCCTTCGCCCAATAGGGACTTGATTTGATTAGCCCAATGCTTGTAGGGAAGGGCAAGGTTCGCCATGTAATCGTTGCAGTTGACTACTTCACAAAGTGGGCAGAAGTAGAACCCTTAGCAACTATTACTGAGGCAAAAATAGAAGACTTCGTGTGGAAGAACATCCTTTGCAGATTCGGCATTCCTAATGCGATAGTCACTGACAACGGGCGATAGTTCGACAACAATAAGTTCAGGATGTTCTGCTCTAAGTTAACATCAACTTATGTTTTGCCTCCCCAGCTCATCCCCAGTTTAATGAACAAGTTGAAGCCATCAACAAAATAATCAAGCGAACTTTGAAAACCAGCTTGGACAAGGCTAAAGGTTGTTGGCCAGAATTTGTACCCCAAGTTCTTTGGTCATACCGCACTTCGTATCAGACATCAACAGGAGAAACCCCATTCTCACTTGGATTTTGGAACAGAAGCAGTTGTCCTAGTTAAGCTTGAGTAAGCAACGTTCCGAGTCCAGAACTACGTGCAAAGTGAAAATGACAAACAACTTACCCTCAACTTAGATCTAGTCGAGGAACACGGAAACCAGGCCCACTTGAGGAATGTCGCTTACAAGCAGCGCATCTCCAACTACTATGACTTAAGGGTCAAACCTCGTTCTTTTAAAGTGGGGGACTGGGTATTGAAGAAAAGATTACTCTGCGACAGAGTCCCGAGTGAAGGAACACTTAGTCCAAATTAGGATTGACCGTTTGAAGTTGTTGGCATCAGTCGCCCTGGCTCCTACAAGCTTAGAAGCTCCAATGGCAAGACCTTTGGCCATTCATAGAACGCTGATCACTTGAAGTACTATTACAAGTAAACTCGCATTGTACAAGTGTTAAGTTTCAGTCGTTCGGCATCCTATGTAACGAAGACTATTTGGCATGAATTCAATAAAGAGGTGATTTAGACAACTCGGTCATAATCCTCTTACATTCATAGCAATGAAACACTCGGGTTCAAAACTTCAACATGAATGCTTCCAACATGAAACAAAGTCTAAGTATATGTCAACAAGACTATACAATAAACGAACAGCTTCACAGTATATTTGTTCAATCATACATTCCAACACATTCATACATAAGCCAACTGTGATTTGAAAGGGTTCAACATACTTTGTGTCATTCGACACTTGCTACAACGTGCCTAGATACCTTGCCCTTATTTTCACCAACCAGGTGGTGAAATGTACAACCTGTACTCTCCGTCATGCCACCAACCAGGTGATGAAATGTACAACCCGTATTCTAATATCATTTGGCAACTTGCCACTCATGCTACCAACCAGGTGAAGAAGGAACCCATCTTCATGCCACCAACCAGGTGATGAAATGTACAACCTGTACTCTCTTTCATGCCACCAACCAGGTGATGAAATGTACAACCCGTACTCTTCTTCATGCCACAAACCAGGTGATGACATGTACAACCCGTACTCTTATATTATTTGGCAACTTGCCATTCATGCCATCAACCAGGGGAAGAAGGAACTCATCATCGTGCCACCAACCAGGTAATGAAATGTGATGAAAGGTGATGAAGGAACTCACCTTCGTACCACCAACCAAGTGATGAAAGCAACTCACCATTCATTCCACCTATCAGAAGACGAGGGGAGCACTTATGCCCAACAAGAGTTATAGTCACCAACAAAGTCTTATTCCAAGCCAACAACTTCAGTGCATGGCATACGAAGATCAAGCTATTCAGCCATCTTGATTAAGACAGTGTGAAGCAAACCAATTTATGGTGCCAACAAGAGCTTCATCAAAGGAGTTCAACCACAATTCTCAAAAGCTTCACTCTTGATCAAGACAGTGTGAAGCAAAACCAATTTATGGTGCCAACAAGAGCTTCATCAAAGGAGTTCAACCACAATTCTTAAAAGTTTCACTCTTGATCAAGACAGTGTAAAGCAAAATCAATTTATGGTGTCAACAAAAGCTTCATCAATGGAGGGCAACAACAATTCTAAAAAACTTCACACTCTTGATCAAGACAGTGTGAAGCAAAACCAATTTATGGTGCCAACAAGAGCTTCATCAAAGGAGTTCAACCATAATTCTTAAAAGTTTCACACTCTTGATCAAGACAGTGTGAAGCAAAACCAATAACCAATTTATGGTGTCAACAAGAGCTTCATCAATGGAGGGCAACCACAATTCTCAAAAGCTTCACACACTCTTGATCAAGACAGTGTGAAGTAAAACCAATTTATGGTGTCAACAAGAGCTTTATCAAAGGAGTTCAACCACAATTCTCAAAAGCTTCACACTCTTGATGAAGACAGTGTGAAGCAAAACCAATTTATGGTGCCAACAAGAGCTTCATCAATTGAGGGCAACCACAATTCTCAAAATCTTCACACTCTTGATCAAGCCAGTGTGAAGCAAAACCAATTTATGACGCCAACAAGAGCTTCATCAAAGGAGTTCAACCACAATTCTCAAAAGCTTCACACACTCTTGATCAAGAAAGTGTGAAGCAAAACCAATTTATGCTGCCAACAAAAGCTTCATCAATAGAGGGCAACTACAATTCTCAAACCTTCGAAGCAAATTCAAGACTGTTCGAAGCAAATTCAATTTATATGGTTCATCCAAACCTTCGACTACTACAAGGTGTGGCTTGCATTACAATCTCTTGCTCAACAGTGTTGAAGCAAAATTTGTATATGTTGTCTATCCCACATTTTTTAAATTTCTAGTTTCCAAAAAAAAAAAAAAAAAAAAAAATTGGGAAATTCAACAAAGCTTCATTAATAGAGGACAACTACAAATTCTCAAAAGCTTCATACTATCTTGATCAAGATAGTGTGAAGCAAAATCAATTCGTGGTACCCAACAAAGCTTCACCACGAAAGCTTCACCACGAAAGTTTCACCAACAAAAGCTTCATCAATGGAGGACAACTACAAATTCTCAAAAGCTTCACACTATCTTGATCAAGATAGTGTGAATCAAAATCAATTCATGGTACCTAACAAAAGCTTCAACTCCAAAGCTTCACCTACAAAGCTTCAACTCCAAAGTTTCACCTACAAAAGCTTCAACACAAAAGCTTGACCCACAAAAGCTTGACCTACAAAAGCTTCACCCACAAAAGCTTCACTCACAAAAGCTTCACCTACAAAGCTTCAACACAAAAGCTTCACCTACAAAAACTTCACACTATCTTGATCAAGATAGTATGAAGCAAAATGAATTTATGGTGCCCAATAAAGCTTTAACCTTAAAGTTTCACCTACAAAACTTCAACACTAAAGCTTCACCTACAAAGCTTAAAATATATATATATATATATATATATATATATATATATATATATATATATATATATATATATATATATATATTCGGAAATTCGAAAATTCAAAAATTTGAAAATTCCAAAAAAAAAAAACAAAATTCGAAAAAAAAAAAAAAATTTGCCTAGATCTCCTATTCTTTGGGCCGAATAACTTTCATAACAAATATATATGAAGGAGGAGTTTTGGGCTACCACTTAGGAAGGAAATGCCTCATTCGTCAACTCCCTCGACCGGAGACTTGGGGGACACCTACCATATGCTACTGCACCTTGATACTCAGAAGTCTCACGACCACTCAGTGACTTGGATTTTTCAAGTCTCCAACCGAGAAGTTTTCCTCACTCGGGAAATTAAGGGAGCATTACCTCAACATACATGCTTCACTCTCAAAGGTTCAACATACAAGCTTCAACAAAAGAAAAAATTCAAAGAACTTAGTGAAGAAGGCCTTGGTGTATTTAACACAATACGTTGAAATAAAGCAAAGCTTGTTTATTAATATCTCCGATAAGTTACAAATATGTGAAGGGAAATTTATGAGATTTCATGTGGGATTTCTAGTGACTAGCATGCATATACAATTCAAAATTTATATACGAAAGCAACGGAAGCATGTTATCAAATAATATCAAAGCTCTAGTCATGTAAATCCCCTTCAAGATTCATAGGTTTATGTAAGATGCATAAAAAACAAATTTATATAAGGACAAAGTTTAGGAGTAGTTTTATACCTCTTGATCTAGATCTTAGACCAAGGATGGACCACCTCCAAGACCTTTGCTCCTTGAAGTCCTTGAGCCTAGCCTCCTTCCTTGCCTCCTCCACTTTGTTAGAATGAGTGCTCCTAGGTTCTCTTCAAGTTTCCAAAGTTGAAAACCTCTAAAGATCCTCACCCACTAGTGTAGTGAGAAGGATGAAGGAATAACCAAAAGGGTGAGAAGATGATTAGATAAATCACCCCTATGGTGGCCGGCCTTTGGTGTTGAAGAGAGTGATATTTTATTTTCTCTTTAGTTGTTTTGAACACCCAAAAACCCTAATGAAAAATATCTCTATAAAGTTCCTTTTATAGCAAAAAAGAAACAAGTCAACATTTGACCTTTCTCTCCTTTCACTCTATATGGCCGGCCCCCTTAGTGTTGTTTGGGCTTTGTGCTTTTATTTATTTCAAGTCATCCAATGCTTGAATAAAAGCCCAATGGGTTTAGGCCCAATGGGCCCAATTAAACCCGAACGTTTCTTTAAGCCCAAAATGATCTTATATTGCTTTTATGATTTCTTTAGACTTTCTAATTAATCACAACACTTAATTAATCCAATTAATTATTTCCATCATCCATTAATTACTCACTACAAGAGTGTATTGGTGAGCAATCGTTTTAGGTTCTAATTAGCAAGGCAGTGAGGTGATTGGCACCAATCCAATTGATTATAGTTAATCCAATTACTTAGTGAATTAAAACTTAATTTTAATTCACATTCTTCTTTGACGATTACATTTAATCATCTAGAAGAACTCACAAGTCATGAGTGACATCTAACCATATATCATGGCTACCCAAGCTAATGTAGAAGTTGTTCAGAGAACCTATTCAGTTGGAATTACAATGTAATTCGATCATTCTCTAAAACAATACTCTCAATCACATCACTAGGGTATGGATATATTATGTCAAACCCCTAATGTGATTATTCCTTCTTATATGATTCATTTGAGTCGTATAGGAACGCTTTCTTTTATTACGCTCGATACTTCGGCCGAAGATTCCCGAATCATATCTTAGAGTATTCATCCTCTCATAACGAGGATTAGAGATTCCTTGTTGAACATTCACTTGCCTTCATGACTAAGTGGCTTAACCCCAACTATGCCGTGGACACCCGCGGATGGAGTGACTTTGACATAATCAAAGATCAAGTACTTAACCACAAGACAACGATGATGCCTCAGGTCAAAGGACTACTTACATTATTCCAACCATTAGAGTTACTTGCTTGACATGTGAGTAGACCTCCATGCATGTACTCTCGTTCGATTGTGTCCAGTGAACTCATTACCTTAATGAGCACCTACATACTTGTCTTAGTGTCACTACACGAATGGGATGAGACTTTCCATCCTTCTAATTGAAGCGGACATAGTATGTACCGGTCTATGCATTGTCAGTATCCCTCTGACAATCTTATGACCAGGAACCTTTTGGACATGATGGTTATGTGAAGAAGGTCTCTGTAGTCTAACATCATTAGATTACTTCTTCAATCGATCCATTGTCCATGGATTCATCATTTAGGACATATATTGTTTATATAGATAGTCCTAAATAGTATCTTTGCCATTTGATGTATAAGAGTCATCTATACATCCATTTATTGTCCTGAAAGGTTTCTTCTAAAGATTGACTTTCAGGGCATATTTCCAACAATATGTACATATACATGAATCAAAATAAACAAACAAGAGGGAGCCTTCACAAAGGTTGCTCAGGAGAAGTCTCAGCAGTCGGCAGAGCCCCAGAAAGAGTAGACACCGGGGGGTGATCATTCAGAGCCTCAGTACTGGGCAGAACCCCAAAAAGAGAAGGCATCGAAGGTTAATCATTTAGAGCTTTATTGCGCAGTACAGCCCCAGAAGACGAAGGCAATAAATGCTTTTGGAACAAACCCACAAACCTCTGATGATCAAGCAAAATATAACCATCGGATTCCTGCAGCTGGTCAAACTTCCTCTTCATGTTTGTAGCATAGTCATGTGCAAGCTTGTGCAACTATTTATTCTCATGCTTAAGCCATATGATCTCCTGTTTTAGACTTATCACTTCAGCCGCTAATGATTCAACTTGGCGGGTTTGAGCAAATAGGCGTTGGGCCATATTAGATACAGAACCTGCACACTGAACACTGAGAGTCAGAGAATCCTTAACAGCCAACTCATCAGACCGTTTGGAAAGTAGTCTGTTATCTTTGGGAGTGAGAAGGTTTCTGGCCACCACCGCAGCGGTCATATCATTTTTTATCACAGAGTCCCCAATGGTAAGAGGACCAATAGGAGATAAGAAGGATGTGCGCCATATGTTGTCTTGAGAAGGCATGGCTGCCTTTTCACCAAAGTTCAAGTCAAAACGACAGTTGGATGTGCCAGACATTCTCAGAAATGATAAAGGAGAAATGAGGTGCAATAAATCTCTGAAGTAAAGGGAAAATTCCTACAAGCAATAACTCTCTGAATGTACTTCCTGCACACAATTGGTGCCCTTATAAAAGAAAGGGCAACATGATCGTTGGTTCAAAAATCGAAGAGGCACCACTCTCCAGATTTCGAAGAGTCACCATTTTCAAAAGGCAATATCAGCTCCTCGGATACCATAGATAACTTTGCTAAAGATCTCTGACAAAGTTTAGACACATAAATTTTGAAGGTCCAGCTACCCTATATTACCCACAAAGGTAAAGGAACAACACCACTGCTTGATAACTAGAAAGTCCCAATGTGTGTTAACCTCCGTGCTCCGTGGCAAGGCAGACTGGCAAAAATG
This sequence comes from Malus domestica, assembly GCF_042453785.1. NCBI lineage: Eukaryota > Viridiplantae > Streptophyta > Magnoliopsida > Rosales > Rosaceae > Malus > Malus domestica. The sequence goes on from NC_091670.1 coordinate 18,852,007, forward strand.
CCCAACCTTTACTCACATTCGAGAAAACACTCCTAACAAGATTGCTTGCTCAAAAATCGAAGAGGCACCACTCTCCGAATCTCAAGAGCCAGACTCCCAACAGGATTACTTTCTCAAAAATCGAAGAGACATTGCACTTCAAATCTCAAGAGTTAGACTCCTAACATGATTGCTTTCTCAAAAATCGAAGAGGCACCGTTCTCTGAATTTCGAGAGCCAGATCCCCAACATGATTGCTTGTTCGAAAACCGAAGAGGCACTGCTCTCCGAACTTCGAGAGACAGATTTCCTTGGATAAAGTTTGTCTGCAATCTTCACACGCAACATCAACTTTCTAGATATCACAGACCATTTTTTCAAAGCGCTTTAACAAAGTTAAAACATGTAAAGCTTACAGCTCCCACTACATTGCTATGACCAAGAAGGGTAAATGAATAATATTATTATTTGCTCAAAAATCGAAGTGGCACCGCTCTCTGAATCTCGAGAGCCAATCTCCTAACAGAATTACTTTCTCAAAAATCGAAGAGGCACCGCTCTCCGAATCTCAAGAGCCAGACTCCCAATAGGATTGCTTTGTAAAAAATCGAATAGGCATCGTTTTCCGAATCTCGAGAGCCAGATCCCCGACATGATTGCTTGTTCTAAAACCGAAGAGGCATCGCTCTCTAAACTTCGAGACCCATATTTCCTTGGATAAAACTTATCTGCAATCTTCACACGCAACATCAGCTTTCCAGATACTACGTACCACTTTTTCAAAGTGCTTTGACAAAGTTAAAACACGTGAAGCTTGCAGCTCCCACTACATTGCTATGACCAAGAAGGGTAAAAGAATAGCATTACTACTTGTTGTTAGGGAGACTCTTATATATGTCTACCTCCATCCTCCATGGACAGGTAGACCTGCAAAAATGCTCAACCCTTCCTCATATCTGAGAGAGCACTCCCAACGAAGCCTTTCGAAATATTCAGCTTTCTTCCCCCCCCAATAATACCTATGCAAACTTACCACACCAGAGCAAGAGTATCTCATATCATCAGGGTCAAAAGCAAGAGTATCCCATATCATGATTTTTCCCTGTCTTTTCATTTGCCCTTATTCTTACCTGCAAGACAAAGAGAAAGAGAGCAATCAGTCAGCACTTGGAATTAAGCTTCCAGTCAGGAACTGCCTGCCTGGAACCCATTGCCTGATTACTTACCTGGCATTGCTTTCGAGTACTCATCTTCAACATCTTATGCTTCTAGAAAAGATACCACATCTGTATGAGGAACAGATAAGGCAAGTGAGAAGGATACAAGGAAGCATGTGGAGGCAAGCGCAATAGAACACGTGCCGATTCATCTATTACTTCGTCAACAACAAAAGTATCCCATATCATCAAGGTCGAACACACTCTTGATTTGATGGACTTGTTTTGACCTTCAAATTCTTGAGTCGGCCTTATACTCTAGAGGAAACTAGAAAACCCTCTAGCCCAGTTCAAGAATAAGCTTGTGGAAAGTTACTTCTTCAAAAACAAAAGTATCTCATATCATCTCTTCTCCATTTGCTTCTCCTTATCCTTGTTGCTGTTTACGACACAAGGAGAAGGAGAACAATCAACCGGAAGCCGAAGTTGAACTTCCGATCCAAGTTGCTTGCTTGGAAGTCTGATTGCTTACCTTGTCTGTTACCTCTTTCAGCAAATCTCCTAGCTCGGAGACTTGGGGGACTCCTACTATAGGATTTTGTATCGCACTTGACCAAGCCCGAAACTACAAGTAAGCTTCAAGTGAAATTGATACATTACCTTGTGCATCTTCATTGGCTAAAGATACCGTCCCTGGATGGAGGAAAAGTACTTCCAGAGAATATGCCATATCTACGTATGAGACAGATAAGGCAAGTGAAAATGATACCACACTTCGGTACTTAGAAGTTTCGTGATTACTCAATGGCTTGGATCTTGCAAGTCCCCAACCGAGGAGCTTCCATCACTCAGGAACTCAGGGGAGCACTATTTGTACCATACTTTACCAATCTCGAAACTACTGAGCACCGGTGAACGTTATACCGTCAAGGATCCAGAAGAGTTTCTCTCCAACCAGGAGGCCAATCACAACGCGACACGTGTCGACATCAGAAGCCAATCATAGCGCGACACGTGTCAACATCAGAAGCCAATCACAACACGACACGTGTCAATGTCAGAATGAAACTAGAAACTCTCTTCTATAAATAGAGATTATTCTCTCACAATATTTCCGAATGTCATTTGTACTAAATCATTCACTAGTACTCACAAAAGGAGAGCTTGAACCTATGTACTTGTGTAAACCCTTCACAATTAATGAGAACTCCTCTACTCCGTGGACGTAGCCAATCTGGATGAACCACGTACATCTTGTGTTTACTTCCCTGTCCCTATCTATTTACATACTTACCCACACTAGTAACCAGAGTAATCTATCGAAGGTCACAAACTTAACATTTTCTGTTGTACCAAAGTACTCGCTGATTTTGTGCATCAACAAGCTTCAACCCTTATGAGCTATATTTTAAGCTTCAATTATTAAAGAATGAATTTAGGTTTTTTTTGAAATAACTTAAAAAAAAATTATGTAGACTATTCTAAATTAATTTTATGAACATTGTAACTTAAAAATATTTAAATTCGGATAAATATTGAAAAATCACTAAATCAACACATGAAACACTATAACACTATGAAAGAATATGAAACGTATGAGTTAAATTGGAAGAAATAGTTTTGGAAGATGGTAGAAAGAAAAGTTGAAGAATTGTAAAAGAAAAGTGAATTTTGTGTGGATGTTTGAACAAATGCATAAGTATTTATAGAGTTTTTGGGTGAATTTTCAGTTAAATAGTTTTTTTAATTATTTTAGCCATAGATTTAAATTTGGGCCATTTGATCTTTTTTTTACCATTAGATTTGATCATATTCAATCTTAGCCGTTGGATTTAATAAATTTATAAATATAAAACTCATGAACCATCTCCCAGATTTTTTTTATTGATTCCTGTCAAAATGAAACAATTTGAGTATGAGTAAAAGGTCTAACAAAAACATTAACTAAATTAAATGTGGACCGTTGGATAAACAACAACCCATTAAAATGTGAGCCATTGTTCACAAAAAGTGTCGTGGGGCTTAACTTTATTGCCGGACAAGTGGTCGACACGACTCACGTGGGTGAGTTCGCCAGCTGTAACCTTGTATGAGTTGATGGGTGTGGCATGCGTCCTTTGCACGATTGTTGTTCAATTGATGGTCTTCCACTCGCACAAGTGGGCCAACCTACTAATCCAAAACTAGAAGCCAAATTTTGAGATTTACTCCAAGGGTTGGAGTTGGTCTTAAGGGCGTTTGTTTACCCTCACTAATTTTGATTGAGAACTAGACTGGATTAAGTATTAGTCTAGTCCGTGTTTGTTGCCTTGCAAGACTAACTTTAGTGGGACAAACGAGGACTCGCCTCGATTAAACACTTCACTAAACAGTCTTAGCGAGAGTCCCCACAAACCATGGGACTCTTTAAGACCTCTGCTTCGTCTTGCTCTCTACTCGCCCGGAACCTAATCCGTCTACCTCTCGCCTAATTTTTTTTCTTCCTTTTTCCCTTTCTATTGTGATGTCTTTGTAACAATTACGGTTTCTTTACACAGGCAAGCCAAGCGGCTCAGCTATTCACCCCAATTTCAAATTTTACACCGTTGTTTACAAGCGAGAAAGAAATGAATCACTGCACGATTCAGCAAGGAAACGCCCAATCACGAACAAGATCTCATATTCGAACCTACCTACAAGCTCTGTCGTCCGATTCACCTTAGACTTGACCTCGATTTTCGATGGCATGGGCTACAGGCTCCGTCTTTCTCGACCTTGTTGACTGCTTCATCCTCAACGAGGACCTCGTTGACGGCATCATCTCCATCGTCTGCTTTGCTTTTTAGGGTTTTACAGAAAAACTCAGAAAAAAAATCAGGTACTTTATTGAATTTTCTCAATGTATAATAATTTTTGTTTTGAAATTTATTTTTTTGATAACCAATTGGAGTAATGGTCCCTCAACTAAAAATTCATGACCATCGGGCCTTTAACTCATCAAAACGTACAGTTATAGTCATTTTCGTTAACTCTTTCAGAATTCCGTCAAATGAGTTATGTTGGAATGATCATTGCTACAATTTGGTTAAAGTTGAGAGACCATTGCTCTAATTGAGTTAAAGTTGAGGGAACATTTCTCCATTTGAGTTAAAGTTGAGAGATCATTTCTCCAGTTAGGTTAAAAGTTAAGGGACCATTGTTGCAATTTTTCTCATTTGGTTTTCCATATTTGCCTCTTAATTCAACCTTATGTTCATGACACGTGACTCATTTTGACAGAAGTTCTAACGGAATTGAAAAAAAGAACCATAGCTGCATGTTTTAAGGAGTTAAGAGACTAATGGTCATATATTTTTAATTGACAAACTATTACTCCAATTGGGTTAATTTGAGGGACCATTGCTACAATTTCTTCGTATTTATTTTTATTTTTATTTTTTAGAAATTTATCAGGGAATTTGGTGTTAGAATTTGTGTAAATTGTTGGCATTGTGTTGTGTGTTAGCAAAATGGGTATGTAGTTTGATGTGCTTACATATTCATGACCGAGTCAAATTTTTTCAGTGGATACAAACTCTTCACTTAGTCAGCAATCTTTATCCAATAGGAAATCTGTTAGGTCTGTTTGATTTTTGAATGTGTGTGGTTAACTGATCTGTGGTTGATCATGTGGTTTGCTTGTACTTCAAATATGTATCTTGTAAATAGGTATTCTCTAATCCTAATGTAATCTTGAATATAGTATAAATATATTGCAGCATTCAACTTGGAAGGTATGCAATTGATGTGAAACTTGCCGTCTGTTCTAAACACTTCCCACCATTCTTGAATTTGTACAATTCACGGCAAAATTGTTATTAGGTTTGCTTTTGTTTTGTATCCACTCTCGGAACCCAGCTTGTTTCATGCACAGAATATGTTGTTGTATTTGCTACGGCTCCAAATCTCACTCTTTCCTGTAATCGCAGCCAATCGGCGTTGTTCTTGTGAGCCCAGAAGTTACAGATGTCATACACTCTCAGAGCAGCAAGCTTGGCTCTTTTTCTCATGCATTTACATATTGTGGACACCCCGTAGCCTATGCAGTTGCAATTGAAACACTCAAGATCTACACAAGTAGTTGAAGGGCACTGTGGTTGCAACTTGTAAATGTATTAATAGCCGATGATGTAAAAAAATATGTAGACTTTCATGTAAACCAAATTCCTTTTTTGGTTGTGTTTTCTAAGATGAATGATATTTTGAATAAAGCCTTTTTTTTTTCTCTTAAAAAAAGGTTTTTTTAAACAAGACAGTAGAAGTTTTCATAAGAAAATAAAAAATAAAAATGTAGTCCTAACTAGTCCAGCACTGCACTAGATGTTTCTTAATTCTAGTACTACTTAGTTCATACCAAGCCAATCCAGCTGAAGTTAGTCCAATCCGAAATAGTCTGATACAACAAACGCACCCTAAGACTATAAAATTATCTTGGCATTACCTTATGTAAGATAAATGGGAGGCAAACTATATCTCCAATTTGGAAGCAAGCAAATGATTTGGGATTTTTTATGGCATGGGGCCTATTTTACTAAAAGAAGAGGTGCGGCAAGAGAGAGAGTGGATAGAAAAAGTCTTAGGAAATTGTAGGATGCTATTCTCCTGTGTCAGTACCTTTATTATGGCAAACTATAAGGAGAAAGAAACTTATTCTCCAAATAATACAAATCTAATAGGAAAGAAACATTAGAATAAAAAGTAATCCTAAACCAAATTTACCAAGGATTTACACATGCACACTATGTGAAATATTAATTACAATACTCTCCCTTGAGTGTGTAAATACTCAAGTAGATATCACATCAGATTCTGCAAAGATAGTTGAAGTCGTCTCGTAGACACTGATAAAGTAACATGCATAAGAAAGTAGGTCTCACAAAACTTGGCTATGGTAACATTCATAGAGTAAAATAAAGTTGTCTTAAATAGGGATAACATGAAGTCGTCCTACTAATAAAGTAACATGAAGTCGTCTCAAACAAGGAACATGCATAAGAAAGTAAGTCTTACAAAACCTGGTTATGGTAAAATCCAAGGTGGGACAAAAACCCATGGTCTAAGGAAAAAGATGAGCTAATGCAAAGTCAATAGTAAACGTCTGCAAGACGCACACAATGGTACAACCATCTCAGGATAAGTGCCACATTAAAAAATCTAGTTAGGTAGCAAAAATCCAAAAGAAAAATGCTCATAATTGTTGGGAAAAAAGTACATTAAGGTCAAGTGAGCATACTTCAGGATACTCCTCCTGTTCCAAATGAGAACTAACAATGTTGCAAATTAGAAAATTTATGTATACCAATTCCTTGAACAAGCTGTTCGAAAGTTGACTTCGGCAATGACTTGGTGAAGAGGTCGGCTAGGTTTTCTCGAGATTATATTTGCTTGACTTCAATCTTATTATAATGTTCTTGTTGCTGATGGGAGAAGAAGAACTTCAACCCAGTATGCTTGGTGTTGTCTCCTTTGATGTATCCCTTCTTGATTTGATCGATATATGCGACATTATCTTCATAGATCGTTGTAGGGACATCAACAACAGAAGATAACCCACCATTGCTTTTTATTTTTATTTTTTTTAATGCTCAACAATAGCTCTCAGTTAGAAGCATTCACGAGTAGCTTCGTGCGTGGCAAAAATTTCAGCATGGTTTGAAGAGGTCTATTTGGTTGACCTCCAAGATATGTGGTATCTCTAATGGTAAATATATAACATGTCACGCCCCAATCTCGACCTACGTCCAGGACCGACACATGACGTCATCAAAAATCAGTATATCTAACATACCCCGTCTCCGAGATATGTATCAAGCTCAACTCATGCCTCGAATTTGTGAAGTAATTTTTTTTTCGGTATACTTTATGGCTGCATCTAACCTTCTCGTTAGACTGCCTATGTACCCTCAATAGGGATCAAGCCATTCGTAATTCACCATTCACAAAATCAGACATTTATCCCACTGAGTTCAAGCAGAAAAGCATAACATTCCTTAATCATTTAATATAACCTGATAACATGAAATTCTTGGGCTTAGGCTATATAACAAACCCTCATGAAATCATGATTTCTCTTCCATCCTACATATAAATCATTATGTCTCATCCTGATATCACAATTCACAACATACATCATATTTAAAAACCGACGAAACACGAAATCATTCTCTAGCCACATTAATTAATTAATTTGATCAAAGTAATAACAATCATTCCCATATCTTCTAAATCCATACCTTGTGAAATCATAATCGAATCGTAGAAAATCCCGAAGGAGTCACCCAGACGTCCAACATCTTTTCTAACTCAATTCACAAGATTCTCGAAACCATTGACACAAATATATATAAAACTAAGGCTAGAGTGACACAGTTTGGCCAAGCCTACTTCTCCAAATAATGAGATTTCAGACCACTCTACGAAATCTAACAACCTCGGATTCCGGACCACTCAATGGAACCAAACTAAATACGATCGCCTATCAAATGTACCAAATACAACTAATCATCATCACCTATAGAATGCGTATGGTCCCCCATCGCGGATATACCAGCAGAACCATAGGCCTAATCTCATCGGGCAGATAGTGATCACCTATCGCGGATATACCAAGCATAATCATCCTTAACAATCCACCATCGCGGATATACCAAGTAGGACTGTATCATATAACTCTAGGTAGTGATCACCCATTACGGATATACCAAGCATGATCACTCCTAGCATATGTATGGTCCCCCATCGCGGATATACCAAGCAGAACCATCCATGTACCACTACTACATGGTGTGGTCTCATCATCACACATTATACCCAATTATACGTATACACGTTATCGATTCCACATATCAACCAACATCTAGTTATATGGAGCACAGCACAAGGAATTCCCCTAATTACTATTTCTACTAAAAAATCTAATAAAGCACCTAACTCATCTTCTGACTTTCATCCCTATCACATACTAGGTAGTAATGCCAAGTTCAAATAGGTATTCAGTTGGCAATCATATCCAAATAATTATCAAACAATAATTAGATCCCATAATTGTCATAACATTCATCATAATTATCATTCACATTATAAAAAAGATAATTAAACACATATATATATTGCAAACATCATTAGTACACAAGCCAAATCATATGTAATAAGCATAGGTCTATGGCTAAATATATAAAAATCACATTTCAATAGAAATCATATTTATAAGACCAAATCATATTCACAAATGATACCAATATAAGAAATTAAGGTAATAATCGTATCTCATATATTCAAGTCACTATCTAACCAATATAGGCCCACTAGACTTCAATTAGTCTCGTAGTACTAATTTTATTATTTAGAACATTTCGAGACATGTTGACCACAAATCAACTTTCTATCAACGATAGGGTCCACAACTCAATGTAATTCGATCCTGAAGATCCGCACATCGGATTTCTGATCCATAACTTCCCAAAGTCCAAATTATGCTTCTAGAATAACTTCCTAAAATTTCATTATGATTCAACAGTCGCATTGTCGTCAATCACACAAACAAGTGGCAGTCCAATTTGATCACCACACCAAACAATTGAATAACCGAGCTAGACATAGGTTCGCAAGGTCACTAGAAGGTATTTGGTACTTAGATAACACTCGTGGACGGTCCCACGCATCGCCGCGCACGGTGGTAGCCAAGGTGGAGGGTTTAGAAACCCTGAATTTTCAACATTAACCAAATGAGGTCAAATTTACATGGTAGCTAGAGCTCAACAAGGGAAACACTTTTCACAACTAGGCCGACGATAAATTCTAACAGGAAATCGTCCAAATTCATCGAAGAAAACTGGATTTCTAGGGTTCTAAACACCCAACTCTAAAATGAACACGAAAGCACAAACTAAGCATACCAACTTGAAGATTATGAAGAGTAAATGAAGTTTCATACCTCACTCAAAGGAAATGGTTGCCGGAATCACCGAAAAAATGATAAAACCGCCGGAAAAGTCGTGGGCTTTGTTGCTTCTAATTGCAAAGATGGAAAAGAAAATGGGAAATCTAACACTACAGAGATCTAGGGCTCATCAAGAGCTTTCCATGGACACCAAGATCACCCAAAACGGAGCTCGGACGGAGGAGATACAAGCGGGTCAAGTTGGTGGGTTAACGAGTCCATTCTCCCCCCCCCCCCAAAAAAAAGGGGTTAGAATCAGATCCTCCTTTTATTTATTTATTTTTAAGAAACCTCCCTCCTTTCTAATTGGTCCCTTACTCTCTGTTTTATTTTGATTTTATTTATTTATTTATTTTTTCTGAATGGTCCATCACCTTTGATTGGTTACCATTCCCACATGAGGGGAGTTTTATTTACTTTATAACCTATAGTTTAGTAAAACGATTTCAAATGTCTGTAACTATATCATAATAATCCAGACTTGCAAACAGCTTTCGCCTATGCGTTCATGGTTTCGAGATCTATTCGAAAACGTTACTTGTGACCTTGAAAGGTCAGCGAGTAAATAATAATTTTCCAAACTTCACTCTTCGTAACTAGTTTAATTGAAATCTAAATTCAAATAAATTAATATAAATTCTCGAAAAATAATATAAAATCTAAATAATACAAATACATAGATTATAACAGTGAAATCCAGGAATGGGATTTCACATTCTTCCCCCCTTATAAAATTTCATCCTCAAAATTTTCAGTACCAATCCTTTCAACCATTCACACACTTAGTTACCGACAAGTTCAACAATTCCAAGTACCATTTCCCAAGCCGTAAACAAAGCGGCAACATTGCTAATATGCTTACACGCACAACATCATCATCTCAACTCGAGAACATCACTAATCTTTGTACAAGCGGAGTGTTACTTCCAATAATAATTCAATCATACAAATACAACAATTTCACAAACATCCATATCCATGACTTAAATGAAAAGCATTATGACTACTATTTGAAGTAACAATGATGCATGTGAATTTCTCACCACATTTTCTAAGATTAAATAAAAATTAGTCGAACCACTTATTCAACGTACTATCAACATTCATCGACAGAAACTCTGCTTTGGAATAAGTTAGCATAATTTATGAGCTCAACATATTGATACCAACCAAGAGCAATGTCACATAAGCAACACAAGCCTTCAAACCAACAAGATCAAACGGTTAAGTAGCGTCCCTATGGATGCAAATTTCTTCCTCCTTGATCTTGGACAAAATTGCACCTACAAAATAAATAACACCTTTGGTTATGGCCACAAGCCTCACGCGCCCATGATGAATGGGGGGGCTTTGGCCAAAGAACCTCCGATGCCAAAGTTAGAATTTAGAGAGAAAGAGTTTTTAGAGAATTTTGGGATTTTTTGCAAGAGTCTTGGAATTAGTTTTTGGTGAAAATAGGAGCCTATTTATAGAGATAGGGTTCTTGATTTAATATGATTTTGGGAGTTATGTGATTAATTGACTAATTAATTTGGCAAAAGGATTATTACCAAATGAATTAGCTAATTAATGGGATGAATAAGCAAAGTATGGCCAATTCCTTTTCTAGCAATAGATGGCCGGCCATTTAGTGCATATTTGGGGATATTTTGTGGTAATTGAGATTTTATGAAATAATTAGCTAATAATTCCCTATTTATCTTAGCTAATTATTATCATAAAAAGGAAAGATATGGTAGAAAAGGTAGGAAATAAAAGGAGATGGCCGGTTCCTTTGGGGGAGTGGGTAACCGGCCAAAAGAGGTATTTTTTGGGTGTGATTGGTGATTTAATTGGTTGATTAATGAATTTAGGAATTAATTCATTAATTAGCCAATTAATCTCTATTTATATGGAACAATTTATAGGTTATGAAGTAATTACCTAAAATGAGGATGGATGAGATAATTTGGAATTGGTTACCTTTTTGGAGCATTTTTGACTTGGTTGAGGATGATTGTCTACTGCTTGCGCGTAGAAACTTGGTACACCTCAAGGGTATTTTTATCCTTTTTACCCAAAAATCCACGTGTTGCCTTGTGATTATTTTTGGCTCCACAAATACCCCCACACCTGTTGGGCTGCTCGTAGAAAAGGGCAGCAGGTGTAGAGATCTTCTTGCTTTAGGAAACTTAGGACTGCTTCCTATTTTGATGTAGATTCTCTCTTTAATAGGAAATTAGATCCTTCTAGGAAAGGGAAATAAATTTGTCTCAAAACCTATTTAAGTCCACCTTAAGTGGGTTATTAAATCAACTTTGGAGAGCGATTTATTCTACCCTACAAGAGAGAGATAGCTTAGAGGATATTTGTTCCCCCTCCTCTAGCAATGTTCTACATCTTGCCCGTGCAAAGAACCGTCTTTCGTTGATTTCTTCGTCTTCTTTGTGCCGCATCGAGGTAAGAAAAAATTAATTTTCCTTGTCTTCTTCTTGGATGGTGCTACCGCGGGGCAGCCGTTGGGGTGGTGCGGCACGTTAGTTGGCATGGGCCAGGAGTCGGCTTAGCATGGGCCGATGAGGTATTGTGGCAGGGACCACTGCTTTAAGCTGCTCGACTTGGCTAGAACCAAGGGCAGCTTGTGTGGCTGGGGCCACGAATTGTGGCGTTGGGGCGCAGTGCTAGGCGAGTCACATGGCTCATGTCCTTTTAGGCTTTTGAACATGACCAAGCTAGGCTAGTGATTGAGAGAAATGAAGAGGTTGCGGACCTCATGAGCTGCTGGAATGTTGGGTTGAACTCCCCTGCTAGGTACCACGAATGGCATTGGCTACTTTAACTTTTTTTGTCAGGAGAAACGTGGGCTGTTCCTAAAAGAGGAGGTGAATAAGATCAAGGCGGATGCATTGGCACGTCCCATCACTATTGTGGATCCTGCTGCAAGTGAAGGTGGGAAAAAAGATCTTCCCTGCCTGCTCAAGAGCTGTCGGTTGAGAAAAAAATGAAAGACTTCTTTCGGTGCTCGCACGGGTTCGCCGACTGCCTCCAGGCTTGTGATTGACTTGACTTTTTCCAAGGGGATGAAAAATGAGGCTGCTAGATCTGAGCATGTGGTGCCTGCCATGTCAAGAATGGCTAGTACGATTGCTGATAAGATTGTTTGGCATAAAGGTCCTGTCATGCCCCTAGTGCCGAATTTTGTACCAAGACATCTATTGGGAGCTAAGTCTGGTTCACCTTCAGAGAGGCTTGCTATTATGAAAAGCAATAAGGTGGACTCTGCTGCTAAAGTGGCGCCAAGGCCCATTCCTTATGCTGCTGAGACTGATTCGCCTGCTGGGAATGAAGAGACTGCTCGCGTAGGCAGCTGTGAGAAATCCACTAAGCCTGCTTCTGGGGAGGCTGCTGAGATCTATGTGCTTTTGAAACCAGATCTCTTGAAAACATGGACATTTGTGCCAAGTTTGTTGATGGCGTTAGAAAGGTTGTTTGCCCAAGCTTGTTTGCGAAGCATACGACCCAATATAGAAAGACTGCTTTACTTGCTATGATGCAGATATAGCAAGGCTGCTAAGGAGATGGCAAATGCTATGGAAGATTCTGAGCTCGTTGCTTTGAAGGGGTCTAATATTTCTGCCCCCACTTCTTTGTAGCTTGAGATCGCTCACCAAGAGATCGTTGACTTGAAAACTAGGCTTGACGCGATCCAAGTTAAGCATGAAAGTACAGAAAATGAGATTGAATGTTACAATACCTCAGATTCAAGATCTTGATTTTGCAGTTTCTAAGCTTCATTTCGCTGCTTATGCAAAGGATGAAAAGTTGATTGCTGCTTATGCTAAGAAGGGAGTGGATGAGCTGCAGTGCGTCCGTGTTAGTTTGCTTGAGAAGAAATGAGCAGCTGAAGGGTGAGAAGGATGGGCTTGAGGTTTCAAGACCTTATTTATTTCTCCGGAAGACTTGCTTGCTTTTACTTTTGAGGCTTCCATTGGTGAAGTAGATGGAGAAGTTAGTGCCCAGGTTGGGGCAGCCGGGGGTGAAACGCCGGATGATGCTGCTGCTAAGAGCATTACGGCTGCTGAAGGTGTGGCGACCGAGTAGTCGTGGGATGTCCAAGCTGCTGTAGTGTAGTATTCTAGGTAGCCTTTAGGATTTTCTTTGTTTTTCCTTGTAGCTCTTGTTTTGCTTGAATGCCTTCGACCTTTGCTAGTTGTTTATAAACATGTTTTCCTTCGCTTTTCTTCATCTTCGCTTCTTTGTTCATGCCCTAACCTTTAGACTTGATAGACCAGTGGCAGGCATGCTACCTTTTTATAAGCAGACAAGCTCGAGTAGCTTATGCAGCCGTAGGTGTTGGTGTAGAACTTTGCAAACCTGTTAGCCATAGGGTTGGTAACCGGATGCCTTACTTACGGAAGCAGACAAGTCCGCGTAACCACTAGGCTGTTAAACTTGACTTTCTTCAATTTCGTAGGTTACGTAGTAAGTATCACAACACTTTAGGACTTGGTGTAAGTTGTTCCGTGCTTGGCAAAGGTGAAGCTTATCGACTACGTAGCATGTCGGCAGTGGATAAAACTTCGTATATGCGCGCTAGCTTGTTTAACCTTTCATAAGAATGTGCGGTTGTATAAGTCTAGCGCGACTTTACTGCTAAAAAGGCAAGCCGTAGACAGTCTTCCGGAATTCGTAGGCTACCTTAGTGCACTCGGTAGCAACTTTAGGGTTCCAGGGCAGTCATCTATAGGGCGTACTGCGTAATGTGCCCCCTCCGTTTCTAGGGCCCGGTTCCCCGCAGATTAGGCCAAGAAACCCAAAATCCTTCAGTTAGCTAAGCCTTGAAAAAGACCATTGTGGCTAATTCTAGGAATCTCGGCGCAAGCCATCGTGCATCTAGTTATACAAGGGCAGCCAGGCTCATCCATGTTTGGATATTCGGAGTATAAAGTTTATCCTCTCGTCTTGGAGAGCTGACCCATATGGGTGTCAGGGAATTGGTTTACCCTCTTGCACTGGAGAGCATGGTTGGTTCATCGGGAGGGGCGCAATTCCTGCGATGGGTTCCTAAGATGGGCGCAGTCTTTTTTTGAAGTGCCAGAGTGATCAGTTGTTGTAAGCATGCAATCGAGCCAAATTGTGATTACTTCTGAATTCCTCATTGAAAAATAAATGAAACGAACGAGAACTTAGTTGTAAGGTAGGAACTGCATAATAACTGGATAGTCCTCGACTTGTGAGGTGGTGCCCGTCGAGCTTCTTAAGTCTTTGGGCTTTGATGTAGTGGGAGGTCACACATGGTACTTCTTCAAATTGTAGGTGCTCCACTACTTTTCGATCTTTTTATCGTTTCATGGTGGTGAGGGTGTAATTACTCTTGCCGCCTATTCTGCTGATCTTGTACGAATCTTCCTAGATGAGATCCATCTTTTTGGAGCCTTCTTTGTGGGCAATGATGAAGGCTTTTCTTAGGACTAGATCTTTGGGCTGGAACTGCCGAATCTTGGCCCTTTTGTTGTAGCTGGAAAAGAATTACTGCTGGTAAGCTGTGATACGGGTGATAGTCTGCTCGCACTTCTCCTCTGCCAGATTTAAGCTTGTGGCCATCTCTTTTCGATTACTCGTCTTTTGGTGGTGCGATATGCCCATAGACATCTAGGGAGTTCGTCTGGCCATTTTCTTTTCTTACTGGTGGGGGATTTCTTGTGGCAGTCGAGGATCATCTTGGTGGATACTTTGGCCTGCTTATTGCCATGAGAATATCTTGGCGTAAACATGTGCTACTTGATGCCATATTTTTGGAAGAACTTTGCCAAATCTTTGCCCACGAATTCCAGGCCGTTGTTGATGATGATGGATTAAGGGATGCCAAATCGATAAATGATGTTCCTCCATATGAAGTGCTCTATGTCTGTATGAATCGTGGTCGTCATAGGCTCTGCTTCTACCTATTTAGTGAAGTAGTCGGTTGCCACGATCATCGTGCCTTTGCCCCTAGTAGTCTGGCTGGTGATTAGCTGGGAATCGGAATGAATTGAAAACTTTTTCACCGCCAAGTCTTTTGTCATTCAAAAGCTTGCTAATGGGGCTTCGTACTCTGCTTCGTTGTTAGATGCTTTGAAACCTAGAATGATCGTCTGCTCGGGCATCGAACCACCTGGGGTGACAAGGACCACGTCTGCTTTGAACCTTTGTAGTTGGATGCACTGTTGACATGCAAATGCCAGAAGTCTCTATCGGGTAGAGCAAGCACGGCTAAAATGTGCTCAGCTACCTTCGGGCCGTCATTGGGCCTCTCTATTACGTTGTCAAGGCTAGGCGTGAAGGCGTGGTAGGAAGCCATGAAACTAGGGCCATGTTACATATGGTAGGAGATGCTTAACTGCTGGTATTGGGCCACTCTAGAGCTGAATAATGGAGCAAGGGTTGGCTAGGGCCGTGTGACATGCAGCAGGAGGTAGTGTTCAACTGCCGGTACATGTTGCTCTTATGTAGAATCTTCTGGGGTGACGAGGATAAAACTTGCTTATGAGTGTTCCTTCTAGTGTTCGTCTGCCCTTGACATGTCTTTTGAGCCGAGTTGTTGCATTCGTCAGAAAACTTTGCATCCGCCAAGGTCTAAGCCTTTATTGTTGTGCATCTGGATTTGGCGGAATAGTGCGTCATGATGATGACTGCGTGCGAGGAGAGCTTTTAGGTTACAAAAAATATTTCCAAAGTTAACTTTTGAATTTCTAATAGCATCGATGAGAGCTTTTAAACTGTAGAATACAGATAGTCGGGCCCCCAGCTCTTCTCGCATGATGATAGAGCTTATTGCTACTCTAGATACCGTTAAACATGTGAATAAGTCATCCGCTGCTTCCGGTTTGGATAGTAGGGATGTGATGTCGAGTACTTCTTCAAGTTTTTGAATGTGCATGGGTGAGCCTCGTCCCAAAGTGCATGCTTCTCTACCAGAGCGAAAGAGTCTGCTAGAGTTAGATATTCTTTCACGATCAATTTTCTGAATAGCGGGTGGTCTACTGGAAGTTCTTTTTAGAAGGCTGCTTTAGCTATTGAGTCGTTGCATCCGACTATCCTTGCCTTCTCTACTTTGAACCTTCTCACACTCCTTTGGGTTCTTCTTGACGTCAAACAAATGGTCAGACTTTTTTTTGATTAAGCGATAGGATGAATATTCTTTGGTGAAAACCAAAGAAAGTTCGTAGAAATTCCTGATGGATTGTGGCCGCAAGGTGTAGAACCAATCTTGCACCTTGCCTTATAGAGTGATGGTGAATATCTTGCACATGATATCATCGTTGTTTCGATAAAGGATCATTACGCTTCGATAACGCTTTAAGTGTTTCTCCGGGTTTTCATCCCCTTTGAAAGATGTGAAATATGGCATGCTGAACTCGCGTGGAGGCTCTGCCTGCTCGATCTCGTCCATGAAAAGTGACCTACTTATGTTGGTCATGTTCCGTCGTAGTGCCTCATCGGTGACCTCGTTGCGTTGGAAATCGTGCAATCGCTTGGTCAAGAGTCTCTCTACTTCTTCCTGAATTGCCCTTTGTTGGGGCATCAGAGCTCTCGGCTACCCCCATCCATGACTTATTGGTCTAGGCTGCTCTTCCATTTGTTTGGCTAGTCTATGCCATGGATGCAGTGCATGTGGTGCGTTCCTAGCAGGCGAGCGAGTTCTTCGCAGGCTGCTGGTTGAACTTGAGCTGGATTAAGTGACTGCTTCTCTCCATCCGTCGTGCTGCCTACTCTGATGTGAGGTGGAGGATGCTCCTTGTGGGCTTAGCCGCGAATGAACACTTTGCTTGGAAGGTTGCTCATGTTGATTATCGGAGTGTAACCCCAACCGTGAATGTATGCTCATCCGTGGGCCTAGTCGAGAATGCACGCTCATACGCGTGCTAAGACGGGAGTATACGCTATCTCGGGGGCCCAATCGGGAATGTACACTGCCTGAATGTTCGCCTCGTGGCTGGTTGAATGGCTGCTTACCAGGATGCTGCTGGAAAGGTTCGTCTGCCCTTGTCCTACTTCGGGATACCTCATCCGGGGCACGTTGGATCCCAATGCGTTGCAAAGTTGATTCACCAAGGTTGTTTATTGTGCAAGGGTGCTCGTCAACTTTATGACTTGTCGAGACAAGTGTTGTTCGCCATTTGGATTGGAAGAGCTTGGAATGAATGTGTCTTCTTGGGCAGTGGAAGGGTGGTAGACTCCGGGCGCGAGATTTGAGTTGAGAAATGTCAAATCCGTGAAAAAATGTGGTGAGAATGCCCCCGGCTCGATGGTAGGTCCGGATGGTTAAGATAGTCTTGGGCTGACTTTGGCTGCTTGGAAAGCCACGGGAGCAGGCTGGGCCACGAGAACAGGCTGGGCTGTGAGAGTGGGTTGTTCGACTAGAGCTGGTTGGGCCACGGGAGTGGGCTACTCGTCGGGAGCAGGCTGGGTCACGAGAGCAGGCTGCTCGGCATGAGCAGGTTGGGCTGTGAGAGTAGGCTGCTCGACGGGATCAGGCTGGGCCATGGGAGTGGGCTGCTCGACGGAAGCAGGCTGGACCACGGGAGTGGGCTGCTCGTCGGGAGCAGGCTGGGTCACGAGAGCAGGCTGCTCGGCAGGAGCAGGCTGGGCCACGGGAATGGGCTGCTCGATGGAAGCAGGCTGCTTAGTATGTGATGCATGCGAATGCGAGGCTTGGGCCCGGGCCCGTGCAAACTTGGATGGCACGGCTTGGGCCGTGGCCTTGGATGGCATGGCTCGAGCCGTGGTGAATGCACCATGGACCTCGCCACTACGGTGGTTCCTATGGTGGAAACTCGTGGTGATGGTGCTGCTCCACTTATTGTCGTATTTAGCCTCACGGATATCCGCAATCCCATTCTTTGAATATTAGAATTTTCACTTGTGGAATTTTCTAAATTTCTAACCATTATATTTTGCTTATACGTTTTATCAAAAAACCTTTGCAAGTAAAAAATTCTAATAAGAAGAACGTATGAAAAATATTCAAATGGACTAGAAAATAAAGAAAAAACCTTTTTGTGCAAGAGTCTTCTACGAGTATGGATTTCAACTCTTAATGAAAGCACCAATTTGTGGATGCAAATTTCTTCCTCCTTGATCTTGGACAAAATTGCACCTACAAAATAAATAATACCTTTGGTTATGGCCACAAGCCTCACATGCCCATGATGAATGGGGGGGGCTTTGGCCGAAGAACCTCCGATACCAAAGTTAGAATTTAGAGAGAAAGAGTTTTTAGAGAATTTTGGGATTTTTTGCAAGAGTCTTGGAATTAGTTTTTGGTGAAAATAGGAGCCTATTTATAGGGATAGGGTTCTTGATTTAATATGATTTTGGGAGTTATGTGATTAATTGACTAATTAATTTGGCAAAAGGATTATTACCAAATGAATTAGCTAATTAATGGGATGAATAAGCAAAGTATGGCCAATTCCTTTTCTAGCAATAGATGGCCGGCCATTTAGTGCATATTTGGGGATATTTTGTGGTAATTGGGATTTTATGAAATAATTAGCTAATAATTCCCTATTTATCTTAGCTAATTATTATCATAAAAAGGAAAGATATGGTAGAAAAGGTAGGAAATAAAAGGAGATGGTCGGTTCCTTTGGGGGAGTGGGTAACCGGCCAAAAGAGGTATTTTTTGGGTGTGATCGGTGATTTAATTGGTTGATTAATGAATTTATGAATTAATTCATTAATTAGTCAATTAATCTCTATTTATATGGAACAATTTATAGGTTATGTAGTAATTACCTAAAATGAGGATGGATGAGATAATTTGGAATTGGTTACCTTTTTTTTAGCATTTTTGACTTGGTTGAGGATGATTGTCTACTGCTCGCGCGTAGAAACTTGGTACACCTCTAGGGTATTTTTGTCATTTTTACCCAAAAATCCACGTGTCACCTTGTGATTATTTTTTGCTCCACAGTCCCGTTAGAGTTACACATTACATTACCCCAAAAACCGTGCAAGCCCATCAATGAATCTCACGTTTAGTCAAACCCTGTAACTCTTATTAAATTCTTTCGTCCTACTATTACAAGAATATATCAACTTTAAATTTTGTTAGTCAATCTAATATCGCGCCATCAATCACAAGAACTCAAAACCACTTAATATCAAATTATAAGACAATGATGGCATTGTTCAACCGAAGTCTATATGTTATAAGTTCCAAACCCCTCATGGCTATCTAACAAAAAAACACAAAGTTGCAGAAACACTTCATGGAATTCAAGAAGCATGAATCATTTGATTTCAGGGCTACATAAACAACCACACGACATTCAAGATTTTCATTTCATCAATCAGATAAATCATTATGGTTCCACATGATATCTTAATCCATAGCATGTAACATATCAAAGAACCAATGAAGCATAGTCTTATTCTCAAGCCACATTGATCGACTAATCTATTTATAATAATAACAATCACATCCAACATCATTCCACAATCACTCCAATTACTCATTTCAATGAATCAAAGATGCATGACATTAACATCTAACTACATTAATCTATCAATGAAATAACATATCATTTCACGAATTTAATTAAAGAACTCTACATAAATCCCCACTTGGATTATAAGTAATAACATGGTGAATTTCGTGTATATTCACAAGGTCTACTGTGATTACTCCTCATTCACTCGAATCTAT
This sequence comes from Malus domestica, assembly GCF_042453785.1. Taxonomy (NCBI): domain Eukaryota; kingdom Viridiplantae; phylum Streptophyta; class Magnoliopsida; order Rosales; family Rosaceae; genus Malus; species Malus domestica. The sequence goes on from NC_091670.1 coordinate 18,871,772, forward strand.
GGTCAGACAACCTTATGAAAATAAGCAAGAGCAATGATTTCGAACAACTCAATGAAATCCAAAATATCCAATGGTTTCTCATAATCTACCCCAAATCTATCACAAGTATAATCAGTGCCTACATCATGAGAATGGTGCACTGGCCAACCAGAACTCGGATAACTGCGAAGCTAGGGTGAGTGACAATAATACAAGTATGTGATATTCAATAAAAACAGACCATCGAGCATAATCTATAAACCTTGGATATAAAATCATATTTTATGAAATCATAATTAAGTCAGTGCAAAATCCGAAGTAGTCACCCAAACATCCAACGGTTTCTCTAATTCAACCCACAAGATTCTCAAAACCATCGTTCATAAATACACTAAAAACTAGGGCTAGAGGGACACCAGTTCGGCCAAAGCCTACATAAGTAACCAAATAGGAAGTGGCCCCCTATCACGGATTAACCAAGCAGAACCACCCCTACAGTAACCAAGTAGGCAGTGACCCCTATCACGGATTAACCAAGCAAAATCACTCCTACGTATATGTTAGGCAGTGATCACCTATCGCGGATTAACCAAGCATGATCACCCCTAAGTGTGTGTGTGTGTGTGTACCAAAGATATAAGGATCGCCTATCGCAGATTAACCAAACACGATCCATAAATAGTATGGCCTCCTATTGTGGATTAACCAAGCAGGACCAGGATAACCAAGTAGGTAGTGACCCCCTACGTGGGTTAACCAAGAAGAATCACACCTACGGAACTGTTAGACAATGATCACCTATCACGGATTAACCAAGCATGATCACTCTTAAGTATTCATGGCCATAAGGATCGCCTATCGTGGATTAACCAAGCATGATCCACAAATAATATGGTCCCCTACCGCGGATTAACCAAGCAGGACCAATAATGACCCTCTATCGCGGATTAACCAAGCAGGGTCATGGTCTCCTACTAGCCCTCAATTTAACAAACAATTCAATAAACAATTCAAATTACTTTTCCAAAAATATTACCAATCCATGAATCAATTCACATTTAATAAAGATGGATCGATGGCCAATTATAAAAGAATCTCATTTTAATAGAAAACACATTTATAAAACCAAGTCACATCCACAAAGGATATTAATATAAAGAATCGGGTAATCACCATATCACATATATTAAAGTCACTTACCGAGACAAGTCCGCAAAGCTTCACTGAGTCTCTAGAAATATTAATTTTAGTAATTCAAATGGTTCAAGACCCATTGACCAATGTAATACCAATGCAAATCATAATTCCCATTAATGAGATTTTTCATAATCACCATGGTAATTTCACCACAACCACAATGCAATTCACATATGTATCCTGTTTGTACCATACTTGACCAATCCCGAAACTATTGAGCACCGGTCAACGTTGTACTGTCAAGGACCCAGAAGAGTTTCCCTCTAACCAGGAGGCCAATCACAGTGCGACACGTGTCGACATCAGAAGCCAATCATAGCGCGACACGTGTCAACATCAGAAGCCAATCACAACACGACACGTGTCAATGTCAGAATGAAACTAGAAACCCTTCACAATTAATGAGAACTCATCTACAACGTGGACGTAGCCAATCTAGGTGAACCACGTACATCTTGTGTTTGCTTCCCTGTCTCTATCCATTTACATACTTATCCACACCAGTGACCGGAGCAATCTAGCGAAGGTCACAAACTTAACATTTTCTGTTGTACCAAAGTCCTCACTAATTTTGTGCATCAACATTTGGCGCCGTTTGTGGGAACGACACTTATTCCCACTCTCTTCAGCTTTGTCAAGCTGGTTTCCACCATTCGTACACTCTCTTTTGACTAGGCATCCCTCTATAACATAGGGAGCGAAGGAAGCCACAGCATACAGAATGACACCCCTCTTGCACCTAGTGCGAAGCAACGAAAGAATGAAGGAAAGAGGGTTGCTCTTCAAGCTAAAGTCGATGAGCTAGAAGCTCAAAACAACAAGATAGCAATGAAGAATGAGGTCCTCCAGGAGCAGTATGAGAAGTTTTTTGAGACGCTCCATGAAACTATGCATACTCAAACACGCGAGTTTGTTGCCCCTGTAGACATCAACCATCATCTGGGTGCCCCCCAACACGGAGGGTCACCTTCCTTCGACATGGGTATCTCTGATGAGGAGCGAGCTAATCATCAAAACATTGATCAACATGAGACTTCTCTCAACCCAGCTGCTTCGACCCGAAGCAGGAGAAGTGGAGGAAGACACCTCCTTGCAGAAGGGTTGGAAGGATCGAAAACCGTTTTTCGTGACTGCCGAGACTTTCTAAAGCAACGTTGAGAGAATCCCCTCCACATATGCTCGAAGATTAATGACCCAAGGGTTTCTGAAAGACTCGGTCCCCTCCCACGACCCAGGCCAACTACCAATCTAGGGAAGGAACGACATGTCCTAGACGAACATGAAGGTACAGAGGACTCTGAGGTATTCCAACTGACTCGCCCTAGAAGTCAGTACGGCGAATCCAAGGAAAAATCACATGCCCTTGCTCAAACTTTCCTACTTTCAAGCGGCGATAGAGACTTACGAAAGAAAATCCCAGTGGTACATGACTCCACTTAAAAACCTCTTGTCCTACAGCTCATTGAGGAAGTAAACAAGTTGAAGGCCGAATGTCAGGCCGAGATACCTGACTGGAACCAACTGTTGGAAATATGCCCTGAAAGTCAATCTTTGGAAGAAACCTTTCAGGATAATAAATGGATGTATAGATGACTATTATACATCAAATGGCAAAGATACTATTTAGGACTATCTCTATAAACGATATATGTCCTAAATGGTGAATCCATGGACAATGGATCGATTGAAGAAGTAATCTAATGAAGTTAGACTACAGAGACCTTCTTCACATAACCATCATGTCCAAAAGGTTCCTGGTAATAGGATTGTCGGAGGGATACTGACAATGCATAGACCGGTACATACTATGTCCGCTTCAATTAGAAGGATGGAAAGTCTCATCCCATTCGTGTAGTGACACTAAGACAAGTATGTAGGTGCTCATTAAGGGAATGAGTTCACTGAACACAATCGAACGAGAGTACTTGCATGGAGGTCTACTCACATGTCAAGCAAGTAACTCTAATAGTTGGAATAATGTAAGTAGTCATTTGACCTGAGGCATCATCGTTGTCTTGTGGTTAAGTACTTGATCTTTGATTATGTCAAAGTCACTCCATTCGCGGGTGTCCACGGCATAGTCGGGATTAAGCCACTTAGTCATGAAGGTAAGTGAATGCGCAACAAGGAATCTCTAATCCTCGTTAAGAGAGGATGAATACTCTAAGATATGATTCTGGAATCTTCGGCCGAAGTATCGAGCGTAATAAAGGAAAGCGTTCCTATACTACTCAATTGAATCATATAAGAAGGAATAATCACATTAGGGGTTTGACATAATATATCCATACCCTAGTGATGTGATTGAGAGTATTGTATTAGAGAAGGATCGAATTACATTGTAATTCCAACTGAATAGGTTCTCCGAACAAATTCTAGATTAGCTTGGGTAGCCATGATATATGGTTAGATGTCACTCATGGCTTGTGAGTTCTTTTAGATGATTAAATGTAGTCGTGAAAGAAGAAGGTGAATTAAAAGTAAGTTTTAATTCACTAAGTGATTGGATTAAATATAATCAATTGGATTGGTGCCAATCACCTCACTGCCTTGCTAATTAGAACCTAAAATGATTGTACACCGATACACTCTTGTAGTGAGTAACTAATGGATGATGGAAATAATTAATTGGATTAATTAAGTGTTGTGATTAATTAGAAATTCTAAAGAAATCATAAAAGCGATAAAAGATCGTTTTGGGCTTCAAGAAAAGTTCGGGTTAATATAGGCCCATTAAGCCCAAACCCATTGGGTTTTCATTTAAGCATAGGATGACTTGAAATAATAAAAGCCCAAAGCCCAAACAACACTAAAGGGGGCCGGCCAAATAAAGGGAAAGGGAGAGAGAGAGGAAGTCAAGTTGTTGACTTGTTTCTTTGTATTATAAAAGGAACTTTATAGTGAAAAATTCATTAGGGTTTTGTGTGTTGTTTTTCACAAAAGGAAGAAAACATCTCTCTCTCTAAAACCACACAAGGCCGGCCACCATAAGGGAGATTTAGCTAATCATCTTCTCTCCCTTTTGGTTATTCCTCCATCCATCTCACTACACTAGTGGGTGTGGATCTTTAGAGGTCTTCTACTTTGGAGACTAAAGGAGAACCAAGGAGCACTCATTCTAACAAAATGGAGGAGGCAAGGAGGGAGGCTAGGCTCAAGGAGTTCAAGGAACAAAGGGCTTGGAGGTGGTCCATCCTTGGTCTAAAGTCTAGATCAAGAGGTATAAAACTAAACCTACACTTTGTTCTTCACTAAAATGTTTTGATGCATCTTATATAAACCTATGCATCTTGAAGGGGATTTGCATGACTATAGCTTTGATATTATGTGATAACATGCTTCTGTTGCTTTCGTATATAAATTTTGAATTGTATATGCATGCTAGTCACTAGAAATCCCACATAAATCTCATATTTTCCCTTTACCAACCTAGGCCTGGCCCTCTCACAAGAAGGATCTTCGACACCCCCCTTCAAGCGAAGACAAAACAAAAGCTTGGTTTACAACTCTATACTGGAAGGGAGGACCCAATTGAACACCTTAACCTCTTTGAGTCCACCATGGCATATCGGATGCACACCGATGAAGAGCGATGTCTTCTCTTCCCTTCCACCCTCTCTGGCGAAGCTCAAAACAGGTATTGCCGTCTTCCACCTGAGACATTAAACTTAAGGAACTGAGGAAACTGTTTGTCTCTCAACACATCTTTCAGACCGATCACTTGCATTCTGCAGATGACTTGTACACTATTCGCCAGAAGCGGGACGAGTCACTATGAGAGTATGTTGGTCGTTTCAGCCATGAGTATTCTCGCTGCGCTGAGGTAGATGACAAAACCACCCTTAAAGCCTTCACGGCAGGCCTACGTGATTGTTTCTTCAAGTACATGATCAATGCCAACACTTGGAAGACTTACTCTGAGGTGATGGCACAGGCTTACAACCATGCCACAACTGAGGCAAGGACATATCAAGGGAAACCCACCACAACCACCCCTTATCAACAAGTAGGGAGTGGAAGCCAGATCCAACCAAATGAGAAGACCTCGACCTTCCAAACGGCAGCGGTGCCTCCCCTTGCCTTACTTTATACTTTGCCAAGTTAACAGACATATCAATCTCAGGGCAAAAGGAAAAATTTACATCCTCACCAGTCTCATTTTAGTAAAAAGAGTAAGGGACACTACCGCGATAACCAAGGGTATCGCCATGATAATCCCCCACCCCAAGCAGTCAACACAGTGGGTCAAGCACGTGTCAAGACAGCCCCTACCCCGAGGTATGAGGTATACACACCTTTGAACGCCACATGCGTGGCCATTTACCCTAGCATAGCACACTTGATACCGAAACCAAAGCCGAGGCACCCGGATTACAAGCCCACGAAGAACACGGGCACATTTTGCTGCTACCACGAGCATAACGGCCATGACGGCGAGAAGTCTATCACCCTTCGTGATCATATTGAAGCTTTGGCACGTGAAGGAAAAATATATCAATTCCTCCTTCACCCTCCAAGGGGTAACCGTAACTAACGCCAGGTAAATGTGATATATTCCATAAGTGGTGGCACACCCATATCTAAATCTTCTAACAGGGACATGAAAAATAGTGAACGACCTTTAAGGTCTGGCCACCAAGTGTTTCATGTGGAAGACATCAGGGTAGGTAAGTATCAAAAGCCTAACTAGGATCCAATATGTTTCTACCCTGAGAAAGAAAGAGGTATCATCTACCCTCACAACGACCCACTAATCGTGGAAGCTCACATAGCCAACTTTGAAGTACGATGAATCCTGGTAGACACGGGGGCTTCGGTCAATATCATGTTTGCTGAAGCTTTCAGGGCACTTAATGTAGCTGAACACTTGCTCAACCGCTCGATTTCCCCTCTGATAAGCTTCTCTGGTGATATCGTGCAACCTTTGGGAATCATACACTTACCTTTCACCATTGGTACAGACCCTTACACAGCTACCATTACCACTAACTTCTTGGTGGTTGATTGCCCAACGGCATACAATGTCATATTCGGACGCACATGCATCAATGATCTCAAGGCCATGGTATCCACACATATGTTGTTGATGAAATTTCCAACCCCCTATGGCAATGGTTACATCAGAGGAGATCAACTTAGTGCACGATCATGTTACAACACTTTGGTCAATCAACAACACCTGTCAGTGCCCAAAGAAACCCTTTCTATACATGACCAAGTCATAAAGACCAGCCCAGACGAAGCCAACTTGGATCTTGGCGGTGGCAACAGTCAACCCGACGATCCTCGAGATGACTCTTTCACCCAGCAAGCACAACCCGTTGAAAGGTTGGAGAAGGTCTCTATCTCAAAAGATTATTCGGATCACATGGTGAAGATTGGTACTACCTTGTCACCACCCATTCGGTTGGCATTGATCTCTTTTTTGCAAGAGAACACTGAGGTCTTCGCCTAATCATACGAAGACATGCTAGGCATCTCTCCCGATATAATCTATCATCGCTTAAGTATTGACCCCAAGACCAAGCCAGTGGGACAGAAGCGAAAATCTTATGACGTTGAACGGTACGAGGCAATGAAGGCAGAAGTTGAAAAACTCAAAGGCATAAGCTTCATTCGCGAAGTCAATTATCCAACGTGGGTAGCAAATGTTATCCTTGTTAAGAAGAATCCGACCAAGGAAAGTCTCCTGCTCCAAAAGGTCTTGTGAAGAATGTGTGTCGATTACACTAACCTAAATAAAGGATGCCCGAAGGATAGTTTTCCTTTTCCTCTCATAGAAAGACTTATAGACTCTACGGCAGGGTGTGAACTTCTGAGCTTCATGGATACTTACTCAGGATACAACCAAATCCTCATGAACCCTCCGGACCAAGAACACACAGCCTTCACTACTGACAGAGGACTATAATGCTATAAAGTCATGCCTTTCAGCCTAAAGAATGCAGGAGCAACTTATCAGAGATTGGTCAATTCAATGTTCGCCGAACAGATTAGGAAGAGCATGGAAGTTTACGTTGATGATATGCTAGTCAAGAGCAAATATGCTGACCAATACATCACCAACCTATTTGAAACTTTCACCATTCTGAAGAGGTATCTAATGAGGTTGAACCCCAACAAATGTGCCTTCGGCGTAGGCTCTGGCAAATTCTCAGGTTTCATGATAAGCCAACGAGGCATTGAGGCTAATCCCGAGAAGATCAAAGCAATGCTCGACATGAAGGAACCGGTAATTTCAAAAGACATCCAGAGCCTTACTGGCAAGGTGGCAGCCTTAACTAGGTTCATCTCTAAGGCCACTGATAGATGTGCTCCTTTCTTCAAAGCACTTAAGTGAAGTAAGAAGTACATTACATGGACTGATGAATGTGCTGAGGCATTCAAGAACCTCAAAGACTACATGAGTAAAGCCCATTTGCTTTCCAAACCTGAGGTTGGTGACACTCTCATTATCTATCTGTCCATATCGGCTTCAGCAGTAAGTTCTGTTCTCATTCGAAATGGTGGTAATGTTGAACAACCTGTCTACTACGCTAGCAAGGCCTTACAAGATGCGGAGACACAATACTCCAACATTGAGAAATTGGCTCTAGCATTGGTCATGTCTGCTCGAAAACTTCGCCCTTACTTCCAAGCACACTCAATCATCGTGCTTACCAATCATCCTCTTCGACAGAAACTCCAAAGTCCTGACACTTCCGAGCGAATGATCAAATGGGCGATAGCATTGGGTGAGTTTGACATTTCCTACCAACCAAAGCCAGCTGAGAAGGGCCAAGCAGTGGTAGACTTCATCGCTGACTTCACATATCCTGTTAACATTGTTTCTACGCCTAAAGAAGTGGTTTCATACCCTCGGAAGCTCAGAAAATATAACCAACAGCCCCAGCATGGAGTCTATATGTTGATGGCTCGTCCAACCAACAAGGTTATGGAGCAAGACTGGTCCTTACGACCCCTGACAAAGTGGCGATGGAGCATGCTCTTCGTTTTAAACTCAAGGCGTCGAACAATGAGGCCGAATATGAAGCCCTCCTAGCAGGCTTACGTTTGGCCAAACACCTTGGGGTTAAACGAATTGACATCTTCAGTGACTCTTAATTGGTGGTTAACCAGGTCACCAACAACTTTGACGCTAAAGATAGCTCCATGGCAGCATATCTGGCACAAACACAATTGTTGCTCAAGCACTTCCACTACCAGATCACCCAAATTCCTCGAGCGGCAAACAGTCATGCAAATGCTTTAGCTCGCCTCGCCTCAGTGGTGGGAGACAAGATTGGGAGAAAAATTCAGGTCGAATTGTTGGCAGCACTAAGCACCATGGCTGCGGAAGTGTGCAACTTATAACAAGGAGATAGTTGGATTACCCCGATTTATAGATTCCTTACTCATGGCACCCTTCCAAACGACAAAGTCCAAGATAAGCAGATTCGATACAAGGCTACCCGTTACTTGATCATTAATGACCAACTCTACAAGCGGGGTGTTAACCTACCATACCTAAGATGCCTTACGCCAGCAGAGGCGAAAACTGTCCTTCGGGAAATACATGAAGGAGTCTGCGGAGATCATGCTGGATCTCGATCCCTAGCACACAAGGCTTTTCGCCAAGGATATTACTGGCTAACACTCCACCAAGATGCCATCAGAATATCCCGCTCATGTGATAAGTGTAAACGTTTCGCAACTATTCCTCACTCCTCTCCTGAGCCGCTTACTCCTATGATCAACCCTTGGCCCTTCGCCTAATGGGGACTTGATTTGATCAGCCCAATGCCTACAGGGAAGGGCAAGGTTCGCTATGCAATCGTTGCAGTTGACTACTTCACAAAATGGGCCGAAGTAGAACCCTTGGCAACTATTATTGAAGCAAAAATAGAAGATTTCGTATGGAAGAACATCCTTTGCAGATTCGGCATTCCCAATGCGATAGTCACTAACAACGGGCGACAGTTCGACAACAATAAGTTCAGGATGTTATGCTCTAAGTTCAACATCAACTTATGTTTTGCCTCCCCAGCTCATCCCCAGTCTAATGGACAAGTTGAAGCCATCAACAAAATAATCAAGCGAACTTTGAAAACCATCTTGGACAAGGCTAAAGGTTGTTGGCCATAATTTGTACCCCAAGTTCTTTGGTCATACCGCACTTCGTATCGGACATCAACAGGAGAAACCCCATTTTCACTTGCCTTTGGTACAGAGGCAGTTGTCCTAGTTGAGCTTGAGCAAGCAACGTTTCGAGTCCAGAACTACGTGCAAAGCGAAAATGACAAACAACTTACCCTCAACTTAGATCTAATCGAGGAACATAAAAACCAGGCTCACTTGAGGAATGTCGCCTACAAGCAGCGCATCTCCAACTACTATGACTCAAGGGTCAAACCTTGTTCTTTCAAAGTGGGGGACTGGGTATTGAAGAAAAGATTACTCTGCGACAGAGTCCCGAGTGAAGGAACACTTAGTCCCAACTGGGATGGATCGTTTGAAGTTGTTGGCATCAGTCGCCCTGGCTCCTACAAGCTTAGAAGCTCCGATGGCAAGACCCTTGGCCATCCATGGAACGCTGATCACTTGAAGTACTATTACAAGTAAACTCACATTGTACAAGTGTTAAGCTTCAGTCGTTCGGCATCCTATGTAACGAAGACTATTTGGCATGGATTCAATAAAGAGGTGATTTAGACAACTTGATCCTAATCCTCTTACATTCATAGCAATGAAACAATCGGGTTCAAAGCTTTAACATGAATGTTTCGAACATGAAACAAAGCCTAAGTATATGTCAACAAGACTATACAAATAAACGAACAGCTTCACAGTATATTCGTTCAATCATACATTCCAACACATTCATACATAAGCCAACTGTGCTCTGAAAGGGTTCAACATATTTTGTGTCATTCGACACTTGCTACAATGTGCCTAAACACCTTGCCCTTATTCTCACCAACCAGGTGATGAAATGTGAAGAATGAACTTATCTTCATGCCACCAACCAGGTGATGAAATGTACAACCCGTACTCTACTTCATGCCACCAACCAGGTGATGAAATGCACAACCCGTACTCTACTTCATGCCACCAACCAGGTGATAAAATGTACAACCCGTACTCTAATATCATTTGGTAACTTGCCACTCATGCCACCAACTAGGTGAAGAAGGAACTCATCTTCATGCCACCAACTAGGTGATGAAATGTACAACCCGTACTCTCCTTCATGCCACCAACTAGGTGATGAAATGTACAACTCGTACTCTAATATCATTTGGCAACTTGCCATTCATGCCACCAACCAGGTGATGAAATGTACAACCCGTACTCTCATTCATGCCACCAACCAGGTGATGAAATGTACAACCCGTACTCTAATATCATTTGGCAACTTGCCACTCATGCCACCAACCAGGTGAAGAAAGAACTCATCTTCATGCCACCAACCAAGTGATGAAATGTATAACCTGTACTCTCATTCATGCCACCAACCAGGTGATGAAATGTACAACCTGTACTCTACTATCATTTGGCAACTTACCATTCATGCCACCAACCAGGGGAAGAAGGAACTCATCTTCGTACCACCAACCAAGTGATGAAAGCAACTCACTATTCATTCCACCTACCAGAAGACGAGTGGTACAACTTGTACATGTGAACTCCTAGCATTCACAAATAATCAAAAACTCCAAAGCTTGACAACTCAACTAAGGGAGCACTTATGCCCAACAAGAGTTATAGTCACCAACAAAGTCTTATTGTAAGCCAACAACAACTTCAGTGCATGGCATACGAAGATCAAGCTATTTAGCTCTCTTGCATCTACTTCAAACATTTCCCCTCTGTAACAATGCAAACACTACAACTCGTAGAAAGCTTCACACACTCTTGATCAAGACAGTGTGAAGCAAAATCAATTTATGGTGCCAACAAGAGCTTCATCAATGGAAGGCAACGACAATTCTCAAAAGCTTCACACACTCTTGATCAAGACAGTGTGAAGCAAAACCAATTTATGGTGCCAACAAAAGCTTCATCAAAGGAGTTCAACCACGATTCTCAAAAGCTTCACACACTCTTGATCAAGACAGTGTGAAGCAAAACCAATTTATGGTGCCAACAAAAGCTTCATCAATGGAGGGCAACTACAATTCTCAGACCTTCGAAGCAAATTCAATTTATATGGTTCATCCAAACCTTCGACTACTACAAGGTGTGGCTTGCATCACAATCTCTTGCTCAACAGTGTGGAGGAAAAAATTGTATATGTTGTCTCTCCCACACATTTTCAAATTTCTAGTTTCCCCAAAAAAAAAAGAAAAAAAAAAGAAAGGAAATTCAACAAAGCTTCATCAATGGAGGACAACAACAAATTCTCAAAAGCTTCACACTATCTTGATAAAGATAGTGTGAAGCAAAATCAATTCATGGTACCCAACAAAAGCTTCAACTCCAAAGCTTCACCTACAAAGCTTCAACTCCAAAGCTTCACCAACAAAAGCTTCATCAATGGAGGACAACAACAAATTCTCAAAAGCTTCACACTATCTTGATCAAGATAGTGTGAAGCAAAATCAATTCATGGTACCCAACAAAATCTTCATCAACAAAAGCTTCAACTCCAAAGCTTCACCTACAAAGCTTCAACTCCAAAGCTTCACCAACACAAGCTTCATCAATGGAGGACAACTACAAATTCTACAAAATAGTGTGAAGCAAAATCAATTCATGGTGCCCAACAAAGCTTGACCTACAAAAGCTTCACCCACAAAAGCTTGACCCATAAAAGCTTGACCCACAAAAGCTTCACCTACAAAAGCTTGACCCACAAAAGCTTCACCTACAAAAGCTTGACCCACAAAAGCTTCACCTACAAAAACTTGACCCATAAAAGTTTGACCCATAAAAGCTTGACCTACAAAAGCTTCACACTATCTTGATTAAGATAGTGTGAAGCAAAATCAATTCATGGTGCCTAACAAAGCTTGACCTACAAAAGCTTCACCCACAAAAGCTTCACCCACAAAAGCTTCACCTACAAAAGCTTGACCCACAAAAGCTCCACCTACAAAAGCTTGACCCACAAAAGCTTCACCTACAAAACTTCAACACAAAAGCTTCACCTACAAAAGCTTCACACTATCTTGATCAAGATAGTGTGAAGCAAAATCAATTCATGGTGCCCAACAAAGCTTTACCTATAAAGCTTCAACACCAAAGTTTCACCTACAAAGCTTTAAAAAAAAAAAAAAAAAATATATATATATATATATATATTTTTCGGAAATTCGAAAATTCAAAAATTCGGAAATTCAAAAATTCAAAAAAAAAAAAATTCGAAAAAAAATATAAAAAATTGCCTAGGCCTCCTCTTCTTTGGGCCTAACAACTTTCATAACAAATATATATGAAGAAGGAGTTTTGGGCTACCACTTAGAAAGGAAATGCCTTATTCGTCAACTTCCTCGACCGGAGACTTGGAGGACTCCTACCATATGCTACTGCACCTTGATACTCGGAAGTCTCACGACCACTCAGTGACTTGGATTTTTCAAGTCTCCAAACGAGAAGTTTTCCTCACTCGGGAAATTAAGGGAGCACTACCTCAACCTACATGCTTCACTCACAAAGCTTCAACATACAAGCTTCAACAAAAGGAAAAATTCAAAGAACTTAGTGAAGAAGGCCTTGGTGTATTTAACACAATACGTTGAAATGAAGCAAAGCTTGTTTATTGATATCTCCAATAAGTTACAAATATGTACATATACATGAATCAAAATAAACAAACAAGAGGGAGCCTTCACAAAGGTTGCTCAGGAAAAGTCTCAGCAATCGGCAGAGCCCCAAATCGAGGAGGCACCAGAGGGTGATTATTTGGAGCCTCAATACTAGGCAGAACCCCAGAAAGAGGAGGCACCAAAGGTTGACGCGGTACAACCTCAGAAGACGAAGGCAATAAATGCCTTTAGAACAAACCCACAAACCTCTGATGATCAAGTAAAATCTGACCATCAGATTCCTGCAGCTGGTCGAGCTTCCTCTTCATGTTTGTAGCATAGTCATATGCGAGCCTGTGCAACTGTTTATTCTCATGCTTGAGCTCTCTGATCTCCTGTTTGAGACTTATCACTTCAGCCGCCAATGATTCAACTTGGCGGGTTCGAGCAAATAGGCGTTGGGCCATATTAGAAATAGAACCTGCACACTGAACACTGAGAGCCAGAGAATCCTTAACAGCCAACTCATCAGACTGTTTGGAAAGTAGTATGTTATCTTTGGGAGTGAAAAGGTTCCTGGCCACCACCGCAGCGGTCATATCATTCTTCATCACAAAGTCCTCAACGGTAAGATGACCAATAGAGGATAAGAATGATGGACGCCATATGTTGTCTTGAGAAGGCATGGCTGCCTCTTCACCAAAGTTTAAGTCAAAACGACGGTCAGATGGGCCAGACATTCTCAGAAATGATGAAGGAGAAATGAGGTGCAATAAATCTCTGAAGTAAGGGGAAAATTCCTACAAGCAATAACTCTCTGAATGTACTCCTTGCACACAATTGGTGCCCTTATAAAAGAAAGGGCAACAGGGCCGTTGATTCAAAAATCGAAGTGGCACCACTCTCCGGATTCCGAAGAGGCACCACTCTTCTGATTTCGAAGAGGCACCATTTTCCACATGCAACATCAGCTCCTCGGGTACCACAGATAACTTTGCCAAAGATCTCTGACAAAGTTTAGACACATAAATTTTGAAGGTCTAGCTACCCTACTATTACCCACAAGGGTAAAGGAACAGCACCGCTGCTTGATAACTAAAAAGTCCTAATATGTGTCAACCTCTATGCTCTGTGGCAAGGCAGACTGGCAAAAATGCCCAACCTTTACTCACATTCGAGAAAACACTCCCAACAAGATTGCTTGCTCAAAAATCGAAGAAGAACCACTCTCCGAATCTCAAGAGTCAGACTCCCAACATGATTGCTTTCTCAAAAATCGAAGAGGCACTATTCTCTGAATCTCTAGAGCCAGATCCCCGACATGATTGCTTGTTCGAAAATCGAAAAGGCACCGCTCTCCGAACTTCGAGAGCCAAATTTCCTGGATAAAGCTTGTCTGCAATCTTTACATGCAACATCAGCTTTCCAGATACCACAGACCACTTTTTCAAAGCGCTCTGACAAAGTTAAAACATGTGAAGCTTGCAGCTCCCACTACATTGCTATGACCGAGAAGGGTAAAGGAATAGCATTATTACTTGCTCAAAAAATCGAAGAGGCACCACCCTCTGAATCTTGAGAGCCAGACTTCCAACAGGATTACTTTCTCAAAAATCGAAGAGGCACCACTCTCCGAATCTCAAGAGCCAGACTCCCAACAGGATTGCTTTCTCAAAAATCAAAGAGGCACCGCTCTCCGAATCTCGAGAGCCAGATCCCGACATGATTGTTTGTTCGAAAACCAAAAAGGCATCGCTCTCTGAACTTCGAGAGTTAGATTTCCTTGGATAAAGCTTGTCTGCAATCTTCACATGCAACATCAACTTTCTAGATACCACATACCACTTTTTCAAAGTGCTCTAACAAAGTTAAAACACGTTAAGCTTGCAGCTCCCACTACATTGCTATGACCAAGAAGGGTAAAGGAATAGCATTATTACTTGTTGTTAGGAAGACTCCTATATATGTCGATCTCCATCCTCCATGGACAGGCAGACCTGCAAAAATGCTCAACCTTTCCTCATATCTGAGAGGGCACTCCCAACGAAACCTTTCAAAATACTCAGTTTTTTTCCCCCCATTAATACCTATGCAAACCAGCCACACCAAAGCAAGAGTATCTCATATCATCAGGGTCAAAAGCAAGAGTATCCAATATCATGCTTTTTCCAGTCTTTTCCTTTGCCTTTGTTCTTACCTGCAAGACAAGAAGAAAGAGAGCAATCAATCAGCACTTGGAATCAAGCTTCCAGTCAGGAACTGACTGCCTGGAACCCTTTGCCTAATTACTTACCTGGCATTGCTCTCGAGTACTCGTCTTCAACATCTTATGCTTCTAGAAAAAATACCACATCTGCCTGAGGAACAGATAAGGCAAGTGAGAAGGATACAAGGAAGCATGTGGAGACAAGCCCAATAGAACACATGTCGATTCATTTATTACTTCGTTAACAACAAAAGTATCCCATATCATCAAGGTCGAACGTACTCTTGATTTGATGGACTTGTTTTGACCCTCAAATTCTTGAGTTGGCTTTATACTCTGAAGGAAACCAGAAAACCCTCCAGCCTAGTTCAAGAATAAGCATGTGGAAAGTTACTTCTTCAAAAGCAAAAGTATCTCATATAATCTCTTCTCCATTTGCTTCTCCTTATCCTTGTTGCTGTTTACGACACAAGGAGAAGAAGAAAAATCAACCGGAAGCTGAAGCTGAACCTCCGATCCAGGTTGCTTGCTTGGAAGTCTGATTGCTTACCTTGTCTGTTACCTTTTTCGGCAAATCTCCTAGCTCGGCGACTTGGGGGACTCCTACTATAGGGTTTTGTATCGCACTTGACCAAGCCCAAAACTACAAGTAAGCTTCAAGTCAAATTGATACATTACCTTGTGCATCTTCATCAGTTAAAGATACCACCCCTGGATGGAGGAAAAGTACTTCCAGAGAAGATGCCACATCTACGTATGAGACACATAAAGCAATTGAAAATGATACCACACTTCGGTACTTAGAAGTTTTGTGATTACTCAATGGCTTGGATCTTGCAAGTCCCCAACCAAGGAGCTTCCCTCACTCGGGAACTTAAAGGAGCACTGTTTGTACCATACTTGACCAATCCCGAAACTACTGAGCACCGGTCAACTTTGTACTGTCAAGGACCCAGAAGAGTTTCCCTCCAACGAGGAAGCCAATCACAGTGCAACACGTGTCGACATCAGAAGCCAATCATAGTGCGACACGTGTCAACATCAGAAGCCAATCACAACACGACACGTGTCAATGTCAAAATGAAACTAGAAACTCTTTTCTATAAATAGAGATCATTCTTTCACAATATTTCCTAATGTCATTTGTACTAAATCATTCACTTGTACTCACTAAAGGAGAGCTTGAACCTATGTACTTGTGTAAACCCTTCACAATTAATGAGAACTCCTCTACTCCGTGGACGTAGCCAATCTGGGTGAACCACGTACATCTTGTGTTTGCTTCCCTATCTCTATCCATTTACATACTTATCCACACCAGTGACCGGAGCAATCTAGCGAAGGTCACAAACTTAACATTTTCTGTTATACCAAAGTCCTCACTGATTTTGTGCATCAACATATCCCATATATATATATATATATATATATATATATATATATCAGATGAATGCATCTTTATGCACAAAAATTGTGAAATCATGTAACCACAATGCATATCGTAATTCACGCCAACAAGACTCGAAAAGGTTGCATATCATAGAATAGGATCATTTGCTCTGATACCACTAAAAGTTGTCATGCCCCAATCCCGACCTACGTCCAGGACCAACACGTGACGTCATAAAAAATTCGTATATCTAACATACCTCGTCTTCGAGATATTTATCAACCTCAACTCATGCCTCGAATTTGCATAGTAATTTTTTTTTCGTATACTTTATGGCTGCATCTAACCTCCTCGTTAGACTACCTATGTACCCTCAATAGGGATCAAGCCATTCGTAGTTCACCATTCACAAAATCAGACATTTATCCCACTGAGTTCAAGTAGAAAAGCATAACATTCCTCAATCATTTAATATAACCTGATAGCATGTAATTCCTGGCTTAGGCTACATAACAAACCCTCATGAAATCATGATTTCTCTTCCATCCTACATATAAATCATTATGTCTCATCATGATATCACAATTCACAACATACATCATATTTAAAAACCGACGAAACACAAAACCATTCTCTAGCCACATTAATTAATTAATTTGATCAAAGTAATAACAATCATTCCCATATCTTATAAATTCATACCTTATGAAGTCATAATCGAATCGTAGAAAATCCCGAAGGAGTCACCCAGACATCCAACATCTTTTCTAACTCAATTCACAAGATTCTCGAAACCATTGACACTAATATATATAAAACTAAGGCTAGAGTGACACAGTTAGGCCAAGCTTACTTCTCCAAATAATGGGATTTTAGACCACTCTACGAAATCCAACAACCTTGGGTTTCGGACCACTCAACGGAATCAAACTAAATATGATCGCCTATCAAATGTACCAAGTACAACTAATCATCATCACTTATAGAATGCGTATGGTCCCCCCATTGCGGATATACCAAGCAGAACCATAGGCCTAATCTCATCGTGCAGACAGTGATCACCTATTGCGGATATACCAAGCAGGACTGTATCATATAACTCTAGGTAGTGATCACCCATTGCGAATATATCAAGCATGATCACTCCTAGCATACGTATGGTCCCCCATCGCGGATATACCAAGCAGGACCATCCATGTACCACTACTACATGGTGTGGCCTCATCATCACACATTATACCCAATTATACGTATACACGCTATCGATTCCACATATCAACCAGCATCTAGTCATATGGAGCACAGCACAAGGAATTCCCCTAATTACTATTTCTAGTAAAAAATCTAATAAAGTACCTAACTCATCTCCTGACTTTCATCCCTATCACGTACTAGGTAGTAATGCCAAGTTCAAATAGGTATTTAGTTGGCAATAATATCCAAATAATTATCAAACAATAATTAGATCCCATAATTGTCATAACATTCATCATAATTATCATTCACATTATTAAAAAGATAATTAAACACATATATATCACTAACATCATTAGTACACAAGCCAAATCATATGTAATAAGCATAGGTCTATGGCTAAATATATAAAAATCACATTTCAATAGAAATCATATTTATAAGACCAAATCATATTCACAAATGATACCAATATAAGAAATTAAGATAATAATCGTATCTCATATATTCAAGTCACTATCTAACCAATATAGGCCCACTAGACTTCAATTAGTCCCATAGTACTAATTTTATTATTTAGAACGTTTCGAGACATGTTGACCACAAATCAACTCTCGGTCAACGATAGGGTCCACAACTCTACGTAATTCGATCCTGAAAATCCGCACATCGGATTTCTGATCCATAACTTCCCAAAGTCCGTATTATACGTCTAGAATAACATACTAATATTTCATTACGATCCAACGATCGGATTGTCGTCAATCACACAAACAAGTGGAGGTCCAATTTGATCACCACACCGAACAATTGAATTTCGGGAAAACGAGCCAGAAATAGGTTCGTAGGGTCACTAGAAGGTATTTGGTATTTAGACAACACTCGTGGATAGTCCCCTGAATTTTCAATATTAACCAAATGAGCTCAAATTTACATGGTAGATAGAGCTCAACAAGGGAAACACTTTTCACAACTAGGCCGACGATAAGTTCTAACCAGAAATAGTCCAAATTCACCGAAGAAAACTGGATTTCTAGGGTTCTAAACACCCAACTCTAAAATGAACATGAAAGCACAAACTAAGCATACCAACTTGAAGATTATGAAGAGTAGATGAAGTTTCATATCTCACTCAAAGGAAATGTTTGCCGGAATCACCGGAAAAATGATAAAACCGTCGGAAAAGTCGTGGGCTTTGTGGCTTCGAATTGCAAAGATGGAAAAGAAAATGGGAAATATAACACTACATAGATGTAGGGCTCGTCAAGAGCTTTCCATGGACACCAAGATCACCCAAAACGGAGCTCGGATGGAGGAGATACAAGCGGGTCAAGTTGGTGGGTTAATGAGTCCATTCTCCCCCCCCCCCCCCAAAACAGGTTAGAATCAGATCCTTTTTTTTTTTTTTTTCCTGAATGGTCCATCAACTTTGATTGGTTACCATTCCCACATGATAGGAGTTTTAATTAATTTATAACCTATAGTTTAGTAAAACGATTTCAAACGTCCGTAACTATATTGTACTAATTCGGACTCACAAACAGCTTTTGCCTATGCGTTCGTGATTCGGAGATCTATTCGAAAACGTTACTTGTGACCTCGAAAGGTCAATGAGTAAATAATAATTTTCCAAACTTCACTCTTCGTAACTAGTTTAATTGAAATCTAAATTCAAATAAATTAATATAAATTCTCGAAAAATTATATAAAATCTCAATAATACAAATACGTAGATTATAACAGTGAAATCCAGGAACAAGATTTCACATAACACATTTGAAAACGTGCCTTGTGTGGTTTAGATAAGTAACCTGTATCAGCATAACCAACTAGGCAAACATCATTCTGAAGGCCAAGAGGTGTGATCTATTCTAAGATGCATAAAGAATAAACCCAAATTTGAAGTACCCTTGAGGTAATGAAAGATGTCTTTAACACCAGTTCAGTATGTGTGTGTAGACGCAGTGCTATACCTTTCTAAAAGATCAATAGTGAAGGAGATGTCTGGTCTAGTGCACTGAGCTAAGTATAATAAAAGCGGTAATTGCACTAAGGTATGGAATTTCAACCTCGAAAACCTCATCCTTACTGTCTTTAGGACAGAAAGGATCTTGTTTTGCATCTAGCGTTCAGACGACCATATGAGTACTCGAAAGCTTCTCTTTATCCTTGTTAAAGCGTTGCAACACTTTGTGGGAGTAGTTCAATTTATGTACCAAAATACCATCTAAACAATGCTCAAGCTCTAGGTCGAGGCAGACTCAAGTTTTCCCAAGGTCTTTCATCTCAAATTCTGACTTCAGGTTAGCAGCAGTTTCTCAAGTTCTTTAGGAGTCCCAGTAAGATTCATGTCATCAACTTAAACTGCAACTATTGCAAATTTGGAATATGACTTCTTAATAAACATGCATGAGCATAATTCATTGTTCTCTGGTGTGGGACCATGAATTTCCAAGGCTGGAGTAAGGAGAATCGGAATATGAATACCTCAAAAGTCTGATTATGGACTCAACAACTTCTGCAGTGAAGTTGCACAGACGAAACATCGATGATGATGAACTGCTATTTGAAGACGAGTGGATTGCGAATCTAACCCAGTGAAGAAAACACCTACTTATTAGTTAGGCACACTAGCGCACCAAGCAAGAAAACGGCTGGATTGACTGGCTAGCTCATGTAATCAACGAAAAATTCCTTCGCGTTAGTAAGCTAAGTTTTGTTATTCATTTTGGCATTCATTTTCAAACTGGTACTTTAGATTTGAGACAGAAGATCAATTTCTGATTTTGTTTTTCTTCTCAATCTTAATCTCATTTCTCGGTGCTCCAGGAAACAGCATAGCATCTCTAATATCCTCTGTTCTTCTCTATGATTTTTGTGTTGGAAAAATTGGGTCTAATTGCTATATTAAATCAAATAGAAAACCAAGAAATAATTCATGCAATTATATATCACAATAATACATGCACATGAGTAACCAATGTTAAATGAACATGATAGAATGGATTAGAAAAACCTAGAAAATACGGTCGAGGCAAGTGTTGGACACTTTGTCCTTAAGGCAAGTTTACGCCCCACTACGGTGCTCATGGTTGATCGGCGCATGTCTCCCAAGATACAATGACCATGTCCTTGTAATAATAGCACTCCAAATCACATGGTTCCATGAACCACGATTGTGTAACTCTCTCATATGGACTCAATGAGACTCTCCAATATTTAGTACACTCTATGTATGATTATGTAAAACAATGAAAAGTTGTTTTGTGATTATAAGGGGCTTCCCTATATATAGAATGTGAGATACCTCTTTGGAAAACATGTATTCATGAAGAGTCAAAAGTTGCAACTCTTCATTTGAGTAGACATATCTTTCTACCAAAAGGCTCCACTTCTAATTTCCATTTAATTAATAAATTTAATATAATAATAATATTATTAATAAATTTTTCTACATTTTGGTTTATGATCGTTATCAGCGTGGACTGTGGAAATAATGATCAACCACTAGAACCATAAGTTGGCAATTCATAACTTGTATTTTGATCCTTGTACTAGCATCTTGTATTTTGATCCTTGTACTAGCATCATATTTTATATGGATCCCAACTCCTGAACTACTTTGTACATCACAACTGACGCTATACATCTTGAATGATAGGGAGAGATCAGATCACCTAAACTAAAGAAAACAAAAGCAAAAAATTAAGTACCTGCCTGCATAATAATCTACTTCACCAACCAACTTGACTAAAAGTTCTTCTTCTCCAAATTATTTTCCAAATCCTCTTTTTCAGATCCCTTTTTCCAACATCAGTCGATTCTCTATCATTCAGGTAAAAGCTTCTGCAAGTCATACAATTACTCAATCTCAGCAGTGATTTATTCAAGATAAAAAATTAAAACACTTTCTATTATTTTTCATGTAAAATTTGTTGTACATGACTGACATGCAAAAAACCCGGAGAGAATTTAACCAAGATGATGATTGAATTTAATACAATGAATGATTGTTGCCAATCATAATGAGTAGTGGGAGCATGGCATTTAAAAGAATTGGTTATACTAAAATTTAAAAGGGCCAAAATGATTTATGATTTTATAATGATTCTTTCTTAGATTCGAAGAGAACTAAAATTTACATATAATACACACATAAGGCAGGAAATGTAGCCCTAACAAAAAATTTACATATAATACACACATGTTGGATTAATATCTGAACACCACCTTAACCGCACTTGTTCTAATCGTATCTCTCTTCTTAATGTTCAAAAATGTTCTAATCGACTTAAAAACTCTCATTCACTGTTGATAATAAAACTATGCATTGTTAAGATTGCATATAGATTGCCCGACAACGTCCCACTACTAACTAGTTTGAAACTAATATTGTCTCTAACTTAACGACTTGCACAACTTGTACTCCATCGTATCCGCATTTTAGGGCAAAATTAGTCACAATTGTTTTTTTGTTTGGAGAAGAAATGGTCACACTTGTTTTATTAGTGGGGTTGGAGAGGAAAGGAGAAGCAATGTTTTTGGAAAGCTGTAAGGAGGTGCAGACAAATCATTCTTCTAGTTTATAATCACTTTCGAAACAAACTCACTAATACACCATAAAACAAACATCACCTCTAGTAGGTGTGTTACTTTTAAACCAGTTATTCAACTGGAGTATACCTTAAGTCACATGGCTCAAAAAAATAAAAATAAAAATAAAAAAAATTCAAAGCTATCATCATTTGAGGATATATAGTAGCCTTACCTAAAACCCAAATTATGCTATTCCATAATTGGTGAATCCATATTCTATAGGTGACAGGGGGTTCTTAACAGATTTGTTTTGTAACAGACTTATAACTCTAGTAACTAAGAGTATTTATTCATTCTCTCGAAACTATGTATTTGATTTTCTCTTCCCTTCCCAATATCGCATTTATACGAATGAAAATAAAAAGTCAAATATTTTCTTTGGTTAATCATTGCTAAAGTTACAAATCACTTTAAGTGTAAAGTCTATATTTTAGTCAACAAGGTTAAATAGTAGTGGATGCACAATTATGTACGGATCATACCACTTTACTAATTTTGATTAATAAATCTAGAGTAAATTGTACAAATGGTCCCTCAACTTTAATCAAATTGGAGCAATGGTCCCTCAACTAAAAATCCATTACCTTTGGTCCCTCAACTTATCAAAACGTGCAGCTATGGTCCCTCAATTAAAAATCCATTACCATTGGTCCCTGAACTTTAATTCAAGTGGAGAAATGGTCCTTTAACTTTAACCCAATTGTAGCAATGGTCCTTCCAATATAACTCGTTTTCACAAATTTTTTGACATAGTTGACGAAAAGAACCATAATTATACACTTTGATAAGTTAAGGGACCCTAATTATATAAATAGTCATTCCAACATAGCTTATTTTGACAAAATTTTGACAAAATTGATGAAAAGGACTATAGCTACACATTTTGATAAGTTGAGGGACCAATGGTAATGGATTTTTAGTTGAGGGACCATTGCTCCAATTTGATTAAAGTTGAGGGACCATTTGTACAATTTACTCAATAAATCTAACCCGATGTGGGACAGTTAGAGTTCTGAATTTACAAGTTGGCTTGAGAAAATATTATGTCTGCGTGATGGCAAGCAAACTAATGTGATAATTAAATTTATATAAAATCTTAAATATTATGCAGACGGATTAATGAATTTCAGTGTGTAGGGTTCATTTCCTCTTCTTTCTTTTTTCCCCCTTTTCTATTTTAATAAGGAAGTCTGGATCAGTAAGATTTGTATTTGGTTGGATCACGGATGGTATATTGTCTTTTTATTTTTTCGTAAATGACGAAGTCCACGCATGGAATCAAAGAAAAAATATTACATACGTCCTGCATTTTTTAATAATTCCAATATAATATGAAACAGAAATGGGAGGTGTTCTGAGAGGGTCACAACGGAGTAAAATTATGATTTGAATAGTTTTGAATTTGTCTAATTTTTACAAAGATGAATAATGATTTGACATAGGACAGTTCGGATCCTTAAAATAAATTATAGATTGAGCCTTAAGAAAGTATGTCACAAAAATATGTGTCACCCGATCTTGATCCTGTTTATATTGTTATGTTTCTAGTTAAACTGTTTCGAGCGTAAACGTTTAGGAACATAAGTCATCTTCTTCCATAAACAATCTCGAAAGGCATTAGCAAACTACAGCAAAGTTACCAAATGTAACTTAACTTCTTGACCTCAGTGTAAAAGGCTTTTAGGGTTATATGGCCCCTTGACCTAAATAATTCTGCATAGTGCATGTAGCTTTACAGCCAAACTAAGTTAGATTTCATTATCAGAGTAAGAATGTTGGAAAGAGAAGTTAAAAACAACTTTCCTTATATATAAGAAAGTTGGTTACACTAATCATGTTTTGTTTGTTGCTTTTTTCAATTAAAAAAGGAAATTATTAGGTAGTTGGGATAATTTGACCACAAATTATTAACTAATTTCCCAATGGACCATCCAAGTTCTTCTGAGATCTAATGTAGTGCTTGTGGTTTGGGATAGCAATATTTAGCCACAGAAAAGTTAGGAAGTGGGCTTAATGTCACAATAAGCTAGTAATAATGTGCTTTAAATTCACTTTTGATGAGAATTAAATTTAAAATATCTCACTTACAAATGAAGAGGAATACCACTAGATTGTAGTACTAAGTGGCTGAGGAAATATGTTGAAAGCAAAGGCATAACTAGTAAAATAGAGAGTGAGTGAAAAAGATGTGGCAACTCTATACCCAAAACTATTAAAATTGAAAGCAAAGGCATAACTATAAAAATTGAGAGTGAGTGATAATGACTTAGCTTGCAAAAATGACACAATGCTGCTTAATCATACTTTAATTTTGTTTAAGCTTAAGACATCATTAATTGATGTCATCAACCACTTTGTTTGCTTGAATGCTGTTTTCATGGAGGTTAGCTCATTCCTATACGTATGTATTTACCTCATGTACAAAATTCTGCAGCTTATGTATTCATTATACATTATTATTTTATAACCAATAAGGAGAATTGTCTCTATCTCTCTCCTTTTTGCTAATGTGAATCACATTACTTTGTTATTAATTGACAATTATGAAATTTATTTTGCTCCACAAATAGATACTAAGATCATCTTTAATGAAGAGGGCTAAAAGTTCAAAAGCTAAAAAATTGATTTGCCCAAAAACCCATCCCCAATCGATGGATGGAGTATAATTATGTGGAGCCCATCAGGCCATTATTTGGCCAAAAAGGCATCAGGTTGGCCAAATGCAACCCTCCTTTTAACCTTTTTTTTGGGGCCCATCTCCTCAAATGTAATAATTAATTTAAATTCAATTGTTAGAATTGAAAACATCTAAATGTAGTTTAATAAAATTAACCAATAAATTTAAAGTATAAATTTAAAACTAATAAATGATTGAGTGAATTATATTTAGTCATTTCGGTTGGAGATAATATATGAGTATGACATGATACTATTCTTTTTTTTTGTTATGGACGAAGCTATGTTTAACCCTCTCGGTCGGAAATGGTCTAACTAATTGTTTTGTGCAGTTGCCTAAATCATTATGGGAGCTTTTGTTTAGTAGAGTTTAAGGCCAATACATAAGGATGAGAAAAAAATTAGAGCCAACAAGCATCGGCTGGAAAATAAGGGATCTTTTAATCCATCAAACATGTAGGGTTTTTCTTTAAATTGGATTTTCCACATGCATCACATCAATATATAAGAGATATTATTTATACTAAAAAAGTGAGAGAGTGGGCTAAGCCTCACAATGAATTAACAGTAATGTAGTTCAAACTCTCATTTGGCGAAAATCGAACATAAAGTCTCTCACTTACAAATGAAAATAAATACAATTAAACCGTAGTACAAAGTGAAATAGGAGAAAAACCATAAGATGAGGAGAATTGAAGGGCGAATTAATATAAAATAAAGAAAAGTTAAAGTGAAGAACTAGATTAATAATAGCAACTAGAATTCATAGGATTTTGATTCAAAACCTCTGTTGATAAAGTGGAAATTTAGTGTCACGTAACCAACCATATATTCTCTACTAATTAATAAAACCATTTTTGTTAATCAAAAGAGAGTGAAAAGATAAATTAGTCTTTTATCACAAAAAAAAAATGATGGGTAATAATGTAATTTCATAGGTCCAAATTTTATTTATTTTTTATTAAAAACTCACCTACAGGTGATGTTAAAATACCTCAAATATTTTAAAACAAATAAATAAAAAATAAAAAAAAAACCAAAAACAAAAACGTCCCAGTCCTCTACGTTCTCTCTCTCTCTCCCTCTCTTCTTCTCATTTTCTAAAAAAATGTGTTCAAACACACAAAGTGTGTAGACAAATGCTAGTATTTATTAAGCAAAACAAAAGGACTATTTAACCTCTTCACATAAATAATTAAGGGCGATGACCATCTTTTTAGACTATATTTGTAGACAACATAATAGGGCGGTTGATATTTGAATTTTTCTTTAAATCATTACAAATGGAATCCAAGTATTAACCATCATTTAATTTATAAAATTTGGTCTAAAAATATAGTCTTCCTACAATTTTTTAATAATATATATATATATATATATATATATATATATATATATATTCAAAACCTCTTTTAATAAAGTGGAGATTTAATATCACTATAAACAAAAGGCTACTCAATCTCTTCACATAAATAATAATAATAAACATCTTCACATAAATAATTAATCTATACTAGTCGTGTTTCACTAGTTGTAACTTGTGATTACCGCCTATTATGTTGCTGATCATTATCTATATATCATCATTTACTTTTGATCTACAACCTCTTTGTTTAATTCATGATTAACGAAGAAGCTCTCATACCACATCATAATTCCCTATAGTAATAATTTGGGTCAAATGATGGATTTATTTCAAGAATGTGATATATTTAACCATTCAAAGAAAATTATTTGTTTGTATTTTATAGCTAAATTAGTAGGGTTTCAATTTTGTTAGCATCGCCTTTATGATTTACACTCAATATTAAGTTTGGCCGAATGTTTTTTTAAATTGTCAAAAGGTAGAATTTATTATAATGTAATTGAAATATTTACATCTTCTGTCAATACATTAAAAATAAATTTCAGACCCAAAGCATCCCACTAGAAGACGCCACCATGTAAGGCAATATGGGCAGCCACAGCATGGGCAGCAACATAGCAGAATTCCACCTCCCTCAGTTGATATGCGAGGTGCCAAATATCAAGGACATTGTTTTAAAAATCCTCGTCTAGCGTCATTTAGGTTCTGCATAGGTGCTAGATGACTAGCCATTACCTCGATTAATTCCTAAGCGTTTGAAAGTTAGGGTTTATAGAATTGTTTTTGAGTGCATGCTTACTTTGAAGTTTTATATGTATGCTTGTATGCTCAAATATTCTTGTATGTTCTTAGTTAGGACAATATTTTTCTTTCAATATGACCCAACCTATTAGTTGTTAAAGAAAATTTGAACCAATAAATAATAAAATAAAAACGTAAGTGAAATCAAAGAATTCAATGATAAGAATGTGAGATCTTATGGCTATTGTTATAGTAAGGTTTTTTTAATAGTTTTTAATTAATGTAGAAGTGTGAAGAATATGAAAAAAATATACAAACACTCGTAATGATAAGTTCTACAACTTTTGTGAAGAGGTCAACTCCAAAATTTAGCACCATAATCCCATAAGCCATGGATTTAAATTTTACCATTGATAGTTGTTTACGTATAAGCTCCATTCTTCTTTTAGATTTTCATTTTTTTCGAATTTCATTCATCTTTAGTGAATGTAGAAAAATGAAATGTTTGGATCGTTGATATCACTTTCAGAATTTTACGATTAGTGAAAATATTGCTCGAAGTTTATAAAGTGTCTAGAAACTATTTAGCAACGACTCATATTTTAGTTAACCATAAACATCGGAATGTGATATCAAAGATCCGAACCGTTCACTTTTTGCATATGCTAAAAGATCAGGTTTTCAAAAAACAAAATCTGAAAAACAAAATCTGGTGCGAAAAATAAAGCGTAAACGACAATCGACGGCCAAAGTGTAAATACTATGGTTATTGTAGTATTTTAATCTCACTTATGTGAGATAAATACTATGGCTATTGTAGTAAGGTTTTTTAGTAGTTTAAAATTGTAAAGCTAACTTTTTTCTTATCCGGCGGGTAAACTTGTTAAGAAATCATTAATAACGGATTCTTAACTTATGACCCAATAATATCCCAATTAGTTAACGTGTTGACCCGAATCTCGTTATTTTCATGTCAATTTGGATCGAGTTAATAGGTCGTGTAAGAAATTGTCAGGTCGAGAGGCATGTACTCATTAGTTTAATCCGCTCTTTTATATTTGGTGTGTTAACAACTTAGTGAGCAACAAAGGGAGTTCTGTAAAACAAGCGTCCATCAATTAAGTAGAAAATGTATGAACATAAACACAATAAAGAAATCAGTGTTGTTAAGTAAATCTATTATATTTTGTGTAAATAAGTGTCTATTTACATATAATTTCATCATAAACTACAAAATAGAATGACATATATATTATGAAGTATTGGAACATAATAAAAACATGGGGAACAAACATATTATGTGTGTTCATTTAAGTATTCAACAAGTTTCTTATAATTTATTGAAAAAATAAAATAAAATGCACAATGAAAGTTATTTATTTTATGTCTAAGTGAGTCGCAACCTAGACGGGTCTGGACGGGCCAGGCAAGTGCCTAGACAATCTAGGCGGGCGCCTCAGCAGGTCTAGGTGCTCTTTCTTAATTTTCAAACGTCTAGGCATTAATCGGGACGGTGGCCAGCCACCTAACGCCTAGGCAGTGCTAGGCGGGGATTTTTATAACAGTAAACACAAGAGAAAGCTTGAGTGATAGTAAGGGTCTGATTATTGAGTGTGGGTTTATTAATACATTTTAGTTTTATTGTAAGTTTTATCTTGTACTTTATGGTAATTACTCATTCACAGTCATAACCATGTGGAAACATGATTCCTTAAGAAGGACAATAAAAAATTATAACTTATTTTTGGACAATATGTGTAATACTAGTAGTAGAAGTAAACTAGTAACTTAGTATTACAGTCTAGTGATAATTAGTTTTACTTGTAACTAAGAGGTCTTAAGTTCGATTTTCGTCAAAGATGAATTTAAATCACATTATTGATAATCACTTCCACACTACTTAACGTAGATAATATTATTTTTTAAATTAAAAAAAAACAGTAGAAGTAAACCCATTAGTAAAACAAAAAAGCTGACACCACAGTAATCGTTGTATGAAAAAAAAAAAATACTAATTTTGAAATTTTTGGTCTTGGACAAAATATATCCATAACTGTCACATGGAGAAAATTGTAGTAACAAAATCAATAAAAAATTGAAGTGCATAAGGTAATTAAATCAACATAAACGCATAACGTTAACGTCCCTCTAAAGTTTCTCAGAAAACGAATTTCCAAAAAGCGGAAAAGAAAAGTACTCTCTCCTTTTTTTAGCCCAGACACTCTCTCTACTCTCTAATACCGCACTCTCGTACACTCCCAAATCTCACCTCTTCCCTTTACCTACTCTCTCTCTCTCTCTCTCTCTAAACCCACAATCTCAGAGATAGCAAAGCTCGTTGCTTTTCCCTCTCTCAGATTCTACCGCAATTTCATAAATCTGCATTGCTATATTTGGGGAATTTACATGGCGGGTTCCCAAAAATTCAGTCTCTGACACGCAATGTGAAGAGGATTTGAATTGCCCCTATCATGGTGGCTGCCGTTTCTGAAGCAGCTCCGGCCGGCCCACCGCCCAACCCCAAAGCCTCATCGGACCACCGCTCACGTCCCCATCTCCAAAACCCATCGAGGCCTCCTCTCTTA
The DNA here is from genome assembly GCF_042453785.1 of Malus domestica. NCBI lineage: Eukaryota > Viridiplantae > Streptophyta > Magnoliopsida > Rosales > Rosaceae > Malus > Malus domestica. The sequence continues at coordinate 18,901,428 of NC_091670.1, forward strand.
CCTTCCGAGAAAGACAATGGCTTCGTTCAGAAGCGACCCAGAGGCCGGCAAGTCTCGTCGAAATACATGTCTCCTTCTCCTTCTTCTTCTTCAACCTCGACTTCAACTTCTACGGTCTCGTCCTCTGCGTCTTCCAGAAGATGCCCATCTCCATTGCTCTCAAGGTCCATAAACTCCGTTTCGAACTCGACCCCGCTTCCGGCTCAGAAAAGGGCTCAATCAGTGGACCGGCGGCGACCCATTACACCTCGGACCTCCGGCGGCCTCCCCGAGGCGAGGCTGAGCAATGCCGGTTCTGAAGTCTCTGCCGCCACTCGGCTTTTGGTCACTTCCACTCGGAGCTTATCGGTTTCGTTCCAAGGTGAGGCCTTTTCGCTTCCGATTAGTAAGACTAAGGCTGCAGCCTCGCCGAGTGGGACTGCGGCGAGGAAGGCCACGCCTGAGAGACGCCGGTCGACCCCTGTGAGAGGAGATCAGGCTGAGAATTCTAAGCCCGGTGATCAGCACCGGTGGCCGGCCAGGACTAGACAATTGAGCTCGGGTGGGACTAATAACTTGTTGTCCAGGAGCATGGACTGCAGCTCGGACAACAGGAAGCTCAGTGGGATTGGATCTGGGATTGTGGGTCGAGCATTGCAGCAATCCATGATTGATGAGAGCAGAAGAGCTTCTTTTGATGGTAGATTGAGCTTGGATTTGGGGAATGCTGAGCTTTTGAAGGATGCTAGGCAAAACCCAGATGCTAATTCGGCTCATGAGTCTTCTGTGCCATCTGATCTCACTGCTTCTGATACAGACAGTGTTTCTTCTGGTAGCACCTCAGGTGTGCAGGATGCTGGTGGTGCCGAAAAGGGTCGAACCTTACCTCGTGGCATTGCTGTGTCAGCGAGGTTTTGGCAGGAGACTAATAGCCGGTTGAGGCGGTTGCAGGATCCCGGTTCGCCTTCATCAACAAGCCCTGTGTCTAGAGCAGGAGCAAAATTCGTTCAATCTCAATTGAAAAGGTTTAATGGTGATGTCCCATTATCATCATCTTCCCGGACAATGGCTTCCCCCACTAGGGTACCAACTCGGCCTGCTTCGCCGGGTAAACTTTGGTCTTCTTCATCATTGTCACCATCAAGGGGTTATAGTCCTTCTCGGAGAAGTAGTGTTGAAAGTACCTTGAATAAGAGTTATTCTGGTCCTGCACCTTCAATTCTCAGTTTTTCTGTTGATACTCGGAGAGGGAAGATGGGGGAAGACAGGATTGTCGATGCACACATGCTCAGGCTTCTGTATAACCGTTATCTGCAATGGCGGTTTGTAAATGCAAGATCAGATGCTACCTTCATGGTGCAGAGGCGAAATGCCGAGGTATAATCTCTGTGCTATAAGTTGCATTGCTTTCTATCTCTTGATTTCAGTAATGTTTGTCCATGAATTTGTTGTGTTGTATGGTCAGATTCCTAGATATCGTTATCCATATATACTTCACCTCGTTATGTACTGAACTTTATATCAATTTCTATTTATGTAGCACGCTTGATGTTTGTGGTGTATGTATTCCATATTAGAATGTGAAAGCATCCAACCCAAAACCAACTGGCAATAGGAGGGAGAGGCTTAAGATCATTAAACTATTAGGCAAGGCTTTAATTCCCCGATGTGGAAATTCACTCTCAAGCTCGCCCCCGCAATTGTGGTGTCATTTAAGTCTAGCATGTGGACAACACATATTGGTGACATGGGCTGTTTGGCCCAACACATGGTAGCCTGGTTTGGTACCAGAGCAGAATGTGAGCATTTAACCCAAAGCCAATTGGCATTAGGAGGGAAATGCCTAAGATCTTTAAACTGTTAGGCAAGGGCATAATTCCCCAATGTGGGATTTATACTCTCAACATTGTATATACTCCTGATTAGTGTTTCGTTTCCCCAGTAATTACAATGAGAAGGCTAACTTCTCTTTCAGCTTAATTATTTTGTGGCAGGTCTCTTTTGTTTTTTCTTTTTCTTCTTGAGGAGGACGTCTCTTTGTTCAGCTTGAGCATGCCATTATATTAATTCATTTCTGGGTAATACAAGGAATGGAGATCAGATCTTAAATGAGGGGTGTCACTGTCATTGGTTTTTACTTAAAAGGGAAAAAACTGTGTTGCTGCAATTGGGAACGTGTGGAGTTAGTTAGGAAAGTGAAAATAGAAAGGTGATCTGTGTAGTCTTTGAAGTCATTTTTAGTTAACCAATTGGTCTAGAATGGAGATAAAACTATGGATGGCTCTTGCCTAGCATGCAATGAAGAATTCTCTGCTCTTTCAGTTTCATAGACTCCATGAATTGGACTATTGTCATGTTTGGGGCTTCATTGGTGTCCTTAGTACTTTTTGTGAGATTGATTCATATCCTAAACTTACATCAAATAAATATCTTGAACTCATGGCATCAGTTTCCCATGTGCTTTCTCATTCAGTGAAACTTGAAAAATTTCTTTCGGATGAAGTCAAATGAAGCACTTATCTGACGATTTGTTATGGATAACATTATAAGCTTTACTTCTTGGCTTGGTCATGCAAACCAATCCAGAACCAATGTCTTGTTAATAATTTTGGTTTCCAGAGAAGCTTTCGCTTGATTACTTCATTCTAGTAAAAGTCACTGTGGAATTGGACAGACTCGATATTAGGAGTGGAGCATAAGGTTATGGGGTTGTTTTAGTGGTTTCCTTTGGTTCCAGCCCTTGTTAATGCTGTGAACTCATTGCGGAAGTGATTGATGCTGGTATATGTATGGAGAAGAAGCAGATACATTTAAATGACCTTGTTATTGATGATAAGAACTGTATGATTCATGCTAGAAAAGTGAAGTTAATGTATCAAATTGGTGAGCATCTGTCATATTGCATCTCAACTCATTTTAGAAACCAACAAAGTGTGATCTGTTTTTTAATTGGTTTGCTTTTGGATATTTAGATCTCTGTCCTTTGCCCTCATACCATTACATTTATTAGAATAACTTATACGGTTTTAATTTTTCGTTTTTTTTTTCTTTTGGATTAGGTCCCTGCGGATTTTATGGGTTTCTTATACATTTGTTTGAAAATCGCGTTCATACCCTACCTGGCGAACTATTTTTCTTTTATATAACTGTTTTAACTTGTCTGACAGTTTGAACTTTTTAAATGTTTGATCTTGGCTGAATGTAAGATTCTACAAGCCAGTATGCTCTTTCACTTCCATTTTGTGACTTCTTTGTTTCTGTATGAACCATCCATATATACGAAGTGACTTGATACATTGTGTCTGGTTTTGATATTTTGACAGTTTGCATGTGTCTTGTGACAAAATAAGTTAGTTGCAAAATGGTCAGGTTGGTTACTGTTACGTAAATTTTCTTATATCTAAATTTGTATTTTCTTGGGTGCCAGAAAAACATGTGGAATGCATGGGTAACAACTTCAGAGCTCCGGCATTCTGTCACACTCAAAAAGATCAAGTTACTCTTGTTGAGGCAAAAATTGAAGTTAACTTCTATTCTCAGAGGACAAGTAAGTTTCAAAGTTTTATTTTTTTATTTTTTTATTTTTTTATTTTTTATCTTCCTAGCACTTACTTTATGCTCCAATCTAACATGTGATATTGACTGACATCCGCAATGTAATAGTACATAATATGGTGGTGGTAGCAATTTTTTCTAATCATTTCTCCAACAGATTTGGTCTAGGTTTCAGTGGAGTTTAGAGATTACAATTTCTCTTCTATTTTTAGGGATTTGTTAGCAGCCGTTATTTGATTTGGTCTAGCTTTTCCTCTGTTCAATTAGTTTTCTTTAGGGGTCCTTGCTAGTTCTCTTCTAGCTCCAGGTGGATATCTTTTCCACGTGGTTTATTTTTTCTTTTTTGTAATTCTTTCGTTTTATAAAATTCTTTCGTTTCTTTTCAAAAAAAAAAAAAAAAAAAAATTTCTCCAACAGATTCATGTTTCTGAGATGTAACTAAGTTTTGTGCTGGCCTTCAGATAAACCTTTCTTCCACTTTGTTGACTCCTTATTAGAACTTTTGACCGTCCATGTTCAAAGAAAAACTGATACCATCAATGTTGCTACCTTTGCCCTCTTCTGGATTAGTTCCACTCTCTTTCTTTCGTTAATCTGCATGAATGTCCAAAAAGCACTATCAGGACAGTGTTGATAAGATTGCCACTAATAAATTCTTTGTAACTTGTATCCTGATTAGTCAAGTTCAAATGATTTGTATTTAGGCATCCAATAAAAGGAATAATGTTGAAAAGAATCTTCCTCCAACTCCAAATTCCTTTGTCCTACTATGTGAAGTAGCTGTTTGGATAGAACTAAACTTGGTGTTTATATGGAACCTTTTTGTATGTGTTAGCTTCCAGATTTCCAATAACCAAATAGGAGGATTAAAATTTCTTAAAAATGCTCATGTTGTCATAACTTTATAATCATAATAGTATTAAGGATGTTTGCCCTTTGTAATGAGGATGAGTTATTGTTTATGGATAATTGTGATGGTAGAAGGTGTTATCTTATTAGTTTTCTTACTCGAAACCTTTTATTGTAAAATGCTTGTTGGTGAACGTTACTCCTGGATAGCTTAGGGCAATCAGGTCTCTCATATAAGACGGTCTTGTTTCCAATAAAAAAAAGAGATGTTTAGGAGTTGGGGCACACTACGGACGAGGGAAAGTTCTTAGTGAAGTAATATGTTTTCTACGAAGACAATGTGCTACATCTTCAGATCTTCTGTAGGAAGACATGCAAATCTCTTGTCTGCAAAGGCATTGTGAAAAATCAGAAAGTGAGACTCTGTTTTGGGAAAAGAAGGGCTTGCGTAGTTACTAATACTAACCTTGGTTGAGATCCTGGTTACCTCAATTGATTGCCACTAAATTATACTTATATGCTCTAGACCTTGTGTTCTTGTCAGAGCTACAGAGTTTGAAATGTCAATCTCAAATCTGGTTCATCGAATGCAGAAGATGGACACAAATAACTCATTCTACTACTATCAATATAGGTGCTGGTGAAGGGAGCATCCACACGTCCTCATGGATGTTCCCTGTGGGTGTATGTCTGTGTGCAATATAGTTAAATGTCTTTCCAAATAAAGCTCATCTTCCTGAGTTTGTATGTCTATTCTTACCATGAAATACTATTTATTTTCTTACCAAATGATTTCCTTGCAGAGATTACAACTGATCTTACCATGAAATACTATTTATTTTCTTTCTAAATGATTTCCTTGCAGAGATTACAACTGAATACATTGTATAAACCTTTGATAGCTATATCATGTAATCATACCATGAATTTGCGAGTGTTGTATTAAATACATACATCCTCTCTTTTCCCTTAGTGTCTACTGCTTGTTTTGTTATTTATCTTGTCCTTCATAATGAATGAAGATTTGTTGTCCTTGGTGATTGTAGATTAGTTATTTGGAAGAATGGGGTCTTCTGGAAAGAGATCACTCTAGTTCTTTGCTAGGAGCAACTGAAGCTTTGCAGGCCAGTACTCTCCGTCTTCCAGTTGTGGGAAAAGCAATGGTATGAACTTTTTATTTTTACCCTTAATTTAATCAAGGGGCATGTCAAAGGCCTAACGGAGCCATTACTATTCAAAAGACTGACAATGCTTATTCTGTGTTAGGTTGACTTTCAAAAGCTGAAAGAAGCTGTGGGTTCGGCAGCTGATGTGATGCAGACAATGGCATCCTCGATATGCTCTCTTTCATCAAAGGTAACCTATTTCTGTCTCTCTTGAATCTTACTTTTCTTGGTTGATGTCGCTGTTAATGTAAAACATTTCACAGAAACATTACATTAACATCCTGTTCCTCAAGCAGGTTCATTTACTTATAGGTTCTAATTATAGAAGTAAATAAGGTGATAAATGAAGTCACTGTTTCTGAACATTAGCGCCGGTTATTAAACAAAACCATAAAAAGTCGCTCTTCTCCATTGCAACACCTAGGTCATTTATGTTATTTTTTGAATTACAAAACATAGCAATTGGATTGAGCTACAGCAGTTGCTTCCTGATTTGATAGAAAGTTATTGACGTCCACACCCCCACCCCGATCACTCTTGTTTTTTGACAGCGTATGAGATTTGATTCTGGCATGTCACCTAGCCTCTGTGCATGTCATCTATTGATGCCTGATAGATGTGACTACTTGAACCTCTTTACGAATAGCTTAGAGCCTCTTTGGTATCCTATTTGAAATTTTTTATCATTTCTTTAAACATTTCTTGAAAGCAATTTTCTTTAAGACTCAAAAACTTGATTGGTTTGTGATTTAAAATTTTTAAATCTTAAGACTTAAACTAGACAAAGAAATCTAAAAAGAGGGGGTCACATGAGAGGGAGAAAGAGGAGAGAGGAGGAAAGAAAGTAAGAGATGATTGAAGCAAAGAGAAAGAAGAGAGAGGATTGGATGAGATAGATAGAGAGGAAGAGGAGTTGAGAGAAAGAACCGAGAAAAAAACAGAGAGATAGGTTTGGAGTGAGAGGGGAGGAGAGAGAAAAAAGAAAAGAGAGAGTTTAAGTTTAAAAACTCTAAAAACTCACTTTTTATGTTTTTAGAGAATATACTATATTTTTTAGTTAGTCTTGAGTTCAGTTTTTGAAAATAGTCCTACCAAACAAGTTTTTAAGGCCTAAAACTTGAAAATTGTTTTTGAGTTTAAAAAGTTGGATTCAAGTAGAGTAGCAAACAGGCCCTTAACAATCTGCAAAGAAGTTGAAACTGTTTTAAGGAAGTTTCTGAAGCACTTCCCTTTTACAGGTGGAGGAAATGAATTCCTTGGTGTGTGAACTTATGAAGGTTACCACGACAGAACGGGCTGTGCTTGAACAATGCAAAGATTTTTTGTCCACGTTATCTGCCATGCAGGTAATCTGCCTGTCTTTTTCATTTTCTTTGGCCTTCCAATCTCTCACTTTTATCCTCCGTTTTTCAATTGCTTTCTTATCCAACGTAACAGGTCAAGGATTGTAGCTTGAGAACCCATATAATACAATTACAACGTGTACCAACCCGAAGCCTGACAACACGTGTGTAGAACTGATCTTATTTGACTACTCACTCCTAATGCTAACACATTACACGGAACCTTTCTTTTTCCACCGGGTGGAGGCAGCAGAGGTAAGGATTGATCAAGTAGCTAGTTTTGGCTTCCGATAATCGCATTTGGCATTTTTGGAACCTGGTTGTGGTCTTCGGTGTCAAGTATCGCGTCTCATGTGTCTTTGTATCTGAAGAATACAGTAGAGGGCTTTTCCCTCTCACTAATTAGCTGTATACAAGCACTCTTTTCTTTCCTTTGGGCCAAAGGGAAATGTATATGTATATGTGTATGTAATGTTCTCCGGATTTCACTTAAGTAGTTTGTGGTAATTCTTCATTCTACCCTCTCAATGTGCCTCTTCTTTTGCTCGTGTATTTGTTATTTTGCCAATCCCGTCATTATATGTCGCACGTATGAGCTGATCTTGATTATTCAAGAATGTGGGATCTAGTAAGAATGATCGAGATTAACTCAGGCGATGATACGCGACTGATTCTATCATTCCTCTTTTCTTGAGCTCTTTTTATTTAAGTAAATGCATCAACATGAGATTGAAAATTTACGAACCAACTTGGCACATGCATTTGCCTCCATTTTTGGAAAAGGGGTAAAGTTGGTAATGAGAAAAGAAGAATATTATTAACATCACTCACTCACCGTTGATTGACTGAGCTCGTCATATCCAACGGCTTAAGAATATCCACATATTCACAAAGCTTCTATAAAGAAATGCGACGAAAGGAGTCAACTGGAAAGAAGGCTTTGACTTAATCTGACTATTTTGGTCCATCACAGCCCTTTTGAAGTTCTACCTAGGAGTGGTTTAGGTCTGACTACCGTACCAAAATTTCCGTACCAATTACCATATCAAAATTTTGATATGACAAAACTTATTACCATTATCATATCAAACATTTGGTATATTAAATTATGGTATTGCCAAATAGTTCAGTTGGCAGGTAGGGTAATGATAATTGCTAATTTGTTTTGGGCCACTTTTTGGGCCAAAATTTGATTTTTTTTTTCCTACCGAAGTCAAGGTCCAAACATTTGATTTTTTCTATTTTACGACTTTATCTCATATAGTGTAGCCCAAATGGGAAAACCCAAATAGAATCCTTGCAGTAAGAAACCACAAGCAGCAAGCACATTTGACAATTTGACTAAAAAAGGGTTTTTTCCTAAATATTAAGAGAGAAAGTGTAGAAAGAATCAGAGGCAATAAAGGGTTTTTTTCCTAAATATTATTGAAATATTATAAAATCATATATGTATATATTTATTTATTTTTTTTTTGGTACGATAATACTATCGTAATGGTATTAAATACCAATATCGTACTAAAAAAATTTGGTTCGTTATGTGTCATTACCAATTAGCATAAAATCAGTATTGTACATTTGACAATGACTAGCATGGTAATTTGACAATAAATTCCAACCCTAGTTCCACGGTGGAACTTCCACCACATGAGGATGTGATGGCCAACCATTAACACCCAATTGAAAGGGCAAACTGCTGACGGTTTTCTAACCTTCGACTGAGGGTTAAGAAAATCCGATTCAGACCGAGTTCAAAATATTTTGTCCGATTTAAATTCGAAATCCAAACACTCCAAAAAGAGTTTGACAGAATTGGAATGTGTTTGAATATTTCAAATTCGATCTAAAAAATTCCAAATTTTGCCTAACTGTTTTCAATTTTTTTCACGTTGTATCATAAAATTTTAGAATTATAACAATTTATGGCTTCTATCTATTTGACTATATGATCCTCTGTTAAATTAACAATGTGGTTGACGTGAGACTCGTTTCTAGGTTGCTTAGAAGTCACACTTAATTCATCTAGACCAAACTATGTGATTCATTGTCATTTTGAAATATGAAGCATTGGTTGAGAAGAAGTTGAAACTCCATGATAATTAGTTTTTCTCGATGTTGTGCAAGCTTAGCTACCACATCAACTCATAAATAGGCACACGTTGTTACGCATGATTAGACAATCAATTAGATTGAAGACATAAATTGATACGATTTCAAAACTTTATGGTGCAACATGAGAAAAATTGAACCTTCTTGACTCATTTTATGTTTCACTCCAAACATTGTGAATGTAGTTAGTCTTTATATTATTACTTCCTATTTTTAAATTAAAATTCTCCTTCTCATTGAAAATCGAGAATCTAGATATGTTATAAGTGGTTCAATTTTCACAATGTTATTTTTTTAGTATAAGTTATATTCTAAACTAATTTATAGTAAGAGGAAGGGGGAGGTGCCTGATATAGTGGAAAATGACCTAACCATCAGGGTGATCCACAATTTTTTTAATAAACTGTATTATATACATTAGGGGGAAGGTGGGTGGGCTTAGCTTTACAATAGACTAGCAATAATATAGTTCAAATTCGCCTTTGACGAGAATCAAATTTAAGACCTCTCACTTACAAGGAAAGAGGAATACCATTAGATTATAGTACTAAGTGGTAATTTTTCACAATATTATTAATTCACCTGACAATGTTCAAGTACCATACAATTGTTATTATGTTTGAGAATTAGGATTTCATACATATATTGATATTTGAAATAAGATTTATAGAAGAAATATTGGAAGGTGAGTGACCCAAAAGTTGTAGGGAAGTTCCAATTGAATCCACTCTCAAATGTCTCATTTTATTCAGAGATGCAGCGACACATGCAAAAACCCTTAATATTTTCCCTTCTCCAAGCATGCATGACCTGCAATTTGGGTGGTTAGGGTTGGGATCTCGAACCGAAAAGCATAACCTGATTCAGAACCAATCCTTTACGCGACGGGATTTGAAAAACCGAGACTGGACCGAAATTTTGGGATTCCCAGAATTTTTTTGTTATTTCGGTACGGTTTGGAAAAATTAAAGAATCTTCAGAATGAAGATATACAAGTTACAACTATTCAAAGAATACCCATTTGAACAAAATACAAAACTAAAGCATGAAAACACAAAAAGCAATAAAATTTATACAAATAAAGCTTACAAAGTAACGGTATGCGGAATTAATCAAACCTGAAGGCCAGAAATTTGTAGAGATGGAATGGAGTAGCGATTGAGGCAATTGTTGGAAGAGAGTAGGTGTTGTTGTAGCTGCGACGACTGGGCGGAGGAGTTGAGGCAGGTACCGGGGGCAGAGCACGCCCTAGGACAGAGGACAGTGAGGGAAGCCATTGGAGTGGCTGTGAAGCAAAGCTCGATTTTGGGTGGCGGAGTCGAGTCGAGACGAGACGAGAGAGAGAGAGAGAGAGAGAGAGAGAGAGAGAGAGAGACTGTGACAGTATAATACGATATACATATTGTTAAGAATTTTCATATTTTGTACTACTTCTATACTATAATACGATCTACATATTGACCGAGAATTCCCATGTTTACTACACTCTAATGAACTTGTAACGCTACGTTCGCAAGCGTATGCCTGATTATTTTGGAATCACTAGATTACATAAAATTGTTTGTTCAATACATTTATATTATATGTATGTATGTATGTATGTACAGACACTTTTCTTCACAATTTTAGTATACATGCATGTCTATAAAAGTGTAATGCGCCTCTTGAAGCTAATCAAAGGCCAACAGCAGTAATAGTCCACTCGTCCATATGTCCCCTACCTAATTAATTTCAACTTTCCATCATCAAAATTTAGACAACCCTTGCACATTATGCCAATCACAGAGATTCAACATGTGGTCCATGCATGTATTACATCTTGAAATCTTCAGTCATGGCCTCTGAATATTAAATTTGCACATTGATTTCCTAAAACAAAAAATGCACGGTAAAAGTAATTAAGTACTTAAAAAACTCCTAATTTTTTTTAATGTTATTCCAAATTGGTCTCAAATTTTTTAAATATTTCAAACATGTACCAAACTTATTAAAAATGTTACATCCGTTTAAGCGCCAATTAACTTTCTATCAAATTAACTAGGGCTTATTTTGTCTCCAACATCAATAGAAAGTCATGGAAGCATGACCTCCATCAAGTGAGGGTCACCACCACCCCCTTCAGGCCATCACCTCCAAACCCAATGCACAACCAAAAACTCCACCTTACAACTCAAGCCGCCAACATCAAGAAGAAGGTCATGGAGGTTGCTTAAATGTATGGATTGGCATGATACGGTCACCACCATCTTCATTCCCCACAAGAAGAATTGGAAGCTTTACTAGCCGAAAATTGGCGAATGAGGAAATCACATGAGCAGAAATAAGCTCCTGGAGACCCTATTTGAATTCTTAACCCTCTTCTTTGTTAGGAGTTTCCCGTTCTTCATTTTTGTTTTTCATTTAATTTGTGAATTTTTTTTCCCTCTTCATGCTTCTTAGAAGAAATTATTATTATTATTATTATAGGGTCAGTAAGCAAATAAGTGGGATCTATTGTTGTCACATGTACGTTTAACGGAACATTTAATTGAAACTTAACGGATATGACACTAGCTAGGTTGGGTACTTGTTTGGAATGTTTAAAAAGGTTGAGGCCAATTTAGAATAACACTAAAAGATTGGAGGCTTAAGATAATTAATCCTTAAAAAAAAAAAAAAAAAAAAACTTCAGATCAAATGATTCAAATCTATAGTGAAAGGTCAAAAATCAACGCAATGCAAGAGTGCTTTTATGCTTATACAACCAAAGATTGTTTAATAATTTGTGGAAATATTTTCTTCCCCACGGATTATTTACTCGGCAACAACAAAACGGAGGAGAAGAAGGTTTCAAATGAATAACCTCAGAAGCTTTGTTCTCTCTAAATTACCAGCAGTACAATTGTTCTCTGATGAAGAACTCCCTAACGTTGTCGTTTCCGAGTCTTCAACTGACGGCGTTGCCGCTCTACAATCCCTCCGTTTCGTCATCGACGTCAACCCAGCTGCAGATGTCAAGCATAGATTGAGATCGGGCGGTTGGAAATTAGCCACGTCATCTTCAATATCATCGACAGCAAAATTAGGCCTCTTCTTCTTGGTGGATTGCCGTTGTTCTACTCGAACCTGATGTTCACGAACATAATGGTTGTCACGAATATACTCGGGAAGTGGCTCCAACGCGCCACCACGTAACACCGTCTCTATCGCCGCCTGGCACACGTCCCACTTCCCACTCAAAAGAAGCCCTGTTGCCCCATTTACAGGATTTATAGTCCGCCCCACCGCCTCAAATATTAACGACTGAAACAAAGCTAAACCAAGAAAACCTAATCCTCATCAGAGATCGTAGATATCTTTATAATTTGCACACACACACACACACATATGCCGGTTCAAATCAGACGTCCACTGCATACTTAAATATTTTTGCATGCTTGATAGATCATCATGCAAAAACAACGTATTGCAGTGTGAACGTCTGTATGCACATACTTCGAATTTGATTTGATAAGGGAAAACTTTATATATACCGGGTCGTTGGGACTCAGAGACTGCGTTGATGAAGGAGAAGAGGCCGGAGCGGCCAAAAAACTTGGCCACAAAAACGGTGGCGTGGGCTTGAGCTTGGGGGTCTTCCATCCATTGTAGGCATTGCCTAAGGATGCAGTTATCACTACAACCCTTTCTTAGAACTCGGCATCCATTGCAACTCATTCTTCACCATTAATATATAGTAACAGATCGAATTCTGATCTTGGACGACGACGTCGACGACAACAACAGCAGGACTAGATGATCTAACCCACATGCAGGACTAGCCTGCGTTTAATTTATATTGGAAATGTGGGAGGGTGTTATAATTGGCATCATGACTTGTATATATAGTGAGTGAGAGTGGGAAATGTTATCAGGTCCTGACGTATACAATATATTAGCTTTAAAAAATAAAAAAAAATAGGGGGAGGTAGTAGGACAGTCATTAACTAAAGAAGAATATCACTAGATTAATAGTTTGTTGATATAAATTTACAACGTCAACACATTAATTAAAGTATTTTATGTAAATATTGGGATTATATAAGTTTGTGATTTGTTTATATTAACAATCTAAAAACATACGTCAATATATATTACGTGAATATATAATTGTTCATAATTTCTGAAGCATATAGTTTAGATATTACAATTGGTGTTCAATGATTCACTACTAAAATAAACAATTTGCACGACGAGGGATATTTTGTCGCGCAAAGCATTCTTTGGTCACACAAAAACTATGGTGACCCGAAAATCGTCTCGCAAAGGTCGTGAAAAAAGACATTGCGCGATGAAAACTTTCAAATTTGTTGCACCTCTAAACAATTGCACGACACTTTATTAGTTGTCGCACTAAAGTTATACGGACAAAGGTTTTTTGTCATACGATATAAACAGGATGAAAGATGTAAGATGCACGTGGTAATACGCGACGAATAAATAAGACGCGCTTAATTTTGCGCGATGACCGGTCGTGGCCGCACAAGTGTAATTTTTAATATAAAAAATAAATAGAATAAAAGGAAAATAAAAAAATAAAAAGATTTCATACTAATGACAAAAAAAAAAGCAAATTAATGATTAAAAAAAATATTTATAATATAAATAAAAATGTACGTACAAATGTAAAGTTTTAAAAGAAAGCGGGAACAAAACTATGAAAAGAAAGTGGCAAAATCTATAGGCATGTTGTTCGGAGGTGCTTGGTAATCTTGTTGCTGGTTGGGGACGGGGTCAGAGGTTGACGGGCCTAATTGTTGTGCTTGCTCGGTGTGGAAGGGTTATAAGGGTGATGGTGCAAAAAAACTGGGGAGATGTATTCCGGAGGAACCGAGGACTTGTACAAGCATTGACATTTGAGACTTGTACGATACCAACTCACTCCTCAGGCCAGAGACTTCCTGCATCAAAGCTGTAACCTGGCTCTTTGATTGCGAGGATAACGAGGCTCCACTCTCCCACCGCCTAGCATTTCCCATCCCCTGACAATATGTCCTTGGCCTTCGACCGAAAGTCTGGTCCAACGTCTCTGTGACGATGTGAAGCCTTGCATCCTTAGGGGGATCCACATACTCGATCGGCGTGTCCAAGGGAACCTGGGAGGCGGACTCCTGAAGCACCAACTGACTCTTCTCCACCATAGTCGCCTGGGGAAAAAAAACATGGATTATTAATAGAAAACAATTCGAAATAATTAGTATAAATATTTAATGCATAAGAAAGTACTTACATGAAGGGACTCGGTCAACTCATTCCCAGGCCGAACGTAAACGTCAGCAAAGACGTCGATCTCCGAAAATTTTGAACCCTCATAAAATCGAAAAAGATATGGAAAATGTTAGTACGAAAAAAAAATTATTAGCGACATTTTAAAATTGGAAATGAAAGTTATAATATATACCTTCCGTCATGCCTCCATCCCATAGGAGAAAGGCCTCGAACCTGAATGGTGGAGAAGAGTCTTCTTCTCCTGATTGATCTTGTTCACCTTCAACTTCTTCCATTATACAAAAAATAAACGTATTAGCTGTAATACTTAAAGAAAATTAAAAAAATAATAATAAACATTAGTAGGAATTTTAAAAAGTAAAATGAAAGAAGTTGTAATTAAAAACACACCATATAGGTCGGCTCCTGAAAATGACTGCAAAGCCAAACCCAACTATCTTGTTGGTCCTCCAACTCATTCGGACAACCCTCCTCGAGAGCGACTTGTGAATCATCAAACTGCTAGAAACATTGATGCAGGTCATTCTTCCATTGCTTATAGCGTTTAGAGAAAAGCCGATTGAGGTACGTGGACATGTCCCCGTCCATGTCCTCCAAATTGTAGTTTGTCTGCAATGTAACAAATATTTTGAAAGTATTAGTAATAAAAGACAGTAATAAATATAAATATATAAATTTTACATGAAAAACATTAAAAAGGTGACACTACTTACAGACAATTGATTGCGCACCCTGTTCTTTGTCTCCTCCGGCATCGCCTTCTAAGACTTCTACATCATAGGGCAAAAGGTCCACATGACATGCCCAACGTCATGGGCTAATGCACTATGTTGCTGCGTCGTTGGTGTTGCCTGATGTCGCTCATTGTATCCGATTGGGATACGACCGTTGGTCACCCAGGTGACCTTCGCCGTCTTCAATTGCCGACAAGGTCCTTGGGTGTTTTTCTTCACTGCAAAGAGATGGAAAAAAAAATCATTAACCCAAAACTAATAACAAATCCTACTAAAATTTCGGCATAACCTCCCCTATAATTAAAACATTTCCCCAAACCTTGAAAATAACATAAACAATATACGTATCCAACACAATGACCACAACAATTTAATAAAAGGTTCAAAACGATGACAACTTTTTAATCCTTACATGACATAACAAATTGAATCTAAAATAACAAAACTCAGTTAACATGGGAATGGGGGAGTGAATTAGGATTGTATACTTGGCTGTGTACCTAAGGCATCGGTTGTGGATCCCAATGGCCACATCTGGTGCATAGTGCGGGGGCGCCAGTGAGTACGTCGGGTGCTAACAGGTAATGCCACCGAAGAAGTCGACGATGCCTGCGCTTGTGGGACTGGAGGACCAACTGGATTAATTGGATTGACCGGCCTATGGTCCATCTTTACCGGAGCAGTGGCTGTAGTAGTAGGTGTAGTCGTCGGACTAGGTGTAACCGTTGGACGAGGTGTAGAAGTCACCGGCTTCCGGGTTCTAATGAGGTGAGACATCTACAAAATTGGAAATCAATTTGTTTTGTACACAAAGATTTAACTTACCATACATATGCTAATACTTTCAACTTAAATTTAAAACGAAATTTAAAAACCCAATTCAAGTTTGGCAGAAACAAAACTTAACACTGATATACTATACACAAACTAATCAATTCAAATAGGATATAGACCCAACAATTATAACTTATAAGAAGAAACTAGCATAAATGAGTAGTTGGATGCAAAATCATAGCCTATGAGCGTATGTGTCCGTCTGTATGTACATGCTCTGTATGTGTGGGTGTGTGTGTGTACTGTTTGTGTGTGTGTCCATGTATATATGCTGATTTTGGGTGTGTCTGTGTGTTGATGTATGCTAATTTTTCATGTACTCTGTGTGTGTGTGTGTTCATGTATGCAAGTTGTGTGTGTGTGTTGTGTGTATATGTACTAAGCAACATAATCACTTAATAGTTTCACAGGTAGTAATGAGAAAAGGGACCATATAAAGTGATTCTCAGTCTCTTTAAACATCCACATTACATATAGAAATCATATGACTATTGGATATAAATAGACATATCAGCAAATCAATGCCATGATCATCTTCAATAGAAGAGCAAGACGGAGGAGAAATGGACAACAAAAGAGTAAGAACAGTAAGGGAGAAGAACAGCTTAGGAGAAGTCGTTAAGGTATCCATTTAGTTCTTAGTATTTGCTTAATTAGCACTTAAGGATGGTGATCATGTATTTATATTATAAGTATGCCCCAAGTGCAATGTGAACACTTACCAAAATTGTTTAGGATACAAAATTACACGTCGGAAATTCAAGTTTACAGTTATACAGACCTACGCATAGGTTTCTATAGAGCACGTACAATGCATACATCAAAAGAGAAAAACAAGAAATGCCATCCAACGCTGTCTCCCCTTGTTTCTCAAATATATCCAAATTCAGCCAAGAAAGCATACATGGGAACTGAGATTGGAGCACAACCTAAACCGGCAACCTTTTAATTACATTGAGAAAAAGAAGGGAGATGGTTGAACCTTTGAAAAAACTTGATGATTCAAAATATCCCAAATTAACAATATTGCTAGATAGTTTATTGAAACTAATCGTATCTGCAGGAAAGAACATTGGCTTCTCAAACCATCTTGTTTACAATCATTTACAAATGTGCTACAATTTAATAAGACAAATTCCAAAATCCAGCAGCAAAGTAGCAAAAACCCCACTCGGAAAACCAAGGAACAAAGCTAAAGATAGTAGTAAGTTGATTTAGTTCCATTATTTCTCAACACACTGAATCAATTTGCATGGTAATAAGAAAAATTCAATCAAGAGTGAGACAAGGCCCTAATTCTAACCCTTTACTTGAAATTATAAAACCCTAATTTAAGAACCCTAATCTAACCCCTAAAGAAGCACCCTAAATCTAACCCCCAATTTAAGAAAACCTAATCTAACCTCATTGCTCAAAATCATTCCCCTAATTTAAGACCTAAATCTAACCCCAATTAAGAACCCTAAAAACTCTAATTTAAGAACCTAAATGTAACCCGCAATTTATGAACCCTAAATCTAACCCGATTGCCCTAATTCTAACCCCCAATTTGAAAAACAAAAAAAACAAAAAAACTCTAATTCTAACCCCCAATTTGTAACCCTAATGCGCGACAGAGCATTTGTCTCGCAAGGCTAAAAAATCGTCGTGCAAGTTTTTTAAAATTTCTACAAAAAAAAAAGCGCCTTAATTGAAATTTCAGACATTTGCGCGATGAATGCATATATTTCATCGCGCAAATATACTTTGTGCGAAGAAATATATGTATTCGTCACACAATATTCCCGTGTAAATTTAAAATAACCATTAAATCATGAATTTTCGTTTATAACCGTCGAAATTTTTTGTTTTGTTACTTAATCTCTGAATGTTTATTTTTTGCGATTTTTGGCGTATGCTATCTCGAAACTTATACAAACAAGTTTGACGGTTGGATCGTTGAAATTAGTTTCGTAGAATGCGTATCCTATCAAAAAGATAGATTCATTAACACTTAGAGTTTATTTATACTTTCATTAAGTATAACATAAGATTTTGTGGTATCCACTAGTGTAAATAATTTAAATTGAAGATCGAATTCATTCATTCTATTCATATAGGATCAAGGAGTGTAGCTGTAAAAAATCATTAAAATCGGAGTTAAAATAACTGTTAAATCGTGATTTTTCGTTTATAACCGTCGAAAAGTTTAGTCTCGTTACTTGATCTTTGAATGGTTTTTTTTTGCGATTTTTGGCATATGCCATCTTGAACCATATACAAACAAGTTTGATGGTTGGATCGTTGAAATTAGTTTCGTAGAATGCGTTTCGCCCGGGGACATGAACATTGCTGTTTTGAGTACACAACTTGTCATCTCGTGCACCCGCTAAGAACTTGACGCCGTTGACATGGAAAACCGAATACAATTCAACATGAATTAGTCCGAATGCTTTCAGTAGATTCACCTAATATTAGACAAACATTTAAATTTGTTAGTTCGAGCAACTTAATTGGTATAATGTCCAATACAAAACACTTCAAACTTACATATTCGAGAAACCACTGCGGAAACAATTCATGGTGTTTCTTGGCATACAAATGTGAAGGATGTGTTTGCTTCATCATATTTTCATGCTCGTCTAGGTATGATAGTGTCTCGTCACAATTGTTGAGTACGAACCAATGTGCTACCTCTATTTCCTTCTTGGAAAATGACTCGCCATAAATCGGATCTCCAAATGGCCGAGCGATTTGGGCAAAAACTAAAATTTTTTCCTTTCTCACACCCCAGTCATTATTGCGAGGAGGATGATTGAAAGTTGTCTCAACATCCTTTGTTGATGCACAAAACCGGAGGTCTTGGAGCAACATAAATCCGACCGTGAATCTGCAAGAAATGTGGAACAACGTAAATCCGACCGTGAATCTACAAGAAATGCAAATAACACAAGATGTATCGTGGTTCACCCCAATGTTCGAGCTACGTCCACACTGATATTGTATTTCTCTGTTTGTGAGAGGATTGTGAGGGAGAGAGAGCTTCTGAGGGTGAGAGAGCTCTTCCCATGGCCTAAGAATTGGCCTCCCTTAATGAGGAGAGTGAGGGGTCATTTTATAAAATAAGGGCTTCTCACTTTTTATATATTTGCCCATTCATTTATTACATAATTACATTTGAGTCCCTTGAGGATTTATACAAGATCTAAATACGGTGACCCTAAGTATGGTACAAACAGTAGTCCCCCAAGTCTTCAGTCAAGAGAGTCTTTTGGCTGGAGACTTGAAATTCAGTCCATGTGTGGGTCGAAGTAACTAGATGTCATCTTGAATTGATGCTTGATATGAGGCGGTGCTCAATCTGAAATGATGCTCAACTAGAAGTAGCACATGTTGCGAGGATGCTCGGTTTGTGGCTTATGTTGCTTTGGTTAGCTTGGCTTATGGCGTTGAAAGTGAGGGAGTCCCTTTTATAGAATAAGGGCTCGCTTCTCAATACATAAAAGATGGGTTAAAGTTGATGCTCGACGCGAGACGGTTGCTTAGTAGACAGCGATGCTCTCTAATGATGGTGAATGAGTCCCTTTTACAGAAGGGCTCGCTCCTCAATACATAAGTGATGGGTTAGGAGTGATGCTCGCGGTGAGGCGGTTGCTCAGCTAGCGGCGATGCTTTTTAATGAAGGTGAGGGAGTCCTTTTTATAGAATAAGGACTCGCTCCTCAATACATAAGTGATGGGTTAGGAGTGATGCTCGCAGTGAGGCGGTTGCTCAGCTGGCGGCGATGCTCTCTAATGAAGGTGAGGGAGTCCCTTTTATAAAATAAGGGCTTGCTCCTCAGTACATGAATAATGGGTTTTCTCTAATGAAAGTAAGGGAGTCCATTTTATAGAATAAGGGCTCGACCGAAGTGGCGGTTGTTCGGAGGCGGTATTTGTATACCCTGCACTGAAGCTTGTAGGTGAAGCTTTGCAAGTGAAGCTTTTGAAGTTGGAGCTTTGTAAATGAAGCTTTTGAAGCTGGAGCTCTGTAAATGAAGCTTTCAAAGCTGATTTGACATGAGTGATGCTCATGAATGTTTATGTATGATTGACATGAGTGATGCTCATGAATGTTGACATGAATGATGCTCATGAATGTTGACATGAATGATGCTCATGAATGTTGACATGAGTGATGCTCATGAATGTTGACATGAATGATTGGTTAGCTTGGCTTATGGCGTTGAAAGTGAGGGAGTCCCTTTTATAGAATAAGGGCTCGCTTCTCAATACATAAAAGATGGGTTAAAGTTGATGCTCGACGCGAGACGGTTGCTTAGTAGACAGCGATGCTCTCTAATGATGGTGAATGAGTCCCTTTTACAGAAGGGCTCGCTCCTCAATACATAAGTGATGGGTTAGGAGTGATGCTCGCGGTGAGGCGGTTGCTCAGCTAGCGGCGATGCTTTTTAATGAAGGTGAGGGAGTCCTTTTTATAGAATAAGGACTCGCTCCTCAATACATAAGTGATGGGTTAGGAGTGATGCTCGCAGTGAGGCGGTTGCTCAGCTGGCGGCGATGCTCTCTAATGAAGGTGAGGGAGTCCCTTTTATAAAATAAGGGCTTGCTCCTCAGTACATGAATAATGGGTTTTCTCTAATGAAAGTAAGGGAGTCCATTTTATAGAATAAGGGCTCGACCGAAGTGGCGGTTGTTCGGAGGCGGTATTTGTATACCCTGCACTGAAGCTTGTAGGTGAAGCTTTGCAAGTGAAGCTTTTGAAGTTGGAGCTTTGTAAATGAAGCTTTTGAAGCTGGAGCTCTGTAAATGAAGCTTTCAAAGCTGATTTGACATGAGTGATGCTCATGAATGTTTATGTATGATTGACATGAGTGATGCTCATGAATGTTGACATGAATGATGCTCATGAATGTTGACATGAGTGATGCTCATGAATGTTGACATGAATGATGGTCATGAATGTTTATGTATGATTGACATGAGTGATACTCGTGAATGTTTATGTATGATTGACATGAGTAATGCTCATGTATAATTTTGAAGTACTGGGCATACTTTTGATCACCTAGTTGGTGATAATAGCGGCAGGCTGCCAAATAATTTTGGAGTACTGGGCGTACTTTCGATCACCTGGTTGGTGATAATAGCGGCAGGGTGCCGAATAAAAGTGAAGCCATAGGGCCTGGCTCTTTTAGGCATATGGGCCTTCGCCTTCCACATAACATTCCAGCCCATTATTTTGGGCTTGCCGTTTTTTTTTTTTTTTAATTTTTAATTTTTTTTATTATTATTACCATCTGATGGGGTTATACAGATATGTCTGAAATATAAGAAAAATAAATCACATCATTCAAAAATAAATCCGACCCTCAGCTCAATGGGTCACGCCTATAATTCCCTTTTCTGCATGCCATCACCACTGCAATTATGTCTGCTTTTACTTTTTGCTTTTACTTTATTCTTTTCTTTTCCTTTTTTCTTTTCTGCTTTACTTTTGCTTTCTCAGAAAATGGGAAACATGCATGATGAAAATGTGGGCATCTTCTTTGTTGCTTTTCTTCTTCTACTTGTTGGCTATAAAGGTCAGTATACTCCAACTGTAAAAGGACTGCATACTGACTCACGCCCCCAAAGGCAGCAGTAATCAATATGTTATTTTGCTGGCCGCTTCTGTCTAGCTTGATCCCAGTAGATTCCGTAAGACACTTGTGAGCTGTGAGGGCAGCAACAGGTAAGCCGGCACCTTCGGCTGTTGAGACTTCAGGTGGGCTGGACATTATCAAGACGGTCTTTGCCATGACCTTCTTCTTCAAGTCTGAGACAGAGAACTCACAGGAGGCGCTGCTCGTTGGCGAAAAACATTTTCATTTTCTATGATTTCCCCAACTGGCCGATCATCTTGTGCTTGAGGACCTTCTCCTTGTCGAGAACTTTGATCGCGAAGTTCTCCCATGTCTCGACGTTGCGAGCGAACTTGACCTTGGCGAAATTGCCCTCCTTGAGAGTCCGACCCAGCTCTTATCGCCTAACCCGCGTCCTGCTTCTGGTGTTCGACCTTAACACCATCTCCAACCCCTCTTTCTCTCAAACTGCAGCTCCCTGGCCCCATTCTTGTACCCGACTCGATAGTGTCTCGGGCGAGCTTCAGCAGAAAGGGACCCAGATCCGGGTTGTCGAGCGAGGTCTCGTCGATGGGTAACTTCTATGAAGTTGGTTTTTTGGCGGGTCTGGGTTGGTCCGGGTTTATTAGAAAGTGGTGGAGGTGGATCCGAATCTATGAGTGAGTGTCGGAGAGAGGAGGGCTCGAAGACTTCCATACCAGAGAGCTGTTCACACGAAGGAGGGACTTTGTCCTCAAACTAGTCAGCCATGGCCGTCCTGCCGCTCTGAGGCTGATAAACTTTGAGAGATCCGGCTCACTATATCAAATCAAATTAAGGAATATGGGGAAGTGGGAAAGTGGAAAGTTTTGAACTTTTTGTGAATCAATCAATTGGGTTTGTTGGTGAATTGGGAAATTTGGAAAATTCATGGGTTTTAAGGGATTTGGGATTGAGAAATTTGGATATGTGGTTTTTAGGTGAGCAGATTCACGGTGGATATTATGGTGAGGTTTCACGGTGGTGAGATGAAAAATTGAGAGAGGACCAACATAGCTTTTCATGTCGTTTCCCACAGACGGTGCCAAATGTTGATGCACAAAACTGAAAGTCTTGGAGCAACGTAAATCTGACTGTCAATCTGCAAGAAATGTAAATAACACAAGATGTATCGTGGTTCACCCCAATGTTCGGGCTACGTCCACACTGATATTGTATTTCTCTATTTGTGAGAGGATTGTGAGGGAGAGAGAGCTTCTGAGGGTTAGAGAGCTTTTCCCATGGCCTAAGAATTGGCATCCCTTAATGAGGAGAGTGAGGAGTCATTTTATAGAATAAAGGCTCCTTACTTATTAGATATTTGCCCCTTCATTTATTACATAATTACATTTGAGTCCCCCGAGTATTTATACGAGATCTAAATACGGAGGCCCTAAGTATGGTACAAACATCCTTTAAATACATTCCACAAAATGTAAGTGCCTCATATGCCACCCAAGCTTGTATAATGGATCATTCGGGCTTCGCTTTGTTTTGTACACTTTTCTTCAAGTCTTCGAGAAGCTTGCCAAAAGAAAAAGATACAATACACATATTACTGATCGTAATATATTTAATATTGATTAATAAAAAAGACGAGGAATATATACCTTTCTATTGGATACATCCATCGAAAGTTGATTGGTCCAGCAAATAATGCCTCCTTTGGTAAGCGAACCATCACGTGTATCATACTTGTGAAGAAAGCTAAAGGAAATAACATCTCAAACTTGCATAAAACTTGCACAATGTCATGGCGCAACTGATTAACGTCCGTTTTTTGCAATGTTCTTGACGTCAATTGAGAAAAAAAACTGGACAACAACATGATTGGTTTCACTACATCGGCTGGCAAGAGATGTCAAATACCCATAGGAAATAGGCGTTGCAGAACCATATGGCAGTCATGACTCTTTAGGCCAGCTAATTTACCCTAATCAACATTCACGCAATGTGTGATATTTGAAGCATACCCATCGCGAAACTTTATAGACGATAAAAACTTTAAAAATTCTTTCTTGTCATTCGGTTTCATTAAAAAAAATGCAAGATCCCTTATGGCTTTATCATTGTCCCTATTCATCCATAAACCCCGTCGTATTCCCATTCATTCCAAATCAAGACAAGCTTTGATCGTGTCCTTTATCTTGCCCTCAATATCTAGAATTGTGCCGACCAATGTGTCAAATACATTTTTCTCAACATGCATAGTATCGAGGTTGTGTCTCAATTTTAATTTGGACCAATACGGGAGCTAAAAAAATATAGACTTGTGCATCCAATTCATATGTGTGGAAGGTTTTCTCTTATTGACATTGGTCCTGAAAGGAGCAAAATCCAAATGGTTAAGCTGTTCCAAAATCTGAGCACCAAACAATTCTCTGGGTTTGAGGTGATGCTCTTTCTCCCCATCAAACTCTTTATCCTTCTCTTGCCACTTGTGGTCCCAAGGCAACCATCTTCGATGACCAAGGTAACAAACTTTTTTGGTATGTTAACTAGATGTTACGTCTTCCTTGCATACAGGGCATGCCATATAACCCCTAGTGTTCCACTCGGAAACCATTGCATATGCGGGAAAATCATTCACAGTCACATCACTGCAGCCCGCAAAGTGAACATCTTGCCAGTGGCCGTAAATCTTTTAGCTTATCCACTAACGACCGTAAGTATACATCGATTGACCTACCAGGATCCTCAGTTATCAATAGAGTCATCATCATGTATTCTTTTTTCATACATTTCCATGGCGGCAAATTATACGGAAATACGAAAATCGACTAAGTACTATGGTGTTGGTTTAAAACCCCAAATGGATTAAATCCATTAGTGGCTCCCAATCTAACATTACGAGAATCAGCAGCAAACTCGGGGAACATTCGATGGAACTCTTTCCATGCCTCCCCCATCTGCAGGATGCCGCATCACATCGTCGTTTACCCATTTTTCCTTATGTCATCTCATGTCGGTGGTAGTATGCGTCAACATATACAATTGCTACAACCTAGGTTTCAGGGGCAGATAACGCATGACTTTTTGTGGGATCTTAGTCGTTCTATTATGAGATGTCATTTTGAACCTCAACTCATTCCATGCAGGGCATTTATCCAATGTTTTATATACAATTGTTTTTGCAAGCGTGAATTTTTTCATAACCCAATCCAAGACCATTCAATACCTTTTGTGCGTGTCTATGGTCTTTAGGCAAACAATTGTCCTTCGGAAGCATTCTCTTGAAAACCTTTAAAAAGTAATCAAAGCACTCGTTCGACATACGATACTTTATTTTTCCATGCATTAGTTCCACAATGGCCGTAAGAATGGAAAAGCACTCGCACCCTGGGTATAACTATTGGTTGGCATTTTTTAATAGTTTTTCATATAGTTCGAACTCTGAATTGTCCATTGGTGTAAGCACGTCATCTTCCCCTTCTTGATTGGTGTTTGTCGATGTAAATGGAAAAGCATAATTTATAATATCCATGACTTGTTCATTAGGATCCATAATAGATTCAACATTATCCACTCTTGTGGCGTTTGAAGACGAAGCATGGTCTAATTGTTCCCCATGATGATTCCAAGTATTATATGTCTCAATCATTCCATTCCTTACTAAATGAAATCGAGCATTTTCAATTGTCTCCCTTAATGTGTTGTTACACCTCCTACAAGGACACCGGATTCTAGTTGCACCCGGGTTATGTGTACATGCAAAGTCAATAAAATCCTCGATTCCATCCAAGTATTTGTTCGTGCATCTATTCGGGTTCTATATCCACGTCCTGTCCATAATTCCTGGAACCACAATAACTATACAACAATCACAACAACTTCATACAAAATGATATTGTCACCTTATGCCTCTGGTAAGGGCCCTATCCTATTTGGGAATGTATAGTCATGTCACGTAATTTACGGCTAGACCTGGCATTCGTGTCGTGTTTTCCGTGTTCGTGTTGTTTTCGTGTCATACCCGATATCTTAACGGGTCGTGTCGTGTAACACCCGTTAAAATAAACGGGTAAAATGACCCGACTCGAAATCGACCCGATAATATTAACAGGTAATATGACCCGACCCGTTACCCGTTAAGGAAAATATATTTTAAACCAATAAATAATCAAATGAAAAACATAATACTAAATAAGTATATACATACCATATTGTCACATCCAAAACATAAAAACGCATTTTTCTTTTAAGTATATTTTCACTTACCTAAAGTCTATAATAGTTTTTTAATTAATGTAGAAGTGTAAAAAAATATATAAACGTTCGTAATGGCCAGCTTTACAACTTTCATGAAGAACATAACTTCGAAATTCACCACTATAATCATATAAATCATAGATCAAAATTTAACCATTGATTGTTGTTTACATTTACGCTTCATTGTTCTCATCAAATTTTGTTTTTTCAGATTTTGTTTTTTGAAAACTTGATCTATTAGAGGATGCAGGAAGATGAATGGTTTGGATCGTTGTTGATATATTCAGAGTTTTACAGTTAGTGAAAATATTGCTTGATGTTTATAAAGTTTCTACAAACTATATGACATTGACTCATATTTCAGTTAACCGTAAATATCGAAACGTGATATCAAAGATCTGAACCGTTCATCTTCTTACATCCGCCAGATGATCATGTTTTCAAAAAAGAAAATTTTAAAAATGAAATTCAGTAAGAAGAATAAAGCGTAAATGGCAATCGACGGATAAATATAAATTTAAGGTTTATGAATTATAGTGTTGGATTTCGAAGCTGACCCTTCATGAAAGTTGTAAAGTTTGTCACTATGAGTGATTGCATATTTTTTTATACATTTTTTACACTTCTACAATAATTATTATTAATTTTATTAATTTTGCCCTCAAATAAAAAACATTATTCATGAAGGTTTGGAGGATTTTAAAAATCTAAACGATAATGTAAGTGTAACTATTATCTACTCATGGAGGAATAATGATGAATCACGAGTGTTTATATATTCTTTTACATTTTTCGTACTTGTATGTATGTCTTCTTATTTCTTGCCTATACAAATACTATATTAGTTTATTTTAATTTTGGACAACAACATGTTAAGTAAACTTTATTCTAGTAATGATAATAAGGAACTCTCATAATAAAAATAAATAATGACAAAAACCTTTTTTTTTTAAACTTATATAGAATAATAATACCAAAACTATATATTTAATATAGAATATATTGTATATATTAATATGGCTATTGTATTTTATAATAAATCTTTTAGTAAATAAACTTTAAAATTATCAAAATAATTTTTTTCTTAACGGATCGAAACGGATTACCCGCGTGTATACCCGTTAAGAACCCATTATTAACAGGTTCTTAACTGGTCACCCGATAATGACCCGATAAGTTATCGTGTTGACCCGAAACCCGTTATTTTCGTGTCGTTTTCAGAAATTGCCAAGTCTATTTATGGCTACATCAAATTAGATTTTGACATGGATGAATTTCGGCATCATCTCGATACAGTTCTTCAGGTGTACGACCCGAAGAATGTACATAGATGACACCGAAATCTACACAACAGAAACCTAATCCTTCAACCATAAACCACTCATCATAACTGTGCATTATCAAACTGTCCAAATAATAGGACAATTCAAGAATTAATTGGACCATAGTCATACTTTTGCATTCATGCGTGAAATCCAACTAATCCTCGAACGGGAAACTAAGTTTTACTAAAAATAAAAAACAAGTACGAAGTTAATTTCAATTAACTCCGTACATCACAACACATATTTGTACGTCACATACAAATTTAACAACATAATATAAATATAATTTCATAACACAATATAAACATCCCAATGAACCTACATTAATGCCAATAACAATAAATTACTAATTTAAAAAATATTACGTTTTAACAAAAATAATTGTTCATTATTTACCACAAACTTACCGATAACTCTCCTAGCATGGACTTCTTCAACTCCTCAGGAACCTTTTTCCAAGACTCAAACTCGGCAGAACAATCCCTCCTAAATTCCCAATGTCATACTTAAATTCGGCGTACACCTCAGCCAAATTTTTGCTTTCAAAGTACGGCACTTCATTCCGTCTATACATCTCTAATCGCACATCAACTTTCTTTTTGCCAGAACCTTCTCTAGAATCGGCCATTCTTTTTGAAACTATGATTTTATAGCACTAGGACACCTTTTGTCGCGCAAAACATCTAAGTCCGTCGCGCAAAATGCGTCATAAATTGGAAGGTTTGAACACAGGTTGACCGTGCTTTGTTTGACAAACACATGGATTCGTTGCGCAAAAATATCTTATGCGACGAAGTATCGTCGTGCAATAAATTGAGCGACGAAGGTGCCGCCGCGCAATATACAAAGTTTACGTAAACATAGATATCTATGTTTGCATAAACTTTATAATTACAAACAAATATTCACAAATGATTTAATACCTTAAATATTTATTCTAAAATTAATTAATACTTTAAATATTTATTCTAAAATTAATTAATACTTTAAATATTTATTCTATAAATAATTAATACTTAAAATATTATTCTATAAATAGTTAATACCTTAAATATTTATTCTACAAATAATTAATGGCTTAATCCATACAATTATTTTCAGCATAAGTACAATATTCATTAAGTTTTAAAAACACATATAAACCAAGGATAGCTAGAGTGCTTACATTAGGTCTCAATAAAAAAACCCAACATGAATTGAAACCTAATTAAGTCCAAATACATAAATTATAAATAAAAAAAACCTGAAATTTAAATACTGTCATACAAAACATGAATTTTAAACTACTATTTGGATGATCTTGCTCCATTCCGCAAGACTTCATAACACCACCGATTGTAACCTCCCTCCAATTCATCCTCCAGCAACTTCATCAATTGTTCTTTCGGTTCATCATCAAAAGCATACTTACACTGTTACACATATATGCAAATAATTAATTCCAACATATAACTAAAAATTTCACAAACTTCATTATTGATCCATCAACAATATACTTACTAATAGTTCATCCATTACAGCCTTTTTCACATTCTTGGGCACATTTTTCCGAGAACACCACTCAGCAGTGGGTTAATTATTCCCCATAGCTACAACAATCGCATGAGCAAACTCAAAATACTCTCTCAAATCATGCGGGTTGACGTCACACACACTTTTATCGTTGTTTTTATCCACCATCGTAGCACGAATAGAATTGTGAAGAATAAGGATAACAAAATTGTGAAGAATAAGGACAGTAGAAACGCCTATTTATATCAAAGTTAGGATGTGCGACGAAGGCCTTGTCGCGCATACATCTGTATTAAATGTCCTCTAATTCACCTACATTAAATGGTCAAAGCTGACTAGAACTTGCATGACGAATAATTGGTCGTGCAAGTTTTTCGTGCCAAATAAAATTACGCCGCCCTGACTTTACTCGTCGACAACAATTATTTGTCGTGCTAAGTATTATTGAGTGACGAATTCTTTTGTCGCGTGCAATTTTTTTTTTTTTTTTTCAATATGCTTTCTATTTTACGCGACGAATACGTTTTTCAGTCCCGCAAGTGCTTCTTGTGCGACGCATTGTTGTTCCTCGTGCAAGCTGTTTTTTCTACTAGTGATTAACTATTCTATTTGAATGTATGATCCAAATTAACTGCTAGATTAGTGTTTCTAATGCTCCTTCCATAAGGATTTTGACATTACTTTTTTTAACTGTACGTACCTGCATTATAAAAAAATACTCCTTCCATGAGTGTTAAAAAAGGGTGAAAAATGATTGGTTTTGAATGCAGGTACCTATAGTTAAACAAGAGGAATGTGAAAATCGCTCGAGTTATTACTCGTTGTAGGTAATTATTAATATTAACCAGCATTTGATTTGATTAACTAGGGTTAAGTTATAGGAGTTAAAGTTGAGTGCGTGGTTGATTCGACTGTATAATCGAGTGTTTTTGGGTTGGGTTACAAGGAACTTGGTGAGGGACGGCTGCATGTCTCCACCCAACGGTGTGGTTCGCATAATTTCGTTCCTCCACCGTTGGATATATATACCTCTGCATGGATATTATCTAAGATCTGTGACGAGATTCTATTTCTGTTTCTTTCTATTTCTATTTGCTTCTGGCTGTAATATATAGCTTGTACTACTCATGGAACTCTTGCGCGCAAGACCAAAATATGTTTAGTGCTGCTAGGATGATTATCATCTCTAATTAAGCATTATTTAGAACATACAAGGGAGTGGGGAGTCTAGCTGGATTGGATTTAACAGCCAATTAAGTTGGGTGTAAATGTGTATTCCATTCTTTTGGGAAACCAATTTTATATAATAGCAACCGTCCATTATTGCTTTTCCATATAATGGTAGAAGAATCCCCAACTTTCTTCCTTCCTTTTTTCAAAGAATAATAATCCCTTACATGTCAAAAGGGTGTCACCAATTGTACTTAACCAATATAAATAAATGATTCACATTGTATTATTTTGATTAAATTTAAGAAAGTTGTACAATATGTTAGGAGAACCTTATTAAGTTATTATACATAATCATTTATGTGTTTTATTAGTTGAACAAGTTATTTTCACTTGAAGGGTTAGTGAGTGAGTGGCTATATTTACAAGGCGCAGAAATTAGGAAGAAAGTGGCACGCATGGGACTAATGATAAAGATGACGAAATGGACAAAGTAAAAGCATTGAAGTTATAGTCGCGACTCGGGTACGTGGCATCTTTATCTTATTAGGAATACAATTAATAACCTAATGCTACATAAAGTATATTTAATTTATTGTTAATTAACAAAATGAAGTTTCTGGAGAATGGGATTCCAATACAATTAACTTTTCACAACTCACTTTAATTTGGATTGCAAGCTTCCGAATGCAAGGTCATTCGATCCCGTCACTATGGACTAAGCTAGCATATACTATTAAATAGGTCATATAAAATAAACAAGGTTCAAAAAAATGTTACGCATTAGTCGAGTGGCGGGATGAGACCTAGCGTCTAAACGGATTTAATTAAATATATTATATTTCGTGTAAATAAATGTCTATTTATACTTAAGATATATATATATATATATATATATATATATATATATATATATATAATTTCATCATAAACTACAAAATAGAATGACATATATATTATGAGCTATTGGAACATAATGAAAACATGGGAAAGAAACATATAATTTGTGTTCATTTAAGTATTCAACAAGTCTCTTACAATTTATTGAAAAAAATAAAATGAAAATGAAAGTTATCTATTTTCTGTCTACATGAGTTGCAACCTAAGGGGTCTTGGCGGGCTAGGCAGGCGATTCACTAGGTCTAGGTGCCCAGCCGCCTAGCGCCTAGGGCCTAGGCGGGGATTTTTACAATAGTGAGAATAAAAGATGGGACATCACTTCAAGGGATTTATTGTGCTTGGAACAACGCATGTCATTATACAATTGGAGAAAATGTTATTTTTTTCAATTTTTTTTTTCAAATGTCCCTCTAATTATATGATGACATGGGTTCTATTAAGTATTCTGAGCACACTAAAAAATCTCTCCATCACTTGGCCGTACATACAAAGCCAAAAAGAGGATTCATTGGATTAGAAGGATGTCGTATTGGATGTTTCCATTTCCAATTGAACCTATTCCAAAACGTCCCTTCTGTGGGCTAAAAGGACACGGATACTTTGGGGATAATTCAAGACATGACTTCCAGTGAATATATGAATGTTCTAAGTATTAATTAAATTATAAGAAGTTTCAAGCAATTTACAGCTTGTTTTTAGTATTGCACGTATAATCTCTATACTTTTATGTGAAGATCTCTCTGTATTGGGTATTGAGATTATTAGAGCTGGACTTCTAAGTTTTAGAATCTTTCATCAATTAGTTTCACAAATGGTGTAGAGTAATGTTTCATATTTGGGAATCATATTTTTCATAGAGGAGAAACTCACTTGGATAAATAAGTCACACTTCACTAGGTCTCAAATATGTTAGAGACGTAATCAACAATGTAGTCAATAAATAATATAAGAAAAAATTAGTATCCAGTCCTTAGTTACTAATGTTCTTTTATTGAAACCTTATTAGTTTTCAAATTTTCATCAAGGTCTCTAGCATTAATGCAATAATGAATTTACATGTTAGTTACATAATTTTAAAAATAAAAATTAATAATTGATTTAGGATTTTAATACTCACACCTTTATTGAACTCCTAACTAATTTTCAATTCAAAACATTTCCAAAATTAAAAAAAAAATTAATAGAATAAGTTTGTACCCCTTAATTTTTTATAAAAAGGTTTCCAATTTTTTAATCTTATATGTACCCATTCATGTAATTTTTAAAATTTTTAATCTTAAAATGTACCCATTCTTAAATATACCAATTTGTTCTAGTAAAATGTACCTTTTTTTTATATAAAATCTTTTCAATTTTTTTCTAATCCATTTTTAAACTTATATGGGTACATTCTTTTTCTTGATTTGAGAATGTATCCATGTCAAGTTTAATAAAAAAAATTTTTACTAATGTTATTAAGCCTAATATCTATTATTTTTTGTGTGGTTTTGAAGAATGTACCCATATTTTGGTTCAATAATTTTTTTTGTTAATTTTGATGAATGTACCCATATTTATATACATACACATACACACAGACACACAATATATTGGATAGTACAATTTATATTTTAATAATTTTAATCCACAAATTATGGGTTTTTTTATATTTAAAATCTCATTAATACAAACAACTATAAATTTCAATTTTTAATTTAAAAAATATAGTAACCTACATAGTAATAGATTATCACTTTAATTTCCGGGAATTCGATCAAACATTGAAAATCAACAAGATTTCAGTAAAAGAATATTGATAGTTAGGGACCACATCCAAAATGCCCCTAAATATAAAATTATATGACTGCAAATAGTTTTTCTCTGATAACCCTAATCATCCACTATATTAGAGGGTACGATACTATTAGGATAAATGTGAATATATGTGTAACTAATCACCCCCGCAAACTACATATGTTAGTAAACTCATGCGGCCGGTTACACCGAGTCTTGTAAAGGTTTAAACCTAGGACGTCGGAAATTACGACTTGTTTACCACTCGACCAATCGGATTAAATAGTTTAATCTTTTAATGGTAGGTTTTCCATAAAACAAAAAGAATGTAGGTTTAGCTACAATATATATTAAAAATCTATTAAAACTCTCATAAGAAAACACATTGTGATTACTTGGGATTGTACTCTTGTGACGGCAAATTGCCAATCTAGATATCCTTCGTAATGTACGCTCCACTGGAACAGATAAACGTGGTTTCATGGCCTGTCTTTTATCCGCCCTGTGATCCATACAAAACCTCTTTGTGCACCGAGTTGTTTTTGGCAGAAACAAAGCGCAGAAACATACAAACCCTATTGATCTAAGTACAACTAAATGAAGTTAACAGCAACTTATTTTAAGCAAATATCGGCTTAGTTTACTAATATATAACGGCAACTGGTCTCCGCGGCAAACAGTATGTGACCTTACAGACCTAATCTTTGATTTTTCTTCTTGCTTTTTAGCTGAAAATTTGTCACCGCAGAGAGACAAAATCCAGATGTGGAAAATGGGTTCCGGAGAAATCTAAACGATCATTTCCATGCTTGTGGGTCGCTTGTAAGAGAATTCAGATTTTGAGCGGTTTCTTTTATGCAGGTGTCATTGACTTTTGCCGTCAATATAGTTTTGTATCATTCTAAACAGATTGAATCCCACGTTGATGGAAAGAGAGACTTTGTGTGGATTTATAAGTAAGTTGATCTACTTCTTATATTACCAATTAAGTTTATGGTGGATCTTCAACTTTCTTTATAGGGTTAATCTCAATTTACTACCCTCATGTTTCGTAGTTTTCAACATTTAGTACATGAAGTTTTTTTTCGTCCCAGAGTCATACCAAAAGTGTTAATTTTGGGACAGTCTCATATCTGTTAAGTTTTCGGTTACAACTTTTGTTAACTGATGACGTGGCGCCTACGTGGACAATTATTGGGCACCACGTGTCAATATGGGCCTACTTCAATATTAAAAAATTAAAAAAAAATACAAAAACACATAAAAAATTAAAAACACAAACAGCCGTACCCATCTTCTCCCCTGCACCCTCTCCCTCCCTTCTCTCTTCTGCAACCCACACCCCTTCCCCCTTATCTCTTCTACACCTGCACCACCATCCTTTCTCTCCTTTGCAACCCATACCCACCGTCGCCACACACCCAACCCAACAAAATCCCACCCAAAGGAATTCCAATTCAAAAACCCATCCAATTTCTAAAATTTATCAAAAACCCAATTGACTCAAAAAAATTCCAAATTTGTTAGACAAATTGAGATGGGAAGCTGCACCCCTTACCTCGTCGCCATGGTCTAGAAGCTTCAAAGTCATGAGTGCATATGACCTTATAGGTTACCAACCTTCCCCAACCCATAAATTTAACCCAGACGGAGTCCGATCTCTCCTCTCTCTCTAACTTATCCATTCTTCGTCCCTCTCTGCTTTGTACTTCAATTCCTGGCACAAAAACCTTCTTGTTTCTGGATTTGTTCAAAGTGATTTGCTTTTGGTTTCATATTTCGATTCAGATTCTTCGGTTAATAATCCAGAAAAGATTTTTCGATTCAAATTCCTTGCACTACGTAGGAATGCTCAAGAATCGGTTAGGATTTGGGAATTTATCCAAATTAGGGATTTGGGTCAAATGGGTTTTTGATAAATTTCAGAAATTGGATGGGTTTCTTGTTGAATTGGAATTCCTTTGGCTCTAAACCTTTGCTCCTCAATTCTTCTACCTAAAATCCATTTGGAAACGGAATTCAAGGAAGCAAATTTCAAACCCATAATTTGACTTCCTTCATGTCCCAACATTCTGCCATTGAAGTTTTAGAAGTTCAGTCAGAGCTTTATTGGAAAGAACTTACCTTTTTCAAACGAATGGCTCGAACAACGTCTCCATCGGAGGTGGAGAAAGATGTGGATGACTGCCGGTTGCGGCCGCCGGCTTTGGCGGGAGTGGTGGAGATGGAGGTAGAAAAGCAACAACGGAGGACAACTCTATAATACAAAGAAGAATAAGAAAATGGTTGTCTGAGAATCGTTGTGGTGGTGGAAGAAGCAACGCGGAAGAGGTGCTTCAATGGCTGCGAAGATAGAAAGGAGGGTGGTGCAGGTGTAGAAGAGAGAAGGGAAGGAAGGGGTGCGGGTTGCAGAAGAAAAAAGGGAGGGAGAGGGTGCGAGGAAGAAGATAGGTACGACTGTTTGTTTGGTTTTTTTTTTTTTTTTTGTGTTTTTTGTGTTTTTTTTAATTTTTTAATATTGAAGTAGGCCCATATTGACACGTGGCGTCCAATAATTGTCCACGTGGACGCCACGTACTTAAAGGTAGAAAACTACAAAAAAAACTTCATGTACTAAATGTTGAAAACCACAAAATTAATCCTTCTACAAAAAAAAAAACTTCATGTACTAAATGTTGAAAACCACAAAATTAATCCTTCTTTATAGTATCAAAGCACGTTGTCTCACGTGTGAGCCCCAATGGCCACACTTGCTCCACGTCATTCCCTATGTGTTGTCCATGTGTTCGGCATGAAAATTTGTCATACGTAAAGAGGGACCTAACATGGGCTTATAAATAAATTGAGCTACTGCCTATATTATTAATTGATTTTATAATGTAACAACTTTTTTCTCGCTATCTAACTATTAGTTTTTTTAACAAATGATCACAAAATCATATATCCTGAGGAGAGAAGATAATGCTTTGAATGTGTTGATTGTATTCTTCTCATTCTGAGTTATATATAATCATGTATAATCCTACTACAATAAGGAAAGAATAATTACAAGCAATCTACAACCTAAACTAGGAAACCCAATATTATAGGAATCCCATAATTAAATGAAAATATTATACAAGTCAACACTCCCCCTCAACTTATCACTGGAACCAGCCTTTGTGAGTATATCAGCCACTTGATCCTCGATCCTAATCGACGGCAATTCAATTAATTTTTTTTCTCCAATTTTTCTTTAATGAAGAACCTATCAACCTCCACATGCTTCGTCCTATCATGTTGTACCAGATTATGAGCGATATCCCTAGCAGCTTTGTTGTCACAAAATAGCTTCATTGGCGAACTATGGTTGACCCCCAAATCTCATAATAGAAACTTAAGCCACAAGAGTTCACAAATACTAAGAGCCATACCTCTATATTCCGCTTCTGCACTCGAACTAGCTACTACATTTTGCTTTTTACTTATCCATGTTACTAGATTACTATAACCAAAAGTGAAATATCTTGATGTTGAGTGTTGATCATCTACCGAACCCGTCTAATTGGCATCGGTATACCCTTCAATTTTGAAATGATCATTTTCTTAAACAGAATTCCTTTACCTGGACTTCCCTTCAAGTAACACAATATCCTCATTATTGCACTCATATGATGTTCTCCTGGATCATGCATATACTGACTGACTATGCTTAAGGCACGAGCAAGATCGGGTCTTATATGTGCCAAATACATCAATCTCATAACTACCTTTGATATCTTCCTTTGTCTACCTATACTTAATTCTTGTTGAGACTCAACTTCGTTCCTTTAGTCAACGGAGTTGCTATAGGTTTATAGGTTGACATCCTGGTCTTCTTTAACAAATCCATGATATACTTTCTTTGAGACAAGAATATCCTAGACTTGCCTTTTGATACCTCAATCCCAGAAAGTATTTCAGAGATCCAAGATCTTTCATTTCGAACTCTGTAGATAAATACTTCTTCAGAGCCGATTGTTCAACTAAGTCATTCCCGGTAACCGCCATGTCATCCATATAGACAATAAGTGCTGTAATCTTTTTATCTTTTCGTTTCAAGAACAAGGTATGATCCCAATTGCTCTGGCTATACCCAAATGCCTTCAATGATTTAGTGAACCTGATGAACCATGCCCTTGGTGACTGCTTTAATCTATATAGTTACTTTTTAGCTAACATACCTTACCTTTGTCTACATCCCGGTAGAAGCTCCATATAAATTTCTTCAGTTAAATCTCCATGTAGGAATGCATTTTTGACATCGAACTGTTAAAGTGGCCAGTCTAGGTTCACTGCCATGGACAAAAGAACTCAGACAATATTGATCTTGGCTACTGGCGCAAAGGTGTTCGTGTAATCTATGACATACTTCTGAGTGTACCCCTTTGCTACTAGTCTTGCTTTAAAACAATCAAATGTTCCATCTACTTTGTATTTCACTATATAGACCCATTTACATCCCACAAGTTTCTTGCCCGCTGGCAAGTCCAATAATTCCCAGGTCACATTCTTCTTCAGCACCTTAGTTCCTCATTCGTTGCTTCTTTCCATCTAGGATCGGCTAAGGCTTCCTGCACATAGTTAGGAATATATACAGTAGACAATTGTCATAAACGACTTATTTGATTCAGACAGGTGACAGGTGGACACATAGTTGTTTAATAGGTACCTCACTCTTGAGTTATGGGTTGGTTCGGTCACTGAATACTTAGTTTTACACTTAGGGTCTGCCTCATAAGTGTGTTTAGGAATACCTCGATTAATTCTTCTGGGAGACTACAGAGCGGTGGTCCATCTGGCGTAGAAGACGATTGGTTATAAGAATCACTAAGAGAAGAGTCGGCATGTACTGTTTCTTCTATAACCGCGGGTTCCAACTGTAAGAGGGCCAATGGGGCATTGTTTGTTATCTCATACTCAATAGGAAACTATTGTACAACAACAACCTGCTCGAAACTTGGCTACTGTGCAGTCGACATGGGTTCGGTGGTAGGCTGCTGCGCAATGGCCTGCTGCTCGACGAGGGGGGCATGTCTTCTGCTATCTCAGACTCGGCAGGAAGTTGCTGTGCAGTAACAACCTGCTCGGAACTTAGCTGTTATGAAGTCGACACAGGTTCGATCGTAAGCTGCTGCGTAGTGGCCTGCTGCTCAGCGGCTGACTGCTGCATCATAGCTTGCTGCTCGACAGCTGCACCGTAACTTACTGCTCGGCGGTAGGCTGTTGTGCAGTGGTTTGCCATTCGGTGGTGGGTAGTTGTACTGTAGCTTGCTTCTTAGTTCCATAATCAAACATACGAACTTCATCGCCTTGAAACTCCCCCTGAAGTAAGGACTCAGAGGAACCAAATACATATCCGTTTCATGGAAAATGACATCAGCAGTGATAAACATTTTCTTAGTAGGAGGCTGACAACACTAATAACCCTTATGAGTAGTAGCATACCTCATAAACACACATCAAAGAGCTCGAGGTTCAAGTTTGTTTTGCAATTATGAAGGATGCATGTGGACAAAAGCCACGCAACCAAGAACTCAAAGGGAAAGGTTAGAGACTAGCGGGCAACTGATCAGAGACATAAGAGTTTGAAATGGTGTCTGAAACTCGAGGGTACAAGAGGGAAGCCGATTAATAAGGTAGGCAGCCGACGTGAGGACCTCACCCTAATAATACAAGGGAAGACATGCTTCAATAAGAGAAGCACTAACCATTTCTAACAAGTGTCGATTCTTCAGTTCAGCCAGCCCTTTTGCTGAGAAGTATACTAACATATGGTCTGATGAACAATACCGTATGTATCAAAGAAAGAGCGAGTTCAATATTAACATACTCCCCTCCATTATCACTTCAAACCACCTGAATTTTCATATTGTAGTATATTGTATTGAAACCAGTTTGTGAAATTTTTGAAAGGCCATACTAATCACTTTTCAATTTTAGCAAATTGTAACAAACCAATGAGCTCCACCAAGTGAGGCAATTTTGGAAGGCCCCTAAACATCATAGTGAAGAATCACAAAAAGAACGGAACTCTTATTTAAACTTAGAGGAAAAGAAGTTCGATAGCTCTTAGCCATTTCACACACATCACACTTAAACTGAGAAACATCATTTTTCACAAACAAACTAGGAAATAACTTATGCAAATAACCAAACGAAGCATGGTCAAGACGACAATACCATATCCACACATTAGACCCTTTATTATTCTCGACTGGAGTCTCATTCACTAACAGTGCTTGAATAAGCAATCACGAGCTACTGGAATTCAACTCGATGAAGTACAACTTCCCTCGTCTAATACCATAACCAATCATTTCTGCATCTGGATGTCCTTAAATACATAAAAATAAGGCCAAAACACCACCAAACAATGTAAGGCAAAGGTTTTTTGGGCGACTGATAATAATATTATAATTCAATGAGGGAACCATAAGAACAATATCTAGTTTAATGGTATCAGAAAGGGAAACTGCGCCTTCCCCAAGACTGGGGTGGCATCACCATTAGGCATTTTAACCTCGGTGTGGGTAGAGTTTTTTAGTGATGGAACCTGTCTAGAATCACAAGTCATAAGTTCAGTAGCTCCAGAATCAATTATCCATGTATTATTCATAACAGAAGATGAGACATTAAGTGCCTTAGCTTGATACCTGCCGTAGTAATCAGAGTTAATGCTTTGCTTACTACATCTGCTGAATCATCCTTGGTTTCTGTAACAGACGCTCGAGGTTTGTTGAAGTAAGGGTCATCTATCTTATCCTAATTCTCGGGATACCCAATCAGCTCCAAGCACTAGCTTTTGGAATGTCTTACCATACCACAATAGGGACATTTACCCTGAGGACGATCACGACCAGTTCAGCCAGTTCCTGGTTGCCCAATTTTATTCTTGGACCCACCTTGGTCAGGATGGGTTGAAAGGCCTCAAGCCTTCGTTGTTATTGCAGCCGGTTATGAGATATAGCCCCCCATCTTCATAGCTTCCTTGCGACCTGCTTCTTGACGGACATACGCATAAGTAATCTGAAGTCCAAGTGGTGGGTCTTTGCTCCATATTTCTCCACGAACCTGATCAAACCCATCATTAAGCCCACCAAGAAACAAATATAACCTTTGTCACTTGGTTGTCTTTTAGAAAATCATAACATCTTTTTCACATGCCATGGCCACTTTGTTAAAGTGGTCTAATTCCTGACAAATCACTGTCAATTCTCCTAAGTAACTAGCCAAAGGCTGCCCATTCTGCTTGAGACGTGCAAGATTTAATGAATAAATTCTAGCCTCATTATTCTAATCAAAATAAGCCGTCTTAAGAGTATCCCAGATCTCTTTAAAAGTTGACAATCGAATATAACACTTCATGATCTCTGGCTTCATTGCCAACAAGAGCCAACTCTTAATTCTCTGATCTTCAAAGAACTAATCATCATATTTGGGATCATCCTCTGCAGGGGCCTTAATGGACCCATGCAGATATCTCATCTTCTTTCTTCTAGCAATATGAATTTGAATAAGAGAAGCCCATAAATCATAGTTCTTCTAATCCAAAACCATCCCAAACTTGAAGCTTGAATTATCCGACTGAATCATGGCCGGAGCGATAGAAGAAACGATTTGATTGTTCTCAACAGACATCTTTCACAAAGAATAGGAAACCTGTGCAGCGACAAAGGTACTCAGGGCAGCAACAACACATGTTGCCCACCGCAATGTGGGGCAGCAACAGCACACGTTGCTCACTGTAATTCGAGGCAAAAGATCGGGACACATCAACAACTTCACGTTGCTCGCTGTTCATCAGAGGCATAACGGTGATGTTGGGCATGGCACAGTAACAAACCCTGTTAGGGTTCGAAACTTGTTATTTTTATTTTTTATGACCAGGCTCTAGTGCCAAGAAGAGAATGCTTTGAATGCGTCATATATATATATATATATATATATATATATATATATATATTTTTTAACAAACGATATTATCTAAACTAAGGGATGGAAAAGTGGCTATTGGCTAGCCTCACAATGGACTACCAATAATATGGTTCAAATTCGCCGCTGGAGAGAATCAAACCTAGGACCTCTCACTTACAAGTGACAAGGAATACCATTAGACCGTAGTACCAAGTAGCGTTAATGCATCAATTTTGGTTTAGCAAGAAAAACTGAATGTGGACTTGAGTATCAATATATAATATGATATTAGAGTGACCAATAATCTTTGACATCAATATTTAAGGATAATGTTAGGAAGACCAAATTTTTAAATCAAATATACAAACCAAATGATGTGTCACCAATAGAAAATAAGCACATTGATCAACACTTAAGTAATAAACCAATCATCAACAACCACATCATTTGGTTTACAAACTTTAGTTTACGAATTTAATCTTCGTAGCATTACTCTTTATTTAATTTTTAAAGGTAGCGTAACAGCTTAATCTTTTCCTCTAATCCAATGATTACACAACTTAATCTATTCTCAGGATTCGAATCATCGAAAAAGAAGAGGAATCATAAACTCTAATATATTTTTTTGTAAGCCCTATTACCCAATGCTACTGCTACTACTATATAAAGCACTACATTCCTATTTATATTTTCTATTTAGCTTTCTAGGTTGATTGGTGTTTGTAATTAGTGACTAATCTCCATGAGTATGGAAGAGGCAATGGAAGGCATAGTAGTGATTAGGGAGCTGGACTTGAACAATGACACACCAAGTGTTAAAGAAATTGGTGGAGTCATTAGGGGTTGCATCAAAATCGTTACTTGTGGCAAGAAGCTCTTACGCAATAACAAAGGAGTTGAAAACCCTACTGGTGAATATTTTGATCCCAAACTTATCCCCGTTTGCAGGAAAGTTGCTTACATTCTTGGCCTACGAATATCTCATTCACCCAGGTATCTAATCATTAAATAATGTCTCATTTACCACATTGTAGACACCATTGCTAACATATAGTTGTGATACATTTTTATTAGAGAGGCAATCAATAACGTGACTCATTTTAGTTTAATTTAGTTGGTTAAACTCAAAATTTTGATTTAATTTCAATGTCATGTGATCTTTTGCAGGAGAAGAGGTATTGCGTTAAAGCTGGTTAATTAAATGGAAGAATGGTTTAGGGAAAATGGAGGTTTAGGAAAAATGGAGCTGAGTATTCATACATATCAACTGAAGTGGACAACAAAACTTCCATCAACCTCTTCACCAAAAATTTCAATACTCCTTCAACGTTGGTTCGATCAGTGTTTGCTCGCTGTGTCAAAAGTCACAACCAATTCACAGCCATCAAACTCAACCTTCAGGAGTTCAAGGCCCTCTACCCCCCTGATTCTCCACCACTGAGTTTTTCCGTCATGACATCGACAAGATTGTACAAAACAAGCTCAATCTCAACACATATTTTGCCGTACCTACCAGGTTTTTGGGGTGGCTTTTTGTCGAGTTTCTATTTGACCCGCCCGAGTCATGGGTGGTTTTGAGTACATGGAACTGTAAGTGTCACATCCTGACCTGGGCCCCTACCACATCCCGAGCTCGACTCTGCCGTAGCACGATATTGTCCGCTTTGGACCCCGACCACAGCCCCACGGTTTTGTTTCTGGGAACTCACACGAGAACTTCCTAGTGGGTCACCCATCATGGGATTACTCTCGCGTGAACTCGCTTAACTTCGGAGTTTTGATGGAACCCAAAGCCATTGAGCTCCCAAAAAGCCTCGTGCTAGGTAGAGATGGGAATATACATATAAGATTTACAAGATCCACTCTCCTGGGCGATGTGGGATGTTACAATCCACCCTCCTTAGGGGCCCGACATCCTCGTTGGCACACTTGCAGCCAAGGATTGGCTCTGATACCAAATTGTCACATCCCGACCCGGGCCCCCACCACATCCCGAGCTTGACTCCATCGTAGCACGATATTGTCCCCTTTGGGCCCCGACCATGCCCTCATGGCTTTGTTTCTGGGAACTCACACGAGAACTTCCCAGTGGGTCACCCATCATGGAATTGCGCTCGTGCGAACTCGCTTAACTTTTGAGTTTCGCTGGAACCC
This sequence comes from Malus domestica, assembly GCF_042453785.1. Classification (NCBI taxonomy): domain Eukaryota; kingdom Viridiplantae; phylum Streptophyta; class Magnoliopsida; order Rosales; family Rosaceae; genus Malus; species Malus domestica. Next base: position 18,943,842 of record NC_091670.1, read on the forward strand.
GAAGCCAGTGAGCTCCTAAAAGGCCTTATGTTAGGTAGAGATGGGAATATACATATAAGGCTTATAGGATCCATTCCTCTGGGCTATGTGGGATGTTACAGTAATGAGGTGTTTACGGTGGAAATCAAAGGCGCGTCGCTTACAAGGCGTTTAGCTGCAAAGGCCACACGCGTGGTGGACATGGCATTGCCGTGGCTAACAATCCCTTATGTGCCTGAGGTTTTTAGGCCTTTTGGTTTGGTCTTTCTGTAAGGATACAGAGGGCAAATCCCACGCGTCGGAAATATAGGAAAGTCGTTTTGCGGCCACATGCATAATGTGGCTAGAGATTATTAAGGGTAAAAATGTAATTTTGTCCTCTAGAGATATAACTTAAGGATACAATAGTTTTTATAGCAATTAGTTAGTTTTGACAGCTAGTAGGCAATACTCATTAAGTTTTGTGCCTCAAATAAATACTCAAGTGTGTAACATTATTCCTTTGATGAAATACAAACTATGTTTCCTAATATGGTATCACCCGTCTCCTATGTCTAACGAGCATCAATCCAAAATTCCCGCTCTTTCTCTGATTTGATTGTCTTCTCTTCAATCTTCAACACCGAATGCAAACCCTAGCTTTTCAATCTTTGGCTATGGCAACTTCATATTTACCGTCTTCTAACTCGGCATCATAGATTCATCCGTCTCCTGATACGATTCCAAACCCTAACTCCTCAAATTTCTCCAATTCTAAACAATCACCTTCATTACGATCTAGAACATTGGCTCCAGGGTCCCAATCAAACTCACCACCACCAATTATCTCACTTAGAGTGCTCTTTTCGCTCCGATCTTCCATCACTACAATTTTACTGGTATAATTGATGGATCTCTGACAGGAACACCTAAGTTTCTTCCAAACTTTTCTAGCAATCGCATTGCGATCTTGAATCTGGAGCATGTAGCGTGGTTTGAGAATGATCAAAATATTCTTATCTGGATCAATTCTACACTTTCTGAATCCCTAATTCCATATACTATTAGAGTCACATATACTCATAAACTTAGGGCAAAATTGGAATCGCGCCTTGATACAGCTTCTTAATCACATATTCATGAACTTCGTTCACGCCTTCGAAATCTAACAAAAGGAGAATCATCTTCAGCTCAATACCTCCAACAAATTAAGGGAATGGATGATGCTCTTGCTAGTGTCAATGCTTCAGTTGAGGATTCTGAATTCTCTCTGTTACTCTTCATGGCTTGCCTTTTGAATTTGATTCTTTCGTGGATGTTATCCTGTTCCATCTTGGTTTTACTACACTTGATGAATTACATGGATTGCTTCTTACCAAGGAGATTCAACCCACAAATTGCAAAAAAATCCATTGCCGCCACACCTTTTCAGGCATACAATTCATTTGCTGGTATTCTTCCTACATCGCTTATATAAAATTCTCAGGCATTCTCTGCTCCGAATACATTCAATTCAAATAATCCAGGTCGTGCAACTCAAACCCTAGGAATTACAATCGTGTTAATTTGTTATAATAATTCGAGGCAAAATTACAATCATAGAGGTCATAACAATTACAATTCTGGTAACTACAACTCTAGCAAGAAAATCAACTATCAAATTTGTCGACAATTTAATCATAAGGCATATGAATGTCCTCACAGGAAAAATCCTAGTTATAGTGGTAAACCATCTCAGTCAGCTATGGTTGCAAGTACATCACCCTCCACTCCATCATGGCTTGTTGATTCTGGTGCGAGCTCTCATATGGCCAACTTTTATGCTCATCTTCAAAGTCCAAAAGCTTATACTGGTCTAGAAAAAGTCTTTATTAATGATGGAAAATGTTTGCCCATCCTTCACTCCAGATCCTCTACTTTACCTACATCTAATTGCATTTTTAAACTAAATAATGTTTTACATGTGCCTGATTTGAAACAAAATCTATTGTTTGCAAATCAATTTTTGCTTGATAATTGGCATTCTATTCATCTTTATAGGATCTTTCCTCGGGGAGGATGTTTTTTTAAAGGTCCTGTTCAAGATGGTTTCTATCTGTTCCATGCATCTCAATCACCATCTCCAGTTGGTATTCATAAAGCTTTTGCAGCAACTGGTAAGGTCTCAAGCAGCATTTGGCACCAAAGATTAGGTTATCCATCTGTTATAATTCTAAATAAGTTGTCTGCTCAGTCCTGTATTTGTATTTTTCATAGTAAGAATAAGTCATTTTGCTCTAACTGTGCATTAAGCAAATGCTTTAGGCTTCCGTTTGTTTCAGCTTCTTGTAATACAAGTAAGCCTCTAGAATTCATATATACAGATGTATGGGGGCCAATATCTATCACTTCTAGTCATGGATATAGGTACTATGTAACTTTTGTGGATGATTACACAAAATAATGTAGCAAGTTTTTCCCTTTTAAGTACAAATCTGATGGTATTGAGAGAAAGCATAAGCACCTAGTTGAAACTGCTATGACTCTTTTATCTACATCCTAGATTCCTTATGTTTATTGGGTTGAGGCCTTTACTACTGCCATTTATTTGATAAACATACTTCTTACTGCTACAAAGTCTTCACTTTGGGAATCTTTGTTCAAGAAATCACCAGTTTATATTACTCTTAGAGTTTTTGGCTGCAGTTGTTTCCCTTGGCTGCAACCTTATTCTTTTTCAAAACTGGAACCAAAAAGCAAGTTGTGTGTATTCTTAGGCTACAACTTGCATCACAAAGGTTACAACTGTCTTGATCCAGTCACCAAGAAGTTGTATATTTCAAGACATGTACTGTTTGATGAATCTAGTTTCCCATTTCATCAGTCAACTTTCATACCTCCCAATGCATCTTCTCCATTATCACAAACACACATACCATCCAATCCAATCTAACCTTTACCTCTATCACTACCTCACCTTCTTAACCTAGAAACCCTACTCCACTGCCATCTACACCAAATCCTATTTCTGAATCCTTACCATCTCAACCTAGAGTCTCTACTCCTCATATTCCTGCAACCACACATAGTCTTTCCATTCCTTTATCTACCTTACCAACTAATACTCATCCACTGCAAACAAGGTCCAAATCAGGGATATTTAAACCAAAAGCATATATTGCCACTAAACATCCAATTCCCTTACATATCTCTCAAGATTACACTCCTACTACCTATCTGCAAGTTTCCAAGTATGCTTATTGGCCCTAAGCAATGCAAAAGGAATTCAGTTGTAACAACCCAAAATTTATTCAGAAGCAATTCTCAGTAATAGGCCAAAAATAAAGTCATGGTTAATCAATACTCTATTAACCACAATAAATTTAATTTGGTCATTTTATGGCTGCATCTAATATTCTCGTTAGACTGTCTACGTACTTGTTTAGACCCAAATTTACGCTATCAGCCTGCGCAATCAAGACTGTTGAATGAGCAGGATTTTAGACCGTTGAAAGATAAAGTGGTTGAAATGGTTTTTAATTATTATTAAGAAATGATATTGTGATTTTAATCATGATATTATCTCTTAGTAATATATTAAATTATTTAAACCCGATATTTATCTAAATCCCAATTTGAATGATGATGGGATATTCTGTATCTTACAGTGCAGCTAATACTAGATTAATTTCATGCAATTAATCCATGCATGGGATAAAGGTGAAAGATGCTGATGTGATGTGATTATGATGGTTATATCTAGATAAAAAAATGAGTAGGCTTCAACCTATGGACATGATGGAAAAGCTAATTATCAGAAGATAGTGACATGGTAATTTCTTGAACATTGATCACATGATGATAGGATAAGGAGTAGGCGTGTTTGGTCAGATGTGGTGTATTTAAATATTAAGGAGACTCAGGGATTGCTTCAGTTTGGTAGTCGTGATACATTAGAAGACTAAGAGATTATTTTCTAGTAGTCGTGACACATCAGGAGACTTAGAGATTTACGGCTTGGCCATTAGGGAGAGCAGCGTTATAAATAGAGAGGCATTGTGCATTGTAAAACCTCTTCAACTCAACACACAAACTGCTCTGCGCAAACTCTCGCTGTACGCGAAACCACTCAACAACCTTGAGATTTTTATTTTCTTTTTCGCCAACACATCTTCAGTTTAGATAAACAACACTATGAAGGCAACTGGCGAACATCTTCAGTTTGGATAAACAGCACTGTTGTCGTAGAATCAGCCGATCGCAAAGCACCTTCAGTTTGGATAAACAACGTTGCGACAAGGCCGACTGGTTATCTATCCAAGTCTCAGTCGAGAAGGATTTTCAAATCCTTATTGGCAGAGGTCATTTCATTAGCCTTCTCGACGAAGTGAGGTGTTACTAGGTTACTACATTCGGCACCCTGAAAGTCGAATTTGATATTGAACTTTGTAGAACTAGCAGCCTTGTCTTCATGCTCTAGAACCCGAAGGCCGAGACGTGTTCCTTCCTCGGTCACAATCATGAGATTCAAAAGTCAACAGAGCGCCCAACGCAACATCAACAAATTTTACTCACCAACCGAGCTTGGTCGTCGAGTTGGCACGCCCCACACACAACTGAAGGACATAGTTAGCTCATTAGTTACTCGGCCTGCGCGCCACCTAGGCTTGGTGGTTTTTAGGGTCAACAATACCCTCAAATAGGATCAAGCCATTTGTAGTTTGCCGTCAAATTTAAATCGTTTACTAAAAAATATTCAAATGGCCGATAAAAATGAAATTGCATCCACACGATCTAATCACATCAAATGAAAATAAAATATTAACTCACAATATCGAAATTAGCTTAAATAGACAAAATTTGTTACACCCACCCTTACATTTTAATTATATATATTTTCCCCTGGAACATATTTTAAATCTATCAATTTAATCCCTTTTCTCTTTTAATCATAGTCGTTGATCTAGATTCCCTATTGCTCCTAAACTGCTAAGTGGCAGGTTCTCAGCTCTTCTCTTCCCTCTCTTCCCGAGCACTTCTTCTCGAACCTCTCTCTCTCTCTCATGGGAACCCTTACTCACTCTAGAGCTTCGAGAGCTCTTGATTTCTTCCTCTCCAAAAACTAATCAAATCCATCAGTTAAACCACATATCTAGAATCCTTGGGGCTAGAGGAACACAGCTATAGCCCTGCATGCATCAGTAAACCACCTCTGTGTGTTCTGCCATTGAAGCCGAGAGCTTCAAATCTCTGAAACTCGAACTCAGACGAGTACTCTACTCTGTTTTGTTGAGTCGTTCTTAGTCTAAATTGATGGTTTTAATCTGTGCATGCATTATATTTTTGTTTTCCAGAACCCGACGAGAAAACCCGACGAGTTCCTTGATCAACCTCGTCATTCTCGACCACAGTCGATACTCACAGTGGTATATTTTCGTTCCCATCATTTCAGCTATCTTCCCTCTTCAATTTCGTACTTGGTTTGAATGTTTGATTTCACGTTTGCCGTTGACCGAAGCTATAACAACTCCGGTGTTCTTCCCCGACAACACCCAAGCCACCAGGCCATCAGGCCTTCTCAAAACGCCCACGGGCCTTAGCCTATTTTTGGACCAACCCAGTTTCTTATGTCTTTGGTTGGTTAATTGGCCTGGAGGTCGTGCCCTGCATAGGTTGTGCGTGTGTGTGAGTGTGTATGTGTGTTAGGTTGTACGTGTTAGTAAGTGTGTGTGTTTGTGTGTGTCCGTGCATGCGTGCATAGTGTGTAGTGTGTGTGTGTGTGTGTGAAAGCATGTGCACATGTGTGTGGAGCACATGTGTGTATGTATGTGTGGGCAAGTGTGTGTATGTGTGTGTGTGCTGGCGTGTGTGTGTTGTGTGTTGTGTAAGTTTGGGCTAAAGCCTAAACCACCACCCTTTTTATTCCTAAGCCTATCCAAAACCAAAACCCAATAGGCTCTAACCTTATTTAACCTAAGCCCTAATCTGGATACAAACCCAAGACCCAATTCCATTTCTTGAAATTCTATAGTGGGGTAGTTTGATAAATTGTATATTTTTTAGCTTAGGTGAAGTTGCTAGTGGGGATTTCCTTAATCTGTTTCCGCACAATTTTGCTGCTATGGAGTATCTGTGAGTGGACCCTTTCTAAATTTTGCATAATTTCCTAGTTTAATTGCATAAATAAAATGCATGCCTTACGAGTTTATGAATTGATTTTTATTTTAAGCATGTTTATGAAATATGTTGTTTATCGTCTCGTTTTTTGTGAGGAATTAATTGTTGGCCTATATTGAGCTATATTTTAATATATCGTATTTTCTATAAAAACCATGAACTGGTAGACTATCTGATGGATGACGATAGGATGCTAGAACATGTTTTAGAAACCCCTCTTTATAGTATAGACGATGGATGACTTTATACTATGAAGTGGTTATTTATGAGAGGCGTAACTGTTTGCTCGTACCTAGTGGACACTATGTTGCCTGGGGCGAGGATTTGGTGTTGGCAGTTAGGCCGGAAGATATAATCCCTAGCTACGAGTTGAGGGACACGGAGCAGGCATTGGGCCAGGAGTTGGTAATCTCTGGCTACGGGTGCAGAGACCAAAGTGCTGGCATAGGGCCGGGAGATATATTTATTTTAGTGATCTTACTAGTAATACATTGTGCAACGAGATGATCTATGAGACGTTTGAGATATTTTTGGCATGCTAGGGTTTTCAGTAAAACCATCACTTATTATGCTAGTAGTTTTCTTTATATAAATTGTGGGGGTTAGTATCTTGATAACTGTTTTATTTTTATTGTATATATGAACTTGGTCCACTCACCTTTGTTTTGCGCCCCCATTCAGGTCTTAGAAACGAGGACTACGACACAACGTACGAGACATTCCCTTACCAGTAGCAATCTATCACCCATTTGTGTGATATCTTGTAATGATCTTTCCTTTTGTGAATCTTGAATTAGATCGTATTCTGTGCACTCTAGATATTTCCTTAAACTTTGTTTATTACCTTTAGATTCTAATGATTATTCATGCCTATGTTCCTCCTAATCATTACTCTTGTATTCAATAAATAGCTTTCGTCACCCTCAGGTGTCGGCCAGCACATGCATATCCGGGTATTCGGGGAATATCGGGGTCGGGACGTGTCAAAATTTACCAAAATTTACAGACATGTATAGTTTAATGAGGGAAATATTTTTTATACCTAGGCCAAAGTCCAATTCAGCAGGGAAACATCGATCTGTTAGAAACCCTAAAGTGCGTGTTCCTCAATTTGTCAAATCCGCAGCTCCATAGCCCCTAAACTTATTTAGACTTTGTTCTTGGGTTCAAGAGATGTCTAATGGTGGTGGTGGTCGACGGAATACCTTTCAAAAATGGTTGATTGTCGTCGTGCACCCAAGAAGCACGTCGGTGCAAACTTCACTAAACCGGGGGCAAATCCCATCAATTTTTTGGTGGAAATGGATGAGGGAAGGTCATGGAGTTGATTCCAGGTGGTGGTTCGACTAGATTTACCAAAAAAATGCAAGAATCAGTGTCAAGTGTGTTCCAAAAATCTGGTCGGTGAACCGGGTCATGATTTGGAAATGGGTCAAAGTGATGACCCAGGTTAGCTACTCATCTCTCTATCATTTCCCTTTTTTCTTCTCTTCCCCATTGGTCCGATTTCCCCTCCTTTCTCTCATTTCTTTTTTTCTCCCCTAATCACAACCACACACGTGGCACTTGAAGGTTCTCCAACTCTCTGGAGCCTTCCATAAAAGGTTTAATTACCCTTTTACCCTTGCATTCAACTGTTAATTTCTCCTTCGTAAAAACTCTGTTTCACGAACGGTTTTTGCCTTTGCGCTCGTATGATCGACCTCTATCCAAATATGCCAAGAAAAACAGCAAAATATGGGAGGATAAAGTACGTCCTCATATAATTCGGTTTTGCCAACTAGGGGCATTTCGTCTTTTCCACTTATCAAAAAATTATACGTTGTAAATATAAATGTGTCGTAACTATGAATACGACAACAAAATACTTAATTTAATAATAACATCTAGGAATGGGATTTCACATTTCCCCCAGTTGAATTTCATAACCACAACTCGATTTATCTTCGATTTCCTCTACATAAACATAAAAATGAAAATCCATGTCATATTTCTAAAATATTCAGGGTATTGCATCATAGCATTGCTTAGTACAGGCACATGGTCTCTAGTCCCTTCATCTTCATCTCAGAACTTGGTAGGCTGCAAATAGGCCTTCAAAATCAAGAGAAAATCATATGGATCTATTGACAAGTATAAAGCTTGATTGGTAGCAAATGGTTTTCAGCAACAAGAGGGTATGGACTATTCTGAAACTTTTAGCCCTGTGGCTAAACCTGTGACTATCATATTACTACTTACTTTTGCTTCTCAGTTTAACTAGTTTTTGAATCAGCTAGATATGAGCAATGCTTTTTTAAATGGCACACTCCAAGAGTCAGTGTTCATGCAGCAACCTCCAGGTTTTAAGGAACCTATACATTCACACCATGTCTGCAACCTTCATAAATCCTTGTACGGATTAAACCAAGCCCCCAGGGCTTGGTATGACAAACTACAAGGTGTTATCCACTCACTTGGGTTTATTGGATCTCAAAATGACCATTCTCTCTTTGTCAAAATGTCTCCATATTTGGTGTTTGTATTGGTGTATGTGGATGATATATTTGTCACTGGACCATCAAGTAGTGAGTGTCAAAAGGTTATTTCTCATCTTGGTAACATGTTTCCCATCAAAGACCTTGGACCATTGCACTATTTTCTTGGGATAGAAGTAAAGAGATCCTCATATGATATTTTCATTTCCCAGACTAATTATAGTATGGATCTTTTACAGAAGACTAAAATGGATGGAGCTAAACTCTGCAATACACCTCTAAGCACTTCCAAACTTAATCATGACTCTCCATTACTTGAAGAAGCAACTGAGCACAAATCATTGGTTGGTGTTCTGCAATATCTTATATAGACCAGACCAAGAGAATACTTAGGTACTTAAAAGGATCTATTGAGCTTTGGTCTTTGGTTCTCTAAGTGTTCTTCCACTCTCTCTGTCTTTAAGCATTTTCAGGTGCTGATTGGGCAGTATGTTCTCAGAAGACCAACTGCAAGGTTTTGTGTCTTTTTGGGTAGTTCTATCTTCAGCTGGAGTGCTAAAAGCAACCAACTTTAGCTCGTCCTTCTACAGAAACAGAGTATCGATCTCTTGCAAACACACCTGCGGAGATCACTTGGATATGCAAGCTACTTGTTGATAGTGGTTACAAATTGCCCTCTTCTGCTAAGCTCTGGTGTGACAATGTTTCGGCCATTTTCCAAGCAAAGAATCCAATTTTCATGTCCACACCAAGCATGTCGAAATTGGGTACCATTACATTCAGGAGAAAGTATTGGCTAAATAGGTTTCTGTTAAGTTTGTCTGCACTCAGGATCAACTTGCTGATATTGTACTAAGGCACTATCAAAACCACGATTCTCGTTTCTTTGTGATAAACTAGCTCTTCAGAGCCCCCAGTTTGGTCTAAGGGGGGATATTCAAGGTAAAAATGTAAATTTGTTATCTAGAGATACAAGTTAAAGATGCAATAGTTGTTATCACAATTAGTTTTTGTTAGTTGTTAGGTTTAGTTAGCTTACTCATTAAGTTTTGTGCCTTGCATAAATAATCAATTGTGTAACATTATTCATTTGATGAAATACGAATTAAGTTTCCTAACAGAGATTTGGCTAGACAGGAACAGTTAAGGATAGCAGTACCACACTGGAAGAGTCTATCGTTAGCTGAGGATTTGTGGTGTATCTAAAGGCTTGTGGAGGATTACAGTGATGGGCCTATTGAGGACTATACCAAATTTCCTCCTGGCTTTCAATTTTTGTTGATCCAAGACAATTTTAGTGAAGGTGGCGAATTTTGTTCATGTAGTTTCATCATATTTTGTCTGAAGTAAAGAATGCAACATAGTAATAGTATGGCAAGAGTGTTTTATTGTGCAAGAGAAATGCGAACTCGTCAATCTAAACCTACACGAGAAAGGCGAACTCATCAATCAAACGGCTTTTAATTAATCTAGTCCTATACTAGAAGCGGGAACTTTTCGATCAAACGAATTTTGAATGATGTAATTGGACAGATCGTATGAAGCCCACCTCTAATTCTCCAAAGCTATTGATAAATGCTTTTCTTGCTAGACAAGTCATATAACATACAAAAGATTTTGACGAGCACAATTAAGTATGAGAGTTAACTCTTGCCATTTGGATCACCTCTGCAGTTACAATCTCTAGGTAAATTATCTCATTTTCTCACCCTGTGAATTTTTCTGCAAGTACTACAACAAAAAGCCTTCTTCCAAACTATATGTACTCCAATTTTGCTCAGGTAACCAGTTTTTCTTTTTTAGTTGCTAAGATCATAACGAGAGAAGGCGAAACCCGAAAATTCCCAACCTATTTCTGGGTCAATTGCTCTACTAAGAAACCGAATGCCTCCTATTTCTCGAAGGTGTAGATTTAGCCTCTTCGGGATTACCTGAACCAAGACTCTCGGATGAATCAGAGCCACTGTTCTCACCTTGTACCCCTTTGCTTGACCAAAGCTTTGCAAAAATCTTCTTCTTTGACTTCAGCAACCCTCTCATTTTACTTACCGCCGCCTTGTCAACACTGCCTTTTCCATCACCATTCCTGTCGCACGATCCCACACCACTGCTCAGCCTTAAAGAAGCTAGCTCCCCCTTTAGGGCTCTAAGCTCCTCAGCTGACGCTACTGCATCCCAATCCTCCTCCGTGTTGGTTGTTGCAGTTCTTGAGCTACCATGGGACCCACTGTTTAAATCCTTCATGCCTTTAGGTAGGTCAGGAGTGCTGCTGCCTGATGAAGCAGCAGCCCTGACTTGCTCAAAAAATAGTACCTGCACAACTACACGCAGCGGAAGTCTCTCATTTTGCACTGCATGCACACACGCATCAACAGATAACTTTTTGCAGTCCATCAGCTTGCATATCTTCTTCCTCTCGCTCTTGCTGATCCCTGGGTGCTCCTGCATAGCAAAGCAGGCCAACGTGTGAAACATATATCACCACCAACAGTTAAAAAGATAAAACACAAAAGCACGCAGGAAAACAGAATTTTTATGGCATGATCATATTTCACCACCAACTAAAATACAACAGAACAGAAAATCTGAAGCAACTTGTTTGCATCATAACATTTAAAACTTGCACAACAAGAAAGACCCCAACTTTATGTCAATCAAGAGAATAAATGTATAAAATCCCTAACCTTAAGGTACATGTCAATGGCTCGGTAAAGTCCATCATGAGAAGGTCGAGAGAAACCTCTCACCATCTCCGCAAGATCAACAAACTTCAACAAGGGTAGGTAGGGATCCTTTGAAATTTCAGCAAGATACCCATCTATGAGTTTTGCCACCATCAGCTTGGAAGCAGCAGACAATATCCCTGGCCTTCTCACCTCCTGAAGTTGATCGCCTTCGTCTAGTGATTCAATCCCTGGACTTTGACCTTGCCTTAGAAACTCTTCTACTATTTTTTGGACTACAGTAACATCATAAACAGAAGGTTCTCCTTCCGCTGCTCGTATCAAAAGATCATTTACCGAAGCCTCTTCCAGTTGCTGCCCTATTCTCCTTACCAGCTCTCCCTTAGCCGTGTCTCCAGAGTCCACAAATATAGCTGCTTTCAACATTTTGAGCAAGAAACTACAAGAGACACTGCCTTTCTCTTCAGGCAACAGCCAGACAATTGCATCCACTGCTGATCGATGCTTTGTCATATCTCCATCCTGGATCATTCCTTTACTGAAACCTGGCAACCTTCTGTAAGAATAAGCTTTCAAGCCCTCTCCGATCACTTCACCAGATAGTACCCCTTTGCTTTTAATATTCGCTAGAACACGCTTGTACAAATCAATCTCAAGCTCACACAATTCTTCAACCCACCAGTCTTTTGGAACTGGACGATTTCTGACACCATTCCAATTTGGATCATTCCCATTTTCCTCTTGGATCTTCTTCCGGTTATAGGTATAGGACCAGTCAACTTTTGAAACATCCATACAGGCCTTAGTAGCAACAGAGTCAATGCAATGGCTAACCAACTTCAGTTCCTCAGATATTGGTAAAAGAGACTTCGTAGTCTGAAGAACAATGATGGAATCCTTCCAGCTCCGGAAAATGCTAGAGCTAAGGAAGACATCAATCTTGTAAATGAGATTTCCTTTCTCGATAGACTCATGCATCCCCAGATATTCAGCCGCACAGCGAGACACAACAACATTGTAAGCATTGAGGGTGACAGTCATGCCATAACAAAACTTTGCACATATCTCAAAGGCAGCAGGGCCACCAGGAATGTCAGAAATGTAAATTTCGCCAGTGTTTGTTTCATTAGTGTTTGCAACCAACTTCTGCAAGCGAGCACTCTTTGATAGAAGAGGAAACTGCATACAACATTATCACTTTGATCAGTATCACAAAACATGTATCTGTAGATATACTGCAGATTTTCACATAAATTTTGAAAACGAAAAGAGTTGCCTTGAGAATCAACATAAGTTTGGCAAGACTATCATCATTGAATTTAAAAGTGCTTAATATATCTAGAAAGCTCAGTATCTATCTATCAAAGCTCTGTTGGTCTCTAGAAAATCATAATAATTCGTCAAGCAATTGGGTATTTGTCGAGTATCAACAGAGTAGTCTTTAATTAATGTAAATAATCATATCCCCGTAAATGTTCAGTTTATCTATATGAAACAAGTTGAGCACATGCACATTGCTTATAAGCCTTACACGTCTTTTATCCATTTCATAATTACAGTAGCTAAACATATCTGGATTTGTTCTGGATGCTTTAATATGAGTACTATAATAAATTACTGACTATAGATCCCTCCACTTGAAAATGCAACATGAAAGGTAACTGGGGAGCCGTTTGTTTCACCAAGAAATGAAAAACGACAAGAGGACTAAACAGTTTTTGGCAATCCTGATACAAGATACCATATACAGAAAAATGGACCAGATGACTACCTTATGTAGATAAAACTTTGAATCTGCAACATTAACAATGATGTCTGTTGCCAAATCTGTTGCGACATACCTGCATATAAGAATGTTTTTGTACTGTTAGTAAGGACTCTGCATATAAAAGAGCACTAATAAGAAGACCCGCATACTAAAACATTGAGATCTTGCAACGAGCAATTGAAAATCAAGCTTTTCTTCTTTTCTAAACTTTTCTTTTCAGGAGCCCAGAAATCTTTCTCCTCCCATACAAAAATACAACTCAATTGCCTGCATCCGTTCTTTCTTATATTATAACATTGCTTTATCAATGCATTTAATTTGATTAGCATTTCTATGTTTTGTCTACATTTGACAGAACTCTATCATTTCTTACAGTATTACCCTGGTTTGGTCTAAATTATTAGCTCACAACCTCTTGCATCCTTAAATTAATGAACAATAGCTTTATAATTCGAATAACAAATTATGTGTGGTGATCTACTTATGATAGCTATAAGAGATAACCAATAAATACTAGATTGACAATAGCTCAGATTGGATAAGGCCAAGGATTCAGATATTCCAAAAGAATTGATCATAGAGCAAGTGAGACACTGACAGATTCAATAAAGGTTCTCTTAAGGCGGCCGCACTAAGAGAACCAAGTTTTCGTGAACCAAAAACTAAAAAGTAAATGAGAGCAAATTTGATACCAAGTCATAGAACAAGAATAATTTTAAGCAAATAGAGTGTAGGAAAACAATGAGAATCGAAAAAAAGGACGAAAACTTACAGCCCAATTTTTAAACCAAGATGGCTACTAATGAGTGGACCTAGCCATTATCCATGAGGAGAAATATCCAAAATTTTCCAATGAACAAAAAAACCATCTCAAATTTAGGTGAAAAAAATTATACTTTCAGGATTTTGCAATAGGAATTATACTTTCAGGCTTTTGCAATAGGAATTATACTTTCAGGCTTTTGCATGAGTCACAATAGCCCAGCATATGATTCAAATTGATAACTGAGGAAAGATAGAGCACAGTTTTCAAAGATAGGGATAGAAGATCTCACCTAACATTATTTCCATCAGTCTGAAAAGAATCCGGCTTCGATCCAAGTTTCATAAACTTCATCTTGGCAAGCAAACAAAGCTTTTCCTCCACTTCCCTAAACGAAACTTACCCTCTACTTCACGCCCAGACCACCAAACACCCCCAACAAGAATGCATCTCAATCGAGGAAAAGTTGCTCGAAATGGAAAGGAAGGCACCAGGAGCGGGGACCAACACTTTGACCAACTTCCTAGGCTCCAAGAGAGAAAAGAAGGATCTCAAAGACAGAGGGGAGTTTATATGCATGCAAGGCAGGGGCGTATGACCGAATCTTGACACAGACCAAGGCAATCTATGAGAGAGAAAGAAAGGGAAAGAGAAGATGGGGTTTGTGGAAATTTTTAAGAAAATGTTCTCTTGAATGGCAAGAGAGCCAAAGAAGAGGCTGTTTCCTTGGTCGGCGGCAAAGCCCACGGAGTCCGGGCGCACCAAGTCAGCCGAGGGGACATAACCAACAGACTCTGAACACTAAACAATTATCAAACACCAGAGACACTCAAGCACAAATCTGACTCCACCACACTCCCCCACTATTTCTTATATTTTCTCCTCTGATTACTCTGTTTCTTTGTTTTCCTTTTTTAAAAGCTAATTAAAGATTCATGCCACCAAGACCTCCTTGGACGTCTTCAAAGCATCAAGTTCCAAACCCAACATGTACACATCAACACCACCTATTTTCTAGATTTTTTTTTGGCGTTGAAGTTTGAAAACCTGCAACCGAAAACAGCATCTCGGTATCAGTTGAAGAAACCACCACAACGGTAGACAACAAGCATCTCTTTTTATTTGGGCAAAGCACGGGAATAAATGAGAAAAGATCACACACAAAATATAAAATAAATCATTACAAAATTGGAGTAAAATCTGAGGAATCTACCAGAATATTGTCAATAGAAATTCTAGTTAAACAATGGGGCAAAAGATCATATTATGCTGCAAAAGTAAAAATTTTAGAGCCCCACATGAAGAAATAGGCAAAGGATCTCAAGGGCATGAAGAAATTGGGAAATAATCAAAAGGACAACCCCCAAAATCCACTCTCCGTGTAAAACCCCACAAAACCCAAGACCCCATTTCATCAAATCTACAGAGCTGTACAAAATCTACCAAGAAATATCACCTACTTGGCTACTTGCGATTTGAAAACAGAAAAAACCCAGTTCATGTTTGAGTGCAATCAGCCAACACCACGCCTAGAAACCCCAAAAGAAAAACCAGAACCACAGAACGTGGAGAGAGAAAGAGACTCACCCAAAATCTCATGCCATCGATTCAAGCTTTTTGCTTGAGGAATCAGAAGGAGTTTCAGCGCTCAGAGGAACAGTAACAAGAGACCAAAGGGCGAGGCTTTTGAATGCTGCTGCTGTTGCACGAGCATTCAAATCTTGAGAAGCAAACCCTTACCCACCACCAAACAAACGTTCACCCAACGCAGGAAAAACAAAAACCAAAAGGGCAAAAATAACACAAAGCTCAAAAGCTACCAGCTGTTTAGTACTTCTGAGTTCCAAACCAAAATCTAAAGTCGACCCATCTCCCAAGATACTGAAAAAAAATTACCCAAGTGCGAAAAAAGCAAACTTGTTATTTACTAAATGCATGATTCAGTCCTCAGAAGTAAGATACACTAACACTCTTCTTTTTGGCGCACAGACAATGTTTTTCCTTTCCTTTTCTTTTAGTTTTGCCCTACTTTAATTTGGTAGCCAAAAAAGTAGTGAGAGATTCATTGAGTTTTTTGGGTGCATAATTAACACAACCAACTCACTCATTTATCTAGTCACTTATTACTACTATCTAGTAGTATTTATCTTCACTTTATGTGAGAAGTTTTAGATTTGATTCTTGTCAAAGACAAATTTGAACTATATTATCACTAATCTATTGTGAGACTAAACTCACATCTCATCTCTAATATAAATAATATCGTTTGTTAAAAAATAAAAAATAAAAAACTCACTCACCTCGCTCGCTCACCACCTTGCACAGTAAAGCACGCCAAAACTGACAACTCTCTCTGGTTATTTTGATGCCACCATAACCCGGACTCCTCTTTATTAAATTACCCTTGCGCCCTACAACTTAACCCACAAAAGCCATAACTTGCGAAGTGAATCTCTGTGTTCATCATGGAGAAAACAGAAGAGCGTTCTAGACCTTGTACCCTACCATACACTTTTCTTTCGTTCATCATCTGTTCATATCACCATGACTTTGATCCTGTACCAGTACCAGAGAGAAGGTGGGGTCGTTGGGATCTTATGACCCCAATAAGGCCAATTGTCTCCCCCTAATTATTAAGCTTGACCCCGAAGAAATCTAGAAAAGAAGGATTATTGAAGGTCTTACCCTTTTTATATGTTTTTGTAAATAGTTAAGGGTATGCACTATATATTTTAGATGTGTATCAAGAGTGCAATATGTATAGGAGGTGAATATTTTGCTTAGAGAAGGGTGGAATGAGCATCAACAATGCATTGGCCTCGGTTTACAAAAGAAGTTGAATTTGATTTGATACATTTCTATGGTACCTTGAGTGACATCTCAATGGTCCCACTTTCATGAAACCCCCGAGGAAAGGAAATTATTTTCTATGATAGTATTATTGTTATGCGTCTATTAGGATAAAATCTCAACATCGTCATTGATCTGTACCATACACGTTCATCATGTGTTTATGTTGGTGAATGTGGTGGTGGTTGCATTAGAAATTCAATGACCATGTTCTAAAGGTGGTTTGTTACATGTCATTATTTAATTTGACTAAACTTTTTTGTTGCCAGACAGCTAAGAAATGCATGACTTTTACTTAAATAAAAATAGATTGTCACACTTTTCCAAAAAATGGGAATGGATTATACTTATCTTTCGTATTACATTTCAGTATTAATTCAGCTTGGATTTTTTCTTTCAGTCGACAGCTAAGTAACACTCTTGCTAACTGGAAATGAATTATATACTTATCTTGATATTTATATAAGATTTTAAATCCAAACGGGTGCTTTGCACATGTGGGACTAGATTTCCACAAGTTAAGTAAATGACAAGTTTGTCCAGCAGTGCGAACAATATCAGAGTTTTGAGACGCTGGTGTGGTGTCCGCTAAAGAGTAGTCTCTACTGGTTCGGGGAACGAAAACTTGAGTTCTAGGTTATTTTGCGAGAGATTTCTCAGGTGTTCGGTATTCAAGTGATACTTTACTTGTCATAATATAAGTAAAAAAAATGATATATTTTTTTAGTATTTTTCCACTTATTTTGTAATACATGAAATATCCACTGGAATGCATGGCACTTCGAAAAATATCTCGTTATTTGCATTTACCTTAGTAATGATTGAATTTGGTTTCTTATATTGTTTTTTGTTAATCCATTGAATTCGGTACAACTATTTGAAATATTAGTGAAAGACTGGATTTGTTATCTCATGTTTGCTTTTTATGAAGAAAAAAAATACCAAATTGAAGCAATTGCTTGTTCAAACAACAAGGAGCTGGATCATCAATTCAATTAAATGAAATTGAGCATGTTTCCCATCTCCTCTAGAGAAACAAGTAGGCTATATATATGCAAAATTGTTCTCAAATTCATATGCAACAATTCCTCCAAGACATCTTCTTTAGTTGGGGGAAGATTACTCACAAATTGGATTTTTTGAGGAACATATTGAGAGAACATTGGTGGGACAATGTGATTGTTAAATCAATGTCTTAGCAATGTACAGAAATTTTCAAGTCAGTGTTCACATTGACGTAACAAATAGCAATAGATACAACTTTTTCATCTTCAATTATGTTAGTTATGGGAATAAAATTAGAGAATTTATGAGAAAATTATTAGCATTTTTTAAATTCATTGTTGGACAGACCTTGACACTGAAAAATTTAATGTGACCTCGAGACCAGAAAATTTAATTAGTGGGTTGGAAAACATTGTAGAATTGTGTAGCAATCAAATAATTATGTTGAATTATAGTAGTACTTATAATTATTTTGATTGAATATCTTATTTGTACCTAAACTAAAAATATTGTAGTTTAGCTAAAAGTTTTTGCAGAGTTAGTATTTAAGCTAAAAGGTCTCAATTTAAAGGAAAAGGCTAAGGGATTATGTTTTTTATCATAGTTTATAGACCACATGATATGACGGTTGATTAAAGAAGGAATCCAATCATTAACATCCACTGGTTTACAAAATATGGCCAAATTTAAGTTGAATAATGTTAGGGAGACCACATACTTGTACCACATTTGTGTACCACTTGATATGGCAAGTGATTGATACAACCACTATCTAATTTTTTTTTTTTTGAGTATATCAATATTTTTACACTAGGGGGAGGGAGAGTTCAGCTAAGCCACACAATGGAGAACCTAACTTGGTATCGAATTCACCATCTACGAGATTCGAATCTAGGACCTCTCACTTCTAAGCGAAGAAGAATACCAATAGACCATAGTATTGAGTGACTACAATCACTAACTAAGTTCCATGTGAGCTAGTAAAATGTTGACATGGGGCAGCTGGTACCAACTAAGTTCCATGTGAGCTAAAGATTATAGGAATCACTGATCAAGGCCACATTTAAAGAAACTACGTAAAAAAAATATAATGAGCATGTATACATCTACCATGCGACCTTCAATGTTTATATATAGTTTGATCTAACTAGAGTAGTGCGTGATGTTCTATTGCCGTACTTATATATAAATTTTCATATCGTTATATTGCAATCTGAGTCATTAATGGTTCAAGTCTGAAGTAGTATTGTTATATATATATATATATATTTTATATCTTGAGACAAACATTATATTGTAAGTTGTGCATTTGACTACATTCAGACAAAAATCAATCAAAATATTGTGTATTAAAATGATGGCAGCATAAGTATCTTCATCGTTGAACCAAGTTGATAACAGAATATTTCTCGTCAAATAGTAAAAAAAATATGTAACAAATCCTATGAGTTCTTAGCAATGTTCTAAAAAACACTAGGCGCTAGTCGGGTGGCGGCTAGGCAGGGTTTAGGTAGGCTCCTAGGCGGCCTATGTGGATTTAGGTAAATTTATTGTATATCTTGTAAATAAGTGCATATTGACACTTACACAAAATTATACTTGTATAAAATCTATGGATAAGATAATAAAAGAATGATAAAATGCAAAAAGAGTATCCAACAAGTCCAAAATTTTAACACATTAAGCATATATGTCATATAACTATAGTGAGGAGTATTGTACGATGACACATGTACAATAAGTTCACAATTTAAAACCACATAAAATGCAAAATAGGAGGAAAATAAGGAAATATAGTAATGTATATAGGATTTTTTTTTTAATTTCCAAAAAAAAAAAAAAAAAAAAAAAAACCGCCTAGAGCCCAGTCTATTTTTCCAACCGATTTGCAAGAAAATGTCCGGGGTCACCACCGCCCAGAGCCTAGGCCCTTTTTTAGAACATTGTTCTTAGCACAATTAGCATACACATCTAGCTCATATTCGGTAATATGTTATGATCTTTATCAAGGCAGTCTCTAATATTTTAGGGGTGCAGTGCGAATTTAATAAAAATACCATTTTTATTAAAAAAAAATTGGACAATATATTCATACAGAGTTAAACAATCAATATTCAAACTTAATTGAAATCAGTACCTTACTCTTACTAGTTGAAAAATCTCCAATTGCATGCCATGAAATCATGATTTAGGGTTCATCCATGAAAAAATGGAGTATGACTGAAAGAGAGATACAAAAACACGCTTGTGTTTGTGGAAAAAAGTAATATACAAGTTAGTTTTTTATTATTAAAGAAAAGTGGAACAAAGTAATACACAAGTTTTTTTATTGCTAAAAAAAGTGAAAAATTAATATATTAAGTGTAAGCTCCACTTAATCAATTGTAATATAGATAAAATCATATGTTATTTTCAATTAAAAACTTTTTTATTAGAAAATTTATACTCATATATATGTAATATATAGGAAATCAAAATTTTGGGGGCCCTCAGAAATTCAGGGCCGTGTGCCGGTGCACCCCCTTTGATCTTTTTGGTCATCAATATTTATGGAATCACATTAACATACATACTGTGTGTGAGTTTTTTTTATTTTTGTTTTTGAAATTGGAGAGAGGAGAGAGAGAACGTGGGAGTGGAGAGGTGGGGAATAGAGGTTTATTTTAAAAATAATAATAATAATTAGAGATATTAAAATCACCTGTATGTGATGTTTGAACAAAAACCAACAACATTTTGTTTTGGGAATTTACATTATTGTCCTTAATTTTTTTTGTTGTGATAGAAGATTAAATAGTCTTTTCATCCTCTTTTGATTGACAAAGAGATTTCTATTAGTATGTAGTTCAGAGGTGAAGAAACTAAGAATTTATAATAGAAGTAAATTTTTATCGTTCTCCTTTTGCAAATAGTACTTTTGATGAAATGATACAAGAAGAGGTCCATGGTTTTCTTTATTGGATGCATGTAATGAAAATGAAGCAGATCATGAAATATTAAGAGATGAGAAAGAAATTTTGATATGAACAAATACAACATGCATCACTATGTAGATGGAAAATATTGAGAAAAATACTACCTTTTCTCTTGATATACAACCAATATTAGTAGATGAATGAATCAAACGTCACCTTGAGTATAAGCCTCTTAAACTACAAGAATAAAAAATATTAGTTGGGGAAAGCTTGAGATTGTTTGTACAAGGGCAGAAAAAAAAAAAAACACTTTCTGATATTCAAAACATTTTTTACTGTGTTTGGCAAAACATTTTTTACTGTGCGTTTAGAAGAAACTTTTTTACAAGAAGCACTTGAATTTTAATAAAATATCAGCATACTAATTATAATAAAAGCACTCTAAAAGTGATTGTGAGCACAAGTACTTTTACAATAAGCAATCGCAAATGAACTTTTAGTTGAGCATAAATTATCAATTAGAGTTTTAATTAGTTGTAGTTGAGCCATGTATTAGCCAATTCAATATCACTATTGGTCTATTTTCTACACTAATGATAATATTATATGTTAAGTTAAACGAACTTTTGACTGGTTGACAGCAGTATGTTTCTTAGAAGTTAAAAATCTTGTGCCTCTGCCTCTTGAACTCACCAAACAAACATGATCATCGGCATGAATATTCATTATAAAACTAAGGCATGAATATTCATTATAAAACTAAGTTTAGGATATATCAAATTCCTATATCCAACTGCACTTCCCTATGATAGTGCCACATTTCTTTACATTTTAGAAACACCTCACGCTACCACATTTCCAGGCCCTCCATATCCTCTCTCTCTCTCTCTCTCTCTCTCTCTCTCCCCCCCCCCCCCTTAAATATCCTTTCTATATAACTAAAATGCACATAGTGCTGACCGTTGTATCGTTACAAATACTATTTGCTTCATAAAAAAATAAATTAAAAATAAAAATTAGGGTTCCTTACAGAACACTTGATTGTTGATTCCTTCCACTTTAATCTGGTTAATGCAATCTCATTGCTCAAAGATTATGGGGGTTTGAATTTGCACAAAGTCATCGTGTGCTAGGGGTTCTTCGATAAGGAATAAAGGATTAGCCAACAGCTTAGTTTCACGCGGATGGTTTGGAATGGTCCTACATGCATTGCCTAATGTTATGAGCATTATCAGAAATTCAGAATCTATATAGAATCTATACGTTTATATCATATCAGCTTTGTGGTCATATATGCTATGTATAGTTTGAGGAAATCAGGTCCCCTTGCCTACTTTGACCTAGAACATGACTTGGGTAGTTGTTTGATATGCTTGTCTCCCTCGATCTGCAAATGCTTTTTTATGGCAAAAGATTACTTCCCACGATTTGTGTGGAGAGGAGAGACCCCTAACATTCAAGAAATCATCTTAACACGATCTTCTAGTGATACTACTTGTTGTCCTTATACTAATGGAAAGGAACTTTGCTAATATCATTGTGAAAAAACTGATAACCGATGTAAGATAATCGTTGTGAGATCTCGAATTAATATGTGATCTTCAATCACTCATGCACGCATAATATGCGATCGTCTTGAGTAATTGATGGTTGTGGATATGTGTATACCTGTTTGGACCTAATTTTGCATGCACTAGGCTCATATACTCTAAAGTTATTGGATGAGAAAAATATTAAGAATCATGATTGAAGTGGGGATAAAGGTTGAATCAATCTAGGTTCAAAGTCCTAGTCCCATAAAAGTTGAATCTCATTTTGTGCTTACAAAATACAAACCCGTCCCATAACCGCCCTAAACAGGCTACACCCACCCCGCCCCATGTGTCCAAGACTTGTTTGCCCACCCCTAATATAATGTGCCATTTGTGGCACATGACATCTGGATGCAGAGCTATCAGTAGTCTAAAGGACTAACACAGTGAACAAGACCACCATGCAATGCCAAGAACTCTCTGTCTAAATAAGCAAATTGCTTTAAAAGATCAGTACTAATCCATTTCCTTAATTACATCCAAGTTTTGACATTTGAACAAAACCCTAATATGACAACCATTGGTTTTTTATGTGTCGGCACACAACCAAAGGCTAGCATGCTTAAAGTTGAAGACGATTGTCATTGGATTATCTAATTAATCCTATTTAAGCTACGTACATCTAACTTTAATTATAAATAAATATCAAGTAGGATGAATTGAATCAAAAACATGGTCACGACCACAGCTGTGGTAGTTTAAGCATCTTTGCCATGTTTCCGGTGTGATTTACGAATAGGAAAAACAAAGCTAAATTAATAAGGACCAACCTTTTCTTCTTTTCTTTATTTATTTATTTTTTTTTTTTTGAAAAAGATACGATAGTAGATTTCATTTCATCAAAAGTTGCATTACAAAAGTTATCCATCTCTAAGCATAGAGCTACGCACATTCCTCAACAAGTATGTCAGTTACAATACTAGGCGGGGAACCAACCCATTCACAATTTTGCATCATAGATAGACTGACTTTTGCAAGGCGGTGAGTGGTAGGGTTTGCTTTGCAACGAGTGTGGGTGATATTTACTTCAATGATTGTGTTGAGCAGAGCTTTGCAATCCTCCACAACTTGTCCAACGGATGACAAATTGAGAATGAGATCTCTCAGCGCCCCTACAATCTGAAAAGAGTTAGTTTCGAACATAAGGAATTGAAAACCCCTATCAATCGCCCATAGCAAACCTGCCCTAACTGCCACAACCTCTTATAGCAGTGGGGAGGATACATCTCTAAAACTTCCACTAAGGGCAGCCACAAAGAGACCATAACTATCCCTAATAAGGCACCAAACCTAGTAACACGCCTTCATGCGTTCCACGACCCATCAATATTCATCTTAAGTTGGCTCTGAGGTGGGACAATCCATCTGGGGGTATTTATCAGCCTGCTACCATGCTCCGTGACTGGATTTGTAGTCCTAATAAACTCCAGCCACCACTGAATAGCTTGAGCAGTGTATACCTTAAGTGACTCCAGTTTATCTTCCCAAAATTTCTTGTTTCATGCTCCCCATAGTGCCCAACAAACCATCAGACAAACATCAAAGCATGACTTTGGTATTAAATCCACAACCTCACTGATCCACACTTTAAAGGATGGAGGATGATTGTTCCTCAGAAATGGACCCACCTGTGAACCCATCCACTCACACTTCGTGTAATGGCATTCCTTCATTAGATGGATGTTAGATTCACCATAAGTGCTACACAATACACACTCCAAATCCATGGTAATATGTCTTGCTGCCAGATTAGCCTTAGTAGGAACCAATTCGTTAGCAAGTCGCCATACGTAAATTTTAACTTTCGATGGCACTTTTGCCCAAACAGTTCTACCATCAAAGTTCGAGGGAGATGCCCCCTAGTTTGTGGGTTGTAACCAATTTCTTGCCGCATGGTAGGCCGACCGAACCGTAAATCTTCCATGCCTTTCTGATGCCAAATCAAATAATCTAGTGGATCACGAACATTTAAAAGAATTGCATGGATCAAGTTAACCTCCTCTGCATTAAATAAATTTTCCAACACACCAATCTTCCAACATTTTGTAGCAGGGTCAATCAACTTATCCACGGTTGTTAGCTTGCATCCCATCAGTTTGGAAGAATATGGGCGAAATCGAGATGGGATAGGGATCCAAGGGTCCTCCCAGATACGAATGGATTGTCCAACACCCACCTACCATCGTAGACCCAAACTTAGAACCTTTCGTGCGGTACAAATATTTTTCCAAACATACGACGTTCCGGATTTCAGTGGGGCTTCCATAAACGAGCTATTTAGAAACTATTTTGCCTTCAGAGCCGTTGCAACCAGAGAATGAGGATCAAACATCAATCTACACCCTTGCTTTGCCAATATACCTAAGTTGAATGCATATAAGAGTCAAAACCCAAGTCCACCTCACTCTTTGGACTACAAAGACGTTCCCAAGAGCACCAATGTAGTTTTTTCTCTCCCTCATCACCACTCCACCAATATGATGCAATCAGCTTGTTTAGGTCACCACGAAATAGTTTGGGAAGAAGGAAACAACTTATTAAGTAGTTAGGAATTGCTTGTGCCACTACCCCAACACCTCTTTTCCAGCTGTGCTCAACATTTTACCCTTCCAACTTTTTAGTCTCTTCCACAAACGATCCTTGAGATAACCAAAGCACAAGGTCTTGTTCTTTCCCACAAGTGTTGGCATACCAAGATACTTCTCATGCTGATCCACGCAAATCACTCCAAGGATCCCAGCAAGCTTGAGTTATGCAGGATGCTTCACGTTTCTATTAAAGCATGTCTCATTTTTTTCAAGATTGACCCTCTGGCCCGAAGCACGCTCATAAACCATTAGAGCATCCTGTACTTGCCGAACCACGCTCATAAACAAATGATTAACCGACGGTGTTTCCGGATATATTGAGATGCCTTGTATCAACCACTGCTATTCTTGCTGAGCAATCAATGCTAAAAGTCCCTCAGCACAAGGGATAAATATATATGGTGATAAAGGGTCTCCCTGATATAACCCACAAGATGGGAGAATATGCCCTTGTGGGGAGCCATTCATAAGAATGGAATAAGAAATTGTAGTCATGCAAAGCATGATGAGCTTGATCCAATGCTGAGAAAATACCATCTTAGTAAGGATTCGATATAAGACACCCCACTCGATACAATCGTACGCCTTACTAATATCGAGTTTTAGTGAGACGAAACCCTTTTTTCATTGACGCCGTTTGAACAGATAGTTAGCAATTTCCGATGCTAAAATGGTATTATCAGAAATATTACGACCAGGCACAAAAGCACTTTGTGTCTGTGAGATAATTTTAGGGAGGAAATCCTTAAGCCGATTTGCAAATACCTTAGAAAAAAAGTATGAACAGGATGTTGCATAAACTGATTGGCCTAAACTGAGCTACCTCTTTCGGTTGCTTTGTTTTGGGAATAAGGCTCACATAAGTGAAGTTTATTTGCTTTAATAATCTCCATATTACTTGGAAATTTTTAATCGCATTTGGAATGTCTTCCTCAACAATATTCCAGAATTTCTAGAAGAATAAGGGATTCATTTCGTTAGGTCCCAGAACTTTGGATGGCTGCATCTGAAAAACCGCCCCTCGAACTTCCTCATTGGAGATTGCCATATCTAACATACGATTCATAGCTGAAGTTACCTTAGGATCAACAGCTCTAATAATTTCATCGTCCTGATGATTCCCAACCGTTTGAAACATTTCCTCTTTGGTTCTTTGCTCATTAGTGAAAAAACCATGTATTACGGTCACCAGCCTTGACCCATAATGCACATGATCTTTGCCTCCAGTATTTCTCCTCCTATCCCAGTAGTTGGTCAAGCCGTTGCATTAGATAATTCTGTTCAACCAATGCTTCCACCGTGAGTAGCTGGGCAAGTATGAATCCCAATTTAAGCCGCACCCTATTAATTTCCTCCTGTTTACCTTTAAATATTGATTGCTGCCACTTTAATAATGCCACCCTTGTGGCTTTAATTTTGCTTACAATCTAAAACATTGGCACTCCAGACCTCGGTTGGTTCTAAGCATCACGAATAATACATTCACATTCCTCATGATCTGTCCAGAAGTTTTCGAATCGAAATGCCCTACTTCAACGCATACCTCGGTTCTGTGGTCCATCTACTTTTAGAAGCCATCTAATTTTAGAAGAATAGGCACATGATCATATTTACTACAATGAAGATGAGTAACCTTAGCATTTCTGAACAAATCTTTTAACCCATATGTCGCAAGCATCATATCCAGCCGTTCTTTGATACCCCCCGACCTAGTAGTAATCCAGGTGTAAGAAGTACTAGAGAACCCCATATCATGTAAATGGTAATCACTCATCGCATTCCGAAACGTCAGTTTTTGATTTATTGGTCGAACAATTCTGTCACGCCCCGATCCCGACTTACGTCCAGGATAGACACATGACGTTACAAAATACTCGTATCACTCACATACCCCACCTCCGGGATATGGACAATGCACAACTCAAGATTCAAATTTCATGATAATTTTTCTTATACTTTATAGCTGCATCTAACATCTTCGTTAGACTGCCTACGTTCCCTCAATAGGGATCAAGCCATTTGTAGTTCAACTTCGCTATAACTAGACATATAACACATTCTGTTCAAGCCAAAATGCATAACATTCCTCAATCAAACATTTGGACTTAACAAGCATGAATTATTCGATTCAAACTACATAACAACCCGCATGACAATCAAGGTTTCTATTTCATCCATCATATAAATCATTATGTTTCAACATAAAATCGCTATTCATATCATGTAATATATCAAAGAATCAACACAGCACAATAGTATCCTCTAATCGCATTAATCACCGATCTGATCATATTAATAACAATCATATTCAACATCCTTCCACAATCATCTCAAGTAACCCATTCCATGATATCAAGGAGGCACGATATTAACATTTAATTATGTTAATAAGTTAATTAGATTACACCTCAATGCACAAAATTAATAAAGGACTTCTACATAATTCCCTACCTGGATTTCAAGTAATAACTTGATAAATCTAATTTATATTCACAAGATCTATTGTGGGTACATCCCATTCACTCGAATCCAGGGAACAAGTCTAACTTATGGAAATGAGCAAGAGTAGGGATAACAGACAATTCAACGTAATCCAAATCAGGATACGATTCCGGACCATCACTCAACGGAATCACGGAGTAGGAGGAATTCCGGACCACCTCTCAATGGAATCCGAGTGGATACGATTTCGGACCATCACTCAACGGAATCGCGGAGTAGGAGGGATTCTGGACCATCTTTCAACGGAATCCGAGTGGATACAATTCTGGACCATCACTCAATCGTCCGGACCATCACTTAACGGAATCGCGGAGTAGGAGGGATTCCGGACCATCTCTCAACGGAATCCGAGTGGATACGATTCCGAACCATCACTCAACGGAATCGCAGAATAGAAGGGATTCCAGACTATCACTCAACGGAATCCAAACAAGCATATGATTCCCCCATCAAATGTACCAAGTACAACTAATCCTCCTCACTTCTAGAATGCATATGGTCCCCTAATGCGGATATACCAAGCAGGACCATTAGTGACCCCCCAACGCGGGTTAACCAAGCAGGGTCAAGATAACCAAATAGGTAGTGACTCCCCAACGCGGATTAACCAAGCAGGACCAGCCATGCACCACGTCTACATGGTGCAGTCTCATCATCACACCTTATACATAATTATACGCATACATGCTATCGACTCTGCATATCAACTAGCATCTAGTCATATGGAGCACAACACAAGGAATTCCCTCAATTACTAATTCTACTAAAAATCTAATAAAATACCTAACTCATATCTTGACTTTCATCTCCATCTCATGCTAGGTAATAGTGCCAAGTTCAAATAAGTATTCAGTTGGCAATCATATCCAAATAATTATCAAACAATATTTAGATCCCATAATTGTCATAACATTCTTCATAATTATCATTCACATTATTAAAAGTTAATTAAACACATGTATACCACAAACATCATCAATACACAAGCCAAATCATATTTAATTAGCATAGGTCTATGGCTAAATATATAAAATTCACATTTCAATAGAAATCATATTTATAAGACCAATTTATATTCATAAATGATACTAATATAAGAAATTAAGATAATAATCATATTTCATATATTCAAGTCGCTATCTAACCAATGTAGGCCCACTAGACTTCACATAGTCCCCCATAGTACTACTTTCAGTGATTAGGACGTTTTGAGACATGTTGATCAAAAGTCAACTTTCGGTCAAAGGTAGGGTCCACAATTCAATCCGGAAGATCCACAGATTGAATTTCGGATCCGTAACTTTCCAAAGTCCACATTATGCTCAAATACAACATACTAAAATCTCAACACTATCCGACGATCGGATTTCTGCCAATTTCAAAATTCAAGTGGCTGTCAACATTTAATTTTACAAATTTAGAAATCTAATTAGGGATGATCCGTACGTCGGATTCTCAATCCGTAAGTTTCTATGATACACAAATATTATGTTCTATCACGCATTAAGGTTTGGTGACGATCCAACGGTCGGATCGTTGATTCATATTTTTGACCTAACCACGTATCGTAATGAAATTAGGTTCAAACAATCAAACCATATTATAAGAATATCAATTATGAAATCAGAGCATCTAATTGAACTTAAAAAGACATCGTCGGCCCAATGGTCAGGCCGCCGCAGCATGCGCCGCTGCGAGTGGTAGTCGGCCGCCCTGACTTGCCGGAAAATTCAACAATTTTTAAAAATTACCAAAAATTACAGAAATGAAGATCTCAAAGATTAGAACAAACTTTATACTTGTGGCCAAGTCCAATTTGGCTAGGAAACACTTCAATTTCACTCAAACCCGCCGAAACCCTAGAAAAAAGTGTGCTTTGATTCGGCTTCCAATCAAACTCCCACGCCTCCAACACCGCTTGGAATTTGTTCCTGGGGTTGAGGAAAGTCTTTTGGTGGTGGTCATGGATGGTGAAACTTGCCGGAGCCACCGAGAAAAGGGATAAAGCCGTCGGAACACCCGTGAGTTTGTGACTTCGAACTGGAAAATGGGAAAGAAATTGGGAAATCTAACACCACGAGGATGTAGGGCTTGTCAAGGGCTTTCCATGGACACCAAGATCACCCAAAACGGAGTTCGTATGAAGGAGATATGGCCGGGTCAAAAACGATCATTCGCGGGTCAAAAATGACCAATTTCGAGTCTCTCTCCTTTCCCCTCCTTGCTTCCCTTCTGATTGGTCTCCTCCTCCCCTTTTCTCTCCTGCACTCTCTTCTTTCTCCCTCTCCCTTGCTGCCACATGGCAGCTTCTAAACATTTATTTATTTATTTATTTCTCAACCACTAAAACGTTTCTAATTTCTTCGTTATAACTCCATTTCACGAACGGTTTTCGTCTACGCGTTCGTGAGATCGTTCTATTCAAAAATATAACTTATGACCTCAAATGGTCTACTCATTTTAAATAATTAATTTTCCAAACTTCAAACTTCGAAACTAATTTAATTAAAATCTAATTTCAAACAAATTAAAATAAATTCTCGAAAAACAATCTAAAATCTCAATAATACAAATACCTAGATTAGAACAGTGAAATCCAAGAATGGGATTTCACAAGATCCCCTTTCCTTCTCGTGAATACCAAGCAATTCATTAAAATCCCCTCATATCAACCATGAAAGAGAGCAATTTGCATCCACACGTCTCATAAGATCCCATGAATTTTGGTGTTCCTTAAATACCGGGTGCCTGTAAAAGCCTGTGAAGCGCTAATGAATTGCATCTCCAATTGCCCCAATTTCAGAGTCAATATATCTTTTTGAGAAAGAAATGATTCTCATATTGATATCGCCTGTCCAAAATAAGCCAAGGCCTCCTGATTTCCCATTTGAATTTACCCTAAACACTATTCTAAAACCTAACTTCATCCTCAAACCATTTAGTACCTCTGCCTTACATTTGGTTTCACTCAAGAAAACCAATTTGGGATCTTTTTGACGGATAATATCCTGCAATACCTGAACTTTTCGAGGGTTCCCAAGCCCTCGGCAATTCCAAACTAGGATATTCATGGCTGTCGGCGAGGCTGAGCTTCGTCAGCCTCCATCGATGATACAGGTTTTGTTCCATTACCTCTGCCCAAGAATATATACTTCACTGCTTCCTCAAGTTATTTTGAAAGGTTGACCACCACCTCACATAGTTGGAACTCCAGTTGCCTGAAATCAGCATGGTTGGTCACTGTGGTTTTGACCCATCGGACACCTCTTCAGAGTCTAGAATTTATCTTTTTTAGATTTGATAGGTGTAAAGGGCGTCCACTTTTAAGGTTCAGTGTAAGCTTTTGTTTCTTAGTTGGTGGAACAGAGACCTCCATGTCACTTTTTTTTCCTTTACTTGAGTCAAGATTGTGCTGAACATTAACATCAGATACTGATCCTTGGATGTTTCCTATGTTGCCCATCAATTCCTCTCTAGAAGCCATGTTGTTTTTCAAACCATCATTTGAGACCTATACCATTTAGGCTGCCAAAGCTAGGCTTTGGGCATCAACTTCCGCAATATTTGTTTTTGGTGGAAAGCAATCCATCACAGAAAACCTTGTGGGGTTGGCCCGCACCTCCTTTGCAGCCTGAAGTAGCCCACCAACGTTTTTTAAAGTCCAAGGGGGAAGCCTTTGTGGATCACACCAATCATTCTCCAATGATAGTCCATTAACATCAATGGTAAGTGTGCCATTTGTAAATTGAGTCCCATAACTGTCGAGGTGCCATATATGGCCATAGTCACTTCGTATATCCAATCGCGAGGTGGGAATATGCTCTGCATCACAATTTGTCCCCCCCCAGGTGTAATGTCTTTGCCTGGTTAGTATGGGAAACCAAACATGCAGACATATCAGCAACATCTGTATAATCAGGCCTCGTGGTAGAACGTACTATTGCCAATTTGACATGTTCCTCCTCCTACCGACACTGCAAAATCTATTCATTGGAATATCCATTACCGTTTCCCTTTTGCATCACTATCCTTCTACTTTCTTCTCCAGTGGTTGTCATAAGCTCCGGTTGCCGCGACCCCCCTTCTTTGCGAAAGCAAAAGGGAACTCGCCCTGGATGAAGTTTCTACCCGAAGTTCACCATTGAACCGATTTCCACCAAATGTTGACAGTGGCGTCGAACGACGATAAGTGCTTGAATAGCCTAACCTCTCATATCAGTAACAGAAAATTCTCAAACCTTCATACTTGAAGCGAATCATATAGGAACCACAAGTTGGGCATGGCATCGAGCAATAGGTAACTAAGGGTCGTAATGCATCAAAATCCACCCTAAGTCTTAGGAAACCACCAAAACCGCCCCCAAACTTCCAATGTTCTTCAATGTACAGTAAATTATGGGCCATGAGCCTGTATCCAATAAATAGCTCGATCAGCTTCAATATCGTCTAGAGAGTGCAATGATGGCCAGAACTTTACGGAAAAAGGCATAATCCCTGATAAACCAAGGGTTGCCTTCCAAAAAATTTATGGCGACTGCCTCCTCCCCAACTATGATGGCATATACGTTTGCTTTAGCCTTTTGGACCCTAACCACCCCCATCTTGTTCCAGGCTAATCTAAGGACTTACCTCCTTCACTATTAAATAGTGAGGAAAAGTACAAATGCAGATGCAAATTCTTAATTTAAGACATGATTAGTACCTAATTAATTTTCAAGTTTAATTATGCAGAACTGTAGTCGGTAGAAAGCTAATTAGGTATATTAGCAAAACATCCAATGGCAGTTTGCTAATTTATAGGCAAATTGGGTTTAGAGGCAAAACAATTAGGCACACAATGGGAATTAGCTTATAGGCTTATTAGGCTTACATGGGCATAAAAAATTAGGAATACAATGATAATTAAATTATGCTCTTAATAATCAAACCCTCCAGCCACGCCAAGAGCCCTAGTTTACAAAATGTAAGTAAACGATCACGAGATAAGTGTTGTAAATTTGAGATATATCGCCTATACAAGAGAATCTCTCTAACAACACTTTTAGGCTAGTGCTTTTCAGTGTGGGGAAGAAAGTTTTAGAATATTGATATGAACTTGTATCAGAAACCATTTTAAGTACTGGGTAGGACCAAAAAATAAAATTATAGGAGTGGGAGATATTCAAAGGAGAATTATATATGGATAAAGAAGGATACTTTTAGCATTTTAGGAGGATATTCTAAGCATAAATTCCAAAAGAAAGAATCAGAAATCTAGAGCAATTATGGTGTTTTTGATATTTTTCTTTTTCTAAGTTTTTTTCCATTGCCAATTAAGTCTGTGGATTGAGGAAATGATGATTTGGGAAATAAAGCTCAAACCATGCAAATCCAACCTAACAGTAGTAGTTATATTTGCTACAATATTAATTAAAAATTGTGTTTATAAGAAAACCTCCATGCCACAAAAGTTTGTGGCCCAAGTTCATGCATGGACTATATACTCAAGTGTGCATTCGCCCAGAAAGCAGTGAAATGATCATATTTAGGCCCTGCTCTTTCTGCTCATACCCTCCCCCAGAAGATTCTCTCTCTTTCTCTCTCTCATAACAGCAGCATCTGACATATGTGAATAGTGTGATGCTGTGTGGACACTGGACAACAAAAGACATGATGGTGATGATGATGATGAAGAGTGAGATACAAAGGTTGTGGTTGTGTAATACTATGTATCTGTTCAGCCAAGGCCAGGCAGGAGTCTCTGAGCCTTTCAATACTCTGAACCAGTTTCTTTTTTCTTCTTTTCTGCTTTTGTTACAGTTTCTTCACGTCTCTTTCCAGCTTGTATATACTGTATATGTTTTGATTGTATAGTGTAACTGTATAAACCAGAGCCTCCACAATTGGTTCTGGTTCTGGTTCTGGTTCACATGACTTCTCACCAACCCAATTCCCCAGTTATGAACTATCATCCTATTGCATGGCAGACAATGAACGCACAAAAGGAAATTGGCAATCATGACCTAGCTAGATATTATACAACGTACTAGAATTAGGGATGGGCAAAATACCCATGGATATGGGTAACCACGGTTACCCGTCCATTTAAAGTTGATGGTTATGGTTATGGGTAACCGTTTAGACAAATAAACGGTTATGGGTATAACCGTTTATCCATAAAATTTAAATGGCCGGTTATGGGTATTATCCGCGGTTATAACGGATATCTATCGGTTATGGGTAATATTCATGGTTATAACGGGTATCCATTTACCCATTTAATTTAATATATGAAAAAAAATTTAAAAATTAAATCGGATATGAAATTTGATTTTACCCCAACGACGACATTCAATTCCATTCAATTCATACAAACTTCTCATATAATGCAGGCATATCACAATCCTGTGACCAAAACTGAAGTCCAACTTGCAGTTTAATGGACCCCTGCAAGTTTGCATGGGATGGAGGAATGTACTTGGGTCCTTGAATTTCACTTAACTTGCAAACTAAGTTATCTTAAGCCCAAGTTTCCCAGATAATTTATAAATTTGGACTTGGGCCACTTTTTCATAATTTTGTTGTACCAATATGGTTCATTTTTTGGGGTTAATTATATGTTGTATCCATCTAATCTAGGGTGAGTTAACATTTTGGTCCATAACATTTGGGAGTTGACACTTGACTACCCTTATGAACTATAACACCATAATTCCCTCCTGTTAATCTAACTGTCAAATTAACTTTCTTTTTACAAAGTAGGCCTATCAAGCGTCACGTAAAACGATAGCAGTTAATTTGATGGTTTGTTGGATGAAAGGAACATTAAGGTAACCATTTGTAACGTCATAGTAATAAAATTTCAATTTTTAAAAGATAAAACAAACACTACGTGCGTGGAACCATAATGGTACCAAATATTTGTTATCAGTATTTTTATTACACCTATTTTGTTTTTGTTATACAACATGCTAAACTGCCCCATCCAAATTAAGAGAGAGAAGCGAGTTAATCCTCAAGCTCTAAACAAATGACGCTTTGTTAACAACTGTTCAGATTAAACACTGGCAAACCAAAACCTACAAGCATCAAATCTCTTAAATATCATGATGTAATTATCGGATAAAGAAGTTTAGTGAAAACCAATGCTTCCAAGGTCCAACAACTGAACACTCATACTTTAGAGCAATTAAACTATGAGTAATGGAATCTAAAACTTGGGAGAGACTGCAGATATCTGGGTTTTTTTTCCCCCTGTTTTTTGGGAAACTGAGTAGAAATCTGTGGTTCAATATATGGTATTAATAGGAATAGGATCTTATCCACATTATCTTTGTGAGGATCTCGGGAAACACTTCATTGTGTCCGTTCATCTGTCATTCTTTGGCCAGAAATCATTTTGATTTGTTTTATTTAAAATTAAACACAAACAGTACCTAACGAAAACTAGTCATACGATGTACGATGAACGGACATGATGAAGTGATCCTCGAAATCATCACAAAGAGGAGCCGAAAAGGATCCTTATCCATATTAATATGCAACAAAGTCGATTTTGAATTTAACTATGTATGTAGCATGTGCCTAATCAGTGGCGGAGCCAACATGGGGCAATGGCTGCCCCAACCTCAAATAACTTCAAATATCTCTCCTATAAATTTTTGTATGACCCATATAATAGCTAAGGCAAACAAAACAGAGAGGCCATTTGTTAATATTTTTTTAATTAAAAACATACCAAAACTACAACTTTTCCAAAACAGTGAGAGCTTTTTTAGTAGGAAAGGGATCCTCTTTGAATCCCTTCTACCAAGTCCACCAAAGCCACAAATTCAGGCTTTTGAAATTTGATCTAATGACTACAAACGGGGGCCCACTTTAAAAGTTATAACAATTTTTAGTTGTTGGATCAAATTTCAAGGGCCCGAATTTGTGGCCTTGGTGGACTTGGTGGAAGGGATCCGGAGAGGATCCCTTTCCTTTTTAGTGATCAATATTGTAAAGAATTCACATTGTTTGTACCATACTTAATCAATCCCGAAACTAACGAGCACCGGTCAACGTTATATCGTCAAGGACCCAGAAGAGTTTCCCTCCAACCAGGAAGCGACACATGTCGACATCAGAAGCCAATCATAGCGCGACACGTGTCAACATCAGAAGCCAATCACAACACGACACGTGCCAAGGTCAGAACAAAGCTAGAAACTCTCTTCTATAAAAGGAGATCATTCTCCCACAATATTTCCTAATGTCATTTGTCCTAAATCATTCACTAGTACTCACTAAAGGAGAGTTTGAACCTATGTACTTGTGTAAACCCTTCACAATTAATGAGAACTCCTATACTCTGTGGATGTAGCTAATCTGGATGAACCACGTACATCTTATGTTTCCTATCTCTATTCATTTACATACATATCCACACTAGTGACCGGAGCAATCTAGCGAAGATTACAAACTTAACACTTTCTGTTGTACCAAAATCCTCACTGATTTTGTGCATCAACACACATCATATGAAAAATCAATGGTTGAATGATAACTTGATTGTATACAATAAAAAATCAATGGAAATCAATGGTTTAATGAAAACTTGGTTATATACAATGAAAAATGTATTTAATTTTATTGATAATGATGTTGTGATACCGTGTTTTAAAATATGAGAACATGTGGTTACCAATTATAAATAAAAGTATATTTAGTTTTCATAAACTTCTTGTTTGTGACTCCATTAATGTATATTTCTGACTATGCCACTGTACCTAATGTCTTAAAGAGAACAACTCTTTGTCTACGTGCCAATTCACACTAGATTTTTTTTTCTTCTCCAGCGACAAAGAAATTCAATGTCTACATGTAAGAGTTTGTGAATGCAACTGCCCTCATGTCTCACTATTAAAATTTATAGAAAACTTCATTTTAATTCTTAAAAAAATATGAGTTTTAGACTATAATTGTGTGTAAGATTAAAATCTAATTTTCGTCCCTGACATATTTTATCATATCAGTTATTAATTATATTTTAATGTTTTATTTCTCTGTTTCTTCAAAATTTTAATGTATTAATTAATTGCATTTAAATTTAGTTTTCATTTCATTCATTATAATATATTTTGATGTCTATATTTAGGTAAACTAATTTTTTTATATAAATATATTCCAATACAATTTGTATGTTCTTCATTTAGGTACATTAATTCATTTGATATATTTCGGTATATCCATCGATACAAATATATTGGTACTTTAATTCAATAGTGTATATTTCAGTACGTACATTTTGGTACATACATTTCGGTATTGACATTTAGGTACATTAATCCAATATAATACATTTCAGTATGTATATTTCGGTACATACATTTAGGTTTCTTATAATATATTTCGGTATAAACATTTAGGTACAAACATTTCGATACAAAGAAGTCAACTTTATATATTTCAGTACAATGATTTTTGTATACTTATGTATTTACATATTTCTATGTCACTAATTTGTTTTAGTATTTTCTCGTTTATGTTCATTTATAATTGAAAGAACTAATATGTGCATATTAATAAAATTAAAATTTTAATGTGGAGACATTAAATAAAGATACACATTAAATAAGACGATAGAATATAAATTTTAATAAAAGTACACTTTAATGGATTAAATTAAATATGAAATCTAGCATCATATTTATTTTTTTTTTAAATTTTGATCTATGGCAAGAATTAATGTTCAAAAACCCCTAATTTATACATTTTACATGAAATTGTTCAACGTTCTTTTGATACTCTCTTTGGACATGATTACTATGAAGACTAAAATGTTTAACCAAATGTATTAAAATAGCGTGTGAACTTCATCTAACTCTGATAAAAAAGATTTCTAAATCATTCAGTGTTTAACGGTCTCGCATCTTTGGACTATTAGTACATTAATAATAAAAAAAAACTCAAATTCTTGGTCATCAATATAAAGATGGATGTTGAAAAAGCCCACCCTATATGAGGAGAAATTTTTCTTGTGCCTATAACATAAGTGGTACACTACGTGTCATTATACAAGTGGTGAAAATTTTTATTTTTTATGTTATCGATTTTTTAACACAATAATCTTATCACTTGTATAAAGACATGTAGTACCATCCCGTATTCCAGACACATTTGTATAGGAGGTGTATGCATACACATAATAATTAAAAATTGTACCCATGTTTATATTCTTCTATTAACTTTTTTCTGTCATGTTTATGCAATTGTTTTTTATGAATTGAATGTATTTTTAGGTCATATGGGTACATTTCTATTGCAAAATGTAAAGCAAATTTTATTTATTTTTGGTTGCTTTTGGAATTGGGTCTGTGTGGTATATGGCCGGCACATTGTTCTTTTATGTGTTAGAATGAACTCGTTTGATCAACGGCCCATTGTCTAACAAAAAACGTTCGTAAAAAATATGAGCATAGCCTGCAATCAATGGGTAAATTTAATCATGATTGAGGAGGGCATCCAAATGGGAACATTTTGTAGGTTGTTTATACCATATTTAGGGCCTCGTATTTAGACCTTATATAAATACTCGGGGGACTTAAATGTAATTATGTAATAAAGGAATGAGCAAATATGTAATAAGTGAGGAATCCTTATTCTATAAAAGGACCCCTCACCCTCACAATTAGGGGAGGCCATTTCGGAGGCCAATTCCTAAGACTCCTCACCCCCTCTCAAAGCTCTCACATTACAGAGCTCCTTCACTCCCCTCACCTCTCAGATAAATACAATCAGTGTGGACGTAGCCCAAACCTGGGTGAACCACGATACATCTTCTGTTATTTACATTACTTGCAGATTCACGGTCGGATTTACGTTGTTCCAAGACCTCTGGTTTTGTGCATTAACATTTGGCGCCGTATGTGGGAATCGATACAAAAAGTTATGTCGGTTCTTTCTCAATTTTTCACCTCCGCCATGAATCTGCAAAACCTGCAAAATCTGCAAAATCACAAAAACTTAGAAACCCAATAACCTTTCTTTCTCTCTCTCTCTCTCTCTCTCTCTCTTGTTTTTGGGATTGTGTGCTTTTTAGTCATTGAGATCTGCATCAAGATGGGTGGTCCTGTTTTCATCATGGGCTTGTCCTATTTTCTCCCACCTCACCAGAAAATGAACAACCAGTCTGACCTCTCTCCATCTCCGTCATCTTCAACGTCAATTTCCCTGTCTTCGAAGCTGCTCTAGCCATCGCAGGCCGGTCAATTTGAACCTCTCGCATGATGGCTTACCGCAACCAGCCTGAAACTGCCTTTAGTGGCTATCTCGAGGTCTACGAGCCTGAAACTGCTTGTGCTGGTTACGTCATGGTGACGCCCTCGACCAACAGCGCACCGAAGACCGTGTTTCCTAATGGCTACACTGTGGCGGCACCTTCGACCGACAACACACAGATGAACGCCCATGGTGGCTGTGCCGGGATGCACGGCTCGACCAACAACAGACAGATGAGCGTGTCCAATGAAGTTCAGACCCGAGTGAGATCCTCGTACAACAACCGATACGATGGATCTTTGAGCAGTTATACGGAGATGTTGAAGGAACAAGACTACGTGGACAGGAGGATGGGGCAGATGGGTCACAAGTGAGAGGCTCAAGACGGGGTTGAACTTGTTGCTGTCAACGATCCCTTCATCACCACCGACTACATGACCTACATGTTCAAGTACGACACAGTCCATGGCGCATGGAAGCACCATGAGCTCAAGGTCAAGGACTCCAAGACCATTCTCTTCGATGAGAAGCCTGTTGCTGTTTTCAGAATCAGGAACCCAAAGGAGATCCCATGGGGTGAGGCCGGTGCTGACTTTGTTGTTGAGTCTACCGGTGTTCTCACCGACATGCAGAAAGTAGTTGTCACTTTGACTGCAATTATTACCACAGAAATATCAGTGTCCAAGCAGTTGTCACATTAGAGAAAAGCAAAAAAAAGCAAGTGGGTGGTATCAAGGCTGTCCTGTTACGTTTTACAGGAGAATATGCAGGAAATAGAAAAGAGAAAGAAAAGCAAAAGAAGAAAGCAGAAAGAAAAACAATCAAGT
Organism: Malus domestica; assembly: GCF_042453785.1. Taxonomy (NCBI): domain Eukaryota; kingdom Viridiplantae; phylum Streptophyta; class Magnoliopsida; order Rosales; family Rosaceae; genus Malus; species Malus domestica. The sequence continues at coordinate 18,983,165 of NC_091670.1, forward strand.
GAGCTACGACACAAAAACAAAAGACAGAGACGCAGTGGAGAGAAAAAAAGAAAAGCAAAAGATCTTCCTATTATCATGATTCCTTTTGTCTACTAGGTGAAGAGACAGAGAGAGTGTGACGGAAAGCAGAAAGCAAAAGCAAGGAATAAACACCTCACCAGAATGATGTGATTTATTTTCCTTACTTTAAAGTGATGTAATTCATTTTTCTTATCTCTTGGAGACATCTGTATAAACCCCATCAGAGGGTAATAATACCAAAAAAACAAAAAAAAGGCAAAGCCCAAAATAAATGGGCTGGCATGTTGTGGAGGGCGAAGGCCCATAAGCCCAAAATAACACCCACCAGGTGATCAAAAGTACGCCCAGCACTACACAAAATTATTCGGCACCCCGCCGCTATTACCACCAACCAGGTGACTAAAAGTACGCCCAACACTCCAAAATTATTTGGCAACCTGCCGTTATTACCACCAACCAAGTGATGAAATGTACAACCCGTACTCCAATATCATTTGGCAACTAGCCATTCATGCCACCAACCAGGTGATGAAATGTACAACCCGTACTCTAATACCATTTGGCAACTAGCCATTCATGCCACCAACCAGGTGATGAAATGTACAACCCGTACTCTCCTTCATGCCACCAACCAGGTGATCAAAAGTACGCCCAGTACTCCAAATTATACATGAGCATTACTCATGTCATTCATACATAAACATTCATGAGCATCACTCATGACAATCATACATAAACATTCATGACCATCATTCATGTCAATATTCATGAGCATCACTCATGTTAACATTCATGAGCATCACTCATGACAACATCCATGAACATCACTCATGTTAATCAACATAAACATTCATGAGCATCACTCATGTCAACCAACTTCAAAAGCTTCATTTACAGAGCTTTAGCTTCAAAAGCGTCATTTACAAAGCTCTAGCTTCAAAGCTTCACTTGCAAAGCTTCACCTACAAAGTTTCAGTGCAGGGTATACAAATACCGCCTTCGAACAACCGCCACTTCGGCCCATACATGGATTCAATTTGAAGTCTCTAGCCAACAGACTCTATTGACCGAAGACTTGGGGGACTACATTATGTACCATATATTGGACCTCAATTGGGCCTCATGAAAAATACTTGGGGGACTTAGCCCATTATTTATGTATTGAGGAGCGAGCCCTTATTTTATAAAAGGGACTCCTTCACCACCATTAGAGAGCATCAACACTAGCCCATCATTTATGTATTGAGGAGCGAACCCTTATTCTATAAAAGGGACTCCCTCACCACCATTAGAAAGCATCAACTCTAGCCCATCATTTATGTATTGAGAAGCGAGCCTTTATTTTATAAAAGGGACTCCCTCACCATCATTAGATAGCATTGCCGCTAGCTGAGCAACCGCCTCGCCGCGAGCATCAACTCTAGCACATTATTCATGTATTGAGGAGTAAGCCCTTATTTTATAAAAGGGACTCCCTCACCACCATTAGAAAGAGCATCGCCGCCAGCTGAGCAACCGCCTCGCCGCGAGCATCAACCCTTAGCTCATCATTTATGTATTGAAGAGCGAGCCCTTATTCTTGATGCGAAAATAACTTAACACACAAATTAAACCCTCTTGTTGTCAATTGTAGTAAAGAATGTAAGTAGGGATCGTTCTAGGCCAGGGATTAGGAGGGATTGCTAAAACACTTGAAACTGACTTAAATATGTGAAAACAAACTTAAAAGTATGAAATTAAACTTACGAGACTCAAAACAAAGTCACAAGACTCAAAACAGATTATAGAGACTCAAAACTGCCTAAAAACAACTCTAAGGCAGTTTCTGCCACTAACACAAAGTTTGGACGAAAATTGATTTTATCTTAACTCAAAACACTTAAAAACACAACTAGGACAGATTCTAACTAATTAGACACTCTAACGTAAAGGGGGATTTGGTTTTGGATGAATTTAAGTAAAAACAAGTAACTAAAGACTTAAAACAAATTTTGGACGAATTTGGTGATTTGAATGGATGATGGGCAAGCTAGAAGGTCTTTCTCCACACATGACACACTTGCATATAAAACGATTTCCAGTTGCTTTTCAATAAACCGTGAACCTCAACACCCCAGATTAATTAGGTAGGCTTAAATTAATCCTCAGATTTTCCTAATTTCATTGAATTGGATGATTGCATACAACAACCCAAAGCATTCCCCACAAGTTCCCTACATGAATTGCATAATAGAGATATAAGCAAGAATCATTAAGTTCTATGAAAATCATAAGCTTTGACGAAACACTTGTAACTATGAATTGCATGAAACTTATGCCAAGAATTTACTTAACATGGTTGTGACGAACAACCTTTACTACTTGTGAATATAAGTTCATAACGATTAGGTGAAACTCCCTTATATCCTAGCATCATATTTATGCATAGAAATTAAGCGTGCACTCTCAACTAACATACACAAATAAGTTTTATTTCAAATGGATAAGTAAATTGAATTCACAACTTATGAATCACAATTGAAAGTAATCAAATCATATTGCAAGCATGAACATAGTTTCGAAATCTCCCCTAGCTAAGGGGGGTTTAGTTTCTCATACTTACAAAGCAAAGATAAACAAATTTAGACATTGAAAACAAAAGAAAGAAAACACCTAAATGCTCCAACGATCCAAGTTGGACAGCAAGCACATCCAAGCACTTTCCTTTCCTTCCTTTGCTACGGCACAAGGTGTTGGTGAGTGTTTGAAGGTTTGTTTGTATGGAGGAATGGATGTGAGGATGAATGGAAGTGTTTGGATGAAGGTTGTATTGAAATGGGGATGAATTCTCTAGCAAAAACTGAATGTAATGGCTGCCACACACACTTCCTTTTATAGAGGAAGTGCATGGCATGGAGGGATGGATGGTGGTGTTAGCAATGATTCAAAGGTGAAAGTGAAGTAATGATGCAAAGCATGAGGGGTGAAATGGAGTGGTGTTGCAGCTATGAATGCAAGTGGGGAACATGAATGATTGTGCACATGGTAGATAAAGGAAAGGGAAGTGGAATGGTGCAGAAATGAGTCATAGGTGCAGGTGGATTCATGATGCACGACATGGGCAAGGAAAGTGGAGGAGTGATGCATCAATGAGTGCATGTAGTGGAGATGAAAGTGAATGAAATCTGATGGGTGAAGGGGACAAGGGATGTGCACCACTTGAGTGCAATGATTAAATGTAATGGTGCATGAAAACAGAAATAATGAAGGGGACAAGGGTGAGTGTTGTGGTAATGAGTGAATGTAGTGGTGTATTTTCTGCCCATGCCATGCCTTTCCTTTGCCCATGTGTGTGTGTTTCCTTTGCCCATTTGCACACACATGTTCCTCATCATTTCAACCACAAAACAAACACATTTTTTGCCCTCCAACCTGTCCATGCCAAGCTGTCCATGTGTGCTTTTCTCTTTGCCCATGTGTGTGTGTTTCCTTTGCCCATTTGCACACACATATGCTGAATTCTAATCTTCCCAAAACGTCCATCCTCATGTCTCCAAGTGCATGCAATCCATTTCAGCCCAAAATTACTCCAAAATGCATCAAAATGCACTTTTCTTGCCAACTTTGTTATTAGGACCTACAAACATACGAAAATGATTTAAAACACTCTTATAAGCAATAACTAACTAAGTAAGTGCAAGAAAACATGTTAACTAAGTCGCATAAATATGCTCCTATCAAATTCCCCCACACTTAGCTTTTGCTAGTCCTCGAGCAAAATAAAGAAAACAAAACACAGCCTAAACCTTCCAATGTTTGCCTCAGGGATTTCCAACGCACATGACATGTTAAAAATCATTATTCCCACATATTTTAGTTATCTTCACACTTGAGCACATACTTAATCACAGTCACTACTTACTAATTCACAATTAACCAATTAAAACAATGTTTTGAATGTAGTAACATGCCTTAGAGAATTTGCTCAATTCCTTGCAAGATACTCTCTATTTTCACACACATTTTCTGACTACACACCCTACACTAGTTATATGTGAGAAGATTGATGTAAACATGAAAGACTAGTACTCACATATGTTACAACAAGAAAGCAATTTTCTGGAGTTAATAAGCATGTTTAAATATGATCTCATGAATGGGATGCTACTACTTAGATACGAGAACCAGTGACACCATATGCTCATACCAATTTCAGACTCCACAAATTGAAACGCACAACACTCAAGATTGAAGTCAAGGGTTGTAACAGGGTTTGGGGGTAATGGCTAACAAAGAAAGGATAGAGGTAACAAACGTTCTTAAAGCGATAGTAAGCAAAGCAATGAAATCGACACTTGGAATTCATTTTAGAATGCAGAATCAAATTTTAAATACAAAGGGAAGATTCATGCAACACTTAGGGCCGAATTCAATGTTTTTGGACCATTTCTTCAACAAACAAAAGCTCTTTTTCACAACTTTTCTTTTTTTTCATTCTATTTTCCACGAATTTTTCTTTTTCTTTTTCTTTCCTACTCATGCCTTATTAAGGGTTTTGGCACACACACACAACAAGAATCACTTCCCCCACACTTGTTTTCTGCAATACATTAATAAAAAGGAATTCATTTTGAGTCATGCTTTACTATGCTTCAAGAACAAGGGTATGGATGGTTCAAATCTAGGCTAGGTGAGGACAGTGTGGGTTAACAAAGAACATAGGCTACACAAGGCTCAACGGGGTTAAACTTAAACATATAATGAAGTAGGATACACGACAGTTTGGCTTTGGTGGTGGTCACTACACAACTTCATCTTGAATATGTGTTATGCAAATCAATAGCATGCTTTGAATGAAATGGGCATGAGTTCTAGCATTTGGAACTAAATGATGAAACGCCTTCTAAGTAGTAACCAAGTAAAGAATAATGAGATCATGCAACGACTTTAGAAAACAAGAATGCACAGATTATTAACTCTCCAAATAAACGTTTTAGGCTCAAGTCTCACAAGGTTGTAGTGTTAATTTGAGTTCATTCCTTCAAGCATGTTACAAAATTGATTTTTCTTTTATGATTGCATGTGAATTCATAAATTTAAACCACAACCAAGAATACACCAAAGAGTAAATCAAATTTTTATCCATGTTTATAACTCTCTTTAATAGTCATGTAATTAAAAACCAAATCCTCATCATTGTGTTGGAAGGTACCCTAAGACACAAACAAACACATAAAAACAACTCTTTTTGGGTTTTTCAAAAAAAAATTTCAAATTTTTATGAGATTTTTTTATTTTAATGTCAAAACACACTAAAACACTCCAAAACAACTTAAAAACACTTAAAACAGCAAGGAACAACACTAGAAGTAATGGGTGATAAAATTCCTACGAATTTCATGCAAAACAATGGTTACCCCCCCCCCCCCCACACTTAGATCAAACATTGTCCTCAATGTTTCAAGCATAAACTCACACAAAAACAAGCAACTAAACAAACAACGAATAAACATGACAAGTATAGCAAAGTAAAAACCAGACAGAGTAGAGTTTAAGAACGCAAATCTGGTTTAGGTGATCTTGTTGTCTTTCCACAGCTTTGATCTCGAACTGGTTCAGAATTCTGAGCGAGAGTTCCTTGGTTTCAAATCAAACTCCTTCTGCTGGGTTGATTTGATTGTGCAGTCTGCATTCTTCTCTGCTTGTTTCTTTTGCACGGTAGGCAGGCATGAGGTAGAGGTGATGGTCTGTTTCTTTCTTCAATCTTCCCAAGTGCCCACCTCTTGCTTTCTTTCTCCTTGTCCCTAGCTGAGGATGAATTGGCAAATTGTCTCCACATGTTTCGAGGTATCATTTTCACTTCCCTTATCTGTTCCCCAGGTAGATGTGGTAGACGAAGAGGAAGCATAAAATGAGGAAGATGAGTACTCAAGAGCAAGGCTAGGTAAGCAATCAGGAAAGGGTTCCAGGCAGTCGGTTCTAGATCGGAAGATTGATACCAAGTGCTGGCTGATTGCTCTCTTTCTCCTTGTCCCAAAACAACGACAAGGAGAAGGACATGGAGAAAGCATGATATGAGATACTCTTGCTTTCAACCTTCATGATATGAAATACTTTTGCTTTGGATGAGTTGTTTGCAGAGGTACCCCAAGGAATAAGGAACACTGAGTGACTCGAGAGGCTTCGTTGGGAAGGCATTCTCGGAGATGACGGAAGGTTATGTATGTCTGCCTTGCTATGGAGGGTGAAGGTCGACATTTATTGGAAATAATAACCGGTACTATTCTTTCACTCTTGTCGGCAACCGTTGGATGATTGAACAGTAGACTTCACGTGTTTTCTGCTTCACCAGAAATCTTCGACAGATTGCCCGTAATTTCCGTAAGCTGAGTGTGCATGTGACAGATGCTGACACGTCTGGATAAAGCAGATGCCTTTTCGATATCTGGAATAGGCGCTACGTCAAACTGCCCATGATTTTCGCAAAGCTGAGCGTGTTTGTGACCGATGCTGACACGTTTGGAAAAACAGATGGCTCTCCGATTTCTGAGCTTGCCTCTTCGAGTTCTGAGCTTCGTCGAGTGTAGAGGTTGCATGTGACGAGTGCGGACAAATCTGGAAAAGAGGATGGCCCGTGGTTTCTGAGTAAGCCCAACTTTTGAGAAAGCTAGCGCCTCTTCGATTTTTGAATTAGCCTCTTTGAATTCTGAGCTCGCCTCTTCGAAATCTGAAATCCCGTCGAGTGTTGATTTTTATAGAGGCACGCAGTTCATTTTAAAGCACACTTGAATTTGCTCTTGTAGAAACTCCCTTCTTGCACTTCTAAGATCTTGACTTGTCCGACCTTTTCTTTCTTCAACACCTTTGAAAATGTCTGGCCCTTCCGACCGTCGTTTTAACTTGAACCTTGGTGAAGAGGCTGCCATGCCTTCTTCAGATAACATATGGCCCTCATCCTTCATATCCCCTACTGGTCCTCTTACCATTGGGGATTCGGTGATGAAGAATGACCTGACTGCTGCGGTGGTGGCCCGGAACCTTGTCACTCCTAAAGATAACAAATTGCTTTCCAAATGGTCTGATGAGTTGGCTGTTAAGGAGTCTCTGGCTCTTAGTGTGCAGTGTGCGGGTTCTGTGTCCAACATGGCCCAACGCCTATTTGCTCGAACCCGTCAAGTTGAATCGTTGGCGGCTGAAGTGATGAGTCTCAAATAGGAGATTAGAGGGCTCAAGCATGAGAATAAACAGTTGCACAAGATCGCACACAACTATGCCACAAACATGAAGAGGAAAATTGACCAGATGCAGGAATCTGATGGTCAGATTTTACTTGATCATCAAAGGTTTGTGGGTTTGTTCCAACAGCATTTGCCTTCGTCTTCTGGGGCTGTACCGCGCAGTGAAGCTCCAAATGATCAACCTCCGATACCTCCTCCTTCTGTGGCCCCGCCAACTGCGGAGGCTTCGCCGACTACTGAGACTTCTCCCAAACAGCCTTTATGAAGGCTCCCTCTTGTATTTTTCTGTCTCCTGTTTCTTTTCCATGAATTTTAATGTGAAAATACTTTGCATATCTGTCAATGTCTCAAAAATAAATCCAAACCCAAAAATAATTAAATAAGCCAAAAAACAAATAAATTAAAAAAAATGACAATCAGGCAAAATAAAAATGCAAAAAAAGGGAAGGTTTTTAGAAACGCAAAACTGCTTGTGGAGCGATTCAAAAATCTTCCTCATTTGAATACATGGGTTGCCTCCCAAGAAGCGCTTGCTTTAACGTCTTCCAGCCGGACAATACCTCCATTTAAGCTTGAATAGGGCCCACGGCATGGAGGGGTACATTCTCCACGACTTGCTCCTCAAAGGCCTCATAATAGGGCTTCAAACGATGCCCATTTACCTTGAATTCTTGTTGCGTCTTCAAACTTTGTATTTGGACTGCACCATGAGGAAAAACATTAGTAACGACAAAATGACCAATCCATTTGGAACGCAACTTACCAGGAAACAAGCGAATGAGGGAATTAAAGAGTAACACTTTCTGCCCAATGGAGAATGATTTGCCTCGAATCATCTTGTCATGGAAAGCCTTCGTCTTCTCCTTGTAAATTCTGGCGTTTTCATAAGCCTCATGCCTAATCTCTTCAAGTTCATTTAATTGGAGCTTTCTATGAATTCCAGCGGCGTCAAGGTTCATGTTGAATGTTTTGACGGCCCAATGCGCCTTGTGCTCCAATTCTACGGGAAGATGGCATGGTTTGCCATAGATAAGCCGAAATGGGGACATGCCAAAGAGTGTTTTATATGCCGTGCGATATGCCCACAACGCATCCTCCAAACGCAAGCTCCAATCCTTTCTAGTTGGCCCAATGGTCTTCTCTAGAATCTGCTTGATCTCCCTATTAGACACCTCGGCTTGCCCATTGGTTTAAGGATGGTAAGGTGTAGAAACCTTATGGTTGACATTGTACTTCCTCAACAACGCCGTAATGGTTCGATTGCAAAAGTGAGACCCTCCATCACTGATGATTACTCATGGCATTCCAAACCTTGCAAATAGGTTAGTTCTAATGAAATCTGCAACCACTCGAGAATCATTAGTTCGGGTGGCTTTTGCTTCCACCTATTTCGATACATAATCCACAGCAAGTAAGATATAAAGGAAACCATGTGAGGAAGGAAAAGGACCCATAAAATCAATACCCCAAACGTAAAAAATTTCAACATTGAGGATGGAAACCTGCGGCATTTGATCCCTTGCACTTATATTTCCTGTTCTTTGGCATTTATCACATGTTAAGCAAAAAATTCTAGCATCCTTAAAGATACTAGGCCAATAGAACCCACATTGTAACACCTTAAGTGTTGTTCTTTGTGTGCCAAAGTGACCACCACATGCATATGTATGACAAAAGATTAAAATGGAATGAAACTCAGAATCATGCACACATCGACGAATAATCTGATCCGGGCAATATTTCCACAAATATGGATCATCCTACACATAAAACCGTGCGTCATTTCTAAGCTTATCACGTTGGTGTCTAGTGAGAGTGCTTGGAATTTGTTTAGACACCAAAAAGTTCACCAAATCAGCATACCAAGGTTCACTTACTTTAATGGACATCAATTGTTCATCAGGAAACGTTTCAGCAATGGGTAGGGACTCCTTATTATGCATCATACGGCTTAGGTGGTCAGCCACCACGTTTTCACTTCCCTTTTTGTCTCGAATCTCAATGTCGAACTCTTGGAGAAGCAATATCCATCGAATTAGCCTTGGCTTGGCCTCCTTCTTGCTGAGCAAATATTTTAAAGCTGCATGATCAGTGAAAACAATTACTTTAGTACCAATTAAATATGATCGAAATTTATCTAAAGTAAAGACAACGGCAAGAAGTTCTTTTTCCGTTGTGGAATAGTTTAATTGGGCATCATTCAACGTCCGTGAAGCATAGTAGATGACATGCGGCCTTTTATCCTTCATTTGTCCTAAAATAGCCCCTAAAGCATAATCGGATGCGTCACACATGAGCTCAAAAGGAAGGCTCCAATCCGGTGGAACAATAATGGGAGCCGTGGTCAGCAACTCCTTGAGTTGTTTGAAGGATGTCGTGCACTCCTTATTGAAGTCAAATGCCACATCCTTTTGAAGGAGATGGCAAAGAGGTTGGGAAACCTTTGAGAAATCTTTGATAAATCTTCGATAGAAACCTGCATGTCCAAGAAAAGAACGAACCTCTCTAACCGAAGTAGGAGAGGCTAAGTGACGTACAAGATCGATCTTTGATTTATCAACCTCCATTCCTTTTTCAGAGATGATATGTCCTAAAACTATGCCTTGTTTAACCATGAAATGACATTTTTCCCAATTGAGAACAAGGTTAGTTTCAACACATCGTTTTAAGATCAAACTGAGATTATGCAAACAACCATCAAATGAATCACCAAAAACGCTGAAATCATCCATAAAAACTTCAATAATTTTCTCAACATAATCAGAAAATATGCTTATCATGCATCTTTGAAATGTGGCAGGTGCATTACATAAACCAAATGGCATGCGGGGATAAGCAAATGTACCAAAGGGGCATGTGAAAGTGGTTTTTTCTTGGTCCTCGGGTGTTATGACAATTTGATTATAACCAGAATAACCATCAAGAAAACAATAGAAAGCATAACCCGCTAACCTCTCAAGCATTTGATCAATGAATGGCAAAGGGAAGTGGTCCTTCCTAATGGTGGCGTTTAGCTTCCTGTAATCGATACACACCCTCCAACCTGTTTGGATTCGAGTAGGCACAAGCTCATTTTCGGCATTTGTCACCACAGTTACTCCGGATTTCTTTGGGACACATTGAACAGGCGAAACCCAACGACTATCGGAAATAAGATAGATCACTCCACAATCTAAAAGCTTGATTATTTCCTTCTTCACAACTTCCATCATTGGAGGGTTGAGTCGGTGTTGAGCTTCTCGAGATGTTTTAGACCCCTCCTCCAAAAGTATGCGATGCATGCAAATGGTGGGACTGATTCCTTTTATGTCGGCCAATGTCCACCCAATTGCTGTTTTGTACTCCCTTAGCACCCTTACCAACTTGTCCTCCTCTTGTGCCGTGAGTGTGCTTGAGATGATGACGAGCAACGTCTCATCATCACCCAAGAAAACATACTTTAAATGGCTTGGCAATGACTTAAGTTCAAGTGTAGGTGGCTACATAACTGAAAGAAGTAACTTATTAGTCAAAACTGAAATGGATATCGGGTCTAAAAACTTACTAGATTGTAGTGGCAATGATTCGAGGGCAGCCACCATCTCAATCATGTCTTCATTAGGGGGTACGACAAGGGAACAATCATTCATGTTGTGGGGATGTATGGTTACTGCTTCATTGTTTTGAATGTCTATTCCTCGTGCAATGACCAATTCAAGTGCATCGTCATTCAATTGTTCAAAATGGTCCTGCGCCAAAGAAGCAAATACATCAATAGAAAAACATGAGTGATCCTCACTAGGATACTCGATAGAATCAGAAAGATTGAAATTGATAACTTCCCCATCAATTTCCATTGTCAAAGTTCCATTAAACACATCAATCTTAGTACGGGCAGTTTTCATGAATGGCCGTCCAAGGAGGATGGGTAATGTAGGGGAGTGGTCCGACTTGTCCATTTCAAGTAAATAGAAATCCGCCGGAAAGATTAAGTGATTGACCTGCACTAAAACATCTTCCAAAACTCCATTTGGATAGGCATTAGATCTATCGGCCAATTGTATAATCACACCATCCTTTTTTAATTCGCCTAAGTGCATAGATACATAGATTGAATAAGGCATGACATTTATAGATGCACCTAAGTCTAACATGGCAGATTCAAAACGAGTATTCCCAATTACACAAGGAATGGTAAAACTACCCGGATCCTTGCATTTAGTAGGCAGTTTACGCTGTAAAACAGCTGAGACATTTTCACTTACCTTGACAACCTCCTTGCTTGAAATTCTCTTCCTAGTTGTACAAAGTTCTTTCAAAAACTTGGCATACCTTGGAACTTGCTTAATTGCATCCAAAAGTGGTATATTGACTTGAACTTTTCTAAACGTTTCCAAAATATCCTTTTCAGCCTCCTCCTTCTTTGATTGCATAAACCTACGAGGAAAGGGTATATTTGGAGGAATAACGTTACAATTAATCAAAATTGGAACTTCCTTACCTTTGTTGGCCGAATTGGATGTTTTAGGGGCTTTTGGGGCCTGCGGCAAAGATGTTTCCACCCTTGTCATGGGGGTGCTTTGCTCATCCTCTTCAATTATCAACTCTTCAACTTCGTTGGAATGTGAATTGGATGGTTGGGGATCAGATCCAACTTGTTTTCCACTTCGTAAACTCATGGCTTTTGCAGATTCAAATCCTCCATTCGAGTTGACAACGGTTGAACTAGGCAACTTACCTTGCTCTCTGAATTGTCCTACAAACTCCGCAATCTGCCCAATTTTCTTCTCCATTTGGTCACCCTTTTGTCTTGGTTTTGCATTGCTTTGGCTTGATTTTCTTGCCCCTGAGACAGATTGGTGAGTAACTTAAGAAGTGTGTCATTATCTAAAGATATACCTGAGGTGTTTTGGGTAGGTTGTTGTGGGGCTTGTGTTGGTGCGTATTGCTTGGTATAGAAGCCCGGAGGTTGCTGCCTAAAACCTCCTTGTTGTTGGGACTGTTGGGGTTCCCTCCACTTGAAATTTGGATGGTTTCTCCAACCTGGATTGTATGTATTAGAATATGGATTGTTCCTTGGCTGGTTGTGGCCTTGAAATTCAATTGCATTGGCGTTTTCCCATCCACCATTTTCAATCAATTGAGGGCACTTTTAAGAGGCATGTCCTTGGATAGAACATACACCACATACACTTGGTTCTTTCATCCTCATTCCTTCGGCCATCTGAGACACAATGGAAGTAAGATTAGCTAACTGTGATTGAATGTCGGATGTGGAACTTACCTCATTCACTTGCTGTCGTGGGGTGTCTCTTTGACCAACGCCCTCATATTGTTGAGCATTCAATGCTCGGTTAGCAGTTACGGTCTTGGCAGCCATGGGTGTTTTGTCCACCAAAGCTCTTCCCGCGGAGGCGTCTAGCATTTGGCTTTCAATTGGTAGAAGCCCTTCGTAGAAATATTGAAGAAGAAGCTTCTCCTTCATCTGGTGCTGTGGACATGAAGCAACAAGGGTTTTAAAACGCTCATAGTAAGTGGGAAATGATTCACCTTGGTTTTGCTGAATGCCACTAATCCTTTTGCGTAGTAGAATGACTCGAGAGGTTGGGAAAAACTTCTCCAAAAATGCCCGTTTCATACTCTCCCATGATGTGACAATTCCGGGGGCTAGCTCATACAACTAATCTTTAGCCTTTTCTAAGAGAGAAAAGGGAAAAGCCTTCATTTTCAGAATGCTCCCATCAACATTCACAGGGATCATGCTCGAACAAACAACCTCGAACTCCTTCAAGTGTTTATTAGGATCTTCCATGGACATCCTGTGGAACTTAGGGATGTGATGCAACAAACTTGATTTCAATTCGAACTCGTCTGTCTTCCCTAGGGCAGCCAGGGGGTATTGCATGCATAGGGGAGCGGCATTGTCCAATCCCGAAGTGGAAAGCTCCTTGATTGTTCGATTATCCGCTGCCATGTTGGGATCTTCCTCCTCTTCTTCAAGTGGATGTTCTTCCAACTCAGGTTCAGGAGTAGGTGGGTTACGATCTTGCTGATTCCTATCCTTCTCAAAGTCCTCTCAAAATTGTCATCAAAGTCCAAGATATGCTCACGAATCGGATGAGAACTCCGAGTCATAAACTGGTACATAAACAAGAAAACAAACAAGGTCAGTAACTAAATAAAAACACACGAAAATAAACGAAAAAAGAAATAACAAGGGATTAGCAATGTTGCTAATCCCCAGCAACGGCGCCAAAAATTTGATGCGAAAATAACTTAACACACAAATTAAACCCTCTTGTTGTCAATTGTAGTAAAGAATGTAAGTAGGGATCGTTCTAGGCCGGGGATTAGGAGGGATTGCTAAAACAATTGAAACTGACTTAAATATGTGAAAACAAACTTAAAAGTATAAAATTAAACTTACAAGACTCAAAACAAAGTCACAAGACTCAAAACAGATTATAGAGACTCAAAACTGCCTAAAAACAACTCTAAGGCAGTTTCTGCCACTAACACAAAGTTTGGACGAAAATTGATTTTATCTTAACTCAAAACACTTAAAAACACAACTAGGACAGATTCTAACTAATTAGACACTCTAAAGTAAAGAGGGATTTGGTTTTGGATGAATTTAAGTAAAAACAAGTAACTAAAGACTTAAAACAAATTTTGGACGAATTTGGTGATTTGAATGGATGATGGGCAAGCTAGAAGGTCTTTCTCCACACATGACACACTTGCATATAAAACGATTTCCAGTTTCTTTTCAATAAACCGTGAACCTCAACACCCCAGATTAATTAGGTACGCTTAAATTAATCTTCAGATTTTCCTAATTTCATTGAATTGGATGATTGCATACAACAACCCAAAGCATTCCCCACAAGTTCCCTACATGAATTGCATAATAGAGATATAAGCAAGAATCATTAAGTTCTATGAAAATCATAAGCATTGACGAAACACTTGTAACTATGAATTGCATGAAACTTATGCCAAGAATTTACTTAACATGGTTGTGACGAACAACCTTTACTACTTGTGAATATAAGTTCATAACGATTAGGTGAAACTTCCTGATATCCTAGCATCATATTTATGCATGGAAATTAAGCGTGCACTCTCAACCAACATACACAAATCAGTTTTAATTCAAATGGATAAGTAAATTGAATTCACAACTTATGAATCACAACTAAAAGTAATCAAATCATATTGCAAGCATGAACATAGTTTCGAATTCCCCCCTAGCTAAGGGGGGTTTAGTTTCTCATACTTACAAAGCAAAGATAAACAAATTTAGACATTGAAAACAAAAGAAAGAAAACACCTAAATGCTCCAACGATCCAAGTTGGACAGCAAGCACATCCAAGCACTTTCCTTTCCTTCCTTTGCTACGGCACAAGGTGTTGGTGAGTGTTTGAAGGTTTGTTTGTATGGAGGAATGGATGTGAGGATGAATGGAAGTGTTTGGATGAAAGTTGTATCGAAATGGGGATGAATTCTCTAGCAAAAACTGAATGTAATGGCTGCCACACACACTTCCTTTTATAGAGGAAGTGCATGGCATAGAAGGATGGATGGTGGTGTTAGCAATGATTCAAAGGTGAAAGTGAAGTAATGATGCAAAGCATGGGGGGTGAAATGGAGTGGTGTTGCAGCTATGAATGCAAGTGGGGAACATGAATGATTGTGCACATGGTAGATAAAGGAAAGGGAGGTGGAATGGTGCAGAAATGAGTCATAGGTGCAGTTGGATTCATGATGCACGGCATGGGCAAGGAAAGTGGAGGAGTGGTGCATCAATGAGTGCATGTAGTGGAGGTGAAAGTGAATGAAATCTGATGGGTGAAGGGGACAAGGGATGTGCACCACTTGAGTGCAATGATTAAATGTAATGGTGCATGAAAACATAAATAATGAAGAGGACAATGGTGAGTGTTATGGTAATGAGTGAATGTAGTGGTGTATTTTCTGCCCATGCCATGCCTTTCCTTTGCCCATGTGTGTGTGTTTCCTTTGCCCATTTGCACACACATGTTCCTCATCATTTCAACCACAAAACAAACACATTTTCTGCCCTCCAACCTGTCCATGCCAAGCTGTCCATGTGTGCTTTTCTCTTTGCCCATGTGTGTGTGTTTCCTTTACCCATTTGCACACACATATGTTGAATTTTAATCTTCCCAAAACGTCCATCCTCATGTCTCCAAGTGCATGCAATCCATTTCAGCCCAAAATTGCTCCAAAATGCACTTTTCTTGCCAACTTTGTTATTAGGACTTACAAACATACGGAAATGATTTAAAACACTCTTATAAGCAACAACTAACTAAGTAAGTGCAAGAAAACATGTTAACTAAGTCGCATAAATATGCTCTTATCAATTCTATAAAAGGGACTCCCTCACCGTCAAACGCCACAAGCCGAGCCAACCAAGGCAATATAAGCCACGAGCCTCGCAGCGTCGCAGCGTTGCAGCGTGTGCTACTTCTAGTTGAGCATCATTTCAGATTGAGCACCTCCTCATATTGAGCATCAGTTCAAGACAACATCTAGTTACTTCGGCCCACACATGGACTGAATTTCAAGTCTCCAGCCAAAAAACTTTCTTGACTGAAGGCTTGGGGGACTACTATTTATACCATATTTAGGGCCTCGTATTTAGACCTCGTATAAATACTCGGGGGACTTAAATGTGATTATGTAATAAAGGATTGTGCAAATATGTAATAAGTGAGGAGTCTTTATTCTATAAAAGGGACTTCCTCACCTTCGTTAGAGAGTATCGTCACCAGCTGAGCAACCGCCTCGCCACGAGCATCACTCCTAACCCATTATTCATGTACTGGGGAGCGAACCCTTATTTTATACAAGGGACTCTCGCACCATCATTAGAGAGCATTAACCTTAGCCCATCATTTATGTATTGAGGAGCGAGCCCTTATTCTATAAAAGGGACTCCCTCACCACCATTAGAGAGCATCAACTGTAGCCCATCATTTATGTATTGAGGAGCGAGCCCTTATTTTATAAAAGGGACTCCCTCATCATCATTAGAGAGCATCGCCGCCAACTGAGCAACCGCCTCGCCGAGAGTATTAGTTCAAGACAACATCTAGTTACTTCGGCCCACACATGGACTGAATTTCAAGTCTTCAGCCAAAAGACTCTCTTGACTGAAGACTTGGGGGACTACTGTTTATACCATATTTAGGGCCTCGTATTTAGACCTCGTATAAATACTCGGGGGACTTAAATGTAATTATGTAATAAAGGAAGGGGGCAAATATGTAATAAGTGAGGAGTCCTTATTCTATAAAAGGACCCTTCACCCTCACAATTAGGAGAGGCCATTTCGGAGGCCAATTCCTAAGGCTCCTCACCCCCTCTCAAAGCTCTCACATTACAGAGCTCCCTCACTCCCCTCACCTCTCAGATAAATACTATCAGTGTGGACGTAGCCCAAACCTTAGGATGAACCACGATACATCCTGTGTTATTTACATTACTTCCAGATTCACGGTCGGATTTACGTTGTTCCAAGACCTCCGGTTTTGTGCATTAACATAGGTAATGGATACACTTATGTGAAAGAGAAGAGCAAACATTTCTTTAACCACTCTTATTTTACATTGGTACATTGCAAATGCATCATATAGAAGATTTGGTACTTTTTCCCAAAAAAAAAAAGAAATGAAAAACAGAGAGCAATAACAGTGTGATCAAGAACTTCAAATTAGTTAGACAAAAATCCTTATTTGTTATAATTTGGTTTTCTTTGAATTTGGATAATGGAGATAAGAATTTTGAATTTCTATAATTACAGTCAATTTAGACAATTAATTATGATAATTGAGTGAGAAAATTAATTAACTTGAAAATAATACAATTTTAAGTTAAAAAAATAAAAAGTTGACATGAAAATCCATTAATACTATTATAATGAGGTGGACAAAGTATAATAACTTTAATAAAAAACTGAAAACTAATAAAGTTTCAGTCAAAGAATACTAGTGGCTAGAGACTGCATTCAAAGTCTCCCAATTGGACACAAATTGCATGATAATCCCAAACGATCCAATCCCTCAGCAAAAATTCTTTTCAAGGTAAATATGTCGATTTTCACAAGACCAGCTTTGCTACATAAAAGTACTACAATTTTATAATAAACTTTCTAGAGGATGAATATGCACTTTTGCATTTAAAATCAATTTTACAGCAAGTGCATAATCTGATTCCACCATAATCTTATTAATTCTATTATCCACACAAGTTCTCACCCAACAAAAACACTCTAAACTTTAGCCCATAGAATCCCACATTGACCCAGATTAGTACAAAAATCGGAGATCCATGCCTTCGACGAGTTTATTAGGACAAAAATTGGCCACCCCCTTGCGACACCCATCAACATTAAGATTTACCAATCCTCATAAGGTCCCCAATGAAGAAAAGTATTTGTGCTAAGGGGCTTCATGGAAGAAACCATATTCGCCTGAAGTCAATCTTTTAAGTAGACAATAATAATTGAATTGAGATTATTGGGGAGAGCAAAATTTTGTTCAAAAATACTTTTGTTTCGCCAATGCCAAAGGAACCAACAAATTTTAAAAAAAAAATAAAAAAAAAATCTCCATTTTGAATTGCCGAGGAGATTGTTTCGGAACCAATTATTAGTAGATGCATCAATAAAAAATTCATCAGAAACATGAAAACTTCTCCAAACGTTAACAAAATTGGCACAATGTATTTTGAATTTTTGATCCCATTTGGTCTCATAGCCAACCCTAACAACTTTCGGCTAGTCAAGACTCTACTTGCGTTGTGGTTCAATATTACTGTTTCTGACTCAATTTTTTAAGAAAAATAGAAAAATAAAATCCTAGCAGTAACCTTCATTCTTTTTTTTTTTGAAAGAAAAGCGCTGTATTGATTCGAAATAAGCTAATAATGAGCTACATATGTCTTAGAGGAGGAGATCCTGAAATAACACAATATACTGAAATAAACAAAATTAAACACCAATAATGAAATAGTAGAAGATAGTGGATAATCTTTTATTGCCAAATTAATATCTTTTTCTTTGGCCATCTTTTGCCTAATGTCACTACGTCCCCTTCAGAATCTGCACACAGATAGAGCCAACAGAAGCGAGCTAGGAAAGCAAAATTACTAGTTAATTCGCTGCTTATTATAACTAATGCAAATATTTTGATCGGTTTTGTGTGTAGACTGCAGAGCCATCGAAATATTATAAAGAAATGCATGACAATCACATTAGTACTAAATAATTCACACAATGTGAAATTAAGAAAAGTGAACTGAGTATGTAAAGCAATGACTATCAGATAGTCTCCAGTCTTCTTACGTTTCTTGACTTTATTTCTTGAATCTCCACCATAAATTATCAGATCAATTTCTATGATACCAATATTAACAAATTTTCTAACCCCGAAAAAAAAAACGTAAATCAAAGACTAATTTGCAAACTTTGGCTTAGTTAAGTTGACTATAACACTATGCTTTTCCCTCTACATCTAAATTTGAAATCTCGTTTCTGTCTGTTAAATAAATTTATTGTTAAATATCACATGTATATACGGAAAAAAAAAGGAGACTTTGGAGAGAGATTTAATTATGAGATGTGTGTTGTATCACCCCCTTATGCCTTTATTTATAGTAGTAGGAAGGGTAGAATCCTTACCCTTATAGGATTACATCTCTTAATAGGTAATCAACTCCTAATAGGTAACTACAAGATACATCTAAATATACTAGGATTTACACAATCACATTCCTAATCCGATAGGACTGCAACACTCTCCTTGAGTGTGTAAATACTCAAGCAAAACGTTGCATCAGATCTTCAATAGATGAGGTAGAATAGTTGATGGAGTCGTTGATATAAGGGGTGAACGCGAGTCTCAAACACAAGTAACGTAAGTATGCATTGGTAGTAAAACTCACAAAACCTCACTATGGTAAAACCCAAGGCATGGGGAAACCCCATAGACTAAAGAGAAAAGTGAGAAGTATGCATAATGTCTAAAACAAACGTCAAACCTGACAAAAGTAGTTAACTCAATGGAGTATGATCATCCTAGGATGGGTGCCTCGTTAAAACCTCGTCAGGTAGCAAAAACCCAGTGAAAAAAATGCCCCTAATTGTAGGAAAAAGAGTACATTAAGATCAAGTGAGTATGTTTTAGGATACTCCCCTTAGTTAGACATAACTTACAAATAAAATTACAAGCGATTCAATTCAGATAATTTACGAATACCGATTCCTTGAACGAGTTTCTGAAAGGTAGACTTGGGCAGTGACTTCAAAAAGAGGTTGGCCAAGTTGTCCTGGGAACGGATTTGCTTGACTTCAATGTTCTGATGCTGTTGTTGCTGGTGAGAGTAAAAGAACTTTGGTGCTATGTGTTTGGTGTTGTCTCCCTTGGTGTATCCCTTTTTTAACTGCTCGAGACATGTTGCATTGTCTTCAAAGATCGTCGTAGGAAGGTCAACGACGAAAGAAATACCACTAGTGATTCAAATATGTTCCATAATTGCTCTTAGCCAAAAGCATTCTCGCAAGGCTTTATGCCGGGTAAGAATCTCAGTATGGTTCGAATAAGTCGCAACCAACGTTTGCTTGGTAGACCTCCAAGATATAGCGATGTCTCCAATGGTAAAGACATAACTCGTTTGAGAACGTGCCCTATGAGGGTCAGACAGATAACCAACATTTGCGTAACCAACGAGGAAAAATTCAACCTAAGGACTGAGAAGGGCGACAGCTCATCTCAAAGATTCGTGGGTGTTGAATAAGCCCAAATCCGTAGTACCCTTAAGGTAGCGGAAAATGTCTTTAACACCATTCCAATGTCTACATGTAGGCGCATTACTGTATCTAGCCAAAAGATTAACAGTGAAGGAGATGTTAGGTCTAGTGCATTGAGCCAAGTATAATAAAGCACCAATTGCACTTAGGTATGGAACTTTAGGCTCCAAAATCTCTTCCTCATCCCTTTCAGATGGAAGGGATTTCGTTTAGCATTTAGAGTTCGAACGACCATAGGAGTACTCGAAGGCTTCACTTTATCATTATTAAAATGACGCAACATTTTCTGGGTGTAGTTTGATTGATGCACTAAGATTACATCCGAACAATGCTCGATCTCCAGGCTGAGACACTATCGAGTTTTCCTAAGATCTTTCATCTCAAATTCTGATTTCAATTGCATGGCAATTTCCTCAAGCTCTGCAGGAGTTCCGATGAGGTACATGTCGTCGACATAAACTGCAACGATTGCAAATCTGGAATGTGACTTCTTAATGAACACGCATGAGCATAGTTCACTGTTCACATTACCCTGACTTGTCAAATATTCACACAAACAGTTATACCACATCCGCCCGAATTGTTTCAATCCGAAGAGTGACTTCCTTAATCTAATCAAGAGAGTGTTCCGTGGTCTAGAACTATTTGAACCAGTCAATAGAAGTCATTCTGGAACTTTCATGTACATTTCCGTATCTTGATCCCCATAAAGATACGCGGTTACCACGTCCATAAGCTGCATACTCAGTTTTTCTAAAACTACTAAACTAATAAAGTAGCGGAATGTTATGACGCCCATTATGGGGGAATACGTCTCCTTGTAATTAATCCTAGGGCGTTGAGAGAAGCCTTGCGCTACGAGGCGTGCTTTGTACCACACTATTTCATTCTTCTCATTACGTTTCCTCACAAAACCCACTTGTAGCCCACAAGCTTCACATGTGGTGGAGTAGGAGCTACGAGTCCAAACACCTTCCGTTTCGTGAGTGAATCGAGTTCGACCTGGATTGCTTGCTTCCAGTTTGACCAATCATCAACATAGTATAGTTTAATGTCATCGCTAAGCATGATATTAGAAGCAATGGTATATGTGAATGCATCATCAACTATCATCTCATTTCGATTCCAAACCCCATCCAATATTGCGTAATGGAATGAAATCTCATGATTCTCCGGAGGCCGACATGTTTCATCTGAAGCATCATCATAATCTAGAATAACCTCATGGGTTGGAACTGAGGAGTAAACAATGGTCGAATTCAGATTAGGTTCACTAGTTTGTGTCCACTTTTGGGGTTATGAATCTTTTGAACCATGAGGCTTGCCACGCTTCAGGGTAGGAACAAGTGATTGGTTAACTGCCAGGGTACCTTTTCGTGTAGGAGGTACGGCCGCCCCACCTTCGGGGATAGTTCACCTTCCATGGTGGTGTTACGGCATACGATTGGTACGTCTATCTTGCAACTGCGTTTGCAGCAAGTATATGCGATCATGTCACCTTTCTTAGATCAGTAAAAGCATCCATCATGCTTTGAGTAATACTCTCAAAATCTCGAATGCGTCGCACTTATATTTCAGGCTGAGGTGTGTGGGGATGTAAATGAGACATAGTGGGAGTAATCCACAACAATTCGATGCGTTCTACAGGGATGTTAGTGATCTTATCTTCCCCTAACGATGGGAAAACTGTCTCGTCAAAGTGACAATCCGTAAAACGTGTGGTAAAGAAATCTCTTGTAAAGGGCTCTAAATAACGTATAATCGATGGCAAATCATAACCGACATAGATTCCCATTTTTTTTCTGAGGACCCATTTTGGTACATAGTGGTGGTGATATTGGCACATAGGTTGCGCACCCAAACACAAGTAAATACGAGACGTCAGGCTTGTATCTAGTAACCAACTGTAACGGTGAATTAGGTTGGGTAGCGGTGAGCCTCATGCGGACCAATATAGTTGCATGCAATATTGCGTAGCCCCAAGATGATACCGGTAAATTGGTACGTATAACCAAAGTCCGAGCTATCGTTTGAAGACGCTTTATGAAAGCTTCTTCCAAGCCGTTTTGGGTGTGAACATGGGGTACAAGATGTTCAACTTCAATCCCAACATACATGCAATAATCGTCAAAGGTCTGTGGCGTAAACTCTCTAGCATTATCCAGTCGAATCAACTTGATCGGATAATTAAGGTGGTAAGCCCTTATCTTAATAATTTGTGCTAGGAGTTTTGTAAATGCAGCATTACGTGTGGATAACAAGCACACATGTGACCATCGTTTCGATGCATCAACCAACACCATAAAGTATATAAATGGTCTGCACGTTGGTTGGATAGGTCCATAAATATCCCCTTGAATCATCTGAAGAAATTTAGAAGGGTTGTGAATAAAATTTGTAATTAAGGGTTGAATGTTCAACTTCTCCAAGGAACATTCTTTGCAAAGTGGATGGCCGGGATAAGATTTCAAGTGATGTTTGTGAGATGCTTTGAGGATACAGTGCATCATATCTCGTCCGGGATGTCCCATTCGATCATGCCAAAGCAGCAAAGTGTCCTGGAACCCAACACTAGGGCCGGCCACATGGTGTGTCTCTACGGCTCGAGTGGTTGTTATGTACGACCTATTCAGGAGACGTTCTAGCTTCTCGTGAATATGCTCTCGGCCATATTCGTAAAAAGTGATACATAGAAATTCATAACCATTCTCTTCAGTGGTTTCAACATGATATTGATTATCTCGAATGTCTCTAAAACTCAGCAATGTTCTTCCGGAGCGGGGAGAATAAAGTGCCTATTTAATGGTTAATTCAGTACCATTGGACAACATTATACTGGCATTGCCGTATCCTTCTATCAAGTTGGATGAACCTAAAAGGGTTGTCAGATGTGTATTCTTAGGTACGAAGTTAGTGAAATAGTGTTTCTTAAGCAATATGTTGTGCGTAGTTGCATTATCTGCCAGACAACTAACTTCCCCACTAGTCATACCTATAAATAAATTAATTGAATTGGTCACATGCATAAATATAATTCCATTCATTCAAGTAATCAATTCAAGAAATAATATCCATAAAATAATATCCAAAGTTCAAAAAAAACCAAACCAAACAAATAATTCCAAAGACTTAGAAAAATTGTCCTAAAATTAAACCATAAACCCATCAAATAGGAAGGGGGTTCAGCCAATCCTAGTGGGTTCGGCCACTAGGGGTTAAACACTCTAAAAACATGTCTAAATTTATTCTTCCATAGGAGCAGATGTTTCCTGAAAATCTGAAACCTCCAAAGTTGTAGTAGTCGTTTCGTTTATTTCTACATGCACAAAGTTGGACTCACGACATGAATGATACTTGGCAATGCCTCAAGGGTAGCTTGGTGCATACGTGTGACCAATGATCCCTTGATCCAGAGCGGTAGCATTTGTCTAGTTCAGTGGAATCCGAGTGAACGGTAGGTTTTCCCTTGTTCTTAAAGTTTGGGGCCTTCGGGGAAAAAGGTTGGCGTTTATGGGCCAAGTTTCCTCCTTTATATGGGCCTCTGTTCAGTGGACCTTGGGCTCGTGATGGGGCTTGCTGCCCCATGCCATGGCTGTTCAAAGTTGTCACGTGCGCTTCAAGAGCTGCGTTTGAGCCGGTAGGTCGAGCTTGATGATTCTTCATCAAAAGTTGATCCTACTTTTCAGCGAGAAGTAGTAGATATCAAATCCAAAAATTTGGTGAACTTATGTGCCCTATATTGTTACTGCAGAACAAAAAACTACCTCAACTATTGGTGTCATGACACTTTCATATCTCATCTTTTAAAATTGACAATGACATACCGCATCTTACAAATTTGTGATAATGTCATACCTCTGTCAGTTTTTCTGTTAATTTCTCTGTTAAATGCTAACGTGGCCCGACACGTGTCCCATTCACTAATCCAATTGGATTAAAAATTAATAAAAAAAAATTTAATAATTAAAAAAAAAAAAATATATATATATATATATATTAAATCTCTATCACTCTCTCCTCTATCTCTCTCCCCCCTTTCTCGCCACTCTCTCTTCTCTGCAACCCAAAACCCTTTCCCACCCATCCTCCACCACCCTTTCTCTCATATCTATCTCTTTCTCCCCCCTTTCTCCCCTCTCTCTCTTCTCTGCAACCCAAAAGACCCAAACCCCGGAGGAATAAACCCACCTTCCCATTGCAGCAATTGTTGTCACAATTCGAAAACCCCAAAACGAATAACCCAATATTGCTCGACTACTCCGCCTCCCTCATCCTGCCACCCTCGATCTGGAGATCGCAACGATACCGTTCCACGACATCATTTTTTAATCCAGCTGGATTAGTGATTGGGACACGTGTCGGGCCATGTCATCATTTAAGAGAGAAATTAACAGAAAAGCTGACAGAGTTATGACATTGTCACAAATTCGTAAGATGTGGTATGACATTGTCAATTTTAAAATATGAGGTATGAAAGTGTCGTAAGACCAATAGTTGAGGTAGTTTTTTGTACTTTACCCTATTTAAGGACGACGCTACGAGCGTGTGACGACCTGTCCCAAAATAAAATGTATTTTATCCTCGAAAGCGTGGAAACGGACCAATTCCTTCACCTTCTATTCTCTTGGGTTAAAATGAAAATGTGTAGGGTTGTTTTGCATCTAATGGGTAGCCTAAACTTGCAGCCCAATAGGAATTATGGCAATTTAAAATTGCCCAATCCGGTCCAAGACACACGCACACTCATACACACGTGCCTTCTTCCCTCACACTCTCTATCGTTCTCGAACTCTCTCTTTCTGTGCAATTTTGAGTTTGCAGCTCCCAAACTCTTCTAAAACCTCACGGATCATTTCTAATTTATTCATCATCGTCTTCCTCTCGACTTTACGAGTCTGTCCATGCCTATAGTTGAGGGAATAGACGACGGGAACTTGGGAACCTAAAACTCCGGCGAGAAACAAAGTATAACTCTGCAGTAATCGAGGGTGATTCACTTAGTTTTAAAGCTTAATAAGGTAATTACTCATCTTATCTAACATATTAGGTTAGTTTCGGTTGAGTTTGGACGTTGAAATAAGCTTGGTAGTGGGATTGCAGGGATAGCCGGTTTTTCAAGAAAATTTTCGATCATTTTCCGG
This sequence comes from Malus domestica, assembly GCF_042453785.1. Lineage (NCBI taxonomy): Eukaryota > Viridiplantae > Streptophyta > Magnoliopsida > Rosales > Rosaceae > Malus > Malus domestica. The sequence goes on from NC_091670.1 coordinate 19,008,362, forward strand.
CCATTTTTCGTTGGTTTTAGGACGTAAAAGTGGTAAGAACTTGTTCTTTTTTCTCAGAGCTTCATTTTGGTATAAAGTTTGTGAAATTTGGTTGAAAAATGATGAAGATATTGAAGTTCAAAGTTTTTCCAGAAACCGGCGAGTGCAGCGGTGACCGGCGCCAGAATTCGCGAACCAACGAAGGAGAAGGAGAATATTCCGTCAATTTTGAAGGAATATACTAACGGCTTCAGGTAAATATAAATGTATATATTGTTATTTAACGATATATATTGCTAAAAGATGGAGAAATTAATTCAAGACTTGGAAGATGAGTAATCAGCTGCAAAGGGACCTAAATCCTTTCTAGAAGGCCTATCCCTTCTCCTATACATATGCCGCACCAACCTTTCTAGAAACCTTAGAAAGTGGCGCCTTTGTCCATTCTAGAAGCTTAAGAACCTGCCATAAGACATTCCTTCTAGAACCCCTAAAAGAGTGCCGCACCTTTCACCTTCTAGAAGCCCTAAAAATATGCCAGAAACCCTAGTTCTTTTCCCCCTTGAATTGGGTCGAGCCTTTCCTTATTCCCCAAGTCTTGTTCCGCAAACCCTAGGCCTTTCCCCTTCAGAAATTATGAAAACCCTAGCCTATAAATATATGTTTTCAGCCATAATTTCGCACCACCCCCCATATAATTCTACACCACATTCAACCGCATACACACACCAATTCACACCCTTTGCCGCAACTTTGGAGAAGAAGAAGTTTTGTTGTGGCTTCCATTGGAGGAGGAGGACCTTGTCCCGCAAGCCACCTACAACCATTGGAGTTCTAAGAGTTCTTTCTTCCCTCGTTTTAGTTTCAATGTTTATTTCAATTTTCTTTTCAATTGTTATGAACATGTGTAACTAAGTTTTTCTTAGTTACATGTGAATTCGAAGCCATGGACATATGTTTTATATGAATTGATTACCTTTAGTTATTGTTTCGTAAAACATGAATGTGATTTACTTATCTGTTTGATTCATAACTTATTCTTGTGTGTTGATTAAGGATGCATACTTAGTTTGCATGCATGAATTTGATGCTAAAATATAAGGGAGTTTCACCTAATAGTTACAAACTTATATTTACAAGTAGTGAAGGTTGCTCTAGTCACAATTATGTTAAGTAAATTCTTGGCAAGAGTATCATGCAGTTCATAGTTACGAATGTCATGTCAATGCTTATGATTTTCATAGAACGTAATGATCTTTGATATGTATCTTATCATGTTGTTCATATAGGGAACTTGATAAGAATAATTTGGTTGCGATGCGTTATCCATCCAATTCAATGAATTAAGGAAAATCTGAGAGTTAATTTGTGCATTCACGATTAATTTGGGGCATTGTCATTCATGGTTTGAAGAAACAATACTGGAAATCAATTTACGTGCATATGTTTCATGTGTGGAGAAGGACCCTCTAACTAGTTTTTCACCCTTGAATTCACGTTAATTTCATTTTAACTTACTTGGTTTGCTGCAATTTACTTAGTTTTGTCAAATTCGTCCAAAAATCCCCCTCAGTTCTTATTTGGTGTCTTAGTTTAGTTAATTTCATTCAAATATGTCCCCATTTAGTATTTTGAGTCAAGTTAGTTTAGAATTCGTCCAAATCACTCTTTAGTAGTTGTTTTGAGTCTTTTTAACTTAGGTTTTCTGTTTTGAGTCAATTTGGTCAGTTTTGAGTCATAAGAGTCTAGTTTTCTGTTTTTGAGTCTCGTTTAGTGTTTTAAGGTTTAAATTGAGTAAATTAGCATCCCTTCTAATCTCCGGCCTAAAACGATCCATACTTACATATACTACAATCATAGGGTTAATTTTAAGTGTTGGAATATTTCACATCAATCATAGATGGGTCAAGACGACCACCTGGTTTTTAGTTGTCACCAGAGGAAGCTGCTGACTGGAAATTTTTAAACAGTTATTTCAGAAAAGATTTATTCCCCCAGAATATATTGATTGTAAGAAGCAAGAATTCACGCACTTAAAGCAGGGAAAGATGTCAGCTAATGAGTATTATCGGAAGTTTACTGATTTGTCTCGCTATTTCCTTGAGATTGATACTAATCTTGTAGAGATGTTTCGTCGTTTTAGACTGTGTACTAGAAAGAAATGGCGTTCCATGGCGACCATGACTCCATGTGCTACATATCAGGAGTTTTATGAGATTCTATTGCGGGTTGAGGATTCTGAAAATATGCCCAGTGACAGTAAGGAAGAGGAAGAAAAGGATAATAGTCAGAAGAAAAATGATAATAAAGATAAAGGACAATCATCACAGGGACCTCGTAAGACGCAGAGTTTTAAGAAGAGTGGCACTAGTTCCAGTTTTTCTAGTGGGGGTTTGAGTGCTATTATGCCGATGAGAGGTGGCAAATTTTCCAGAGGTTCCCGCTTCTAGAGACCGAGAAACTCTAGTAGTTCTGATGGTCCTTTTTGACACAGATGTAATAATCGTCATTTTGGGGAGTGTCGGCAAGGTAACAGAGGATGTTTTACTTGCAGCCAGATGGGGCATTGGGCTATTCATTGCCTACATAATCAGCTGAGGCCCCAGCCACATTTCTTACTACCACCGGTACCGATTCAGCAGGTTCTAGGGACTAGTGGTTATACCCAGACGGGTCACGGGGGTGCTTATCACTATCAGGGTGATATAGCCCCATATTCTGGAGAACAGTATCAGTATCCACAATCTGTACCAGCAGAGTGGCTATGCTCAGTATTCAATGGGTTATATGCCGTATCAACCATATTCAGCTGGTATATCACAAGGGTATTCTGAAGAACAATTCCAAAACGTGGAAGTTGCTTCTAGTAGTGCAGGATCATCGAGGTAGCCTAATCAGCCTGGTCGAGGTACGCAGGGATGTGGAAATCAAGCTAATAGAGGTCGTGGAGGACGACAGCAAACACTGGGTCATATTCACCATATTACTCTACAGGATGCTCAGAACAATCCTGACTTAATCATGGGTATGTAGAATTGATTGTGGTGCTACACATTCCATTATTTCTCATACGTTTGCTCACACAACACAACCTCATCCCACACTTCTCGGGTATGAGTTAAAATTTTCTATGCCTAGAGGTGAGACGTGTTATGTTAGCTGGGTGTATCTAGGATGTCCTGTGTTAGTGGAAGATGTTGTTATGCCAGCTAATTTTGTTCCATTAGATATCGTTGATTTTGATGTTATTCTGGGCATGGATTGGTTACATTACAATCGTGCCAAGATGGATTGTTACGGTAAGACGGTTACTTTCCATCGCCCAGGCTTGCCTATGGTTACATTCGTGGGTGAGCATAGTGGAGTGAGGCACAGTGTTATCTCTGCCATGAGGGCTAAAAGGTTCTGGAAGAAAGGTTGTCAGGGATATTTGGCTCACGTGGTATTGAATGATAACACTCCTAGCAGTGTGGAGGATGTACGAGTAGTCAGGCATTTTCTTGACGTGTTCCCTGATGATCTACCTGGATTACCGCCAGACCGAGATGTGGAGTTCACTATTGATTTACTTCCAGGTACATATCCTATTTCTTTAACTCCTTATCGAACGACCCTTGCTAAATTGAGGGAATTAAAAATTCAATTACAGGAATTGGTTGATAAAGGTTTTATTCAACCTAGTACTTCAACCTGGGGAGCTCCAGTTTTATTCGTACGAAAGAAAGACGGGACTTTAAGGCTATGTATTGACTATCGGCAATTAAATTGGGTAACAATTAAAAACCGTTATCCATTGCCGCATATAGATGATTTATTTAACCAGCTTCGAGGCACCTACGTGTTTTCTAAGATTGATTTGAGGTCTTGTTATTATCAACTAAAGATCAAAAGTGAGGATGTTCCTAAAACGGCTTTTAGGACTCGATATGGTCATTATGAGTTTCTTGTGATGCCATTCGGGTTAACTTGCACTTGCAGCTTTTATGGACTTAATGAATCGAGTATTCCAGCCATATCTTGACAGGTTCGTCATTGTCTTTATTGACGATATTTTGGTGTACTCTAAGTCTAAAGCAGAGCATGTTCGACATCTCACTTTGGTGTTGAAGAAATTGAGGGAACACCAATTATATGCTAAGTTTAGCAAGTGACAGTTTTGGTTAGATCAAGTAGCATTTTTTGGACATGTTATATCAGCCCAAGGTATTCATGTGGACCCTCAGAAGGTAGCAGCTGTTGAAAATTGGGAGCAGCCACGAACCGTCACCGAGGTACGGAGTTTCCTTGGCCTAACATATTATTATAAACGGTTCGTTAAAGATTTTTCAGTTATAGCATTACCACTGACGAGGTTGACTAGAAAGGATGTTAAATTTGAGTGGGATGATAATTGTGAGCAGAGTTTCTAGCAACTAAAGTAATATCTCACTCACGCACATGTTTTAGCGCTTTCAGATGATAGTGGTAATTTTGAGATTTACAGTAATGCTTTGTTGCATGGTCTGGGTTGTGTGTTGATGTAGCATGGTAGGGAGATTGCTTATGCTTTGCGACAGCTGAAACCTCATGAGATGAATTATTTTACTCATGATCTTGAATTAGCAGCCATTGCTTTTGCCTTAAAGATTTGGAGACATTACCTTTATGGAGAAAAATGTAAGATTTTCACGGATCATAAAAGTCTTCAGTATCTTTGCACGCAAAGGGATCTTAATCTTCGCCAGCGAATGTGGATAGAATTGCTCAGCGATTATGATTGCATGATTGAGTATCACCCTGGTCGTGCAAATGTGGTATCAGATGCACTTAGTAAGAAATCTCAAGGCTGACTTAATGCCTTATATACTTGTCGTATCCCTTTTCTCACAAATTTGAGATCCACATAAGTGAAATTAGGGGTGGAAGATCGATAGAAAGCTTTACTTGCTAGTTTCTAGGTGAGACCAATTTTAATTGATCATGTGCTCGAGGCTTAAATGAATGATGAGGAAACTCAAGAGTTAATTCAAGCAAGATCGTAGAGGAAAAAGAAAGACCTCAGGATTTGAGAAACTGACGGTATGCTTATACAGGAGAAATGAATGTATGTGCCGAATAATGCAGAATTAAATAAATAAATTATTGATGAAGCGCATATATCAGCTTATGCGATGCATCCGGGGAGTACTAAAATGTATCATACCATTCGACCATTTTATTATTGGCCTGGTATGAAAAGGGAAATGGCTAAATATGTGAGTAGATGTGCAATTTGTCAACAGGTCAAAGCTAAGAGGAATAAGCCTTTTGGGCTAATGCAGCCACTTCTCGTTCCTCAATGGAAATGGGAAGATATTACCATGGATTTCGTGTATAAGCTTACTTATACTTGAAATGGTTATGATGGTATTTGGGTGATAGTGGATCGGCTTACTAAATCAGTGCACTTCATTCCAGTATGGGAGAAATATTCTTTAAGCCAATTAGCCGAGTTATTCATATCAAAGATTGTTAATACCACGGGGTTCCGGTTAGTATCATTTCTGATCAGGATCCTAGGTTCACTTCTAAGTTCTGGGTGGCGTTTCAGGAGGCTCTTAGTTCGAGATTACTTTATAGTACGACATATCATCCATAGACAGACGGGCAATCTGAGAGGACTATTCAAATGCTGGAGGATATGCTATGATCTTCTGTATTGCAATTTGGTGACACTTGGCATATGCGTTTGGATTTGATGGAATTTGCCAACAATAATAGCCATCACTCTAGCATTGGTATGTCACATTTTGAGGCACTCTATGACTCCTTTATGCTGGTCAGAGGTTGGTGAAAGAGTATTAGTGGGCCCTGAGATTGTAGACGAGACTGCATAGAATATTCAGGTAATTAAATCTAACATGAAAGCAGCCTAGGATCGACAAAAGAGTCTAGCAGACAAACATGCTACTGATAGGGTGTATAAGGTTGGTGATTGGGTATTTTTGAAGCTATTACTGTGGAAAGGTGTTGTACGGTTCGGGAAAAAGGGTAAGTTAAGTCCTAGATACATCAGACCGTACCAAATCACTGAACAAGTCAGTGAAGATGCTTACAGGTTAGAGTTGCCTCCAGAATGATCTAAGGTGCACGATGTGTTTCATGTTTCTAAGCTTCGCCATTATGTCTCAGATCCATTGCACATGATACCTCCTCAACCTTTGGAAATTAATCCAGATTTGACTTATGACGAGGAGTCAGTGATGATTTTGGGTTGGAAGGATAAGGTTTTGAAGAACAAAATTATGCGCTTAGTAAAAGTTTTATAGAGGAACCATTCGGTGGAGGAAGCCACCTAGGAGACGATGGATTAGTGGGTTGTTGTATTATTATATGAAATTTCGAGGATAAAATTTTCTTAAAGGGGGTAGGCTGTGATGACCCATCCCGGAATAAAATGAATTTTATCCCTGAAAGCGTGGAAACGGACCAATTCCTTCACCTCCTATTCTTTTGGGTTCAAATAAAAATGTGTAGGGTTGTTTTGGGTCTAATGGGTAGCCTAAACTTGCAGCCCAATAGGAATTATGGCAATTTACATTTGCCCAATCTGAACCAAGACACATGCACACTCATACACACGTGCCTTATTCCTTCACATTCTCTCTCGTTCTCGAACTCTCTATTTTCGTACAACTCGAGTTTGCAACTCCCAAACTCTTCTAAAACCTCACGGATCATTCTAATTTAGTCATCATCGTTTTCCTCTCGACTTCCCGAGTCTGTCCATGCCTATAATTGAGGGAATAGACGACGGGAACTTGGGAGCCTAAAACTCCGGCGAGAAACAAAGTATAACTCCGTAGTGATCGAGGGTGATTCACTTAGTTTTGAAGCTTAGTAAGGTAATTACTCAACTTATCTAACATATTAGGTTAGTTTTGGTTGAGTTTGGACATCGAAATAAGCTTGCTAGTGGGATTGCAGGGATAGCCGATTTTTCAAGAAATTTCCCGGCCATTTTCTGTTGGTTTTAGGACATAAAAGTGGTAATAACTTGTTCTTTTTGCTCAGAGCTTCATTTTGATATAAAGTTTGTGAAATTTGATTGAAAAATGGTGAAGATATTGAAGTTCAAAGTTTTTCCAGAAACCAGCGAGTGCAGCGGTGGCCGGCGCCGGAATCTGGCGAACCAATGAAGGATAAGGAGAATATTTTGTCAATTTTGACGAAATATACTAACGTTGTCAGGTAAATATAGCGGTATATACTTTTATTTAACGGAATATTCCCTAACGCTGTTAGGGAATCCGTCAATGTACCAAGCACGTGCCTAAGCATGGGCGCGTGGGACGTTGAAAAATTATTCTAAAAATATGGGGATGTTCGTGGGGTTGAGTAGGCCATGATGGTATATTCTTTCACCCCAATTGAGCAACGTATGAGAAGTTATTACATAGTATTGATTATGTGCTTAAAAAATAACGTTAAAATAATTGTTTCACATATAAGTAAGACGTTTCCGGAGGACGAACGCAGTCAGGCGAGACTCGGGGGTTACGACCCTGCCACATACCAATGAGTGGGCTTTTGGTTTCCTATATATGTGTGTGTGTGTGTGTATATATATATATATATGCTTTACGTTTTCCCAGAAATCGATTTAAATGGTTTTATGTTTAAATGCCATGTCGTATGCATTGCATACTAGAATATACATTAGTATAGTTGTGCATATTATTACTCAACACTGCGAACATTCAGGTAAGCTTCAGGTGAGTATATATATTGATGGTGATTGCAGTGTGTATGGTTATGTTTAAATGCATTTAGTGCTCATTATCTTGCACCCCGGTGTTAGTGCTCTGCCCGAGGCCAGGGCCAGCTTTCACATGATCGTTCACCTCTTACACTGCATGCTCCCAAGGTGCCAGCCTGTCGTACAGACCATATTAGGTGGTTCCGACTCGTATGTGACTTGTAATATTTCGCACAGCCTTCACGTTATTGTAACACTTGAGTGTATTTATTTACACATAGCATGTCGTACAGACCATCTTAGGTGGTTCCGACTCGTGTGCAGGACTTGACTGATGAGTTATAAACTCAGCTGTACAGGTCACATTAGGTGACTCCAACTCATATGTCATTTTATATTGATTCATTTTACTTGGCTTACTTATGCATGTGGAGGTGATTGACATGGCATACATGTGGGTTTTGCTACTCTCAAGCATGGTTCTTATTTATATGTAATACTATTTTTTGGGAAATTATATGGGTTTTACGGTGAAGGGTTATTACTTTGGAAAGATAAATTGTTTTGAAAAGCTTTGTTTTTGCCCACTCACACTTTCTGTTTTATGCCCCTCCATGTTTTAGATAGAAGTGCTTGCTGGTGGCTCACGAGGACTCAACAGCGGTTCTGACAGACATCCATTAGTGTAGGATTTTTTTTATGATCTGAATAATTAGTAACTAGACTTCTGCACTGCATTCTGATATCTATGCTCTGGTCATGTGTGTACCTATACTCTATACACTTCCACTTGCACTGATTGACTAGTATAGAGTAAATTAGTTAGTTTGGTTTTTGTTTGCTCACACTTTTATATTACTATCACTTCCACACCGCACACATGGCTACATCACCCTCACGTAATGGTCAACATGCCTCAATTTGGGTCGGGGTGTGTCAAGCGTGTAGGTAAAAACCGTTCATGAAACAGAGTTATAACGAATAAGATATGAACAAGCGAAGTTAGGGGCAAAATGGTAATTTTTTGAGGGAGTATTCTAGAAGCCAAAGGCTTCTCTTCTTTTTTCTTTCATCGATTGGCAGATGCAGCAAGGGGGGCTGTGTTCTTATCCCCCTTAATTCTTCTTCACTCCAAAAATGATAACTTTCTCATACTGCAACGAAATCACGCACGGTCGAAGGCTATGTATTCATAGCAAAACCCTTTTCAATTTGATACCAAAACCATATGTTGGAACAAAGCATGCTCATATATCGAAGCCAAGAAGTTTCAATAGTTTTCGTGGGTTTTTCGCCGATTCTAGCCAACCTCGCCGAAGATAGGTCTCAACCCAAGAAAGAAAAATACTCCTCTTATCATGCACTTCTAGGTTATGTAAGTGAATCTTTCGAATTCCAAGTTTCATTTTCAAACAAGTTTGAGATTGAAGTGTTTAACTTGAAATTTCGGGGTTCTTGTTGAGGATTTGTGGTGATGAAGTTGATTTAAGAGCGTAGTAGCAAAGTGGCAGATTGATGAACTTTGGAGGAGTCTGGAGGTGAGAACCCAAGAAACCCTATCTTATTTTCTTTTTGGTTCTAATAGATGAGTTAATTTATGCTAAGTTCTTGGTGTAAGTTGAATGAATTTGTGTGGATTTTTAAACTTGTAACTAAAGTGGCAAAGAATTGGTTTAAGTTGATGAGTAGGCTTGCCATGAGCCTCATCTTGGATTTTGGGTGATCTTTGGTTAATTTTATTCATGTTGGACTCGATGGAGAAATTATAAGAAAGTGGTGGAACCTGGTTATGTATATATAATTCTTTGTTGAGTATTAAGTAAGTGTATGACTAAGTAGGGTTTGTTCAATTTCTCTTACAGTTGGTGAACTACGATTGGCTTGATCCCTCCAAATTGTAAGTAGGCAATCTAACGAGAAGTTAGATGCAACCATAAAATAAACGAGATTAAATTTTAGTGGAAAATCGTTACAAAAGAAAAGTTAGAATGGTTATTAACATAAACGGTAACTATGACATTTTTGGCCTACCCCTAAATGTAAATTCCAAAATAAATTGGCGGGGCGTTACAAATTGTATCAAAGCAAATTATCCTACCTTACAATGTGAGAAATTATTGAGTTTGTGGAAGTGAATTATGAATTTCATTGATACTGAATTATTTCATAAGTTCTATGAATAATGAGGAATTTATGTGGAAAGTGTAAAGTGTGAATCACAATGAATTGAATTGAATTGAATTGAATTGAATGGGAGTAGAAAAATTTTAAAATGTCGTGTTTCATGTTATAGCTTCAAAGATGAGCGCTTGATTAAAGTCTCGGATTAATCTTGAATTGGGTTGATATTATGTTATGCATTATGAAAATTTTGAACGTTAAGATGATTGTGAAATTGTCACAAGTAGATGGAAAAGTCGTATTATACATGTGCAATTGAGAAATGTTAAATTGGGCAAAAAGGGCCCGTGGATGTTGATTTGGGAGGAAAAGGCCCGTGAATGTTGATTTGGGGGCAAAAAGGGCCCGTGGGTGTGGAATTGGGCGAAATGACCGATAGAATGTGGAGAAATGGTTGAACGGTAACAAAGGCCCAATATTTTCGGGAGAAAGCTCCATGTGTGGGTTGCAAGAACGAACTATGAATGTGATGAGTATGTGTGGGAAGGTATATTTGCTAGGTATATTATGATCCTTTCTAGTTTATTAGTCACTTATTGAGATTAAAGAAAAAGGTGATGAAATTGTTGTGTTGCCAATGATGGTGAGTAATTGTGATTTGAAATTGCAATGATTTTGGCCAGAATTTCCAATATTTGATTTGCCAATTTTGATCGTTTGGCTTGAAATTCTAATATTTATTTAGCCAATGAGGATTGCAGCTTGATGTTTGATATTTATTTTGCCAATGTGTATGGCTAGAATTTCTTATATTTATTCTGCCAATAAATGTGGCTGGGAATCTGAGTATATGGGTGAGAATCACGATGATTTATTTGTTGATTTCTTTATTTTGAGCTTGAATAAACTCGTATACTGAGTTTATGATTTTATTCACAATAAATGGAATGGTGGGAGTAATTTTAACCCATTTTCGTTAATCGATGGTAGAAATCATTGTTTTGCCAATGATGATTATGGCTACAAATTTTAAAATCTTATGGCCAATGATAATTATGGTTGGAAATTTTAATATTTATGAAAGTCATGATGATTTCATGAACGGGAATGAAATCACAATCCAAGGCTATGATTGGTTTAATATATAGGGGTGAAAGAATGAAGGAAATAACTGGGACCTAGCTATTGTGTCACTCTGATAAAGATTTCCCAGTTGTGCGACATGTATAATGTCTTTCTTTGACTTTTTTTTACATTTGAGGAAAAGGGTTGATGGGGGAAAGCTCGTAATTGCAAATTTGGTTGAATTTGATATTGTGGACGGAACTGATGACGCACGCATATTTTATGGCTATATGATTAATATGGTTAGTTTGGTTCACGTGAGGATATGAATGAAATTATAGAATAAGATTTTGATTCCGTTCAATATTGACGGTACTGCGGATTGGTTTTAAATACCTTATCCTCACTCAGTGATTGAAATCTCGAGGACGAAATTTATTTTAGTCGGGGTCGAATGTATACCTTGAAAAATTTAAGTATATGAATTTGATATTCATAATTATGAATATGTGGAGAAAATCGAAAATAAATTGATTCATGGTTATGAAATTCGAATGGGAAAAATAAAAAATCCCACATTCGAATTTTCTAATTATTTATGTCGTATAATTTTTCGTTAAGTGGAAAATGATGAAAATGCCCCTATTTGGTTAATGTAATTATATGATGACGTATTCTATCCTCATATATTTTATCGTATTTCTTGATATATATGTAAATAGAGGGCGACCCTACGAGCGTATAGGCAAAAAACCATTCGTAAAACGGAGTTATAACAAATAAGATATGAACAAGCAAAGTTAGGGGACAAAATGGTAATTTTGGTAGGGAGTATTCTAGAAGCCAAAGACTTCTCTTCTTTTTTCTTTCCCCGGTTGGCAGATGCAGCAAGGGGGGGCTACTGTGTTCTTCTCCCCCTTAATTCTTCTTCACTCCAAAAATGATAACTTTCTCATACAGCAACGAAATCATGCACGGTCGAATGCTATGTATTCATACCAAAGCCTTCTTCAATTTGATGCCAAAACCATAGGCTGAAACCAAGCGTGCTCATATATTGAAGCCTAGAAGTTTCGACGGTTTTCGTGGGTTTTTCACGGATTATGGCCAACCTCGCTGGATATGGGTCTCGACCCAAGAGAGAAAAATACTCATCTCATCATGCAATTCCAGGATATGTAAGTGGATCTTTCGAATTCCAAGTTTCATTTTCAAACAAGTTTGAGAATGAAGTGTTTAACTTGAAATTTCGGGGTTCTTGTTAAGGATTCATGGCTATGAACTTGATTTAAGAGCATAGTAGCGAAGTGGCAGATTGATGAACAACTTTGGAGGAGTTTGGAGGTGAGAACCCAAGAAACCCTATCATATTTTCTTTTTGGTTCTAATAGATGAGTTAATTTATGTTAAGTTCTTGGTGTAAGTTGGATGAATTTGTGTGGATTTTTAAACTTGTAACTAAAGTGGCAAAGAATTGGTTTAAGTTGATAAGTAGGCTTGCTATGAGCCTCACCTTGGATTTTGGGTGATCTTTGGTTAATTTTTTTCATGTTGGACTTGATAGAGGAATTATAGAAAGTGGTGGAACCTGGTTATGTATATATAATTCTTTGTTGAGTATTAAGTAAGTGTGTGACTAAGTAGGGTTTGTTCAATTTCTCTTACGGTTGTTGAACTACGATTGGCTTGATCCCTCCAAATGGTACGTAGGCAGTCTAACGAGAAGTTAGATACAGCCATAAAATAAATGAGATTAAATTTTAGTGGAAAATTGTTACAAAAGAAAAGTTAGAATGGTTATTAACATAAAGGGTAACTATGACATTTTTGGCCTAGCCCTAAATGTAAATTCCGAAATAAATTGGCGGGGCATTATATGTAACAACTAGTTTTTTCATGGTACCTGTAGAAAAATTTCAATCCCATTAGTTCTTCATTTGTACCAAATCATTAAATCATTGCATATTTGTTTACATAACATTCTCAAGTTCTTGATTGTGAATGGAACATTTGGTAACTATGGAGCATGAGGGTCTCTACTAACCGAACTGGGTCTCTGCTTGTAGGTTGAGCAGGGGTAAGTTGTGATTTCTACAGAGGAGGAGACGGAGGACTGCGTAAAACTAGGGTTTCTTCCTTTTTTTAATTTTAGTTCAGATTTTATGTTTTTTTCAGTTTTATTTATCTTTAATATTAGTTAAAATCCAAATAAGCATTCATGTCATTTAATGAATAAGTAAGAACCATTGGATGTCATGTAATCGAAAGGCTTAAATAGAGTGTAAAAGTATTTGTAAAAATATTTGTCCTTTGATCCTATCTCATATATATAAACATGGGTACATTCATCAAAATCAAGAAAAAAAATTATTGTACCAAAACATGGGTACATTCTTCAAAACCACACAAAAAAAGTAATAGATATTAGGCTTAATAATATTAGTAAATTTCTTCGATTAAACTTAATATGGATACATTCTCAAATCAAAAGAAAAAAATGTACCCATATAAGTTTAAAAATGGATTACAAAAAATTGAATAGATTTTATATATAAAAAAATGGTACATTTTACATATAACATGACACACCCCTACCTGGAATGTCCACTAGGACTCCGAATCAAGCTGTGTTAGCTGACACCTGGAAGGTGACGAAGCCATAAAGTGTAGTGATATGGAAAATGTGAATAAATTTAAACCTAAAAGTACCTAAATATAAGAGTGCACTATGAGCTCAAATGAACTCAATTCACACGTGATGGCAGAGCATAAGTACAGTACAGTAAAATATGGTGAAAATTATACCATCGATGGTAATCGTCTACACCAAGATTTGCCAATAATCATCGCCGGCATGAAAACTCTGTTACTAGAACCTGGAAGGGCGAAAAATAAAAGTGAGTGGGTCTGAAAATGAAGTTTTAATAAAAACCTTTTGAAAACGTTATAACCCCCTCATTGTAAAGCATGTATAGTTTCTAGAAAATAATAATACTATGTAAGTATAAAAGCCAATGCACAAGAGCAGCGAAAACTAAAGTATGCCATGTCATAATATCTCAACAATAGTAAATGTAAGCCATGTGTGAAACCAATATAAAATAGTATGCCAGTCGGAGTCACTAACGTGACCTGTACGACTGGACCAGTAGCTCATCAATCTAGGTTAGCACACGAGTCGGAGTCACTTAGTGTGACCTGTACGACAGGTTGGGCATAAATATGTACGCACAAGTGCTACAATCACGTGAAGGCTGTGCAATAATTCGCAGGTCACCTATGAGTTAGAACCAGCTATTGTGGTCTGTATGACAGGTTGGCACCAGACTTGGATCCAAGGCGAGCGTACGGTCCATGAGGTGAACAATCACGTGAAGGCTGGCCCTAGCCCCAGGCGGGAACACAAATATCGGGGTGCAGCCATGATGAGCTCTAAATGAATATATGCATGCCAATATGATGCAATAATTCCAATCTCAAAGTAAACTCACCTGAACTTATCTACGCATACCGTAGGATCGTTTGGCATTTCACGATTTCTTAACAATGCAACATTTTAAATATAACATTATTGAATCATGGCATGATATGCATAACTCAGTTCAAAGCATTTGTGGAAACTATAAAGTTTATATATATATACACACACACACACACACTATAAAAAGGAAAAAGACCCATTCACCTAAGGTTAGTGCTATAACTCCTTAACACGAATATCGAGGCGTCACGAATGATCGTTGTCTAAAACAAATATTCAGTCACGTTTAAGAATTTTTATCGATAGAACACGTAACTTACATAAAACACATCCCCAAAGATGTTTTAGAATGATTTGAGACCCATTGACCAAAAGTCAATCGTTGGTCAAAGATCGACGGTAGGGTCCACAACCCTACATAACTCAATCCGGAAGATCCGCATCACAGATATCATATCTGTAACTTCCAAAGATACTCATTATGCTTCTAAAACATCATACTAAAGTTTCATTACGATCCAACGGTTGGATATTCGCCAATTGCAAATTCAATTGGCGGTTAACGTTTTATTTTATGAACTAACAAATCCGATTCGGGAAGATCCTTAAGTCGGATTCCAAATCCATAAGTTTCTAATATCCTCAAATATTACATACTATATAACGTATTAAATTTTGGTGATGATCCAACGGTTGGATCGTCAATTCTTATAAGGATCAAGTAGCAGTCTCTAACAAAACTATGTTCAAAAGATGAGATTTCATCAATCGGAGTTCACCTGTGGAATTGGGGTATCAAACTTAGCTTAGGAAGGTCAGGGAGAGCCTCGGCCCACGCACCGCTGCACAAGGCGGTCGGCCGCCCTGACTCACCGGAAAAATCAACTATTTCTAAAATTTCTCAAATTTTACAAGAATAAAGATCTCAATGAGTAGAGCAAGTTTCATACCTATGAAAAAGTCCAATTTGGCCTAAAAAAGCTTCAAATCGCCAAGAACCCGCCGGAACCCTAGAATTAGGTGTTCTTCAATTCGATCAATCTGCAACACCACCGCCCATAAAACTATTTGGGTGTTGTTCCTGACCTCCAAAGAAGTGTTTTGGTGGTGGTGATTGAAGGTAAGTGTTTCAGAAATGGGTGGATCGCCCCTAGTACCCACCAAGCCGTGCGTCGGCCTTCACGAAATTGGAACCAAAACTCTCTGTTTTTGGGCTGATATGGTGGATGGGATGAAGGGAAAATTATGAGATTCTAGAATGGGATTTCATAATGACTATCATGCATATACAAATCAAAATTTAATATACGAAAGCAGCGGAAGCATTTATAACATATTATCAAAGCTATAGTCATGCAAATCCCCTTCAAGGTTCATAGGTTTATATATAATGCATCAAAACAATTTTTAGAATCAAGAACAAAGTGAAGGTTAGTCTTGTACCTCTTGATCTAGACTTAAGACCAAGGATGGACCACCTCCAAGGCCTTTGCTCCTTGAAATCCTTGAGCCTAGCTTCCCTCATTGCCTCCTCCACTTTGTTACAATGAGTGCTCCTAGGTTCTCTTCAAGTTCCCAAAGTAGGAAACCTCTAAAGATCCTCACCCACTAGTGTAGTGAGAAGGATGAAGGAATAACCAAAAAGGTGTAAGAGATGTTAGTAAAAACCCCCCTTTGGTGGCCGGCCTTTGTGGTTCAAGATGGCTATTTTCTTTTGCCTCTTTTGTTGTTCAAAACTCACAAAAACCCTAATGAACAATATCTTATAAAGTTGCTTATATAGACAAAAAGAAAACCTAGTCAACACTTGACTAAATATCTCTCCAAAACCCACATAATATGGCCGGCCCTCTTGTGTTGTTTTTGGGCTTTGGGCTTTTATTATTTCAAGTCATCCAATGCTTGAATGAAAGCCCAATGGGTTTAGGCCCAATGGGCCTAATTAAACCCGAACGTTTCTTTAAGCCCAAAACGATGTTTATCGCTTTTATGATTTCTTTAGACTTTTCTAAATTAATCACAACACATAATTAATCTAATTAATTGTTTCCATCATCCATTAGTTACTCACTACAATAGTGTTGTGGTGAACAATCTTTTAGGTTCTAATTAGCAAGGCAGTGAGGTGATTGGCATTAATCCAATTGCTTATATTTAATTCAATCACTTAGTGAATTAAAACCTCATTTTAATTCACCTTTCTTCTTTGACGACTACATCTAATCATCTAGAAGAACTCACAAGCTATGAGTGACATCTAACCATATGTCATAGCTACCCAAGCTAATGTAGAAGTTTATTCAAAGAACCTAGTCAGTTGGAATTACAATGTAATTCAATCCTTCTCTAATACAATACTCTCAATCACATCATTAGGGTATGGATATATCATGTCAAACCCCTAATGTGATTATTCCTTCTTATATGGTCCAATTGAGTCGTTTAGGAACGCTTTCCTTTATTACGCTCGATACTTCGGCCGAAGATTCCCGAATCATATCTTAGAGTATTCTTCCTCTCTTATCGAGGATTAGAGATTCCTTGTTGCGCATACACTTGCCTTCATGACTAAGTGGCTTAACCCCAATTATGCCGTGGACACCCTCGAATGGGGAGACTTTGACATAATCAAAGATTAAGTACTTAACCACAAGACAACGACGATGCCTCAGGTCTAAGGATTACTTACATCTTTCCAACCATTAGAGTTACTTGCTTGACATGTGAGTAGACCTCCATGCAAGTACTCCCGTTCGATTGTGTTCAGTGAACTCATTCCCTTAATGAGCACCTACATACTTGTCTTAGTGTCACAACACGAATGGGTTGAGACTTTCCATCCTTCCAATTGAAGCGGACACAGCATGTACTGGTCTAAGCATTGTCAGTATCCCTCCGACAATCCAATGACCAGGAACCTTTTGGACATAATGGTTATGTGAAGAAGGTCTCTGTAGTCTAACATCATTAGATTACTTCTTCAATCGATCCATTGTCCATGGATTCACTATTCAGGACATATATCGTTTATTGAGATAGTCCTAATTAGTATCTTCGCCATTTGATGTATAAGAATCATCCATACATCGATTCATTTGTCCTGAAAGATTTCTTCCAAAGATTGACTTTCAGGGCATATTTCCAACATGGGAGGCCACTGAGTGATTTGCAAGTGATTGAGGGTGGTGATTCAACCAGAAAAATAGCGTGATTTGCTCGGAATCAAACCGGTTCATAAACGGGTTGGTCGTGGAAGTGCACAGGTTGACGGGAAGCAGACCCTTCTCTCATTTTTCCCAATTGGCTGCTTCTCTCTCATTTGATTGGTCCTTACCCCTTAATCTATTGGTCAGTCTTCCCACAATGTGGGAGTTCAATTTATTTAACTAAACTTTAAATAACTAATTTCAAACGTCTATAACTATATTGTTATAATCCGAACTCGCAAACGGCTTTCGTCTATGCATTCGTAGTGATGAGTACTACGAGGATACGCTAAAAGAATAAGTCCTACGTCTCTAACCGATGCTCAACTAAAGTCAAAACCTTTGCCTCAAGGGCATTTTTCTAATATCACTAATTTAAAATTTATAAAGCTTAGAATTAGGGAAATACACATGCCCCCATTGGGAAATACACAAGCATCGACTGCGTTCACGCACTACCCTCTCAGGCAACACTGTCAATATCATAAAAGTTTCTATCTCGAAATCTCTATTATTCAAATACCTATTCGCAATACTTATCTGTCAAACATGTATCGTGCGTAAAATCTTTATACCAAGGCTCAAACAATACCATAGCCAGACCAGAAATGTAACCACAGTTACACATAACTCTAACAAAGGTAAGTGCCTACCATGACTAGCTAAAATTGTAAAATATTCAAAAGCAATATGTCCTCTAAGGTCCGAATAGTTCATTCAGATTAGCCGTTAGTTTAAGGGTGAAATGCGGTACATGACAAAGCTTAATGCACATGGCCATCAAGAAAGCTTCCTAAGACTTGGAAATGAAACACGTGTCACGGTGAGATATAGTAGCGACATACACACCACATAATCTAATAATGCAGTTCATAACGCCATAGTGAGCAAGTTCATATTGAATTTCCCTCGAGTTTAGCAAAACTACGCCAATAAGAACAATCAAGAATTTGAAGGTCAAACAAGTCCAACAAATCTAGAATACAAGGTAATTGAAATTAATGCATGACATCTCACTACAACTGTAGCTTTTGGAACATTCAATCACCAACGGTTAAGACGCGTTTAGCAGAGTATTTGTTAGGTGATTGAGAAATTAATGATCACGGGTAAATGTCAATGTCTGAGCAACTCCTTTAGACTGTTTGTCTATTTCAAAAATAATACAAAGTGTAATAGGGTAGACACAGACCCAAGATTGACTAGAATACCTTCCAGCACAAAGAGGTACATATGGAATCCCCATCAGAATAGACACTAGTCTAAACGCCCAAGAAATCTGATAATTTCAAGAATGAGGAATTTTATCAAGTGGTTTAAAATGTGGTCCCTCTGAACCAATAGAAAGTGGGTTAACTTGTCGCGTAGGTCGATGGTCACTGAAACATCATCATAACTCCATATGTACATTATACCTTGTATTGGAAGCTTATGGTGATATTTCCCACCCTTATACTGATACAGGAAGTGATTATTACCATGCAAACAATTTATTGATATCTCACAGGTAACATCAAAACAATAATTGTGAATTCCAATTGAAAGGGGATAGGACAAGCTAAAGGTGTTCAGTGACTATGTTTGCACTACCGGGGTAATACACGATAGTGCAATCGTAGGTGTTCAGTGACTTTTTATATACTTTCTTCTGCTACAATGTTTTTGGAAAAAGAAAGGAATATCGTCTGTAGAGATCACGTCTCCTTAGAAAAGTACCAATTTAATCAAAGTTAACAGTTGAGGAATTTGATATAAAGCTGACTGTCGATGTCTAAAGATTAGATTCGTCACTGGAGTAGGTAAGTAAGTCGTCGACAAAGCTACTACAAATTCATCAGGTTATGGAAGAAAACTAAAGTTACAAAGGTGGGTCGGCTAGACCATCAACTAGAAGTAGGGGATAACGGTTTTTTTTTTTTCCGTCACCCGAGGAAGTTGCTAGAATCTAGGTATGACCCTAAGATTCAATCTTTCTCCTTCGCAAGTAAGTTTGAGGTTTCCAAGATAAGGTGTTTAGTCCTGGGTTAGGTAAGTTCTTAATTGGTAAACTTTATAACTAAGTTTCTCAATGATGTCGGGAACGTTCAATATGAGCAAGGGAAATTGCTGTAATACTAGGAAGTGGGTCGATGATGTACTTCACTTCACCATTTGATGATTTCCCAAATAAAATTTTGGGAAATGCCGCCAAAGGTATTCGTCCTTGAAACGTACAATACTACTTACCAACTCTACAACACGAATTAAAATGTCTTCATAGTTTCTTGATACTCAAATCACTCTAACAGTGAGATATCATCTCGTATTTCGATTCTACTATCTACTTGTGGAAGTGATCGAGAGGTGGCTAGTCGAAGAAGTTTTGAGCACCTAAATGAGTAATACATTTAACATAACCACGAGTTTACTGTCTTAGTACAAAGTATGCTCCTAAGTTTCCACGATTTAGTGTCTTTGACTCAAGTAGTTACTGTTAATCAGTCTACCAGTCGCGCCGCTAATTAAAGCATATACGATATTTTGATATTGTTCGATACCCCGAAACTGTGAACTGGCGTTCTGGCATAAGGGTATCACTCCCAGATACTAGCATGTGTCCGGTATCAGAAATCATACCATCTGAATACTGGTTAACAACTTTTGGATATCAGACATTATCATCAATTAATAGTGCCACCATAGGCTGATTACAGGCTATAGCCCGCTCGAATAGCTGGTTTTGGACAATTGGAAAGGAACTGGTCCGATGAGGTGGTTTCATTAATTCTAGAGAAAATACTTACTATTTCAGGGATTTCTATTGACCGTAGGTATAACATCTTATACACCTGTGCCTATGCTCGTCGAAATGACGAATACATCAGCAAAAGAAACTCGGGAAACTAGTGTTGACAAGAATGTCCTAAGGCCGAAAAAGAATTTTCTAATAATCTACTTTAGGACGGATTTAAATGAAAGTCGATCCGAAATGATCACTACTGCGTTTGGAAAGATTAGTGCTATTAGGGATCAAAAGTGATTGTTCCAAGATGTTCTTTCGTTGAGTGCTACCACTGTAGCACCACATCGTCACACAAGACATTTCTAGAGTCTTGACGAGAGTAGACTTCGTAGGAATTCTAATAGGTGGTACTCTAACGGATACTGCCAAGGAATCAAAATTATTTTTGATTTCTAATCTCGAAAGGTTTAGTACTGATGGTCGAAGAATAGTGATGGAAATGATTGGTACAGTCTCCAGTGATACACAGTTATCGATACATTAGCCCTACTTTAGGGCCATCAACTTGCCTCAAATTTACACCTTTCTTTGGCAACGAATTTCTTCGCTTTAACTCTATGGTGTTCTTCTAAAATGTCGACAAGTCGACAAAACTGCCCAAAACTTAGGAAAAGCTAACACATTTTTCGTGATTCGACGATGTGGCAATATTAAAAAATTAGGCACAAGAACCTAGAATGCTTACATCATGCGTGTGATGAATGCAATACAGCCCAACTTATGCTCTGATACCAAACTGACACACTCCGATCCGGAATGTCCACTAGGACTCTGAATTAAGTTATGTTGGCCGACACCTGGAAGGTGACGAAGCCATAAAGTGTAGTGATGTGAAAAATGTGAATAAATTTAAACCTAAAAGTGCCTAAATATAAGAGTGCGCGGTGAACGAGAATGAACTCAATTCACACATGATGACAGAGCATAAGTACATTACAATAAAACAAGGTGAGAATTATACCATCAATGGTAATCGTCTACACCAAGATTTGCCAATAATCCTTGTCAGTATGAAAACTTTGCTACAAGAACCTGGAGGGGCGAAAAACAAGGGTGAGTGGGCCTGAAAATAAAGTTTAAAAAAAAAACCTTTTGAAAATGTTATAACCCCTCGCCGTAAAACATGTATAATTTCCATAAAATAATACTGCTACGTAAGTATAAAAACCAATGCACAAGAGCAGCAAAAACTGAAGTATGCCATGTCATAATATCTCAGCAATAATAAATGTAAGCCAAGTGTGAAACCAATATAAAATAGTATGCCAGTCGGAGTCACCTAACGTGACCTATATGACTAGACCTATAGCTCATCAATCTAGGCTAGCACACGAGTCAGAGTCACCTAATGTGACCTATACGACATGCTAGTATAAATATGTACGCTCAAGTGCTACGATCACGTGAAAGATGTGCTATAATTCGTGGGTCACCTACAAGTCGGAACTGCCTATTGTGGTATGTACGACAGGCTGGCATCAGACTTGGATCCAAGGAGAGCGTGCGGTGCTGGAGGTGAACAATCATGTGAAGGCTGGCCCTAGCCCTGGGCAGAAGCAGTAATACCGAAGTGTAGCCATGATAAGCTCTAAATGAATATATGCATGCTAATATGATGCAACATTAATCACAAAGTAAACTCACCTGAACTTACCTACACATACCGTAAGATCATTTGGCATTTCACGATTTCTTAATAATGCAACATTTTAAATATAACATTATTTAATCATGGCATGATATACATAACTCAGTTCAAAGCATTTGTGGAAACTATAAAGTTTATATATATATATATACACACACACACACACACACACTATAAAAATGAAAAAGACCCACTCACTTGAGGTCGGCGCTACAACTCCCTAGCACGAATATCGAGGCGTCATGAACGATCATCGCCTAAAACAAATATTTAGTCACGTCTCAGAATTCTTATCGATAGAACACGTAACTTACATAAAACACATCCCTAAAGACGTTCTAGAATGATTTGAGACCCATTGACCAAAAGTCAATCGTCGGTCAAAGATCGACGGTAAGGTCCACAACCCTACATAACTCGATCTGGAAGATCCGCATCACAGATTTCAGATCCGTAATTTCCAAAGATCCACATTATGCTTCTAAAACATCATACTAACGTTTCATTATGATCCAACAGTTGGATATCCACCAATTGCAAATTCAATTGGCGGTTAACGTTTTATTTTATGAACTAACAAATCTAATTCGGGAAGATCTGTATGTCGGATTCCAAATCTGTAAGTTTGTAATATCCTCAAATATTACATACTATAACGTATTAAAGTTTGGTGACGATCCAAAGGTCGGATTGTCAATTCATACAAGGATCAAGTAGCGGTCTCTATCAAAACTATGTTCAAACGATGAGATTTCATCAATCGGACTTCACCTCTAGAATTGGGGTATCAAAATTAGCTTAGGAAGGTCAGGGGGTACCTCGGCCCATGCGCCGCCACACACGGCGGTCGGCCGCCCCTACTTGCCGGAAAAATCAACTATTTCTAAAAATTCTCAAATTTTACAAGAATGAAGATCTCAACAAGTAGAGCAATTTTCATACCTATGGCCAAGTCCAATTTGGGCGGGAAAAGCTTCAAATAGCCAAGAACCCGCCGGAACCCTAGAATTGGGTGTTCTTCAATTCGATCAATCCGCAACACCACCGCCCATAAAATTGTTTGGGCTTTGTTCCTAACCTCCAGAGAAGTGTTTTGGTGGTCGTGATTAAAGGTAAGTGTTTCAGAAATGGGTGGATCACCGCCTAGTACCCACCAAGCCATGCATCGGCCTTCACGAAATTGGAACCAAAACTCTCTGTTTTTGGGCTGAGATGGTGGATGGGAGTCCACTGAGTGATTTGCAGGTGATTGAGTGTGGTGATTCAATGAGAAAAATAGCATGATTTTCCCGGAATCAAACCGGGTCACAAACGGGTTGCTAGTTCAATTTATTTAACTGAACTTTAAATAACTAATTTCAAACGTCTGTAACTATATCATTATAATCCGGACTTGCAAACGGCTTTCGCCTATTCGTTCATAGTGATGAGTACTACGAGGATACGCCAAAAGAATAAGTCCTACGTCTCTCTAACTAATGGTCAACGAAAGTCAAAATCTTTGCCTCAAGGGCATTTTCGTAAAATCACTAATTTAAAATTTATAAAGCTTAGAATTAGGGACGGGTTGTCACATAACAAATTGGTGTTTTTAAGAATGGGCACATTTCAAGATTAAAAATTTGAGAAAAATTACATGAATGGGTGCATATAAGATTAAAAAATTGAAAACATTTTATAAAAAGCTAATGGGTACAAACTTATTCTAATTTATTTATTTATTTTGGAAATGTTTTGAATTGAAAATTAGTTAGGTGCTTAATAAAGGTGTGAGTATTAAAATCCTAAATCAATTATTAATTTTTATTTAAAAAAATTTATATAACTGACATATAAATTCATTATTACATGAATGCTAAGGACTTGGATTAAAATATGAAAACTAATAAGGTTTCAGTCAATGAACATTGGTAACTAGGGACTGGATACTAATTTTTCAAAAAAAAAAAACTAGGTAATTTCCTCGAAAGTGTTTTGATTTGCAAAGGTAACTAATATGCATGACTACAGCCCCTTAGTACTATGGTCTAGTGGTACTTCTCATACTTGTAAGTGAAAGGTCTTAGGTTCGATTCTCATCAAATGCGAATTTGAACCACATTATTGCATTATTGCTAACTCATTATGAGACTAAGCTCACCTCTCCCCTTTAGTGTAGATAAAATCATTTGTTTATATATATGTGTGTGTGCGCGCGCGGACGCATGACTACACAAATTTCTGGTCCAATTATTTGGATTGGGCATCTTCAAGAGCACATAAAATATTAGCCCTAATTTCTATAATATCTCTATTTAGTTTGATCCACAAGTTTGCAACGCTGATTAATATTAAGGAAATGAATTTGCTTATCCTATTTGTAAGATGGAAGTTAGGGTTTTCTGTATATATACTTCCCGCACGCAATGAAACACAAACATCTTTTCGAATTTCTCCTCTTTTGCTTCACAGCATCCCTCCAAATCTTCCAACATGTTCAAGCAATAAGCAAGTTAGCAACCCCATCAAGGCTGAATTATTCCGTAGCTTCCATTGTGTGTGAAACAGTTTCTTTTATTCTTTGAGAAAATGAAATATGTATTCAAAGCAGTTTTATTACGTACACTTATAACCAAAACAAGTATAAAAACTATGATGAAGAAGCAGGTGTTCATAACTAATTACTTCTTATGGAAAGATTAGACACCTTCTATTGTCAAAGAGTTATGTAAGTAGGTGTCTAAATATAAAAACCAATGATGCAAGGAAATTCTTCTCTAACCAAAATTAGTACATGCAGGAGCTAAAAAGCATAAAAGAGATTAACTATACTAAATTAATGTACGGCTCATATATGATCACATATCACATTCAACTTTACATGGCTTTGATTCGGTTAAACAAAAAACTTTACTCGATGTAAAGTGAGGACATATGACGAAAAGTTGTTGAAGAATACAAGAACATTCCCACATCAGATAATTGACAAAGTAGTTTATACAATTAATGTTGTTGTGTAAGTGAATATTGGTGTGATTAGTAGTGAATCGCTAATCCAGCCTCTATTAATTTATATTTTTTTTGTCAGTAATTGCACTCTTTATAACGTAACAAAATTCTTGTTCAGATTACCTAGCAGAGATATATCCATTTATCTGATAAATCATTGATCAATCATATCTATGAACATGCTACATTTTAAGCTTACACACACACACACTCTTAGCAAATGTCTGGAAAAGCTCTATTGCTATTTCGCGAGGCAATTCACATCGATGTAATGAAAGTGAGGGACCTACAACAATTACAGAACATCCCGAATAATCGACCCTTTTGTCAAGCAGAATCTTACGAAATCCTCCCTCTTTTCCTTCAATTACATCTGAAAACAACTTGTAAACCTTATTATGACCGTCCTTCACTGGTTGTCCGCGGATTCCATTATCAAGAAGTGTATCTACAACCTCTTGCACCAAATTATCCTGACACATTAGTAATTCCCATGGCGTAGATCTACTAGTTGTTAAGAGATCAATAATGGCTGCTGGCACAGAGTTAGCCAATGCTTATTCCCCAAATACCGGCATTGCTTCTTCTCCGCGAAAAGAGGTTCACGAAACAATGGCAAAAAAGAAAGTATTAATTTCACTTCTATATCTTGCATCTATAGTATTTTTGCCTTGGTGGATCTCTCTCTCATTTAATAAAAGTCTAGAATCTTTGTTTACTAATTGGTGGAATGCTAGGCAATTCGAAATTTTTTTTTAATGATATTCAAGAAAAGAGTATTCTAAAAGAATGTATAGACTTAGAGAAACTCTTACGTTTGGACAAAATGATAAAAGAATACCCGGAAACACATTTACAAAAGCCTCACATCAAAATATACAAAGAAACGATCCAATTGATCAAGATGCACAACGAGGATCGCATCCATACAATATATATATATATATATAATATCTCATTCTTATTACCTGTATACCTACATTTCACGTTTAAACAAGAGTAAGCAATTATTATAAAACAAAACTAAGATATTACGCAAGTTTAATTGTCAAGGCCGCGTTTGTAGGAAGCATCTTTGGCCACACGGCAATTAAACCTCGCATTCACACTTGAAATCAAAGCTTAATTAGCAATAATAATAAGCAATTAATTACTGATTAATTTGCTTTTAAATCTAAGGCGTACAAAGTGGGAGAGTAGGAGTGGAGTGCATCAACACGACCAGTGTGATGAGTCTTTGTTAGAGAATAATATCCATTAAACTAAGCTAAGCTACAAAGAGAAAAAGAAAAAAAGCAACATGTTACATCTATGCATGTAGCTACAAACATTTCATCTAGACATATCACATATTTAATGTTTATTTTTTAACAAAAGATATCAACATAAAAGGATGAGAGAGTATGCTAAGTCTTACAATAGGCTAGCCATAAAAATGTAGTTCAAATTCGCCTTTGGCAAGAATCAAACATAAGATTTCTCACTTACAAGTGTACAGGAATATCACTAAACCGTAGTACTAAGTGGCCACATATTTAATGTTTAATTGTGATATTTGCTCGATTAAGTTACCAATCACGTACTTCACCAGTATTTCTTCTAGGTCTTTGTCTTGTATGACAATATGACCCGTAGATCCTCTACACGCATATAGAAGGTTCCGATCAATTTCTTTTACAAGATGATATTTTAAGTTACTCTAATCTGTATGAAAACTCAAATTTAGATGAAAAAACAGAGCACGTTGCTACTGGCACCCGCAAATCCTTTACAAGCAGATAGAAGGTTCCGATTAGTTTCTTTTACAAGATAATATTTGAAGTCACTCTAATCTATATGAAAACTCAAATTTAGATAGAAAAAACAGAGCACACTGCCATTGGCAACTAAATTAAGTTCCAATCATTAAACTAGATTGGAGAAGTGAAATTAAAAAGGTAGAATTCATGCTAATTATACAAAATTAGTCCATGTGGATTGATTCTCACAATAATTAAATATTAAAATAGTATGCAGTCACAAATGTCCTAATTAAGCCACGCAAAAGCTTTACAACGAAATATTAATAAATACTGGACGTAGTAATACATGGTGGTATATTTATCTGATGATGCCCTCTCAACATGTGCATTAATTAAAGGCATGAACCCACGTGGTGTTGGCCTTTTGGCTTCAATGGCTAAAATAACGTACCTGCTTCGTGCATGTCTGTTTATACGTACTTACTTGGCTCACCACAATCACCGCCACCACCAAACCACCAGTGAGGCATATATGCCTGCCTGCCTGCCGTACCTCCGCTGTCACGCTGCATTTGTAGCCCCACCCCTCGTTAATTATAGTATTATAGATCTATTTAGTATTATGATTTAATAATTATTATTTTTTTACTTATAAATAAAAAGTTTTTAGATTCAATTATAATAATAATAAAAAAGCAAAATTAAACTTCGATATTACTACCTTATTATGAAAATGGATCATCTTCAGATCTTTTTCTCAAAATCCATCAAATCAAGGGATCAATGCCGTTAAAATTTGATCCAACAACTACAACCAGGAGTTTACATTAAAAGTTATAATAACTTGAACTGTTTGATCAATTTTCAACAACACAAATTTCCTGATTTTGTAGATTAGGAGGTAAAATTGCTTGAGTTGACAATTAATTATTACAGTAAAAAGGTAATTAGACTTTGACTTGACAATTAATTGAAAATATCCTAATCCACATTCACATATGCCTACAAGATCTGGAGTGCCGTCAGATGTATAGTTATCGAGTTGTGCAGGACAAGGTTGAATATCTCAATATAAAGACAAATGTAAACTTAATTTACTGCACAAATTTATACATGCGATGATAAGTCAAATTACATATCGTAAAAACATTGTTATGTTGTTTTTTTTCTTTTTTTTTATCATTTCTGAAACATTTGTAGGCTTGTAGTAGGCTTGTAGCACAAGGGAGCTTAATTACTCGACTATTTTCTATTAAAATTTGTTTTGGGTATTCCATATGTACCCATAACAAATACAAAGCAAAATAAATAAGAAAGATTACGTAACAAAAATGAAAGAATAAAAAACCCAAATGGAATTGAAGATAAACAATATTAATTAAATAAGGGTTTTTATGAAAAATAGTTCTTGAAATTTATCAAATTCATCGAGATGGTCCTTAAAATTGAAAATCGATCAATGTAGTCTTTAAAATTGGATGTTGCAAATCAATGTAGTACTTCTGTCACAAATCTATCAAAATTTCTATTATGTGTTGATGTGGCACATCATTGGATCTCACAAATCTAATTAAAATATTGTCATGTGGATTAAAAAATAATTAAATAAAAAAACAATTATTTTGTCAAAAAAAAAAATTTTAAATTCCATCATCTTCCTCACGAAGGCTCGGCTGCCATGGCAGCCCTACTTACCTTGACTTGATTTTTGGCACTCGAACATCAGCACCATCACCCATTGAAACATAATCGGCACCACCTCACCACCCAATCAAACCATCTTCTCCGTCTCTAACTCCAATGTACACCACCTTCTCCCCACCTTATCATCCGACCTACTGCCACACCTGAGGCCTAGATCGACAGCCCCACACCAATAATTCTGACGAGTAGCAGAGGATTTCAGAAAAACCCGCCTTCCCCATGGGTTCTTTTTGCTTTTGCTGGGAGTGGATGCTTTTGGTGGAGAGGGATGCCATAGCAGCAAGCTTGAGAGAAGAAGACCACGGAATTTTTTTTTTTAATTTTATTTTGACAAATTTCTTTTATTAATATTTAAATATTTTTAATCTAGCAATAATTAACTAGATTTAGAACCCAATTATGTGTCACATCAGCATATAACAAAAATTTTGAAGGAATTATGACGGAAGGACCACGGGAGCATTTTTGCTCACCACCATAATGGTGTATACTCATCGTACACCTAATCAATTGACACGTTAACTTTCACTTAATCTTGGTTAATTTTTTTCAAAATTGAAAAACTAACATTTAATATGAAAGTTAAGTAGAGTTAAGTGAAATGACACGTGTCAATTGATTAGGTGTATGGTGAGCATACACCATAGTTTATGGTGGTGAGCAAAAATGCTCCCGAAGGACCACATTGATTTATGATGATCATTTTCAAGAACTACATTGAATGATTTTCAATTTTGAGGACCATCTTGATGATGTGAGTCAATTTCAGAGATCATTTATGATAAAACCCCATTAAATAATAACCAATTGGAGACACTACAACATTGTTCACAAACAATGAACGAATTGAATTGTCTGTACAGCATTAACAACTCATCAAATGAAGAAAAAATAAAATTTAAAATTAAAAACATACAGCTATCAGCTAGCTAGCTATACGGCGGAGCTTTGTAATTCACGTAAATCCAAATTAATCTCCACCCAACAACCACCGCGGCTTCTTTCCCACCATCGGGCTCTGCACCTCCTGCTCGCCGGAGAGTTGACTTTTCTTGTCCCCGCCGAACCCTGGCCAGAACTCCGGCAACGCCGGCATGTTCAGGTCAAATCCGTGCTGACTCTGATGACTCTGACTATGGCTGGAAGCCCCAGCACCGCCGCCTTCGGAAGTAGTGACAGCGCTCGTGGCCGCGCTGCCGCCGTGGTAGTGACAGCGCTTGTGGCCTCCCAGTGCCTGGCCGGTGCGGAAGGTCTTGTGGCAGATAGAGCACTCGTGGGTCCTACCGCTCGTTGTTGTCACGGAGGAAGCGGCGGCAATTTGATGGTCGACCATGGCGGCGGCGGAAGAGTCGGACTTGCGGTGGCTGGCCTTGTGTCCGCCAAGAGCTTGGTAAGAGGAGAACCCCTTGTTGCAAACAGAGCACTTGTAAGAAAGGTCTCGGGACGGCGGCTGCGGCGGCAATTCAGAGCTACTAGTGGTGCCGCGGGCGAGCATGATGAGGCAGAGAGCGAGGTACTCCTCTTCGGTTGGCGGGTCTTCGCTGCGCGGCCGCTTAGAGCGCTTCCGTTTGGCCCATGGCTCTTTGGAGTGGATTTGGTGATTGCCGTGGCGACGATCCTCCACCTTTTCAAACGATGAAAAGGGTGGAGAAGGAGTAGTGGTGGTACTCGCGGATTTCAAAGCCTCTAAGGCCATTTTTATCGTAATTTCGCGTGCGCAACGCGGAAAATATGTGATCGATATGGTTGTCGAGATACAGAAAGACGGAGACTGCTTTCACTATTCTTTGGTGGCGGGGAGAGTGAGGAGGAGAGGTGGTGGATTTATACGTGGGATTTGGGGAAGAGTTGGTGAAAGGAGTGAAGTCGGTCAACTAAGGAAAAGGGTAGAAAGGGGAGGTGGAGTGGGAGTGGTGGGAGGGGAGGGAGGCGGTGGACTGTGCTTTTTGTTGGACTTGTTCCAAGTCAAAACATTTGTACGCCTGCTTGCTTTGCTTTGCTTTCTCTTTTCATCCCCTAAACCAAAACAAATCTCACTACTTGCTCCTTGGGTCCTAGTTCGTGCACATCACGCTACATCGAACGGATTCCAACTTCTCTCTCTAATTACTTGTTATACTCGGTGATTACTACTAAATATTTACTAATTGCCAGCGGAAGGGTGGAATCACAAGGCTCACAAGTTTGTCATTTTTTGAATTTACTCGGTTCCTTATCGGGCTTTCACCATATATGTCTCGTTGCCCGAAGACAAGTCGCTAATACTGACTAAGGTTCGCATCTACGGTCAATAAATAGGTTTGTTTTGACCTTATTTTTAGGGTTTACGGTCTTGAGTTTAGGGAAAGATGGATAGGAATAGTGGCAAAGGAGTCCTCAATGTTGTCTTGATGATCCCTGTCATGGAGTTTTAGATAATGACTAGTTAGTTTCTCCAAAATCATCATTGTGTCATTGTGTTTAACAGGATAGGAACTAATTACTATCTTTTGATCAATACTTATAGCACACAATAAACAATTTTATCAGATTCTACATCATGGGTTGGGCACTTATCAAACAAGAAAAAAATTTCCACTTTTGGTGAGTCTGTTGACATAGACGTTATATATGGCATCATTGAGGCTAACCATACACAACAAATCAAATTCCAAAAAATTTAGATTGCAATTAACCATGATGATAATATATCTAAGGGGATAAAACTTCCTTTTGTTTAGATTAGTAGAAAAAATTAGAGAAAAACGACCGAGAGTTTAAGAATTGCCCAAGAGCGTGTGAGCACCGTGCAAATATGCATAAATGGCCATCATTTTGCATTTAGTATTAATAATTTTGAAAGATCTTTCTCGATCTAATCAACCAAATACGAATTGAATGGTTTTTCATTCTCTTCAAATCTCTATTATGTTTTACTAAATGCAGAGGATTTTCATCGAGTCATTTACTTTATAATTCATTCAATTTCACATTTTTGTGATGATTGAGAGAACTATATCGTTATCATGGAAAAAAGAGAACATAGTTATCCAACGTATCCTAATTCTGACTCGTATTCCATCCTTCCTTGTGACTTTCGTTTCTATCCATATCCCCTTCATTGAACCATAAGATTACGTATATTATTGATCTAGGGTTGATACAGTGTTAGGGAAGATGGTAATAAGGAGAATAGACTATATGATCTAGTTGCAAACGTGAGCATAGTCACATAGGCTAATTAAAGTGGATATTCTCTTGTGCACTCAACTTTGAGTCTCCTTTCTTGCAATTTAAATTAGTTTAAAGTATAAAATATTATTTTATATATAAAAATACAACTTGTACGATCTAGTTTAGATGGATCACATAAGCTTCGAAGGGAAAGTTTGGACATAACACGTCTAAAACTAATTGAGGATTATAGTATGAGAGCATCATTTTGGGGTTTTTTGGGGTTTCTAAGCCTACAAATTGCATTTGAGCGAACAAACAAGCAAACTGATTTCGCCGGCAGCAAAAACAAAGTGAGTGAAAACCTTGGGGAGGTTTCACCAAATTCTGTAACTTTCAGCTCACACATACCCATCTATTACAGTTAAAGTTCAATTTTTTTTTTAACAAACTATGTTATCTATACTAAAGAGTTGGAAGTGAGCTAAGCTTTACAATATGACTAGCAATAATATAGTTCAAATTCGTCTTTGGTAAGAATCAAACTTAAAACCTCTCAGTTACAAGTGCAAAGGAATACTTAAAGTTCAAATTAAATTAACAAAATTAGCTTAAAAACTAGTGATATATTTCTCTTTCTACTATTTGAAAAGTCTTTAAATTAGGATCCCTATATGACCCGTTGTTAGAAACCAATCCCAACTAAATTAATATTAATTTGAAGTGATCACAAGACTAATGGTAGGGATAAACACCAAAACAAATGTTAATTGTCATTTGTAATAAAAAGAAAACCCAACACTTGTACAGTGTTCAAATCCACCCCATTCTTTACGTCCTAGCTTACGTCACGCTGAGGTGAGAAAGGATGAATGCTTGCTTCTCTAAATTACCAATTAATTATCGATTAATGCTACAATTATCACCCATTTGTAACATTTCTATAATAAAGATAGCGTATTTGAACATATGTGGATCTCATTCCTATTAAAGAGATGATACAAATAAAGGAAAACTAATGAAAATGGTTTGAAAATTTTGAGTTTTAACAATAAGGACAAAATAAAGGGTAAAGTGAATAG
The DNA here is from genome assembly GCF_042453785.1 of Malus domestica. NCBI lineage: Eukaryota > Viridiplantae > Streptophyta > Magnoliopsida > Rosales > Rosaceae > Malus > Malus domestica. The sequence goes on from NC_091670.1 coordinate 19,041,030, forward strand.
TACCAGGATTTACTTTTTAGTGTAAAAATGTAGTTATTCGTTAAAGTAAACAGTACCGGAAATTTTTCGTTAATGTTCCCTACAAATAATGGTACAAATAAATAATAAAAATAGTATTTTTGTTAATCCTCCTAATCTTCAGTAAAATTCCACATTTGGTGACAATTTGATTGGTGAGAGGATTCTCACCGGATCTTCTTTGTGAGAATCCCATAAATCATCCAATCACATCCGCTCATCGTATATCATGAGGTTAGTTTTCATCAGGTACTGTTTATATTTAATTTTAAATAAAAAATTTACAAATAATTTCTAACCACAAGATGTACAATGAAGGGATGTGATTTGAGAATCTCTAGAATCCTCACAAAAAATATCCGAAGAGGATTCTCATTTATAACATGATTACTAACCCGTTATCGGAATGAGAATAAGGAATCCAATTCCGATTACGGATTATACATGTGTTTACTAAAATTGGGAGGAATCAAAAGCACATGGGGCCCACACAAAAAATGGAATCCAATTCCTGAAATTGGAGGATTTGGATTCCCAACATATACAAGGTATTTGGATTCCGGATTGCCCAATGCAATCGGAATGATAGTTTTTTCCCTTTATACCCTCACTTTCATTATTTCCAAGATTATCCTTTTAACCCAACTCCTAACAATCTCTTTCCATATCCTTCTAGCTCATTAAGCATAATTATATGCTCATTCACATTATGCACAACTCCATACATATGTTGAAGAGAAAAAACTACAACTTGAGCGAGAAAATTTAGATATTAAAGTCAATAATTAAATTTATAAAAAAATAAACAAAATCATTTTAGTATGTCTATGAAATAAAAAAGCAATTTAATTTTTTCTTACTATTATATACTATGTCAAATTTTATTAAAAAAAGTATATAAAATATTTGATTTGAGACAAGGGCATTTTAGTAATCATAGTAGTTTATATTCCAATTTTGCTGAATTAGTAAACAGCTTTATAGAATTATATTTCGATTCCGGACAGTTTTAGTAAACAACTTCAACAGGAATCTGATTTTGATTCCACCTCATTTCAATTCCTCCTCAATCTAATTTCCCATCAATTCAATTCCTCTCAATTTGATTACGAATTAGTAAACGCACTATTATTTGATTGGTCATGCTTTTCCCACATATAATATATATTATATTTGCATGCGGGTCCCACCAACGACCTTTTACTTTCCATATCTGTTGATTTCGCATCGGTGCTTGCAATTTTTGGTAGTTTATTGGTCGTTTAGGCCTTTTGGAAGGAAGAGGATCTTCTACTAAGCTTAGGATGGGATCCTCCTAACCACGAAATTCGAGCCGTTCAAATTTAATTCAACGGTTACAATTATTATAACTTTTAAAGGGTCATCCTGTTTGGAACCGTTTGATTAAATTTGAACGGTCCAGATTTCGTGGTCAAGAGGATCCCCATCCTGAGCTCAGGAGAGGATCCTCTTCCCTTCTAGAAAGGGACGCAGATTCTCTGCCCTCTCACTTTCCGTGTCCTTCTGTTTGTGTAGGCACGATTAAGCCACGTCAATATTTTATATTACTATTCATTTTTGTCTTATTATTTTTATAAATATATATATATATATATATAATGTTAATGTAGTTTAACCGTGACCATACAAAATAAGAGGGCACGAGAGGCAGAGAATCTGCCTTTGAAAAGAAAGATAGCTAAAACTGACGCATTATTAGCCACGTGTGCCTTATTGTCATTCCCATGATTATCCTCGTTGTTTCTAGAAAAGAACCAAAGCTTCTTCTTCTTCTTCCTAGCGATGCTAGTTTTACCAAATTGCCACCCAAAACGTTCAACTCTTGTGACTTAAGGGTGCGTTTGGTACGCAGACGGGACAGAACGGGACGGGACGGAACGAAGGTGTAATTTTTGAAAAAGACATGGGGTATATTTGTCTTAAAATGGTAAAACATTGTGTTCCACAGACGTGGAACAAACCCGTTCCAGGGGGGAGAGGTGGGGCGCAAAAATACCCAAAATCTGTCCCGTGGAACAGCCCGTTCCACCCATTTTTGGCGCACCAAACGCGGGACGAAACGCCTCGTCCCGTTCCGTCCCGTCCCGTCCCACGTACCAAACGCACCCTAAGACACTGAGTTTGAACTTTGAATTCAATGTTTAGGAAGTAAATGCTCTTACTTACTGGGGATTAGGGCTGCTTCAAACCTCTTTCCTCTCTTTTTTGGTTGACTAATTCTATGAATGTGTTCATTGAGAGATTTCTTATAAAATGAATTCAATGATACCATGATGTGTCGGACCACTAATACAAGGTTTGTGTAAGAAGTGACGGTTCATCTGTTCTGTTTAAGTCCTTTTCGCTCTAGTAATTTTTTTCCACAAGGGAGAGTTGGACGTAAAAAAATTCTAGTCTTCATTATTCACTTTGAAAAGGTACATGCTGCCATTTAAATATGAAATGAAGATAACATATTTTTTGTATTCATGCAATATTTCACTCTAAATTCTTCTAAACTACAGAGAATGAAATTCAAACTTAAGTGCATAGAAGAAAGCAAACTATTCTTCCTAACTTGACTAAATTTAAACCTGCAAAAATAAGACATCTTTAACAAATCACAATTAATTTGTTTATGTAATAAGTTTTTTAAGAATGCAGTTCTCATACTCAAACAAGAAGTCTAAGGAAAACTAAAAAAAAAAGTGCGTCCTAAAAAAATTCATCTTGTACTTCAAAATCAAAACAACATCACAAGAGAAATGCTAAGAAAATTATTTTAAAGTGGAACTTTTCAGAATAGTCTTTACTATCACAAAGTTGAATGTTAATTTTTTTGACAACGTTATAAAACATTGTGTTAAAAACATAAAGTGACATAGAGTCGATGGAGAGTTTCACTTTTGAGAAAGACTGCTTAGAATTTGTCGTTTTATTTAGCAAGCTAATGGTGGCAGGGGTATTTGTGTAAAAACACTATCCAGTGAGCTTGGCACAGGCAGAGTGGACTACAGAGTGGCTCCAACGACGCGCAACCAACCGTCAAGCATACGACACGCTACGCGCTTCTCTCTTCATATTTGGACACGTGGCACCTTGCGAAGTCTTGAGTTCACATATTTCGATAACCGACAAGCAATTAGCAATTGCATGATAACCGCATATCAAGCCGTCCATCTATTTGGAGCACCCAATAAAACGGCAGGTGGAAGTGGCTGGTGCATCGTCTGCCACGTGTTACTAGTTTAACGCCTTCCGTAATGAAATTGAAACTATTAAACTCGGATGTATTTTGTTTGGTGTATGACTAGGGTAGAGCTCTCATTGTCGGTTACCCATGCGATGAACTCAAAGAATGGAACTCAAAAACCATAATGTTGGAGTTCAGAGTCGAAACTCATGTTAGTTGAATAATTATAATTTCTTATTGGTTTGTTTATAAAATTTGTTTCTTGCTCTTCTCATTACTTATATTGAATCGATGACTTTGAAATCATTCGAGGAAAATATGTATCGTTAAAATTGTTTAGGTGAATTACTAAAGTTTTTTCTGAGTTAGATTTGACTCTTGCCTTTTTCATTATTTGTAAGCAAGCAAAGTTTTATCACTTTTTGGAATTCTTCTTCCTGATCGCCTAATCCGAAATCATAGCACAACACAAGCCGCCCTACCTCCAGAGGCTTTGGTTTGCCGGGGGCGGATCCACTTAGGTTTTGTTTTGAAAATGACTTGTAAATGTGAAGCTACAAGGTATCATACCTTGAGAATTAACTCAAAGATTTGAATACGCAATTAGAATTGTTGATTCAATCAATCAGACCAATCTAATCGAAACCAATTATTGAATTTTAGTCTTCTTAAATATATAACTAGAGTCATAAGACACTGTATCTAAGTTGGTGCGTGATATTTTCTTTAACCACATTGAAATCTCTAATAAATTTTAAGGAGGCCACTTTATGTACATGTAAAATCATGATTGACAAAAGACTCAACCAAGTATTTCATTGATACGTTAGGTATATTTACAACAGCTTTCTTTGTACAATAGATAGTCCTACAAACTAATAAGAATTACAATTATAAACAAAAAATTAAATAAACAATTATAACTAGAACATTGACTTTCTAACAGTACAAACTATCTTCTTGTAATTTAAATCTTTTAAATAACATCCTACTTTACCCTAAAATAATGCTTGGAGGCATATATAAGAGAGAAACTATGCAGATTTGGCTAAACAAGTGGTCGGAATTCGGAAGCCAATAGAATCAGCACAAAGAAATGTCGACATGGGGAGGGACGTAAGCTTGTTGTCCAAGTCATAGTGAGAGTGGCGGGGTCAAATTAACTTTGGCATGCTCCATGATAAATCCTACCCTACAAGTTTGTCGGAGTAAGAGAGTCGAATTCTCTCTCTTCTAATTTTTTTTTTTTTTTTTTTGAGTCTCTTTCTATTTGAATGGTCACGATTAAGCAAAGTCATTATTTTGTGTTGGTTTTATTTTAGAGAGATAAAGATAAAGAAGAAAACGACAAAGGAGGGGAGGGGAGAAGAGAGGGAATGAGAGGTGATTCAAGGGGAAAGAATTTTATTCCGATTACTCTGTTATATATATATATATATGTATGTATAAAGTGAAAGAAGGTACGAGTAAAGCTGCACATAATCACTTCCATTCTAGGGTTTTGGTTACCGAATTTGATTTGATTTTAATTACTTGTATTAATCTGGATAATCATTATTAATTTTTTTCCTTTTTCTTTTCTGTGGTGTAGAGATGAATTGGAAACTTCAAAGAACCTAGGAGGAAACCCGGAAATGAACATATTTTACTATCTTATCTTTGTAATTTTGTCTTTTCATTTTTCTTTTGTTTTCTGAGAAGGAAAAAAAAAAAAAAAAAAAAAACTCACATGCACTGATCTGTTTGTTGGTAGAGGAAAATTAAATTTGAGACCATTGGGCACTAAAAAAGTTTGTGTATTATATTTTACAGTTGTGCCATTAAAACATTTTGTAAGGTTATTTTTACTCAAACTTTGGCATCTTACCAACTTATGAATGCTTAGTTGTGAGTTGAAGTAGGCTGCAATTTGTGTTATGACCAAAAAAGAAAGTAGGGTAGAGATGGGTTGGTTTAGGTCCAACTAGAACAAAGGGATTAGGTAGTAAGGGCTAGTTTACAACTTTACAACGAGAAAGAGCAGCATGGGTTAGGGTTAACTTGGAAATTTTGATTTGAGTTCAATTCAAATCAAATTAATATGTCAAATTTCAGTATCGGTGTTAGCAGGGTGACCATGGGTTGGGCCCTCGATTCTAAGGTGGATGGAATAAAAAAGAAGACGGTGGATGGAGTGGAGAAGAACACTCGAGTTGGGATTGGGAGAAACGTTCCGGGTCGGGGCCTTGTATCCTCATATTCTTGGACCCCCCCCCCAACTGATAATTTCTTGGACCCACCTCGCCCTGCCTCATTTTGAAACCTAAATCATTTTGTCCTTGCCCTGTATCTGTCCCAAACCGCCTCGACCCGCCTTGACCCACGAGCTAGGGCTCGTTTGCCCACTTCTAGTTAACTTTGTTCGATTGTCATGTCTCGATCCCGAGTTACGTTCAGGATCAACACGTGACTTAAATTGTATCGGGACAACCACATAAAGTCAGGTTAGATTCAGTACTTCAATAAAATACATACACAATCATTTATAAACAAATGTCATAGTTTTACAAAGTGAATTATTGAAAACAAGCCATTGATTCAACATTATAGTATCATTTCTTTTTATTTAATGGTTGCACCTAATCTTAGGGTTAGACTATTTACATATCATGTGAAAGGATCAAACCAATTGTAATTCACCATTTTTTTTCAAGCTTTAAAAAAAACTTGTACTTCCACAATTTCTCATGGCATTACTTATTCAATAACCACTCAATGGAACTCGACATGCATGAATAATTAGATTCTAGAATACTCAACGAAACCATATCGGAAGTGGGATTCCAAACCAACTCGACAAAATCTAGAAGAATATAGGGTTTCAGACTAACTCAACTAAACCTAATCAGAAGTGGGATTCCAGACCAACTCAGCAGAATCCAGAGGATATAGAGTTTCAGACTAACTCAAAGAACCGATCGGAAGTTGGATTCTGGACCAACTCAACGGAATCTAGAGGACTATAGGCTGCCAATGAAGGTGGTTCAAAGAGTAGTCAGTTGGTACCATGCTTTTAGATTGGCTAGTGGTCAGCCGAGAGCCCCAGAGCAATTACCTCAGGTTAAATGAAGGACTCCAACTGATAGGTGGGTCAAGGTTAATGTGGATGGAGCTACACATCTGAAGCATAATGTGGGTGGAGTGGGGGTGGTAATCAGAGATTAGTCTGGGAAGTTCTTTGCGGTTGGAGCGTGGAGGAAGGACGGGATTGAGACTGCACTCCATGTTGAGCTGTTGACAGTGCTGGACAAAGAGCGATCCAAGTGGAGTTCCAAAGGAACAGACCATAAACACTCTCAATTACGTACTTTGAGGCCCAATTAGAAATATTTCGACCCAACCCACACCCGCGAGCCCATGGATTATGCACTCTGTGGAGCATCTCCTATCTCACACGTATGCACCAAAACCTCATACTTCTCTTGGCCCTGTGTGCTTCCCTAAATTAACATTCTACTGCAGAACTCCACTGTCCTCAGCTCCGAGAAATCCCTCTCTCTGTGTTTATCCATGGCGACTTCTCTGCTTTCTCCGCTCTCAGCTCCGCCGTCAGCCGCCGTAGACAGCATCCAAGGTCGACAAGCAGGCGCCTTTAATGCTGGGATCCCAAACACCTTCCTTCACGGCACCAAGGTCGTCGCTGCTCCACCTCTCTCTTCCGGAAGGTTGAAATCTCAGGGACGCTTCAAGCCTGCTTATGCCAAGGCTTCGAACCACGTTCCCAAGCAGTTTAGGCAGGAAAATCTTAAAGATGGATGTGAGTTTTCACTACCCTTTTGCCCATGTCGTCCAATTTTGTTTTAAGCGGGAATTTGCGATTCATTTCGGTCGGTGGATCAAATTTCCTATGTGGGTTTTGTTTCCTTTCCCAATTTTTTTTGTTTTGTTGTTTTTTTGGTTTTGGGATGGGAGGTTTTAAATTTCAATTGAGTTGCTGCGTAAAGAGGTGAATATAGGTACCGTTTGGTACGTGTGGGACGGACGGAATAGAGTGGGACGAGACGTTCCGTCTCTCGTTTGGTGCGCATAAAACAGGTGGAACACGCTGTTCCACATGATGAGTTTTTGGTGAATTTTCATTCGCGTGGAACACAAAATTATAACCTCTCCGTCTCTTCTTCTTCCTCCTTTTCCATCTGAAGGCATCTTTACTCCCTCTCCGTCCCGTCTCATTCCGTTCCGTCCCATCCCATCCGCATACCAAACGATACCATAGGGAAAGGTGAAACTTTGAATATTTAGTTGTTAAGCGCATGATATTTGAGGGGACAATAGGTTTTATTTGGTTGAATGTAGTAAATTTAGACAGGATTGAGGGCAATTTCATGTTGCCATGTTACTATCAGGCATCATTATATACAGGAAGAGGAACTGTTGGCTGAACTAGAGTGGTTGTGCTCTATTGGTATGTCTACAGTAGAATGAGACTGACCATAGTTTGGTTGGAGAAGTCAAGAGAAGCGCGTAGTTGAGGATTGTATAATTTGGATTAGTTTACGTCTATGTGTAGTGGTTGAGTGTATCCAAAAGTACTAAAAGTTCAATGCTTATTATACTTGGGCATTATTTATGGGCTATGTCGATAAAGGTTTTGTAACCATTGATGTTAACAACTTGTTCGTGTAAATCTGGTTTGCAATCGTTGCCTGTGTAGGAATGGTCTATATTTTCAATGTGGGACATGGGTTTCAAAGCCCGATTGCCTCGTCAGCTTACTGTATGTATTGACACTGATTTAATATTTGCCTTCTTCACTTTTTGTAATCTTCCTCACTTACCAGTATTCAATGACTTAGCACATTAAGTCCCTCTTTTCATGCTCTGATACCAAAGTTTAGAACTCATGGGCTGAACTTGCTCTTGAAAATGGGTTTGCAAGAGAAACAAAATCAATACCCACATATGCTAGAAGAGGGTGGTTCTGTTTTTTATTCGATGGGGAAAGTTTGTACCTTAACGATTAATATCAAGGTTTTTAAGGTTGCCATTATCATGGATCTTAACATCGGAAGGGATTCTTCTGATATATCAATATTGCAATTTGATTCAATCCTTTTTATGCTCATTTGAAACGTGAGTCTTCTGATGCTTTAATTTCCAAAGAAACTTGGAATGCCGATTATAATGAGAATGAAAAAGTCTAATTTCCTCCTTGCATTCTTCATTGTTCTCATTTGCAGTGATGGATAATTTTAAGAATGTGCCCCATTATCTATATGGCCTTTCTCCTGCCCAAATGGACATGTTCATGACAGAAGATAATCCTGCCAGACGTCAGTCAGAAAAAGTTACAGAGGTTCACTCCCTATGCATCTTAACCAATTTTAAGTGGCTCGATATTAACAGAAGGGCTAAGTGGATTTCAGTTAAACTAAACTAAATATGGCATATCAACTGACTAGACATGTTCTTCTTATCCAAAAAATTTTCACAGCAAAGCATCTCATCTGCCAACAACTACTTGAATCATGGAGGGATGTATAGCATGTCAGGCATGGATGGCAAGGGCCCTTCACAATACAGTATGAGTGTGAGCATGTATCGGGGAGGTGCAAGAGGAAATGGAAGACCCCGAACTGCTCCTCCTGATCTGCCTTCCTTACTTTTAGATGCTCGGATATGCTATTTGGGCATGCCAGTAAGAGATTATATATATATGTGTGTGTGTGTGTGTGTGTGTGTGTATTTTAATTATATTTTTGCCAACAAGATTCTTTCTTCACGAACCATTTTTTCATTTTGTACTGACTCAGCATTTTACTTTTTATCTGACTTCTGTAGATTGTACCAGCAGTAACTGAGCTTCTTGTCGCTCAGTTTATGTGGTTGGATTATGATAACCCTTCGAAGCCTATATACTTGTACATAAATTCATCGGGGACACAGGTTAATATTGGAAGTAATTATGAGTGCAATTTAACATCAAAAGGTTTCCCCCATCATTTTCACGATTTCAAAGTATTACCTATCCGTATTAATTTTGTGGTACATTTTAGAATGAGAAGATGGAGAGTGTTGGATCTGAAACCGAAGCATATGCGATCGCTGACATGATGAGTGTAAGTATTATTATCAACTCTTGGAGGTTTTTTCTTTATATCTATTTATAAATGGAAATCAGTTAAGTTACGCAAATACAATGGTAATTTTCACCGTGTAGCATATTTGCCCGTTATATAGGATGATATATTTTTGCAAATGTGCAAAAATCAGTGCCATGCCAGTATGTAGTCTGTCATCTCATTGGGAAATAATATTAGTTGAAAAGCCCTAGCATTTTCTTTTCCTACCAAACTGTCTGACCTGCTTTTGATTTATCTGCACGCAGTATGTCAAATCGGATGTGTATACTGTGAATTGTGGCATGGCATATGGTCAAGCCGCACTGCTTCTGTCACTTGGAGCAAAGGGTTTTCGTGCCGTACAGCCAAATTCCTCCAGTATGATTCCATCTTCAAATGTAGCATGCTTTGGACACATTTTCATACAATACGGGAAGCTGTAAAGAGGGTGTTGTTTTTTGCACCCCTATTTTTGTGCACTTTTTTATCACTGTTATTATGTTGAATCGCAGCAAAATTATATTTACCAAAGGTCAGCAGGTCAAGTGGGTTAGTCATCGACATGTGGATTAAGGTACTTTGTCACGTGTTCTCTGCTCTCCATTTTCTCTCCATCCCCTCTCTCACTCATGTTCTGTTGAAACTTCTATCAGGCCAAGGAATTGGATGCAAACACAGAGTATTACATTGAGTTGCTTGCAAAAGGAACAGGGAAGTCCAAGGAAGAACTATCTAAAGACGTCCGGCGGCCCAAGTATTTTCAAGCACAAGAAGCCATAGAGTACGGAATTGTAGACAAGATAATAGATTCACGTGATGCAGCATTTGAGAAACGGGTACTATTTTCGTTGCAATTTTTTTTTTCCCATTAATCTCTCTGCTGCGCCTCTTGCAAGTTCTGAAAGAGAATTTCTTTGCTCAGAATTACGACGAGATGCTTTCTCAATCGAGAGCTATGAGGAGAGGAGCAGTGGGTGGTCCACAAGCAGCTCCATCTGGACTTAGGTGATTTCAAAGAAATAAACAAAGGAAGGATTTGAGCTAGCCCTCTCGTCTCTTCCGTAGCTAGTGCATTGGTGCCGGGTTCTGGCTTAGGACAGTGATTACGACGACCCATTTTGTGATGCTTCTGATCCCGTATATGCAGGTAGTTTCGGGAAAGACTTTTGTCAAATAACCTATGGAATGTTGTCTCCGGGGAAGCAAACTGCTTGTAGAACCAAAACTATTTAGAAAGCTCGTTTATTGTTTACTTGTGGGTATCATCAGTGTATTAAATATCGATAATATCGGCGATATTTCGTCGATATTATCGTTTTTCAGAGGCTCCGATATTTTCCCACGTATTCGTCTCATTATCGTCAAAATATCGCGATATATTCGATATTATCGAAAAAGTCGTCGTGGATCCGTCGTCGAAAAGGTAGTCGAGGCTGCGTCGTCCCCCCAGTTGCCCAGATCTCTCTGCAATCCATGCTCAAACCCAAGATCTGCGCCTCAACGACGCCGATTCCCCCACCGTTGTCGAAGTCGCGGCGAAAGACCTCGCAGAATGGATCGTAGTTGTAGATCCAGAACCCGTGGTCTGTCCCCACGGCGAAGCAGGCGTGGTCTTGGTTGAAGCAGACGTGGAACAGAGACGGAGGCGAGCACGGCGCCGGCGGGGCAGGCTCTGGGGGGAGGAGGAGAATGGGTGGTTGTTGTGGAGGTTGAGGTTGGGGTTTGGGGGCGATTGGGGGTCGTGGTGGTCGTCGCTGGAGTCAACGACAGAGGTGGGGTTGTTGTCGGTGGGATCGGTGAGGAAGGCGAAGAAGGATCAAGAGAACTCGCCAGAGAGTTCCTGGGTTCGTCGACGAGGCGGAATACGCGGACGAGGAGGAAGGCGAGGGAGGAGGAGAATGCCATGTGGAAGAAGGATCAAGAAAGGTCTCTGTGCGTGTGTATAGGAGAAGGGAGAAGAGAGAAGGATCGAGAATTCGAGAGATCTATGAGATCTGTGTGTGTGTTTATGGGAGAAGGGAGAGGGAGAAGAGAGAAGGATCCAGAAACGAGTCGTGTGTGCGCGTGTTGTTGTGCGTGTGTGGTGTGCGTGTGTGGTGGCGTATGTGATCCCTGTGTGTGCGTGTGTGTGTGTGTTGGTGGCGTGTGTGTGTGTGTAGGTGGTGTGTGACGGTGTGAGAAGAAAAGCATCTAAATAATTCAACTTTTACAGCTTTTAGGAATGGTACATTTTGACAAGACAAAAATAATGGTGGTTTCATGCATCAAGATTCAAAACCGTGTGCCACGCGTGATATTCTTTCACATTCTCAGAGGTGGAGTATCAGATGATCACACATTTTTTGACCATGGACAAAAATAATGGTGGTTTCATTCAAAAGCATCTAAATAATTCAAAACACAGACAACTTTTACAATTACAACTTGTACAATTTCAGAACATGGACAAAAATAATGGTGGAGTATCAAACCATGGACAACTTTTACAATTTCAGACCATTCAAAATTGTGTGCCACTGTGTTATTCTTTCACATTCTCAGAGGTGGAGTATCAGATCATCACACATTTTTTGACCATTCAAAAATTAAAACCTCTATTACACCTTTTCGTTTCTTCTTCTTCCCTTACCCCTTTCAGAGTTATTCCAGATCTATTCCAAAGGTTCAACACAAAGGGTTCCATATTTAAGGTAAGTTTACGAACTTATATTTATATTATTGTAATTTATACTTTCATGTTAATTTTTTGAAGTAATTAAGTAATGTTGTATAATTATTCTCTAGAATAATTTTAATATGTTTAATGTTATTTATTATTTTATTATCAAATTGGATTATTATTCATTAATATTAGGTCTTATTATTCCATATTATTTTTATAATTACTTAAATTCTTACAATCATTTTCTTTACTTCCTATTTAATTCTTCTGTAAAATAACTTTACTTCCTATTTTCTTTACTTCCTATTTAATATGTTTCTGTCACTACTATATTTTTTGGCCAAAAAATAATTGCCTAATTTTCATGAAAAATAAATATAGGTACGTTTAAGATGTCCAGTTGAGTTACTAAACGTGATCCAGCTTGGGAACATGGAGACCTAATAGACAGAAACAAACATGGCACAATTTGCAAATATTGTGGTCGGGTAATGAAGAGTGGCGGAGTGACACGACTTAAGTACCATCTTAGTGGATTAGATCCAACATATAATGTCTAACGATGCGATAATGTCCCCCCAGAAGTGAAGGCATTCATCAGTACATTATTAAAAAATAAAAAACAGCAGAAGGAAAAGATAACACATGGAATGGAAAATATTCGAGCTGGGCTACGAGGATAAGTCTATGGCCAAACGGTTGACAGTGATGATGATGACGATGAGGACGAATGTGATGATGACATGAGGCCTGAAGAACGACGCAGTTTGAAACAAGCATTACGTGCCTCCAAATAGTCAGCATGGGAAAGATAACACCTTCATAAAATTCCTAATAGAGCACAAGGTTCCGGGACAAGTGGTGGTGCACAAATGAGACGGGAAGGCAGTCTTAGAGAATCACAACCAACACCACCAATAGCCCTAAGTTTATATAAGTCATCCAAAGCATGTCAAAAGAGTGTTTGGAGTTATTTCACTTGAGGTAATGTGAAGAGGGAATGGGGCGTCTAATTAGCAAGTTCTTTATCTATGAAAATATCCATGCTGAGAAAGCATCATCACATCATTTCAAAAATATGGTAGTGGGATGTCAACAGGCCGGTGTTGGAGTACAACCTCCCACTCCCTATGAGATAAGAAACAAATATTTGGATATGGAGTATAAAGACATTGGCGAGTATGTTAACAAGTTGAGGTCAAAGTGGGAAACTAATGGTTGCACAATCATGTGTGATGGATGGACTGGCCCGACCAAATTGTCTATCATAAACTTCATGGTATACTCCAAGGGAAAGACAATTTTTTTTAAGTCTGTTGATGCTTCAGACCATATAAAGAACTACAAGTATATTTACAAATTATTGAGGGATGTAATCATGGAGGTGGGAGAGCATAATGTTGTCCAAGTCGTGACCGACAACAGTTCTGCATTTGTCAAAGCTAGAAAAATGTTAATGAAGCATCATAATGTGTTTTGGACATCATGTGCAGCACATTGTATTGATCTCATGTTTGAGGCAATGGGGAAGAGAGAGAATGTTGCTACTGTGGTAAAAAGAGTTAGAACGATCACAAATTATATTTACAATCACGGTTGGTTGTTGGCAAAAATGTGTGAATTTTGCAAAGGAGACATTATTCGTCCAGCTACCACTCGATTCGCCACCAACTATATTGCATTAGACAGCCTACTTAAGAAGAAAGCAGGGTTGAAGCAACTATTCACTAGTGACGATTGGGCCAACCACAATTTGAGCCGCTCAAATGCAGGTCTTATGGTGGAAAGTATAGTGCTTGATCATGCTTTTTGGACACAATCAGAACATGTGTGCCAAGTGTTTAAACCTCTTTACAAAGTTTTACGGATCGTTGACACAGAAGTGTATCTTACTATGGGGGCAATATATGAGTTTATGCGTGTAGTGAAGGATGAATTGGAAAGAAAACATGGTGCAAGATGGGTCATAAAGATAATTGAAGACCGATGGTATAAAACATTATACCACGATTTGCATGCAACAGGTATAAATTATGTCATAATTTGCAATTCATTTCTTTAGTTGCATAAGTATTATTTCTCTTATTATAGTTTGTGTTTCTTTGAACAACATATTATTTGAATCCTCAATACCAAAACAGACCCAGTGTTGGAGATGATGGTACCCTTATACGTGTTGTACATAATGTATACTCTAAATTAGACCCTACATCACCAGCAATTGGCAAATTTGGAAATGAGGTACACAATTACTTAAATTATAATAATTACTTTGTTGGATTAAATTAACACGATTTATTGAATTCAGCTAACATGGTTTAAAGATGCAAGAAGAACTTTTGGAGAACCAACATTAGTTGCTGCTCGAACAAAAATGTCTCCTAGTGAGTGTAAACATATTTCACGATAAGTTTATAATAGAATTTGTTGGAGTTATTAGGCTTATCAACATTGTTTTTCATTGTAGCTGAATGGTGGATCATGTATGGGACCGATGCACCAACTGTGAGAAAGTTAGCAATCAAAGTATTATCACAAACAGCTTCCTCATCTGCTTGTGAAAGAAATTGGAGCACATTTGCACTCATACACACAAAGCAAAGAAATAGGTTGGCTCATAGTCGGTTGGAAAAATTAGTTTATTGCTACTACAACATGAAGCTTCAAATTCGAAATAAGGAAGCAGAAATAGATCATGTCGACCGTGGTGACCCACTAGATGTGTTTGATATTGTTGCTAAAGATGATGATACAGAGGGTAACCAACTTTATCAATGGATTAGACCTCTTCATTTAGATGATGATGAAGGTAACCCAGCTCCTAGAGTTGCTGAAGAAGCACGTAATGAAGGGATAAATGTAGAAAGAGTATTGGCGGAGGAGGTGGGATCTAGCAGCGCTGACTCTTTGGAAGAACTTTTGCGCCCGAGACTAAGAAACACTGGAATTCCACCTTCTTCCAATCCTACACAACCACAACATCGTGCTGATACTAATGATAGCTCTAGTACAAGATCAGGAGGAGACTCACCTACCACCGGAGGTGGGAATGATGAAGGATATAGTGGAGCTGGAGGTAGTGGTGGTGGATATGGAAACTATGTTGGACCACCTCCCGGATTTATGAGCCTCTTCATTGGTGAGGCAAACTTCACGCATGCAACACAGGATGAGGACCATGGCAGCAGGCGGGCAGGACCAGGAATTGGTGCCATAAGGAAGGACTATACTCGTAGAGAAAGAGGCAAGGGGATTTTGTCAAGTTAAGAAGATGACTCGTTATCTATAACTTCGGACTCTGTTGGAGTGGAAAATAGTAACTATGGTTATACTCATAACCAACCATTTCCCTACCCTTCATATCCCATTCCTGTTGGGATGGAATCGAGCGACTCATGGAAACAATCCGAGACTCAATCTTCAAATGATTTTGCTTATGAACAAGGTCAACCAATCTCGGATCCATATGGGTGGCATGTTAACAATTACATGCAAAACTATTTTGAGGATTTATCATTTGATAACTACTCTTCACAATACACTCACTCTACACATAGAGATGATGAAGATAGTGAAAAATTTGAACTCATAGGAACTCTATGTGGTACTAAGTTACTCATGTATCTTACCATGCAATGTATAAAGTGTAAAATATTGTACTAATTCATTATATATAAATGATTATGGTGTGTTTAAACTTCTTTAATTAATTACTACATATTTTCTATACTCACAATGTTTGCCAGCTCATTATATAATCAACTTGATAATGTTAAATCCATCATGTAATGCATTTCCTTCCAATTTTTTATGATAAACTAATAGATAATTGACTTAATAAACATCCTGCAGAGTTTCAATAAAAATTTCCAAGTTTTTCTTACAATTTCCGTAGTTTCCATATTATTTTTATCGATATCGATATTATCCTGATATTTCCATCGATATTTCCGTGTTTTCAGACTACCGATATTTCCGATATCATCAATATTTAATACCTTGGGTATCATGCACCCTGTATTCATGCCGATACTTTCAAGTAACCACTTTATTTCTATGTTATTTTGGAAGAATTTGGTTACCATATATCTATTTCTTTTAAGCAAGAAAAACATAAACTTGAAGGATTTTCAGAAGGAAAATCAACAAAAGGAGATAAAAATGAACTCAAAAACCGATTGGAAAGGAGGCATTCTATGTAAGATGAAATCATAACAAGTGCGTTACAAAGCATCATCGTTTCTAACAGCGGAAGAAGTTTCGGAAGATGGCCGAAGACTGGTACACATGGCCTCTTTACATATTTTGGAGCCTTACATCGTCAAATTAAACAAACATATCCGGAGTAACTAATACGAAAGGCAAAATACTTTACTTCATTTACGCTGGCGGATTAGGGTACGCTTTTGGCTTTGGCTTGACCTCTATCTCATTTACGCTTCGAACGAAGATGGCATCTGGCTCGTGGCTGCAAGATGAACAGATGACACATTAGATGGACACATAAATGGATGGACAGATGAGTAAAGTGATGGAGAGGGAGCGAGTGACAGAGATGTGCTTACGGTTTATCCCCCTCTTCATACGTGTAACTTGATGCCACAGCCAATAGGCGGCCATCTCTGCTAAAAGAAAGCGCCGCAATGCTTGTTGGGTACTTGGAGTACTGGCAAAGACGAGCACAATGAAAATTTGTTATAATTGTAATTTCTCCATGGGAGAATTATATATCAGTGTCGCCTAAGGCAAAATATTACCTGATACAGCCTCTTCTTGTTGTTCCCATCCCATACGTTCACATAGCCATCGCAACCTCCAGTAGCAAAAGTACCATAGCTGCAATTGGATTGCATAAAAGGACTAATAAGATAATGCACAAGTCCCAACTATCATCAAGCGAAAGTATGTACCAATTTCTAGCTTGTCCACATGACAGTCAATGATGTACAAGAACCTCATTCTCAAACTCCTCTGATAAACTTTATTAAAGCAAGAGGTAAGTGAATCCGAAATTACTAAAGCCTCCCTCGAGCTTAATTTAGGTTTTAAATACCTACATCCCGACTCATAGATCAAGTATAATCCAAGCCATAATCTATCACATAAACAAGGAACAATTCTAATCCTTATTTTCCAAACCATTCAACCAGAGAATAAACCTTGAACGAAGTTGACTACTATGAAATTCCCAGATGTAACTATTGTTGCTACAAGATGCTTTCAACAGGAAACCAGACATGATCTATCTTTTTTATGACATCAATAAATCAACGTATAAAAAGTTTACGAGTTTAGTACGCAAAACTTTAACGGAAGAAAGTAACTTACATGGGGTGGAATGCAATTGCATTTACTGGGTACACAATGTCCCTTCCAGCCTCTGATTTTCTATGACACTTAAATGCATATCTGCACAAAGGTTATTACCATTAATAAATTAAGAATGAAGACGCTGTTTGCATGATATTACATTTATGCATGCTTGCATTGCGAAGAATAGTATCCTTGAGAGGGCCCTATCTCCAAACCAGTTGACCAGCCACAAATCAGTGTGACCATAAGAGGAATGCTGCAGTTATTCTACCGAAAAACCTACAAGTGTACATTGGTGAACTAACAGAGGCACACTTTATGATGATGCCACACCCTCATTTATGAAGAGAGAATCATACATATATCAAGAACAACTTATTTAGTGGTGGTGGCATCAAAGATGTGTACATCTTAAAGGATTCCTAAAGATATGAGGCAATGAAACTGAAAATATCAGTCAATGTAAAGAAAAATTTCTCACTGATAGCTGAATACATACTTTTTGGTTTGACTAGCCTCCGAAAGATCAAAAAATTCCATTGCAACCCGTCCTTCAACAGAACTAAGAGCATAACCTGCAAAATGTGATCACAGAATCAAACATGAAACAACCAACAACATCGATCAATTCCATTCCCCAAACAACTTATATTTTGTAGCTCATACTTTTTTAAAGGCTCCCTAAAACGGAAAAAGCCCTTTTCTGTGAGCAAGGAAAACCAGTGGGGATGGTTAGCCACAAAGCAATGCAATACCCAAAGTACCAAGATCAAGAAAGAAATTTTTTGTGAGGTAGTGTCCTGAAACAGCCTTGGGAGCAGCCTCTCCATAAAATGGGGGTAAGGCTAGCCGACATTCACCTCTCCCAGACCCTGCGTAAAGTGGGAGCCTTGTGCACTGGGTACGACCTTTTTAGTGTCCTGAAACAGAAAAGCTATTAAAGTTACCTGTTCCATTAGGATAACAACGCACACATCGAGTTTGGTACTTTAATGAAGACTCCCTCCGTTGCTCAGGCTGGGACATATTTCTCAGATCATAGACATTGACATGTCTTCCGGCGGTTGCAACCACTAACCGGTTTCCTACAAGTGAAAGAGAATAAACACGCTCGGGTTGTGGGTATGACCCAACAAGGGTTTGCTCCTGTCCACTTGCACCTCTAGGGTCCCAACACTTCACTGTTTTATCCCAACTACCAGTGATCAACTGACCTGATATTATTTGCACATAAGAGAATTGGTTACAAACTCAGAGTCTTACATTATAAGGAAACAAATTTTTTTGCTTTCAAACTTACATAATTAAATGTGATTACCGGAAATACCAATTATAGCAGAGATCATGATTTAAGGTCGTTTATAGTCATTCAACGTCAAAACTCCATTCATACTAATAAAGCAACTATTACAACTACGCACGCTACAAAATCTGATCAATCAACCGATTTGGGGCAAAAAATTCTTCAGAAAAGTTCTTCAAGTTTTGATTGGAACTAATTTCAAATGTAAAAATTGATGGTTTGAAGATCATACCTGCTGCATAAGAGTACTCGATGCAACGCACTGGCGCGTCGTGCCTTCCTAAGATGTCCTCCTTACTGGAGCTGAATACGAACCTGGGGTATTGACATAGATACACAAAGCATCAGAGTTAAGAGATGGGTTTTTACAGCAATTTCCGAGCAACCAAGCAGAAAAAATTAGGGATTTTGGGTTTGTGATTTTAATTACCGCCTGACGGTGTTGTCGGCGCCGGCGCTGAACCCGGAGGAATCGTCGTGGAAGCAGCAATCGAGTACGGGACCGCCGTGCATGAATTCTCCACGCAGCACATCGGCGCTGGCGTCGTACAATCGGACTGTCTGCGAATGAGAGAGAGGGATTAGAGAGGAAAAGTGGGGAGAGGTAGGAGGAGGCGAGGGCGTACCTTGTCCCAAGAGGAGACGAGCAGGTGATCGCTGTGGTTGGAGAAGCGGAGGTTGGAGATGCCGTCGGTGGGGGGGTTGGAGAGCTCTCGGCCTGGCGCCGGCGGAGGCACAGCTGTCATGGCGCGATGGTTCGGAGGGTGTGCGAGTAATGTGATGGAGAGAGAAGGAATGAGTTTTGGGGTTTATGAATTTTGAGAGTGTTGAGATGGAGAGTGGAGTGATGAGAGAGAAAGAGAGAGGGAAGGGCGGTTTGAAAATGTACAGAAAAACGGCGGTGGTGGTTTTGTTCCGGAGGTTTTCGAATTCAAACGAGGGATGAGGAGATTGAGGATACTCTCCTCATCCTTCCATTTGAGTTAGAAATCATTACGTTTAATTTTAAATAAAATAATTAAAATAATTTTAATAGTACGATGAACGAATACAATGTGAAGATTTATAAGATTCTCACAAAGAGAATCCTGATGGGATCCAAATCCTCAAGCGAGGGGATGTCTTTTTGGTCCTTTCAAAATAGGATAATACTAGGGAGACCAAAATTTTAGATAAAATTTGTAAATTAAATGACATGTCACTAACATGATGCTTCTTTAACTTAAAAAATAATAATAAAAACTAAAACTAAAAGATGCTTATCTATCTTGTATGTGAGAAAAAAAATAAGGAGTTGTTATTAGCAGTTCAAAAATCTCATTTTACACTTCAAATTTTGTATAATTAGAGAGGAAAAATACATGGGGTGTGCTATCCACATACCCCATTTTACTTCTCACACATCACTTAATAATTTCTGTCCGTTGATCTTCTTCAATTCATCCAATCCGACGGTTGAAAATTAAAAATGTGTGTGAGAAGTAAAATGGGGTGTGTGGATATCACATCCCAAAATGCATATGTGAGGAGTGTAGAATGAGATTTTTGAAGCACTAACAATAATTCCCAAAAATTAAGATATAAAAAAAATGAACATAAAGGAAGATAGTATTGTAATAATTGTCAACAAAGTGGAGTTATTTTAAACTTTAAAGAGAAAAAATATATATAAGACAGGAAAACTTAGCAAAAAAAAAAAAAAGAAAAAAAAGCCTTGTGACTTCTTCATCTTCTTCGATGGGAAGAAAGACAGCCTGCAATCAGAAAATTTCAGATCTAGGCAACTCAAAAAGAAAAAAAGAACGCCCAATGAATGGCTGAAGCACACCTCAACCACCCAGGCATGGCCCAACGAAGCTTAGGCGAGTTTTTCACCGACTTCCGCAAAACAGAGGTGATCATGACTTCAGAGCACTTTATGTAGACTATACAAAGAAGACGATCATGGCTCTCAAGCACTTTATGATATGAAAACAAAATTTCATAGTAGATAATTTCAATAAACTCAACTTGCCTACTTTTGGTACTTTAGTGAACCACCAAGTTGACGACCAAACTTTCACATGGCCACAAGACTTGAGTATAAATTATTTTTAATTAGTTCTCCTTAATTAAATTTAGGGTAAATTACATGGTAACCCCTCAGGTTTGAGGTCTATTACAACCCTGTTGATGCACAAAATCGGAGGGGTCTTGGAACAACGTAAATCCTACCGTGAATTTGCAAGAAATGTAAATAACACAAGATATATCGCGGTTCACCCCAAGGTTTGGGCTACGTCCACACTGATATTGTATTTCTGAGGGAGAGAGAGCTCTGAATATGAGAGTGAGAGCTTTGAGAGAGCTTAGATCTTAGGGGATGTGAGGAGACCTTTCGTTTGTGAGGGTGAGGATGTCCTTTTATAGAATAAGGGCTCATCCCTTTTTTACATATTTGCCCCTCCATTTATTACATAATTACATTTGAGTCCCTCGAGTATTTATACGAGGTCTAAATACGGAGGCCCTAAGGTGAGGATGCCCTTTTATAGAATAAGGGCTCATCCCTTTTTACATATTTGCCCCTCCATTTATTACATAATTACATATGAGTCCCCCGAGTATTTATACGAGGTCTAAATACGGAGGCCCTAAGTATGATATAAACAGTAGTCCCCCAAGTCTTCAGTAAAGATACTCGGCGAGGCAGTTGCTCAGTAAGTGGTGAGGTCTATTACAACCCTGTTGATGCACAAAACCGGAGGGGTCTTGGAACAACATAAATTCGACCGTGAATCTGCAAGAAATGTAAATAACACAAGATGTATCGCGGTTCACCCCAAGGTTTGGGCTACGTCCACACTGATATTGTATTTCTGAGGGAGAGAGCTCTGAATATGAGAGTGAGAGCTTTGAGAGAGCTTAAAGCTTAGGGGATGTGAGGAGGCCTTTCGTTTGTGAGGGTGAAGATGCCCTTTTATAGAATAAAGGCTCCTCCCCTTTTTACATATTTGCCCATCCATTTATTACATAATTACATTTGAGTCCCCCGAGTATTTATACGAGGTCTAAATACGGAGGCCTTAAGTATGATATAAATAGTAGTCCCCCAAGTCTTTAGTCAAGAGAGTCTTTTGGCTGGAGACTTGAAATTCAGTCCATGTGTGGGCCGAAGTAACTAGATGTCGTCTAGAACTGATACTCGATATGAGGCGGTGCCCAATTTGAAATGATGCTTTACTAGAAGTAGCACATGTTGCGAGGCTGTTCTGCTTGTAGCTTATGTTGCCTTGGTTGGCTGAGCTTGTGGTGTTTGAAGGTGAGGGAGTCCCTTTTATAGAATAAGGGATTGCTCATCAATACATAAATATGGGCTAGAGTTGATGCTCACGGCGAGGCAGTTGCTCAGTAGGCGGCGATGCTCTTTAATGATGTGAGGGAATCCATTTTATAGAATAAGGGCTCGCTCCTCAATACATGAATAATAGGCTAGAGTTGATGCTCTCTAATGATGGTGAGGGAGTCCCTTTTATAAAATAAGGGCTCGCTCCTCAATACATAAATATGGGCTAGAGTTGATGCTCTTTAATGGTGGTGATGGAGTCCCTTTTATAGAATAAGGGCTCACTCCTCAATACATAAATAATGGGCTAGAGTCCCCTAAGTATTTTTCATGAGGCCCAATATATGGTACATAGTGTAGTCCCCAAAGTCTTCGGTCAATGGAGTCTGTTGGTTGTTCGGAGGCAATATTTGCATACCCTGCACTGAAGCTTTATAGGTGAAGCTTTGCAAGTGAAGCTTTGAAGCTGGAGCTCTGTAAATGAAGCTTTTGAAGCTAGAGCTTTTGTAAATGAAGCTTTTGAAGCTAGAGCTCTGTAAATGAAGCTTTTGAAGCTAGAGCTTTTGTAAATGAAGCTTTTGAAGCTGATTGACATGAGTGATGCTCATGAATGTTTATGTTGATTGACATGAGTGATGCTCATGGATGTTGACATGAGTGATGCTCATGAATGTTTATGTATGATTGATATGAGTAATGCTCATGAATGTTTATGTATGATTGACATAAGTAATGCTTATGTATAATTTGAAGTATTGGGTGTACTTTGATCACTTGGTTGGCGATAATAGCGGCAGGCTGCCGAATAATTTTGGAGTACTGGACGTACTTTTGATCACCTGGTTAGCGATAATAGTGGCGGGGTGCCGAATAATTTTTTGTAGTACTAGGCGTACTTTTGGTCACCTGGTTGGTGATAATAGCGGCAGGGTGCCGAATAATTTTTTGTAGTACTCGCGTACTTTTGGTCACCTGGTTGGTGATAATAGCAGCAGGGTGCCGAATAATTTTTTGTAGTATTGGACATACTTTTGGTCACTTATTGGTGCTATTTTGGGCTTATGGGCCTTCGCCCTCCACACAACATTCCAGCCCATTTATTTTGGGCTTTGCGGTTTTTTTTATTACACTCTGATGAGGTTATACAAATGTCTCCGAAAGATAAGAAAAATAAATTACATCATTCTGGTGGGGTGTTTATTCCTTACTTTTGCAATGTCCTCATGTGCCTCCCTTTTGCTTTCTCTTTATTTTTCTTTCTTTTAGCAGATTACAGACAAGGGAATAATTCCATTTCCTTTTTTTGCTTTTGCTTTCTGCTTTGCTTTTGTTTTTCTACTTTGCTTTTGTTTTTTCACCGCACTCTCTCTGTCTCTTCACCTGGTAGACAAAATGAATAAAAATAGAATTGATAATAGGAACTTATCTTCTTCCTTATTTTCCTGCACGTTGTGGATCCACGTTTAGCCCATCTTCCTTTTTCTTTTTCTAACTTCATGATTGATTCCAACCTTTCAATTCTTCTCCGATGGATTGTTGTCGAAGATGATGACGGCACTAAGGATGTAGAACACAACGGGATTGACAAAAACATGAACAATGATAGGTTGGAATTGGAAATACGAACCCATCTCAATCGCCATCTTCATGTGAGGAGGAGGAGGATGACTTTGGCAAAGGTGAGTTCAATCAGAGTAATCATGGAATACAGAATCTAATATGTCAGCCATTGGCGATCATCGGTCGATGTTGCTGCGGTTTTCCTCTTTCTGCTCGATGGAGGAGACGATACACCAGGAGGCACAGCGGGCGCCGATGACGTCCTTATAGGCGAAGGAGAGGACGTTGTGCTCTTGACGATGGGCTCCTCACCGTCGGTGATTTTTTCCTTCCCAGATTCCTTACTCTTTGGAGACGCTGAAACCGTTTAGGGCTCGACGACGGCGGCGGTCGCGTACTGAGCAACGTAGATGAAGGGATAATTTCAGGAAGAAGCGGAGATGATGTTCGTCTATTTAACAATCCCTCGTCTGAGTAACTATCTCATTGCCTTTGTAGACGGTGCAAGATTTCTGGAAAGGAAAACCTTTCACTTTGAAATCATAGGCTGGATCTGCTTTTAATCCTCTGTTTTTTACCATTTTCACCTAGACAGAGAAGGGAAGCAACTTCTCGATCGAATAAGCGGCGGCCAGCAAACCCTTTCAACTTCTCCGAGGTTACTACCAGAATTTGACTTCAGGGCTCTTGGGGAATCCAAGCTTCGTTGGAAAATCCGACCCATGGTAAAGATGGGGTGCTTTGTTTCTTTCTGCAACCAGAACTTTTTGTAGAAGTTGATGCGGCGGTTCAGGGCTTCCTCTGTGGAGATAAGCCTATCTGATCACACCAGTTCATCTTTCACCGCCTCGATGCAGAGCCCGCAAATACAATGGCCCTGGTAGCAGTCTCGGACGCGGGAGATGTAGGCTGGGGTGTAATCCTCTGTGAACCCGCAGGAGTGGCATTTTACGCACTGGACTTCGACTGGTGAAGGAACTGGGGATGGTTTAGATGAGGTTTGGTGCTAGCAGTCTGTGCCTCTCTGTAATTGGGATTTTGGAATAAGCTCTGTTTTCTGGAAATTTTGGGTTTTTAGAGAGATGGGCTTTTCTAAGTATTTGGGATTTTTAGAGAGAGAGAGAGTGGTGTTCTTAGTTTTTTTTGTAGAGGTGAAAGAGATCAGAAGCAAGAGAGAGGTCGAGAGAGTTTTGGTTGTCTTCTAGGTTTTGCAGATTCACGGCGGAGGTGAAAAATTGAGAGAAAACCGACATAGCTTTTCGTGTCGTTTCCCACAGACGGCGCTAAATGTTGATGCACAAAACCTGAGGGGTCTTGGAACAACGTAAATCCGACCGTGAATCTGCAAGAAATGTAAATAACACAAGATGTATCGTGGTTCACCCCAATGTTCGGGCTACGTCCACATTGATTATTGTATTTCTCTGAGAGGATTGTGAGGGAGAGATAGAGCTTTTCTGTGAGGATGAGAGCTCTGAGAGGTTGAGGGTATGGCCTCAGAATTGGCATCCCTTAATGAGAAGAGTGAGGAGTCATTTTACAGAATAAGGGCTCATCACTTATTACATATTTGCCCCTTCTTTTATTACATAATTACATTTGAGTCCTCCGAGTATTTATACAAGATCTAAATACGGAGGCCCTAAGTATGGTATAAACAGTAGTCCCCCAAGTCTTCAGTCAAGAGAGTCTTTTGGCTGGAAACTTGAAATTCAGTCCATATGTGGGCCGAAGTAACTAGATGTCGTCTTGAACTGATGCTCGATATGAGGCGGTGCTTAATCTGGAATGATGCTCAACTAGAAGTAGCACATGTTGCAAGGCTGCTCGGTTTGTGGCTTATGTTGCCTTGGTTGGCTCGGCTTGTGGCGTTGAAGGTGAGGGAGTCATTTTTATAGAATAAGGGCTCACTCCTAAATACATAAATGATGGGTTAGAGTTGATGCTCGCGGCGAGGCAGTTGCTCAGTAGGCGGCAATACTTTCTAATGATGGTGAGGGAGTCTCTTTTATAGAATAAGAGCTCGTTCCTCAATACATAAATAATGGGCTAAGTCCCCCAAGTATTTTTTATGAGGTCCAGTTACGGTCCAATATATGGTACATAATGTAAGTATTTTTTATGAGGTCCAGTTAAGGCCCAATATATGGTACATAATGTAGTCCCCCAAGTATTCGGTAAATAGAGTCTGTTGGCTGGATACTTCAAATTGAATCCATGTATGGGCCGAAATGGTGGTTGTTCGGAGGCGGTATTTGTATACCCTGCACTGAAACTTTGTAAGTGAAGCTTTACAAGTGAAGTTTTTGAAGCTAAAGCTTTGTAAATGAAGCTTTTGAAGGTGGAGCTCTGTAAATGAAGCTTTTGAAGCTAGAGCTTTTGTAAATGAAGCTTTTGAAGCTGGAGCTCTGTAAATGAAGCTTTTGAAGCTCGAGCTTTTGTAAATGAAGCTTTTGAAGCTCGAGCTCTGTAAATGAAGCTTTTGAAGCTGGAGCTTTTGTAAATGAAGTTTTTGAAGCTAGAGTTCTGTAAATGAAGCTTTTGAAGCTAGAGCTTTTGTAAATGAAGCTTTTGAAGCTAGAACTCTGTAAATGAAGCTTTCGAAGCTAGAGCTCTGTAAATGAAGCTTTTGAAGCTGATTGACATGAGTGATGTTCATGAATGTTTATGTTGATTGACATGGATGTTGACATGAATGATGGTCATGAATGTTTATGTATGATTGACATGAGTGATGCTCATGAAATGTTTATGTATGATTGACCTGAGTGTTGCTCATGTATAATTTTGGAGTATTGGACGTACTTTTGATCACCTGGCTGGTGATAATAGCGGCATGATGCCGAATAATTTTGGAGTACTGGGCGTACTTTTGATCACCTGGTTGGTGATAATTGCGGCAGACTGCCGAATAATTTTTTGTAGTAGTGGACGTCCTTTTGATCACCTAGTGGGTGATAATAGAGGGTCTGGCTCTTTTGGTCATATGGGCCTTCTCCCTCCACATAGTATTCCAGCCCATTATTTTGGGCTTCCCTTTTTTTTTTTTTTTTTACCCTCTGATGGGGTTTATACAGATGTCTGCAAAAGATAAGAAAAATAAATTACATCATTCTGGTGGGGTGTTTATTCCTTGCTTTTGCAGTGTCCCTATGTGTAAACTTGACAGTTTCTGACACGACACGAAAATAACGGGTTTCGGATCAACATGATAACTTATCGGGTCATTATCGGGTAACCCGTTGAGAACCCGTTATTAACGGGTTCTTAACGGGTATACATGTGGGTAACACGTGGGTGACCCGTTTTGACCCGTTAAGAAAAAAATTAATTTGATAATTTTAAAGTTTAATTACTAAAAGATTTATTATAAAATACAATAGCCATATTAATATATACAATATATTCTATATTAAATATATAGTTTTGTATTATTATTCTATATAAGTTATAAAAAAAAGTTTTAGTCATTATTTATTTTTAGGGGCTTTTAGATCTAGGTCCAAAAATATAGATGATTTTTAGGAGTGAGTCCAGTTATATAATTACATGTTTTTATTTCTTTTATACTCATTTTATATTTTTTTTAAATATTAAAAATCAATTAAAATCTTCTAATATGAAGCATTTTTCAACTCCAAAAAATCTAATTAATATCTTATAACAAAAAAAACTAATATACTAACATAAATTATCTACAAAACATTCTACCTTAACTCAAGCAACAAATATATGAATATATATTATACCTGTAAGTGAGATATGAAACCTAACTAAAAAGTAGGAAAAACATAATATACCTACAAGCGAAGCAAGACACATTGATCTGTAACACGTTAATTATAAAGAAGAATTTGTCATATAGATACATAAAAATAATTAACCTGTGATATAGGTTGATTATAAAAATTAAAAATAAAATCTATAAATGAGGTTTAAAGAGGGAGGAAGAACAAGAAATAACAAAATAATAATAATAATAATCAAAGAGATAATTAGGAATAAATTTGATTTTTATAATAAATCTTATTATTGAATAGATAATTATTGATAATAAAATAATTAAATTTAAAGAATTGGACTTATTTTAATAAATTGGACTATTCCTACTATTGGCTAAAAAAATTGGACTTATATCAAGTTTCCCCTTATTTTTATTATGAGAGTTCTTTATTATCATTACTAATTTACTAGGATAATAAATTTTACTTAACAGTTAACATGTTCTTGTCCAAAATTAAAATAAACTAGTATAGTATTTGTATAGGCAAGAACTAAGAAGACATACATACAATACAAGTATGAAAAATGTGAAAGAATATATAAACACTTGCGATTCATCATTATTCCTCTACGAGTAGATAATGTTACACTTTATCGTTTAGATTTTTAAAATCCTCCCAAACCCTCATGAATAATGTTTTTTATTTGAAGGCAAAATTAATAAAATTAATAATAATTATTGTAGAAGTGTAAAAAATGTAAAAAATATATCCAATCACTCATAATGACAAGCTTTACAACTTTCATGAAGGGGTCAGCTTCGAAATCCAACACTATAATCCATAAACCTTCAATTTATATTTAACCGTCGATTATCATTTACGCTTTATTCTTGTTACTGAATTTCATTTTTAAAATTTTCTTTTTTTAAAACATGATCATCTGGTGGATGTAAGAAGATGAACGGTTCAGATCTTTGATATCACGTTTCGATATTTACGGTTAATTGAAATATGAGTCGATGTCATATAGTTTGTATAAACTTTATAAACATCAAGCAATATTTTCACTAATTGTAAAACTCTGAACATAATATCAGCGATCCAAACCGTTCATCTTCTTGCATCCTCTAATAGATCATGTTTTCAAAAAACAAAATCTGAAAAAACAAAATTTGATGAGAAAAATAAAGCGTAAATGTAAACAATAATCAACGGTTAAATTTTGATCTATGATTTATATGATTGTAGTGGCGAATTTCGAAGTTAAGTTCTTCACGAAAGTTGTAAAGCTTGTTATTACGAGCGTTTATATATTTTTTCTATATTTTTTATACTTCTACATTAATTAAAAAACTATTAAAGACTTTACTTAAATAACAGCCGTTAGATCAATGAGATTAAATCTGTACCGTTGGATTCTATTTCAATTATATTATTACAATTTTTTTGGACAAAAAAACCCCTCATATTTTCCATTGTTTTCCATATAAGTCCTGATTGATTTGATCAAAACAAAAAAACCTCACTGCCTAGCCCTAAATTCTTTCTGTCTAGTCTCCCCACTCCCGGCCGTAACCCTTTCTCCCAACCCACCCGCGGCGCCATTTGTTCTTCCTAGCCCCTCTCTCCCACCGTCTTTCTTCCAAAATTCCGACAGCCACGATCTTCTTGTCTTCCATTCGTACAACATATTCCTATGTAAGTATTTCTCCCTCTTCAACCTTTCTCCCTCTTCACTTTTTCTACGCTCATATTTCACATTTCTAACCACGAACGATTGACACAGCTTCTTGTGTTGGATTCCTCTCTTCCTCTTGTTGATCTCTTCAGTGTTACATTGTCCAGGTAAGAAATTCGCTGTCATCATCTATTGTTGTTTTTTTTTATGAATCGGGATTGGACACCCAAATTTTCCCTCGCTTTGAACACCCAGTTTTGATATGCGTTCATGTCCGATTACACTTGATACAATTTTGATTGTTTTGTTTTCAATTGTGCATTAAACATCTAAAACCTAAAACTTGGATAACAATATTTGAATGAAATCTGGTGTGTGTGTGTGTGTGTGTCAACGCTCTCTGTGTGTGTGTTGTGTGCTCTGTGTGTGTGTTGTGTGCTCTGTGTGTGTGTGTGTGTGTGTGTGTGTGTGTCTGTGTTTATGCTCTCTGTGTCTGTGTGTATGTGCTCTATGTGTGTGTTGTGTGTGCTGCGTGTGTCTGTGTCTATTCTTCCACAACCTTTTGAAACACTCCTTTATATGAATTAGTTTTTTTTTTTCATATCTAGCTAACATCTAAACTACTAGATCATGTTGTATGTGTGTGTCTGTCTCTGTGTGTGTGTACTGCAAATCTGCAACCCAATGTGTGTGCTATTAGTGCTTGACAGACCCGCAACCATGCATAAAACCAAGGCAAAGAAGCTGTGTTCTCTCATCGGATTCTACATTATCAAGTCTATATATTAATTTGCATCAACTATTTACTTTAGGAAATATTTTCGCCACTTTCTCTCCATGCATTCTTCTTGCTTTTTCCGGTCTTAGAACTGATAAAAAAGAGAAATAAATGCAGAATGAAAAGAACAAAGTGTGAAAATCACTACCTCTTCGTATATCATTTAAACGTCATTTTATATTTTCAATCTTGAACAGACCTACATGTTTTTGAGGTTGAACAATATATTAAAATAGTATTATTTTCTTGACAATTTCTTGTAGGTTCATATGTAAATTATATTCTTTACAGCTAGCTCATTGCTGTGTGTGTCTGTCTGTGTGCTGTGTGTGTGTGTGTGTGTGTACTGCAAGTCTGCAGCTCACTACTACGTGTGTGTGTGTGTGTGTGTGTGTGTGTACTGCAAGTCTGCAACCCACTAGTAATATCCTACTAGTTTAAAAAGCTATTAATTAATTTATACCCATTTTGATTCAGAAGCAATGGATGCTAGAGATTCAGATTTAGTAAACGATGAGGAGTCCGTGGAGATTATAATGGGAACAGAACGAGATCTTGGAAGCGAAAGTATATACAATACAAATTCGAGTTCTACAAAGAAAAAGGCTAGAGCAATCAATTTAGGTAAGCGAAAACTTCGATCTCCTGTTTGGAACACTTTCACTAAATTGGATACTATTTTTGAAGATAGTAAAAGACGTGCTCAATGCAAAGATTGTAAGAAGGTAATGATAGATGATAGTCATCATGGGACAGGAAATATGAAAAGACATTTGAATACATGCCCTGCAAAGAATAATGTTGAATTGTTTGTGTCGGCATTTGAATTGTGTTCCCAAAAGTTTGATCCTCTGGTATTCCGTGGCTTATTAGTAAAGGCAATCATAAAGCATAATCTTCCTTTTAATTTTGTTGAACATGAGGGAATCAAGGCTTTGTTTGCATATGTATCTCCTGATATTAAGCTACCATGTCGAAATACTATCAAAGCTTGTGTGTTGAGGATATTCAAAACTGAAAAACAAGCATTGCATAATTTGTTAGGCTCGGTTGAAGGTAGAATTTGTTTGACATCAGACTTATGGTCATCTCAGTGCACTGATGGGTATCTTGCACTTACTGCTCACTTTGTAGACAAGGATTGGAAATTGAATAAAAGAATTATAAGTTTTTGTCACATGCCTCCTCCGCATACTGGTGTTGCATTATGTGAGAAAATAAGTGCGTTGGTAACTGAGTGGGGGATTGAGAAGAAGTTATTTTCTATTACATTGGATAATGCTTATTTAAATATTTGTTTTGTTAACATTTTGAGGAATCAATTAAATATTAGAGGTCTTCTCTTGATGAATGGTGACTTCTTTCATGTGCGTTGTTGTGCTCATATTTTGAATTTGATAGTCCAAGATGGACTTAAAGAAATTGATTCTTCGGTGGTAAAAATTCGTGAATGCATCAAGTATGTAAAGGGTTATGAGGCTAGGAAACTAAAGTTTCAAGAATGTGTTAAGCAAGTAGGGATATTGGATAGTAAAAGAGGTTTGAGACAAGATGTCCCTACTAGATGGAACTCAACCTATCTTATGCTAGATAGTGCCATTTTCTATCGATATGCTTTTATTAATTTAGGGTTAAGTGATTCAAATTTTGAAAGTTGTCCTTCTTCTGAAGAGTGGGATAAAGTGGTGAAGATTTCGAAGTTTTTGGGGTACTTTTATGATGTTACATGCTTATTCTCTGGGACAAAGTACCCTACATCAAATTTATTCTTCCCTAAAGTGTTCGTAATTCAGCTTCAAATTAAGGCAGCCATTGATGATTGTGATAGTTTCATGAATAAGATGGGGGATTATATGCACATGAAGTTTCAGAAGTATTGGTCAGACTACAGTTTGATTATGTCAATTGCAATCATCTTGGATCCTCGTTATAAGCTACATTTTGTGGATTGGACTTACACAAAGCTTCATGGCGTGAATTCTATGGAATATAAAAATGTTCATGGCACATTGATTGCTCTCTTTAATGTGTACTCGGAAATATCTGCTCATCTTAATTATTCAAATATTCCAATGAACTCAATGCCTAATCATCAAACAGAAGGTGGAGATGCTCTCTTTGAGGTTACATAAAATTTGTATTTTCCTTTTTATACATAGTACTTTAAAATTATTAATATTATATTTGAAATTGGGTTATGCATAATTTTTATGATGTTTCTGTTTTTTTTTATTTTTATGATGTAGGATTTTGATAATAATTACAATGGTCCAAACTCAGTTGAAAAAGGTGAATTACAGAAGTATTTGGATGATAAAAGACTAGATAGAAGACAAGATATAGATGTTCTTTCTTGGTGGCAAATTGAGCGTTTTCATTATCCAATACTTTCTCAGTTAGCACGAGATGTGCTAACAATTCCTATTTCAACTGTTGCTTCAGAATCTACTTTTAGTATTGGGGGTAAAGTGCTAGATCAATATCGTACTTTATTGTTGCCAGACACGGTTCAAGCTTTGTTGTGTACACGAGATTGGCTTTTTGGAAAAGGAGGTAGTATATCGTTTTTATAATATAAAACTATTTTTTATTTTTTTTCATAATTATTTTTAGTACCCATAATTTGAATGGTTTACATACAATGTTTGATTTTTCTATGTTTAGTTTATGCGGAAGAGAGTGCTAATGTGGAAAGCCTCAATGAAAACATCTTCAATATAACTCTTGAAGATAATATATCAAGCCAAAATTCCAATACTTTTTCCCATGGTGATTGAGGAAAATTGAAGGGTTTGATTGGAAGAAAATGTGCAAGATGTTCTAATGTTCCAATGTCCTTAATTTTGCAAATCTTTTGAACATTTGATATTTTGTAATGTTCTAATGTTTTTTTTATTATGCTCCTATTTTGGATATGTAAATATATACTTAAAACGAAAAATGTTTTTTTATGTTTTGGTTTTGGATGTGACAATATGGTATGTATTATCTATCGTTATAGACCATACCAACAAATAATATGACTATTTGGAAGCAGGGGTATGGATGTGAATTAAATTGGTGTACACATATTGGCTCTAGCAGACTCTAGAAAGTCTAGGTTATGTCCATTGTGTATGGCATCACACTCGCAATAAGGTGGGCAATGGGATCCCTTGCATAATCATATAGTCTCATATGATCTCCTTTATTGTCAGTGCCTATAGGCATGGCAATCATATATATATCCTCCTGTCAATTGCACCAATCAAATAACTGGGCCACATGCAATCCTTTGACTGTAGATAATTTATGCTCTTATTTTTATTGTCGCGCCTTTTTTCTTTCATTCACTTATTGCTTCCTAAACCTTTTTTTTCCGCACAAAGCTTCCTACGCCATTTTTATTGTCGCGCCTTTTTTCTTTCATTCACTTATTGCTTCCTAAACCCTTTTTTTCCGCACAAAGCTTCCTACACCATAGAACTCATCATCATTGCTATGGTGCTTTGGTAATTTTGATGGCACATAGCAAGAGTAGTCTTCGTCGGTGGCCTGCAATACCATTCTTGCACGGTTAGAAGATTGATTTGTGTTTTGGTTCTAATCAAGCAATTGTGGGTTCAACCCTTTTTTCACTCCAAAAAAGTATTATGTTTTTTATTTAATTATTTATTGGTTTAAATTATATTTTAATTAACGGGTAACGGGTCTGGTCATATTACCCGTTAATATTATCGGGTCGATTTCGGGTCGGGTCATTTTACCCGTTTATTTTAACGAGTGTTACACGACACGACCCGTTAAGATATCGGGTATGACACGAAAACAGGAAACACGACACGAATGCCAAGTCTACCTATGTGCCTCCTTTTTGCTTTCTCTTTATTTTTCTTTCTTTTGGCAGATGACAGACAAGGGAATAATGCCATTTCCTGTTTTTTGCTTTTGCTTTTGCTTTTGCTTTCGTTTTCTCTGTTCTTTTCTGCTTTTGTTTCTCATGTGTTCCCCTATGATTCTCCTGTAACACGTAACAGCCGCTTGGACAACCTTGACACCACCCACTTGCTTTTCTTGCTTTTCTCTAAAGTGACAGCTGCCTCTGCCTTCCTGCTGCAATGAACTTGCTGTCTGTCGGAAATAGATCTGGTGGGTGTGCTGAGTGATTTGGCTGGTGAGGCGGTGATGCATCAACAAAATACATACTTGTAATCCATTATCTTGAGAACTGGAGGACTTAGCCTTACTTTTACTCACCACTCCAACCATGTTCTACTTGGCGTCGATTAGTCGCACAATATCCGACTTGATACTGGAGATGCACAAAACGACGCCAAATCCCACTGCTTTTCTCCTGAATACTGAAATTGTTGTCTAAGGAAACGTTGTGAGACTCCTCGGAGAAGAAATCCCCAGCGTGTGAGCCGTCATCGATGAGCATCATCTGTCGCTCCTTTTGATCGAGATTGGAGGTGAGCGTCGCCAAATCGAATTCGGAGAAGAAAGGACCCTGCAGCACCATGTTCACGCAATGCACGGCGTAGAGCTTCGACTCTTGTACCTTATGGTACAACATCCCTCCGTTGCTCGCCCCTTTGGATCACCGCCATCTGCCACCACCAGTTCATGTTCGTTTCTTCAGATCGCCGCCATCTGCCACCATCAGTTCACCGAGGGTTTCACTGGAGCGCAGAAGGCAGTGGCAGAGCCATTCCTCATCCTCCTTCATCTTCTCTTCCTCTTGTCGGAGAAGATGATGGGTTTGCTTCTACTTGCTTATCCATTCATAAATTCCAACCAAAGCCTTTCTCTGTCTTTACACCTAGAAAGAAATTATCATGCAGTTTTCGAACCTGATTTGTTGAATTTGGGACTAAACGATTTAAATACGCACTTGAAAGAGTGATGGATAGCGAGACCAAATAGCAATGGAAGCAAAATTCCATTGCTGAATTATGAGGGAAGAAGATAAGAACAAAGCAGAGGAATATAATGATTGTGCTTTTGGATTAGAAGCACTTTGATATGGTAAGTGCTTCTGATGGTTGGAACTTGAAAGCTATGGATGGAGTTGGTGATGCACGCTCTGGTTGGGTTCGAGAAATCTGAGGAGGAAGGGAGAGATAGGAGAGAGAAAGAGTCAGAGACATGAAAAAATGCGGTGGTGGGATGGAAAATGGGGTTTTGCAGATTTTTGTAAATCCACGGCGGAGGTAAAAAAATGAGAAAGAACCGACACATCTTTTCGTGTTATTTCCTACATACGGTGCCAAGTGTTGATGCACAAAACCGGAGGGGTCTTGGAACAACGTAAATCTGCAAGAAATGTAAATAACACAAGATGTATCATGGTTCACCACAAGGTTTGGGCTACATCCACACTAATATTGTATTTTTGAGGGAGAGAAAGCTCTGAATATGAGAGTGAGAGCTTTGAGAGAGCTTAGAGCTTAGGGGATGTGAAGAGGCCTTTCGTTTGTGAGGGTGAGGAGACCTTTTTATAGAATAATCCTCCCTTTTTTACATATTTTCCCCTCCATTTATTACATAATTACATTTGAGTCCCTCGAGTATTTATACAAGGTCTAAATACGGAGGCCCTAAGTATGGTATAAACAAACCCCATACAACATCTTTAAAACATTTCACTTTTATACCTCACGTACTATTTTATTTCAAAATAATACATATGTTACATTTTCCATCTATTGATCTGTTAAGCACTGACGTGGCTGCCACATTTGTGTCACGTGGCAAAAAAAAATTTAATTTTTTTTTAAAACCTAAATCTTCAAAAAAAAAAAACCTTAGAAAACCCAGATCCCATCACCCCACCCTTTCCCCCTTGCCTGGCCGCCTGTCGAAACCCCATCCCCTTCATCATCTTCCTTATCCGTCGTCCCTCCTTGCAACCCAAATCCAAAACCACTCACACCCATCCTCCACATCCTTCTCCGCACCCATCATCCACCTCCTCTGCGCACCTATCTTCCCATCTCCCCCCTAACTTGAGCCCAACCTGTAACCCAGAAAAAAAAAAAAAAAAAAACCCATCTTCATCTTCCCCGACCCCCCCTTCCCTGCAACTCACCCCTTTCTTCAACCTCCCATCTTCCCAAAACCCATTGTGCACCCATCCTCATCCTCCACCTCCTCCTCTGCACCCATTACCTGCAACCTAGAAAAGAAAAAAAAAAACTCATCTCCCTTTCCCTACAACCCAGATCCTGTCTTCCCCAATGGGTGTGGATTTAAGGAGTGGGGTGTGCAAATGAGGGAAAAGGGTGGGTGTGAGGGTGGGTGCGGAGGAGGACGTGGAGGATGGTGTGGTGGGTTTGGGGAAGACGGGAGGGGGAATAAAGGGGTGGGTTGCAAGGAAGAGGGGTCGGGGAAGAAGAATATGAGTTTTTTTTTTTTTTTTTTTTTTCTTATTCTTCTTCTGGGTTGCAGGTTGGGTGGGGGAGTGAGGGAGGGAAGACGAAGTAGGGGTTGCGGGGAGGTGTGTTTCAGCTTTTGTTTTTGGTTTTTTTTTTTAAATTTATTTAGAAGATTTAGGTTTTAAAAAAAATTAAAAAATTATTGTTTTTGCCACGTGGTGCACATTTGGCAACCACGTGGCACAAATGTGGCAGCCACGTCAATGCTTAATAGATCAATGGATGAAAAATGTAACGAAGGTATTATTTTGAAATAAAATAGTACGTGAGCTATGAAAGTAAAATGTTTTAAAGATGTTGTATGAGGTTGTAATAGACCTCAAACCTGAGGGGCTACTATGTAATTTACCCTTAGATTTATATGGATGATGAAGTACTATGGCCTGGTTTGGTATTGAGGTGATTCTAAAAAAAGCTGGTATCAAAAAAAGCTCCCAGCTTTTTTGTGTTTGGTAAACATTCAACTTCAGTTGTTTTTTCCACAATTTTGGTTGAAAAAGAGCCAAAAACAAGAAGCTGCAAAACCCAGCTTTGAAAAACCGACTTTTTTTTTCACATCTGTTTTACATAAAAGTTTACCAAACACTATAATATTGCTTTTTTTTTTTCAAAAGCATTTTTACAAAAAAGTTTACCAAACACTCTACAACTTTATTTCACAGTCGCTTATTCTCATAGCACAACAAAAGCAGTTTTTTTTCAAAGCACATCAATACCAAACCAGCTCTATATCAACAGTTAAACATGTCAATATCCAAGGGTGAAGACAGCTAGCCTATAACTAGTGTATAAATGTATATACCTAAAGGTTCATGCCAGAAGCTACAAATTATATGCTTGAAAAGCTAGAAATCTTTTGACTTGAACAAGTTGTCCATATTAAGGAGCTTATACATATCAATAAGTTCAAAATGTGACAACTCTAAAAAATAAATCATTGGACCACAAGTGCTAAAAAAAAATTTCACTTCACTTTTAATTGTTATAGTGACATTGCATATTTTTAGTTTTATTGACAATTATTGTTATATTGAGCCAAGTTTTTAAAATTGATTGCATGAGCTAACAAAATTATAATTAATTACAATACGAAGCAAAATAGGGCATAGTTTACCTAAGTTAGTTTTTGATTTTGAGCTGATTTGGAATTGTGATGCTTTAAAAAAAAGCAATTTTTTAAAAAATCTCAGACATCAAATGTGTTTGATAAAACAAAAACAAAAAGCTTTTTCAAAAAGGAATTTTAGTGAAAAGTTTCCGGTACTGTTCACTTTAACGAAAAACCACATTTTACACTCAAAAGTCAATCTTGGTACTATTCACTTTATCCTTTATTTTATCTTTATCGTTAAAACTAGGCCTGACAATTCCTGACACGACCCAATAATTTGACATGACGCGACATGAAATTAACAGGTGTTCGGATCAACACGATAATGAATCGGGTCGTTATCGGGTAACCCGATAAGCACCTGTTAAGATAACGGGTTCATTCAGGTATACACGTGGGTAACAAGATACACGATAAACAAAATATTAATTTAATAATTTTATAACCCTAAAAAATACTATAATAATTATATATATTAATTTAATAATTTTATACCCCTAAAATCTATAATAATTATATATATATTAAATTAAATTTAAAAAATTGGTGACCATTGGATCGGCTAAGATTTAATCTTCGCCGTCCATTGTGCATTAGGTTGAAGGCTATCCTTCTCTTCTCTCTCATTCACTCTGATCTCTCCAGTTCAAATTTACTCTCGCGCCGTCTCCTTAATTCGCATCTCTCTCGCATCCTCCTACGTTCACTTCCTTCAACTCGACTCCGGCAGCCACAAGAAAACCACACACAGGCAAGCACACGCTAAAGGTATGAATTTTGTATTTTTGGGTATTCTGTGTTTAAAAAAAACAAAACTAGTGATTTGGGGTTTTCATTAAAATTAAAACTAATGGCTGGGGATTTTTTTATTTTGGAGATTTTGGAGTTTCTGGGTTGGGGCATGTTTACAAACATTCAAAAAAACCCAGTGATAAAGCAAGCGTGCTTCGCGTTGGCTTAGCAAGCTTGAAAATCACAAAAGGACGAGGCAAAAATAGAATCAAGCATTGGAATTTAGGAGTATAGATGTAGTTATGTAAATTAACTTTATTATGTCATGCCATTTAGTCATATTGTAAGCTGTAATGTGAGATTCATTACCTAATCTCATATATATATATATATTGGGGATATGTTATCAGGGGACTGGGGAGGTTAGAATACAGGTGGCTTGTGAGGCAGGCAACGACAGAGTAGTGACGCCCAACCTATTTTTGTTTTGCAGTAGTAGATGCAATGTCTTAATTATTTGTATGAGATTATTTGTCCTAAGTATTGGCAATTGGCAGGCATGTCCTTTTTTTTTATTGTGAACGCCGCGAGTTCATTTGTATCTATGTTTCATTTGGGGTCTATTTACTTGAAGTTAATAAGTGGGGTCTATATTTGTTTTCCAGATTTCGAGATTTGGAACAAGCAAAGCAATTAAGCAAGGTTGCAACCTGCAACTGCAAGGTATTTTTAATTGAATTGTGAATTTGAAAGTAAATTTGAATTGGATTGTGATTTGTGGATATGTGAATTGGATTTTGAAATTGAATTGGATAGGTGAATTTGAAATGGATATAGATAGGTGAAATTGAATTGGATATGTGAAATTGAAATGGATATGTGAATTTGATTGGATATGGATATGTGAAATTGAAATTGAAATGGATATGAGAATTTGAAATGGATATTGTAACATCCCACATCGACCAACGAAGGGGAGGTGATGTGCTTTATATGTACATGCTCACCTCCAATTAGCACGAGGTCTTTTGGGAGCTCACTGGCTTCGGGTTCCATCGGAACTTCGAAGTTAAGCGAGTTCGTGCGAAAGCAATCCCATGATGGGTGACTCACTGAGAAGTTCTCGTGTGAGTTCCCATAAACAAAACCGTGAGGGTGTGGTCGAGGCCCAAAACGGACAATATCGTGCTACGGTGGAGCTGAGCCTGGGATGTGGTGGGGCCCGGGCAGGGATGTGACATATATAGTATGAAATTGGTATGAGCAAGATTTCACATCTTGATAATTCAAATACTCTAATGAATTTAGTGTCTAATCATCAAACAGAATATGGAGATGTTCTTTTTGAGATAACCTAAGTTTGTTTTTATTTACTTTATATATTTGAAGTAGTAGTATTATAAAAAGTGTTGATATTATATTTGAAATTGACATGATGCATGATTCTTATTACGTTTTCGTTTTTATTTTTTATGATGTAGGATTTTGATAATAATTACGATGATTCAAGTTCAATTGAAAAAAATGAATTGCAGAAATATTTGGAGGATAAAAGACTAGATAGAAAAGTAGACATAAATGTTCTTTCTTGGTGGCAAATGAAGTGTTTTCATTATCCGATACTTTCTCAATTAGCATGAGATGTGTTAACAATTTCCATTTAAACAGTTGCATCCGAATTTGCATTTAGTATTGGGGGT
Organism: Malus domestica; assembly: GCF_042453785.1. Taxonomy (NCBI): domain Eukaryota; kingdom Viridiplantae; phylum Streptophyta; class Magnoliopsida; order Rosales; family Rosaceae; genus Malus; species Malus domestica. Next base: position 19,080,645 of record NC_091670.1, read on the forward strand.
AGAGTACTAGATCAGTATCGTAGTTCATTGTTACCAGAAACAGTTCAAGCTTTGTTGTGTACGCGAGATTGGCTATTTGGAAAATGAGGTAATATATTTTTATATGGTATAATACTATTGTTTTATTTCTTTTCATAATTATTTTGGTAAACTTCTCATAATTTCAATGGTTTTTAGTGTTTGGTTTTTCTATACTTAGTTTATACAGAATAGAGTTTTGACAAGGAAAACCTTACTGAAAACATTATCAACATAACTTTTGAAGGCAATAGATCAAACCAAAGTTCCAATACAATTTCCTTATGATGATTGATAAAAATTGAGGATTTTGTAAAAGGAATAACATACAAGCTTTGAGTTATATTAGTAAGGTTTAAACTTTTGAGAAAGACTTCACAACCTTGAAAACAAAAACTCTTTCATTTTGCATATCCTTGCACATTTAATATTTTGTAATAGACTAGTAGTGTATAGATGTTTTTTTATTAGACTCTTATTTTCAAGTGTAGATATAGTACTTAAACGACAAATGTGTTTTAGTGTTTTAAAGTAATATTTATGTGGCAATGTGTGGTATGTGCAAATTTAAGAAAAAAAAATATTTTTCTTAACGGGTCAGGTCACTTTACCTGATTCGACCTGTTAAGGATCCATTAAGATAATGAGTGTGACACGACACGACTCGTTAAGATAACAGGTGTTACACAAAAATAACACAAACACGACAAACACTAGTTAAAACTTATTTCTATTAGTTTTTGTTTTTTAAAAAGCACAGCGATATTAAGGGGTGGTTTGGGAGTGAGGTGCTTAAAAAAAAAAGCACCCATGAAAAAAAGCTGTGAAGGTTTTAGGTGTTTGGTAAACTGAAAAAAAAGAGCTTATTTTGGAAGTTGCTGTGAGAATAAACTGAAATCAAAGAAAAAAGCTGAAGCTGCTATTTGCAGCTTTGGAAAACTAGCTTTTTTTCAAAGCACACGGAGTTACAGTGCTTCTTTAATGAAAAGACCCATTATCAGACTGTTTTTTTTTTCAAAACACTTTTACAAAAAAGTTTACCAAACATTCTACTGATTTATTTCACAGCTGCTTATTCTCAGAGCAATTTTTTTTCAAAGTACAGTAATACCAAAGCAGCCCTAAGTCCTTTGCTATGTTTTGTTTTTGGTGGTTGGTTATCTATCAAATTAAGGCAAACGGATCTCTTGTCCTGTGAGTTAAGCGAGCCTGTGAGCTCTGCTCTGCCTGAGAGACAAGTTTCGCAAATCTGACGAGGGCGTTTCGTTAGAATCGTCAAAAAAAGAAACGCTGGACTCCGACTGATAAGTAAAATCTTCCCCAATTGTAAACCCTAGCGACTCCGGTTCCCTCTCAGTGCTGCAATGGTGGTCTGCAAATGCCGCAAGGTACCTCTCTCTCTCTCTCTCTTAAATGATCACTGGTGTCCTAGAATTTTACTGTGTCATTTACCAATTCAGTTCACAGAGCAATGAGTGATTTGGTAGCTTAATTTTTAGATCGGATCGGATTCCTAATGTTGAGACGAAGGCGATCCATAAGATTGTGAGTTGGTTTTGGTATCCTCATTTGACTTGTAGATTGGGATATTTCAGATTTGTTGTTCAAGTTCGTGATTGCGATTCAATTCTTGAAATTCTAGTTCCTATACCTTCTTATGGATTTCATTTATTTTCGTTGATTGATTTCCAAGGCTGATGGAGATTGGGGATTTTGGTGTATCAGGCTACTAAGCTGTATTGTTTCGTGCACAAGGTTCCGGTTTGCGGAGAATGCATCTGTTCTCCTGAGCATCAAATATGCGTGGTAGGCATTTCTTTCTTCCTTTTTCGGTGTATGTTATGTGGTCAACTTTGTATTGAAATTGTTAGGCTGCATGATTTGGTTGTTCTGTTACTTCAATTAAAAGCACAGCGAAAGTATTTTCCTCATTTCATAATCATGTCGCGTGGCTGAATTGGACACACCATAATCGGGGATATAAATGGGTTTTGGCTTCAAGTTGGTTATGCATATGTATGTACACGATCTACATTGGTTACCTGTGTGTAACAAAGAGAAAGCGGAATAGAAATTCATATAAAATACAAATATTAAATAACACATAGATATACTATGATTTAAAGGTGTAAGGGTTTGGTTAATAGAATAAAAGCAACTTATAATTGAATATGAGTATGACTTAATTTGACCTTTTTGTGGTCACCTTAAGTGCTTCAGTATCCTGTCAGATTTAGGTTGGTGCGGTAGGCATAGATATGACATAACAGACGCTTGACCTTCGCTCAAGTGCTATGAGAGGTTGTTGGCAGTTGTATTAGACTATTTTGTATCCTTCTTAATACCAATGTCTTGTTTTGAAAAATGATGAATGTAGCTAAATTACTTAATACTCATTAGTTTCAAAAACTAAAAGTTGGATCCAAAAAGGATACCAAACCACCCTTTTGTATCTAATACTTTTAGAAAATTATAATATATACTAGGAATGTTCTAAGGCTCTTTTAGGCCTGATCTGTGTTTGTCTTCTCATTTCTATGTAGATTCGTACTTACTCAGAATGGGTAATAGATGGAGAGTATGATTGGCCACCAAAATGCTGCCTCTGTCATGTTGAGCTGGATGAGGGGACTGGCCCTCAAACGACTCGGCTGGGTTGCTTGCGTAAGGAATTTGCAGATATTGTTACTGCCACATATCTATTGAAAAACAACATTTGGTTCTTGAAAGGATAAAGAAAATTTTGAACTCATTACAATGTAATACACATTTATCTTGTTGTTCATATAGATGTAATACATACAAGTTGCCTGGTTTCACATATCAAGAGTTTCCCTTCGCATACTGCACCAGCTGGATATGTTTGTCCTACGTGTTCCACACCGGTAAGATTTTCCTTCTTGTCGCATTTTCTTGATCTATTAAAATTAGAATACATTTGTTCAGCGTATGTATTTAGAGTTTATGTTATGCTTTTATCAGTGTGATTCTTTTTGACACGGTTATCTGTTGGTGCAGATGTGGCCTCCCAAGAATGTGAAAGATTCAGCATCCTGCCTTCACTCAAAGTTGAAGGAAGCTATCATGCAGGCAAGGCTCGTTCTTGACAATGAGATTATCATAAAACTAGTAATTTAATGGAAATTTGATTACCGTTTCTTAATATCGCTTCGTACTTGGTGTTTGTTGCATCACATAATAGAACCTTATCGCAGTCTGCAAGGATTTTTATCAAAAATGGTCTTTATCTTTTACCAACTCATCAGTTTGGTCCTTTATGTTTCAAACTGATCAATGTCATCCCTTATCCATTGTTCCACTCGTTAATTTACTCCTTACCGTCAAATTTCGTTAAAAAAATCTGTTAGGGTGATTGTGTGGCACGTGTGGGACCCATACAGCCAATTATTTTTTGCCACATGGATTATCTAAAGAATCCAAAATTTTAAAATAATTTAAGTGAAAAACAAAAGAATGAAAAAGTAAGATAATGAAATAAAATATTAAAAAAATAAATAAAAAGCAGACCCAGTAAGCACCACCCATCTCTCCCACCACTCCACTAAGAGCCACCCTCTTGGCTCTCCAACGCCACTAACCACTGTAACAACCTCCCACCTGGGCCCTCTCTCTCTCCTCTCCCTCCCTCTCTCTTTCCCCTTGTCCCACCACCCCACCGTCATTTCCCTCCCAAACCATAAACATAACCAGACAAGGAAATTGACCCCAGTCTGTAATAATGATACAAAAACGCTGAGTCTTAGTGTTAGTGGTAGCTTTTAGTCTTCTCTGTAATGCTGCTAAAATTGTGATGTAGTCCTTGTCAACTTGATCTAATCAGAGAGATGATGTGAAGAGAAACAGGTTTTGAGCAGGTTGGCTCTGTTATTTTGGTTGATACTAGACTATGAAGTTAAGTGAGCTATTAGATCTCTTTCAAATACTAGAAAGTATCAGATTTGTTTGAAAATATAGAACATGCAGAGGACACTCTCCCCTAACATAGATGTGTTTGAGTACATGGTTGCAGATTTATTATCCTATGTCTCACTACTGATTTTGATGCTTCTTGGTAAATAGGTTAGAAAGGTGTAATTTGGTGAGGTGGAAGTGGTTCGTTCAGTAATGAGTAGCACTAACGTACCACATTAACTGTAGAGTTCAGAATAAAGAGGAAAACTTTTAAGAATGATATCAATACAATTAATTGTAAGTGTATTGAATTGTTAATACTCTGCAATAGATGAATTAAATACAGAGAAGTCTGCCATAGGCAAAGCATAACTACATGACCACATTTTGATTCAATTTATGTGTATTTTTATGGGCCAAATATCTATTGAAAGGTGCTCCCCTTCACTTCATGAAGGGCTGTATACTTTGGTATGTGTTCATTAAGCTGTAGTGCTAAGTACGAGGCATATTTTGCATCAGTGTTGCAGTTGTTCCTTTGCTTTTGTCCTTTGTAGTAGTTAAACGTGAGCAAATTTTCTGATGTCATGCAGACTGGCTTGGAAAAGAACTTGTTTGGAAATCATCCAGTTTCATTGTCGACAGAATCTCGTAGTCCTCCTCCTGCATTTTCCTCATATCCACTTGTTAGTGCATCTTTGAATGGAGGAAGGGACAATAATGCTAGCTCATCCGCAGGAAAAGATGGACCTAACGTAATTGATTTCGCGGCTACAACTGGAGCAGGACCTTCTATACATCCAGTGACAGACATAGTGGAGATAGGAAGTCCTAGTTCGGCAGGGAATTATGTGCAAAGCACGAGTCCGGTAAAGGGCAAGAGGAAATTTTTTGTTATTTACTGAATTTGTCATGTGGAGATAGAATCCCTACCTTCTTTATATGTGCCATTTCACACTGACTTGTGCTCGTGTATGTGCAACTTGATATATTTTTTATGCTGTTTTTCTATTGGCTCATGATTTCATTTTGTTTGTGGGCACGAAATCTAGCCTGGTGCTACAACACGAAAGGGTGCATTGCAAGTTGAGCGACAGAACTCTGAAATTTCATATTATGCAGATGATGAAGATGGGAATCGTAAAAAGTATTCACGAAGGGGTAAGTAGAAAGTTTTCTCTTTGTGTGTCGATTTTCAAGTCATGATATTATTTTCTTTGTTGTGGCATTGTTAATCAAATTTACGGTATAGGACGTGCTTTAATGAGCAATGCCATTTCTGATCAGAACCGTTTTTTTTTATAATTCTATTAGGCGAAAAGACACTTTTGTTTCTTCAAGTTCTGCCTAAGTATCGATTTGCCTTTTTCTCCAATTGCATAATTGGACCCCTCTTTTATATATTTTGATCCTTTTTAGTTGAAACAATGTTATTAGTCCATGAATACTAGAGGTACACGGTCCTTATCCAATTGTATAGTTAGACCCTTCTTTTATCAACAATAGTTACAACTTTATTATTAATATGTTGATTCAGCACCTTAATTGACTATACGATGTTAGTGGAAGTCATAGCATATGCAATGCCAGTTGCTTACCACATACGTGTATCAATTTTTTGTCTATTTGTCTCTGTATACTAAAATACAAGCATTATTGTCACTTTGTGGTAATTTACCACATGCCAAATTTATAGTCTATAACTATATTACAGTTTTGGTGGATGGAAGAACCACAGTTTTCTAATTTAAGAAAAAAATGGAAGGATGTAATTACAAAATTGGAAAATAGAGACTATAGAAATTTGATGACGAAAGTTATAGTTTACATTTGCTAATATTATGTCTCATCTTGCTTTGTGTTTGCTAAATGAAATTGACACTTTAATGCTGCAAAGTTAATATCCTGTGGGTTTTTTATTTTATCTTATGGTAGGCCCATTCCGACATAAGTTTCTTAGAGCATTGCTTCCATTCTGGTCAAGTGCGTTGCCAACTCTACCAGTGACTGCACCCCAGCGAAAAGATGGATCAATTGAAAATGATGTCCCAGAAGGTCGTCCCCGACATAAGAAATCATCAAGAATGGATCCAAGAAAAATCCTACTTGTTATAGCAATCATGTAACGTCTGTTCATCCACATTTTTCTTCGTTGCAATATTTGTTTGCTTAATTCTTCTTGTTGGCTAAGAAAATAGAAAATAAGGGTATAAAAATTGGAAAACAGAAGTAATCTGAACCTGCTTTAGGGCGGGTAAGGAGGGGGTGGGGTCACTTTTCTAAGTGCGCCATGTCAGATTCTCATAAGTGCCATGATTGCTCGTGATATTGGAGGTCAAGTTGCTTTTGGGTCAATTGGAACTCCTGTTCTGCTGGATCCGGCTTCCTTGCTTATGCTTTATTATATTCTTGCAAGTATAAATGGTTGGATCATCGAAAATAAGTATTCCAGTTGCGAGAACGTATAATGTTAACACACTATAGCAATGTTTGAGCTACAGCATATAAAACAAGCTGCAGTCTGCTAATGCAATTATTTTACAAATTTGTGTAGGGCATGCATGGCGACTATGGTTATTTTGTATTACAGATTAGTGCAACGGGGTCTTGGTGAGGAGATGCCTGAAGACGAGCAGCAGCAATAACTTCCATATATTGTGTGGTGAAATTCAGGTGCGGTGTATACTTTTCTTAATGCACAGACCTCCTGATCCCAGTCGTCGTGATCCTGCATTAAAATGTTTTTTATTTCTTTGGTCTGGACCTGCTTCATGTCGTTAGTGAAACATAGAAATGGATAGTAGAAATTTACATTTCAGTGTTGATCACAGTGAAAGTAGCTTTGTCCATGATCTCTCGTTCCCGTTTTTCTTTTTGTATCTGTATGAAGTTGAATTGGAGAGGCAGGTTAAGTGCAAAAGTTTTGTTGTAATCATCAATTGATTCATTTTTATGAATAAACCTGCTTCCCTTTACAGGGAAGCAACATTGTGGCCCCAACCCCATGGCCTCAGGTCCAACCCGATCACTATCTTGTTGGTCGGTTTAATTTTATTTGTGTGTGTGTGTGTATATATATATATGTGTGGGTGTGTGTGTGTGTGTGTGTGTGTGTGTGTGTTTGTTTTATAGTTTTGAATACCAATTATCAATAATTATTCTGTATTTGTTGTAATTCTTTATCTTTATCTTTCTCTTGAGCGGAAGTGGAGTGCCTGAATATAACCAGTTTATATTCAGCCCCATCTCGGCTACCATTAATATAACGCTGAGAAAAGCAATGAAAGTCCTTGACAAGCAAGGCATAAGAACGAACCAATCATGAGCCAGTACTCCACTTTAGGCACAATTATTTGATTCAGAGGTTAAATTACTTGTGGTGCAAGTCCAACACATAACAAAGTCTAAAACTCGTACATTATGTTTATTTTTGACATAGCCAACAATGGCACACGTTACAAACAGCAATCAAGAGATTCACCAAGCCTGACCAAAGGCTCAAGTGTCAAGCGTCTAAAACATCCGAGATTTTTTTTTAATATGCAAGTACATTACATGTATAAGTATAGTGAATCTATATTATACTATAATATATATGTTTAAACCAACCTGAGATAACAATTCCAGTCTTTCACTAAGATTTCGAATAGTTGTCTTGAATTCAAGTTGATTATGTTTCCCATCTTCCTTGGAGAAAGACGATCAATTCCCACTCACGTTCATTGCGGATCGGATCATCCATATAATTTAAGTTTCGTTATTAATTTATAATTTTTTTAATTTAATAAAACTTAATCCGATTTTCATTTTAAAATTGGATTTGAAAGGGGATACAAAAGTATGGTTGGTTTCTTTACTCACAAAAGATAAAAGTTTAGACCTAAAATAAGAGGCGTTGTACCCTTGAATCCATAAGCCTTGGCAGAGGACCAGAAAAGACTCGACTCCGTACATCTATAACAGTCACGATGGTGTTGTTGAAACTTGCTTGAACATGAATAACTCCCCTTGGGGATTCTACGTGTATTCTACGCGAACCAATACGTCTATTACTACGTGAACCAATTTTTGGTATAGGTTTTGCCATATTTCTACATGAACCAATTTTGAATTCTTTACTCAATCCGAATTCATGGTCCTCGTGAAACTAACTCTCACAAGGGGTGATGCGTATAGATTTGTGAGAACCAGATGAAAATATTGACAAGTTACTGTTAGGATGCTATGACAGATGACATGAATAAGTTGATAATTGTTGTATGAGAATTAGTTGGTTAGTTAGTTAAGAAGTTAGTTGGAAACTTACTACATATAGTAAACTTGTATCAGCAGCAAAACAGTTAATGAAATAGTATTTGGTATTCTTGTTGTACTCTATGTGCAATCTTTGAAGAAGTAGCTAGGACTCAACATTGTTATTAGCTTTTCGATCCTACCAATCCTTCATTGTTGTATGGCGCGCCAAACCATGTGCAAAACCATAGAAGCTCGCATTTCCAATTTGGAGTCCAAGTTCGATGAATTCAAGAGTTCACAGGACGAATTCAAGTGTACCCAAGATTTGATTCTCCTTCAATTGCAATCTATCATGGCGCGCTGTAATGGTGGCTCTCTTGGTGAATCTTTAGAGGCAGCTCTTAGCGATCCCCAATTTCAGAATCCGATGAACCCAAACTCATGTTCGTCAAGAAACTGGGCAGAATTTCAATCACCAGCCTCGCACACCTTTCTTGAAGATGGATTTTCCACGATTCAATGAAGGCGATGATATGCTGGGGTGGATTTACAAAGCGGAACATTATTTCAATTTCTTTAACATTGATGATGCTAAGAAGGTCAAACTCGCATCTTTTCACATGGAAGGGGAAGCAATTTAATGGTTTCAGTGGGCTCGATGCCTTACTAACTATCCATCTTGGGAAAAATTCACAAATATTCTTTGCCAAGAATTTGGTCCTTCTGAAATGGAAGATTTTGCTGAAAGTTGAGTGAAATTGAGGCAAACTGGTACGCTTAGGGACTATGTTCTTGAATTCCGCAGACTCATAAATCGGACAAAAGATATTAGTCCAAGACTGCTTCGATCATGTTTCATTGGTGGGTTAAAGCCTGAATTGAGGCATGATGTTAAACTTCTCAAGCCAAAAGATGTACTTGAAGCTGTTGCTTATGCTCAAGTGGATGCAAAGATCACAGAGCTTAAGGTGAAATCTCTTTACAAACTTTCTGCTATTCAACCCAATTTTCAATCTCCATTGTCAACAAATGTTAATATTGCAAATTTGCTTGAAAATCATGTTAAGAACACCTGAGGAGGTAGATCATTGTAGACGAAATGGTTTATGTTTTCATTGCAAAGATAAGTTTGTGAGGGGTCATACTTGTGAAAAGAAACAGTTGTTGATTGATGTTCAAGATCCTGTGATTGATAATACTGAGGAATTAGAGAATGATAAACCACAAATAGCTGCTTGTGCACTTTTTGGTACCTCTGCTCCTCCTTCCATCAACACTACGAAGGATTATGGGTTGATTAAAAATTGTCCTGTCACTATATTGATCGATTTAGGCAGTTCCCATAACTTTGTGGATTTGGGATTGGTCAAAAGGCTAAGAACACATTTGGATAGTAAACATTTGTTTAATGTCATGATTGTTGATGAGGGTAAAGTAGCTACAAAAGGTACTTTAGCTCATGCTTCTGTCAAGATTCAGGATTTCCATTTCATCACAGATTTGCATGCTATCCTTTGGGTGGATGTGATATTGTATTAGGTATCCAATGGTTGAGAACACTTGGTCCTATTCTTTGGGACTTTGATAAGTTGTATATGTAGTTTTCTAAGGATTCTAGGACTTTCTGCATTACAAGTCCTTATACTGTTGGTAACAATTTTGAGGATATTTCATGCAAAAATTACTGCAACAAGAGAACATAGTATGTGTAGTATTCTACCATTTAGAACCTGAATCCATGTTTTTGCATCACATGGAGTCACAAACTGCAAACTCTCATTTTGTGAATCTTACAGATGAACGACAGTTAGAATTGAAATGACTTATTGGCAGAATTTGAATTAGCGTTTCTTACACCTAGTACAATTCCTCCTCATAGGGTTCAAGACCATCGAATTCCCTTGATTGAGGGCAGCACATAACCAAATAGTAGACCCTATAGATATGGGCTAGTACAAGCACGAAATTGTATTGAGTCCATTGAGCTCTTGCATAAGGTCTTTAACTCAAGTCCTGCAACTGGCTATGAAGGTTTTTTAAAGACCTACAAAAGGATTTCTAGGGCATTATATCGAGAAGGTATAAAGAAGGACATCAAGAATAGACGTTAGTTGTGCTATTTGTCAGCAAAGTAAGTATGAGACCTTGTCTCCCCCTGGACTCTTGCAGCCATTACCAATTCCAGCTAAAGTTTGGTCTGATATTTCAATAGATTTCATCACTACTTTTCCTTCCTGCGAAGGTAAAACTGTGATTTGGGTAATTGTGGATAGGGTGTCTAAATATGCACATTTCATTGCATTGAATCACCCTTACACAACTTCTCTAGTTGCTCAACTCTTTGTTGACAATATATTCAAATTACATGGAATGCCACAGTCTATAGTGAGTGATAGAGATCCAGTGTTCATGAGTAAATTTTGGAAGGAATTTGAAGGTTTTTTTAAAGACCTACAAAAGGATTTCTAGGGCATTATATTAAGAAGGTATAAAGAATGACATCAAGAATAGTGGCTAGTTGTGCTATTTGTCAGCAAAATAAGTATGAGACTTTGTCTCCCCCTGGACTCTTGCATCCATTACCAATTCTAGCTAAAGTTTGGTCTGATATTTCAATAGATTTCATCATTACTCTTCATTCCTGCAAAGGTAAAACTGTGATTTGGGTAATTGTGGATAGGTTGTCTAAATATGCATATTTCATTGTATTGAATCACCCTTACACAGCTTCTCTAGTTGCTCAACTCTTTGTTGACAATATATTCAAATTACATGGAATGCCACAGTCTATAGTGAGTGATAGAGAGATCTAGTATTCACGAGTATATTTTGGAAGGAATTTTTTCAATTACAAGGTTCTGAGCTTTGTTTTAGCTCTGGTTATCACCCCCAAACAGATGGGCAAACTTAGGTTCTTAATAGGTGAAACCAATTTAAGATGCTTTTGTAGTTTATAGCCAAAAAATGGGTTTTATGGTGGAGCTACAATACTAACATTCATTGTGCTATTAAGATGACATTGTTTGAAGTAGTTTATGAGTATGTTCCTCCTATTGTACCTACTTGTGAATTTGGCACAACTAAAGTGGACTCGATAGAGCAATGCCTAAAAGAGAAAAACAACATCTTGTCCTTACTTAAGAGTAATTTGGCAGCTGCTTAATGTCGTATGAAGGTCCAGGCTGATAAAAAAAAAGACTGAGAAGATACTAGCAGTTGGAGATGGGTTTATCTCAGGTTGGTACCATACCAACACAAATCTTTGGCAGCACACCCCTTTCACAAGCTTTAACCTCGTTTTTATGGGCTATTCCAGGTATTAGCTAAGGTTGGAAATGTGGCTTATAAGATTAAACTTCTAGATCACTCCAAACTGCACCCTGTGTTCCATATGTCTTGCTTAAAGAAGCATTTGGGAGAAAATGTTCAGACCACAGTTCCCTTGCCAGTTATTACTGATACTGGTATATGATAGGATGTTCACATTGAGATTTTAGATCGCAGAATGGTAAAGAGAGGTACCTCTGCAATAACTGAAGTATTGATTCAATGGCAAAATCATTCCAGGGAGGATGCCACTTGGGAGAATTGTTGTATGAGAATTAGTTGGTTAGTTAGTTAGGAACTTAGTTGGAAACTTACTACATATAGTAAACTTGTATCATCAGCAAGACAATTAATGAAATAGTATTTGGTATCTTGTTATACTCGCTGTGCAATTTCTGAAGAAGTAGTTAGGACTAAACAGTTACTGAATCTGAAATTTCACAGAGATACATTAGTTGCTATTTACCGTCTTAGCATGTCAATTGTCAATTAATGTAGGTAACGAGTCTAATGACTATCAATATCCAAAAAGTAAAAGGCCTTATAATAAAATTTACCCACACCCCTTTTTTTTACTTCTCACACACCCCTATCAATTTTTAGCAGTCGGATTGAACGAATTGAAGAATATTAATGATAAAAAAAATTTAATAAAGGTGTGTGGGAAGTAAAAAAGAGTCATATTCCCCCCACTAATTATAACTTGCTAAAAACGCAATTTGGGCGGTCTCACTTACCGTTCTAAATTTGAGATTATGATTTAGTTAGTGTAGAATAATGATTATCAGTTTCACTTGAGCTTTAATATTTTTCAATTGGAATAGCTTGAAACAATTCTAATAGCTAAGACTCAGCTTACACACCAAGGTTTCGGACTAGAAAAATGCCAATTACAATCAATATGCACTAACACTTACAATTATTTCAAATAGTGTCCTTGCTAGTTATATTAACGGAAACTCACATGAGGTGAGCTATAATGATTGAATTTTTAGTTGTTCATATTCAAGTTATTTTGACTTTGGAGTGTTGGTTCAGTCCTCTTATGCGGTGTTTCTTCATTGAGTTTGGTGATAGATGATATCAAGCTTTGGCTACGTTCCTTCGCTACTTCTCGTGTTTGTCACGCCCATAAGTTTGTCATGGTAACTATTGGGTTGGCCAAGTTGACTTGACTTTTGAGTCTTTTATTTTTAAGGATGCTACAATTTAATCTAGGATGCTTTTTTAAAGTTCATATCTTTTCTCAACGTTCTAATAAAACCATTATTGTTTGACTAAAAAAAAGAAGAGAATGCTTTGAATTGTAATATATTCTTCTCAATAAGAGGTATTTAAAGGTGTATAACCCTAACATAAATGGAAATAGAACTAATTACAAGTGATTACATGAGAATACACGGGATTACATATTAATTAAGGATCCTACCTAAAATACAAATCAACATTCCCCCTCAAGTTGGTGTATGTATGTCGCTCATGCCCAACTTGTGTAAGAAACTTGAAAACTTGTGACTTGAAATAGCGTTTGTGAGGATATCTGTCAACTGATCTTATGTTCTTATCGCTGGTACTTCAATTATTTTTCCTTCCAATTTTTCTTAGATGAAGAACCGGTCAACTTCAACATGCTTTGTTCTATCATATTATACCGGATTATGTGCAATGTCACGGGCGTCTTTATTATCACAAAATAATTTCATGGGCTTATTGTGTTGTGTACCAAAATAACTTAGCAGAAGCTTAAGCAAAAAAATTTCACAAATCCCTAAAGCCATACCTCTGTATTTGGCTTCTGCACTGGAACAGGCAACCACATTCTGTTTCTTACTTCTCCATGTAATCAAGTTACCCCCAACAAACGTAAAGTAACCTGATGTTGAGCACCTATCGCCAATTGAACCTACCCAGTATGCATCAGTATAACCTTCAACACTAAGGTGATTATTCATTTTCAACAAAATTGCTTTACCCGGACTTCCCTTCAAATATCACAATATTCTCATCACGACATTCATATATTATTCTCCTGGATCATGCATGTATTGACTTACTACACTAAAGGCATACTTAAGGTTTGGTCTTGTGTGTGCCAAATACATCAAACGACCTACTAACTTTTGGTATCTTCTTTTGTCAACTGGTACTTGATTAGGATAGACACCAAGCTTCAATCCTTCTTCTAATGGTGTAGCTACTGGCTAACAAGCTGACATGCCAGTTTCGTGTAACAATTCAATAATACACTTCCTCTGAGATAAGAAAATTCCAGAATTGCTTCTTGATACCTCAATCCCTAAAAAATATTTCAGGGATCCAAGGTCCTTCATGCATTTATACCATCCATTTCTAGTCTCTTTGTGATGTTTTGAGTTAAACTGGTTGCATTTTACTTTATTTTGTCTTAGCGTGCAGTTACATGTACTGTAGGATCAATTTGAAGGCAAAAGAAGTGAAAACATGCCATTTTTGGGGTTGACCCTTATTCAAACGTAGAAATAAGTTTAGTGGCCTGTTTTGAAGCCTAAATAAAAAATCCAAGACGAATTTGGCTTGTTAGAAGACCAGGAACAGAATGAGAAAGGAATTGGGATATCTAGCTTGATTTGGAGGTGCTAAATAAGGCAAAAACGTGCAAAATAAAGGCTAAGTTGTTGGGATCACTTTGGAATATCTTTCAGCCCCATTTAGCATATAAATACTAGGGTTTCAGATCACTTTTATACAAGCCCCCCTTGGAGTCGCCCAGAGCTCTCTCTTTTCTTTCTTTGGCATTTCTTCTAGAAACAAAACCCTATTTCCCTTCACCATCTGCTGCCACCGAAGAAACCAAGTAGCCACGCTATTCTTGAAGGATTTCCACATCACAATTGCTTCAAGGGGTTTCTTCTATGAATTTAATTTCACTCATGTTGTTCTTGATATTCATATATTCTATAATCATGTTGTGTAATTAAGTTCATAGCTGGGGATTTCGATGTAGCCTTGCAAAACTATTATATGTTATTAAGTTAAAATATTCGATTCATCAATCTATTTTCTTGTTTCATTAACTGATTTTATAGTTTAATTTGTTTGTTTATCTTAGTGTTTGATCACCATTAGGGTTTCTTACAGATTATTTGATCAAGATTGTAGTACACATCATGCTTAATCTTGGTAGACATGTGAATGAATGAATAAACTGCTGTGCATATACCATGCCATGTGATTTCTTTGGTTCTTTGAAGTTTTCTTGTTCTTAATGGATTCCTAGTTGGTAATCTAAGTTGAACATCATAACTAGGTTGCAGATTAGGAGTACTTGATCACACCCACACATCAAATGGATGATCATAAATGAGTAAAACGAATCCTAGTTGCAGATGGGAGAGTTAAATGCATTTTAACTTAATTTTCACAGAATTGGCTTGTAATGGTGAAATTGGTATCCCTAGTTCCATTCCCATTATTTCTGAATCAACCTATCATTTATCTTTATCTTTCTTGCATTTTTAAATTATTTAAGTTTTCAATTGAAAAATCTAAATCCAGTTTGCATTTTCATTGTTTAGTTAGGGTTCACATAAGCTAGTAATTTGTAGAGGTCTAATCAGTCCCTGTGGTTCGACACCCTTACTTGTGCCATTATAATATCCTTATATTCTCACTTGAAAGGAACATAACAGTAACCAAATGCTTTCATAGATTTTGTGAATCTTCCAAACCATGCTCGAGGGGACTGCTTCAAGTCATACAAGGATTTCTTCAACCTGTACACCTTTCTTTTGTATTTATCTGGAGCATTACATCTAGGTGGAAGATACATATAAATCTCTTCTGTCAAATCTCCATGCAAGAAGGCATTCTTCACATTGAATTGTTGTAAAGGCCAATCAAGATTTGCAGCCAAAGACAACAAAACATGAACTGTGTTGATCTTGGCCACATGAGCAAATGTATCTGTATAGTCAGTTCCATATTTGTTAGTGTATCATTTTGCTACCAGTCTTGCCTTGAAACAATCCACCATCCCATCAACTTTATACTTCACAGTATAAACCTATTCACTTCCCATAAGTTTCTTATTAGCTGGCAAGTCTGTGATCTCCTAAGTAGCATTCTTCTTCAAAGACTTCAACTCTTCATTCATTGCTGCTTGCCAACGTGGATCAGTTAAAGCCTCCTGCACACTATTAGGAATAAATACAGTAGATAATTGATACACAAATGACTTATTTGATTCTGACAGGTAACTAGTAGACACATAATTAGTTAATGGGTATAACACATTGGACTCATTGTTGGGCTTATTCATTGGATACCTAGTTTTGCATTTAGGGTCAGCTTCATAAGTAGGTTTAGGAATACCTCGGTTTACACAGTCAGGGAGGTGATGTGGCGGTGGTGTATCAAGGATTGAAGGCGATTGATTATGGTTATTGGGGCTCAAGGGATGCAAGATCAATTGTGAGGTAGTTGGCGACACAAGGTCGTTCGTTGGTGAGGAAACTGGCAGTGAGTTGTTAGGCAGAGAGGAAGGGTGTGAGTTATCTGGTGTAGTCAATTCGTTACTTTCAAAGTTTTCAACATTGTTTCCATGTGAATGATCACCACTTGTCTCCAAGACATTACCACTTACTTCCAATTCATTCACATTATTATTTTCTTGTGAATGATCACGATCACCACTTATTTCCAAGACATCATTACTTAAATCCAAAACATTCACACTATCTGTCTTCGGAATAGTATAATCAAGAGTTTGAACTTATGTTTGATTCTCCTCTTGAAGTGAAGACTCGGGATTGGCAGAGTACATATTGTTCTCATGAAAGGCAACATCCATAGTGACAAACAACTTTTTCGTTGGATGGTGATAACAATGATATCCTTTTTGGTTTGAGGCATACCTTATAAGCACACACCATAAGGCCCAAGGTTCAAGCTTACTCCCCTGCTATTTATGGAGATGAACGAAGGCCACACAACCAAACACATGAGGTGGAAGATTGGGGACCGCATGAGCATTAATGTGTGAAGAGAGAGCATGAAGTGGTGTTTGAAAATCAATGAATCGGGATGGAACACGATTAATGAGATACGCATCTGAGGTGAGGGCTTCTCCCCAATAGGATAACGGGAGATGAGCCTCGAGCAAATAAGTACGAACAACCTCCAAAAGCTGACGGTTCTTGCGTTTTGCAACCCCATTTTGTTGTGGAGTATATGGGCATGTGGTTTGATGAACAATGCCATGATGATCAAGAAAGGCACGAAGGTCAGAGTTAACATATTCACTGCCATTATCACACTTGAGAACCTGTATGTGTGACTTATATTGTACTTGTACCATTTTATAAAACTGCTGAAACAAAGAAGGAACTTCACTTTTGGACTTCATTAAACAGACCCACGTCATACATGTGCAATCATCAATAAAAGTAATGAACCAATGACCACCACCAAACGTAGTAGTTTTAGATGGCCCCTAAACATCATAATAAATTATAATAAATGAAACTGAACTTTTATTCATATTGGACCGAAATGAAGTACGATGGCTTTTAGCCATTTCACAAACACCACATTTAAAGCTAGAAATGTCATACTCAACAAATAGGCTAGGAAACAACCTTCGTAAATAGCCGAAAGAAGCATGTCTAAGTCGATGATGCCAAAACCAAATCTCTGAATCTTTATCCCTTTCCCCATGAGATCCTTCCATGGCAAGAGCTTAAGTCAAATTTTGAGAACTGTTTAATGTCAGCTCTAAGCAGCAGAGTTTTCCCTTCCTAATACCATAACCAATCGTCATGCAAGTTCGAATGTCCTTAAAAACACAAAAGGAAGGCCAAAAAATAACAAGGCAATGTAGGGCGATAGTTATTTGAGCAACATATAAGAAATTATAGTCAAGGGAAGGAACAACAAGTATGGAGTCAAGATTCAAGGTATCAAAAAGGGAGATATCGTTTTCCCCAATAATGGGGATAACATTACCATTGGAAACACTAACTATATTATTGGTGGATGGTTTTAAGGTTTGTACTTGTCTAGAATCACAAGTCATATGTTCAGTAGTACCAGAAGCAATTATCCATGTACTATTCATAACAGATACAGAAACTTTTAAAACCTTACCATCATTACCTGTATGGTCAGAATCTACCTTAGCTTCGGCAACCAATGCACGCAGCTTGAACCAATCATGATTAATCCCACAAGTTTGGCCTACCATTGCTCTGGGTGCAACATGAGTAACTGATTAATAAAGCCCAAGCCTAAATAAATCACGACCACAATCGGTTGCAATCAGGAAGGGCGAAGAAGGAAAAAAAAAGAAAGCCTAATAACCAGCCAATTCTTTTCTTTCCCATGGACTTTTGATTCCTTTTTCTTTTTTTTTGTTTTCTTTTCCTCTTTCCTTTTGTTGAAACAGCAGCGGTGGTGTGGGTGATTCAAGCCTTCACACTAAAAAGACATCAAGGACAATAACAGTAGTGTTCAAAGCGAGTTGTAGCAGTGGTGTTGTTGGGTTCTTCGCGGCTGACAGAAGTCAATTAGGCAAGATGATTTGATGTGGATACAGATCAAATCTTGGGGTTGCAGACGGGTAAGTCGAATATGGTGTAGGAACGACAAATTCATACTAAGTTCGGGGATTTTAGGCACTATAGGACATCAGTTGCGGTGGGGTCATGGTTTGGTGCGAAATCGGGTCGGGCTGCAGCGATACGGGGCAGTAGGTCTGGTTCATCACACAACGGAGTGAATCGATTTAGTATATTCGGGTTAGCAACGATGGCGTCGCTCGCTGTTCGCTTCGAATTCAGAGAGGGTAGCAACGACAACAGTCGCTTGCTGATCAAGGGATAGCAACGACGATAATCACTCGCTAATCAAGAAAGGCGAACCAAGAAGAGAATGCTTTGAATTGTAATACATTCTTCTCAATAAAAGGTATTTAAAGGTGTACAACCCTAACATAAATGGAAATAGAACTAATTACAAGTGATTACATGAGAATACACGGGATTACATGTCAATTAGGGATCCTACTAAAAATACAAAAGTCAACAAAAAATCCCTTGCACGCTTTTACTCAACAACAATTATGGGCAATTATTTTTATTCTTAAGTTTTATTAATATTAAGGAGGGGGGAGAATTTGAAACCAGTACAATAATTTAGAGGAGGGGAGAAGATTCAAAACTATTACAATAATTCAATATTACTCTTCCTTGTAATAATAATAGATTTTTAACTGCAATATATTCGAAGCTTAAAGAAGAAAGGCCACTATACGTACAATCTATACTTGCAAGTGTTGGTTCTTCAGTTGACATAGTTGTATAACTTATACGACAAGAAATATCAAACTTCGATCCCATAACACATAGAGATTGTCACGATGTTAGCATTTCAAATATGTCAATGACATTTGACAATGGGCACCAACATACTCTGGGCAAGGGAAGCTGAGCGTAACACAAGATTTATAAACAAGCTTAGTTTATTTATTATGGACTAGCTAGGGGAAACCAAATTTTTTTTTTTTTAACAAACGATGTGGTTCAAATTCGTCTTTGGCAATAATTGAACTTAAGACCTCTTACTTACAAGCAGTGGCGAAGCTATGTGAGGGTGAGGAGTGGTGGTCGTCCCTCCCCTCGCCTGAAAACACACCTAGAGTGCCAGTTTAGCTCTTCCGCTTTCGCCGAAAATGAGAATTCTCGATATGGTGATCTCCTGCAGTAGAGTTGGTTTTTTTTTTAATTATTTTTTACATATTTTGAAACCCTAATAACACCCTTTATTCATCACTTTGTCGCACTCAAATCTCACCCTAAAATAAGAAACCAGATGTGTACATCCAAGAATGTCCAAACAACCTAGATCATCCACACACCCATCCATGCCACCCCAACGACTTTCTCTTTTGGAATTTAACTACGGAATCCGACCTTCTGCACTCCTACCTAATGCAGTGGACCAAGATTAAGACTGCTTTTGTCAACAAGTCCGCTCGCCGCTAGATTAGAACTTGACGAGCTATGTGATGGTGGCTATGGGGACAAAGGGATTGGGAAAAAAAGGCTTCAGATGAAAGGGGAGAAGTGGCTTTGGAAATAACGATCTTATAAAAAGTTTTGGAAATAATGATCTCATAAAAAGCTTTGTTTATGGATATATTTAATTAGATAAACTTAATTTTCAATAATTATAACATAAAAATAATTTATTTAAACAAGGACAATTTATTAATCAAGCTAGTTTTAATTCTGATTCTAGTGAACTAGTAAACAATATATATGGAACTAATTTCATTTGTATTTTGATTCCAGTTAGTTTAGTAAACAACTTTAACAGGAATCTAATTATGTTTCATCCTTAATCAAATTCCTCCTCAATTCAATTCCCTTCAATCTGATTACTGATTCGTAAACGCGGCCCTAAAGTGTTTGGTTGCTAGAATAGTAGATCTGTTGCTGTTTGGTTAGAGAGTTAAGAATGACAACTATTGTAATTTTATTGGGCCACAAAGTCTAGTGAGTAAAATTGGTACTAAATGGTGAGTACTCAAGTATTGTCTTTTTTTCTTTTTCTTCTTCTTCTTTTAAGATCCCTACCGTGTTTATCTTAAACTCTCATATTATCTATAAATATTGTATTACTTTTTAAAAAATAATGTAAATATTGTTTAATGCTTATTTTACGATAAAAGAAATTCATTTAAATCCATCTAGGCTCCTGCCTAGATCTCGCCTAGGTGCCTAGCTACTAGGCTCCAGCCTACCTGACTAGCGTTTTTTTTTAGAATATAATCCTAGGCAATTTAAGCATATTACATTGACTTTGATATTACTGCTTACAACCGCTTTGGTGAAGAGACTATTTTCTGCTATGAATATTAACTCAAAACTTTGCACTCTTCAATATAAAAGCAACCGCTTCGATTGAACCTTGCACTCTTTTGAATTTTGCCCCTCCCCACAGCAAATTCTGGCTTCGCCACTGCTTGCAAGTGAAGAGAAATACCACTAGACCGTAGTATTAAGTGGCAGGGAAACATAATTAATTAAATAGATTTTTCTTTGGGTTTGGAAGTAAATGAAGTCTTAGTCTTGTAATATTCTTTGCTAGGATATAATCTTTTAAATTAGATATATTTATCATTCATTTTCTTTCTTTTTTACTGGGGGATCAAAGGATTAGAGATAGTCTAATATTTTATGTGACATCCCACATCGTTAAGGGGAGTGGATCCTCTAAGCCTTATATGTATATTCCCATCTCTACCTAGCATGAGGCCTTTTGGGAGCTCACCGGCTTTAGATTCTTTAGGAACTCCGAAGTTAAGTGAGTTCACGTAAGAGCAATCTCATGATGGGTGACCCACGGGGAAGTTCTCGTGTGAGTTCCCAGAAACAAAACCATGAGGGCGTGGTCGGGGCCCAAAGCAGACAATATCGTGCTACGGTGGAGTCAGGCTTGGGATGTGGTGGGGGCCCAGGCCGAGATGTGACAATTTGGTATCAGAGCCAATCCCTGGCCGGAAGTGTGCCGATGAGGACGTCAGACCCTTAAGGGGGGGTGGATTGTGACATGCCACATCGCCCAGGGGAGTGGATCCTCTAAGCCTTATATGTATATTCCCATCTCTACCTAGCACGAGACATTTTGGGAGCTCATTGGCTTCGGATTCCTTAGGAACTGCGAAGTTAAGCGAGTTCGCATGAGAGCAATCTCATAATGGGTGACCCACTGAGAAGTTCTCATGTGAGTTCCCAGAAACAAAACTGTGAGGGTGTGGTCGGGGCCCAAAGCTAGGCTTGGCAAACGGGTCGTGTCTGTCGTGTTCGTGTAACACCTGTTATCTTAACGGGTCGTGTCGTGTCACACCCATTATTTCAACGGGTCCTTAACAAGTCGGGTCACTTTGCCCAACGGGTAAAGTGACCCGACCCGTTATGACCCGTTAAGAAAAATATTTGTTTTTCTTAAATTTGCACATACCACACATTGCCACATAAATAGTACTTCAAAACATTAAAATACATTTGTTGTTTAAGTACTACATCTACACTCGAAAATAAGAGCCTAATAAAAAAATAATACATACACTACTAATCAATTACAAATATTAAATTTGCAAGGATATGCAAAATGAAAGAGTTTTTGTTTTCAAGGTTGTGAAGTCTTTCTCAAAAGTTTAAACCTCAATTTACAAAATCCTTGATTTACATTGATCATCATGAAATTGTATTGGAACTTTGGCTTGATCTCAGCCGATCCAATGGTCATCAATTTTTTAAATTTAATTTAATATATATATATATATATATATAATTATATTATATTATTATTATAGTTTTTAGGGGTATAAAATTGTTAAATTAATATATATAATTATTATTGTTTATTCATACTTTTATTAAGTATAACATAAGATTTTGTGATATCCACTAGTGTAAATATTTTAAATTGAAGATTGAATTCATTCGTTGTATTCATATAGGGTCAAGGAGTGTAGCTGTAAAAAAATCATCAAAATCAGAGTTAAAATAACCGTTAAATCGTGATTTTTCGTTTTATAACCGTCGAAAAGTTTTGTCCCGTTACTTGATCTCTGAATGTTTGTGTTTTGCAATTTTTGGCGTATGCGATCTTGAAGTATATACAAACATGTTTGACGGTTGGATCGTTGAAACTAGTTTCGTAGAATGCGTGTATCTCATCAAAACAATAGATTCACTAACACTTAAAAGTTTATTCATACTTTCATTAAGTGTAACATAAGATTTTTTGGTATCCACTAGTGTAAAATATTTTAAATTGAAGATCGAATTCAATCATTGTATTCATATAGGGTCAAGGAGTATAGCTGCAAAAAATCATCAAAATTGGAGTTAAAATAACCATTAAATCGTGATTTTTCTTTTTATAACCGTCGAAATGTTTTATCCCATTACTTGATCTCTGAATGTTTTTTTTTTTTGCAATTTTTGGCGTATGCGATCTTGAAGTATATACAAACATATTTGATGGTTGGATCATTGAAACTAGTTTCGTAGATTGAGTATCCCATCAAAATAATAGATTCACTAATACTTAAGAGTTTATTCATACTTTCATTAAGTATAACATAAGATTTTGTGGTATCCACTACTGTAAATATTTTAAATTGAAGATCGAATTCAATCATTGTATTCATATAGGGTCAAGGAGTGTAGCTGTAAAAAATCATCAAAATCGGAGTTAAAATAACCGTTAAATCGTGATTTTTCGTTTATAACAGTCGAAAAGCTTTGTCCCATTACTTGATCTCTGAATGTTTGTTTTTTTCAATTTTTGGCGTATGCGATCTCGAAGTATATACAAACATGTTTGACAGTTAGATCATTGAAACTAGTTTTGTAGAATGAGTATCCCATCAAAACAATAGATTCACTAATACTTAAGAGTTTATTCCTCCACTAGTGTAAATATTTTAAATTGAAGATCGAATTCATTCATTGTATTCATATAGGATTAAGGAGTGTAGCTATAAAAAATAATCAAAATCGGAGTTAAAATAACCATTAAATCTTGATTTTTCATTTTATAACCGTAAAAAAGTTTTGTCCCATTACTTGATCTCTGAATGTTTGTTTTTTACAATTTTTGGCATATGCGATCTCGAAGTATGTAAAAACATGTTTGACGGTTGGATCGTTGAAACTAGTTTCATAGAATGCGTGTATCTCATCAAAACCATAGATTCACTAACACTTAAAAGTTTATTCATACTTTCATTAAGTATAACATAAGATTTTTTGGTATCCACTAGTGTAAATATTTTAAATTGAAGATCGAATTCAATCATTGTATTCATATAGGGTGAAGGAGTCTAGTTGCAAAAAATCATCGAAATCGGAGTTAAAATGACCGTTAAATCGTGATTTTTCTTTTTATAACCATCGAAACATTTTGTCTCGTAACTTGATCTCTGAATGTTTGTTTTTTGCAATTTTTGGTGTATGCGATCTCAAAATAATCAAAATCGGAGTTAAAACAACCGTTAAATCGTGATTTTTCGTTTATAACCGTCAAAAAGTTTTGTCCTGTTACTTGATCTCTGAATGTTTGTTTTTTTGCAATTTTTGGTGTATGCGATCTCGAAGTATATACAAACATGTTTGACGGTTGGATCATTGAAACTAGTTTCGTAGAATGAGTATCCCATCAAAATAATAGATTCATTAATACTTAAGAGTTTATTCATACTTACATTAAGTATAACATAAAATTTTGTGGTATCCACTAGTGTAAATATTTTAAATTGAAGATCGAATTCATTCATTGTATTCATATAAGGTCAAGGAGTGTAGCGGTAAAAAATAATCAAAATCGGAGTTAAAATAACCGTTAAATCGTGATTTTTCGTTTATAACCGTCGAAAAGTTTTGTCCTGTTACTTGATCTCTGAATGTTTGTTTTTTTGCAATTTTTGGTGTATGCGATCTCGAAGTATATACAAACATGTTTGACGGTTGGATCATTGAAACTAGTTTCGTAGAATGAGTATCCCATCAAAACAATAAATTCACTAATACTTAAGAGTTTATTCATACTTTCATTAAGTATAACATAAGATTTTGTGATATCCACTAGTGTAAATATTTTAAATTGAAGATCGAATTCATTCATTGTATTCATATAGGATTAAGGAGTGCAGCTATAAAAAATAATCAAAATCGGAGTTAAAATAACCGTTAAATCGTGATTTTTCGTTTTATATCCATCGAAAAGTTTTGTTCGGTTACTTGATCTCTGAATGTTTGCTTTTTGCGATTTTTTGCTGATATGATCTCGAAGCATATACAAACAAGTTTGACGGTTGCATCGTTGAAATTAGTTTCGTATAACTCGTATCCCATCAAGTTCAATGGTGTGTGTGTGTGTGTGTGTATATTAAGTAGATTTAATTCTATTTATTTTGTACGTATAATTGACCGGTACACGGAGTAGAACATCACGTGTCATTATAAAAATAGTGGGATATGTCATATGTGTGTTAAAAAGTTAATAACTTAAAAAAAAAAATTTTCTCACCACTTTTATTAATTTTCATTTTTCCCTCTCATTTTTGTTTCCTTTTCAGCTTTTCATATAATTTTTATTTTTCCCTCCGTTCTTTTTCTTCAAAGAGGGGCAGCCTACCCATCTTTCCCTCTCTTTTTTGTTTCATTTTCAGCTTTTCTTATAATTTTTATTTTCCCTCCCTTTTTCTTCAAAGGGCCGCAGAAATGGAATGGAATTATGGAATCAATGGATGCATATTAATTAATAATTAGTATAGTTTTTATAAAATTTAATTTAAAATTTAATATATATATATATATAATTATTATAGTTAATATTTTGGGGGTATAATTATTATAGTATATATAATTATTATAGTTAATTTAATATATATATATATATTTATTTATCTATTATAGTTTTTAAGGGTATAAAATTGTTAAATTAATATATATATTATAGTATTTTTTTAGGGTTATAAAATTATAAAATTATTGTGACAGCCTGTCCCTGATTTTAAGAGTTTTAAAGTTTTAATAAAGGATTTTACAAAAAATGCCCTTTGAGGCACGCGCATTATTCGAAGTTAATCGTTATGTCATGCCATCTAAGATTTGTTTTCTTGACATATCCTCGTAGTACTCGTCGCTACGGACACGTGGGCGCAGACGGTGCGTGATTTGGAGTTATATCGAAGAATTTATTAACGTTTGAAATTTGGGCATTTTAGGAATTATAATTTAGTAAAATCTGGAATTTCTTTTATGAAAGTGGACGGCCCAGATTTAATGAAGAAATAAATGGATGGCTGGGATGAGAAGAAAGAAGGTTTATGTGTGTGTGCGCGTAAGAAGAAGAAGAAGAAGAAGAGATTGGGCAAAACTGCCCAACCAGAGGAAGATAGAGCAGGAGCTCCGGGAGAGAAAGGAGAGAGTGCTGGCGAATGGGGAGAAGAAAGAAAGGAGACCGGCTAATCGGAACAGAGAAAGGAGGAAAGGAGAAAGGGCGAGAAACGGAGGAGAGAAGGAAGAAAAATGGGTCTTCACCCGCGACCCGTTTCGACCCGCGACACCCACACCCAAATTCCGATGATTTTCACCTGAATTCTCACAAATTGGATCAAGGTACCACTTCCAATCAACACCTAGGCCTTCCCTCTTCATGTTTCACCCCAAAAATCATGAAATTTGATGGTAAATTGGTGAAGAACGCACCCGTGGGTGCTGCGACTTTCTTGTTCAAATTCTTCAAATCTTGAAACGTTTTCTTTCAATTACTAACACCTTTAGCATTCACTTAGGACCTAGAAAAAAGCCCAAGCATTGGTTGGGACGACGGAGTTGATTTGAAGACGAATTGGAACTCACCCAATTCTAGGGTTTCGCAAAGATTTTGGTGAAATTGAAGTGTTTCCAGGCCAAATAGGCCTTGGCCTCAGGTATAAAGTTTACTCTACTCATTGAGATCTTCAATTCTGTATTTTTTGAGAATTTTTGGAAATAGTTGGATTTTCCGGCGAGCTGGGGCGGCCCGTGCGGCGGTGCGTGACCAATGGCCCGCCAATGTCATTCTTAGCATGTGTTTAAGGTTCTAGGTTCAGTTTTGATAATTGATGGACGTAAATTGAGTAATTGAACCTAAGTTCGTTACGATTCATGGTTAGGCCAAAAAGTGAATCGACGATCCAACCGTCGGAACGTCACCAAACTTTGATACGTTGTAATACGTAATATTTGAGGATTATAGGAACTTACGGATTGGGAATCCTATTTACGGATTTTTCGGAATTGGAGTTGTAAGTTCATAAAATAGAATGTTAACCGTCACTTGGTTCTGGAAATTGACGGAGATCCGACCGTTGGATGGTAATGAAATTTTAGGATGTTATCCTAGAGGTATATTTTGGACCTCTGGAAGTTATGGATTTGAAATCTGAGTTTCAGATCTTCCGGATCGAACTACGTAGTGACATGTTTTGTATAAGTTATATATTCTATCGATATGATTTCTGAGGTTGGATTTGATTATTGTTCTAGGCGCCGATCGTCATGACGCCTTGATGTGTTGTGCTAGGGAGTTGTTGGTGAAGGATGATTTTGTGAAAACATGTTCATTTGAATAATATCTATAGCATGCATTTAACAATTAAAAGGCGGAATCATGCTTGCATGCATTCAAAAACAAAACATTACCCATGAAATTCAAAGCCTAGTAGATTGGTGAACCAAGACTCAACTCAAATCAAAGTGAGTTGAGAAATTTATACCTTTGTAGATTCCTTTTTGCATAAGCAAAGGCTAATCACCCAAAGAGAGGGCCTTCATTCCTTGCTTCTTAGATCCATGGATTTGGATGGAAGAATATGGTTCTCCAAGTTCCCAAAATTGAGAACCTCTAAGTCTCCACACCAAGGTAAGATTTAAGTAGAAATGAGTGACCTTGGAGTAGTGGGATTGCTAGATACACCCTCCAAGGGGGCCGGCCTCCTAGAGAGAAAATGAGAGACATGTTCTCTCTAATTTTCTCCAAAAGAACCCTTAATGAATTTTAGGCTATAAAGTTCTTTATATAGTCACTTCTTTAAATGACCTAAAGAACCAAAAACCCTAATTCAACATACATGGCCGGCCATATAAGGGATTTGGGCTTTTGGGCCTTTATGAATCTTTATTCATTAAATTGTCATACAACTTAAGTCAATGGGCTTGACGTTCGAAGCCCATTGGGCCTTAAGGTCCAAAACTATCCCGAGGTCTTTAACGAACTTATTCGTTTGATTAATTAACATATTAATTAATTCTTGCCATAAATAATTAAACCATTTAATTATTCTTACTCATCTCCATTGTTTCTTCAATCTCCACCTTACACGGTGTACGATCCATTAGGTTCCTTTTAGCGAGGCAGTGGGAGATTAGAACTCTTTCAAATCGATTGTGAATTGAAACTTACTTTCAATTCTCCCTTTAGTGATTATACACGTTTAGGGCTTCCACAAACCATGAGTGACACCTAGCAGCATATCATGGTTACCCAAGCTAATAAGAAGAGGTAGAGAACCTATTCAGTTTAGGATTACAAATGCAATACGGTCTTTCTCTAATACAATACTCTTGACCACATTGTTTGGTTTGATAGTTTATTCATGTCTACTATCCAATGTGATTCGTGCGCTTATATGATTACCCTGAATGTGATTTGGAACGACTTTCCTAAATCTCATTCATACTCTGGCCAGAGATTCTAAATCATATCATAGAGTATTCTCCCCCAAACGGTTTGAAGGTTAGAGATCCCTTGTTGCGCATTCACTTGCCTCAATAACTAAGTGGCTTAACCCCAACGATGTCGTGGACACCCGCGGATGGGGTGACTTTGACATAATCAAAGATCAAGGACTTAACCACAAGACAAACATGATGCCTCAGGTCAAAGGACTACTTTGCATTATCCCAACCATGAGTTCTCATGTGACATGAATATGAGAACTCTTCGTTGATCGTGTTCAGTGAACTCATTCTCTATTGAGCACCTACGTACTTGTCTTGATGTCACACACACCATTGACTCGAGACTAGTCACTCTCCCTGAGAGAAGACACAACACGTACTGATCTTAACGGACTGTCAATGCCCAATTGGCAATCCTATGATCAGGAACGTTTAGGATGTGTTTACGAAAGAATGGTCTCATGAATCTAACTTCTTTAGATTGCATTCTCCCAATCACATATTCCTTGGACTTATCGTTTAAGCATATAACATTTATATGAGACGGCTCAAACAATAATCTTTGCCCTTGATATTAAACTAGATTAGTTTAACATGTGAAATGTCCGTAAAGTATCATTATATGATTGGCTTTAGGGCACATTTCCAACAGTTGGGCGAACTCCAGATGAGTGGGCAATATTTCTGTTTATACCTATATACTATTGATATTTTTCCCAGAAATTGAGTTTAAATGAAAGTACGTTTTAAAATGCCATGCATGCATATTATGAGATATATGAATTGATAATTGATGCATATATATATGTGAATTGGTGCTGTGGACGCACATGTGAGTATCAGGTGAGTTTTATGTTATTCATGTGAATCATTGATGATGTGAATTGTGTTGAGAGCTCATAACCTGCACCCCTGGTGTTAGTGCTTATATTATTCACCGCACCGCACGCTTACCTTGGATCCAAGTAGGTGCATGTCGTACAGACCATGAGAGGGTTCCGACATGATAGTTTTACAGACCACTAGAGGTGGTTCCGACTGGTAGGTGACCTTAGATTATGTGCACAGATGATTGATGAGAGAAGCACTAGAGCGTATTATTACACCATTCTTGTCGTACAGACTACTTCAGGTAGTTTCGACTTATGTGCAGAGTAGCGCCGTACAGGTCACCGTGGTGACTCCGGTTGGATTGGATATTGTGCTATAGAATTAACCGTACATGACCAATTGCAGGGTCTCTGGTTGATTCCTTATTTCACCTGTTATATTGATGCATCCATA
Organism: Malus domestica; assembly: GCF_042453785.1. Taxonomy (NCBI): domain Eukaryota; kingdom Viridiplantae; phylum Streptophyta; class Magnoliopsida; order Rosales; family Rosaceae; genus Malus; species Malus domestica. The sequence goes on from NC_091670.1 coordinate 19,109,699, forward strand.
TTCTGTTTTTGACATTATGGCATGGCATACTTTCTGGTTTTGATAAAGATTGATGATTTGAGATATTTGAAGGTATATGCTATTATGTTATTTTTTGGGAAAGTATACAGGTTTTACAGCAAGGGGTTATAAATGTTTTAAATGAAATGTTTTCGAAAAACTTTGTTTTACTAACCCACTCAATTTTGTTTTGCGCCCCTCTAGGTTCTTGATAGTAGAGCTTTGGTGGCCACAAGGAATCCAACGGTGTTCTGACAGAATTCACAAAAGTAGGACTCATCCTCGGGTGTTTCATCTTAGTAATTGTATTTTTTAAAGCTTCCGAACTGTGTAAATGGTTACGTCACTCTCACGTGACGGCCAACATGCCCTCCTTCGGGACGGGGTGTGTCAATTATTATTCTGCTTATCGTGTATCGTGTTACCCATGTGTATACCCGAATCAATATTGTGCTACAGTGGAGTCGAGCCTAGGATGTGGTGGGGGCCCGGGCCGGGATGTGACATTTTATACTTAAAATAGCACAATAAACCAAAGAAAGACCTTAATTATGTACCATATATTTTATGAAAAATGTTAAACTATATAATTAACATGGTTTCTCTAGAGGAGGCAGAAACTAAAAAACGACCTTATGACACTTTTGAGTAATCAACATGGATCTCTTATCTCTTGCTAATATTATTAGAATAAACTTTTCTTGTTAACTGTAAAGGGAAAGACAAAGGATGAGAGTCCATCCTTTGTGAGTATAAATGAAGTGTTGTTGTGGAAAGAATGGATATTGTACATAATTAGGCTACTTCTTATATTATATTTTTATATGGTTCAAGATTTGTGATTTACTTGATCAATCCTTGTGTTCCTGATTGTTATATTGAATACTGGTTTATTCTTACATGTGGTATCAGAGCCAATGATTTTCCATTTAACTTTAGTCTTGAATAAGTTTTTCGAATTTGCAAGAACCAATTGTAGACTAAGTTAATAAGAATAACCCTAATCTATACGATGTCGTTTTGTGCGGATAATTTTTAAATCAAGTGACCGTTGGCTGCCCAAAAAAAAACTGGGTTCTTTAAACTGTTTTTTTTTTTTTTTTTTAAGTTTTTGATCGTTGTCGATTCAAAAGAGGAAAACAACCCTCGATCCTTCAAACATATCTGCAGACATCTTCATCTTGCTTATCTTCAAAAGATTCATGTCGTGATCTGATAAAAAGAAATCACAAAGAAATATTATAATTTAAATATTTCTAGTTCCTATTGCTTCCGTTGCATTATTTATGATGTCTGCAATATTTTTATGTTTTCCTGATCTCTCATGTATTAATAGTAGTCATATATATAGAGATGTGTTCTGGGTTTTCAAACCATGATGTCGTATGATACTTATGAAATATTTGGAGTCTTTGTTTGCATTTTATTGATCCGCATGTTGTTTCTTTTGGTTTTTGGTGTTTCAATTGAAATTTCGATCTGTGTAATGACTGATATTCACAAATGAGTTGTTTAATTTGTATATGTATTTTTCATGACTATGAAAAATCCATATATATGACTAAATTGATTCATAAGAGTTGTGAATTAAGTGAAAGTAGATTGAAATTAGGAACTTTTGGTTCTTCTATTGAGATTTCGTTTTGAACATGTCTACAGTTTCAATCAAGACTCTCAATCTTACAACTGTGCCGATTCTCACTGAGGTAGTAATTACAAGAAATGGAGACGAGAGATAGGTCTCTTATTGACTCTCAACGAATTTGACATTGCATTAGACACTCCCAAGCCACCAATGTTAACAGATAAGAGCACCAAATCCGAGAAAGATGAATATGAGAAATGGATGAGAGCCAACAAAATTGCTTTATCTGTTCTTGAAAGTGCAATGACTGACACGGTGAGGGGAGGCATAAAGAGACATGATCTTGCAGTGGACCACCTCAAGGCTATTGAGAGCAAATTCAAAGAATCCAAAAGGCAGAGATTAGTCAATACATGTCAATGTTGACAACCTACAAGATAGATGGAAACACTTCCATAAGAGATCATATCATGAGAATGACTGATGCAGCTGAGAAACTCAACTCAACGGATGTCACTATTGGAGAAAAGCAACTTGTTTTTATGATTCTACAGGCACTTCCAACAAAGTATAGTCAGTTGAAGGTATCTTACAATACTCAAGATAAGACTTGAAATGTGGATGAATTGATTGCTCAGTGTGTGCAAGAGGAATCTCGGCAAAGACAAGAGAAGGGCAAAGAGATTGAAGTTGTGAATCTTGTGCATCTTGGGTATAAGGAGACCACTAATGCTTCTGGTATGACATCTAAATCTCCTAATAATTTTGTTAAGCCTAGTAGAACTGCTAAAAATACTAAATCCTCTAAATTTCACAATCTTAATGTTAAGCCTAAAGATGTTTCAAAAATCAAATGTCATCATTGCAAACTCAAGGGTCATTATAGGAAGGATTGTGAAAGATTTAAAGACTGGCTGAGGAGCGAAGGTAGAACTGATGTCTATGTGTGTGTAGAGTCAAATTTGATTAAAATTCCTGCTAACTCTTGGTGGTTTGATGCTGGATCTTCAGTTCATATAACTAACACATTGCATGGTTTTCAAAAACAAAAACAAACTAGTAAGGATTCTTATAGTGTTTTTGTGGGAGAAGGGTTAAGGGTTGCAGTTAAGGCTATTGGAATTATGAAATTAAAAATGAAGTCTGGTTTTGTTCTTCAACTAAATGATGTTTTGTATGTCCCAGCCATGAAAAGAAAATTGGTTTCTGCATCAAAATTAGTAAAACAAGGTTTTGGTTTTACATGTGATGATACCTGCATTAATTTTTTCCAAAAAAATAAGAAAGAATCTGTGTTATGGACTGCTGTTTTACATAGGAAATTATGGAAAACATATCACATTGTTGAAGAAAAACCAAGTTTTGTTTTAAATATTACTATCAAAAGAATGCATGACACTGAGTTTTCATATGATTTATGGCATAAAAGGTTGGGACACATCTCAAAGGATAGAGTTTTACAATTAACCAACTCAAATTTGATTCTTGCACTCAATTTTAAAAATGCAAAGGAATGTGTGGATTGCATGAAGGGAAAATTGACTAACGCTAGAAACTTTGAAGCTAAAAGAAGTCAAAATCTCTTAGAAATTATACATACTGATGTTTGTGGTCATTTTTCTGTTAAAACCATATGTGGAAATAACTATTTTGAGAATTTCATTGATGATTTCTCTAGATATGGTTATACTTTTCTCATTAGTGAAAAATCAGCAGTACTTAATTGTTTCATAATCTTTAAGATCGAAGTTGAGAAGTAACTAAATAGGCAATTTAAGATTGTGAGATCCGATAAAGGAGGAGAGTATTTTGGCAGGTACACTGAGGGTGGACAACAGAAGAGGCATTTTACACTATATCTTCAGCAACAAGGCATTATAGCATAATACATCACACCTGGGACACCACAATAGAATGGTGTCTCCGAGAGGAGGAATAAAACTCTCATTGGGATGGTTAGAAGCATGATATCAAGGTCAAAATTGCCTAGTTTTCTTTGGGGTGAAGCACTCAAGACATCCAATTACATTTTGAACCGAGTACTGATAGGAGCATATTTATGCGACTTAGTTAGCTTGTTTCTTGGCATTTATGTTGTTAGTTCGTAGTTATTTTAGTATTTTAAGCTATTTTCGTGTGTTTGTAGGTCCAAAGGGTTAATGTGGCAAAGAAGTGCATTTTGGAGCATTTTGGAGCATTTTTGGGCATGAAATGGATAGCATATGCTTGGAGCAAAAGGAATGGATGAAATTTGAAGTTTGTGCATCATCCTCTCCCTATAAATAACCATTTTAGCACACTCATTTCACCTAACACATACATTCACCTACCACTACATCCACTCATTTCACCCAACACATCCATTCTCCAAACATCCATCCACTCACCCATTACATCTACTCATTACCAAACACTCATCCACTACACCCATTACATCCACTCATTACCAAACATCCACCCACTACACCCATTACATCTACTCATTACCAAACACTCACCCACTACACCCATTACATCCACTCATTACAACCACCCAACACATTCACCTACCACTACATCTATTCATTTCACCCAACACATCCATTCACCTACCACCATATCCACTCATTCCACCCAACACATTCACCTACCACTACATCCACTCATTTCACCCAACACATCCATTCACCTACCACTACATCCACTCATTCCACCCAACACATCCACTACACCCATTACATCCACTCATTACCAAACATCCACCCACTACACCCATTACATCCACTCATTACCAAACATCCACCCACTACACCCATTACATCCACTCATTACCACAACACTCACCCACTACACCCATTACATCCACTCATTACAACTCCATACACTCCTCTCCTTAGCCTATAAATACATCCACCCTTCACCATAATTTAGGGGCCATCATCCAAAGACACCACATCATCTACACAACTCTCCACCCTTCACCATAATTCACCTATATCCATCCACCACCACAAGAAACCATCCATTCACCACTCACACCTTGGTGCCACATATTTACAAGGAAGGAGGATTGCTTGGAGTTGTGCTAGTCATTCAATTTGGATTACTGGAGCATTCTAGGTGTATTCTACTTTGGTTTTCAATGTTTAATTTCAATTGTGTCTGTTTAATTGCAAGTATGAGGAACTAAACCTCTTTTAGCTAGAGGAGAATTCGAAACCATGAATATATTTGCAATATGAATTGATTTCTTCCAATTGTGATTTGATAGGTTGTGATTGCAATTAAATTATCTATTTTATTCATAACGGATTTGTGTATGTTTATTAAGGATGCATACTTAGTTTTCATGCATGAATTTGATGCTAGGATATAAATAAGTTTCACCTAATCGTTACAAGTTTATATTCATGAGTAGTGAAGGTTGCTTATCACAATCACGTTAATTGAATTCTTGGCAAACGTATCATGCATTCATAGTTACAATTGCCTCGTCAACGCTTATGATTTTTATGGAACGTAATGATCTTTATTTGTATCTCTATTATGCATTCATATAGGGGACTTTTAGAGAATGATTTGGGTTGTCGCATGCATTCATCCAATTCAATGAGTAAAGGAAAATCTGAGGGTTAATTTGTGCATCACGATTAATCTGGGGTGTTGAGCATCATAGTTTATTGAAAAGCAATTGGAGATTGATTTGTATGCAAGTGTGTCATGTGTGGAGAAAGACCTTCTAGCTAGCCCATCATCCATCCAAAACAACCAATTTCGTGCAAATCTGTTTAGTTCTAGTTTCTGTTTTGTTTTACTTTATTTTCGTCCAAAACCCAATCCCCCTTTACTTTAGTGTGTCTAATTAGTTAGAATATGTTTTAGTTTGTGTTTTTAAGTGTTTTGAGTTTATAGAGTCTAGTTAAGTGTTTTTAAGTTTCTTTTTGTAGGTCAGTTTAGTTTAGATTAGCAATCCCTCCTAATCCCCGGTCCAGAACGATCCTTACTTATACATATACTACAATTGTCAAAAGAGGGTTTAATTTGAGTGCTTAACTTTCATCGCATCAAGTACCAACCAAGGCTATCAAAAGTACACCATTTGAAGTATGGATAGGGAGAAAGCCAAGCTTTGGACATTTCCATGTATGGGGGATGCAAATCTGAAGGAAGATTTTATAATCTTGGTGAGAGGAAGTTAGATTCAAGAACAACAACTTGCTATTTTATTGGATACTCAGAAAAATCCAAAGGATTTAAGTTCTATTGTCCACAAGCACATTCAAGAATTCAAGAGACTCATAATGCAGTGTTCTTAGAAGATCTAGATGTTTCAAGTTTAGCAGTTGAGGAATTTGAATTTGAAGAGATAGATCAAACTGCCATTGCCACCTCTTCAAGTGATTACATACAAATTCCAATTTACACTAATCATTCAACAATAATCGAAGAAGAGGACACTCCAATGACTGAAAATAGTTTGCAGCCACACATTGATGATCCTATAGAGACTGTAGATGAAGAAGTTTAAACACAGAATGATCAACATGTGAAACAATCATTGAGATAGTCAATGAGAATTAGAAAACCTTTGATTTCCAATGATTATGTATATCTTCAAGAAATTGAATATGACTTTGGGGATATTGATGATCTATTAACATTTCCTCAAGCAGCCTTATGGAAGAAAGCCATGGAGGAGGAACTGGAATCTATGTCTAAAAACAAAGTTTGGACATTGCTAAACTCTGATTCTAGCATTAAACCAATACGCTGTAAATGGGTTTATAAGACCAAGAGAGATTCCGAAGGTAGAATAGAAAGATACAAGGCCAGGTTGGTGGTAAAAGGATTTACACAGAGGGAAGGAATCGATTTCTGTGATACTTTCTCTCCAGTCTCTTCAAAAGACTCTATGAAAGTAATCATGGTTTTAACAGCCTACTTCGACTTAGAACTACATCAGATGGATGTTAAAATAGCTTTTCTCAATGGAGAGTTAGACGAAGACATTTACATGCGCCAACCAACTGGATTTGTTGAAAGATGGAAGGATAACATGGTCTGCAAACTGAATAAATCTATTTATGGGCTTAAACAAGCAAGTAGGCAATGATATCTCAAGTTTGATAGAGTGGTTACATCATATGGCTTCAAAGATAACAAGCTAGATGATTGTATATATCTCAAGTTCAAGGGTAACAAGTTCATTTTTCTGGTACTATACGTGGATGACATATTGATAGCAAGTTCGAATTTGCAGTTGTTGCAAGAAACCAAGAAAATGCTCAGTGCCAATTTTGAAATGAAAGATATGGGGGAAGCTCACTATGCACTTGGCATAGAGATAGCTAGAGATAGAAAAAGGAAGCTTCTGGGACTTTCACAAAAAGGGTATATTGAGAGAGTCTTGGCTAGGTTCAACATGGAGCATTGCAATTATGCTGATGTTGTGAATAAAGGTGACAAATTCTATCGGCAACAAAGTCCAAAGAATGAGTTAGAGAAAGAAAAGATGAAGATGAAGCCATATGCCTCTCTAGTAGGCAGTCTAATGTATGCTAATATTTGCACAAGGCCTGATTTGGCATTGGCATTCATAGTTGGCTTACTTGGGAGATTTCAATCAAATCCAGGTAAGGCACATTGGGTGATTGCAAAGAAAGTTTTGAGGTACCTACAAAGAAAAAAAGGTTACTTGTTGTTAAATGGAAGATAGAATAAACTAGAAGTAGTTGGATACATAGATTCAAACTTAGCTGGAGACATAGATGAAAGAAAATCGACTGGTGGATATGTTTTTATGCTGAATGGAGGTGCTATCTCTTGGAAAAGTGCTAAGAAATCTATAATCTCTACTTCTACCATGGAAGCAGAATTCATAGCGTGTTTTGAAGGTATGAAGCAGGCAATGTGGCTTAAAAACTTCATTAGTGAATTAAAGGTTGTTGATTCAGTTCAGAAACCATTGAGAATGTTTTGTGATAATAATTCAGCCGTGTTTTTCTCAAAGAACAATAAAAGGACTTCAGCTTCTAGGCTAATGGATGTGAAGTTTCTTAAAGTTAAAGAGAAAGTGAAAGAAGGTGCCATTGTTGTGGAACATTTGTCCACATATTTGATGATTGCTGATCCACTGACAAAAGCTTTGCATAATGGGATTTTTAAAGCACATGTTGCTCATATAGGAGCTGTCAAAGCTTTTGAAAAGTGGGAGTAGTTGACATTATTGAGCTTCTGGAAGATAGCTATATGATGCTTTTCATGAAGAAGTGTGCTGCAACAATGTTTTCTGGAGGCTAGGTATTTTGATTTATCTGGTTAGATTTTGTTTGCATTTTAAGAAGTTAGTTGAGGTTTTCTTTTGGTTCAACTAGTTCAGATAAATCTGTGATTGGTTGTTCACAAGAAACATTGTGATAATTCAATAAAAGCTCTTGAGTCAATTTTTGGGTTTTATTTTTTTTAAACAAAGCTGCTGTGAGAATTGTATTCAGTTGTCCTTTTTGGTGAATAACTAAAGAACTTGTGTTGTATTTTGGGCAATATGAGTGGAAGTGAACTTTTGGTTTGCTTGTATGTAGAATCACTTTTCTGTGAACGTGTGTTAGACCTTGTGATTTGTAAGTTGATTCTGCACTTTGTATTGCAAATGAGATAATGAGTTCATTGCCTTGACACATGTTTTCAGTTCTGTGTTTTTTACTGGAGAAACATTGTTGTGAGACTTATGTGATAATTTTATGTTAATTCTCTACCATTTTGAATCATACTCAAGTGGGAGAATGTTGGAATGTGAGTATGTTTTCACATGGTTGAGTTATTGTGGATTAACATAAAGAAGTCTTAATATGTTTATGTGAGTGAATCCTGTTTGGTTTTGGATTAGAGTTCTGTTTTGGGACATGAGTTTAGTACTCATGATTATACAAGGATTTAGTTTCATATTCCTTGTAGGATTGTTATAGGTAGTCCGGAACTTGTAGTATAAAATCACAATCCTTGCTCTCACAAAGGATTGCTCCTATTGTTCCAATAGCCTATAAGTTGGAGAGTATTGTGCTTTGCAGAGAGAAGGATGTTGTGTGCATAATACATATGGCTTCTACATCCACAAACATGTCTACAGGTATGCTTCGATCAACACGTTTTGTATCTTGTTTATATGGTTCAAGTTTTGTGATTTACTTGATCAATCCTTGTGTTCCTGATTGTTATATTGAATACTTGCTTATTCTTACATAAAGTTCTTGAGTGATTTATTCCTAATAGTTTTTGTTGGTATATGAGATATTTATTATTAAATTGGTTGACATCTTAAGCAGTGACGGATCCAGGAAATAATGTTAGGGGGGGTCATTAAGAATAGCGCGTGCAACGTGTAATTTTTTTTACCAGAAATAACATGCATATCGCCATTTCATCAAGTCTTGGTAGGCAAGTCATTTGGAAAGGCATACTGCACAAATGTTAATACCTCATTTGCGAGGGTAACTAACATTTTCCAAGACTGCTCCCATATGAATGCTTAACAAAGAAACACACTTATCTTGAACAGACTAACAATGTTTGATATCATTGCATCCCATTAATATGTTTGTTCAAGAATGATGATGCTTTGTTATTCACTGAAATCACCATTTCATTAACTTTTCATTCAGACATTTTATCAAACAGTTGGATGATATGTATGAAGCCAACTCTAATATTAAAAGGGCAGCACCCAAGGTATCTATGGACATTCACCGAAGTTCGAAGGGTCAGCACCTAAGGTATCCATGGATGTTAACTGAAGTGCGGGGGGTCCTGATCCCCTGCCCCTCAATGCACCCGCCACTGATCTTAAGTTCCAAGTTTCTTTTTGGTGCCATTTACGCATTTTTTCTAACAGAGCCATATACAATTCTGAGTTTTTTTTATAGGATAATGTTAGAAAAACTAAATTTACTAACTAAATGTTGGAAACTAAAGGACATGGAAGTTGATGATTGGTTTATTACTTGAGCGTTGATAAACATGCTCATTCCTATTAGTGACATATCATTTAGTTTGCAAATTTAGTCTCTTTAGCATTAGGCCTGGCAAACGGGTCGTGTTGTGTCACACCTGTTATCTTAACGGGTCCTTAACAGGTCGGATCGTAAAGTGACCCGACCCGTTATGAACCGTTATGATCCGTTAAGAAAAAAATATTTTTTTCTTAAATTTGCACATACCACACATTACCACGTAAATATTACTTCAAAACATTAAAACATATTTGTCATTTAAGTACTACATCTACACTCGAAAATAAGAGCCTAATAAAAAACAAGTTTGACGGTTGGATCATTAAAATTAGTATCATAGAATTCGTATCCCATCAAAACGATAGATTCACTAACACTTAGAGTTTATTTATACTTTCATTAAGTATAACATAAGATTTTGTGGTATCCACTTGTGTAAATATTTTAAATTGACGATAAAATTCATTCATTGTATTCGTATAGGGTCAAGGAGTGTAGTTGCAAAAAAATCATCAAAATCAGAGTTAACATAACCGTTAAATCGTGATTTTTTGTTTTATAACCGTCAAAATTTTTTGTCTCATTACTTGATCTCTGAATGTTTGTTTTTTGTGATTTTTGGCATATGCGATCTCGAAGCATATACAAACAAGTTTAACGGTTGGATCGTTAAAATTAGTTTCATAGAATTCGTATCCCATCAAAACGATAGATTCACTAACACTTAGAGTTTATTTATACTTTCATTAAGTATAACATAAGATTTTGTGGTATCCACTTGTGTAAATATTTTAAATTGACGATAAAATTCATTCATTGTATTCGTATAGGGTCAAGTAGTGTAGTTGTAAAAAATCATCAAAATCGGAGTTAAAATAACCGTTAAATCATGATTTTTTGTTTTATAACCGTCGAAAAGTTTTGTCTCATTACTTGAGCTTTGAATGTTTGTTTTTTCTGATTTTTGGCGTATGCGATCTCGAAGCATATACAAACAAGTTTTACGGTTGGATCGTTAAAATTAGTTTCATAGAATTCGTATCCCATCAAAACGATAGATTCATTAATACTTAGAGTTTATTTATACTTTCATTAAGTATAACATAAGATTTTGTGGTATCCACTTGTGTAAATATTTTAAATTGACGATAAAATTCATTCATTGTATTCGTATAGGGTCAAGGAGTGTAGTTGCAAAAAAATCATCAAAATCAGAGTTAACATAACCGTTAAATCGTGATTTTTTGTTTTATAACCGTCAAATTTTTTTGTCTCATTACTTGATCTCTGAATGTTTGTTTTTTGTGATTTTTGGCATATGCGATCTCGAAGCATATACAAACAAGTTTAACAGTTGGATCGTTAAAATTAGTTTCATAGAATTCGTATCCCATCAAAACGATAGATTCACTAACACTTAGAGTTTATTTATACTTTCATTAAGTATAACATAAGATTTTGTGGTATCCACTTGTGTAAATATTTTAAATTGACGATAAAATTCATTCATTGTATTCGTATAGGGTCAAGTAGTGTAGTTGTAAAAAATCATCAAAATCGGAGTTAAAATAACCGTTAAATCATGATTTTTTGTTTTATAACCGTCGAAAAGTTTTGTCTCATTACTTGAGCTTTGAATGTTTGTTTTTTCTGATTTTTGGCGTATGCGATCTCGAAGCATATACAAACAAGTTTTACGGTTGGATCGTTAAAATTAGTTTCATAGAATTCGTATCCCATCAAAACGATAGATTCATTAATACTTAGAGTTTATTTATACTTTCATTAAGTATAACATAAGATTTTGTGGTATCCACTTGTGTAAATATTTTAAATTGACGATCAAATTCATTCATTGTATTCGTATAGGGTTAAGGAGTGCAGTTGTAAAAAATTATCAAAATCGGAGTTAAAATAACCTTTAAATCGTGATTTTTTGTTTTATAACCGTCGAAAAGTTTTGTCTCATTACTTGATCATTGAATGTTTGTTTTTTGTGATTTTTGGCATATGCGATTTTGAAGCATATACAAACAAGTTTGACGGTTGGATCGTTAAAATTAGTTTCATAGAATTCGTATCCCATCAAAACGATAGATTCACTAACACTTAAGAGTTTACTTGTACTTTCATTAAGTATAACATAAGATTTTGTGGTATCCACTTGTGTAAATATGTTAAATTGATGATCAAATTTATTCATTGTATTCGTATAGGGTCAAGGAGTGTAGTTGTAAAAAATCATCAAAATCGGAGTTAAAATAACCGTTAAATCGTGATTTTTTGTTTTATAACCGTCGAAAGGTTTTGTCTCATTACTTGATCTCTGAATGCTTTTTTTTTGTGATTTTTGGCATATACGATCTCGAAGCATATACAAACAAGTTTGATGGTTGGATCGTTAAAATTAGTTTCATAGAATTCGTATCCCATCAAAACGATAGATTCACTAACACTTAGAGTTTATTTATACTTTCATTAAGTATAACATAAAATTTTGTGGTATCCACTTGTGTAAATATTTTAAATTGACAATCAAATTCATTCATTGCATTCGTATAGGGTCAAGGAGTGTAGTTGTAAAAAATCATCAAAATCGGAGTTAAAATAACCGTTAAATCGTGATTTTTTGTTTTATAACCGTCGAAAAGTTTTGTCTCATTACTTGAGTTCTGAATGTTCGTTTTTTCTGATTTTTGGCATATGCGATCTCGAAGCATATACAAACAAGTTTGACGGTTGGATCGTTAAAATTAGTTTCATAGAATTCGTATCCCATCAAAACGATAGATTCACTAATACTTAGAGTTTATTTATACTTTCATTAAGTATAACATAAGATTTTGTGGTATCCACTTGTGTAAATATTTTAAATTGACGATCAAATTTGTTCATTGTATTCGTACAGGGTCAAGGAGTGTAGTTGTAAAAAATCATCAAAATCAGAGTTAAAATAACCGTTAAATCGTGATTTTTTGTTTTATAACCGTCGAAAAGTTTTGTCTCATTACTTGATCTCTGAATGTTGTTTTTTTTGTGATTTTTGGCATTTGCAATCTTGAAGCATATACAAACAAGTTTGACGGTTGGATCGTTAAAACTTGTTTCATAGAATTCGTATCCCATCAAAACGATAGATTCACTAACACTTAGAGTTTATTTGTACTTTCATTATGTATAACATAAGATTTTGTGGTATCCACTTGTGTAAATATTTTAAAATGATGATCAAATTCATTCATTGTATTCGTATAGGGTCAAGGAGTGTAGTTGTAAAAAATCATCAAAATCAGAGTTAAAATAACCGTTAAATCGTGATTTTTTGTTTTATAACCGTCGAAAAGTTTTGTCTCATTACTTGATCTTGAATGTTTGTGTTTTTGTGATTTTTGGCGTATGCGATCTCGAAGCATATACAAACAAGTTTGACAGTTGGATCATTGAAATTAGTTTCATAGAATTCGTATCTCATCAAAACGATAGATTCACTAACACTTAGAGTTTATTTATAGTTTCATTAAGTATAACATAAGATTTTGTGGTATCCACTAGTGTAAATATTTGAAATTGAAAATCGAATTCATTCATTGTATTCATATAGGATCAACGAGTGTAGCTGTAAAAAATCATCAAAATCGGAGTTAAAATAACCGTTAAATCATGATTTTTTGTTTTATAACCGTCGAAAAGTTTTATCCCGTTACTTGATCTCTGAATGTTTGGTTTTTGCAATTTTTCGCTGATGCGATCTCGAAGCATATACAAACAAGTTTAATGGTTGGATCGTTGAAATTAGTTTCGTGTATCCCATCAAGTTCAATGGTGTGTGCGTATATATATATTATGTAGATTTAAATCTATTTATTTTGTACGTATAATTATTATAGTTTTTAGGGGTATAAAATTTAATTTAAAATTTAATATATATATATATAATTATTATAGTTAATATTTTGGGGGTATAATTATTATAGTATATATAATTATTATAATTATTTTAGTTAATATTTTGGGGGTATAATTATTTTAGTTAATATTTTGGGTAGTATATATAATTATTATAGTTAATTTAATATATATATATATATATATATAATTATTATAGTTTTAAACTTTTTAGGGGTATAAAATTGTTAAATTAATATATATAATTATTAAATGAATATTCTGCTTATCGTGTATCGTGTTACCCACGTGTATACCCGAACCAACCCATTATCTTAACAGGTGCTTATCGGATTACCCGATAACACCCGATTCGTTATCCTGTCGACCCGAACACCTGTTAATTTCGTGTCGTGTCGTGTCGAGTTATCGGGTCGTGTTAGGAATTTCCAGGCCTATTTAGCATTACCCTTCTTTATATAATACAATTTTGAGTTGACGTAGCTGTTTCTTGGAGAAGGATCCTCTCCGGATCCTTTTCCTGGGGATCCGGGGGATCGAGAAATCATGTCTGTTCATTATATATTGTGCGATCAACTTTCATTAAGTACTATTTATATTTAATTTTTAATTTTAAATTTTAAATGATTTTTAAATTTTAAATAAATTTTAAATGATTTATTGATTCCCCGGATCTCCATGAAAAGAATCCGTCGATGATCTTCTATTTCTCAACTTTATTTCTATTAATTTTTGTACGGGCCATACTGTTATTGAATATTTAATTAGTTTGTTTTAGGGTTTCCTCCTTATACTATTCTTTCAAATCATGGGACCAACTGTTATTAAATTAAATTTTCTGGTTTAAATTATGAAATTACTTGACTTTATGATCCTAAAGTTGACATTCTCCATATAAAAAATAGTTGACTTCATTTGGTCTAATACATTTTAAGTAATTAAGTTTGACTTTCAACACTTCTCCAATGTTTATTGATCGTCTTTTTTCATTTTTAATTTTCTTTTTTCTAATCAACTTCACAGTTGTTCCCCGCTTCGGAGAAAGAAACCTTTATTTTAGTGTCCAACTCCGAGTACATGGCATCTGGAAAACCGCCCTTATCAGAATAACTAGGTTTTAATAACTATGAGCCAATCAGAATAACTAGGTTTTAATAACTATGAGCCATTAACATCGAGAAGAAGTGTTCTACAGGTTCAGAAGTATACTTAATTAAGGCATTCATTCTTGCGCCGCGGAATCATTGATGTGATATTTTACCTGTGTACCAAACCAACGATAATGCAACATTTCTAGGAAGTCAACATATGACAATGGCTAACAGTAAGCCATCCCCAGAAATGGAGAAATTTTAAATTTGTGTATTTAGTTTACGAAGTGATACACTATGTATTATAGTAAAAAAAGTAAAGAAAAGACTTGATCGTTATGTTTTGTTTTTCAAAAGAAGTTTTTCAATATGCTTAGAATACGGGTAGAATGCCACATGTTATTATACAATTAGAGGAAATTTTTTTTTTTTTTTTTTTCAAGTGTCACTCTAATTGTATAATAACATTGTGTTCCTCCTCGTGTTCCGAACACATTGGAAATATATCATTTTAAGATATATTTCTCAACATTTCTTCACTTATATTATGACATGTGATGTACCATCTTGTGTTTGGGATACAACGAAAAATTTCTCAAAAAAAAAATAAAAATGAGTGAAGCTAAGGAAAAACTTGTGTTGTCATAAAACATAAACTAAAGGAAACTTCGGTTGATTGTTAAATGAAGTAGATGTGAAACAACTAGTAAGTTAGTTCAAAATGGTCAATATATCTTGTTGTGATATTTCTGGTTCAAATTCATCAATTTGGGTTTTTTATGTTTCAAACTTTTTAGTTTGGTCCTTTATGTGAGATTTATGACATCATGATATATCGAGTCACATAACTCCAACAAGTTTGATCTTGGAAAAATTAAACAAGTCTCCTAACAACGTGAAATAGTTTTAACCATTTAGTGTGAGGATGTGAAGAATCAGTAGGTTTTACCAAATCTTGCATGCGCTTATAAGGTTGAGCTACTTTCCATATTGTTAATTAATTTTATAGGAAAATCCAACAACCATACGTCGTCCACGTTACCCAATTTTTGTTGACATTGATTTAGGCTTAAAAATTCACTATGCATAAGATGTGAACTTCCTTCGTTCAGTACTTCAATAAGCTTTATTTAATTAAACCTCCTAATAAGATTTAGTAAATCGTTTGATAACTATTTCATTTTCATAATTTAGTTTTCATTTTTTTGAAAATTGAAATCTTGTTTGGTAAACTACTTTCAGTTCAATTTTCAAAAAATGAAAACCAAGAACTGAAAACTACTTTCTTGAGTTTTCACCTTTTGATAAAAGTATTAATCAAACAAGGTTGCAATTTTCAAATTAAAAAAAAATTAAAACTGAAAACAAAATAATTATCAAACGGCCCGTGATTAAATGTCCTAATAGAGTATCTCAGCCATACAAAAGATCTCTGATCGGGCACAACTTTTTCTATGTATGAGCCGCTAGGGCATCTCCCATGTCAATGGCAAAATATCAATGAGCAGCTAGAGTACACCTTTTTCTGTTTGTCTGAATGGTTAAGAAACTGCAGAAGTTTAGGACATCCTCCCTAAGTCAACAAACAAAGAGATCTCAGCAATATATACAACAACTAGAAAAAGACAAGGCAGTCTGTGACATTTTAAGGTGCTGTGCGAAAGAGGCCCTCCTTAAGATAGTATTCCCAAGAAATTTTTTAGCAATGTATTCATGCCAAATTCAACTAACAATTACAATTCTAACTTAATCGAAGTCAGGAACGCTCCAACTAATTGAATAGTCTTACTATTTTGAGTTTTTTTTTTAAATTGTTATGAAATTATGATTTAAGATTGATCTTAAAAAAAAAGCACCATTGAGAAAGAAGACATTTGTGTTTCTGGGATTAAGTAATGTACAAGTTTATTTTATTATGGTTTTAATATTAGAGAAAAGTGGAAAGTTAATATGTTCCTTAGGAAGGGGATTCACGATACGATGCATGAAGAAACAGAAAAAAATTAATATAATAATTATAGCAACTTAATAATATGGTCTAATGGTATTTGGCTTGAAAAAACAAAAACTAAAAACCTTTTATTAGAAAGGGGATACACACAGTAGGTTAGCCAAATAATTTGGTTCAAACTATTTAGCGACTTTCTTAACAATTTAGTTCAGTATATCTTTGTCTAATTTAACTTTTTGTTTTTATAGATTAATAACCTAAACCTTATTATGATGGTCCATTTTGGTCTTAGGGTAAGTCATTAAGAGGTGGGAACTTAGATTGTATTAGATTAAGTCATACAATGGGTTGTAAATTGCTGTGGCTTTCAGACGTGGGATTAATCCATCCAACCCAATGACTTGTACGAAGCCACAAAATATTGAATGTCAGAGGAATATCCACAACTGTCATTTTATATTGATTGTAACTTCAATTCGATCGGTTTCTGTTTTTCTGTTCAATATTTTTGGGGTATTGTTATTCATACTTTTTTTTTATTTTTCACACACCTTTATTAATTTCTGTCTTTAGATTATCTTCAATTCATTCAATTTAACGGTCAAAATTGAGATTCGTGTGTGAAAAGTAAAAATGAGTGTGAATAATACCACTCTATTTTTTAGTGTTGACAATATTTAATTATAAATTATTTCCATAGAACTTGGTCCCTTTCTTAGCTGTACAAGGCCTCATGCCGATGATCATTTAAAGATTATAGACTATTTCATGTTAATGATTGGCAATTAAGAATTGGTACGGGAAATTCCATTTGGAATTCAACTGTTGGCTAATAGTAATTCCTGTCTATAAATATGCCCCAATCTCCTTCGTCCCAGAGCATCAAACAAGTCTGGCTTTCACAATTATTAGCACTAAAAGAAAAGAAAAAAGACTTGCTCTATATATTTAGCATACATGGAATCTGCAGCAGCTATTGCAAATGGTGGATGGAGTTCACTTGGTGAAATGTACTCCTCTGATGAGGAGGCAGAGTTCATGTCCCAGTTGCTCGCTAACTGTTGCGTCACAAATGAGATGAATGAGGCTTCAAGCTCAGCAATCCCATTTGCAATTTGTCCTAGCTATGATTTTTCAAAATCTAACATGGAAGGCATTTATCAAGGTTCACAATACTCTTCAGAAATTGCTAATCTTTATTTTTCAAATGGTAATGCTTATATTATGAGCAATAATGAAACAAACCACTACACCGGTAATCCTAACCATATTATGGAAACAAGTTACCACAGCTCAGAAGCATTTCGTCCGCCGGATGCCAATGCTACCAACTTGATTCTCTTTCAAGGCAAAGAATATGGCATGGATCATCACCAAGAACTAAGCAATGTCAATATTGAAAACCAGCCGGGAGCTGCTATTTATGAAAAGCTTTTGCAGCTTAATAGGGAGTCTGATCATGAGATGACGATATGGGAACCTGCAATGGAAAATGTAGTTATGGTTTCCGAAGGTTCTAAGAAAAGGCCTTGCAGTTCAGTAGATGTAAGCATACACAAGATCAAGCTTTAATTAATCTCTCTCTTTCATGCACTTGGTGATGCATTTTTTTCTGTCCTATTTTTTTTTTGGTTGGGTATTACTACACACACCCCTTTTTACCTTGCACACATCTCTCTCAATTTTTGGCACTCGGATAAAAAAATTGAAGTGGAACAAAGGACAAAATTAATAGGGTGTGTGTGGAAGTGAAAATAGGTGTGCGGAAAGCACCACCTTTTTTTTCTTGAAGAAACGAGAATGTGTGAGCATCTCCAATAATCACAAGTAAATATCTAAATATTGTAGGTGCAAAAGAAGAGGACTGTGAAGGCGAAGAAGGGCCAAAAGGCAGTGTTAAGGGGAAACGTTGAAGATAATGATATAACCACCAAAGGGCAGAGCTCAAGCAGTAGCTGCTCAGTGGACGATGACTCCATTAATGCTTCTCATCAGGATCTGAGTGGAGGTGTGAGTACTTCGAGCTTGAGTCCAAAATGGAAAAAAGCCAGTAGGGGATCAGCAACTGATTCCCAAGGCATATATGCAAGGGTAAGTTCATAAAGTGCTCTGAAGTACATACCAATTTCTTGAAAGAAAAAAAATGATTTCTGTTGGATCAATACTAGAGGGATCAGGATGTTGAAAGTCTTAAAAGTAGAAAATGTATAATTCTTTGAATGGAAAATCACTGTATCACGCTTAGTTCATTGTATCAAAATTGTTTGTTCCAATAGGGGTATAGTTTGTTGAGAGTATGAATCCCACATTGGGAATATGAGACCTTGTAAGTGCTTATAAGTAAGTTGGGCTCCTCCCCTTATTGGCAGTTGGTTTTACAGTAGAACCTCAACTTTCTTCATAATTGACATTTCTTATATTATGGTTCACGACATGTTATCTTAGTAGAGATAAAATTGACTAAGTTTCTATGCATATCCTGCAGAAAAGAAGAGAAAAAATAAATGCGAGGCTGAGAATTTTACAGAACCTTGTACCAAATGGAACAAAGGTAATTATCAGCGTATAAACTCTAATAATACAAGATTTGGTGTAATATTTTTAAGAGCTCAGGTAACTACGTTCTCATAATATAATTTTTTTTTGGGCAATGCAGGTTGATATCAGCACAATGCTTGAGGAGGCTGTCCAGTATGTGAAGTTCTTACAGCTTCAGATAAAGGTAATACCAGAAGCAAGAGAACTGAAACTTTGAAATGTATCCACGTTGGTTCAAGTTTAATTCTAAACAGAAATTTTCATTTGATGATCTAATAATATTGTTTTTTCGGTTTCTATTTTGCAGCTCATAAGCTCGGATGATATGTGGATGTTTGCTCCTATCGCTTACAATGGAATAAACATTGGAATCGACTTAAATTCTTGATGAACAGACTACAAAGTTTTTTGGCTTTGAATGGTTTGATGAGACCATGGAAATAAAGGCAAACAAAAGTTCTGTAACACCACTTGTTAGAATCGGAGAAAATTCATAATGAACATGCGATTAGTACCAAAAGTTAACAAATAAATAAATAAACTAGCATCTACAAGTAATATTCAAAATTATACAACTCATATCGGTGATGATGGATGTAGCCTGTAAGAGGCCCTGTGTTGGTCTGATATTATATTAAACTCAGATATGTGTTTCACGTGTAATCTGATCCACACGCATTATTTTTGCGGCTTGCAACTCAAATTGTTATAATTATAAGCATTACAAGTTTCTTCTCTTTTTGTCTAACTCACTTTTTTTTTTCTTTGTGGATTCGGTAATAGCGACATGAACTAAATGTCCTTACTTTGCATTTGAGGTCCTGTATTTATTTATTAATTTTCGTATAAAAACTGAAAAATTGCTCTTGACATTATAATCTTTCTATGAAATATTGGACTATCATGATTCATTTTTGTTCCAGATATTTGATACATTTTTTTAATACCTTAATGCTGATAAATTTCAAGATTTACTGTTTTAATAACATAATTGAAATATTTATTTGCAAAATGAAAAAAAATATATATGTATACATAAAAAAAGAAATAAAGAATTTTACTGAAAAGGGCTTTATACGAACCAAAATCTTAATTAATTGGAAAAAAAATAACCTAGTGAATTATTTTTATCATAAAGACAAAAAGCAACAACATGTCCAGACAATAACCAAAAATATGTTGAGCTTATTGAATATTGGATTTTATTTTTATGATTAAAAAAAATGAGCTTTAATGAAAATGACTTCTCTAAATTTTTTATTAACAAAAAACCATCTAATAATTTTATTTAATGAAAATGACTTAAAATTTAATGAAAACGACTTAAACTTTAATGAAAATGACAAAAGTTTAAGGGCGTTCTGCACGTCCCATCTCACACACTATTTCTTAAACTGAAAACCGACTCTATCTTAAACTAAACACTAGTACTACTCACTATTTCTTAAACTAAATATGGGTACTATCACTACTTCTAGAACAAAATACGGGTACAATCATTATTCCTTAAACTGAACACTTCATTACAACCGTGCAATTAATGCAGCAATTGCAACAAATTAGGAAACGAAGAAAAAGAATTTGATGTATATCATGCCACTTGTCAACATGTTTGACGAATGGATGATTCCAATCCCATATGTTCTTAGCACTTACACTTCCTCTATTTGGATTGAAGAATTTAGGGAGGAATGAAGGTCTATATGCGGGTTCGATTGTCCATGGTAGACAAGAAAGCAATAGTAGGATATTTAAAATGAGAAAATGTAATTTCTTGAGAGCCTTTTTCGATCATCTTGTTAAGTAGGTGTTGACCCTAGAAACTACCAAGCCTACGTGGCGCGCAGGCCGAGTAATCTATAAGCTAACTACGTCCTTCGGTGAATGCCGGCGTGCCAACTCGTCGGCCGAGCTCGGCCGAGGAGTAAATTTGTTGATGTTGCGTTGGGTGCGCGGCTGACTCCTGCGTCTTGCGATTGCGACCGAGGAAGGAACGCGTCTCGACCTCTTGGGTTCTCGAACCTGAAGACAAGGTTACTATTCTTACAAAGTTCACGAGTCGTCGTCGTCGGATTCAGTCACAGTGATGTTATTCGTCAGAATAAACTCACGCCGAATCGACACCAAAGTGTAAGGGCACAAATACTCAAAGCGAATATAAGTTTTAATGGTGAACGTGGTTCGGCCATCCGAATGCCGAACTCTAAACCCCACTTGGGAATATCCAATCATAAAATAACTCGGCGTGCAATGCGCCGAGCTCGATATACTGTAACACCTCACTTCGCCGAGGAGGCTAATGAGATGACCTCAATCAATAAGGATCCGGAAATTCTTCTCGACCGAGACTTGGATAGGTAACCAACCGTCCTCGCCGCAGTGCTGTTGATGCCAACGGAAGATACTGCGAGACCGATTGATTCTACGATGACAGAGCTATCTATGCCGACTTAAGATGTCACCGGTTGCTTCCACAGTGCTGTTGATGCCAACGGAAGATGTGTCAGCGAGAAAAGAAAAGAAAAAAATCTCAAAGTTGTTGAGAAAGCTTGCGCAGGGCAGTTTTGTGTTGAATTGTCGGGGCTTGAATGATGCACAGCCTCCCCTATTTATAGCACTGGATCTCTTTGAATCCGAATTACAACCCTACTTGGACTAGGTCTTCTCCTCCTGATCAACACCAACTCGACCAGTCCTATTTTCACTAGGATTGTGAACCTAGTCCTTAACCGAGCCGGATTCGCTTCCGGGTTATTAGTCTTGCCGAGACTCCTCATTGCACTAGGACTCGACTTCTTGCGTTATGACCTAGCTGACCTAGGTTTGGAGGCCCACGTACTGAACGATCCATGGCATTCTTGTTGCAAGGCCTTACGGGCCGAAAATGATTCTATACTCGGCCCAAACTATTATTTTGGGCCCAAACATTGCCCCATCGCTTCTGAGGTCCTCGGCCTGAATTCGTTGGCCGAGTTTCGGCCTTGAAGAAGCGAATGTAATCCTCAGAACCCTAGTGCTCTATTTCCAAGGCGCATTTATTGAGCACGATTGCACGATCTTGATCCTGCTAACCAACTCGCCACGTGGCATCTTCTAACACGGCCAATCCCTAATAATGACGTCTAAGGCGTGCGGCTACTTGAACCGTCATCCCATCATGACCTTATGGCTGAACATAGCCACTCTACCTCAATCCGCGAGCCGTTTGTCATCGTGCAGACGTCGAAACGTCTTCCGCCATTAATCTCGCCATCACACGCAATCGTGCGCCCCCAAAACCTAAGACTCTCGGTCTTCTCAACTGCATTTCCTGAATGTTCATCATGATCAGCGATTCCTTTGGTCGATTTTGCCCTTTGTTTTGAATTTCGAACGATTGCCCTTCCTTCCAAAATCCTATAAATACTGAAATCCCTCATTCATACTTTACGCTTTCAAAATCTCTCTGAAATTTCTTGCCCTTGTTCTCCAGCGCAGTTCTTTTTCCCAAGTCTTCGTTCCTCAATCTTTAAACCCAGAAAATTCTTTTCTTGTCATCCCTTCAAACCATTCACCATGGCCTCCTTTATCTCCAAGCTTTCTAAGGAGTGTGACCAATGCCAGAAAATCATCGATCGGAGTTCAATCAAGACCATCCGATTTGAGAGGGACATGAGTACCTCTCACCAAATCTTGGGTCCTCTCTTTAAGGCGGCGGTGCCACCAACCATCACCGGGCTCCTCTAGAAGCACTGCCTGTCATCTTTGCTGCAAGGATTTGAATGGTCGAAATGGGAGGTGGCGAGGCCTCAGGGCTCCTGGCCCTCGACCACTACAGCCTGGGCAACCTGGGTTGTACGAATAGAAAGGCTTTTCGGCGAGCAATGGAAAGCCCTAGGCATTTATGATGCCATTCGCCTCTCGTCCATGGATATCATCCTGGACAAGGAGCTTCTCCTGGCGGCCTCATGTTTCTGGTGTTCGACTACTAACACCATGGTTCTCCCTCTCGGCCCCATTGGCCCCACCATCCTCGACCTTACTGCCATCTTGGGGACTTCCCTAACTGGAATCCCAGTCGACACTGCCCTCCCTAGGTACCCGTCGAACCTCAATTTGAAGGTGCTCTTCGACAAGCGGGCCCTTGAGATGCTGAGCGGTGATGGCCAAACACCCTCGAAGGAAGAGGTCCACAAGCTTCACAAGAACTTCTTCAACTACAACACCCTCTATCTCCATTTTACCGGCCGAGGAGAGGAGGCTCTGCGAGAAGGGGAGCACGAGGCTTTCCTCTTCTATTGGTACAACAAATTTATTTGTTGTACCAAATCTAATAAGTGTCTGGTCGAGAATATGCCAGTGGCCGAAGCTTTAGCTAGCGGTCACACTTTGGCACTCAGCCCGGCCATTCTCGCACATCTCCTACGCTGCTTGGCCGAAGTCACTCTAGACAAGGTCGATCCGTAGCAGAATGGGCCCCTCTGGGTCTTCCAACTCTGGCTGCAGGTCTATTTTGCCCCTCTTCGGCCAACGATGGCCGATTTCTCGCCCAAGGAAGCGCTCGGCCCTCAACTGGCTCTTCGGCCAACCCCCCCACCAAGCTGAAGAAGTGTTCAGATACTTTTTCGCTCTCGACGACCTTTCTGATGACGAATTCTTGATTTGTCGTCGTCGAAAATACCCTTTGTCGATCAGACTTCTTACATCAGCATGGGGCGCGGACGAAGAGGCCGACCTTCGTCAATCCTGGGGGTCATTCGTACTTGCCCGCGACCTTCCTCTCGGCTGTGAGGGACGCCGAGCGAGTTGGGAAGTGTATCATCCCAACTTTCTCGCTCGGCAGCTTGGCTACCTCCAAGGTTGCCCGGTCCCCCATCTCTCCTCTCGGTCCGTCCTAAGCCGTGGACGCGAAACTGGTTCTTCCGAAAAGGAATGCAGTGACGCAAAAAGGGAGTTCCAAGAGCGGTGCCAAAAATTCCGCCTTCAACCGGCCACTCCAGAAACTCTTTGCACCGATACCTTCGGTGCTTGGTGGGAAGAATATACCCAATAGTTCTTTGGTGTTCCGGTCGAAACCGTTCTCGCCAAACTCTTCGGTGGTCGACCTAAGAAGGCTTCTGCCCCCCAAACCCAAGGTAATGGCTTATTTCTACCTTTTTCTTTCAATTTTGAACTACTGATCTGCTTTGCTGACTTGCTTCTGCTTCCCCAGGTAGCCGGTCCTTGAAAAAGGTGGAAGTGGTCGCTGCAGCTGCGGCTAAGAAAAAATCGATCGCCTCGAAGAGGGCTAAAACCGCTGTGCCTGTCTTGCCGAGCAAACAGCCTCGTCAAGAGGTCGAGCTGACCATCGAACCCCCTCGGCCTGCCAAGCGGGTCAAAAAGCTGGCAAAGAAATGAGCACGGGAGATCCACGTCATCTCCAGTCAAACTACGGGGGCGACGACTCCCAGTGTTTCCCCTTCTCTCACCGTCGGCCAAGCCTTGGTCGAGAAACAGCCAATTCCGATTGCAAAAAAAGTCCAAGTACGGCCTGTTTCTGAGGTCGGTGCACTAGTCGTAGCTCCATCGGTCGAGGCTACGCTTGTCCTAGAAAAGGCAGTCCCTGCGACCTAGAAAACTTATCCCGTACATCCAAAACCTTCGATCTTCGTTCTGGAAGAGAGCGAGGGGAGTGACGAAGTTCCAGTGGTGAGTCACCCTCATCCCCGCCGTCAACCTCTTCCTGGGTCTGAGGTGGCTGTTTCAGTCGGCCCTTCCACGGCCGACCGTGGCAAACGACCGGCCGAGGAACCAGTAGCGGCGACCGAAACGTCCGCTCTTCCACAGGACCAGGATGTCCATCCTGCGTCCGAAGCGGCTGTCCCAGTCGGCCCTTCCATGGCCGACCGTGGCAAACGACCGGTCGAGGAACCAGAGGCAACGGCAGAAACGCCCATTCATCCTCAAGACCAGGACCTCAACATTCCTCCACAGGAAGCTACTTCGGCCTTCGTAAGTGCCTTCTATCGCCTTTCCTTGATTATTTTCCTGCCATAAAACTCTAAACCAGAAAAATACTGTCAGGTGCCTGCGTACTCTTTTCATCGAAACTTCTATGCGCCGAAGGGTGTTATCTATATTTCATGGCCGCCTCAGTGGCCATCGAACGTAGATAACCTCCATCAGCCACGTGAACTGAGAAGCAATCTAAGACACTGGGCTTGGCCATTGAGTTCTTTAGGTTCGAGCAACGATCCTGAAGACATGGCCGAGGTCTCCTATCGGCAGGTTAAAAGAAACGAAACCTTCTTGCTATCTTTTTCATGACTTCTTTTGAGCTTAACCTGATTTGTGTGTGCAAGCTTCGTGGGAGGTCGAATTCAAAGCTCTTTTGTCCAGCACCATTGGAGGAGCTGGTCCTTCGGCCGCCACAACTGACACTGCTGATTCAACTGCTCTGACTCGGCTGCAAGAGGTCTTGTCGCTTTTGGCGTCGCAAGTCCTTGAGCGTAAAGGTCTTGATTTGCTGGGTGGGTGTCTAAACGACCTTGGAGCCGACGGTCAGCTGAGCGGCAAGGCTGTCGTTGAAGCGTCAACCGCCTTGGAGCGGGTTTGAGAAACTTTCAGTATTTTCGAGAGCACTCTAAGGGCCGAACACGACCTGCAGGCTGCCATGGTCGTTCAAGATACTCTCCGTCCAAAGATTGACGCCTTAAAGGCTAAAGGAGAAGCCTTGGCAGACCTCGACCGTCAAATGGTCGAATTGGTGAAACGCCGGTCGGCCATTACCTCCGAGCTTGCCAAGGACTTCAAGTCGGGCGGCAAGGTTTGTTTGACCGAGTATGCGGCGAACATAAAACGGGTCGAGCAGTTGAAGCTGGACAAGAAGAACCGGCAGGCCGAGGTCATCATGGGCAAGGTGCGGTGGTTGGAGCTGAAGGCCCTGCTCGGCACTCTTCTACCTTCTTCACCTTGAATGTATTTGAATGTAAACCGATCGACTTACTCATTTTGTACATGCTTATCAATCTTAATGAACTGGTTTTCTATTCCCCCATTTCCCATGTGACCGGATAGTATTTCTTCAAAAACTTCCCATTGATTGGTAATCTGTGAACTACACCAGTCCAGTCTTTAAGATGATACGCCCCTTTTCCATATACTTTATGTACAACGAACGACCCTTCCCAGTTCAGTGACCACTTGCCGAACCTAGGGTCTTTTAGTCCTACGGGTAACACCGTTTGCCAAACCAATTCACCCTCGCCGAATGTTTTCTGACGCACCTTTTGATTATAGGCTCGCTCGGCAATCCGTTTTTGTGCCACCAGTAAATTATAAGCGTCAAGTCGCGCTTCTTCCAAATCTTCTAATTCCTGTCTCATGGACTGATTATATTCGGCGCTAAACAAACTACTTTGTTCATTTAATCGCAACAAATTTATGCTTAACTCGACTGGTAACATTGCATCGTGTCCGTAGGTTAATGCATACGGGGTTGTCGCAGTCGTCGACCGGGGCGATGTTCGATATGCCCATAATGCCTCGTTCAACTTCAAATGCCACATGCCATGCCTTTCTTTTATTATTTTTTCGAGGATGCCGATCAACACTTTATTACTTGCCTCGGCCTGCCCATTCGCTTGTGGATAATACGGTGTAGACTGTTCAAGCCGAATTTTTAAATTTGTCGTATACTCTTTAAACCTTTCAGCTGTGAAGATTGTTGCATTGTCAGTTATGATCGTTTCTGGTACGCCAAATCTGGTCATAATGTGTTCCTCCACGAAGTCGCAAACTTATTTAGACGTTAGCTCGGCATATGATTTTGCTTCGACCCACTTAGTAAAGTAATCGGTTGCGACTATTATCCATGTGTGCTTGGCAGCTCCGGAAGATGGCGTGATTTTGCCGATTACGTCCATGGCCCATCCTCTAAAAGGCCATGGTTTAATGACCGAATGCAACGATTCGGCCGGGACCCTTTGTATAGGCCCATGGATTTGGCACTGTACGCATCCTCATGCAAACTCGATACAATCCTTTAGTATTCTTGGCCAAAAATAACCGTGTCGTCGAAGTAGCCATCGCATTTTTCATCCAGATTGATGAGCTCCGCAAACCCCTTCATGGACTTCTGTGATCGCCCGAGCACTCTCTTGGGGGCCGAGGCATAGCAGTAGCAATCCATCTTCCCCTTTTCGGTATAACTCGTTTTGGTACGTGACATAGTTCGCGGCGTGAACTCGTGTCTTGCGACTATGTTTTCCATTGGGATTGTCAAGGTACTGCATAATGGGTTTTCTCCAATCATCTGATGTTGTCTCGACGGTACAAACCTCTATAGCGTCTTGTCGGTCTAGCAACGAAAGTAAAGACATGACTCGGGTGCGTATTACATCGTCGCGCCGGAGGATTTGCTGGTTGACCAAGGCCGGGTATAACTGTCGTAACACCGGTATTTCTCGGCCTAGCTTGCCCCCCAGGAGTTGTGCACCAGAGGCAATTTGAACCAATTCGTCCGCGTCGGTATTATGGATCCGGGAAATATGTTCGAACGTAATACCGTCGAAGGACTCGGCCAAATAGCTGACAACCATGTGGTAGGGTGCCAGGGTACAACTCATGCAGCGGAAAGACCTATTAAGTTGGTTAATCACAAGCTCCGAGTCGCCGAGGACGAGGGCACGGGTGGCCCGCAAGTCATGAAGGAGGCCAAGGCCGATGATAAGGGCTTCATATTCGGCCTGATTATTTGTGCAGTCAAAATCCAACTTAAGCGAAAAATACCAACGATCGTGATTAGGAGATTGAATGACAACCCCAACGCCGGCCGAGGATGAAGTACTGGAACCGTCAAAATACATCGTCCAATAGTTGTCGCGTGTTTCGACCATGCCGATTTCGACATCGGTGTCCCCAAAACCGTAGGGGGAGGGGTGTTGAGCAAGGAAATCGGCCAAGGCTTGGCCTTTGACAGCTTTCTGGGGCACGTATTGCAAGCTAAACTCGGACAACGCCATCGTCCACTTCCCAATTCTCCCTTTTACGATTGGCCGGGTAAGCATGTACCGGATAACGTCGGTCTGGGCAATGACTTGTGTGACCGACGGAAGCATGTAATGCCGAAGCTTGGAGGCGGCGAAGAACACGGCAAGACAGAGCTTCTCAACGGCGGAATAATTGATCCCCGGTTGATTAAGATTTCGACTGAGGTAAAAAATAGCCTGCTCTCGCCCGGCATCGTTATCTTGGGCAAGGAGGCAGCTGATGGACTCTTCAGCCGCCGAGATATATAGTTTGAGAGGTTTACCGCGCCGTGGTAGAACAAGGACATGTGGTGTCGTGAGGGAGACTTTGATTTGTGTAAACGCTGCCTGATGCTCGTCCGTCCACGCAAATGTATCCGAGTCCTTAAGTTTCAAAAGCGTCGAAAACGCCTTCATTTTCCCTGCCGAGTTAGCTATAAATCGGCGGAGAAAATTTATCTTGCCGAGTAAGGACTGCAGTTGTTTCTTCGTAGTCGGGGGTGGAGCACTGATGATTGCACGTGCTTTATTTTTGTCCATTTCAATCCCACGATGATGTACCAGGAAACCGAGAAAATTACCGGCCGACACACCGAATGCACATTTGGCAGGATTCATTTTGAGATTGTGTTGGCACATACGAAGGAAAGCCTGTCGGAGATCATCCAGATGAGTCCACTGTTGTTTGGATTTAATTACAACATCGTCGATATAGACTTCGACGATGGTTCCAATTAAATCATGAAATATGGTGTTCATTGCCCGTTGGTATGTGGCGCCGGCATTTTTGAGGTCGAATGGCATAACAACCCATTCGTAAGTGCCGAGTGCCCCTGGGCAGCGGAAAGCAGTTTTGTGCACATCGGCTTCGGCAATGAAAATTTGGTTGTACCCGGCATGTCCATCCATAAAGGATAAGATCGCATGATTCGCCGCGGCATCGATTAACAGATTTGAAATCGACATTGTATACGCATCTTTGGGAGTTGCCAGATTCAAATTTCTGAAATCGATGCAGATGCGCAGTGCACCATTCTTCTTTAAGACAGGAACGATATTTGCCAACCATTCCACATATCGAGCTGTCCGAATGAACCCTGCTTTCAAAAGTCGAACCAGTTCGTCCTTGATGCCGAGTTGCACTTCGGTCGAGAATCGACGAGGTGGCTGCCGGAAAGGTTTACATCCAGGCTTAATACGTAATTCATGCTCGACAAGAGTACGATCTAAACCGGGCATTTCATGGTAGCTTCAAGCAAAACAATCTTTGAACTCCGTAAGCAAGGCATGAAGTTCATCCTTCATTTTTTGGGGAAGTAAAGCACTAATAAACAAAGGCCGTGGGTCGTCGGTCGTCCCAACATTAATCTCTTCCAGGGGGTTCTTAACTTGGGGCTGATGATCTTCGAGCTCGGCTGGGGCGGCTTGAACTTTGTCAAGAGATAAGACAGGACCATTATTTCTTTCGGCAAGGAACTCGACGAGGTTAACGCCCGAATTTGGTTGTTTAGATATAGTATACCAATGGGCCAGCAGTCGTTCCATAGTAGATGAAACCGCGGCTCTACGTTCTTCCCGATCGGTGTCAAACATCGGCTTCGGGGAGGAAGTTAGCTAATCTGAGTCTCGCCGAATCCTGGTGGACAGTCTCGGCGCCAACCTCGATAGCTTTCTGAACAGAAATTCGAGTCGGCCGTCCTTCATCATTGAAGCCTTGCAAAGTAATGTAGCCAACGTGGTCATCATAATACCGTGCTTGGATCATGTTAGTTTCGAAGGGTTGGCTATCGGCCGGGTGAACAGTGATCGATTTGTCGTCCCAAAAAACGAGCACTTGATACAATGAGGAAGGAACACAGCTGGCTTGGTGAATCCAATCTCGACCGAGTAGTGCATTATACTCGGTTTTGGAATCAACCACGAAAAAGACGGTCATGTGAGTACGACCGGCAATATTCACTGTTAACGGAAGTACACCTTTGGTTTGGGATTTGTCGCCGACGAAACTACTCATTGTGATCCTTGACGGAATAAGTTAGTCATTAGAGCGACGTAAGGCCTTCATGATGTTCATAGGCATGATATTGACGGTAGCTCCACAGTCGACAAAAACTTTAGAAACTGGATATCCCTCGATATGGGCCGTCACATACAATGGCTTTAAATGATGGAAGTTGGCCGATGGTGAGCGAGGAAACAATTCGGCCAAAGCTGCTTTGATATTGTCATCTTTTGTTGTAGAGTTAATTTCAGCAACAGATACAAAATCAACATGGCCGGCTTCCTTGGCGACTACATCACCATCGAGGAAATTCGGCTGAGCTGTGCTGGATTGAAAAGCAGCGAGTAACACATGGACCATACTGATTTCCATGTTATCCAAGACTGACGGGCCCATTGGGTTAGGATCCTCCTCGCTAGCCTCATCTCTCGTCTGGTCGGCGACTACAACTTCCGTTGTTGTCAGAGTTGGACAAAGAGGCTTTTCTGCTCCTTCTTCAATGGTTTGATCCTGCGGTGCTGCTTCGGCAGCTTGTTGGTTCTGCGTGATTGCCTCAAGTGAGGTTGAGATCGACAGTGTGCTTGGGGTCAAGATCCGAGCCTGCTCCTGGTAGTGTATCCGGGCATCCCTGGTGTCGAGATAAGCATCCAATCGCGCAACATGTGCTATTTCATTGGTCGTAAGGCCGAAGAGAGAAACAGCCGAAAATACTTCGAAGTGATATCGTAAATATTGAAGGTCCTCCATTGAGAAAGGAAGGTCGGCTGCATCGATATCAGTGTATGGGTCGACTTCAAATCCAAGGACACGAGCTTCTCGTATGTGCTGGAACCTTGCTTTCAATCCTGGGTCTGAGGTCTTCTGAATGATTCGCTCGGCATCAAGACAAGTTAGGACTAGATCAATTGTGTCCTGACATGCCTTCGGTAAACCATACAGATCATTGGCCGAATGTTTCTTATGAAATTCTCGCATGTATTCCAAAGCCTCCCTGAGGAACGGTGGGTGCAAATTCCGTCGAATTTTGATCAAAGGTTCTTGTATGGCCGGCGGGGCTAATTTGCTTTCGACCTCTTGCCTGAAATGCTCGAGGCGTGCCTTCATCTCCCCCGGTCGAAGAAGAAGTTTGATCCGTTTATCAGCCTCTTCGAACGTGGTTTCGACATCTCGGTTGACCAGCCGTTTCCCTTGAACCAACTCTGTCATAATAGCTGGAGGTGGTCGTTCATCATCAGTAACAATTGTGTCCTTCGGCCGCCATTGAGGGACCGAAGTTTCTTGGGCCGCCTGTCGGTGGGCCATGCAATCTATCCTTTGGTGCCGGCATTTATGGGATTTGGATAGTGCGGTGTAGACGCCTTTCGAAGAATGATATGTATACCAACGTTGATTGCTAGGTTTGGGAGGTTTGAAAGTTTTTTGGCTCCGCGATGATTCCAAACTGCTAGAATTACGTTTATAATAGTCATCGTCATAAAATGAAGCATCAAAATCAAGGCGCCGCCTGACTAAGGGTGCCTCTTCCATCCTCACGTTAGGACCGAGCCTATCAAAAACCCCTTGATGTTGGCCTACGTTAGCAACCTTTTGCTGGGTTGCGGCCGTAGGTCGTTCCGTTATAAGCGAAGAGGGCTTCTCCTCTGGCTCACTGCCGACCTTTGCTCTACATTTACTGCACAAAACCGCCGTCCTACTGTCTTCATCGGTGCTATAATCCATCATAGGTTTGACAATAGCGGGTCCCATTAAAGCTGTAGGTGGTTTGCTTGAACGAAAATTGGCCATGAAACGTGGCCGAGAATTCTGATTCCGAAAGCGTTGCGTCGCAACATCTTCGGCCTTCCCTTTCCCTTTGTCTTTAGGTAGGCACGCATCGACTATATTTACTGTTGCCGTGGGGAACGGGTCAGTATCAACACTCATCTTCTTCTCTGGAAATTTCAGTTTGCCATTATCAATCCAGCTTTGGACGTTGTCTCGAAACACGACGTAATTGTTTGTCGTGTGTTTGCTTGAATTGTGGTATTTGCAATATATCTTTCCTTTAAGGTCTTCGGCCTTGGGAATGTTGTGCCCAGGCCCAAGTTTGATGATCCTTGCTGATAACAGTTGATCAAAAATTGCATCGGCCTTTGTAATATCAAAAGTATAAACTTTCGACGATTTCAGTGCTCCTTCAGTAGCCGAGCGGATTTTGACTTCCTTAGAGTCAACTTGAGTCAGTGCCTTGCAAACGTATGGCTCATCTATCACTATCTCAGCTGCATCCACACTAACGCATTCATCCTCGGTTAATGCATAATTGACAATAGGATTCTTGTAAATCGTCCCCCGAGATGGAGCTTTCGAAATATTTTCCTCGCGGAGCAAATAATCATATTGCTCGACATGTTGGGCTAATTCGTACATATCCCGAAAGTTTTCCCCCAAGAATTTCTTTTTGTATTCGACGTCAAGACCGTTCAGAGCAAGTCTGACGAATTCAACTTCGGGGAGAGGCACTCGGCACCAATTCCTAGCTGATTTGAATTTAGTAAGATAATCCATTGGTGACTCGTCGGACGCCTGAGCCATCCTTGCTAGTGAGGATACTGACATTTCCATTCCCAGCCGATAAAACTGCTCATGATATTTCTCGACCAACTCCTCCCAACTCTGGACGGAGTTCGGTGAGAGGTTAATATACCAAGTGAACGCTGAGCCAGTCAACAAAAAATTGAAAAGTCGCAGCTCGTGAAAGTCACTATTAACGTCTCCGCATTGTGCGGTGAAGCGAGCTACATGTTCTAACGAGGATAAGGATGATTCTCCGGTAAAAAGGCTAAAATCCGGGATCTTGAAACCTCTAGGGTATTCGACCTGTTCTACGTAAGCTGGATACGGGTGTATAAACTTAGGGAACTTCGGCCCTTTCTTCATGGCCGAATCGATCATCCGTTGAACTTCGGTCATATCGACGGGCGTTACTTCCATTCTCTGGTCGGATCCGTCTGACCTACTATTCGACACTCCTCCTCTCTCCAATTGAAGTGGCCTGAGCCGAGCAGGAATTGGCTCGACCGGTGCACTTGATAATAGATTATTCCTCGGCGACAAATGCTGGGTAAGATCGAAAGTTCTACCATCGCTGACCTTACTAACCAGTATTTCGAGTAATCTGGTTTGTGCTTCACTGGAATTGCGTATCACGTCATGAAGCTTATCGATTCCTCGACTCAATGTCTGTTCAACCGTCCGAGATTGCTCATCAAGCCATTTTCGAAGAAACGACCTTGTGGGTGGATCGGATCCTTCGCCATCATCTTCATCACAATCTTCTATTGCTCCTTCATTGAGAACGTAAGTGTTCCTGTCGGGAATTTCAAGACTGCAAACCTGACCGCCGAGATTAACTTCCCTTTCTCGGCGAGTTGCGCTCGTGGACTCAGGTGTCACGGCGCTGATGGGATTTTGCGCTTGTGGCACATGGTGTCCTATGTTCTGATTTGGTAGATCGGATGTCGACTTTCCCATAGCTGTTTTCTTTTTTAACGATCATGTTTCAATTGGCATGAACTTCGTAGTTTAGCACTGGGTCTCACTGGGCGTGCCAAAATGTTGACCCTAGAAACTACCAAGCCTACGTGGCGCGCAGGCCGAGTAATCTATAAGCTAACTACGTTATTCGGTGAATGCGGGCGTGCCAACTCGTCGGCCGAGCTCGGCCGAGGAGTAAATTTGTTGATGTTGCGTTGGGTGCGCGGCTGACTCCTGCGTCTTGCGATTGCGATCGAGGAAGGAACGCATCTCGGCCTCTTGGGTTCTCGAACCTGAAGACAAGGTTACTATTCTTACGAAGTTCACGAGTCGTCGTCGTCGGATTCAGTCACAGTGATATTATTCGTCAGAATAAACTCACGCCGAATCGACACTAAAGTGTAAGGGCACAAATACTCAAAGCGAATATAAGTTTTAATGGTGAACGTGGTTCGGCCGTCCGAATGCCGAACTCTAAACCCCACTTGGGAATATACAATCATAAAATAACTCGGCGTGCAATGCGTCGAGCTCGATATACTGTAACACCTCACTTCGCCGAGGAGGCTAATGAGATGACCTCAATCAATAAGGATCCGGAAATTCTTCTCGACCGAGACTTGGATAGGTAACCAACCGTCCTCGCCGCAGTGCTGTTGATGCCAACGGAAGATACTGCGAGAAAGACTGATTCTACGATGACAGAGCTATCTATGCCGACTTAAGATGTCACCGGTTGCTTCCACAGTGATGTTGATGCCAACGGAAGATGTGTCAGCGAGAAAAGAAAAGAAAAAATCTCAAAGTTGTTGAGAAAGCTTGCGCAGGGCAGTTTTGTGTTGAATTGTCGGGGCTTGAATGATGCACAGCCTCCCCTATTTATAGCACTGGATCTCTTTGAATCTGAATTACAACCCTACTCGGACTAGGTCTTCTCCTCTTGATCAACACCAACTCGACCAGTCCTATTTTCACTAAGATTGTGAACCTAGTCCTTAACCGAGCCGGATTCGCTTCCGGGTTATTAGTCCTGCCGAGACTCCTCATTGCACTAGGACTCGACTTCTTGCGTTATGACCTAGCTGACCTAGGTTTGGAGGCCCACGTACTGAATGATCCATGGCATTCTTGTCGCAAGGCCTTACGGGCCGAGAATGATTCTATACTCGGCCCAAACTATTATTTTGGGCCCAAATAGTAGGGTTTGGAGTAACGCTGCTTCTCGGTTTATTTTCTATTCTCATTTCGAATCATATTTCCACATTCCAAATGTCGAGAACTTCATTCTTGTTTCTCTGACAAACTATGAACATATGAGGAATTGACAAGAAACGGAACCACTCTTTTTCCAAGTAATTTTTCTTTTGAAAAAGAAAAGGATTTGTGATGTTGATAAACCTCTTGAAATAACAGGTAATGGCTTGCTCGATCCCAAAAGTTCATGAAATCCGAGGCTTACTTGCAAACTGGTAATGAAGGAATCCAATGACGATTGAAGAGTGAAAGATCAATTAAATAAAGTTTACACAAGGAAAATGAATGTGGTATGTCACACGCTTTAGTTAGTGTTGTAGCCTATTTTAGTTGACAAGGGTAAGGGGGCCGGCGACAAGGAGAAGAGAGATTGAGAGAGACGTATTTGTAGAATTGTAGGGGAATGTGTGTGTTATCCCTCTTACATAGGGCCTTTATTTATAGTAGTAAAGGAGAGAAGAAATTCCCCAAGGAATACAAGTTGTAATAGTAAAGGATAATTAGAATCAAATCTAATCTAAGATTTACACCCCTTGAGTGTGTAAATACTCAAGGTAGATTTAGCATCATGCAAAAGTTGAGGAAGTCGACTCATCGACACTGATTCTAAGGAACAACGCTTATTCTCAATAAGGTAGGAACTTGCATAAGTAAGTGAGTCTCACTAAAAAAACCCTAAGGCTATGGCAAAACCATGAGTAGGGACAAAATCCATAGTCTAAGGAAAAATGTGTGAGAAATGCAAAAATCAAAAGAAACGTCTACATACGTCATTAGGGATATAACTAGCCCAAGGTGGGTGCCTCGTTAAAACCTAGTTAAGTAGCAAAAACCCAGTGGAAAAAATGCTTATAATCGTAGGGAAAAAGAGTACATTAAGATCAAGCAAGTATTCTTCAGGATACTCCCCCTGAGTTTGACACAATTCCAAAGAGAAATAGCAATGTTACAACTCAAAAAGTTTAAGCATACCAATTCCTTGAACAAGTTTCTGAAACGTCGTCCTCGATAGTGATTTGGTGAAGTGCTTGGTGTTGTCTCATTTGATATAACCCTTCTTGAGTTGTTCGATGCATGCTGTGTTGTCTTTAAAGATCGTCGTTGAGACATCAATGGTGGGGTAACGATTGCAAGAGCTTCGAATATGGCTCACAACTGCTCTCAACCAAAAGCATTCCCAAGTTGCTTCATGTAAAGCGAGAATTTCAGCATGGTTAAATGAAGTAGCAACTAAGGTCTTTTTGGTTAACCTCCAATAGATTGCAGTGCCTCTAACGATAAAGACATAACTCATTTGAGAACGCACATTGTGCGGATCAGACAAGTATCCTGCGTTCGCATAACCAACAAGGCGAGAATCGACTCAAGAAGTAGGGGTGTAGCATCACTCGAGGATACGTAGGGATAAAACAAGCCGAAATCCATAGTACCCTTAAGGTAACAGAAGATGTCTTTCACTCCAGTCCAATGTCTGTGTGTTGGAGCATTATTGTATCTTGCCAAAAGATGTCGGGTCTAGTGCATTGAGCTAAGTACAATAAAGTGCCTATTGCACTTAGATAAGGAACTTCAGGCTCTAAAATCTCTTCATCATCCTCCTTCAGATGGAAGGGATCTTGTTTTGCATCTAGCGATCGAACGACCATATAAGTACTCGAAGGCTTCTCTTTATCCTCATTAAAACGGCGTAACACATTCTGGGTGTAGTTTGATTGATGAACTAGGATTCCATCCGAACGATGCTCTATCTCGTGACCGAGACAGTATCGAGTCTTTCCTAGATCTTTCATCTCAAATTCTGACTTGTTCACTGTTCATATATCGCTGACTAGTCAAATACTCACTAAGACGGTTGTACCATATTTTTCTGGATTGTTTTAAACCGTTAAGTGAACGCTTCAACCAAATTGATAGTATGTTCCGAGGGTTTGGAAATATTTGATCCAGTCAATGTAAGTCCTTTGGGACTTTCATATAAATTTCCGTATCAAGATCCTCATAGAGATACGCAGTTGCTATGTCCATTAGCTGCATACTCAGTTTTTTGGAAACTACCAAACTGATAACGTAGTGAAAAGTAATAACGGGTGAATAAGTTTCGTCATAGTCAATCCCAGGGCATTGTGAGAAGCTTTGCACAACAAGATGAGCTTTGTAACACACAATTTCGTTCTTCTCATTACACTTCCGAACGAAAACCCACTTGTAGCCAATGACTTCACATGTGGAGGAGTAGGAGCTACCTGTCCAAACACCTTACGTTTCGCAATTGAATAGAGTTCGACTTGGATTGCTTGTTTCTAGTTTGACCAATCAGTTCTACGTCGACATTCATCAATGGAACGTGGTTCAATTCATCGCTCAACATGATCTCAGTAGCTACTGCAAATGCTAATGCATCGTCGATGATTATCTCATTTTTACGCCACACATCATCTAAGCTAGCATAATAGATCGAAATCTCACGATTCTCGAGAGGAGGATTCGTCTCTTCAAGGACATTTCCATAATCTAGAATTTCCTTATGAGTTGGATAGAATGAGTAAGCGATAGTCGAATTCACGGTAGGCTCTTCGGGACCTTGTGTCGTGGATTTCCTCTTCAGGGGGTGTGAATCCTTTGAACCAAGAGGTCTGCCACTCTTTTGTGTAGGGACTGATGATTAGCTAGCCGCTAATGTACGTGGATCGCCAAGATTGGCATCCCGGGCCTCCAAGAGGGAAGTCCGTCGTACATTTGGTACATCCATTTTTGCAGGTGTATTTGCAGTTGGAATATGTAATCTTGTCACTCGCACTAGATCGGTGAAAACATCTGGCATGCTCTGAGTTATGCTCTGGAGATCTAATATGCGCTGAACTTCAGTTTCAGACTGAGCAGTGCGAGGATCTAAATAAGACAAAGTGAAGGTCATCCACGATAATTCGTGTCGTTCTTCATGAACATTACATTCTTATCTCCCCCTAATGATAAGAAAATTGTCTCATAGAAGTGACAATTCATGAAACGAGTGGTAAATAGATCGCCTGTCAAAGGTTCTAAGTAACGAATAGTCGAAAGATAATCATATCCGACATAGATTCCTATCCTTCGCTGAGAATTTTTGTACTTAAGGGCGACAAGATCGATATATAAACCGCACAACCAAAAATGCGTATATGTGATATGTCAAGTTCGTATCCGGTAACGAACTAAATGGCACTAAATGGTTGTGTTGCAACAGGCCTCAGGCGGACTAGTTTTGCTGAGTGCCATATTACATGGCCCCAAACAGCGATTGAGAGCTTAGTATGTATGACAAACGATCGAGCAATCATTTGTAAGCACTTAATGAAGCCTTTTCCAAGCTGTTCTGGGTGTGAACATAGGGTACGAGATGTTCATCTTCAACCCAAACTAACATGCAATAGTCATCAAAACTTTTAGATGTGAATTCTGCAGCATTATTCAATCGAATAGATTTGAACGGATAATCAGAGTGGTGAACCCTGAGCTTGATAACCTGAGCCAACAGTTTGGAGAATGCAGTGTTCCTTTTGGATAACAAGCACATGTGTGAACAACGTGTGGAAGCATCAACCAAAACCATAAATTATCTAAATGGTCCTCAGAGAGGGTGAATCGGTCTACAAATGTCCCCTGAATCTTTTGTAGAAAAAATGGGAGGATTCGAGCGAATCTTGTCATAAGAAGGCTTAGAAATAAGCTTTCCTACATAACATGTTTGACATGCGATTCCTTGGATTGAACCTAAACTTGTGGTTAATGGATGCTCGTGTGAGGATTTGAGGATACGGCACATCTCTATTCGTCCATGATGTCTCAAATGATCATGCCAAAGTGTAATTTTGTGCTTGGTCCCAATAATAGGGCCTGCCACATTGTGGCATTCTATGAGGCGTATGGTCGTAATCAGTGTCTCAAATGCCGATAATATCAATGATATATCGCCGATATTATCGGTTTTTCACGATACCGATATTTTAATATGTATCCAACGGGTTTTCGTCAAAATATCACGATATTATCAATAATATCGATAATATCGCGATATTTTTGAAACTATCGCGATATTTTGGAACTGTGTCTTGTCGGAGAAGAACGCCGGAGTTTCTATAGCTCTGGCAGACTATAAAAAAACACCCTAGACTCTGATCTAGGTATCAAAATGAAATAGAAGACGAGATGAACGTTTTTATAAATTCCGTTTGCCGTGAAATGGTCGGAGGTGTTCGGAAAGTTCGTCGACACCCACGGCCTCGCCGGAGATGGGTGTGCCTATTCCCGAGCCGATTTCGTCCCAAAAACCTTGCAAAAACACGATTTTGAACTTAAATTTCACATATAAGCTTCAATCTAGAACAGAAAGAGGCAAACCCGAAGCTTACCTAACTAGAGAAATTCAAGAAACTCGCTGGAGTTCCTGCGTTCGCCGAGTTGCAGAGACGAGAAGGAGAGAGAGAAAGACGAGGTTGCTGATGATGATGGGTGTCTTCCTGAAGCAGGTACAATGGTGTGCGTGTGTGTATGTGGGTCTCGGACCCTCGATGCAGAGAGAAATGAGAGAAACGGCGCTGACGAGGGAGGAGCAGAAGGCGATGTGGGAGAAGGATTGAGAGACCTTGGGTCTCTGTGCGTGTGTGTAGGAGATCTGTGTGTGTGTGTGGGATAATGGAGAAGGGGGAGAAGGGAGTTCAGAGAATAGAGAAGGATCGAGAGAGAGAAACTGTCTGCGTGTGAGTGTCTGTGTGCATGTGTGGTGACGTGTTTATGTGTGTGTGTGGTCGGGTCATTTGACTCACCTAACAACTTTTACAATCACTTTTTACAATTTCGAATCATGGACAAAAATAATAGTGCTTTCATAATGAAACCGTGTGTCACTATGAGTCTGTGATATTCTTTCACATTCAAAACCGTGTGCCACTGTCTGTGATATTCTTTCACATTCTCAGATGTGGAGTATTAAAGCCATTCAGAGCATTTTCGTTTCTTCTTCTTCCCTTACCCCTTTCAAAGCATTCCAGATCCATTCCAGAGCTTGAACACAAAGGGTTCCATATTTAAGGTAAGTTTACAAACTTATATTTATATTATTGTAATTTATACAACAACAAAAAAATTTGTGTGGACTCGTATGTTAATTTTTTTAAGTAATTAATACTTGCATGTTAATTTTTGTAAGTAATTAAGTAATGTTAACAATTACAGGTTAGTTTTTTTAAGTAATTAAGTAATGTTGTATAATTATTTCCTAGGATATTTTTAATATGTTTAATGTTATTTATTATTTTATTAATATTAGGTTTTATTATCAAATTGGATTATTATTCATTAATATTAGGTTTTTTTTATTATCAAATTGGATTATTATCAAATTGGATTATTCATTAAATTGGATTATTATTAAATTGGATTATTATCAAATTGGATTATTATTCATCACTATGTTTTATATTAGGATTATTTTTTTTATCAAATTGGATTATTATTCATTAATATTAGGTTTTATTATTCCATATTATTTTTATAATTACTTAAATTTTTACAATCATTTTCTTTACTTCGTATTTAATTCTTCTGTAAAATAACTTTATTATTTAGGTTCTCTTATATAACCATCATCACTACTATATTTTTTGGCCAAAAAATAATTGTCTAATTTTCATGAAAAATAAATATAGGTACGTTTAAGATGTCCAGTGGAGTTACTAAACGTGATCCAGCTTGGGAACATGGAGACCCAATAGACGGAAACAAACATGGAAAAATTTGCAAATATTGTGGTCGGGTAAGGAAGAGTGGCGAAGTGACACGACTTAAGTACCATCTTAGTGGATTAGATCCAGCAAAAAATGTCCAACGATGTGATAATGTCCCCCCAGAAGTGAAGGCATTCATCAGCACATTATTAAAAAATAAAAAGCAGCACAAGGAAAAGATAACACATGGAATGAAAAATATTCGAGCTGGGCTACGAGGAGAAGGCATTGACCAATCGGTTGACAGTGATGATGATAACGATGAGGGCGAATGTGATGATGACATGGGACCTGAAGAACGACGCAATTTGAAACAAGCATTACGTGCCTCCAAACAGTCAGCATGGGAAAGAAAACACCTTCATAAAATTCCTAATAGAGCACAAGGTTACGAGACAAGTGGTGGTGTACAAATGAGACGGGGAGGCAGTCTTAGAGAATCACAACCAACACCACCAATAGCCCCAAGTTTATATAAGTCATCCAAAGCACGTCAAAAGAGTGTTTGGAGTTATTTCACTGGAGGTAATGTGAAGGAGGGAATGGGGCGTCTAATTAGCAAGTTCTTTATCTATGAAAATGTCCCTGCTTAGAAAGCATCATCACACCATTTCAAAAATATGGTAGTGGGATGTCAACAGGCCGGTGTTGGAGTACAACCTCCCACTCCCTATGAGATAAGAAACAAATATTTGGATATGGAGTATAAAGACATTGACGAGTATGTTAACAAGTTGAGGTCAAAGTGGGAAATTAATGGTTGCACAATCATGTGTGACGGATGGACTAGCCCGACCAGATTGTCTATCATAAACTTCATGGTATACTCCAAGGGAAAGACAATTTTTTTGAAGTCTGTTGATGCTTCAGACCATATAAAGAACTACAAGTATATTTACAAATTATTGAGGGATGTAATCATGGAGGTGGGAGAGCATAATGTTGTCCAAGTCGTGACCGACAACGGTTCTGCATTTTTCAAAGCTGGAAAAAAGTTAATGAAGCATCATAATGTGTTTTGGACATCATGTGTAGCACATTGTATTGATCTCATGTTTGAGGCAATGAGGAAGAGAGAGAATGTTGCTACTATGGTAAAAAGAGCTAGAACGATTACAAATTATATTTACAATCACGGTTGGTTGTTGGCAAAGATGCGTGAATTTTGCAAAGGAGAAATTATTCGTCTAGCTACCACTCGATTCGCCACCAACTATATTGCATTAGACAGCCTACTTAAGAAGAAAGCAGGGTTGAAGTAACTATTCACTAGTGACGATTGGGCCAACCACAATTTGAGTCGCTCAAATGCAGGTCGTATGGTGGAAAGTGTAGTGCTTGATCATGCTTTTTGGACTCAATCAGAACAAGTGTGCCAAGTGTTTGAACCTCTTTACAAAGTTTTACGGATCGTTGACACAGAAGTGTATCCTACTATAGGGGCAATATATGAGTTGATGTTTGTAGTGAAGGATGAATTAGAAAGAAAACATGGTGCAAGGTGGGTCATAAAGATAATTGAAGACCGATGGTATAAAACATTATACCATGATTTGCATGCAGCAGGTATAAATTATGTCATAATTTGCAATTCATTTCTTTAGTTGCATAAGTATTATTTCTCTTATTAGAGTATGTGTTTCTTTGAACAGCATATTATTTGAATCCTCGATACCAATACAGACCCGATGTTGGAGATGATGGTACCCTTATACGTGTTATACATAATTTATACTTTAAATTAGACCCTGCATCACCAGCAGTTGGCCAATTTGGAAATGAGGTACACAATTACTTAAATTATAATAATTACTTTGTTGGATTAAAGTAACACGATTTATTGAATTCAGCTAACATGGTTTAAAGATGCAAGAAGAACTTTTGGAGAACCAACATCAATTGCTGCTCGAACAAAAATGTCTCCTGGTGAGTGTAAACATATTTCACGATAAGTTTATAATAGAATTTGTTGGAGTTATTAGGCTTATCAACATTGTTTTTCATTGTAGCTGAATGGTGGATCATGTATGGGACCGATGCACCAACTGTGAGAAAGTTAGCAATCAAAGTATTATCACAAACAGCTTCCTTATATGCTTGTGAAAGAAATTGGAGCACATTTGTACTCATACACACAAAGCAAAGAAATAGGTTAGCTCATAGTAGGTTGGAAAAATTAGTTTATTGCTACTACAACATGAAGCTTCAAATTCGAGATAAGGAAGCAGAAATAGATCATGTCGACCGTGGTGACCCACTAGATGTGTTTGATATTGTTGGTGAAGATGATGATACAGAGGGTAACCAACTTTATCAATGGATTAGACCTCTTCATTTAGATGATGATGAAGGTAACCCAGCTCCTAGAGTTGCTGAAGAAGCACGTAATGAAGGGATACATGTAGAAAGAGTATTAGAGGATGAGGTGGGATCTAGCAGCGCTGACTTTTTGGAAGAACTTTTACGCCCAAGACCAAGAAACACTGGAATTTCACCTTATTCCAATCCTACACAACCACAACATTGTGCTGATACTAATGATAGCTCTAGTACAAGATCAGGAGACTCACCTACCACTGGAGGTGGGAATGATGAAGGATATAGTGGAGCTGGAGGTAGTAGTGGTGGATATGGAAACTATGTGGGACCACCTCCCGGATTTATGAACCTCTTCACTGGTGAGGCAAACTTCACGCATGCAACACAGGATGAGGACCATGGCAGTAGGCCGGCAGGACCAGGAATTGGTGTCATAGGGAAAGACTATACTCGTAGAGAAAGAGGCAAGGGGATTTTGTCAAGTCAAGAAGATGATTCGTTATCTATAACTTCAGACTCTGTTGGAGTGGCAAGTAGTAACTATGGTTATACTCATAACCAACCATTTCCCTACCCTTCATATCCCATTCCTGTTGGGATGGAATTGAGCGACTCATGGAAACAATCTGAGACTCAATTTTCAAATGATTTTGCTTATGGACAATGTCAACCAATCTCGGATCCATATGGATGGCATGTTAATAATTACATGCAAAACTATTTTGGGGATTTATCATTTGATAACTACTCTTCACAATACACTCACTCTACACATAG
Organism: Malus domestica; assembly: GCF_042453785.1. Taxonomy (NCBI): domain Eukaryota; kingdom Viridiplantae; phylum Streptophyta; class Magnoliopsida; order Rosales; family Rosaceae; genus Malus; species Malus domestica. Next base: position 19,153,372 of record NC_091670.1, read on the forward strand.
AGATGATGAAGATAGTGAAAAATTTGAACCTCATAGGAACTCTATGTGGTACTAAGTCATTCATGTATCTTACCATGCAATGTATAAAGTGTAAATATTGTACTAATTCATTATATATAAATGATTATGGTGTGTTTAAACTTCTTTCATTAATTACTACATATTTTCTACACTCACAATGTTTGCCAGCTCGCTATATAATCAACTTGATAATGTTAAATCCATCATGCAATGCATTTCCTTCCAATTTTTTGTGATAAACTAATAGATAATTGACTAAATAAACATCCTGCAAAGTTTCAATAAAAATTTCCAAGTTTTTCTTACAATTTCCGTGGTTTCCATATTATTTTTATCGATATCGATAATATCCCGATATTTCCATCGATATTTCTGTGTTTTCGGACTATCGATATTTCCGATATCATCGATATTTAATACCTTAGTCGTAGTACATAGACCACTCGGGATACGCTACATCTTCTCTAAAATACGCTTATGGCAATATTCGTAGGAGGTTATGCACATAAATTCAACTTCGTTTTCTACGTCGGTTTTAGCATGGTAATTGTTATCTCTAATGTCTTTGAAACTCAATAACGTTCTTCCAAAACGTGGAGAATAGAGTGCCTTAACAATGGTCAAGATTGTACCATTGGACAACATTATACGTGCCTTACCGTATTCTTTTATCAGGTTAGATGGGCCTAAGAGGGTTGTCAAAGCTTCATTCTTAGGTATGAAGTTAGTGAAATAGATGCGTTCACACAAAACGGTGTGCATGGTTGCACTATCTGCTAGACAATTAACTTCCCAACTAGTCATACCTACAGTGAAAAATTAACTTAAATCGGTCACATGCATAAAAGTTCTAAATAAAAAATATCAATTCAAAATAATTTCATTTATTCAAGGATGGTAATTAATTAAAACTTAATATCCAAAACTAATCACCATCAAATAATCCAAACTTAAAGGAAAATTGTTCAAAAATTAACCAAAAACAAAGGGGGGGTTCGACCACTAGGTGGAATTCGTCCCCATTGTGCAATTTTAACTAAAAAAAATAGTTTATGTATAAGATTCTAATCTTCCATAGGGGTGGTATCCTCTTGAAAGTTAGAAACTTCCATCTTTGTAGCCTCTGGTTCATCCACTTGCACGAAGTTTGATTCAAACTTCTTACGACAACAATGATATTCAGCTACAACCTTCGGGGAGCTTGGCAAACACAAGACCATTGGTCATTTGAACCACAGTGATAGCACAAATCCGCATACATGGTTTTAGGTGCTTTTCCCTTATTCTTGAAGTTCGTGGTCTTGTGAGTGAGGTTTGAGCACTTATAGGCTTTGTTTCCTCCCTTGGATGGGCCTTGACTTTGTTGACCTTCGCGGGATAGCTTCTAGCCGCCTTTACCACACCTCTTTTGGTGTTTTAGGTGTTGGTTTATGCTATAATATGCTTCATGCACAGTGGTCGCCCCAGTAGGTCAAGCTTGATGATTCATCATCAACAACTGGTTTTGCTTTTCAGCGAGAAGTAAAACAGAGATTAAATCTGAGAACTTAGCGAACTTCTGAGCTCTATATTGTTGTTGCAGGACAATATTAGTAGCAGAGAAGGTCGAATAAGTCTTTTCAAGGAGATCCACTTCAATCAAAGTTTCATTACAAAACATAAGAAGTGATCGGATTCGACAAACTTCATAATTATATTCATTCATAGACTTAAAGTCTTGGAAGTGCAAATGCTGCCAATCATGTCTTGCTTCAGGAAAGAATATGTCATTTTAATGATGAAAAAGATCAGCCAAAATGACCAATAGTGCACGTGGATCTTCTTCAGCAAGGTACTCGGCTTGCAAGGCATCATGAATATGTCTTCGGATGAAGATCATAGTAGTGGCTTTCTTAGCTTCGCCAACCGGATTGTCTGTATCAATGGCGGGACATAAGTTCTTTGCAGTGAGGTGAAGCTTCACATCTTGGATCCACTTGAGGTAGTTTCTTCCAGAGACCTCCAAAGCGGTGAAGTCAAGTTTGTTCAAATTCGACATGTTCCTATCACAAAATAGATGGAAAAGATGTGGTTAGTGTAATGGAGAGAAAAAAATTCAATCCATTCACATAAGAGTAGAACATTCATGTTCTAATAGACATGTATTGGTTAAGATTCGCATGAAAAAACTTCGGATTTTCATGGGTGATGTTTTGTTTGATGAAAACTTCAGGCTTTCAAACAAGGCATGTTTGTAGAAACTTCAGGTTTCAAAATAAATATGAACTTCAGGGTCATATGTTCCTGCGACAAACGCGAATATATACACAGAAATATGCAACAAGAAAATATGCAAATATAACTTTGTGGCTATAATTAAAATTGAATTAATTATTTGGACTTCGGGCCAAATTTAAAGTGTGGGTGAAAAAATATAAAACCCACTAGGCCTAAAATATTAGGCAATTAAACTCGGGACCCAAGAGAAGGCCTAAGCCCAAGGGTGGGCTAAAAATGTTGGACCGTGTAACCCAGGCCCAAAAAAATTGGGTTGGGGTATCTCGGGTGGGACTGCAGGCTCACGATGAGAACCGGCTAGGGAGATGGGCTACGACAAGCAAGCCCAAAAACAAAACAAACAAAAAGTTTTTTTTTTTTTTTCATACGGGTCGCTTCAGACAAGCCCAAAAAATTGTTCGTCTTTCTTTGCAGGTCGGGGGAAAACGGGTTAGCCAAGGAGAACTCTAAAGCCCAACGAGCTAGAGCTGTCACAGAGAACGGGCCAAGCCTAAAGGCTTGGGTTTTGAACCAAACACCCCAGTGTGTACAGGGTGAGTTTCGCCAGAAAGGATAATCGACGCCACTGTTTCAGGTGGTCGTGTCTTGGTGAAAAAATCACGGTAAAGGATCGTGGTTTCGACGAAGACCAATAAAGGTAAATGGAGAGTGGCGACTCTCGACATTTTAGAAACCCTAGGAAAATTAATCGGAATTTCGAAGAAAAATCAATGAGATTCAAAACAAATCTTAGCCAAACAACTCGTCGGGGGGGGGGTGGGGAAAGACGATCTGCAGGTCATCAGACAAGGACCCAAAGTTAGGATTGGCCTGCAGGCTCACCTGTGAGGGAAGGAGACGCCATGGATGGTGTCAGGTCTATTCTGGGTTTCAAACCAGGAGCGCATGGCTCCGACTTATGATTTTCTAGCTCGATTTGGCCTCCCAAGTTGCAGGCTTCGTTCAATGGTCGAGAGGTCATGTGTTCGAAGAAGCCAGGTTGCCTTTTCCAATTTCAAATTTTATTTTTTTTTCTAATTCAATTCATATACAATTCAATTCAAAGCATATTCAATTCAATAGGTTAATGCATGTACATATATTTGATGCAATTCATGGCAAATATCAAATTCAAATAATTCAACAATTATGAATATAATGCATACATAATTTATGTAGAATCTAAAATTCTAAAAACATAAAGTTGGGTCGTGCATTATGGTGAATGTTCATGCTATCAGGGCTGCAAAAATATCGAGGTAAAAATTGTTGTTTTGAAAAAACCTGATTGCGTGATGATATGGATGAACTGGTTTGATGCAGAAAATTTACTTGTCAAATTTCTAAGCGCAGTGGTAGGAGCATGCTGATAACATGTTGTAGCTTATTTTATCTGACAAGGGTAAGGGGGCCGGCAACAAGGAGAAGAGAGATTGAGAGAGATGTGTTTGTAGAATTGTAGGGGAATGTGTGTGTTATCCCTCCTACATAGTGCCTTTATTTATAACAGTAAAGAAGAGAAGAAATTCCTTCATCCCCAAGAAATACAAGTTGTAATACGAAATGATAACTAGAATCAAATCTAATCTAGGATTTACACAATCACATAAAAACTAGGAAAGTTTACAACAGTTAGGAATTTTTTGTTTTTCTTTTCTTGCCCTTATCATTAAAAAAAGTTATTAGATGAGTTTTGGTTAAAATTCAAAGTTTTAAGGCCAATTTCATTAGTTTTACAAATAAAATAAAATAAAAAACTGACGCACGCGTTTTGCGCGTCCCATAGTACACTATTTATTAAATTGAACACTAGTAGTATCATTATTTCATAAACTGAACACTCGTACTATCATTATTTCTTAAAACTGAAGTGACTATTTCTAGAACTAAATACGGGGTACTATCACTATTTTTTAAGCTAAACACTTACTTTTTCTATAACTAAATACGGATACTATCACTATTTTTTAAACTGAACACGGAATATTTATAGAAATGAATACAGGTACTACCACTATTTCTTAAACTGAACATTTCATTGCTATCGTGCAAACAGTGCAGAATCAACAAGAAATTAGAAAACGAAGAAAAAAAAATTTGATGCATGTCATGTCACTTGTCAACTGGTCTGATGAACGGATGATTCCAATCCCATATGTTCATAGTGTGGATGCAAATTTTCTCCTCTTCGATCTTGGACGATTTTGCACCTACAAAACAACTAGCACCTTAGGTTAAGGCCAAGAGCCCCACGCGCCCACGATGAATGGGGGGGGCTTTGGCCGAAGAACCTCCGATGCCAAAGTTAGAATTTTAGAGAGAAATAGTGTTTAGAGTATTTGTGACTTTTTGTGAGAGAGTTGGAATGAATTTTTGGTGAGAATATGTGTTTATTTATAGAGTTAGGGTTTGCCCTATTTGAATAATAGTAGCCAGCCATAGGGTTTTTGTGGGGGTTAATTTCATGTTTAATTTGCCAATTTATTGGCTAATTAAATATGAAAATAATAAATGGGTGGTTATAAAAATGAATGATTATTTTAATAAGGAAAATGGGAAAGATGAGGATGTTATGTAATGTTTGAAATAAATGGCTAATTGAATAAGGAAAAAATGAGGTAAAAACATATATGAAATAGGTTTTGAATTGTTACCCATTTTGGGTACTCCTGACTTGGTTGATGGATGATTCTCCACTGCTCGCGTGTAGGAGACCCGGTATGCCTCCAGGGTATTTTTGTCCTATTTTGTCCAAAAATCCACGTGTCGCCTAGTGAATATTTTTGGCTCCACAAATGCCCCCACACCTGTTGGGCTGCTCGTAGGAAAGGGTAGCAGGTGTAGAGATCTTCTTGCTTTAGGAAACGTAGGATTGCTTCTTATTTTGATGTTGATTCTCTCTTTAATTGGAAATTAGGCCCTTCTAGGAAAGGGAAATAAACTTCTCTCAAAGCCTATTTAAGTCCACCTTAAGTGGGTTATTAAATCAACTTTGGAGAGCAATTTATTCTACCCCACAAGAGAGAGAAAGTTAGAGGATATTTGTTCCCCCTCCTCTAGCAATCTTCTACATCTTGCCCGTGCAAAGGACCGTCTTTCGTTGATTTCTTCATCTTCTCCGTGCTGCACCGATGTAAGAAAAATTTAATTTTTCTTGCCTTCTTCTTGGATTAGTGCTATTGCGGGGCAGCCGTCGGGGTGGTGTAGTACGTCGGCTGGCAGGGGCCAGGAGTTGGCTCGGCATGGGCCGAGGAGATGTCGTGGCAGGGACCACTGCTTGGGCAGACTTGGCTTGGCTTGAGCCAAGGGTAGCTTGTGTGGCTGGGGTCGCGGATTGTGGCGCTGGGGCGCAGTGCTAGGCGAGCCGCATGGCTAATGTCCTTTGGGCTCTTGGACTTGACTCGGGCCAGGCTGGCGATTGAGAGAAATGAGGAGATTGCGGGTCTCATGGACTGCTGGAATGTTGGGCATGCAGGCCTTCTGCCTGTTGGAATGCTGGGTTGAGCTCCCCTGCTGAGTACCATGAATGTCGTTGGCTGCTTAGTCTTCTTTGCTGAAAGAAAGGTGGGCTGCTCCAGAAAGATGAGGTAAAGAGGATCATGGCGGATGCATTGGCTCGTTTGATCGCTGTCGTGGAGCTTACTATGAATGAAGATGGAAAGAAGAGATCTTCCCCGCCTGCTCATGAGATGCCTAGTTAAAAAAAACTGAAGACTTCTTCTGCTGCTCATGAGGGTCCGCTTGCTACCGAAAGGTATGTGATTGACATGACTTCTTCTAATGGGAAGAAAAATAAGGCTGCTAGATCTAAGCATGTGGCGTCTTCCATGTTGAGAATGGCTAGTACAATTTTGGATAAGATTGGTCAGCGTAAAGGTTTTATCATGCCCCCAGTGCCGAAGTCTGTACCAGGACGTTCTTTGGGAGCCAAGTCCGGTTCACCTTTGTAGAGACTTGCTATTATGAAGAGTGGTAAGGTGGACTCTGCTGCTAAAGTGGCGCCAAAGCCTGCTCCCTTTGCTGCTGAGATTGATTCGCCTTAGATTCAAGATCTTAAGCTTGCAATTTCTGAGCTTCGTTTCGCTACTTATGCTAAGAAGGTAGTGGATGAGCTGCAGCGCGTCCATGTTAGTCTGCTTAAGAAGAATGAGCAGCTGAAGGGTGAGAATGATGGGCTTGAGATTTTAAGACCTTCTCCATTTCTTCGGAAGACTTGCTTGCTTTTACTTTTAAGGCTTCCATTGGTGAAGTAGTTGGAGAAGTTAGTGCCCAGACTGGGGCAGCCAGGGGTGAAGCGTCGGATGATGCCGCTGCTAAGAGCGTTACGGCTGTTGAAAGTGTGGCGACCGAGTAGTCATGGGATGTCCAAGCTGCTGTAGTGTAGTATTTTAGGTAGCCTTTAGGATTTTCTTTGTTTTTCCTTGTAGCTTTTGTTTTGCTTGAACTCCTCCGGCCTTTGTTAGTTGTTTATAAACATGTTTTCCTTCGTTTTTCTTCATCTTCACTTCTTTTGTTCATGCCCTAACCTTTAGACTTGATAGACCAGTGGCAAGCATGCTACTTTTTTATAAGCAGACAAACTTGCGTAGCCTATGCAGCCGTAGGTGTTGGTGTAGAACTTTGCAAAGTTGTTAGCCATAGGGTTGGCAGCCGGATGCCTTACTTACAGAAGCAGACAAGTCCGCGTAACCACTAGGCTGTTAACCTTGACTTTCTTCAATTCCGTAGGTTGCGTAGCAAGTATCACAACACTTTAGGACTTGGTGTAGGTTGTTCCGCGCTTAGCAGAGGTGAAGCTTATCGACTACGTAGCATGTCGGCAGTGGATAAAACTTCGTATATGCGCGCTAGCTTGTTTAACCTTTCATAAGAATGTGCGGTTGTACAAGTCTAGTGCGGCTTCACTGCTCGAAGGGCAAGCCGTAGGCAGTCTTCCGGAATCCGTAGGCTACCTTAGTGCACTCGGTAGCAGCTTTAGGATTCCAGGGCAGCCGTCCATCGGATGTACTGCGTAATGTGCCCTCTCCGTCTCTAGGGCCCGGTTCCCCACGGATTAGGCCAAGAGACCCAAAATCCTTCAGTTAGCTAAGCCTTGAAAAAGACCATTGCGGCTACTTTTAGGAATCCCGGCGCAAGCCATCGTGCATCTAGTTATACTAGGGCAGCCAGGCTCATCCACGTCTGGATATTCGGAGTGTAAAGTTTATCCTCCCGTCTTGGAGAGCTGACCCATATGGGTGTCGGAGAATTGGTTTACCCTCTCGCACTGGAGAGCATGGTTGGTCCCTCGGGGGGCGCAATTCCTGCGATGAGTCCCTAAGAAGGGCGCAGTCTTCTTTTGAAGTGCAGGAGTGATTAGTTGTTGTAATCATGCAGCTAAGCCAAGTTGTGACTACTTCTAAATTCCTCATTGAAAAACGAGTGAAACGAACAAGAACTTTAGCTGTAAGGTAGGAACTGCATAACAACTGGATAGTCCTCAGCTTGTGAGGTGGTACCCGTCGAGCTTATTGAGTCTTCGGGTTTTGATGTAGCGGGAGGTCACACATGGTACTTCTTCAGATTGTAGGCCATCCATTGCTTTTCAATCTTTTTGTCGCTTCATGGTGGCGAGGGTGTAATTACTCTTGCCCCCTACTCTGCTGATCTTGTACGGACCTTCCCAGATGGGATCCATCTTTTTGGAGCCTTCTCTGCCGGCAGTGATGAAGGATTTTCTGCGCCGTCGACATGCAAATGCCAGAAGTCTCTATCGGGTGGAGTAGGCGCAGCTAGAGTGTGCTCGGCTACTTCTGAGGCATCGTTGGGCTGCTCTGTTGCGTCACCTAGGCTCGGCGTGAAGGCGCAGTAGGGAGCTGTGGAGATGGGGCCATGTCATACGCAGCAGGAGATGCTCAACTGCCGGTATTGGGCCACTCTAGAGTTGAATCATTGAGCAAGGGTTGGCTAGGGCCGTGTGATGCGCAGCAAGAAATGGTACTCAATTGCCGGTACATGTTGCTCCTATGTAGAATCTTTTAGGGTGACGAGAACAAAACTTGCTTTCGAGTGTGTCCTTCTAGTGTTGTGTTCATAAAAAAACTTTACATCCGCCAGGGTCTATGCCTTTATCGTCGCGCGTCTGGATTGGGCAGAATAGTACGTCATGAGGATGATTGCATGCGTTTGAAAGTAAAACTTGTGCTTCTGGGTTGCAACAACTATCGCCAAAGTTAGCTTTTGAATTTTTAATAACATCGAGGAGAGCTTTTGAACTGTAGAACACAGGTAATTGTGGAATACAGGTAGTCGGGCCCCCATCTCTTCTCGCATGATGGTAGAACTTATTGCTACTTTAGATACCGTCAAACATGTGAATAAGTCCTCCGCTGCTTCTAGGGAGGTGATGTCGGGTACTTCTTCAAGTCCTTGAATGTGCATTGGCGAGCCTCATCCCAAAGTGCATACTTCTCTGCCAAAGCAAAAGAGTCTGCCAGAGTTAGATCTTCTTTCATGATCAATTTTCCGAATAGCGGGTGGTCTGCTGGAAGTCCTTTTTGGAAGGCTGCCCTAGCTATCGAGTCGTTGCATTCGACTATTTTTGCCTTCTCCACTTTGAACCTCCTCACATAGTCGCGAAGTGACTCATTTGGGTTCTTCTTGACGTTGAACAAATGATCAGATTTCTTTTTGATCGAGCGATAGGATGAATATTCTTTGGTGAAAACCAAAGAAAGTTCGTAGAAATTCCGGATGGATTGTGGCGGCAGGGTGTAGAACCAATCTTGCGCCTCGCCTTGTAGAGTGGTGGCGAATATCTTGCACATAAGCTCATCATTGTTTCGATAAAGGATCATTGCGCTTCGGTAGCGCTTTAAGTGTCTCTCCGGGTCTTCATCCCCTTTGAAAAATGTGAAATGTGGCATGCTGAACTCTCGTGGAGGCTCTGCCTGCTCGATCTCGTCCGTGAAGGGTGACCTGCTTATGTTGGTCATGTTCCGTCGTAGTGCATCGTCGGTGACCTCGTTGCGTTGGAAATCATGCAATCGTTTGGTCAAGAGTCTCTCTACTTCTTCCTGAATTTGCCTTTGTTGGGGTAGCGGAGCTCTCGGCTGCCCCCAGCCATGACTTGCTGGTCTAGGCTGCTCTTCCATGTGTTTGGCTCGTCTACGCCGCAGATGCAGTGCATGTGGTGCGTTTCTAGCAGGCGAGCGAGTTCTTCGCAGGCTGCTGGTTGAACTTAAGCTGGATTGAGTGACTGCTTCTCTCCGTCCGTCGTGCTGCCTACTCTGATGTGAGGTGGATGATGCTTCTTGTGGGCTTAGCCGCGAATGAACACTTTGTCCGGAAGGTTGCTCATGTTGACTATCGGAGTGTGACCCCAACCGTGAATGTATGCTCATCCGTGGGCCTAGTCGAGAGTACACGCTCCTCCGCGCGCTAAGACGGGAGTATACGCTATTTCGGGGGCCCAATCCGGAATGTACACTGCCTGAACGTTCAGCTCGTGGCTGGTCGAATGGCTGCTTGCTGGGACGCTGCTGGAAAGGTTCGTCTGCCCTTGTCCTACTTCGGGATACCTCGTCCGGGGCACGTTGGATCCCGATGCGTTGCAAAAGTTGATTCACCAAAGTTGTCTGTTGTGCAAGGGCGCTCGTCAACTCTATGACTTGTCGAGACAAGTGTTGTTCGCCATTTGGATTGGAAGAGCTTGGAAGGAATGCGCCTCCTTGGGCAGTGGAAAGGTGGTAGACTTCAGGCGCGAGATTTGAGTTGGGAAATGTCAAATCCGCGAAAAAATGTGGTGAGAATGCCCACGGCTCGATGGTAGGTCCGGATGGTTGAGATAGTCTTGGGCCGACTTGGGCTGCTTGGAAAGCCACGGGAGCAGGCTGGGTCGTGAGAGTGGGTTGCTCGTCGGGAGCAGGCTGAGTCACGAGAGCAGGCTGCTTGGCAGGAGCAGGCTGGGCCACGGGAGTGGGTTGCTCGTCGGAAGCAGGCTGGATCACGAGAGCAGGCTGGGCCACGGGAGCAGGCTGCTTGGCAGGAGCAGGCTGGGCCACTGGAGTGGGTTGCTCGTCTGGAGCAGGCTGGGTCACGAGAGCAGGCTGCTTGGCAGGAGCAGGCTGGGCCACCGGAGTGGGCTGCTCGACGAAAGCAGGCTGGGCCACGGGAGTGGGCTGCTCTTCGGGAGCAGGCTGGGTCACGAGAGCAGGCTGCTCGGCAGGAGCAGGTTGGGCCGTGAGAATGGGTTGCTTGACGGGAGCAGGCTGGATCACGGGAGCAGGTTGCTCAATGCGCGGTGCATGTGAATGCGAGGCTTGGGCTTGGGTCCACGTAAACTTGGATGGCACGGCTTGGATCGTGGTCTTGGTACCGTGAGCCTTGGATGGCACGGCTCGGGCCGTGGTGAAGGCTTCATGGACCTCGCCACGAGTGGCTACCGAAGTAGCCATCGTGGTGGTTCCCATGGTGGCCGTGGTGAAGGCACCATGGACCTCGCCGCGGATGGCTACCGAGGTAGCCACCACGGTGGTTCCCATGGTAGAAGCTTGTGGTGATGATGCCGCTCCCCTTATTGTCGCATTTTGCCTCACGAATCTCCGGGCCGTGGTGAAGGCTCCATGGACCTCGCCACGAGTGGCTACCGAAGTAGCCACCGCGGTGGTTCCCATGGTGGCCGTGGTGAAGGCACCATGGACCTCGCCGCGGGTGGCTACCGAGGTAGCCACCACGGTGGTTCCCATGGTGGAAGCTCGTGATGATGATGCCGCTCCCCTTATTGTCGCATTTAGCCTCACGGATCCCCGCAATCCCATTTCTTGAACATTAGAATTTTCACTTGTGGAATTTTCTAAATTTCTAGCCATTATATTTTGTTTATACGTTTTATCAAAGAACCTTTGCAAGTAAAAAATTCTAATAATAAGAACGTATGAAAAATATTCAAATGGACTAGAAAATAAAGAAAAAACCTTTTTGTGCGAGAGTCTTCTACGAGTATGGATTTCAACTCTCAATGAAAGCACCAATTTGTGGATGCAAATTTTCTCCTCTTCGATCTTGGACGATTTTGCACCTACAAAACAACTAGCACCTTAGGTTAAGGCCAAGAGCCCCACGCGCCCACGATGAATGGGGGGGGCTTTGGCCGAAGAACCTCCGATGCCAAAGTTAGAATTTTAGAGAGAAATAGTGTTTAGAGTATTTGTGATTTTTTGTGAGAGAGTTGGAATGAATTTTTGGTGAGAATATGTGTTTATTTATAGAGTTAGGGTTTGCCCTATTTGAATAATAGTAGCCAGCCATAGGGTTTTTGTGGGGGTTAATTTCATGTTTAATTTGCCAATTTATTGGCTAATTAAATATGAAAATAATAAATGGGTGGTTATAAAAATGAATGATTATTTTAATAAGGAAAATGGGAAAGATGAGGATGTTATGTAATGTTTGAAATAAATGGCTAATTGAATAAGGAAAAATGAGGTAAAAACATATATGAAATAGGTTTTGAATTGTTACCCATTTTGGGTACTCCTGACTTGGTTGATGGATGATTCTCCACTGCTCGCGTGTAGGAGACCCGGTATGCCTCCAGGGTATTTTTGTCCTATTTTGTCCAAAAATCCACGTGTCGCCTAGTGAATATTTTTGGCTCCACACATAGCACTGACAGTTCCTCTGTTTGGATATAGAAGAATTTGGGGTGGAATGAAGGTCTGTATGTGGGTTCAATTATCCATAGACGGCAAGAAAGCAAATGGTAGGATATTTGAATGGGAAAAAGTATTTCTTCAGAGCCTTTTCGATTACCTTATTAATTCGGGTGGAGTAGCGCTGCTTCTCCGTTTATTTTCTGTGCTCATTTCGAATCATGTTTTCACATTTCAAATGTCCAGAACTTCATTCTTGCTTCTCTGACAAACTATGAAAATATGGGACAAGGATTGTCTACCCTCTTATTTTTGGTGCCCTTCCATGCCCTCCTGTTTTGTGTGGTCACGGTTAAGCCACGTTAACGTTTTATATTGTTTTTTTTATAGAGATAATAAGACAAAAATGAATAGTAATATAAAATGTTGACGTGGCTTAACCGTGACCACACAAACAGGAGGCCATGAGAGGGTACCAAAAATAGGAGGACAGACAATCCTTGTCCGAAAATATGAGGAATCGACAAGAAACGGAACCATTCTCTTTTCAAGATTATTTTTCTTTTGAAAAAGAAAAAGGATTTGTCCTGTTGGTAAACTTCTTGAAATAACACGCAACGAGACCGGAAACGAAGGAATCCAACTGCGATTGAAGAGTGAAAGATTGATTAAATAAAGTTTACAAAAGGAAAATGAATGTGGCCTTGCACACGCTTTAGTTAGCTTCTTTTTTTTTCCCCCTTCTTTTTTCTTTATTATTCAATAAAATTATTAGATGACTCTTAGTTAAAATTCAAAGTTACCTTGTTGAGCTGATTAAATATTCTTTATTATTAAATAAAGTTATTAGATGACTTTTGGTTAAAATTCAAATTTACCTTGTTGAGCTGATTAAATATTTATGGTTAAAAAACATCATTAGGTGTTTTTGGGAATAACCAAAAATTAATGAAGCCCTTTTTAGATCAAATAATTACCAGACTGTATATTCTTAACAGATCATATGGATAATGTCCTTAGAAAAACAAGATCCTAACTTCTAGAGAGCCTTCGCAATGTCTATGTATCATGGTTGAAGCTCAAATCTTTGAGCGGTGACTGATGTTTAGAACTCGCGTGGTGGTTTTTGTGCTTCTTGTGGCTTGTAAGCATGAAAAAGATTGTCGAGGGAGCTAGACGTTTATTAGAAGTGACTCATATAACAGTTCTTTGCTGACAATTGCAAGATCATCAGAGATAGCTGCACTCTTTTTTCTCGGGGTGCCTTACAGTAGTTCTCTAACTTGCACTGTCTCATAACCGTTATCTTTTTTGTTGATTGGAAGTGAGTCCTCCGTGGTAAAAAAAAAAAAAAAAATATATATATATATATATATATATATATATATTTGTATCTATCCTGATGAGGCGAAACCAAAGCTCTTAGTTTTGTTGAGTAATAGTACGAGTAACTCTTGAATGAGCCCCTCCTAAGGTTGATGCAATAATCGAATTTTTGTTCTATGTCTTCGAGCTATATACCCTCATTTATTCTGGTTGTTGAATAAATGAAACTTTGATGAATAACTAAGCGATTTTCTTTCTTTCAGTTATTCTCTTTCCGTATACCAAAGTTTGTAATTATGACATTGTGGTATTACTTTGGCATCTGTGGCCTCTAGGTTATGCATGACATGCATGGACGAAGCTTGAAGTTTTCTTTAAGAGAGGGCAGCCTAACCTCTAGTTTTACTTTAGAAAAAAATCAACATAATATAATATTTTCTATATTAATTTCACAGCTAATGTTTACTAACTCATTAAGACAAATTGTAGAGAGAATGTATTTTTATACATTATAGTATTTGAAGATATCAATTGACATGAGCTAAAAGTACTGTAATTATTTTCAAATTTTAAGAAGACTATTGTGGCAATAGTAACTACCCGGGGTATGCTACGGGATTTGAAACCATTTCTGCTATCAAACAAAATAATTCTATAATTTAAATCATTTGTCTGCCATTATATCTTAGGAAAGCTAACAAAAATGGCTTGAAAAATTTAACTTTTAACCAAAAACCACATTGAAAGTTTATTTAATGGTTAGTACAAAGCCCATTTTTATATCAGCCCAAATACAATAGCCCAGACTAAATAACATGGTGGTTTGTCAATTTTACCCCTAACGGATGTGGTTAACCTAATTTAACTATTCTGTTAGATTAGTCGGTTTGGGGTTAGCCGAACCTATAAACTAATTGAATTTTAATTTTTGCACACCAGTTTCAGAGGGATTTTCAATTTTTTATGAATCTGGTTGAGTGGTTTGAGTAATGCTTGCCGACGAATGTTGAGAGCGCATTTTGAAATCATGATCGTTGTTGTTCTTCGTCTCTACTAGGGGGATTTTTCCGGAATAAACCTTTGTTTTAGAACAGATTCGCAGTGGTTGCATATTTTGAGATTCTATCGAATCATTGTCATCGGTGTTGTTCGTTGTGCTTGAATAGTTTAACTGGAGTGATCGTTTTTCATATTTGGTTAGATTTTCGTTTGGAGGTAATCGACATTGTTTTTGCAGTTTTGTATTCGATTTTGAATTCGATTTTTTTTTAATTCGAATTCAATTTTGAATTCATTTTTGCATGTAATATGCTTCGTTTTTTATTCGACTTTAGATATTGTTGTTGATTTGTTTTCAGAATAGCAGATTGATTCCAGTTTGTGAAATTTTTAGTTAGAAGTTTCTTATTTCGAAGAATCTCAGGTAAGTTTTGATTTTTTTTTTTTAATTGGAATTCGATTTTGAATTCGTTTTTGCATGTATTATGCTTAGCTTTTTATTTGACTTATATATTGTTGTTGATTTGTTTTCAGATTAGCAGATTGATTCCGGTTTGTGAAATTTTCAGTTAGGAGTTATTTCGAAGAATCTCAGGTAAGTTTTGATTTTATTTTTATTTTTTATCTTTTATTATTTTTTTGTTTATATTGTATGTTGGTCATCTTGATTTTGTTTTCCTTTTTCAGAAATATTTCAATTTATTTTTTATTTTTTTTATTGTTGTGTTTTATAACTAGTGTAATTTTTGTTCACTTTATATGTATATTGTTTAACTAATAGGTGTTCATCACATTTGATGTTTATAACATTTTTAAAAAATAGTGTTCTTTTTGTTTATGAAACAGTGGATATTTCAGTTTACTTTTTTGTTTTTATGATTGTTGTGTTTTATAAATAGTGTACTTTGTGTTCACTTTATATGTATACTGTTTAACTAATAGGTGTTCATCACATTTTATGTTTTTAACATTTTCAGAAATAGTTTTCTTTTTTTACGAAACAGTGGATATTTCAGTTTACTTTTTGTTTTTGTTTTTTATTTTTTTATTTTTGTGATTGTTGTGTTTTATAAATAGTGTTATTTTTTTTCACTTTATATGCATATTGTTTAATTATTAGATACTGATTTGTTTTACAAAGATCGGAATTTAGATTTGCAACAGATTAATAAACAGTTATGGAGAATGGTAAACTAGCTCGGTTTACATATGGTGGTTTATACGTTGTTAGTTCTATTTCATCAACTTCTACCTTCAATCAGATTTGCATTGATCTTTGTTTTAAGTTTAAGGGTTTGAGAGTTGGTTGTTTTGAGTTGCGATATGGTTTGAATGAAAATCCTAATTGCGTGTTAGATTGTGATGCCGATGTTCTGAACATGTTGATGGTTCTTGATGTTGTGGGGAAATCAATTGTAGAAATTTTAGTTATAGATAAATGTGATGATTCCATAGTTCAGTTACCTACGGAAAGCACATCTGCTTCTTGCCGTTACATTAGACTCTATGATTATTTCTAGTGAAAATGATCATTTAGGAAAATATGGTTCTTACGGTGTGCACAATTATATGTCATGTGAATGGGACAATTACATAGAATCTGAGGGGCAAGTCTTTAGGGGAGGTTGTGTTGATTTCCGAGATAAGTTGAAGACGTTTTTTGTTAAATGTGGTTTTGATTTGAATTATTTAAAGAATGATAAGAATCGCATTAGTGCGGAGTGTTCTATGAAGGAATCTCATGGTTGTCTTTGGCATGTGTATGCATCCAAGTGTGATATTAATGACTTTTTTGTTATTCGGAAGTTGCATAATCTGCATACATGCAAGGGTATGATTCGAAAGAAGAAAAACAAAGTTGTTGGCCGACAGTTTGTTGCTTCTCTCATCAATGATAAGGTTCAGTCAAATCCTCTTATTAAACCGAATGAGATCATTTCAAACTTAAAACAGTTTTATAGATTAAATATCGATTATTCTACTGCATATTTTCGCAAACAGATGGCAGTTTTTTAGTTAAATGGTGATGATGTTGATGCTTACAAGTTCTTGCCTTGGTATGTTGACTCTGCTCGTTCAAGCAATCCTCGATCTATTTTTGAGCTCGAAGTTGTACCGGAGAGCAATATATTTCTTCGTTTGTTTATTGCTTATGATGCATGGATAAAAGGTTTCATGTTTTGTCGCCTGATGTTATTCAGTGATGGTACTTTTATCAAGAGCAAATACAAGGGAACACTTCTATCTTGCTGTGCAAAAAATGGTAACGATGGTGAGTTAATAATTTCAGACTTTTATATTGGATATTATTTGTTTCTGCTTTCTTACTGTGCAAAAGAAACATATCCATAACTAGTTGAAGAACAATTTAAGAAATAGTTCGATCAGTCTCATAAATAGGTGATACTTTGACTGTATTTGTTTTTTTTTTTTTTTTTTGTGCATTTGTCTTTGATTTTATGTTCAAATAAAGAAAAAAGGATGCAAAAGTAATTCAAACAGAGTATACTAAATAGTTCAATTACAGTTTCAGAAGTAGTTGACATTTGACAGTGCATTTTCACTTATGTTGTGCAGAGATTTTTTGAGGTTACTTATGCTATTGTTGATTCAGAAATGATAGCAAATTGAAGATGGTTCTTGGCAATATTATCTGATATATTTAGGCCTTAAGGGAGGGTGATCACATTTATGTCGGATAGACATAATGGTATTTTGAAGAGCATTCGATAATTCTTTCCCGAGTGTCCACATTCATTTTGTATTATTAATTTGAAACAGAATGTGAGTACTTTATTTCTAAATGCTGCTGGTGAAGGACTAAAGAAGAAAATGATGAATCTGTTCGCAAATTGTACATACGCATGTACCCCATCTGATTTTGATGATTGCATGGCGGAAATTCAAGGATAATGGGCAAGGGCATGTGAAGAATTTTTTGTGTGATTTGTCAAAAGAGAACTATGCTATTGCCCATTTTCCTGGTAAGAGATGGGGATCGATGAGCAATGCACTTTCAGAATATTTTTACGCTATGGTGTCGAATAGTCGTTGTATGCCACTTATGGATCTTCTTGAAGACATTAGAGTTCGGTTGATGGGTGGTATGGCTGAGAAAAGAATATTTGGTCAGAATACTCATACGATTTTGTGTCCAAAGAAAGAAAATGAGATGAAGTTGATGTTGCACATGATAATCGTGATGTTTTTTATTACGTTGATGATTACTGGAAAGCAAGCTTTTATCGGAAAATATATCAATTTGTCATGCGTCCATTTTCAGATTTGGAAAAGCCGAATGTTGATACTATCATAAATGGTGTGAGGCCTCCAATTACAAAGATTCCATCTGGAAGACCAAAGAAAACTAGGATCAAATCTGCTGGGGAAATCAGTGGGAGTAAGAAGACTGTCACTTGTAGTAGGTGTTGTTGTTCGGGATATAACAAGGTTTCATGTAAAGTTGTTATACAAAAGAGTTGATTTTTTTCTTTTTTGTTTTGAGAGATGAGAGTTTTTGGTGATATGTAATAGATTTTCATTTTGGATAAATTTTTGTTGTTGTTTCAATTGGTGTTTAGGAGTATGTAATTGTTGATTTGGAATTATGTTCGAGTAATAAATATGAATTCAATGTTTTAGTATTTCCAGTTTTACGAAACAGTATGTTGAGTTTGATGAACAGTGAATACATATCTAAGTTTATGGCTTTGTGGTTTCAATATCTGTTTTGTAGATTGTATGTAAGTTTGTGAGTTGCATTTAAAGTTTTAAAGTGAATGCAAGGCCTTTTGTAGAAGGCAAGTATGTTGGTTTTCATTATTGATCTAGTTAATATTTCATTTTAGGTAAGAGAAAATGAAAAAAACCACACCACTTATCAAAGTGAAGTAGAAAACCACACATTGTTACCAAAGCAAACTAAACTATATATCAAATTGATTTTCTTCATTGTGGCTTGAGTTGAATCCATAGCATTTGAATTGCTTGTTGATTTTCTTGCTTTATCGAGCCAATATTGAACAAAGTGGCCCTGCAAAAATTTATAATGTAATAATAAGATGCTTGTTTTATATAAATATGACAGAGTTTTTGGTTGTCTGTTTTTGTTTACCACTATTGCTGCATTTTCCCAGTAGCAATCAAAGTCCAGTTCTTCATCTGTTGTGCTTTGTCGAAGAGAATTGTAGTGAATCATTTATGCATTTTTTGTGTCCAAAACTACCAAGGAAAAATGGTTGTAATGAAACAATGGGAAGAAAATCTTTGATACTTTTCCATATTGGTCCATCAATTGGTTGTAGAGCCTTTCTTTGTTTCGCAGAGTTGTTTCAATGCTTTGTTCATTGATGTTGTGCTCTTGAAAATGAAAATCATCTAAAATCATAATTACAGATTAATTGTTCTAATTTTTATATGTATATGTAAATAATTTTTTGCAAAATATTAGTTGTTTTGTTTGCTCACAAAGATTGTTGTGGAGACATAGAAGTTCATTTGTTTTGTGATGTTCTCTTTTTCTCTTTTTAGGTAGCAGAAAGAATCAACAATCTGAGTTGATGTAGGTTCATTTGCCATCAAACTATGCAAATCTTCTTTCAACACCATTATTCTGTAATAGTTGAAATCTGTAGTTTCAGCCGTCCAGTATTCATCGCTGCATGACAGTGCAAAAGTATTAGTTATATAGGTTACACACTAATTCTGAATTCACATCAAAATAGGTTACACTGTTCATCAAATAGAACGAAAATAAAATTATGTTGTTCCTTAAATTAGAACAAAACTACACCAGAATATTTTGTGATACTGAACTAATAAATGTAAACTATTTAATGATCCATATTTGTATAGCCCACACTATTTATCATAGTGAACTAGAAAACCACACTTTTTATGAAAGCAAACTGAACTATTTATCAAAGTGAACTAGAAAACCACACCTTTTTACCAAAGCAAACTGAACTATTTATCAAACTGAAGTAGAAAACCACGTTTTTTTACCAAAACAAACTGAACTATTTATCAAAGTGAACTAGAAAACTACACTTTTTTATGAAAGCAAACTGAACCATTTATCAAACTGAAGTAGAAAACAACACTTTTTTATCAAAGCAAATTGAACTATTTATCAAAGTGAATTAGAAAAACACACTTTTTTACCAAAGCAAACTAAATTATTTATCAAACTGAAGTAGAAAACCACATTTTTTTACCAGAACAAACTAAACTATTTATCCAAGTAAACTAGAAAACCACACTTTTTTACCAAAGCAAACTGAACTATTTATCAAAACTGAAGTAGAAAACCACACTCTTTTACCAAAGCAAACTTTTTTACCAAAGCAAACTGAACTATTTATCAAACTGAAGTAGAAAACCACACTTTTTTGCCAAAGCATACTGAACTATTTAGCAAACTGAACAAGAAAACCACAATTTTTTTTTATTAGAAAACTGAACTATTTATTGATCTATATTTGAATAGATCACAACTGGAAAACCACACTGATTCCGGATCCACAACAACATGGCCACACTATTTATCAATCAAAATAACTCAAAGTACTTACAAAACGTAAACTTAAAATACTGAAAGTATTGATAGATTTGCATCAGAGTAGGGCATGCTATTTAAGAAATTGAACTAAAACACCATATTGATTTTGAATCCATACTCTTTATCAAACAGAAACAAAAAAACTACACTATTTATCAAACTATATTGTTTGTTGAATGTACAAATTATTAACAGAGAATCACACTAGTTCGTGTAATAGCGTAAATAAATATTTATACTCGTTCGTGAATGCATCCCATATTTTATTATTTCCTTACGTTTCAATTCTATTTAAAAATGAAGCAAATTGTAAACTATTTCGTAAACACTATTTATTAAACTTAAAAATCGTGAACTATTTTGTAAACACTGTCTATTAAAATAAAACACCACCAGAATAGAATGTTGATTATATTTAAGTTATTTAAGCAAAGAAACCAACATATGAGGGCAAGAAAATACCATTTAAAGGTTATAAGAAAACGAGTAGTTATCAAAGCAAAGTAAAAATATACCATTTTGCAGAAACATTGCTCACTCAATGAAATCGAACCATGCAAACTTACATATTACTGTAAAATCACCGAAAATATCAGAAAGTTTGTGGTACGTACCTCTGTTTCTTCTCTATTGCTTTTATTTCCCAATTTTTTTGTGTGTTTTCGTCTGAATGCAAATCAAAACTCTGAACTAGAAACATAATCCATTTTTTAGAATCCTAAACATGCAAATGTACATATTTAGTAAATTAAAGTAAGAAATCATCAAGAATATCAGAAATTATAGGTTCGTACCTATGTTTGTCCGATTTCGACTCTGCAAACATACAGTTCGAATGTTTTCAGTTTTTCGTCTTCAAATGGAGTTTTTGGGTTGAGAAATTCCGGATTTGATGTGTAGATTATTGTTTGAAAACATGAATCGAACTTGAAAATGCTTTGAGATCTTGACATTTGGAGCAATGGAGGTTTCGATTTTTTGGTACGGTGTGAAGGGGTTGGTGAACATTAATGGCGTTGGGAGGGATGATGAATTTTAGTAACTGCAACTTTGGCTAACGGGCCTGGGTTAGGGTTCGTTAGCGGCAATTTTGGAATATTAATTGTTATGCGGTTTGGGCTTTTTGGTGAGCCCATGTGTTTTAGTTTTGTAGGGCCTAGGATAAAAGTTTTGTGTCCTTATGATTAAAATTTAAGCCATTTTTATTAAATAATAGTTTAGGGTGGTTTTTCATTAAATAAAAGTTAACCTAAGCCCTTTTCATTAAAGCTCCCTTATATCTTTTCTCTCACAATTTTTATGGAATAAAAATCCAAACTTAATAAAACTCTTAACAAAATTTTGCAAATAATCATGCATTTAAGCACACTAAAAAACTATAGCTCTTTCAAATTTTTTCTAAAAGAAGAAAATGAAAAGGGTTAAATCACTGACATTGTGCATCCAATATACTAGTTTTTTTGTCGAACTTCTCCTCCTATCTCTTTTATCAAAAACCCATCTCAATTTTTCCCTTAGAGACTTGAAACCTAATCCTAGCGGTCCACTGAGTTGATTATTATTCGTCATAGTTTATTCGATGTTATATTGAGCGACGAAAGGCGGCTACGATTTAAGCTGGGCACCGGTTCCTGCTCAGACCACCATTTTGTAGTAAAAAAAGTTAAGGATTGGGGGGGAGGGGGGCTACTCCCCTGCCTACTTTAGGTTGCAGCATTATACAACACCATAACTGTTGTGAGTGCTATGCAGTTCGTTCTTGGTGACCTATGTGCTTTAATTTTGTACCTACTTTTCTTAGTACCATGCCCTATGTGTTGAACATTTAGGTTTGTTTGTCGTGATTTTCTTCAAACAAACAAAAAAATATTCATGAACAGTTATGTGAATAGTACTTCTGCTACAATATCATGAACATGATTTTTGCTATAGTGTCGTGTACAATGATTCTGCTACAAGATTTCTGGTAAATTGTCTTAATTCAGCTGTGTATCTTTTTGCCTTTATTGTTCGTGTTGTAGCTAAATGGCTCAATATTATCATAGTATTATTATGCATCTTGGTGGAACAAATATGTGGATAATTGATACTAGGGCCACTGATCATGTGACGGTGACCCTAGAGTGTATGATGAGTTACGTGACTATGTTCATGATTCGTCTATTACTAGTGCAAAGGGAGCACCTTCCCTTGTTAAGGGCGAATGCACTATCTCTCTTATTCTGACCTTATCACTGGTCCAAGCTCTACTTGTTCTTGATGTTAAATGCAATCTTTCATCAGTAGGAAAACTCCTTGATACCTTATATTGTTCCACTCACTTTTACCTCACGTACTATTATTTTCAAGACATTCAAACTCAAAAGATAATTGGTCGTGGTAAATGAATTGGGGGTTTATACATCTTGACTATGGAGGAAACTGTTGTTTTAGCTCCAAATAATCATCAAGTTCTCAGTACTAAAGTGGATGATAAACATCAAATATGGTTGTGGCATCAACGTTTTAGACATCCATTAGTCAATTATCTGAAGTATCTATTTCCTTATTTATTTTGCACTTGTAGTGATTCAGAGTTCAAGTGTGAAACATATGTCATGGCTCGGAGTCATCGTGCTTCCTTTCCTGTAAGTGATTCTAAAGTTGCTTTGCCATTTGGTTGGGTACATGCTTATGTATAGGGTCCGACAAGGGTTACTTCTAATGGATTTCATTAGTTTGTTTCTTTTATTGATGAATGTATTCAATTCACTTAGGTGTTCTTGATGAAGAATAAGAGTGATGTCCCTTCACTTCTTCAAGAATTATGTGCAATGGTGTTTCCTCAATTTTAGGCCAAAGTTAAGGTCTTTAGGTCTGATAACAAGGAAAATGTGTATCACATTTTTGGCATGCTTCTTTTATGATCAGGATATTATTCACTAAATGACTACTCTATTTACACCCTAACAAAACGGTGTGTACTAAGGAAAGAATCATTAAATAATGGAGGTTGTTTGCTCCTTGATGTTGGACAAGTGTGTTCCTAATCATTTGCGGGGTCATGCTATTTTGGCTGCTGTGTATAATATAAATCGTGTTCCAATTAACGTTCTTGGTTTCTAGACACTACTTGATGTGCTACAAAAACATGTTTCTCTTGTCTTTGTATCCAAACTTCCTCCGAAGGTGTTTGGGTGTGTGACGTATATGCATGTCTATTCTCATCAGTGGAGTAAACTTGATGCATGTGATGTTCGATGTGTATTTATTAGGTATGCTAACAATAAAAAAGGCTATGTTATCATCCTCCGGCTTAGAAAACTTATATTACCATGGATGCCACCTTCCACGAGGAAGTTCCATATTTTGTGAAGCTCTCTTATGACTCCCCAGTTAAGGGGGAGAATGGGAATGAAGTGCAGAGTCGAAGAAATGGTATAAATGATGTGTTATAGACAGAGTTGTTCTGCTGCGTTATATTAACCAATCGACTATACATAGCAATCAACCGACTGTCATTCCCAAGACTATCAATTGATGACCAGTCAGATGCACCCAACAATCGGTCACCCATGTGTGATACCATGAATATAAAGTCTTTGTCCATTGATGACCAGTCACATATTGCTGGTATGTCTAACAAGTTGCTTGCTGATGGTTCATCTGGTGATGATTCTTCTAATTATTGGTATAAGATGGTGGTACACATGAGGTAAATTATGATGATTCTTCCTCCAACTTATCAGTTGTCTCCACGAGCTAATCATGTAGAATCTAAAGTACAATATGAGCATGATATGCATGCTAAAGCCAAGTATCCTATCAACAGTTATGGGTCTACTTATCGCTTGTCCAAACCATATGCATCCTACACATGTTAGCTATTTAGTGTATCTATTCCAACAAAATTGCAGGATGTTTTGTCTAATCCTAAGCGGGTTAATGCCATGAATGTTGAGATGGAAGCTTTGGAAAAGAATTCAACTTGGGATTTGGTTCTTTTCCCAAAAAGGAAAAAAGTTGTTGGATGTAGATATGTGTTCGCTATTAAGCATAAAGCAGATTGCCACTTAGTACTATATTCCAGTGGTATTCATATTCACTTGTAAGTGAGAGATCTTAGGTTCTTAGGTCTGATTCTCAACAAAGGCAAATTTGAACCACATCATTGTTAGCGCATTCCCCTCCCTCTTAGTATAGATAATATCGTTTGTTAAAAATAAAAAACTGGCATAAAGTAGATTCACCGGTACAAAGCCAGATTAGTTGCTAAGGTTATACACAAACCTATGGTGCAGACTATTAGGAGACTTTTTCTCCTGTTGCCAAACTTAATATTGTGCATGCTCTGCTGTCCTTAGCTGCAAACCAAGATTGGCCCATACTGTAATTGGATATTAAGAATGCTTTCCTCCATAGGGATCTCAAGGAAGAAGTTTATATGGATCTCCCATCTGGTATCGAAATAACTCATGAAAAAAGGTGTTGTGTGCAGACTGCAAAAGGCTTTGTATGGTTTGAAACAATCTCCTAGAGTATGGTTTAGGAGGTTTACAAGTTCGATGAAAAAGTTAAGGTATTTCCAGAGTCATTTACATCATACTTTGTTTCTAAAGCGACGAAATGGTAAGCTAACTGCATTGATTATTTATGTTGATGACATGATAATGACTGGTGATAATCAGAAGGAGGCATAACGCCTTCAAAAGTACCTAGCTACTGAATTTGAGATGAAGGAATTAGGTGAATTGAAGTATTTGCTTGGAATCGAGGTTGCACGATCCAAGCATGGTATTTTTCTGTCTCAACATAAGTGTGTTCTTGATTTGTTAACTAAAACATGTATGCTAGATTGCAAATTTGCTAATACTCCGATTGAGCAGAATTATTGTCTGGGCTTATTTTCAGATCAAGTTCCTACTCATAAGAAATGGTATCAGAGGCTTGTGGGAGATTAACTTAGTTGTCTCACACTCACCCTGTCATTACTTATACAATTAGTGTAGTAAGTCAGTTTATGCACTCGCCTACTGAAGCTCATATAGATGTAGTAATCTGTATTTTGAGCTACTTGAATATGGCTCCTGACAAGGGCTTGGTTTCTCCAAGAATGGTCATTTAAATGTAAAAAGGTATACAAATGTAGATTGGTGGGTTCTATCATTGACCAATGATCTACATCTAGATACTTTACTTTTGTGGGTAGTAATATAGTACTTGGAGAGGCAAAAAACAGAAAGTGGTTGCTGGGTCAAGTGCAGAAGTTGAACTTCGTGGTATGTCTCATGGTGTTTATGATTTGTTGCGGTTGAAAAAAAAAAATTGCTGAGGGATCTTGGATTTAAACTCAAGGGTACTATGAAACTCCATTGTGATAAAAGAAAGTTGCTATTGAGATTGCTCATAATCCAGTACTACAACATGATCGAACAAAAATATGGATATTGATCTGCATTTCATCAAGGGAAAATTGGATGCTGGGATTACTATTTTTCCGTTTGTGGGATCTAAAGATCAACTTGCTGATGTGCTTACTAGCTATGTCTAATAATGTGTTTTTCAACTCGCTTGACAAGTTGGGCATGCGTGACATCTTTGCTTCAACTTGATTGGGGAGTGTAGCGAGTTATATATTTATATATTAGTTAAAGTGTAAATTGTAGTTTATTGTCCCACGTTGACGAAGTGCATATGTAATACCAATTGTAACTATTGTATGTACACCACTTTCAAAATTAATGTATAAACAAAAATTCCTAAATATTATCTTATATGTTTTTGGTATGTACCATGTTTAGTTCAACTACAACCAATTTTTTCTTACAAGTACATGCATTATACATATGGCTACTATAACTTGTTTAAATCAAATTCTTTCAAATGTGGGACATTAAGTGCTCATAATGAACCATAACGTAACAATCATTAGGTCTACCTCGGAAAATTTCAGCTTCAATATTTTCAATCATATATAATAAGCAAATATTAGCCACACGAACAATTTCTAATTTGAAGTCCGAAAATAGTTTAAATTACGCGTGAGAAGTGTGCTTTTGCCTCTTGGCCTCTATGAAGTGTGAATGGCCATGGCATGCAGGGCTGGCTGTACCGCGCAACTTCCAGCACTTAGAGTAAAAAAAAAAAAAAAAAAAAAAAAAAAAAAAAGATGCTTAGCCGCCCAAGTATGTCAGAAATTAAAGAAAAATATGAGAGTACAAATATTTTCCATGCAGAGAAGGAAATCAGACTACTTTAAAAGGGTATCAAATAGTCTTAATTATGATTCTATTATTTGTAATGAAAAGGGTTTGGATTACTACTATGGTTGGAAGTATTAAAAGAGATTTTGTTCCATAATTTTTCAAAGCTGAGTTAGCTTAGTTAGCATGTCGTGCGAGATTGGGCGGCACTCAGAGCAGAGCATGCATTATGCATTACAATAATATAAGTGGATGGATGATTTGGTCTTGTTTGTACGCGTGGAATGAGCGTGAAGATCGCCGGGATCTTAGTTTTGGGATTTTGATTATCGGCCATAGATGAAGGACTGGTTCTGAAGGTCTTCACTTACTCGTGTGTGCAAAGTATTTGAAATCATTGATGACTCCATGATGGCTTGCCATAATAATTAACTCATTTGTTAATTAGTGACTTGTTGCATAATTATTTTATTAAGAGCATTAAATTTGCATACACTAGCCTCCTCCTCATATGTTAGCACGTGTGCATAACCTTAATCTCACTTTACCCCTTGTAACTCAAGATGTTTCACTTGACTCCCTAAAGTTTAACTTCATGTCTTAGTTTGCCTCATTCCGGCACATTGGTCAAAAACAAGGATAAATAATTATACGAAAACAGTATTTGATATGAATCATAAAGCCCATAACTAAAACTATTTATTGTAATTCGGTTACTTAGAAGGCTAATGCTAGGAAGACTAAATTTGTAGACAAAGTCTTGGAAACTAAAAGACATGAAAGTTGATAATTAGTTTATTACTTAAAACGTTAATAAATGTGCTTATTCCAATTGGTGACACATCATTTAGTTTGCAAATTTAATCTTCAAATTTAGTCTCCATAGCTTTACTCTATTTAGAATCATTAACAAATTTGTTTTGTAACTAATTGTTTGTCTTCCATTACAATCAAAGTTATTTGTAGGAAATGCTATGATATCCAACATGTCAACAAGAGTTGCACTCCAATAAGAAGATGAGGAAGCAAACACTCCCAAGAGACGGGCCATTAAAGTCCTACTTTTATTCTTTGAAATTTTCTTCTGTTTTTTACTTTCATCACAAATTTGAACTCTCCCTTTTATGCAAATTACTCTAAAAGCTCTTTAAAGGGTTAAGACTTATCCGTATTTTTATTACGGTGACTAATTTAGAGCTAATTATATTCTACACCCCTTAGGTAAAAATGAGTCATGAAGTTTCAATATTTTCGTTTTGCAAAGTTTTGAAATTATATCATTCTATGACTTTGGTCGGACTTGATCATTCATCAAATTGATTACATGGTAAAGGGGAGACCCCTATATGGGTTTACGTGTAAGTTCTATTTTCACCACATTGACTAAAATAAGGTTCTAAAAGGTGTTAGGCAACATCCCACATCGACCAACGGAGAGGGGGTGATGTGCCTTATATGTACATGCCCACCTCATATAGCACGAGACTTTTTGGGAGCTCATTGGCTTCGGGTTCCATTGGAACTCCAAAGTTAAGCAATAGGGGCCAGAGCATTCCCATGATGGGTGACCCACTGAGAAGTTCTGCTCGAGTGAGTTCCCAAAAACAAAACCGTGAGGGCGTGGTCGGGGCCTAAAGAGGACAATATCATGCTACGGTGGAGTCGAGACTAGGATGTGATAGAATGGTATCTGAGCCACTCTGTCGTTCAGTGCGAATGTGACAACGAGGACTTCGGGCCCCTAAAGGGGGTGGATTGTAACATCCCACATCAACCAATGGAGAGGGGGTGATGTGCCTTATATGTATATGCCCACCTCCTATAGCACGAGGCCTTTTAGGAGCTCATTAGCTTCAAGTTCCATTAGAACTCTGAAGTTAAGCGAGAAATGGGCCAGAGCATTCCCATGATGGGTGACCCACTAGGAAGTTTTGCCCGCGTGAGTTCCTAGAAACAAAACTGTGAGGGTGTGATAGGTGCCTAAAGCAGACAATATCGTGCTACGGCAGAGGTGGGGCCGGGATGTGATAATTTTATCGGATGTCCTGGGAATGCTTTAGGGCCCCTTTCTCGCTTAACTTCGGAGTTCCAAGAGGGAGGGGTTGGACATAGCCTCATAATGAGCTAGCAATAATGCGGTTCGAATTCGCCTTTGACAAGAATCAAATATAAGACCACTCACTTAAAAGCGAAGAGGAATACCATTAGACTATAGTAATAAGTGGCAACAATAGATTTTGTTAAATTATATATTACATTAGCCACCGACAGGGTTTGAACCCACGTCGTCATGTAAGAGCTCAACACATTTCCATTACTGTGGTAAATGACCACTTGCACTTGCGAATAGTTAAGAGTACAGGTAAATAAGAATTTTTTTATTATTTAAAATTTCTTTGTTTTATTGGATTAAATTCTTCTATAACACTAATTAATAAAGGGATTTTGGGATTGTTGGAAACTTAATCTTATCGGATAGTTGAATACATCAATGCCGAATGAATCAAAAGATAGGAATGAGGCAAGAGAGTGGAGAGGAGAAAAACAGTGTGATCATTTTCTTTTTCTCAAATATAGTATTGATAGGTGAATCAACTGCTAGTGTAGTTAACGAGGAAAACTTATGCACCTAATCTGACCTATTCTGAAAGCATATAGTCACAATATATATATTTTTATTGCAAGATAAATTATTATTTTAAATTAGATTATAGGGAGGCGATATGATCAAATTCAGAACGCAGTGGGTTAGTTGAACTTGCTCCTAAAAATTATATAGCCTACTAGCACGCATGCCGAAGTAACTACGGAGCTAACTAAGTTTTTCGATGGTTGATTGTTGATGTGGGCTTGCCATTTTGCTACAAGCTCAGTCAAGCAAATATTTTTTAGTTGGTGGTGCGGTGAAATGCATTGCTAACTTCTAAACTGAGCGATTTCAACAATAGAAGGAACACTCTCGGCCTTAGGTGCTATAACCTGAAGACAAGGTTATGCCTATTGCTTTGAAATTCAATAATGATTTGGCTTTCTGCGTGCCGAACACTTAATGTAACTTGGGTAACACCTCATTTCGTCAAGAAAGCTAATTGAAGTGACCTTTTTTAGGGGATGAATCAAAGACTCACTGGGTGAGACTTGAGATAAATAACCAGTCAAACTTGAGAAACTTACCGTCTAACCAAGCAATCAAGACTCCTAATCCAAATTGATTCTGCAACTCTGTTGTATGCTAACCATGTTGTCGCCTTTGCTGGTTGCCTTTGGAAAACCTCATGTAACCAAACAATGGTCGTCGTTCGTCAGTTGCCAACCTAAATCTATCTAACCAAACTGTATTCGTGTTGATGGTTAGAAAGCAATTACTGCATTTTCTCAAAATGGATGAGAAGGTTTGCGTCAAGCGTTGATTTGAAGGTCCCTTTCACAATGTCAACTCTCCTGTATATATAGCCAAGCTTTCTTAATTACTGGACAGGGCTGACCCAGGCCTAGTGCGGGCTGGGCAACCGTCCAGGACCCAAAAAAATTGGGGGCACCAAAATTATTACGGTGGTATTTCATATATGTTTTCGTAAGAGTATAAATTTTCAAAATTTGGTAAAATTACACAAATATTTATCTAGAATTGATGAGTTTTGTTTTTTAATTAAAGAGGGGGCCTTGGGTTCGAAACACCATGTGTGTTTATTTACTTTCTATTTTTTTCAAATTTCTTTTCATAGGAGTAAATTTTATAAAATTTGGCCAAATGATCAAAAGTTTGATCAGAAGTGGTGGCTTACGTAATTTAAAATTAACAAGGAGGTTTGGGGTTTGAAACACCAATTTTACGAATTTCTTTTCATAGAAGTTTAAATTTATGAAACTTGGCTAAATGATCAAGAAGTTTAAATATAAGCAATAGTTTTTGTTGTTTAAAAGTAACGAGAGGTCCTGAGTTCAACATGCTATGTGAATGTTTATTCTTTTCAATTTTTACGAATTTATGTGTGGTTATTAATTTCCTTTTAATTACTAGCTAGTAGCTATGTGGGTTGCAGTTTTTAAACATTCGTTCCAATTCAAGTCTAACCTGCACTAAAGAGTAGTGCGTAAACCAAATTTGTAGATCACATTTGCAAATCATATGATGTGTCACCTATAGTTTTAATTTAGTGCTCATTCATTGATTATACATATCAATTAAAGACTCAAAAACATCATTATTCTTTTAGTCCCATATTGGTAAGGTTAGTAAATAACAAAAAAACACATCACGATTTGAATAAAAACATTTTAAAAGTTCACACAGAAGGAAAACAAGTTTTTTGGTTTGCTCTCGATACAAAATAAATTAGTTTTTTTGTATTTCTAAAATATTGAGTTTGAAATACTTTTCTAAGTATATTTTATTGAAACCTTAAGTGTGAAAACAAATAATTTTTTTTATATGAAGTTAGAACACATTTTTCTGGCATCGTCCCAAGCCTAAAAAATCTCAGGACCAGCCCTATTCCCGCATCACCAATCCGTAGATATCTCCTTATTAACTGCAGACGTCCACATGCTAAGAATCCCAATCAAATTTAACTTGATGTCCACCATCCAAAGAGATATCAAGTTAATCTCATCAGAATTCTCAGAGATGATTACCATGACTTTAAAATCACAATAATATTTGAAAGATTATCATAACAATCTCTCTATCCAGTGGCTTAAAATGCATAAGTCGATGGTGCAAAAACGGGTACAAACAGTGTTAAAGAAAAGACATTCACTAAGGCAGTCCACCACTTAGTTAGAAATTGCAATATTAACTAGTTAAAATATTACTGCATTTCCATGGAAATGGCTAAATGCTACTCCAGGTTTGTTCCCAGAAGTCAATGGCACCACGTCAGAATTGAGATCCAATCGCCGTAAGGGAAATGAAGTCAATGAGTTTCTAACTTTCAATTTGTTATCCAATAGAGTTGTGCCTGAAATCCAAACTTGTAATGATTAGGGGAGGCGGTAGACGGCAGTTATGGAATCTTTTCTAACACTTATGTGGATCAATGTCATTGGATTATGAGTTATAAAAACATCGAGAGGGGACAACAATCCACTCTGCAGATAACACCGTCTGGTTCCAGAAAATATTGGAGAATGTTAGACTTTAGACCCTTTTAGCATGATCTCAGCAGCCTATTTGTTCATGTCGCTATCAATATCAGTTGAACCAATATATATATGCTTCTTAATTACTCCCACGTTCTTTTGGTTGGTTGCCATGTGTGATTCTCTCTCCACCAACTTCACCAAATATCATTCTCTCAAGCAAGCATCTCTCTTTCCAGAAGTAATTTTTTAGTGCGACGGTGGAGAGGGATGCGGAGCTAGGAATTTACATAGCAATGGGTTAGTATTTTTCTTTTGTTGGAGCATAGAGTGCAAATTAGGTTTAGGATGGGCTAAAATTTTGTTTCTCACAAATTTAAGCTAAATATTAGTATTAAATTAGAAATATCAGACTTTTCATAAGCACTAGTGATGTTATTCATAGTATAATATGGGTTGAAGATAAGTTAGATATATATATTTCTTGAACTTGGGTTAATATTGATAAAAAATACATGTGTTATAATATCTGTAAGAGTGTATCGGGTGTGTTGTGCAACTGTCGTATGCCACTAAAGCTCAAGGAAAATTTTTATAGGATGGCAATAAGGCCAATAATGCTTTATGGCACGAAATGTTGGACCGTAAAGCATCAACACGTACATAAAATGAGTCTAGCGAAGATGAGAACGCTTCGTTGAATGTGTGGGCACACGAGAAAGGATAAGATTAGGAAAGAGGATATCTGAGTTAAAGTAGAAGTAGTTGAAATTGAAGGAAAGATGAGAGAAAATCAGTTAAGGTGGTTTGAACATGTGAAATGAAGACCTACAGACGCTCCGGTTAGAAGATGAGATTACAAGATAGAGTTTCAAGGCCGAAGGGTAGAGGAAGACCTAAGAAGACTTGGAAAGAAACTCTAAAAAAAGATTTAGAATATTTGGATCTAACGAAATAGAATCGCGCGCAATGATGTTCTAAGATTCATACCGCCGACCTCACTTAGTGGAATATGACTTTGTTGTTGTTGTTGGTAATACCATGTGGGTGCGTGATTGTCATACTAAACCCTTTTTTTAAGTTACTAACTAATCATATAGTGATAATTACTTGTCCATGACAACAATTACTTGCCCATGACACTACAGAGTACTATTCCCTTCACTCTCGAACCATAATTTCTGCGTTGTTTTTAAAGTTATGTTATGTACCTTGATTCCATCTGAGCTGTCTTGGCCCCAGCAGGGAATCCTGCAAATTGGTTTTCAAAGAATTATGACTTGTTATGGCATTGTTCAGATTAACTAAACCCTGGATATGATTAATGACATCATTCTGTATTATTATAATTGAGTTCACAGTTGGGTATAAATATAGTCACTTTAATTTCATTTCCACCACTCATTCATACAGCATCCCTTAATTTAGAATAAAGACAATCCTTTTTGTTCCTTTGGCAAAAATGGAGCATAGTGAAGCTGTTTCAGAGGGAGAATGGACCTCTCTCAGTGGGATGTACATTGCTGAGGAGGTAGATTTCATGTCCCAGTTGCTTGGAAAATTTTCAAACCAAACATCAAGCATGGGAATAGCTCCGGATGCTTTTTGGTCTGGTGGCAACTATGAAGGTTCAAATTATTATTCATCAGAAACATCTTATTCAAATTCACTGGAGGGTAATTTTAGTGGTGGTAATAGGACTTTTTACCCCACTTCAAGCAGTGAGAGTTACTACTTGAGTGAATCTTCTCACCCCATGTTGGTAACAAACAACAGCAAAATCTCTATGTCTATTGATTTTGGTGCTGGAGATGTGATCAAAACCCTAAATTCCTCTCTCATTGAAGGAGATCATGATCAATGCTTGAACCAAGAAACAAGCGATGGCAATGCAGAAGAGAGTGGTGGAAACCCGGCGGAAGCTGTGGCCCTTGGCAATCAGAGATTTGATATGACTGCAGTAAAAGAACAATCCATGGAGGAAATTAACCCCACCAAGAATTCATTGAAAGTATCTCAAAGCTTAGAAAATGTAAGTATATTTTTCTCACCCTTCTGTCAAAATTATTTACTTAATTGTTACCATTTCTTAAAAATATAATAATAATACAGGAGTTGGTTTATTTGAGCATTTTTTTATCATAAATACAATGCAGGTTCAAATGAATAAGAGGAACATAAAGGCAAAGAAAAGCCAGCAGGTGACAGCTAGCAACAATGAAGAAGACGGTAATGCCGCTGGGCTCAACAGACAGAGCTACAGTTGCTGCTCAGGAGATGATCAGTCCAATATTGTTGCCTCACATTCCCATGAGAATTCTCAGGAGCTGAGTGGAGTTAGTATTACTTCAACTTCAAGCTTGAGTCCAACAGAGGTTGCAGCTCTCAACTTGAGTGGCAAATCAAGAGCTAGAAGGGGGTCAGCCACTGATCCCCAAAGCCTCTATGCAAGGGTGAGTTCCTATACACTATAAAAAGGTTTTATAGACTGCGTCTATTTTCCTTTAAGAAAATGATATATGCACACCAATTTTCTCCACTTGCACATTCCTATTTATTTTTATCTCTTGATTTTTTTTATAATCTATTCGATCGAAGACCAGAAATAAACCTGGTGTCCCAAAATCACTTTCCATTTGTAAAATAGCTCATTTTTCTATTTTTCTTCTGTCGTGCAGAAAAGAAGAGAGAAAATAAATGCGAGGCTGAGAGTCCTGCAGGGCCTTATCCCCAATGGAACAAAGGTAGTCATAATTCCTTGAGACATAATATTTTGTCCAAAAAAACATGATGCAGATTGAATTCTCAAATATCTAACTTAGATGCGTGAAAATGCAGGTTGATATTAGCACAATGCTTGAGGAAGCTGTCCATTATGTGAAATTTTTACAACTCCAAATCAAGGTAATAACAAAATCAAATGGTCTAATTAAGAAGGTTTAAAATGAAATCTGAAACAATAATTCTATTCAAAGAAACACGAAAATGACACTATAGTATGGTTGGGCCTTTCTATTGGACGTAGAACTCACCTGCAGTAGAGAGTGTCTCAGCAAATATGTCGGTTTATGTGTCCATAGAGCAATTACTCTATCTGAGAGTAGATACTGATATTGGTTTTTTTTTTTTTTTTGTCCCCTTGTTTGTGGTTTTGTAGCTGTTAAGCTCTGATGATACGTGGATGTATGCTCCCATCTATTACAGTGGAATGAACTTAGGACTTGATCTGAAGCTCACCACACCACAGCAATCATAAAAATTTTGAGATTGGAAAATGCTTTGGAATTCTATACTTCTCTCAACTCTCAACTTATGTGACAAAGTTGAGATAACTGTTCGCAAAGAAGTTAGGTTCTACAGCATTTTCCATAAAAAAGAATTAGTTATGCAGAGTAGTAAAGTCCTAATTATTTTATCGAATCGTAGCAGCTGAGCTGTGAGCTCCACTACCAAAACTAGATCTCCTACAATTTACTCAATTTTGGTTGAATGACTTGATTCATGTTACTGTGATAGGATGATTGTTCTGTAGATGTTATTCTTCCACTTCAGAATGATGATAATAAAGGTGATGTTGGAAAAAAAAATATTCTAGTGGAAGTCTCCAATTTGACTTAACCATTGTGATTTCCTAATTAAGCACATATATATTTATACATTTATTTGAAGTTTGTTTTAAATTGAGGATTTATATTCTATTATGATGTATGTGATAACAGTTGTCAATGAAAATTAGTAACATGACTTATTAGTCCAAATTCAAAATTTGTCAATTTTCTAAAAGTGAAAAAAAAAAGACAAATAATTTGTTAAAAAGTGACGTGTCATTGCCAATCCTTCCTCAAATTACAACGCATTGCAATCCCTATTGCTTTAAATGTAGGAATTTATTAGGTTTATTTAGAAAACTAATTAGAGATTTGATTTGATTTTGTATCATGGTATTTTTGGCATTTACACATTAGGGTTTTTTTAGGTTTATATGGCTATAAAGATAGCTTGTAATATAATTTGGGAAACAACTCAGTCGAAATGTAGTCTCTTCAGTTCATATAGCATTTTTGACAATTCCATTTAATAAAATTTTATATTCATTTAGTTCAATTGTTCATTGCGTACTCTAATATTCAACTTGGTACCAGAGCAAGTTTGATCCTTCAGGGTTGAATTTGTTCTTGGTAGCTAGTTTGTTTGTCTTGTCACGTTCCTCTTCTTTGTATTGGTTTGTGTATTCTTTTTTTTTATCAAACGATAGATTTTGTTGGATTAGATGTTAGATTAGCCGCTAACAGGTTTGAACACACGCCGTCATGTAAGAACTCAACACCTTTCTACTACTATAGTAAAAGGCCACTTGCAGTTTGTTTGTTGTCTTGTCCGTTGTTTGTTCTGATACAGTTGTTCTTCGGTTTAGTTTGTGAAAAAAAAAGGTCTGTAGGATACGAAGTCGTGAAACCCAGAAATCATCCCTGTTTTCATTGTCTGATCAGAACCTCCTGCTTGAGCCACACCATGCATCTACGGCTGCCATTGAACCATCACATCTCACCTGTCGTCTCCGCCTTGGATCACTGCCGCTTTTTCTAATCCGTATTATTGACCTGTTATTCTCAATCTGCATACACTACAGGAACAAATACACGAGAAACATTGACGTGTTATTGCTAATCCTTATACACCATGTGTTCTTCAATGTATTATATGGTAATTCTATATAAATGTATTCGATGACATTGCCAATTCACATACATTCAGTTTTCCTCAAATCCTTATGCATTGTTGGATGTCTATATTCAAACCCTTATTTCTAATGCAATATTACCTACAAAATGATTGAAAGTTGACTGATAAAGTCAACAAAACCGATCGAGTTCATGATTGACCAGACACACACAGGCACTCGACCATTATGCCATCCTCAATCATTTGTAAGCAGTCGCCATGAGTCAGTAAGAGCAAACGAGGGCGTCACGGCCGAATAAAATGCTCGTCTTTAAGGTTGCATTAACTACGTGTGTTTACGTAACCGTAATTGGAATCAAATGGCAGAGTTGGATTCCGATTACGAGTTACTCTTGCGTTTACTAAATATTAGGGAATAAAAAAATATGGGGTCCATACAAATTTAGGAATTCAATTCCTCCAAAGTAGAGGAATTGAGCTCCTTGGATGAAGGTAGTATTTCAATTTTGTGTGAAGCCCGGAATAGGGAATCAACTTGTCTTGCTCATTATACCTTTAAATAATTTATGGAGAGTCAATTTCCATGCCCACCCATTCCCGCTACCCAGCACCATTCAGTCTCCATCTCTTGTGTTGGTTATGTTATCTTCAAATTTCTTCTCTCTTTAACCAACCCATAAACAAAAGAATTCAAATTTTTCAAATTTTATAAATGTTCCAACAAAAGCAAGTCTATTAAAAATCAATATTGTCATGTTCTTGGTCATAATAATATAATTAATTTACTTTAAAAAATAATCCAATTAACTATTATATAAATAAGGGTATTTTAGTAATCATAGTGGTATTCATTCGGATTTATGTGAACTAGTAAACAGCACAAATGAAATCAATGCTATTTTTATTCCGATTCCAGAACATTCAAGTAAACATTTTCAATAGAAATCTGATTCTGATTCCTCCTCATTCCAACTCCTCCTCAATCCTATTCATCTTCAATTCAATTCTTTTTTATTTGCAGTTGCACTGAGAAGCGCAGGGTGCCTAAGAATTTGTGGGTTAAGAGTCGGAGTCAATGTCAACTACTATGAGTCAACACAGCTAACTTTTTGCATTTCTGACCATTCAGCATCCGTATGTAAACTTAATTGACACAACAAAGATACAAGTAATTTGTAGCTCAACTAGTTAACAGTGTTTGTCTATGCAATTGAGCTCATGTGCTCGATTTTTCCTTAAAATATTCAATGAAAATTGACATGAGAGTGTTGGAGTATGTGGCCAAGTGGCCAACTTTTGACTTTAAAAAATTATAAAGAAAAAGGTAGACAAAATAATTATGTCTCTTCCTTATTTTGGGGAAAAGAAAAGGGATTTTTGTCTAAAGTTTTCTTGGTCCATGGGAAGTCACGGGGTGACTTGAATGAAGGCTATGTTATGATGAGGGAGCTGCTGCCCTTTTGTTTTTTTAAGAGAGCAGAAAAATTGGTGAGCCGAAGAGAAGAGAGGGAGAGAAAGAAGGTACTGCTGCAGTACCATTTTGAGAGAAGGAGTTGTTGTTCCTTTCATTGGATAGTTTTCACTCCATCAAAGTGTTATTGTTGTAATAGCTTTGAGCTTTGTATAGAGAAGAAATTAATCACTATATTTCTTTCTCTATTTGTTTCTTTAGAGTGTGAGAGTTATTGGGTGTATTGGGTTATTTGGGTTGTGAGATTGCCAACACTTTGTAAACTCCCATTTGGTTGATAGTGGATTATTGGGTGAGCTCCTACTGCTCCGAGGACGTACTCCAGTTACACTGACTGTTGAGGAACCTCGTTAAAATCTTGGTGTCTTTAATATTTTGTTCTTGCATTTCATTTGATATATTTCCTGTGGGTTAACAAAGAGTTGGTTCTAAAGGGTTTGGTGCTATCTTAGCACAACAATTGGTATCAGAGCACTGGTTGCTCTTGGGTACTGTCTAGTTGCCAAAGATGTCAGACGGGCAAGATGAAAATCCTTTTGGAAGCAGCTCCGGGTTCGCAAGAACTACGGTGCAAAATGCAAAGTTCGAAGTGGAAAAGTTTGATGGCACAAATAACTTCGGGATGTGGCAATGTGAGGTCAAAGATGTGTTGGCTCAACAAGATCTACTTACCGCTTTGGGAGAGAAGCCAGAAGCTATGTCGAAGCCGGAATGGGAGAAATTAAATTTGTGGGCTTGCTCTTCAATTCGGTTGTGCCTTGCAAAAACTCAGAAGTATTTTGTGATGCGGGAGACGGTAGCAAGTGTGTTGTGGTAAAAATTGGAAGACAAGTATATGACGAAGAGTGCAGAGAACCGGCTACACTTGAAGAAAAAGCTCTACCGCTTCCAATACAAAGAAGGTACAAAAATGATTAGACACCTTGATGCTTTTAATAAGTTGATTGCCGACTTGTTAAATTTAGATGAGGATATTAAGGATGAAGATAAGGCCTTAATATTGTTGAATTCCTTGCCGGACTCTTATGAGCATTTTGTTACCACTATTATGCATGGTAAAGAAACTGTGAAATTTAAAGATGTGTCAAATGCCTTGATGAATTATGAAATGAGGCATAGAGATAAAAATCATGATAGTACCTCTGAAGCTTTATTTGTTAGAGGTAGATTATCGGAGAGGAGGTCATCTTCTAGTAGGAAAAAATCACAATCTCGACCTAGAGGAAACTCTAAAGGTAGAAAACCTTTGGAAAGGGATGAATGTGCCTTTTGTCGTAATAAGGGTCATTGGAAGAAAGATTGTCCTAAGTTGAACACCAAAGGAAAAGAAAGTTCTGAAGCCAATGTTGCTGAGGTTGAAACAGATTTTTCTGATTTTGCTTTAACCACTTCCTCATCATTTGATTGTGCTACTAAGTGGGTGTTGGATACGGGTTGTACTCATCATATGACTCTTCACAAGGATTGGTTTTCAAGCTTGAAAGAGTTTGATGGTAGCGTTGTGTTCATGGGAGATGACAATCCTTGCACAACAAAAGGGACTGGTACAGTTCGTTTGAAGTTGCATGATGGCATGGTTAAAGAGTTGACAGGTGTTCGGTATGTACCGAATTTGAAGAAAAATCTTATTTCTTTGGGTACTTTGGAATCTAAGGGTTTCAGGTTTCATTCAGATGGACAGACATTGAAAGTTACTTATGGTGCACTTGTTGTGATGAAAGCTCCTAGATGTGGCCATTTGTATTTATTGAAGGGAAGCACTGTGACAGGTGAAGCATCTGTAGTCTCTGAAAATATGGGCACATCTGATTCAGATACTACTAGACTGTGGCATATGAGATTAGGCCATGCCGGTGAGAAAGCTCTACACGGGCTTGTGAAAAAAGGTCTTCTAAAAGGTGCCACGACTTGTAAGCTTGATTTTTGCGAGCATTGTGTCTTGAGGAAGCAAACTAGAGTGAAGTTTGGTACTGCTGTACATCAGACGAAGGGCATTCTTGATTATGTGCATTCGGATGTTTGGGGTCCTACAAAGACTCCCTCTTTGAGTGGTAGACATTGGTTCGTGACCTTTGTTGATGATTATTCAATAAGGTCTTGGGTCTACACTATGAAGCACAAGAGTGAGGTGTTAAACATTTTCTTGGGTTGGAAGAAAATGGTTGAGAACCAGACTGGGAGAAAGATTAAGATTTTGAGATCGGATAATGGTGGTGAATACACATCCGATCCTTTCTTTAAAGTTTGCAAAGAGGAAGGAATTGTGAGACATTTCAGTGTTCGGGGAACTCCACAACAAAATGGAGTTGCAGAAAGATTGAATCGAACCTTGCTTGAGAAGGTTAGATGTATGTTGTCCTAGTTGGGTTTAAGCAAGTCATTTTGGGCAGAAGCAGTTAATTATGCATGTCACATCATCAATCGGTTACCCTCAGCTGCTGTTCAGGGTAAGACACCAATAGAGGTATGGACTGGAAAACCTTCTTCTGATTATGACTATATCCGTATTTTTGGTTAACCTGCTTATTTTCATGTGACTGAAAATAAACTTGATCCTAGAGCCAAAAAGGCTATCTTTCTTGGTTTTAGTAGTGGTGTCAAAGGTTACAGGTTGTGGTGCCCAGAGATGAAAAAACTTGTAATCAGTAGAGATGTGACATTTGATGAAGAAAGTATGTACAAAGTCTCTGAGAAGAATGTGAAAGATGTCCAACAGGTGGAGCTTGAGAAAGTTGCCTCTGGTACTTCAAATCCTATTTCCGCTGATGTTGAAGTCACTACAAGTGAAGAAGTTGGAGACCATGAGGATGTTGAAGAAGTTGAACTTGAAGATTCTATTCAAGTTGAAGAGCAAGTTTCACCTCAAGAGTCTATTGCCAAGAACAGAGGAAAGAGACAAATTATCAAGCCAGCTCGGTATAGTGACTATGTTGCTTTTGCTCTTCCTATTATCACTGAAGAGATTCCATCCAATTTTGAGGAAGCCATTGAGAGTGAGGAGAAGAAGAGGTGGTGCAATGCCATGGGTGATGAGATGAATTCTCTCTTGAAGAACAAGACTTGGGAGTTAGCTAAATTGCCTAAGGGCAAGAAAGCTATCGGTTGCAAATGGGTGTATGCCAAGAAGGAAGATACTGATGAGAAAAGCAATGTGAGATTTAAAGCAAGATTAGTTGCTAAAGGGTATGCACAAAAGGAGGGCATTGACTACAATGAAATATTTTCTCCAGTTGTGAAGCACTCCTCAATTCGTATTATGTTAGCTCTTGTTGCACAATATGATCTTGAGCTTGTGCAACTCGATGTGAAGACGGCTTTCCTACATGGTGATTTGAATGAAGAGATTTATATGTGTCAACCGGATGGGTATATAGTGAAAGGGAAGGAAAATTTGTTTTGCAACTTGAAGAAATCACTTTATGGCTTGAAGCAATCTCCAAGGCAATGGTATTTGAGGTTTGATAAATTTATGAGAGGCCAAAATTATTCTAGAAGTCAATATGATCATTGTGTGTACTTCAAGAAGTTGCAAGATGGGTCTTTCATTTATTTGTTGATATATGTTGATGATATGTTGATTGCCTCAAAAAATGTTGAAGAGATTGAAAAATTGAAGAAGCAAATGAAGAATGAGTTTGAGATGAAGGATCTTGGTGAAGCGAAGAAGATCCTTGGCATGGAGATCACTAGAGATAGAGAGAAGGGTTTGGTCAGTTTGAATCAAAGACAATACCTTGAGAAGTTGATTCGGAAGTTTGGAGTTCATGATTCAACCAAACCGGTTAGTACCCCTTTGGCTCCTCATTTTAAATTGAGTTCTCTACAATGTCCTAAAAATGATAAAGAGAAGCTGCAAATGAAAAATATACCATATGCAAATTTGGTTGGTAGTTTGATGTATGCAATGGTATGCTCTAGACCGGATATTGCTCATGCAGTTGGCATGGTGAGTCGATATATGCATAATCCAGGTAAAGAACATTGGCAAGCAGCTAAGTGGATATTGAGGTATCTCCATGGTACTCGAGATGTTGGTTTATGCTTTGAGAGAGATGACTCTGGTATTGGTCATTTTGCAGTTGGTTATGTTGATTCAGATTATGCAGGTGATCTGGATGGAAAGAAGTCTACTACAGGCTATGTGTTTACTATGGCTAAAGGGCCAGTTTGTTGGAGGTCCATTTTGCAGTCGTCTGTTGCCTTGTCTACTACAGAGGCTGAATATATGGCAGTTGCTGAAGCTATAAAGGAGGCCATTTGGATACATGGGCTGATTAGAGATTTGGGGGTTGATCAGAAGCAGGTGGAGGTACATTGTGATAGTCAGAGTGCCATTTATTTGGCTAAGTATCAGGTTCATCATGCGAGGACCAAGCACATAGATGTGCGTTATCACTTTGTTCGTGAAATTGTTGGTGAAGGGGAAATCATTCTCCAGAAGATTCTAACTAAAGACAACCCCGCTGATATGTTGACTAAGGTTGTTGGTGTAGCCAAGTTTGTTCATTGCTTGAACTTGGCTCACATTTTGCCTATATAAAGAAGGCGTTGAGCAGTAGGAGTTTTGGAGCATTTGGCTCGGCATGAGTTGTTCTCTTGCTAGTGTTTGGGAGTGATGTTGTGTGTTAATTGTGTTGGTTGGCTTATCATGGCGTTTTTCGGAACTTGGCCAAGGTGGAGATTGTTGGAGTATGTGGCCAAGTGGCCAACTTTTGACTATAAAAAATTATAAAGAAAAAGGTAGACAAAATAATTATGTCTCTTCCTTATTTTGGGGAAAAGAAAAGGGATTTTTGTCTAAAGTTTTCTTGGTCCATGGGAAGTCACGGGGTGACTTGAATGAAGGCTATGTTATGATGAGGGAGTTGCTGCCCTTTTGTTTTTTTAAGAGAGCAGAAAAATTTGTGAGCCGAAGAGAAGAGAGGGAGAGAAAGAAGGTACTGCTGCAGTACCATTTTGAGAGAAGGAGTTGTTGTTCCTTTCATTGGATAGTTCTCACTCCATCAAAGTGTTATTGTTGTAATAGCTTTGAGCTTTGTATAGAGAAGAAATTAATCACTATATTTCTTTCTCTATTTGTTTCTTTAGAGTGTGAGAGTTATTGGGTGTATTGGGTTATTTGGGTTGTGAGATTGCCAACACTTTGTAAACTCCCATTTGGTTGATAGTGGATTATTGGGTGAGCTCCTACTGCTCCGAGGACGTACTCCAGTTACACTGACTGTTAAGGAACCTTGTTAAAATCTTGGTGTCTTTAATATTTTGTTCTTGCATTTCATTTGATATATTTCCTGTGGGTTAACAAAGAGTTGGTTCTAAAGGGTTTGGTGCTATCTTAGCACAACAGAGAGAACGTAAAAATAAAGTTTATAGAGTGCCTGAGAATTTGTGGATCAATTATCCTGATTGTACAAATAGTTTAGGTATTTTTTTGAATTTATATTAATTAGACACCCATATGCACTTAGATCATTTTTAGTAGAATCTCTAAATAGGGACAACCACCGTATAAATTAAGTATAAAACAAATATGTGGACAAAATAAATCTCTAGTGGATCATAAAGTATATGGACTCACTGAATACATAGTATATTTAAGACTTAAATGTCAAAATGATCCTTGTGTTTTACTCTATCGACCAAATCAGTCCATGTGTTTTCAATTTGGCCAAATTGGTTCCTCTGTTTACATCTGTTAGTCAATTCATGACAATCCGTTAAAAGACAGTTAAAATTGACATGTCCTAAATTACATAGTACTCAAGTGAATTGAACGAAGCATCAATTTCTAAAGATATGTATCGTATCTGTTTAGTAGGTGTACATAAAATTACATTTTTGTCCTCTCACGTGCTTGGCACATATCAATTTTTAACGGCCATTTAATGGATTGTCTTTAATTAGCTAACAGATGTAAACATAGGGACAAATTTGACCAAATTGAAAACACAAGAGCTAAATTGGATGATAGAGTAAAACACAAGAACCATTTTTCACATTT
The DNA here is from genome assembly GCF_042453785.1 of Malus domestica. Classification (NCBI taxonomy): domain Eukaryota; kingdom Viridiplantae; phylum Streptophyta; class Magnoliopsida; order Rosales; family Rosaceae; genus Malus; species Malus domestica. The sequence goes on from NC_091670.1 coordinate 19,196,585, forward strand.
AAGCCTTTAAGTAAGGGAACTTTAACAAAAAAAACTCCCGGTATTGTTTACTTTAACGAAAAACCATATTTTTATACTAAAAAATCAATCCTGGTACTATTCACTTTACCCTTTATTTTGTTTTTATTGTTAAAACTCAAAGTTTTTAAATCTTTTTCATTAGTTTTCCTTTTAATTAATTCAAAAAATGTTAACATAAACAAAAAATATGCACCTAATCAAATTATCGTCTAAAATCTATTAAAGCTTCAAATTTAGGAATTCTAATATAAAAACTCACCCATTGAAGGCAATATTCTTTTAGGAACACAAAGATTCTCTTTAAGTCCTTAAATGAGTACTCAAAGGTGGTGGTGGAGATGCTCTTAGGCAGGAAAACAATTATCACACCTTTTCTCCACTCACAAACCTTTGTTTAATCCTATCAATTTTGTAGCTAGAAAATGAAAATGAAAAACGAAATGGTTATGAAACGGACCTTTAGGAAACCACAACAACAGCAAGCAAAGAACATCAAAACAAAACTGTTTCTTGCATAAAAATTATAACTATAACATGAATAAGGTATAAGTTATAACATGAAGTCAGTCTCAACTTTCAGGCAATAGCAAGTTACAGAATAACAACAGATTAACTAAATGGAAAGGATTCAATATTTGAGGATGGGAAGAGACTTTTTCTGACACTAGACCTACACTCCTTGCAATCGACCTTACTCCAAGGGATTGGCATGCTACAGTCCTACGAAACAAGACGTTCTAATCTGCATTCATTTACAGTCCGATACAACGTAGAGGAATATGAAAGATTATGCTCAAACAAACATTCGAGACTACAAAAGAAAGATGTATAACAATCCATATCCATGCTGCGCCATATAAAATCCTCAACGTGCAATAATGGAGTTCCATCTTCATTCCCTCTCCTCGTTCACATGATTTGGAACTTCGGCTTGGCTGTCCAAAGGCATATATTGTGCCATTATAGCTCTTATCTCCGAATCCATGTATGACTGCAAAAATATAATTGAAAGTATCAGCAACCTGAATCAACAACAAAAAAGTGGAAGAGTTTTGTATCCTCACTTTAATCAACTCCCACAATAAAATCATCATCTAACTATAGCAGTCCTCACAGGTTAAAAAGTTGATTAAAAGACTTGTGAATGCAAATCAAAGTAGATTTCGTAGTCCGAGACACAGCCAGTCTTTAACCATGAAGGTTTCAACACACCAAAATCAATAGTGTGATAGGTATAGTTAGTACCCTCATACTATCGTAAAGCTCATGTACATTGAAGTCAACCACACAAGACACATAATTAAAGACAGTAGGAAGATTGTTGTCAATTTTGACCCTAAAATCTACCCGCATACAAAAACCCATGTATGCGCAAGCAAATTTGTTCCATTATCCGACTGGTAACTTATGCGGTTTCACTAAACACAGACAATTCTAATGCACGACAGTCCATTTCCCTGCCAATAGGTTGGGGTCAACACCCCATCAATATGCAGCCCTGCCACTAAGAATAAATGGTTCCACTGTACTTCACCATGAGTTCCATACTTCTATGGAAATGTTCTATCTTTTCTTTTTTGGTTAAAACATGTTCAAGTTTTAGATATTCAAAAATTAAAACAATTGCATCACAATCCATGCACAACCAGAGTTCACCTGATGCATTGATCATCGATAAATACAATTTTATCAACCTCAGGACAACCACTAAAGATGATCCAATAATACCACAATTAATAGGAGACTCCAGACTTAACAATGATATACATGAAGTCTGCAATGAAGAAACAAAGCACAGAAAGCTCACTCGTAATCTGTATTTGTACACGAGGTATGCCCCACCAGCAGCCATCGCCAAGCCTAATAAAATAACCCACACAGCAACCCACGCAGACTTTCCCCCACCAGAAGCCTTACCTGCAGATTACCAAGGGGAGTACATCAGAATAAGCACTTACAGTATATATATTCAGAACTCGTAAACATTAAAAGCTCGAGTTGCTGGACTCACTTATGCAGGTATCATGGTCCCTGATATACAGAAGATTTCCACCGCACGAGCAATCATAACTCCCCCAGGTATTTTTACAGCTACATTCAGGGCACTGACAGGCTTTCCTCTCTTTGCATTCATCAATATCTGAGTTTTAAAAAAAAATTTAGCAACAATTAGATCCAAGATATTTCATTGCAAAGATTCTGGATGATGATCTACTTTTATGTTATATTGGCTACTTTGATTAATGACAAGTTAAGAAGTTCAGCATGCCACAAAACCTCTACACTGATCCCTAGTTGACCGCATAAATGTAGAACAAAATTAAATGACCATTCAAATGGATATTTGCTTGACATGGATCACCCACTTGCTTACCACAATGATATGGATAAAGCTAAATTTCACTAAATTATCAATAACATGTAGTTTTATAAAATTTACGGCAGGTTCAAGTATAACTTAACCAGTAGGGCAAACCAACTGAATGAGAAGCTCCAAAACCTAGCTTGTAGAGACTTTTACTGTTTGCCCATCCTCAATCATTCGAAACTTAAACACCAAAGCATCTGAAGGAGAATAATAAATATACAGTGCTAGGGGCATAATTGCTGTGACCTAAAATTCATGGGTTCTACATATTACTGCAGTTTGGTAGCGAGTCCCATTACTTCCTATTTGTGCAAGGCCATAGTCTCCGGTTAAAATATGAAATCATGGAAGAATACTCCAGTAGATCTTTCATGCATAAGCATATACAAGCAAACCATTCAGTTCAATATAGCATAGCACGGTTAACAACTTCTGTAGATTGTCTTGATGCACCACTGGGACATTAATCCATTTGTAAGTTTATGCTGATTCAGAATGAAACTTAAAAAAAATAAAACAAATAAAAAGGAAGCGCATACTTAATTTCGAGTGGTCTGAACTACGTCTTTTTAGATGTATACAACATAGTAGATTTATTCTGAGCTGAAAACCATCAACAGGACATGCCAAGGCGATAATTTTTCTTACCTTCACAACTTTTAACACCATCGCCTTTAAACCCAGGAGGACACTGACATTGGACCTCTCCATTATCCTGTCCAGAAAATAACCTTACTTAAAATTCAATCATTTGATACGCGAATAAAAACCAATGGCAGTCAGAGTTTTCTTATACAGAAAATGGGAATGCACAAAACCACTTACTGTGCAAGCAGTGAATGCATGCCCATCTCGAGCTTCATGCCAACAACCTCCATTGTTTACCTTGCACCTCCCAGGCCCACTCGCTGGAAATGAAAGGTAATATTCCTCAACAAAAAGTCATATTGCAGAACAAGGAAAAATATGTTTGGAAAAAAAGGAAGGATCTGAGCTATCCTTTTTTTTAGGCGAACCTGAGCTATTATTTTATTACAATGAAGAAGAATAAAAGAAAATATGTGCATATTAATTCCCTCAAATTTGGCTTCCCTAGTTAAATTTTATGGCCGTTTTAGGGTATCTTTTATTGTTACCTTCACAGGTAGTGTAACCATCTCCTTTAAATTGCACACCATCAACCAGAGGGCACTCACATACCCTTCCACGAAATGTATCCTGAGGAAACAAACCATAGTCACCAAAAGCAAGAGTTAGAATACCCATTTCTTTCAATTTTCAAAAGATAAATGATAAGCCAGTAGGTTACAATTTATACCTTGCAGGCTGTGAGGTTGGCTGCTTTATTCTGCCAGCAACCACCATTATTATCCAAGCACTCATTCGTCTCCACATCTACCATGAATAAATAGTAAACCAGAACTTAATTTTGGAATAAAAACAATCAGAAAGAGATAAGAAACACCACGATAACAAAAGGGGCATACCAGTACTCAGACAAACAGCTGGCTCAGTAGTTTCCTCAAACCCAGAACAGATGGCCTTCAGAACTGCACCTTTCTCCAACTTGCCTGCAAGCAAATAGTTTAGAGATGGAAGCTTCTCAATTGTTATCTGAGAAACAAAAAAACAAGGACAAACCTCGGTATTGGCGATTATTGACAACAAGGGTAGGCAATATGGTTACATCACCTCTTGATCCTTTTCCAACCTACAAAGAGTGTTCCCGTCAAGCAAGTATAAATAACTAAACTAATATCACCAATTCAAAGAATCACATTGCAGAGCCAACAACAACCAAGCCTTATCCCACTAGATGGGGTCGGTGTATGAATCCTAGAATGCCACTGCGCTCGGTTTTGTGCCAAGTCTTCTGTTAGATCCAAGTACTCCATATCTTTTCTTATAGTCTCTTTCAAAGACTTCCTAAGTCTTCCTCTACTCCTTGTGGCCTAAGCCTAAGTCTCATAGTGGCATCTTCTAACCGGAGCATTTGTACTTTCACGTGTCTAAACCATCTTAACCGATTTTCTTTCATCTTATCTTCAATTGCAGTCACTCCTACTTTACCTTGGATATCCTTATTTTTAATCCTACCCCTTCTCGTGTGCCCACACGTCCAACGAAGCATTCTCATCTTCGCTGCACTCATTTTTTGCACGAATTGCTTTTTGACGACCCAACATTTCGTGCCATAAAGCATCACTAGGCTTATTGTCGTCCTATAAAATTTTCCCTAGAGCTTTAGTGGCATATGACGATGGCACAACACACCCAATACACTCTTCCACTTCATCCATCCAGCTTGCATTCTATGGTTGAGATCTCCATCTAATTTTCCGTATTTTGCAAGATAGATCCAGATAATGAAATCGTTTACTCTTTGGTACTTCCTGATCTTCAATCCTCACCACTATCTCATTTGGGCCCCCATTCCCACTAAACTTGCTCCATCTACATATCCTTTATTACTTGGATATATGTTACTCGTACTCTTTTCTTCTCTATAATCCTCCAAAAAAATTTCTCTTAGACCCTATCATACACTTTTCCAAATCTACAAGGACCATTGCAAATCTTAAAATAGAAAATAAAAGGGAAAGAACAAATACCTGAGCATCTTGCTCTTCTTTCAGAACAGTATTTTCAGAGTCTGCATTAGGGTCTCCCATACACTTCTCAATCTTCTTAATATCAAGCCCTGACAACACGTCACATGAATATTAGAAGCTCATTCTACATTAATCATTAATCTTCTAAGAAACATCAGATGCAAAATATAATGACTTACCAAGAGATTTAATGACACCATCAGCACATTCCTTGTTGTACTTTTTCTCCTTCATGGGACATCTAATTTGAAAATCAGTTACATAGTCCCACCATACCCAAGGCTTTTTGGTCTCATTTACCACTCTAAAAACACATAGCTGCCTTAAATTTTCAAGAACCACATCTTTACCATCGTAACCACTGCTGAAGTCCTGTTCTGGATCAGGAGCACAATATCTTCCATGATTGATGCACTGAGACTTGCACTGTTTGCTTAAGGTAAATGCCTGAGGACAGTACCAAGTTATATAATGAGGTGTGAACTGAGTGTAACCGCCTTTTTCAAGTATCTGGGCTGCACCCCTAAAATCCTTCATAAATTCCATCAACATGTCACATTTAACCCCACATTCATCGTTGCTGTTGGTCCAAAGTTGATATTCCACACGATCATCTGGATGCGGAACAGCTTCTCTCCAGTCGAGATTCACATTGACCATATCACCAGCATTGATTGCTTTCTTTAAAATTTGGCCAAAACTTTTTTCAATGAGCGCAGACGGTATTGTTATGTTCTCAATGTATTTGGCAGTGGAACCATCCTCTTCAGGTGAGTCCATGGTTATTAATGCCTCCTCAATATCATCAGCAACAAGAACTGCAGAAGCCCCAGCTTTCTGGGCATTCCAAACCTTCAAGGCAAAGAAACAATCTGGAAAGCACGAGCAACAGTTTTAACACAAGAAATGCCGACTTAAAAAAGGGGGCTATGTATATGTACATTAAAGAATCACTAACGTAGGATTATAATTTAATATACGTAACTTTTACAGATACAAACAATAACAATAAAGAATTTCTGCTAACAAAAACCAAATTAATCTGACTTATGAAATGACTGTCTGCAAGATTAACCAAAAGAAGAGCTAATTGATTCAGACTTGCCAAAAATGGAATCTCCAAATCCAACAAAAACAGACCAATTGAAGCTTATATTTTTCAATAGCACACAAACTACTCAAAGTTACCCCAAAATGAACCGAAACACACCATTCAAACCGGAAACACTCAAAATAACATTCAAATTACCAAAACTACAATAAGGGTAACTCCTAAATTTAACAAAAACAAGCAAATTGAACCCCCAAAACTCATAATACTCATCAAATTGCTCAAAAATACAAAAAGGGCACCTCCTAAATTAACCAAAGCAATCAAATTGAACCTCAAAACTCACAAAAGAAATCAAACCATCGAAAATTACGAAATGGGTACCTCCACGATCGACCAAAACGAAAGTTGGGAGAGCTCCGGGTCTCGATTCAAACTTAATCCCAAATTCAGAGAACTCCTTGCATCCCTTCTGATTCTGCTTCGGGTACAGCACGGCGCCGGCCATGCTGCCTCCGTACTGAGGAATCCCGAAGTTGCCAATGGCACTGTCGTACGTGCCCTTGATTTTATCCGGGGATGTGACCCTCAAGCTGTTCTTCTCCACCACGAATCTCCCATTCGCCATAGACAGCAGCAGAAACCCTAGAAAGAATCTCAGCGCTGCTGAACTCTGAAGCTCCATCATTCCAGAGAATAGCGGGAAAAAGAAAAGAAGGGGCTTTGGGAATCGAATTCACTGAAAACACAGATATAAAGCTCGTTTCTTTTTCCTTTTTTTTTCAATTTATCATAATTTATTGGGTTTTAGAAAAAAATAGAAACTGGGTTTTGGTGAATTTGTGGATTTCTGAAATATGTATGAGAAGTTGGAAACGCTAACAAGATCTCCACTGTCGTTTATTGCTCTGCATCAATGTCTTTTACTCCCACTAATATACTTTTTCTTAATTTTATAGTTAATGGAAATTAATCTAAATTTGATTAGTTACAGGTGGAGCTTATGACGTTGTTTGAGATTCCTAAATTGCCCCTGAAACGTATAAATCACGCCAAAGGATTGAGTGGTGGTTTGGTCAGTTCAAGTGAAATCCACAGTGTCTGGAGTCTGTCACATAGCATTTTCCCTCGGACCAAAATTGTCTTCAACGTGTTGCTTCTCACGATTTTCCTCTCCCCTTCATTCTTGTTGTTGGTTTTTTGTTTTTTATTACATTATATATATATATATATATATATATATATATATATATATATATATAAAATAAGGAAGTCGATGAATAAAAAGTAGTATCGAATTCATTCTTCAAATCATTCAAACTTAAAACATCGCAATTTAAACAGATGGTAATGCTATTAGATCTTAGTGTTCAATGACTTTTTCGTTTTAAAGGAAAACCTATTCTAGATGTTTAATTCTCTCTTTGTCAGGATTTTCATTGGCATGCATCTCTACGAGTAGGGTGTCATCTACTTGAAAGTAGTGATAAGGTCAATTATGCACGTTTAAATAGGAAGATTTGAAACCACTTAGTATTACGGTCTAATGATGTTCTTCTTCACTTGTAAATGAGAGATCTTAGATTCAATTTTCGGAGTTTGAACCATATTATTGCTAACTCATTGTGAAGCTAAGCTCACCCCTCCCCCTTATCATAGATAATATCGTTTTTGTTCAAAAAACCAAAAGATTTGAACGATAATATATTGTATGTCTTATATGTATGAATGATCACGATCAATAGATTTCAAATACAATTTTATATTTTCACTTTCATGTTGTTGTCAATTTAACTCACTATATTCACAATGCATGAACAACATGACTATTTTACAATCACTTTATATGTGCGTAAAAATTAATATTGTCACTATGCATTATAAAATTAGATTCCATATACATTAACAATCACGATCAACTCGCGTATTTTAACATGCCTATATAATTAATAAAATGCATATATATATTTAATAAAATGCATATATATATATATATATATATATATATATATATATATATATATATATATCTAGATTCCAAACACAGTTTTATAATTTACAATTTCATGATCACGTGTTATTCCAAACACAATATTATATATTCTTACTGCAATCACTTAATAGTTAATTTGGTTGTCCCTCTCCACATAAAATATGTTAACCCACAAGTGGATATTAATATTAAGAGTGTAATTGAAGGCATTAATATTCAACTGAGACTTGTTAATTGTACTACCGACTTCCATGTAGATATGCAAGTGTTTCAACATTATCGAAAAAGATAACATACTTTTCTTTTTATTAAAAAAATAAAATAACATACAGATAATGACACACCCCGATCAAGATCGAGGCATGCTCACCGTCACGTGAGGGTGACGTAGCTATGTGCACAGTGCGGAAGCAATAAGGATAATAAATATACGAATAAATAAAAACCGAAAGTTACTAAAGTGTACTAATAAACAGGAAGTGTTAGAAGTGAGATACAAAAGTAAATACTCCTAATCAGAGCATAGAAAGTCTAGGTGCAGTCCAGTAGGACAAATACTAATTATACAATACCAGAAGATACAACAACAACAACAACAAAGCCTTTTCCCACTAAGTGGGGTCGGCTATATGAATCCTAGAACGCCATTGCGCTCGGTTTTGTGTCATGTCCTCCGTTAGATCCAAGTACTTTAAGTCTTTTCTTAGAGTCTCTTCCAAAGTTTTCCTAGGTCTTCCTCTACCCCTTCGGCCCTGAACCTCTGTCCAGTAGTGACATCTTCGAACCGGAGCGTCAGTAGGCCTTCTTTGCACATGTCCAAATCACCAGAACCGATTTTCTCTCATCTTTCCTTCAATTTCGGCTACTCCTACTTTACCTCGGATATCCTCATTCCCAATCTTATCCTTTCTCGTGTGCCCACACATCCCACGAAGCATCCTCATCTCCGCCACACCCATTTTTTGTACGTGTTGATGCTTCACCGCCCAACATTCTGTGTCATACAACATCGCTGGCCTTATTGCCGTCCTATAAAATTTTCCCTTGAGCTTCAGTGACCTATGACGGTCACACAACACGCCGGATGCACTCTTACACTTCATCCATCCAGCTTGTATTCTATGGTTGAGATCTCCATCTAATTCTTCGTTCTCTTGCACGATAGATCTTAGGTAGCGAAAACGGTCGCTTTTTGTGATCTTCGCTAGATTGCTCCGGTCATTAGTATATAAATGGATAGAGATAGGAAAGCGAACACAAGATGTACGTGGTTCACCCAGATTGGCTACGTCCACGGAATAGAGGAGTTCTCATTAATTGTGAAGGGTTTACACAAGTACATAGGTTCAAGCTCTCGTTTAGTGAGTACAAGTGAATGATTTAGTACAAAAGACATTAGGAAATATTGTGGGAGAATGATCTCGTAATCACGAAACTTCTAAGTATCGGAGTGTGGTATCGTCTTGACGTGCCTTATCTGTCTCATAGGTAGATGGGGCATCTTCTCTAGAAGTACTCTTCCTCCATCCCGGGGTGGTATCTTTAACTGGTGGAGATGCACAAGGTAATGTATCAATTTCACTTGAAGCTTACTTGTAGTTTCAGGCTTGGTCAAGCGCGATACAAACCATGTAGTAGGAGTCCCCCAAGTCGTCGAGCTAGGGGATCTGCTGAAAGAGGTGACAGACAAGGTAAGCAATCATAGCTCCGGCTGATTGTTCACAGTCTCCCTATCTTGCAGGCAGCATGAAGGATAAAGAGAAGAAAATGAGAAGAGATGATATGGGATACTTTTGCTTTTAAAGAAGTAACTTTCCACAGGATTATTCTTGAACTGAGCTGGAGGGTTTTCTGGTTTCCTCCAAAGTATAAGGCCGACTGAAGAATTTGAGGGTCAAAACAAGTCCATCAAATCTAGAGTACGTTCGACCCTGCTGATATGGGATACTTTTGCTTTGACAGAGTAATGGATGTATCGGCACGTGTGCTGTTACGCTTGTCTCCACATGCTTCCTTGTATCCTTCTCCCTTGCCCTATCTGTTCCTCAGGCAGATGCGGTATCTTCCCTGGAAGCATAAGATGTTGAAGATGAGTACTCGAGAGCAATGTCAGGTAAGTAATCAGGTAAGGGGTTCCAGGCAGTCAGTTCTTGGCTGGAAGCTTGATTCCAAGTACTGACTGATTGCTCTCTTTCTCCTTGTCTTGCAGGTAAGAACAAGGTCCAAGGAAAAGACAGGGAAAAAGCATGATATGGGATACTCTTGCTTTTAACCCTGATGATATGAGATATTCTTGCTCTAGTATAGCTTGTTTGCAGAGGGATTATCGGGGGGAAAGAAAGCTGAATATTTCGAAAGGCTTCGTTGGGAGTGCCCTCTCAGATATGAGGAAGGGTTGAGCATTTTTGCAGGTCTGCCTGTCCGTTGGGGATGGAGGTCGACATATATAGGAGTCTCCTTAACAACAAGTAGTAATGCTATTCCTTTACCCTACTTGGTCATAGCACGGTAGTGGGAGCTGTCAGCTTCACATGTTTTAACGCTGTCAGAGCACTTTGAAAAAGTGGTTTGTGGTATCTGGAAAGCTGATGTTGCGTGTGAAGATTACAGACAGCTTTATCCAAGGAGATCCGGCTCTTGAAGTTGGGAAACTGTTGCCTCTTCGGTTTTCGAACAAGCAATCCTATCGGGGATCTGGCTCTCGAGATTCGGAGAACGATGCCTCTTCGATTTTTGAGAAAGCAATCATGCTGGGGGTCTGGCTCTCGAGATTCGGAGAGCGGTGTCTCTTCGATTTTTGAGAAAGTAATCATGTTGGGAGTCTGGCTCTCGAGATTCGGAGGGCGGTGCCTCTTCGATTTTGGAGCAAGCAATCTTGTTGGGAGTGTTTTCTCGAATGTGAGTAAAGGTTGGGCATGTTTGCTAGTCTACCTTGCCACGAAGCACAGAGGTTGACACACAAGGACTTTCCAATTATCCAGCAATGGTACTATTCATTTACCCTCTTCGATTTTTGAGAAAGTAGTCATGTTGGGAGTCTGGCTCTCGAGATTCGGAGGACGGTGCCTCTTTGATTTTGGAGCAAGCAATCTTGTTGGGAGTGTTTTCTCGAATGTGATTAAAGGTTGGGCATGTTTGCTAGTCTACCTTGCCATGAAGCACAGAGGTTGACACACAGGGACTTTCCAATTATCCAGTAGTGGTACTATTCCTTTACCCTTGTGGGTAATAATATGGTAGCTAGACCTTCAAAATTTATGTGTCTAAACTTTGTTAGTGTTGTTTCTTTGCTATTCTTTTACCCTTCTTGGTCAGAGCGATGTAGTGGGAGCTGCAAGCTTCACGTGTTCAACTTTGGCAGAGAGCTTTGACAAAGTTATCTGTGGTACCCATGAGCTACTGTTGCGTGTGGGAAGTGGGTGATTGAACAGTAAAACTCATGTGCTTTCTACTTCACCAGAAGTCTTCGATCGAATGCCCATAATTTCCGCAAAGCTGAGTGTGCGTGTGACAGGTGCTGACAAGGCTGGAAAAGTAGGTGCCTCTTCGATTTCTGAGATCGGCCCTCGTGGTCTCTGAGCAGCCCAGCTTTTGAGAAACAAGCGCCTCTTCGATTTCTGAGATCGGCCTTCGTGGTCTTTGCGCAGCCCAGCTTTTGAGAAAGCAAACGCCTCTTCGATTTCTGAGATCGACCCTCGTGGTATCTGAGCAGCCTTGCTTTTGAGAAAGCAAACGCCTCTTCGATTTCTGAGCAGGCGCCTCTTCGATTTCTAAAGCTCCGTCGAGTGCAGATTTTTATAGGGGCTGGCATTAAGTTCCAAAGCACACTTGAATCTCCACCAGTAGAAGCTCCATTCTTGCACTTCTAAGATCTTGATTTGTCCGACCTCTTCTCTCTTCAACACCTTTGAAAATGTCTGGCCCCTCCGACCGTCGTTTTGACTTGAACCTTGTTGAAGAGGCAGCCCCGCCTTCCCCTGACAACATATGGCGTCCATCCTTCGTCTCCCCTACTGGTCCTCTTACCGTTGGAGATTCCGTGATGAAGAATGATATGACCGCTGTGGTGGTGGCCAGGAACATTCTCACTCCCAAAGATAACAGATTACTTTCCAAACGGTCTGATGAGTTAGCTGTTAAGGATTCTCTGGCTCTCAGTGTTCAGTGTGCAGGTTCTGTGTCTAATATGGCCCAACGCCTATTTGCTCGAACCCGCCAAGTTGAATCATTGGCGGCTGAAGTGATGAGTCTCAAACAGGAGATTAGAGGGCTCAAGCATGAGAATAAACAGTTGCACCGGCTCGTACATGACTATGCTACAAACATGAAGAGGAAGCTTGACCAGATGAAGGAATCTGATGGTTAGGTTTTACTTGATCATCAGAGATTTGTGGGTTTATTCCAAAGGCATTTATTGCCTTCGTCTTCTGGGGCTGTACCGCGTAATGAAGCTCCAAATGATCAACCTCTGATGCCTCCTCCTTCTAGGGTTCTGTCCAGTACTGAGGCTCCGAATGATCCCCCTCCGGTGCCTTCTCTTTCTGGGGCTCTACCGACTGCTGAGACTTCTCCTAAGCAACCTTTGTGAAGGCTCCCTCTTGTTTGTTTATTTTGACTTATGTATATGTACATATTTGTAGCTTATCAGGGATATCAATAAATAAGCTTTCCTTCATTTCAACGTATTGTGTTAAATACACCAAAGCCTTCTTCGCTAAGTTCTTTGAATTTTCTTTTGTTGAAGCTTTGTGAGTGGAGCATGTAGGTTGAGGTAGTGTTCCCTTAATTTCCTGAGTGAGGAAAACTTCTCGGTTGGAGACTTGGAAAATCCAAGTCACTGAGTGGGATCGGCTATATGGATCTTAGAACGCCATTGTGCTCGGTCCTGTGTCATGTCATTCGTTAGATCCAAGTACTCTAAGTCTTTTCTTAGAGTCTCTTCCAAAGTTTTCCTAGGTCTTCCTCTACCCCTTCGGCCCTGAACCTCTGTCCCATAGTCGCATCTTCTAATCGGAGCGTCAGTAGGCCTTCTTTGCACATGTCCAAACCACCGTAACCGATTTTCTCTCATCTTTCCTTCAATTTCGGCTACTCCTACTTTACCCCGGATATCCTCATTCCTAATCTTATCCTTTCTCGTGTGCCCACACATCCAACGAAGCATCCTCATCTCCGCTACACCCATTTTGTGTACGTGTTGATGCTTCACCGCCTAACATTATGTGCCATACAGCATCGCCGGCCTTATTGCCGTCCTATAAAATTTTCCCTTGAGCTTCAGTGGCATACGGCGGTCACACAACACGCCGGATGCACTCTTCCACTTCATCCATCCAGCTTGTATTCTATGGTTGAGATCTCCATCTAATTCTCCGTTCTTTTGCAAGATAGATCCTAGGTAACGAAAACGTCGCTCTTTGGTATTTCTTGATCTCCGATCCTCACCCCTAACTCGTTTTGACCTCCATTTGCACTGAACTTGCACTCCATATATTCTGTTTCCCAGAAAATGCGTTTAAATGAAAGTATGCCTTGAATGCCATGCATATAAATTTGTATTTTGTATATGAAATAGTATATGATGCATAATACATAATTGTGGTGTTGTGGACGCTCAGGTAAGCCCAGGTGAGTTATGAATTGTGAATGTGATTTAAAGTTGTGATTAATTGAGAAGCATTGAGCTCATAAACTTGCACCCCGGGTGATTGTGAATTACTAGAGATAGAGTACATGCCTGTTTTTAATGTCACCTCATGTACCATATGTTTTATTATGTCAAAACCGTCGAAGTCCTCAATGCCACCAACAATAAGCTTACCTAAAACCTGGAGGGGTGCAAAACAGAAAACGTGAGTGCGCAAAAAAAAAATGTTTTACAAAACCATTTCATTTATCAAAAATTTTAACCTATCGCCGTAAAACACGTATAATTTTCCCAGAAATAGAATATAAACATATGCATAAATGTATATATAAATATCTCAATTCAAATCATGCTTCACATAACCATACTCATAAGTATGCCATGCCAAAACATAAAAAATAGTATAAGTAACTCAGGTGAGAATAAATTCATGGAAAATAACATATTAGCGGGAACCCCTGTAGAAGTCTATACGGCTGAATTCATAGCTCATTAATCAATCTAGCCAGAGTCACTACAATGACCTATAAGACATTACACTGCACATAAGTCGGAACCACTAAAAAGGGGTCTGTACAACAAGACTGGGTGTAATATAATTATGCTCAATACTACTCTCTCATAATAGCTGGGCGATAAATCGCTAGTCATCTACGAGTCGGAACCACTTATGATGGTCTGTACGACAAGATTGTGCACCTAAATTAGATCCAATATGAGCATATGGTACATGAGGTGACATTAAAAACAGGCATGTACTCTATCTCTAGTAATTCACAATCACCCGGGGTGCAAGTTTATGAGCTCAATGCTTCTCAATTAATCACAACTTTAAATCACATTCACAATTCATAACTCACCTGGGCTTACCTGAGCGTCCACAACACCACAATTATGTATTATGCATCATATACTATTTCATATACAAAATACAAATTTATATGCATGGCATTCAAGGCATACTTTCATTTAAACGCATTTTCTGGGAAAATATCAAGTATATAAGTATATACTTAAAACCAAAAGCCCACTCACTGGTATATCAAAGGGTTGTAACCCCCAAGTCGCCCTTGACTGCGCTCGTCCTCTGGATAGATCTCACCTATATCCGAAGTAACTAAATAAACGTTATTTAAAGCACATAGACAAAACTAGCTAATAACTTCTCATACAATGCTCAAATGGGGTGTTTGAATATACCAACGTGATCTACACAACCCCACAAACATCCCCATATTTTTAAAATAATTTTTGGACGTCCCACGCACCGCCACACCCCGGCAAGGGCACTGCAACACGCATGGCCACGCGTAGGAACCCTAACAGAATCCCCTAACCCCGTTAGGAATATTTCGTTAAATAGTAACGGAAACCGTTAATTCTACCTGACGGCATCAAAATATTCCGTCAACTTTGACGGAATATTCTATCTTCTTCTCCGGTTAGCCTCGCCGGTCGTCGCCGTCGCAGTTCGCCGGAAACTGGAAAAATACGAAAACTTTCATATCTCGTCCAATTCTTAACCAAATTCCATGAAACTTGAACCAATTTGAAGCTTAGGACAAGTAGAACAAAACCTTACCCTTCAAAAGTCCTAAAATCGACGGAACTCGCTGGAAAATCCTTCAATATTCCAGCTAAACCTACAACTTGTCGAAACTCAACTTTCTGATGTCCAAATCACTTCATTTTTCTTCTCCGAGCTTCATGAAGACAATCTAAAGCTTCATATGCCCTTAAAAACTCCTAAAAACCTCACATTAATTAGTGCATGAACATTGCATGAAATCTGGGGTTCGAGTTCTCGAGGTTTTTGAAGGTTTTAAGATCTAAAAATGGTAAAAATCAACTCAGAGACTTGCAAGGAGTTAGAATCTTACCTTCTTGACGTCAATCCGTGCATGAAATGGTTGGTTTGACGTTCGTTCGTACGTTTTGTACGGAAATGGTAGGATGTTCGAGAGAGATGAGAGAGAGAGGAATAGTTTGTGTGTGTGTGAGAATGGTCTGTGGGTCACCAACTAAAACCACAAAACTAAGTTCTAATTTGGTCCAAAAATTAAGGAAAAAATGTAAGTTTGGACCACCACTAGCATGCATAATACACACCACAACACTCACGTCCAAGGGTAAAATAGTCAACTCACGTCATCGATAATTTATTTCGGGACAGGCTGTGACAGATAATAAATTTGCATTGCCTCCCATGTAATGGAACGGGTAGTAGAGCGGAGTGCTGGTTTGGGAAACTGCTATTCAAAGTCCATTATTTCAATTCATGATAAATACAATACAGACCCTCAATTCTACAAAAAAGTATTGTGGTATAATCAATTCATTCGTCTTATGATATAAGAATTGGTTACTGAAACTGTACCTTCAAGCATAATCCCGATAGTTACCTATATTATAACTTGTGAATTAGTTATATAATGTGATATTATTTCAACATTAATTCAATTTTTCTCATTTTGCGCAGTGAACCATAATATTGACACACAAAAGTGTAAGGATATAGACAGTGGCTAGGATTATGTCATCTGTCCAAAGGTTGTGAAACTTAGTTAGATAGTTAGTTAGACAGTTAGTCTTTCATATAAGTACATCGTTGTAATTACTTTGTGACTAAGAAAGATCAATATTACAACTTTCTCTCTCTCTCTCTCTCTCTCTCTCTCTCTCTATTTCTTGAACTCTGATCTTCTCCTTCGATCTTCCTCTTTCTACATTAACATGGTATCAATCGCCGTTGTTGCTTGTACTGTGTTCGTCGATCCTTCAACTGCTTCCGTTCATCTTCTTGCTTTGTGATTTGTTTTCTTTTGTTGATCGTGTATTGCTGTATTCTTGGTCGACTTTTGGTATTCTCTTTCTCTGTATTTTCTCGGGCTTCTACACTTCCCGATTGCTTTCGTTCTGTGTCTATCAATTTGTGCACACCAGGTGTTTGTGATATTGCTTCTCTCACATTTCTATCTCTATTCTGCAAATATGGTTACTGCATCTCAATTACAAATTCTCCAATCGCCTATTACTGGTCTTATTTCTACAATTTCTACATCTGTGAATGTGAAGCTTGATGAGTCTAATTACTTGAATTGGCATTTCCAAATGCAAATGCTACTTGAGGGACACGGGATCATGAGGTTTGTTGATGGCTCTACTCCCTGTCCATCTCAATATGTTATGTGTTATGGTGTTAATGCTTCAAATTTGTCCACTCCCTTTAAGAATGAAGACTACATTGTTTGAAAGATGCATGATCGAGCTCTTATGCAGTTGATTACTGCAACTCTGTCACCGGTTGCGATTTCCTGTGCTATTGGAAGTACAAGTGCTTGTGATCTTTGGACCCGGTTAAAGGAACAATTCTATGTTGTATCTCAGACTAGTGTTTTTCAACTCAAGTTGAATCTTCAAACAATCAAGAAAGGGACTGATTCTGTATCTTAATATCTGCAACGGATTAAGGAAGCTCGAAACTACTTGTCCGCAACTAGAGTTGCTTTTGCAGATGAGGATATTGTTATCCTTGCTCTCAATGGATTACCTCCCTAGTATAATACATTTCGTAGTGTTATAAGGGGTCATGAGAATGTAATCTCTCTCCAAGAATTTAGGGTGCAGCTTCTTGTTGAAAAACTGATTGGGGACAGTAATGCTAATTTTCAATTTTTGTCTGCCATGGTGGTTAATACCTCTGGTCCTAAATCTCATCAATCTGTTGGTGATCATCCAGGGTTTTCAGGTCTTCATCCTGATTCTGCTGGTGGGTATCAATCTTTTCATTTCACTAAGAAGGGTAAAGGTAAAACTAATCAAGGATATAAGTATTCTAATCCTAGTCCCAGACAGCAGTTTCCCAATCGAGGTTCCCCTTCAGCACCTGTTTTCTCTGGAGTGCTTGGACCTTCTCCATCACAGTCTGTTGGTTCCTCTTTCCAGCAAGTACCTTGTCAACTATGTAATCAATTTGGTCACACTGCTCAATTTTGTCATTCAAAACAGTTGGAATGACAAGGTTGCCACATTTGTGGCAAGACAAATCATACCACCTGGTATTGTTTCTTCAATGATAAAGGTCCCAACTTTGGTGGTCCACACTACTCTCCAATGCCTACTGGTGCATATACTCCTTTAGCACTCATTTTCTCTCCTCAATCCAATATCCAGGCTCTGAACACAATATCTTCTCAGTCTTCTTCAGCTCCTACATCACAGATTTGGCTTACTGATTTGGGGGCTACAAACCATATGACTGCTGATTTCAGTAATTTATCCATGGCATCTCCTTATCCCTCTAATGAGACA
The DNA here is from genome assembly GCF_042453785.1 of Malus domestica. Lineage (NCBI taxonomy): Eukaryota > Viridiplantae > Streptophyta > Magnoliopsida > Rosales > Rosaceae > Malus > Malus domestica. The sequence continues at coordinate 19,214,588 of NC_091670.1, forward strand.
GTGCAAACTGCTAATGGTGAAGGTTTGCAAATTTCACACATTGGTAGTTCCATCATTCATACACATGTGCAACCACTAAAATTGAATTCCATCCTCTATGTGCCTAGGCTATCTCAAAATTTGTTATCAGTTCATCGCATTTGTCTTGATAACAATTGCTGGTTAGTCTTTGATGCTTATTGTTTCTGGATTCAAGACAAAGTCACAGGGAGGATCTTGTACAAAAGACAATGCAGTAATGGACTATTCCCCATTCCATCACTTTCCAATCATCAATCATTTCATTCTCCAGGCAATTCTAAAGCTTCTGCATTGCTTGGACAGCTTGTTAGCTCCAATCTTTGGCACAGTAGGTTAGGGCATCCTTCAAATACCATCGCTTCTATCATGCTTACTAAGTCTCATATCTCTTGTACAAAGGACATTGTTCCTAGGCTATGTCATAGTTGTTTAGAAGGCAAATTTACTAAATTGCCGTTTCAGTCTAGTGTGCACAACTTTGTAATTCCTTTCGAAACTATACACAGTGACCTTTAGGGTCATTCTCCATGTAATTCCATTGATGGTACAAGTATTATGTAACTCTCATTGATGAGTGCACTAGATATTGTTGGTTGTTTCTTCTTGTCAATAAATCAGATTTCTTTTACATCTTTGTTGCCTTCTACTCCTTTGTACAAACCCAATTTTCTACTTGTATTAAAACTTTACAAACTGATGGTGGTGGTGAATATTGTAACAATAAACTTCAAACTTTTCTTACCAATAAAGGTATCCTTCACCATAAATCTTGTCCCCATACTCCCGAACAAAATGGTTTGGCCGAGTGAAAACATAGACACATTGTTGAAACCACTGTCACATTGTTACAATCTACCAAATTATCCTCTTCCTTCTGGACCTTTGCTTGTCAAGCTGCTGTATATCTTATAAATCGAATGCCTACACCAGTGTTGAATAATTGTTCACCTTTTGAAATACTTTTAGCACTCCTCCTATTTTGAAACATCTTAAGGTGTTTGGGTGTTCCTGCTTTCCTCTATTAAGACCTTATGTTCAGACCAAGTTGCAAGCCAAAACTACAGAGTGTGTCTTTCTTGGATATGTCTCAAAGTATAAAGGATTCATTTGTTTTGATATGTTAAAAGGTCAATTCTACATTTCTAGACATGTTGTGTTTGATGAGACTATATTTCCCTACCCTCACTTGTCTGCATTGTCTAAGCACAAACCTGTGCCATCTTCTTCTTCTCACTCCTCGTCATCACTTTCAGTTTCTAATATGAATAATACCTTAGTTTCATCTCCACCAAACTCACCCCAATCACCTCTACCGTCCAGCTATCCATCTAATGAAATACTGTCTTCTCCATCAGTTTCTTCTCTATTGCCTCATTTGCCCCCAGTTTCACTAGCTAGTACTTCTTCTCAGTCCATTACTACTATTACAAGTTCTCATTCTCAACTCCCTGTGGACTCTGATTTTAGTCCGAATTTACTTCAAGTGGTGTTACCACTTGCTCCACTTAATATGCATCCTATGCAAACTAGAAGTAAGAATGGCATCATCAAAAAGAAGGCATTTTTCACTCAAGTGACTGAATCTCGTGATGTGGATTTAACTTTGGTGGAACCTGCAACATATAAATCTGCAATGAAGGTCCCTGTTTGGTATAAAGCGATGCAGGAAGAGGTTGATGCATTGCATAAACAACATACTTGGAGTCTTGTACATTTGCCTCCTCACAAGAACCTTGTTGGTTGTAAGTGGGTTTTCAAACTCAAAAAGAACTCAGATGGGACAGTGGCTAGACATAAGGCTCGCCTTGTTGCTAAGGGGTTTAGTCAAGAACCTAGATTGGACTATGGTGAAACATTTAGTCCCATGGTTAAACCAACCATTGTGAGGTTAGTTCTAGCCTTGGCTGCTCACTTCAATTGGACCCTTCGTCAATTGGATGTCAAGAATGCTTTTTTGCATGGTTTGTTAAATGAAGAAGTGTACATGTCTCAACCTCCTGGTTTTGCAGATCCGGCACATCCTGAATTGGTTTGTCAATTACATAAGTCACTCTATGGATTGAAACAGGCCCCTAGAGCCTGGAATGAATGATTTACAAGTTTTCTTCCCACTCTTGGGTTTCAATCCACATATGCAATCTCCAATGATGTCCTATTTTACAGCCGTAAAGAGGATTTTGAGGTATCTAAAGGGAACATTATCTGTTGGCATTTCTTATACTCGCAGGGATTTACTACTGAAAGCATTTACTGATGCCGATTGGGCTGGTGATCCCAATGATCGGTGTTCAACTACTGGTTTGGTTGTCTTCTTGGGAAATAACCCTATTTCCTGGTCCTCCAATAAACAACACACTGTTTCTCGTTCCTCAACGGAAGTAGAATACCGGGCTATGTCTACTACCTCAGCTGAGCTTGATTGGATTCAGCAACTGCTGGAATTTATGCATGTCAAGCATGTTATTCCTCCAGTTCTCTTTTGTGACAATCTTTCTGCTATCGCCTTGTCCTTTAATCCGGTCCAACACCAACGCACGAAGCACATTGAGATCAATGTACACTTTGTGCGTGAAAGGGTTGCTCAGAAGAAACTATGTGTTCAGTTTGTCTCATCTCGCGAACAATTTGCAGATATTCTAACTAAGGGTCTTAGTACTCCTCTTTTTCAGTCTCATTGTTTCAACCTCATGCTAGGATTATCCCCTCATGAGTTTGCGGGGGCATGTAAGGATATAGATAGTGGCTAGGATTATGTCATATGTCCAAAGGTTGTGAAACTTAGTTAGATAGTTAGTTAGACAGTTAGTCTTTCATATAAGTACATCGTTGTAATTACTTTGTGACTAAGAAAGATCAATATTACAGCTTTCTCTCTCTCTCTCTCTCTCTCTCTCTCTCTTTCTCTCTATTTCTTGAACTTTGATCTTCTCCTTCGATCTTCCTCTTTCTACATTAACAAAAAGAACATTATAGTCACATGGTATTTCAAGAAAACTAATTATATTTTTCATGCGCTAATTCTAAAATTTAAACTAAGGGGAAAAGAATTCTAACTTAAGTATATAAGAGAAACGCTAATGCTAGCCAACTTGCCTACGTCCACATCTCTACTAATTTTAAGTCAACGGTTTTGTATAGCTCATAGTTACCGATCTCCAATTATACAGCTCATAGTTGCCGATCTCCAATCACTACATTCATGTGATCCAAAACCATGCAAGTCCTCTCCACATGCTTCAAAAACACCCCCATAAATCTTTTTTTGACCCTCCCACAAGGTTCCAACCAGTCACCAACTTTCTTAATTTGGCACATCATCTCAGCCACATGGCTGTCTAATTCCATGGAACTGCTTTTGCTCACAAGCACTTCATTCAAGTAGCTCTCAAAGCTAGTCAAAAACAATCTTTTGTATTCATTATGCAATGACTTTTCTAGGTCTGCAGTTGCAGATAAAGCACTTCCCTTCACCCAATCTTTGAGGAAGTTTCCTTCTCTACCGCCAATCTGAAACGATAATCATTTTTATGCTTGATTTTCACATTACATGTGCCCTTACGTTTTCCACCACGAGTTTTACTTGATTATGAGTAGGGTTTGTAGCCTTCACTGAACTTTTCACTTGAATGCAAATACTAGTGCTTCCTTGATGGAGCTGGGGCTGCTTGGATTTGTGTCAGTAGCTTTTAGGGTGCGTTTGTTGTATCGGACTGTCTCGGACTGGACTAGCTTCAGGGACTAAGCTACACTGGCTTGGAATAGACTAAGCTGGACTAATTTAGTGAAGCGTTTGGCGTAATGTCGGACTAAGAAACATGATTCAAATATTATATTATTTAATTTGTACTTATTAATATTTTATTATTAATTTAATTTATATTTATTAATATTATATTATTACTTCTACTTTTTCTTTTGCTCTTTGCTAGAATCATGTTTTCCTATTGTTTTCTCCACCACTATCTTCCTCCCCTCTCCCCTTTTTCTCCTTTATTTCGCCCTCTTGTTCTCTATGCCAGGTTGCTTCTTGCTTTTGTTGTTCCCTTTGTTTTTTCTTTGCCTCCGTGTGTGAGATAGGGGTTGAATTTTGAATTAGGGGTGGGATGCATGTGTTATTGGCTCGAAGGTGGGAGATAGGGGTTGAATCTGGTTTGGGTTTATGGGTTTTTTGGTTTTCTGGGTTTTTTTATTTTATGGGTTCAAATTTTGAGAGTTGGATTTGGTTTTGAAAAGGGAAATATTGAAATGTTTTGCTCTTTTGTTTCGAATTTTGTGGGATCTAGGTTTGAAAGGGTTATAGGAGGCAAGGAAGGAGTAGATTAGAGGGGTGAAGTGCTGCATAGTTGGGCTTAACAGTCCGCTCAATTTTACGGGGTCTCGCTAAGACCCTCTAGCGAAGCTCGTAGTCCAGTTTAGTCGAAGCGAGTCTCATTAAAGTTAGTTCCCATGTGTAATAAACACAGGATTACTCTACCATTTAGTCTAGTGTAGTCCAGTGAAAGCTAAAGAGGGCAAACAAACGCACCCTAAGGGACTAAGCTGGATTGGCTTAGAATAGACTTAGTTGGACTAACTTAGTAAGGTGTTTGGTGCAATGTCTGACTAAGAAGATGGACTAACTAAAAATTATTATTATATTTTAATTTATTATTATCAAAATTAATATATGAATAAAAAAAGGGCATATCCCTCTTATTCTTCTCGAATTGCAGGTACTCTGCAACTTCGACCCCGTCTGTTCCAAAATCCATATGTTCCAAACCCATCGAATTGCATGGCATATCCCCCATCTGTTCTAAAAACCCATCCAAAATTTCTGAAAGTCTGAGAAGTACTCTTGCCTCAACTGCCAAAACCCAAGTACAAAAACCCACAAAACTTCACCAACCTAGACGCCAAAATCCCCAAATAAGACAATCCAAAACAAACCCACAACAATTCAATCAACAAAACATATAAAGAAGGGCAATTCCATAAGAAAATTGATCTTATATTCAGCACGTTGAGACAGTCGACGAACCCAGATCCAGTGTGACGAGGCCACAAGAGCCGCGATATCGATCCAACCGTGGAGTCTCTGTTGACGTAGAGCGAAGTACTGGGGGATGGATGAAGCGAAAAAGAAGACATAGTGATGCGAAAATTATCTTAACACACAAATTTAACCCTCTTTTGACAATTGTAGTACAAGTATAAGTAGGGATCGTTCTGGACCGGGGATTAGGAGGGCTTGCTAATAACCTCTAAATTGACTCAAAAACATAAAACTAAACTTAAAAACACTTAACAAGACTCACAAGACTCAAAGCAAACTTAAATTACTCAAAACAGCTTAAAATAACCAAATAAACTTAAACTAGACACTAGGAATGACTTTGGACGAAAATTAACTTTTACTTGAATCAAAACACTTAAAAACACAAACTAAAACAGATTTGAAACACTTTGAAAGAAGAAACTAAAAGGGGGGTTTTGATTTGGATGAAGTTGAAACAAACAAACAAGTATGAAAAACTAGACAAATTGTAAAACGAATGTGAGAAATAAGATGATGGATGGGATAGCTAGAGGCTTTTTCTCCACACATGACATGTATGCAAATAACTCGATTTCCAGTTACTACTTCATTGAATTATGAACGACAATGCTCCAAATTAACCGTGACATCACTAGTTAACTCTCAGATTTTTCTTGTTTTATTGGATTGGATGACATCATTCGACAACCCAAAACATTCTTCTAAAGTTCCCTACATGACATCATAATAGAGATACAATCAAAGATCATTACGTTTAATGAAAATCATAAGCATTGATAAAGCACTTGCAACTATGACATCATGTCACTCATGCTAGGAATTGAACTTAACGCGATCGTTTATAAGCGACCTTCACTACATGTGAATATAAGTTTGTAACGATTATGTGAAACTTCCTTATATTCTAGCAACGGATTTATGCATGCCAATTAAGTGTAAACCCTTAATTAACAAATACAAATAAGTTATCAATCAAATAGTTAAGCCAATTGCATTCACAATTCAAGAGTTCATAACTGGAATTTATCAAATTATATTGCACACATAATCATGGCTTTGAAATCACCCCTAGCCAAGAGGGGTTTAGCCACTCATATTTACAACAAAACGAAAGGAAATGAATTTAAACATTAGAAACAAAAGAAAGAAAACACCTAAACGCTTTAACGATTCAAGTTGGACAACAAGCACGTCCAAGCACTTCTTCCCTTCCTTTGCTATGGCACAAGGTGTTGGTGAATGTTTGAAGGTTTGTTTGTATGGAGGAATAGATGTGAAGATGAATGGATGTGTTTGGATGAAGGTTGTGTTGAAATGGGAGTGGATGATCTAACCAAGTATGAACTCCATTTATGTTACACACACTTCCTTTTATAGAGGAAGTGCATGGCAATGGAGGGGAACATGGAGTGGTGTAGCAATTGAGTGCAATGATTCAATGTAATGATGCATGAATTTGAAATGATGGAGGGAACAAGGAATGATGTAGTAATTGAGTGCAATGATTCAATGTAATGATGCATGAAATCTGAAATGATGGAGGGAACAAGGGAACAAGGAATGATGTAGCAATTGAGTGCAATGATTCAATGTAATGATGCATGAAATCTAAAATGATGGAGGGAACAAGGGTGATTATGCATGGCATGGGTGGAAAGGTGAGTAAGTGGTGAATCAATGAGTGCAAGGAGGTGAAAGGATATTGTGCACATGGTAAACAAAGGAAAGAAAGTGGAATGATGCAACAAATGAGTCAATGGAGGGAACATGGATGATGATGCACGGCATAGGAATCCAAAGGGAGTGCAATGATGGTGCACGGCAATGATGGAAAGGTGAATGGTGGAGTGACACCCCTTTGTGGTTGAACTCTTTGTCCTTTTTTCATTAATTCTTCTTTCTCTTTAACACATTCCTAGCCTCTTTAGTCTTCAATTTCGTCCATCCACCTTGCTCCATGCATGCGTTATTCATTCCAAGGCCAAAACTGGTCCAAAATGCACCAAAATGCATCTTATTGCTTTATTAGGCCTATGGATCTACAAACACACGAAAGTAGCTTAAAATACACAATTAACTAAGAAATAACAACATAAATGTATGAGAACAAGCTAACTCAGTCGCATAAATATGCCCATATCACATAGTGTTAGACAGATTCCATCATTTCCTCATATGATTCCATCTCTCCACATATCTCTCCCCAATCCTCTTGATTGAGTTAAATTTAGAATGTTGTATAAGGTTTACTTGATGATTTCAATTGTAATTAATTATTGTATCAATTGTGTTCTATATATCATGTAACAATGGGAATGAACGAAATACAGAAAATCATTTTCTACATGGTATCGCCTAGGTCTAGGCTTATTCTTCTCGAAACATCCTAGCCGATCCTTTCTCCTTCTCGCATGGCTACCTCCATTACTCCTTCTGGTTCCAGTATTGCTATCTTTCTTAAATTTGATGAAGACAGATGAAACCTTTCCTTATTGGCCAAGGACTCTACAAGTTCTTTGATGGTTCTCACCTAAAATCTCCAGCCACCATTCTTGCCGTGCCTCCCACCACTCCTCCACCAACCGATGTTCTTGCTCCTGTTCATATCCCTAATCCTGCCTTGCTAACATGGATTCAACAAGATCAACTTATGGTGAGTTATATCACCACTACCCTCACCAAACCAATTATTTCTCTAACCATTGATTGTGAGACTGCTCCAGCCATCTAGGAATGCCTACAACACCATTTTTCCCAAACCTCCATCGCTAGCTCTACATCACTCCAATTTCAACTTCTCGACATCACGAAAATGACCAAATCCCTTAATGAGTACTTGCTCCAAGTTAAGCATATTGCTAACTCCTTAGTTGCAATCAACAAACCTGTGGATCCCGAGTATTTAGTTACTCTCACCCTTCGAAGACTTGGTCCGGAATATCTTATGCTTCGAACCGCCATTCTTCAAAACTCTTCCCTCCTGACCTTCACCGAACTTCGCTCTCACATTCTTGCCTTTGAAGCTCAAGACCCCAACCTTACCACATCAACTCCACCTTCCCATGCTCTCTTCCATAATCACCCACCACCACAAGCCTCAGCCAACCAAAACCCACCTCGACAACTCCCTGGAAATAAGCCTCATAACCTTAAAAATTTCCACCGCAACAATTCTAGTCGTGGTGGTAACTACCGCAACAATTACTGGAACTCCAATCGCCGGTATACCAATCATCAGTATAATGGCCCTCATCCACACCAGCAGCAAGGTCAACAACCATGGCTTCCACGTCCACATTCATGGTCTACTTCAAATCAAGGCTTGTTAGGCCATTTTCCACCATGGTGTCCCAATTGCAGTATTAATCAACATAGTCAGGCCCACTGCCTGCACCAATACACCGGCCTTGCCCAATTTTCTCGATTCGCCGGTGCCCATATGGTCCAATCCCAAGCTGCCCCTTCGGCCCAAGCCGCTATGGCTGATCCTATTTGGTATCCCGATACCGGCGCCACTCACCACATGACGGGTCCTGACACATACCTTCAGAACCCGTATCCATACAATGGTAATCAGAATGTCTTTATGGGTAATGGTGATTCAATGAATATTACCCACACCGGTAATCTTCCTTTATCTTTGGGATCTTCCAAATTCACCCTTTGTGATGTCTTTCGCATTCCTGTCATTCGCACAAATTTACTTTCCATTGCTCGTTTCACAAAAGATAATCATGTCTTCTTCATTTTTGCACCTGACTTTTATCAAATATATGATTTGCTTATTGGTGCACACTTATTTCAAGGCCCCTATGAAGATGGCCTATATCTTCTCAAGTTTTCCTCCATCCGTCAACCCCTTGCTCCTCAAGCTCTTGCCACTCTCCACTCCTCTACCTAGCATCGTCGTCTCGATCACTCATCGTCCTCCGTTCTTTCTCACCTAGGGCATTTGTTAGGCAAAGAAATAAAATTTAATAAGACATTTTGTAAGGATTGTGCTATAAGCAAATCCACTCAACTACCGTTTTTGACCTGTGCTACTTTAGTCTCATTTCCCTTTCACCTCATTCACTCCGATGTTTGGATGTCCCCTGTGCCCTCTATTACTGGTTTTCAATACTATGCTCTTTTTACGGATGATTTTTCGTGCTATTCTTGGATTTACCCTATGCGCCGTAAATCGGAAGTGTTTTCACATTTTCAAACATTTGTTGCTACGGCAAGAAATCTATTCCAATCAAGTATTAAAATCTTACAAAGTGACAATGGTACTGAAAATGTGAACAATGCTTTCACCCATTTTTGTAACACTTTGGGTATCCAACAACGGTTCTCATGTCCTCACACCCCTCAACAAAATGGCGTAGCAGAATGTAAACATGGCCATATTGCAGACATGATTTGCACTCTTCTTCATATTGCCCATTTACCATCATTCTATTGGACAGAAGTGGCTCTCATCGCGATCTATCTCATCAATCTTCTTCCTATACCTCTCCTCCATTGGGAAACCCCATATGCCAAACTCTTCCATCGCTCTCCATCATACTCTCATCTTTGTGTCTGTAGTTGTTCATGCTTTCTAAACCTCAGTCCTTATACATCCCATAAACTCTCTCTTCGTTCTTTAAAATGTGTTTTCATTGGTTATAGTTCGAGTCATAAAGGTTATAGGTGTCTCCACCTTTCTACCGGTCATGTCTATATCTCTCGTCATGTCATATTTCAAGCAGATTATTTTCCTTTTACTACCTTGCAAGTCTCCTGTGAATCTCCAATAGTTTTGTTGGATATTCAACTAATTGCACCTCCGCAGTCCCCACTGCCGAGCCCACCATTACAGATGCATTCTCCTCATCCGCAGGTCCTTCCCCTATCTACTTACCTGCCGAGCCCACCACCCAGCTCGTGGGCTTCAGCTGCTGCATCACTTGCAGCCCTACTGACTGCACCTCCACATATCACCTTGCCATCTCCACTGACAGCATCCATTCCACCACTTACACCACATGATGGTGCACCGACTACTCTTCCTAATGTTCCATCACATGCATCCCATGTAGATTCCATATTGCCATCTCATGCAGACAGCCTAGCCCCCGACACACATGTCATTCCTGATTCATCCACTCATTCAACTTCATCAAGTTCTATGTATCCCACGGTCACACGCCTACGACTTGACATCACCAAGCCCAAGCAACCCACTAATGGCATCGTGCGTTACCCTCTACCCAAAGCTCTTATCACTACACTTTCGGACCTTGAGCCCACTTGTTTCTCTTAAGCCTCCAAACACCACGAAAGGCGCTCTGCGATGTCTGAAGAGATCAATGCCCTCCTGAAAAATAATACTTGGTTTCTAGTTCCCCATTCCTCTCATCATAACACAGTTGGTTCTAAGTGGGTGTTCCAAATTAAACAAAAACCTGATGGGTCTATTGAGCGTTATAAAGCTCATTTAGTGGCCAAGAGTTTTCATCAAGAACCAGAAATTGATTATGGTGAGAGCTTTAGCCCAGTTGTAAAACCTACCACCATTCGAACAGTTCTAAGTGTTGCAATTTCCCGTGGCTGGCTTCTCCGCCAACTCGACGTCAAAAATGCATTTCTTCACGGGTTTTTACAAGAGGATGTTTACAGGAATCAGCCCTCAGGTTTCATTGACCCCGCTCGTCCACATTATGTGTGCAAGCTTCACAAATCTCTTTACGGTCTCAAACAGGCAACTCGGGCGTGGTTCTATCGCATCAGTTCATTCCTACTTACTGCAGGTTTCACACAGAATATTGCAGATCCCTCCCTTTTTATTTATCGGTTTGGTCATCACATAATATTTTTTCTCTTATACGTCGATGACATTGTTCTCACTGGAAGTGATAACTTTTTGCTACAAAGTTTTGTTGATGCATTGGGTTGTGGTTTTGACATCAAAGATCTTGGCCCTCTTCAATATTTTTTAGGATTACAGTTCTAACTCATGGTGATTCCCTGCACATCAATCAATTGAAGTATGCTCATGATTTGTTACAAAAGCATAGCCTTGAACATTGTAAGCCAGAACCCACCCCTATTGCTGCCAAGGTCGTATTGTTAAATACCGACGGTCCTCTTCTTCCTTCTCCAACCGCATTTTGCGAACTCGTTGGTTACCTTCAATATCTCATATTGACATGACCCGACATTGCTTTTGCGGTGAACACAGTTTCTCAGTTCATGAGTGCCCCTCGTGTTCCTCACCTTGTACTCGCAAAACGTATTCTTCGGTACATCAAAGGGACTCTTGATAATAGTCTTGTTTTTCGACCGCAATCTCTAACCACCCGCCTTTATGCTTATTCAGATGCCGATTGGGTAGGGTGCCCTGATACACGCAGTTCTACTAGTGGTTACTTAATTTATTTAGGTTCGAATCTTGTCTCTTGGTGCTCAAAGAAACAGCTCACTATTGCTCAATCAAGTGCTGAGTCCGAGTACAGGTCTCTTTCTCACTCTTGTTCATAAACAACATGGTTATCTTATCTTCTCGATGAGCTTGGTGTCTCCATACAGTTTCATGTTCATCCTTACTGTGACAATCTCAGCGCCACTTACATGGCTGCTAACCCCATCTTCCATGCCCGCACTCGTCACATTGAGCTTGACTACCACTTTGTTCGTGAAAACATTGTTGTTGGTAGTCATCACGTTAACTTTTCAGCCCGCAGATGTTCTTACTGAGGCACTGCACAAGCACTATCACACCGTTATTTGCTCCAAACTGGTACACCCAATGCCGTCCAGTTTGCGAGGGGTGTTAGACATATTCCATCATCTCCTCATATCATTCCATCATCTCCACATATCTCTCCCCAATCCTCTTGATTGAGTTAAATTTAGAATGTTGTATAAGGTTGACTTGGTGATTTCAATTGTAATTAATAATTGTATCAATTGTGTTCTATATATCATGTAACTATGGGAATGAATGAAATACAGAAAATCATTTTCTACACATAGATGGGAGGGGCAAAGGTCTTAGCAGTCCGCCTGATTTTGGGGTCTTTAGCTAAGATCGGCTAATGAAGCGCATAATCGGAGCGAGTCCCTGCTAGTCTCAATTAAATTAGTATATGCAAGAAACAAACATGGGATTACACTGACTAGTAATCCTAGCCAGTCCAATGAAACTTAACGAGGTCAAACAAACGCGCCCTTAGTGGACTGATGTTGGTGAATGATTGAACAATTAATTGCGTTTGAGCCAAGTCATCCTGAAGGTCGAAAAATTTGTTTACTGATGATGCCTGCTATTCCTCCTTGGATGATTGGAGTTATGAGAATGTGCTAAAAAAAGTAACAATGAAAATAAAAGTCAAGTGAAGCATGCACAATAGATACCAAATCAGGTGAAACATGCAAAACATACACTTTTACTTGATCTGAATGCTAAATTTTGACGTGAGCTTTGTATTTTATGTTTCATATTTCCTCATAAAGTCTTATTCCACATTAGAAGTATAAAACCAGTGTCTGGCAAAATTCTACATGAGTGTACGTTAGTATGCCACCTACCTGAGGCATTTGAGCAATCTCTCAGCAACAAAAGCCTCTTTCAAAGCCTCAATTGCAGCAAACACAGCAACATCTCTATGTCTTAATACTTCTTGCATATTGTGAAGCCAAAAATATTCACAGGGCGACACGTGGATTTTTGGACAAAAATGACAAAAATACCCTTGCAGTTCAACGAGGTTCCTACGCGCAAGCAGCGGGCAACCCTCTCTCAACCAAGACAGAAGTGCCCAAAATAGGTAACAATTCAAAGTCCATCTCATCAAATCCTTTCTACAAGGTAATTCCCAAACACATTCCTTTTAAATTATGTTAATTGGCTAATTAATGGGTTTATTGCCTAATTAACCCATTAATTGTCAATTAAACCATCCATTATATCCAAATAACTACAAAATACATCCAATTCAACCCTAAAACACCACATGGCCGGCTATCCCCATTTCAAAACCTAATCCATCACTTTTTTCTACCTTTTTCACCATTTCTTCCTTTTTATTACCCAATAAATTCAAAAACCACCAAAACATTCATCTTATGTTTAATAGCCAAATAAATTGGCTAATTAAACCTAAATTAAACCTAAAAACCCTAGCCACCTTCTATCCCTATAAATATACTCCCTTTCTCACCAAAAAGCTAATTCCAACACTTTGGCAAAAATCCCAAAATTCTCTAAACACTCTTTCTCTCTAAATTCTAACTTTGGCATCGGAGGTTCTTCGACCAAAGCCCCCCCATTCATCGTGGGCGCATGAGGCTCTTGGCCTTAACCTAAGGTGTTAATTGTTTTGTAGGTGCAAAATCGTCCAAGATCGAGGAGGAAGAAATTTGCATCCACAAATTGGTGCTTTCATTGAGAGTTGAAATCCATACTCGTAGAAGACTCTCGCACAAAAAGGTTTTTTCTTTATTTTCTAGTCCATTTGAATATTTTTCATACGTTTTTATTATTAGAATTTTTTACTTGCAAAGGTTCTTTGATAAAACGTATAAGCAAAATATAATGGCTAGAAATTTAGAAAATTCCACGAGTGAAAATTCTAATGTTCAAGAAATGGGATTGCGGAGATCCGTGAGGCTAAATGCGACAATAAGTGGAGCAGCACCACCACCACGAGTTTCCACCATGGGAACCACCACGGTGGCTACCTCGGTAGCCACCCGTGGCGAGGTCCATGGTGCTTTCACCACAGCTCGAGCCGTGCCATCTAAGGCTCACGACACCAAGGCCACGGCCCAAGTCATGCCATCCAAGTTTGCACGGGCCCGGGCCCAAGCCTCGCATTCGCTTGCATCACATTCTAAGCAGTCTGCTCCCGCCAAGCAACCTGCTCTTGCGGCCTAGCATGCTCCCGCCAAGCAACCTGCTCTCGCGGCCCAGCCTGCTCCTGCCAAGCAGCCTGCTCTCGTGACCCAGCCTGCTCCCGACGAGCAACCCACTCCCGTGGTCTAGCCTGCTTCCGTCGAGCAGTCCACTCCCGTGGCCCAACCTGCTTCCGTCGAGCAGCCCACTCCCGTGGCCCAGCCTGCTCCCGACGAGCAGCCCACTCCCGTGGCCCAGCTTGCTTCAGTCGAGCAGCCCACTCCCGTGGCCCAGCCTGCTCCTGCCAAGCAGCCTACTCTTATGGCCCAACCTGCTCCCGACGAGCAGCCCACTCCCGTGGTCCAGCCTACTTCCGTCGAGCAGCCTACTCTCACGGCCCAACCTGCTCCTGCCAAGCAGCCTGCTCTCGTGACCCAGCCTGCTTCCATCGAGCAGCCCACTCCCGTGGCCCAGCCTGCTTCCGTCGAGCAGCCCACTCCCGTGGCCCAGCCTGCTCCTGCCAAGCAGCCTGCTCCCGACGAGCAGCCCACTCCCGTGGCCCAACCTGCTTCAGTCGAACAGCCCACTCCCGTGGCCCAGCCTGCTCCTGCCAAGCAGCCTGCTCTCGTGGCCCAGCCTGCTCCCGACGAGCAGCCCACTCCCGTGGTCCAGCCTGCTTCCGTCGAGCAGCCCACTCTCACGGCCCAACCTGCTCCTGCCAAGCAGCCTGCTCTCGTGACCCAGCCTGCTCCCGACGAGCAGGCCACTCTCAAGGCCCAGACTGCTCCCGTGGCTTTCCAAGCAGCCCAAGTCGGCCCAAGACTATCTCAACCATCTGGACCTACCATCGAGCCAGGAGCATTCTCACCATATTTTTTCACGGATTTGACATTTCCCAACTCAAATCTCGCGCCCGGAGTCTACCACCTTTCCACTGCCCAAGGAGGCGCATTCCTTCCAAGCTCTTACAATCCAAATGGCGAACAACACTTGTCTCGACAAGTCATAGAGTTGACGAGCGCCCTTGCACAACAGACAACCTTGGTGAATCAACTTTTGCAACGCATCGGGATCCAACGTGCCCCGGACGAGGTATCCCGAAGTAGGACAAGGGCAGACGGACATTTCCAGCAGCGTCCCGGCAAGCAGCCACTCGACCAGCCACGAGCCAAACGTTTGGGCAGTGTACATTCCCTTCTTAGAGCGCGAAGGAGCATGCACCCTCGACTAGGCCCATGAACAACCTTCCGGGCAAAGTGTCTATTCGCAGCTAAGCTCACAAAGAGCGTCATCCACCTCACATCAGAGTAGGCAGCATGACGGACGGAGAGAAGCAGTCACTCAATCCAGCTCAAGTTCAACCAGCAGCCTGCGAATAACTCGCTCGCCTACTAGGAACGCACCACATGCATTGCATCCGCGGCATAGACGAGCCAAACACATGGAAGAACAGCCTAGACCAGCAAGTCATGACTGGGGGCAGCCGAGAGCTCCGCTACCCCAACAAAGGCAAATTCAAGAAGAAGTAGAGAGACTCTTGACCAAGCGATTACATGATTTCCAACGCAACGAGGTCACCGACGAGGCACTACGACGGAACATAACCAACATAAGCAGTTCACCCTTCACGGAGGAGATCGAGCAGGCAGAGCCTCCACGCGAGTTCAGCATGCCACATTTCACATCTTTCAAAGGGGATGAAGACCCGGAGAGACACTTAAAACGTTACCAAAGTGCAATGATCCTTTATCGAAACAACGATGATCTTATGTGCAAGATATTCGCCACCACTCTACAAGGCAAGGCGCAAGATTGGTTCTACACCCTGCCGCCACAATTCATCCGGAATTTCTACGAACTTTCTTTGGTTTTCACCAAAGAATATTCATCATATCGCTCGATCAAAAAGAAATCTGATCATTTGTTCAACGTCAAGAAGAACCCAAATGAGTCACTTCGCGACTATGTGAGGAGGTTCAAAGTAGAGAAGGCAAAAATAGTCGGATGCAACGACTCGATAGCTAGAGCAGCCTTCCAAAAAGGACTTCCAGCAGACCACCCGCTATTCGAAAAATTGATCATGAAAGAAGATCTAACTCTGGCAGACTCTTTTGCTTTGGCAGAAAAGTATGCACTTTGGGATGAGGCTCGCCAATGCACATTCAAGGACTTGAAGAAGTACCCGACATCACCTCCCTAGAAGCAGCGGAGGACTTATTCACATGTTTGACGGTATCTAAAGTAGCAATAAGCTCTACCATCATGCGAGAAGAGATGGGGGCCCAACTACCTGTATTCCACAGTTACCTGTATTCTACAGTTCAAAAGCTCTCCTCGATGTTATTAAAAATTCAAAAGCTAACTTTGGCAATAGTTGTTGCAACCCAGAAGCACAAGTTTTACTTTCAAACGCATGCAATCATCCTAATGACGTACTATTCTGCCCAATCTAGACGCGCGACAATAAAGGCGTAGACCTTGGCGGATGTAAAGTTTTCTGACGAACGCAACACTGGAAGGACACACTCGAAAGCTAGTTTTGTCCTCGTCACCCTAAAAGATTCTACATAGGAGCAACATGTACCGGCAGTTGAGTACCATTTCTTGCTGCGCATCACACGGCCCTAGCCGACCCTTGCTCAATGATTCAACTCTAGAGTGGCCCAATACCGGTAGTTGAGCATCTCCTGTTGCGTATGACATGGCCCCATCTCCACAGCTCCCTACTGCGTCTTCACGCCGAGCCTAGGTGACGCAACAGAGCGGCCCAACGATGCCTCAGAAGTAGCCGAGCACACTCTAGCTGCGCCTACTCCACCCGATGGAGACTTCTAGCATTTGCATGTCGACGACGCAGAAAAGCCTTCATCACTGCCGGCAGAGAAGGCTCCAAAAAGATGGATCCCATATGGGAAGGTCCGTACAAGATCAGCAGAGTAGGGGGCAAGAGTAATTACACCCTCACCACCATGAAGCGGCAAAAAGATTGAAAAGAAATGGATAGCCTACAATCTGAAGAAGTACCATGTGTGACCTCCCGCTACATCAAAACCCGAAGACTCAATAAGCTCGACGGGTACCACCTCACAAGCTGAGGACTATCCAGTTGTTATGCAGTTCATACTTTACAGCTAAAGTTCTCGTTCGTTTCACTCGTTTTTCAATGAGGAATTTAGAAGTAATCACAACTTGGCTTGGCTGTATGCTTACAACAACTAATCACTCCTGCACTTCAAAAGAAGACTGCGCCCTTCTTAGGGACTCATCGTAGGAATTGCGCCCCCCGAGGGACCAACCATGCTCTCCAGTGCGAGAGGGTAAACTAATTCTCCGACACCCATATGGGTCAGCTCTCCAAGACGGGAGGATAAACTTTACACTCCGAATATCCAGACGTGGATGAGCTTGGCTGCCCTAGTATAACTAGATGCACGATGGCTTGCGCCGGGATTCCTAGAAGTAGCCGCAATGGTCTTTTTCAAGGCTTAGCTAACTGAAGGATTTTGGGTCTCTTGGCCTAATCCGTGGGGAACCGGGCCCTAGAGACGGAGAGGGCACATTACGCAGTACATCCGATGGACGGCTGCCCTGGAATCCTAAAGCTACTACCGAGTGCACTAAGGTAGCCTACAGATTCCGGAAGACTGCCTACGGCTTGCCCTTCGAGCAGTGAAGCCGCACTAGACTTATACAACCGCACATTCTTGTGAAAGGTTAAACAAGCTAGCGCGCATATACGAAGTTTTATCCACTGCCGACATGCTACGTAGTCGATAAGCTTCACCTCTGCCAAGCGCGGAACAACCTACACCAAGTCCTAAAGTGTTGTGATACTTGCTACGCAACCTACAGAATTGAAGAAAGTCAAGGTTAACAGCCTAGTGGTTACGCGGACTTGTCTGCTTCTGTAAGTAAGGCATCCGGCTGCCAACCCTATGGCTAACAACTTTGCAAAGTTCTACACCAACACCTACGGTTGCATAGGCTACGCGAGTTTGTCTGCTTATAAAAAAGTAGCATGCCTGCCACTGGTCTATCAAGTCTAAAGGTTAGGGCATGAACAAAAGAAGTGAAGATGAAGAAAAACGAAGGAAAACATGTTTATAAACAACTAGCAAAGGCCAAAGGAGTTCAAGCAAAACAAAAGCTACAAGGAAAAACAAAGAAAATCCTAAAGGCTACCTAAAATACTACACTACAGCAGCTTGGACATCCCACGACTACTCGGTCGTCACACCTTCAACAGCCGTAACGCTCTTAGCAACGGCATCATCCGACGCTTCACCCCTGGCTGCCCCAGTCTGGGCACTAACTTCTCCAACTACTTCACCAATGGAAGCCTTAAAAGTAAAAGCAAGCAAGTCTTCCGGAGAAATAGAGAAGGTCTTAAAACCTCAAGCCCATCCTTCTCACCCTTCAGTTGCTCATTCTTCTTAAGCAGACTAACACGGACGCGCTGCAGCTCATCCACTCTCTTCTTAGCATAAGTAGCGAAACGAAGCTCAGAAATTGCTTAAGATCTTGAATCTGAGGCGAATCAATCTCAGCAGCAAAGGGAGCAGGCTTTGGCGCCACTTTAGCAACAGAGTCCACCTTACCACTCTTCATAATAGCAAGTCTCTACAAAGGTGAACCGGACTTGGCTCCCAAAGAACGTCCTGGTACAGACTTCGGCACTGGGGGCATGATAAAACCTTTACGCTGAGTAATCTTATCCACAACTGTACTAGCCATTCTCAACATGGAAGACGCCACATGCTCAGATCTAGCAGCCTTACATTTCTTCCCATTGGAAGAAGTCATGTCAATCACATACCTCTTGGTAGCAAGCAAACCCTCATGAGCAGCGAAAGAAGTCTTTGGTTTTTTCTCAGCCGGCATCTCTTGAGCAAACAGAGAAGATCCATTTTCCCACATTCACTTGCAGCAGGATCCACAACAGTAATTGGACGAGCCAGTGCATCCGCTTTGATCCTATTCCCCTCATCTTTTGGGAACAGCCCACGTTTCTCCTGACGAAAAGAGTTAAAGTAGCCAACGTCATTCGTGGTACCTAGCAGGGAAGTTCAACCCAACATTCCAGCAGTTCATAAGGTTCGCAACCTCTTCATTTCTCTCAATCACCAGCCTAGCTCGAGTCATGTCCAAAAGCCTAAAAAGACTTGAGCCATGTGACTTGCCTAACACTGCGCCCCAGTGCCACAATCCGAGGTCCCAGCCACACAAGCTGCCCTTGGTTCTAGCCAAGTCGAGCAGCTTAAAGCAGTGGTCCCTGCCACAATACCTCATCGGCCCATGCCGAGTCGACTCCTGGCCCATGCCAGCCGACGTGCCGCACCACCCCGACGGCTGCCCCGCGGTAGCACTATCCACGAAGAAGATGAAGAAATCAACGAAAGACGGTCCTTTGCACGGGCAAGATGTAGAAGATTGCTAGATGAGGGGGAACAAATATCCTCTAAGCTATCTCTCTCTTGTAGGGTAGAATAAATCGCTCTCCAAAGTTGATTTAATAACCCACTTAAGTTGGATTTAAATAGGCTTTGAGAGAAATTTATTTCCCTTTCCTAGAAGGATCTAATTTCCTATTAAAGAGAGAATCTACATCAAAATAGAAAGCAGTCCTAAGTTTCCTAAAGCAAGAAGATCTCTACACCTGCTGCCCATTTCTGCGAGTAGCCCAACAGGTGTGGGGGCATTTGTGGAGCCAAAAATATTCACAGGGCGACACGTGGATTTTTGGACAAAAATGACAAAAATACCCTTGCAGTACAACGAGGTTCCTACGCGCAAGCAGCGGGCAACCCTCTTTCAACCAAGACAGAAGTGCCCAAAATAGGTAACAATTCAAAATCCATCTCATCAAATCCTTTCTACAAGGTAATTCCCAAACACATTCCTTTTAAATTATGTTAATTGGCTAATTAATGAGTTTATTGCCTAATTAACCCATTAAATGTCAATTAAACCATCCATTATATCCAAATAACTACAAAATACATCCAATTCAACCCTAAAACACCACATGGCCGGCTATCCCCATTTCAAAACCTAATCCATCACTTTTTTCTACCTTTTTCACCATTTCTTCCTTTTTATTACCCAATAAATTCAAAAACCACCAAAACATTCATCTTATGTTTAATAGCCAAATAAATTGGCTAATTAAACCTAAATTAAACCTAAAAACCCTAGCCACCTCCTATCCCTATAAATATACTCCCTTTCTCACCAAAAAGCTAATTCCAACACTTTGGCAAAAATCCCAAAATTCTCTAAACACTCTTTCTCTCTAAATTCTAACTTTGGCATCGGAGGTTCTTCGGCCAAAGCCCCCCATTCATCGTGGGCGCGTGAGGCTCTTGGCCTTAATCTAAGGTGTTAATTGTTTTGTAGGTGCAAAATCGTCCAAGATCGAGGAAAAAGAAATTTGCATCGACACATATCATATATGACAGTTCTAAGCTTATAGCTCGACAGCAGGCTATCAATCAACCGTCAGAACGTCCTCGTAAAATTAAATTAATCAAACAATACCTTGCCAAGTTTCTCTAATGTTGGGGACTGGGACTTCCACAGTATGTTTCTATCTGACTCTTAACCAGTTGTTATCATCAGCCAAATTAAACATCACTGGTGAATATAAGGATTGCTCACAGTTCTTCGCCGACATGGATTCGTAGTGAAATATTATCCCAAATGACAGCACTCTGGCTTGAAAATGGTTAAGTCAAATTCTCAATTATACTTTAGTCATCTACTTTTAAATTTACTGATTAACAAAAAACAAAATGGCTTGTAGTAAATTTACACAAAATTTCACTAATTGATCATCACTGAAGAATAGCTATCAGTTGGCTTCATCTCATGTTTGACAACTGGGGTGTCTGCAACTTCTGCCCCATTCCATTTCCTTCGATTAGCTATCAGTGCAAACGAAAAAGAAGACAATGTTCTTGTACAATCATAATCACTGTCTTTCTCAATAAAACTGGAGCTTAATTATCTAAACCCCTTTGTCACAACACACATTTCCCTCTCGACAACATCACAACTTTCAGACCTAAAGGAAGCCCTTTTCATCTCACTCAGGCAGGAATTGGATGCAATTAAAGATCGATATCTGCCCTGAGGCGTCTTCTCCACATCCCTTCTCTTCTTCATTAGTAAATCAGATGCCCTTCAGAATCTGCCAACTTATCTATCGCAAAAAGATCTTCCGGGTTTCCAACACAAGGAAAAAGACCCTGGAAAGGCCCAATTCCTTTAAGCATTGGCACCGAATGCGCTGCCTCCAACTTTTCAACAAATAACAACTACCCGAGTTGCAACTGGTTGTAGAGAACCATGTCATCTTGTTCTTGAGGCAAAGAAGCAAACATGGCATGCATAGAATCTAAAATCTTCAAGTAAAAACCTTGATTAGGCCAAAGATCACCCTCTGCTAACACAAGGATTATGCTTCGGATTTGCAGTAACACCGGTTTTTGATCACTCAAGAACTTTTCGTGACTTCCCATTTCTTCAACCAGCTTTAAAAGAACACATGAACCCAAAGTTGACATTTTCTTGGGCATAAAGAAAATGAAAAAAGTTCCAATCTTTTCTCTGTAAAAAGAATATTATTTTCACAAATCAATTTCTTTAATTTTTTTTTTATGAAACCCAAGATTGACTGCGTCGAAAGCATTAAAATACAAAATTGTTTTTTTTAACCGGATTTTAATATCTTACTGAGGTGCTAAAATTCGGAAACAGAAAAAATTTCAAAGGATGAAATTGTTACAAAAAGTTAAAGGAGGAGGACACAAGAAAGAGGTTGGGGCTAATTTGGGACTGGGATTAGAGAATGCCGGATTTGTTGTGTGTGATGGAAGTGTTTGTGCTATGGGAAATCTATAAAGTTACCATAGAAGTTGGGAGAGGGAGAGAGGTTGTTAAAACCGTTATGCTTTACAGAGTTGGAAACAGACTGGATAAAGTGTGGGGTTGGGTTGGACTGCAGCAACAAAAACAATAAAAAATATTGGGCTGGAGAACTTGTCCATTTCATCTTATCCCATGTTTGGACAGGTCTATAGGCCACGAACTGGTCCATTTCATCTTATCCCATGTTTGAAAGATCAAACTTATTTTTCTTTTTTCTTTTTCAAATCTTGTTATGTATCTTCTATATATATATAATGGGAGAACAACAAAATGGCGAAGTATTAAAAATATCAGAAAATATCCTTTAATAATTTTTTTCATCCGATACCCTTCAATTTTAGAAATTCATAACATTTTGAATAATGTTTTAGAGTAGTGTTACACTTATCATCTATATGTACTATCTGTCTAATAGAGGTTAGACCCACTAAGACATGTAAGTCTCATCTCTATTAGAGAGATGTTACAAATAGATAGTAAGAATAATATTTTTTTAATTTTTTAATAAGCTTAAAAATTTTAAAAACATAATTTAACCTAAAAAGTCCAATTGTCACAGACGTACGCATGTGGCAAGAGACAACTTGAATATAAAGGTAGAGAGAGACAGGATTTGGTGAATCATTCAAAATACCAAAAAATGCCCCTCCATAATTAGGGTTTTCAAAAATAAAAAAATAAATTTATAATGATATAATAGTAAAATGACATCATTTTGATTTTTTTTTTTAAAAATCAAAACTAACAAACTAAGTAGATTTTTTTAGATTATTCAATAGTACATAGTATTAAATAATACAAAAAGTGAATAGGTAAGTTGAAAATAGAAGATTTAATAGTTGTGAAAATTGTCACTTAGTATTACAGTCTGGTGGTATTCCTCTTCACTTGTAAGTGAGAGGTTTTAGGTTTGATTCTCGCCAAAGATAAATTCAATGCCAAATTAGGTTGCTCATTGTGTGGCTTAACCGAACTCCCCCTTCCCCTCCTTAGTGTAAAATATTTCGTTGTACTACAAAAATAGTTGTGAAAATCGAATCTAGCAGCTAAAACACTTGTACCATTAAATGTTATTTTTGTTTATTTCTTTAATTTTTAAATTAAAAAATGAAAACATATTTTAAACAAAAAAATAGGCCTAATTGTCAAAATGGTCCATTGTCTTACTCTATTGGCCATTTTAGTCTCTGTGATTTCAATTTGACCAAATTGATCTCCGTGTTACATTCATTAGCTAATTAAGCAATCCATTAAAAGACGTTAAAATTGACACATGTGCCTGACACATGAGAAGAAAAAAACGTAATTTTATTGTACACTCACTAAACTTAGTCACAATCATATAAACAGAGAAATGATTCATTCAAATATGAGATTATTGTTGACTTCTTGTTCCCTTTCAGTAATAAATAAGACTACTGTTGTTCCAATTACATCTACACATAAACTTGGTCACAAGTACATTCCTATCTACACACACGAAAACAAAAAGCAACTTGAAATTGAACTCCACCAAGATCACAAAGAAAACAAATTCCATGCTTTTGTAAACGAAGAAAACAAAACCCATGCTTTAATTCCAAACAGTACATAATGAAGTTGAACTCTCCCAAAAACAAGTACTACATGGTCTTTCTCATCCCATAAATAAAACTTAACAGAATCCCTACTACCAAACAAAATACTAAAACAACTCAAATATTTTTTTTCATTGAACTTGTAGTTGTTTTCGTTGTATAAGCAGTTTTGCCAGGTGGTTTCCATGGATGTGAAGTTCCAGATGTACTTGAAGTTAAAGGTGCAGCTCGTATGCTAGGCCTAGATATGCTAGGGTTGTACATACTAGAGCCCAGGACAGCTTGTGGCAATGGAAACCTAGCTGACAAGGAAGTTGGAGTTGCACTTGCCTCTAGCACATTTGGTATAATGAAAGTGTCTCCTCTAGGCATGCACATATTACAGCATATGACTATTAATGGCATTGGAAGCCAGTTTTCTAGCGAAGAAGGTTTGGTTGCAATTGGCCTTGCTTTTATTTGACGTGTAATTGGTGTCCTTGACTCAAGTGTAATGAAAGTGCCCTCTCCAGAGCCTCTGGTGATGGTTGGTTGAACAAAATCTTGAGGTGGACGGAACTGCAAATGTAAGTATTAAACAACTATATCTGATAATCTATGTGTACGTTGCTAATTGTTAAGGAAATGAAGCAATGAATGTAATAAGAGAACTTACATCAGCAGGATTGAAGTATTTAGGTTGGGAAGTCTTTAGTGTTGTGCCATTTTTTTCTGTAACTTTCTTCACCTATCACAATTAAAAATTAACAACAAAGCTTCACCTCTCACAAGTAAAAATTAACAACAAAGAAAATATTAAATATTAATTTGAAGAATAACAAGTCAATATGTTATCCTTTCTTGCAAATCAGATGGTCTTGCATTCTTCTTATTAAGAGCATGTCTTAATGACTTTCCATTTACATTCCTCTAGGGCATAATGACTTCACCACTTTGTTGTACATTGGAGCATTGATATGGAGGAGTATGATGAGTTTTTTTATTACCTTCATTGTTCACACACCTACCATGACTGTCATTTTTATGAAATTGATAAGCTGATCGTTTGTCTATATAAACCCCAGTTGAAGCTTCTCGACGTTGATTTTTGCATCCAACTCTATTGTGTCCCTTCTCCCAAAAATTTTCATGTTTTACTACTCCCATTCTTACCCAATTTGGTGGGATCTTTGTTCTTTTCCATTTCAGGATACCTTATTATTCTCCTTTTTTTGGGTTTCCCAGGCTGCTTTTTTAACTATTGGAGGTAGGACATGTGTTTGGTTAACTTTTGGCCCATACTTCATACTCTTGACATGATATATAACTGGGGAATAATCCCTTAAATAAGCATATGGAGTGTAACATTGATCCACAAACTCGTCAACTTGTTGCTTATTATGGAAGATGGAAGAAATTGCGTGCATACATGATATTCCATTGAGCTCCCACATCTTGCAACTATAAGCTCTAGTCCGCAAATTTACCGAAGTGTTGATCAACCAATTAATCCCCCACTTAGAACACTCATTGCCACAATACAGTGGTTTTTTTTTTTTTTTGGTCAATACAATACAGTGGTTTGAATCTATGAGACAGTTATATTTTTATCTAACCTGCCTTGTATCTTGGGACAAATTGGACCCTCAAATTGAGTAATCATTATTGTACACTAAACTACCTCAAGCATGGTAAGTATTGGTTTATCCCTTGCACCCAAAATCCATGAATTGAAACTCTCACATGAATTATTCGGCAATATGTCACACTTGATCCTCGAACTAAACCTATGGCTAGCCCACAAGTTTGAATCCCTTTTTTTCAACCAATTATTGACTTCTTTGTCTAACTGTTTCAAATTTTCAATCTCACAATTAAGATCTACTTCGTTTGATGACATGGCTGCACTCCACAGTTTACCCTTCAGCACTAGACCCTTAAAAAGTTGCTTGAAATTTCTATGGAGATGCCTCACACACTATCTATGAGATTCTTCAGGGACCACTGATGGAAAAGCCTAATCTAACCCCTATATGCATAAGAAGGTATACAGTGTACACCATTGGTAATCAATCAAGCAACATAGAAGTTTTTCTTTTAACATTATAGACATAACTCTAACAACAATCAATGATATAAAGCTTTTTTTTCATGAATATATACATATATATATATATGTATGTATGTATGCATATTTATATATTTGTTTCCATGGGTCATGGAATGGGTGGACTTTCAGGAAAGAAACGAAAAATTAAAACATTTCAATTTATTATATAAAGATATTCCAAAAAAATTAAGGCAAATAATTACCTTTTGTTGTTCTGAAATAAAAGTCCAACCATGTTACTAACTGGATCAAGGTCCACATTTAAAAATTGGAGAAACCAACATCATGACTCTTTAGTCTCCAGTTCATAAGCAATGGGATACATATTATCATTTGCATCAATCCCCACAGCCACAAGTAATTGCCATGCCAATGTATTGAATTAATATGCACGTATTGTTGTGAAATTGAGGATATGTGTGCAGTAGAATATAAAGTAAATAAGACACAGTATTTACAAGATTCATCAAGTGTGCCTACGTCTACGGTGTGGCCGTAATTGTTTCTCTCATTATCAGAAATAATAGGAGTACAAAGATAACTCTCAATATTTCTCTATCTTCGCTCTAGCCTTTCTTTTCTCTTTTTTCTTTCTTTTCTCACCTCTTTTTCTTTTCTTCCTTTCGCATTTGTTTCTAGATGTTGGGGCGACATCATTCGAGAGGCATGGTGCAGGCCAAAGCTGATGGGTCGGCAAGGTTAGCATGGCACGACTTGGCTTCAGGCCAGCTAGGCATCGATTCATCGTTGACTCGATGCGGTGGCACGGCTCAGTCACGAATTCCTAAATTTTCTTTTCGATCT
Source organism: Malus domestica (assembly GCF_042453785.1). Taxonomy (NCBI): domain Eukaryota; kingdom Viridiplantae; phylum Streptophyta; class Magnoliopsida; order Rosales; family Rosaceae; genus Malus; species Malus domestica. Next base: position 19,240,909 of record NC_091670.1, read on the forward strand.
CTAGGGTTTTCAAAAATCCAAAATTGCTTCTATTTTCTTTCCATTCTTTGACTCTCAAATTCCACATAGCAAATTTATATTTGCGTTATGTATGAACATATATATATATATATTGACAAATATATGAAATATACAACATATATAGGAAGGTAAATATAAATATAGGGGTTTCGTGCATCATGTAGAATGTTTTCCTGCTTTATGGTCGCTAAAAATATCTAACTGGATTTTAGGGGAACCTGATTGGCAGAAAACAGTCGAACCTTTGAATTTGTAGAAGATCATTCTTAGAAAGTTGGAATTGCATCTCCAGTGTGTTGTATCACGTTAATATAGAAAAATAAATTGAATCAATAGCATATAGATCAATAAAATAATAAGTTAATCATAAAAAGAATGATTAAAACATAATATTCCTTGATTTAAGATGAACAAACTCTCTTTAGCGCAGTGTCAGGAGCGTGCTAATAACGTGTAGTAAGCTTATTTGACTAAAGAATTATAGAGAAATTGAGAGAGAGGGTGCGGCAACCATAGAGAGAATTGAGTGAATTCTGATTTGTGATTTCTCACCTCATTGTGCCTTTATTTATAGTAGTAAGGAGGTTAATTCCTTACCCTAATAGGATTACAACTGTAATAAGATAATATCTAAAGTATAAGATAAGGTAGTATCCCATAAGGGTTTCCTAGGAATTACACAATTACATTCCTAAACTATTAGGACTGCAACAATATGCTTAATATTAAAGTAGTCCATAAAATTAAGGCTACTATAGTTGTTGTTCTTAAGTAGCAACATGTGGTTTTCAAAGGGCATCATGAAGAGTTTAATAAGGTCTGCTCAAAACTTGGCTTCATCTTGGCTAAACCATTATCAGAGGTTACCATCGTTGAAAGGGCTCATCTAATGGTACATTTGGATGTCTTACTCGGCCAGGAAGAGACCTATTAGCGCCAAAGGTCTCATGCCTTATGGCTGCGATAGGGGGATATGAATACCAGATTTTTTTTTTCACCAGAGAGCTAGAAACAAAAAGTCCAAAAATCATATTAAAGGATTGTCCAATGGGGTTGGAACTTGGCTTACTGATGAAAGGGGCACAGAGATAATGGTTTTAAATTATTTTGAGGATATTTTTCAAGCTGGTCCCTTGGGTGATGGTGATGTTCTCCAGTTAATAAAACTCGAGTCACTCCTAAGATGAATCTGCGTTTGGAGATGTTGATGTCTGTGGATGAAGTTAGGGTGGCTTTGTTCCAGATGCTTCATTCCAAGGCACCGAGGCTAGACGACATGTCCCTAATGTTCTTTCAAAGATTCTGGTCCATCGTCAGTATGGATGTGATTATTGCCATCCAAAGTCTCTTCCATTCTGGCAAGGTGTTTAAGCGAATTAACTACACCCATGTTTCTCGCATTCCCAAGGTGAAAGCACCCAAGAATGTTACACAGTTCAGGCCCACAAGTATCTGCAATGTCATATTCAAGATTGCATAAAAAGTTATGGCAAATCGTCTTAAGTTCATCCTTACCATTATCATCTTACCTGCCCAATGTGCATTTGTTCTTGGAAGACTTATATCGGCCAATTCTCTGCTTGTTTATCAGATTTCTAATTTTCTCTCTAAGTGATAGCGTGGAGAGAAGAGCATCTTGTCCTAAAAGTTGGACATTAGCAAGGCTTACGACATAATTAAATGGCACTAAGAAGCATCCTAACTAGAATAGGTTTATCGTTAAAATGGATTGATCTGGTGATGGAGTTCGTTTCCTATGTTTCATATTCCTTTATTATCAATAGGCGTCTAAGAGGATATGTGCTTCTCTCTCGAGGTCTCTTGCAAGGGGACCTTATATCGCCCTACTTATTTATTTTATGTGCAGATGGCAAGTCCGCTCTTATTGCTAAATGGAAAGAGGAAGGTAAAATTTAGAGTGTCTTCATCTGTTCTGATGCCTCGTGAATGAACCATCTCCTATTTGCAGATGATAGTCTTCTTTTTTGTCGGGCCAACGAGGTTGAATGCTTTCAAATTTCTGAGAGCCTTACTTCTTATGAATGTGCTTTGAGCTAGAAAGCTAATCTCCTCAAGAGTAAGGTATGTTTTAGTCGTAACATCAAGCATCTTGTGCAATCTAAGTCCATTAATCTGCTGGGTGTTCAAAGGGTGGACTAACATGCCATGTACCTGGGTATGCTGACTCTAGTGAGCAAAAATAAAAGTTAGTGTTTTGTGTACATCAAGGAACACTTTTGGAAGAGGCTTCAAAGTTGGAAGGGGAAATTTTTTAATGCCGTTAGGAAAGAGCTTCTCATTAAATCCGTTGCACTTGCCATCCCTATATATACCATGAATTGTTTTCTGTTGCCCAAATACTTTTGTGATGACTTAAATCACTTAATTGCATCCTTTTGGTGGAATGATTATGATGGAGGAAAAAGGATTCATTGGCTCTCTTGGAAAAAGCTATGTATACCGAAAGTCAAAGGTGTTTTATCTTTATGCATTCAATCTCAGTTTATTGGCAAAACAGGGATGGCGAATCCTAATGAAACATCACTCTTTTGTTGCGGGGGTACTTAAAGCCAAATACTTTGCCAACGCTAATTTCCTCTCTGCCCCTGTGGATGCGAACGCCTTATATTCTTGGAAAAGTATATATGTTGCTCGTAATATTATCTCTCTAGGCTCTAGGTGGCAAGTGGGTAGGGGTGTCTCGCTGAGAATTTGGGATGGCCCCAGGATTCCATTACCAGCCTTATTTCATATTTTCTTACCCAAACCTGTAAGTTGTTCTCTCCAGACGTTTAATTAGTTAATTGACTATATTTCTAGAAAGTGGAATGCTGAGTTGTTGACTTTTTTGTTTTTTGTTTTTTGTTTTTTTTTTTGTTTTTGTTTTTTTAGAAGGAAGTGAACTCTATTTAGTATATCCTAGTGAGCATACGATAGCCTGATGATTAACTAAATTGGCACTATGAAACAAACATCAGATTTACGGTGAAGAGTACCTACCATATTGTGCAGGAGTGGTTCAACCTTGTTGCATTGGTTCTCCTTCTTCCTCTGAATCTTAATCGACTTTCTGTTTTCTGGATCAAGATTTAACATGCCAATGTTCCTCCTAAGGTTAGAGTTTTTGTGTGGAGGCTTTATAACAACATTATCTCTACTAAATCGGATCTCACTAAGTGCCACATCATGATTGATTTATCGTGCGTGGTGTGTAACCACCATGAGGAATCAATCTTCTATTTATTAAAGGAATGCCCTTTTTGCTAAATGTGTTTGATTGTCTTCCCACTTTGGTAGTTTGTTATGGGGTTCTTCCTCTTCATCATTCATTTTCTAGGTTATGGTCATTGCGGAGCTGATCAAGCCGGCGCTCTTTGAGTTTTTATGGTGATCTACTGGGCTCTTTGGGGAGCTAGAAATGAGATTTTGTGGAATAACAAGTGTGATCCTCCTGATGTCATTGTGGCTAGAGCAATCCAGTGGTGGTAATGCTTTGTGTTGATTAATAAGGGGATAATTTCCTCTCTTCCCTCTTGCCAATCTTTTGCAAAATGGTGCGTCCCTCATTTTGGATGCCTCAAACTTAATATTGACTGCTTTTGGAATCGCGAGAAAAGCTTAGAGGGATTTGGTTTAATTGCACGTAATGATACTGAAGGTTTTTTTGCTGCAAAATGTGGGAATTTCTTTGATGTTTCCTCCAGTCAAAAGTTATGGCTATTAGAATTGGCTTGATTTGGGCTCATGAAAAGGGCTTTACTAATATTTTATGCAAGTCTGATTTGCTTCAAATTGTCAATGCACTATGGGATTCTTTGGTTAATTTGTCATTTGTCGGGCAAATAATTGAAGACATCAAAATGCTCTCTCTGGCAGTTACTAAAGCTTCAATTACCCACATTTGTCATCAAGCCAACGTGGGGGCTCATAGATTAGCTTGTCTCGACCTATTATGTGGCTTAATTTAAAAGGTAAACTGCCGTTTAACCTTCTAAACTATTACGTGAATGTCAATTTCCCCCTTGAACCTTTTTTTCTTCAGCTAATTGATCCTCTGGACTATGTTTAAGTGGCCAATTTCCCCCCTACCGTCAAGTTTTTTAAGTGGTCAATTTGCCCTTATCGGCTTCACCATATCTTCTAGCAAGAGGTATCGAATTCTCATTGGGAGAAGGTATGGAAATATCACATGACAATCAAAACTCTTGAAGCATACCCATCCGGAAACTGTACATAAGATAGAAACTGCAAAAACTTTCCTCTTATCCGGTTTCACTGAAAATGATGCAAGCTTCTTTCTTGCTATGTCTCCGTCCCTCGTCATCCATAAACTTGGCCTAATGCCCATTTTTCCCAAATTGATCCGAGCTTTTATTGTGTCATTTGTTTTTCCCTCGATGTTTAGTATAGTTTTGACCAATGTATCAAACACATTTTTCTCAACATGCATTACATCGATGTTGTGTCTCAATTTTAATTTGGACCAGTACAGGAGCTCGAACAACTTTGTCTTATGTGTCCAGTTTAGATGTCTCTAGTCTTGTCTTATTTACATATTTTCCTAACCGAGCAAAATCCAAACGATTCACCTGAGCCAAAATTTCATCTCCAGACCATTCTCTGGGTCTTGGTCGAAGCTATGTGCCTTTGAAGAAGGTTGTCTGGTTCTGACGCCACTGGTGGTCCCATGGCAACCATCTACGATGCCCTAGGTAACAAACTTTTCTCGCATGCCTACCAGACGTAGTGTTCTCTTTGCAAACTAGGCATGCGTAATAACCCTTAGTGCTTTACCCAAACATCATATCGTACGCAGGAAAATCGTTTATAGTCAACATCACTCTTGCTCTCAAAGTGAACATCTTCTTGGTAGGTTTATCATACGTGGGAACACCGGTTTTCCATAAATCATTTAGTTCATTGACCAATGGTTGTAAATAAACATCACTAGACGTGCCTGAATCTTTCGTTATCAACAATTTCATCATCATATATTTTTTTTTCATGCACTTCCAAGGTGGAAAATTATACGGAATTGCGAAGAGTGGCCAATTGCTGTGGTTTTGGTTTAGAACCCTAAACGGATTAAACCAGTTTGTCTTAAGTCCTAATCTAACTTTCTGAGGCTCACGTGCAAAATCGAGGTACATCTGATCAAACTCTTTCTAGGCCTCTCCATTTGCAGAATGTTTCATAACATCGTTACCCACTCATCTTTCCTTATGCCACCTCATGTCGCTTGCAGTGTGCGTCGACATATACAATCGTTGCAACCTAGGCTTTAATGGGAGATAACGCATAACCTTTTGTGAAATCTTCGTTGTTATATTCTGAGAAGTCATTTTAAATTGCGACTCATTACATACAGGGCAATTATCCAACGCTTTATTCTCTTTGTAGAACAAAATGCAATTATTTTTACACGCGTGAATTTTTTCATATCCCAATCCAAGACCACTCAGCATCTTCTTTGCACTTTTATGATCTTTTGGCAGAAAATTATCCTTTGGAAGCATCCTCTTGAAAACCCCTAAAAAGTAATCAAAATGCTGGTTCGACATACGAAACTTTATTTTGCCATGCATCAACTCAACAATGGTTGTGAGCACATAAAATCTTTTCACAACCAGGGCATAATTCTTGCTTGACACTTTTTAATAGTTTTTCATATTTTTCAAATGCTTCACTGTCCATGGTGGGAGAGACGTCATCTTTTACTTCATCATTTGTATTCGAACTAGCGTTTGGAAAAGCATCATTGATGATGTCCATAATTTGTTCATTTGGGTCTACAACAGATTCAACTATCTCCATAACTCGAGTAATGTGTGAGGATGAAGCATGTTGTATTTGTTCTCCATGATGACTCCACGTAGTATAGGTCTTCATCATCCCATTTCTGACTAAATGGTATATAACAATTCAAAATATTCAATCATTAAGTTGTTACACTTTCTACAAGGACACCGAATTTGAGTTGAACCCCGGTTGATGAACTGATTTATTCCATCCAAATAATGATCAGCACATCTGTTAGGATTATGTATCCACTATTAGGGGTGGGCGCTGTTCAGTTTGGTGTGGTTTTGAGTGAAACCAAAACCAAAACCGCAAGTTTTTGCAATTTGGTTCGATGCGGTTCTGAGGCTAAAACCGAAATGAAACCAAACCATTTGGTTCGGTTCGGTTTGGTTTTAAAAGGTTTTGGTTTGGTTTCATTGTTTAAAAAAGCTATTATGGTTACCTAGTTGTATCTCATTTCATCCAATTCAATACAAAAGTTTTGGTGTTTGAAAAAACTATTATGGTTACCTAATGCATTATGACATTACGAAAAATAATTGGTCATCCAATTCAATAAAAAAGTTTTGATGTTTCAACTTACTTTGCGACTCATATAAAAGATCGGCACCAAAAATCACCAAGTGAAAGTAATTGTAATTTACCACTAACCTCGTTGTCTGGTTGAATAAGCAGCTCGCCGACAAATTGGTAGACCGATCCAACTCGAAAGCTAAGCTCCTGAAGGTGCTTAGTGTCAATTTTTAATCTCTCACTTTCATCGACAATTGTGGCAATGGATATCTCTACAAAATAATCTTGTAACCTATGAACGAAGTAAGGGATACTAATTCATAAGTTGCTTAAGGATATCAAAGAATAAATATAAGAAATGCACTCAGTTCATATTGTCTACTTCATGCACATCATGCTATCAATGTGCCATATCCATAATCCTCAATAAACCAACTGGAGATGCCACATTCGCCTCAAGAATATCTTCTTAGACAGTTCTGTATTCCAACACACTACCATCTTGATGATCATCTAACTATATCAAAATCAAATCATAATTGTTCCGAGCAATGTTGTCACAGACTCACAGCATTGAAAATGCTGAAACTACGTATCTACATACTCCGTATGATATACTCCACCTCTATTCATCTTTCTTTCCTTCCCTAAGGAGAAGGACTCCCCTGTAACGGGGTGTATATCTTCATGTTCATCTAGCTTTCATCACGTGGCATAGTGCATTGAGAGCTATAGTAACATGGGAATATAGACCCCATGAGAGGCAAATTTTCCTCGTCCGCAAGACCAACAGAACTAGCATTAGCTATAAATTACTTGTACCCTATTAAGCCACTATAAGTAGAGTTATGAGATTTATGATATCAAAGAATTGAATCTACACATTTTGAACCTTCCAATTTTAAAACTATGAAAATTTCGGAACTGGAGGTTTGACTAAAACTCAAGGATTTAATTTGTTACAGATGATTGGAAAGCAAATAAAAGAGGAACACAATCTATATTATGATGTTGTTGAGTCCATACTAAATGTATGGACTCAATTAAATAACCAATTAGAATTTAACATTTAATAAAGTCATGCGGTTTCGGTTTGGTTTCGGTTTCGATACGGTTTTCAAAAGACAAAACCGAAACCAAACCATTTCCTACATTGCAGTTCGGTTTCAAAACCGAAACTGTTTCAAAACCGCAAAACCAAACCGTTTGGTGAAGTTTGATTTGGTTCGTGTTTCGGTTTCGGTTTTCGATTCCAAATGCCCACCCCTATCAACTGTTTGTTTATATCACCTGCAAACATAAACAATTTACAAGGGTTACAACAATTTCAATAATGTTATGCCACCTTATGCCTCCGGTATGGGTCTTATCTCATTCGAGAATGCACAGTTACGTGCTGTAATTTATGGTTCCAACACATTAGAGTTCGATCATGGGAAAACTTCGGTAGCATCTCCCTACAGTTCTTTAAGTGCACGACGTAGATACAAAAAACTACAATGCACCTGAAGAAGGCAAAGAGATGCTACCAAATTTCCCATGTTTAAACTCTAATGCGTGAACCTCAAAATACAACATGTAACTATGCATTCTCAAACTGTCTAATATTTTGGGACAATTCAAGAATTAATTAGACCGCAATCATGCTTTCGCATTCATTCGTGAAATCCAACTAATTCTCAAACGAGAAACTAAGCTCATATAAACATTGCATACCATTTTTTTGTACATCCATACAAAAATGTTTGCATACAAATAATAAACTCACAACAATTATAAACTACATACACACAATTTAAATGAATGGAAATTAAATAAGTTTGTTAAGAAAGTATACCTCCAAGATTAACGGCAACACAGATTCAAAAGCTGGAAATTCCAGCATAAAGGCAGTTGCTGCAAGTGTTTTGCAGCTTCTGCATTCTGTTTAAATTCAGTAAAGTGATAAGACTTTGCGCGACGAAAGCACCGATGCGCAAAACATGCTGCTTCCACTTTTGGCGCCATCCAACCACGCTTTGTCGTGTTTTTTATAACCCTTTACATGACGAACATACTTCGTCACGCATTACCTTTTTTTATTAAAAAAACTCGTTTTTTGAAAAATGAATTGAATTTTTCCATTTAGTCTTCAATTTTTTTCAAACCACATAAATACTTAATAAATCAAGAACTTATTTCATTAAACCATTTATGCATAATTAATTAATATAAATATTTATTAAAATGCATTAATTTTATTCAAAATAAACATTAAGGACATATTTAAGTAAACCGTTCATAATAAAAAAGTTCTAATTCATATCTCATTATTAAATAAGCACTAAAATTAAAATAAAAAACACTATTCTACTCCTCCACCGATAGTTCTGGTTCTCGCTGTAGTTCAGCCTCACGTTGATTATCAAACTTCCACTCCTAGATACGAGGCTTGAACATGTTATCGATTGTCTTCATCAAATTTGGGTTATTTTTACGAATGTCCCAATTAGGCTGTCATGCGAAAATTAATAAATAAAAATCTCACTATTATACATAATTATTATTTAACTAATAACTTAACATATACAGCTAACTCATCAATCATGTGCATGTTCACCTCCTCAAGGATGGCTTTCCTAGACTCCAAATCTGCAACATATTTGTCACACAACAATACTCCAACGTCGAACCAAAAACTAGTGCGCATATCTGACTTCACAACCCGTAAGTGTGTCGAACCCGTACCGCAGCTCTTTTCTTCTTGTCTATCAACAAATATATATATATATATATATATATTCATAATACTTAAGCTAAATAAAAACTTTATACAAAATGCAAAATTTATAGCGCAAACCTTTTTTGGAACCTTCGCCATCCATTGTCTTTGATGAACGCGCACCACCATCGCCCATTATACCAACAATCAAAGAACAAATTGATGATAATCTGAAAAATTGTAAAGCGTTTCTGGAACAAATTGTGAAGAACCATGAGAGCAGAAGCGCATATTTATAGGAAGGTTAAGGACTTTGCGCGACGAAACCTTTGTCGCGCAAACATCCGCACAAAATATGATCCTGATTCCTCTAATTCACATGCATTGAATGCTTTAACCCAAAACTGAATGACCTTTGTGCGACGAAGCCTTTGTCGTACAAACTTTCATCACTTGACACGACGAAGGTTTCGTCACGCAAAACATATAGATTCGAAATATGGCAGTAAAGTTAACCACGTTTTTTGCGGCCTTTGCGCTACGAATGTAATTGATTGTAATTACGAAGTTTACGTAAATATAGATCTTTAGTATATATATTTACATAAACTTCATAATTACAAACAAATATTCAATTATAATATTTATTCTAAAAATAATTAAAAACTTGAATAAATTGAATTAATCCATGCAATTTTTTAAACAACAAAACATGAATTAAAGCCTAATTGTCCTCAAAAACATAAATTTAAAACTACTGTTTCACTGGTCCTCCATTCTGCTCAACTTCATAACGCCAGCACTTGTAACCCCCCTTCTGATGGAGAAGCCATCTCCATTAACTTCATCAACTCTTCATTCGTATCATCAATGGTATAGTTACATTGTTACACATATATGCAAATAATTAATTCCAACATATAACAAAAAATTTCACAAAATTTCTTATTTTCAACATTTGTCACACTTACTAATAACTGATCCATCACTGCCTTCTTCACATTCTCGGGCACATATTTCCAAGGATACCACTCAGCAGTAGGACAATTATTCTACATTGCTACACCAATTGCATGCGCAAACTCCACATATTGCCTCATATCATAGGGCCTGGAGGGCATGCCCTGCTCCCAGTTTTATCCTCCATTCAAGCACAAAGAGAATTGTGAAGAATAAGGAAAGCAGACGCGCATATTAATAGGAAGGTTAGGGGTTTTGCGCGACGAAGCCTTTTGTCGCGCAAACCTTTGCACTAAATATAGTATTGATTCCTCTGATTCACATGCACTAAATGCTCTGACTAAAAAACAAATTAGACTTTGCGCGACGAAGCCTTTGCCGCGCAAAGTGCTCCGCTGATTACCATGCATTGTATGTTCTGACCCAAAAATTGAAAGAACTTTGCACGACGATGACTTTGTCACCCAAGGTTGCCGCGGGAAAAGTTTCGTCGCGTATTTTTTTTCGTGCCAAAAAAAATTACCCACGCTTTTCTTACTGACCTTGCACGACAAGCATATTTTTTGCATCATGCAAACTGTATTGCATGACAAAGAGCTCTGTCATGCAAAATGGCACCAATCTTGTGCTACAACGCTATTGTTTCGTTCTGTAAAACTCACTTGCGTGATGGATTTTGCTTTGTCGCACAAACATCTGTCGCCCAAATAGTTTTTCCTATTAGTGTTTTCACCTTCCTCATTACACATTCATTTAACCCCCACTCATCATAATAACCTTCGATTTTCCAAGTCAACCTCTCAACCCGTTTCAGACTCTAACTCAGAAGGCAAACTAGTTGGTGTGTCAAAAATACACTGCACAAATTTAAAATTTAACCTTCTTGTCAGCATGAAAAACAACTGGTCAAGGGATTGGGGCCATGTGGTGATCGTGTTTTGGAAGCCGGCAAGCTCGGGGAGGTTGATGGGAGCACCAAAGTTGTAGTTGGTAGAATTTAAAAGGGTGGAGGTGAAGAATGGGGTGACAAAGTATGTGACAATTGGGTTGGATGTGTGCAAGAGAATGAGCCTTGTGGATAGTGAAGGAAAGAGGAAGTTGGTAACTGGAAAGCACACAATTGTGGAAGGTTCTAAAAGACGCTAGGCGCTAGTCGAGTGGCGAGCTAGCGCCTAGTGCCTAGGCGGACTAGCCGGATTTATGTAAATTTAATATAAATAAATTAAATTTACAATATAATATATAAATAATATGTCTTTTCTTTTAAAATAATATATGTGATGTTAGGGTTTAAATACATACGGTCTTAAAAGAAAAATGAATAACAAAACAATAGAAAATTGAGGAGATGGTAAAGAGAGTTATTATTCAGTTTACCAGTTTATGTAAATGGTTTGAAAATGAAATAAAAGATATTGACAATTGCGTTTTTTTTTTCTCTCTCTCTCTTTTTCTCTCTCTCTCTTAGTTTCTCTCTCTAAAAACCCATATCCAAAGCCTTTTCTTTAGCTTCAACTTGCAACCGCCGCCCTATGCTCTTGCTTCAGGTAGGAGGCAACCTGCTACTTCCTCCTTTTTCCAGTCTTCTTCTTCCCTTCTTATCTCCTTCCCTCATTTGCCTTTTTCTTCTTTTCCTCCCCTCTCACTTTTTCTGCTTCATCCCCCTCCATGCATCTATCTTTTCCGCTCTTCTTTCTAGTCTCCTTCTTTTGTTTTATTCTCGGTTCTCTCTAAGTTTATCTTAGTTTCTCTTGAGCTGGGTCTCAACTATTCCCTGAGCTTGTCTCAGATCTGGGCTTCATGCCCCTTATCCGACATCTTTTGCCTACTTTTACTACTTTCTGTCCTTTAATTTTTTGTCCTCCCTCCTCCTTAGCTATGATACTACATCCTTATCCCACCATGTACTCGGATAGGCGAGCTCCGACCAGGAATGGGATACCAAATTTACTACTCTCCTTCACTTTCCCCCTCCAAACGGTATAACTATGTTGTAGCCCCATCAAGGCCAAGTGTTGCGTATTTTACATACCCCCTTAGCCTCACCCTTTACTTATATGATACTTTGTTTATACATATTTATAGGTGTTCGTGAAGGAGAATTGGATCTGGTGTCTACTTTCTCGGTTCGGAGTTTGGCTTCCTCCAAGGATGAGACGACAGCGGTGATGTGGTATTTGCTGCTGAAGATTACGATTTTTTAATTGTCTATTTTCTACCTTCGGACCTAAGCTTATGTGGGCATCCCATTGTATCTTGGGTTGATGCTCTCATCTTGCTTAGGCATTTTACTTTCCTTATAGTTGTTTACATGGTCCTTTATGGGTTTTAAACTAGTTTTTATATTAATGCAAGTTGACTTTGTGATAAAAAAAAAAGAAAGAAAAAAATGGTAAAGAGAGTTATTAGGACCAAGGAAGAGGAAACCCGTGCAACCAAAATAAAAGGGATGGTGGGACCATAAAGAATTCACCCATCCGTTTAAATTGAAAGTTAATATGGTGGTCCCCACCCGTTCATCTTCTTCCTCGCAACCTGCAACATCATTTTTCCAGATTGATAAAAAAAATTTAGATCTCGGCATCTTCTTATATGCCCGCCTAGCTTCCGCCTAGCCCCGTCCAGACTTGCAAAGCTTCGCCTAGACCCGCCTAATCCCACCTAGGTGTCCGCCTAATACGTTTTCCGATTTTGTGACCAAGAAGGAGTTAATAATAGTCGGTCACTGTCTAGCACCTAGGCCGATTTTTAGAACACTAATTTGTGGTTGGTTCTCCAAGTGAGCACCAAGTGAAGCATATTGTCGACGTCAAGCTTTCTGGAAAAGCATAACTCATGGAGGCCTTTTAACTTTATGACAATAGAAACTAAGCTATGAGCCAATAATTTAAATGCAGTATAATCATCCATGGTAGTTGTTGACTTTGTATAGATTATCTTGTAATTATCATGTAATTATTTTTTCCTGTTTATAGTAGGATTGTATATGATTATATATACCTTTGAATGAGAAGAATAAAATACATTATTCAAAGCATTCTCTTCTTGGCATCAGAGCCAGGTCGTAAAAAAAGAAAGGAAAAACTTTGAACCCTAACTGGGTTTGTGTTGCCGTGTTGTGCCCAGCATCACTAATGCGTCTTTCGTCTCCAACGCACAGTGAACGACTTGTTATCGTTGTTGTTCTCTGTTTTTTGCCCCCAACTGCAGTGAGTGACGTGTGTCGTTACTGCTCGAGTATTGTTCTAGGTTCATAGGGTGCTATCGGAGTCTGCCAAATTTCGATGACCATTTTTTGTTTCGAACTCCTACCTTTGCCACTGCACAGATTACCATTCTTAGTGGAAGATGTTTGCCAAGGATAGCTAGGTGGTTCTCGTTACTGCCCCAGTTATGGTGCAGTCGGATAATTCAAACTTTAACATTGGGATGTTTTTGGATGAGAAGAACTATGAATTATGGGCTCCTCTTATTCAGATTCATATTGCCGGAATGAAGAAGATGAGATATCTTTGTTGGTCCATCAAGGCACCCCAAGAGGATGATCCTAAATATGATGATTGGTTATCTGAAGATCAAAGAATTAAGAGTTGGCTCTTGTCAACGATGAAGCCGAAAATTATGAAATGCTACATTTGATTGTCAACTTCGAAAAAAATTTGGGATTTTCTCAAGACTGCTTATTTTGATGAGAACGATGAGGCCAAAATTTATTCATTGAATTAGAAGGATTCACGTCTTAGGAAAAATGGACAGTCTTTGGCTAACTACTTTGGAGAGCTGATAGAGATCTTTCAGGAATTGGACCATTTTAACAAGGTGGCCATGACGTGTGACAAAGATGTCTAGATATTTCATAAAACAATTGAGTGACAAAGGGTGTATTTATTTCTTGGAGGACTTGATGATGTGTTTGATCGGGTTCGTGGAGAAATATTACGCAAAGATCCACCGCTCGGACTTCAAGCTTCTTATTCGTATGTTCGACGTGAAGCGGATCGCAAGTAAGCCATGAAAATGGAGGACTAACATTTTGAAATGGCAGCAATGGAAGTCAAGGCCCGAGCTCCCTCCAATCGAACTGATCGAGGTGGGTACGAGAGTAAGTTCGGACAACCACAAACCGGCCAAGCAAATCATGATCGTCCTTTGGGTAAATGTCGACACTGTGGTATAATGGGACACTCCAAGAGTAGGTTTTTTGAGTTGATTGGGTATCCCAAGAATTGGGATAAGACACGGGATCCTCGTTTCAACAAACCTCGAGCCTCCGTTGCAGAAACCAAGGATGATTCAGCAACTGTAGCAAGCCAATCATCGACTCTGATTGCCGCGGTAGGTATCGAGGATAAGGCACTTAATGTTTCCACTTTTGTTATGAATAATACATGGATAATTGATTCCAGAGCTACTGAACATATGACTTGTGATTCTAGACAAGTTTCATCACTAAACAACTCCACCCACACCGAGGTTAATGTCGCTAATGGTGATGTTGCCCCAGTTTTTGGGGAGGGCACTATTTCTCTTTCTGATACCATGAAACTTGATACTATTATTATGGTTCCCTCCTTAAATTATAATTTATTGTAAGTTGCCCAAATGACCCTTACCTACACTGTTTGGTTGTTTTTTGGCTTTATTTTTATGTATTTAAGGACATCCAGACGCGGAAGACGATTGGTTATGGTATTAGATAAGGGAAACTGTATTTCCTCGAGTTGAATTCCAGTAGCTTGAGGTTGCTCACTCAAGCATTGTCAGTGAATGGGACTTTAACAAAGACTAATAAAGAGGCCGACATCTGGATGTGGCACTGTCGTCTTGGCCATGCTTCGTTTGGTTATTTGCATAAGTTATTTCCTAGTCTGTTCATGAAAAACGATGTTTCTCAAATTAAGTGTGATGTGTGTGAAATGGCTAAAAGCCATCGAACTTCTTTCCTCCAAGTTTAAATAAGAGTTCCATTCTTTTTATGGTTGTACACTTTAATGTTTGGGGCCCCTCAAAAATCGCCTCTCTTGGTGGGGCTTATTGGTTTGTCACATTTATTGATGATTGTATAAGAATGACTTGGGTTATTTGTTAAAATAGAAAAGTGATGTTAGTATGGCCTTTCAAAAGTTTCACAAAATGGTCTCGATACAGTACAATATGAATATTCAGGTGGTTCTTAGCGACAATGGAGGCGAGTATGTTAATTCAAAACTTCGCTCCCTTTTTTATATGCACGGTATTATTCATCAGACTATGTGTGCGTACACCCCTCAGCAGAATAGGGTATTTGAACAGAAAAATAGACACTTGTTAGAAGTGGTTCATGCTTCTATTCTTGAGGCCCGTCTTCCAGTACATTATTGGGGTGAAGCACTCACATCCGCTGCCTATCTTGTTAATCGGCTTCCCTCTCGTACCCTAAACTTTCAGACACCATTCCAGACCTTTCTGTCTCTGACAAATTGTCCACCAGTTCTTAACCTTGTCCTTGGATGCGTGGCCTTTGTCCACATGCATTCTTCCCAACGGTAAAACAAGCTAGAACCTCGAGCTCTTCTTTGTGTTTGTATAGGGTATGCTACTATTCAAAAGTGTTATCGTTGCTATCACCCTCCAACCAAGAAATTGTTTATCACTGTCAATGTCACTTTCCATGAAAATGATATGTATTTTGGTTTCTCTGAGCCCTCACTTCATGAGTTTCAAGGTGATGAAGTTCAAATGTTTAATTATGGAACCGAGGAAAAAGCCATTGTACAACAACCCACTGTCGACCAGCAGGCTACTACACAACAGCCCATTGCTGAGGAAGAGGCAACTACATAGTAGCCCACTGTCGAGCAACATGTTGCAACAGTTCGATGTAAAAAATGTGTTCTTACATGGAGACCAAATCGAAGAAATTTATATAGACCTTCCACCAGGATGTACTGGAGATGCAAAGGGGAAAGGTGTGTAAGCTTAAAAAGTCATTATATGGGTTGAAGCAGTCACCAAGGGTGTGGTTGTTGGAAATGTACCCTAAAGCCAATCATATGATGATGTTTTACGGACATTTCACATGTTAAACTAATCTAGTTTAATATAAAAGGCAAAGATTATTATTTAAAGTCGTCTCATATAAATGTTATATGCTTAATTGATAAGTCCAATGAATATGTAATTTGGAGAATGTGATCTAAAGATGTTAGATTCATAAGACCATTCTCTTTTATATACATATCCTAAACGTTCCTGATCATAGGACTGCCAATTGGGCATTGACAGTATGTTAAGATTAGTACGTGCTATGTCCTCTCTTAGGAAGAGTGACTGATCTCTAGTCATTGGTGTGACTGACACCAAGACAAGCATGTAGATGCTCAATAGAGAATGAGTCCACTAAACGTGATCAACAAGGAGTTCTCATACTCATGTCACATGAGAACTCATGATTGGGATAATGCAAAGTAGCCCTTTGACCTGAGGCATCATAATTGTCTTATGGTTAGGTCCTTGATCTTTGACTATGTCAAAGTCACTCCGTCAAAGGGTGTCCACTGCATAGTTGAGGTTAAGCTATTTAGTCATGGAGGCAAGTGAATGCACAACAAGGGATCTCTAACCTTTAAACCGTTTGAGGGAGAATACTTTATGATAATTAAGAATCTCTAGCCAGAGTATGAATGAGATTTAGGAAGTCATTCCAAATCACATTGGATAGTAAACATGAATAAACTATCAAATCAAACAAAGTGGTCAAGAGTATTGTATTAAAGAAAGATCATATTGCATTGTAATCCTAAATTGAATAGGTTCTCCACCTCTTCTGATTAGCTTGGGTAGCCATGATATATTGCTAGGTGTCACTCATGGTTTGTGGAAGCCCTGAAGGTGTATAATCGCTAAAGGGAGAATTGAAAGTATGTTTCAATTCACAATCGATTAGAAAAGTTCTAATCGCCCACTACCTCGCTAAGAGAAACCTAATGGATCGTACACCATGTAAGGTAGAGATTGAAGAAACAACGGAGATGAATAAGGATAATTAAATGGTTTAATTAGTTATCACTAGGATTAATTAATATGTTAATTAATCAAACAAATAAGTTCCTATTAGACCTCAGGTTAGTTTTAGGTCTCAAGGTCCAATGGGATTTGAATGCCAAGTCTAATAACTCAAGTTGTATGACAACTTGAAAACACGAAGGGCTTGAAAGCCCAATAAACCCATCAAGGCCGGCCATAAGAGTGAGGGGTAGTGAACTTGGCTTAATTGCAAGTTTGCCACTCAAATGTGAGGTGGTATAAATGCTTCTTTATAGCCATTTCATCATTAGGGTTTTCTTTGAGTAAATTGTAGAGAACACAAGCTCTCTTTTTCTCTCTAAGAGGCCGGCCACCCTAGAGGAAAATAGCTAGCAATCTTTCTTCCTCTAGGTCACTCATCTCTTCCTCAATGCTCTCCTTGGTGTGGAGACTTAGAAGTTCCCTATTTTAGGAACTTGGAGAATCCATTCCTTCATCCATCCAAGAAGTCATGGAGCCAAGAAGCAAAGTTCCTCCATCCACATCCATAGAGTCAAGGAGCAAGGAGACTAAGGAAAGAAGGCCCTCACATGGGTGAATATCCTTTGCTAAGCAAAGAGGTGCTTCAAAGGTATAAAAGTTTCTCAACTCCTTTATTTAAGATTTGAGTTGAGTCTTGGTTCACCATAACTACTAGGCCTTGAATTTCATGGGTAAAGTTTTATTTTTGAGTATATACAAGCATGATTCCACCTTTTAATTGTTAATTGCATCCATAGATGTTGCTCAAAGGAACTAGTTTTATCAAATATTTCCTTCAGTGGTTCGGTAGGTTCACTAAATCAATGAAGGTGTTTGGGTATAGACAAAGCAATTGGGATCATACTTTGTTCTTAAAGCACAAGAATGAGAAGATTATGACACTAATTGTATATGTGGACGACATGGTGGTTACTGGAAATGATCTGGTTGAGTAATCGGAAAAGAAGAAGTATTTGTCCACATAGTTTGAAACGAAGGACCTTGGGTCATTGAAATATTTCCTCGGGATTGAGGTATCGAGAAGCAAGTCCGGGATTTTTTTTTCCCAAAGAAAATATATTATTGATTTGTTGAAAGAGACCGAGATGTCAGCATGCAAGCCGGTCACTACTCCATTGGCCGAAGGGATGAAGTTGAGTTTAGATCCGAATCAAGTACCAGTAGACAAAGGAAGATATCAGAGGTTGGTGGGAAGATTAATGTACTTGGCACATACAAGACCAGATCTTTCCCATGCTTTGAGCGTGGTCATTCACTATATGCACGATCCAGGGGAACAACATATGCAAGCAATTATGAGGATATTGTGCTACTTGAAAAGAAGTCTAGGAAATGGACTTTTGTTCAGAAAGAACGCGCATTTCGGAATTGAAAGATATACTGATGCTGCTTGGGCAGGTTCAATAGATGACCGACGTTCAACATTTGGATATTTTACCTTTGTGGGCGGTAATCTATTGATGTGGAGAAGTAAGAAACAAAATGTAGTAACATGGTCTAGTGCAGAGGTTGAGTATAGAAGTATGGTTCTTGGCATTTGTGAACTTTTGTGGCTTAAGTTCCTATTACAAGATTTGGGGGTTAGACATAGTCAACCAATGAAGTTATTCTGTGACAACAAAGCTGCACGAGATATTGCTCATAATCCCGTATAACATGATAGGACTAAGCATGTGGAAGTTGACAGATTCTTCATTAAAGAAAAGTTGGAAGGGAAAGTAATTGAAGTTCCTCCAATCGGGACCGAGGACCAAGTGACAGGCATACTCACTAAGGTCGGCTCTAGTGAGAAATTCTCAAAGTTTTTGGACAAATTGGGCATGTGTGACATATATGCACCAACTTAAGGGGTAGTGTTGTAATTATCTTGGGTTTCCTAGTTTAGGAGATATTGTCTTGTAATTATCTTGTAATTATTCTTTCTTGTTTACAGTAGGATTGTATATGATTATATATACCTCTGAATGAGAAGAATAAAATACATTATTCAAAGCAATCTCTTATGTAGTAAGCATTGTGATAGAGACTTATTATTTAAAAGGACTTCGTAAAAATGTAGTTTGACTTTTTAGTGTAAAGCAAATATGTTGTTTAACAATCTATAATTTATAGAAAAATAAATAAAATAAAAGGGTTTGTATTGGTATTTAGGAAGTCCTAAATTGGTAGCCGTTAATGAATGTAGATGCCACAGTCATCCACTCTTCCATAATTAATTCAAAAAACAGTGTGTACGTATAAGCGTATATGAGTGACTGATGCTAGCTTTAGCTAGCACCTTTTAATATACATGTTAGGTTCGGTGTCATGTAATAAATCCATATGTTTATCGTGTGATTTGTCAAAGTGGGCACACTTCGCTGAAAAGCTGCTTTGACTACTTCTAAATCTCAAGCTTCTTGTTCGAGACCAATTCAACCTATATAATTCAACTTGTGCTTGACAGCTATCTTAAGTGGTACCATACAAATTAAACTAACTTTAGCATTAAGGTCTTGGGTCCAAATTTGGGAGTTTATCTGCATACTAAAAAAAAATAAAAAATTATATGTAAGGATTTCATTACATCTCTCTCTTAAATCATTCCCTCTTAATTGATTGTGAATCCTATTCTTTGTGTCTGTTGTCCTACAAGTGTGAGTGACAACCTCGCACAATACTCCCTTCTCTATAAAAGATGCCTAATAAAAATTGAATATGCAAGTTTTTCTAGTGTATACTTCATAACACATTCCTTAAAACAAATGATTAGCAAAAGGGACCCATATGTTTTACAAAACCCAGAAAATAGGTGTGAAACCTAAGATGCTTCTCTCCATGAAAGTCAAGAACTTTTATATAATAAAGGAATAAATTGTAGCAATGGTCCCTCAACTAAAAATTCATTACCATTAGTCCCTCAACTTATCAAAATGTGTAGCTATAGACATTTTCATCAATTTCATCAAAATTTTGTTAAAATAAGTTATGTTGGAATAACCATTTATAAAATTAGGGTCCCTCAACTCATCCAAGTGTGTAATTATGGTCCTTTTCGTCAACTACATAAAAAAATTTGTCAAAACGAGTTATGTTGGAAGGATCATTGCTACAATTGAGTTAAAGTTAAGGTACTATTTCTCCAATTGAATTAAAGTTGATGGACCAATGGTAATGGATTTGTAGTTGAGGGACCATAGCTACAATTTACTCATAATAAAATGTGAGAAAAATACAATGTATATCTAACATCACCACATATACTTACTGCTATTGGTGCAATAAACTGTGGCAAAATCAAACCATGCTATCACCTGTAAACCAATTTGTGTTTAATATTCAAAAGAGAAAACCAACTATCATTTTACAGTTGACTATATGCATATAGTGTCAATTGCCAAATCCTCGATGATAGTCAAGAAAACAATATTTCTTATATATTTTTTTCCACTTGTTTAACTAAATTTTAGGTGTAACGCGAACATCATTATATGATATTATTGTTGTTTCATTTAAATTATGTAACATATGATTTTTTTAATATATTGTGTAAATAAGACATATTAGTTCTCTTGTTCATCCATCTTATAACTCAAAATGCTAACATCATCTGACAGTGTTCTCTTGTGTTATCTGTAATATATATATATATATATATATATATATATATTTGAATAAACGATATTATTTATACTAAAGGAAATTGGTGGGTTTAGACTCATAATGTGCTAGCAGTAATATGGTTCAAATTCATTTTTAGTAAGAATCGAATCTAAGATCTTTCACTTACAAGTAAAAATGAATAAGTAGCCAATGTATTTTGTTTAGCCAAATGCAATTTCAAACCAATCCATTCTGACCCTACGCTTATGGCCGCCTAACCGTACTGATCTAATTTAGATACCAGATGTCCCACGACACGCCATTATATCATATTGCGAAGTCAAATATGAAAACCCTCCATTTCAAGAAACCGTGCACGGAAACTACCCTCAAGCCCTCACAAAACCCTAATATCTTCCCACAACGAAATGGCATAAGGGTCATTCCGCATATATTACCTGCCCCGCATGCCCTACCCAGTTGTCTGTGTATATAAAGTCTTTGCTTCCTAGCGACATTGTATACCACACATAAATCGCAATACATATCTAAGGAACAAGCAAGAGATCGTCTAGCAAGTTACGGTAAAAAAATGGAAGGTTTGATTCCATTTCTTCTTCATGCAATCAAGAAGCAAAGGCCTCAGCACAAGTTCAGATCGTTTTCTGTTTCTGAGAGCAACTCCAACCGTAGCTACCATCTTCTGCTGAGCGGCCAGGATTCATTGGAGGGCTCGTCTCACCGCCGGACACGGTCGGAATTCCAGCCTCCCACCCTCAATAAGCAAGAAGGCGGTGTTTCCGCTGTTGCTCCTTCGGTGCTCGTTGGATCGAAGATGGGGTCGTATCCTTACCAAGGCTCTAATGTGGGCATGGCTAGAAGGAAGTGATTGATATGTTCATCCCAAATATTTCATTGATTTTTTTTCTTTCTTTGGTTTGGGGTTTCTTTTGTGTTTTAAAGTAGGAACAAAGTGTTCAATGGTGCAGCTTCAATCATAGTGTTTTAAAGCAGTTCAGTTCCATGTAAAAGTTCAATATGTTAATAAAATTAGCATATGATGTTATTTTGATAATGTTGGCGAAACTGAAATTTAGTATTTATTGAGATTAACTTGTACAGTTTGGAAGAGTCGGGATTTGAAATTTTATCTCACATAAGATTTAAAACCATGTTCATCAGAATGATTATGTTCCCTTCACTGGGACGTTGTGAACTCGGGTTTTAACTATGATCGCTTTGATTCGGGTTGTACTCGGAGCTATGTCTTGCGATTTTCTTCTCTTACTAAAAAGAAAAAGAAAACCCTGCCCGGAAAAAAGCACTGGATAAGAACCATGCCCAAGAAAGAGCACTAGATAATAGCCATGCCCAAGCAAGCAAAGTGGTTTTGTCCATTTAGTAAATAAAAATATTGAATTGTGATTGGGCTATCATCTATGATAGCTTTGTGTCGTAATTAGATTACCTTTGATTTAGGCTAAGGGTTCGTTTGTTGGTCGGACCAGGATTGCCTTCCCTCCATTTTTCATCCTCTTTCTTCCCCTCCTACTTTCTCAGCCGTTCATTCCAACTCACTTACGTTCTTTAAAGCCCAATTTTCTGTCTTTACCACCACCACCACCAAGGCTCAGCCTAAGACAGAGCTCGAGCCCAGACCCCTCAGGGTTAGAAGAGTCCTCAGAAGACATGGCAAAATTCTCCTCCTTGGACAGCGGTGACTTGGTTAACGACACACTTGCAGAACCTCCACTATCCACTGAAAAATACAAAAGAAAAGCTTCCTCCTTTCCACCTCAAATCCAACCAAAAAGCTCATAGGATCACAACTCAGATGGCGACTTTTATAAAATTTGTAGCCGGAGTGATTACATAAAAGGGAGGATGATATGATTTTTACCACCTGCAAAAGTAGGGATAAAAATATTAAAATACTTGCAAGAGAACAAAGTAGTTGTAGTAAGAATGCTCATGTAAGGTTGTTCCCACAGGGATTGAATAAATAATTTCTATTTAAACTAATTCTTAGTTAACTATTAAAACAAGGAAAAGATTGATTTTGTGACCTAAAATATTAAAAAGATTAAAGAAACCGGCAAAGTAAGAAAAACTTAAGAAAATAGTTTTGAATATAAATTTAAACACTAGGGTCTACCGTCACCTTAACAATCCTATACAATTTTACCAACTACTTATGAATTATGTTGATGCACAAAATCAGTGAGGACTTTGGTATAACAGAAAGTGTTAAGTTTGGGACCTTCGCTAGATTGCTACGGTCACTAGTGTGGATAAGTATGTAAATGGATAGAGACATGGAAGCAAACACAAGATGTATGTGGTTCACCCAAATTGGCTACGTCCACGGAGTAGAGGAGGTCTCATTAATTGTGAAGGGTTTACACAAGTACATAGGTTCAAGCTCTCATTTTGTGAGTACTAGTGAATGATTTAGTACAAATGATATTAGGCAATATTGTGGGAGAATGATCTCCTTTTATAGAAGAGAGTTTCTAGCTTTGTTCTAACATTGACACGTGTCGTGTTGTGATTGGTTTCTGATGTTGACATGTGTCGCGCTATGATTGGCTTTTGATGTCGACACGTGTCGCGCTGTGATTGGCCTCCTGGTTGAAGGGAAACTCTTCTGGGTCCTTGACGTTATAACGTTGACCGGTGCTCGATAGTTTCGGGATTGGTCAAGTATGGTACAAACAATGCTCCCCTAAGTTCTCGAGTGAGGGAAGCTCATTGGTTGGGGACTTGCAAGATCCAAGCCGCTGAGTAATTACAAAACTTCTAAGTACCAAAATGTGGTATCGTTTCACTTGCCTTATCTATCTCATAAGTAGATGTGGCATCTTCTCTGGAAGTACTTTTCCTCCATCCAGGGGTGGTATCTTTAACTGATGGAGATGCACAAGGTAATGTATCAATTTCACTTGAAGCTTACTTATAGTTTCGGGCTTGGTCAAGCGCGATACAAACCCTATAGTAGGAGTCCCCTAAGTCTCTAAACAAGGAGATCTGTCAAAAGAGGTGACAAACAAAGTAACCAATTAGAGTTCCAAGCAGTCAGTGTTAGATCGAAAGTTTAATCTCGTGTTCCGGCTGATTGTTCTCCTTCTCCTTGGTCTGTAGACATCAACAAGGACAAAGCAAAGGACATGGAGAAGAGATGATATTAGATATTTTTTCTTTTGAAAAAGTAACTTTCCACATGCTTATTCTTGAACTGGGCTGAAGGGTTTTCTGGTTTCCTCCAGAGTATAATACCGACTCAAGAATTTAAAGGTCAAAACAAGTCCATCAAATCAAAAGTGCGTTCGACCTTGATGATATGGGATACTTTTGCTATTGACAAAGTAATAAATGAATCGGCACGTGTTCTGTTACGTTTGTTTCCACATGCTTCCTTCTATCCTTCTCATTTGCCCTATTTGTTCCTCAGGCAGATGTGGTATCTTTTCTAGAAGCATAAGATGTTGAAGATGAGTACTCGAGAGCAATGCCAAGTAAGTAATGAGGCAAGGAGTTACAGGCAGTCAGTTCCTGACTAGAAGCTTGATTCCAAGTGCTGACTGATTGCTCTCTTTCTCCTTGTCTTGCAAGTAAGAACAAGGGCAAAGGAAAAGACAAGGAAAAAGCATGATATGGTATACTCTTACTTTTAACCCTGATGATATGAGATATTCTTGCTCTGGTGTGGCTTTTTTGCAGAGGTATTATCAAGGGGAAAAGAAGTTGAGTATTTTTAGAGACTGCTTAGAGCACCTTCTCGGATGTGAAGAAAAGTTGAGCATTTTTTTTATTTGCAGGTCAACCTGGCTGTGGAGGATGAAGGTCGACATATATAAGAATTGTCCCAACAACGAGTAGTAACGCTGTTCCTTTACCCTTCTCGGTCATAGCAATGTAGTGGGAGCTGCAAGATTCATGTGTTTTAACTTTGTCGGAGCACTTTGAAAAAGTGGTATGTGGTATCTGGAAAGCTGATGTTGCGTGTGAAGATTGCAGATAAGCTTTATCCAAGGAAATCTGGTTCTTGAAGTTCGGAGAACGGTGCCCATTCGGTTTTCGAACAAGCAATCCTGTCAGGGATCTGGTTCTCGAGATTCAAAGAACGGTGCCTCTTCGATTTTTGAGAAAGCAATCCTATTGGGAGTCTGACTTTCAAGATTCGGAGAACGGTGCCTCTTCGATTTTTGAGAAATCAATTCTGTTGGGAGTCTGACTTTCGAGATTTGAAGAGAGGTGCCTCTTCGATTTTTGAGCAAGTAATCCTATTGGGAGTCTGGCTCTCAAGATTCGGGTAAAGGTTGGGCATTTTTGCCAGTCTGCCTTGCCATGGAGCACGAAGGTGGACACACATAGGGACTTTCCAGTTATCAAGTAATGGTGTTGTTCATTTACCCTTGTGGGTAATGGTAGGGTAGCTGGACCTTCAAAATTTATGTGTCTAAACTTTGTCAGAGATCTTTGGCAAAGTTATATGTGGTACCTGAGGAGCTGATGTTGCATATGGAGATTGTCGACATATTTTACTCAGGAAAATCCGTTTCTCGAAGTTCGGGGAGTGGTGCCTCTTCAATTTTTGAACCAACAGCCCTGTTGCCCTTTCTTTTATAGGGGCGCCAATTGTGTGCAAGAAATACGTTCAGATAGTTATTACTTGTAGGAAATTTCTCTTTATTTTTATACTTCAGAGATTTATTGGACCTCATTTCTCCTTCATCATTTCTGAAAATGTATGGGCCATCCGACCGTCATTTTGACTTGAACTTTGGTGAAGAGGCGGCCATACCTCCTCAAGACAACATATGGCGCCCATCCTTCTTATCCCCTACTGGTCATCTTACCATTGGGGACTCTGTAATGAAGAATGATATGATTGCTGCGGTGGTGGCTAGGAACATTCTCACTCCCAAATATAACATACTACTTTCCAAACGGTCTGATGAGTTGGCTGTTAAGGATTCTCTGGCTCTCAGTGTTCAGTGTGCAGGTTCTGTGTCTAATATGGCCCAACGCCTATTTGCTCGAACCAGCCAAGTTGAATCATTGGTGGCTGAAGTGATAATTCTCAAACAAAAGATCAGAGGGCTCAAGCATAAGAATAAACAGTTGCACAGGCTCGCACATAACTATGCTACAAACATGAAGAGGAAACTTGACCAGCTGCAGGAATCTGATGGTCAGATTTTACTTGATCATCAGAGGTTTATGGGTTTGTTCCAAAGGCATTTATTGCCTTCGTCTTCTAGGGCTGTACCGCGTAATGAAGCTCCAAATGATCAACCTCTGGTGCCTCCTCCTTCTGGGGTTCTGCCTAGTACTGAGGCTCCGAATGATCACCCTCCGGTGCCTTCTTTTTCTAAGGCTATGCCGACTGCTGAGACTTTTCCTGAGCAACCTTTGTGTAAGTTCCCTCTTGTTTGTTTATTTTGATTCATGTATATGTAGGTTCCCTCGGGTTCGAGACTTGGGAGCAGCCTCTCCATAAATGGGGGTAAGGCTAGCCGAAATTCACCTCTCCCAGACCCTGCGTAAAGCGGGAGCCTTGTGCACTGGGTACGACCTTTTTTTTTTAAGCTTGTATGTTGAAGCTTTGTGAGTGAAGCATGTAGGTTGAGGTAGTGCTCCTTTAATTTTTCGAGTGATGAAAACTTCTCGGTTGGAGACTTGAAAAATCCAAGTCACTGAGTAGTCGTGAGACTTCCGCGTATCAAGGTGCATTAGTATATGGTAGGAGTCCCCCAAGTCTCCAGTCGAGGGAGTTGACGAATGAGGTGTTATGCTAGTAGCCAAGTTTCCAAAGTAACAAAACTTTCGAATTTTCGAATTACCAAATTTTTTTTTTTTTAATTTTGGAATTTACGGATTTTCGAATTACCGAATTTTGAAGCTTTGTTGGTGAAGCTTTGAGGTTGAAGCTTTGTTGGGTACCATGAATTGATTTTGCTTCACACTATATTGATCAAGAGTGTGTGAAGCTTTTGTAGGTAAAGCTTTTGTGTTGAAGCTTTGTAGGTGAAGCTTTTGTAGGTGAAGCTTTTGTGTTGAAGCTTTTGTAGGTGAAGCTTTTGGGTTGAGGCTTTGTAGGTGAGGCTTTTATAGGTGAAGCTTTTGTAGGTGAAGCTTTGGAGTTGAAGCTTTTGTAGGTGAAGCTTTGGAGTTGAAGCTTTGTAGGTGAGGCTTTTGTAGGTAAAGCTTTTGTGTTGAAGCTTTGTAGGTGAAGCTTTGGAGTTGAAGCTTTTGTAGGTGAAGCTTTGGAGTTGAAGCTCTGTAGGTGAAGCTTTTGTGTTGAAGCTCTGTAGGTGAAGCTTCCGAGTTGAAGCTTTGTAGGTGAAGCTTTTGTGTTGAAGCTCTGTAGCTTTGGAGTTGAAGCTTTATAGGTGAAGTTTTGGTGTTGAATCTTTGTAGGTGAAGCTTTATAGGTGAAGCTTTTGTGTTGAAACTTTGTAGGTGAAGCTTTGGTGTTGAAGCTTTTGTAGATGAAGCTTTGGAGTTGAAGCTTTTGTAGGTGAAGCTTTGGAGGTGAAGCTTTGTAGGTGAAGCTTTTGTGTTCAACCTTTATAGATGAAGCTTTGGAGTTAAAGCTTTCGTAGGTGAAGCTTTGGAGTTGAAGCTTTGTAGGTGAAGCTTTGATGTTAAAGCTTTGTTGGGTACCATGAATTGATTTTACTTCACACTATCTTGATCAAGAGTGTGTAAAGCTTTTGAGAATTGTAGTTATCCTCCATTGATGAAGCTTTTGTTGGCATCATAAATTGGTTTTGGTTCACACTGTCTTGATCAAGAGTGTGTGAAACTTTTGAGAATTGTGGTTAAACTCCTTTGATGAAGTTTTTGTTGGCACCATAAATTGGTTTTGCTTCACACTATCTTAATCAAGAGTGTGTGAAGCTTTTGAGAATTGTAGTTGCCCTCCATTGATGAAGCTTTTGTTGGCACCATAAATTGGTTTTGCTTTAAAATGTCTTGATCAGAAGTGAGTGAAGCTTTTGAGAATTGTGGCTGAACTCCTTTGATGAAGCTCTTGTTGGCACCATAAATTGGTTTTGCTTATCAAGAGTGTGTGAAGCTTTTGAAAATTATGGTTGAACTCTTTTGATGAAGCTCTTGTTGGCATCATAAATTGGTTTTGTTTCACACTGTCTTGATCAAGAGTGTGTGAAGCTTTTGAGAATTGTGGTTGAACTCCTTTGATGAAGCTCTTATTGGCACCATAAATTGGTTTTACTTCACACTAACTTGATCAAGAGTGTGTGAAGATTTTGAGAATTTGTAGTTGTCCTCCATTGATGAAGCTTTGTTGAATTTCCCAATTTCCATTTTTTTATTTTGATTTTTTTTTTTTTTTTTTTTGTTGAGAAAACTGGAAATTTGAAATTGTAGGGTAGACAACATATACAAACCACACCTTGTAGCAGCCGAAGGTTTGGATGAGCCATATAAATTGAATTTGCTTCGAACAGTCTTGATGAAGAGTGTGTGAAGCTTTCTACCAGTTGTAGTGTTTGCATTGTTACATAGGCGAAATGTCTAAAGCAGATGCAAGAGGGTTGAATAGCTTGATCTTCGTATACCATGCACTGAAGTTGTTGTTGGTTTGCAATAAGACTTTGTTGGTGACTATAACTCTTGTTGGGCATAAGTGCTCCCCTAGTTGAGTTGTAAAGCTTGAGGGTTTTTAATTATTTGGGAATTCTAAGAGTTCACATGTACAAGTTATACCACTCGTCTTCTAGTTAGTGGAATGAATGGTGAGTTGCTTTCATCACATGGTTGGTGGTACGAAAGTGAGTTCCTTCATCACATTTCATCACCTGGTTGGTGGCACGAAGATCAATTCCTTCTTCACCTAGTTGGTGATAAAAGTGGCAAGTTGCCAAATAATATTAAGGTATAGGTTGTACATTTCATCACCTGGTTGGTGGCACAAATGTGAGTTCCTTCTTCACCTGGTTGGTGATAACAGTGGCAAGTTGCCAAATAATATTAGAGTACGGGTTGTACATTTAATCACCTGGTTGGTGGCACGAAGGTAAGTTCCTTCATCACCTAGTTGGTGAGAACAAGGGCAAGGTGCCGAGGCACATTGTAGCAAGTGTCGAATGACACAAAGTATGTTGAACCCTTTTGAAGCACAGTTGGCTTATGTATGAATGTGTTAGAATGTATGATTGAACAAATATACTGTGAAGCTATTCATTTATTTGTATAGTCTTGTTGACATATACTTAGACTTTGTTTCATGTTGGAAGCATTCATGTTGAAACTTTGAACTCGAGTGTTTCATTGCTAGGAATGTAAGAGGATTGAAACTGAGTTGTCTAAATCATCTCTTTATTGAATTCATGCCAAATGGTGTTCGTTACATAGGATGCTGAACGGCTGAAGCTTAACACTTGTACAATGTAAGTTTACTTGTAATAGTACTTCAAGTGATCAACGTTCCATGGATGGCTAAGGGTTTTGCAATTGGAGCTTTTAAGCTTGTAGGAGCCAGGGTGACTGATGCCAACAACTTCAAATGGTCCATCCCAGTTTGGACAAAGTGTTCCTTCACTTGGGACTCTGTCGCAGAGTAATCTTTTCTTTAATACCCAGTCCCCCACTTTGAAAGAACGAGGTTTTACCCTTGAGTCATAGTAGTTGGAGATGCGCTACTTGTAGGCGACATTCCTCAAGTGAGCATGGATGTCTTTTGAAGGTATCGGTTCCTTCATGTCGAATATTGTTTGGATCTTCTCGGGATTAGCTTCAATGTCTCGTTGGCTAATCATAAAGCCTAAGAATTTTCCAGAGCCTACGCCGAAGGCACATTTGTTGGAGTTCAACCTCATTCGATACCTCTTTAGAATGGTGAAAGTTTCAAATAGGTCGGTGATGTGCTGGTTAGCATGTTTGCTCTTAACTAGCATATCATCAACGTAAACTTCCATGTTTTTCCCAATCTGTTCAGCGAACATTGAATTGACTAGTATCTGATAAGTCGCCCCTGCATTCTTTAGGCCGAAGGGCATGACTTTATAGCAATATAGTCCCCTATCAGTAGTAAAGGCTATGTGTTCTTGGTCCGAAGGGTTCATGAGGATTTGGTTGTATCCTGAGTAAGTACCCATGAAGCTCAGGAGTTTATACCTTGTTGTAGAGTCTATAAGTCTGTCAATGAGAGGAAGAGGAAAGCTATCCTTCAGGCATCCTTTTTTTAGGTCGGTGTAGTCGACACACATTCTCCACAAGACCTTTTGGAGCAGGAGACTTTCTTTGGTCTGATTTTTCTTAACAAGGTTCACATTTGCTACCCATGTTGGGTAATTGACTTCGCGGAATAAGCTTATGCCTTTGAGTTTTTCGACTTCTGCCTTCATTGCCTTATATCGCTCAGCGTCATAAGATTTTCGTTTCTGTCTCACTAGCTTGGTCTTAGGGTCAATACTTAAGCAATGACAGATGATATCGGGAGAGATGCCTGGCATGTCTTTGTATAACCAGGCAAAGACTTCAATGTTCTCTTGCAAAAAAAAATATCAATGTCAACCAAATGGGTGGTGACAAGGTGGGGCCAATCTTCACCATGCGATCCAGATAATCTTTTGAGATAGAGACCTTCTCCAACTCTTCAGCGGGTTGTGCTTGCTAAGTGAAAGAGTCACCTCGAGGATCGTCGAGTTGACTGTTGCCACCGTGAATATCCAAGTTGGCTTCGTCCAGGCTGGTCTTTATGACTTAGTCATGTATAGATTGGGCATAGGCAGGTGATGTTGCTTGACCGAAGTGTTATAACATGATTGTGCACTAAGTTGATCTCCTCTGATGTAACCATTGCCATAGGGGGTTGGAAATTTCATCAACAACATATGTGTGGATACCATGGCCTTGAGATCATTGATGCTTGTGCGTCTAAAGATGACATTGTATGTCGTTGGGCAATCAACCACCAGGAAGTTAGTTGTAATGGTAACTGTGTAAGGGCCTGTACCAATGGTGAAAGGTAAGTGTATACTCCCTAAAGGTTGCACGATATCACCGGAGAAGCTTATCAGAGGAGAAATCGAGCGATCGAGCAAGTGTTCAGCTACATTAAATGCCCTGAAAGCTTCAGCAAACATGATATTGACCGAAGCCCCCATGTCTACCAGGATTCGTCGTACTTCAAAGTTGGCTATGTGAGCTTACACGATCAGTAGGTCATTATGAGGGTAGATGATACCTCTTTCTTCCTCAGGGTAGAAACATATTGGATCCCAATTATGCTTTTGATACTTGCCTCCCCTGATGTCTTCCACGTGAAACACTTAGTGGCCAGGCCTTAAAGCTCGTTCACTATTTTTCAAGGCCCTGTTGGAAGATTTAGATATGGGTGTGCCGCCACTTATGGAATATATCACATTCACCTGGCGTTGGTTACAGTTACCTCTTAGAGGGTGAAGGAGGAATTGATCAATTTTTCCTTCACGTGCCAAAGCTTCAATATGATCACGAAGGGTGATACACTTATCGCCGTCATGGCCATTATGCTCATGGTAGCAACAAAACGTGCCCGTGTTCTTTATAGGTTTGTAATCTGGGTGCCTCGGCTTTGGCTTCGGTATCAGGTGTGCTATGCTGGGGTAAATGGCTACGCATGTGGCATTCAAAGATGTGTATGCCTCATACCTTGGGGTAGGGCCTGTCTTGACACATGTTTAACCTACTGTGTTGACTGTCTGGGATCAGGGATTATCATGGTGATACCCTTGGTTATCGATGTAGTGTTCCTTACTCCTTTTACTAAAATGAGACTGCTGAGGATGGAAATCTTTCCTTTTGCCCTGAGATTGATATGTCTGTTGACTTGGCAAAGTATTAAGTAAGGTAAGGGGAGGCACCGCTACCGTTTGGAAGGTTGAAGTCTTCTTATTTGGGTAGGCCTGGCTTCCACTCCCCACTTGTTAATAGGGGATGGTTGTTAGGGGTTTCTTTTGGTATGTCCTTGCCTCGGCAAAGGCATGGTTATAAGCCTGCGCCATTACCTCAGAGTAAGTCTTCCAAGTGTTAGCATTGATCATGTACTTAAAGAAACAGTCACGTAGGCCTACCATGAAGGCTTTGAGGGCAGTCTTGTTGTCTACCTCTGCACAACTGGAATACCCATGGCTAAAGCAGCCAGCATACATATGTAATGACTCGTCTGGCTTTTGGCGAATAGTGTACAAGTTATCCGCAGAGCGTAAGCGATCGGTCTGGAAAATGTGTTGAGAAATAAACAGTTCCCTCAATTCCTCAAATGAGTCTACCGTCTTAGGTAGAATACGGCAATACGAGTTTAGAGCTCCGCCAAAGAATGTGAAGGGGAAAGAAAACATTGATCTTCGTTTGTGTGCATCCAGTATGCCATGGTGGACTCAAAGAGGTTAAGGTGTTTAATAGGGTCCTCATTTCTAGTATAGAGTTGCAAGCCAAGCTTCTGCTTTGTCTTTGCTTGAAATGAGGTGTCGAGGATTCTCCTTGTAAGAGGGCCAGGCCTAGGTTGGTTCCAATCAAGTATCTCAGCTTGTCGTTCAGCCTTCAACTTGTTTACTTCCTTAAGGAGTTGTATGACAAGAGGGTCCTGAATGGAGTCATGTACCACTTGAGCTTTCTTTCATAAATCTCCATCTCTTCTTGGAAATAGGAAAGTTTGATCAAGAGCATGTGATTTTTCCCTGGACTCGCCATACTGACTTCCAAGGTATGTTTGTCGGAACATCTCTGAGTCCCCTATACCTTAGTGTTTCTCTAAGACTTGTTGCCCCTTCCCCAAATTGGTAGCTGGCATGGGACATGGCAGGGGATCGAGTCTTTCAAAGACCCTTGGGTCATTGATCTTCGAGCTTATATGGATGAGATTATCTCGACGTTGCTTTAGGAAGTCTCGACAATCGCGAAAGACAGCTTTCGATCATTCCACTCCTTCTGTAAGAAAGTGTCTTCCTCCACTCCTCCTGCTTCGGTTCGAAGCAACTGGGTTAAGAGAAGTCTCATGTTGATCGCCATTTCGATGAGTAGCTTGCTTCTCAACAAGAATACCCATGTCAAGGGCAAATGGCCCTCCATGTTGGGGGGGCACCCAGTTGATGGTTGACTTCCACATGGGTGATGAGCTCGTGTGTTTTAGTATATCTAGCCTCGTGGAGCATCTCGAAGACCTTCTTATACTGCTCTTGAAGGATTTCATTCATCATCGCTATCTTGTTGTTCTCAGCCTCAGCTCTTCAACTTTAGCCTGAAGAGAAAACTTCTTTTGTTCCTTCTTTCGTTGCTTCGCACCAGGTGCGAAAAGGGTATCATTCTGCGTGTTGTGGCTTCCTTCGCTCCCCATGTTGAAGAGGGATGCCTGGTCAAAAGAGAGTGTACGAATGGTGGAAACCAGCTTAACAAGGTTGAAAAGAGTAGGAATAAGTGTGATTCCCACAAACGGCGCCAAATGTTAATGCACAAAATCAGTGAGGGTTGGTACAACAGAAAGTGTTAAGTTTGTGACTTTCACTAGATTGCTCCGGTCACTAGTGTGGATAAGTATGTAAATGGATAAAGACAGGGAAGCAAACACAAGATGTATGTGGTTCACCCAGATTGGCTACGTCCATGGAGTAGAGGAGTTCTCATTAATTGTGAAGGTTTTACACAAGTACATAGGTTCAAGCTCTCATTTTGTGAGTACTAGTGAATGATTTAGTACAAATGACATTAGGCAATATTGTGGGAGAATGATCTCCTTTTATAGAAGAGAGTTTCTAGCTTTGTTCTAACATTGACACATGTCGTGTTGTGATTGGTTTCTGATGTTGACACGTGTCGCGCTATGATTGGCTTCTGATGTCGACACGTGTCGCGCTGTGATTGGCCTCCTGGTTGGAGGGAAACTTTTCTGGATCCTTGACGGTATAACGTTGACCAGTGCTCGATAGTTTCAGGATTGATCAAGTATGGTACAAACAAATTACACATGCAACTTTGAAGGTTAGGTTTTCTTAATGCATATTAATTCTCCTCGTGATATTCAAGTAAAAACATATATCTAACATGCAATTCGTCTGTGATATTCAAATATGAACATGCAAGACTCATTAAGTTTTGTGAAAACCTTTTGAAAAACCATGCAAACCTTAAGAGCGTGATATTTGCCTTAAGTGAAATTACAATTATTAACCACAAGAAGCAATACTTAATCCTCAGGTGACATTCCGACCGATTTGCATTCGACTACTTATTTAAACATCATAATGGTAGCTAAATATTAAGACATAGAGACAACTTAAACATAGTGATTAATAATCTAAAGTAGGGGTGGGCAAACGAGTACAGGAACCGCGGGTCAGGTCTGGATGGGTACACGCCAGTTCTTAATATTTTAGAAAACAAACGGGGCAGGCCTTTTTCATTTACGGGGCGGGCCGGGTCAAGATACTTAGAAAAACGGGTACCCGGACCGACCTGTTTCAAATTATAATAAACGGCTGAGATTGAATGATAACCTATCATTCAATCTCAACCATTAGTTTCTACCTAGGTCTACCCGAGTCCAAGCCAAGTTCCAGAATCATCACTCTCTCAAGTCTCAGCCGCCTCTCTAATCTCTATCCCTCTCTCTCGCTCCTCTCTTTCCCTCTCTCTCGCTCATCTTTTTCCCTCTCGCTCCATCTTTTTCCCTTTCGACTCCGTCACAGTGTCACTGGAATGGAGGCCCCGATTGCCTCGTACGGAGACTCGTCGTCGGACTCAGACTCCGAGTCGCCAGCTTCACCTCCATCACCACCTCCGGAGCTCAACAACCCTCAAGAATATACCCCTGCGCTGCCTGTAGTACAAATAACGTTGTCAAGTGTTTCCCGTTCCTCCTTCACTTCACTCTCTCGAATCGTCGGCCCGAGTTCAAATTGAATTGAAACCGAAAGTTCGGATCTTTATCGCTAAATGGGTACGGTCACTATCCACCAGCTTGATCTTTTATTTATTTTTTTTCTTGATCGGAGCTTTTTATTTGTTTATTTTTTGGTTTTTTGTTTTAATTTTTTATGTTTTGGGGTGGTTTCAGCGGCGATGAATCCGTTTTAGAAGATACTGACGGCGCTAAAGAAGCCGAACGATGGCGAATTCGGCAAATACTACAGCTTGCCAGCTCTCAACGATCCCAGAATCGGTTTGTTTGTTTCTCTGATTGGTTTTACTGTATTTTTTGTTTGGTTGCCGAGAAAGTGTGGGAAATAAGTAGAAAGTTTGAATCTTTGCGGTTTATGTTTGTGGAAAGTAGTTGCTTTTGGCTTACTGCAGGGAAACAGTGTTAATTTTGTTTATTTCACTTGAAAGTGTGAAAATTTATGGTGAAATTTACTATGGTATTGGTGTTATACGTTGCAGAGAACCTGCCATTCTCGATTAAGATCCTTCTCAAATCCGCTATTCGTAACTGTGATGAGTTTCAAGTAGATGTTGCAAGATCAGAAAATGCATTGCAGACAAATATGGAACTTGAGTACTAGCGAAAGAAAGAATGGTTTGGTTTTCTGAAATAGGGATCAAATGCATTCCCTAACATGCAGATCGGCACCATTCCAAAACCCAAAAAAAAGAAAAAAGTAATCGAACCCGTGGACCCTTCCTGAAACAGGTCGGGTTAGGTCCTGTTCCTAAAATCAAAATCCTTCTACCCGACCCGTTACATATTAAAACGGGTAAGGCCAGGTTCCTCCAAATTTAGGCCCGGCCCGGCCCGTGCCCAGCTCTAATCTAAAGTATGCACGCATAATATTATAAGCAATTGAATAAAGACTACATATTCATGCTAAGGCTTATGGCCTGGCCCTAGCAAAAGAAAGTTAGTTACGAATAATCATAAAACAAAATGAATTTTTATTGAAATAGAAAATTGAGAGAAACACCTTGTAAATAAACTTGAATCATCAAAAGCTCTCTACGTCAAGTTCTCCAAAATAGTGCATTGTGAACCCTAATGTCTAAATAGCCTAATTTATACTACTAGAGAATAAAATCCTTTCTAGAAAAGGTCTTCTAAAAACTAGGAAACATAATAGAATAAGATATCTAGGAAATGCATTTCTAATCAATAATGAGAAATTTGACCAGCCACAAAACAGTCATGTTTCTGGACCTTTAGGGCACCAAAACAGGCCCAAAACAACTTGACTTAAAACTTGAGATGTCCTCAACATTATCTCCAAAAGACCTTGAACCCCAGAGACAACATCTTCGACACCGAAAAACCCAAATAAGCCCAAAACATCACTTTTATAGCAATGCGCATTGGTCCTTTATTTCATCACCATAAATTATCTGCCTGGTAGAAAAATCTGAAACTTTGGCATTATCAAGTTGAGAGAATCAGAACACCCTCCAATTAGAATAGAATAACTCCAAAATTCATCCGTTTGATCATTTTTTGCTCAATGGGAAGTCGAATGTCCAACATTGAGAATAATATAATAAAGTAACAAAATTCTCACAAAATAATCAATAAATTAATACTAAGATTAGAGTAAAATGTATAGTATAATATCGACTCATCAAGAGACAAGGCAGCAATAGGAGGGCGGGAAAGGCACTGAAAGAGGCAGGAAAATTGAGCTTAATGAAATGTGAATATTGTTGGTGACGTGACAGAAGTTGAAGCTTTAAATTAACGTGGCATAGAATGAACGGCTAAGAAAGTAAGAGGGGATGAAAACGGATTATAAAAGAAGGGCTTTTCCTTAAAGTTTTGGGCCCCGTAACCTATTTGATAGAGCTCTTAAAATCTATTTTTGACAAAATCCGTTGGCCCAAAAATTTGAGTTTGAGCACTAATTAATACCTTACAATATGGTATTAACGATGTACTAACATGATATTAACAAAGAGACTATATGTATAGAAAAAATTTACAAACTAAATAATATGTCACCAGTAGGAATGAACACGTTTATCAACACTTAAGTAATAATCCAAACATCAACTTTCATGTTATTTAGTTTATAAAATTTAATCTCCCTGACATTACTCAATTTTAAATCTTTATCAAAAATTCGCAGATGTTTTTATTTGAATGGTTATGATAAAATTAACTCGAAATCACACCCGCCCAATAAAACTATCCCAAACAAAGTAACTTACCGAGTTTCTAATTTTGCCAATGCCCCTGAAGGAAGCCTAACAATAAGGTCCTGCAAAGTTATTTAGGACTTTATAGTATACCTATATGCAGCCTCAACTGAGAGACTTATTGCAGTTAGAAAGTTGAATTTTCCCAATACGCTCTAAACTAAGTGAAAAGTTTTGTCGGGGCCACACTCCCAAGATACTGTTGTGATGGTTTCAGAGAGCCAAACTCTGTTGAGCAAAAACTGTACAAGAACTGTAAACAAATAATTCACTTCACATAATTTTACTCTCGTTCATTTTTTTGAAGAGAGGTTTTATTAATTTGAGTTAGACCCATTCTAGATTATGCGCTATTGGTTTAGCCACAGAGATCTAAGTGAAGTTCAAATATGCAAAGTTTAAGGTCAACTGATTCAATGAGGCGTTGAATCAAACACTCGAGAAACTCATAATTCAAAGATGAAACGATACAGATTAATCAAATGTTTTCGATAAGAATAGATTAGTATGGAATGATTCAATCTCTCACAGTTTTCACTTTTCATGGTATATGTAAAGAAGTAACAAGTAAAAAAAGTAAACAAAGGTGGAGATGTTGATGAAAGGGAAGGCTAATTGGCCTTTCAGTCAGTCTCCTGGTTCATGAGAACCTCAATACAAGCTTTGGACCTTTGGTGAAGAATTTTCACAGGAACTGAAAAGGAAACATGATTCCAAATCTAGCTTAAAAGCAGACACAGTGCACAAGTCAATTACTTTCTAACACGGAAAATGTTACAAGAATATTAAACGAGTTCTAACACTAATGACTTAGATAATGGAAACCAATATATATGTAAAACCCTTAGATCTGCTGGGGATATTTTGAATAAACTAGAACCATTTTCATACCAGATAGCCACATCAGTTTACTCCCAGGGACCGAATCTCGCATTGAAATATCTAAGCCTAGCATCGTAAGGTATAAGATCATGGGTCTCCCTGCGAATTGCAGATTAGTTTCGGGCTTGGATGCAAAAGAAGTATCCATAGAGTCGTAAGCAATGCTTATTAATTTAACAGGAGCTCAAAAAAGCTGTAGGCAAACTTGGCATTTAATCCTGAGTTATGAATGCACCACCAAATTGGGGAAAATATGATTTCAGGTTTTGTTCTGTTCTTGTTTTTGGGTTAGGAACAAAAACTTGGAAACAAGACACAACACATCGGGGAATCCGTAGTTGATCAACCGTAAAAATAAAAAATAAAAACCAACAACAACAACAACAACAAAGCCTTTTCCCACTAAGTGGGGTCGGCTATATGAATCCTAGAACGCCATTGCGCTCGGTTTTGTGTCATGTCCTCCGTTAGATCCAAGTACTCAAGTCTTTTCCTAGGGTCTCTTCCAAAGTTTTCCTAGGTCTTCCTCTACCCCTTCGGCCCTGAACCTCTATCCCGTAGTCACATTTTCGAACCAGAGCGTCAATAGGCCTTCTTTGCACATGTCCAAACCACCGGAACCGATTTTCTCTCATATTTCCTTCAATTTTGGCTACTCCTACTTTACCTCGGATATCCTCATTCCCAATCTTATCCTTTCTCGTGTGCCCATACATCCCACGAAGCATCCTCATCTCCGCTACACCCATTTTGTGTACGTGTTGATGCTTCACCGCCCAACATTCTGTGCCATACAACATCGCTGGCCTTATTGTCGTCCGATAAAATTTTCCCTTGAGCTTCAGTGGCCTACGACGGTCACACAACACGCCGGATGCACTCTTACACTTCATCCATCCAGCTTGTATTCTATGGTTGAGATCTCCATCTAATTCTCCGTTCTCTTGCAAGATAGATCCTAGGTAGCGAAAACGGTCACTTTTTGTGATCTTCGCTAGATTGCTCCGGTCATTAGTGTGGATAAGTATATAAATGGAAGGAGATAGGAAAGCAAACACAAGATGTACGTGGTTCACCCAGATTGGCTACGCCCACGGAATAGAGAAGTTCTCATTAATTGTGAAGGGTTTACACAAGTACATAGGTTCAAGCTCTCCTTTAGTGAGTACAAGTGAATGATTTAGTACAAATGACATTAGGAAATATTGTGGGAGAATGATCTCGTAACCACGAAACTTCTAAGTACCGGAGTGTGGTATCGTCTTGACTTGCCTTATCTGTCTCAAAGGTAGATGTGGCATCTTCTCTGGAAGTACTCTTCCTCCATCCAAGGGTGGTATCTGTAACTGGTGGAGATGCACAAGGTAATGTATCAATTTCACTTGAAGCTTACTTGTAGTTTCAGGCTTGGTCAAGCGCGATACAAACCATGTAGTAGGAGTCCCCCAAGTCGCCGAGCTAGGGGATCTGCTGAAAGAGGTGACAGACAAGGTAAGCAATCAGAGCTCTAGCTGATTGTTCACATTCTCCCTATCTTGCAGGCAGCATGAAGGTTAAAGAGAAGAAAAATGAGAAGAGATGATATGGGATACTTTTGCTTTTGAAGAAGTAACTTTCCACAGGCTTATTCTTGAACTGGGCTGGAGGGTTTTCTGGTTTCTTCCAGAGTATAAGGCCGACTGAAGAATTTGAGGGTCAAAACAAGTCCATCAAATCTAGAGTACGTTCGACCCTGCTGATATGGGATACTTTTACTTTTGACAGAGTAGTGGATGTATCGGCACGTGTGCTGTTACGCTTGTCTCCACATGCTTCCTTGTATCCTTCTCACTTGCCCTATCTGTTCCTCAGGCAGATGCGGTATCTTCCCTGGCTGGAAGCTTGATTCTAAGTGCTGACTGATTGCTCTCTTTCTCCTTGTCTTGCAGGTAAGAACAAGGCCAAAGGAAAAGACAGGGAAAAAGCGTGATATGGGATACTCTTGCTTTTAACCCTGATGATATGAGATATTCTTGCTCTAGTATAGCTTGTTTACAGAGGTGTTATCGGGGGAAAATAAAGCTGAATATTTCGAAAGGCTTCGTTGGGAGTGCCCTCTCAGATAAGAGGAAGGGTTGAGCATTTTTGCAGGTCTGCCTGTCCGTTGGGGATGGAGGTCGACATATATAGGAGTCTCCCTAACATCAAGTAATAATGTTATTCCTTTACCCTGCTTGGTCATAGCACGGTAGTGGGAGCTGCCAGCTTCACATGTTTTAACTTTGTCAGAGCACTTTGAAAAAGTGGTCTGTGGTATCTGGAAAGCTGATGTTGCGTGTGAAGATTACAGACAAGCTTTATCCAAGGAGATCCAGCTCTTGAAGTTGGGAAAGTGGTGCCTCTTCGGTTTTCGAACAAGCAATCTTGTCGGGGATCTGGCTCTCGAGATTCGGAGAACGATGCCTCTTCGATTTTTGAGAAAGCAATCCTGTTGGGGGTCTGGCTCTCGAGATTCGGAGAGCGGTGTCTCTTCGATTTTTAAGAAAGTAATCATGTTGGGAGTCTGGCTCTCGAGATTCGGAGGGCGGTGCCTCTTCGATTTTGGAGCAAGCAATCTTGTTGGGAGTGTTTTCTCAAATGTGAGTAAAGGTTGGGCATGTTTGCTAGTCTACCTTGCCACGAAGCCCAGAGGTTGACACACAGGGCCTTTCCAGTTACCCAGCAGTGGTACTGTTCCTTTACCCTCTCTTCGATTTTTGAGAAAGTAATCATGTTGGGAGTCTGGCTCTCAAGATTTGGGGGGCGGTGCCTCTTCGATTTTGGGCAAGCAATCTTGTTGGGAGTTTTCTCGAATGTGAGTAAAGGTTGGGCATGTTTGCTAGTCTACCTTGCCACGAAGCACAGAGGTTGACACACAGGGACTTTCCAATTATCCAGCAGTGGTACTGTTCCTTTACCCTCTCTTCGATTTTTGAGAAAGTAATCATGTTGGGAGTCTAGCTCTCAAGATTCGGAGGGCGGTGCCTCTTCGATTTTGGAGCAAGCAATCTTGTTGGGAGTGTTTGCTCGAATGTGAGTAAAGGTTGGGCATGTTTGCTAGTCTACCTTGCCACGAAACACAGAGGTTGACACACCGGGACTTTCCAATTATCCAGCAGTGGTACTGTTCCTTTACCCTTGTGGGTAATAATATGGTAGCTAGACCTTCAAAATTTATGTGTCTAAACTTTGTTAGTGTTGTTTCTTTGCTATTCTTTTACCCTTCTTGGTCAGAGCGATGTAGTGGGAGCTGCAAGCTTCACGTGTCTCAACTTTGTCAGAGAACTTTGGCAAAGTTATCTGTGGTACCCATGAGTTACTGTTGCGTGTGGGAAGTGGGTGATTGAACAGTACGATTCATGTGCTTTCTACTTCGCCAGAAATCTTCAACAGAATGCCCATAATTTCCGCAAAACTGAGTGTGCGTGTGACAGGTGCTGACAAGGTTGGAAAGGTAGGTGCCTCTTCGATTTCTGAGATCGGCCCTCGTGGTCTCTGAGCAGCCCAGCTTTTGAGAAAGCAAGCCTCTTTGATTTCTGAGATCGGCCTTCGTGGTCTTTAAGCAGCCTAGCCTTTGAGAAAGCAAACGCCTCTTCGATTTCTGAGATCGACCCTCGTGGTCTCTGAGCAGCCCAGCTTTTGAGAAAGCAAACTCCTCTTCGATTTCTGAGCAAACGCCTCTTCGATTTCTGAAGCTTCGTCGAGTGCAGATTTTTATAGGGGCTGACATTAAGTTCCAAAGCACACTTGAATATCCACCAGTAGAAGCTCCATTCTTGCATTTCTAAGATCTTGATTTGTCCGACCTCTTCTCTCTTCAACACCTTGGAAAATGTCTGGCCCCTCTGACCGTCGTTTTGACTTGAACCTTGTTGAAGAGGCAGCCCTGCCTTCTCCAGACAACATATGGCGCCCATCCTTCGTCTCCCCTACTGGTCCTCTTACCGTTGGGGATTCCGTGATGAAGAATGATATGACCGCTGCGGTAGTGGCCAGGAACCTTCTCACTCCCAAAGATAACAGACTACTTTCCAAACGGTCTGATGAGTTGGCTATTAAGGATTCTCTGGCTCTCAGTGTTCAGTGTGCAGGTTCTGTGTCTAATATGGCCCAACGCCTATTTGCTCGAACCCGCCAAGTTGAATCATTGGCGGCTGAAGTGATGAGTCTCAAACAGGAGATTAGAGGGCTCAAGCATGAGAATAAACAGTTGCACCGGCTCGCACATGACTATGCTACAAACATGAAGAGGAAGCTTGACCAGATGAAGGAATCTGATGGTCAGGTTTTACTTGATCATCAGAGATTTGTGGGTTTGTTCTAAAGGCATTTATTGCCTTCGTCTTCTGGGGCTGTACCGTGTAATGAAGCTCCAAATGATCAACCTCTGATGCCTCCTCCTTCTAGGGTTCTGTCCAGTACTGAGGCTCCGAATGATCCCCCTCCGGTGCCTTCTCTTTCTGGGGCTCTACCGACTACTGAGACTTCTCCTAAGCAACCTTTGTGAATGCTCCCTCTTGTTTGTTTATTTTGACTCAAGTATATGTACATATTTGTAACTTATCAGGGATATCAATAAATAAGATTTCCTTCATTTCAACGTATTGTGTTAAATACACCAAAGCCTTCTTCGCTAAGTTCTTTGAATTTTCTTTTGTTGAAGCTTGTATGTTGAAGCTTTATGAGTGGAGCATGTAGGTTGAGGTAGTGTTCCCTTAATTTCCCGAGTGAGGAAAACTTCTCGGTTGGAGACTTGGAAAATCCAAGTCAATGAGTGGGATCGACTATATGAATCTTAGAACGCCATTGTGTTCTGTCCTGTGTCATGTCCTCCGTTAGATCCAAGTACTCTAAGTCTTTTCTTAGGGTCTCTTCCAAAGTTTTCCTAGGTCTTCCTCTACCCCTTCGGCCCAGAATCTATGTCCCATAGTCGCATCTTCTAATCGGAGCGTCAGTAGGCCTTTTTTGCACATGTCCAAACCACCGTAACCGATTTTCTCTCATCTTTCCTTCAATTTCGGCTACTCCTACTTTACCCCGGATATCCTCATTCCTAATCTTATCC
The DNA here is from genome assembly GCF_042453785.1 of Malus domestica. Lineage (NCBI taxonomy): Eukaryota > Viridiplantae > Streptophyta > Magnoliopsida > Rosales > Rosaceae > Malus > Malus domestica. The sequence goes on from NC_091670.1 coordinate 19,283,625, forward strand.
TTTCTCGTGTGCCCACACATCCAACGAAACATCCTCATCTCCGCTAACTAGCTAAAATATTTCCACAAGTAAACAAAATTATCAATTATAAACATATGAAAAGTCTCCAAAATCTAAAGTCTTTGAACTGAACACTATTTCTAGAACTAAATACTACTATTACTTTTAGAATTGAACACTGACTATTTCTAGAATTGAGCAATAGCACTAACTATTTCCAAAACGTAACATTGACTATTTTTAAAACTCAAAATTGATTGTTTCTAGAATTGAACACTGATTAGTTTTAGTACTGAACACTGATTATTTCTAGAATTGAACATTGGCTATTTTTTGAACTAAACACTAGTACCATATTATTTCGTAAACTGAACATTGATTATTTCTAGAACTGAACACAGATACTATCACTATTTTTGAAATTGAACAATAATACTATCATTGTTTCTTAAATTGAACACTAGTACTATCACTATTTTTTAAATGAATACATACTATTTCTTAACTGAACACTAGTACTATTACTATTTTTTAAACTGAACACAGGTACTATTACTGTGCCTTGAACTTGTTTATCTCAGAGCTTGTAACATGAAAACCGACCAACGCATCCACACGCCACTTTCACCCTTGTAAGATGAAAACACGAGGAATATTAGCCTTATGCAACAACATTACAATGAGTAAAGTGGATTGTCAGCATAACAGGCACAAAGTTGTCCACAGTAACGGAACAAGCTTATGTTCCAAAGGGGACTGAAAGCATCCAGGAACTTGAATAAAGCACCTAGCCTCGCTGGAATGGCAAACTCGCAAAGGATCTCATTTTCGAAACAGGATGATCGACCTCCCACCTGAAGCATATAACCGGAAACTTATGGGATCAAAATCTTAACTGTGAACCATTTTGGGGAAGCAAATAAAGGAAACAAAATATGGACTTGTCATTTCTTAAATCTCATGTTACATATATGTTTAGAAGCATATATCACACCATTTCATGGCACCCGAGTTGATAGATAGAAGAAAGAAAAAACAACGGTTTGTTGGGGTATTAATTAGGTTAAAACAGAAGTTCGAACATGACAGAGTGAACCAACAAGCCTCAACATGTCATTACACATCAATTTTTGTTACTGTTTCTGCATCGATTCCCCGTACTCAGACAAATACGCATTTTTTGTTCTACTACCGAATAGCCCTAATTAACACCCAGAGCCCCCAAATCTCCATAAAAAAGATCAGTAACTTCAAATGAGTAATTGATTAACAACAAAGCAGAACAAGAATGACTGATTTGAAATTAGAGAAGAAAAAGGGAACCGGAAAATTGAATAGGAATATCGAATTGGGAGATTTAACTGCAATCAGGAGATGATCGAGGGAGCTCTTGATCGACTGGAACTGAGCAAGATAGTTCGCCATGTTCGACCTCGATCTTCGCCAGACGTATGCAATTGTTCATGATCCATATAGAGAGACAAAGAGACCTATACATACATGTATAGAGAGCTGAGCGAGATGGAGGTTGTAATTATGTGGGTTTGCTCTCACTGTGTAATGGAAGAATTGGAAACTCATTAATTGGGCATTTTTTTGTTTTTTACTGTTTTGATGTTGGATTTCTTCTATCCATTAAATAAAGTTATTAAAATACTTTTGATTTAAGGTTTAAAGTTTGAAATCCTTTTCTTTTCTTTTTTTTTTTTGAAAAAGGTAAAGTCAATTACCAATAAAGAGCTTACATAAACACAGGCCCAGAAACATATAAAACACAAGACAAAAGATGGGCCTCCAAAACAACAACCACAAAAGCCCAACCCGTGGGTTAAGCCGACAACAGAAAACACAGAACAAACCCTAGCTGCCAAGTTCTCTTGCCGCCGCCGAAGCACTTCCCGACGACCACAAACCAGCCTCCTTGCAACCGCCAGAGAAGAAACCAAACCAAGCCCCAAACACAAACGGAGAAGTTGTCCTGGTCCTCAATTAAACCCCACAAGGAACCAATTTGCCACCACCAAGGGAAGAAACCCGAGAAGGAAACCAGTGAGACCACTGGCAACAGTGTCGAGATCAACACACAAGTGGAAGGTGGTGGTGTGAACACCCGAGCCAGAGCTCTACGCACCTTCCGATAAAGCAGTGAACAACGGTTGAACAAAGTAGTGGTAGATCGGATCATAGGTGGAATCGAGAGAGGGCTAAGCCAAGTGGGAGGGGAAGACGAAGAAGCAAGTGGACGCATGGAGGGGGAAAGACAGTGGATGGAAGGATAAAAAGGAAATAAAAAAAAAAGGTTTGCCGATTGGGGCCTAGCATAGCTAAAATTGGGGCACAAGGACCGGGAAACAGAGAAACAGCAGGAGGAAGGGCAGGTGAGAAGGGAAAGGGGCTGCCACCAACCTTGGCCAAAGCTAAGGTCGGCGGCTAAACGAGGTGCCGGAGTGGGAACCACTCAAACGAAGTTGAGAAAACCTCTCACATGGAGAGAAGGGCTCTCACCAAACGGGAGAGAATTAGATGCTTCACAAAAATACAATTTTGAAATCCTTTTCTTTGGTTTTTCTTTCTTCATATGTGTTGATGCATTTTTGGTTCATCATGCATGGCATAACAAAGTGACCTGTAAAAATGCAATTTAAAATTCGTTGGTGGTGTATAGTAGGCCTGGCAAATTGGTCGTGTCTATCGTGTTCGTGTCGTTTTCGTATAACACCTGTTATCTTAATGGGTCGTGTCATGTCACACCTGTTATCTTAACGGGTCCTTAACAGGTCAGGTAACTTTATCCACCCGACCCGTTATGACCCGTTAAGAAAAATATATATTTTTCTTAAATTTGCACATACCACACATTACCACATAAATATTACTTCAAAACATTAAAACAGATTTTTCATTTAAGTACTACATCTACACTCGAAAATAAGAGCCTAATAAAAAACAAGTTTGACGGTTGGATCGTTAAAATTAGTTTCATAGAATTCGTATCCCATTAAAACAATAGATTCACTAACACTTAGAGTTTATTTATACTTTCATTAAGTATAACATAAGATTTTGTGATATCCACTTGTGTAAATATTTTAAATTTGTATTCGTATAGGGTCAAGGAGTGTAATTGTAAAAAATCATCAAAATCAGAGTTAAAATAACCGTTAAATCGTGATTTTTTGTTTTATAACCGTCGAAAAGCTTTGTCTCATTACTTGATCTCTGAATGTTTGTTTGTTGTGATTTTTGGCGTATGCGATCTCAAAGCATATACAAACAAGTTTGACGGTTGGATCGTTAAAATTAGTTTCATTGAATTCGTATCCCATCAAAACGATAGATTCACTAACACTTAGAGTTTATTTATACTTTCATTAAGTATAACATAAGATTTTGTGGTATCCACTTGTGTAAATAATTTAAATTGACGATCAAATTCATTCATTGTATTCGTATAGGGTCAAGGAATGTAGTTGTAAAAAATCATCAAAATCGGAATTAAAATAACCGTTAAATCATGATTTTTTGTTTTATAACCGTCAAAAAGTTTTGTCTCATTACTTGATCTCTTAATGTTTGTTTTTTGTGATTTTTGGCTTATGCGATCTCGAAGCATATACAAACAAGTTTGACGGTTGGATTGCTAAAATTAGTTTCATAGAATTCGTATCCCATCAAAACAATAGATACACTAACAGTTGGAGTTTATTTATACTTTCATTAAGTATAACATAAGATTTTGTGGTATCCAATTGTGTAAATATTTTAAATTGACGATCAAATTCATTCATTGTATTCGTATAGGGTCAAGGAGTGTAGTTGTAAAAAATCATCAAAATCGGAGTTAAAATAACCGTTAAATCATGATTTTTTGTTTTATAACCGTCGAAAAGTTTTGTTTTGTTACTTGATCTCTGAATGTTTTTTTTTTGTGATTTTTTGCGTATGCGATCTCGAAGCATATACAAACAAGTTTGACGGTTGGATCGTTAAAATTAGGTTCATAGAATTCGTATCCCATCAAAACTATAGATTCACTAACACTTAGAGTTTATTTATACTTTCATTAAGTATAACATAAGATTTTGTGGTATCCACTTGTGTAAATATTTTAAATTGACGATCAAATTCATTCATTGTATTCGTATAGAGTCAAGGAGTGTAGTTGTAAAACATCATCAAAATCGGAGTTAAAATAACCGTTAAATCGTGATTTTTTGTTTTATAACCGTCGAAAAGTTTTGTCTCATTACTTGATCTATAAATGTTTGTTTTTTGTGATTTTTTCCGTATGCGATCTCGAAGCATATACAAACAAGTTTGACAGTTGGATCATTAAAATTAGTTTCATAGAATTCATATCCCATTAAAGCTATAGATTCACTAACACTTGGAGTTTATATATACTTTCATTAAGTATAACATAAGATTTTGTGATATCCACTTGTGTAAATATTTTAAATTTGTATTCGTATAGGGTCAAGGAGTGTAATTGTAAAAAATCATCAAAATCAGAGTTAAAATAACCGTTAAATCGTGATTTTTTGTTTTATAACCGTCGAAAAGCTTTGTCTCATTACTTGATCTCTGAATGTTTGTTTGTTGTGATTTTTGGCGTATGCGATCTCAAAGCATATACAAACAAGTTTGACGGTTGGATCGTTAAAATTAGTTTCATTGAATTCGTATCCCATCAAAACGATAGATTCACTAACACTTAGAGTTTATTTATACTTTCATTAAGTATAACATAAGATTTTGTGGTATCCACTTGTGTAAATAATTTAAATTGACGATCAAATTCATTCATTGTATTCGTATAGGGTCAAGGAGTGTAGTTGTAAAAAATCATCAAAATCGGAATTAAAATAACCGTTAAATCATGATTTTTTGTTTTATAACCGTCAAAAAGTTTTGTCTCATTACTTGATCTCTTAATGTTTGTTTTTTGTGATTTTTGGCTTATGCGATCTCGAAGCATATACAAACAAGTTTGACGGTTGGATCGCTAAAATTAGTTTCATAGAATTCGTATCCCATCAAAACAATAGATTCACTAACAGTTAGAGTTTATTTATACTTTCATTAAGTATAACATAAGATTTTGTGGTATCCAATTGTGTAAATATTTTAAATTGACGATCAAATTCATTCATTGTATTCGTATAGGGTCAAGGAGTGTAGTTGTAAAAAATCATCAAAATCGGAGTTAAAATAACGGTTAAATCATGATTTTTTGTTTTATAACCGTCGAAAAGTTTTGTTTTGTTCCTTGATCTCTGAATGTTTGTTTTTTGTGATTTTTTGCGTATGCAATCTCGAAGCATATACAAACAAGTTTGACGGTTGGATCGTTAAAATTAGTTTCATAGAATTCGTATCCCATCAAAACTATAGATTCACTAACACTTAGAGTTTATTTATACTTTCATTAAGTATAACATAAGATTTTGTGGTATCCACTTGTGTAAATATTTTAAATTGACGATCAAATTCATTCATTGTATTCGTATAGAGTCAAGGAGTGTAGTTGTAAAACATCATCAAAATCGGAGTTAAAATAACCGTTAAATCGTGATTTTTTGTTTTATAACCGTCGAAAAGTTTTGTCTCATTACTTGATCTATAAATGTTTGTTTTTTGTGATTTTTTCCGTATGCGATCTCGAAGCATATACAAACAAGTTTGACAGTTGGATCATTAAAATTAGTTTCATAGAATTCATATCCCATTAAAGCTATAGATTCACTAACACTTGGAGTTTATATATACTTTCATTAAGTATAACATAAGATTTTGTGGTATCCACTTGTGTAAATATTTTAAATTGACGATCAAATTCATTCATTGTATTCATATAGGGTCAAGGAGTGTAGTTGTAAAAAATCATCAAAATCGGAGTTAAAATAACTGTTAAATTATGATTTTTTGTTTTATAACCGTCGAAAAGTTTTGTCTCATTACTTAATCTCTGAATGTTTGTTTTTTGTGATTTTTGGTGTATGCGATCTCGAAGCATATACAAACACGTTTGACGGTTGGATCGTTAAAATTAGTTTCATAGAATTCGTATCCCATCAAAACTATAGATTCACTAACACTTAGTTTATTTAAACCTTCATTAAGTATAACATAAGATTTTGTGGTATCCACTTGTGTAAATATTTTAAATTGACGATCAAATTCATTCATTGTATTCATATAAGGTCAAGGAGTGTAGTTGTAAAAAATCATCAAAATCGGAGTTAAAATAACCGTTAAATCGTGATTTTTTGTTTTATAACCGTCGAAAAGTTTTGTCTTGTTACTTGATCTCTGAATATTTGTTTTTTTGTGATTTTTGGCTTATGCGATCTCGAAGCATATACAAACAAGTTTGATGGTTGGATTGTTAAAATTAGTTTCATTGAATTCGTATCCCATCAAAACTATAGATTCACTAACACTTAGAGTTTATTTATACTTTCATTAAGTATAACATAAGATTTTGTGGTATCCACTTGTGTAAATATTTTAAATTGACGATCAAATATATTCATTGTATTCGTATAGAGTCAAGGAGTGTAGTTGTAAAACATCATCAAAATCGGAGTTAAAATAACCGTTAAATCGTGAATTTTTGTTTTATAACCGTCGAAAAGTTTTGTCTCATTACTTGATCTATAAATGTTTTTTTTTTTGTGATTTTTGGCGTATGCGATCTCGAAGCATATACAAACAAGTTTGACAGTTGGATCGTTAAAATTAGTTTCATAGAATTTGTATCTCATCAAAACTATAGATTCACTAACACTTAGTTTATTTAAACCTTCATTAAGTATAACATAAGATTTTGTGGTATCCACTTGTGTAAATATTTTAAATTGATGATCAAATTCATTCATTGTATTCGTATAGGGTCAAGGAGTGTAGTTGTAAAAAATCATCAAAATCGGAGTTAAAATAACCGTTAAATCGTGATTTTTTGTTTTATAACCGTCGAAAAGTTTTGTCTCATTACTTGATCTATAAATGTTTTTTTTTGTGATTTTTGGCGTATGCGATCTCGAAGCATATACAAACAAGTTTGACAGTTGGATCGTTAAAATTAGTTTCATAGAATTCGTATCTCATCAAAACTATAGATTCACTAACACTTAGTTTATTTTAACCTTCATTAAGTATAACATAAGATTTTGTGGTATCCACTTGTGTAAATATTTTAAATTGATGATCAAATTCATTCATTGTATTCGTATAGGGTCAAGGAGTGTAGTTGTAAAAAATCATCAAAATCGGAGTTAAAATAACCGTTAAATCGTGATTTTTTGTTTTATAACCGTCAAAAAGTTTTGTCTCATTACTTGATCTCTGAATGTTTTTTTTTTGTGATTTTTGGCATATGCGATCTCGAAGCATATACAAACAAGTTTGACGGTTGGATTGTTAAAATTAGTTTCATAGAATTCGTATCCTATCAAAACTATAGATTCACTAACACTTAGAGTTTATTTATACTTTCATTAAGTATAACATAAGATTTTGTGGTATCCACTTGTGTAAATATTTTAAATTGACGATCAAATTCATTCATTGTATTCGTATAGGGTCAAGGATTGTAGTTGTAAAAAATCATCAAAATCGGAGTTAAAATAACCGTTAAATCGTGATTTTTTTGTTTTATAACCGCCAAAAAGTTTTGTCTCATTACTTGATCCCTGAATAATTTTTTTTTTGTGATTTTTGGCGTATGCAATCTCGAAGCATATATAAACAAGTTTGACGGTTGGATCGTTGAAATTAGTTTCATAGAATTCGTATCTCATCAAAACGATAGATTCACTAACACTTAGAGTTTATTTATACTTTCATTTAGTATAACATAAGATTTTGTGGTATCCGCTAGTGTAAATATTTTAAATTGAAAATCGAATTCATTCATTGTATTCATATAGGGTCAACGAGTGTAGTTGTAAAAAATCATCAAAATCAGAGTTAAAATAACCGTTAAATCGTGATTTTTTGTTTTATCCCGTAACTTGATATCTGAATGTTTGTTTTTTTGTGATTTTTTGCTGATGTGATCTCGAAACATATACAAACAAGTTTAACGGTTGGATCGTTGAAATTAGTTTTGTGTATCCCATCAAGTTCAATGGTATGTGTATATATATATATTATGTAGATTTAAATCTATTTATTTTGTACGTATAATTATTATAGTTTTTAGGTGTATAAAATTTAATTTAAAACTTAATATATATATATATATATATATATATATACATATAATTATTATAGTATATATAATTATTATAGTTAATTTAATATATATATAATTGTTATAGTTTTAAACTTTTTAGGCGTATAAAATTGTTAAATTAATATATATAATTATTATAGTATTTTTTAGGGTTATAAAATTATTAAATTAATATTTTGCTTATCGTGTTACCTACGTGTATACCCGAACCAACCCGTTATCTTAACAGGTACTTATTGAGTTACCCGATAACACCCGATTCATTATTGTGTCGACCTGAACACCTGTTAATTTCGTGTCGTGTCGTGTCGGGTTATCGGATCGTGTTAAGAATTGCTAGGCCTAGTGGCCTAGTGTATAGACAATAATTGCACGAGATGGTGCTTCAAAATAATTTGAGCGATTTTATTTTAGTTTTAATATATGAGAATGATTTGTTTTGTTATAGAATGTTGATTTTTTTTTTAAATTTGGATTTTATTAATGTACTTGGATTATTGAGACATATTATATTTCATAAATGAATAATTGTGATCTTTAGTTATTAAACGTGTATGTGTTTGGGCCCAAAATAACACTTTGGACCGAAAATGGGCTAACATGAACTGAAAAGCTACAATTCTTAGCCCAGTAAAAATCCCTCATGCCACAGAGCTTTTAGCCCAAGAAATGGTTGATTGGATCGAGTCTTTATGAAAATAGGACTGTGTGGCGATTAAGATCAGATATGACTCGGTTGAGTTCTAGGCAAGTTGAAATTGCTAAGGATCAAGATACAACCTTGATTAAACTCGAATCCTAATTTAGAACCCAGTTAAACCAAAGAAGCCGAGACTAGATGAAGATGAGCTTCGGCTAAGGAAGGGAAAAATAAAGAATATTCAAGACCTATTCAGTAGACTTGTTTATCCTAAAGGGGCCTCTTCAACTTAACAAACAAACTCTACATAAAAACTTCGCTCTACGCGAAACCTTCTCACAACCCAAAGGAAAATACTAATTATCCTAACTCCTCTGTCGGCACATATTCATTTAGTTGAAATATCACTAGGTTGACAACCGACAACATGTTTAGTTCGTTGGAACATCACCTGGAACGTAGAACTAATTGCTTTGAAAGTACCTTCACCTTGGTGGAACAACACTACTTCTAGTTTAGTTGGTTATCTATCCAAGTCTCAGCTAGCGAAGAATCTTTGATTTCATCTTGAAAGAGGTCACTTTATTAGCTTCCCAGCAACGTGAAGTGTCTTATGATTTGTTACTCTTGGGTGCATTTTGCAGTTCGACATTCAGATGGTCAAACCATGTTCACCATTAAATGCTTATGTCCTTTGAGTATCTTTGTCCCTAAAACCTGATATCGATTCGACACACTTATATTCTCACTAATATAAATAAGGCAGCCAAACTTGGTGAGGAGATTTTGTACTAAGTGGTGAACTAGGCAACCTTATCTTCAGGTTCTAGAACCCTAGGCCGAGAGGTGTTCCCCTCAGTCGTAGTCACTTAAGTGCAGAAGTTAGCAGTGCATTCGACACACCCCCAAATCTATTATACTCGCCCGACCCAACTATGTTGTGAGTTGGCACACTTGCATTCACAAATATGACGTAGTTAACTCATAGTTACTCGGTCTGTGCAATATTAGTGTATAAGTATATTTTTATAAAGTTTGAATCAAACTAGGTTTTTAACTATAATAGTGTTGTGCCACTTAGTAGTACCATGTAGGTGGTTTTTCTTTTCACTTGTAATTGAAAAGGCCTTAGGTTCGATTCTCGTCAAATACGAATTTAAACCATATTATTGTTAACTAATTGGAAGGCTAAAGTTATCCCTTCTCTTCCCTTGGTACAAATAATATAGTAGTTGAAAAAAAAAAAAAAAAAACTATAATATTGTTGTGAAGGGTTTTTTGTGAATGTACCGTCTCTAAATTAGTATTTGAATACAAGCAAGTGCCGTTTTTCAAACGCTCTTCCATGGGTTCCTTCCCCGACGCATGACTTCACAGCAGAGCCATAAGCCACACGCCGACTCCATTGCTGCAACACCCAAACCAACATTCAAAACTATGCAAGGTGCGCAAAATACGACGGCGTTTCGATCAATCTTCGACGCCGGAGAGCTGAATTCGGAACTGGAAAAGTCCGGGGTCAAGCCCAGCTTCATCCCCAACTTATGGAAGCAGGTGATCCAAAACCCTGATGCCCAATTCGACCAAATTCCATCTCTGCCCTCGGCAGCGTATCCTCTCCTAACCTCCAAATTCAAAACCCTAACCTCCTCTGTCCACAAGGTCATGGACTCCTCAGACCAACTCACCACCAAGCTCCTCATAAAACTGCAGGTTTGCCCCATTTCTTATGTTGCACACAAACTGTTCGATAAAATGCCTCTGTGAAAAAACTCTCGTGTTATTTTATTTTTTTGTTAGAATGGGGCTCTTGTGGAAGCTGTGATTATGCGATACGACAGCCGCTTGGGGAGGTATGATGGGAAGCCCCGCCCTGGTGGTCCTAGGTCCACCTTGTGTGTATCATCTCAGGTATCAAGTTTTGAAATTTTTTGTTTTCGTGTTGAAATTGCGGGAATTGAATGTTTATGTTGATGTTTGTAGGTTGGTTGCAAAATGGGTTGTACTTTCTGTGCTACTGGGAGTATGGGGTTTAAGAGCAATCTGACCTCGGGGGAGATTGTGGAGCAGTTGGTTCATGCTTCTCGCATTGCGCCTATACGCAATGTTGTGTTCATGGTAATTGCTTTTCCTTACTGTCTTAGGGGTTTTATTAAGTGACATGGATATGGAGGAATGGAGGAACCATTGAACTTTTGACATTTGATGTTGTGTATTCTTGTCAGGGAATGGGGGAACCTTTGAATAATTATGGTTCCTTGGTGGAAGCGGTTCATGTCATGACTGGATCACCATTTCACTTGTCACCTAAGAAAATTACTGTATCGACGGTAGGCATTGGAAACAACCATTATGTCTAAGATCTTTTTCTCTGCCAAAATACTATTGCTTTCGGCATTAAGATATGATGGATCTTAATAACTTTCTCATACTGTTCTATATGATTCCATAATCAAATTTTTGTAGTCTTTATTTTTAGATTTGGTGGATCTTAGTAAATTGGGTAGCACGTAGTACCCTTTTACTTCTTTTGTTGAATGGGGGTGAATCATAGTTGCATTAGTAATGATGTAGTTTGCAAGTGCTAGAAACATTGGGCTTACTCATCCATTAGTTGTGCATCAAATCTTCTGTAGGTTGGTATTATTCATGCTATCAAAAAGCTTCATAGTGATCTTCCAGGTCTGAATTTAGCAGTTTCACTGCATGCACCAGTCCAAGAAATCCGTTGTCAGATAATGCCTGCAGCTCGGGCTTTTCCTTTAGTAAAGCTTATGGATGCACTGCAAGAATATCAAAAGAACACGTAAAGTTTCATTACACCTGTTGCGTTTTAGTAAATTCTGTTAGCTTTCATTTCTGTGCGAATGAAACTTTTACTGTCGTTTTACACTCCCCAAAAATCTCACTATTGTTTTTTAAACTGATTCTTCAGTCAGCAGAAAATCTTCATTGAGTACATAATGCTTGATGGAGTGAATGATGAAGAGCACCATGCACACCAACTCGGAAAATTGCTAGAGACATTTCAAGTGGTGAGTTCTTATCTATGAACTTGCAGCATATGAGGAACTTCAGTCCCTTTTGTGTGCCTCTGCGTATCATATATATATCCAAAGTAACCTTTGCATTTGTTGTTTCCTGTCGTATAGGTAATTAATTTAATACCTTTTAATCCAATCGGTATTCTGAGTAAATTCACAACCAGTAACGAAAACAAAGTAACAAGATTCCAGAAAATTCTACGAGGCACTTATGGTATCCGAACGACAGTACGTAAGGAAATGGGTCAGGATATAAGTGGAGCATGTGGTCAGTTGGTAGTGAACTTACCCAACAAGAGGTCAACTGAGAACACTCTAACTGATATAGAAGATCTTCAGGTCAGATAGATCGCTTATTGCTTCCGGTGGTGTTAATGCCTGAAAGTCCGTTAATGCCGGTCAAAGTAGCCAACGGTCTCCAGACCATAATTAGTGTTGCTATAATCTTGATAATTTTGTAACTCATTCAGTTCTTTTTGGGGTTGCAATAGCAAAATTTCTGTTGTAATTTTTATCGTATCAGCTTGAGATCTTCACTTGATACACCTAAAACTGTTTTTTCTCCCTTTTCTTTTTGTTTAATTTGTATGTCATAAAATATAAACCCTTTCATTTATCCAAATGTTTATTGAGAAATTCCCGGCTGGTGCATTTTTTTCGTTTTTTATCATCCCGAATTTTTGCCTCTTAATACTACAGTCTAGTGATATTTATTTTCATTTATAAGTGAGAGGTCTTAGGTTCGATTCTCGTCAAAAGCAAATTTGAACTGCACTACTGCTAGCTCATTGTGAGGTTAAGTCCACTCTCTCTCCCTTAGTATAAATACATCGTTTGTTCAAAAAAAAAAAGAAAAAGAAAAAGAAAACAGAACTAGAGGGATGCTGAACTTAGAGCAAGCCATAAATAAAGTACAATTAATATTGCTGTCGTAGGATTACATTCTAAAAGATTGTAACCCATTCTATTGGTGTGTGTTTCTCCATTATTATTTTGACTTATTTGTTTATACGCTAACAACTCTATGACGATAATCTCACTTTACCCTATGCGCCTTCATTTCATGTTTCATGTTACTTCATTCCGTCATTTGGTTAGAAAAATCATTAACTTAGTTGATGTAGAAAATGAGATTTTCATCAAAGCACAAGGGGATATAAACGAAAGTGAAATGATTTCACACCGCATTTCTCTTCTCACACAGCCACGTTTATTTTAACCTTTTCATTAAGTAAAGCAAAAGAGAATCAATATACGAAAAAAAAAACAAAGGTGTGTAGCAGAAAGAAACAACGTACATAAATCATTTTCCGAACAAAAAAGCCTTTATTTTTTTATAACATCTGGATGGTTTCATATACACGCGTACCACCCTTGCAACTCACAACTGAACCCAAAAGGATCAGCTGGAAGCTGATCATTCTCCCTAAACTAACACGTGAGGAGCATCTTGACTACTTCAGAATCTTACACTAATTTTCAACCACTGCAGCCTCACATACTCTCACCTGCACCTTCATTTAATAGACCAGTTCAAAATTTTCAATTTAATTGAAAAGCGAAAAAAAAAAAAAACGGGCCTTTATAAAAAACCAAATAGAGCATTGCTCAATTTGCTATCTTGTTTCGGAGTCTCAAAACTTTCAAACAGAACGAAAAATGCAAGCAGCAGCAAATCCTAGAAACCTTCTGTTTGCCCTCTTGCTCACCATGCTCATTTCTTCTCGCTTGGTTCACTCCGGGCACTTCACCAGCTCTCCATCACTGTCTCCATCACCTTCGCCAGTGAGTACTTCATCCGACACTCTTCTCTAATCAAATGATTCACTCTTACTTTTCTGTTTATCGTTTTAGTTTTCTGAATTTTGCGTTAGGCTGTAGGAAATCCAACGGCAAATGATCATGAACCATCTAAAGGGAAAGGGACTGTTAACAAGTTAAGGAGAGGGTCATTTCCGGCTACTTGTCGTTCAAAATGTGACGAGTGCGAGCCTTGCATGCCAGTTCAAGTATCTGTCCGAGCAATGTCATTGGAAGAGAACGAGTACTATCCACAGGTTTGGAAATGTGCCTGCGGTGATAGCATATTTTCCCCTTAAGGATGGCTAGATTAATTTAACACTACTGCTGTACGTAATAAGGCCTAGTTACTAGAAGTTTTCTCTAGATTAATACAAGTTAAGATTCATGCAGTGCACCTTATGTGCAGAAGAATTCTTGCACACAACAGAGGTAATGAAACGTTTCTCACACAGCGGAGAAATGTGTTATAAGAAATTTTCACCGTATATGCATGCTATGCTACCATTGTTCTCCAGTTTTTTGTGTAATGGGATTGAGACAGATGAAATATCCAAATGGTTATTGAATATATTTGAAGGCTCAAAGTGAAGGTTACAAATCAGGAAATCCTGATTTGGAGGCTAAACGTCGATGGCTGTCCACGTCTTTTCTTGTCTTAAACTTACAATCGAGGGTAGTTTCGGCTGTAGGTGTTGATTGAACACATTGTTTGGTGCTCGACACATGAACTTTCTACCATTACACAAATAACTTGACCAAATTTTGAAGGGCATTTTGGTTAAAGAAGTAAACACCTTAAGGTCATTTCTTCAATTTTCCAAGAGTACGTTTTCACAGCTACTCAAAATCTCTCCAATCGGGAACTAAATCATCGCAAACCAAGGGGAAAAGATAGGAAGTTGCGGAAGACAATGAAAGAGGGATGGTAGAGAACCAAATCGATGCGAAGAAGAAGATCAAACTGCTTAACTAAGAAGATAATGAAATCTACTGCTACTCTCGGAATCTTACTAACCCGAAGATTTCTTGGACATATATATTCAATAATCTAAAAATTGCTTAATCTGTAATACAAATAGCTCACTTGATTCCATAGTATTCTGTTTTAACATGTATCACAAACAAGAAATTCACAGATAACTTATTCGACGTAATTGATACAGAATCAACATCGAATGTAGGCTCCTCATGTTACATGCAACAACAATAACAATTTATGGATGATAAGATTTTAAGAGTTAATATCATATGATCAAGGGAAAAAAAATTTGAAATCCAATGCAATGCAATCACCTGCATTATTGCTTGACATTCTCCAAGTACCAGCTATAAGTATCAACAAGCCCGTCTTTCAGCGAGATCTTCGGTGTCCACCCCAACCCTGCAAGCTTTGAGCTATCCATGAGCTTCCTCGGAGTTCCATCGGGCTTGGTAGAGTCCCAAACAAGTCGGCCCTCGAACCCAACAACCTCCTTGACAAGCTCAGCCAACTCCTTAATTGTCACTTCCTTGCCACTCCCCACATTGACATGCTCCAACCCACTATAACTGTCCATCATGAACACCACTCCATCTGCCAAATCGTCCACGTGCAAAAACTCTCTCAGGGGGCTTCCAGTCCCCCACACCACCACCTCCTCCGCCCCTTTCACCTTTGCCTCGTGAAACCGCCTCATCAATGCCGGCAACACGTGCGAATTTTCAGGGTGAAAGTTGTCATGCGGCCCATACAAATTGGTGGGCATCCCAGAAATTGCATCCCAACTGTACTGAATCCGATACGCCTGGCACATCTTGATCCCGGCGATCTTGGCGATGGCGTACCACTCGTTGGTAGGCTCCAGTGGTCCCGTCAGCAATGCGTTCTCCGGGATGGGTTGAGGAGCGAATTTGGGGTAAATGCAGGAGGAGCCAAGGAACAAGAGCTTCTTGACTCCAAATCGGTAGGCGGCGTCTATGACATTGGTCTGGATCTGGAGATTGACGGCGATGAAATCCGCCGGGTACGTGTTGTTGGCGTGAATGCCACCGACTTTAGCGGCGGCGAGGATCAAGAATTGGGGTTTCTCGGCGGCGAAAAAGGACTCGACGTCGGCCTGGCGAGTGAGGTCGAGCTCGGCGTGGGTGCGGAGGACGAGGCTGGTGAAGCCTAGGGCATGGAGCTTGCGGACGATGGCGGAGCCGACGAGGCCGCGGTGGCCGGCTACGAAAACCTTCGCCGATTTGTCAGAGAGGAAGGAAGGCGAAGTGGCATCTGTAGAGAGAGAGAGACAGTAAAATTAGTGTGAGGATCTGAGAAATTAACTGTGTCATGTTTGTTTGGTTGCCGAGAAAGTGTAGGTTAGATTAGTTTTTTTTCTCAGAAACCAAACAGATTGCAGAGAGAGAGAGAGAGGGAGAGAGAGAGAGAGTACTGTTCTTGGCGCCACTCATGTTGTATTTGCTTGAGTAGTGCATTAAGATCTGGTAACTCTTCTCAAATTTTTATTTAATTTGTAATTTTTAAACAGGGTGTGTTATGTTTAATTGGCTGTGAGATATGTGTAAAAGACAACAAAATTTATGTTGCATGTAATTACTAAATTGTCCATATATTTTTATTTTTGTTTAGTTTCGATAAAAGGGTTAGAATAGTAATTTTATAGAGTTTTGGTTGTTAAACAAAATTCTATTAATAGGTAGTTTAGATATTAGTTTTCCTCACAAATGATTCTTGAAATTGATCCACGCTATTAAGATGTTAGTGAAATTGAATATCGATCAATATTGTTCCTGAAAATTGGTGTCGTAAATCAATATGGTATTTTCGTCACAATTTTATCAAAAAGTCTGTTAAGTGTTGATTTGACATATTACTAAGTTCCACAAATCTAATTAAATATTGTCATGTAGATTACAAACATTCAAATAATAAAAATTCAATTTATATTTTTGGGTATGGGATTTCGATTTTGTTCCATGTGGATTTTTTCTATGGTTTTGTTCTTGGTTTCATTGGGAATTGATCTTCAGTTGTGTGGTGCTTTTGTGTGCAGGTTTGGAAGTTGCATGTGTTAAAGGTGAGTGTTTTTGCGTTCTCCCTTTGGGGGTTTTTCAGTGGTAGATTTTTTATTTTTGTGTGTTGTAAGTCTTCATTCAGCACTATAAGATATGATCGATAATAACTTTTTTTTATGAAATCCCAATTGAATCTAAAGTGAGAAGCTTTACACACACGTTGACACGCTCTGATCCCGATATCCCTAAATACCAGGATAGGCACGTGTTGGCTGACACACGAGGGTGACGAAGCCATTTAAAACATGCATACAAATAAAGAATATGCAATTAGAATGAAATATGTCATTGCAGGAACGTGTTCAGAGCATACAACTAGTAGGAATAAAATGGAAGAATTACTAAGAAAATATACAAACAAGGAAATGATACCTATACTAAGAAGACTCGAGAATACCTATGTCGTAGAATCCTAACGCCGGGATCGTGTGTCTCGATTATAACTCCTGAGGGAGTGCAAAAACAGAAAATGTGAGTGGACCAGAGGTTATAATAATTCTAATAATAAGAAAACCATTTTAGTTATTAACATACTAACCCCCTATTTTGAAAACATATATAATACTACATAATACTTTTCCTAAAAACTCTACATGCCATGCAAAGCATTCTTAAAAACATGCATGTGTAAATAGTGCTCAGTGATGGATGTATTGCCGCCCGTAGGCAAATCCGTAAAACATATGTAAAGTCGCTCGGTGGCAGTACTTGTCCATCATTGGAAGGTGAAGTTGTATAACCTATCCATCACCCGAGGGTGAAGCTGTATAGCCTGTTCATCACCTAAATGTGAAGCTGAATAACCTATCCATCACCCGATGGTGAAGCTGTATAACTTGTCCATCACCCAAAGGTGAAGCTAAATAACATGTCCATCACTCGAAGGTGAAATTGAAAAAAATAGCATACATACACACCAACA
Organism: Malus domestica; assembly: GCF_042453785.1. NCBI lineage: Eukaryota > Viridiplantae > Streptophyta > Magnoliopsida > Rosales > Rosaceae > Malus > Malus domestica. The sequence continues at coordinate 19,301,330 of NC_091670.1, forward strand.
CTAGCGGTGGTTAGTGAAGCTGTCTGACACTGCTTTCGGCAGTGAAGTTGGGGGTATATCATAAATATCTCACTACTCCTCCATTGTGTCCTATGGCCATAGACGTTATACTCGTGGTGTGTGTATGTGTCGTATGATAACCCACTAGATAAGCTCTGAAAACATTTCTCAAAACCTCAAATCTCATTTCGTAAACCATAATAAGTCATATTCGTAAACCAATTAAATCACCATCGTAAATTCATATAATTTAATAAGTGAAAATCCAATATTTCATAACCTTTAGTAAAATATAATTTTGATAAGTCATAAATATCTCGTAAACCACAAATATAGAAATCCGAAAAACATAATATAAAACATATTCGATGCATGAAATATGAAATGCATGCAACCTAATCTTTTATAAAAACATGCAAGTTTAGAAGGGGTCCACTCACTGGTACTCCATTGCCCGAGAGCCGCTCGAACTAGTGAGGATAGTGCCACTTCTCGCCGATACACCTAACCACATATAGGGGTCATTTAGTAAAACTTTATTGAAACATCATAATTTGGGAAAACTGATAGCGGATTTGGAATCAGGACGTCGAAATTAGCCTAGGAGGGGTGTAACAACCCGTCCTGATTTTTATTTACGGATTTTGGAACGAGGTCATTTTGGAAATTTCACGGGTGAAAGATATTTTGGGTTGTTACTTTTGGGCCTTAAATGGTGATCGAGGTGGGGCCCACCTTTCTTTTTTGTCCCCGACCCTCCCTTCTTCTTTGTCTGCCACTTGGCACCCCGACCTCATTTTTCCCCTTTCTCTCATTCTCCCCGAGCTCTCTTACTATCTCTTTCTCAAACCTCTCTCCCTTTCGCATACCTCTTTCTCTCTCTCACTTTTCTTTTCTTCCCCAAGGACCAACACATACACCCACCCACTCCTCACGACGGCACCACCACCACCACCATGATGGCCCTCTCTCTCTTTCTCATCTGTGAAGCACAGAGAACCTAATGATTTCCTCTGGCAATGGACTACAACTCCACTTGGATTTCTCGACCACTTCATGGCCATGATTAGGCCTAGAAATGGTATTTTTCACTTCCCCTCACTTGTAGCTTCATTTCCTTGGTTTAATCGTTGAGTATGGTTGAGAATTCGAGTCAATCAGAGCTTAAGAAGCTCCGACCTTCTCCCTTGTCGAAACTAGGTCACTCGAAAACCTAGTTATTACTCAGCCCAAATCATTGGGCCAAGCTACCAGGCCCAACCCAAATGAACCCAGCCCAGTTGTTAAGCCCAAACCCAATATAACCCAGGTATTTAGGCCGTGCAAACCCAAGCCTTCGACCCATTGAACCCTCGGCCTAAACCCACTTGGGTGACCCACTGAACCCAGGCCTAGGCCTAACCTTGCAGCCCAGACCCATGGAACCCTTAACCCAACCTATGTGGAACCAACCCAAAACCTAAAACAAGATCCAACCCAGATCTGACCTAACCCAGTCGGATCTCAGGTCCCTAGAAGCGCGTGGGTCGGTGCGTGGGTGTGCGTGAGGGCATGTCTTGGTCGGCGCATGGAGTACACGTGTTTCCACCAGAGGTACTGTGCTCCGCCGCCCAAGGTGGCGTCGGTGACTTTTCCGACGAACTTTTCGGCAACCCAAAATGGCACGTAGGGGGTACCCGAGGCCCCCCTTATGTTTTTCGACGTCATGAATCCATTTATGATGTCCGTTTTCTGAAATTCAATCGTTATGGTAGAGTTTTATTAATTAGACCCTTTATGTGCTTAGGTGCGATTATTAGTTGCGTTTTTGTCCTTCTTATTTCACACGAGTCTTCGACAACGGAGTATCTGTGAGTGGACCCTTTCTAAAATGCATATTTTACTATTAGAAATGCATACATAAAAGCATGATTTAATGGTTACGTTTTATGAAACGTTTATGAGTAAATTAGATATACACTTTTATGAGATATCATGCTTTACTGAGAAGATGTTTTAAGATATGATGTTTGAGCTACTGAGCTCCGTTAAGATATATGTACTTATGTTTGGAAATATTATGTTCAATGATTTTTGTGCTTATCTAGTGGTCATTGTTCTACCTATGGGCGATGATACTTATATTGGATTTGGCCGGGGGTTATAGTCCCTACGGGCGGAAGATACTTATATTGACTTCGGCCAAGGGTTGTAATGCCTACGGGCGGAAGATATTTATATGGCTTTGTTCGGAAGAGTTCTATATGCTTTCGGGTGGGAGATGATACCACTACTAAGCACATTTTGTATGACATATATTTATGAAGTTTTATGGCATGCTAGGGTTTTAGGAAAACCTATTATTTATTAGTTTTCATAAACTTTAAGGGTTAGTACGTTGTTGAATAATTATGTTAGTACTATTTATATATCAACTTGGTCTTCTCATGTTTGTTTTGCACCCCTTCAGGACATAGAATCGAGGCGTACAATCCCGACATTAAGGCATTCCTGCATTGGCATCTTCGAGTCCTCCGACTACTTCACTCCAGGACCTTGTTGTTCGAATATGCATGGATGTCGAAGCATTTCTGGTAGCTCTGATTGGTATGATTTGGAGTAGTGTGGCAGTACAATCGAGGCGTGAATCAAACATTTCACATTGAGGAGCACAAAAGCGTTTTGACAACTTCAGAAACTTCTCATTTGATTACCGAGACAACGATGAGTTATCGGCATTACATGTTGCAGACTGTAATATAGATGGCTTAATTGTTGGGTTCGCTAAGCAAGTAGGCAAGTCGGTAGTAGACAACAAGAGCTATTAGTTAGCTATGATTAGGTCTCGACTCAAGACACACCCATTCTCGAAGTACATGACATGACTAATGTTTGGACAAGGCCATTTTCATTTTTGGTTTGGATTTTCAGCACAAGTATTTTAGCTGAATTTATTATAGTTATATATGTGTTTTTTTTTTACGTTACAAATGTTTTGGTGGAAGTCTTTTCCGTTTTCAGTTTTAAGTTTAGCATGAGTTTTCGACCTCTATGTTATTACATATCTATTTTGACATTATCGTATATTAGGTACATACTTTCAACCTTACATTATTATATGTTTTCGACTTTATATCTTTATAAAGTATATTTCTACTTTTACACTGATGGGGGAAGAAAGTGTGAGCCAAGAGGTATGAAAAGATGGAATCATTGCAACCCGATTGCGACGAGGTGGCATGTTCCCTTTTATGCAACCGCTCTGACTTGATTTCTTCTTTACATATATATTTTTCTTCTTCCTACTTTCGAGTATTTAAGTGTAGCAAGTTATTTCAAATCCAAAATTTTCTTAACGGGGGTAGATTGTAACAACCTGTCCTGTTTTGTTTACGGATTTTGGAACGAGGGCATTTTGGAAATTTCACGGGTGACAGATATTTTGGGCTGTTACTTTTGGGCCTTAAATGGTGAGCTGGGTGGGGCCTACCTATCTTTTTGGTCCTTGGACTTGCCTTCTTCTTTGTCTGCCACGTGGCACCCCGACCTCATCTATCCATTTTCTCTCCTAAGCTCCCTCACTCTCTCTCTCTTGGACCACTCTCCCTTTTCCAGACCTCTTTCTCTCTCTCACGCTTCTCTCATTCCCTGATGACCAACGCACACACCCACCCACTCCTCGCGATGGCACCACCACCACCACCGTGATGGGCCTTTCTCTCTCTTTCCCTTTCCTCTATGAAGCACAAAGAACCCAATGATTTCCTCCAGCGATGGATCGTGGCTCCACTTGGATTTCCCGACCACTTCCCGACCATGGTTGGGCCTAGAAATGGTATGTTTCACTTCCCCTCACTTGTAGCTTCATTTCCTTGGTTTAATAGCTGAGTATGGTTGAGAATCGGAGTTGATTGGAGCTCGGGAAGCTCCAGCCTTCTCCCTTGTTGAAATCGGGTCAAACCGACCCACACCTGGAAACCCAGTTATTACCCAGCCTAAATCATTGGTCCAAGCTACTAGGCCCAACCCAAATGAACCCATCCTAGTTGTTAAGCCCAAACCCAATATAACCTAGGCCTTTGGGTCATGCAAACCTAGGCCTTCGGCCCATTGAACCCTCGGCCCAAACCCACTTGGGTGACCCACTGAACTCAGGCTCAGCCCAGTTGCCTAATCCCAACCTTGCAGCCCATACCCATGGAACCCTTGGGCCAACCCATGTGGAACTAACCCAAAAGCCAGAACAAGATCCAACCCGAATCCGGCCTAACCCATTCGGATCCCAAGTCCCTGGGCATGCGTGTAACATAGTTTTTGTATTAACTTTTTAAATTGTAAGATGGGATTGGTCATGTAACTGCGGTCCAGCGCATGAAACCAAAACAAATAAATCAAAGAATAATGCAGAAATAAGATATACACATTGAGAATATCAGGTTATTCTTTCATCTCAGCACTACAGTTCTAAATTATTAACAACATTTCATTTGTTAGGGTGGGAAAAAAAAATTTAATCTTTGTTTCTCATTTATTTTTTGTACAGAAAAGAAGAGTTGTATGTTACGTTGTGGGGAGATGTTGCAGAAACTTTTTCTTTTTTATCGGTCCACACATTGTCTTTGCCCATTATCATTGTGTTTGTAAGTTTAAAAGTCAAGCTTTACCTAGGTAACTCGTTTAACTGAAACCCACTTTTTCTATTTTTATTTTATTATGTTCTTACATTACTTACTATACGCCATTCCACTATTTTATCATTGTGTGATTTTAGTGTATTAGATTTACGTCCCTTATGACAAAGCATTTGTTTTATTTCTCATCTGTTAATTAGCAGCTATTTAAATGTGTTCATTGCAATTTGTGTTTCATTTTTAGCCATGCATGTTCAAATTATTTTGCCATGCTCTTAAACTTATTCATTATAATTTCTATCTCACTTTTAAATATGTATCTCAAATTGAAAATATCTACTCATCTCTCATATTTACCGATGTTTGTTTTGTAATTTATTATTTTTTGGGATCTACAGACAAGGTCATTTTTAATAGTACTGGTTCCTCACTTTTTTTCATTGACACGGACATCCCATAGGTTAACTCATAAAAATAACTGTGAGTGGATATCTAAAATTGTGCTTCCTATTTATACCCACAAACAAACTCATTTTTCAAAATTGCTTACTCTGTTTTTAAACTTACAGGTTCTCAGCCTGTAAAGGTCCAATACAAGTACTTCCTCCTTCTTCAAGACAAATGAATGAGGCTGAAGTTCTGCACACTGCAAGGAGAGTAACAATAGATGAGCTGGTCTTTTTAGATCCTGATATATATAAGGTATAAAAATGATTTATGTGTTGGTATCATTTTTTTAAGAGCAAGCATTTACATTGTTACATATTTAACAAAAACTTAGTTTGTTCTTACTTTTTTGACGAACATGTGTGACAAACCATTTTACAGAATGATACGTTCTTGTGTTAGGCATCAATGAAACATTTTGACACACGTTATAATTGGTAGTATAATGCTTGTCCCAACTGTGTCAAGCAAATGCATAAAGATTCAGCAACTGGACAACTTATTTGTCAGAAACACCCCAACCAGATGCACCTTGGTAATATTTAATATGCAAGTTTATTATTTTCTCTTCTTTTTTTTTTTCGGATTTTCAATACTGTGTTGTTTCTTTACAAGTAAAAAATCGCTTCAAATATGTAATCTCTATTGTTTCAAGTTCTTTATTCTATTTGTGACCAATGAGTTATAAAGCTTGAAAAACTGATGCAATTCAATTTTTAAATGTAGGTATAAAGTTAATTTAATTCTTAAAGACAGCACTAATGAAATCAGTGCTTTGGTAATTGGCAAGTTTGGAGAAAAATTGTTCAGTATGCCTTGCAAAGATTTAGTCTTGAACCAAAGATTGGTTGACCAACAACAGTTGCCAAATGAGTTTTTGAGACAGATTGGCCAAAAGAAGATCTTTCACTTGCGATTCAGAAATAGAAGGAATACTTTCAACTCAAGTGATGTGTTAATTTACAATGTCTATGACAATGCAGCTATGGAACCAATAACCCCACATATGTTACCAAGAGAAACAACAATATCTTCCACTACTGCATCATCTTCGACCTCACCACCTGAAACAAGTGGTCAATCACATAAATGAAAGAGGGAATCTGTGAGGAGAGCCCTTTTTATTGGCAATGAACAGAGGTTTAGATTCGACTTTCATGCTATCATCAAATATGATGCTTTCGTTTTACTTTTCTATGTTAAAAAATTGACATCTTTTATCGATCTTGCTTTGTTTGAAATATACCTGTGAAACATCTTCTTTTTGTCAAGAAAAATTTTCTAAGTAAACAATACAATGAATTAGACTTAGGCAACATTTTATGTCTTTTGTGCAATCAAAAGTGCTCATTTGTTATACACATTTAAAACAGTGAGGCAGAAGAAATTTCAGAAGTAGACCCAAAATAATTTGATGAAATCCATATCAAATCACTGAAAAAAAAAATTGCCTCCGCCTGTTACAAAAATAGTTACCGTCGTTTCAAAAAAGGACTAAGTAAGTATGCTTTTATTTTGCTAAGTTTTTTGCTTCATATCTGCTTCAATGTGACTCCAATCATTATCTAAATGCTTTCCATTCTTGTTTTGTTTGTACAACTTGGTTTGGTAATGTTAACACTCATGAAATTGTTGCAACAACACTTCTCTTGCTCTATTCAACGATATTTTGCATCTTTTGTTATTATATGTTGAACAACATCTAACATGTTTAGCAGTTTGTAAATATTTATTTGCTAAGAACTAGACAATATTTTATGTACCTCCATATACCAACATTTGTTAATTTTTTGTGTACATAAGCTAGTTTAGTTTTTAGGACACATGGAACTGTTAAAGCAGCATATATAGCTGTAATATTTTTTGTATCTCCATATTAAAGTATTAGCTCATTTTTTTGTGTGTAAATATGATGATGTTGGTTCAAACAGTTCCAACCACTGTAATCCAATTGAAAACTTTCATGTTTTCCCTAATATGACAAAATTGAACCTTTTCTTTACAAAGCTTTTGGAATTTATTTGTTATCAGTATTGTTGCTGTTTTGCAAAACCATTTTTCAAGTCTTTGATACACGATTTCATTGTGTTTTAAAACTTGCAACAATGTGCGGGTACTTATAGCTAGTCTATAACTAGGCATCATCCGGATTGGATTGCTTTTATCGTCAAATTAACACAATATGACAGTTTGATTCGGTTTGTTAATACTATTGAGGAACTCAAACCTAACCAATTCAATAAGGAATGGTTTGATTTGGGCCTAAACCCAAATCTTATTTTCTTTTGCACATTATTCAACTTTGTTACCTTAATTACAATGAAAATAACACGCAAAAACTAGACAATAAAAGCCCTCCCTCTCCCAAAAAAATTCCCATTTCTTACGCCGCACTCCTTTCTTTGGTTGGGGTCGGCAGGCAACCCCCTTACTTTTCCTCATTTTTCTTCTCCTCTCTAGTCAATATGTATGTGTCATGCCCTTGCGCTGCTTACGGTTGTTGGATTGTGAGGTCACGACTTCTATTCTCGACGTCGTTTGTCATTTCCCGGCATGTTTCACCGGTTTTGGCCTTGGCTTTCCTGTTTTGCTACCCCACTTTTTTTGCTCCTACTTTTTGCCCTTTTTCACAATCTAATTCCAATTCTACAGTCCTTTTCCCTCGCATCCATCCCCTTATTATTTTCCTTTCATCTCCTTACACCTCCATCTTCAACCTCTCCATCTCCTCTCTTTCATCCCTACCAAAAATCAAATCTTTGAGTTTTGGACTCAATAGGGATGTATCTCTACCTTACTGCTCTTTATTTACCAACGTGTTAGAAAATTTGGACGAAGTCTTCTGCGACCTCCTTCTTGAAAAGTCGGAATTTCATCTCCAATGTGTTATATCACATTCAACTCAGAAAAATTAAATTGAATCAATAGCATGTAGATCAATTTAATAAAATAATAAGTTAATCGTAAAAATAATGATTAAAATGTAATACTCCCGTGGAAGATGAACAAACTCTCTTTAACGCAGCGTCAACATTATGCAGATAACGTGTTGTGTTCTTGCCTTCTTTATTTCTTTGAATTAAATAATATATAAATATCATCAAAAGTTTTTGTCTATCTTTAAAAAAAAATATGACTTCAAGGCTACATAACACTCAATGCTATGAGTGCTTTAGCCGTATATTGAAAATAGAAGATCTATCAAATACTCTAGCCTTGAATTCAATGTTTTGTTGTCACGTTTTCATAGATTTGACTTTCACAACCGATAGATTTTCTATTTCAATTTCACCATTCATTTTCCGTACCACCCAATTCAACATACCATTGAAGAAAAATTGAAAAAGCAGTCCAAAGATATATCAAAAAAACATTTAAAAGATAACAACTCATCTATTCAACATTGCAATTTCATACATCAACTTATGAATTTGTTGCAACATCATACCTCCGTCAACATTATCTTCAATTTTTCTGTTAAATGCTGACGTGACAAGCACATAACCCACCCACACCCAACTGGAACTCCACGTTGGCTTTATTAAACCCATGGATCCTCCCATTAATTGACACGTGGAATGAAGAACAAATTTGAAAAAAAAATTCTTGAAAAAATTGAAAAACTGCTCGATGGAGACGAGACAGTGGGTCTCACGCCTACACGTCAGCATTTAACAGACAATTTGATGGAGATTTGACATTGAGACGAATTTGTAAGTGCAGATGTATGAAATTATAATGTTTAAAAGATGAGGTATGAGATTGTTTTGTGACTTAAAGCTGAAGTAGTAAAATGTAATTTAATGGCACAAAAGGTGAGTTTTTTTCTCCCCTGTTTGGTCCCTACAGAAAATAATCAATTTTGCTAGATCATTTTCTCCGATTACGAAGAGATATTATTAGATATAATTAACCATTTCATCCAGTATTTGAGGAGACAAATGAAAATTTGTTTTTTCTCCCCCACCAAGATTCAGAAACCCGTTTTCCATCAAATCTAGCTTTGAATAAATGATGCTAGTACCTCCTTTATCTTGAGTCCACAAATAAAAATGTATGAAGACTTTTCGACATGAAAAATCCATAATACAAAATTTGAGAATTAGAGGAAACAAAAATGATGCAATTAACAAGTTACACAAAAACCTTTTTCTCAAACAGCTCTTCAAAGTAAGGAAAATTGACACATTATCTCAGGACTTACACTAATAATTTGACATTTATTTTCTAGTGAATTTGCTGGGTTTGAATACTTCAGTCAATAACTTATAAAGGGGTGTGATATTCACATACCTCTTTTTACTTCTCTTACATCTTTTTAATTTTCGACCGTTGGATCGAATGAATTGAAGAATATCAAAAGACAGAAATTAACAAGCGATGTGAGAGAAGTAAAAAGGGGTGTGTGGATAGCACACCCCCTTATAAATTGGGTTGGTTCATGCCTTTTGCCTTTCACTTATCTGCAACATTGTTTTCATGGTTTATGCAAAAACAAGAATAATGTTTTCACTAAATGCTTTTCCTTAAAAATTTTATTTTCAAAAGTAAACTATTGTTAATACAAGAGGTATTTTTACTTTAAACTACACTTTTCAATAGTAAACTTTTTTATTTTATTATAAGCGATATTTTTACTTTGAATCCAGAACGTAGGGGGGTTGAAGATGAGGCACCGAACCACCCAAGCAATCCACCACTAGAAAAATAAATTGTTAGGACCCGTCCCCGATTTTACAATATTTTGTTTCTAAAAGAAATATGATTAGGAGAAATACCATGATGTATGAATGCCAATGAATATGATTAGGAGAAACACCATGATGTATGAATGCTTAGTTATTATAACTATTGCCAATGAACCTATACATGCATGTTCTCTAGCATAGAATATTCCAACTGCTAGTATGTGTGTGTGTATATAATTATATATCCAGGTCTGTTTAGTTCATTGGCTCTCTATAGGGATTACGTCTAAATTTTGTTCGAATCACTTGGTCCTATTGGTCTCCCGATTATTGATTTGTAAACACCCAGTCTTGTGAAATTTTTTGGATTAGTATCCACTCATGTCAATCTTCATGGGTAAGCTTTCAATCTTCTTCTGTTGCCAAATATTTATAATATGATGTGTGGCTAGCCAATTAATATTTTTTCTTGTAATGATATACTTGACTGTTGTTGTTTACCCATTTGATATTATAACTTCTCATATATATTGGAAAGGATAAATATTCATATATGCCTTTGACGAATTGGCATGTGTGCATATATCTGTATTCATATGCTTTAATTTGTACTATTTACTTGGATGAAAAATATATGTCAGACTCTGGCTGTTTCCTGGATTTCAGTTATGTGTACATGTACAAGGTTTTGAACATCGCAAGGCTAAGGTAGTAATTGAAATTCTCATTACTTCAATTTTTTTGGTGTATTGATTAAATATCATGTCCTTGGGTTTGGGTTCAAAGGTCAATTCCTGCTAATAGTTGAGTATAAAATAGATAGAGGTTTGAACCATGATTTATGGATTGTATGGAAGTGTTCTGAAGTTGTAATTTGAATAAAATGAGTATGGGTTCAAAAAATTCAGAAAACTTATTTTACTGCAGAAAAACTATTACAAGTGGCTTACTATAGCTCTTGATTTCCCAGTCCTTGTGATTTCTTTTTGGTCCAATATTATGGATTTGGAAACTAGGCATGTCCATGATTAAACCCATCTTATTTCACTAAATTCCGTTGAGTTTTGATTGATAAAAATCATGTTCAAAGTTGAGTCACCAAGCTGCCAGATAGGAGCAAGTTCTGCATTTCCAGTTTTGGGTCCCCATTTTATATGTGGTATAAGTTCTCTGTTTCCTACACATCTTCAATGGATTTAAAGTACACAAAATGAGCTTCAAAACTCTCTTAATTTTGTACCCTTTGGTTCATTTTTTAGCATTCAAAAGTGAGCGTTAACTTGGTTGATGAAATTAGTTGTTTCTGCAGCTTTTATGGAAAGATGAGTGTTGATAGTGTGTTGATTAAGTGGTTCAATTAATTTTTCTTCGATCTCAGAAAATGTGGTATGAAATTCACGTGTGTCATTATTACTTCAAATAGTAGTTAGAATGCTATTCATTTAAATCATGAATATAGATGATTGTGAAATAGTTGTGTTTGTATGATTGAATTATTATTGGAAGTTACATTTCGCTTGTACAAAGATTAGTGATGTTGTCGAGCTGGGATGATGATGTTGTGCTTGTAAGCATATTAGTAATGTGCCGCCTTGATTATGGCAATTGTACTTGGGAAATAATACTCGAAATTCTTGAACTTGTTGGTGACTAATTGTGTGAATGGTTGAAAGGATTGGCATTGGAAATTTCGAGGACGAAATTTTTTTAAGGGGGGAAGAATGTGAAATCTCATTCTTAGATTTCATTGTTATAATCTACGTATATGTATTATTAAGATTTTATATTATTTTTCGGGAATTTATATTAATTTATTTGAATTTGGGCTTTAATTAAACAAGTTATGAGGGTTGAAGTTTCAAAATTAATTATTTAAATTCGTTGACCTTTCGAGGTCACAATTAAAGTTTTTGAATAGATCTCGAGCCCACGAACGCATAGGCCAAAACTGTTTACGAGTCCGGGTTATAACGGTATAGTTACAGACGTTTGAAGTTGTGATACTATAGATTTTAGGAATTATTTAAACTCCCACTTTGTGGGAAAGAGGCCCAATCAGGTATTTGGGTTGAGGGACCAATCAGTTAGAAAAGGGAAGGGACCAATCAGTTTTAAAATAGGTTAGGTAGCAGCCAATAAAAAAAAAGGAAGGAAAAAGGGGGGAAAAAGACCCCTTTCTCATCGACCCACCCAACCAGTTTCGACCCGGTTCTAATTCCGACGATTTCCACCATTTTTTTTTTGTAGAACCACCACCAACCAACACCTACAACCTGTTCTACCATTCCCACACAAAATCATAGGAAATTTAGTTGTAGTTTGGTGAAAACCCCACCATGGGTGCCACGAAAAACCTTTCCAAAGATCAACCATTTGTGAAACGATCTCCTTCAATTATCACCACTAAAACACTTCTCTAGAGGCCAGGAACAAAGCCCAAATAGTTTTAGGGGCGATGGTGTTGCGGATTGGTTGAATTGAAGAACACCCACAATCAAGGGTTTCAACGGTTCGAGGATAATTTGAGGTGTTTTTTTGGCCGAATTGGACTTTGGCCTAAGTATGAAAGTTGTTCCTTTCATTGAACTCTACTTGCCTGTAAAATTTGATAATTTTTGGAGTTAGTTGAATTTTCCGACGACTGGGGACGAGAGGTCGCCGTGTGCGGCGGTGGACTGATGATGTCTTTCTAAGTCTAATTAGATGCCCTGATTTCATATTTGATACCTGAATAATCTGATTTGATTAATTGAACCTAGTTTCATTATGATACATCACTTGATCATTATACAAATCGATGATCCGACAGTTGGATCGTCACTAAACCCTAATGCGTTATAGAACATAATTTTTTAGGATAACTAGAACTAACGGATTGGGAGTCCGACTTACGGATCTTCCCAAATTGGATTTCTAAGTTTGTAAAATAAGTTGTTGATCGCCACCTAATTCTAGCAATTGGCAGAGATCCGAAAGTCGAATCGTGATGAGATTTTAGTGTGTTGTTCTTTGAGTATAATGTGAACCTTAGGAGGTTATAGATCTAGATTATGATGTGTGGATCTTCTGGATTAAATTGCTATGGTGTGGACCCCACCGTTGACGTTTGGTCAACAGGTCTTGAACCATTTGAATTACTAAAATTAGTATTACTAAAGACTCAGTGAAGCTTTGCGGACCTATCTAGGTGAGTGACTTTAATATATGTGATATGGTGATTACCCAATTCTTTATATTAATATGACATGGTTTATAAATGTGTTTTCTGTCAAAATGTGATTCTTTTATAATTGGCCATCGATCTATTTTTATTAAATGTGATTTGATTCATGGATTGGTAATATTTGTGAAAAAGTGATTCGAATTGCATATTGAAATGTTTTGTAAATTGAAGGCTAGTAGGGGACTATGACCCTGCTTGGTTAATCCGCGATGGGGGTCACTAGTGGTCCTGCTTGGTTAATCCGCAATGGGGGACCATATCATTTATGGATCGTGCTTGGTTAATCCGCGATGGGCGATCCTTATGGCCATGTATACGTAGGAGTGATCATGCTTGGTTAATCCGCGATGGGTGATCACTGCCTAACAGTTCTGTAGGTGTGACTCTGCTTGGTTAATCTGCGATAGGGGGGTCGCTAGTGGTCATGCTTGGTTAATCCGCGATGGGGGACCATATTATTTATGGATCGTGCTTGGTTAATCCGCGATGGGCGATCCTTATAGCCATACATACTTAGGGGTGATCATGCTTGGTTAATCCACGATGAGTGATCACTGCCTAACATATTCATGGGAGTGACTCTACTTGGTTAATCCGTGATGGGGGTGACTACCTACATGGTTACTCAAGGGTGGCTCTGCTTCGATAATCCGCTATGGGGGCCACTTCCTGTTTGGTTACATATATAGGCTTCGGCCGAACTGTGTCCCTTTAGCCCTAGTTTTTAATTTACATATGTACAATGTTTTTTAGGAATCTTGTGGTTTGTATTAGAAAAACTGTGGGATGTCTGGGTGACTCCTACGGAGTTTTCAGTGATTTTATTATGATTCCATAAAGCATGATTCTATACTTGATGCTTATAGATTGTGATTGATGGTCTGTTTTGATTGAATATCACATACTTGTATTATTGTCACTCACCCGAACTTTGCAGCTTATCTGAGTGTCCGATTTACCCAGTGTGCCATCTCCTTAATGTAGGCATGATTGTACATATAATAGGTCTAGGTAGATTACGAGAAGCAGCTTGGTATTTTAGTTTCGTTGAGTGGTCTAGAAATCGAGATTGTTGGATTCCGTTGAGTGGTGCGGAATCCTTGCTCTTGCTTATTTCCATAAGGTTACTCTAGAAGCCTAGGTTCGAGTGAATGTGAATTACCCCTAATAAATGTTGTGAATGTAAATTAGAATTACCATGTTTATTACTCATAATCCAAGTAGGGAATTATATAGAGTTCCTTAGTTAAACTCGTGAAATGAGAAGTTATTGCATTGATTGATTAACGTAAATAAATGCTAAGATCATGCATTTTGATTCATGAATTGATTAATTGATGGGGTTGCGGAATGACTTTGGATATGGATGTTATTATTATGATTATTTTAGTTGATCAATGTGGCTTGAGAAGAATATTGTGCTTCATCATTGGTTCTTTGACATATTGCATGGTATGCATGGTGATATATTGTTGAGACATAACGATTTATGTGATGGATGTTCGAGTGTAGTGAAATGATGAACTACGAATGACTTAATCCCTATTGATGCTACGTAGGTAGTCTAACGGGAGGTTAGATGCAGCCATAAAGTGTACGAAAAATTACTACGCAATTTGAGGCTTAGGATGTGCTTAGTACATATTTCAGAGGTGGGTATGTTAGATATATTGTTATTTGATGATGTCACATGTCAATCCTGAACGTATGTTGGGATCGGGGCGTGACACAACTCACCCTCGAGTTATGAAAGCCCAGATAAAACCCAAGCTCGAACCCAGGCTGAGGTTTCTTTTCCCCCTCTCTGCCACTGTTCATGATTTTTTCCCCATTTTTTTGACAATTTCTCGTCGTTTCCAATGAAGGTGAGTTTCGAAAACCACCAAAATCTCTGTGGATCGTGTTTTATTATATGTTTCTAGCGTCTCTTAAGAACTTTGGTGACGTTTGACACTGAGAATCAACTCGGGAAGTTATTTTCCAGTTTCCAACAAGGGACTCCAAATTTTGCCAGATTTCTCCAGCCAATTCGGGCCACGACAAGTGACTGCAATGGTATATTCTTGTTCCTTATGTTCTTAGCTTCATTTTGGTTTTTGAATCATTGAAAAGATTTAGTTTTGAAACCAAATCGGAGCTCGGAAGTTTTCCAGCCAAATCCCCAAATTTCGATGATTGCAGCGGAAACCGGCCTCAAACTGGTCGACTTGACCCATGAACCAAAACCCGAATTTGATCCGGATCCAGATCCAAACCCTAACCCAGATTTGACCTGTTGACTCGGTTTGAACTCAGATCCAACCCGATTCAATTTCAAAATATTGAGGGATAACTTCCAGTTAACTTTAACAAAATATTCCGTCTGAGGATAGAATATTCAGTTAAAGTTAACTGTTGACCGTTAGTTAACTTTTTCAAAATTTTCTCGGAAACTCTCCTAGGCTAATTTCGATGCCCCGAGTCCCTTTTTGGCATCCATTTAGTAAAATTTCAAATTTTTAACATAGCTGACCGCCTCGGTGGCTCGGTTGACTTTTGTCTTTTCGATGACTTTTACGGAATTTACTCGGGACCCTTCTAAGGGTATTTCGATGCCCTGATTCCAAATTTGTCCTCTGTTTTCCAAAATTTAATCATTTTTGTTGAGTTTTACTAATGGGTCCCAATATTATGCTTAGGTGCGAATACTATCGGAAACTTCGGCTTTCCTATTTTGAATGGCTGCGACCTCACAAGTAACTATGAGTGGGTCTTTTCTTTTATATATAGTGTGTGTATATATATATTATTTAGTTTCTATATATACTTAACAATGAATTTTCTACGTGATGCCATAATTAAGTTAACATTATAAGAAATGTCATATTGATGGGAATTGTGAAATAATCCTACGGGATGCACATGTATACGTACTATAATGGATTTCCTTAATTATATTTACGTCCATGAATAGTATTATGTTGACTAGAAGTATTGAATTACCGTTGCACGATCATATTTACGTTATCTACTCATCATATGCTACTCTGGTGTTAGTACTCGCCCGAGCCAGGGCCAGTCTTCACGTGTATGTTCACATCGCTCCATATGCTCACTTTGGACCCATTGTAAGTGCTAGTCTTGTCCTTGATTGCTATAGGCAATTAGGACTTGTATGTGATGCGCATAGTGCCAATCTTCATATGATTGTAATAGTAGAGAGTAAATCATTATTACACCAAGTCCAGTTTGTGACAACCCGTGCCAATCTTCATACTCGAGGGTATTGACTTTCGTTGATCAGCGTATAGTGATGTGTATGAATTAATCCTTTAGCATTTTTCTGAAGTACTCGACATTACGGACTCGTAGGCGCAAGCAGAAGAGGATTTGGGGTTACGGTTAAAGTTTTACGGAATTGTAAACTCGAGAAGTACTTTTGTTTCAGTCACTATTTATATTTTTATATATTTTAGAATGTTGATATTCTTTATCATTTAATTATTTTTCAAAGAGGAAGAGAAAGAAGATGATGTGGAACGGGAGAAGAAAGAAAGAAGGGTTACTATCCAATCAGGAAGAAGAGGAAGAGGGGGTGGACGAATGGGGAGAGGAGAGAGGAGGAGGTGACCAACCAGAGAAGGGGGAAAGGAAAGAAAGGAGAGAAGAAGAGGAGGAGGAGAACCGCCGGGTTCACCATGACCCATACCCAACCCGGCGGAAGTGCATGAAATCCGGTGCTTTTTGCGGTCAAATTCCGGCGAATTGCACCGGCCCACTACTTGGGAACTTCTCATTGATCATTCCTCTTCAATTTTTTGCACAAATTGGACAAGATTTAGCCTTGGTTTTGTGGCAAGAGCATTGGCAGCACCATGGTGTTCTTGGTGGCAATCCGCCATTTCTACACTCTCAATTGTCACAACCAATATAATTCCCTTGAGCCTAGAAACAATGCCCAATCATTGGTTGAAGCGGCAGAGTTGATTTGAGGACCAATCAAAGCACCTCAAACCTAGGGTTCCGTCGGATTTTCTTGAAATTAAGGCTTTTCCAGGCCAAATTGGCCTTGGTCATAGGTATAAAAGTTACTCTACTCATTGAGATCTTCATTCTTGTAAATTTTGGTAATTTTTGGAAATAGTTGGATTTTCCGGCGAGTCCGGGCGGCAGACCGCCACCCACGGTGGCGCTTGGCTAGGGGACTGTCGATGTTATCTTTAGGCTAAATTAGATGTCTTGAGTTCAGTTTTGATAATTGTATATCGTAGGTTGATTTTTTGGACCTAAACTCATTATGATACATTACTTGGTAAAGAAATGAATCGACGATCCGATCGTCGGATCGTCACCAAACTTTAGTATGTTATAGTACATAATATTTGAGGACCATATGAACTTATGGATCGGGAATCCAAGATATGGATCTTCCCGAATTGGATTTGTAAGTTCATAAAATAAAAGGTTAACCGCCACTTGGTTTTGACAATTGGCGGAGATCCGACCGTTGGATCGTAATGGGACTTTAGGATGTTGTTCTAGAAGTATAATGTGGATCTTTAGAAGCAACGGATTAGAAATTTGTGATGTAGATCTTTCAAATTGAATTACGTAGGGATGTGTTTTATGTATTTTATCGGTATGAACTCTGAGATGTGATTTGATAATTGGTTATATATATACGTATGCGCATATATATATATGCATATGCGCGTATATATATATATATATATGATTGATAATTCCAAAAACAGTCATAAATTGATTATTGCATATAATTATTGTTAATGCTTTGAAGTACTAATGCAAACTACGAATGGCTTGATCCCTATTTAGGGTATGTAGGCAGTCTAACGAGACGTTAGATGCAGCCATACCATAAACGAGACTAAATAATTAAGTATTAATAATTAGTTAAATTAATGTTTAGTTGAGCTTGTCACTGATAATTATTTCTGAAAATAAATAGTTCGAGAGTAGGGCGTTACAACTTATATATAATTGAAAAATGCTATAACATGGTTGAGTATCAGATTGCATCATGGTTTATCTATATGTATATTACCTGTATATAATTATTAGGAACGCTTTGAAGTGCAAAGGTGAACATAGGACACCCAGGTAAGTTCAGGTGAGTTTATGGTATTAGTTGAAATGATGGAGTTATGGTACAACTACTTATATGTTTTAGGCAACTCTGACACTGTCGTACAGGTTGCCCATGAGTCGTATATGTTACAATAGATGCAGTTAGAGCTCATAAACATGCACTCCGGTGTTAGTGCTCCCGCCCGTGGCCAGGGCACAGTCCTGTCGTACAGACCATTATAGGTGTTCCGACTTGTAGGTGACCCGCGATTATTCGCACAGTCTTCACATGATCGTAGCACTTGAGCGTATTTATTTACACCCAGTCCTGTCGTATAGACCACTTTAGGTGGTTCCGACTCGTGTGCAAGTATACTTATGAGCTAGCATATGTGATGAGATATGGATAAGTCGTATAGGTCACTATAGGTGACTCCGACTTATGAGCTAGCATATGTGACGAGATATGTGATGAGCTAGCATATGTGACGAAATATGTGATGAGATATGTGATGAGCTAGCATATGTGATGAGATATGTGATGAGCTAGCATATGTGAGGAGATATGTGATGAGCTAGCATATGTGAGGAGATATGTGATGAGCTAGCATATGTGAGGTAATATGTGATGAGCTAGCATATGTGATGAGATATGGGTAAGTCGTATAGGTCACTGTAGGTGACTCCGACTTGCGCGCTAGTATGGGCTATTAATCACATGATTATTGATATTGCTGATGCGATGCTGTGTTGTGGTATACTTATGATTTTTCTGGAAACTATACAGGTGTTGTAGCGAGGGGTTATAATGTTTTATATGGTTTCTATTAAAATTTTATTTCCAGAGCCACTCACCCTTGTTTTGTTTTCACCCTTCAGGTTTTATTAGCTGAGCTTTCTTATCGTCGAAGATTCATGGCGATTCTTAGTATTAGAGATTATTTTGAGGGTACGATTCTTAATTCACTCTACTGTACTTGCTTATGCTCTAACGTCACGTGTAAAGTTGGTTCATTCCCGCTCACCAGCGCATTCTGGTATTTAGGCATCTTAGGTTTAAATTTATTCACATTTTCCCACATCATCATACTTTATGGCTTCGTCACCCTCCAGGTGTCAGCCAACACAGCTCGATTTGGAGTCCTAGTGGACATCCCGGGTCGGGGTGTGTCCTCATGTCAGAATATCTCTGCTTGAACTCGTGTGTCAGCATATGTCGATGAGCAATCAATGTGATATGTTTGTTTATACGAGATATTATGATTATTGGATGTTATGTGTTTATTTGCGAGATATTGTGAAGTATTGCATTCTTGAGACATTACTGTTTACAGTATGTATTTTCATACCATTATGTTAGGGGTTATACCATTTTTGAAAAAGGTTTTTACAACAATTTATTTTTAGACCCATTCACCCTTGTTTTTCGCCCCTCCAAGTTTTAGTAGCAGAGTTTTTGTGTCGACGAGGATTCTTGGAAAATGTTGATATAGGAGATTACCTTCGATGGTATAATTCTTATTCTATTTTTATTGTACTTTACTTATGCTTTGACATCATGTGTGAAATGAGTTCAATCCCGCTCACATGTGCAATCTTGCATTTAGTCACTTTCAAGTTTAAATTTATTCATATTTTCCACATCACTACACTATATGGCTTTGTCACCTTCTTGGTATCGACCATCACAGCTTGATTCGAAGTCCAAGTGGACATATCGGGTCGGGGTGTGTCATAAATAATATAATTAAAAAAAATTGAAATGGTAAAATCAGATTTCTTGTTGAGATTATGAATCCCACTCCAGGGAAAGAAGGGACGTTGCATGTGCTTATAAGTAATTCTGCTAATCCCTATTTTTCAAATTGATTTTATAGTAGAACCTCAACTTCATTTCGTTAGTCACACTTCTTTCGTACCAAGTTGGATTGAAAGTTGTTCAACCAGAACAACTAGTGACCCATGTTATAAAAGTAGACACAAGGGGTTTATGTACTAGGTGAGAGTGTAATCCCGTTAAAGAAAAAGATTGTTTGGCTTTTCACATGACGATATGATATTATTTTATCGTATAAATGTCATAATTCGAACCAAACACGAAATTTTCTGCAAACGAATCAAATAAGAACATGTGTACAAAATAAAATATTTATATAAATGAGAAAATTAGGCTACAATCTCTGAGTACACGGCTTGATCCTCTAATTCAATCTCCAAAGTAGAATTTGATGAACACTTGACCTTGAATCAGGCTTGTGATTTCTTCAAGGGTCGTCGATGCTTAATCTTGAATAAAAGACAACGAGTAGTGTCACATGATAGGTGATTTTCAACTTTGATGGTGGATTAATTGGCATGTGTTTGTTGTGCCTATTGATTCTCCATGAGCTTGATGAAGAACACAAATTATAAATTTGTCCGTTTGGTGTTTGCTTTGACCAGAGAGCTTTTGGTTTTTCCAAAGGCTTGGCTTGCTTTGTTTCTTCCTCAAGTGTCTCTTTCATGAAAATGAGCCTAGTGTTTATAAGTGAGTGATTTAGTCTTAGTTTAAAATTCCCGATTTGAATCTTGTAATTTGTGGGATTGATTTTCTGATTTGATTTCATTTGAGCTAATTATTTAATTTAGCTCTTTATTAAATTAAAATCTTTAATTTAGGAAATTAAACCCTAATTGATATAATTTGATCAAGTTAGAGTTAATTTGTCTCCTTTTTGTATTGATTGATTTAATTTAGACTAACTAATTTAATTAGTCATGTACTTTCCTTTTAACTTTAGTACTAACTTGAAAATATTTTTTGCCAATAATGTGAGCCTTCATAGGTACTACCCTAAGGAGGTGTGGAAGTAGGTTAAATCTCACAATGAGCTAGTAATAATGTGGTTCAAATATGCTTTTGGCGATAATTGAACCTAAAACCTCTCAATTACGAGTGAAGAGGAATCCCATTAAACCGTAATATTAATTGTTGGTGCTCGCATTTTAATTAGGGTTAAGATCCATTTTTATTGTTTGTGCTACGGTTCAATACCCTCCGTTTTTGGGATGTTATACTTCTTTTTTGTATGGCGTTAAGTTTATGCATGAGCACTTTAATTTTTAATTCCACATTCCCAAACACCTCCCTATTCCAACGTTTAATATTGAATTCAAATCATTCAGCAAAATCTCGAAACATATCATTTGAGTTTCCAATGAAGTTACATTGCCAATTGTCCTTAACAAATTTATTGAAACTTTGGTGATGAAGCCACATAGCCTCAAACTTAAAGGAATATTTCCTCCAAGAGGTGCCATTGTTACACTGAAGGAAAATAGGACTATGGTCCGAGCTAAATATTGGCATGTTATGTAAGGTAACATTTTCATACAAATTAAACCATTCAGAATTGGGCAAGGCATGATCATGTCTTTCAAATGTTACCTTGGCCAATTCTGTGGTGTTTGAACGAACATAAAGGAATGCATTCAAGAAAAGGGAACAGCGATATGAGAACTTACAAAATGTCAAACGCGATTGGGTTACGAAAACAGAAGGCTTAACTTATGAGAGAAAGCAATGAAACACAACTTAAAATTGAAGATCCCTTAATACTGTTCAAAATCGTAGCAGCAGCTATTCATTTCCTACAGAAGGAACCATCATGGAATCAGACAAGTAAATGAGAAGTAAACTTTCAACCCTTGGCAAACACAATTGAAAAATACAGATGATATTCTTTTGATAACACGAGTAATACCTGTGACATTAGCCGATGTTTTCTCATTAGTTGTGTTCTTGCCTTGTCTAATAGTGCATTCCTCTGCACACAACGCATATACGGAAGTTAGTCTAAATGTCCTGGTTTGGTTAAGGATTACCCTACTTTAGGAAACTATATGTACATCTTAAAAAGTTTTTGCGTATTAGAGAAAACAGTCCAAATATAACAACAGAAATAAAACCATACCCAAACCCTCTCTTTCTTTCTATCTTCCTTTGTCAGTTTATCTGGATCTCTTTCTTCAGGTACAAAGAAACAGACAGTAATCTGTAAATTTAAGTCGAAATATTAGATCAATAATTCTTCAACTAACTACAAGACATTCAAAAGATGAGAATTTTTTATTTTGGGTACAGAAAAAAATGAACTAAGATAAACAGAGAGACGACCAACCTTATCAGTGGTAGATTCATACAATTCTGGGCCTAAATTTTTGTTTCTGTGTGGATTAAACTCGAACAAATTCTGTAGTTTCTCATTTTCCTGGTGCATAAACCAAATTGTTAATCCACCATAAATTAAGAACGCTGAGAAAATCAGAAAGAGGGAAAACACCAACCTTCATGTGGTTCTCAAATCCGCCAGCTAAAAAACTCTTCAAAAACTGTAACTGTTTACAAGATATTTAAAAGAAAATGACAATGATTAGAAAACACTATAAATCATAACAACAAGCCGAAAATGATTAAACAAACATTAATGAGAAATATGAAACATTCAATTACCTGAATAATTTGATACCATGATGATAACTTTAGTCCTTTTCCATTGACTGTTAGAACAAATTCTGACGGACGAGAACTCTGAAAGTATATAATTCAAATTACTACACTTTCATATCAACAAAAATACAATTTAAATGGTTCTGTCTTAATGTATTGCCAGAGAAATAAATTATAAAACTGACAGTTACCTCAAAATATTTCACAACCTCACGGACTTTGTTTGCAACATTCTCATTTCTTATGTCCGAATAAAGACAGTTTAACTTCTTTAAGACATTCTCTTTCAGTAATAGTTGCATGTGTGAATATTTTGTGAGGCTGGGATCCTTTGCTTCACTCCAGAACTTCTCCAGACTACCAGTTTCAAATATCAAAGCCAGCGCTTCACTGGCTGCTATGCGGACTAATTTATTATCGTGCTCTAATAGGTTTGAGAAGTAAGAAATGGCCCTGTATCAATTTGTACATATACGATTAGTGCTAAAACAACATAATTCACTCTATAACATGATAGAGATGGGCAACGATTGATATGTATGGCATATGGAGTAAAAAATTATGTAAAGGAAGAGAGAAAAAGAAATAGCATTTTTCATCTTTGTTATTTGTCCTCAAAACCATGTAAATAATACGAACTTAATAAATTAGAATTTGATTCACTGCTACTATTTCACAATTAGATGGTTTTTTTTTTCAGAAAATATATTTTAACTGTTAAAAGGTTACAGTTCAAGACATTTCTAAATTGAGTGAACTTCTCATTATGTTGAGTTAAAAATTTACCCATTCCAATAGTTGTGGCTGAGTCTCCATCCCTCCATACTTGTAAGAAGAAACAACCAAGCATATACTGCAGCAACTAGGATCTCTGCCGAATGGTTTTGGGTGTTGACCTAACAGATAAAACAACGACACCATTGATTATGACTAAATACTAATAAGCTACAGAAGATAATAACTATAGGGTCCGGGTAGTAGTAGTAGGCATTAGAAATACTAGAGAAAATATATGGGAACTTATAAAGTAAGTTAGAAAATTGGTAAAATAAAGATCCATAATTCTTCAATATAGGGTTTAGAAATACTAGAGAAATACTAGAGAAAATATATGGGAACTTATAAAGTAAGTTAGAAAATTGGTAAAACAAAGATCCATAATTCTTCAATATAAAAAGTTTTTTCCAAAACAAATGCAAAAGAAGAAATTAATTGGTTAAGACATAAAGGTAAGATAAGGGAATACATACATCTGAGGCAGACTCAGGATTAATGAACTTCCAAATAATTTGCATTGCACTTTCTGTCTCCTCCGAGTTAGTTGCACCAAAGAAAGCCACAATAGCCAAACAATCCAATATCTGTATCAAAACATCTCTTGGTCAACCCAACTTCTTGAGAAATCCTATAAACAAATTTAACTGATAGGTTTTATGAAGTATCATGAAAATTAAGCTACCTTTAAGGTCGTGGGTCCAGATTTCAGAACTTTGGAAAATACAGGAAGCAACTCTTTGTATATTTCGGACAACTTATCCTCGCAACAAATGACTATGGCCAGCAAGCCTGACATTATGATAAAAGGAGACCTGTTAGAGTTACAAGAGAAATGTAAAACAAAAGAAAAATAAAAATATACATGCTACTTGACAGAGCTAACAAACCAATGACATGAAGTGATAGCTGCTTCTCCCTGTTAGAACCCTTTTTTAGGCAATTCAAGCTTCTGAATAGAAAAGTAGCAAAACTGCAAGAAAACAGAAAGTAATCACAAAAGGAGCTCTCAGAAATCATTTACACAATCTAGATCTTCTACTAAACAGTGATGACTCAACATACATGATCACACAACCCACATACAAATGAAAAACCCACATGTTTACCAATTACCTATTACTTATTATCTACACATCAATCTTCTACAATGACATGATTCTTTGGGTGAAGACACAACTATTCTGATAGTACTGGAAAGCGAAGAAAACATAACGCAGTGATTTCATACTTCCTAGCAATAAAGCAAGACAATTTTTTTACATAAAAGAAAATTTAGATATGCTTACTTGTTTTCCAGAAACTCATGGTCTAGTTTACGATTTAATCCCTCAATTATTGATGCCAATGCCTCCTCTCGGTCGGATCCCCTTCATTGAAAAAAACAAAGAAAACCCATCAAAATTTGATGGCATGCAAAATCAATGGTACCCAATTTTCAGAATTACAGAAAGAAAGAAAAACAAAGTGACACAAAGGAACCTTTTCTCAAACAACCCTTCTAACAAAAAGGAAAGTGTCTTCAGTTTTGGAGGCCGAATCACCAGTTCATTGTCCGTAGACTCGTCAGCTGCAACTGCACCAGGTCTTCTACCAGTTTCTAAAACCATGAAAAATCAAGGAGTAAGAAAACACACATTGTAACTTTTCAAACTAACCAACAAAGAAAAGAATTCTCCATCTACACAAAATCTGAAGATACTAGCTGAACTGAAACGTAATTACAAAAACCAGAAAGCCAAAAGAAAATTACAAAAAAACAGAAAGCAAAAAATGAATTACTTCTTTCGCCGCCGCGCTTTCGGGCGGCTGAAGGCGGAGCAGCTCTGCCTCTTCTCATCATGTTCGAAAGCATGTGAGAACTCATCGCTCGAAGTCAATCACAGCGCAAAGTCTGGATTTATTTTTTTCCCGGAAACGGACGAATATCCCCAATTCAATTCCAATCAGGATGAACCCTAATTCCCAATTGGACCAAATCGTAACTTCTGCTAAACTCTGAATTCAGATCTCGGGCGACCCGTCCCAATCCTTTATTTCTGCGACGAACACGAAGCTCTAGTTCAAGCATTGTGGGGAGGTCTGATTGATTTATAAAAAGGTTTTCTTTCTGGTTTTGAATTCCGAATCGGAAAAGGACTTTGCTCTGTTTTTGAATTCCTAATCGGAAAGGGATTTTGCTATTTGCAAATTGGTAAGTAGACGAAATTGGAGTTGGAAAGAAAAGGAAACCTAAATTGCGCAACTGGAAAAAAACTCGCCCCCAATTTTAAAGTTTTTAGGGCGGCCTGACCTCCTCCACTACGGCGGTAAAAGCTCCACCCTGCGCGCGTAGCTTCAGTTATCTGGTATTAGGGGACCGTTAATATGGGAATAGATACCGTTAACAGGTGCAAAGTTGTTCACGAAAATTTTGAAAATAACTTTGTCCCTTTGATATTAGGTTAGTCTATTACATCATCTCCAACATTTGGGTTAAAATCTAAAATATTTAATTTAGAAAATTTAGATTTTAATTCAGAAATAATATTTCTCCTCCAATCCTTCTAGGTTAAACTTTTAGCCGGAGATTATTAAAAATTGAATTTAGAATTTTTTTTTTCTTCAAGTAACTTATAAAAGAAAATTATGTAGATTATCCTAATTTAAATTTATGAACATTTTAATATAAAAATATTTAGATTCTAATAAATATTGAAAAATTATTAAACCGACATCATGAAACTCATGAAACACTATGAAAGAATACGAAATACATAAAATAATTTTTTTTAATTACATTAGCCGTTTGATTTAATTTGGATCATTAAATCTTATTTTTTACCGTTAGATTTGATCATATTAGATCTTAACTATTGGATTCAATGAATTTATAAATATAGGACTAAAAACAAATACACATACATGGTGGGCCAATCCCCACTAACATGGGGAATCATGTGCTAAATTTGCTCTAGAAATGAGTTTTTGGTTAAAAATCATATTTGCCCCAAAGATTGGAGCAAGTTGGGGGATTAGGTCTTATGTTGTCAAATTATTATATTAAACAATGACATTATTTATCCATCTAGACATTGCTTATAATACTCACAACATTTTTAAAAATACAGTTTATCAAACGCTTAACTGTTTTATTTTGCAGCTGATTATTCTTAAAGTACAACATAAACAATTTATTAAAAAAGCACAACAATCCAAAACTTGTCCTTAGTCCAGTTTTCTTACTTTTTTTAATGTGAATAAATAATTTGGGAATTGAGAGTATGAGGTGTGAAAACAAACTCTGCTTCAATATTTGTTCATGTCTGCCATTTAAGGTCGGTGACATAATTATTAAATTTGCAGATAATATGTATATTATATATGTACGTATGTGTTTTTTAAACATACTTTTGTTTTTCATACACGTTTTAATGATTCATTATATTCCACATTTTTTTATAATTTTAAGGTATTATACAAGTAGCATCCCACATCGTCTAAGGGAGTGGATCCTGTAAGTCTTATATGTATATTCTCATCTCTCCCTAGCACGAGGCCTTTTGGGAGCTCACTGGCTTCGGGTTCCATCGGAACTCCGAAGTTAAGCAAGTTCGCGCGAGAGCAATCTCATGATGGGTGACCTACTGAGAAGTTCTCGTGTGAGTTCCTAGAAACAAAACCGTGAGGGCGTGGTCGGAGCCCAAAGCGGATAATATCATAGAAACAAAACCGTGAGGGCATGGTCGGGGCCCAAAAAGGATAATATCATGCTACGGCGGAGTCGAGCTCAGAATGTGGTGGGGACAGGGGCCAGGATGTGACAATACACGTGTTATACACGTACTTCCGTATTTATTACGTTTAACACATGTCATTTTGACACATTTTGACATATAAAATTCACATTTTCGATATTTATTTTTTTACATATTATCAAAGAAATAAAATAAATTTCTTTGACAAGTGGTGCTGGAAAGGTGTTGAGTTCTTGCATGACAACATGGGTTCAAACCACGTTGGTGGCTAATCTGACGACTAATCTAACTCTATCGTTTCACAAAAATAATAATAATAATAATAATAATAATAATAATAATAAATGGATATTTGACATGAAGTAAATATTAAAAATTTTAAAAACAAAAATCGTAGAATCTTCTCAAAATATTTTCTTAGCAAAGTTGCCGAATAATACACGAATGTATTTTTCACATACTATACTTGTTTCGTATTTTACTAACTTTGGCCGGTAACCCAACAAATGTCTATTTTTAAAAATCCTAAGTAGTTAATTAGAATGCTTTAAAAGTCTAAAGCATTTTAGATAATTAGGGTGGATCGGTTTTAGTAAAAACGGGGTTCCTTGTGGGTGCGTTTGGTACGTGGGACAGGACGGGACGGAACGGGACGAGGCGTTCCGTCCCGCGTTTGGTGCGCCAAAAATGGGTGGAACGGGCTGTTCCACGGGACAGATTTTGAGTGTTTTTGCGTCCCACCTCCCCCCCTGGAACGGGTTTGTTCCACGTTTGTGGAACGCAATGTTTTACCATTTTAAGACAAATATACCCTATGTCTTTTTAAAAAATTACACCTTCGTTCCGTCCCGTCCCGTCCCGTTCCGTTCCATCTGCGTACCAAACGCACCCAGAACCCCATTCAATCCCAAATTCCAATAACTAAATTGCCCTCACAACTTTCAATCATAGCCTTAGATTCATAACCCTAGGTGTGTATTTTAGTCAAACAAATTGTCGGCAGGCGAAAGACGTGAGAGTTGTTTCCTAGGCCCAAATGTAGCAACCCAATACGGCTATTTAGGCTCAAGCACAATCCCCACACACACAATAGCAAAAACGTAATTAATTCAAAATCGAAACCCCATTTCACAATAGACATGAATAGTGCAATTTGAACCTCTATTTTATACTATAGTAATAATTTCATAATTTTATTAGTTGCCCCTAAAATATTAATGAAACCTCTCTTTTCTTCTTAAGATTCTTAAGAGAGAGAGAAAATCAAAGCTTAGAAGTTATCCTTATGACCAAAATGTTCACTCAATTAAATGAGTTACATGACTCAATCATATGATGTGAGGGCATAGTTTTTCTTTGAATAACACAAGATCCGTTATAATTTTTTATTTGGGTGGTGCTATCTACACCCTTCTCGATTTCTTGTTGTTGGATGAATGAATGGGAGAATATCAAAAGACAATAATTAACAAATAATGTGTGGATAATACCACTTTTGATTTTTCACGAAAGTTCTATGTGAATGCAATGGTGAGTTATGGGTGTATAGGAATGACACATAAGCTGAATGAGCTATTTCCCCATCTAACTGTCAATTATGTGATGCATTGTTGAACTTTTCAACCTTTGAAATATATGTATAGTGTGTCACAATCAGTAGAGACCAAATTATTAATTGTGAATTGCAATCTTACCCAGTTGCAATCTAAATGTACATCTAAAAAGTTTATACAACGTATATAGTTCGAGAATACAATTAAATAGTAGTGTTTTGTGTTAATAATACATCAACATATATCAATATCTCAAATGGTTGAATGTTTTAGCTGGGGCTGTTGGTTATACGGCCACCGATTTAGGTTTTACTTTGACTGCGTATATTTGGTGACCAATACAACTGAGATGGTTTATATTAAGCATATAGTCACGAATCTCTGGTTGAACGCTTAGGGTTTTGTGTTGTACAACAATCATTTTGTCACTGATGATGACTCCACCGTTTTGTGTTGTACAACAATCTTCTTGTCACTGTGAATTTCTTTGTCAATTTGATAACCACTTCATTTTTAGTTTTCAATCGTTCCTAGAGATAGAGTGAAAGTATATGGAGAAGTGAGGAATGGAAAAGGATGATGCGAGGTTCATGGGAAGGATGAAAACAAAAACTTTGAAATAGAAATAGAAGAGGAGTTCGATTCTGATTACAGATCATTCTTGTGTTTACTAAGATATGAATAGTTAGTCAAAACTGTCGGGGCCACATAAAAATGGAATTCAACTCCTCCTTTTGGAGGAATTGGATTCCTTGGTGGAAGGTGGGAATTGAGTTCCAAGAGTTAAGGGCCTTAGGAAATGGCCTCTTTCAATTGTGAGGGTGAGGGGTCATTTTATAGAATAAGGGCTCCTCACTTATTACATATTTGGCCCTTCCTTTATTACATAATTACATTTAAGTCCCCTGAGTATTTGTACGAGATCTAAATACAGATGCCATAAATATGGTATAAATAGTAGTCCCCCAAGTCTTCAGTCAATAGAGTCTTTTGGCTAAAGACTTGAAATTCAGTCCATGTGTGGGTTGAAGTAATTAGATGTCATCTAGGACTGATACTCGATATAAGGCGGTGTCCAATCCGAAATGATGCTCAACTATCACATGTTACGAGGTTGCTCAGCTTGTGGCTTATGTTGTCTTGGTTGGCTCGGCTTGTGGCGTTGAAGTTGAGGGAGTCCCTTTTATAGAATAAGGGCTCGCTCTTCAATACATAAATGATGGGCTAGAGTTGATGTTCGCGGCGAGGCGGTTGCTTACTAGGCAGCGATGCTCTCTGATGATGGTGAGGGAGTCTCTTTTATAGAATAAGGGCTCGCTCCTCAATACATGAATAATGGGCTAGAGTTGATGCTGCTCTAATGATGGTGAGGGAGTCTTTTTTATAAAATAAGGGCTTGCTCCTCAATACATAAGTAATGGGCTAAAGTTGATGCTCTCTAATGATGGTGAGGGAGTCCCTTTTATAAAATAATGGCTCGCTCCTCAATACATAAATAATGGGCTAGAGTCCCCCAAGTATTTTTCATGAGGCCCAATACATGGTACATAATGTAGTCCCCCAAGTCTTCGGTTAATAGAGTCTATTGGCTGGAAACTTCAAATTGAATCCATGTATGGGCCGAAGTGGCGGTTGTTCAGAGGCGGTATTTGTATACCCTGCACTGAAGCTTTGTAGGTGAAGCTTTGCAAGTGAAGCTTTGAAGCTAGAGCTTTGTAAATGAAGCTTTCGAAGCTGGAGCTTTTGTAAATGAAGCTTTTGAAGCTAGAGCTCTGTAAATGAAGCTTTTGAAGCTGATTAACATGAGTGATGCTCATGAATGTTTATGTTGATTAACATGAGTGATGTTCATGGATGTTGTCATGAGTGATGCTCTTGAATATTAACATGAGTGATGCTTATGAATGTTGACATGAATGATGGTCATGAATGTTTATGTATGATTGTCATGAGTGATGCTCATGAATGTTTATGTATGAATGACATGAGTAATGTTCAGGTATAATTTGGAGTACTGGGCGTATTTTTGATCACTTGGTTGTTGGCATTAAGGAGAGTACAGATTGTACATTTCATCAC
Source organism: Malus domestica (assembly GCF_042453785.1). Taxonomy (NCBI): domain Eukaryota; kingdom Viridiplantae; phylum Streptophyta; class Magnoliopsida; order Rosales; family Rosaceae; genus Malus; species Malus domestica. The sequence goes on from NC_091670.1 coordinate 19,331,997, forward strand.
CTGGTTGGTAGCATGAATGGCTAGTTGCCAAATGATATTAGAGTACGGGTTGTACATTTCATCACCTGGTTGGTGGTATGGATGGCTAGTTGCCAAATGATATTAGAGTATGGGTTGTACATTTCATCACCTGGTTGGTGGTAATAGCGGCAGGTTGCCGAATAATTGTGGAGTACTGGGCGTACTTTTGATCGCCTGGTTGAAGCTATTTTGGGCTTATGGGCCTTCGCCCTCTACACAACATTTCAGCCCATTTATTTTGGGCTTTGCCCTTTTTTTTATTTTTTTATTTTTTATTTTTACCCTCTGATGGGGTTTATACAAATATCTCCAAAAGATATGAAAAATAAATTACATCATTCAAAAATAAGGAAAGTAATCCACATTATTCTGGTGGGGTGTTTATTCCTTGCTTTTGTTTTTCTGCTTTTCTTTTGCTTTTCCCACTCCATTTCTTTCTCTTTTTCTCTTTTCCTTTTGCTTTCCACTGCGTCTCTGTCTCTGTCTCTTGGCGAAACTGGAGGGCTAACTCCACTTGCTTTTCTTGGACAGCCTGGTCGTGCCCATCCACTATCACCCCTCTTTTTTCTTTTTCTGTTGTTTAAACACAAGCTGGTGTACTCCAGCTGTAAAAATCCCATCAAAGTACTTTTCTTTTCTACTCTTCTGCTTTTGCTTTCGGTTCACTGCGCTTTCAGTCTTGTCAAAACCAAATCTGGCACCAAAGTTGAAAGCCACCGAAAGCAACCATGTGTTGCTGTCCACAGCTACCAGAGATAACCAGTCCCTTTCTTGCATTCCATCTCTGGCAAAGTTGAAGTCGGTGAAAACCTCCTCCACAGTGCGCAGGCTGTACGGTGCTATTCCTCCTTGCCGTCTGTCACAGCTCCTTACTGCTACTCAGCATCTGACTCCGTTTCTTCTGGTGATAAGAGCCTATCGAAACAGTGCCCAGGTATTGTGCAGATGGGAACGCGGTCGGCCTTGCGCTTTTTGGCAGAAAAGCTTTTGCCAGAGGTGGTGCATGTATCGTCGCCTGAGCTGAGGAATACCTTGTACTTCCAGTTGTTTGAACGCCGAGATGAAGCCGAGAGCGATCACCTTCTCCATTGTTACGGAGCTTTACCAGAAAATCAATGGGGAAGGAAGACTGGAAGAGCCGAGACCAGACTGGCCGAGAATCTGTCGATTGGGTTCTTGCAAAGATCTTTGAGCTATTTCTGGAGGAGAAGACTCGCTTGCGTTGCCGCCATGAATTGGCGGGAAGGATGTAGACGGAGCTGGGAAGGGAGGGACAGATCAGGTGAGAGAGAGGAGGGAAAGAATGAAGGTTTTTTTTTTTTTTATGTCTGTTTTCACGAATCCTGGAGGATTCGAATTTGACGATGGCGACGTGGCACGAAAAATTTCTGTAATTTTCTAGAAATTAAAAATTTTCTTTGGATCTCCGAATTTTGACGATGGCAACGTGAAGGGAGATGATTGTTTGGCGGACCCATCATGATGGTGATCATCTCCTTCAACACTCTTCATTGCCTGATCTTTCATGTTAGAGAAAAAGAGTTTAAGCTTAAGAAACAGTAGCAATTATAAAGATGGAGAAATCAGATCAGATATCTGGATATTGGTAATGGGAAGGAACCAAACGTGTATGCTTCTAAGTGGCTATGACTTTGGTGATGCAGTGTTGTTGGGTTTCTCCAGATTTTGCAAATTCACGGTGGAGGTATGAAAAATTAAGAGAGAACCGACATAGCTTTTCATGTCGTTTCTCATAGATGGCGCCAAATGTTGATACACAAAACTCGAGGTCTTGGAACAACGTAAATCCGACCGTGAATCTGCATGAAATGTAAATAACACAAGATGTATCGTGGTTCACCCCAAGGTTTGGGCTACATCCACACTGAATATGTATTTATCTGAGGGAGAGAGAGAAAGCTCTGAGAGTGAGAGCTTTGAAAGGGTGAGAAGCCTTAAGAAATGGCCTCTTTCAATTTGTGAGGGTGAGGGGTCATTTTATAGAATAAGGGCTCCTCACTTATTACATATTTGCCCCTTCCTTTATTACATAATTACATAATTACATTTAAGTCCCCCGAGTATTTGTATGAGATCTAAATACGGAGGCCCTAAATATGGTATAAACAGAACCCACGACATTCCGTAGAACAATGCCAATGAAACCAACACACGTTAACACAGACCAGCTGGCATCCACATTGATTTTTGTGAACTACGTAGGAGGAATGGCCCATCTGGATGCTTGAATAGCCTCCGTTTGAAAAACAGGGAGTCCTTTTAACAACATCGAAAAAAGCTCTAGTTGAGTTGGAGATAGCACATATCACTTGAGTAGGGTTGATTTGATTGTTAATGTACAAAAGATTGCACCTGGCTTTCCATATGTGCCAATACGTAAAGGTAACATACGAAAGGAATGACAACTTATCATCATCATAATCGCCATGCACATTTGAAGTAGAAAGTACCCACTCCAACCAGCTCGAAACCTTGCTCTTCACAATTCGAAGATTGAGAACACCACCAAACCAAACAGGTTCCACCCAAGGGCATAATAACAATAAGTGCTCGATCGACTCATCCTAGTTATGACAAATCGGGTAAGTCAGAGAAGGGACAGACCGCTTTTGAACAGATCATTCATCATTAGGAAAACACGATTGAGGGATTTCCACATGAAGTTTCGTATCTTTGTCGGCGCTCTAAGTTTCCAAATAAGCTTCCATAACCGAATTGGGATAGCAAGGGAAGAATAAGGATGCTGAGTCATCAGGGGGTTTTGGGCTTTCTCCTAATGGTACCCGGTCTTCACCGAATAATGCCCATTCTTGGTCATCAGCCAAATGAGCCTATCCTCATATATAGAGTCTTCAATATTTGCATCCCTAATAACATTGAGATCCTCCACCGAAAGGAAAGGTTGGAGCGAGTTGAGGTCCCATGTTCGAGATTTTGGACAAATAAAATACACCACCCGAGTATCCTTGGTGACCGACACCTCACCACTAAGAATATGATGGCCCATCGGGAGGGATGGAAGCCACATGTTAACCTAAACTCGCACCCGCTGCCCATCCATGATTTGCCAGTGAGCCCTATTCAATAATAAATCTCTTTCCACCAATAAGCTGGACCAAACCCAAAAAGCCCGGCTACCCTTATGAGCATTAATAAAGGAACAATTTGGGAAATACATGGCCTTACATGGCCTTAAGAACCTAAGCCCATAAATAATTTGGCTCTGTAATCAACCTTCAACACTGCATTGCAAGAAGAGCATCGTTAAAGGATATGAAATTTCTAAAACCCAATTCCCCTTCAGATTTTAGGAGTCCCAACACTTTTTTGGAGACCCAGTGAATTTTTTCTCTCCCCTTTTTTTTGTCCCCACCAGAACCCATATATCAAGGAGTCTAACTCATTGCAAATAAAATTCAAGAATTTAAATAAATTCATCGAGTATGCTAGAATGGCTTGGGCAACAAACTTAATCATCACCTTTTTACCAGCCTGAAAGAGAGTACAATGTTTTCACCCCTGAATTTTCCCCAACAAACAACCCTTCACATAAGCAAGTCCATAGCACTTCAAGCTGCCCCAAATGGCAGGTAGACCAAGATAGGTACCTGGATCGAACACCATCGGAATACCTAGGTCACTCCCAAGCTCCTTCATAATTGCCATAGAACTATTAGCACTGAAATACACACATGATTTATGAAGATTCATTGCCTGGCCCGAAGCCAAGCAGTAGGTTTCCAGTAATCTGCCCAAGTTGCTACAATTAGCTTTGTTAGCCTTCAAAAAGATCAAGGTGTCGTCAACAAAGAAAATATGGGAAATAGGTGGGCCATAGGCACACATCCAAACCCCCTGCAGTTGTTTAGACTTTGTGGTGGTACTTATCATATTTGACAAAACATCGCTAACCATCAGAAACAAATACGAGGAGAGTGGGTCACCTTGCCTTAAACCTCTCGAATGATCATATTTGTTACCAGGTTGCCCGTTGAGGATGACAGCAAAGTTAACTAAACACATACACCCCATGATAAGTGTCCGCCAAATGGGGTGAAACCCCATCTTTTTCATGACAGCATTCAAAAAATCCCATTCCACACGGTCGTAAGCTTTATGCATATCAAACTTGATGCCAAGTTCAAACTTGCTCTTTGTTTTCCTGAGTTTCAGGAAGTGGAATAGTTCGTGAGCAATCCCAATATTTTCCTGAATCTGCCAACCCCCAACGAACGCATTCTACATGGGAGAAATAAGGCTCGGAAGTAGAGGTTTCAGTCTATTAGTCAAAACCTTGGATAATACTTTATAGGAAAAATTACATAAATTTATAGGCCTGAAGTGAGAAACCAACTCCGGGTTTAGGACCTTAGGGATTAAAACTATGTGAGTCGCGTTGAGCTACCTAGGACAAGCTTCACCATTTGATAAGAACATGACAAGCTCATTAACTTTGTTAACGATACAGTCTTAAAATGAGTGGTAGAACACCCCTTGGAACCCATCCGCCCTCGGGGCCTTGAGACCTCCCATTTGCCTAGCAGCCATTGTAATTTCCTCCTCTGAGATAGGCATCAGTAAGGACTGGTTTATATCATCCATGACCATTAGGCAGATGCACTCCAAAACCTGTCCGCATTCTCTCGGACCTAATGAAGTAAAGAGTTTGATGAAGAAGTCATCAACCAATTGGTGCACATGGCTTGGATGCTCATCCCAAATACCGTCGTCGATCTTAATCTTCACCACTTTGTTTCTCCTCTATCTTTGCAAAGTAGATTGATGGAAAAACGAAGTGTTGGCATCACCATCTCGGAGCCATTTAGCCTTTGATCATTGTTGCCAAAAGTTTTCCTCTTGTTCCCGTAGCCTGTCAACCGCGATGGTCACTTTGAGAATTTCCTCCCTAATTGGTCCCCAGTTCATTTGGAGTTCCCCAAGTTGGTCCATCAGAACTTCGATTTCCTTAGCTCTATGGTTGAACTTTTTTTTGTTCCATGAAGTTAGTTTGGATCTACAGACATTAATCATGTTCTGCCATCTTGTAATCACGTCCCCAGAGTAATGGCGGTTCCATCAGGATTTAACAATCCTTTTGCAATCCTCCTCATTAGCCCACAAAGCTTCAAAATGAAACCGCTTTCTACCTTCTCTGGCTCGACTCACAACATATAAAGACTGGGTAATGATTTGAACCCACAACCGTATCGTGTGTAACAGAGGTATTTGGCCAAGTAGCCTGCCACAGTTGGTTACACAACCCCTGTCAGTCCGTTCCTCCACTAGCTCCCCATTTCTAGTCCCTCGCCATGTAAATGGAGACCCATTAAAGTGGAGGTCCAAAAGCTCTAATGCCTCCATGAAATTTTCCAAGTACCGGGGCCGGTTATAAAGAATCGGAGCCCCTCCAGATTTTTCGGACTCCCAAATAAATTCATTAAAGTCACCCCTACATAACCAAGGAATATCCAAAGGCTGAAAGTAGGAAGTCATTCAATTCTAAAAGACCTCATTTTCCCCACGATAAGAAGTATTATACACTCCAGTCACCCTTACCCACATATCATCTCCAACTCCCCTAACCCTAGCATCAATGATATGCTTGGAAGAGAAGATAATTTAGACCTCCAACGAATCATCCCACCAAAGGCTAAGACCACCAGCCCTGCCAATCGGCGAGACATTAAAACCATCAATGAATCCCATTCTTCTTCGCACCCCATTAACTTTATGATCCTTCATCTTAGTTTTTGAAAGAAAGATCATAGAGGGTCTATATTTTCTAATGAGCCCATGTAGAGCCCAAACTACCGTGTCCGACCCAAGAACACGATAGTTCCAAAATAAGTGTGTCATGGCAATCTTACGGCTGTATCAGGCCAATTGCCACTGCCTTGGGGAGTTTTCCTCCTTTTCCTTGCCATAAGATCAGTACGTTCAGCTTCCGAGACCTCCTCCATGTACTCCCACATCTCAAAGAATTCTTCTGGGATCTCCTCTAGCTCTTTTTCAACGAGTAGGGCGCGTTCCATCATCAAGCACCTCTCTTTAATGCTTATACTTCGCAACCTATCAGCCATTCTTTGTTTTCTTTCTACTCTACTATCGCTGTTTTTGCTTCTTTTGTGGGATGATTTGATGATATCCATGTCACTTGGCTCTGCACCTCTTTTTAGTATATTGCCATCAGTCCCTTCCTTCCCAATCTCTTCTATAACAATGGAAGACTTGCCTCCATTATGCCATTGCAGGGCTCTATCAGCTGACATTGAGAGGCCCACATTTAGACTGCCCAGGTTGGAGTGTCGAGTGAAGAGATGGTTGAGAAGGAGATTGGTTTGTGAAAGCGCAAGCTTTTTCTATTATTGGTTGTATAAAGGGTAATGTGGAGATGATTTTTTTTTTTAAAACTAAATTGGTATAAATGGTAATGCTAAGGAAATCAAACTTTGTTTGCAAATCTAGTTTAAAAATTTGGTCTCCATAGCATTACTTAAAAAACATGTGTGTAAATAATCTTCAATTTTAGTTTGGTTAAAGCGAAGAAGACTTGGTTTCCACGGCAACAACATTGACGTTGATTCCGTGAAGTGGGGGAGGGGGTCAGGATTTTAGCTTAGGAGGGGTCCAAAAGTCTCAATCTGAAATGCTCTCTTGATTTTACAAAAATTAGTATGTCATGTGGTGAGAAACTGACCACCAATGTTTGAGTCGGGTACGGTGTCATCCTCATCATCCTCTCCGTTAAACCTAACCTCAAGCCTCTCTGACTTTTTTTTTTCTCTCTCTCCACTGATCACTAGGTTAGAGTGATTCTCAAAGCTCACAAGCAGTGCATTACTTGAACTCTATAGAAGCCAACAACAACAACAACAACAAAGCCTTTTCCCACTAAGTGGGGTCGGCCTATGAATCCTAGAACGTCATTGCGCTCATTTGTGTCATGTCCTCCGTTAGATCCAAGTACTCAAGTCTTTTCTTAGGGTCTCTTCCAAAGTTTTCCTAGGTCTTCCTCTACTCCTTCGGCCCCGAACCTCTGTACCGTAGTCACATTTTCGAACCGGAGCGTCAGTAGGCCTTCTTTGCACATGTCCAAACCACCGGAACCGATTTTCTCTCATATTTCCTTCAATTTTGGCTACTCCTACTTTACCTCGGATATCCTAATTCCCAATCTTATCCTTTCTCGTGTGCCCATACATCCCACGAAGCATCCTCATCTCCGCTACACCCATTTTGTGTACGTTGATGCTTCACCGCCCAACATTCTGTGCCATACAACATCGCTGGCCTTATTGCCGTCCTATAAAATTTTCCCTTGAGCTTCAGTGGCCTACGACGGTCACACAACACGCCGGATGCACTCTTACACTTCATCCATCCAGCTTGTATTCTATGGTTGAGATCTCCATCTAATTCTCCGTTCTCTTGCAAGATAGATCCTAGGTAGCGAAAACGGTCACTTTTTGTGATCTTCGCTAGATTGCTCCGGTCATTAGTGTGGATAAGTATATAAATGGATAGAGATAGGAAAGCAAACACAAGATGTACGTGGTTCACCCAGATTGGCTACGTCCACGGAATAGAGGAGTTCTCATTAATTGTGAAGGGTTTACACAAGTACATAGGTTCAAGCTCTCCTTTAGTGAGTACAAGTGAATGATTTAGTACAAATGACATTAGGAAATATTGTGGGAGAATGATCTCGTAGCCACGAAACTTCTAAGTACCGGAGTGTGGTATCGTCTTGACTTGCCTTATCTGTCTCATAGGTAGATGTGGCATCTTCTCTGGAAGTACTCTTCCTCCATCCAGGGGTGGTATCTGTAACTGGTGGAGATGCACAAGGTAATGTATCAATTTCACTTGAAGCTTACTTGTAGTTTCATGCTTGGTCAAGCGAGATACAAACCATGTAGTAGGAGTCCCCCAAGTCGCCGAGCTGGGGGATCTGCTGAAAGATGTGACAGACAAGGTAAGCAATCATAGCTCCGACTGATTGTTCACATTCTCCCTATCTTGCAGGCAGCATGAAGGATAAAGAGAAGAAAAATGAGGAGAGATGATATGGGATACTTTTGCTTTTGAAGAAGTAACTTTCCACAGGCTTATTCTTGAACTGGGCTGGAGGGTTTTCTGGTTTCCTCCAGAGTATAAGGCCGACTGAAGAATTTGAGGGTCAAAACAAGTCCATCAAATCTAGAGTACGTTCGACCCTGCTGATATGGGATACTTTTGCTTTTGATAGAGTAGTGGATGTATCGGCACGTGTGCTGTTACGCTTGTCTCCACATGCTTCCTTGTATCCTTCTCACTTGCCCTATCTGTTCCTCAGTCAGATGCGGTATCTTCCCTGGAAGCATAAGATGTTGAAGATGAGTACTCGAGAGCAATGCCAAGTAAGTAATCAGGTAAGGGGTTCCAGGCAGTCAGTTCCTGGCTGGAAGCTTGATTCTAAGTGCTGACTGATTGCTCTCTTTCTCCTTGTCTTGCAGGTAAGAACAAGGCCAAAGGAAAAGACAGGGAAAAAGCATGATATGGGATACTCTTGCTTTTAACCCTGATGATATGAGATATTCTTGCTCTAGTATAGCTTGTTTACAGAGGTATTATCGGGGGGAAAGAAAGCTGAATATTTCGAAAGGCTTTGTTGGGAGTGCCCTCTCAGATAAGAGAAAGGGTTGAGCATTTTTGCAGGTATGCCTGTCCGTTAGGGATGGAAGTCGACATATATAGGAGTCTCCCTAACATCAAGTAATAATGCTATTCCTTTACCCTGCTTGGTTATAACACGGTAGTGGGAGCTGCCAGCTTCACATGTTTTAACTCTGTCAGAGCACTTTGAAAAAGTGGTTTGTGGTATCTGGAAAGCTGAAGTTGCGTGTGAAGATTACAGACCTGTCGGGGGTCTGGCTCTCGAGATTCGGAGAACGATGCCTCTTCGATTTTTGAGAAAGCAATCTTGCTGGGGGTCTGGCTCTCGAGATTCGGAGAGCGGTGTCTCTTCGATTTTTGAGAAAGTAATCATGTTGGGAGTCTGGCTCTCGAGATTCAGAGGGCCGTGCCTCTTCGATTTTGGAGCAAGCAATCTTGTTGGGAGTGTTTTCTCGAATGTGAGTAAAGGTTGGGCATGTTTACTAGTCTACCTTGCCACGAAGCACAGAGGTTGACACACAGGGACTTTCCAATTATCCAGCAGTGGTACTGTTCCTTTACCTTCTCTTCGATTTTGAGAAAGTAATCATGTTGGGAGTCTGGCTCTCGAGATTCGGAGGGCGGTGCCTCTTCGATTTTGGAGCAAGCAATCTTGTTGGGAGTGTTTTCTCGAATGTGAGTAAAGGTTGGGCATGTTTGCTAGTCTACCTTGCCACGAAGTACAAAGGTTGACACACAGGGACTTTCCAATTATCCAGCAGTGGTACTGTTCCTTTACCCTCTCTTCGATTTTTGAGAAAGTAATCATGTTGGGAGTCTGGCTCTCGAGATTCGGAGGGCGGTGCCTCTTCGATTTTGGAGCAAGCAATCTTGTTAGGAGTGTTTTCTCGAATGTGAGTAAAGGTTGGGCATGTTTGCTAGTCTACCTTGCCACGAAGCACAGAGGTTGACACACCGGGACTTTCCAATTATCCAGCAGTGGTACTGTTCCTTTACCCTTGTGGGTAATAATATGGTAGCTAGACCTTCAAAATTTATGTGTCTAAACTTTGTTAGTGTTGTTTCTTTGCAATTCTTTTACCCTTCTTGGTCAGAGCGATGTAGTGGGAGCTGCAAGCTTCACGTGTCTCAACTTTGTCAGAGAACTTTGGCAAAGTTATCTGTGGTACCCATGAGCTACTGTTGCGTGTGGGAAGTGGGTGATTGAACAGTACGATTCATGTGCTTTCTACTTCGCCAGAAATCTTCGACAGAATGCCCATAATTTCCGCAAAGCTGAGTGTGCGTGTGACAGGTGCTGACAAGGCTGGAAAAGTAGGTGCCTCTTCGATTTCTGAAATCGGCCCTCGTGGTCTCTGAGCAGCCCAGCTTTTGAGAAAGCAAGCCTCTTCGATTTCTGAGATCGGCCTTTGTGGTCTTTGAGCAGCCCAGCTTTTGAGAAAGCAAACACCTCTTCGATTTCTGAGATCGACCCTCGTGGTCTCTGAGCAGCCCAGCTTTTGAGAAAGCAAACGCCTCTTCGATTTCTGAGCAGGCGCCTCTTCGATTTCTGAAGCTTCGTCGAGTGCAGATTTTTATAGGGGCTGACATTAAGTTCCAAAGCACACTTGAATATCCACCAGTAGAAGCTCCATTCTTGCACTTCTAAGATCTTGTTTTGTCCGACCTCTTCTCTCTTCAACACCTTTGAAAATGTCTGGCCCCTCCGACCGTCGTTTTGACTTGAACCTTATTGAAGAGGCAGCCCCGCCTTCTCCAGATAACATATGGCGCCCATCCTTCGTCTCCCCTACTGGTCCTCTTACCGTTGGGGATTCCATGATGAAGAATGATATGACCGCTGCGGTAGTGGCCAGGAACCTTCTCACTCCCAAAGATAACAGACTACTTTCCAAACGGTCTGATGAGTTGTCTGTTAAGGATTCTCTGGCTCTCAGTGTTCAGTGTGCAGGTTCTGTGTCTAATATGGCCCAACGCCTATTTGCTCGAACCCGCCAAGTTGAATCATTGGCGGCTGAAGTGATGAGTCTCAAACAGGAGATTAGAGGGCTCAAGCATGAGAATAAACAGTTGCACCGGCTCGCACATGACTATGCTACAAACATGAAGAGGAAGCTTGACCAGATGAAGGAATCTGATGGTCAGGTTTTACTTGATCATCTGAGATTTGTGGGTTTGTTCCAAAGGCATTTATTGCCTTCGTCTTCTGGGGCTGTACCGCGTAATGAGGCTCCAAATGATCAATCTCTGATGCCTCCTCCTTCTAGGGTTTTGTCCAGTACTGAGGCTCCGAATGATCCCCCTCCGGTGCCTTCTCTTTCTGGGGCTCTACCGACTGCTGAGACTTCTCCTAAGCAACCTTTGTGAAGGCTCCCTCTTGTTTGTTTATTTTGACTCAAGTATATGTACATATTTGTAACTTATCGGGGATATCAATAAATAAGCTTTCCTTCATTTCAACGTATTGTGTTAAATACACCAAAGCCTTCTTCGCTAAGTTCTTTGAATTTTCTTTTGTTGAAGCTTGTATGTTGAAGCTTTGTGAGTGGAGCATATAGGTTGAGGTAGTGTTCCCTTAATTTCCCGAGTGAGGAAAACTTCTCGATTGGAGACTTGGAAAATCCAAGTCACTGAGTGGGATCGGCTATATGAATCTTAGAACGCCATTGTGTTCTGTCCTGTGTCATGTCCTCCGTTAGATCCAAGTACTCTAAGTCTTTTCTTAGGGTCTCTTCCAAAGTTTTCCTAGGTCTTCCTCTGCCCCTTCGGCCCTGAACCTCTGTCCCATAGTCGCATCTTCTAATCGGAGCGTCAGTAGGCCTTCTTTGCACATGTCCAAACCACCGTAACCGATTTTCTCTCATCTTTCCTTCAATTTCGGCTACTCCTACTTTACCCCGGATATCCTCATTCCTAATCTTATCCTTTCTCGGAACTCTATAGAAGCCACCAACCTTAAATCAAACCCGATGAAAGAAAATAAAGTAAAACCGTCGGACTAGGGCCTTCATCCTATGGAAAAACCTTGAAACTCATAGCATAAAACTAAACTTTTCAGTGTGAAAAAAAAATGTCAAGATTCCGTGTACTTCTTAAGGTAAAATCATATGCATTCAGTTAGGAAAACATCTTTATGTGACTCACTTTTATTTGGGTTGTGAGATCAAATCTGTTTAGTTTTTATAGAAAAGCATATTTGAGTAACTTGAGGAAAAAAGAAGTTGACTAAGTATCTTTTATTGTTGTCCTATTTCTTTAGGCTTCAATTTCCCTTTAAATAAATAAGTTTGAATTGTGGGAAATTAACTTTTGCATATTCTAAAGAATACATGCGCTACCCACAACAGCTACACCACCTGCAATTTTCTCCTTCCAACCACTACCAATCCTATGCTCTGGCAATGGTGCAATCAGCAAAGCACAACTTAGATAAGTTGCGAAACTTGTGTAAGTGATAATAATACAACATATGTGAATATCAATAACATCAAATGATTAAATGTAAAAGTAGTGTTACATGGACTTTTCTTTTGAATACTGGGTCAATCCAATCACCGTCAATATCATTCCAATATTCTCTTCGAATTGTGGCTCACCGTTCACCTTTCATCAATTCCGAGTAATCACAAAGGTCCAATTGCCACATATTTCATAATTTAACCACCATACGCCTCATTATATGTATAGGAATAGTTATATTCCACATGTTATAATACAAGTGAAGGAAATAATGTATTTTTCTGTGCCCTTTCAATTATTTTACGACATGTGAAGTGATGGCCCAAATACCGGGCACTTTGAAAAATTTCTCAGTTATTCTGAGAAAGTTTTTAAATATTATTTTCTACTATCAAAACTCTCATGTGTGTCACAAATTAACTTCTATTATACTATCACAATGTAATATAGTTCGAATCGGCTATAAAAAAAAATTAATAAGATTAAGGCCGCATCAAAATTGACAATCATAAACATATCACTTATACTTTTGATCTATACTAAAAGGTTTCTTCTTGGTTAAAGCTTCAGTAGTGAATTTGTTTTAAATGCGATTTGTTAGTCTAAATTAATGAATACCAATGTTTTGATTTCAATCTAATTTCAAAACTTATAAGATCGTTTCAGGATTAAATTCGTCAAAACTTCATTGTCAAAAAACAATTAAAACGTCATTTTGGACGACAACATCACAAACCGTTAGTTAATTGAACATTTTTGCGCCCGATAACAGGGGATAGATGAACAGTTTTGTCTAGAGTTTAATTATGTCAAGGGGAATTACTAATTATGTAAAATTGTAACTTGCATTCTAAGACCATCTCTAACCAAGTTAAAATCTAAAATTTTAACTCAAAAAATTTAGGTTTTAACCCAGTAATAATTTTTCTGCTCCAATCTTCCTAGGTTAAACTTTTAGTTATTAAAGAAGAATTTAAAATAATATTTTTTTTTAAATACGTAGACTATCATAATTTAATTTCATGAACATTTTAACTTAAAAATATTTAGATTCCGATAAATATTGAAAAATCACTAAACCGATACTATGAAACACATGAAAGATTTTTTTATAAATTATTTTAGCTATTGGATTTAAATTTAGATCGTTTGATTTTTTTTTAACTGTTGGTTTTGATCCTTTTTTTTTAATACATCAATGAATTCATAAATATAATACTAAAAAAAATACACAAATATGGTGGACGGCCGGCCCACTGATCCAAAGAGCATTCTGGCCTAAATTTGTCCCAATAATAAGTTTTGGGTTAACACTCATATTTGGTTCAGTGATTGAAACAAGTTGAGGGATAAATTTAGATTTAAAATTTGAGTTTTATTCGAAAAATTAGAATAGGTCTAAGAAAAAAATCCAACACAATAAATTACAATAAGTGTAGAGAAATAATTAAACAAACAAGGAACTCCCCAATTAAAGCAACATCAACGTGCAAATTTAATCAAAAGATCAACAGAATCATTACATCGCAATTAATCGCGGCAGCAACACACGTTTTTTCTGCGTCTTGAACGAAGTCGGTTTCACGGCATCGTGAGAATAAAACCAACGGTCACATTTTTATTAAAACCGATCCACCCTTGTTACCCACCGACAGCCCTCAACACTCTCACCGCCACAAACTCAACACTCCATTTCCCAACGGCCTCCCTCCAAATATCCCCCACCAAAATTACACTCTAATTCGTATCAACATTCAAATTCACTACATATATTTTTCCGGGCCTTTAGAAAAAACCCAATTTATATTTTCACAAATTCAAATTTTTTTTTTTTTTGGGGATTTGATGATTTTGCGAGACATGCAAGCCAAGTCGCTGCAATGGGCGGCGTCTCCTGGGCTCCGGGTCGGGCTCGAAACGCCGCCGTCGTCCTCGTCCTGGTCGCAGCTGGCGGTCGTGAACTTGCACGGTGGCGCTTCTGTAAATAGCTTGAAAGCCAGAGGTTTGTTTGTAGTAAAGGCCATGGAGGTGGAGGGTTCCAAAACGGCGAGTCTGAATGGGCACGCCGGGAGCTCAGGTACTGGGTTATTTCCTGAGTTGCGCATAAACCCATTTGCAATTTACCATGTAGATTTGAAATTTTTAAGCTTTTATTTGAATTTGTTTTTTATTTTTTGTTGAATAGATAAAAATGGGAACTTGTTGTCTTTGGTTGGAAATTCAACCAATATTAAGTGGCATGAGTGCTCGTTGAACAAAACTGACAGGCAGAAGTTGCTTAAACAAAAGGGCTGTGTCATTTGGATCACCGGTCTCAGCGGTTCAGGTTGGTATTTTCTTAATTCAAAGTTGTATATACATATATACATGCCTACATACATATAAATGTATATATAATGCGGGCGTATTCATGGCACCAATTTTTTCCACAATTTTTTAAATACGATTTTTGTGGAGTCCACTCCGTAATGTATTTTAATGATCTGAACCTTCGTTCTTTTAGAACATTATTTGTATATCATCCTTGCAAAAAATTAGACAAATCCAAAACCCTTAAGACACGCATTTGTAGTGAAGAAAATGGACGAATACGGTTTTACAAAGAGATACTAAACCCTTAATGCAATGGTCATATGATTTCAGATGTGGGTGATTTTTGGTGGATATGATCTACGAAGGATGATCTAAAAGATAGATGGATTGGTAGTCTAACAACACCTATACCCATCAGGCAATGTGGGGATAGAAAGTTGCTCATTACTTGCGTATTATTAATTTTGTTTGTCAGGGAAGAGCACGGTGGCATGTGCTTTGGGTGGGAGTTTGTACCGCAGGGGGAAGTTGTCTTACGTTCTTGATGGGGACAATGTCAGGCATGGCTTGAATCGCGACCTTAGTTTTAAAGCAGAAGATCGTGCAGAGAACATTCGGAGGATTGGTAAGTCTATGCCTCCTTTTAGCTTAACTAGGCCCTTTTTTAGATCAACTATGGCTGTCGACTTCATTATATAATCATGAAGCATTGGCTTTGGTTTTGTATTCAGGTGAGGTGGCGAAATTGTTTTCTGATGCTGGAGTTATTTGTATTGCTAGCTTGATTTCTCCTTATAGAAAGGATCGTGATGCCTGCCGTGCAATGCTACCTGCTGGAGATTTTATTGAGGTTGGTAGTTTCACTGGTTCTTAAACAGATGACTGTTTTTCACGTTTCAACTCTGAGCTTTGTGCATATGTTTGAAATAATTCTTGAAGAAGTTCTGAGTAAAGCAAACTTGTTTTGTGAAAGGTGTTCATGGATGTTCCACTCCAAGTTTGTGAAGCTAGAGACCCGAAGGGCCTATATAAGCTTGCCCGTGCAGGGAAGATCAAAGGTATAAGCAAACTACTATCTCGGATTTTGGTTACTGAATTGAGTCTTCTTTATTTTAACAGCCTGCTTAAGGTACTACTGCTACTATAATCTTTACGTTGATAATTCTTTTTCCCGTGTGATACAAGAAACATTGTGAATCTTATTATCGTTTCTGAAACTTCTGTTTAAACAATCACTTGAAAAATTCTTATCTGGGATGCAAACCTGTGAATCCGTGAATCTTCTTCCCTTGTTAATTGACATGTATACTTTTGATGTTAGTAAATTTCGACATCTCATATGTGGCCCTTTAAGTGTGACTCTATTGCTAATTAAACCCTGGACAATTTGTATGTTGAGTTTTATTTAAATGTGTAGGTATGCCAATCCCACTATCCATATTCAGAAGCACCGCATATTTTCATTTCACATTGCACAAGGATTTCTGGTTGAATGGCCATATTATCTATCACTTCGATAGTTTCCTAGTCCAAAATGCTGATCATTACTTATACTGTGTCAATCTGGCATTGCAGGTTTTACCGGGATTGATGATCCATATGAGCCACCACTAAATTGTGAGGTATGTACACTATCTAGAGAAAGGCAGAATACACCTTTGAAGTTCAAATTGAACAGGTGCGGGTACATAGACTGCACATATCATATATACATAAATGTTTCTCATGCTAAAGAGCAATACACATAACGTCATGTTAGCTGGGGAATATCAACTTAAAGATAAAAATAGTTAAACGCAATCCAGAAGTAAAGATTTTCTACATCAAGAACTTGAATTTGAGATAAATTAGTCGCTTTAAATTGCATGTGACCATTTCAATTCTTATTTTATAATTAGCCTGTAGGGATATGATGCAGACTAAAATGAATGATGATCTGGTGCAAACTTGGGGGTGACATGTATGATGTAACTACGGCTGCACATAAACTTAATTCACCTGTTGTTACGTTTTCCTTTTTGGCCTATACTGTGCTTGATGTTATTGTTTTATTCCAAATACGAAAGCAGAATTTTTCATTTGTTGTTTTTTCATCCTTTTATCTGGCTTCAGATAGTATTAACACATAAAGGAGGAGCGTGTCCTTCCCCATGTGAGATGGCTGAAGAAGTAGTTTCTTACTTGGAAGATCAGGGGTTCCTCCAAGCATAAGAAGTTGGTGGAACCTTTCCTTGAACTGTCATAACTTTGAGCTCTACTGCAAATACGGTGAAGATAGTTTCTAGCGCTCCATGTGGATGCTATGCATCTTGCATTACCAGATAAGATGCAGAAATCACCTGCTCTGATATGAAGCTGCCCTTTTGCCTCGTCTAACAGGAAAACTGATGCAATATTCCTGTAAACGCATTAGTTAATTGCTTGATTAATTTGTGCCAAATCTTTTTTATGTTTGATGTTAGTATGAATTGTGGTCTCCTCGTTGTAAATGATAGAGTGGAGAGTTTCTTGGTCATATTATGCCCCAGTTTGGGGTTGAGGTGATTTTAAAAAAAGCTCTTATGAAAAAAAGCTAGGAGTGTTTTTGGTGTTTGGTAAACTTAAAAAAAAGGGCTTATTTTGGAAGCTGCTGTGAGAATAAGCTGAAATCAAAGGAAAAAGCTGAAGCTGCAATTTGTAGCTTTGGAAAACTGGTTTTTTTTCAAAGCACATAAAACTACCGTGCTCCTTTAATGAAAAGATCCACAATCAGACTGCTTTTTTTTCCAAAAGCACTTTTACAAAAAAGTTTACCAAACACTCTGCTGATTTATTTCACAGCCGCTTATTCTCACAGCACAGCTGCTTATTCTCACAGCAGCTTTTTTTCAAAGCACAGCAATACCAAACCAGCCTATTTTGTTTCGAGTTTGATGTGTTTGTATCATCTCGTGGCGTTTTTTTGTGCATGCGTTGGAATATTATTGTAGTTACAAACTGCTGCTAAACTCTTTTGTACTAGATCTAATATGTAACCATAAGAGCAAGGTGACTTAAATCTTGGAGAGACCCTGGCGGAATCAACAGTATGGGGATCATCGTGGGTCAGTATTCTCCACGATTAAGACTTGAAAAACACGCTCTACGGCCAAGGGGCACTGTAAACGCTCTTTGTCGTCTTATACGTGGGGGAAAAGAAGGCCAGAAGAGCTCTCTATAGACAATGTAAGATGAAGAAGAATTTACTTAGAATTGGATACCTTATTGGTTTGTGTTCTTTACAAAGTATCCATGAAACTCTCTAGTTTAAAGACCGAAAAGAAAACAGCGAGAAACAAAACAGAGGTTTTTGTTACTGGCCTTTGCCTTTGGCATGCTATTATTAGTGATTTAGATAATTTAGTAAAAAGAAACAAAAGCAGAGGTATCTTAGAATACCTTCTCTTTCTTGTTTGTAACACTTCTCGTAATTTATCATCAATGCGGTGCCAATCGGATCCAAAACTAGTTGGACTTCAAATGTAACACAAAGCTAACAAGTTACTGAACGACCGCAGGTAAAGCCTCTTAAGTTATTATAATTAAGCCTTTAAATACACGATCTGGAACTTGCTCTGAATTGTGAATCCCAAAAGAGGGAAAAATACTCATAAAGAAATAGAGGAAAAATGAAAAACCCTCTAAGAACCAACCCACCTCATCACCTAACCTCCCCCAACCATAAGGCCATAGGCCACACTAAGATTAGACCTGACAATTTCTTACACGACCTGTGAATACGATACATAAATGACACGAAAATAACAAGTTTCGGGTCGACACAATAACTCATTAGGTCGTTATCGGGTCACACGATAAGAACCAGTTAATAATAGGTCCTTAATAAGTTTACACGAGAATGACACGTGGGTAATCCGTTTCAATATGTTAAGAAAAATGTTATTTTGATGATTTTAATTTTTGAAACTAACAAAAACAATTTACTATAAAATACAATAGCCATAGTGTATACGTATATATTGTATATCAAATATGTATTATGTATTATTATTCTATATAAATTTTAAAAATTTAAGTTTTATTTATTGATTGGTAAATTACCCTTTACAACCTCAGGTTTGAGGCCTATTGCAACCTCATATAACATCTTCAAAACATTTCACTTTCATACCTTAAGTACTATTTTATTTCAGTATAATACATCCGTTACATTTTCCATCCATTGATGAAAATTTTAGAGATTGGATAACCTTTGATGTGAGCCGTGACATACAACGACTTTAAATGTTGAAGATTGTCCGAGGATGAGCAGGGAAACAATATGGCTAGAGTTTCTTTAAGTGTGTCGTTGTTATTTGCTTGCCCATTGTCGTTGGTGGTGACGAAATTGACTTGTGTTGCTTCCTCGGTGACCACATCACCATCTAAGAAATTTGGTTGGTGTGCAGTTGGCTGGAATTCAGCAGGTAGAATATGAACCATGCTGATTTCCATGTTCTCGATAACTGAAGGGCTCATCGGATCTTGGTCGTCGTCTTCCGGGTTATCAAGAATTGCAACATCGTGCGTTAAAGCATCCTCGGCCTGATCATCGTGTGCCTCGATGGGTACTTGCTTTTGTGACATGTAACCCGACCTTGCTTTCTTCTGACTGTCATCTTTGAGCCCGTTCGGTTCTGTCGTCTGACTTTGCCCCTGCAATGCTTTACGGGCTTGTTCTTCATAAGCGATTCAAGCGTCCCTTGTGTCTAGGTAGCCGTCCAGACGTGTCACCCGATCTTTTTCATCGGCCGTAAGACCGAAGAGAGATATGGTCGAGAAGACTTCGAAGTGGTGTCGTAAGTACAATGTCTGTGTATGGATCAACCTTGAAGCCAAGGACCCTAGCTTCTCTTATGTGCCAGAACTTGGTGTTCATTACTGGATCGGTGGTTTTTTGGATAATCTGTTCAACCTCAGGACAAGTTAGTGCCAAGTTGAGAGCTTCTTGACACGCCTTAGGTAGGCCGTACAAATCGTTGGCAGAATATTTCTTATGAAACTCTCTCATGTACTCCAAAGATTCGCCGAGGAATGGAGGGTGTAGATTTCATCGAACTCTTATTAACGGTTCTTGCGGAGGTAACGGCATAAGTTTTCTTTCAATGTCTTTTCTAAACTGCTTGAAATAAACTTTCATCTCCCCAGGCCAAATAAGGAGTTTGATGCGCTTCTTGGACTCCTCAATGGTGGTTTCGAAGTCACGATCGATTCCCTTTCGCCTTTGTACTTCAACCATGATTGTTGGTGTTTGTTGGTTATCTACGCTTCTAATCGCTTCTTTTGGCTGCCATTTAGCGACCGAAATGGTCTGGGCTGCCTGTCGTCGAGCCATGCAATCTATTTGCTGGCGTCGATATTTTTGAGATTTGGATAGTTCAGTATACATGCTAGTGGGAGAGTAGGCGGCTTGAAGGTTTTTTTATTCGCCGATAAACTTGAACTGTTGGAATTATGAGAGTAATAATCCTTATTATAAAACGGTGCGTCGAAATCAAGATGCCATCTGGCCGAGGTAAGGGTGTTTGTCCTTTCTTGAGGGCTGAGCCTATCGAACACTTTCTGGTGCTGGCCTCCGCCAAGTTCCTTTAGAGGTGTGGCCGCATCCTTGGATGCTTGTCGTGGTGTTGGAGTTGGAGGCGGTCGCTCTTTCGGTTCGGTTAATATGACGTGTGCCTTACAATTGCTACACAAAACCATTGGCCTATCAGTTTCTTCTGCACTAGAGTCTGACATAGATTCGACTGGGGCCGGTCCTTAAAACTTGGTGGGTAGTTCGTTGGAAAATAGATCAATTTTGAGTCGTGGCCTAGAGTTTTGCTTTGGGACGTGTTGTATTGGGACAAATTCGACCTTCCCTTACCCTTTGCTTTTGGGCAAATGGGCGTTTACCATGCCAACTGTTGCCGAAGGGAATGGATCAACGTCGACCGCCATTTGTTTTTCATGAAACTTTAGCTTGCCTTTATCAATCCAGCTTTAAATGTCATCACGGAACACAACGCAGTTGTTTGTGGTATGCTTAGTCGAGTTATGGTACTTGCAATATGTCTTTCCTTTAAGCTCTTCGGCCTTGGGAATGTTATGTCTTGGCCGAAGTTTGATAATCTTTGCTAACAACAATTGGTTGAAAATTGCATCGGCCTTGGTGATATCAAAAGTGTAAACTTTTGATGTTTTCATCATTTCTTCAATGGCCGAGCAGGTTTTGGCATCTTTGGAATTAATTTGAGTCAATGCCTTGCAGACATATGGTTTATCTATTACTATCTCAGCCACGTCCACACTGACGTATAGGGAATCCTCGCCTTCGGCCGATGCGTAGCTAATCATGGGATTTTTGTAAATCGTTCCTCGGGATGGGGACTTCGAGATTTTTTCCTCTCAGAGCAAATGATCATATTGCTCGACATGTTAGCCTAATTCGTACATATCTTGGAAGTTTGCCCCCATGAATTTCTTTTTGTACTCCACGTCTAGCCCATTGAGAGCAAGCCTAATGAATTTGATTTCGGGTAGAGGTACTCGGCACCAATTCCTGGCTGATTTAAACCTTGTGAGATAGTCCATTGGTGACTCATCAGATGCTTAAGTCATCCTGGCTAATGAAGAAACTGACATTTCCATCCCCGGCCGATAGAATTGCTCGTGAAATTTCTCGACCAGCTCATCCCAACTTTGGATGGAATTAGGTGGGAGGTTGATATACCATGCGAATGATGAGCCTATCAACGAGAAGTTGAACAATCACATATTATAGAAATCATTATTGACGTCTCCGCATTGCGCAGTGAACCTGGCCACATGTTCTAACGAGGACAAAAACGATTCTCCAGCAAAAAGGCTGAAATCTAGGATCTTGAAGCCTTTAGGATATTTGAATTTTTCCACATAAGCTGGATATGGATGAATGAATTTCAGGAACTTAGGCCCCTTTTCCATGGCCGAATCAATCATCCTTTGGACCTAGATCATATTGACGGATTCTACTTCCATTCTCTGGTTGGATCCATTTGACCTACTACTTGATCCTTCCTTTTTTTTCCAAGTCAATTGTTTTGAGCCGAGTAGATCCTACTTTGGCCTGTAGTTGATTACCTTTAAGCGAAAATTGTCTGGATTGATCAGTAGGTCCCCTGGCGAAGACTTTGCTAACTAATAATTCGAGCAATTGGGTGTGTGTCTCACCATTACTTCGAGCAAACTATTCATTTTTTGGATAACTGTCTGTTCAACCTGCCGAAATTGCTCGTCAAGTCGTCTTTGAATAAACAACCTAGTTGGAGGGTTAGAGCCTTCACCACCATCTTCGTCGCAATTCTCCACTATTCTTTCAATGAAAACACCTGTGGTTCGGTTGGGTACTTCTATGTTTCGGGGCTAGGTACCGAGATAAACTTCTTTTTCTTGGTGTGTCACACTTGCAGCCTCAGGGGTCACAGTAACGAGGGGATTTCGTGCATGTGACACTTCTTGTCCAGGACTCTGAACTGGCAGATTGGTCGTTGACTTTCCCATGATTGTTTTCTTTTTAACCAATCGTGTCTCGATGGTCATGAACTTCGTAGTTTTAGCACTTGTCCCACTGGATGTGTTAAAATGTTGACCCTAAAAACTACCAAGCCTACGTGGCGCGCAAGTTGAGTAACTAGAGAGCTAACTACGTCATTCGGTTTATGCGGGGCGTGCCAACTCGTCAGCCGAGCTCGGCCGAGGAGTAATATATATTGATGTTGCTTTGGGTGCACTGCTGACTTCTCGATCTTGAGATTGCGGCTGAGGAAGGAACACTATCGGCCTTCGGGTTCTAGAGCCTGAAGATAAGGTTGTTAGTTCTACGAAGTTCACAAATCATTGGTGCCGGATTCGGTCATAGTGATTATATTTGTAAGGGTATAAGCACGCCGAATCGACACCAGAGTATAGGGGCACAGATGCTCAAAAAATATATATGTCTTGATGGTAAATGTGGTTCGACCGTCAAAATGCCGAACTCTAAAGCTTACTTGTGAGTATCTAATCATAAAACAACTCGGCGTTCAATGTGCGGATCCCTAGTAAACTGTAACACCTTACCTTGTCGAAAAGGCTAATGAGATGACCTCTGACAACAAAGACCCAAAAGTCTTTCTCGACTGAGACTTGGATAGATAACCAGTCGGCCTTGACGCAGTGCTGTTTATCCAAACTGAAAATGTTCCGCGGTCGATTGGTTCTACGACAATAGTGTTGTTTATCCAAACTGAAGGTATCGCCGATTGCCTTCACAGTGTTGTTTATCCAAACTGAAGGTGTGTCAGTGAAAAAGAAAATAAAAATCTCAAAGTTGTTGAGAGGTTTCGTATAGAGTGAGAGTTTGCGCAGGGCAGTTTGTGTGTTGAATTGGAGGGGGCTTGAATGATGCAACCCTCCCACTATTTATAGTAGTAAACCTACTTCTGATCGAATCAAACCTATACTCAGTTTAGGACTCCTTACCCCGATCCAATCTTATCTCGGTCAATCCTACTCCTATTAGGACTTTGAACTTAACCCCTTATCAGGCCGTATTCATTCCCAAATTTCAGTATCCTCATCCTGCCGAGACTTCTTATTGTATCAGGATTCAACTACCCCATCCTGATAGGACATGGCCAGCCCCCTGAGCAATGCTTCCTGGCCGAGAACCATTCTAAACTCGGCCCAAACCAGTATTTTGGGCCCAAACAGTTACAAAAATGAATTTAAACTATAGGAAGGGAGATTTGAACTTTGGGTGTGGAAGGAAGAATACATTGTTCTAACCATTAGCTTAGGTCTACAAGGCTATAAGGTACTTTCGACTACCTCATTTAAATTTAAACTATTTCCTTATGTTAGAAGAAATTTTACCCAAGATCACTATCTTTCGATCCAAAACAGATATTATACTATTTGTGTTACAGTAAGATAATATGATATTATACTGTTTGAGTTGATGGTAAACATGTGTTGAACTGTTGATTAGTTAAGGAAAGCTATAAACACTGTATAATTAACAAAATCACCTTAAATTTTTGGTATACTTTTGAGGAGATTCCTGCACTCCCCTTCTCACGTTCTTCATTTCTCCCCTTAAATTATGTCTCCTAATTCATCTTTATTTTTTTTAATTTAATGAAAAAGGAGAGTGCACAAGGTGGAAACAGGAGTACGTAGATAAAACCAAAAAAAGATGACAATGAAAAGGTATAGCCTTTTTGTATCTTTCACAAGAAAAGAAAATACGATTAAATTGTGTAATCACGGTTACAACTAGTGCCAATACAATCAAATAAGAGGGCGTTCCTTGCCACATTGGCAAGGTTTTATGCAGTGGCGGAGCCAGAATTCTGAATGAGGAGGGGCATTTCACAAATATGTATATATATATATGAGTGTGTGTAAAAAGTTGAATTCATAACATGTTGACATATGCAATTTGTGTAATCCTCACAAAATTGAAAAAAATTCTCTTAAATTCAATACTAAGAAGAAAAAAATGTAAAAACCCAGACAACCAAGTAAGAGGTAGGTTGTGGAAGGCTAAAGAAAATACAAAGAAGTAGAAAAAGAAGGAAAAGGGGGAGAGGTCTGCAAATAAAGAAGGTGGGTTGCTTTAGAAAATTACAAGGTGTATATTACTATTAGGTGAGAGAATCGAACTAGAAGTTGAGTTGCTTTTTTCATTTAAAATTGCACATCTCTTTTAAAACTCCCCTGCCAAATTTATCGTTTCATTAGA
This sequence comes from Malus domestica, assembly GCF_042453785.1. NCBI lineage: Eukaryota > Viridiplantae > Streptophyta > Magnoliopsida > Rosales > Rosaceae > Malus > Malus domestica. The sequence goes on from NC_091670.1 coordinate 19,356,226, forward strand.
CAGCCGAAAAGATTTAAAATCAAAACAGCTTAACGACGTCGTTTGCTTCATCTTCTTTCATGGGGTTCACACCTCAAATGAAGTCAGGATGGGTCGGGGACTACCCTAGTCCCTTGGTGGCTCCGCCCCTGGTTTTATTCCAAAAATAAAAATTATCAACCTTAATGTCCTTTCTAACCATTGCATATGCCACAAAATTAGCCTCTCCAAATGCATGCTTCCATGCGATTGAATCAAAGGAAGTCGTCAAACATTTAATATCTTCAATAATGTTCTTCAGCCTCCAAGTATTGAGCAACAACCAGCAACCACGTCAATTACTAGCTTTGAGTCCCCTTCTGCACTCACATTTTTGTAACCCCTCTTGTTTTTTTACTAGGTATTGTATAGTAGATAGAAGGATATTAATAATTTTGCAAAAAAGAGAGAAAAATACTCTTGAGAGAAAAGGAAGTCCTGCTGCAATTTAAAGACGGAAAAACACAAGACAAAAACAGAGGTATTTTGGAATACCTCATTTGATTTTTAGTAACCTCTCTTTTTCTTCTCTCTCTTCCTGCCAGTCTCGAACCTAGGACCAGCTCGATTGTGAGTGTAGCACAAAGTCAAGCTAATACGTGTGAGACAGGCATTGGATTTCCGCAAGTAATTAAATTTATAAGAGAGTGAGGCCTCGTTTGGCAGCTCGGACTGTACTGACTATTTCTGTCGGATATGATAAATAGCCACCGGATAGTACTGACTAAATTAGTCGGGCGTTTGGTGCAGTATCGGACTAATGACTGTATTATTTATACTGTGTTTGGTTTGGTACTCTATTGGATAAGAAACACAAAAATATTATTATAGCATATCCAGATCTTGAATACAACCTGCAACCATAGATGTCCATGAGACAGTATCCAACCTAGGAGTGCAGCATCTCAAGCCATAATCGGATAAACGCAAAGAAGAGTGGACAGTATTCAACGCCTTCCAAACTTGAGCGTGAACTTGTTTCCTGTACTCATACTCAAAAGATTCAACCGAGATAATAACCCAATTCACCAAAATGCTCGAGGATAAAAAAAAACAGGAGAGAAATTCATGAGGTAATAATCTACGCCAACCAAAAAGTAAACCAATTTAGCAAATTAACAGAGATAATAACCCAATTCACCAAAAAGTTCAAAAAGTTCAAGAAGTTGGGAAAAATCGCCCAACTAATTTGTTCAACTGGGTTCAAATTTTCAACATACCAAACTCAAGATCTTTGCAATTCTTGCAAAAACCCAACCAAATTGATTTATTTTCAAATGATTCGACCCATACCAGGCAAACAAGCAAAAAAAATATATATATACAGATCAATTTTTTTTTTTGAGATTTGAAAATTGCACAAAAATAGGAGGAGGGCAGAACGGAGAGAGAAGAAGAAGAAAAATAGAAGGAAGAGGGCGGAACAGAAGGGAGGATGAGAACCTGGGTTCAGATGAGAGAGCAAGCAACGCAAGAGAGGCGGAGAGAGCGAGAGAGGCTGAGTCTTCTAACCGACTAAATAATACCGTCCTTTTGGAAAGTATAACTAAGCAGGTATCAGCAGTACTAATTAGGTTGGGCCGGATTATATAATCCGGTGCCTATTTAATCCAAACGGGCACCAAACACCGTACTCCGTATTATTAGTACTATCCGGTACCTTATACGGTGTGCCAAACAGGGCCTGAAAGTTCAAACATATCATATAGGTCCCATAACTTATTTTACAGAAAAAGTAATTCAGAAATCTAATTTTCACTGAGGTGATAGTTCAGGGACTAAAACAGCACTTCATCCTATCATATATGAAGATACTCTGGCAATATATAAAATGTTGCCTTTGGATCTTGAAAATTAAATGTTATCACTCATCAATAAATTATCTTGTTTTCTTTTTACAATATGATATTCTAATCATTCTAACTTATATAAAAAAAAAAAGATTCAAACTTAGATGCAAGGGGCATACTGTAATACCCTGAAAATTTAAAACATATGATTATGTGGAAATTTTTTTATTGGGAAGTAAAATGACAAAAATGTTCCTTGTTGACGAAACGTAAGTTTATGAGGACGTATTCTATCCTCATATGTCTTATCGTATTTCTTGGCATATTTGGATAGAGCTCAACCCTACGAAGCTCATAGGTGAAAATTGTTTGCGAGTCCGGATTATAACTGTCTAGTTACAGATATTTGAATTTGTGTTACAAAACTAAAGTTATTAAATAAATTAAACTCCCACTAGGTGGGAAGGAGAATGAAGGAAGGGCTTGGGTTTTCGCCCAATCAGTTAATGGGAAAGGAAATAAAATGAGAAATAAAAGGGGAGGAGGGAAGAAACCCCCATCCCATCGACCCGTGCACCCACGACAACCCAGTTTTGAACTGGTGAAATTCTGGGGGATTCTCAACCATTTTTCAGACGATTTTCACCCCACCTTCACCTGCAATCTCTTCCATAACCTCTCCTCTATCATTTTAGCCCTAGATTGAGGGGTTTAGGGCCCAAATTCGTGAAGGAAGATGCACGGCATTATGGGGGTTCAATGGTGATTCCTCCGATCCGGCAGTTTCACGACCCTTAATCAACTCCCCTTGGATCCAGGAACAAGACCCGACTGGTTGTTGGGGTGTTGGAACATCGAGGAGGTTGAATCGAACAACACCCACCTTAGGGTTTCTGCGGGTTCGAGTCAATTTGGAGCTTTTCCAGGTCAAATTGGACTTAGCCACATACATAAAGTTTGTTCTACTCTTTGAGATCTTTATTTTTGTAATTTTTGAGAATTTTTAAGAATAGTTGAAATTTTCCTGCAAGTCAGGGTGATCGACCGCCACCCATGGCGACGCGTGCGGCGATGCGTGGCTAGAGGGCCGTCATTGCTTTTTTAGGCTAAATTAGATGTTCTGAATTCAGTTTTGATATTCGTATGACGTAGGTTGATCGTTTGAACCTAAATTCACTACGATACGTTACTTGGTCAATATAGGAATCGATGATTCGATTGTTGGATCATCACCAAACTTTGAGACATTATAATGCATAATATTTGAGGACCTTGGGAACCTATGGATCGGGAATCTGACGTACGGATCTTTCCACCTTAGATTTCTAAGTTTGTAAAATAAAACGTCGACCGCCACTTGAATTGTGATTGGTGGAGATCCGACTGTTGGATCGTAATGAAATTTTAGTATGTTGTTCTAGAAGCGTAATGTGAACTACAAATGGCTTGATCCCTTCGTAAGGTACGTAGGCAGTCTAACGAGGATGTTAGATGCAGCCATAAAATAATCCAAATTTATTATTGTGCTATATTTCTTCTAGGAAAGAAATTATTATGGTTAATAGCGTGGAAATTGGTCATGAATTTATTTTGGCCTATCATCGGATTTTAGCTTCCGAATTAGAAATTTTTTGGTCGTTACACTTACACTAATATGGCCAACATTGTGGTGTAAAGGGAAAATAATGAATTCTTTTGATTGGGCACAAATTATCTCCTAGATGTGAGTTTTGGCTATATATTTTGAGACGTAAAAACAGGAATGATAAATCTATTAAAAATAAAATTCTTGTTAGAAAAGAAACTCTTACTGAAAAAGCTCATAAGTCTGAAGACCCTCTCAACGTGGGACTTTTCATGGACATTCTGTCACCTCACAGTTTAACTTTAATTTTCGTGCTAACATTATAAAACATTATGCAAAAAAATGAGATGGCAAGACGTCCATAGAGAGTCTTACTTTTAAGTCTCCTTAATATGCTTAAGCATTATAAAACATTTCTCTTATTGTATTTATGTTTAAGCATTCCTAGGCATTTAGAATCCAACTCATTGAGGTATAATTTTAATATGCTTACCCATTCAGGTGCGAAGCCTACTAATCTTTGAGATCGTCGTGAAACCTTCTTAAGATATTGTACTTATTAGTTTTGTACATGATTTAGCCCATGCACAATCCCTCTCTAGCTCTACTCATATTGGTTGCCAACTAATCTCACTGTTAAATTTCAAACTCCATCTCGCATGCCTAGCTTCTCCAGGCACTTGCTTTTGGCATGTTCTTATTACTGATCTAATAATATTATTAATACAGAAATACAAAGCCAACAAGTTACTAGATGGTCGGATGGTAGTATATCAATCATCAACTCGATGTCAGACTGTTTGTCAAATTCAAGACGTGCTGGACTTTGGGTGTAACACAAGTTAAAAAGTTACTAGATGACCGAATCCTAGTATATCAATGATTCAAAAGAATTTAACGAGCATAAATGTTGCGTTAAACATTGTTTCAGAAACGAAGGTTGGCTAAAAATATTGACAAAAGTTTGTCGACTATATTGGAGATGCTGACTGAAGTTGCGCTGGCAATCTCGAACGCAGGCCACCGGACTGAAAGTAGCACAAAAACAACATGATACGAGACTGGTTTAAGAAGGGCGCAAGTAATTGATATATATCGAGCTGGAAGGGCTCCCTTAGGTTTGGTCTCTTGATTGGGTGTTAACTATTGAAATTTTGAAACCCTATTTTCTTTTGCTAGTTAAAAACATATTAAAGAGAGCAAGGGGGGAAATGAACGACTCCATGGCTCGTAAGACTTATTTTGAAAACATAAGAACAACAAGACATTAGGATTTCGAATACGATAACCAAAATTGACTGAAAAGAAATTAAATTATCTAGGATTACAAAGGAGTCTTCAACTTTCAACAAACAGAAGTGTTCCAGCAATGATTTGCTGAAGATGAAACCTGTATATTGTGAAAGCACAGACTGCCTATATAGTGTGAAAAGACTTCCACTAATCTGTTCTATTATTGATTAGTGGGGATTTGCCAAATCATAGGATAACATAAGAGTCCTAATTGATATTGATTTCTTGTCTAATCAAATAAGGCATCTTGATTAGTTGCACGGAATAAGGACTCCAAATCTTAATTAAACGAGATTCCATAATTTTCTCAACACCAATTAACTTGTTGACCAAGTTAACTGATTGCCAAGAAATTAGTAAATCATATTCATTGATACTCACAATCTTACATGGTTACCATCTTAAGCTGAAGGCTGTATTTATATGGTGATTAGGGGATGAAAAATTATGATTTTGACAAAAAGAGACTAACTTGCTTTAGGAACAAACGTTGGCTCAACAAATGGTGTTTCAAAACTTGAATGTTGTTTTGATCTCTTAAAAACTGTCTTTCGTCGGGTGATTACCAAACATCAATGTATGAAAACTAATGAATATTTCCACAAAAAAGGAGTAATTGCAAAAGTAGTAGTAAAAAACAGAGGTATTTTGGGACACCTCATTTAGCTTTGAATTAAGGTCTCTATATATAGTCAATTGAGGTGTCAACTGTCAAGGATTGGATGGAATTGGATTGGATTGCTGCCAGTCTCGAACCTAGAACGACCTGGATTGTCAATGTAGCACAAAACCGACATGACACAAGAGACCGGCTTTAAGCTGGCTCAAGTAATTAATATTAATATAATATGCAAGGCGAAAGGACTCTGTGGTTCTGGTACAATGAACCAAATCACCTAGATCGGCTTTAAGATGTGTGTTCTAGGGTGATTCGGTTCATTGTACAAGTTAGAGTGGTTCGGTTGATCATACAAGTTAAGAGCTTACATGTCAAGATCACATCAATAACGTTTAAGATCTCTCTCACACACGCACAAATAATTGTACATTTACGGGCATTGAATTCATGGATCCATCTTAACACTAAATTATCGCTTTTCCTTCTCCACTTGGGCTAATTCCAAGAGTTTGGAGCGCACATATATTGATTTTACCAAGTTGTAGAGAAAAATAATTATCATTCATCTATGCTAGAAAATGAAATGTTCTATCACCTTTTCCACATATTTTGATATTACTAAGAATAGTTTTATTTGTCATTTAAATAATGTTAGTAAAACGGTAACAAAATAGAGGTATATTAGAATACCTCAGTTTTTGTAACATTTTTGGACTTAATCATCATCAGTTGAACTCTAAGACTTGCTACACTTTCGATGTAGCACAAAGCCAACAAGTTAGTAAACCATCGGACGGTACTATCCATGTGTTAATGCTCAAACCTGTAACGTTAGCAAACTTAAATAAATGATTTTAGGTGGGCTAATTAAATGGACTCAAAGATGTAAGTGGGTCAACCCTCAAAACTGACTATTTCCATTGTGTTGTTCTCAATATATTGATTTCAAAACTATATAGTGCTCAGCTAATATATTTACTCTATTTTCTCTTATTCATCCAACCCCATAATAGAGGTTTCTACCCCTTTATATGGGTCTCACCCCCTTGGGGCCTCTCAAACCAACATTTAATGTGCCAACTACTTGTACTAGACTACTCACAACTTTTCAACTACTTGGCTTGGGCTTTGTGAACGAAGTGACGTTCTTGCAGTCGGCTGACACCGTCTTTTAAGGGCCAAGTTGCCCGAGCATCTTGCTCGGACCTCGATTACTTTGCCTTACCTTGCCGAGCACTGCCTCGACTACCTTTATTTCTAATTCTAGGCCTCTGTTATTGCTTGCATGTTGTTGAGTAGTCCAAGTAGCATTTGAGCACTTTTGTTCTCAGTGACTTATGCCATAATATTTCCAACACACCCACGTTCTCTTCTTGGTCAATTGGTTTGTCATGTGTCTCAGTAGACTTGAGCAAACAAGTTGGCCTGCTCTAAACCCCTTGGGCATTGGGCATTGGGCTTCTTGGCTTTTCTTTGGGCTTATGTCCTTGAATGAGTCTAAATGGGCCCAACATTAGCAAGTTCCCCAATTCTTTGGTCAAGGGCCTTATCTTGATCATGGTGTTGCAGTGGTCGATCAGTGCTTCAGGTTGCACTCAACCATCCATTTCTTGTTTCTTTGTGATGTTTTTGAATTATTACCCTATTTTATGTTAATGTGCAACTAATTGTATTTAAAATCCATTTAAGGGAAAAATGGCAAATTGGTGCTTGCAGTGAAGAATTAAAGATTGATGGTGATAGTGGAGAATTGAAGATTAATGTTGATTTAAAGGTCCAAATGGTGTTTAGAATTAATTCAAGATGAATATGGACCTTTAGAAGACCAATAGTTGAATGTTAAAGAGTAATTGGGATATCTAGCCTGATTTGGAGGTGCAAGTCAAGGAAAAAAAATGTTCAAAAACTTGGCTTAATGGTTGGGATCACCTTGCAATCTGATGCAGCTTCTTTTGCATATAAATACTAGGGTTTCACATCATTTTGATACAAGCCCCCTCTTGAGCACGAACACAATTCTCCATCTCATCTCTCTGCCACCAACGAAACCACGCAGCCGCGTTGTGCTCGAAGGAATTCCACATCAGAATTGCTTCAAGGGGTTTCTTCTATTAATTTCACTCTTGATGTTCTTCATATTAAGTTTAACATATATTGCGATTATGTTGTGTAATTAGGTTTGTTTGTACCATACTTGACCAATCCCGAAACTATTGAGCACCGGTCAACGTTATACCGTCAAGGACCCAGAAGAGCTTCCCTTCAACCAGGAGGCCAATCACAATGCGACACGTGTCAACATCAGAAGCCAATCACAGCTCGACACGTGTCAACATCAGAAGCCAATCACAACACGACACGTGTCAATGTTAGAACAAAACTAGAAACTCTCTTCTATAAATAGGGATCATTCTCCCACAATAATCTTTAATGTCATTTTGTACTAAACTATTCACTAGAACTCACAAAATGAGAGCTTGAACCTATGTATTTGTGTAAACCCTTCACAATTAATGAGAACTCCTCTACTCCGTGGACGTAGCCGATCTGGGTGAACCACGTACATCTTGTGCTTGCTTCCCTGTCCCTATTCATTTACGTACTTATCTTCACTAGTGATCGAAGCAACCAAGCGAATGTCACAAACCTGACACTTTCTGTTGTACCAAAGTCCTCGTTGATTTTGTGCATCAACCTTTGGCGCTGTCTGTGGGAAAGACACTTACTCCCACTCTCTTCAGCTTTGTTAAGCTGGTTTCCACCACTCGTACACTTTCTTATGGCCAAACATCTCTCTCCAACATGGGGAGCGAAAGAAGCCATAGCACACAGAATGACACCCCCATTGGACCTAGTATGAAGCAACGAAAGCAGGAAGGAAATAGAGTTACTCTTCAAGCTAAAGTCGATGAGTTAGAAGCTCAGAACAACAAGATAGTGATGAGGAACGAGGTCCTCCAGGAGCAGTATGAAAAACTTTTTGAGATGCTTCACGAGGCTAGGCATGCTTAAGCACACAAGCTCGTCGCCCCTGCTGAGGTCAACAATCATCTGAATGCCCCCCAACACGAAGGGTCACCGATATCCAACACGGACATCCCTGATAGGGATCGAGCTACACATCAATGTGATAATCAACATGAGACTTCTCTCAACCCAGCTGCTTTAACCCGAAGCAGAAGGAGTAGAGGAAAGCACCTCCTCACAGAAGGAGTGGAAGGATCAAAAGCCGTCTATCGCGATTGTCGAGACTTCCTAAAGCAACGTCGAGAGAATCCCATCCACATAAGCTCGAAGATCAATGACCCAAGAGTTTCTGAAAGACTATGTCCTCTCCCACGACCCAGGCCAGCAGTTAATCTAGGGAATGGGCAATAAGTCCCAGAAGAACATGAAGGTACAGGGGACTCGGAAATGTTCCGACATACTCACTCTAGGAGTCAGTGTGACGAGTCCAAGGAAAAATCATGCTATCTTGATCAAACTTTCCTACTTCCAAGAGGCGATGGGGACTTACGGAAGAAAACTTCAGTGATGCACAACTCCACTCAGGACCCCCTTGTCCTACAGCTTCTGGAAGAAGTAAACAAGTTGAAGGCTGAACGTCAAGTCGAGATACCTGACTGGAACCAACCCAGGCCTGGCCCCCTCACAAGAAGGATCCTCAACACCCCTCTCCAAGCGAAGACAAAGTAGAAGCTTGACTTACAACTCTATACTGGAAGGGAAGACCCGATTGAACACCTTAACCTCTTTGAGTCCACCATGGTATACCGGAGACACACCGATGAAGAACGGTGCCTTCTTTTCCCCTCCACCCTCTCTGGCGGAGCTTTAAACTGGTATTGCCGTCTTCCACCCAAGATGGTAGACTCATTTGAAGAGTTGAGGAAGTTGTTTGTCTCTCAACACATCTTCCAGACCGATCGCTTGCATTCCGTAGATGACTTGTACACTATTCGCCAGAAGCCGGACGAGTCATTACGAAAGTATGCTGGCCGCTTCAGCCATAAGTATTTCGGCTGCGCTGAGGCAGATGACAAGACCGCCCTCAAGGCCTTCACGGCAGGCTTACGTGACTGTTTCTTCAAGTACATGATCAATGCCAACACTTGGAAGACTTACTCTGAGGTGATGGCACAAGCTTACAACCATGCCTCTGCCGAGGCAAGGACATATCAAGGGAAACCCCTTACAGTCACCCCTTATCAGCAAGTAGGGAGTGGAGGCCAGATCCAACCGAATGAAAAGACCTCAACCTTCCAAACGGTAGCAGCACACCCCCCGGCCTCATTTAATGCTTCGCCAAGTCAGCAGACATATCAATCCAAGGGCAAAAGGAAAGATTTCCATCCTCACCAATCTCATTTTAATAAAAAGAATAAGGGGCACTATCGGGATAACTCAGGATATCGTCACAATAACGCCCGTCCCTAGGCAGTCAATGCAGTGGGCCAATCACATGTCAAGACAGGCCCTACCCCGAGGTATGAGACATACACACCTTTGAACGCTACATGCGCGGCCATCTACCCCAGTATAGCTCATCTGATACCAAAGCCAAAGCCAAGACAGCCAGATTACAAGTCCACCAAAAACACGGGCATGTTTTGCTGCTATCACGAGTATAATGGCCATGATGGCGAGAAGTGCGTCATCCTCCGTGATCATATTGAAGCTTTGGCACGTGAAGGAAAAATCGATCAGTTCCTCCTTCACCCTCCAAGGGATAACCGTAACCAACGCCAGGTGAATGTGATATATTCTATAAGCGGCGGCACACCTATGTCTGAATCTTCCAATAGGGCCATGAAAAACAGTGAACGAACTTTGAGACCTGGCCATCAAGTGTTTCACGTGGAAGACATCAGGGGAGGCAAGTATCAAAAGCCTAACTGGGATCCAATATGTTTCTACCCTGAGGAAGAAAGAGGTATCATCTACCCTCACAACGACCCACTGATCGTGGAGGCTCACATAGCAAATTTTGATGTGAAACGAATCCTGATAGACACAGGTGCTTCAGTCAATATCATGTTTGCTGAAGCTTTCAAGGCATTTAATGTAGCTGAACACTTGCTCGATCGCTCGATTTCTCCTCTGATAAGCTTCTCTGGCGATATCGTGCAACCTTTAGGGAGTATACATTTACCCCTCACCATTGGTACAGGCCCCTACACAGCTACTATTACCACTAACTTCCTAGTGGTCAATTGCCCGACGGCATACAATGTCATCTTTGGGCGCACAGGCATCAATGATCTCAAGGCCATGGTATCCACACATATGTTGTTGATGAAGTTTCCAACCCCTTTCGGCAATGGATACATCAGGGGAGATCAACTTAGTGCTCGATCATGTTACAACACTTCAGTTAAGCAACAACACCTGCCTGTCCCCAAGGAGACCCTCTCTATACATAACCAAGTAGTAAAGACCAGTCCAGATGAAGCCAACTCAGATCTTCATAATGGCAACAGTCAACCCGATGACCCTCGAGATGACTCATTCACCCAGCAAGCACAACTCGCTGAAGAGTTAGAGAATGTCTCTATCTCCAAAGACCATCCAGATCGCATGGTGAAGATTGGCACCACTTTGTCACCACCCATTCGGTTGTCGTTGATCTCATTTTTGCAAGAGAACGCCGAGGTCTTCGCTTGGTTATATAAAGATATGCCGGGCATCTCTCCCGATATTATCTGTCACCACTTGAGTATTGATCCCAAGACCAAACCAGTAAAATAGAAGCGAAGATCTTATGATGTTGAACGATACGAGGCGATGAAAGCAGAAGTTGAAAAACTCAAGGACATAGGCTTCGTTCGTGAAGTCAATTACCTAACATGGGTAGCAAATGTTGTCCTTGTTAAGAAAAATCCGACCAAGGAAAGTCTCCTGCTTCAAAAGGTCTTGTGGAGAATGTGTGTCGACTACACCGACCTAAACAAAGGATGCCCAAAGGATAGTTTCCCCCTTCCTCTCATTGATAGACTTATAGACTCTACGGCAGGGTGTGAGCTCTTGAGCTTCATGGACGCTTATTTAGGATACAACCAAATCCTCATGAACCCCTCAGACCAAGAACACACAGCCTTCACTACTGACAGGGGACTATATTGCTACAAAGTCATGCCATTCGGTCTAAAGAATGCAGGAGCAACTTATCAGAGACTGGTCAATTTAATGTTCGCCGAACAGATTGGGAAGAGCATGGAAGTTTACGTTGATGATATGTTAGTCAAGAGCAAACATGCTGACCAACACATCACCAACCTATCTGAAACTTTCACCATTCTAAAGAGGTATCGAATGAGGTTGAACCCCAACAAATGTGCCTTCGGCGTGGGCTCTGGCAAATTCTTAGGCTTCATGATTAGCCAACGAGGCATTGAAGCTAACCCCGAAAAGATCAAAGCAATCCTCGACATGAAAGAGCCAGTAACTTCAAAAGACATCCAAAACCTTACTGGCAAGGTGGCAGCCTTAACCAGATTCATCTCTAAGGCCACAGACAGATGTGCTTCTTTCTTCAAAGCACTCAAGGGAAATAAGAAGTACATTACATGGACGGAGGAATGTGCCAAGGCATTCAGGAACCTCAAAGAATACATGAGTAAAGCCCCTCTGCTCTCCAAACCAGAAGTTGGTGACACTCTCATTATTTATCTATCGGTCTCGGCTTCAGCAGTCAGTTCTGTTCTTATCCGAAATGACAGTGGTGTCGAACGGCCCGTCTACTATGCTAGCAAGGCCCTACAAGATGCGGAGACACGATACTCCAACATTGAGAAATTAGCTCTAGCATTGGTCATGTCTGCTCGAAAACTTCGCCCTTATTTCCAAGCACACGCCATCATCGTGCTTACCAATCACCCTCTTCAACAGATACTCCAGAGTCCTGACACGTCTAGGCGAATGATCAAATGGGCGATAGCATTGGGTGAGTTTGACATCTCCTACCAACCAAAACCAGCCGAAAAGGGTCAAGCAGTAGCAGATTTCATCGCCGACTTCACATATCCTGTTGACATTGCTTCTACACCTGAAGCAATAGCTTCATTACCATCGGAAGCTCAGAAGATAGGATCAACAACCCCAGCATGGAGTCTGTATGTTGATGGTTCATCCAACCAATAGGGCTGCGGAGCAGGATTAGTCCTCACTACCCCTGACAAAGTGGCGATAGAATACGCTCTTCGTTTCAAATTCAAGGCATCGAACAACGAGGCCGAATACGAAGCCCTTCTAGCAGGCTTACGTTTGGCCAAGCATCTTGGAGTTAAACAAATTGATATCTTCAGTGACTCCCAATTAGTGGTCAACCAAGTCACGAACAACTTTGATGCTAAGGATAGCTCCATGGCAGCATATCTTGCGCAAACACGACTTTTGCTCAAGCACTTCCACTACCAGATCACCCAAGTTCCTCGAGCGGCAAACAGTCATGCAGACGCTTTGGCCCGCCTCGCCTCGGCAGTGGAAGACAAGATTGGGAGAAAAATTCATGTCGAATTGTTGGCAGCACCAAGCACCATGGTCGCGGAAGTGTGCAATTTACAACAAGGAAATAGTTGGATCACCCCAATTTATAAATTCCTTGCCCATGGCACCCTCCCAAATGACAAGTCCAAGCTAAGAAGATTCGATACAAGTCTGCTCGCTACCTGATCATTAATGACCAACTCTACAAGCGCGGTTTTACCCTGCCCTACCTAAGATGCCTTACACCTGCAGAGGCGGAAATTGTCCTTCAGGAAATACATGAAGGAGTCTGCGGAGATCATGCTGGGTCTCGATCCCTAGCACACAAGACTTTTCGCCAAGGATACTATTGGCCAACACTCCACCAAGATGCCATCAGAATATCTCGCTCATGTGATAAGTGTCAACGCTACGCAACTATCCCTCACTCCCCTCCCGAGCCGCTCACTCCTATGATCAGCCCTTGGCCCTTCGCCCAATAGGGACTTGATTTAATCGGCCCAATGCCTGCAGGGAAGGGCAAGGTCCGCTATGCAATCGTTGCAGTTGACTATTTCACAAAGTGGGCTGAAGTAGAACCCTTGGCAACCATTACTGAGGGAAAAATAGAAGACTTCGTATGGAAGAACATCCTCTGTAGATTCGGCATTCCCAATGCGATAGTCACGGACAATGGGCGGCAGTTCGATAACAAGAAGTTCAAGATGTTCTGCTCTAAGTTCAACATCAACTTATGTTTTGCCTCTCCAGCCCATCCCCAATCTAATGGACAAGTCGAGGCCGTTAACAAAATAATCAAGCGCACTCTGAAAACTAGCTTGGACAAAGCTAAAGGTTGTTGGCCATAATTCGTACCCCAAGTTCTTTGGTCATACCGCACTTCATATCGGACTTCCACAGGAGAAACTTCATTCTCACTTACTTTTGGTACAGAAGCAGTTGTCCCGGTTGAGCTTGAGCAAGCAACATACCGAATCCAGAATTACATGCAGAGTGAGAACGACAAACAACTCACCCTCAACCTGGATCTAGTCGAGGAACACAGAAATCAGGCTCACCTGAGGAATGTCGCCTACAAGCAGCGCATTTCCAACTACTACGACTCAAGGGTCAAACCTCGCTCTTTCAAAGTGGGAGACTGGGTACTGAAGAAAAGATTACTCTGTGATAGGGTCCCGAGTGAAGGAACACTCAGTCCTAACTGGGACGAACCGTTCAAGGTCATCGGCATCAGCCGCCCTGGCTCCTACAAGCTCAGAAACTCCGACGGCAAGACCCTTGGCCATCCATGGAATGCTGACCACTTGAAGTACTATTACAAATAGACTCACATTGTACAAGTGTTAAGCTACAGCCGTTCGGCATCCTATGTAACAAAGACCATTTGGTATGAATTCAATAAAGAGGTGATTTAGCCAACTCGGCCCTAAACTCTTTTACATTCTGAGCAATGAAACACTCAAATGTTGAAGCTTCAACGCAAATGTTTCCAATACAAAACAAAATCTAAGTATGTGTCAACAAGACTATACAAAGGATCTACATCATACATTCCAACACATTCATACATAAACATCATACATTCCAACACATTCATACATAAACATCATACATTCCAATACATTCATACATAAACATCATACATTCCAACACATTCATGCATAAACATCATACATTCCAACACATCCATACATAAGCCAACTGTGCTTCGAAAGGGTTCAACACACTTTGTGTCATTCGACATTTGCCACAATGTGCCTCGACACCTTGCCCTTATTCTCACCAACTAGGTGATGAAGGAACTCACCTTCGTACCACTAACTAGGTGATGAAATGTATAACCCGTACTCTAATATTATTTGGAAACTTGCCACCCTTATCACCAATCAGGTGAAGAAGGAACTCATCTTCATGCCACCAACCAGGTGATGAAATGTACAACGCGTACTTTCCTTCATGCCACCAACCAGGTGATGAAATGTACAACGCGGACTCTCCTTCATGTCACCAACCAGGTGATGAAATGTGATGAAAGGTGATTAAGGAATTCACATTCGTACCACCAACCAAGTGATGAAAGCAACCCACCATTCATTCCACTAACCAGAAGACGAGTGGTACAACTTGTACATGTGAACTCCTAGCATTCACAAATAATTAAAAACCATCAAGCTTTACAACTCAACTAGGGGAGCACTTATGCCTAACAAGAGCTATAGTCACCAACAAAGTCTTATTGCAAGCCAACAATGGCTTCAGTGCATGGTATACGAAGATCAAGCTCTTCAGCCCTCTTGCATCTGCTTCAGACATTTCTCCTCTGTAACAATGCAAACACTACAACTCATAGAAAGCTTCACACGCTCTTGATCAAGACTGTTCGAAGCAAATTCAATTTATATGGTTCATCCAAACCTTCGACTACTACAAGATGTGGCTTGCATCACAATCTCTCGCTTAACAGTATGGAAGCAAAATTTGTATACGTTGTCTCTCCCACATTTTCAAATTTCTAGTTTTCCCAAAAAAAAAAAAAAAAAAAAAAAAAAAAAAATGGAAATTGGAAATTGGGAAATTCAACAAAGCTTCATCAATGGAACACAACTACAATCCTCAAAAGCTTCGCATTATCTTCATCAAGATAGTGTGAAGCAAAATCAATTTATGGTGCCAACAAAAGCTTCATCAATGGAGGACAAATATCAATCTCAAAAGCTTTGCACTATCTTCATCAAGATAGTGTGAAGTATGGTGCCAACAAAAGCTTCATCAATGGAGGACAAATATCAATCTCAAAAGCTTTGCACTAACTTCATCAAGATAGTGTGAAGCAAAATCAATTTATGGTGCCAACAAAAGCTTCATCAATGGAGGACAAATATCAATCTCAAAAGCTTTGCACTATCTTCATCAAGATAGTGTGAAGCAAAATTAATTTATGGTGTCAACAAAAGCTTCACCTATAAAGCTTCAACCCCAAAGCTTCACCTATAAAGCTTTAACACCAAAAGCTTCACCTATAAAGCTTCAACCCTTCAACACCAAAGCTTCACCTATAAAGCTTCAACACCAAAGCTTCACCTATCAAGCTTCAACCCCAAAGCTTCACCTACAATACAAAATTTCACCACCAAAACATATAAAAGCTTCACACACTCTTCATCAAGATAGTGTGAAGCAAAACCAATTCATGATGCCCAACAAAGCTTCAACCTCAAAGCTTCACCTACAAAGCTTCAACACCAAAGCTTTTAAATATATATATATTATTTTTAATTTTTATTTTTTCGGAAATTCGAAAATTCAAAAATCCGGAAATTTGAAAATTCAAAAAAAATAAAAAAAAATAAAAAAAATAAAAAAAATTGCCTAGGCCTCATCTTCTTTGGGCCTAACAACTTTCATAACAAATATATATGAAGAAGGAGTTTTGGGCTACCACTTAGAAAGGAAATGCCTCATTCGTCAACTCCCTCGACCAGAGACTTGGGGGACTCCTACCATATGCTACTGCACCTTGATACTCGGAAGTCTCACGACCACTTAGTGACTTGGATTTTTCAAGTCTCCAAACGAGAAGTTTTCCTCACTCGGGAAATTAAGGGAGCACTACCTCAACCTACATGCTTCACTCACAAAGTTTCAACATACAAGCTTCAACAAAAGAAAAAATTCAAAGAACTTAATGAAGAAGGCCTTGGTGTATTTAACACAATACGTTGAAATGAAGCAAATCTTGTTTATTGATATTTCTGATAAGTTACAAATATGTACATATACATGAATCAAAATAAACAAACAAGAGGGAGCTTTCACAAAGGTTGCTCAGGGGAAGTCTCAGCAGTCGGTAGAGCCCCAGAAAGAGAAAGCACCGGAGGTTGGTTATCCGGAGCCTCAGTACTGGATAGAACCCCAGAAGGATGAGGCATTTGAGGTTGATCATTTGGAGCTTCATTACGCGGTACAGCCCCAGAAGACGACGGCAATAAATGCCTTTGGAACAAACCCACAAACCGCTGATGATCAAGTAAAACCTGACCATCAGATTCCTTCATTTGGTCAAGCTTTCTCTTCATGTTTGTAACATAGTCATGTGCGAGCCGGTGCAACTGTTTATTCTCATTCTTGAGCCCTCTAATCTCCTGTTTGAGACTCATCACTTCAGCAGCCAATGATTCAACTTGGCGGGTTCTAGCAAATAGGCGTTGGGCCATATTAGACACAGAAGCTGCACACTGAACACTAAAAGCCAGAGAATCCTTAACAGCCAACTCATCAGACCGTTTGGAAAGTAGTCTGTTATCTTTGGGAGTAAGAAGGTTCCTGGCCACCACCGTAGCGATCATATCATTTTTCATCACAGAATCCCCAACGGTAAGAGGACCAGTAGGAGATATGAAGGATGGCTGCCATATGTTGTCTGGAGAAGGCGTGGTTGTCTCTTCTCCAAGGTTCAAGTCAAAACGACGGTCGGAGGGGCCAGACATTTTCAAAGGTATTGAAGAGAGAAAAGGTCGGACAAATCAAGATCTTAGAAGTGCAAGAATGGAGCTTCTACTGGTGGAGATTCAAGTATGCTTTGGAACTTAATGCCAGCCCCTATAAAAATCTGCACTCGACGAAGCTTCAAAAATCGAAGAGGCGTTTGCTTTCTCAAAAGCTGGCCTGCTCAGAAACCACGAGGGCCAATCTCAAAAATCAAAGAGGCGCTTCCTTTCTTAAAAGCTGGGCTACTCAGAGACCACGAGGGCCGATCTCAGAAATCGAAGAAGCACCTGTTTTTTCAGCCTCGTCAGCACCTGTCACATGCACACTCAGCTTTGCGGAAATTACGGGCAATTTGTCGAAGATTTCTGGTGAAGTAGAAAGCACGCGAATCTTGTTGTTCAATCACCACTCTCCACACGCACCATCAACTCCTCGGGTACCACATATAACTTTGCCAAAGATCTCTGACAAAGTTTAGGCGCGAGAATTTCGAAGTTCCAGCTACCCTACTATTACCCACAAGGGTAAAGGAACATCACCACTGCTTGACAACTGGAAAGTCCCTATGTGTGTCGACCTCCGTGTTCTGTGGCAAGACAGGCTGGCAAGAACGTCCAATCTTTACTCACATTCGAGAAAAGACTCCCAACATAATTACTTTCTCAAAAACCGAAGCGGCACCGCTTTCCGAATCTCGAGAGCCAGATCCCCGACGGGATTGCTTGTTAGAAAACCGAAGAGGCACAGCTCTTAGAACTTCGAGAGCCAGATTTCCTTAGATAAAGCTTGTCTGTAATCTTCACACGCAACATTAGCTTTCCAGATACCACATACCACTTTTTCAAAGTGCTCTGACAAAGTTAAAACACGTGAAGCTGGCAGCTCCCACTACATTGCTGTGACCAAGAAGGGTAAAGGAATAGCATTACTACTTGTTATTGGGAAATCCCTATATACATCGACCTCCCTCCTCAACGGATAGGCAAACCTGCAAAAATGCTCAACCCTTTCTCGCATTCGAGAATGCACCCTCAACATAACCTCTCGAAATACTCAGCTTTATTTCGCCCCGATAATACCTCAGCAAATAAGCCACACCAAGAACAAGAGTATCTCATATCATCAGGGTCGAAAGCAAGAGTATCCCATATCATGCTTTCTCCCTGTCCTTGTCTTCGTCCTTGTCCACACCTGCAGGACAAAGAGAAAGAGAGCAGTCAGTCGGAACCTGAAATCAAACCTCCAATCTGGAACTGATTGCCTGAGACCTTTCCCTGGTTGCTTACTTAGCATTGCTCTCGAGAACTCATCCTCAACTGCTGTCAAGGTCATGAATTCCACCGGCACATACCTCATGACAGTTGATCAGATATTGGCTCTTTACACTGAAGCTGCCAAGCGTGGATGGGTCACTATGAAGGAATGTTCTGAAGGACCATTTAAATGCAAAGGTTGCACACCACTTCTGCCATGCAAAAGATTAAAGCAGAAGGTTCAACGGTGAGCTGAAACAGATCACTACAGCACGACACCTTTCCATACCACATTCATTATTCCGTCAACAGCAAAAGTATCCCATATCATCAAGGTCGAACGTACTTTAGATTTAATGGACTTATTTTGACCCTCAAATTCTTGAGTCGGCCTTATACTCTGAAGGGAACCAGAAAACCCTCCAGCACAGTTCAAGAATAAGCCTGTGGAAAGTTACTTCTTCAAAAGCAAAAGTATCTCATATCATCTCTTCTCCATTTGCTTCTCCTTATCCTGGCAGCTGAATGAGAGACAAGGAGAAGGAGAACAATCAACCGGAAGCCGAAGTCGAACCTCCGATCCTGGGTTGCTTGCTTGGAAGTTTGACTGCTTACCTTGTCTGTCACCTCTTTCGGCAGATCTCCTAGCTCGGCGACTTGGGGGACTCCTACTATAGGGTTTGTATCGCACTTGACCAAGCCCGAAACTACAAGTAAGCTTCAAGTGAAATTGATACATTACCTTGTGCATCTTCATCGGTTAAAGATACCACCCATGGATGGAGGAAAAGTTTTCCAGAGAAGATGCCACATCTACATATGAGACAGATAAGGCACGTGAAAATGATACCACACTTCAGTACTTAGAAGTTTCGTGATTACTCAATGGCTTGGATCTTGCAAGTCCCCAACCGAGGAGTTTCCCTCACTCGGGAACTTAGGGGAGCACTGTTTGTACCATACTTGACCAATCCCGAAACTACTGAGCACCGGTCAACGTTATACCGTCAAGGACCCAGAAGAGCTTCCCTTCAACCAGGAGGCCAATCACAATGCGACACGTGTCGACATCAGAAGCCAATCACAGCTCGACACGTGTCAACATTAGAAGCTAATCACAACACGACATGTGTCAATGTTAGAACAAAACTAGAAACTATCTTCTATAAATAGGGATCATTCTCCCACAATAATCTTTAATGTCATTTTGTACTAAACTATTCACTAGAACTCACAAAATAAGAGCTTGAACCTATGTATTTGTGTAAACCATTCACAATTAATGAGAACTCCTCTACTCCGTGGACGTAGCCGATCTAGGTGAACCATGTACATCTTGTGCTTGCTTCCCTGTCCCTATTCATTTACGTACTTATCTTCACTAGTGATCGAAGCAACCAAGCGAAGGTCACAAACCTGACACTTTCTGTTGTACCAAAGTCCTCGCTGATTTTGTGCATCAACAAGGTTCATAGCTAAGGTTTTGGATGTAACCTTGCAAAAGTATTCTTTGTCATATTAAGTTTAAGTGTTCAAGTTTCCAATCTGTTTTCTTGTTTCATTCACTGTTGTGGGACCATGATTTTTCAGGGCTAGAGTAAGGTTGATCCGAATACTACTACCTCAGAAGTTTGGTCATGGGTTCACTAGCTCCGGGCAGAGCTGTATCAGACGAAGCAAGATGCCACCATCATTCTGCTTCAGGGCGCTAGGCAGAGCCCAAGCGACTCCATCGAATGACCATGCTTGTTTCACAAGATATGGGATTTGATATGAATATGGACTCAATCAAATCCTATAAGTCTTGGAGTCCCTACAATCTAGGAATAGGCGTGCACCACAAGTAACCATACTCCTAAGAGGATGCAATATCTACTTACTAGATATCCTCTTGAATTCTCCTAGTTTAAAACAAGGATTCTATCCTAAAAAGGTCTCTCTCCCACGGTAACACCCATCTAGGGTTCATCTATGGTAATGCAATCTATACATTTGAATTCTCGTACCCACTGCTTGAGTCTCAAATCATTCACTAATTTGATTGTCGGAGAGCCTTTGGCCGGTACACACACCCCCTGGGCTAAGGGTTTGCTTACGTAAATTTCATGTTTTGCAGGTTGTTCTAGCCTACACGGATTTATGGTCAACCACTGGTTTCAGAGGTATGCATATTTAGTTCCAATGACTGTGCTTAATTGATATGTTTTTTTTTTATGTTTGATCACTATTAAGATTATTTATTTGTTATTTAATCACTGTCATAGTACACATAATGCCAGACATGTGAATGAAGAAGAAACTGCTATGTAAACATCCCGTCATGTGATTTCTTTGCTTCTTTGAAGTTTTCTTATTCTTCATGGATTCTTAATTGGTAATCTAAGTTGAACATCACAACTAGGTTGCAGATTAAGACTACTTGATCACAACCACACATCAAATGGATGATCATAAATAAGTAAAATGGACCTTAGTTGCAGATTGAAGAGTTGAATACGTTTTGACTTAATATACATGGATATGACTTGTAAGGGTGAAATTGAGATCCTTAGTCTCATTCTCATAGTTTTTTAATCAATCTATCTTTCATATTTACATGTTCCTGCATTTTAAATTACTTTATTTTTCAAATAAAATACCAAATTCAAAATTTTAATTCCATTGTTTAGTTAGGGTTCACATAAAGCCAGTAATCTGTAGAGGTCTAATTAGTCCATATGGTTCAACACCCTTATGGTTCAACACCCTTACTTGTGTCATTATACCATCCTTATTTTGGCACTTGAAAGGAATACAATATGGCACATAAATGGTTTCTAAAATTGACCCACACCATCAAGATGGTGCCTAAAATTGAAAATTGATTAATGTGGTCCTAGAAATAAGTGCATCAAACCAATGTGGTCCTTCCATCACAATTCTGTCGAAAATTTTGCTATGGGTTAATGTGACCCTCTTATTCTCATCCCCTTCCCTCCCCTTCTATCGCACACTCATTTTTGTCTTATTTTCTCTATATAAAAATCAGTATAAGATGTTGACGTGATTTAATCGTAACCGTTCAAGTAGGAGACGAGGTAAAGGGAGAGAGATTAGGAGGGGACAGAATCCTCCTCCTTGATGTGATACATAAATGGGTCTCACAAGTCTAATTAAATAAAAAATAAATTAGAAATAGTTTAATAATTAATTAAAATTTTTTGTCAACCCAGAAACCTAGTCTGGGAATCACCTCTGATCCCAATCCACACTCCTCTACCTTCATCTATAGTAGCCATTGCCATCTCTTCTTTGAAATATATATATTCTCAAGAAACCTATCTCTACACCCTTCACAAAATTGGATCAAGATCGAGACCACTTTTAGTGACGCCTTGGATTGGCGAGGACTTATGTGACATCACCGTTAACATATGAGTGATCGACACCCTCACAACCTTAATGTGGGAAAGCTTGGGCACTCCCCTGATGATCTTGGTTATGCGGGGAACGACGAGCTATGTTTTGAGATTTTCACTACGCAAAAAGGTATTTTGACAACTCTTTTAATTAATTGTTAAATTATTAAACCCATATCAACACAAAACCATTATCTTTTTGTGATACCTATTTTCAAGAACTACGTTGGTTGATTTATAATTTCAGAGATCATTTTAATGGTGTGGGTCAATTTCAAAAACCATTTGTGATAAAAACCTTAAAATGTTGTGAGATCCATTTATGTCTACACAGGGTTTGTGTGTGCACCACAAAACCAACATTCTTCACGCGACCGGCGTTAGATGATCACTTGGCTCTGGTAAATTCATTGAGCGTTGAACTATTCAAACCCTATTTGAGAAGAAATGAGGGCAGCCACGACCAGGGCCAGTGGTCTACCATCCATGTTCAATAAGGTACCGTTTGGTACGCAGACGGGACGGGACGGAACGGAACAGATGTTCTGTGTTATGTTTGGTAAGCATAGGACGAAACATGACTTTTATACCGTTCTACGTTTGGTATCGTATGGACGGAACGGAACCAAAAGATTAAAATGACTAAAATACCCATGTTCTGTCTATTGTTTGATAGTACATGTGTGTGATATGTCTTAAACCATGGACTGATTTGTTGCAATTCTACTACTACTTTCTGCTTTATTAATGGAGTTCGCTGCCCAGTCATCAAAAGGATAACCCTGGATTTATCTCATTTCCTTGAGGAATTATCTCCCATTAGGTTAATTATATTATCAATTTCATTTGGCACTGGATTCTGCGATATTGTTGCATGAAAAAACTAAACATTTTATAAAGCACAGACTAGAGTCAAGACACTGAACTCTCTGCTACAATTTGTAATAATATCTGTTGTTTCTCTATATTAAGTAAATTGTGAGCTATTAGAATGCTAACAAATCTGATAATTAACAAAACCCAGTAATTAACACAACCCAAATCAGCAACAAAAGATAAAAAAGCAAATCCGAAACCCAGAAAATTTTCAAACCAAACGCAAAAGAATGAAACAAAACGACCACACAAAAAAATTGAATCAGAAAAGATTCATCAATTAAAGTAAAAAAATGAGATTCAACAAGCTATCAATCGCAACCTGGGTCGATCTGCAGTGCGACAGTAGCTGATGCGTGCTGGCTGGGTGCAGTCGACGACTACGGGAGAAGATGAGGCAGTCGATGGCTACGGGAGAAGATGAGGCAGTCGATGGCTACGGGAGAAGATCTGCAGAGCGACAGTAGCTGCTGCGTGCTGGCTGGGTGCAGTCGACGGCTACGGAAGAAGATGAGGAGGAAGAGAGAGCAGCGGCAGAGAATGGAGGTCTTACGGGAAGAGAGAGCAGTGGCTGAGAAAGGTAGGGTTTGTTTTTAGGATATAGATGGTGTAAATATTGAAAATGACAGGGGGTAATTTTGTCTTAAAATGTTAAAAATTTCTCTTCCACATCCGTGGAACAACTTGTTCCAGGGGGTGGAGGTGGAACAAAAAATGACCCA
This sequence comes from Malus domestica, assembly GCF_042453785.1. Classification (NCBI taxonomy): domain Eukaryota; kingdom Viridiplantae; phylum Streptophyta; class Magnoliopsida; order Rosales; family Rosaceae; genus Malus; species Malus domestica. The sequence continues at coordinate 19,379,753 of NC_091670.1, forward strand.
AAATTTGTCCCGTAGAACAGCTTGTTCCACCCATTTTAGACGTGCTAAACGTGGGACGGAACGCCTCGTCCTGTTCTTCCCGTCCCGTCCCACGTATCAAACGGACCCTAAATGCTGTATTTCTACGGAGGTCTTGAAAATAGCTTGTACTCATGTATTGATATTCCTAAATTCAAAAACTTCAAGATGATCCTCACACACAAGTATATCACGTCTTAATGCTAATTTATTATCAATTTATAACTCTCTTTCCCGCTAAACCTAATCTATTTTTACCGTGAAAAAAATCTCAGCTGATTGTAAATTCAGTCAATCTTTTTCTGTTGTTGGAGTAAATTCAGTCAGTTAAAAAATACAAATAAAGTTGCCGCCGAAAACTTAAAAAATAAAATAAAAACAGAGGTATTTTAGAATACCTCATTTTTGTTTATGAGCTCTCAATCTCTCTTCTACTCTGTCTCTCTCTGCCAGTCTCGAACCCAGGACCAGCTGGGTTGTTGTGGAGGTCTCACAATTCCAATCCAATCCAATCCAACGGGCTACCAGAGACTGGCATTGTTGTCTCCGTCATTAATTTTATTTGTAATCTCCTTATTTATTAATCTGTTTGTTTAGATTTTTGCTGGTTAAAAACGCATTAATAAGTGATTGTTCATAAAATCTTTGCACTTGCTATTTTTTTTCTACCAATACATGTTCGCTTTTATGAGCAGCTTGGATCGTAGGAGACCAAGTTCGAGTTTACTAATCTGTCAATTGTTTCAAACGTTCTTTATTGCGAGAGGTGATGAATTCTATGATAATGCGACTTCAATTCGTGATGGCAGTCAAAGTTTAGAATTACGAGTTATTCTAATGTTCTATCTTTGGCGGATGCCCATGGAAATGTTGAAGTACATAGACAAAGAAGTTGTAACACTTGGAGCGTTATTCCTTAGGAACAGAACGTTGTACACTCCTACTTTTAAGGTTAGAGTTTCCTTTCACGGTAATTAAACCAATTTCATCAAAAAATCAGGGATTGGCTCCTCTGTTGATATTTTTCTCATATCAATCTAAAATTCAAAAGAGAGATCGTTGTTATTTACACTCACAGAAAGTCATTATGCATTTTTTCATATAAAAAAGGAAAAGTTTTTAAAATGTCATATGAACTTAAACACATTTTTTTTATTTGTCATATGAACTAAAACCTTAAATGATATGTCACGGCAACTTTTCCGAAATTAATAATTTTAAATGACAAATTAATGATTTTAAAAGTTGGTATGACAAATCGTTTAAAATTTTAGTTTATACGATAAATTGAAAAAAGTGTACAAGTTCATATGACATTTCAAAAAATTTCCAATAACGCTTTAATTATTTAAATTAAAAAAACGTAAACCTAAGAAATAATAAAAATAAAATAGAAAAACAAATATTTAAATAAAAGAAATCAAAATAATGACACAAATAAATCTCTATGTGAAAATATTTTGCTTCGATTCTCTGATCTCTTGAAAATCAAACTCCAGTTGTTACGCTCCGATCTCTGGATACCTCCTCCAAGACGGACACGTGACATCAGAAAGTATCTATCTAATTGTCATGCCTCGTTTTTGAGACATGTCTAAAAACAGACTAACTGTCCAATAGCGTAGCAACTCCACTTTTATCACATGATTGCATCTAACCTTTGTGTTAGATTGCCTACTTACCCAAGGACAGGATCAAGCCATTTGTAATTCACCTTTCTGTTAAGCTCTGAAATTTCTCAATGCATACACTGGCAAGAACATAGAGAATTAGTATCACTCAATGGACCTTAACGAGCATGGCTCACTAGATTCCATATTACGTAAGGCAACCATTTAAAAACCATGATTGTCATTCATCTTTCACGTACATCGCACTGTTTTCCAACAACAATTCCACAATCACAACAATAATTGAATCAATGAATCAAAGATGCACAATATTAACATTTAACTAAGTTAATCAACAATTAAGATCATATATCACTTCACTAAGTTTAGTAAAGCTAAACTCTGTAAGGTTTGGGTTGTTCTGAGGATCCAGTGTGAGTACTTTTGGAACTACGAAAGGACGTTAACGGTGCAAAAAAATAATAAAATATTGAATCACAATTTATAAAAAGAGGATTGTAGGCCATTTTCGAATTTCTGGACCGCAGGTCACTAAATTTATTCAACACTGGGCTAGTACCAAGAAAATATAGTGGTTCGAGCCCATATTTGGGTTGGATGGTTGCGGGCCAAGCATATGAAAAGCCCAGATTCTGGGTGTTGGCTCAACAGCCCCAACGAATTTGGTCACAGGAGTAGGACGGCAAACGTCGTCGTTAAGGGACAGCTGAAAGACGCGACTTGGCGCTAGATTAGGGTTTTTTTAAGGGAGTTTTAACGAAAAACACATGATACTGTTCATTTTAACGAAAAATCATATTTTTACACTAAAAAATCAAACATGGTACTATTCACTTTACCATTTATTTTATCTTTATCATTAAAACTCAAATTTTTTTAAGCCATTTTCATTAGTTTTTTTTTTTTTTTCACCCAAAAAAATCGAATTTTGCTTAATATATGGAACATAGCAAATATATGAAGTAAAAATAAATTCGTGGTTCATGCATGGTGATACTTTAATTCAAAGAGAATAAATGAATAAAATTCTAAAGGGACATGATTTGAGACATTAAGATCAATAGTAAACATCATGATCCTTTCCCAAATTAAGACAGCGTAGAAGAGGAAAGAAAACTTAATACTTACCAAAACGATATGGAACAATTATTTTGTTATTTTTTATGGTAATAATTATTTTTGTTATTATTATACAAAATACGATAAGTAATATAAGATGTGGCCATGTCCCTAGCAGCATTCATCCTCTCTATAAATACAATCACAACGCATGGTTTGCTTCAACTCAGGCCACTGCTTCTCACTCTATAACGTTCTCTCTCTCTCTCTCTCTCTCTCTCTCTCTCTCTCTCTCTCTCTCTCTCGATCTTTCTTGATCTCTCTCCCGGCCTTTCTGATCTGCTCGTCAGTTTTTGAACTAGCAATCGACCTACAATGAACATTCGGGGCAACAACATTCTGCTTGTGCTGTTATACGCTTTTGCTTTTGCAGGTTTGCTTTGTATTTCTATCATAGTTTTATGAAAAATAATGAGTTTGAATCATTATAAAGCTTCGGAATGAAGATTAAACACTTACTGGCCCGGTCTCTCATTAGGGTTCTTAGTTTTGGTGTTAATGTTGAATTTGTTTGGTGGGGCTCATGGACTGAGCCTCAGGGAGAATAGCTTCACTATCACCAATTTTATACAATCGGTTACACCTAAGAGACAGTCGAGGCCAAGACAATTATAAGTCACCCTAAGCAAGGGAACAATACTGCCATTGATACTGTTGAGCCGTAACTTGTGCCTGAAGGCAAAACAGAGCGACCAAAACAGTACTGCTATTGTTTGTGTTTAAACAATATCCAAATTACCTAGCTATGTAGTTAAACAGTATCAAATTTATTTATTGACAATATTACCTATGTATTTTACTTTTAATTCATCGCAACATAATACGATTAACAATTAAACAATTGCTTTGTGCTTTACAGGGTTTGACGTAAATGGCTTATCCTATGATTACACGGCCAGTATTGAGGCAAGTTTCCCAACAACTGTTTTGTTAGGTTTACGTAGATTAATTAAATGTAACAAATTTGTTCCTCTTGTTTACAGTGTTTGGTAAAGCCTCACAAACCACAATATCGCGGAGGAATCATTGCAAACCCTGAACTAAATCTTGGCGTGAAAGGATGGTCTACTTTTGGCAATGCAAAAATACAACACCGAGAATAAGAAGGCAACAAATTCATTGTGGCTCATAGTAGAAACCAGCCACATGACAGTATTTCGCAGAAGACGTACTTGCAAAGAAGCAAGCTCTACACATTCTCTGGTACTTAACCAACAACAACAACAACAACAAAGCCTTTTCCCACTAAGTGGGGTCGGCTATATGAATCCTAGAACGCCATTGCGCTCGGTTTTGTGTCATGTCCTCCGTTAGATCCAAGTACTCTAAGTCTTTTCTTAGAGTCTCTTCCAAAGTTGTCCTAGGTCTTCCTCTACCCCTTCGGCCCTGAACCTTTGTCCCGTAGTCACATCTTCGAACCGGAGCGTCAGTCGGCCTTCTTTGCACATGTTCAAAATCACCGGAGCCGATTTTCTCTCATATTTCCTACAATTTCGGCTACTCCTACTTTACCTCGGATATCCTCATTCCCAATCTTATCCTTTCTCGTGTGCCCACACATCCCACGAAGCATCCTCATCTCCGCTACACCCATTTTGTGTACGTGTTGATGCTTCACCACCCAACATTCTGTGCCATACAACATCGCTAGCCTTATTGCCGTCCTATAAAATTTTCCCTTGAGCTTCAGTGGCCTACGACGGTCACACAACACGCCGGATGCACTCTTTCCATCCAGCTCGTATTCTATGGTTGAGATCTCCATCTAATTCTCCGTTCTCTTGCAAGATAGATCCTAGGTAGCGAAAACGATCGCTTTTTGTGATCTTCGCTAGATTGCTCCGGTCATTAGTGTGGATAAGTATATAAATGGATAGAGATAGGAAAGCAAACACAAGATGTACGTGGTTCACCCAGATTGGCTACGTCCACGGAATAGAAGAGTTCTCATTAATTGTGAAGGGTTTACACAAGTACATAGGTTCAAGCTCTCATTTAGTGAGTACAAGTGAATGATTTAGTACAAATGACATTAGGAAATATTGTGGGAGAATGATCTCGTAATCACGAAACTTCTAAGTATCGGAGTGTGGTGTCGTCTTGACTTGCCTTATCTGTCTCATAGGTAGATGTGGCATCTTCTCTGGAAGTACTCTTCCTCCATCCAGGGGTGGTATCTTTAACTGGTGGAGATGCACAAGGTAATGTATCAATTTCACTTGAAGCTTACTTGTAGTTTCAGGCTTGGTCAAGCGCGATACAAACCATGTAGTAGGAGTCCCCCAAGTCGCCGAGCTAGGGGGTCTGCTGAAAGAGGTGACAGACAAGGTAAGCAATCAGAGCTCCGACTGATTGTTCACCTTCTCCCCATCTTGCAGCAGCATGAAGGATAAAGAGAAGAAAAATGAGAAGAGATGATATGAGATACTTTTGCTTTTGAAGAAGTAACTTTCCACAGGCTTATTCTTGAACTGAGCTGGAGGGTTTTCTGGTTTCCTCCAGAGTATAAGGCCGACTGAAGAATTTGAGGGTCAAAACAAGTCCATCAAATCTAGAGTACGTTCCACCCTGCTGATATGGGATACTTTTGCTTTTGACAGAGTAATGAATGTATCGGCACGTGTGCTGTTACGCTTGTCTCCACATGCTTCCTTGTATCCTTCGCACTTGCCCTATCTGTTCCTCAAGCAGATGCGGAATCTTCCCTGGAAACATAAGATGTTGAAGATGAGTACTCGAGAGCAATGCCAGGTAAGTAATCAGGTAAGGGGTTCCAGGCAGTCAGTTCCTGGCTGGAAGCTTGATTCCAAGTGCTGACTGATTGCTCTCTTTCTCCTTGTCTTGCAGGTAAAAACAAGGCCAAAAGAAAAGACAGGGAAAAAGCATGATATGGGATACTCTTGCTTTTAACCCTGATGATATGAGATATTCTTGCTCTAGTATAGCTTGTTTGCAGAGGTATTATCGGGGGGAAAGAAAGCTGAATATTTCGAAAGGCTTCGTTGGGAGTGCCCTCTCAGATATGATGAAGGGTTGAGCATTTTTGCAGGTCTGCCTGTCCGTTGGGGATGGAGGTCGACATATATAGGAGTCTCCCTAACAACAAGTAGTAATGCTATTCCTTTACCCTGCTTGGTCATAGCACGGTAGTGGGAGCTGCCTGTTTCACATGTTTTAACTCTGTCAGAGCACTTTGAAAAAGTGGTCTGTGGTATCTGGCTCTCGAGATTCGGAGAACGATGCCTCTTCGATTTTTGAGAAAGCAATCATGATGGGGGTATGACTCTCGAGATTCGGAGAGCAGTGTCTCTTCGATTTTTGAGGAAGTAATCATGTTGGGAGTCTGGCTCTCGAGATTCGGAGGACGGTGCCTCTTCGATTTTGGAGCAAGCAATCTTGTTGGGAGTGTTGTCTCGAATGTGAGTAAAGGTTGGGCATGTTTGCTAGTCTACCTTGCCACGAAGCACAAAGGTTGACACACAGGGACTTTCCAATTATCCAGCAATGGTACTGTTCCTTTACCCTCTCTTCGATTTTGAGAAAGTAGTCATGTTGGGAGTCTGGCTCTCGAGATTCGGAGGACGGTGCCTCTTCGATTTTGGAGCAAGCAATCTTATTGGGAGTGTTTTCTCGAATGTGAGTAAAGGTTGGGCATGTTTGCTAGTCTACCTTGCCACGAAGCACAGAGGTTGACACACAGGGACTTTCCAATTATCCATCAGTGGTACTGTTCCTTTACAGTTGTGGGTAATAATATGGTAGCTAGACCTTCAAAATTTATGTGTCTAAACTTTTGTTAGTGCTGTTTCTTTGCTATTCTTTTACCTTTCTTGGTCAGAGCGATGTAGTGGGAGCTGCAAGCTTCACGTGCTCAACTTTGGCAGAGAACTTTGGCAAAGTTATTTGTGGTACCCATGAGCTATTGTTGCGTGTGGGAAGTGGGTGATTGAACAGTAAGATTCATGTGCTTTCTACTTCACCAGAAGTCTTCGACAGAATGCCCATAATTTCTGCAAAGCTGAGTGTGCGTGTGACAGGTGCTGACAAGGCTAGAAAAGTAGGTGCCTCTTCGATTTCTGAGATCGGTCCTCGTGGTCTCTGAGCAGCCCAGCTTTTGAGAAAGCGAGCGCCTCTTCGATTGATTCGGAGAACTATGCCTCATCGATTTTTGAGAAAGCAATCATGCTGGGGGTCTGGCTCTCGAGATTCGGGGAGCAGTGTCTCTTCGATTTTTGAGAAAGTAATCATGTTGGGAGTCTGGCTCTCGAGATTCGGAAGGCGGTGCCTCTTCGATTTTGGAGCAAGCAATCTTGTTGGGAGTGTTTTCTCGAATGTGAGTAAAGGTTGGGCATGTTTGCTAGTCTACCTTGCCACGAAGCACAGAGGTTGACACACAGGGACTTTCCAATTATCCAGCAATGGTACTGTTCCTTTACCCTCTCTTCGATTTTTAAGAAAGTAGTCATGTTGGGAGTCTGGCTCTCGAGATTCGGAGGACGGTGCCTCTTCGATTTTGGAGCAAGCAATCTTATTGGGAGTGTTTTCTCGAATGTGAGTAAAGGTTGGGCATGTTTGCTAGTCTACCTTGCCACGAAGCACAGAGGTTGACACACAGGGACTTTCCAATTATCCAGCAGTGGTACTGTTCCTTTACCCTTGTGGGTAATAATATGGTAGCTAGACCGTCAAAATTTATGGGTCTAAACTTTGTTAGTGCTGTTTCTTTGCTATTCTTTTACCCTTCTTGGTCAGAGCGATGTAGTGGGAGCTGCAAGCTTCACGTGCTCAACTTTGGCAGAGAACTTTGGCAAAGTTATTTGTGGTACCCATGAGCTATTGTTGCGTATGGGAAGTGGGTGATTGAACAGTAAGATTCATGTGTTTTCTACTTCCCCAGAAGTCTTTGACAGAATGCCCATAATTTCCGCAAAACTGAGTGTGCGTGTGACAGGTGCTGACAAGGCTGGAAAAGGCTGGAAAAGTAGGTGCCTCTTCGATTTCTAAGATCGGCCCTCGTGGTCTCTGGGGAGCCCAGCTTTTGAGAAAGCGAGCGCCTCTTCGATTTTTGAGATCGGCCTTCGTGGTATTTGAGCAGCCCAACTTTTGAGAAAGCAAACGCCTCTTCGATTTCTGAGATCAACCCTCGTGATCTCTAAGCAGCCCAGCTTTTGAGAAAGCAAACGCCTCTTCGATTTCTGAGCAGGCGCCTCTTCGATTTCTGAAGCTTCGTCGAGTGCAGATTTTTATAGGGGCTGGCATTAAGTTCCAAAGCACACTTGAATCTCCACCAGTAGAAGCTTCATTCTTGCACTTCTAAGATCTTGATTTGTCCGACCTCTTCTCTCTTCAACACCTTTGAAAATGTCTGGCCCCTCCGACCGTCGTTTTGACTTGAACCTTGTTGAAGAGGCAGCCCCGCCTTCTCCAGACAACATATGGCGCCCATCCTTCGTCTCCCCTACTGGTCCTCTTACCGTTGGGGATTCCGTGATGAAGAATGATATGACCGCTGCGGTGGTGGCCAGGAACCTTCTCACTCCCAAAGATAACAGACTACTTTCCAAACGGTCTGATGAGTTAGCTGTTAAGGATTCGCTGGCTCTCAGTGTTCAGTGTGCAGGTTCTGTGTCTAATATGGCCCAACGCCTATTTGCTCGAACCCGCCAAGTTGAATCATTGGCGGCTGAAGTGATGAGTCTCAAACAGGAGATTAGAGGGCTCAAGCATGAGAATAAACAGTTGCACCGGCTCGCACATGACTATGCTACAAACATGAAGAGGAAGCTTGACCAGATGAAGGAAACTGATGGTCAGGTTTTACTTGATCATCAGAGATTTGTGGGTTTGTTCCAAAGGCATTTATTGCCTTCGTCTTCTGGGGCTGTACCGCGTAATGAAGCTCTAAATGATCAACCTCTGATGCCTCCTCCTTCTAGGGTTCTGTCCAGTACTGAGGCTCCAAATGATCCCCCTCCGGTGCCTTCTCTTTCTAGGGCTCTACCGACTGCTGAGACTTCTCCTAAGCAACCTTTGTGAAGGCTCCCTCTTGTGTGCTTATTTTGACTCATGTATATGTACATATTTGTAGCTTATCGGGGATATCAATAAATAAGCTTTCCTTCATTTCAACGTATTGTGTTAAATACACCAAAGCCTTCTTCGCTAAGTTCTTTGAATTTTCTTTTGTTAAAGCTTGTATGTTGAAGCTTTCTGAGTGGAGCATGTAGGTTGGGGTAGTGTTCCCTTAATTTCCCGAGTGAGGAAAACTTCTCGGTTGGAGACTTGGAAAATCCAAGTCACTGAGTGGGATCGGCTATATGAATCTTAGAACGCCATTGTGCTCGATCCTGTGTCATGTCCTTCGTTAGATCCAAGTACTCTAAGTCTTTTCTTAGAGTCTCTTCCAAAGTTTTCCTAGGTCTTCCTCTACCCCTTCGGCCCTGAACCTCTGTCCCATAGTCACATCTTCTAATCGGAACGTCAGTAGGCCTTCTTTGCACATGTCCAAACCACCGTAACCGATTTTCTCTCATCTTTCCTTCAATTTCGGCTACTCCTACTTTACCCCGGATATCCTCATTCCTAATCTTATCCTTTCTCGTGTGCCCACACATCCAACGAAGCATCCTCATCTCCGCTACACCCATTTTGTGTACGTGTTGATGTTTCACCGCCCAACATTCTGTGCCATACAGCATCGCCGGCCTTATTGCCGTCCTATAAAATTTTCCCTTGAGCTTCAGTGGCATACGGCGGTCACACAACACGCCGGATGCACTCTTCCACTTCATCCATCCAGCTTGTATTCTATGGTTGAGATCTCCATCTAATTCTCCGTTCTTTTGCAAGATAGATCCTAGGTAACGAAAACGGTCGCTCTTTGGTATTTCTTGATCTCCGATCCTCACCCCTAACTCGTTTTGGCCTCCATTTGCACTGAACTTGCACTCCATATATTCTGTCTTTGATCGGCTTAGGCGAAGACCTTTAGATTCCAACACTTCTCTCCAAAGGTTAAGCTTTGCATTTACCCCTTCCTGAGTTTCATCTATCAACACTATATCGTCTGCGAAAAGCATACACCAAGGAATATCATCTTGAATATGTCGTGTTAACTCATCCATTACCAACGCAAAAAGGTAAGGACTTAAGGATGAGCCTTGATGTAATCCTACAGTTATGGGAAAGCTTTCGGTTTGTCCTTCATGAGTTCTTACGGCAGTCTTTGCTCCTTCATACATATCCTTTATAGCTTGGATATATGCTACTCGTACTCCTTTCTTCTCTAAAATCCTCCAAAGAATGTCTCTTGGGACCCTATCATACGCTTTTTCCAAATCTATAAAGACCATGTGTAAATCCTTTTTCCCATCTCTATATCTTTCCATCAATCTTCGTAAGAGATAGATTGCCTCCATGGTTGAGCGCCCTGGCATGAACCCGAATTGGTTGTCCGAAACCCGTGTCTCTTGCCTCAATCTATGCTCAATGACTCTCTCCCAAAGCTTCATTGTATGACTCATTAGCTTAATACCCCTATAGTTCATGCAATTTTGTACGTCGCCCTTATTCTTGTAGATAGGCACCAAAGTGCTCATTCGCCACTCATTTGGCATCTTCTTCGTTTTCAAAATCCTATTGAAAAGGTCAGTGAGCCATGTTATACCTGTCTCTCCCAAAAGTTTCCACACTTCGATTGGTATATCGTCTGGGCCTATTGCTTTTTTATGCTTCATCTTCTTCAAAGCTACAACCACTTCTTCCTTCCGGATTCGACGATAAAAAGAGTAGTTTCTACACTCTTCTGAGTTACTCAACTCCCCTAAAGAAGCACTCACTTCATGTCCTTCATTGAAAAGATTATGAAAATAACCTCTCCATCTGTCTTTAACCGCGTTCTCTGTAGCAAGAACCTTTCCATCCTCATCCTTGATGCACCTCACTTGGTTTAGGTCCCTTGTCTTCTTTTCCCTTGCTCTAGATAGTTTATAGATATCCAACTCTCCTTCTTTGGTATCTAGTCGTTTATACATATCGTCGTAAGCCGCTAACTTAGCTTCTGTGACAGCTTTCTTCGCCTCTTGCTTCGCTTTTCTATACCTTTCACCATTTTCATCAGTCCTCTCCTTGTATAAGGCTTTACAACATTCCTTCTTAGCCTTCACCTTTGTTTGTACCTCCTCATTCCACCACCAAGATTCCTTTTGGTGTGGGGCAAAGCCCTTGGACTCTCCTAATACCTCTTTTGCTACTTTTCGGATACAACTAGCCATGGAATCCCACATTTGGCTAGCTTCCCCCTCTCTATCCCACACACATTGGGTGATTACCTTCTCTTTGAAAATGGCTTGTTTTTCTTCTTTTAGATTCCACCATCTAGTCCTTGGGCACTTCCAAGTCTTGTTCTTTTGTCTTACTCTTTTGATATGTACATCCATCACCAACAAGCGATGTTGATTAGCCACGCTCTCTCCTGGTATAACTTTGCAATCCTTACAAGTTATACGATCCCCTTTCCTCATTAGAAGAAAATCTATTTGTGTTTTTGACGACCCACTCTTGTAGGTGATCACATGTTCTTCTCTCTTCTTAAAGAAGGTGTTGGCTAAGAAGAGATCATATGCCATTGCAAAATCCAAGATAGCTTCCCCATCCTCGTTTCTCTCCCCAAAACCATGGCCACCATGAAAACCTCCATAGTTGCCTGTCTCCCTGCCCACGTGTCCATTTAAATCTCCTCCTATAAATAACTTCTCCGTCTGGGCAATTCCTTGCACCAAGTCTCCAAGATCTTCCCAAAATTTCTCCTTCGAACTCGTATCCAACCCTACTTGAGGTGCGTACGCACTAATCACATTGATAAGTTCTTGTCCTATTACAATCTTGATTGCCATGATTCTATCTCCTACCCTTTTGACATCTACAACATCTTGTACCAAGGTCTTGTCCACGATGATGCCAACACCGTTTCTCGTTCTATTTGTGCCCGAATACCAAAGTTTAAACCCTGAGTTTTCTAGATCCTTTGCCTTACTACCAACCCACTTAGTTTCTTGTAGGCACATAATATTTATCCTTCTCCTCACCATAACTTCCACTACTTCCATAGATTTTCCCGTTAAGGTTCCTATATTCCACGTTCCTAAACGCATTTTGCTCTCTTGAACTCTACCCTTCTGTCCTAGCTTCTTCACCCTCCCCCGTCTAATAGGATCAAAGTACTTCTTTTGTGTGTCCCGGGTAAAGTTGATAGGAGCATATGCTCCCAAACAACTTTGAGTGGAGTCGTTCGAAAAGAAGTTTCTATGGCCCCCTTGCTCATTTAACACTGCATCCGGGTGCCGATGGAGATACAGCGACCCTTGCTCACTTATCACTGTGCTCAGGCCACACAGCGCGCCACTTACGGGTGACGCCCTAGCTTTAGCGCGATTTTGTTCTGGATTCATTTTCATAAGGATTCGACGTGGTCATGGAGTGCCGGCTGTCGACTACCTGACGCCCTCCCCCTCCTCCTTTATCCGGGCTTGGGACCGGCCATGTAAGACATAGGCGGAGTTCTCTGGTACTTAACCAATTACTCTTTTTTACTGATTCATGGTATAATTATCAACTAATTACTTAATCGATAATTGTAACAATGTTTCCGGTTTGTGTTGGTGCAGCTGGGATACAAGTGAGTAGCAGTAGTGCTCCGGTATCAGCAATTTTCAAGACAAGTAGCGGATTTGTACATGTTGGTGCAATTGTAGCTGAATCCGGCTGCTAGTCCATGCTCAAGGGTGGCTTAACCGTCAATGCCTCAGGTCCCGCCGAGCTCTACTTCGAGGTATTTGTTTCTGCTATATGTATGATATTTACTGATATTTTTTTTCTGTTAATCTTTTATAACTAACAACCATCAAACCTCTTAAATCAGAGCGAGAACACATCTGTTGAGATCTTTGTTGATAGCATCTCCTTACAACCATTCACTCAGAAGCAGTGGAATTCTCATCAACAACAAAGCATTGAGAAGGTGAGTTTGATCAGGCCATATAATTACTAGTGAAACAAGGCTAACTAAACGCAAATGAACTAACTATACACTTTTTACAGGTTCGTAAGACGAATGTTAGAATTCAAGCGGTCACCGAGCAAGGAAATCCACTAGAAAATGCAACAATCATCATCCAACAAAAGGCTCCAGGCTTCCCCTTCGGTGTTGCAGTCAACAAGAACATCCTCACCAACACAGCCTACCAAAACTGGTTCACTTCAAAGCCTTTCAAAGTCACAACGTTTGAAGACGAAATGAAATGGTACACCATGGAGCCTTCTCCAGGCCAAGAGGACTACTCCGCTGCTGATGCCTTGGTTCAGTTTGCAAAGCAACACCAGATTGCAGTCCGAGGCCACAATGTGTTCTGGGAGGATCCTGATTACCAGGCCGGTTGGCTTAACTCGCTCTCTGGCCAACAATTCTCCGATGCCGCTAACAAGAGGCTCAATTCTATTATGGGGAGATACAAGGGACAAGTCATTGCTTGGGATGTTAGCAACGAAAATTTGCATTTTAATTTCTTTGAGAGTAAGATGGGTGCAACTGCGTCTGCTGAATTTTACAATTGGGCTAGTAAAGCTGATGATACAGCCACACTGTTCTTGAATGATTACAATACCATTGAGGAGAGTGGAGATAAAGATTCGATTCCGGCTAAGTACCTTCAGAAGCTGAGAGACATACAAGGGTTTCCCGGTAACAGTAATGCAAAGATGGCGATTGGTCTCGAGTCACATTTCCAGACTCCTAACATTCCATACATAAGATCTTACATTGATACTCTTGCTGGTGCAAATGTGCCAATTTGGATTACAGAATTGGACGTCGTTAGTGGTCCCAATCAGGTAAAATACTGCGCCTCTCCACCTATTGCCAATAATGATTTTGCGTTCGATAGCAGAGCGAGAAATTTATTTATGTCACATGTGAAGGAACATAGGTATTGACTTTATAAACATAAAAATCACAACTCTGCGGAGTAGTTAACTTTTCTGTTTTTTGGTTATACGTGCAGGCATCATACTTAGAGCAGATTCTAAGGGAGGTGCATTCTCACCCTAAGATTCAAGGCATTGTCATTTGGGCTGCATGGAAACCTTCAGGATGCTACAGAATGTGTTTGACGGATAACAATTTCAAGAACTTGCCCACCGGCGATGTTGTCGACAAGCTCACAAGTGAGTTCGGTTTGACTTCGGGCTTAGCTTCTGGCACGACGAACGCAAATGGTTTCTTCGAGGCCTCGCTTTTCCACGGCGATTACGAAGTGAAAATTACTCACCCCTTGGTCGACTCCCCCTTCGTTCGGGGTTTGAATGTGGCACCAACTACTGAGTCCCAGCAACAATTGCACGTCCAACTTAATGCCTGAAGAATAATTACGTTTTCTCTTGTTTTTGTAAGCACTTTTGGGTCTGAAAGGTGCAAAAGAAAGACAAAAACAGAGGTATTTTAGAATACCTCATTTTGTTGCAATTATTTTCTTATTTTCTTTTTCTAGTGCCAGTCGAACTGTTGACCCGGTGGACTTTATGTGAACACAAAGCCACTAGGCTACATAGAGACCGGCTGTGTCTACGTTTCACTTTATTATCTTTGTGTTTTCCATATTGCTTCAATGGGAGGAAAATTGACCATATATCTTTGTGTTAGTCGTTAGATTTTATTTTCACAACTATTAGATCTTTTATTTTATCTCATTCATTCATTCATTTTTCTTACCACTTAGTGCTACATAATTGATATTTAAAAACAAGAGAACATGGATGATAAAAATTCATAATATTTATAAGATCATTATGGAGTGTGTATATATATATATATACACGTAGCACAATATCGTCATTAGTACTATGATTTAGTGGCCTCCCAAGATTTCTTTAGAAAGCCAATCGAAGAGTTCTATAGACAAGTTTTTCCTTTTATCTAATGGACGGACGCTGAATTCGATTTTTCTAGAACGGGCTTTGCAAATAATATGTATTTTTTCTCTCTAATTTTTGTAACTTTCTTCAAACACGAGATTGAAATAATTGACTGAGATTGAAATAAAAAATCTAAATAGTTATGGAAATTATATTTAACAACTAAATATAGCATTGGAGCCACCCCTTATTTTTTATACAAACACGAGAGGGTTACAATAAGTCACTTATATTTTGTATAAAAAAACTATATTTAATCATGAATAGAGAAGACAAAATCAATTGTTTTTCCCTTAACAAGATAATATATATAAATCATGAATAGGTAGCACAAAATCAAACGTTTTCCCACAACAAGATATAAAAGACGAAGTAAATTATATTTAAAGAGGAATAGAGAGCACAAGATCAAATGTTTTTCCTTTAACAAGATACAAAAAAAAAAAAAAGAAGTAAATTATATTAATCCTGAACAGAGAGCACAACATCAAATGTTTTTCCCTTAATAAGATACCAAAAAAAATGGAAAATTAGATTTTAATTCTTAAATTTATATTAATGCCTTTTTTAATGCCTTGAACAAGATTCAAGTTTAGTCCCTTAGTTCTATTTAAATGTCAGCATTTTTATTTTTATTTTTGGTAATTTCATACTTGTTTCTTTTTCTAAGTCTACACTAATTTATTATAATATATTTTGGTACAAATATTTAGGTAGACTAACTCATTATATATATTTCGATACAAACATGTAGGTACACAAATTCATTATAATATAGTTCGGTACAAACATTTTGGAACAATATTTAAGTGCAGTAATTCATTATAATATATTCTGGTACAAACATTTAGGTGCAGATATTTTGGTACAAATAAGTCAATTTAACATATTTCGGTATAATCATTTCTATACACTGATGTATTTACATTTTTTCCTTATGTGTCACTAATTTTTTTTTAATGTTTTTCATTTAGGATTATTTATAACTGGAAGAACTAAAAGAGCATACTAATGAAATCAAAACTTTAATGAGTTTTTATACTTAATAGCCAAAATTTAACCCATCATTTCAAAAATGTCAATTTTTATAAAGAATCTCATATATAGCAAAAATGTCACTTGAATAGTCTCAATGCCCTCTAAACATAAGTTTAATTACATATCTTGTGAGTTGATGACCAAACTTGGTGATCTGTAAACTGGTGGATAGAGATTTATAAAAGAATTGATCAAATATAGCAAAAAATTAACCCTTAAATTCAAATATGTGTTGTAGGCATAATTTACTGAACAATTATAGAGGCCTTAGAAAGAGAGGTGCATCAATAGGTAGAGAGAATGAGAGAGATGTGTAATTGTGGGTGTGTGTTATTCCACCCCATTGTGCCTTTATATATAGTAGTAGGATAGGTAAAAACCTTTCCCTTTAGGATTACAACATTTAATAGGTAATCTACTCCTAATAGGAATATAAGAGATATTCCAAGATATACTAGGATTTACACAATGACATTCCTAATCTAATAGGATTGCAACACCCCCCTTGAGTGTGTAAATACTTAAGTAAATGGCGCATCAGGTCTTCAGTGATGAAGCAAGTATAGTTGATGAAGTTGTCGGCACAATGAACGAATGCGAGTCTCAGATCAACGAAAGAATGCATAAAAAGTAAAACTCACAAAACCTTGCTATGGTAAAACCCAAGGTGGGAGAAAAACCCATAGTCTAAGGAGAAAAGTGAGAAGTTTCATTAAGTCAAAACTATACGTCTTTTGGACGCAAGTAGAAGAGCTCACAAGAGTATGATCACCCCAGGATGGGTGCCTCGTTAAAACCCAGTGGGAAAAATGCTCCTAATTGTAGGGAAAAAGAGTACATTAAGATCAAATGAGTATACTTCTAGATACTCCCCCTGAGTTTGACATAGCTTCCAAATGAGAACTACAAGCATTGCATATGAATAGTTAGGCATACCAATTCCTCGGACAAGCTTTTGGAAGGTTGTTTGGATCGGCTTGCATAAATTCAATCTCCTGATGCTTTGCTGATGTAGATGCAGACGTAATATGTCTTGGTGTTGACTTCATTGATGTATCATGTCTTGGTCGGATGGATACATGCGACATAATCTTCATGGATCGTCGTTGGGACTTCAACGATGGATGAAAAATAGTAAGTACTTCGTAATGCTCAACAAGAACTTCTAACCATGTCTCACTTGTGGCGTAGTGAAGTGAGGTGAGTCTTGGAACGATTCGAAGATTTCACAACTAAGGTCATATCGTGGACCTCTAAGATATTGCGATATCCCTAACGGTAAAGACATAACTATTTGGGGATTTTTCCTTGTGCGGGTTTGACAAGTAACCTGTGTCAGCATAACAAGGCAAGCATCATCCCAAGGATCAAAGGGTTGGATCTGCTGAGATGCGTTGGGATTTGCCCATGTAGTACCTTCAGGGTAGTCTTTAATACCAATTCAGTGGATGCGTGTAGGCGCGGTGCTGCATCTTTACCAAGATCAACAGCGAAGAAGATGTCATGTCTAAATACAATGAGCTAAGTACAACAAAGCGCAAAGTTGACCTTAGATATGGAATTTCGGATTCCATAACCTCTTCAAGGGTCTCATTTGCATATAACGTATGCACAATCATAGGTATACTCAAAGATAACACATTCGGGGTCTAGTTCGACTGGTAGACCAAAATACCGTCAGAATAATGCTTCAACTTCAGGTTAAGGCATAAACGAGTTTCCCCAAGATCCTTCATCTCAAATTCCATCTTCAGGTGCAAGGCAGTTTTCTCAAGCTCTTCTAGAGTCTTAGTGAGATTCGGGTTAACAACATAAACTATAACTCTAGCAATTTGGAATAAGACTTTATAGTTTAATACACAAGGGCATAATTCATATCCCTGACTGATCAAATAATCACTTAGACGGGTATACCACATCTGTCGAATTTTTCAATCCATAAGTGAACGCCTCAAAACAAGTTAAGAGGGTGTTCCGTGGTTTTGGAACTATTTGAACCAGTCCATGTACTTCAAGAACTTACATGTAAATCTCTATATTAATATCCCCATGGAGAAAACACTAACCATATTTCATCATGCTGCTATCAATCACAGGACGTTTGAGAGAAACCTTGCGCTGTAAAGCGTGCTTCATATCGCACTATTTCATTCATCTCATAACGTTTCCTTTCCCATTTGGAACACAACAGGGTTACCTTGGGTAGTGTAAGAATGACAAGTCCAATACACACTTTAGTAAGGAATTTGACTTGGATTGTAATTTCGGTTGTCCAATCAGTTTTACGTTGTCACTTAATCAACGAAACACAGTTCGATATCGTCGCTTTTCATTTATGTCGGTAGCTACCATATATGTGAAAACATCATCGATGATAATCTCATTTCACTTCCATTTAGCTCATCCAAACTAGTTTACTTGACCAAGAACATTCATTTTGTGCCGTGCTTTCCTCTTCTAGGGAAGTGAATCCTACGAACCGAGTGATCTGTCGTGATCCAGGCCAAGGCAGATTGATTGGCTATTCGTCGGTGTACCGAACCATCCAACAGGGGCGTCCAAACCTTCTAACAGGGGCGGCACACCCTCTAGGGATGTTGACTCGACGTCTGTTAAGTCTGTCTATCCTTGCAGGCATGTTTGCAGCTGGTATATGATCTCGTCACTTTAGCTAGATCAGAGGAATGCGTCTAGAGCAACATTCTAAAATCTAGAAATCTTCGCACTTACTTATCATACATGTGCCGTATGGGGATCGAGATGAGACAGAGTGGGTAACGTCTATGCAAATTCACATCGTTTTATAGGAACGATGACGTTCTTATCTCCCCCTAACAGCGGGAAGACTGTCTCATTAAAGTGACAAGCCACAAATGAGCAGTAAAGAGATCGCATGCAAGGGCTCAAAGAGAGCTAGTATGAAGGAGAATCATGATCGACAAAAGATACACATCCTTCATTGATGACCCATATTGGTACGTTGTGGCGGCGCAACTTGGCACATGGAATGCTCAACCAAATGTGTAAATACGAAAATCGTCAGGTTCGTACCCAGTAACCAACTGTAACGTCATATAGGTTGGATGACAATGGGTCTCAAGGCAGACCAACATAACTGCGTACAAGGATTGCATAACCCTAGGAAGAAACTGAAAACTTGGTACGTTTACCAAAATTCGGGTGATCATTTAAATTGTGCTTTATGATCGCTAGGTGAGGTTATTTGGGGTGAACATGGAAATTCGATGTTTAATTATAAACCCAAAATACATGCAATAATGTATCAAAAACTGTCGATATAAAACTCTCCGGCATTATTCAGTCTCCCGGACCTCAAGGGATAAGTAGGGTGGTGAACCCTTAATCTGTCATGAGGTTTAGCAGCAATGTATGTGGATAAACATGTGACCAGGTTGTCGATGCATCAACCAAAACCATAAGTATTTATATGGTCCACATTTTGGTTGGATTAGTCTATATATATTCCCTTGAATCCACTGTGAAAAAGGAGTCGTGTCGTATCTTTGCAAGGAATGATATAAAAATCAATTTCCTAAATGAGCGGGCTTTGGCAAAGTGTGATTGTAGGCACAAAATCCTTACTTCAGGTAAGGAGATGCGTTGTAGCATCATTGTTCGACCTAAGTGTCCCAAATGGTCGTGCCAAAACAAGTAAACTACTCAATCACCTAGCTCCAGGTCGGCCACATGTGGCGTGTTCCCAGTTGAGAAACAACCCATTGGCCCCAAATCAAAGCTTCAGGCTTATTTTTGGAGGTGGTGCAAAGATATTTCACTCTATTTTGTTCAGTGGTTTCATTTATGATCATTGTCATCTCGAATATCCTTAAAAACTCAACGTCAGAGAGAATTTAAGATCCCTTAAATGGTGATTCAGTACCATTCATACAACGAGGAGCGTGCTAATGCTCTTAACCAGGTTGGATAGACTTGAAGTCGTTGTTAGAGATGTGATTTAGGTGTAAAGTTAGTGCGCGTAGTACGCATTCATCCATACAACTAACTTTCCCACATTCCTACCTAATCATGTGTTTAATTGAATCGGTCACATGTATTAAGAAACATGATTCGGTTAACTCATATTCGAGGACAATATCAATAAGATTATCCATAAGTAAAACATACACCAAACTTGAATCCAAGAACATGGAAAAATGTTCACAAAGTAAATGGTTCACTAAGGGACAAGGCTATCCATGTCAAAATTCTGCTTTTCCAACGGTGTTTGGTGGAGCAAAATTAGTCTCACATATTGACTACTAGAATGGTACTTCTCAACAACATTGGTAGGGGCACGAACAAGTGCATAACCAATGATCTATTCTATCTAGACGAAAATTGATTTTGCAGGGTTGAGGTTAGGAAATATTTTCCCTTATTCTTGGAGTTTTAGGTCTTAAGTACCAAGGATCATGCTTTGGGCATGATGCCACACCTTGGTTGGCCTTGATTCTACCATATGTTGTAAAAACAAACTCGAAATTGGATTGTGAGAGAATATGCCATTCGGTGTATCCCTGCCGAAGTAGTGCATCACCATTCGATAGGCTTTGACCAAACTGGGTCGAGCTATTCGGTAGACTCCAGCCGAACTAGGTCCATACCTTGCTCTCACATTTGTGGTAGTAATCAGATCCAAGAATCTGGTAAACTTTCGCTATCTACACTGCTGCTTCAGGGGCGAGTTAGAAACAAGGAAGGACGAGAAAAGTATTCTCTAGTCAATATTCGATCGGATTTATAAACTTCAGAATTGTACTCATTCATGGATGTAATCATGATGTGCTTCATGCAATGTCTTTCATGATTAGACAGTCCGTAGGAGCGAGCCAAAAAGCCATGGAATCCTCGATCGGGAGGTATTTCCATTTGTAATGCTTTGAGCATAAGTTTTCAAATGAAGATCATGGTTGAAGCTTATTCAGCTCTTTCATGCCATTGTTGGCTTCAATTTTTCTCAGCTTCTTGATAGTCAATTGGAGATTCATGTCTTGTATCCCACATGAGGTGGTTTTTATTAGAAACATCCAAATCAGGGAAAATCAAATTTGCGACGGTTCGACAATCCACTAAATTGGAAGGAACAAGATTGTGATTGGTGCTATGATAATGAATCATCCATAAGCATCATAGTTAGAACATTCGAGTTCTAAGACATGGTTTTCATGAAAAAACATCGGGTTTTCATGGGTGTATTGTTGTATGAAAACTTCGGGCTTCAAAGGCACTAAATTTGAAACTACAGGTTCAATTTAGTTTATGAACGTTTAGTTCATAAAAGAGAGGTTTCTATAAGAACACAGAATGTAATATACAACTAAGTGTAGTAGATTTGAGTTTCTTCAGGAATTCAAGTGTGAGCGCTTTGGGACTACAAAAGTGAGTCAACGGTTCAAAAAATAGAAATAAATTATTGAATCAATAATGTCCAAAAGTGATATTCAGGTCAATAATTTTGGATTCATTATCAGATTAATGGACTGCAGGTCACTTTTAATTAATTCAATAAATCGGGCCATACATGGTCGATTGTAGAAGCTAAATAATATTAAAATAATATTATTGGATTGAAAATATAGCCCTAAAAATATTTGGGCTTGGTTAGGTGCCTTAAGTAGAAAAGGCATGGCCCAAAAAGGTCCTTGGGAGTAATTGCAGGTCACGGGGACCAAGCCCAACCATGTGGGCTGCGTGAAGTACACGGGCTGTGGCAGAAAACCCAGCCAACTAGGCTGGATTGTATGAAGGTTGCAGGCCTGGGTTGCATAGAACCCAAGTCGAGGCTTGGTTCGGTTCGAGAGAAAGTAGCAGGCCACAGGTTAAGGTACAAACAGGCTAAAGGCTTCAGGTCCATCAAATTAACCCCAGGCCGAAGCCTGGTTTCTGTGCCGCACCATGCCCAATTCCCTTTTTTTTTCGAAAATCCCTTACGGTTTAGGAAACCCATATTTGCTTCTAATTTAATTTGATACTTTGACTCACATATTCCACATAAAATTTTAATTGTGTGATGCATGAAACAAATATATATATATATATATATATATATATTGACAAATATATGAACATATACAATATATAGATCGGAAGGAAAATATAAACATAGGGTGTTTATGCATCATGGGGAATGTTTTCATGCTTCAAGGTTGTTTCAAATATCTTACTTTATTTTAAGCATACCTGATTGATAAAAAACTACAAAAGCCTTTGAATTTGGAGAAGTTCCTTCTCGGAAAGTCGGAATTGCAACTCCAATAATGCATTGTATCACGTTCAACAAAGAAAAATTAAATTGAATCAATAGCATGTAGATCAATTCAAAACAATTAATTAATCATAAAAGGAATGATTAAAACGTATTACTCCCCTGATTGAAAATCAAACTCTCTTTAGCGCAGCGTCAAGAGCGTGCTGATAACGTGTTGTAGGCATAATTTACTGAACAATTATGGAGGCCTTAGAGAGAGGGGGTGCGGCAATAGGTAGAGAGAATGAGAGAGATGTGTAATTGTGGGTGTGTGTTATTCCACCCCATTGTGCCTTTATTTATAGTAGTAGGATAGGTAAAAACCTTTCCCTTTAGGATTACAACATTTAATGGGTAATCTACTCATAATAGGAATATAAGAGATATTCCAAAATATACTAGGATGTACACAATCACATTCCTAATCTAATAGGACTACAACAATATGTCAATTTTTATAAAAACTCTCAAATATATCTGAAATCTCACTTAAATAGATACAAATACCCCTCAATTTAGATGAATAACTAGTTGTTAACTAAAAGACTTCTTGTGCTATAATCAAGTGTTGTTGACCCATGAAATTGAGGACTATGGTGGTGATTAATTCTGCTGGCAAATACGTCATTGAAAAACTGGTCTGATCATGCTCAGCTTGCACTAATAAAATTCATAAACATGGACTTGTTTACAACGAATTGTCATCATCACTATATGTGTTAAACTTCAAACTAAATTCTATGTCCTTGTAACAAGTTTATGAGAAGAAGATAGACCCACAATGTCTAGATATTAAGTTGTCATCATCTACATTCACTGTCATTTAGGGTCGCACAATTCTCCACCGTTTCATACTAGCAAGCGATGCTTTCACTCTCTTATGCACAAGTCTCCACCATTTCTTACGTCTAGGGTTGTGCCATCATATTCTCTAATTTCTCATCTAATAGGGCTTTGGTTTTTTAGTTTTTTGGTTTTTAACTTTCAGGGGTATTCGTGTTTATTTAAATGATATTTTGGATATATTTGAAAGTTTTTATAAAAATTGACATATTTGAAATTAAGGACTAATTTTTTGCTATTTATGATAAATTCGATTTATAAACTGGTGAACTACCGTGAATAGTTCGTAATAACATAAATCTAATTGTTTTGGGGAGAATGAAATTGGAATAGTAGGATCTATCATCCTAAAAAGTATGATGGAAACAGGGAATAAAAAACTAGACGAATGAAACCAGAACTTCATCAAATTTACCAATCAATAGAAACTTGATCTCTTTCGATTTAATTACCCAGTGTTTGTTGGTCTGCAAAGTTATGCAGTTAATTAAATTCCTCCAACAACATCAATGGTAATGGTGAGACTCGTAAACAATTCCGTATACCTTGACTGGAAAACTAATCCAAGGTTAATGAAAATTAAGACAAGATCCCATATAAAAGAATAAAACAAGCCTTTCTTCTTGGATGATTGTTTAGTTCTGCATTCAGCACAAAATGTCGCAAGTTTGTTGGCTTTTGTTCTTGGTTTAAGGTTAACGAAAATGAAGAAAACATCCCATCTAAAAGGTAAATTGACATTAAGGTTTTGATTTTTAAAATTGAGGGTACTTCCCTCTATTCGTGTAGGCTTTCTGCTACATTCAAAAGTTTTTATAAAAAATGATGTATACGAAATGATGGGATAAATTTTAGCTATAATGATAAAAACTCTCCATTGAGTGTCAAAACTTCCATTATTAAGGTTTAACCTACTTAGTACTAAGGTCTAGTGGTATTCCTCTTCACTTGTAAGGGAGAGGTCTTATGTTCGATTCTTGCACAAAGGCGAATTTGGACCATATTATTGCAAACCTATTGTGAGACTTAACCTGCTCCCCCCGCTCCCTTAGTGCAGATAATATCGTTTGCTTAGAAAAGAAGATTGCAAGGTCCAAATGTTGAGTGTCAAAATTTGGAAGCAACATATATCAATTGAACACTACAACAATACATAACAAGCTAAGCTTACACATCCCACACTTGCAAGCTGGCAGAAAATGCAAAAGCCTAAGCACAATAACATTTGTTGGAGCACTTGATTATGTTTAATTATTTTTCTTACTCTATTTCATTCTTTTCGTGTTAGTCAAACTTGAGACCTGATGGACATTGTGCGTGCCACAAAGCCACCATGCTACGAAGGACTGACAACTTTGTTTCTATGGTCTAAAGAAATGCTTTAAAAAATATAAAACTTTGAAAAATACAAAACCAAAAACACATTCAAGGGAGAAAATTGAATAGGCTAGAAGTAGCTCCACTCTTCCACCCATGTAGACAGCGGATACTTTAAGTTTACACAACGTTGGATTTTGACCGAAAACTCAAAACATGCTTGGATAAAAACTTAGCAGTTGTATACTTTTTCTGGACCGTGCTTTATTTTTAGAAAGATTGAGCGAATTTTAGCAGTAAAAAATTTGAAGCTGAAATGAAAAGTTTAAAAAGTACTGTAAACACGAAAATTCTGTAATGAATGAAACGAGAATACGTGTACAAAGTAAATTTGTATTGATGAATTTGTAGGGTTACAATCTTTGTTTACAATTTTCCTCTGATTTAGTCTTCAAATTTGATGTAAATGTGTATGTTGTTGATCCAATGGTCACGATGACTTGATCTCGGACGAACGATTGAATGATTGCTTCAAGTTTTGAGTTTGAAACAATGCATGGATAGTCTTCACCTCAAGTTTAAGGCTACATCAAAGGTGATGTGATGTAGGACTTTGCTGATTCAAGGGTCTTGGCGACTTGATCTTGAATCAAACGTCGTTACAAGTTTTGAGCTTGTAACAATGTCTTGAAGGAATCAGCACAAGTGCTTGTTGATTCTTCAAAGGAATGCTTCGACTTTGGTTGAAAGAAAGCTTCGGCTTTGGTTGTACGTTCTTCGAAAAGAGCTTTGGCAGCGTATTAGTCTTCAAAGATTTGGCAGAGGTTCTCATTTTGTGAGAATTTCGGCCCTTCAATGTAGAAATTGTCCACCCCTATGCTTGTTTGGGGACCTTGTATATATAGACTTCCAAAGCCATGCCTTTGGATGGATTTGGCCTTGATTTGTGTCTTGATTTGTCCATGGAAGAATTTAGGCATGTTTTGTGTCTTAATTTTAGCCACTTTCCCTTGCTTGGCCGAAATCTATAGGGCTTTCTTGCCTATTTTGTGAGCAATCTTCAATTCTTGCTTGTTTTGTGAAGATGCTTTAGCTTTCTTTCCAGTTTTGGAGCAATTTGGGCCCCTTGCCGATTTTAAGGAGATTTCTTCCCCTTTGCCGCATTTTAGGAATGCTTTTGAGCTTCCTTTGCTTGATTTGGGCCACATGTCATTGATGACTTGTCTATTTGTGATGAGTCATATGTCACATGGAGCTTTGTGATGCATCATTTGCTTGCAATGAAATTTACATGTCTACAAATGCCCCCACTTCAAGTCGCGTTGTAGGCATGTGCTTGTCACATGTAGGAAATGTGTTTTGAAGTCCTACAATGTGAATGCTCTAACTTAAGGGTTGTCGAGACTTGATCTTGAATTAGTTTGCTTCTTCAAGGGCCGTAAAGGCATATTTCTTGAACAAAACATTTATTCAAGGGCCGTTGAGGCGTATTTCTTGAATTGAAAGGATGAATTTCGTTGTTGGGGCGTATTTCTTGAATTGAAATGATGAATTTCGTCAAGGGCCGTTGAGGCGTATTTCTTGGATGAAACATTTCTTCAAGGGCCGTTGAGGCTTGGTCTTGAATGAAATGAAAATTTTCTTCAAGGGCCATAGAGGCTTAATCTTGAATTGTAATGAATTTTTTTTTCTTTAAAGGCCGTAGAGGCTTGATCTTGAAAGAAAAGAGATTTTTCTTTAAGGGCTGTAGAAGCTTGATCTTGAAAGAAATGAAATTTTTTTCTTCAAGGCCGTAAAGGCTTGATCTTGAAAGAAATGAGATTTTTTCAAGAGCCATAGAGGCTTGATCATGAAAGAAATTTTGGAAATGGATAAATCGGCACATACTTATTGTGCATATTGATTTTCTATAATTTTGACAAAATACATTTGGTGTATTTTGAGACTTGGATTTTTTCCTTATGGTCATGGGAAAAAATGTTTTTCCTTTCTTAGGTAGGAACCTCCTTTAATTTTGGTAATGAGGGTGATTTCCTTCAAAATTTTGGAAAGATTTAATGCTTGTCCTTGGGTAAGTAGGATGTGCATTTTTTCCCTTTCCCTTTCCATTTTCTCGGCCAAGGGGGTGTTTTCCCCTTTCGTTTGGGAAACTTGAAGGCTTGTCCTTGCTTTGGAAGTATTCCCTTTTGTATTTTGGCAAGGAAAAGTACTTTCCTTTGATATTTTGGAAATTTTAAAGCCCTTTCCTTATTTTTTTTTGTTTCCTTTTCTTTTCTTTGTTGATTTTGTCGTAAAAACAACATGCCTTTTCCCTTAGTGCCGTGTATAGCTTGCCTTTTTTTTGCTTTGGAATTTGCTGCCTTCTTGCAGTTGGAATGTGCTTCCTTGTTTTGATTTTCCTTTTGCTATTTGGTATGTATTTCCCTATAGCATTAGGAAGAACTTGACCTTTATTTATAGGGCAATTGGGTGTGTGTGTGTTTTTTTTTCCACAAACTCTTCTTGCCATGCACATTGACTCTGCTTGCTATCGTGCCCCTTTTTTTTTTTGCTACTGTTGCCGTGAGTTTTATTGTTTGGAGTTTGTTGCAATGCATCACTTTTTACCCTGTGTTGCTGTATAAAAGGCTGCAACGGTATTACGTTGTGTAGTGCCTTTTGGTCATAGTTATTCCTGGGTGGCGATGTTGCCATGCAGTGCAAGAAACTACTTGTGTAATCACTGCGGGGTTACGTAGTGCAATTGCGTAGCATTTTGATTTTCTTTGCTACTGTAGCATGCTTTGAAGGACCGTCTTGTAATTGCCCTCTTTGCCGTGCTGCTCAAGCTTTGTGGCTGATTTCTTTTCGTTGTTGTGACTTTGTCATCGTTATCCTTCAATACTCACAAGGTTTGTCTCGTATGTCTTTTGCTTTAGTGAAGCAATTTTTTTTTTCTTGCCATCCTACCTTATGCCTATGTTGTCTTTTTTTTTTTTTTTTTTTTTTTTGCAGCAATGATATTTTTCAAGTGCTTTAAGAGCAATACCATCACTATTCTTGCGAAGGAAGGTGACTCGTAAGATAAGGGAATGACGTTGAAACTTTGTGCACCGTTGACTGGCCCTAGGGTGTTTGTTCTTCCTGCAAAAGACAACTCGATGCATATCAAGTCGTGGTCTTCTAAAGTATCTTAGGAGGTGATAGATTTTGGTCGACCAAATACGAAGAAGAAGGCGTGTACTTCGAGGATTCTTATCTTGAATCCTTCGCACCATGTTCATGACAATTCACTAGCTTCGTTTGAGCTACTTGGTGATCGCATCCATAGTTGAGCTATGACTTGGAATGGCATCTTGTTTACTACTGGAAAGGTTGTCTTGTTCAGTTTTATTGGGAGTGGCTTGAAGATGTCTTAAGTCGATCTAAAGATGTGCTTACCAACGTGGGCCTTTATCATGCCATGTATGCATATTTGTTTAGTTATGATTGCCATCCTTCTGTCATTCGTGTGTCCTTTGAGCATTGGTGTTTAATGACCAACACAATTCACACATCATAAGGGGAGATGTCGATTTCACTTTGGGATCTTCACAAGATAGGAGGCTTACCGAACTAGGGTAAGTTTTACAACGAGGTTATTCCTAGCTCAGAGGAATTTTCTCATCGCAATTACTTCATGTGTCCTTTGAGTTGCCGCTATTTGTTTTGGGCGTATCACAAGCTTTCCCAGAAGCCCCAGGTTAAGTCAGGTGTGAAGATTTCTTCATGGATCCAATTTTGGTATTGGGATGCCATGAAGTATAAGAAGCCTTCGAAGAAAAGTGGTCGCAACAAGACCACTAAGCCAAAGGGAGACTCAGACCTGTTAGGTGCCATTGGTTTAGCTAGGCACCGTGCCTCTGCCGAGTTAAAAGCATTTGAGAATCTTGGCGTAGCATCAGAGCACGTGGAAGAATCTTTCCTAGCCGTTTTCTTAGCTTGTTGGTTTTGTAAGTTTGTTTTCCCCAAAGATGACGTCAACTTTATCCGCCCTAGAGTCTTCAAAGTGGCTAGCAAGATGGCTGCAGGTGAAATTTTCAGTCTTGCTATTCTGATCTTAGCCAATATTTATGATGGCTTGAGTGTTGTTTCGAACTTAGTGAGCACCGAAGATCATGCTACATTACTTCCCTACCACTATGTGTACGGTTTGTTGGGTGAGTACTATGGCACTCATTTTTCTTTGTCGACTTTAGACAAGTTAGGGCATTCTTTATCAA
This sequence comes from Malus domestica, assembly GCF_042453785.1. Taxonomy (NCBI): domain Eukaryota; kingdom Viridiplantae; phylum Streptophyta; class Magnoliopsida; order Rosales; family Rosaceae; genus Malus; species Malus domestica. Next base: position 19,408,195 of record NC_091670.1, read on the forward strand.
CTTCGGCCAAGCTGGGGCTTTTGATGACAAAGTACTCTGGCGTGCTTTCTGCAAAGAGCTTTGATGTTTTGCAATCGTAGGCATTGTTTAGAAGCTGTGAAGGTTTAAGAATGGACCATTTAGCAAGGGTTGGCTTGGCACGACAAGGTCTCATAGATGATTCGCACTTTCGTTTCTCAGACTTGTCTTATCTTACAAGTCTTCGTTCGGGGTATGTTTCTTTGTGGCAATGAGACCAATGTATTGTTCAGCAGTATAACCTCCACCATTTCAGCAAGCAATTTAGGGAGGTGTATTCAATTGGGATTTTGAGGGATTTTAATTCTTTTAATGAATCTAGGGGTATTCAATCAGGATTGTAAGTGATTCTCTTAAATTCAAGGTGTATTCAATTAGAATTTTAAGATAGTTTATTAAAATCCTTAGAAATCTGGGTGTATTCAATTAGGATTTCAAAGAAGTTTATAACATTCTAAGTGTATTCAATTAGAAATTGATTTTAAAGAATTTGAGAAAGTTGAGGAATTAGAGAGAATTAGAGAGATTTTGTAGTGTATTTTAAGCATCCATAAATCTCACCTTTCCCTACGAGATTTCGAAGGAATTGAATCAAAATTTTATATGGAATCTCTACAAATCAATTAAACTCTATAAAAATCCATGGATTTATAAATTCATTAAAGTCTCTCAAATTCTCAATTGAATACACCCCCCTTAGTTTCGTCCAACATGTGCCAGGCAAGCTGAAGGAAAACAAACAGCCAGAATCCTTGCAAGCTGTGTATATGCATTGGGAGTCTTGTACTCGTTCATGCACAAATGTTTTCATCACCCTGCCGGCCAATGACGAGTTCAAGAGCAATACGGTGACCCGTGCCTATGTAGGTTGGTGGTCAAAGGTACACCATGAATACTTGGGGATGGTAAGTGGCACCAATTCTTCTCATTCATGCAATGATGCGCTAAGAGAGGGTTGTTTTGTGGTTCCTATGCAACTGATGCCTTTTGATTATGTGAGTGTAGCTTCTTTACCAGATGGACTTATGGCTCTAGCTCCTCAATGTCCGTACTTTTCTTCACAATATTCGAATGCTTCTGAAGAGGCAGGTGATGAAGTTGACTCGCACGAAGATGAACTTGTTTTGCGGCATAGTCAACAAGTTTTTGACAAGCGACCACTTGAAGGTGCTCAGGATAATAGCGATGTCAATTTTTGTCACAAGAAGAAGAAAATGTTTAGGCCTCCTCAATTTGATGGTCGTGTGTCACTTGGGAAAGATGTACGTATTTCCTGTTTTTCTTATGATTTCTTCTTTTATAGGCTTAGCTTTTGTTTCTAACATCTTTCTTTGTCTTCTTGAGGCTGAGCGTTCTTGTTCCTTTGATTTGGTGAACATGGGCGTTCATTCTTTTATGAAGATGTTATTTGGAGGCAACCTACCCACGAACGAGGAGATTGGGGATCCACCTGGTGCAGAGCTTGTTACGAATCCGTTAAGTTGCCCAAGTTTGCCTTGTGTAGGTATAGGTATGCAAGGGCCCGTCATGCGTCCCGCACCTTTACCAACTAGCTCCGAGATCTCTCTTAGAAGGCTGAACCTTAGTGGCATTGAGCAGCTTATCCATCGTATCAACCTTTGCGCAGCTGTAGATATCAAGAGCCATATTAAGAAGAGGATTGTGAAGTGCCCATTGGAGGACCTTACGTTGCTCAAGGAAGACTTGTTGAAGCTTGTTTCTGTGATGAATAACCTTAACGTTGATTCCTCACTCTTAAGAGTCAAGATTGCCGAGCTTATCGCTACCTTAATTGAGTATTCTTCTTTGTATGCCATCTTCTTAGTGAAGTTGAATCCAGAGGTTAGAGCTCAGCAACTTGCAGCAATAGACTTATCAATTACCCAAATTCGGTCTTCTCAACAAGCTACTTCAGAAGGTTATTAAGCCATATGGACTTCTTTAGCTTCTGCCCAGGCATGTTTAGAAGGGTTGGCGCGAGAATGAGAGCAGTTGGAAGTTAAAGCATCACGACTTCAAGGTATTTTCTTAAAGCAAGAAGTTACACTTTCTCAGCATTAAGAGGAGATTTCACGCCTAGAGCAAGAGAAAGGCATGGCCATGGAGTTGCCCACCTTGTCTTCTACTGATGTGGAGACTTTGAAGACTTTGGAAGGCTTGCTTGAAGACCGTCATCGTAGTTTTAGGGACATAGCTTTCAAGTAGTGTTTTTTTGTTCTTTGTACTTTAAGCCTTGTTTGTTTTTTTTTTTTTTTGCTCATTTTGTAATACGGCTTTGTAGCCGAATTTTTCCTTTAAAGAAATAAAGTATTCACATTCTTGAATTTGCTATTTATTCTTCAAAGTATTTGTGTTTTTGTTGATGAAGTAACTGTACTTGAAGTTTTGAAGTTTCAAGTTGCCTATGCACCCTCGGTTAAGGAGGGATCAAGTCATGACGTAGTTCAAGGGAATGATAGATTGCTTTTGATGGTTTTAGAGGTTTTGGTGGTGAGTTTGAAGATGATTTTGGTTTTGTTTCACCGTACACAGTTTATACTTTTGCAGGCCAAGAGTGTTAGGTGTTGCCTTTTAAGCTCATGCGAACAAGGAGCATTGGGTATCGCTTTTTAAGCTCGTGCGAATAAGAAGCATTGTGCTGTGTAGTTTAGGCTCATGCAAGTGATGAGCTTTGTGCCGTGTGTAGTTTAGGCTCATACAGGCGAGGAGTTTTGTGCCTTGTGCAGTTTAGGCTCATGCAGGCAATGAACATTTGGTGCCATGTTGCAGTTTCAGCTCGTGCAGGTAAGGAGTGTTTGGTGCTGTGTTGCAGTTTAGCTCGTGCAGTTGATGGGGTCGATCTTTATGTTGTCTTTCGCCATGATTAAGTAGGCACCGTTGGTGTAGACCTCTTGTATTACGTAAGGTCTATCCTACTTTAAAGTGAATTTTTTTGTTCTGTGAGTTGTAATGATGGGCTTTCATAATGCCAAGATAAGATCTCCAGTTTGGAAAGACCTTGGGCAGACCTTCTTGTTGAATGCCTTGGATAGTCGTGCTTAGTAGCATCCCAAATGTTGTTGAGTTTCGAGCCTCATTTCGTTGAGTGCTTCCAAATTTTGAAGTTATAGCATTGCGTTTTCCTTTTCAGTCAAGCCTTCTTGTATAGCCATCCTTAGTGAATGGATTTGACTTTCGAGCGGCATAACACAATTTCCACTCCATATATGAGAGTATAAGGCGTAACTTGGGTAGGAGTTCTATGTGTCATCTTATATGCTCAAAGTGCTTCACTTATTCTTTCATGCCAGTCTCTCTTTGTTCGGCCGATCACCTTCTTCATGAGGTTGCACTATGTTTTATTGAATGCTTCCACAAAACCGTTGGCCGGAGCATGATACATGGAAAACTTGTGCTGCTTGAATTTATATTTCTCACAGAGCTCATCCATGAGTCGGTTGGAGAACTATTTTTCATTGTCGGTAATGATGTAGTTAGGCACACTATATCGATGGATGATATGCTCTTTGCTGAAACAGACGATAGTTTCATTCTTGACTTCCCTTAGGGGTACGACTTCAGTCCATTTGGAGAAGTAGTCCATTGCGGCTAGAATATAGGCTTTTCTGGCAGATGATTTTGGTGTGATTGGTCCCACAACGTCTAATCCCCATGCATCAAATGGCCATGAAGCAACCGTAGGGTGTAATGGCTCAGGTGATTGATGTATAAAGTTAGCATGGAATTGGTAGGCTTGGCACATTTTGGCGTATTATAGGCAATCCTTCACCATGCTTGGCCAATAGTAGCCTATTCTTTTGAGCTGGAAGTGTAGCTTTGGTCCAGACTGATGTGCTCCACATACGCCTGAGTGTGCTTCTTCCATGGCTTAATTAGCTTCTTTCTCACCTAGGCATCTTAGAAGTACTCCTTCAAAAGAGTGTCAGTAGAGTGTTCCTTTGAAGTAGAGGAAGCGAGGTGCTCATCAACGTATCTCAGAGTAGTGTCTAGGATCGTCCAGAAGCTTTCCATGCTCCAAGTAGTCGATAAGCGGCTGTCTCCACTCTTATGTGTTGACGGGAAGTACTAAGATGACGTTTGTGTCATCTAGTAACATTTAATGATGAGTGGGATCACCCATCTTTGGCAAATTGGCATGTCTGCAACTTCGTCTTCTCCTAGCACCATACTTAAGGCTAAGTTAGCGAAAGCGTTTGCCATTTGATTTTCTTTTCTTGACACATGTTCTAGCATCACGGCCTTAAACTTTTGTAGCAGCTGAGTTGCTAGCCAAAAGTATGGGATGCGATCATCTTTCCTCACTTCATATTTTGTCAAGAGTTAATTGATTATGAGCTTGGAGTCGTCATACACTTTTAGCATTGTGATTTCCATATTGATCGCCATTTGGAGATGATCAGTGCTTGGTACTTAGCGACGTTGTTAGACTATAGCTTGCTTAGTCGGAAGGAATAAGGTAGTACTTGTCTTTGTGGCGACATGAATACTACTCCTACGCCTGCTCCATCAGCTCGTGCGGATTCGTCGAAGAACATTAGCCACGTCGGGAATACGTCAATGTAGAACACCTCCTCGTCAGGCAAGTCATCTGAGATTTTCCAATTGGCTGGGATTGGATGATCGGCAAGGAAGTCTGCTAGGGCTTGTCCCTTAACAACTTTAGTTGAGACGTAGATGATCTCGTGTTGGTTGAAAAACAATGCCCATTTAGCTAGTCGTTCTGTTAGAACCGGCTTTGACATAATGTACTTGACCGGGTCGGCTGTAGCAACCAAGTGGATGATGTAAGCATGCATATACTGTCTAAACTTTTAGACGGCCAAAACTAAGGCAAGGCACATCTTCTTGATTGGTGAGTAGTTGAGCTTGGCACCAGTGAGGGTTCTACTTAGGTAGTAGAGTGCTTGTTCATTTTGGTCTTCATTTTCTTGTGCCAAGAGTGCTTTAATGGAACCTTCTTGTGCAACAATGTATAGGATGAGCGACTTTCTAGGCACGGGAACTCCTAAGATAGGTGGGCTTGCCAGGTACCGTTTTATGCTCTTGAAGGCATTGTGGCATGCGGCATCCCATAGGAATGGAGCGTTTTTCTTCATGAGTCGACTAAAGGGTTGACAGTGTCTAGCAAGGTTGGAGATGAAACATCTGATGAAGGCAAGTTGTTCGTGTAGACTTTTTAACTTATGTCGGTTCCTTGGCTCAGGCATGCTTTGAATGGCCTTGATCTTTGATTGGTCAATTTTAATGCCACGGTGCTTGACAATGAAGCCGAGGAATTTCCCAGAAGTGACGCCAAATGCACACTTCAATTGGTTCATTCTGAGGTTGTAGTGTTGTAGTTTGTTGAACACCATTCGTAAATCCTTCAAATGATCGAATCTCTTCTTGGTCTTGACAACTACATCGTCTACGTAACATTCTACATTTTTGTGTAGCATGTCATTGAAGATTTTCTGCATTGCGCATTGATATGTAGCTTCAACGTTCTTCAAACCAAAGGGCATTACCTTGCAACAGTAGATACCTTTTGGAGTATAGAAGGCTGTTAATTCCTCGTCTTCGGGAGCCATGCGGATTTGATTGTATCCAAAGGAGTTGTCCATGAATATCAGTGCTTCATGGCCAGTGGTCGCATCCATCATGATTTCGATGATTGGCAAGGGACAGTCATCCTTCAGGCAAACATCTTTGAGGTCTCGAAAGTCTATGCAAATACATATTTGTCTAGATTTCTTAAAGACAATGACGATGTTAGAGATCCATTTAGGGTATTGCATTTCTCGAATGAAGCCTACTTCGATTACCTTGTCAATGTCGGCCTCAATTTGTAGGATGAGCTTTGATCGATAGTGTCTTTGAGTTTGCTTTATCGTTCGCGTTCCAGGCTTGACTGCAAGATGATGCTTGACGATGGTAGGGTCAAGGCCGAGCATTTCTTTGTAGGTCCAAGGAAAAACGCCTTTGTACTCAATTAGCAGTTGGTAGTACTCATCAATCTCGTCCGCACTTAGTAATGCACTTACGAAGATAGGCTTCAATTCCTTGCTTATGCTTAAGCTGAGCTCCTTGAGATCATCAACCGTGGCTTGCCCCTTATCCTTGAGCTGTGGTGGCGCAGCAGTGACGTCTTCCTCGAGGATTTCATCTTCTTTGTCTTCTTGGATTGTGACGTGGAAGACTTCTTGGACCTCCTCTTCATTGCTGTTTTCTTGGGCTTATTGACGTGAAGATTGGCCAGTATGGATGATGGTGCGCCTCTTTACCTTCAGTTGTCCTTTTGTGTCAACCTCCAAGGTTGCTTGGTGTTTCATTCTTGAAGGAATCAAGCTTCGAACATCGTATTTTTCTGCTAGACTGTCAAGCTTTTCTTCCTTTGGTGTTGTCTTCCTCTTTCTAGAAGGCTTCTTGGTTTTTTTAAGTCTTTCCAAGGCTGACCGTTGTGGAGGAGAGCTAGCTATGTTGCTTTGCTTCTGAGGTTTTGACAACCTTTCAAAAACAAAGCTTCAGGGTGTTGGCATTTTAAGCCGTTTAAAGACAGAAGTTCATTCTTGTCCACCAATGCGATCAAGTGCCAAAATTCTGGGTTTTGAACAATTCAGTCGATCGAAGACTGACGTTCAGGGGCAGGTTTAGGCTCCTCTTAATCTTGTTCAATGCTCATGATAATGTGTTGAGCGCTAGCATTCTTTGTTTTGCTTGAAGTATTCATGGGTGTATTAAGTCTGAAGCCAAGTCTAGCTTTGTTGTTGTCAACTCCATAACTATGCTCTTTCTTTGTGTTGAGCTCTAGCATTCTTTGTTTTTCTTGAACTATTCACGTTCTCTGTCGTTGATGGTGTTTGAAACCTTATTTCCAAGATTTGAAGGGGAGGTGAAATTGTACCTAGCCTTTGACATGAGTTTGTAGGCGTTTAGGTCGAAACCTTTTTCGGTCATCTTGGTTAGAAGAAAGTTTAGTCCTGCTTCCTTTGGCAGGGGTTTTACGAAACCTTGTGGTGGTTTTGAAACCTTAGCATCGCCTTGCTGTGTCAGAGGTAAAAATGCATTTGTCTTAAGCAACTTTATATCGTCCTTGTGTAGTTATGTGTCAGCTTTGCTTGTTCCAGTTTCAAATGGGGATTGCCTATTCTTTCTTCTAGACATCGAGATGTATCGAAAGATGGGTGTGTTTGGTCATTTTGAGGGCGTTACATTCCATTTGGTTGTTATAGGTTTAGCAGGCTCATCGTCGTATTTGCTTGAAGATGGCATGGCTTCCCCTTCTTGCTTCTTAGGCACGGCTTGCCACTATTTCTTTTTGGGTGTGGTTTTGCCTGTGGATTTGATCTCATTTGGATGAGCTTCGGGCACCATTTCTTCATCCATGTAGAATTTGGCATTCGCGAAGTGTGATTCAGCTTCTGTGAATGGCTTGGTGTCGCCTTGTATCACCTTCACTCATTCCCGGTAGAACTTTAGGCATTGGTAAAGGGTGGATGACAACACTCCATTCTCATGGATCCAAGGCTTTCCTAAGAGAAAGCTATAGGAAGTTCTTGCATCAATCACATGGAATAATGTGCTTGATTTGAGTTCGCCAACGGTTATCTCCACTCAGATCATGCCCATCGCTTTTTGTCCTCATTAGTTAAAACCTTGGATTAAGAGATGGCTTCGGGATAGTTCATCCACCTTGATGTTAATTGTGGTCATTGTTGACTTTGTCATGATGTTTAGGGCCAACCCACCATCCATAAACATGTTGATTTGGTTCTTTCTCACGTACCCAGAGATAAAGAGAGGATGGTTATGAAGCTTTGACCCTAGCAAAAAGTCTTTGTCAGTGAAGTTGATTGCATCATGGGCAACATAGCATGTGGCATATTCATGTGCCCGAAGCTGCAAGCTTTCGTCCTTGCTTACTTGCACCTTGTGGTCGTCTGGACTCACCAAAACTGCTGCTTGTGCTTTTCGCATCTCCTTAGGCAATCATAGTGCTTCCTCGATGTTAAAGTGTGTCGGTAGGCTTTCTTTGGGCGTGAGGGTCTTCTCTTCCTCGATGATGATAGCTTTACCTTTTGAGGGCTTTTCTATCTCCATTTTAACCATGTGACAGGCAGTGGTAGTGAACTATTAGAAGAAGTCCTTTGGGAAGTAATCATGCAAGGAGACGAGAATGCGCGGCTCTTGCTCCATAAGTTCCCGTACGTATGTTGGCTTAGCAGCTCTTACGCTCATTTTGGGCTTTCTATTATTACAGTGGCGGTGCTTCCTCCCTTGTTCCACCTTTGACAGTATGGCTTGTGGTTTTGGTTTTCTTGTCTTTTTGTAAGTCATCAGTGTCTACCCTTCTTCATCATCAGTAGGTGCATTTTGGTCGCTTGCCCCCAGCGAAGGTTGTGCAGAAGGTGGTGTGTAGTTTGAGCATGGACTGGAGTGGTCAAGCGTCACTTGAAGAGGCACATGATCGAAGGATCCAAATACAATTGTAGTAGTATATGTTGCGGCCATGTCTTCAAGGTCAAGCTCAATATTCTCTTGTTGTGCTAACTTTATGATGAACTCTTTAAGGATGAAGCATTTGCCAACAGGATGACTCACGATATGATGATACTTGCAGTACCTAGGATTGTTAACGCGATTCATCTCTTCGAGGCGCTTGCATTCAAGTAACTCAATTACCTCTTTTCCAGCAAGTTGTCTAGCATTGTAGCCATGCCAGAGTCAGGAAAAAGGTACGTCTTCTGGTATAGTTCCCTCAAGGTGTTTTTCTACCTATCTTGGGTGCGAGAAGGCTCACCTTTCATTTCCTTTATTTTTCTTTTGGAGGAGATCTTGATAGGCGCGGATGAGGTTGATGTGATATAAACTAGCACACAAATTAAACCCTATTAAGATAGATGTAGTATGGATAAGTAGGGATCGTTCTAGGCCGGGGATTAGTTAGGGATGCCAATCAACGCAAAAGAAACTAAAAAACACAAAACTAGACTTAGAAAACACTAAACTAGACTCAAACTACTCAAAATAGACTAAACTGACTTAAAACACACAAACTAAGTTAAATTGACTCAAAACAAGAACTAGAATGTAATTTGGACAAAAATTGAACTAGAAAGACTCAAAACACTAAAAAGAACCCAATTTGGACAGATTCTAACCTAAAGACATGAAATATAAAGGGGAATTGGTTTTTGACGAATTTGAAGTAAAACTAAACAGATTTAAGACTCTAAGTAATTTTAAACGAAATTGGTGATTTAAAGGGTGAATGGCTAGTTAGAGGGTCCTTCTCCACACATGACACATACGCATACGAATCGATTTCCAGTTACTCTTCCTATAAACCATGAATGACAACGCCCCAGATTAACCGTGAACAACACTAATTAACCCTCAGATTTTACTAAGTTCATTGAATTGGACATCGCATCGTAACCAAATTATTCTTATCAAGTTCCCTACACGAACATCATGATAGAGATACATATCAAATATCATTAAGCTCTATGAAAATCATAAACATTAACAAGACATTCGTAACTATGAACAACATGATACTCCTGCCAGGAATTCACTTAACACAATCATGACTAGTGACCTCCACTATTTATAAATATAAGTTCATAACTATTAGGTGAAACTCCCTTACATTTTGCATCAAATTCATGCATGCAAACTAAGTATGCATCCTTAATCAACATACAAGAATAAGTTCTGAATCAAATAGTTAAGCAAATTGCATTCACGATTCATGGAATAATAATCGAAAGTAATCAATTCATATGCAATATATGTTCATGGCTTTGAATTCTCCTCTAACTATAATGAAATTAATTCCTCATGTTCGTAATTAAACAAAGACAATTAAATTTAAACATTGAAAACAAAGATAGAATACACCTAGAAACACTCCAACAATCCAACGTCTTGAATGACAAGCACAGCTTCAGGGGTCTCCTCTCCTTTCTTCTTGCAAAGCTGCGACACTAGAGGGATGTATGTATATGAGTGTGTATGATGGGAAATTGTGGTGAATGGTGGGTGATTTCTAAATGCTGCGGCACTTTATAATTATAGGGAGAATGTAAGGCATGGCTAGGGTGAGTAAGAGGAGAATTAGCACTCAAAATCATCAAGGAATAAGGACTATTCAATTTTAGTTTCCAGGGAGGAAAAGGATTGTTCTTTGCAGCAGGAAATATGATTTCTAGAACTCTAGGTGCGGCACATTCTTAGGATAAGTGACAGGGCTTCTAGAGCCATGTTTTAGGTGATCTAATATGAAATTGATTCCCCCTTGCAGCTGGAATTAAGGTAGGATAAGATTAAGATAGGATAAGATAAGATAAGGTTAGTTTGGATAAGATAAGGTTGGATAAGGTTTTGGAGCATGTTCCTTCTTTTTAGCTGATTCCTTATCTTATTTGTCTTGAATTTATTTTCTTCATCTCTTCAGCATATTCCTAGCCTCTTGAACTTCATAAACGTCCATCCACCTTGCTCCATGCATGTGTTATCCATTCTTGGCCCAAAACTGCTCCAAAATGCTCCAAATTGCACTTTCTTGCCAACTTTGTCATTTGGACCTACAAACACATGAAAATAGCTTAAATCACTATAATAAACCGAAACTAACTATGAAAATGCAAGAAAAAAAGCTAACTAAGTCGCATAAATATGCTCATATCAAAGGTCTTGATAGGGGTAATATGGACGACAAAAGCTTCCTTGGCGGGCTTTTTCCCAATCTTATCTACCTTTGGGGCGAACACCTTATCCTTTTTTAAGTCAGTGATCGGCTTCTTCTTCCCATGATTGGCAATACTCAGCTCCATATCATGGGATTGAGTTGCCAATTCTTCAAATGTTTTCGGTTTTATACCTTGGATGATGTAATGTAACCCCCAGTGCATGCCTTGAACACAAATCTCAATGGTAGAGGTTTCAGAAAGCCGATCTTTGTAATCCAGACTTAATGAACGCCACCTATTGATGTAGTCGACGACAGATTCATCCTTCCACTGTTTCGTACTCGTCAGCTCTAGCATGCTTACCGTGCAACGAGTGCTATAGAAGTGATTAAAGATTTCCCTTTCAAGCTAGTCCTAGCTATTGATAGACTCGGGGTTGAGGTTGGTGTACTAGTCAAAGGCATTACCTTTTAGCGAGCACATGAACTGCTTGACGATAGAGAAATGTGACATGAGATGTTGAGAACTCACCAAGGCTGATACTTTCACCCGTGCGGCATAAGTAACATAGTCTTGCAGCCTAGTTGGAGGTTTTCTTGTTCGAAGAGGATTTCTTCTAAGCCCTTGAGACTCTGTAGGAGATTGTGAATTATCAGAATGAGACTCTTCATCTCCCTTATTGGCAGGGATACGATGATCAGAGATTGAGTCAAGTTGTATTTCTTTAACAACTGGTGTCACAGCAACTAAGCTTTCTTCCAACACTCGATCATTAATGACTGGAGGAAGTGGAAACATTTCAAACAGTTCCTCCCCCTGACCTGCAGTATTCCCTTTGTGAGTAAAATAAGGGCAATCTTGTTCAAATTTCACATCCCTTGACACAACACACTTTTTAGTGGCTGGATTGTAGCATTTGTATCCCTTTTGGGTGGAAAAATACCCCATAAACACATACTTGGTTGCCCTAGCATCCAATTTTTCACATTTCAAGGCTTGAATATGAACAAAGCAAACACATCCAAATACCTTGAGGTGTGTTAAATCAATTTTTCTACCTTGAGTACTTCATAGGGAGATTTAAACCCTAGCACACAACTTGGGAGTCAGTTAATGAGGTAAGTGGCAGTAAGGATGGCTAATGACCAAAATTTCTTTGAAGCATGCATGGGAAGCATAAAAGCATGAGTCTTCTCCAAGAGATCTTTATTTTTTCTCTCAGCTACTCCATTTTGTTGGGCAGTCCCTACATAGTTGGTTTGATGTATTATGCCCTGAGAACTTATGTATTGAAGCATGTGGTTGGATAGAAATTCAATGCCATTATCTGATCTCAACACCTTAATGTCTGATTGAAATTGTGTTTTAACATGCATATGAAAATCTTTGAAAGTAGTTTGGACTTCACTCTTTGATTTCATAAGATACACAAAACTCATTCAAGAAAAGTCATCAACAAATAAGACAAAATACCTAAACCCTTTTATTGATTCAGTTCCTGGTCCCCATACATTGGTGTGCACCATTTCAAAAAGTTTACTTGTCCTAGACATTGAGTTACCAAAAGGTAGTCTAGTAAACTTAGAAAATTGACAAGTATCACAAGTAAAATGTGATTTACAAAAATTTGGAAACAGTTTAGACAAGATAACTTTAGAGGGGTGAGCTAATCTCTTATGCCAAAGTTGGTTTTCATCTATGGACTTCGATTGAGCTTGAAAAGCCTGAGTAAAACAGGCGTTCTTGTATAAGTAGTAAAGTCCATTTATGAAGACCCTTTCACCAATCATCTTCATGGTGAGGACATCCTGAAACATCACGTTATTTGGTGAGAAAATGGCATGGCAGTTTAGGGTGTTTGTGATCTTTCCAATTGAAAGAAGTTAGAAAGGAAAGGTTGGTACATATAAGGCAGTGAAAGGTGTTTTGTGTGAGAGTAAGTTTATTTCTCCTTTTCCCAAAACTTAAACAGTTTTTCCATTTGCAATATACACATGTGAGGGATTTGAAAAACGTTTAAAATGATGCAATTTTGTGATTTTGTTTATCATATGATATGTGGCTCCTGAATCAATTATCCAACAATCATTTTCAGTACTAGTTAACAAGGCAGTAATGAATGCTTTGAGTATACCTGGTGCTTCATCTCGTGAAACTTTCTCATTTCCAGCAAGAAAGTCGGCAAACTGTCCCAACATGGTTGCATGATTGTTCTCTTCATTTCCTTGAGCTTGCGAACCCCCTCTGTGTCCCTTGCTTTAAAGATAAGTTACAAACTCATTGATAAGAGACAATGGATTAGCAGTGAACTCCATGGATCTTTGTGAGACAATAGAGGGATAAGCATTAGCAAGTTGGGCCTTGTACTAAGGTTGAAATTATTGTGAGGACCTTGGTATCATTTTTTCATCTTTGCTGAACTTAAGCTTGAGTTCAGGATGAAGTTCCTAATACTTGTCTTCCACATGACCAACACCATTGCAATATTTGCATTTCAGGTGTGGATTTCTACCCTTGTACACCTTAGCCTCTGAGGTCTTATAATTTAAGGTATATGCTCGAGTCTCAATCAATCTCAAGTTGTGCTCAACATTCATCACTTTCTTCCTTGCTTCTTCTCGTTGGATAATTGCACAGACATTGTTGAAAGTGGGAAGCTTTTGACTCATTAAGACGTGACTCCTTAGATCTTCGTACTCGAAATTCAAACTCCCCAACAGCTGGTAGATTTTTTCTTCCTCGGCTACGAGAATGGCAGGATCTGTGGTATGTGGAAGGTATACATCGAACTCATTCCACATAGCCTTGATGTGTCCAAGGTGTTGAACAAATGTTTTCCCTTCTTGTCAGGCACTGACAATGTCCTTCTTAAGTTGAAAGACACGTGCATAGTTGTTTTGATTTCCATACATATCCTGCAAGGCTTTCTAAAGCTCACATGAAGAATTGTAGTAGCTAAAAATCTCAGCAACATGTTTCTCCATGGTGTTGAGCAGTAAGGACATGACAAGTTGATCCTTGCAAAGCCATGCACCATATGTAGAGGAAGAGATGTATGGAGCTTCCACACTTCCATTTACAAACCCTAATTTCCCTTTGCCTCCGAGAGCAAGAGACACAGCTCGAGACTAAGGGAGATAATTAAACTCGTTCAAGAGAATTGAACATAAACGTTGATTGGTGTTAGCCTCAACATTTGAGAAATTTGAAGGAGAGGTATGCGAGATTTCACCCTCTATGTTTACTGAATCTTTTTCAGCCATGGCTTAAGATTAAAGGAAAGATGCAACGGAAAAAATGGCCAGAGGCACCTGCTTTGATACCATGTAGATTTTCTGGTTTAAAGTTTCAATGTATATTTCATGTGTGTTTGTACAAAAGTGAGTCCGGGTATATATGAGAAGAGAAAGGGAAAAGAAAAGAGATGGGAAGAATGGTTGCAGGAAGCAGCTGATAAGAAAGAAGAAGGCATGTTGCATACCTAATCTAAACCTTACACAAAGACATTACCTTAATCAGTCTTCTCTTTTAAATCAAGGGAAAGGTGATTTACATACCTTTACCTCAAAGATTACAATGAGCGTTACCCTAGAGATTTACCTTAGGGGTCACATTGCTAGTAGACTCTATATATAGCATCAGTAGATGTAGCATCAATCATATGCAGCATCAGTCATATGCAACATCAGTAGATGCAGCATCACAACAGTTTTATTTAGTACTCACTTGGCGTTTCTAAGTCTGCCTTGCATGACAAGCCAACGTGGCGACTCGGGCATGGCTAAATGCCGAGGGCTAGGAAAACTGATGGAATTATGCCGATGCCAAGCATGATCCTTCAGTTCAAGTGGATTGGGAGCTTGGCTAAGGCAAAATTGGATACATACCCCAGTAATATACCAACATTAACAAACACCTACACATATTTCAAAATGATCAATTCTATTAATATAAACTCCACATGCATGCATGTGAGAGGTTTACGAAACAATAAATATTTTAGGAAAATTCTAGGGAGAATATTTTTGTATCACATTTGTGTACTATCTGATGTGATAAGTGATGTATACATGCTACGTCAATAAATGAATTTATCACATTGGATGTTAGTTGCATACATCATTTGCCACATAAGATGATACACAAATGTGACATAAATATGTAGTCGGCCTACCAATACTCAATCTTTTATTGAGCATTATTCTTTACAAAGGAAAATGTTATGGATACCACATTTTTGTAATATATAAAGGTAAAACTTAAGAGCGAAGAAAGGAGAGGAGAAGAAAAAGGAACTGATTCTATTAATTGAATGTATTACAACTTGATCTTATAGCAAAGGCACCAATTCCTTATATAGCCAAACCATTACATGTCATAATTACTACAATACCCTTCTAACACCACAACTAGCCACAATTATATTAACAAACTATTTCACTAAAACAGTACCAAGTGTCATTACAGTTATCAGTTATTACTCCCCCCCTCAAACTGAGCTTGGAGCAACCAAGTGAAGTTTGAATCAACCATGGTCTTGAAGCTATTTTGAAATGCCAAGGCCAAGATTTTTGCAATGTCTCAAGAAGATTGGACTATGGAGCCTTTTTGTAAACACATCCGCCACTTGATCCTCAGTAGTTATATATTGAACAACAAGATCTCTTCTTTGCACTTTCTCTCGGACAAAATGATAATTAGTGTCAAGGTGTTTGATCTTATAGTGGAAAACAGGAGTGGAGCTTAATGCTAAGGCACTCAAATTGTCATAGTGTAACACTGGAAAGCTGAAATTACCTGATTTATGTCTTTAAACAAATTTTGAATAAAAAACAAATCACCAGCAGAGTGTGCTAAGGCTTTATACTCAGCCTCTGTGGAACTGCATAAAACCATAGACTACTTTTTAGATTTCCATGAGATAGGATTACATCCCAATTAGATCACAAATCCAGTAACCGACCTTCGAGTATTAATATATGCAGCCCAATCCGAGTCAGAATAGGTTGTAAGATTGATCTCTGAACTCTTTTTATAATGTAGTCCACAGTTAAGTTTGCCTTTTAGGTATCTTAATATGCGTTTGACAAGATGCATATGAAGATCAGTTGGAAATGTCATGAATTGGCATGCCATGTTAACAACATGTGCAATATCAGGCCTAGTAAAGGTCAGATATTGAAGAGCCTCCACCAAGCTTCTGTAGTGGCTAGGATCTGAGAGTGGAGTACCCTCTTTCTTAAATAGCTGCGTATGAGGTTTGGATGGTGTGGATGTGGGCTTACAAGTCTCCATTCCTGCTTTTTTCAATAACTCTTTGGCATATTTAGACTGATTGATTATTAGTGAGCCATCTTCTTTGTATTGAATATGCAGACCAAGGAAGAAGGTTAATCTGCCCATATCTTTGAGATCAACAACTGCTATAAGATCTGGTATAACTGCTTGAATTTTTGTAGAACTAGACCATGTGAGTATTATCATCAACATACAATAAATGGAGGATAATATCACCTTCATTAACTTTCACAAACAGGTTAGTATCGGGCAGTGATTTTTTAACCCCATAGATGGGAAGATAGCTAGTAAATTTCTAATTCCATGCTCTTAGGGCTTGTTTTAGCCTATAGCGAGACTTGACAAGCTTACACACATATTCTGGGCAAGAAGGATTCACAATTTCTTGAGGTTGCATCATATATATTTCTTCCTCAAGATTGCCATATAAAAAGGCGTTCGTAACATCCAACTGTCACAGGTTCCATCCATATTGAATAGCAAGAGTTAGAATAATCCTCACTGAAGTGTGTCTTATAACCAGATTGAATGTTTCAGAATAATCTAATCCTTATTCTTGTGTGTAGCCTTATGCAACTAACTTTGCTTTATATCTCGAAATTAAGCCATCAGGGTTCTTCTTTACCTTGTATACCTATTTGCTTCCAATTATAGTTTTGTGACATGGAGGTGGAACCAAAACCCATGTCCCTTGAGTTTTTAAAGCATTATATTCTTCTTGCATGGCTAACTGCCACTCAGGTTTGGTTGATGCGAAAATTAACTTAACACACAAATTAAAACCTCTTTTTATCAAATGTAGTAAAGTATGTAAGTAGGGATCGTTCTGAACCGGGGATTATGAGGGATTGCTAAACACTTGAAAACTGACTTAGAAACGTAAAAACAAAGTTTAAAACACTAAACTAGACTCAAAGAATGCAAAACTAAAATTTAAAACACTAAAACAATGCAAAAGACTCAAAACAGCAACCAAAAGACTCAAAACTGCCTTAAAAACACTTTCTGGGAAGTTTAGAGCACAAACACAAATTTGGACGAAATTGGGTTACAACTTGAATCAAAACACTTAAAAACACAAACTAAATGGATTTCTAACTAATCTAACACTTTAAAATAAAGGGGGATTTGGTTTTAACGAAATTGAAAACAAGACAAAACTTTGTAATTAAAACAGATTGTAGAACGAATTTGAATGAAACTTATGGATGGAAGGCTAGCTAGGAGGTTCTTCTCCACACATGTCACACTTGCATACAAAACGATCTCCAATTGCTTTTCGATAAACTATGAATACTCAACGCCCCAGATTAACCGTGAATTGCACTAATTAAACCTCAGTTTTTTTTCACAAGTTATTGAGTTGGATGATTGCATACGACAACCCAAAACATTCCCTACAAGTTCCCTACATGAATTGCATAATAGAGATACAAGCAAGAATCATTAAGTTCTATGAAAAACATAAGCATTGACGAGGCACTCGTTACTATGAATTGCATGAAACTTATGCCAAGAATTTACTTAACGTGATTGTGACTAGCAACCTTCACTACTTGCGAATATAAATTCATAACAATTAGGTGAAACTCCCTTATATTCTAGCATCAAATTCATGCATGAAAATTAAGCGTGCACTCTCAACCAACATACACAAATCAGTTTTTATACGAACGGATAAGTAAATTGAATTCATAGCTTATGAAACGCAATTAGAAGTAATCAAATCATATTGCAAGCATAAACATGGTTTCGAATTCCCCCCTAGCTAAGGGGGGTTTAGTTTCTCATACTCACAAAGCAAAGATAAACAAATTTAGACATTGAAAACAAAAGAAAGAAAACACCTAGACATTCCAATGATCCACTTTGAACAACAAGCACGCCTATGGACTGTTCTCCTTCCTCTTTGCTGCGGCACAAGACTTGGGGACAGGTTTTGGATGATATTTTTATGGAGGAATGGATGTGAGATGGTATGGTAGTGTTTAGGATAGGTGGAGGGTGCGGCAAAGGTAAGGAATTATGGATGTATGGTGATTTGGGAGTGTAGAATGGTGTGGAATGTGGCTAGACGAATTTCTGAGATGAAAGGGGGTATTTTTCATGTATCTAGTGTTCTTCCCTTCACTCCCTATTTATAGAAGCTCCAAAGCAAAGAATCACTCAAGTGGCTTCAATAAACAATACAAACAAAGACCAAAATGATGCAAAAACAGCTAGTTTACATGCTCTTTTATCATTGTGTCTTGCCTTTAACAAAAGGCAATCATTCCTCTCTTGCTAATTCAACTCCTTTGTAGCTGTCCATGTGCCTTCATTCTTCAATTTCTGATGCATTTGCCTTGTATTCCATCCCTTTTCCACATGTACTAGCTGTTAGACAACTTTCACACACATGTTTTGCATCATTTCATCTTGCAAACATCAACTTTTGGCCACTTTACACCTCTACACACATGCTATGCATCATTTCAGCTTGCAATTATGTTTGTAGTTGCGGAAAATGTGAATACAACTTGTAAAGCAATCCAACAAATGGCATCTTTCACTTATTTTCCTTTCAAATTGTTCCTTAAGTGTATGTATCTGCATACTTCCATACTTCAACTTCATTATTCAGGTTTTTGCATGTGTTGAAACCCTTTTTAAAACACCAAAAACGTCCATCCCACTTGCTCCATATGCATGCAATCCATTTTGGCCCAAAATTGCTCCAAATTGCACCAAAATGCACTTTCTTTCCAACTTTGCTATTAGGACCTATAAACACACGAAAATAGCTTAAAACACTCTTATAAGCAATAACTAACTAAGTAAATGCAAGAAAACATGTTAACTAAGTCGCATAAATATGCTCCTATCAAATTCCCCCACACTTAGCTTTTGCTAGTCTTCGAGCAAACGAAACAAACAAACAAAACAAAGTAAACAAAACACATTCTAATCCTTCCAACATTTGCCTCAGGGATTTCCAATGCACATGACATGTTAAAAATCATTATTCCCACAGGTTTTAGTTATCTTCACATTTGAGCACATACTTAATCACAGTCTTCACTTACTAGTTCACATTTAACCAATTAAAATGATGTTTTGAATGTAGTAACATGCCTTAGAGAATTTGCTCAATTCCTTACAAGATACTCTCTATTTTCACACATTTTCTGACTACACACCCTACACTAGTTATATGTGAGAAGATTGATGTAAACATGAAAACGAACACTCACATATATGTGTTACAAAGAAAGCAATTTCTGGAGTTATTAAGCATGTTTAGATATGATCTCATGAATGGAATGCTACTACTTAGATGCGAGAACCAGTGACACCATATGCTCATACCAAATTCAAACTCCACAAATTGAAACACATAACACTCAAGATAGAAGTCAAGGGTTGTAACGGGGCTTGGGGTAATGGTTAACAAAGGAAAGATAGGGATAACAAACGTTCTTAAAGCAATAGCAAGCAAAGTAATGAAATCGAAACTTAGAATTCACTTTAGAATGCAGAAATCAACTTTTAACACAAATGGAAGATTTAAGCAACACTTAGGGCCGAATTCAATGTTTTGGACCCTTTCTTCAACAAACAACACTTTAGAACTCTTTTTCATACATTTTCACAACTTTTTTTTTTTTTTTTTTCGACCCGTGCCTTATTAAGGACTTTGGCACACACACACACACAAGAATCACTTCCCCCACACTTGTTTTCTGCAATACATTAATCAAAAGGAATACATTAATCTAGGCTAGGTGAGGATAGTGTGGGTTAACAAAGAACGTAGGCTAAACAAGGCTCAACGGGGTTAAACTTAAACATATAATGAATGGGATAGGCTTTTTGGCTCTTGGATCACTAAACAACTTCATCTTGAATATGTGTTATGCAAATCAATAACATGCTTTGAATGAAATAGGCATGAGTTCTAGCATTTGGAACTAAATGATGAAACGCCTTCTAAGTAGCAACCAAGCAAAGAATAATGAGATCATGCAACGACTTTAGAAAACAATGATGCACAGTTTATTAACTCTCCAAATAAACGTTTAGGCTCAAGTCTCACAAGGTTGTAGCGAACATTTGAGTTCCTTCTTTCAAGCATGTTACAAAATTGATTTTTCCTTTATGATTGCATGTGAATTCATAAATTATAACCACAACGAAGCATACACCAAAGAGTAAATCAAATGTTCATCCATGTTTATAACTCTCTTTAACAGTCATGTAATTAAAAACCAAATCCTCATCATTGTGTTGGAAGGTACCCTAAGACACATACAAAAACAACTCTTTTTGGTTTTTTTTCAAAACAATTTTTCAAAATTTTATGAGATTTTCGGATTTTTATGTCAAAACACACTAAAATACTCCAAAATAGCTTAAAAACACTTAAAAGAGCAAGGAACAATATTAGAAGTAATGGGTGATAAACTCCTACGAATTTCATGCAAAACAATGGTTACCCCCCCACACTTAAATCAAACATTGTCCTCAATGTTTCAAGCATAAACTCACACAAAAACAAGCAAATAAACAAACAATGAATAAACATGACAAGTATAACAAAGTAAACAAAAAATAGACAAAGTAGAGTTTAAGAACGCAAATCTGGTTTTGGAGATAGATGATCTTGTTGACTTTCCACAGCTTTGATCTCAAACTGGTTTGGAATTCTGAGCGAGGAATATCAGAGTTCCTTGGTTTCAAATAAGACTTATTCTGCTGGGTTGATTTGATTGTGCAGTCTGCATTCTTCTCTTCTTGTTTCTTCTGCACGGCAAGCAGACACGAGGTAGAGGTGTTGGTCTGTTTCTTTCTTCAATCTTTCCAAGTGCCCACCTCTTGCTTTCTTTCTCCTTGTCCCTGGCTGAGGATGAATTGGTAAATTGTCTCCACATGCTTCGAGGTATCATTTTCACTTCCCTTATCTGTTCCTCAGGCAGATGTGGTAGACGAAGTGGAAGCATAAGATGATGAAGATAAGTACTCGAGAGCAAGGCTAGGTAAGCAATCAGGAAGGGGTTCCAGGCAGTCGGTTCTAAATCGGAAGATTGATACCAAGTGCTGGCTAATTACTCACTTTCTCCTTGTCCTAAATCAACGACAATGAGAAGGACAGGGAGAAAGCATGATATGAGATACTCTTGCTTTCAACCTTCATGATATGAAATACTTTTACTTTGGATGAGTTGTTTGCAGAGGTACCCCAAGGAATAAGGAACACTGAGTGACTCGAGAGGGTTTGTTGGAAAGGCATTCTCGGAGATGACGGAAGGTTATGTATGTCTGCCTCGCCATGGAGGGTGAAGGTCGACATTTATAGGAAATAATAACCGGTACTGTTCTTTCACTCCTGTCGGTAACGGTTGGATGATTGAATAGTAAACTTCACATGTTTTCTACTTCAACAGAAATCGTCGACAGATTGCCCGTGATTTCCTCAAAGCTGACAAGGCTGAGAAAGACAGATGGTTGGAATCGGCGCTTCGACAAACTGCACGTGATTTCCGCAAAGCTTTCTCTACATGTGACAAGTGCTGACGAGGCTGAGAGAGACAGACGCATCTTCGCTATCTGAGATCGATGTTGCGACAAATTTTCCGTGATTTTCGCAAAGCTGAGTTTGCGTGTGATGGGTGCTGACGAGGCTGAGAAAGCTGACACTCTTCGATATATAGAATCGGTGGTTTGTGAGTAATCCCAACTTTTGAGAAAGCTGGCGCCTCTTCGATTTTTGAATTGGCCTCTTTGAATTCTGAGCTCGCCTCTTCAATCTCTGAAATCCCATCACATGTTGATTTTTATAGAGGTACGCAGGACGTTCAAAGCACACTTGAATTTCAACCTGTAAAAACTCCATTCTTGCACTTTTACGATCTTGACCTGTCCGACCTCTTCTTTCTTTAACACCTCTGAAAATGTCTGGCCCTTCCGATCGTCATTTTGACTTGAACCTTGGTGAAGAGGCAGTCCCGCCTTTTCCAGACAACATATGGCGCCCATCCTTCATATCCCCTACTGGTCCTCTTACCGTTGGGGATTCTGTGATGAAGAATGACATGACCGCTGCGGTGGTGGCCCGGAACCTTGTCACTCCTAAAGATAACAGACTGCTTTCCAGACGGTCTGATGAGTTGGTTGTTAAGGAGTCTCTGGCTCTTAGTGTGCAGTGTGTGGGTTCTGTGTCCAACATGGCCCAACGCCTATTTGCTCAAACCCATCAAGTTGAATCGTTGGCGGCTGAAGTAATGAGTCTCAAACAGGAGATTAGATGACTCAAGCATGAGAATAAACAGTTGCACAAGCTCGCACACAACTATGCCACAAACATGAAGAGGAAAATTGACCAGATGCAGGAATCTGATGGTCAGATTTTACTTAATCATCGGAGGTTGGTGGGTTTGTTCCAACAGCATTTGCCTTCGTCTTCTGGGGCTGTACCGCGTAGTGAAGCTCCAAATGATCAACCTCCGATACCTCATTCTTCTGTGGCCCTACCGACTACTGAGGCTCCGCCGACTACTGGACTTCTCCTAAGCAGCCTTTGTGAAGGCTTCCTCTTGTATTTATCTACTTAATGTTCCTTTTTTTTTTTTATGAATGTAAAATTACCTTGCATAACTGTCAGTGTTTCAAAAATAAACCCACACAAAAAACAATTAAACAAGCAACAAATAAAAATGATAATCAAGGCAAAATAAAACTGCAGAAAGGGAAGGTTTTTAGAAACGCAAAACTGATTGTGGAGCGATTCAATAATCTTCCTTATTTGAATACATGGGTTGCCTCCCAAGAAGCGCTTGCTTTAATGTCGTGCAGCCGGACGAAGAACGCAATTACTCCCCATTGGAGCCCACGGCATGCAAGGGAATGTCCTCCACGGCATGCTCCTCAAAATGCTCATAATAGGGCTTCAATAGATGCCCATTCACCTTGAATTCATGTCCCGTTTTCAAGCTTTGGATCTAGACTGCACCATGAACAAAAACATTAGTAATAACAAACGGTCCAATCCACTTAGAACGTAACTTACCTGGAAATAACCGTAGACGGGAATTGAACAATAGCACTTTCTGCCCTACGGAGAATGTTTTGCCTTGAATCATCTTATCATGGAAAACTTTGGTCTTCTCCTTGTAAATGCTAGCATTCTCGTACGCTTCATGCCTTATCTCATCAAGTTCATTTAGTTGCAACTTCCTATGACTCCCTGTGGCATTTAGGTCCATATTGAACTTCTTGACGGCCCAATGAGCTTTGTGTTCCAATTCAACAGGGAGATGGCACGGCTTGCCATAGATGAGCCGAAATGGGGACATTCCAATGGGTGTCTTGTACGCCGTACGATATGCCCAAAGTGCATCATCTAACCGTAAGCTCCAATCCTTCCTTGTAGGCCCAACGGTCTTCTCTAGAATTTGTTTGATCTCACGGTTGGAAACCTCGGCTTGGCCATTCGTTTGAGGATGGTAAGGTGTAGAAGCCCTATGGTTGACATTGTATTTCCTCAATAACGCCTCTATGGTCCGGTTGCAAAAGTGCGATCCTCCATCACTTATGATGACACGTGGCATGCCAAACCTTGCAAAAATGTTAGTTCTAATAAAATCTGCAACCACTTTAGAGTCATTAGTCCGGGTGGCTTTAGCTTCCACCCACTTCGACACATAATCAACCGCAAGCAAAATATACATGAAACCATACGAGGAAGGAAAGGGACCCATAAAATCAATTCCCCAAACATAAAAAATTTCAACATTAAGGATAGAAACTTGTTGCATTTGATCCCTAACACCTATGTTACCCATTCTTTGGCATTTATCACATGTTAAGCAAAGAGTTCTAGCATCTTTAAAGATACTAGGCCAATAGAACCCACATTGTAACACCTTAAGTGCTGTTCTTTGTGTGCCAAAGTGACCACCACATGCATATGTGTGACAAAAACTTAAAAATTGAACAAAATTCAGAATCATGCACACATTGACGTACAATCTGATCCGGGCAAAATTTCCACAAATATGGATCATCCCACACATAAAACCGTGCATCATGCCTAAGTTTATCACGTTGGTGCCTAGTGAAAGTGCTTGGAATTTGTTTTGACACCAAAAAGTTCACCAAATCGGCATACCAAGGCTCACTAACCTTTATGGACAACAATTGTTCATCAGGGAATGTCTCGACAATGGGTAGGGACTCCTCATTATGCACCATGCGGCTTAGGTGGTCAGCCACCACGTTCTCACTTCCCTTCTTGTCACGAATCTCAATATCAAACTCTTGAAGTAGCAACATCCAACGAATTAGCCACGGTTTGGCTTCCTTTTTAGTGAGCAAGTACTTCAAAGCTGCATGGTCAGTGAAAACAATTACTTTAGTCCCAATTAAATATGATCTAAACTTATTTAAAACAAAAACAACGGCAAGAAGTTCTTTTTCCGTAGTGGAATAGTTCAACTGCACATCATTCAACGTCCGTGAGGCATAGTAGATGACATGCGGCCTCTTGTCCTTCCTTTGTCCCAAAACAGCTCCTAACGTATAATCGGACGCATCACACATAAGCTCGAACGGTAGGCTCCAATCCGGTGGAACAATGATTGGTGCCGTAGTGAGTAGGTCATTGAGATGGTTGAATGCTTGCTCACACGCCTCGTTGAACTCAAACGACACTTCCTTTTGTAGGAGACGGCATAGAGGTTGTGCAATCTTGGAAAAGTCCTTGGTAAATCGTCGATAGAATCCTGCATGACCAAGAAAAGAACGAACCTTTCTCACCGAAGTTGGAGAGGGTAAGTAGCGTACAAGATCTATCTTAGACTTATCAACTTCAATTCCTTTTTTAGAGATTATATGACCCAAAGCAATACCTTGTTTAACCATAAAATGGCATTTCTCCCAATTTAACACAAGGTTTGTTTCAACACAACGTTTCAAGATTAAAGTGAGATTATCTAAGCAATTATCAAATGAACTACCAAACACACTAAAATCATCCATGAATATCTCAATAATCCTTTCAACATAATCAGAAAATATGCTAACCATACACCTTTGAAATGTGGCAGGAGCATTGCACAAACCGAATGGCATGCGTCGATATGCAAACGTTCCAATAAAAGTGGTATTTTCTTGATCATCCGGGGCAATGACAATTTGATTATAACCAGAGTATCCATCAAGAAAACAATAAAAGGAATGACCCGCTAACCTTTCAAGCATTTGATCTAGGAACGGCAATGGGAAATGATCCTTCCTTGTGGTGGCGTTTAGCTTCCTATAATCAATGCATACTCGCCAACCGGTTTGGATTCGTGTGGGTACAAGCTCATTCTCCGCATTCTCCACAACCATCACTCCAGATTTCTTGGGCACGCATTGAATAGGTGAAACCCAACGGCTATCGGAGATAGGATAGATCACTCCACAATCAAGGAGCTTGATTATCTCCTTTTTCACAACTTCCATCATTGGAGGGTTGAGACGGCGTTGAGCCTCTCTAGTTGGTTTAGCCCCCTCCTCAAGAAATATGTGATGCATGCACGTTGTAGGGCTTATACCCTTGATATCGGCCAAGGTCCATCCTAGGGCAGATTTGAACTCATTCAAGACTCAAACTAGTTTCTCTTCTTCTTGTGCCGTGAGGAATAAGGATATGATGGCAGGTAGGGTCTCATTTTCTCCCAAGAAAATGTACTTCAAATGGCTTGGTAATGGTTTGAGTTCAAGGACAGGTGCCTGAATTATGGATGGAAGCAACTTGTTAGTTGAAATGGGAATGGAATCGAAGTTAGGAGACTTACCACCATGCTTAGGTAATGACTCAAGGGCAGCAACCAACTCAATGAATTCCTCACTATAAGCCACGGCATGGAATGGTTCATGCATGCCGTGGGTTAGCATATGGTTTGCATCCATGGTTTTGAGTTCCATGCCTCTGGTAATGACTTTTTCAAGCACATCGTCATTCAAATCTTCAAGATATCCCTGCGCCAAAGAGTCAATTATATCAATAGAGAAACATGAATGGTCCTCACTAGGGTACTTATAGAATCTGAAAGATTGAAATTAACAACTTCCCCATCAAATTCCATGGACAAAGTTCCATTAAACACGTCAATTTTAGTCCGGGCCGTCTTCATGAATGGCCTTCCAAGGAGGATGGGCAATGAAGGGGTATGGTCCGATTCATCCAT
The DNA here is from genome assembly GCF_042453785.1 of Malus domestica. Taxonomy (NCBI): domain Eukaryota; kingdom Viridiplantae; phylum Streptophyta; class Magnoliopsida; order Rosales; family Rosaceae; genus Malus; species Malus domestica. The sequence continues at coordinate 19,434,395 of NC_091670.1, forward strand.
TTCGAGAACATAGAAATCTGCCGGAAAGATTAAGTGATTTACCTGCACAAGAACATCTTCCAAAACTCCTTTTGGATAGGCGTTAGATCTATCGGCCAATTGTATGATTACACCATCATTTTTCAACACTCCTAAATTCATAGATGCATAAATTGAGTATGGCATAACATTTATAGAAGCACCTAAATCTAACATGGCAGATTCAAAGCGAGTGTTTCCAATGACACAAGGAATTGTAAAACTACCCGGATCTTTGCATTTGGGGGGTAGTTTGCGTTGCAAGATGGCGGATACATTTTCACCTACCTTGACAACCTCCTTGGTCGACATCCTCTTCCTAGTGGTGCACAATTCATTTAGAAACTTGGCATATCTCGGGACTTGCTTGATTGCATACAAAAGGGGTATGTTGACTTGAACTTTCCTAAATGTCTCAAGGATGTCCTTTTCAGCTTCCTCATTCTTTGTTTGCATAAACCTACTAGGAAAAGGAACATTCGAAGGAAAAACATTAGTAGGAACTGAATTTGACACATTCTTACCCTTATTGGACGATTTGGACAAATTTGGGGTACTAGAAGCTTGCGGCAAAGGTGGAACCACCTTTGCCGTGGGTAGGCTTGCTTCTTCCTCTTCAATTTGCAAGTTTTCATCCTCTTTGAGACCTGATGTAGATGGTTTAGGACCTGCCCCAACTTCTTTTCCACTTCTCAACAATATGGCTTTTGCACTTTCGAAACCTCCTTTTGGATTTGGAATGGTAGAACTAGGGAGTTGGCCTGGGTCTCGAAATTTGCTCACAAAGTCTGCAATCTGCCCAATTTGTTTCTCCAATTGATCCAACCTTTTGTCTTGGCTTTGCATAGCTTTGGTTTGATTTTCTTGCCCCTGAGACAAGTTAGTTAGTAACTTAAGGAGTGTATCATTGTCTAGAGATGCACCTAAAGCATTTGGGGCAGATTGTTGTGGAAAATGTGGGGGTGCGTATGGCTTGGTGAAAAATCCCGGGGGTTGTTGCCTAAAGCCTCCTTGTTGTTGGGGTTGTTGGGCCTCCCTCCACTTGAAGTTTGGATGGTCTCTCCAACCTGGATTATATGTGGTTGAATATGGATCGTTCCTCGGTTGGTTTTGGCCTTGAAATCCAATTGCGTTAGCGCTCTCCCATCCACCATTCTCAATGAGTTGAGGGCACTTTTCCGAGGCATGTCCTTGGATAGAACATACGCCACACACCATTGGCCCTTGCATTCTCATTCCTTCGGCCATTTGAGACACAATGGAAGTAAGATTAGCTAATTGTGAATGAATGTCGGATGTGGAACTTACCTCATGCACTTGTTGCCGTGGGGGTCCTCTTTGGCCAACGCCTTCGTATTGTTGAGCATTCAATGCTCGATTAGCAATCAAGATCTTGGCAGCCATGGGTGTTTTGTCCACCAATGCTCCACCCGCCGAGGCATCGAGCATTTGACGTTCAAGTGGTAGGAGCCCCTCGTAAAAGTATTGTAGAAGTAACTTCTCCTTCATCTGATGCTGTGGACAAGAAGAAACAAGTGATTTAAAACGTTCATAATAAGTAGGAAAAGACTCACCTTCTTCTTGCTGAATACCACTAATCTTTTTACGTAGGAGAATGATTCGAGAAGTTGGGAAAAACTTCTCCAAAAACACCCTCTTCATACTCTCCCAAGATGTGACAGTTCCGGGAGCTAACTCGTACAAGCAATCTTTGGCTTTATCCATTAAAGAGAATGGAAAAGCCTTCATCTTCAAAATACTTCCGTCGACGTTAACTGGAGTCATGCTTGAACACACCACTTCAAATTCTTTTAAATGCTTGTTCGGATCCTCCATGGACAGCCCATGGTATTTTGGAATGTGGTGGAGTAAACTTGACTTTAACTCGAACTCTTCGGTCTTACCTTGCGCAGCCGTGGGATATTGGATACACAAAGGTGCGGCATTATCTAATCCCGAAGCGGCGAGCTCCTTGAGTGTTCGGTTGTCCATGGCCATGTCTTGCACTACTTCTCCCACTTGTGTTGTGGGTATCTCCTCCTCTTCTGGAACTTGTTCTTCAAGGTTAGGTTCCAGGCTAAGTGGGTTGAACTCTTGTTGGTTCCTTCTTCGTCTCAAAGTTCTCTCAAAATCGTCGTCAAAGTCCAAAATATGCTCATGAACAGGGTGGGAACTTCGAGTCATGCACTAGTACCTTAAAAACAAAGAAACAAAACAAGGTCAGAAACTTCAACAAAATAAATGAATGAAAAGAAACAATCAAAGGGATTAGCAAAGTTGCTAATCCCTGGCAACGGCGCAAAAAATTTGATGCAAAAATTAACTTAACACACAAATTAAACCCTCTTTTTATCAAATGTAGTAAAGTATGTAAGTAGGGATCGTTCTGAACCGGGGATTAGGAGGGATTGCTAAACACTTGAAAACTGACTTAGAAACGTAAAAACAAAGTTTAAAACACTAAACTAGACTCAAAGAATGCAAAACTAAAATTTAAAACACTAAAACAATGCAAAAGACTCAAAACAGCAACCAAAAGACTCAAAGCTGCCTTAAAAACACTTTCTGGGCAGTTTAGAGCACAAACACAAATTTGGACGAAATTGGGTTACAACTTGAATCAAAACACTTAAAAACACAAACTAAATGGATTTCTAACTAATCTAACACTTTAAAATAAAGGGGGATTTGGTTTTGACGAAATTGAAAACAAGACAAAACTTTGTAATTAAAACAGATTGTAGAACGAATTTGAATGAAATTATGGATGGAAGGCTAGCTAGGAGGTTCTTCACCACACATGTCACACTTGCATACAAAACGATCTCCAATTGCTTTTCGATAAACTATGAATACTCAACGCCCCAGATTAACCGTGAATTGCACTAATTAAACCTCAGTTTTTTTCACAAGTTATTGAGTTGGATGATTGCATACGACAACCCAAAACATTCCCTACAAGTTCCCTACATGAATTCCATAATAGAGATACAAGCAAGAATCATTAAGTTCTATGAAAAACATAAGCATTGACGAGGCACACGTTACTATGAATTGCATGAAACTTATGCCAAGAATTTACTTAACGTGATTGTGACTAGCAACCTTCACTACTTGCGAATATAAATTCATAACAATTAGGTGAAACTCCCTTATATTCTAGCATCAAATTCATGCATGAAAATTAAGCGTGCACTCTCAACCAACATACACAAATCAGTTTTTATACGAATGGATAAGTAAATTGAATTCATAGCTTATGAAACGCAATTAGAAATAATCAAATCATATTGCAAGCATAAACATGGTTTCGAATTCCCCCCTAGCTAAGGGGGGTTTAGTTTCTCATACTCACAAAGCAAAGATAAACAAATTTAGACATTGAAAACAAAAGAAAGAAAACACCTGGACGCTCCAATGATCCACTTTGAACAACAAGCACACCTATGGACTGTCCTCCTTCCTCTTTGCTGCGGCACAAGACTTGGGGACAGGTTTTGGGTGATATTTTTATGGAGGAATGGATGTGAGATGGTATGGTAGTGTTTAGGATAGGTGGAGGGTGCGGTAAAGGTAAGGAATTATGGATGTATGGTGATTTGGGAGTGTAGAATGGTGTGGAATGTGGCTGGATGAATTTCTGAGATGAAAGGGGGTATTTTTCATGTATCTAGTGTTCTTCCCTTCACTCCCTATTTATAGAAGCTCCAAAGCAAAGAATCACTCAAGTGGCTTCAATAAACAATACAAACAAAGACCAAAATGATGCAAAAACAGCTAGTTTACATGCTCTTATATCATTGTGTCTTGCCTTTAACAAAAGGCAATCATTCCTCTCTTGCTAATTCAACTCCTTTGTAGCTGTCCATGTGCCTTCATTCTTCAATTTCTGATGCATTTGCCTTGTATTCCATCCCTTTTCCACATGTACTAGCTGTTAGACAACTTTCACACACATGTTTTGCATCATTTCATCTTGCAAACATCAACTTTTGGCCACTTTACACCTCTACACACATGCTATGCATCATTTCAGCTTGCAATTATGTTTGTAGTTGCTGAAAATGTGAATACAACTTGTAAAGCAATCCAACAAATGGCATCTTTCACTTCTTTTCCTTTCAAATTTTTCCTTAAGTGTATGTATCTGCATACTTCCATACTTCAACTTCATTATTCAGATTTTTGCATGTGTTGAAACCCTTTTTAAAACACCAAAAACGTCCATCCCACTTGCTCCATATGCATGCAATCCATTTTGGCCCAAAATTGCTCCAAATTGCACCAAAATGCACTTTCTTTCCAACTTTGCTATTAGGACCTATAAACACACGAAAATAGCTTAAAACACTCTTATAAGCAATAACTAACTAAGTAAATGCAAGAAAACATGTTAACTAAGTCGCATAAATATGCTCCTATCATTGGTTGATGCAGCTCGAAATGATTTTGGTTCATCAACATCTTGTATATTAGCTATAAATGAGAATCCACCAGGCATCACAACAAATTTCACTAGAAAAATTGTCCATAAGTTGTAATGAACTCAACTCAGGTAATGTAGTAAGATACGCTGCATAATTTTTCTTGGAAATTACTCATGTTTGTTATCGAGTTTAGATACCATGTTGCCTATTATGATGCACTGGAATAGTAGGAGAATCAGATCCAGGAGATGATTCAGAGAATGGGAGGATTACCTGGAGTTATGCTGGATTGAGGACATGAGGAAAATGAGGTGTATCATTGGAAAAGGAAAGAGTAAGACCATTTGCTGATGTTGATGAAGAATTAGAGCTTTGAGACTATGTTGTATGCTGAAAGTAGAGTTTATAGATGATGTATCATTCAGTGATGTTTTATAAATAGTGGTATGAATTGCATCTGAATGTGAGGCTCCACTATTTATATTCTAGGTTAATGACTCGAATTTGGGAATGGTATTAGAAATGGCACAATAACATGTGAAGATTGAGAACCATCATTCACATATTGATCACTTCTATGAGATAAACCCAATTTTGCAGGAAACAATGATTCTTCAAATATAACATGCCTTGATATAATACATTTCTTAGTCTGTATATCATAACATATGACTCCCTTGTATCCCATTTCATAGCCTAAGAAAATACACATTTTAGATCTGAACTGTAGCTTATTGGCATTATAAGATCTTATCCAAGGAAAAACTACTGTTCTAAAAATCTTCAAGGATTGCAACTTAGGAACCTTGACATATAACATAATATATGGGGAATTAAATAACAGAGTTTTACATGGCATTTTATTGATTAGAAACACCGCATGAGTACAAGCAAAATACCAAAACTCAGTGGATAGACTAGCAACGTCGAGAAGAGTCAGTGCAGTTTCTACTGTGTGTCTCTGTTTCGTCTCAAGTACTCTATTTTGTTGAGGAGTGTAGGGACAAGAATAAACTGCATGATACCCTTATCAGCCAAAAAAGATGTAAAACACTTGCTGGTGTATTCACCTCCACCATCTGTTTGAAGTCCTTTGATTGTCGTTCCAAATTGAGTATGAACAAATTATGGAATTTAACAAAGATTGCATACACATTTGACTTATTGGACATGGGAAATATCCAAATAAATCTTGTATATTCATCCACAAAAAGTACACAGTATCTATATCCTTCTAAGGATTCTACAGGAGATAGACCCCAAATATCAGTGTGTACCTTCTCAAAAGGGACTAAGCATTTGTCATTTCTAATAGGAAATGGAATTCTTGACATTTTCCCTTGAATACAAGAAGTACAAGTAGTGTGTTTATCATCTAAACTATGTATTACCCTAGACTGTTTCAACATTATAAAAATAGTATCATGAACAGGATGCCACAACCTTTGATGCCAAAAACTTAATTTCACCATTTTTCCCAAGCAAGCAACATGATCCTTTGTAACAGATTGTACACCTCCTGACTTGTGAGCCACATGTATATGAAACAATTCTTTTGGCTTACTCTTTTGGTGATACACTACCTCCCTTGTCTTCTTCTCCTACACATAAAAATTAGATTCATCACATATAAACCAATTGTGATTATCTGCACACAGTTGTTTAACTGAAAGAAGGCTTATCACATTATGTGGAACATGAAGAACTTTGTTAAGACTAAGAAAATGATGATCAATTTGAATTATAGTTGAACTAATATGTTGAATTGGTAAACTAGAACCATTACCAATGGTTATTTTCTCAGCCCCTTGGAAATGAGCAACTTGAGTTAAAGCAAATATATTAGCAGTCATATGATATGAGGCATCAAAATCTACAATCCATTAGTCCTGGGGAACAAATTGAGTTGCTTGTTGTGCATTCATAGCTGATAAGGATGGTGACGGTGGCTATCCTTGGAAAAAGTAATTCCCTCTATGAGTGTCCCCTCTTGCCACAAATCTGGCATTCAACCACAAATCTAGCTGTGGGAGTATTTGTATTCTTGTGGAAGCAATTAGAAGTTGTGTGACCTTTCTTATTATAGATTTGGCATTCAATTACAATAGATGTTCTTGTTTCCGTGTTGCCTGTCCAAGAACCATTTCCATCCGGAGTAGTAAGAATTACCATTATTGTATCCCCTTCCTTCAAAGCCATTATTGTTTCTATATGTGCTTCCATTACCTCTGTATTGACCCCTATTATAAGATCTATATCCATTAGCAGAAGATTGAGATCTAAAACCTTGTTGATTTCCAGAATTTGAATGACCTACAAGACCATAGCCAAAAGATTGAGCATTTTGACCTGGAACATGAGGTAACGATGTATTCGGAAAGAATGCTTAAGAATCATATGGCTGTTGTACAATAATTCCCCCTGTGGTAGTAGGAATGTGATTATGTCCTTGAGGATTAGAAGAAGGTGCACCAGATGATGACCCTTGACTGTACATATTAGAACCATAACCTATACCAGTAGTAGTACTGGAACCGACACCTTGAACATAGAGAGTAGACATACTTTGAGACAACAATTTCATTTCTCCTTCAATTTCCTTTTCATCACCTAGTAGTTGAGCATGAAATTCCCTTATGGTAATAGATGATTTCGTTGACAGTATTACAGTTCTAATGATAGCATACTCCTTTGGTAAACCAGCCAAACTAGCAATCATGATATCATTCTCACAAATTACTTCCCCTCCAGCAGTTAATTGATCCTTAATGTTTTTCAATCGCAGCAAATACTTATTAATACTATCCGTACCCTTCTGAATTGTATGCAACTTAGTGTTTAGGTGATTCACTTGAGACATAGAAACTGAGGCATATCTTTCAATGAGATTGGACCAAGCCTCGAAAGTTGTTCTACACGCTATATCATACTCCATTGCTTCATCTGTTAGTGTAGCTAGCAACAAACTAATAAGCGCCATATTAGTAGATTCCCATTCAAGATACTCAGATGTAATTTCCTTTGTAATACCAGCTTCAGTAGTAACAACAAATTTAGGTGGACACACAATGGTACCATCAAAATGACCAAACAGTTTGTATCCCTTAAGGACAGATTGAAACTGAAACGCCCACGTAGCAAAATTATCATCTCGTAGTTTTATAGTAAGCATACCTAACAAGTTCTCTACTTTGAATGATGAAGATGCCATCGAAAACAATTAAACTCCCAAATCTTGAGTTCATACAAACAGTCTTGAGAGAATAATACTTCAAGATTCAACAAAACATTCAGAAATATCACTACTACTCCCAGAAAGAATGACACTTTCTTTTTCAATCAACAAACTTCAATCTTCAACAAAAATCACCAGAAAGAATGACACTTTCTATACCCATCAACAATCTTTAAATTTCAGCATAAACCCCCGCAGAAAGAATGACACTTTCTGTACGAATCAACATAATGTAATTATAAACAAATTCACAAATCCTAGAGAATGATACTCCAAGACAAAAAGAAACCCAGAAAGAATAACACTTTCTTGAATTCAATTTCTAATAAAAAAATTCCCAAATCTTCAACTCATACGAACCATCTTTAACATATCAAATCAATATCAATGATCACAGCTTCAAGATTGCAAAAAAGCACATAGAAACGCACATTCATAGATTCGAAGTCACTTGATTCACCAAACACATCAATCGCAGTTCAAGATTCTCAAAACTCACAAGTCTCCCGATCATCATTCAAAGAAAACACCATCGAAGTCAGAGACAAGACAGTGGAGAATACCCGTTTAGGATCGGAGTCGATGACAAGCTAGCACTGGTGATGATACCATATTAACAGTTGAAGGTAAAACTTAAGGGCGAAGAAAGGAGAGCAAAAGAAAGAGGAACTAATTCTATTAATTGAATATATTACAACTTGATCTTACAGTAAAGGCACCAATTCCTTATATAGCCAAACCATTACATGTCACAATTACTACAATACCCTTCTAAAACCCATAACTAACCACAACTATACTAACAAACTATTTCACTAAAATAGTGCCAACTGTCATTACAGTTATATCAGTTATTAGGTTTTACCGGCCAAGGCGGAGCCAATGAGAGAGTATATATTTAAAGTACCGTTAAGAACTTCAACTTGAACGTCGCTGATCTTGAGGTTTTCTTTGATGAATAGAGATGCTCCACTCATTACACCAATATCTGTAAATAAAATTGAAATTAACATACATCACACGTGGAGAAGTTTCTTCCAAACAAAAAGAGTAGGAATGGAGAATGGAGGATTGCAATAGTAAGATAATATTAAAAATCAAATAAGAACAGAAGTGGAGAATGAGTTTATCATTAGAGAATCACAACCACTAACGATATCCATGAGTTTTAAGGAACAATTACCATAACCCAGTAAGATAGACGTCATTGAAGCAAAAACGGCACAGGCAACAGCGAACTTTTTGTCTTGGGTTTCTTTGGGGGATCGAAGTCTGCAATACTATTCTGGGGTTGGCCGGAGACGTTATTTTTTGCTCTCTGGTCAGCCATCTCCATCTCTGTAGAGTTAGATAAATGGATATATAGATAAGATAGAGAGACAAAAGATAACTTATCAAAGAGAAATGAAGAGATCACTTAACACACACACACACACACACACACAGAGAATTAGATATGAAAAATGAGCTATTAATCAAGTACTATTTAAACAGATTATATCCATTTGTCCGAAATGTTGCTGCTCATGGAAACAAACACCGTTATCCAGTACTCTCATCAATCAATGAACAGATTTGGATTTGTCTTAATTCTATTAGACAATTTAGTTAATTAGTTCTTATCTCTTATCTACCAAAGCAACAAACTAAAAAACTGTGAAATATGGTTCCATATTTAATGCCATTTCAGGCACGCAACTATATATGCGCAAAAATTGGGAGATATTGTTCCATAATGTTAAAAGCTCACCCACTACAAGAAAATGGGGTTACCCTACGAAACCTTGCCCAATGGAAAAAAATTCATCGGCTAACAAACATTTTATCTGAGGAATTAACCAGTTCATAGGGCGAATTTGGTCAATATTAAGGGTTTACTAAAAAATTTTAGCAGACGAAACGTCGTAGGGCAAGATTTTGGCACCAAGGAAAAAATTTGGCGCACAATTCGTTGAGGATTGTGGGACGGAACATTGGTTAGTCGACTAAGTTCAGTTTGTCGGACGAACAGTTCCCTCAACTAACAGTTTCAATTCATCTAGTAAAGGACCATGCTAATGTGTTTACAAACGAGAAAAACACGTTTGCTCGACGATTGAGCGACGATGGCCGTAGAGGATTTTCGTCGGGCAAACCCTACTTCACCATTTAGGTCAGTTCGTGGAAAATTCCATTGTATCCCCCTAATGTTCTTTGAGTGCATACTAGATATTTATATGTAATATCTACGTCGTGCACTTGGGAAACCCTAGGGAGATGCTGCCAAATTTTTTACGATCATAAATAGTTGCTTGCCTCGCAAACCACAACATAGAAAGTGCACTTTCGAATGAGATAGGATCATTACCGGAGGCATAAGGGGGCAATGAAGTGTGTTTTAAATCATTATGATGAGTAAATTCTCTGAATACAGGTGCAATGGACAAGGAGTAGATCAAGTTGCAAGATAGAAGTTGGACCAATATTTGGATGGGATCGACAATTTTTTTCAGTTTGCAAGCAACCATGTCAGTGCTCATAATCGTATTAGGTGTCCTTGCATGAAACATAATAATTGCGTTTGGATGGCATTGGACAAAGACTGATATCACTTGTATTCGAAAGGGATGGTGCACAGTTATTCCAATTGGACTTATCATGCAAAATCTCCCGTTACAACATCAATGTCTTCCGGCAATGGGACATTTTGGCATGCACCCTCTATATCTAGCCGTGTTGATGACGACAATGTGATGGAGATATTGAATGATGCTTTCCGTAATGCGTCACTTAATATGGACGAAGAGCTATCCATAAACCCTGAGAAATACAATAAATTGTTAAAGAAGTTGAGCGAGAATTGTACTTGGTTGTGAAGATTTGATGCACATGAAAATACAGTATAATATGACCAATTGAAACTACAATATGATGATGGGGATTTTTAAATGTATGCTTTTGAAACCAAATGCTCCAAGAATAATTTCATCAAAAGCACTTCTAGTCATTTAAAAAATACTTCCAAACACATTATATATCAAATGCTCTATTTTAATTCACATCTATATTAGTCCTAGTAATCAATGGGAAGAAAATCACCCCCGTTGGGGTCATAGTCACCAATTCTCCTTACCCTCCCTCCATTACTAAATACCTTAACAATGTAATCTATCATCTGTAAAGCCAAAAATAATCCCAAAAATCCTAGAGGCGACACATGGACTTTTTCTCAAGAAAGACAAGATTGCCCTTATTAAATGGGCATGCTTCTCAGATTCTCCCACGCGCAGCTCAGCACCCCTGAAGGTCCAAGCAGCTGAATATGACTGCCACAGCTCACCTGCCCTCGGAAAGGAAATGTCAAAACATTAAAGATACGGATTAATTACCCAAATCCTATCTTTAATACATTCCCAATTGAATACTGACTCAATTCAAGTATGTAATCCCTATTTAAATCAATTAGGGATATTTACTCCATTATCTCAAGATATTATTTCCTATTTGATATCTTGAGAATATTTCTCCATAAGCCTTAGCCAATAGGATGCCACCATGTGTAGCGTAAAACCCAAACACCATGGTTGGCCACTCCCCTATAAATATCTTCATCTTTACCAAATTTCGATAAGCTTTTACAACCTAAAAAGCCCTAAACACTTACTTTTTTTTTCAGGGAAACTAACTTAGGCATCGGAGATCCATTGGCCTAACCCCCCTAACTCGTGGGCATATGAGGCTTAGGTCATTGATCAAAGGTGTTGATTGTTTTGCAGGTGCATTTTCGTCAAAGCTACAGACGGCAAAAATTTGCATTGACAAATTGATGCTTTCATTGAGAGCTAAATCAAATACTCGAAGAAGCCTCTCACATTTAGTTTCTTGAATTTTCTGTTACTGATAAGCTCATATTTATATATATTTTACATCAAATTCACTTGTCTTTTCTTAGTTAGTTCCTTAAATTTTTGAGCTATTTACTTTATTTTTGTGTTTTGTAGGATTTGTCAAGCAATGAAAAGAAAAATAGCACAAGTGAGATTTTAAGTAACAAATTCGTCAAAACTGCCTGTGCAGATCAGCTGACTTTGGAAGCATGTTCCGAACAACTCATAATGAATTAGAGAATGGACCTTATATTGTTAGAAAGCTACAGATGTCTATTTTCTGGAGCATTTAGCAGATTATTAATATCATTTTTCTAGAAGAAGTTATGGATGTTTTAACACTGAAAGGTTACCAAGAGGCTGAGCAGTTTGTAACTGCAATGAAAGCAATAAACCCAATAAATCTAACAGCCAAAACTGATGCAACCAAGAACAAGTCAGCTGACACTTATTCAAATATAAAAGGGAATGGAATTAAAGATGAGGATTAAGAGGGAGTAATTGGCATAAAGGCTACCCAAAGAGTTACAATTGTTTTACCATTTCCTCTCACTTATTGTCATCACTCAATGGCTATTAGTGGGTGAGTTAAGGAGAAAAAAATGATGCAGCAAGAATTGGTTTAAAAGCAGCGTTGGGGAAGGAAGGAAGGAGGAGGCCTCGATCGATTTCTTTCGGTTCTATCTTCTCAAGCTCATGTCTATCTTTTGTTCTTATTTAAGGATTGTATGTAACTAAATTTTTAGTAGTTACTTGAAGCCCCGAATATGATTGCAAGATTGTTATGACATTTCATTTGAATTACTTTTATGAATGGATGAAAATTAGTTCACTACTTATGTCAGTGATGAATTCTTTATTTGTTTTCTATGGATGCATACTTAGTAAGCATATCTAGGATTCTAATGCTATGAATATGTTTGTGCCTGCCCTTGTTGAATGAGGACCTACATATGTTCTAGAGTAGAACTTGTTAATTGCGATTAACATGTGAACTAATTTCTAGGATAAGTAAGACAACACCAATACTTACGATGCCTTGTGATGACTCAAACTCTTTTCGTTCTTAATGATATCTACTTGTTAAATCTATGAACACACCATTTTAGATTGCATGCTAGGGACTAAGTTAAGTTGAAAATGTCATTCTCTTAACATACTACATAAGAAAGAGTAATAGGTTGAGTTTTGACATTGAGCCAACTTGAGCATCTTAATCCGGAAATAAAAGGAATTTGAATGAAACATAACATGTTTGCATGATTATTTGGTGGTGGATAGCAATTCCCCTAACTCGTTTTTCTTAATTTGTGAACTACTTAAAATCTATTTGTCTTGTTTTTGTTTGATTTAATTTAAATAGAAAATCAACACCAAAAATCCCCAAAATTTGTGTGAGTGTAGCTCTGTGTGTCTAGTGTTTGAATATAAAATTTTGTAGACTTTAGATAAGTGTAAGTCTGTCTAATAATTATTTTTCAGTGGATGGTCAGTAGGGACAGTAGCCCAGTTTTTGTGACATTATAAATAGTTAGATTAAACAATCTTATGCGGGAAAGACCCTTATTTTCATATGCTACAATTGACAAAACTTAGTGGTAATAAGGAAAATCAATAGGACATTTGTGTGCTACTTTGTGGTGTGCATTTAATCCTATTAGTTACGTTGAATTTCTCACACGTCGTATCAATTAATTTTTCCTAAAAACGTTTATTGATCAATCATTAGAGAGAGGATACAATGATAGGAAATTCAGAAATTACGACGAATGGAACCCTATACGTACAAGGATTTCGATCGAAGAGTGGAGACGAGGATGTAGCCCTAAGACGGTGATCCAAAAGGCTCAATGTAACGGTGGGAGGAGCCCTATCGTCGCGGAGTTGCACCATCACTGCCGTCCTAACCCAGCAGCCAAGGCAAGGCTACCAGGCCACAACCCAAATTTTTGCACCGCTGGCCTTGTAGCGTACGGACCACCAAAACCCTGGGCAAGAGCCTAGGTTCATCCACTAGCCCATGGGCAGGAGGGCTAGTTTTATAGAGAAGCAGCTTAAGCCACCAGCTAGGCAACCCAAGTCGTAGTAGCTAGAGCCCAATTAGCAACCCAAGCAGCCACAAGCCAAGCTCAAGAGGAGTAAGCCGTGGCCCAGTGCCAACAAGCCTATGCGCATCCCTGCACACACTTCGACCACCTAGGCAGGTTGGCCCGCCCATCGACTTGAGGCCCAATCCAATTCAAGTCCAATCTATGCAATCTCGATTCCAACCACCGACTCGACGATCTACCCAGGGATATTTCCATCCCATTTTTTTGCAAGAATGCTCGTTCTGGGCCCAAGCTTTATACTTGCAGTCCACTACACTTCCACCACAGATGGAGATGCCCATTATCCAAACTCTTCCAATCCAAATGGCAAACATCACCTGCCCCAGCAGATTGCTAGCTTGACCAATGCCCTCGCATAACAGACCATCTTGGTGAACCAGCTCCTTGAGCGCATCAAGACGCATCACATCACAGACGAAGTGTCTCGAAGTAGGAAAATAACAGACGATCATGGCTCATTCTAGCGATGTCCAGGCAAACAACCGCTTAGCCTAATATGAACCGTGTGTTCGAGCAGTGTGCATTCTTGTTTGGGCCCTCGAGGAAAATGTTTTCTCTCACCTCAATGCTCAAGTAGCGTTTATTTTTTACTTGGCTCGTAAATCAGTGTGCATTCGAGGTTGGGTCCATACTCCGACGACCATTACGGACATTCTAAACGAAGCGTCAAACAAGGCTACGCCCATAAGGAGATCCTCCTACAAGGCATGGGAGTAGGTAGCCACATGATAGACCGAGGAGAGCACAAGAGCAGTCCAACTTGAGTTCCATTAGCAGCCCCTACCAAGCGCGATAACGAGCAGCCTAGGATGAACCACGTGCACATGACCGTGGCATAGATGAGCAAGACATGTAGAAGAGTAACACAAACTAGCAAGTCAACACTAGGGGTAGTCGGAGGCTCCGCTACCCCACCAGAGGAAAATCCAGGAGTAAGTACAAAGGCTCGTAGTAGAGTAACCATGTGGATTTCAGTGCATTAAGACTACAAAGGATGCCCTTCTAAAAGAAGTGGCTAACATAAGCAGGTCATCATTTACTAACAAGATTGAAGAGACAGAGCTAACATGAAAGTTTAGCCTACCACATTTCACCGTTTTCAAGAGAGATGAAGATCCAAACTGGCACCTGAAATACTACCATATCACGATGATTATTTATAGCACCAATGACGTTTTTATGTGAAAGGTTTTCGCCACGACATTTCAGGGTGAAGTGCAAGATTGGTTCCATGCCTTAAGAATTCAAAGTGAATGGGCATCATTTGAAGCCTTACTACGACCTTTTTTAGGAGCATGTGGTGGAGGAACTACCCCTCCATGTCGTGGGCTCCAATGAAGTTTGAAGGAGATTCGTCTGGCTACAAGACGTTAAAGCAAGCGCTTCTTGGGAGGCAACCCATGCATTCAACTAAGAAACGATGAAATTCTCACTCCAAAATCAGATTTGCATTCCTAAACCCTTCTCTTTACTGCTTTATTTTGCTATGTTTGTTCGTTGTTTGTTTGTTTGCTTTTGTGTGAGTTTATGTTTGAAACATTGATGACAATGTTTGATTTAAGTGTTGGGGGGGTAAACAAAGTGTTTTTATTAAAAATTCATGGGTTTTTATCACCTATCCCCTCTAGAGTTGTTTTTCACTGTTTTTAAGTGTTTTTAATGTGTTTTGAGCTGTTTTAGTATGTTTTGAAAAGAAATTTGAAAATTTGATGAAAATCAAACAAAAAAGATTCGTTTTTGTGTGTTTGTGTCTTAGGGTACCTTCCAACACAATGATGAGGATTTGGTTTTTAATTACATGACTGTTAAAGAAAGCTATAAACATGGGTAGAAGTTTGATATGCTCTTTGGTTAATACTTGGTTTGAGTTGATGTTTACGAATTCACATGTAATCACTAAAGAAAAATCAGCTTTTGTAACATGCTTGAAGGAAGGAACTCAAACTAACACTACAACCCTGTGAGACTTGAGCCTAAACGTTATTTGGAGAGTTATTAATTTGTGCATTCTTATTTTCTAAGTCGTTGCATGATCTCATTATTTCTTTGCTTGTGCTACTTTGAATGCGTTTTCATCATTATAGTTCCAAATACTAGAACTCATGCCTGTTTCATTCAAAGCTTAAAATTGAGTGCATAACACATAACAAGATGAAGTTGTTTAGTAGTTACCACCAAAGCCAAAAAAAGCCTTCATCCCATGCATTTGTTTTGTAAGTTTAACCCCTTTGAACCTTGTTTAGCCTATTTTTTTTGTTAACCACATTATCCCTACCAAGCCTAGAATATGACTATCCATACCCTTGTTCTTAAAGTATAGTGGAGTATAACTTAGAAGGAATTCCTTTTGATGAACATTATGCAGAAAAACAAGTGTGGGGGAAGGGTTTTCAAAGTGTGTGTTCTGTGTGCCAAAGAAATAGGGCACGGGTTTGTAAGAAAGAAGAAAGAAAAAAAAGAAAAAAAAGCGTGGAAAAAGAAAAAGAAAAGAAAAAGTGTGTAGAAAAGAAATAAAAAGAGTTGAAAATAAGTGAGAATGAGCTCACAAGTGTTAGTTGTTGAAGAAAGGGTCCAAAAGTGTGAATCTGGCTCTAAGTGTTTTGTGAATCTTCCCTTTGTGTTTAAAGTGGATTTTTGCATTCAAAAGTGAATTCTAAGTGTCAATTTCATTACTTTGCTCACTATTGCTTTAAGAACGTTTGTCTACCCTTACCTTTTCTTGTTAGCCAATACTTGAGCCCCGTTACAACCCTTTGACTTCTATCTTGGGTGTTATGTGTTTCAATCTATGGATTTGGAATTGGTATGAGCATATGGAATCCCTGGTTCTCGCTTCTAAGTAATAGCATTCCATTCATGAGATCATATATATATACATGCATTAATAATTCCAGAAATTGCTTTCTTTGTTATAAATATATGTGAGTACTAGTTTTCATGTTTACATCAATCTTCTCACATATACCTAGTATAGGGAGTGTAGTTAGAAAATCTTATGTGAAAATAAGAGAGAATCCGGTGAAGACTTGAGGGAATTCTCTAAGGCATGTTACTACATTCAAAATGTTGTTTTAATTGATTAAATGCGAGCTAGTAAGTGGTGACTATGATTAAGTATGCTCGAGGGTAAGGATTGCTTAAATCTATATGAGTGGTGATCTTTGGCATGTCATGTTTCATTGGAAATCCCTGAGACAAATGTTGGAAGGTCTAGGTTATGATTTGTTTTGTTTTGTTTTGTTTTGTTTTGCTCGAGGACTAGCAAAAGTTAAGTGTGGGGGAAGTTGATAGGAGCATATTTATGCGACTAAGTTAGCTTGTGTGGCCCCGGATGCAGTGTTAAATGAGCAAGGGGGCCATAGAAACTTCTTTTTGAACGAGTCCACTCAAAGTTGTTTGGGAGCATATGCTCCTACCAACTTTACACAGGACACACAAAAGAAGTACTTTGATCCTATTAGATGGGGGATGGTGAAGAAGCTAGGACAGAAGGGTAGAGTTCAAGAGAGTAGAATGCGTTTAGGAACGTGGAATATAGGAACCTTAACGGGAAAATCTATGGAAGTAGTGGAAGTTATGGTGAGGAGAAGGATAAATATTATGTGCCTACAAGAAACTAAGTGGGTTGGTCTTAAGGCAAAGGATCTAGAAAACTCAGGGTTTAAGCTTTGGTATTCGGGCACAAATAGAACGAGAAACGGCGTTGGCATCGTTGTGGACAAGACCTTGACACAAGATGTTGTAGATGTCAAGAGGGTAGGAGATAGAATCATGGCAATCAAGATTGTAATAGGACAAGAACTCATCAATGTGATTAGTGCGTACGCACCTCAAGTAGGGTTGGATACGAGTTCGAAGGAGAAATTTTGGGAAGACCTTGGAGACTTGGTGCAAGGAATTGCTCAGACGGAGAAGTTATTTATAGGAGGAGATTTAAATGGACACGTGGGCAAGGAGACAGGCAACTATGGAGGTTTTCATGGTGGCCATGGTTTTGGGGAGAGAAATGAGGATGGGGAAGCTATCTTGGATTTTGCAATGGCATATGATCTCTTCTTAGCCAACACCTTCTTTAAGAAGAGAGAAGAACATGTAATCACCTACAAGAGTGGGTCGTCAAAAACACAAATAGTTTTTCTTCTAATGAGGAAAGGGGATCATATAACTTGTAAGGATTGCAAAGTTATACCGGGGGAGAGCTTGGCTAATCAACATCACTTGTTGGTGATGGATGTACATATCAAAAGAGTGAGAAAAAAGAACAAGACTTGGAAGTGCCTAAAGACTAGATGGTGGAATCTAAAAGGAGAAAAACAAGTCATTTTCAAAGAGCAAGTAATCACCCAGTGTGTGTGAATTGCATGAACTATAGGGGTATTAAGCTAATGAGTCATACAATGAAGCTCTGGGAGAGAGTCATTGAGCATAGATTGAGGCAAGAGACATGGGTTTCGGACAACCAATTCGGGTTCATGCCAGGGCGCTCAACCATGGAGGCAATCTATCTCTTACGAAGATTGATGGAAAGATATAGAGATGGGAAAAAGGATTTACACATGGTCTTTATAGATTTGGAAAAAGTGTATGATAGGGTCCCAAGAGACATTCTTTGGAGGATTTTAGAGAAGAAATAAGTACGAATAGCATATATCCAAGCTATAAAGGATATGTATGAAGGAGCAAAGATTGCCGTAAGAACTCATGAAGGCCAAACCGAAAGCTTCCCCATAACTGTAGGATTACATCAAGGCTCATCCTTAAGTCCTTACCTTTTTGCATTGGTAATGGATGAGTTAACAGGACATATTCAAGATGATATTCCTTGGTGTATGCTTTTCGCAGACGATATAGTGTTGATAGATGAAACTCAGGAAGAGGTAAATGCGAAGCTTAACCTTTGGAGAGAAGTGTTGGAATCTAAAGGTCTTCGCCTAAGCCGATCAAAGACAGAATATATGGAGTGCAAGTTCAGTGCAAATGGAGGCCAAAATGAGTTAGGGGTGAGGATCGGAGATCAGGAAATACCAAAGAGCGACCGTTTTCACTACCTAGGATCTATCTTGCAAAAGAATGGAGAATTAGATGGAGATCTCAACCATAGAATACAAGCTGGATGGATGAAGTGGAAGAGTGCATCCGACGTGTTGTGTGATCGTCGTATGCCACTGAAGCTTAAGGGAAAATTTTATAGGACGACAATAAGGCCGGCGATGCTGTATGGCACAGAATGTTGGGCGGTGAAGCATCAACACGTACACAAAATGGGTGTAGAGGAGATGAGGATGCTTCGTTGGATGTGTGGGCACACGAGAAAGGATAAGATTAGGAATGAGGATATCCGAGGTAAAGTAGGAATAGCCGAAATTGAAGGAAAACTGAGAGAATCGATTACGGTGGTTTGGACATGTGCAAAGAAGGCTTACTGACGTTCCGGTTAGAAGATGCGACTACGGGACAGAGGTTCAGGGCCGAAGGGGTAGAGGAAGACCTAGGAAAACTTTGGAAGAAACTCTAAGAAAAGACTTAGAGTACTGGGATCTAACAGAGGACATGACACATGATCGAGCATAATGGTGTTCTAAGATTCATATAGCCGACCCGACTCAGTGACTTGGATTTTTCAAGTCTCCAATCGAGAAGTTTTCCCCACTCGGGAAATTAAGGGAACACTACCTCAACCTACATGTTCCACTCACAAAGTTTCAACATACAAGCTTCAACAAAAGAAAAATTCAAAGAACTTAGTGAAGAAGGCTTTGGTGTATTTAACACAATACGTTGAAATGAAACAAAGCTTATTTATTGACATCTCTAAGAAGTTACAAATATGTACATATACACGAGTCAAAATAAACAAACAAGAGGGAGCCTTCACAAAGGTTGCTTATGAGAAGTCTCAGCAGTCGGCAGAGCCCCAGAAAGAGAAGGCACTGGAGGGGGATCATTCGGAGCCTCAGTACTCGACAGCACCCTAGAAGGAGGAGGCATTGGAGGTTGATCATTTGGAGCTTCATTAAGCGGTACAGCCTCAGAAGACGAAGGCAATAAATGCCTTTGGAACAAACCCACAAACCTCTGATGATCATGTAAAATCTGACCATCAGATTCCTTCATCTGGTCAAGCTTCCTTTTCATGTTTGTAGCATAGTCATGTGCAAGCCGGTGCAACTATTTATTCTCATGCTTGAGCCCTCTAATCTCGTGTTTGAGACTTATCACTTCAGCCGCCAATGATTCAACTTGGCGGGTTCGAGCAAATAGGCGTTGGGCCATATTAGACACAGAACCTGCACACTGAACACTGAGAGCCAGAGAATCCTTAATAGCCAACTCATCAGACCGTTTGGAAAGTGGTCTGTTATCTTTGGGAGTGAGAAAGTTCCTGGCCACCACCGCAGCGGTCATATCATTCTTCATCACGGAATCCCCAATGGTAAGAGGACCAGTAGGGGATAAGAAGGATGGGCACCATATGTTGTCTGGAGAAGGCGTGGCTGCCTCTTCAACAAGGTTCAAGTCAAAACGACTGTCGGAGGGGCCAGACATTTTCAAATGTGTTGAAGAGAAAAGAGGTCGGACAAATCAAGATCTTAGAAATGCAAGAAGGGAGCTTCTACTGGTGGAGATTCAAGTGTGCTTTGGAACTTAATACCAGCCTCTATAAAAATCTACACTCGATGGAGCTTCAGAAATTGAAGAGGCGTCTGCTCAGAAATCGAAAAGGCGTTTGCTTTCTCAAAAGCTGGGCTGCTCAGAGACCACGAGGGCCGATCTCAGGAATCGAAGAGGCGTTTGCTTTCTCAAAAGCTGGGCTGCTCAAAGACCACGAAGGTCGATCACAGAAATCGAAGAGGCGCTTGCTTTCTCAAAAGCTGGGCTGCTCAGAGACCACGAGGGCCGATCTCAGAAATCGAAGAGGCACCTGCTTTTTCAACCTTGTCAGCACCTGTCACATGCACACTCAACTTTGTGGAAATTACGGGCATTCTGTTGAAGATTTCTAGTGAAGTAGAAAGCACGTGAATGTTACTGTTCAATCATTCACTTTCCACACGTAACATCAGCTCACGGGTACCACATATAACTTTGCCAAAAATCTCTGACAAAGTTTAGACATGTGAAGCTTGCAGCTCCCATTACATCGTTATGACCAAGAAGGGTAAAAGAATAGCAAAGAAACAGCACTAACAAAGTTTAGACACATAAATTTTGAAGGTCTAGCTACCATATTATTACCCACAAGGGTAAAGGAACAGGACCACTGTTGGATAATTGGAAAGTCCCTGTGGGTCAACCTTTGTGCTCCGTGGCAAGGTAGACTAGCAAACAGGCCTAACCTTTACTCACATTCGAGAAAACACTCCCAACAACATTGCTTGCTTCAAGATCAAAGAGGCACCGTCCTCCGAATCTCAAGAGCCAGACTCCCAACATGATTACTTTCTCAAAAAGCGACGAGACACCGCTCTCCGAATCTCGAGAGCCAGACTCCTAGCATGATTGCTTTCTCAAAAATCGAAGAGGCACCGTTCTTCGAATCTCGAGAGACAGATCCCCGACAGGATTGCTTATTCGAAAACCGAAGAGGCATTGCTTTCTCAACTTTGAGAGCCCCTTAGATAAACTTTGTATGTAATCCTCACACCGCTTTCTCAACTTCGAGAGCCAGATCTCCTTGGATAAAGCTTGTCTGTAATCTTCACACGTAACATCAACTTTCCAGATACCACAGACCACTTTTTCAAAGTGCTCTGACAGAGTTAAAACACGTGAAGCTGGCAGCTCCCACTACCGTGCTATGACCAAGCAGGGTAAAAGAATAGTATTACTCCTTGTTAGGGAGACTCCTATATATGTCGACCTCCATCCTCAACGGACAGGCAGACCTGCAAAAATGCTCAACCCTTTCTCATATCTGAGAGGGCACTCCCAACGAAGCCTCTCGAAATACTCAGCTTTCTTTCCCCCCGAGAATACCTCTGCAAACAAGCTACACCAGAGCAAGAATATCTCATATCATCAGGGTTAAAAGCAAGAGTATCCCATATCATGCTTTTTCCCTGTCTTTTCCTTTGGCCTTGTTCTTACCTGCAAGACAAGGAGAAAGAGAGCAATCAATCAGCATTTGGAATCAAGCTTCCAGTCCGGAACTGACTGCCTGGAACCCCATTGCTCTCGAGTACTCATCTTCAACATCTTATGCTTCCCGAGAAGATACCACATCTGCCTGAGGAACAAATAGAGCAAGTGAGAAGGATACAAGGAAGCATGTGGAGACAAGCACAATAGAACACGTGCCGATACATCCACTACTTTGTCAACAGCAAAAGTATCCCATATCAGCAGGGTCGAATGTACTCTAGATTTGATGGACTTGTTTTGACCCTCAAATTCTTCAGTCGGCCTTATACTCTGGCGGAAACAAGAAAACCCTCCAGCCCAGTTCAAGAATAAGCCTGTGGAAAGTTACTTCTTCAAAAGCAAAAGTATCTCATATCACCTTTTCTCCTTTTCTTCTCTTTATCCTTCATGCTACCTGCAAGATAAGGAGAAGGATAACAATCAGCCGGAACTCGAAATCAAACTTCTGATCTGGGACTGATTGCTTGGAGCTCTGATTGCTTACCTTGTCTGCCACCTCTTTCAGCAGATCCCCTAGCTCGGCGACTTGGGGGACTCCTACTACATGGTTTGTATCGCGCTTGACCAAGCCTGAAACTACAAGTAAGCGTCAAGTGAAATTGATACATTACCTTGTGCATCTCCACCAGTTAAAGATACCACCCCTGGAGGGAGGAAAAGTACTTCCAAAGAAGATGCCACATCTACCTATGAGACAGATAAGGCAAGTGAAGACGATACCACACTTCGGTACTTAAAAGTTTTGTGATTACGAGATTATTCTTCCACAATATTTCCTAATGTCATTTGTACTAAATCATTCACTTGTACTCACTAAAGGAGAGCTTGAACCTATATACTATGTAAACCCTTCACAATTAATGAGAACTCCTTTACTCCGTGGACGTAGCCAATCTGGGTGAACCACGTACATCTTGTGTTTGCTTCCTGTCTCTATCCATTTACATACTTATCCACACTAATGATTGGAGCAATCTAGTGAAGATCACAAACTTAATATTTAAGATGATATTCTTTGGTGTATGCTTTTCGCAAACGATAGAGTGTTGATAGATGAAACGCAGGAAGGGGTAAACACGAAGCTTAACCTTTGGAGAGAAGTGTTGGAATCTAAAGGTCTTCGCCTAAGACGATCAAAGACAGAAGATATAGAGTGCAAGTTCAGTGCAAACGGAGGCCAAAATGAGTTAGGGGTGAGGATCGGAGATCAGGAAATACCAAAGAGCGACCGTTTTCGCTACCTAGGATCTATCTTACAAAAGAACGGAGAATTTGATGGAGATGAAGGATGATTTTGTGAAAACATGTTCATTTGAATAACATCTATAGCATGCATTTAACAATTAAAAGGCAGAATCATGCTTGCATGCATTCAAAAACAAAACATTACCCATGAAATTCAAAGCCTAGTAGATTGGTGAACCAAGACTCAACTCAAATCAAAGTGAGTTGAGAAATTTATAACTTTGTAGATTTCTCTTTGCATAAGCAAAGGATAATCACCCAAAGAGAGGGCCTTCATTCCTTGCTTCTTAGATCCATGGATATGGATGGAAGAATATGGTTCTCCAAGTTCCCAAAATTAAGAACCTCTAAGTCTCCACACCAAGGTTAGATTGGAGAAGAAATAAGTGACCTTGGAGGAGTGGGATTGCTAGCTAATCCCTCCAAGGGGGCCGGCCTTTTTAGAGAGAAATGAGAGCTTTGTGTTCTCTCCAATTTCCTAAAAGAAACCCTTAATGAATTTTAGGCTATAAAGTTCTTTATATAGTCACTTCTTTAAATGACTTAAGAACCAAAAACCCTAATTCAACACACATGGCCGGCCACATAAGGGATTTGGGCTTTTGGGCCTTTGTGAATCTTTATTCATTAAATTGTCATACAACTTAAGTCAATGGGCTTGACGTTCGAAGCCCATTGGGCCTTAAGGTCCAAAACTATCCCGAGGTCTTTAACGAACTTATTCGTTTGATTAATTAATATATTAATTAATCCTTGCCATAAATAATTAAACCATTTAATTATTCTTACTCATCTCCATTGTTTCTTCAATCTCCACCTTACACGGTGTACGATCCATTAGGTTCCCTTTAGCGAGGCAGTGGGCGATTAAAACTCTTTCAAATCGATTGTGAATTGAAACTTACTTTCAATTCTCCCTTTAGTGTTTATACACGTTTAGGGCTTCCACAAACCAATAGTGACACCTAGCAGCATATCATGGTTACCCAAGCTAATAAGAAGAGGTAGAGAACCTATTCAGTTTAGGATTACAAATGCAATACGGTCTTTCTCTAATACAATACTCTTGACCACATTGTTTGGATTGATAGTTTATTCATGTCTACTATCCAATGTGATTCTTGTGCTTATATGATTACCTTGAATGTGATTTGGAATGACTTTCCTAAATCTCATTCATACTCTGGCCAGAGATTCTAAATCATATCATAGAGTATTCTCCCTCAAACGGTTTGAAGGTTAGAGATCCCTTGTTGCGCATTCACTTGCCTCCATAGCTAAGTGGCTTAACCCCAACTATGTCGTGGACACCCTCCTGATGGAGTGACTTTGACATAATCAAAGATCAAGGACTTAACCATAAGACAACTATGATGCCTCAGGTCAAAGGACTACTTTGCATTATCCCAACCATGAGTTCTCATGTGACATGAATATGAGAACTCTTCGTTGATCGTGTTCAGTGAACCCATTCTCTATTGAGCACCTACGTACTTGTCTTGATGTCACACACACCAATGACTCGAGACTAGTCACTCTCCCTGAGAGAAGACAGCACGTACTGATCTTAACAGACTGTCAATGCCCAATTGGCAATCCTATGATCAGGAACGTTTAAGGATGTGTCTAAGAAAGAATGGTCTCATGAATCTAACTTCTTTAGATTGCATTCTCCCAATCACATATTCCTTGGACTTATCGTTTAAGCATATAACATTTATATGAGACGGCTCAAACAATAATCTTTGCCCTTGATATTAAACTAGATTAGTTTAACATGTGAAATGTCCGTAAAGTATCATCATATGATTGGTTTTAGGGCACATTTCCAACAATCTCCCACTTGCACTAGAACCAATCAGCTTGGTCATCAGTGATGATACCTCTTCTGTAGTCATTTCATAAATGGCTGAATAGTAGGCCTAGACAATGGATATCTATATGTTATCCATAGAAGCAACCTTGAGAAAAACGACGTCACCATTATACATGATTCTCAATCATGTGGTTCAGTCTCTCATTTGAGTTCGGACCTTGATGAGACCTTGATTCCCTGGCTTGAGCTATCGCCTCATTAGTGTCATAGTGTCAGTACACTAGATACACTTTCTGGTTGGTACCAAATAGAGAGTTCATAAATGAACTTTCCCATCCAAACAACATTGTTGAAAGCTTCTATATGGCAATATATTTTGCATTCATAATGGAACACACTAAAGTCATTACTTTTAATGTTTCCATCCAAATATCTCTTTAGTCATAATAAAGAGATATCTGATTATCTCTTCATTCATAATGAAGAAACATCCAATGATGGATTAGATTCATAATCTAATACATTTACGCTTCCTTTACGTTACTCTAATTCTTCCTCATTCTTTGAGGAATCTATCCTTTAGTATTTCTTAAATACTTAAGGACTCACTTGACAGTTGCCATGGTTCTGATCATGGGCTTGCACTGATATCGTCTTGTACCGTTCTAGGTACAACTCATATCAATGTTTTTCATACAATATGAAATACATAAATCACCTTTATGCGTATGCATAAAGGATTCTATTTACGCATTATTTCTTTGGGAGTCAAAGAGTACGTTCTCTTTGAGAAGAGCAACTTCTTAGTCTCACTAGAGTTGTCCTTTTAATTGAAGTTTATCATCATATGAGAAACTTCCTAGCATCTATTGTCTATTATTAGGGATTGATATAATCCAATTATATCATGAAATATATCATTATAGATTTCCATCCCATGTATATAGACTATATCTCCCATATACATTCTATCTTCATATAATGTTTCAAAGTCATAACTTTAAAGAAGAAGTATTCTTTTCATTTCCAAAATTAATATATCATATATATTTAAATTTTAGGAACATGATTAACTCCCATATACATTCTATCTTCATATAATGTTTTAAAGTTATAACTTTAATGAAGAAGTATTCTTTTCATTTCCAAAATTAATATATCATATATATTTAAATTTTAGGAACATGATTAACTCCCACTAACCTTTTGTAAACCTAGTAAACAAAAGATTCATTTACATCTTTATGAGAAATCAAATGATTTGATCCTTTTCTCATAAGATGCTTATAGCTCCCACTAGCTTGCTAAGATTCATGATGGTTGGATCTTTACAACTTATATGTCTTGTGATTCATAGTTTTAGACATATATATTATCAAGACTATCTTAATAATGGTTTCGGAAACCCATATTATGTCCAAACATTGAATCACCATTTAGTTGTAGCTAGCAATCTTCGAATTAATTGAAACCAAGACTATCTCAAAGATGGTTTCTTCAAAGTCAACCATTCTCTTTGATTGTAGTCACCTTAAGCTTTCAATTAGCTATGGGGGTTTCATTATTTCGGGTCAAATGGTACTTTACCATTTCCTTGATTATATATCGTATATACACTCAATGTAGTCATAAGGATTTTCATTCTTATTTCTTTCGAATTAAGAGGTGCAACTCTATGACATAGTCATAAAGTTCAAACCATTCAACTTTGACGGTTTATAAATCCTTCTCGACTACCTTGGAGCTTTTGGTATAGGAACTAGGTTGTATATATTTGTTGATTACTTTCTTGTCTCTCAAAGAACCCATTCTTTGAGTTCTATCTCTCGTTCATTTGCTTTTAGGCAAATCACATTGTAGGATTACAATGAACCACCCAACAAAACAACATTTGTTAATTGGTTTATAGAAGCGATATCCAAAAGTTAATTTAAGGATATCCCACAAGATTGTTATCAAACAAATATTGCTTATTAGCTCACAACCCCAAATCTTAACATGCTTGAGATTTGTCTTTCTTTCCAACTACATCTTATGGAGTCATGAAAAATTTGGAAGATCTTCTAATTGACAATCACATTGTTTTAGAAGTATATATCCTATATATGGGTAATAGATAACATCTAACGAACTAAATCTTATTCGAGTTCGTTCTTCTCCTTAATGGAGAAATTTATTATCTTATGATGCTTCTTTCCTTGATATTTTCAAGGAGACCCATCTAAAGTGTTTCTTTTCCTTGGATCAAATCTAAGGAGGTAAATACTTTAGACGTCTTACTCATCAACTTACATTTCTTGAATTCTTTGAAAACTTTTGCAAAGTATTCGGACTTGTGTTTATTCAAAATAAACTATAGTCCAACCGAGAGTGATCTTCGGTGAATGTCATACAACATGAGTAGTATTATGTTTGTGGACAAGTGCCACTAACATCTAAGTGAATTAACCTCAACAACTTTGTGATTCTTTCTTCTTTCCAAAAGAATAAAGATTCGAACATTTCGCCTCTATACAATTTTAACAAGAAGGTATTGGATCCGGATCTAACGATCCAAAGCATCCATCTATGACCAACTCGTAATTTATGTTTTAGAGGTATCACAACTTTAGTTGGGATTAGTCACTACCTTGCAACCTTTTGGGTTTTAAGCATCATTATATTCTAAACAGTTAACACTACCATATCATCTCTACTATAGAGACAATCAATTAGATTACTATAATCCAATCATTGATTAATAAAGAACAATGTTTTGTCAAACAAAACATTCATCCATCTCTACTATAGTGACGAAATTAAATTCCTTAAAATTGGAATGTAAAGACAATCTTTGGTTTTTCCAATTTCTTTGGTAGTTCATATGAGGAAGTAAGTACTATCTGCCTTCGCAGAGATTTATATTTTATTCACATTTCGAATGTGAAGCACCTTTTCTTCTCTCATATATCTTCTACTTCTTATTAGTCACACTTTTACAACGATTGTAAAACATAGTTACTAATACGGAATCAAGCATTCAAGTAGAAGAACCAACTGTTTTGAACTATTCAAGAACAATTTACAACACCTTCGAAAGGTGTGTTCTTGACACTTGCAAGACATTTCTTGCATATACCCCTTCCAATGTCCATCCTTTCATAAAGAAAGTTTGTTCCCTTGGAGTTAATTTTATCTTCTTCATTTGACTTCTCCTTTGACTACAATAGTCATGGTCCCTAAACTCCCACTATCTCTCTTGAAACTTATTTCAATTGTGTTATACACATCAAACAATTTTGGAGAGTATGTGTTTATTGTTCACTATATAGTTTACAATAAACTTAGTGAACCATTAGGATAGGGACATAAAGGTGAAGTCGTTGCCTAGTTTCCGTCTCGTTAAGTGGTTTATCACTTCAACACTCAATGATTCAAAATCATCATAAGTCCATGTTGATGGACTATTTTTGTCAACCAACCATTATGTTCTAAACATAATTACAAACTTTCAAGAGTTGTACAAGGCAACTCTCATTTCTTCATACAACAATTTGTAAGTGAAGAATCATGGCACATAAAGTGTCCATGCCATTGTGCTTTCTTCTCAATTTCTTTGTTCATTTAACAAAGAAACAAGCACTAGTGTTTGCATTGACTAAGGGTTGTTCAAAGCAACTCTTATTTCTTCATACAACGATTTGTAATTGAAGAATTATGACTTTAAAAGTGTTGTCCTCTTTATGATAGACTTTTTCTAACATATTCTTCTAATGATACATTATCAATAGGAAGATTGTGAGGATGAGACTACTTAGGTACATTTACAAGCCATTAAAGACAATCTATGGTTTTGAAGTACCAAGTCCGGAAACTAAACTTTCAGCTTTTATTTGTCAAGTGTTGGATAGCGTTTGCAAATATATTGGTAAACAAATACATAACGAATATAAATTGATTGATTTTAAGCCATTTGATTCGGGTCTTTAAATCAAATAGCACCACCCACTATTTTTGGCAAATTCCATATCCCTCATTGGAATTCGAGAGTTTTTGGAGGAAACTCTTAGTAGGGTATGGGAGACTCACTACTACCAAGCCCACCTCACAATGATATGATGTTGGCTAGCATTAATAATAATGAGAGAGTACGCTTACTCATTTGCATCTCTTGCAAGTACCCATCTTATTTGGCCTCTAGAGAATGTCACCTCACAATGATATGATGTTGGCTCCATTGCACTTAGTTAAGTCATTCCCACCATGCTTAGTTTGTGAAGGGGTTCAAGAATAGCCTCACAATGATATGATGTTGGCCATCCTCGTTGCCTACACTCACCTCATCAAGTATGTATATAGACTCCTCCTGAGTATAAGCATTCACTTTGCACTCCCCCATGATAGGGTGAAGGCGGTGTACAAGTCATAAACGATTGGAGCTACCATGGTGGAAGGCCACGAAAGAGTGTTCAAAGCACTCTCATGCTTATCAACTTAATAATGGTTTGGTTGAGGGTTTTAGGTCTCATCACATATAAACATACATTTTAATCTCTATTAAAACAATTTTGGTCCTATTACAACTATTGGTCTATTTGATTGTTTTAGTTGTATATAATACTCCCACTATGCTTATAAAACGGTTTTTAAAGCAAGAGTATATGATACTACTAACATAAGGTTTGCATTCATTGATGGACTATATAGTTGCCTTAGGGCCTTAGGATGATTATGAACCTTTGTTTAGATTCAACACGAGCCTTGTGTTGAATCTCGGTCTAGGGATGGTGATTGATTTTAGTTACGCGTTTAATCACATTAAGGCGTGTTGTCTTAGGGGCGTTGGACCCAACTACTTCATTTTCATGCATATCAAATAAAGCAAGAAAGAAGTACTTCAAAGTAAAGGTGAGCTTATGCTCATTACAACATTTGCATAAAACAAATTACTTTAAAGTAAAGAAGAGCTTATGCTCTTTTACAACATTTGATCAAATCAAATTACAACCAAAATCTAATCTACACATTCCCATGGTTCAAACAAATTTGAAACGGCCTTTCACATAGCTCAATTATCGTAGGCTTAGGTTCATAATCACCCTTTAATTAATTAACACTTTAACTAATTAAATTGAATGCAACATTTTCATTTGGTTTTTGTATCCATAAGATTGATTTCAATGGAGCTAAATGAAATGAAAATCAAATTCTCATTTAAATAGACAAAACAATTTTGTTCTCAACCTAATTTGGGCCATCATGCAATAACCACAACTTTTTGGGCAATATTGCGAAAACACAAACTTTTGGGGTCACTTTGTAAAAACACAAAAGTCCACTACTTCATGTAATTACAACTAGAACCCAAAATTTAAACAATGCAAAAACTTCATTAAAGGAGCAAAACAATTTGTCCTTTAGCGTTTTTGGACCTAAACGTGAAAACGTAAACTTTTGGGCCAAAGTGCAAATACACAAAAGTATCAAAACTTTATGTAATTGCATAAAAGCCCCAAAAGTACTCCCACTTGAGGGAGGGCCGGTTTTGGAGAAGGAAAAGGAGTGATGTGTGTGTTGATTTGTGAGTTTTGACATAAAGCATGCAAGTGGTGCAAGTGGTGTGTGTGAAAGGGAATTAATCCTTTCACACCCACCATTATTTCTACCACCATTTAAACAAATATCTAACACATTAAATCATTTGAAAAACATAAAACATAAACTTTATGAAATAAATCAAAACTTTGAATCAAAACACAAAACCTTTTTGTTCTTGGCAAAAATGTCAAGAACAATGAAGAACATTCATGAAAAACCCAAAAATTTCCATGATCATTTTTACTCCAAAAACATCCCAAAACCATTCAAACTTAAGGGAAATAACATATAACCAAACTAGGGTACATAGGGGTTCCAAAAGTTACTTGAAAACACTTTTAACAAGTCAAACAAGAACCCAAAAATCCACCCTTTGGATTTGGCCGAAAATTCCCAAAAACATGGCACCAAATTTTAGCTTCAATATTCATGCTCATATGAACTACATCTTCAACATTTGAGATGGCAAATTTTCTAACAAAATTTACATTCAAAGAAACAAGAATAAAGCTTGTAACCTATTACAACTTTTAAATCACAAACTATGAACCACAAAACCCAAAAGGATTCACCAACTACTAGACCTAGGCTCTGATACCACTTGAAGGATGATTTTGTGAAAACATGTTCATTTGAATAACATCTATAGCATGCATTTAACAATTAAAAGGCGGAATCATGCTTGCATGCATTCAAAAACAAAACATTACCCATGAAATTCAAAGCCTAGTAGATTGGTGAACCAAGACTCAACTCAAATCAAAGTGAGTTGAGAAATTTATACCTTTGTAGATTCCTCTTTGCATAAGCAAAGGATAATCACCCAAAGAGAGGGCCTTCATTCCTTGCTTCTTAGATCCATGGATATGGATGGAAGAATATGGTTCTCCAAGTTCCCAAAATTGAGAACCTCTAAGTCTCCACACCAAGGTTAGATTGGAGAAGAAATGAGTGACCTTGGAGGAGTGGGATTGCTAGCTAATCCCTCCAAGGGGGCTGGCCTCTTTAGAGAGAAAGGAGAGCTTTGTGTTATCTCCAATTTCCTAAAAGAAACCCTTAATGAATTTTAGGCTATAAAGTTCTTTATATAGTCACTTCTTTAAATGACTTAAGAACCAAAAACCCTAATTCAACACACATGGCCGGCCACATAAGGGATTTGGGCTTTTGGGCCTTTGTGAATCTTTATTCATTAAATTATCATACAACTTAAGTCAATGGGCTTGACGTTCGAAGCCCATTGGGCCTTAAGGTCCAAAACTATCCCGAGGTCTTTAACGAACTTATTCGTTTGATTAATTAACATATTAATTAATCCTTGCCATAAATAATTAAACCATTTAATTATTCTTACTCATCTCCATTGTTTCTTCAATCTCCACCTTACACGGTGTACGATCCATTAGGTTCCTTTTAGCGAGGCAGTGGGCGATTAAAACTCTTTCAAATCGATTGTGAATTGAAACTTACTTTCAATTCTCCCTTTAGTGTTTATACACGTTTAGGGCTTCCACAAACCAAGAGTGACACCTAGCAGCATATCATGGTTACCCAAGCTAATCAGAAGAGGTAGAGAACCTATTCAGTTTAGGATTACAAATGCAATACGGTCTTTCTCTAATACAATACTCTTGACCACATTGTTTGGATTGATAGTTTATTCATGTCTACTATCCAATGTGATTCGTGTGCTTATATGATTACCTTGAATGTGATTTGGAATAACTTTCCTAAATCTCATTCATACTCTGGCCAGAGATTCTAAATCATATC
Source organism: Malus domestica (assembly GCF_042453785.1). Classification (NCBI taxonomy): domain Eukaryota; kingdom Viridiplantae; phylum Streptophyta; class Magnoliopsida; order Rosales; family Rosaceae; genus Malus; species Malus domestica. The sequence continues at coordinate 19,466,605 of NC_091670.1, forward strand.
ATAGAGTATTCTCCCTCAAACGGTTTGAAGGTTAGAGATCCCTTGTTGCGCATTCACTTGCCTCCATAGCTAAGTGGCTTAACCCCAACTATGTCGTGGACACCCTCCTGATGGAGTGACTTTGACATAATCAAAGTTCAAGGACTTAACCATAAGACAACTATGATGCCTCAGGTTAAAGGACTACTTTGCATTATCCTAACCATGAGTTCTCATGTGACATGAATATGAGAACTCTTCGTTAATCGTGTTCAGTGAACTCATTCTCTATTGAGCACCTACGTACTTGTCTTGATGTCACACACACCAATGACTCAAGACTAGTCACTCTCCCTGAGAGAAGACACAGCACGTACTGATCTTAACGGACTGTCAATGCCCAATTGGCAAGCCTATGATCAGGAACCTTTAAGGATGTGTCTACGAAAGAATGGTCTCATGAATCTAACTTCTTTAGATTGCATTCTCCCAATCACATATTCCTTGGACTTATCGTTTAAGCATATAACATTTATATGAGACGGCTCAAACAATAATCTTTGCCCTTGATATTAAACTAGATTAGTTTAACATGTGAAATGTCCGTAAAGTATCATCATATGATTGGTTTTAGGGCACATTTCCAACAGGAGATCTCACCCATAGAATACAAGCTGGATGGATGAAGTGGAAGAGTGCATCCGGCGTGTTGTGTGACCGTCGTAGGCCACTGAAGCTTAAGGGAAAATTTTATAGGACGGTAATAAGGCCGGCAATGCTGTATGGCATAGAATGTTGGGCGGTGAAGCATCAACACGTAGGTGTAGTGGAGATGAGGATGCTTCGTTGGATGTGTGGGCACACGAGAAAGGATAAGATTAGGAATGAGGATATCCGAGGTAAAGTAGGAGTAGCCTAAATTGAAGGAAAGAGGAGAGAAAATCGGTTACGGTGGTTTAGACATGTGCAAAGAAGGCCTACTGACGCTCCGGTTCGAAGATGTGACCATGGGACAGAGGTTCAGGGCCGAAGGGGTAGAGGAAGACCTAGGAAAACTTTGGAAGAGACCCTAAGAAAAGACTTAGAGTACTTGGATCTAACGGAGGACATGACACAAAACCGAGCGCAATGGCGTTCTAGGATTCATATAGCCGACCCCACTTAGTGGGAAAAGGCTTTGTTGTTGTTGTTGTTGAAGCATTTTGGGGCTTGGAATGGATAGCACATGCTTGGAGCAAGGTGGATGGACGAATTTGAAGATCAAAAGAGGCTAGGATAATGTTGAAGTTATGAAGAAATTAATTCAAGAAAAGGAAGTAAAGGATGCAACAATAAAGAAGGAATGTTAGCCAAAGTTACCTTATTTGGTCCTAACCTTTCCTAATACTAATTCACCTAAGTTCCAGCTGCAAAGAGCTGTCCTAAATACTTTAGGACACTTAATTACATTTTTCTAGAAGACCTAATTCCTGCCACAAAGGGTGCTGCACCTTTCTTCCCTTTCCCTTTTTCTCTTGTCGTGCAAGGGATCCTTCTTTTCTCTTTTCCTACCTTTGTCGCATATCCTCTTTCCCTTGTCCCCTTGGATTTTGTTTTGACTTACCCTTTTTCCTTGTGGACTTAGAGTTAAAATCCTTCTAAAACAATTAAAACTTTCATTTCTCTTTCCCTTTAATTATGTCGCACCTTAGCCTTAATTACCCAGGGTTTTGACATAATTTGGGGAGTTATTTAAGTCCTTGTCGCAGCCTTGGGGATTATCATCATACCATCCACCATTCATCATCAAAAATACAATAAAAACACTTTTTGCCGCAGCCATCAACTCACCTATTCGCCACCATACATACTTTCATCCATTCTCCCATACAAACCACCACTCAAACCTTCACCCAACCCTTGTGCCACAACAAAGAGAAGAAGAAGGACCCTTGAAGATGCTTGCCATTCAAGTTGGATTGCTAGAACGTTTTTAGGTGTTTTCAATGTCTAAATTTATGTATCTTTGTTTTGTGAACATGAGAGGCTAAACGCGTTTTAGCTAGGGCAAATTCAAAGCCATGAACATATTTGCAATATGAATTGATTACTTCCAGTTGTGATTCTATGAATCGTGAATGCAATTTACTTAACTATTTGATTGATAACTTATTCTTGTTTGTGAATTAAGGATGCATACTTAGTTTGCATGCATGAATTTGATGCTAGAATACAAGGGAGTTTCACTTAATCGTTATGAACTTGTATTCATAAGTAGTGGAGGTTGCTAGTCACAATTGTGTTAAGTGGATTCTTAGCAGAAGTATCATGCTCATCATAGTTACGAATGCTTTGTCAATGCTTATGATTTTCACAAAGCTTAATGATCTTTGATTGTATCTCTATTATGCTGTTCATGTAGGGAATTTTTGAAGAATAATTTGGGTTGCCAATGCGTTATCCATCCAATTCAATGACTTAAGGAAAATCTGAGGGTGAATTAGTGTTGTTCATGGTTAATCTGGGGTGTTGAGATTCATGATTTATTGGAAAAGCGATTGGAAATCGTTTTGTATGCAAGTGTGTCATGTGTGGAGAAGAACCCTCTAGCTAGCTTATCACCCATCTATTTATCTCAAATTCGTCCAAAATCTGTCTTAAGTCTTAGTTACTTGTTTTACTTAAAATTCGTCCAAAACCCAATCCCCTTTACTTTAGTGTGTCAAATTAGTTAGAATCTGCCTTAATTTATGTTTTTAAGTGTTTTGAGTCAAGTTTAAATCAATTTTCGTCCAAATCACTCTCTAATGTCTAGTTTGAGTCTATTTGATTGTTTTGTGATGTTTTGAGTTGTTTAGCTTGTTTTGAGTCATATAAGTCTAGTTAAGTGTTTTCAAGCCTAGTTTTGTGTTTTAAAGTAAGTTTTAGAGTAGATTAGCAATCCCTCCTAATCCCTGGTCCAGAAGGATCCCTACTTACATCTTTACTACAATTGTCAATAAAAGGGTTTAATTTGTATGTTAAGTTAATTTTCGCACCAGCAGGCAGGAGGCTTGCATGCCCAGCATTCCAGCAACTCATGAGCACCCACGACCTCCTCATTTCTCTCAGTCGCTAGCCTGGCCCGAGTCAGGTCCGAAAGCCCAAAGGACATAAGCCATCCGCCTCGCCTAGCACTGCGCCCTAGCGCCACAATCCGTGGCCCCAGCCACACGAGCTGCCCTTGGCTTTAGCCAAGCCGAGTTGCCCAAGCAGTGATCCTTACCACAACACCTCCTCGGCCCATGCCGAGCCAACTCCTAGCCCCTGCCAACCAACGTGCTACACCACCCTGATGGCTAGACAGTACTATCTAAGAAGAAGATAAGAAAAATTAATTTTTTCTTACATCGGTGCGGCACAGAGAAGACGAAGAAATCAATGAAAGACGGTCCTTTGCAAGGGCAAGATGTAGAAGATTGCTAGAGGAAGGGGGAAAAGTATTCTCTAAGCTTTCTCTCTCTCTTTCTTTTAGGGTAGAGTAAATTGCTCTCCAAAGTTGATTTAATAACCCACTTAAGGTGGACTTAAATAGACTTTGAGAGAAATTTATTTCCTTTTCCTAGAAAGATCTAATTTCCTATTAAAAAGGGAATCTACAGAAAAAAAGGAAGCAGTCTTATGTTTCATAAAGCAAGAAGATCTCTACACCTGCTGCCTTTTCCTGCGAGCAGCCCAACACGTGTGGGGGCATTTGTGGAGCCAAAAATAATCACAAGGCGACACGTGGATTTTTGGGTAAAAGAGGACAAAAATACCCTTGAGGCATACCAGGATTCCTATGCACGAGCAGCGGACAATCATCCATCAATCAAATCAAAAGTGCCCAAAATAGGTAACAAATTCAAAGTTATTTCATCCATCGTCATCCTATATTTTCCCCAAGGTAATTATTTCATAACCTTCAAAACATCCCATATAAATTACATAACCCCCAAAATATTTATTCCAAAAATGTGTTGATTAACCAATTAATGGATTAATTGCCTAATTAATCCATTAAATCACACATTAAACCATAAGTTACACCCTCTCCCTATAAATAGACTCCCATTTTCACCAAAAGATCATTCCAACACACTTGCGAAATTCCCAATACTTTCTAAACACTTTTCTCTCTCAATTCTAACTTTGGCATCAGAGGTTCTTCGGCCAAAGCCCCCCTCATTCATCGTGGACGTGTGAGGCTCTTGGCCTTGACCCTAAGGTGTTAATTATTTTGTAGGTGCAACTTTGTCCAAGATGAAAGAGGAAGAAATTTGCATCCACACTCTGTATTGGCTTCTTCTTGGGAGACTAATTTCTTAAGCTTCTGTAAGTAGAACGATTTCAATTTTGGATCATCTACTTTACTGATTAATTCGATAAGAAGATTTTCTTGTTATTCTTGTTTATTAAGGATTGAAATCTTTTTACAACAAGTGTCGATGCATCCTATTTTAATGTCGGGGGATGAAAGACTATTTGAGGAATTGTTGGAAGAAGAGGAATTAGTACTTAAATCAACTTCGAATTGACTATGGTCTGTGTCCCTTACTTCTAAGACTTGAATTAGCTGTAGTTTCTCTTCTTCAAAGATTTTCAGTTGGCTGATTGTTTTCTTGACTCGACATTTATTTGCATAATGACCAAATTTGCCACACTTGTAGCAATTTTCCTTTTGTTCTTGATTTTTGGAGTGGAATTTTCCTGAGGGTTTCCTTTTCCACTTGCTGGACTTGGGTGTGTCATAAAATTTATTTGTTTCAAAATTCTTGTTTTTGAATTTGTTATATTTGGGATGTTTCCTACTAGAATACCTATTTGGGTGTCTGTTTGGATACCTATTGTAGGCTTCTGATTTTTTCTTTTTGCCGGATGGAGCAATAAGAGGTAATCCATATTGTTCACAAAATGTTCCTAATTCATATTTGGCTATTGATTTGTCTTTATTTACTTGTTTTGAAATTTTCATATCAATACACATTTTCAATCCTTCCTTCTGGATAATAATAATAATATTTCCATAAGTAAGGGTATGATATGGTATGATACCTTCGTCGTTGACTAAAACATTCCTAATTTTGTGGGCAAAAAGGTTTGGTAATCCATTGATGAATTTTTCTTTCCAAAATGGTTTATTACTATCTTTTCTAAGCATGACTCTGGACATGAAAATGTCTTTGTACCACCTGAAATCGCTTAAGGTTGGACATCTTAAATTGCTTAGTTGGTCATGAATTTTGGAAGTGACATTACTGGGTGTACCTATGAAATGTTCTATGATGGTAAAAAGTAAGGTGTTGATTGCATCTAGGACTCCTTGTCCTATATGCTCATCAAAGATAGGTATTCCATCTTCATCCTTTTTAAGTGCATGTTTAATTTCATTTCGTGATTGTTCAGTGAGATGTTTTTCCCACCAGAAATGAAGCATTCCTGTCAATCCAGTGACCAAAAGGTACACAACTTGGGTTTGGCTGAGATTATGATTGGTAATTTAACTATTAGCAACCATAGAGATGTGCTGTAATTTATCTAAAAGTTATTGTTCTGATAACCCATTTATATTTCATTCATAGAGTTTATTAGTGAAAACTAAGAATTGATTTTGGATGTTTCGTTCCTCAAATTGAATATCCGGAGGTGTTGGTCTCGGATACCAAATTTTGGTAAGAGTATTTGGGTTGACTCGTTTATTTCTGATCCTTTTGAGTTCAAGGTTTTGAAAAGCTTGTTTTACTTTCCTAATAGAGTCTGTTTCGATTTCATTTTCTGAATCCCATATTGTAGAAATTGTTTCTATACAAGGTTGTTCTAGATGTTGTAAAACACTTATTGTTTTTTCTTGCTTTAATTCTTGTAACATTTGGTTTATTTTTTGACTTGTGGAAATGGTTTTCAAAGCGATTGTGTTAGAAGAAGACTTTGGAAAGTTGACTAAAGGTTTTTCCCTATGTGTTGGTTTTGGTTGGGAAAGTTTGTCTATTTTTGTTTCGATTTTGTCTAATTGTTTTCCTATGGTGTGTAAACTCTGGTTTGTGAAATTGTTTTGTTCAATGACTGGCTTGACTCTTGCATCTTCTTTAGGAAGTTTGAAAGGAGTAGCTGGTATTTGGGTGTTTGTAGTGGAAATTAAAATAGTTTCTTGTGGGGGATGACTAGAGGAAACTAAGGTTTTATCTTTTATGACCCAATTTTCTTTGGTGATGACCTCTAATTTGTTTTCAAATTCATAATACTTTTCAACAAAGTCGAAGAAAAATACTTCAAATTTGTGCTTTTCCATGAATTGGTCCACTTATTGTAAATGTCCAATTTTTGTTCTTTTCTATACTTATTACAGAAAATGTCTCTGCGGGGAATATTTTCTATAGCTTTGATGTCATCATTGAGTTTCTTCCATCGAATCTTGAACGGTTTATTTAAGACTAGTAATTGATGGTTGACTAGACTTGCTTTAAAGTCTGAAACTATTGAAGAAGTTTGTTCTCCTTAATTTTGGGTATTGGGTTGATAAACAGGATGAGTGGCTTGAGAGGTTGTTTCCATTGATTTTAGCTTGATATTAATCAAGTCATTGATTAATTCTTGCTGAGTGACAGTCGAACTTGTTCCAACTGCCTTTAATTTTTTGTTAATTAATGAATTGATTAAATCTTGGTCTTGACCCATCATACTGGCAGATGTGGATGAAAAAAAAAAAAAATTCCTACTGGGAGCTAAGCATTTGTGTGACTGGCGAAATTCTTGTAGATGAGCATTTGATTTTCTGGCTGGTCGATCAAAGTTGATTTTAACTGTTACATCAAAATATTGTTCTATGTTGTCTATGTTGACTAGACTATTTTGAATATTAACTGGTTTGCTTTCTTTAATTAAACACCAATATGAAGGTAGACTGATATTTGACCATCTAATGGTTTTGGGTATTTTGATGTTAGCATATTCTTGGTTTGTTTGGATTAAGAGTGTATGGTTTCTAGGACTTTTGACTAAGGCTTGGAAATTTATGTTTGTTCCTGTAACCTTGTAATAGACTCTAAAAATTAGAGCTAATGGTTGGACCCCTTCAAGGACTTGGTACCCTAAAGTTTTTATGTTTAACGTGAGTGCTTTCAGCATGTGAGGGTCTGAAAGGCTTATTGTGAGATATAGGAAACAATCAAAATGAATTGGTCCGTTATAAAAACTTGACTCAATCATCCCAAGAATACTATCACTAAAATTAGTGAATCTAGCATCTCGGAGACATAGCAAGATAGAGGTATTGAGACATCTCCTTGTTAATGGTTTAACTGCGATTTGGACTAGGTCTATGTGAGTGTAATTGTAACCATCTTTTCTATGGGTTCTGATTTGTTTCGGCTTGAATAATTGGCAAGTTTCATGTTCTTTGCTAAGAGCATATGCGTTTTCAACTATTTTGACATGGTGTTCAATTCTAAAAGTGGCTACTGACCATTTCTTTTTATAAATGTTTTTACTAGAAACCTTGGGAATATTCCAATCTCCAAAGTCGACAGTGTCATCTGTCTGAAATTCTTGTTTTTGTTCTTCATTTACTACATCTAGAATTGTTCCTATAATGGACCTAGAGCTAGTGCAGGCGATTGAATTAGATCTAAATAATCTACTCATATTGCTCAAAATACTGACTTACAAAACAGAAATGCTATCGGCTTACATTCCTCGAGTATTTGCTACACTCCCTCTCCGCTCAAGCCAATCCTATGAACTTACTGTTTCTAACACGCCTTACTGTTTGGGTTGAGAGTTAAACAAGACAACTTAGAAGGTGAATCAAACAAGATAAACTGAATTGAAAGCTGGAAAATGAACAATAAAGATGATTAAATAAATGAACAATAAAGATGATTATATATATATATGGTTTGACAAAACCCATATGAGACGAATTCCTAAAATAATTACTATAAAAATTTACTTTCTTGCAATTACGGAGAAGATTCTAAATTAACTAAATGTTCTAACAAGAACAAACAATTATATATTAAACACATCTACCAAACATATCGATAGAACATCTTCTTACTTAACAAAGAAAATAAGATGTCTGAGACTCTGAACCTTCCCAAAAGATAAGAGTGAGCACAGAACTTGTGTGCTCGATCGATCTTGATGATGAAGATTTTGTGTCCACTAGAAAATGTTAGAAATCACGCTAGGATCAGAGAGAAGAATAAACGGAGAGTCGATAAGCGAGGGTGAGGGTTTACGGGTAAGTCAATGGATGTCTAGGTAGACTGGGGTTTTTATGTGCTGTGTTTAGTGATTTTTTTAGAAGGATAATGCTAGGTAGCAAACTTTTAAACCAAATTTTGCAAACCAAATGATGTATCATCAATAGGAGTTAAGCATATTAATCAACACTTAAGTAATAATCCAACCATAAACAACCGTATTATTTGGTTTACAAATTTTGGTTCCTTGTCATTATTCATCTTAAAAGTTCAGAATTTCATATAATGGCTGGAGCAATTGCTCGAGATCTATATGTCTCACTAAAGATGAAAACCAAAAGTTTCCAAAATTTTCAACTTCACTAGTTTTTGGGTTTTAATGAAAATTATTCTTATAGATGTAAGTACAGTTGCATATAACTGAAATATATGAGATAAAGGAATTGATCATCAACATAAAGTGCATTAAACATTGATTAAGCTTGGACCTTCTATTCCTAATGGATTTGAGCCTTGTTGTCGTCACCAAAACCATGATCAGCTTGCTTAGTCTTTTTAAGCATGGCATTTGCTTCTTTCCACTTGTGGTATTTACCAAACAAGACCTCCATATCTTCAAGGGATCGACCCTGCGTCTCTGGATACAATGTATAAAAGAAGACCCAGCTAAGCGCAGCAATTCCCGCGTAAAGAAAAAATGCCCCACCAATTGTGATGGCCTTATACAATGAAATAAAAGTCATCGAGATGACCCCGCTCGTCACCCTGTTTACGGCCACCCCCATACTGCACCCTTGCGCGCGCAACTGCAACGGAAAGATCTCAGAGCTGTAAACCCACGTGATGGGTCCCAACCCGATGGAGAAAAAAGCGACGATGAATAGTACCATGGCGATGCACAACCCGACGGCCCACGGGACCTTGCTGTGGGATTGATCAACGACCGTAAGACCCATACCTAGCAGCGTAAAAGAAACTACCATTCCACCCACGCTGCTCAAAAGCAAAATACGACGTCCAAACCGATCAACTTGAAATGTTGCCACCAAGATTGCAATGGTCTTGACAAATCCAACAGCCACGGTTGCAAGTAGCTTATCATTGTAAGAAGTGATTCCCGCCTTCTCGAAGATCCTGGGGCTATACAAAACCACAGAGTCTGTGCCCGACACTTGTTGAAAGAAGTGGATACCAAGGGCTGCTATTAAAATGTGGCGAACGGCCGGCGTGGGGCGGAGGAGCAATTCCCTCCATATACCTTCACCTTGGCTGCGTTTAGAAACTTGAACGACCTCATCCTTTGAGTCTTTGGGGATTCCTGCAGCTTTTTTAATCTCGTCTAGTCTGAGCTGCGATTCCTCTTCAGAAGATGATGTTTTATTTAGTACTCGCTTGGCGTCTCCGAGTCTCCCTTGCATGACAAGCCAACGTGGTGACTCGGGCATGGCTAAAACGCCGAGGGCAAGAAAAATTGAGGGAATTGCACCGATGCCGAGCATGATCCTCCAGTTCAAGTGGATTGGGAGCTTGGCTAAGGCAAAGTTGGATACGTACCCCAGCAATATACCAACGTTAACAAACACCTACATATTTTCAAAATGATCAATTCTATTAATATATACTCCACGTGCATGCATGTGAGAGGTTTACGAAACAATAAATAGGGTGGTGCTATCTACACATCCATTAGTATTTTTCACACACCTCTTGTTAATTTCCGTCATTTGATATTCTTTAGTTCATTTGATCTTGCGGTCAAAAATTAAGAGGGTGTATGGAAAGTAAAACATGGTGTGCATAGTGCCACCCAATAGATATTTCAAGAAAATTCTAGGGTGACCACATTTTTATAAGACATTTGTGCACTATCTAATGTGGCAAGTGATCTGTACATGTCACATTAATTAATAAATTTATCTCATTGAATGTTGGTTGTCTACGTCACTTGCCACATGAGATTATACACTAATATGCTATGAATATTTGGTCTCCCCAACATTATTTTTTGGGTGGTGCTATTCACTCTTTTTTACCATCTCACACATTCTCTCAAATTTTGGCCGTCGGATCGAATGAATTGAAGAAGACTAGTGGACAGAAATTAACAAGAGTGTGTGAGAGGTAAAAAGGGGTGTGTGAATAGCACTCACCTACTTTTTACGAGGAAATTGTTAGAATATCACATTTTTTTACCCATTTTTTATACCATCGGACGTGGCAAGTGATGGTTTAAATGCCACATCAGTTAATGAATTTATCTTATTAAATGTTCATTGTATGCACCACGTGTCACATGAGATGATACAGAAATGTGATATAAATATATGGTCTCGAAAGCATAAATTTTTTCAAATACTTAGATGCTTATATTTATGTAAACATATTACCTTGGCTAATAACAAAAATAGTTACTATATTATATGATAATATAACGTGGTAATGAAACAAACCTCGGGGAAAGATGTGAGGAAGCCACGAAACGAGGCCGGAGAGATCTCGGCCGTGTAGACAGGAGCTATCATAAGAGCATAGCCAACTCCAACTCCGGCAATGAATCTACCGAACATGAGGAAGGCGTAGTTCGGGGCAAAACCCATGAGGAGAGCTCCAATAAAGAAGATTGTTCCGGCAAGTACTATGGTGTAGTCAGAGGTTTTACCGGCCAAGGCGGAGCCAATGAGAGAGTATATGTTCAAGGTACCATTAAGAACTTCGACTTGAACGTCGCTGATATTGAGGTTTTCTTTGATGAAGAGAGACGCTCCACTCATTACACCAATATCTGTAAATAAATTTAAAATAAGCATGCGTCGCAGGTGGAGAAGTATCTTCCAAAACAAAAAGAATAGGACGAAGAATGGCGGATTGCAATAGTAAGATAATATTTTTAATCAAATAAGAACAGGAGTGGAGAATGAGTGTATCATTAGAGAACCACAACCACTAACAACATGCATCAGTTTTAAGGAACAATCACCATAACCCAGTAAGATAGACGTCATTGAAGCCAAAACGGCACAGGCAACAGCGAACTTCTTTGTCTTGGGTTTCTTTGGGGGATCAAAGTCTGCAATACTATTATGGGGTTGGCCGGAGACAACGTTATTTTCTGCCCTCTGGTCAGCCATCTCCATGTCTATAGAGCTAGATAAATGAATAGATAGATAGGGAGAGAGAGAGAGAGAGAGAGAGAGAGAGAGAGAGAGAGAGAGAGAAATAGATAACTTATCAGAGAGAAATGAAGAGATCACTTAACACAGAGAGAGAGAATTAGATATGAGGAATGAGCTATTAATCAAGTACCATTTATACAAATTATATCCATTTGTCCGAAATGTTGTTGTTCACGGAAACAAACACCGTCATCCAGTACTGTCATCAATCAATGAACAGATTTGAATTATCCTAATTCTAGAACACAATTTAGTTAATTAGTTCTTATATAACAAAGCAACAAAATAAAAAAACTGAAATATGGTTCCATATTTAGTGTCATTTCAGGCACACAACTATATATGCGCAAAAACTGTGTGATATTGTTCCATATATGTTACAAGCTCACCCGCCATCAGAAAATTAGGGTTGCCCTGCGAAACCTTGCCCTTAGAAAATAACTAGTTCGTAGGGTGAATTTGGTCAAAATTCACTTCTACATTTTACAGTTTTCGCGACGAAGGACAGTTGGTCTCAGAAAGTAATATTTTGTCACATAAGATATTAGGCGAAGAAATCTTCGTTGCACAAAGGTCATGAAAAAAAAATTGCGAGAGAAAATAATGAAATTTGTCGCACAACAAATGACTTTGCGTTGAAAAAATGATTCGTCGCATTAAATGTAACATAACAAAGAGCTTAATTTGTCGTGTGAAATACAACGAGGCAAAAGTTTGTTGTCATATTCTACTCATGGGGACGAAAAAGCTGCATTAGTAAACAATCGCACGACGAAGCGTTTCGTCTAGTAAACATTCATGCAACAAAATTGGAGTATTTTTAACATTATTTAATTGTCACAAGTTTGTCAAAATGCATATTATTGTTACCTGACGAATATGGTTGTGGCATTTACTGTTACGTGACGAAAGGTTTCGTTGCGTAAAGTTTAATATACATATTTTTTTCTTTTGGGTTATGAAAACATTTTTTAAATTAAAACAACAATTTATTTTTTTTAAAATTAAATTGTAACAATAATTTATAAAAAAGTTAATTACATTTTTTTATAATTAAATTGTAACAATAATTAATAAATTTGTTTTATTTATAATATAATGAAAAATGTACGTACAATTTTAGAAGCTTTAAAAGTAAGGGAAACAAAAAATCTACAATAAAAAGGTTTGACAAGTCTACTGCATCGATGGTGGCAGGCTACTGGAAAGGCTTAGAGGTCGACTGATCGAGGTGCTAGCTCTGTTCCTGGTAGAGGGGCTCGGAGGTGGATAGGGCAAACACCTAGTGGGACAAGCTTAGGGCTTGTACGATCAGCGACATCTAACTCTAGGTGTACATGAGTTCACTCCTTAGGTTGCCCACTTCTTACTCAATGTTGTGACTTCGCCCTTTAAACGTGTCGATGAAGAGGCCCAGTGTCTCGCTCTTGGGCATTCCCCATCTCCCAGCTAAACTTCCTCAGTCTTCGATCAAGGGTATGATCCAAGGTCTCTGTCAGGATTCAAAACCCTGCATCCTCGAGAAGATCCACGCCCTCAATCCTAGTGTCCAAGGGAAGTTGGGAGCCTGTCTCCTAAAGAACAAACTAGCTCTTCTCTACCATCGTTGGATGTGACAAAAAGAAAGGAAATATTAAAAATATTAATATTTAATATTTAATTTAGTTTTTAAAATAGTTGGAAGTGTAAGAGAGTAACAAGAATTTAGCTATACTGACATGTAGTTGCTCGGTTAACTTATCCCCGGGTTGAACATAAATGTCCTTGAAGAGGTTGATCTCGGGGAGTTTTGAATCGTCCTGGAACATAAAAAGTTAAGAAAAATGTTAGTGTGCAAAAAAGAAATAAATATTTGTCACATATAAAAATTGGAATATGAAAAGCTTTATTACTTGCCGTCGAGCCTCCATCCTATTTGAGAAGGGCCTCGATCCCGACTGGTCGAGTCTTCTTGTCTCGGTTGATCTTGTTGGCCTTCGCCTTCTTTTTTTACACACAAAATGAACGTAGTAGTTGTAATATTTGAAGAAAATATAAAAAAAATTAATTAACATAAGAATTTAAAAAAAAACAATTGTTAATTAAGACATAATAACAGACGTACCATAGAGGACTCATCCTGAAAATGGTAGCAGTGCCACACCCAGTCCTCTAGGCGTTCCTCCAACTCCAGCGGGACACCCTTTAAGGGAGCGACCCCCGGATCATTAAACAGCTCAACTCATTTGTGGAGTTCACTCTTACACTGCTTGTAGAGGTCAGTGAAGAGCTTCTTTAAGTGGGCGGCCATGGACTCGTTAATGTTGTCGAAATTGTAGTATGTCTATAATTTAACAAATATAAACGTAGTATCAAATATTGCGTAATTTATTAGTATAATATATATATATATATATATATATATATATAACAAATCTAAAATAGTTGGATACTTACCGATAAACAATCGCGAATCTCTACCTTTTGACACTTCGGCATGACCCACCAAGATTTCCACCGTATAGGGCAAAAGGTTCAAACAACGTGCCCAATGTTGTGGACCAAAGTGCTATGCCACTAGTCATATCTGATCGTGATACAATCGTTGGTCACCTGGGTGACCTTCGCTGTCTTCAACTATTGGCAAAGACATTAGGTGTTTTTCTTAGCTAGAAAAAAAAATTTAACTGTTGTGTCAGGGTACTATTAACTTTGGTGTAATGTGATAAGGATGAGATTACATCCTCGAACATGTGTCCCCAAGTGGGGAGGTTGATGAGGTGTTTTGATTATTAATAAAGAATAGTTTGGTTCAGATTCATTCACATCATAATTATCTTACGATGGCTTTCATCACAAAGTCGTCTTGTGACGTCATCTTATGATCGGTTCATGTGGTCAATTTAGTGGCGGCCAGCATATTACGGCCTTGTAACTTATGTTATTGGGATCAGAGTGTATCACTGAATTTTCATGTCTAGCACGTGGACAACCCAAAGGGTAATGCTAGGGAGACCAAATTTGGAGACTAATTTTATCAACTAAATGATGTGTCACCAATAAGAATAAGCACGTTTAGCAATGTGTAAGTAATAAACCAATCATCAACTTTCATGTCCTTTAGTTTTCAAAACACTGTCCATAAATTTAGTTTTCCTGGCCTTACTCCAACACAAATAAGGTGACGTAGAGCACGTCTGGCCGTCGAGCTTCATACATGGAGCAACCTGCTTTGATACCTTATAGAAATATGATTCCCTGATTTGTGTGATACAATGTGTATAATATATATCTATATCTATATCTATATATATATATATATAGGGTTTGACAAAACCCATATGAGACGAATTCCTAAAATAATTACTATAAAAATTTACCTTCTTGAAATTACGGAGAAGATTCTAAATTAACTAAATGTTCTAACAAGAACAAACAATTATATGTTAAACACATCTACCAAACATATCAATAAAACATCTTGTTACTTAACAAAGAAAATAAGATGTCTGAGACTCTGAACCTTCCCAAAGGTGAGAGTGAGCACAGAACTTGTGTGCTCGATCGATCTTGATGATGAAGATTTTGTGTCCACTAGAAAATGTTAGAAATGGCGCTAGGATCAGAGAGAAGAATAAAGGGATAGTCGATAAGCGAGGGTGAGGGTTTACGGGTAAGTCAATGGATGTCTAGGTAGACTGGGGTTTTCATGAGCTGTGTTTAGTGATTTTTTTAGAAGGATAATGCCAAGTAGCAAACTTTTAGACCAAATTTTGCAAACCAAATGATGTATCATCAATAGGAGTTAAGCATATTAATCAACACTTAAGTAATAATCCAACCATAAACAACTGTATCATTTGGTTTACAAAATTTGGTTTGAAAATTTGGTTCCTTGGCATTATTCTTCTTAAAAGTTCAGAATTTAATATAATGGCTGGAGCGATTGCTCGAGATCTTTATGTCTCACTAAAGATGAAAGCCAAAAGTTTTCAAAATTTTCAACTTCACTATGTACAAAACAAGTTTTTGGGTTTTAATGAAAATTATTCTTATAAATGTAAGTACAGTTGCATATAACTTAAATATATGAAATAAAGGAATTGATCATCATCATAAAGTGCATTAAACATTGATTAAGCTTGGGCCTTCTATTCCTAATGGATTTAAGCCTTGTTGTCGTCACCAAAACCATGATCAGCTTGCTTAGTCTTGTTAAGCATGGCATTGGCTTCTCTCCACTTGTGGTATTTACCAAACAAGACCTCCATATCTTCAAGGGATCGACCCTGCGTTTCTGGATACAACGTATAAAAGAAGACCCAACTAAGCGCAACAATTCCCGCGTAAAGAAAGAATGCCCCACCAATCGTGATGGCTTTATACAATGAAATAAAAGTCATCAAGATGACCCCGCTCGTCACCCTGTTTACAGCCACCCCCATACTGCACCCTTGCGCGTGTAACTGCAATAGAAAGATCTCAGAGCTGTAAACCCACGTGATAGGTCCCAACCCAATGAAGAAAAAAGCGACGATGAATAGTACCATACCGATGCATAACCCGATGGCCCACGGGACCTTACTGTGGGATTGATCAACGACCGTAAGACCCACACCGAGCAGCGTAAAAGAAACTACCATTCCACCCACGCTGCTCAAAAGCAAAATACAGCGTTCGAACCGATCAACTTGAAATGTTGCCACCAAAATTGCAATGGTTTTAACAAATCCAACAGCCACGGTTGCAAGTAGCTTGTCATTGTAAGAAGTGATTCCTGCCTTCTCGAAGATCCTAAGGCTGTACAAAACCACAGAGTCTGTGCCCGACAATTGTTGAAAGAAGTGGATACCAAGGGCTGCTATTAAAATGTGGCGAACGGCCGGCGTGGGGCGGAGGTGCAATTCCTTCCATATACCTTCACCATGTCTGCGTTTAGAAACCTTAACGACCTCATCCTTTGACTTTATGGGTATTCCTACAGCTTCTTTAATCTCATCTAGTTTGAGCTACGATTCCTCTTCAGAAGATGATGTTTTATTTAGTACTCACTTGGCGTCTCTGTGCCTCCCTTGCATGACGAGCCAGCGTGGTGACTCGGGCATGGCTAAAACGCTGAGGGCTAGAAAAGCTGAGGGAATTGCGCTGATGTTGAGCATGATCCTCCAGTTCAAGTGGATTGGGAGCTTGGCAAAGGCAAAGTTGGATACGTACCCCAGTAATATACCAACGTTAACAAACCCCTACATATTTTCAAAATGATCAATTAATTAATGAATTTATCTCATTGAATGTTGGTTGTACACGTCACTATCCAATGTGGCAAGTGATGTGTACATGTCATATTAATTAATGAATTTCTCTCATTGAATGTTGGTTGTATACGTCACTTGCCACATGAGATGATACACTAATGTGCTATGAATATCTGGTTTCCCTAGCATTATTTTTTGGGTGGTGCTATTCACACACTTTTTTTACCATCTCACACATTCTTTCAATTTTTGGCCGTCGGATCAAATGAATAGAAGAAGAGCAGTAGACAAAAATTAACTAGAGTCTGTGGGAGGTAAAAAGGCGTATGTGAATAGCACTCCCCTACTTTGTACGAGAAAATTGTTAGTATATCACATTTTTTTACCATATTTTTATACCTTCGGATGTGGCAAGTGATGGTTTAAATGCCACATCAATTAATGAATTTATCTTATTGAATGTTCATTGTATGCACCACGTGTCACATGAGATGATGCAGAAATGTGATATAAATATATGGTCTCGCAAGCATAACTTTTTTCAGATACTTAGATGCTTATATTTACGTAAACATATTGTTGGAAATTTAAGTAGTTTGAGTAGAAATTTCTTTGTCCCACATTGGCTATTCCCAAAAGATTTCATCACTTTATATGGCTTTGTCCTTTATAGAAAGTGATTGGAGTAATAGGCATTGGAGAATAAAATTGGGCTCACCCTTGGGGTTGGGCTTTGTTGTGCACTAATTAATTGATAATTAATATATAATTAATTATAGTTAATATATATAATATATATTATTTAATTATTTAATTAATTATTTTTTATTTGAACAGACTTATCTTTTCAGATGAAGTCTGAAGTCAATAAAAACGCAGAGAGCACTGCACCCCATGTAAAGAGATATCTCCCAATAGTCACATCCAATTCTTATACGTGTTGCGAACAGGCATAATCCCTCTATATATACATCCGTCTGAATGGCATTTAGAACACAGAAAACATAAATCTCCTTCTATAATCCATAGCATTCTTACTAAAAGTACCACAAAGAAATTCGCTAGAAGTTAAGTTTTCCGGTGCTGGAATCCTAACTTGATCGTTGAATCCTGGTGAAACAGACGTCCGGAGAACTATAAGCATTGAGTAGGGGTGAAATTTTCGTTTCAATGACATTGCGGTACACAAGCCTCGATCTTCAATATTTCTGTTTAAATTAGTTTATTATTCATACACTGTTTATTTGTTAGCATATATAAATTTATCACAGATTATTAACACATATCCAACAATCTTGAAATAGAAAATTTATGGACCAACAATATGTAAATGTGAATGGCGCTGTACCAAAATACTCTGAAAAGCCTGAGAAGTTCAAAGGCCTGGACTTCAAGAGATGGCAACAGAAGATGTTGTTCTTCCTGACAACAATGAATCTCACTTATGTTGTCAAGAAAGAAGCTCCGAAGTCTAATGAGAATCCAATGACGAAAGAAACTATCATGGCAATTGAAACTTGGAATCATTCTGAGTTTTGTTGCAGGAATTATATTCTTAATAGTTTAGATGACAATCTCTACGACATTTATTCTCTATGCAAGACAGCAAAGGAGTTGTGGGAATCCCTGGAGAAAAAGTATAAGATTGATGATGCCGGTTCAAAGAAATTTGTTATCGATAAGTTTCTCAAATATACAATGGTGGATTCAAAATCTGTTGTCTCTCAGGTCGAAGAAATCCAGAAATTGATCTATGAACTGCACTCTGAGGGATGTGAGATCAATGAGCATTTCCAAGTTGGGGCAATAATTGAAAAATTGCCAACTTCGTGGACTGACTTCAAAATTTATCTTAAGCACAAGCGTCGTGAGATGAATATGGAGGATTTGATCCTGAGCCTATGAGTGGAAGAAGACCACAGAAAGGCAGACTGTTCTGGAGGGTTTTCTGCCATTGAAGCCATGCAAATTATGTTGAGGGAGGAAACTCCAAGGCCAAGCTGAAGAAGAATAAGGCTCCAAAAACCAAGCAGTTTGTACAATCTGCCCCTGCTCCCAAAGGCAAGAATTTGAAGAAGATTAAGGGTGCATGCTATGTGTGTGGCAAATCTGGTCACAAAGCACAAGATTGTTATCATCACAAGGATGGAAATCATGCCAACGGAAACAACAACAACCATGCTAACATGGCAACCACCAATGAAGAATTAGCTGCTGTTGTGTCCGAGGTCAACATGGTCTCAAATGTGAGTGAATGGTTGTTGGATACTGGTGTTACTAAGCACATCTGTGCTGACAGAAATCTATTCACTGAATACCATCCTGCTGCCCATGGAGAAAAGCTGTATATGGGCAATTCTGCCTCATCTGTGATGGAGGGCAAAGGCAAAGTGGTACTCAAATTCACATCTGGAAAGAGTCTCACCTTGTTGAATGTGATGCATGATCGTGAAATAAGGAGGAACTTGGTTTCTGGACCTATTCTGATTACTAAGGGCCTTAAACTTGTAATGGAATCCAGCAAATTTGTACTTACCAAGGGTAGGATGTTTGTTGGGAAGGGTTATGTGGCTGATGGCCTCGTAAAACTCAATGTAATTGCCATTGATGATGCTAATAAAATAAATGCTTCTACTTATATTATTGAATCTTCTAATATTTGGCATGCTAGATTAGGACATGTTAATTTTTGTTCCAAGCAAAGAATGGTTAAATTAGAATTATTACCTAAATTCAAAATTGATTTTAATCATAAGTGTGAAACATTTACTGAATCGAAATTTGCTAGGCAAACGAGAAAGTCAATTCTGGAAAGATCAAATGAATTACTTGGACAAAGCTTTGAATATGTTTATTTGATGATTGCAATAAATATTGCTATGTTTATTTGATTCATAGCAAGGACGAAGCCTTGAATAAGTTTAAGACATATAAAGCCAAAGTAGAAAATCAACTTGAGAGAAAAATCAAAGCACTTAGATTCGATAGAGGAGGAGAGTATGAGTCTACTGCCTTCTCAAATTTTTGTGCACAACATGGAATTATACATCAAACAACGGCTCCATACATACCACAACAAAATGGTGTTGCCGAAAGAAAAAAATAGAACATTCAAAGATATGATTAATTCCATGTTAAATAGTTTAGGGCTTCCACACAGTTTGTGGGGTGAAACTTTACTTACTGCAAATACCATATTGAATAAGGTTCCTCTAAAGAAGATTGACAAGTCACCTTATGAACTATGGAAAGGACATAAACCCACTTATAAAACCCTCAAAGTGTGGGGTTGCTTAGCAAAGGTGCAAGTTCCATTACCAAAAAGAACGAAACTAGGACCTAAAACTATTGATTGCGTATTCATTGGATATGCAAATAATAGTGCTGCTTATAGGTTCCTTGTTGTAAAATCTTTGATTTCTGACATACATGTCAACACTATATTAGAATCAGCGGATGCATAATTCTTTGAGGATATATTTCCTTACAAAGAAAAGGAATCTAGTTCTAATACAAAGAGGGTTCATGAGCATAGTCATGATGAAACCTCTTCTTCTGGTGTCCAAGGAAATGATGTGGAACCAAGAAGAGGAAAAAGAATCAAAGTTTCTAAAAACTTTGGACCATATTTCATTGCTTTCTTGTCTGACAATGAACCTAGAACTTTTAAAGAAGCAATGTCTTGTTCCGAGGCTCCTTTATGGAAGGAAGCAATTAAAAGTGAAATGGAATCCATTATGGAAAATAACACATGGGAATTGGTTGATTTACCTCCCGGTTGTAAACCAATTGGTCATACATGGATTTTCAAGAAGAAACTTAAGGCGGATGGAACCATTGATAAGTTCAAGGCACGTTTAGTAGCCAAAGGTTATCGCCAAAAAGAAGGGTCGGATTATTTCGACACCTATTCTCTAGTTTCTCGCATAACATCAATTAGGACGTTAATAGCAATTGCGGCTGTATACAACTTTGATACACATCAAATGGATGTAAAAACATCATTTTTTAAATGGAGAACTAGATGAAGAAATATACATGGAACAACCTGAAGGGTTCGTGCTTAAAGGACAAGAAAGCAAAGTGTGCAAATTAGTTAAGTCATTATATGGACTTAAACAAGCACCAAAACAATGGCACGAGAAATTTGATCATACTTTGTTGACACATGGGTTCAAAATAAATGAATTTGATAAATGTGTCTACATTAAGAGTAATGATAAAACTTGCGTCATTGTTTGCTTGTATGTGGATGATATGTTCATAATGGGAAGTGATAAAGATGTAATAAACAAAACAAAGAAAATGTTGAATTCAAGTTTTGACATGAAAGACTTAGGTCAAGCCAATGTTATTTTAGGAATTCAAATTAAGAGAAATTGTGAAGGGTATGTCCTTACACAATCCCATTATGCAGAAAAAATATTGCGAAGGGCTTTTGGGTTTGATCTTGAAGAATGGTTGTGCGGATTTCTTCAAAGGCTTTTGAGCTTAATCTTGAAGGTTGACGGATGAACAGATCTTCAAAGCCTTTTAGGCTTGATCTTGAAGAATGATTGTGCGGATTTGTTGATGTTGTTGATCCAAAGGGCCGTTGGGGCTTGATCTTAGGATGAATGGTTAATGAACGATGAACACTTTCTTTAAGGGCCGTCGAGGCTTGATCTTGAATTGGTGGAAGTTCTTCAAGGGCCGTTGGGGCTTGATCTTGAAGGAGGATTTGACGAAGAATGAAGAGGGCTTTCTTGATCCTTCGGGATTTGTTTGAGAGATTTAGGGTTTCAAAGCTTCAAGGATTTTGGATGTGTGAGGAGTATTCTCTTCCATTTTTTTTGGGAGTAGAGAAATGTATTTGTGAATTTTAGGATGATTGATACCTTGATGGAGAAACCTATTTATAGGCTTTGAGAATGAATTACCACCACAAAATTTTCCCACTTAAGCACCATTACCTAATTTTCCCACTTAATGCAATATTGAAAATTGAAATGGTCTAACATATGGCCTAATTTCCCACTTAATACCATTTAAAACTTGAAGTGGTCTAACTTATGGCCTACTTTTCCCACATGATACAATTTTAAACTTGAAATGTGCTTGCTTTGTCATTGCCCAAATGAGAAAAACTTGTTTTGATCCATAATGGATTGAAATGTGCTTACCTTGTCATTGCCCAAAATGAGAAGAAAAACTTGTTTTTATCCATAATGGATTGAAGTGTGCTTGCCTTGTCATTGCCCAAAAATGAGAAGAAAAACTTGTTTATTCCTCCAAGGGTATTTCTTCCAATTTGTTGAGTCACATGCCATGTGTACAATTGTGTGACATGTGGCATATCCCATGTATGCTATGACACATCAAAACTTTAATGCGTTGGTAAGATTTATTTACCGAAATTTCGTTGTCCACAGTCACCTATATAGGAGTAAATAGGGCCACATTTATGGGAATTGACATGGCTAAATTCTCTAAAGCTCCTACGAAATCTGGGATCTATTCAGGGCTGAAATGAACACAAGCATATGAATTGATGTGTGGCAAACATGATATGTGTGTAGCATACTGTTTCGGTTTACTACTGCGATGAACAGTTCAAGATCTTCCACATCTACTGCGGTACCAAGTAAACCCGATATGTTTTCACTAGGGTAAGTTCAAGTCCAAAAGACACTTCATCCATTGGTTTGTTACTTTTATTGATGATTGTACTCGGTTAACTTAGGTGTTCTTGATGAAGAATAAGAGTGATGTTCCGTTACTTCTTCAAGAATTTTGTACAATGGTATCTACTCAGTTTCAGTCCAAAGTTAAGGTCTTCAGCTCTGATAACGGAGGAGAATATGTGAATCACATTTTGGCATGTTTTTTTCGTGATCATGGTATTATTCACCAGACGACTACTCAATTTACACCACAACAAAATGGTGTGTCTGAACAGAAGAATCGTCAAATAATGGAGGTTCTTCGCTCCTTGATGTTGGATATGTGTTCCTAATCATTTGTGGGGTCGTGCTATTTTGGTTACTATGTATTTGATTAATCGTGTTCCAAGTAGGGTTCTTGATTTTCAGACACCGTTTGATATGCTACAAAAAAAAGTTTCTTTTGTTTTTGTATCAAAGCTTCCTCCGAAAGTGTTTGGGTGTATTGCGTATGTGCACGTCTACTCTCATCAGCGAAGTAAACTTGATGTTTGTGGTCTCCAGTGTGTCTTTATTGGGTATGCTAACAATAAAAAAGGCTATAAGTGTTATCATCCTCTGACTCAAAAAACTTATATTACCATGGATGTCAACTTCCATGAGGAAGCTTCGTATTTTGTGAAGCCTTCTTCCAACTCTCCACTTCAGGGGGAGAAGGGGAGTGAAGTGCAGATTCGAATAGATGGTATTGATGATATGTTACAGGTAGAGTTGGGAACATAACCTATTATGTTGTGTGATACTAATCAGTCGGCTACAGATAGTGATCGGTCACTTGTCATTCCCGGAACTATTTCTACTGATGACAGATCAGATGTGCCCAGTGAGTTGCCTGTTAGTATGTCTGACGAATTACCTTCTAATGATCGGTTGCCTACTACTGATATGTCTAACAAGTTGCCTGATGATGGTTCGTCTAATGATGATTCTTCTAATAGTTTGGTACAAGATGGTGGCATACATGAGGTAAATTCTGACCATTCTTCTACTTATCAGTTGCCTCCACGAGCTAATCGTGGAAAACCTAAAGTACAATATGAGCCTAATATGCATGCCAAAGTCAAATATCCTATCAACAATTATGTGTCTACTCATCGTTTGTCCAAACCATATGCATCTTATATATGTCAGCTATCTAGTGTATCAATTCCAACAAAATTGCAAGATGCTTTGTCAGACCCTAAGTGGGTTAATGCCATGAAAGTTGAGATGGAAGCTTTGGAAAAGAATTCTACTTGGGATTTGGTTCCTTTACCAAATAGGAAGAAAACTGTTGGATGTAGATAAGTGTTTACTATTAAGCACAAAGCATATGGTTCTATTGATTGGTATAAAGTCATATTAGTTGCTAAGGGTTATACTCAAACCTATGGGGTGGACTATAAGGAGACCTTTGCTCCTGTTGCCAAACTTAATACTATGCGTGTTCTTCTGTCCTTAGCAGCAAACCAGGATTGGCCTCTGTTGCAGTTTGATGTTAAGAATGTTTTCCTTCATGGTGATCTTAATGAGGAAGTGTATATGGATCTCCCACCTGGTATTGGAACATCTCCTGGAAAAGGTGTTGTATGTAGGTTACGAAAGGCTTTGTATGGTTTGAAACAATCTCTTAGAGCATGATTTGGGAGGTTTACAAGTTCAATGAAGAAGTTTGGGTATATCCAGAGTCATTCAGATCATACTTTGTTTCTAAAGCGACAAAATGGTAAGCTAACTGCATTGATTATTTATGTTGATGACATGATAGTGACTGGTGATGATTAGAAGGAGATACAACACCTTCAAAAGTACCTAGCTACTGAGTTTGAGATGAAAGAATTGGGTGAATTGAAGTATTTTCTTGGAATTGAGGTTGCACGATCCAAGCATGGTATTTTTCTGTCTCAACGGAAGTATGTTCTTGATTTGTTAGCTGAAATAGGTATGTTAGATTGCAAACTTGTTGATACTCCGATTGAGCAGAATCATCGTCTAAGCTTATTTCCAGATCAAGTTCCTACTCATAAGGAACGGTATCAGAGGCTTGTGGGGAGATTAATTTATTTGTCTCACACTCGCCCTAACATTGCTTATGCAGTTAGTGTAGTAAGTCAGTTTATTCACTCACCTAGTGAAGCTCATATGGATGCAGTAACTCGTATTTTGAGGTACTTGAAGATGGCTCGTAGCAGAGGCTTGGTTTTCTCTAAGAATGGTCATTTGAATGTCGAAGGGTGCTATTGAGATTGCTCATAATCCAGTGCAACATGATCGAACAAAACATATGGAGATTGATCGACATTTCATTAAGGAAAAATTGGATGCTGGAATTATTATGTTTCTGTTTGTGGGATTTGAAGATCAACTTGCTGATGCTCTTACTAAGGCTGTGTCTAATAGTGTGTTTTCCAACTCGCTTGACAAGTTGGGCATGCGTGACATCTATGCGCCAACTTGAGGGAGAGTGTTGCGAGTTATATATTAGTTAAAGTGTAAATAGTAGTTTATTGTCCCACATTGGTGAAGTACATATGTAATACCAATTGTAACTCCTATATATACTCCACTTTGGAGATTAATGAATACATAAGAAATTCCCAAATATTGTCATATATATTTTTGGTATTTACCATATTTAGTTTAATATCGGTATTTACCATGTTTAGTTTAATATATCATGCCTATTCTGTCTAAGTTTATTCTTAAAAAACGCGCACGAAGTTAATTACTATTAACTTTGTACAAAACAAAACAATTTTGTTCGTGACGTACACAATAGTTTATATACAAACAATTTAACACACAATAATTTAAAAATAAATTACATAATTTAAAATTTAAAAACCAAAGAACATGCCTCTAATTTCGTTTTTCACCAATCGATAATCGTATACAACAACTCTATAGAAAACAAATTTAATCGCGTTAGTACAAATTCACAATGAAATTTTCAAATACAAAACAAAAACGCATACCAAATAGAGTAGGATAGATCGATTTAGGGAGAGATGATGAAGATTGAGTTGATGGAAGTATTAGAGGATGGATTTGGTAGTAATGGAAGGAGAAAGGCTGAATTTTTGCTGTGGCAGAGGCAATTGTTGCATAATTTGCAGTTTCTACCTTTACAGCTAAGCAATCTAATTATAAACACAAACTCTTTGTGCGACGAAACCTCTGTCGCGCAAAACATATACCATCGAAAATTGCCATGAAATCTACCTGCATTTTTTTGCCACTTTGCGCAACAAATATTTCTGTGCAATGATAGGTTCGTCGCCTAAATGCTGAAGTGACAAAGGACATTGAATTTAAATATTTTTTTTCAAAATTTGAAGCTTATGTAAACAAAGAGTTTATTGTCTAATGGATTTAGTAATAAAAAACTTAAATCAAATTAAGTTAACCAAATAAATCAAATTAGCCAACTAATCAGTTAAACTGAAAATTTAATTAAAATACATATTAAATAAATAATTAAAAACATTGTCCTCAAATACATAAATATAAACATATGTTATTCGTCCACAACACTTAATTAACACTTCTACTCCACTAGTCCGTTAGGATTTCACTATAATTCTACGTGTCGCTAGACGTTAGGCCACCACTGCCGGTAATGCATCCTGAACATCTCCTCGATCAACTTCATCAATAGTTGGTCCGTAACATAAATAATATATTTACATTGTGACACAAAAAATAATTACAAATTAATCGTTATAATATACTATTTAACAAAAATAATTATTATTTTACAGATTTACACTTATTGATAATTCATCCAACATAGACTTCTTCAGGTCCTCGGGCAAATTGTTCCAAGATGGCCGCTCTGTAAAACAGTTGATCCATACTAGTACCGAATGTCGTGCATAAGCTCTGCATTTGTCGTCGTATTCAATCCCCTCATAACATCATAAATGATTCGCTTATGTTGCGCACTTTCCTCCTTTTGACCCCGCACCTATCTCTGGGTTTTTTTTATCTATAGAATCTGCATAAACAAAACATAAATTTCAAAATCAAAGTAATTGATTCACCCAAAATTGTTTTTCCAAAAATATAAATATTACATCTACAAAAACTTAATTATTACCTTTCCCTAATCCTTCTCCCTTACTTTGCTTAGTTGTGAGAGCAGCGGAATTGGCCATCCCTCACCAAAATAAAAACAAGACCTTAGGATTTTTTTTTTTGGGGGGGGGGGGGGGGGAGGGGGGTTGGGGATAAAGAAAAGGGGAGGAAATTTAGGGTTGTAGGAAAACCAATGTGAGAAAAAAGTTAAAGTGAAACTATGCTTTTAAATAACTTGTATGACCTTGCGCGACGAAAATTTGACCTCGCAACATGGTCCTAAAAACCATGCGCGACGAAACCTTTGTCTCATAAATTACATAGTAAATACGACGAGTTCAATGTGCACTGACCATTTTAGAGCCCTTTACCTGATAAAATATCTCGCGTAATGTTTACGCGGTAAATTCTTCGTCATACGACTATTTGGTGCCAAGAAACTCCTTCCCGCATTTACTTCAAGGCCTTTGCACGATGAAGGTTTTTATTCGTTGAGAAAAGGTACCTCGTGCGGCAAAATCCATCGTCACGTATTTTTTTCCACATTTGACTAATAGATTACTGTTTTCGTCACTCAAATGTACTTTAGGAGATGAAAGTTTTCCACATTTGACTGTCATAGGGAAAGATTTTGGTGCCAACAAAAAATTTGGCGCGCAAGTCATTGTGGCTTGTGGGATGAAACATTGATTAATGGTTTTAGTTAGTTTTAAGAAAAGACCACGCCAATGTGTTAAAAAAATGAGCAGAAACACGTTTGCTGGGCGATTGAGTGAAGGTGCCCGTCGAGGATTTTCATCAGGCAAACACTACTTCACCAATTAGGTATGTGCATTCTTCTTTATTCCCATTTCCTTTCCCTGCTCCCCTCGGCGGCTGCTATTTCTCCCTGCATCTCTCTCTCTCTCTTATACACAAAGACCCTACACTCTCCTCCATCTCTTCCTCTCCCAATTGATTGAAGATTAGTTAATTTCTATTCGTTGATTAATTTTTTTCTTCAAATGTATGACTAATTAATTTAGTAGCTATTAAAAGGGAATCATGCAAGGAGCCTAACGAGGAAGGACGCTCTACTTACCATTTGATGTATATTATATTATAATATAATATAATATATTATATTATATTTTGTTCTTGAGTACTCTTTGAGGAGACTTAAATCTAGTCAAACTTGAATGATATCTTAAGACTATTGGTGATTCATTTTCACCAAATGGTCATCATACATATCGTATTGCTAGCTACAACCGTCAGTTTATTGCAGGTACTGATATTTCCAGTAAAATCTAGATTCGTTAATAAATGCTAGTCATCGATCAAGTAAATGCCATTTCACCTGCTTGTTATACACTTGAATTACTTTGATAGTGTGAATGGAATTTACATTCTTTGATAAGACGAGTGATGTGATATAAACTTGCTTAATGTTATGGTAGTGTTATATGTATATAGTTTTTTACTATATATATGATTTCAAAACGAGGGTTATAATATTCAAATGATTTTAACTAGATAAACTTGATCCACTCACACTTTATTTTGTCGACCCCTCAAGACATAGTGAGAACCAAGATGACCCAGGAAGTGAAGAGTAAGATTGGTAGTGAGACCTTAACCTTCATATATTAGTGATGAGTCCCTTACTGCGGTTTATTCTAGTATATAATAATTGCATGATTGTACTCTTGATTATGTATGACACTACATTGTTTTGTATTAACTGTTGTGTAAGGCTACTATCAGCTTTGGTGTAATGCGGTAAGGATGAGATTTCATCCTCGAACATGTGTCCCCAAGTGGGGAGGTTGATGAGGTTTGCTTGGTAGACTGTTTTGATTATTAATAAAGAACAGTTTGGTTCAAATTCATTCACATCATAATTATCTTACGATGGTTTTCATCACTAAGTCAGCTTGTGATGTCATCTTATGATGGGTTCATGTGGTCAATTTAGTGGTGGTCAGCAGATTACGGCCTTGTAACTTGTGTTATTGGGGTCAAAGTGTGTCACTGAATATTCATGCCTAGCACGTGTTAACACAAAGGGTAATGCTAGGGAGACCAAATTTGGAGGCTAAATTTATAAACTAAATGATGTGTCACCAATAAGAATAAGCACGTTTATCAATGTGTAAGTAATAAACCAATCATCAACTTTCATGTCCTTTAATTTTTAAAACTTTGTCCATAAATTTAGTACTCCTGGCCTTACTCCAACACAAATAAGGTGACGTAAAGCAAGTGTGGCCGTCGAGCTTTATACATGGAGCAACCTGCTCTGATACCTTATTGAAATATGATTCCCTGATTTGTGTGATACAATGTGTATAATATATATATATCCAAATGGGGCGGAAACTAGTGATAATAATAACGATGAGGACAATTATACCAAGGGCAATGATGTTTAGGGTTGAATGAATTGTTAATTGAATTATGTGGAACTTGATGTGGTGAATAACCAGGATTAAAAATGCCATGAAACCAACTGTTATAAACAAATAGAAAGAATTGAACAAATGATTGATCGGTGTTCACCTTAAACTTGATATACTCGATGAATTGACTGTAAGTAAGAATTTTATGCCATTCAAAATCAGTTGTTATGAAAATATTCTTCATAATGAAAATAATGAATTTAAAATAGTGATGCAGATATAATTTGAAAATAAGTTTTATTGCAAAACTTACACTGGAACTTACAATTGATTTACTGACGATTGGGTCAGCAAATGGGAAAATAACTGATGAAAAGGATATTAGTGCACGTAGACATCCTTGACATTTAAAAATTAAAAGTGTTGAAAATTTGTGAACTGGGAAATTACAAGCTGAATATTGCTTCTGTTCTAAGATAAGAATGCGTAGAAGTTTCAGCCTCATCCGAATGAGACTTGAGCTTTCTTTTAATAAATTGGGATGACTGAATGGAATGATTAAGGCCGAGAACCTCGCTATTGTTTAAGCTGGATGATGATTAAAGTTGATGACTGTTGGATCACGCGAGCATAATTGAAAAACAGAATGATGACTTGCTTTTACTGTTGATGAATAGTGAAAAAAATTATTTTACTATTCATGAATAGTGAATTGTCTAGAATCTGAAATGATGACTATTGCTTTTGGTGCTGGGAATGACATATTTCTTATTGGGGTCACATGCCTAGTTACTGTGTCTTTACATGATTGAATTATTCAGAGATCAAATGGGTCTTGGGAATCCTGATAATATACTGCTTGAGATTTTTGACTTGCTGAGTTGACTATATGCTATAAGGATGCGTCTGAAGCATCAGAATCTGAGTCTTCGTCATGGAGCAAAGTTGTTTCTGCCATTAGCTGTTGGGCTAAATCATTGAGCTGAGATGATTTTTCTTTCTTCTTTGAACTTGTTGATTTGGATGACTTGGTTGTTCCTTTAATGGATGATGACAGACTAATATCTAATAAAGATTGTTCTAGAATGGTTGGCAACGCCATTGTTGGTTGAGCTGGGATAGCTGGAACTTGAGGGATGGGAGCTCTAAGAAGACCAGGTTGATGATCGTCGTATGATTGAATTTATCCCACCACTTGACTGATCTTGATCTGTAGACTTCACCGGTTTCAACTTCATAATTCCACTTTAAAATCCATGGAACTTTGTACTTGGCTATGAATAATGAGAGAAGTGTAATTTTGTAGTTAAATCGGCTTCTGTCAAATTTCATCTGGAAACCAGCTGATAGGGCTTGCATGAGTTCTTCTGGTAAGAGGCTAGCTGGTGGGCCATGAACTGACCACCATTTTGGAAACCATGCTGGGAAATTTAATCTGAAACTTTTGTCAAAATTGATGAACCATGAATGACTCAAGTCTTCTGTTTGATGGAGTAAAATGTTAGTCCATGCTTGAATATAATCAAAATAATTGTAATGATTATTAGGGATGAGAACATGCTAGGTATGAAGGGGTTTGGTCTGGTAGAGGGGGAGTCCCCATTCTAATTCAGTTAAAAACTTTCCAATATAAAGAAAATGGTAAAGGATTTTGTTTTCATGGGTTTTGCTGTAAAGTGGTTTAATTGAAATGGATTCAGTCTCACTGAGAATGGCTTGGTAATATTTGAGAGTTTTATATGATTTGGTTGGCTGATAATGAAAATTGGGTGGAAAAACTATTTTATCTATTTTTTCTGGTGCTTGTTCTTGGTGAATGTTGAAAAGATATTAACTGGGGTTTTTCTTGACATATGGTGATGTTTTAGTATAACTGGCTGATTGGGAAGATGTGGATTGGTAAGTTTAAGTTGAATATGGATTATATTGACTGACTAATGTCGTTTGATAATTTGGATGGGGTGTTTGATAATTTCGTCTAAGGTTTCCTATTGTGGAGCCTAAATGAGTGAATCAGTTGGTAATAGCTAAGGCCGATGAAGAATCTGGGTTTGATTCTTGTTTGACTGGTGGTGGTGGTAGAGTAACTGGAAGCCTCCTCTGATCAGTTTTTTTGTCTATCATTCTTCCCCTGCAAAAAGTCTCTGGTTAGGAAATCAGGGATGCAATTTTGACTGCCTTTAATATATTCAATGCCAAAATAAAAAATACTTAATATGACTGCAAAAATCTGTTTTGATGCAATGTTTTGAACATCTTTTTGTAAAACATGTTTTGCAGATTTGCAATCAACTCTGACTAAAAAATTTTTATTTAACAAATCATCTTGGAATTTACTAATGCATAATACAATAGATAATATTTCTGTTTTAATAGTACTATAATTACTTTGTGCTGGATTCCATACTCCTGAATGAAAACGAACAATTTGTTCAGGAGATCCGGATGAGACGGACTACTTGAGAATACTTCCATAACCAATTTCAGAGGCATCAGTTTCAACAATTTTGAATGAATTAGGAGTTGGAATGGCAAGACAGGGCAAAGTCTTAACATGGGTTTTGATTTGTTTGAAAATGGAAGTATGAGTATGAAACCAAGGTGAAGGATTTTCTTTGAGATGATCAAATAAAGGTTTGCATTGTTGTCTAAGATAGGGATAAAATTATGCAATATAATTTAAGGATCCTAGAAATCTCTGTAATTGGGTTTGTCAATGATTTCATCTGGAAACTTATTTGCAAATTGGATGACTTTATTTATTGGCTGAATGGTAGACTGGTAGATATTGTATCCTAAAAATCGAACTTTGGTTTGAAATAGTATAATTTTGGTTGCTGAGACAACTAATCCATTTGACTTAATTATCCTAGCAAACATATTCAAGTGTTTCCAATGCTCATATATCAATTTAGAATAAATGAGAACATCATCAATGTAGACAATTGAGAAATGATTGTATTGATTAAATATTTCATTCATGATATTCTAAAATTCATTGGGTGTATTCTTAAAACCGAAAGGCATTACATTCCATTCATAATTACCAAAAGGAGTGACAAATGTTGTTTTGTATTTATCATCATCATGAATCTGAATTTGCCAAAATCCAGACTTCATATCAAATTTTGAAAAAATTACTGCTTGACTTAGTCTCTTCATCAAATCTATTTTGTTAGGAATTGGATATCGTATCCATTCTAAGACTTCATTAAGAGGTTTATAATTGATGACCAACCTATGGGTTCCTCTTTCTAATTTTGCATTCTTTTGGACATAGAAAGCAGGACATGACCATGGTGATTTGCTTTTTCTAATTATTCCTTTATTAAGAAGTTCCTGAATCTCTGTTTTATAGAATTCCATAACTTCTTGACTCATTTGAATTGGCCTAGCTTTGGTGGGTATTTTCTTTTCATCAAAATCCTTATTGTAAGGAAGTTTGACAATGTGTTGTTTTCTGTGCCAAAAGGCGTTAGGAATATCAGAACAATTTCATTTATAAGTTTCTTTTGAAAATTGTCAATGCTTTGTAACAAAGATTTATTTGTTAATTGTTCTTCGATTCTTTTGTAATTAATTTCTTCCTTAAAGAAATTAATTTGTTGTGTTTTATTGGTAAGTAAATTGATGGTTTTTGAAATGCTATCCTTTTGTAATTGTCTTAATTTTTGAGGTATGTTTTCATGCAGAACTCAGATGTGATTTTTTGTCCTAACATCCTAGTGGTTATCCGATTATGGTGTACCTTAAAAGGACATAGGAGAGCTATGAAAGGAAGTCCTAAAATAACTGGGTCTAAAATGTTTTTTATTAAAACAAATGGAGTTTTGAAACAAACATTGTTTCGACAGATATGAGCTTTTGGAATTTCATATTTTAATTGCATTGACGTGGCAGCACTAAGCATTTCTATTGATTTATGAAAATACTGAGTAGGAATTAGTCCTTTTTAATACAATTCAAGTCTGCTCCTGAGTCAATCAAAGCAATTGTTTCTAAGTGAAAATCTTCAATTATTATTTTAATTTTAGAATACCATTTCTAGATTCTTATCTTATGTAATAACCCTAATATTAAACCTTTTGTTGATTTTTCTTCAGACTGAGAATCTGAATTGTGACTTGAGGAAGAACTATCGTGTCCTTCATCATTATTGTTGACAAGTGTTTGTGTTTGAATCCTACTGAGATGTGTACGAATTTCTAGGTTTTCTGATTTTAGAAACCTAATTTCATCTTTGATTTTGTTGATTTCTCTTTGTAAATCTTTAACTGTAATTTCTTTCTTGGATTTATTAAATCACTCCAAGGTTGTGTTAAGGCTTATTTTTTTGGGAAACTTGGGGTTAACTGGTATTGGCTTCATTTTGGGAGACTAATTTCTTAAGCTTTTGTAAGTAGAACGATTTCAATTATGGATCATCTACTTTACTGATTAATTCGATAAGAAGATTTTCTGTTCTTCTTGTTTATTAAGGACTGAAATCTTTTTACAACAAGTATCAATGCATCATATCTTAATGTCGGGGGATGAAAGACTACTTGAGGAATTGTTGGAAGAAGAGGAATTAGTACTTAAATCATTTTCGGATTGACTATGGTCTGTGTCCCTTAATTTTAAGACTTGAATTAGCTGTAGTTTCTCTTCTTCAAAGATTTTCAGCTGGCTGATTATTTTCTTAACACGACATTTATCTGCATAATGACCGAATTTGCCACACTTGTAGCAATTTCCCTTTTGTTCTTGATTTTTGGAGTGAAATTTTCCTGAAGGTTTCCTCTTCCACTTGCTGGACTTGAGTTTGTCATAAAATTTATTTGTTTCAAAATTCTTGTTTTTGAATTTGTTATATTTGGGATGTTTCCTACTAGAATACCTATTTGGGTGTCTGTTTGGATACCTATTGTAGGCTTCTGATTTTTTTTTTTGCTGGATGGAGCAATAGGAGGTAATCCGTATTGTTCACAAAATGTTCCTAATTCATATTTGGCTATTGATTCGTCTTTATTTACTTGTTTTGAAATTTTCATATCAATACACATTTTCAATCCTTCCTTCTGGATAATATTAATAATATTTCCATAAGTCAAGGTATGATATGGTATGATACCTTCGTCGTTGACTAAAACATTCCTAATTTTATGGGCAAAAAGGTTTGGTAATCCATGGATGAATTTTTCTTTCCAAAATGGTTGATTACTATCTTCTCTAAGGATGACTCTGGACATGAAAACGTCTTTGTACCACTTGAAATCGCTTCAGGTTGGACATCTTAGATTGCTAAGTTGGTCATGAATTCTGGAAGTGACATAATTGGGTGTACCTATGAAATGTTCTGTGATGGTAAAGAGTAAGGTGTTGCTTGCATCTGGGACTCCTTGTCATATATGCTCATCAAAGATGGGCGTTCCATCTTCATCCTTTTTAACTGCATGTTTAATTTCATTTCGTGATTGTTCATTGAGATGTTTTTCCCATCATAAATGAAGCATTCCTGTGAATCCAGTGATCAAAAGGTCGACAACTTGGGTTTGGCTAAGATTATGATTGGTAATATAACTATTAGAAACCATAGAGATGTGTTGTAATTTATTTAAAAGTTACTGTTTTGATAACCCATCTATATTCCATTCATATAGTTTATTAGCCAAAACTGAGAATTCATTTTGGATGTTTCATTCCTCAAATTGAATATCCGGAGGTGTTGGTATCGGATACCAATTTTTGGTAAGAGTTGTTTGGTTGACTCGTTTATTTGTGATCCTTTTGAGTTCAAGGTTTTGAAAAGCTTGTTCTACTTTCCTAATGGAGTCTATTTCGGTTTCATTTTCTGAATCCCATATTGTAGAAATTGTTTCTACACGAGATTGTTCTGGATGTTGTAAAACACTTACTGTTTTTTCTTGCTTTAATTCTTGTAACATTTGGTCTGTTTTTTGACTTGTGGAAATGGTTTTCAAAGCGATTGTGCTAGAAGAAGACTCTGGAAAGTTGACTAAAGGTTTTTCCCTAAGTGTTAGTTTTGGTTGGGAAAGTTTGTCTATTTTTGTTTCGATTTTGTCTAACCGTTTTCCTATGGTGTGTCAACTCTGGTTTGTGAAATTGTTTTGTTTGATGACTGGCTTGACTCCTACATCTTCTTTAGGAGGTTTGAAAGGAGTAGTTGGTATTTGGGTGTTTGCAGTGGAAATTAAAATAGTTTCTCATGGGGGATAACTAGAGGAAACTAAGGTTTTATCTTCTTTGACCCAATTTTCTTTGGTGATGACCTCTAATTTGTTTTCAAATTCATAATACTTTTCAACAAAGTCGAAGAAAAATACTTCAAATTTGTGTTTTTCCATGAAATTGGTCCACTTATTGTAATTGTCCAATTTTTGTTCTTTTGTATACTTATTACGGAAAATGTCCCTACGGGGAATATTTTCTATAGCTTCAATGTCAGCATTGAGTTTCTTCCATCGAATCTTGAATGGTTTATTTAAGACTAGTAATTGATGGTTGACTTGACTTTTTTCAAAGTCTAAAGCTGTTGGAGAAGTTTGTTCTCGTTGATTTTGGGTATTGGGTTGATAAACGAGATGAGTGGCATGAGAAGTTGTTTCTATTGATTTTAACTTGATAGTAATCAAGTCATTGATTAATTCTTGCTGAGTAACAGTCGAGCTTGTTTCAACTGCCTTTAATTTTTTGTTAATTAATCAAAATCTTGGTCTTGACCCATCATAATGGCAGATGTGGATCCAAAAAAAGAATTCCTACTGGGTGTTAAGGATTTGTGGGACTGGGGAAATTCTTGTAGTTAAGCATTTGATTTTCTGGTTGGTCGGTCAAAGTTGATTTTAACTGTTCCATCAAAATATTGTTCTATGTTGTCTAGATTGACTAGACTATTTTGAATATTAACTGGTTTGCTTTCGTTAATCAAACACCAATCTGAAGGTAGACTGATATCTGACCATCTAATGGTTCTGGGTATTTTGATGTTAGCATATTCTTGGTTTGTTTGGATTAAGAGTGTATGGTCTCTAGGACTTTTGACTAAGGCTTGGAAATTCATGTTTGTTCCTGTAACCTTGTAATAGACTCTAAAAATTAGAGCTTATGGTTGGACCCCTTCAAAGACTTGGTACCTTGAAGTTTTTATGTTTAACGTGGGTGCTTTCAGCATGTGAGGGTCTGAAAGGCTTATTGTGAGATCTGGGAAACAATCAAAATGAATTGGTCCGTTATAAAAACTTGACTCAATCATTCCAAGAATACTATCACTAAAATCAGTGAATCTAGCATCTCAGAGACATAGCAAGATAGAGGTATTGAGACCTCTCCTTGTTAATGGTGTAACTGCAATTTGGACTAGGCATGTGTGAATGTAATTGTAACCATCTTTTCTATGGGTTCTAATTTGTTCCGGCGTGAATAATTGACAAGTTTCATGTTCTTTGCTAAGAGCATATGCTTTTTCAAATGTTTTGACATGGTGTTCATTTCTGAAAGAGGCTACTGACCATTTCTTTTTATAGATGTTTTTACTAGAAACCTTGGGAATATTCCAATCTCCAAAGTCGACAGTGTCATCTGTCTGAAATTCTAGTTTTTGTTCTTCATTTACTACATCTGGAATTGTTCCTAGATTGGACCTAGTGCTAGCGCTGGCCATTGAATTAGATCTAAATAATCTACTCATATTTCTCAAAATACAGACTTACAAAACAGAAATCCTATCAGCTTACCTTCCTTGAGTATTTGCTAAACTCCCTCTTTGCTCATGCGATCCGCTCATACCAATCCTATGGACTTATTGTTTGGAACACGCCTTAATGTTTAGGTTGAGAGTTAAATAAGACAGCTTAGAAGGTGAATCAAACAAGATAAACTGAATTGAAAGCTGGAAAATGACCAATAAAGATGATTAAATAAATGAACAAAGAAAGATGATTTTATATATATATAGGGTTTGACAAAACCCATATGAGACGAATTCCTAAAATAATTACCATAAAAATTTACCTTCTTGCAATTACGGAGAAGATTCTAAATTAACTAAATGCTCTAACAAGAACAAATAATTATATATTATACACATCTACCAAACATATCGATGGAACATCTTGTTACTTAACAAAGAAAATAAGATGTCTGAGACTCTGAACCTTCCCAAAAGGTGAGAGTGAGCACAGAACTTGTGTGCTCGATCGATCTTGATGATGAAGATTTTGTGTCCACTAGAAAATGTTAGAAAGGACGCTAGGATCAGAGAGAAGAATAAAGGGAAAGTCGATAAGCGAGGGTGAGGGTTTATGGGTAAGTCAATGGATGTCTAGGTAGAGTGGGGTTTTCATGTGCTGTGTTTAGTGATTTTTTTAGAAGGATAATGCCAAACTTTTAAACCAAATTTTGCAAACCAAATGATGTATCATCAATAGGAGTTAAGCATGTTAATCAACACATAAGTAATAATCCAACCATAAACAACCGTGTCATTTGGTTTATAAAATTTGGTTCCTTGGCATTATTCTTCTTAAAAGTTCAGAATTTAATATAATGGCTGGAGTGATTGCTTGAGATCTATGTCTCACTAAAGATGAAAACCAAAAGTTTTCAAAATTTTCAACTTCACTACATACCAAACAAATTTTTGGGTTTTAATGAAAATTATTCTTATAGATGTAAGTACAGTTGCATATAACTGAAATATATGAGATAAAGGAATTGATCATCATCATAAAGTGCATTAAACATTGATTGAGCATTGCCCTTCTATTCCTAATGGATTTGAGCCTTGTTGTCGTCACCAAAACCATGATCAGCTTGCTTAGTCTTGTTAAGCAGGGCATTGGCTTCTCTCCACTTGTGGTATTTACCAAACAAGACCTCCATATCTTCAAGGGATCGACCCTACGTTTCTGGATACAACGTATAAAAGAAAACCCAACTAAGCGCAGCAATTCCCGCGTAAAGAAAGAAGGCCCCTCCAATTGTGATGGCCTTATACAATGAAATAAAAGTCATCGAGATGACCCTGCTCATCACCCTGTTTACGGCCACCCCCATACTAACCTGACGCGGTCAAAATATTCCGTCAAACTTGACGGAATATTCCGTCGTCTTCAACCTTCGAACTCCGGTGACCGACGCCGCCGCCGGAAAACTGAAAAACTTCAAATCATCATTTCCCGCTCATTTCTCAACCAAATTTCATGAAATTTGTACCAAAATGAAGCTTAGGACGAAAGGAACAAAACCTTACCACTTTCAAGCCTTGAAATCCACGGGATTTCACCGAGGAAACCTTGATAATCCGGCCAAACTTGAAACTCGCCAAACTCAACTTCCCGACGTCCAATTCACTTCGTTTTTCTTCTCCGAGCTTCATGAAGATGTCCTAAAGCTCACTAGTAGATTGAAATCTTCTAAAAACCTCACATTCACGATTGCATGAACTGTGCTCAAATCGGAGATTATGGTGTCTCAGGTTTTACAAGCTCTCACGTTCTAAAAATGGTATAGATGTGTTCCTGAGCTCACCAGGAACACAAAGGTGACTTCAAAAACTTCGATCTGCAACGAAATGATCAGGTTTGAGGTTTGTCAGTACGTATTGTACGGAAATGGTGAAAAACCGAGAGGGAAGAGAGAGAGGGTCAATGGGAGAGAGAGAAAGTATATGTGCGTGTGTGTGGTCCCGTTTTGGGTCACTAACAACAACCAAAACCAAAACAATTTGAACCTTAGTTCTAATTGGGTCAAAATAATAAGGGATAGAGCTTATTGGTCCAAAACCTTAGTTTATGCACACACACAACTCAAGAATAAAAGGGGTAGAATCGACATTTCACACCATCAAGAAATATATCTCGGGACGGGCTGTCACATGGGCTTAGCCTCACAATGGGCTAGCAATGATATGATTTAATCAGTTGTTTTTTAAATATTATTTTCTCTATTTTAAAACACGTTCAAAACATTTTAAGAGGCGCATAATACCAGTTATAAAAAGGGTATTTCGCATGCGGATAATAATGTGATTAAATTAATTGTCAAATGATTGTTTTTTTTTTTTTAACAAATGATATTATCTACACTAAAGGGCAGGTGGGCTTAGCCTCACAATAGGCTAACTAATGTGATTCAATCAATTATTTATTAAATATTATTTTCTTTATTCTTAATGTAAATTCTGTAGAGACCGATTTTATTATGTAAATTTAGTTACTTTAATTGGTTTATGATAGGTTTCTTCTAGCATGATATAAAATTATTCATTTACTTCAAATATTTGGCTTTCCTTTTGTCAATTTACGCATATAAATACATTTAAAACGAGTAAGTCGTGCGTAGCACACCGTGATTCAAAAAAAGCCTCACGCGCATGCATGAAGGCTAGTATATATATAAATGTATGGAAAAGGTTTGTGCAAAGATATCCATATATATATGTGTGTGTGTGTGTGTGTGTGTGTGTGTGGGGAGATGTGTACAGACTAATATAATATATAGACCTGGCATTCGTGTCGTATTTTTCGTGTTTGTTTCGTTTTCGTGACGTACCCGATATCTTAACGGTTTGTGTCGTGTAACATCCATTAAAGTAAATGGGTAATATGACCCGACTCAAAATCGACCCGTTAATTTTATCAAGTAATATGACCCGACCATTTACCCGTTAAGGAAAATATATTTTAAATCAATAAATAATGAAAATGAAAAACATAATTTGACCTCCAAAAAATTGAAAACATAATACTAAATTTGTATATGTATATCACATTGTCACATAAATGTTACTTCAAAATATAAAAACAACATATATGTATATCACATTGTCACATAAATGTTACTTCAAAATATAAAAACAACATTTGTCCTTTAAGTATTACAACCCAAAATTAGAGTCTAATGAAAGGAGTTGTGCTTCAAGGTGAGGAAACCTTGCACATTTTTTATAGTAAAACCTGACACACCCCGTCCCGAAGGAGGGCATGCTGGCCGTCACGTGAGAGTGACGTAACCATTTGCACAGTACGGAAGCTTTAATTATACAATTTATAAGTTGATACACCCGAAGGTGAGTCCTAATTTTTGTGCAATCTGTCAGAACACCGTCGAATTCCTCGTAGTCACCACACCTTTGTGATTCCTGAACCTGGAGGGGCGCAAAACCAAAATTGAGTGGGTCAGCAAAAACAATTCTTTTCAAATCCAACATTTCTCAAAACATTGTAACCCCTCTCCGTAAAACCTGTATACTTTCCGTAAAATGTAAATATAATATATATACATATATATTCTCAAGACTTCAAGTCGTTAACTCAACATTTTCATAACAATTATGCCATGCCACATCATCTCAACATTTCTCATATTAATTATGCCATGCCACATCATCTCAACAGTAATAAGGTATGAATGCATCAACATAATCATATCAGGTGCAAGAAAGTAATCAACCGTAGGCCCTCTAATAGCCCTGTACGGTTGAACCTAGAGCTCAAAATCTATCACTCTCACTCTGCCGGAGTCACCTCTGTGACCCGTCCGGCCTTCTGCACACAAGTTACGCTCTAGTGCTTCTCATAAATCATCTGTGCACATAATCTAAGGTCACCCACCAGTCGGAATCTCACTAACACTCTCGCGACTGGCCTGTCGTACCCACTCCGCGTGGACTGTACGACTAGCATCTACTTGGATCCAAGACGAGCGTGCGATGCGGTGAATACTATAAGCACTAAACCATGGTGCAGGATTTGAGCTCAATATATATCATCATCATCATAACAGTAATTAAATACTCACCTGATACTCACCTGTGCGTCCGCCGCACCAATTCATACATATGCATCATATATCAATTCATATCATTTCATGCATGGCAATTCGACTCACATTTCTATATACTTTTCAGATACTTTCATGCATAGCGTTTCAATTCACGTTTTTCATATAATTCTATACATTGCATTTAAAGCATACTTTCATTAAATTTCAATTTCTGGGAAAACGTCAAGTATATATATATACGGAAAACAAAACTGCCCACTCACCTGGAGTTCGTCCAACAACTCCCTAGCACCACACATCAAGGCGTCATGACGATCGCCGCCTAGAATAGTAATCAAATCCAGGCTCAGAATTCATATCGATAGAATACATAACTTATATAAAATACGTCACTACGTTGATCGATCCGGAAGATCTGCCACTCAGATTTTAAATCCATAACTTCCAGAGGTCCACATTATACCTCTAGGACAACATCCTAAAATTTCATTACCATCCAACGGTCGGATCTCCGTCAATTTCCAAAACTAAGTGACGGTTAACATTTTATATTATGGACTTACAATTCCAATTCCGGAAGATCCGTAACTCGGATTCCCAATCCGTAAGTTCCAATAATCCTCAAATATTACGTATTACAACGTATCAAAGTTTGGTGATGATCCAACGGTCGGATCATCAATTCACATTTTCACCTAATGTGAAAACTATAAAACGTTATTCGAACACCTAACCAACAATCCTCAATAACTTTCTCATACGGTGTTCAATTTAGGTATATGAATATACCACAGTGATCTACTCGACGTCACGGACGTCGACATATTTTTAAAATAATTTTATTTTTATTTTTTTTTATTTTTACTGTAGCACCTTCTTCTTCCTTGGGTCGCCGGACTGGTTTTTCCGGCGGCCGTTTTCTGGGCAGTTTTTCAAATTGCCATAACTTTGTCATTTCTCAACGAAATCAAGTGATTCAAAAACGAAAGTTGTAGCCCTTGAAGAGAAAAAGAGAATGGTACCTTGCACAACACCTAGTTCGCCGTGTTTTGGCCGGAAACTGCCTCGAAAGCCTCGGAGGTCGCCGGAAACTGGGTATTTTTCAAATGAGTATAACTTCTTCAATACTCAACGAAATTGAGTGAAACAAAAAGGAAAGTTGTAGTACTTGACGAGACGAAGAGATTGATACCTACCTCAACTCCTAACTCGCCGGGGATTCGCCGGAAAACGCCTCGAAAGCTCCGGCCAAACTTTGAACTTGTCGATCTCCGTGTTCTTACGTCCAAAAACTTCCAACGAAGCACTCCGAGCTTCCTTGGGACCTTACTAAACTCGCTGTGATCTTTTTTTAGCCTAAAACGTAACCAATTCAAAGCTCATGAACAGTGTCATCTCACGGCAACTTTAGAACTAGGGTTTTCGAAGTGAAACTCACCTGAAATTGGTATCCCCGTGCTCGTGAAATCCCCAGGATCACGATGGTGGTCTTAAATGGAACGTTGGTACAAGATTGTGGTGGTTCTTGGTGGTTGCCGTGAGTTCGAGAGTAAGAGAGAGAATGAGAGAGTTTTCAGAAAAGAATAAGAGAGAGAGAGAGTCTGGAATGAAAGAAGAAGAGAGAAGAAAGGTTACGGGTTTTAGGGAGGGAATTCAGGGTAGGAGGCCCTACCTAAGTCCAAGCACAAATTAACACATACAAATATAAATCTAACCTAGTTTAGGATCTTAAAGTAAAACAAATGTCATACATTTACACACCTTAATCCCGTTTAAGGTCACATTGGTCATCTCACGTCCTCGGAATTAATAATTCTGGGACGGGCTGTGACAAAACCCATCAATATTCATCAATCACAAAGGGAAATGATATTGGTTTATTTTGCACTCCATTAAAAATTCTTTTCATGCGGGTGTGTATGGTTTTAAAATCAAACGACGATGTACCCATCCTCAAAGCATACAAGAAGCGATCATAAGAGCTTGCATATTTTTTTTACATTTTTCTCACTTGTAAATTAATTATTATATCTTTTAACGTGTTAGGTATTTTTAAATTACTTGATATTTTTATTTTTAATGTGTTTTATAATTTTTTAATCTCACTCCTTGCCTATAGTATCCTATAAAAATAAATAAAACTTAAATTTTTTAAACTTATATAGAATAATAATACAATAATACATATTTTAAAATACAATATATACATATACACTAAGTCTATTGTATTTTATAGTAATTTTTTTTAAGTAGTTTAAAAAATTAAAATCATCAAAATAACTTTTTTCCTACCGTGTCGAAACGGGTTAACTGCGTGTCACCCTCGTGTAAACTTATTAAAGACCTGTTATGAATGGGTTTTTATTGTATGACCCGATAACAAGCTGATTAGTTATCATGTCGACCCGAAACCCGTTATTTTCATGTCGTTTATGTGTCATGTTAACAGGTCATGTAAGAAATTGCCAAGTTTAATTAGTATATAGATACGTGTAGGAAGGAAATATATATGATACATAAGTATATATGTGTGTAAGTGTCGATGTGCCTGTACACACACACACACACACACACACACACATATATAAGTGTCAGTCAACTTTCGTAAGTTATGCAAAGACTGTCATTCGTAAGTTATGCGAAGAGTGTCGGTTGACTTTTGTAAATTATACGAAGAGTGTCAATTGACTTTCGTAAATTATGTGAGGAGTGTCAGTTGGCTTTCGCAAGTTATGCAAAGAGTGTCATTTGGCTTTCGTAAATTATGTGAAAAGTGTCAGTTGGCTTTCGCAAGTTATGTGAAGAGTGTCATTCGTAAGTTATGCGAACAGTGTCAGTTGGCTTTCGTCAAATATGGAAAGACAGTTGGCTTTTGCAAATTATGTGAATAGTGTCATTCGCAAGTTATGTAAAGAGTGTCAGTTGGCTTTTGTAAATTATGCGAAGAGTGTCAGTGAGCTTTCGCAAGTAATGCGAAGAGTGCTTTCATAAATTATGCGAAGAGAGCCAGTAGAGCATTCATAAGTTAGGCAAACAAAAAGGAGGCTTTGGTAAATTTACCTTTACTAAATTTGGCCTTAGAAAAAGTGACCTTCACAAAGTTGGCCTTAGCAAGAGGTGCTTAAAGTTTTAGATTGGCTTAGAGAATATTATTTCAGGGGCCTCATGTGATTGAAGAGCTTAGTTTTCCCCTATTTTACACACCAAAAAAAGGGGGGGAAATGGGTATTGTGGGAGGATAAAATCCAGTTTTGACTCATGGGCCAATACCAAGCATCCAAAGAGATGATGTTGCGTACGACAAGCTATAACGGGTAGACTAAAGAGGAAAGGCCACAAGAAACATGCTGACTCCTTACTCGCTCGTGCATGGGAAAGGAAA
Organism: Malus domestica; assembly: GCF_042453785.1. Classification (NCBI taxonomy): domain Eukaryota; kingdom Viridiplantae; phylum Streptophyta; class Magnoliopsida; order Rosales; family Rosaceae; genus Malus; species Malus domestica. The sequence goes on from NC_091670.1 coordinate 19,510,500, forward strand.
TGTGTCAGAGTTGCACAAAAAGCTTAAAAAAAGGAAGAAGGAGGTAGATAACTGCCACCACTATGGAGAACCATTAAGGAAAATGGAGTGAAGGACATGTCCTGGTATTTGTTCTCCAAGTATCATAGTCATATAAATATGGAGATGAGTCAGAGAACAAGATACGCAATCAAAACCTCTCACTAGAGAACATAAATTCAATTGTCTGACTTGAGCGTCGATGACACGCCCCAACCTCAATATCCCCATATAACAGGATAGGCACGTGCTGGTCGACACTCAGGGTGACGAAGCCATTTTAAACACGCATACAAATAAAATATGTAATGAGAAAGAAATATACCAATGCAAAACCGTGTTCAAAGCATACAGCTAATCAAGAATAATGAGAAAGAATTATTATAGAAAGGTACGAACAAGAGAATGGGTCCTACACTAAGAAGACTTGAAGATACCAATGCGGAGGTGCTCTGATGCCGAGATCATGTACCTCGATTCTCACTCTTGAAGGGGGCACAAAACAAAAGCTGAGTGGACCATAGTTTATAATAATAATACTAATAATATGAAAACCATTTTCTTTCTAAACATACTAACCCCCTGTTTTGAAAACACATATATAGTACTACATAGTAGGTTTTCTAAAAACTTTAGCATGCCATGAAAATCATTCGTAAAACATGTACCTGTAAATCAGTGCTCAGTAAAGGTAATATAATTGCCCGAAGGAAAATCCGTAAAACATTTGTAAATCATATCAATGATGTACTCAACTAAGGGTATCATAGTTGCTCGAAGGTACTACCTGTCCATCACCTGAAGGTGAAGCTATACGACACTGGGTTATACTTGTGAAAAAACATGGTAGGCCTCATCACCCGAAGGTGAAGCTGTATGAATCTGGGTTACGCCAGAAAAGAAACATATTGTAACAACCTGTCCTGAAATATTCATACGATTTTTAGAACAGAGGGGTATTTTTATAATTTCACTAAGTTGGGATATTTATTTTTGAAAAGGTTGCTTTTAGACCTTATTTTGTGTACCCAAGGAGGCCCATTGCTTTTGGGTTTGTATCCCAGCCCCAATCTCTCTCCCTCGCCTTTCTCGGTTTTCTCTCTCTATCTAGGTCTTTCCATCTCTTGCAGATCACTCTCTCTCCCTCCACATAACTCTCCGACCTCCTTCTCACCTCTCCCCTTTGAGAACCAACCCACACACCCACACCTCCACATCACATCAACGACAGCAACACCACTACCCACCACCAAGGATGGGTATTTTCTCTTCCTCCTTGCACAGTGGCGTTGCCACTGTTTAAAGGATTCTCTGGCAAGTTCCTACTTCCTCCAACATGGGTAAGTTTAGGTTGTCATTGAAGTGGTTTGGCATGTTTGAACGAAAAAAATGAACTCAGATCATTTTCCCAGTTTCCGGCGAGGACAAACGGTTTTGAGCTCTTTTCTCGGCCAACTACCGCCATTTCACAGCCTCTAATAGGTATATTTCGAACCCTTACTTCACAAGCTTCAATTTGACTATTTATACGTTGAGAATGGTTTCGTTTTGACCTTGATTAGAGTTCAAAAACTTCCCGGCCAAACTCCGGTGTTTTTCTTCCTTGGGTCCGATGAACCTAAACCCAGAACCTTGGTCCAGGCTTTTAAGCCTAAGCCCGTGTGAGCCCAAGTTCTTAACCCCTTTAACCCTTATAGGTCTAGCCCAAAACCCAATTGTAACACAGGCCCTTAGGTTGTCCAACTCGGGCCTTAGGCCTATTAAAACTAAGCCCAGAACCCAAATGATCCCAGGCCTTTGGGTTGTGGAACCGGCCCACTAGCCTTTGACCCAGCCTAGCCGAACTTGACCTTTGACTCGACCCATTGATCTGCCTTTGACCCGACCCCGTTGGAATGTTTTAAGGAAAATTTTTGGAATATTTCAAGGAATATTCCTAGAATATTCTCTAGAATATTCCCGTGTTGATTTTTTGTTGACTTTTTTTATATTTACGTGGGATCTTTCTTAGGGTAATTTGACGTCCTGAATCTGTTTTCGACGTCTGCTTTCCAAAATTCAATCATTTTAATAGAGTTTTATTAATTGGACCCTTTATGTGCTTAGGTGCATTTATTGTGGCGTTTCCGTCTTCATTAGTTTGGGTGGCTCTCGGCGGCAAAGTATTTGTGAGTGGATCCCTTCTAAAATACATGTTTTATAGTAGAAATGCATACATGAAAAACATGATTTAATGGTTATGTTTTTTGAAACACTTTATGAGTAAATTAGATTCACACTTTATGATTATCATGCTTACTGAGAATATTTTGGAATACCATACTTTATCGAACTTATGTTCTTTGTAGTATATATGTTAGATGACTATATACTATTTATGAACATGTTTTTACACTCTTTGTAGTATATATATGATGGATGACTATATACTACGAAGTGGTTTTGAGATATATGCATTTATGTTGGAAAGATTATATTCAATGTATTTTTGTGCATATCTAGTGGTCAGCATTCTGCCTACGGGTGATGATACTTATATTGGCTTCAGCCGGGCGTGTGTAGGTGCCTACGGGCAGAAGATATTTTTATTGGCTTCAGCTGGGCACGTGTAGGTTGCTTCGGTCGGAAGAGTTCTATATACCTTCGGGTGATACTAATACCACTATTTAGCACACTATATGATATATGTTTTATGAAAGATGTTATGGCGTGCTAGTGTTTTCGGAAAACCTATTACATATTATACTATTGAGTTTTCATAAACTTTGGGGGTTAGTACGTTGAATAACTGTTTCGATATTATATATATATCAACTTGGTCCACTCATGTTTATTTTGCGCCCCTTCAGGATTTAGAATCTAGGCATACAATCCCGGCGTCAAGGCACTTCTGCATCGACATCTTTGAGTCCTCTCAGTGTATAACCCATTCCTTTGCTCATTCAATTTTTTATTATTTCTTTTTTAGTGTTCTAGTTAGTTGTATGCTCTGAACAAGTTCCTAAGTTGCATATTCATTGTATTTTAATTCATAACTTTTATTTATATTCGTTGTTCTCATGCATCCTAATATGGCTTCGTCACCTTCCGGTGTCGGCCAGCACGTGCCTACCCTGGTGTTCGGTGGATATCAAGGTTGAGTTTGTCAGTTTGGTATCATAGCGTGGTTTGTTCAGAGAATACTTAGGATCACATCATACTCTAGTAGTGTGTCGATCATGGCATCATTTGGATGTCACGACTTCCGGATTTGTTATATTTCGGCACGGTTGCGCAACCCTTATTTTGCATGAATAGTCACATCTTATGGAAGAAGAAGAAACTCATGTCATGATTGTACGTCATCGGTGACATAATGGATTGTTGGATGATTTTCAATATTGGACTGATACTTTGCAACGTGCATTCCTTAGGAATTAAGGGCAGAGTCGGTTGTACATTAAAGCGACATGAATTAGAAATCTCTAGGAGAGGAAGTCTAGTTAAGACCAGTTGTAGATCTGAAAGGGTGACGTCACTCTGCAATATGTGTTCCCTAGGAATTACGGGCGGAGTCGGATCTATATAGGAGTGTTAGGAAACGAAAAAATCTTAACAGTACAAGTTGGTTAAGACCAAATGGAAATCTAAAATGGTGATGTTACTCTGTGACATGCCTTCCCTAAGAATGGTGGGCAGAGTCATATCTCTTTGGAAATTACTTGAAACATTCAAAGTGCGTGTTGGAGAAAGCGAGAAAGCGAGCGAGAAAGCGAGTAAGCGCTAGTTATTTTGACGTTTAGTAAGTGGTAGTTGGTGGGATCGAACCAATGTTCTTAGACTCGTTCCCACTGGGGAAGTTGGTGTGGATCCTTAGAACAATCCCTGGCAATTGTTCTATCGTTAACATTTTTGCTTACTCCAACGACGAAGTCAAGTTCCCTAACTATCGACTGTTAGCTTTACACCAAAATTCCTCAAGGGTTGACTTCGTTTAAATTAAATACTCTCTTGGGAGACTCTTCGGTAGCAGACGTTATTCTCATCAATTTCCAAAAAGGGTTACGACTTGTTTTGGAAATTGAAAATCCTCACACGGAGTTATGAAATACTAATTATCCTTGGACTTGTTTTGACCCTCAAATTCTTGAGTGTTCTTTTAGCCTTCTCGACATGGTTTCTTGCTTAATCCGTAAGAAATTCACGATCGATCGTTTCCGTGAAAGTGTGTGCCCAGTTCTTATCAATTCAGACAGGAACGTCATTAGCATCGCCTTTTCACAAGCTTACCAGACTTACCAGAAAGAGTTCCACAAGGATGTGAGGTTTGAGCCATCTTTTAATAAGAGATTGATGAAGGTTGTAATGCAGATGGTCAGCAGATTGCATCACCAATCACTATCTTCATGCATAAATGAATGGTCACCTCTCATTATCTTGCTACAATTCATAAACATCATATCGTACTCTAGTAGTTCCTTTCCAACGATATGTGTTTGTCTCAATGCATCTTTCCACTACTCCACTCCAGGACCTTATTGTTCGTGAGTACGTGGATGTCGAAACACTTCTAGCAAATTTGATTGGTGCGTTCTGGAAAGGTAAGACAGCGCGATCGAGGTGAGAATCGAACTATTTATGCACACTCTCACATTACGGGGCAAAAATGGTAATTGTGCACCTTTGGGAAATTACTACTTGTTTATCGAGACAACAATGTGTTGTCAATATCGTAAGCGGCCAACTATAATATCGATAGCTTATTCATTGGTTCGTTAAGCAAGTGGGCAAATGGACCCGTTTACGATAGATGTTACTGAGTAGTCATTGTTGGGACTCGACCCAAAGGCACACACATGTTTTCTCATAGTACGTGATGTTACGTATGCTTAGGTAAGACCCACTTTCATTTTCGATTTTGGTTTCAGCATAAGTATTTTAACTTACCTTATTACAGTTTTGCCGGTATTTTCAAAGTTACAAAGGTTTGGTCGAGTTTTTCTACTTTCAGTTTTAAGTCTATACTAGTTTTCGACTTATATGTTGTTACATACCTATGTTGAAGCCATCATATTTTACGTACATATTTTTGACCTTACACTATTATATGTTTTCAACTTTATACCTTTATAAATTATGTTTCTACTTTTACACTGATGGGGGAAGAAGGTATGAGCCTGGAAGTACGAAAGATGGAATCATTGCAACCCAATCACGAAGGGGTGGCATTCTCCCTTTTGTGCAACCGCTCTTACTTGATTTCTTCATTACATATGTATATATTTTTCTTCTTCCTATCTTTGAGTATTTCAGTGTAACAAGTTATTTCAAATTTCGGGACGAAATTTTCTTAACGGGGGTAGATTGTAATAACCCGTCCCGAAATATTCATAATATTTTTTGAACGAAGGGGTATTTTTATAATTTCACTAAGTTGGGTAATTTATTTTTAAAAAGGTTGCTTTTGGACCTTATTTTGTGTGCCCAAGGGGGCCCATTGCTTTTGGGTTTGTCCCCCCGGCCCTAATCTTTCTCCCTCACCTCTCCCGGTTTTCTCTCAATCTCTTGGTCTCTCCCTCTCTCATGGATCACTCTTTCTCTCCCTCCACACAACTCTCGGACCTCCCTCTCATCTCTTCCCTCTAAGAACCAACCCACAGACCCACACCTCCACACCACATCAACGACAACAACACCACCACCCACCACCGGGGATGGGTCTTTTCTCTTCCTCCTTGCACAATGGCGTTCCCATTGTTTAAAGGATTCTCCAGCGAGTTCCTACTTCCTCCGACATGGGTAAGTTGTTTAACCACTCCAAATCTTTGTAAATGGTGATTATAAGTAAGTTTAGGTTGTCATTGAAGTGGTTTGGCGTGTTTAAACGCAGAAAATGAACTCATATCATTTTCCCAGTTTTCGACGATGACCGACGATATCGAGCACTTTTCCCGACCAACTCCGGCCATTTCACGACCTCCAATAGGTATATTTCGAACCCTTACTTCACAAGCTTCAATTTGACTATTTATACGTTGAAAATGGTTTCGTTTTGACCTTGATCAAAGTTCGAAAACTTCTCGGCCAAACTCCGGTGTTCTTCTTCCTTGGGTCGGGCTTTTAAGCCCAAGCCCGTGTAAGCCTAAGTCCTTAACCCCTTTAACCCTTGTAGGCCCAACCCAAAACCCATTTGTAACATAGGCCCTTGGGCCATCCAACTCGAGCTTTAGGCTCGTTACAACCAAGCCCAGAACCCAAAAAACCTCAAGCCTTTGGGCCGTGGAACCGACCCACTACCCTTTGACCCATCCCAGCTGAACCAGACCTTTGACCCAGCCCATTGATCGATCCGGTTGGAATGTTCCTAGAATATTATCTGGAATCTTCCATGTTGACTTTTTCAAAATTTACCCGGCATCCTTCTTAAGGTAATTCAACGTCCTGAATCCATTTTCGATGTTCGTTTTCCCAAATTCAATCATTTTAGTAGAGTTTTATTAATTGGACCCTTTATGTGCTTAGGTGCATTTACTATGGTGTTTCCGTCATGTGGATGTTAATTCCTCTGCAACTCGTTTTGGGTACTCTCAAAGTTTTCCCTTACCTTATATGATCATCTTAACTTTCTTATTCTCCATGAAAAGAATAAGGGCAAGTTATTTGTCCTTATGAACCATTGTGTTAAAGATCTAGGAAATTCCGTGATGCTTATTTGTATTCAACCGGCATCAGGCAAAGCTTCTTCTATGAGCTTGATGTGGAAACCAAGGCGAGTTTTCTCAGGTTACAGTCTTGCACAAAGAGCATTCCAAGCAAGCTGCAGGAAATTCATTAAGACAGCAAGCCTCCTAAAACAGGGTTCCTTTTAATACCTTGTGATCAGCTCAAGATGGAACTTGCCATATGGCTTATTGGTCAGTGCCCTCCATCTTTCCAGTAACAGTGTTGCTAAACATAAGTTGTCTAAGATCCGTTGTTGTACCATGAGACAAGGTTAGTCGGTAACTTCCACCAATTTACAATAGCTATATGATGAATGTTTATTTTTATTTTCTCCTCCAATTATTAGTTGTTTATGTTTCTAAACATTGCGAGTTAATATGTTTTCGCTAAACCTGTGTGCCAAATATCTATTAGGTGAGAGGGGGAGTCCTCATTATTGTCCCTCACCGATGTGAGATAGCGCATCAGCTATTGGTTGTTAAACCTGGCATTGGTTGCTGGGGCTTTTTGTGGATTGTTGCGTCATCTCATTTCGTATGGTAGACCCAATGCGTTACACCTGGTTTTTTGTGCTGAGCCAGTTGCTGGTCGGTCATGCTGTGGAAAAAAAAAACCTTTGTTTTCCTTCAATTTCTTTAGACGGTTTGTGTAGTATGTGTGTATGTATTGACTCAGATCGGAGGACAAAGCTGGACAAAACTTTTGACACCGTTAGATTTTAGCACTTTTCACGGCTGAGATGGTTTATGACAATATGGTTTCTTTTACTTTTTTTTTTTTGGTCAAAGAGTAGATATTATTAAAGATAAATAGGAATGTTTACATCTGACACCAAAATATTGAACAACCAGTCCGGCTCAAAGTTAATCCACAAATGTTGCCCCCCTCATACGCATCGCAAAAGAAGCCACATAATGCGCATCCTCATTACAGGCATGAGGAGAAAATAAAAACTCAACATAACACACTTGTTGTCGAAGATGAAGAATATCCCATAGAATACCTTCCATTGATGCCTCCAGAACCAAAACACCATTTAGCATCTCCACCAAAACCTTCGAATTCGAATCTAACTGAACACGCTCAAATCCCTTTTCCACACAAGCCCTCAAAGCCAATCTCATCACTTCTGCTTCCACCATCAAATTAGAACCACACAATAAGTCTCCCATACCTCCTGCACATTGAAAAATGCCAGCAAAATCCCTTGCAACCCATCCAATACCACCCCTATTCGTTTGCTTACACCAAGCCCCATCACAATTAACCTTAATAGTTCAAAAATGAGGCTTAACCCACCTATGATGCACCACATCCATACGAACCTGCTGCCTACACCTTCACAAATCAGTAACCTCCTGACTCTCCGTTATCTCCCTCCAATGCAAATGCAATAGATCCAACGCAGCACGCGGGTCACACATTGCCTTGTCAAAGACTACACTATTACGGCATTTCCATATCCTTCATAGTCCACATACTACCCATCGTACCAACTGGTCCAACTCCTCCTCACCATATCTAGTGCATAAACCCTTCCAACACTGCATAAAGTCAGCACCCTCCACCGTCCCTTAGTCCAACTGCAACGAAAAACCGAACCAAAGCACACGTGCAAACGAACATTGAAAAAACAAATGAACTAGTGTTTCCTCCTCCTCGTCACATAAAGGACAACAAGTCTCTAGTCGAATACCCCGTCTCCTTAAGTTAGAGCGAATTGCTACGACATTTCGACATCCCTTCCAAATAAAATGACGCAGCTTAGGTGGAATCCTCAAACGCCATACTTCCTTCCATGTAGCATCCTGATTAGTATCACTACTCGATTGACCAGTACCCCTACGCCCAAGCTCCCCATTCATAGACATATCTTGAGCAACTAAATACCCAGACTTCACCGAGTAAATCCCATTCCGAGGAAATCAATATGGTTTCTTTTACTAAATGAAGGTTATTTTCCGTGAACGTAAAAATTTTCACTGCCCTTGTTCCTGTTATGGGTGTATTCATTTCAATTGTTTGCCACGCAATTAAGAAGGTTCTTGTGTCATTTACAACAATATCCTTCCAAAACATCAAGGATGCAATGAGTCTGTCATTTACCATAAGAAAAAAACATCAAAAGGCATGTAATAACATGTAAATTCCGCAGCAAGATTCGAGTACCACAGCAGTTTTTCCGTGGCCTTAGATGTCAAGGACACAAAAGATGGTGTACTATTACTTATCCTCATAGACAACTCTTGAAGGTCCAGGAAATTCTGTCACGCCTACTTGTGTGAAACATTATATGGAAGCTTATTATACGATCTTGAAGTGAAAATTGAGGGAAGTTCCCTGAGTTTGCAGTCTTTCACAAACAACACTGCAAGCTGGGTGATTGCTGATCATCTCTGCGTATGGCTGCGCTCCATCCTTTGCAAGTAAACATGTAGCAATAATTCCTTATTTTGGTCTGGACATTAACTCGTACGATCTGTTGTTTTAACATTCATGGAAAAAGATTGTTTGGTATTATTAGGTATCTGAATTATCAGTTGCTCGTCCCCTGTGTCTTTGTTTCTATTCGATTCTATTATCACATTCTGTTCTGCGATATTTGAGAATCACAGTGAATACCTCGGCGTAGGTCCGGGATAATCCTTTGTTCCAGTCTGGGGCTATTCCATATGAGTAGGGTTTGAACGGCGTAATTTTCGGCGCCACGGATGTTAACCGTTTCTTTGAGGCCTCCTTTTACCATGGAGATTATGAACTGAAAATTACACCTTCAGCCACAGATTTCTCCTTGGAATCAGAGTTTGAATGTGACAACAACTCTGCAACTCTCATTGTTTATTTTTCCGATTTTCATGGAGCATTTAATTTTAGAATTACTCGTAATTTCGAGATAATCATTATCTGTTTAGGAAAGTAAGTACTTATTATGATAAATCGATATCATTAAATAAATCGAATCGAAGGAAAATATTTATTATGATAAATCAGTATTCATTAAATAAATCGAATCGTATCTTATCCCGTCCTTATATGAAAATTTGTTTCGTTATTTGTTTTGAATTCTTGCTCCCAAAGAAATGCAAAACGAACCTGTATTAGGATTGATATTCTTCCAACTGAGACGTACGCGTAGCCTATAAATAAGGGCTTATAAAGCATTGATTTATTCATTGTATTTAAATGGCAAGATCATCGCCGTTGAGCAATGGAGAGTCAGATTTAGAGAAAGAAGTACTGATGCGGCCCCGGCGCCATTTATCACCTGGTTTCCTTCCAAGTGAAGAGTCAGATGAAGAAGTCAGCATCATCCGAAGGACCAAGAGAGCTCGTCTGAGTCGTCCGAATCCTTTTGCTCCTCATACCAGGGTTAGGGCACCCAGGGCCAAAAGGGTTCGAGGAGATGTGGAAAGAGAAGAAGAGGAAAGTGATCACGACTTCACTCCTGTTACAATGGTTAGGGCATCCAGAGCCAGAAGAGGTCGGGGATACGCGGGAAGAGAAGAAGATGAAAGTGATAGTGATGGAAGTGAAGGAGATCGCTATAGTGACGGAGGTGAAGTAGATCACTATCGTGACGGAGGTGAAGTAGATCACTATCATGACAGGAGTGAAGAAGGAGATCGCTATCGTGACAGGAGTGAAGAAGGAGATGGCTATCGTGACAGGAGTGAAGAAGAAGATCGCTATCGTGATGGAAGTGAAGATGAAGAAAGAGAAGAAGATGATAAAATCGAAGTTGAAGACGAAGAGGAAAATAATGAAAGGTCTGATAAAACTATCATAACCCTAACTGACCCATATCTGTTTGAATGCCCAATTTGCTATGAACCTTTGACCATCCCTGTCTTCCAATGTGATCAAAATGGGCATATAGCTTGCTCCTCTTGCATCAGCAAAATGAATAACAAATGTCCCTCCTGCTCCGGGTCCATTTGCTCTAATCGTTGCCGTGCAATTGAGAAGATCCTTGAATCAGTTTCAACAATATCATGCCGAAATGCCAAGCATGGATGCAAAGAGTCGGTCACTTATGACAAAAGAAGTGAACATCAAAAGACTTGTGTGTACTCGCCTTGTTCATGCCCCCATATAGGCTGTGACTTTGTCGCTTCATCCAAGCAGATATGTCAACACTTCAGGCATAAACATTTTGGTTCGGCAAAACGATTTGAGTACCACTGCAGTTTTCCAGTTACCTTATCAGTTACTGACAAATTTGTGGTTTTCCAAGAAAAGAATGAAGGTACATTATTTGTTCTCAAGAACCATTGTGTTAAAGAACTAGGAAATGCCGTGACGCTTAGCTGTATTCAACCCAGCTCCACAGGAGGCTTCTTCTATGACCTTGTTGCAAAAACCAAGGGAAATCGCCTAAGATTACAGGCTTTCACAAAGAGCACTCCAAGAATTATAATTGATGATAGCCCTCCTAAAACAGGTTTCCACTTAATCCCAACTGATTTTATCAGTTCTTGCGGCCAGCTCAAGATGGATCTCTGCATATGGCCTGAGGATGACCACCCTATATCCATCCTTTGAAAGAATCGGTGTGCTGTTTGTTAATGTTTTACGATCCACTTTTTAATTAACATTGGAAAAGATTGTTTGGTACTCGGTAATAATTTGATTAGTGTCTAATGCAAGGCTTAGCCTTGTTAGTTTTTCATGTACTTCTCCCCCGATTAGTCGATTATAATGTTATTTTTACATTTTGAGCAAAACATATATTTGTATTTGTGCTTCCTTCTGTGTGGCAACATAACGAACGGTGAATTTGATGAATAAACATAAGATCGTTTCAGAGTATAGACGATACTTTCATGTTTGAAATTTCGATCTCTAAGAAGCCCTTCCTTTTGCTCTTCATATGCTCACAGTGCACTTACTCAGAATGGATATGCTATGTATGAATACTATTCTCATTTTCCTTGGTATATCCCATGTTTGGTAACACACAAAGAGAATTCTCCTCATGCTAATTCTTGAATTCTCCACCATCATATAAATTTCATAAGATAGTATAAAAAGCATAAAGGGTAGTGTAGAATGCTCATATTTCTGTAATATCCTCTCTCAATCTGTTGTTTCATATGCAACGAAAAGCTTTAAGCACCAATTACTCTAAGAAGGAGTTAGGCTGAAAACAAAAAATCGAAAATTACTTGTATGTCAATAGAAATCCCCAAAAACTAAGATTGGTTGGATGTTGGCCAAGATAAGAGTTCAAAATCTCACACTCAGGCTAAAGTCCACCCCCTCTCCCTTAGTGTAGATAATATCATTTGTTAAAAAAAAAAAATCAAAATAGAAAAACCAGCATAGGACTAAGCATGAATTAGTAAATGCAAAGATAATTTAAATTACCAATTTTTTATTTCTATGATATGAGAATGCGACTAGTAGTAACGTTTCTATGATTTGACAATACTCGAATAGGCTTCTTGCGATACAAGAAAAAAAGAAAACAAGAGAAATCTGGAGAATGATCAGAGAGAACCTTTATAGATTTGTGACCAAACATAAAGTGGAGGACCCTTGCTGTTGCTTTTGCTCTTGCTTATGTGCTTAGGCTTGGAGGACTTTCTCATTATTCTTGGCAGACACCAATTGACCTTATAGAAGATTACCAGATCAAAATATAAAGCTTTGTTTTCTTTTGATCGACTAGACACACTTGTTTTCGTTTACTTTAAAGTTGACTGTAAAATAGAAAGCTTCATACAATTTTCTTGGTCGACCATGTAAGCATAAACTCTAACAATTCATCAATCTAAAGAACATGGATACAACCAATTAAATCACAACTCCACTAAACCAATAGATGAACAAAAACACGAGAAAAGCTCGAGAACTTACCTGCAGAATTGGAACCAGATGAAGAAGCCATTGCGACTTCACAGCTTACTGCCTTCTCCTCTTTTACAAATCTCAATGGTTCTTCCAGACAATAGGACTTGGAACTCTATATAACCGTATATTGCAAGAGCAGTGGCATAAGCTTTTATAGCACTCCTTTTGTCATTCCCTATTAGAATAGACTTAGGATTCAAACATCACAATTGATACAACATATCAATCCCAAACATGTTCTATTACCGAGTTCTAATCCCACAAGGATTATTCAGAATCTCACAAAACTTATTCCACAAGGAAACCAAATAAGTTAAGGCTTTTGACCAAGACTTTTCCATATCAATCTTAAACACAAGAACTGATTCCTTCCATAACTCATACTCATAAACTTACATTCTCCCACTTGAGTATGAACATGCAAAACCAGTCTTTTAAGATTTATAGAAATGATCACCAAGTCCAAAATCAACAAGCTCACAATCACACACCAAAATACATTTCAAAATATGGAATTCAAGAATCTAATCTGTACAACACAGAATTGATCCAACAATCACAGCATATCTGATCTATACATTCATGTGAAACAATGTTAGAGTAATACCAAAACATTACTCCCACTGATATTAGCCAACTTCATAACAGAATACTAATTATCAGAACACATTTATCAAACTCAATAGTATAATAACAGTTTATAAAGAATGCTCCAGCAAAATCCAAAATGATCTTCTTAGCAATCTCAACTATTATTAGATAAACTTGTCTTCTGGATCAATTAATCACATAATTGGAAAAATTGAACACCAAAATAAACTACCAAATAGATAAGCATAACTAAGCCAACTAGACTACTGTAGTTCTGGGAATCTTCAAGCTCATCGTTGCCATGTTCTAACTGAACAAAAGCAACTATCTTCAAGCCCTTAAATAGTACACTCCCACTTATCTAGGCCATACTTAACACAACCAAGTTAAGTACAAGTTAATAGCAACTATATTAACTAAAAATCATTCCAATACAATGAATGACTAATCAGGATCCATATGGAAACCAAATTTGTTTCCTTTTGAATGCTAACATCATAGGATCCTTCTCATTACTTAAACAAATTAAGTAACACAAATAATTCAACCAATTGCTTCAATAAAACCATAAACTGGTTTTTAAGCATCCAAATGAATTATTATGGTTGGCCTAAATACTCTTAGCCTTATGCTTACATTCGAACATATGATTCTCCCACTTAAGCATAAGCAGAATGTACTGCACAACCGATAAAGAAACCGGAGATATGAACCAATTGGTTCCCGATTCCTCCCCAATTGCATAATCTCAGTTTAGTCATAAATACCTAAACCATTATGCAAACAGTCTATGTATCAAAAGATAGTCACAATCCATTTGGAAAAACTTATCTCACATAAACCCAAAATCACCAGTTTCAACAATGATCAAAATCAGAATAGCAAACACAATATTTTTGCATTCAATTTGATCCTAACTAGTTCAATATCCATCGAGCAAAATCAACCAAATTTGATAATGCCTAGATATATATCACAACAATATGTCTTGATTAAAACGAGATAATCAAGACCACTATTTCTTCCTCCCTATTTGTGATTTCAACCAAAACATAATAGCGGAAACATGCATCATAAATGAAATCACAAATATACATATACAATAAGCATGCATCTTAAACTCCATGATTTTCACAATACAATAAGCACAGGCTTCTTTATGAATTCATAAGTTAAATCAATATGCATTCGGCAATGTCAATTTGTGTTGTACAAAAATATAGACAACGTCTCACATAAGCTAATTTGTTTATCATCCTTGTATATGGATGACACAAGCTAATTCTCAAAATTCATAGCTTAACCTATATAATCATACAAGTAAATTTTTAAGGCTAAGATCAATTATCGCCACAAAATCTAATTTGAGTCAACTAATGAAAATAAGATCATTACAAAATAAAACCCAAATTCAATGTACATATTCAATTAGCAAGAAATTCCCTACATGATACTCGAACCAAAAATAATGCATTTAGTTTATGTATCATAAATAGGAACAATGTCATCCAAATTCCATTAGTTTAATATTTAGAACCACTTAGTCATTAAGCATATATACTTGCCAACATTCATTTAGACAATACCAATTTATGGAGTACTCGTGCAGTCAAAATGATTCCATCCCAATTGATATTCATCATATGTCCCCAACCAAACAAACAAAAGAGAACAATAGGTGTTGTATATGAACAAGTTTTATCCTCCACCAAGACTAATTTAATCAGAACCATAGTCTCTTTAATGAAAAATAAAGAGTATACATAGACTAAATGTTACACTAACTTGTTTATGCAACAAAAAATGATTTCAGACATCCCACATAAATCACAAGTTGGCATCCATAGGGATTTCGAGTTTAATCATGCCCTCACAGTATACAATTATACAGGCATACTTGAAATAGCAAAAGCCCTAATTCATCATGCTCAAACTCATCACACTATAATCATGCATATAAGAGAACAATTAATCATGCATGATACAATGAACTAAGTTACCTGAATGCATCATTAGATCCATATTCGTCAACCCGATTGCAATTCCTCGGCTCCAAATAAATGAAACAAATTATCCATCAATGCTTGAGACCCAACCACGTGGATTGCCATCACTCCAAATTCCCATGGACCTCGTACCATTGTAGATTATTGAAGTGAATTGCCATTATTATAGACGCGCCAATCCAAAATCATCGCCAAAGTTATCAGCCAGAATCTCGTTGACACCAATTCCCTGAAAAAGACAATTCTCATTCAGATTTCAATAAAACAAGAGAAATAATAGAACAATGAATGAGTTAACGTCAATATGAAGGGCCATAATGATAATATAATCTCAATATGCAGGTAACATGATCTTTGTTCAATGGTTCCGCAGAATTGATTAATGAAATCAAAACTATGAACCCTTTTAAAGATCCCTGATTTCCATCTTTTTCACCACTAAAATTTTAGCCCATTGAATCAATTTAGTTATATACATATCCTTGAATTTAAGGATATACAGAGAGTAAACAATTGCAATGATATCCACAAACAACATTAATTGTTCTAACTGCAATACTATTTGTCATACTTATGCAGAATTGGTTAGCACCGATTTGTACAACATAAAACAATAAGACAAAACTTATTTGGTTGATTTCGCATTAGTTATACCAGCGGAAACAATTTGTAACAATCTATGCAACCATTCAACTCAAAACTGCATCGGCATCCAAGGTAATCAGAAAAATACATAACAGTTTCAAGTTTTCCTTTTAGCATGACAGTATGCAAAACAAATTTAAAAATTGAAACCTCGGGTGCGAATTAGATCATAATTCATACCTTTTGATGAATCGTATGAATCATGGCATCAATATTGACTCAAAATTAAGATTTGAATGAGTGATGAAAACCCAGACTTCGAAGAACACCATCGAAAGCGTAAAACCCAGATTTTGCAATCGGTGAATATTTTTTATTTTTTTTTAAAGTATTATACCAAAAAAAAAAAAAAAAAAAACACGACACCGTTTCACTATTCCTTTTCCAACGACTCTTTTATAAACAAAAGGACATCGTTTTGAGTTCATATATTTCTTAAGAGTCCTAAGGCTTAGTTCGAAAACCCAAACAGTGCAACTCGTTCCCAGATTCAATGGTTTTCATGAAGAATTGAACTTAATGGTTAGAATCCTAGGCTCTGATACCACATGTAAGCATAAACTCTAACAATTCATCAATCTAAAGAACATGGATACAACCAATTAAATCACAACTCCACTAAACCAATAGATGAACAAAAACACGAGAAAAGCTCGAGAACTTACCTGCAGAATTGGAACCAGATGAAGAAGCCATTGCGACTTCACAGCTTACTGCCTTCTCCTCTTTTACAAATCTCAATGGTTCTTCCAGACAATAGGACTTGGAACTCTATATAACCGTATATTGCAAGAGCAGTGGCATAAGCTTTTATAGCACTCCTTTTGTCATTCCCTATTAGAATAGACTTAGGATTCAAACATCACAATTGATACAACATATCAATCCCAAACATGTTCTATTACCGAGTTCTAATCCCACAAGGATTATTCAGAATCTCACAAAACTTATTCCACAAGGAAACCAAATAAGTTAAGGCTTTTGACCAAGACTTTTCCATATCAATCTTAAACACAAGAACTGATTCCTTCCATAACTCATACTCATAAACTTACAGACCACACACTTGTCCTGTTGTTTTAGTTTTTACCACAATTTCGTTTTGGTAAATTTGTCAAGAGGCGATCATTCTTTACTGATAACATATACCAAGTTATCCTCAATCCTTATACTACAAATTCACACGACACCTAGTTCCCACATCGGCAAGTTAGTGAAACAGAGAAAAACTTATAAGGTCTTACATTATAATTTGTAATTCCTGAGCCTAGCTAATAGTGTGGGCTTGTAATTAAGCAGGGTATTAAGTGATTTGTTGTACGAGAAGGTTGAGTGTGGCTCTAGGACCAACAGATCACAGTCTGGCTCTAAGTTTTACAGAGCAGACCCGACCTTTTACGGGTAGGTAGCAAATAACAAATTATTTGAGATGTAATGATAGTATACCACCCATGACCAGTTAGTGCTTGACTCGTCCCCTCGGCACACCCTACTCGCTACTTCAAGGCCCTAGCCATGGGGGTACGGGTCTTAGCGCTTGACTCATCCCCTCGTCTCACAATCCACTTATTGGTTTTTATTATTAACACAACACTAAGGGGAGGGAGAGTTCGGCTAAGCCACATAATGGGTAGCCTAATTTGGTATCAAATTTATCATCCATGAGATTCGAATATAAAACCTCTCACTTCCAAATGAAGAGGAATATCACTTGGAAAATTGTTGAAATATAGAAAAAGCTTATAAGGTCTTACATTAGGGTTTGTAATTGTACATCCTATTGATTTGAGCTTGTAAGGCATGAAGGTCTTAATGTCATCTCTAACCGAGCCGGTCAAATGGCTATAGGCCAAAATATAACCTGTTTTGACACAAAATCCATCTCCAATGGAGGGTTAGGCCAAAAAAATTTGGAACCCACCAGGCCAAAATTTAAAATAAATTAAAAATTCTAATTTGTTTTCCTATAAATACCTAAGTCATTTCTACGCCATTTCTCACATCATTTTCATCTACCTTATTTTAATTTGGTAGTTTAATTCAATTAACCAATAAAATTAAAGAACAAACTTAAAATAATAAATTATTGAGGGGGCTAAAAATAGTTCTCTTCGGTTGGAGATTGTAAATAGATATGGTCTGACGTTGGTCATTAAAAAATAATTTCTTGTAGGGTTATAATCTGGAGGGGGTCTAAACGTAGCCCATTCGGTTGGAGATGACCTAAGCATCCCACAATCAACCATTTAAGGCTTGTTTAAAGGTTCTTTTAAAATGACATTGAATGTGTAGTTTAAGTGGATTCTGGAAAAACATTTTAAATAGTATTTTTGGAACTCAAAATCAATTTGACCAAAAACATTTTTAATTATTTTAAAAGCACTTCCAAACGAGCATTTAATCTTTTACACATCCTAAGACTTCCTAGACTCTGAGAAGTCTCAACTTCGATACCCTATCCTCAATTCAACTTGCTATAATGAAAAAAAAAAATTAAAGCATGGCAGGAATCCAACTCTTGATCGTCATCAAAATCTAGCGGCCCGCTTAAAAATTTCATCGTGCGGTCATAATCACATCTCTCAAACAATACACAATCCCCCACAAACAGAAACGGAAGAACAATGAATTAATCTATAGAATTAGGGTCATATCAATTTATGAATACCCATTTTTTTTCATGCCAATACATGACCATCGATTGTGGGCCATAAATTTTTAGGGTCCCTGAATCCAGATGAGTTCATATTTTAAGTGAAATAACTTCATAGGTACTTGGCAGTTAAATTTAGGATCCAAATCAGTTACAATGATTTTTGTCAAATCTGTAAGGTGTGTTGCAGAAACAAAGATCCTAATTAACTTGGGAATTGAAACTGATTCTAATTTTAATATCAGTCAAATTAATTATTGATGTAGCGGAAAATAATTTGTGAGAGAATGAAAGAATTTTATTCGAGAATTTCTTGTAGTGTTTTACAATGTGAGGCTATCTTGGAAAATTACACAAAATACCCCTAATTAAATAGGAAGAATCAAATGTCTAATTAATTGAGGAATGAATGACTTATTCATTTGAGGAATTAATGGCCTAACGGTTATAACAGTTACACCAATTAGTAGACAGACATAAATATCCTGCAACAATTATAATTTTTTTGGGTTTTTCAGTCAAATTAATTATTAAGACAAGGTATATAATTGAAAGCTTGATATGGGATATATACATCTCGGTCTCATATCTTTAATTGCTTGATAGGATATGATTATACACATCGGTGTCATGTTTTTTATTTTCTGCTAAAATCTAGCCATATTCTACGTATAAATATCAGCGTTCATCTCTGTATAAATACAAAGCATAATATGCTCTCTTACCGTATTGTTCTTCTCTCTCACTCTAAGGTTTGTAATTAGCAAGCAAACAACATACAATGACGATTTTGGGAGGAATCAATTTGCTTCTGTTGTTATGCGCTTCCTTTTTTTCAGGTTTGTTTATCATTTACCATCTTTTGTAAGCAAAGTTCACCATGAGAGCCATCATGTTATAAACTTATAGCCGACCTTTATTGACAATGAATCATTGTAACTGTTGGCTTATTCGCAGTTCTCGAACGAACAATTGATCACTATTAACTTTTCTAGCTAGTTCTTGACAATTCATTACTCAGTCAAATGTTGTGCAGGGTATGAAGTGAGCGCATTATCTTATGATTACACAGCTAGTATTGAGGCAAGTTGCTTTCACTGGAATTTCTTGTTTTGTTAGTTGAATTAGAATGCAACGAATTTAAGTTTTTGAATTTTTATCTTTTGCCCTTTCTACAGTGTTTGGAAAAGCCTCATAAACCACAATACAGTGGAGGCATCGTCGTAAACCCGGAACTAAAACATGGCTTGAAAGGATGGTCTGCTTTTGGCAATGCAAAACTACAACACAGAGAATCACAAGGCAACGAGTTCGTTGTGGCACATAGCAGATATGAACCGCATGACAGTATTTCTCAAAAAATTTATTTGCATAGGAACAAGCTCTATTCATTCTCTGGTACAGAATTAGTTACGGGCAACTATATATACTGCAACAAAGTCATCATGTACTCCTTCCAAAAATTAATATTTATTTTATATTTGTTTTGTGCAAGTGTAGCTTGGATACAAGTGAGTAACGGTAGTGTACCAGTAACAGCAGTTTTCAAGACAAATAGTGGATTCGTATTTGCTGGTTCGATTGTTGCCAAATCAAATTGTTGGTCCATGCTCAAAGGTGGTCTAACTGTCAATTCATCAGGCCCAGCTGAGCTTTATTTTGAGGTAATACTCAATACTTGTAGGCAAGAGCGTACAAGTAGTCTTTTAGTTATAATTGCGGTGCGTTCTTGTGTCATACATTTCATTCATTTACATTTATGTACTCCGCAGAGCAATATAGCATCTGTTGACATTTGGGTTGATAGCATCTCATTACAACCATTCACCGAAAAGCAATGGAAGTCTCATCAAGATCAAAGCATTACCAAAGTGAGTTTGATCATGTCCATTTATCTAGAATGGGTTTGTTGATGATTGAATTGTACTTCGAAGTGGTTTACTTAAAGACTAATTAACTATGATATCTTAGATTCGTAAGAGAAATGTGAGAATTCAAGCACTTGATGCACAAGGTAATCCACTAGAAAACGCAACAATCTCCATACAACAAAAGTTTTCAAGTTTCCCTTTTGGGTGTGCTATCAACAAGAACATCCTCACCAACATTGCCTACCAAAATTGGTTCACATCAAGGTTCAGAGTCACAACATTTGAAGATGAAATGAAATGGTACAGCACTGAACCTTCTTGGGGTCATGAATATTACTCCGTGGCTGATGCCATGCTTCAGTTTGCGAGAAAACACAATGTTGCAGTCCGTGGCCACAATGTGTTCTGGGAAGATCCCCAGTACAACCCCGGTTGGGTCAAATCACTCACTAAGCAGCAACTTTTTACCGCCACTGCCAAGAGGCTTCACTCTGTTATCAATAGATACAGAGGGCAAGTTATAGCATGGGATGTGGTGAATGAAAATCTACATTTTAATTTCTTTGAACATATCTTGGGTTCAAAAGCTTCTGCCCTTTTTTATAACATGGCTATTAGAACTGATGGAGCAACCACCATGTTCATGAATGAATTTAACACCATTGAGGACAGTAGAGATGGTTTATCTACACCCGCTAAGTACCTTCAGAAGCTGAGAGAGATACAAACTTTTCTGGGTAACAGAAATGCACGGTTAGGGATTGGGCTTGAGTCTCATTTTAGTATGGCTCCTAACCTTCCTTACATAAGAGCTTCAATCGATACTCTTGCTGCTGCAAGATTGCCCATTTGGATTACAGAATTAGATGTGAAAAGCAATCCCAATCAGGTAAAATTTGATCAATTTAAGGTGTTAGATTATACAAATTGAACTAATAATGTCGTTTGATCTTTCTAAACCCAAGTTGTTTCTATTTATATATAACTGGAGTTTATGGTTATATGGGAAAAAATTTATGAAGTGCTTCAATATGACTAGCGTTTCTGTTTATATTGGCAGGCTTTGTACTTGGAACAAATTTTGAGAGAGCTACATGCTCACCCTCAGATTCAAGGAATTATTATTTGGTCTGCTTGGAAACCTCAGGGATGCTACAGAATGTGTTTGACCGATAACAATTTCCGCAACTTGGCCACTGGTAATGTTGTTGACAAGCTGTTACATGAATGGGGTTTGAGGGCTGGCTTAACTTCTTCTGGCATGACAGACGCTAATGGTTTCTTTGAGTCCTCTCTCTCCCATGGTGATTACAAAGTGAAAATCACTCGGCCATCAGCGGTGATAAATTCGTCCTTGGTTCAAACACTGATTGTGGCACCAACCACTGCGTCCCACCAACCTTTGGAGATCCAACTTTCTGTTTGAGTTTTTTTATTGTCTTGCGGTTTTAGTACAAGCTTTATGCTATCTTGCCTTCTGTGTGTTGTTAATGTTATCCTCTTAATAACTAATTGATTATGTTCTTATATAATATTGCGAGTATGTTGTTACTTTAGCTGTGGATCATCACATAGAACCAAAAAAAAATTATTCTCAATTTGATGGCCGGCATCGCTCTAATACCAAGTGACACTATTTAAGAACATAAAAAATCACATCGGCAGCATCACCTTGTACTTCAAGAGCAAGAATCCCATGTCCTTGATTAGAAACTTTGTGTTCCGTTAGTGAGTGTCAAAATTTCCCGTGTTCTAAGCAGAAAAAGGCCAACAAGTTGGAACTACCAGGGCAAACAACAGGTCTCCTAGGAAAGTAGATAGGACAGCGGAAATTTTGACTCATTAATGAACTTGAAAAGGAGAATTATCATTCTGATGAAGTTACCATGATATTTCTCCATTTCAAGTTTACTACCTCCATGTACATTTCACCAAAAGGGTTTATTGCGTAGTTGGAACTTGAGATAATGCCTCACTAAGCATATTGAAGACCCGGGGTCTATATATTTACGCAAATCCTTTGTTTGCTGTACTAGTGGTAGACGAGGCTAGTGTTAGCTTTATATTATATGGTTATATAATTAAAACACAAAAAGGAGTGGCTAACCTGATAGAAGCGGTAGTCATGCGCTCATGGAAGATGAATATGAGAGGTTGAAGACAGTAACAACACTAAAGTCTTCTCAAAGCACCTGGTCACATATAACTATTGTATTGGAAGTGTTTGATGTGTATCTAAGATTTGTAGAGACCTTAGTATTTATATTGGCTAAGGTATTAGGGTTCCGTCCATAAAGGAGACCCAAATCCTATATTATAATCACATGTCTATCAAGGATTTAATCAGCCTTATTTGGATTAATTCAAGACACACATTCAGAAGGCTGATATAAGGGTTCAAATCTCAATCTTGATTCCATTCCATTGTAGACCATTTAAATGTTGATTTATATTGGATTAAATCCAACATTCTTCCACATGGTCTACAAATGTCATATTTATAATTGCGTTTCTGAATAGAGATCAAAACTACTTAATGGCCAGTGATTGTGCTCATACCCTGTCTTCAATACAAGCTTCTGCCAAACAAGTGCTTCAACATGGAATTAACAATGTTGTAAGGTTAACATAAACTATAACCTTCCTAATCACACATTTATGCTAAAATCCTCATTCACATGAAACACTGTCAAGTTATGATTACAGATGTGGGATCATGATTTTTCAAGGCCGAAGTAAGGCGGATCAAAATAGAATGCCTCAAAAGTCCGATCATGGGCTCAACAACTTCCCAGCGGAGCTAAATAAACAGACCAACGATGCCAACATCATCTTGTTTCGGAGCAGTGGGCGAAGTCTGACGACTTCGCTAAGATTGACCATACTTGTTTCGTAAGACACGAGAACCTAATCTAGTAAGGAATCAGCAAACTCCCTATATTCTTGAAGTGCTTACAATCTAAGGATTGGCGTGCACGGCAAGTAATCACACTCTCAAAAAGATTTAATACCTATTTCCTATATATCCTCGGGGATTCTCCCGGTTTCAGACGGATTCCCTATCCTAAAATTTCTCTGCCTCGACTAGTATAAATACCCTCATCTAGGTTTATCGCAGGTAATGTAATTATAGTACACTTATTCTCTTGTCTACTACTTGAGTTTCATAATATTGCTTACTACCTTGACCGTCAGAGAGTTTATGACCCCTCCCCCCGGTGAGGTCTTTGGCTAGTTACGGTTGTTTACTATTTTGCAGGTAAACGGTTTTGTGCATCTCCACCATTCACGGCGGTTCGCGAATCTGATTCTAACAATTGGTGCTTTCATTGAGAGTGAACTCATATTCCTCTTGACCAAATCACTTTACCACTGCAATGGCTATTCCAAAGCAATATTACTACACCTACATCACTTCTGAGCACAACGACGTCTCTAGTATGAAAGGTAGTCCCACCATGAATCGAATATGGGAAAGCTTGCTGCAATGCTTCTGTGATAAGCTTCGAAAACCTTCACGAATGAGGGAAAAGATAAAGCTCGCTGACCTCGAAAGGCGGATAAAGGCCGTTGAAGACATCGTCTCTAGCTTTGAGGAGTCGTTGGATGAAGCAACTCCTGTTCAGACCCCTAGCAACAACACTAATCTGAACTCACGTGCTAAGGGTCATCGCTAGAAGTTTCCGCTTCTTCGCTTTTCTACTTTAAATGCCCATGATTTTGAAAAAAAAGCTGGGTTTGCTTGAGTTACCAAACACAAATTGGAGCTCAGCGTTTTTTTCACTCTTGCTTATATTTTAAAAAAAAAAAAAAAAAAAGTTAAGCAGTCCCAACCCAACACTTAGGGCTGGTTTGGTATTATTGTTTTTGAAAAAAATCTGCTTCTGTTGTGCTTTGAGAATAAGCTCATTTTTGTTGTTTCACGTTTTCAACTTTTTTCACCCAAAATTGTGAAAATAAGCTGTTTTTAAGTGTTTACCAAACACCTTTTTAAGCTTAGCTCTTTTTGATACTCACTTTTTATAAAAGCATCTCAGTACCAAACCAGTACTTAGTGTGGACAACAGGCGAAGGCACTTCGCACCTTTCGATGGTGCACACTCCATTTCATCAAACAAATTGAATGCATTTCAATGACAACAAAACAAAAGGATTATGAGCAGGAATCAATGATGTCCCAAATAGAAAGTTTTCTTACCAAAATGCAGATACGTTGAATTAGACTTACAGTTAAGTGAAGACATGCAAACTTTTTCTTTGTGCTCCAACCTGACAAGGTTGCATAGGTCAGGAAATCATTAATAGTCCACAAGAGAGCAGCTCGCAATGTGAATGACCCTTCCTAAATGCGTCATAGGAAGTGTTCTAAAAATTAGTCTAGGCAGTGAAGGACCGCCGTGATTTAGTGCAAATCATTTAAAAAAATTGGTTTGGAGCTAGGTTGTCCTAGGTGGTTTGGTTTTTTTTTTTTTTAATTAATTGTATGCTTTTTTTT
Organism: Malus domestica; assembly: GCF_042453785.1. Classification (NCBI taxonomy): domain Eukaryota; kingdom Viridiplantae; phylum Streptophyta; class Magnoliopsida; order Rosales; family Rosaceae; genus Malus; species Malus domestica. The sequence goes on from NC_091670.1 coordinate 19,535,334, forward strand.
TATTAGTTTCATGGACTAAATACAATAAGGTTAAATAATTTAGTCTATGCTTTTTTTTAATTAATTGTATGCTTTTTTTTAATTAATTATATGCTTACTATTTTTTAAATATTGAACTTATTGGATAGATGTACTTTGTGTATTCTTTTACTTCTATTTTTGCATTTTATCATTCTTTTATTATCCATACAAGTATAGTTTTTTTAAGTGTAAATAGGCACTTATTTACAAGATATACAATAAATTTACATAAATTCGCATAGGCCGCCTAGGCACTAGACCCCTACCCACTGCCGGACTAGTGCCTAGCGTTTTTAAGAACCTTGGTCATAGGTGGTGATGCCATCTTCCCACAATTTCTTCAACTCTTGTATTAATGGTTGAAGATAGATATCAATATTATTGCATGTGGCATATGGTTTAGGGATTAACAATGCTATGAATATAAACAGGTCTTTCATGTGTTGAAATATGCTCAAAAGTAATTAATGTGGCAACACATAATTGGTTATTCGAGGCAAATCAATGTCGGGTAATTGATGAAAAAAGGCAAGTGAGAATATCCGTCAATCAAGTAGTAAGATTCAAGGTTTGTTATTGGCTAGGATGAATCCAAGGAATAACTTTAGAAGGATTGCAAAGATGTTCCAATCCTAATATATGTACCCTATGGATCTTAAATCCTAAATTATGTTCCTAGCCATAGGATGATCAAAAGGACTATCAAACATCTGCAAAAGCCGATTTATGTAGTATTCTGTAGTAAGTCACAGATTAAGCATGTAGTGACATAGAATAGACATAAAGGTACTCGTCTACGAGATCGAGTTCACTGAATGGAAGATTGACTACTTGCCAATCATACAACACTTATGAGTTATGGATGCAACTAATTCTTAGACCTGAGACATTACTAGTTATCTCATGTTAATGAATGTAAACTTTGGTCTCACCGCAAAGCTCTCAAACAATAGTGGAGCTCTATAGTGTGAGGTTCGGGATCATGTGCATCAACATGGAGATACGTGAATGCACAACAAGGAATATGTTACCTTCTAGGTAATCATGAATGTTTGATATGCTAGTAGCCCCTTGACGATCTATCTCCAAAAGTCTTTGGCCAAAGCAATGAATAAGAGATACACCATGGTGATCATATTCATGCTTAGAGTTTGACAAATGTTCCATGCTCTAAAATATATGATCGAAACATAATAGACAGAGGAACCGAATTGCATTGTAACTATAACTAAGGTTCTAAATAGTGTTGTATGAATTCAAATATATTTTGACTAATCTGGGTAGCCAAAAGTCATTGCTAGATGTTACTATTTGGTTTGTGGATATACCTACAAGGTTGAATTACAATGGTTCTAACTATGTAATTAGATTAATTAGATTATTCAAACTATCCACTACCAGCTTTAGTTGAAATCTAGTAGGTCACACACACTAGAATGATATCAAAAAAATAAAACTGGTGAATGTTGTATTTAATATAAATGATTTATACTAAATGTTTTTCATTTTATATTTGATTAAATTTATTGTAAATTATTCGAAGTAGAATAAATAAAGAAGCCAAGTTCAAAACAAAAGACTGGATTAATTAACAATGGGTTGCTTATATGGCTCACAGAACGGGATGTCCATAAAACCCAAATCAGGTAAAATTCTGAAAACCAAAACCTTGGCTTATGACATTTCCAAGCGCAGAAGTTTTAAACTTGTTTAATTTGTTTGTAGGCTCAATATTTGGAAGAGATACTAGCGATCGAGGGATATTCTCATCCTGTACTTAAAGGGATCATCATGTTTGTAGGTATGTCAGCTGGTTTAATGTTACCACCCTTGCAGAATAACTTCAAAAACACGCATCAGGAGATGTGGATAAGCTGATTAAGGAGTGGAACTCTGGAACTCAGGAAATCACAGCAGATGGTCAAAGATTTATCGATATTTCTTTGTTCCATGGAGATTATGAGATAACTGCGGTAGATCACATCGCTAATACCTCGGCTACTCCAAGCCTTAGAGTTGCACAGGCTGAACCATAGCCAATTGTCCATGTTCATATTGATACCTGAAACTGAAACTATTGGATTTATCCAATATAAATCAACCTTTAAGTGGTCTACTACATGTAATAGGAATGTAATATTGGAGAAATAATATTGATTGTGATTCGATCTCTTAAAGATATTAATCCTATATCATGTGTCTTATATTGGAAATATGATTGATGGAATCCTTAATTGACTATAATTATGATACTTAACTTAGAGGCTAAGAAAGTAAGTTTAGGTTTCCTTTATGGATGGAAACCCTAGCTTTTAGCCTATATATAAACACCGGTCCCTATAAGCCCTAACTAACACAACACAATACTTACCATAGATTAGTTGTATATGGCTAGGAGTTTATAGAAGATCCTGGTGTTGCCGTGCTCTGCTACTTTTGGTTTCAACTTCCATGGCCGATATTGGAATTAGGTCAGTCACTCATTCATTTGTGTTTTAATTGTATAACCTAATAAGGCTAACAATTGGTGTTAGAGCCTTTGGTTATATAATTAAAACCTATTAAGTTTGACGATACAGAGTCGTTTTACAAAATACATAAACTGAATTTTGGTCTTAAATTCAAGTGTGATTCCATATCCTTGGCGTACTAATATGATATGTTCAGATATATTCTATGATCAGTTCCTTTTGATCCTAAATTCAAGTGTTAGTTAAATATTAAAAAAAAAAATTCAAAGATAGTGGTCGGTTAAGGAGCACAGGCCGACGGGTCTTACAATTGTGTTGTTCATGGTATCAAGATTATTTCTTAATAATTAATCTTATGGCACGAATTTGGAAATTTTTATCAGAAATACCTATAAACCGTGTTTCAATCCTATAATCATATTGGAATTTGGAGAAGCATATATATATATATATGTATATCGTGCTAATATGTAAATATTTTACAGTGGGATCCAACACATGGATTGAAGTATAAAATTTATATGGTGATGATTGCTTCAAATTCCAACATTTTTCCAGATTAAACCTATTATAATTACATATAATATATGGTCAGATTGATGGCATTTTTATGCAGGCCCTTTTGCATATAATTTGTTTTAGTTGAACCATCAAAGTCTGGAAGTTGCTAGTATTTTGATCAAGCAAGCACATGTAATTTTTAAAAGCCAATATATATGATTAGTCAAAATTGATTACCACCAATAGTTCTGATAAAGGAATGATAAAGAAAATTTGATTAGTCAATTCATTGGATTAACTTGGATTGAAAACCATGGAATATTTCAGAGTTTTTATTCCAATTTTAATGCTAATATTTTGGTTGACCATATTGTATAAGTTGAAGCCATGAAGGTTAGGGTTCCTTTTTACACATCCAGCGGCTGCAGCCTACCACCTCAAGGGCTTCAAGGCGGGCTCTATTATATTACCTCGTGATAGACCTTCTATGTTAGGTGCGTCCAAGGTGGACAGCACAACGGCCCCACATAGATCAATGCCTAAGATCATAAGTTCACGTGACTGAACTCGGCAAAAGTATATGTTACATACAATTATAATCTCAAGTTTTTCTTGTAAGCATGTATACGCATTTACATTTGTTCTAACCTTGCATTGGAGAATTTCTTGAGATTCCTCAGTCGAGCAAGCCCAATGGGGAAGGTCATCGGCATATGAGATCCTGGTATGATATTTTCTTTTAGTCTTCATGTTCAGTTATATACAATAATGGTTGTGTTGGATTCAAGAACCATTGATTGATGATCTAAGCAAGTACATGTAATTTTCAAAAGCCAATTATGCATATAGAGCTTGCATTGCATGTGTAAATTTTATCATAACACAAGTATCCAAATTGTATGCATAAAGAAGGCATACCGAGAAACATTGATATATGCATAGATTATCATACTCGTTTGAGACTGTTTTGTTGGATATTCCGACACTAGTGCAAGAGCATATATGTCGCCTATGGCTTCGCGTTTGAAAGGTAAATTGAATAAAGTCCAACTCCATTTACCTAATTATTACAATTAAGAGATGGGCATGAGACTTCGAATTCTGCTTGACATCTTTCTAAATGCAGGAGACGGAATTGGTTCACTTTTAAATTGTCTCAATACTATTTGCCTATATATATGATTATGATAACATATATTTGGGTTTCATTTCGTTTCATAAATATACATCTGATGAAGTATTCTCCTTGCTTATAAGTAATTGTTCCTAATACTTACATTTTACTCCTTATATTTTCTGAATTTGAGTCCTCTCTCTGTTTCTCCGTTGTGGCGACCCGCTATGAGGCAAAGCAAAGGGTTGGAAAAATAAAAGGGGCATTCCGAGAATCGAACTCGGGACCTCTCGCACCCAAAGCGAGAATCATACCACTAGACCAAATGCCCTCGACATGCTAATTAGACGTCCTAATGATAATTACCTTGGTTTAGGAATGCTTTCCTTTGTTATAGCAGCATGCATCCTGTTGCTTTCCTTTTCAATTTGCTTGTTCTTGTGTACGGCAGTTCTCACGCGGGACGGGGTTGGCTGGGAGCCAAACCACATGGGATGAGACCAATGTGAGGTTGGGTGGGAGCAAAATACAATGGGTCGGCACGTTAGGCAAGCACAATCTTGGGAATGCTAATGGTGTCTTGCCAATATTTAGTGCAGTTAGCTTCAAAACTGTGGTTGGAAACAGTGTCTTTGGATAACTAGATGCCGTGAGTTTTAAGTTCACGTGTGTAGTAAGTATCCCGTTAGACCAACCCTATACGATATCAATGACATTTCAAGAATCCAACTCTTCATATCTTGCATCCCAATCAAAAAAGACTAGAGTTTGCATAATTTCTGTTCATGTTTTTGTTGGCTTTGGCTGATTAGCCTGACTGAGTGAGTTTAGTAGTTTAGTAGTCAAAACCAAAGCTCTTACAAAGCATAATCACGTAAAAATAAAGCAGTCCAATAGGCCTCCAGTATTGATCAACTCTCTTTAGTTAACAACCGTAACACTGCTGCTTTGTGTGGACCAAAGAAGCTATTACAAATGTACGATGACAAGATACTGCACGAATCTGCACTCGGCCCTCGATGACTGAGTTTCATTTTTTACTTCTTGAAGAATTCTCAGTGTACCCGACTCTCTCGTTAGCATCAATTTGTTCAGGGGTACCAGTTATGCTTTGGCGTCTAACCGATCATCATGAACCATTTTACCAAAGTTAACAGTAGACCATTCCCATTTCGGTCAGGAACCAGTTTTGCTCGTGTTGTCTTTCAATATTTGCGCTGCAAGTATTAGGAGCTCCACCATCTCAAATCCGGCAGCATAAACAGAATCTATCTTCTCATGACTGGGCTGCCCATAAGCATGACCAGGCTCATTGCTGACACTCTGACCATTGACTCCAACGTCCTCGTCTGCTGACCAACTAATCGGCAGGGAGCTGCTAAGTGCAGTCTTCACTAGTTTTGCCTCATTAATAATGCCATTGACAGTTTCTGATAGGCTAGCAACTGCTCTACTTCCAGAAGTCACCAACTCTTTGGCCTATACAGTAGATTACAGCACAAATACTGAACGCATTAACTTCAAACAGTAGACAAAAGAAAAACGGCTAAACCGCCTAGCTTTTTGGTGGACAAACAGAGTTTCAATGTTAGCAATTGACTAATTACTTTAGAGTAAAAGTTTTCCATATGAAAAACAAAAACATCTTAAACTTCCATCAGACCTTTGAAAGGGATAGACGAAGCCTGTGAACTGTCGTAGTCAGATGCTCCATACTTCCCATGCTTTCTTGAAGTGTTGCTATTTCAATTTTCATTCTGAGAAGACAAAAATTGAGGAAGAAAAAGGACTTTGATGTCATATCTACTATCATGTCAGTGGCAAAATCAACGGTGATGCATGTCAACAACACACATATACAGTAGCATCATTGAACTCAAATTTACCCAAACTATATTCATAAACCTGGCAAACTCCATGCTATTGGACCCCTTGCCAGATAGATTCCCCTCGACATTTAGGCCACCTGCAGCTTCATGTCCCCTAAAGTCTACATTACCAACCCAACGACTCAAGTACGTTTTCTTCAGCAAACTTTTTAGCCTTCCATCTCTTTCATGAGTTACTACTTTCCTCTCCCCAATTTCAGCAGGCAAATTTTCTCTATTTGTCTCCTGGCCCATTCTCCTGCACAGTATCATCGATAGTACTGTCAGTACTGAAGCAAAAACTCACTACAAGGCAAAGAAGAAAGTTCTCCTCAAATAAAAGAAAAATTAATAACCCATCACATCTATAATGCAAACATTTCTAAAAGTAAAGAAGAAATTTAACTCTTTAAGCTGATGATAATCCTGCTTCAATTGTGCAAACTCCATTAGAGCTTTTACTTTTTCATTCGTAACCTGAAGCAAAAAGAAATAATTGGACAGTTCATCAATGAACCCAAACAACAATTGTACGAAACTTTTAAGGTCACATCGAACAGGCAAATTCATATTTGAACCACAAATATTCATGCAAGTAATGAAATATCAAACCACCACAATAATACCACAACAAGATGGAAGTATCTGGAGTCAGCAAAAACGCAAATGGTCTATGAAGGTCACCATTGAAATGCTTGAACATTGTATGACATAGTGATAACATCAATAGATAAGGTCCCATATTAAAGTGAGTGGCCAAATTAACAACAAAGCACAAGAGCACATTACAGGCATCCACATGAAACTTCACTATAGTTAGCTTGGATAACAGTGTCATATCTATACTGCAGCCTTTCACAAGAAATTTCATGAGTTACCAGTAAATTGCATACAACACCCCCAAACTAATAAGCAGAATGGTTTAGTTAAATTCAGACAACCCATTCAATGGTGAAAAGTTGCAGGAGGGGCACTTCAAAGAAGTTACCTGCTGTAAATTTCTGTGAAGCTCTTCTATTTTTCTTTCAAGAGCTGCATTCACATTCCTGTTGAGTAAATGTCTTTCTTCCTGCTGTGATAAAAGCAATAACGTTGAGACCTGAAAAACATTCATGGTTAAAGAAAAGCAACCACAAATCAGTACAATCATTCCAAAGTCACAAGAAAAAGAACCAACAGATTTCAAGAAAATGATAAAAGCAAAAAACCTTGTCTTGCAATGCCTGTGCAAGGACTTCGGAGGAATCGTTCCCTCTAACTGCCACAAACTCTGATGAGTCAGGACCATTATTCTGCAATCAGTATGGAATACATAAGGGACGACAAAATGTAGGTGCAAACTCAGATAAACTGCATCCTCCGAATTTCTCGTCACTATTATTCTAACTAGAAAATTGAGTTCACCAACCACAGAGCCAAAAAAGTACTACTTCCCATGAAAGTCCACAAAGATGTCTACTATCAAACATCATTGACAGTAGTCAGCAGATTACTCTATTAGGGTGCAGTAAACAAACCTTGGATACCAAATGGGGATCAGCATCAGTATTTTTATGCACCTCTTGGCCTTCATATTTGTCGTGCTTTATATCTCGCCGAGAAGGCCCCACCTTTTCAAGTCTGGTCGCATCAATTTGCCTACTATTTTCCTTTATTGCATCAATTATTGTTTTGAAACTAGCCTTTCCCTCATTAAGTAAATTCATGATGAGAACTCTTTGCTGAGAATGGTAATGATGCAATTCTGTAATCTCATGCTTTATCATTTTATATGTGAGGATCTGCATGTAAGCCAACCGGAGTTAAAGTAAGAACGATATTGAGGTTTTTTTAATGAGAAAGAAAGAAATTGAGATTGAACCTTATTTTTTCAAGCAAGAACTTACTTTTTTCTTTTCCAATTCGCCAACTCTCCGCTTTAAATGATTTTCGATTTCCAAGCCCTACATGCCATAAGAAGATCAATTTTTGGAAAATAGACCCTAAAAATTAGTCTGCAATGTAATGCTGATAAGTATGAAACAAGTTGCTTACCATCCGTTGCCTGTTTTGAAGGTTATCTACAGATTTCCTCATCCTCTCGAGCTCTTCCTCTAATGCACTCTGTCTGATGATAAGTTACTCAAGTTGCATACAGGAGATAAAATCTTAATCTAGTGACAACTGCAATTTTTTTAATAAATTAGGCAAAATTTTCAACTGCAAGCATGATGTCAGTTCAATCTGGAAAACTAAACAACACGACAAAATTCTATTTTGATTCACAAGGTTCTCAAAGAGCACAATCAATCTATACTTCTTGTTGAATCTATGGTTGCTAATGTTTTTATGTCCTCAGCAAAGAGATGTTCAATATTTGGTATTCTTAAATTAATCCTTTAGATCTACCATCTCCACTAACTCAAAATTAGGTTAACATAAATTTATACAACAACAACAACAACAACAAAGCCTTTTCCCACTAAGTGGGGTCGGCTATATGAATCCTAGAACGCCATTGCGCTCGGTTTTGTGTCATGTCCTCCGTTAGATCCAAGTACTCTAAGTCTTTTCTTAGAGTCTCTTCCAAAGTTTTCCTAGGTCTTCCTCTACTCCTTCGGCCCTGAACCTCTGTCCCGTAGTCACATCTTCGAACCGGAGCGTCAGTCGGCCTTCTTTGCACATGTCCAAATCACCAGAGCCGATTTTCTCTCATCTTTCCTACAATTTCGGCTACTCCTACTGTACCTCGGATATCCTCATTCCCAATCTTATCCTTTCTCGTGTGCCCACACATCCCACGAAGCATCCTCATCTCCGCTACACCCATTTTGTGTACGTGTTGATGCTTCACCACCCAACATTCTCTGCCATACAACATCGCTGGCCTTATTGCCGTCCTATAAAATTTTCCCTTGAGCTTCAGTGGCCTACGACGGTCACACAACACGCCGGATGCACTCTTTCCATCCAGCTCGTATTCTATGGTTGAGATCTCCATCTAATTCTCCGTTCTCTTGCAAGATAGATCATAGGTAACGAAAACGGTCGCTTTTTGTGATCTTCGCTAGATTGCTCCGGTCATTAGTGTGGATAAGTATATAAATGGATAGAGATAGGAAAGCAAACACAAGATGTACGTGGTTCACCCAGATTGGCTACGTCCACGGAATAGAAGAGTTCTCATTAATTGTGAAGGGTTGAGTGTGGTGTCGTCTTGACTTGCCTTATCTGTCTCATAGGTAGATGTGGCATCTTCTCTGGAAGTACTCTTCCTCCATCCAGGGGTGGTATCTTTAACTGGTGGAGATGCACAAGGTAATGTATCAATTTCACTTGAAGCTTACTTGTAGTTTCAGGCTTGGTCAAGCGCGATACAAACCATGTAGTAGGAGTCCCCCAAGTCGCCGGGCTAGGGGGTCTGCTGAAAGAGGTGACAGACAAGGTAAGCAATCAGAGCTCCGACTGATTGTTCACCTTCTCCCCATCTTGCAGCAGCATGAAGGATAAAGAGAAGAAAAATGAGAAGAGATGATATGAGATACTTTTGCTTTTGAAGAAGTAACTTTCCACAGGCTTATTCTTGAACTGAGCTGGAGGGTTTTCTGGTTTCCTCCAAAGTATAAGGCCGACTGAAGAATTTGAGGGTCAAAACAAGTCCATCAAATCTAGAGTACGTTCCACCCTGCTAATATGGGATACTTTTGCTTTTGACAGAGTAATGGATGTATCGGCACGTGTGCTGTTACGCTTGTCTCCACATGCTTCCTTGTATCCTTCGCACTTGCCCTATCTGTTCCTCAAGCAGATGCGGAATCTTCCCTGGAAACATAAGATGTTGAAGATGAGTACTCGAGAGCAATGCCAGGTAAGTAATCAGGTAAGGGGTTCCAGGCAGTCAGTTCCTGGCTGGAAGCTTGATTCCAAGTGCTGACTGATTGCTCTCTTTCTCCTTGTCTTGCCGGTAAAAACAAGGCCAAAAGAAAAAACAGGGAAAAAGCATGATATGGGATACTCTTGCTTTTAACCCTGATGATATGAGATATTCTTGCTCTAGTATAGCTTGTTTGCAGAGGTATTATCGGGGGGAAAGAAAGCTGAATATTTCGAAAGGCTTTGTTGGGAGTGCCCTATCAGATATGATGAAGGGTTGAGCATTTTTGCAGGTCTGCCTGTCCGTTGGGGATGGAGGTCGACATATATAGGAGTCTCCCTAACAACAAGTAGTAATGCTATTCCTTTACCCTGCTTGGTCATAGCACGGTAGTGGGAGCTGCCAGTTTCACATGTTTTAACTCTGTCAGAGCACTTTGAAAAAGTGGTCTGTGGTATCTGGCTCTCGAGATTCGGAGAACGATGCCTCTTCGATTTTTGAGAAAGCAATCATGTTGGGGGTCTGACTCTCGAGATTCGGAGAGCAGTGTCTCTTCGATTTTTGAGGAAGTAATCATGTTGGGAGTCTGGCTCTCGAGATTCGGAGGGCGGTGCCTCTTCGATTTTGGAGCAAGCAATCTTGTTGGGAGTGTTGTCTCGAATGTGAGTAAAGGTTGGACATGTTTGCTAGTCTACCTTGCCACGAAGCACAAAGGTTGACACATAGGGACTTTCCAATTATCCAGCAATGGTACTGTTCCTTTACCCTCTCTTCGATTTTGAGAAAGTAGTCATGTTGGGAGTCTGGCTCTCGAGATTCGGAGGACGGTGCCTCTTCGATTTTGGAGCAAGCAATCTTGTTGGGACTGTTTTCTCGAATGTGAGTAAAGGTTGGGCATGTTTGCTAGTCTACCTTGCCACGAAGCACAGAGGTTGACACACAGGGACTTTCCAATTATCCAGCAGTGGTACTGTTCCTTTACCCTTGTGGGTAATAATATGGTAGCTAGACCTTCAAAATTTATGTGTCTAAACTTTGTTAGTGCTGTTTCTTTGCTATTCTTTTACCTTTCTTGGTCAGAGCGATGTAGTGGGAGCTGCAAGCTTCACGTGCTCAACTTTGGCAGAGAACTTTGGCAAAATGATCTGTGGTACCCATGAGTTATTGTTGCGTGTGGGAAGTGGGTGATTGAACAGTAAGATTCATGTGCTTTCTCCTTCACCAGAAGTCTTCGACAGAATGCCCATAATTTCTGCAAAGCTGAGTGTGCGTGTGACAGGTGCTGACAAGGCTAGAAAAGTAGGTGCCTCTTTGATTTCTGAGATCGGCCCTCGTGGTCTCTGAGCAGCCCAGCTTTTGAGAAAGCGAGCGCCTCTTCGATTGATTCGGAGAACGGTGCCTCACCGATTTTTGAGAAAGCAATCATGTTGGGGGTCTGGCTCTCGAGATTCGGGGAGCAGTGTCTCTTCGATTTTTGAGAAAGTAATCATGTTGGGAGAGTGGCTCTCGAGATTCGGAGGGCGGTGCCTCTTCGATTTTGGAGCAAGCAATCTTGTTGGGAGTGTTTTCTCGAATGTGAGTAGAGGTTGGGCATGTTTGCTAGTCTACCTTGCCACGAAGCACAGAGGTTGACACACAGGGACTTTCCAATTATCCAGCAATGGTACTGTTCCTTTACCCTCTCTTCGATTTTTAAGAAAGTAGTCATGTTGGGAGTCTGGCTCTTTAGATTCGGAGGACGGTGCCTCTTCGATTTTGGAGCAAGCAATCTTATTGGGAGTGTTTTCTCGAATGTGAGTAAAGGTTGGGCATGTTTGCTAGTCTACCTTGCCACGAAGCACAGAGGTTGACATACATGGACTTTCCAATTATCCAGCAGTGGTACTGTTCCTTTACCCTTGTGGGTAATAATATGGTAGCTAGACCTTCAAAATTTATGGGTCTAAACTTTGTTAGTGCTGTTTCTTTGCTATTCTTTTACCCTTCTTGGTCAGAGCGATGTAGTGGGAGCTGCAAGCTTCACGTGCTCAACTTTGGCAGAGAACTTTGGCAAAGTTATCTGTGGTACCCATGAGCTATTGTTGCGTGTGGGAAGTGGGTGATTGAACAGTAAGATTCATGTGTTTTCTACTTCCCCAGAAGTCTTTGACAGAATGCCCATAATTTCCGCAAAGCTGAGTGTGCGTGTGACAGGTGCTGACAAGGCTGGAAAAGTAGGTGCCTCTTCGATTTCTGAGATCGGCCCTCGTGGTCTCTAGGGAGCCCAGCTTTTGAGAAAGCGAGCGCCTCTTCGATTTCTGAGATCGGCCTTCGTGGTCTTTGAGCAGCCCAACTTTTGAGAAAGCAAACGGCTCTTCGATTTCTGAGATCAACCCTCGTGATCTCTAAGCAGCCCAACTTTTGAGAAAGCAAACGCCTCTTCGATTTCTGAGCAGGCGCCTCTTTGATTTCTGAAGCTCCGTCGAGTGCAGATTTTTATAGGGGCTGGCATTAAGTTCCAAAGCACACTTGAATCTCCACCAGTAGAAGCTTCATTCTTGCACTTCTAAGATCTTGATTTGTCCGACCTCTTCTCTCTTCAACACCTTTGAAAATGTCTGGCCCCTCCGACCGTCGTTTTGACTTGAACCTTGTTGAAGAGGCAGCCCCGCCTTCTCCAGACAACATATGGCGCCCATCCTTCGTCTCCCCAACTGGTCCTCTTACCGTTGGGGATTCCGTGATGAAGAATGATATGACCGCTGCGGTGGTGGCCAGGAACCTTCTCACTCCCAAAGATAACAGACTACTTTCCAAACGGTCTGATGAGTTAGCTGTTAAGGATTCGCTGGCTCTCAGTGTTCAGTGTGCAGGTTCTGTGTCTAATATGGCACAACGCCTATTTGCTCGAACCCGCCAAGTTGAATCATTGGCGGCTGAAGTGATGAGTCTCAAACAGGAGATTAGAGGGCTCAAGCATGAGAATAAACAGTTGCACCGGCTCGCACATGACTATGCTACAAACATGAAGAGGAAGCTTGACCAGATGAAGGAAACTGATGGTCAGGTTTTACTTGATCATCAGAGATTTGTGGGTTTGTTCCAAAGGCATTTATTGCCTTCGTCTTCTGGGGCTGTACCGCGTAATGAAGCTCCAAATGATCAACCTCTGATGCCTCCTCCTTCTAGGGTTATGTCCAGTACTGAGGCTCCAAATGATCCCCCTCCGGTGCCTTCTCTTTCTGGGGCTCTACCGACTGCTGAGACTTCTCCTAAGCAACCTTTGTGAAGGCTCCCTCTTGTGTGTTTATTTTGACTCCTGTATATGTACATATTTGTAGCTTATCGGGGATATCAATAAATAAGCTTTCCTTCATTTCAACGTATTGTGTTAAATACACCAAAGCCTTCTTCGCTAAGTTCTTTGAATTTTCTTTTGTTGAAGCTTGTATGTTGAAGCTTTCTGAGTGGAGCATGTAGGTTGGGGTAGTGTTCCCTTAATTTCCCGAGTGAGGAAAACTTCTTGGTTGGAGACTTGGAAAATCCAAGTCACTGAGTGGGATCGGCTATATGAATCTTAGAACGCCATTGTGCTCGATCCTGTGTCATGTCCTTCGTTAGATCCAAGTACGCTAAGTCTTTTCTTAGAGTCTCTTCCAAAGTTTTCCTAGGTCTTCCTCTACCCCTTCGGCCCTGAACCTCTGTCCCATAGTCGCATCTTCTAATCGGAGCGTCAGTAGGCCTTCTTTGCACATGTCCAAACCACCGTAACCGATTTTCTCTCATCTTTCCTTCAATTTCGGCTACTCCTACTTTACCCCGGATATCCTCATTCCTAATCTTATCCTTTCTCGTGTGCCCACACATCCAACGAAGCATCCTCATCTCCGCTACACCCATTTTGTGTACGTGTTGATGTTTCACCGCCCAACATTCTGTGCCATACAGCATTGCCGGCCTTATTGCCGTCCTATAAAATTTTCCCTTGAGCTTCAGTGGCATACGGCGGTCACACAACACACCGGATGCACTCTTCCACTTCATCCATCCAGCTTGTATTCTATGGTTGAGATCTCCATCTAATTCTCCGTTCTTTTGCAAGATAGATCCTAGGTAACGAAAACGGTCGCTCTTTGGTATTTCTTGATCTCCGATCCTCACCCCTAACTCGTTTTGGCCTCCATTTGCACTGAACTTGCACTCCATATATTCTGTCTTTGATCGGCTGAGGCGAAGACCTTTAGATTCCAACACTTCTCTCCAAAGGTTAAGCTTTGCATTTACCCCTTCCTGAGTTTCATCTATCAACACTATATCGTCTGCGAAAAGCATACACCAAGGAATATCATCTTGAATATGTCCTGTTAACTCATCCATTACCAACGCAAAAAGGTAAGGACTTAAGGATGAGCCTTGATGTAATCCTACAGTTATGGGAAAGCTTTCGGTTTGTCCTTCATGAGTTCTTACGGCGGTCTTTGCTCCTTCATACATATCCTTTATAGCTTGGATATATGCTACTCGTACTCCTTTCTTCTCTAAAATCCTCCAAAGAATGTCTCTTGGGACCCTATCATACGCTTTTTCCAAATCTATAAAGACCATGTGTAAATCCTTTTTCCCATCTCTATATCTTTCCATCAATCTTCGTAAGAGATAGATTGCCTCCATGGTTGAGCGCCCTGGCATGAACCCGAATTGGTTGTCCGAAACCCGTGTCTCTTGCCTCAATCTATGCTCAATGACTCTCTCCCAGAGCTTCATTGTATGACTCATTAGCTTAATACCCCTATAGTTCATGCAATTTTGTACGTCGCCCTTATTCTTGTAGATAGGCACCAAAGTGCTCGTTCGCCACTCATTTGGCATCTTCTTCGTTTTCAAAATCCTATTGAAAAGGTCAGTGAGCCATGTTATACCTGTCTCTCCCAAAACTTTCCACACTTCGATTGGTATATCGTCTGGGCCTATTGCTTTTCTATGCTTCATCTTCTTCAAAGCTACAACCACTTCTTCCTTCCGGATTCGACGATAAAAGGAGTAGTTTCTACACTCTTCTGAGTTACTCAACTCTCCTAAAGAAGCACTCCTTTCATGTCCTTCATTGAAAAGATTATGAAAATAACCTCTCCATCTGTCTTTAACCGCGTTCTCTGTAGCAAGAACCTTTCCATCCTCATCCTTGATGCACCTCACTTGGTTTAGGTCCCTTGTCTTCTTTTCCCTTGCTCTAGCTAGTTTATAGATATCCAACTCTCCTTCTTTGGTATCTAGTCGTTTATACATATCGTCGTAAGCCGCTAACTTAGCTTCTCTGACAGCTTTCTTCGCCTCTTGCTTCGCTTTTCTATACCTTTCACCATTTTCATCGGTCCTCTCCTTGTATAAGGCTTTACAACATTCCTTCTTAGCCTTCACCTTTGTTTGTACCTCCTCATTCCACCACCAAGATTCCTTTTGGTGTGGGGCAAAGCCCTTGGACTCTCCTAATACCTCTTTTGCTACTTTTCGGATACAACTAGCCATGGAATCCCACATTTGGCTAGCTTCCCCCTCTCTATCCCACACACATTGGGTGATTACCTTCTCTTTGAAAATGGCTTGTTTTTCTTCTTTTAGATTCCACCATCTAGTTCTTGGGCACTTCCAAGTCTTGTTCTTTTGTCTTACTCTTTTGATATGTACATCCATCACCAACAAGCGATGTTGATTAGCCACGCTCTCTCCTGGTATAACTTTGCAATCCTTACAAGTTATACGATCCCCTTTCCTCATTAGAAGAAAATCTATTTGTGTTTTTGACGACCCACTCTTGTAGGTGATCACATGTTCTTCTCTCTTCTTAAAGAAGGTATTGGCTAAGAAGAGATCATATGCCATTGCAAAATCCAAGATAGCTTCCCCATCCTCGTTTCTCTCCCCAAAACCATGGCCACCATGAAAACCTCCATAGTTGCCTGTCTCCCTGCCCACGTGTCCATTTAAATCTCCTCCTATAAATAACTTCTCCGTCTGAGCAATTCCTTGCACCAAGTCTCCAAGATCTTCCCAAAATTTCTCCTTCGAACTCGTATCCAACCCTACTTGAGGTGCGTACGCACTAATCACATTGATAAGTTCTTGTCCTATTACAATCTTGATTGCCATGATTCTATCTCCTACCCTCTTGACATCTACAACATCTTGTACCAAGGTCTTGTCCACGATGATGCCAACACCGTTTCTCGTTCTATTTGTGCCCGAATACCAAAGTTTAAACCCTGAGTTTTCTAGATCCTTTGCCTTACTACCAACCCACTTAGTTTCTTGTAGGCACATAATATTTATCCTTCTCCTCACCATAACTTCCACTACTTCCATAGATTTTCCCGTTAAGGTTCCTATATTCCACGTTCCTAAACGCATTTTGCTCTCTTGAACTCTACCCTTCTGTCCTAGCTTCTTCACCCTCCCCCGTCTAATAGGATCAAAGTACTTCTTTTGTGTGTCCCGGGTAAAGTTGATAGGAGCATATGCTCCCAAACAACTTTGAGTGGAGTCGTTCGAAAAGAAGTTTCTATGGCCCCCTTGCTCATTTAACACTGCATCCGGGTGCCGATGGAGATACAGCGACCCTTGCTCACTTATCACTGTGCTCGGGCCACACAGCGCGCCACTTACGGGTGACGCCCTAGCTTTAGCGCGATTTTGTTCTGGATTCATTTTCATAAGGATTCGACGTGATCATGGAGTGCCGGCTGTCGACTACCTGACGTCCTCCCCCTCCTCCTTTATCCGGGCTTGGGACCGGCCATGTAAGACATAGGCGGAGTTGTTAACATAAATTTATAGTTTGATATAATTATCCATTTACCCTTTGAAGAGAATGAAAAGTAGAGGGTTGTGCAAACTTACAATATATTTAGATGTTGAAGCATCCTTGAAACACCACCATTCTGCAGGATCATGCAAAAGGCATGCACATTTTCTGTCCCAACTTGTATCCTCACATCCCTCGGGGCTTTGCTGTCTGATCTCATAAAATTTATCAATTACCTGTTATGAACATAATATCTCCTTAAGAACTATGCAAAAATCATTCTCAAAAAGAACCAAGCAAAAATAGGACAAATGAAAAGTAGAAATTGAGAGCAACATAAATCTAGTACGAAACGAAGAAACAAAACTGAGAACAATGGTCAACGTTAAAATAGTTCTAGCTACACCTTGAGCACATACACGTCTTTGAAAAATCATGCAATATGTTCTCTATTTGCTAAATATGAGTGGAAAGATAACTTGCTCATTGTTTGGGACTGAAAGTGCAGTTAAATAGTAATATATGATTCGTCATGCAACATCTTTACATCGTTACGAGCATACATCAGATGTTTCTTCACGATTTAGAAACGTGCATTCAGAAAGTTGCCATGCATCATGATTTGAACATTATAGAAAGTCACCTTCTTGAAAGCTTCAATCTGCAACTCTTGAATTGCTAAATCACTTTGCAGTTTCTCACTAAGTTTCTTCTGTTTAGAAAAATCTGCAGTATGTTCTTCTAATCTGTATCACAAATTATATGCACATTCATCATGAAAGAAGTAGGCTTTCACTTGCATCAGAGTTTCATCTTGGCTTTATAGCTCTAAGAACAGCATGACAACTCAGGAAATTAATGAAAATGCCAAGTCGTAAGTTGCCGAAATAACACGTAGATGCCTAACATATATGAGACAGAAACCCAAGATTGAAGAAAGTAAAAAGTATAGCGTTTATCTTCAAATATTTGCTGCTAATAATCAATTCTCCTTTCGTGCAAGGCCAGTATTACCTCTTCTCTATATCACCTAATTTGTTTGACATGAGATCCTCTTTTTCCCTAGCCTTCTCAGCCTGTGATAAGCCACGTAACATATGTAAAATTTTGATTTTCATAAATACTTCATGCAGGAAAGTACTTATCAAGTGCCATACATGCAGAAAATAAGCTTAAAATAAAGGACAGCTGCTGTAACCTCCATTATTGAATTATCTCGTTCGGCAAAAGCTGCAGCCACACAGCCCTGGAAAAATTTAAGCTGCTTTTCTGCTTCCACATTCTAGGCAAACAAATTCAATATATCAGACCCAAGAATGCCACCATGAAATTAATTTGCACTCATTCCATAATTAAAAAAGCAATGTTTCGTATTTATCAGAACGATTCTGCTGATGATTGAGATGCAAAAGAGATTTCGTGTAAGAGAGACCTTTGCAACCTCTGCACTATGTAGATCAGCCAACTGGCCCTGGAGGTATAAAGCACACATATTAGCTTTCATAAGCAGTTATACTCATAAGGGAAGAAAGTTAAAGGTCACACTTTGATTCTGTAAGCCTCAGAAAGCTCCTCTTGAAGATTCACATAATCTCTCGTGCAAGCAGCTAGCTTCTTTTTCAAGTTTTCAATCTCCTGCTCCAAACCAGCTGTCCTAATATGGCATTAAATTTTAATGCAAAACATATTTTTAGTTTTCTTGGCAGTACCACCCCATGGGCCATGGGTTACAAATTTGCCTTCCGAACCCTTCAATAAAAAGAAGAAGAAGAGGAAATCGCAAGGGAAAAAAACCCAACCCTCTTGATTGCGGACGGAAAATTATACCTTTGGAAATGCATCTTAGTGGCCACAACAAGGTAGCTTGGTCCAGCTTGTTGCATACACAGTTGTTCAATGTCTTTGCGCAATTCATCACGCTCTGTGAAACATTATAATCCCCATATTTTACCTTACATGTTAGTATACACTCGACTCTGGAACACTACTGAGGGTCACAAACTGAACAATACGGTATATACAGAAGCACAACTTATGTGATTGCAACATCAAGCAGGACCACACAAAACCAACTTCCGATTTCACGTAGTGCAATGAATAGTCAAAAACCAATTCTATACAAAAACATAGAGTGGAGATTGAAGACGCAATAAAATAGCACATACCATTTTCGAGCTGATGAATCCGAGCCAACAACGATTCCTTGTCGCTTAAATCTTCATCCATTGCTAGAAACAGAAACTGAGGTCAAACCGTAAAACCCATTAGCATCAAACAATAAACTTAACCAATTACCATAACCAACCCATATGCAAGATTGTATCCTTCAGATTGAAGCAAAGTCGACAGCGTTTCACAATTTGGGTATCGCAAGAATCCCCAGAACTAAAATTGGACAGAATTATATCACCAAGCTCAACAATTTCATACATATCAATACTTAAAGCAAGTGAAAACAATTGGAATTGAATGATTTTAGGGTTTTTGGTGTTACCTGAATATGTTATAGGAACGACGAGAAGAGCAGCGGGGAGGAATTCAGATTCAAGGCCGGAGAGGGAGAGAAAGAGGAAGACGAAGACGAAGAGGGGTAGTTTGCCTTCGTTTTGCTTTGTTTGCTTGCTGTAAGAAAATGTGTAAAACTACAGAATGTGAAGCTGGGGGGTTTTCCTCTTTGTATTTTATTGTTGTTGTTTTTGCCAAATATTTTTGAGTTTTAGTTCAATAAATTAACTTTTTTGGTGGATAATAAACTTTTAAGAAATTTGATTTGATTTCATCTTTAATAATCCGTTTGAATATGCTTCTTTAAAAAGTATTTCTATTCAATAGTGTTTCAAATAATAAAAAATAATTTTATGTTCAATTTTCCTATATGATTTTTAACCTATCTCGTCCCTCCACGTGTTATTACCTAAAAATACAATTTTTGTAGATAGACTTCCGAGTAGATTTTTGTGTATTTTTATAACTTTTAAGTTTATTTTCTGAATTCTTTTATAATCTTTAGCAAACTTTATTAATATAGATTGTTGGATAAAATTTTGTTGCAATCCAACAGCCCAGATTGTACCACATCATCCAAAAGTAACTTTAAATTTTATTTTCTAATTTTTCTTTTTTTTTAATTTTAAAGAGAAAAATCGATAGTTGATTATAAATCTAAGGGTAAATTACACTTTCATATCTCATATTTAGGATTTATTTCAATTCCTTACAACATCTTCAAAACATTTCACTTTCATACCTTAAGTACTGTTTTATTTCAAAATAATACTTCCGTTACATTTTCCATCCATTGATCCGTTAACTGCTGATGTGGCTACCACATATATGTGGCTGCCAAATGTCTGCCACGTGACAAAAAATAAAATTTTAATTTCTTTTTAAAAAACCTGAATTTTCTCGAAAAAAATTGAAACCCATCCTTAAACCTGGAAGAAGAAGAAGGAGGGGAAAAAATAGTGCTTGAACCTGCCTTCCCCCCGCACGCCACCCACCCCCTCACCCCCCGCCCTCGCGCGCGCACGCGACGCACCTACCTGGGTGAACCCACCCAAACCATGACCTCCATATTTTTTAGATTTTCATGCCTTCCATCCCCCCCCCCCCCCCAACGCAAACCCACCCAGACCATGACCTCCATATTTTTTAAATTTTTCGAAAATACTTTGAGATGGGGAGTTTGAGTTTGAGATGATTGTTGGACTGGTTTTGTGGTAGATCCACCTAATCTCTGGTGGGATTTTTGGGGGTGGGTGATGGGGGATTTTTGGGGGTGGGTGATGGGGGATTTTTGGGAGGGGTGATGGGGGATGGAAGAAAGGGGTGGCTCGAGTGGGATTTTGGGATGGGTGTATAAACACGGAAATTTCTGCGATGAATGAGACAAGAACACGTGTACAAAATAATAATTGTATTAATGATTTAGGAGTTACAATCTCTTCTACAAATTTAGCCTCTGATTCTATCTTTGTAATGGGTAGATTTGTTGATGTTATTGATCCAAAGGGCCGTCGGGGCTTGATCTTTAGGATGAACGGATGATGAATGATAAACACTTTCTTCAAGGGATGTCGGGGCTTGATCTTGAATTAGTGGAAGTTTCTTCAAGGACCGTTGGGGCTTGATCTTGAAGGAGGATTTTGACGAGGAACGAAGAGGGCTTTCTTGATTCTTCGGAATTTGCTTGAAAGCTTTAAAGTTTCGAGGCTTCAAGGCTTTGGTGTGGTGTGAATTCTCTTCCAATTTGGGAGTAGAGAAAGTGTATGTAAAATCCTCCCTTGATTCTTTGGTGGAGGAGCCTATTTATAGGCTTTGGGAATGAATCACCACCATCCATTTGTTTTGGTGGATGTTGTAGGTGAATTTTGGTGGATGTTGTAGGTGAAACTTGGTGGATGTTGTAGGTGAACTTAGTGTATGATGTAGGTGAAGTGAATGAAGGTTGTAATTTTAATACAATGGTAAACATTTATTTCACCAAAATTTCAATGTTTACAAATGTAATCTTAATGCAATGGCTAACATTTATGCCACCGAAATTTCAATGTCTACAAATGCCCCCACTTCAAGGCGCGTTGTATACATGTGCTTGTTACATGTAGAAGATGCGTTTTGAAGTCCCTTAATGTAGTTTGTCGATCCAAGGGCCGTCGAGGCTTGATCTTGAACTGGTCTGGGAGTTTCTTCAAGTGTCGTTAAGGCTTGTTCTTGAATTTTGTTTGAAATTTCTTCAAGGGCCGTTGAGGCTTGATCTTGGATGAAATTGGACCACAAGGAGCTTCGTGTGGTAGATGATCCTTGGCTTTGGTAATGGATGAATCGGCACGTATTTTGTTGCGCTTGTTGACTTTCCACAGCTTTGATCTTGAAGTAGGCTGGAGGAGTTTTCTGGTTTCCTCCAAATGACTTTCCACAGACTTAATCTTGAACTGGATTTGATTCAAGGGTGGTGGACACTTGATCTTGAATCGGACTTGTGATTTCTTTAAGGGCCGTTGAGGCTTGATCTCGAACTTAAACATGACCACGAGCAGTTTCAGGACACGCATGCTTTGAAAGATCAAGGAAGTTCGCAGCATTTTCATATGAACCCTGAGCAGTTTGGTCAACGGTATGATCTTCAAGATTGATGGGCTCTTCTTCCAGTTGGTGACTTGATCTTTAAGGATTATCGAGACTTTGCTCTTTGGTGATAGTGCCGGCGAAAAGTTGTTGAAGCTTCTCGAGCTCTTTGATTATAGCAACGATGGCAGGCTTGGATTTGACTTAGACCCCTCCGTCTGGATTATGCAGTTCTGCCGAGAAGGGTGTTCTGCCATAATGATTTGTTTCGGCTCATTGTGCTGCGTTTTTCTTTGCTTGTTTCTTTCGCCTAGCCGAAATGGTGCGCAACCTTTCGCCTTTAAATGGTCTTTCAGAGCATCACTTTTCAGCCACTCATCCATGCTTGGCAGCTTCAGTGTAAAAAGCTAACACCATATCAACTGTTTTGAAATATTTGCTGAGGAAATTCGAGATCCGTCAACAGTTGAAGATGAGTACTCAAGAGCAACGCTAGGTAAGCAACCAGGCAAAGGTTCCGGGCAATCAGTTCCTGATCGGACGTTTAATTTCAGGTTCCGACTGATTGCTTCCTTTCTCCTTGTTCTGCAGGCAAGAACAAGGGCAAAGGAAAGGATAGGGAAAAAGCATGATATGAGATACCTTTGCTTTCAACCCCGATGATATGAGATACTTTTGCTTTTGAAGAAGTAACGGATAATCAACACATGTATTTGTTGAGCTTGTCTCCACATGCTTCGATGCATCATTTTCACTCGCCTCTTCTGTTCTCCTGGCAGATGTGGTATCTTCTCTAGAAGCATAAGATGTTGAGATAATGGGTACTTCGAGAGTAATGCTAGGTGAGCAATCAGGAAAGGTTCCAAGCAGTCGGTTCCTTACCAGGAGCTTGAGTGGAGGTTCCGACATATTGCTTTCTTTATCCTTGTTTTTGTAGGTAAGAACAAGGACAAAGGAAAGGACAGGGAGAAAGCATGCTATGAGATACTCTTGCTCTCAACCCCAGTGATATGAGATACCTTTGCTTCGGTGTGACTTGGTTGAAGAGGCGTTTCCAGGGAGGAAGAAAACTGAGTGTGTCAAGAGGTTTTAGTTGGAGATGTATTCTTGGTAAGGAAGAAGAGTTAGGCGTTTGTGTTTTCAGGAAGAAAATTGAGTTTTGGTTGCGGATACATTCGGCAAGGAAGAAGAGAAGTTGGATATGTGTCTTGCTATAGAGGATGGAGGTCAAATTATATGGTGAGCTCCCAACAGCAAGTGACAGGGTGGATGTGGCCTTGTCTCCCATGCTTTGTCGGCCAAAAGTCGGGTAGGTGGGTATGATGGACTCCACACGTTTTCAACTTTGTCAGTGCTCTCTGGCAAAGTTGCACGTGATAGCCGAAAGCTGAAACTGCGTCTAAAAAGTGTTGACGGATTTTACGCAGGAAAATCCGGGTTTTGAAATTCGAAGAGTGGCGTCTCTTCGATTTTTTAATTTTTTTTTAACAAGTGGTTGTGTTGCCTCTTCTTTTTAAAGAGGTGTCAATTGCATTCAACATGCACACTTTGAAGATTGCCTGCCTTTGACAATTGTCTTTGCTATATTTTTGAGATTTTACTCACTTCAACCTTTTTCTTTTACCATCTTTTTGGAAATGGCTAACCTGTCTAACATTTGCTTAGATTTGAGTCTCAGCAATGACACAGGTGCACCGTGTCAGGGTAATATATGGCGCCCGTCCTTCTCATCTTCTAATGGCTCTCTTACAGTTGAAGACTCTGTAATGAGGGATGCAGCAACGGCTACGGTTATAGCTAGGAACCTCATCACCCCTAAAGATAATAGGATACTTTCACGACGGTCCGATGAATTAGCTGTTCAAGAGTCCCAGGCTCTCAGTGTCCAGTGTGCGAACTATGTTTCCAACATGGGCCAACGCTTACTTGTTCGAACTCGCCAAGTTGAATCATTGACAGCCGAGGTAGTAGCTCTTAATCAAGTGATCAGATAGCTGAAGCACGAGAATAGAGAGTTGCATGTGCTTACAAATAATTATTCGACGAGCATAAAAAGGAAGTTTGATCAGTTGCTGGACTCCGAAGGTTGAATTCAAAGTGACAATCGGAGATTTGTGGATGTATTCCAGAGGCACCTTTTGCCTTCGTCATCTGGAGTTCGACCAAGTATTGAGGCTCCGAATAATCCATCTCCAGTGCCTCCCTCTTCTAGGGTTCCGCCGAGTACTAAGGCTTCAAGTACTGAGGCTTCACATAAGTGACATTTGTGAACAAGTACTGAGGCTTCACATAAGTGACATTTGTGAAGGCTCCCCTTTTTTTTATTATTATTATTTTTTTTTTACGCACTTATAATTTCTTAGAGATATCAATGGACATGCTTTATTTTATTCAGTATGTTGTGCTAAGTACAAATAAAACATATAACTCACTAAGATGTGTTACTTCCCTCTTTTTTTCTTTTTTCTTTTTTTTTTTACAGCAGAGCTTATTGCTTTTCCTCTCCACTCGGACGAACGTGTGGGAGTTAGAGTGTTGGGACTTATAATATACATGGCACGTATATACACCCACACAACACTTATCTTTCAAGTAATGATGCCCATTTCGAAACCTTTATTTTCTTTGCCTTCTGCATGGTGCTGATACATAATCATTTTTTATTTTTTTTCAAAATGGCGCCATGCACCATCCCATCACCTCTCTTTTAGATGGTGCCTGATGCACCATCCTCCCCATTTTTTTCTATCTTTCAATGATTTTGTCGCCATCACCTTTCTTTTTTCATTCTTAACTTGCTAATAGTAGTATACACTTGTGAATGGCTTGACGATAGCACGATTGGGTTTCTTGGTGGCCTTCTTCACTGCACTGCGTTCTTCTCGCATGTGGACCATCATTTATACAGTCACCATATTGCAGAGGATGCCGCATGCAGGTCGTACAGTCACCGCACTTTATTTGCTCTTCTGGGTTCGTCGATGGGATTCTTCCTTTGCATCATTTTTCGCATGCGGACTTGCACAGTTACTTCACCATTACTTGTACAGTCGCCGTACTCCATCTGGCTCTCAAGGTTCCTGTACACTCATATACATGTATATATATATGGGATCGAACCGTCACTGCTCGACGATTGCACAGCCACTACATTACCGCCTTGCCCCGTTACTGCAAGGTCGCCTGTGTGTCTTTTTGCTGAAAGCTCAGCCATAGTCATTTCATGTTGCGTTGCTGCTGACTGCAATCACAATTGCATGTACTGCCTCCTCGCTACACTGCGTTCTCCACGTCTACTGTCTGTTGAACTTGGTGCTGGGAAAAAAAAAAGAGTGGCTGCAATTGCATGTTTAAAGGCTGTGGTGAAGGATGAGACGAAGGTAGTCGCCTGCAAATCCCCTGGTAAAGCCTCTCTACGGTGAGCCTTCTTTAAGCTGAGGATGACTTTGATCCTCCGGGCTACATGCATTCATATATATATATATGACTTTGATCTTCTGGTTTGTGCATGCATTCATATATATATATATATATATATATATATATATATTCCTCGACTTTGATGTTTCTGGGTCGTGCATGCATTCATATATATATATTTCTTGACTTTGATGCTTCTGGGTTGTGCATGCATTCATATATATATATATATGTGTGTGTGTGTGGAACCTGGTTATCCATCACGGTTTGCATATATATATATATAGCAGATGGTCGTCCCATCACGGTCCATCACGGTTTGCATATATATATATATATATATATATATATATATATGTATATATGTATGTATGTTGCAGGTGGTTGTCCCCTCATTCAGTGGCGAAGCCAGGATTTGCCGAGGGGAGGGGCGAAATTCAAAAGAGTGTAATGTTCAATCGAAGCGGTTGCTTTCACATTGAAGAGTGCAAAGTTTTAAATCAATATTCATAACAGAAAATAGTCTCTTTACCAATGCGTTTGTAAGCGGTAATATCAAAGCCATGTAACAAGCTTAAATTGGTTAGGATTAGATTCTTAAAGACGTTAGGCGCTAGTTAGGCAGCGGACTGGAGCCTAGCAGCTAGGCGCCTAGGCAAGATTTAGGCAGAAGTCTAGATGGATTTAAATGAATTTCTTTTATCGTAAAATAAGCATTGAACAATATTTACATTATTTTAAAAAAATTAATACAATATTTATAATAATGTGAAAGTTTATAATAAATAAGCTAGGAGTCTTAAAAAGAGGGGAAAAAATACATACAAGAATAATAAATAAATAAAAGAGAGAAATGGGTTAACAAACCACAAAAAAAGATGGGTCAGAAGAGAAAAAAAAAATAGTGGGGAAAATATAATACTTGAGTAGTCACTGGGAAGTACTCAATTTAGGACAAGGATTGTCTGCCCTCCACTTCCGGTGCCCTTCCCGTGCCCTCCTATTTTGTGTGGTCACGGTTAAGCCACGTTAACATTTTATATTTTTTTTATAGATATAATAAGACAAAAATGAATTGTAATATAAAATATTGACGTGGCTTAACCGTGACCACACAAATAGAATGGCACGAGGAGGGTACCGGAAGTTGAGGGCAGACAATCTTTATCCCTCAATTTACTGACCAAATGATATGGGCCAATAAAGTCAGCACAGCTGTCCCTTTAATTCTTTGTTACACTTTCGCTATGTTAAGAACCAAACATATCGACCAGCCTTTATCCTGTTTTCCAAACATATGCTATCATGCTATCCAAACAGGTCTTCTCCCTCACTGAAATACTACTAGCCTTCATCCCATTATCCCAAGCCATTATCCTCTCCCACCAGGGCCACCACCCAGAAGGACGACGAGGTTGGTAACTGGTCTCTGTGCGAGGAAGTAGAAAATGGACAGCTGTGAAGTTCGTGAACAGAAAACCCAGAAAAACAGAGGGCGCCGTGAAGTTCGTGAACCATTATTTTCCGGCGAGGCGCGCGAGGGGAGTGGCGAAGACCTGGGGTTCAGTGGTGTTTCCCGGCGAGGGGAGTGGCGGCCGCCACTCCTCGCTCCCACGTGGCTTCGCCACTGCCCTCATTCTGCATGTATATGTACATATATGTATATATATATATATATGTATGTTGCAGGTGGTTGTCCCCTCATTCTGCATGCATATGTACATATATGGAAGTCGATTTTTCCCGTCATTATCACTGTGTACGCATATATGTTTTATATATGGAACTTCGTTGCCGTGCCTTATACATACACACAGAAACTTTGACTTTGTTTCACATACACACACACAGACTTTGTTTGTATGACTTTGACATGTGTATATATATACACACACACGTCCACACACTGACTTTGCTTTGTTCCATCACCGCACGCGCACATACACACATATATATACCTATATATATATATGGAAGTTGGTTTGCTGATTTGTCACATCACCCCAGCCGTGCACACATACATACACACATATATATGTAATGTGTCCATATATATATATATATATATATATATATATATATATATATATATATATATATATATATTGTTTGTTTCTGCTGGGCACCGAAAGCAAATTGCTTTTAATGGCATGTGAATGTATATTGGAGCGAGTGAACCATATGTGGCTTTGAGGAAAAAGCATCCAATGTCTTCCGCCAAGACCTTAGTTAATCACATGACTTTTATAATTTCGACTAGTAATGTTCATATACATATAATATGGGTGTACTTGTTGTTTTGACAAAGGTTCTTTTGCTTGTGCTTGCAGTTAGTGGCGGGGTGAGCAGGATGTGGGTGTACTTGTGCAAGAGACTGCAACGAGGTTTCGCTGTGTAGTGCATTTTGATCACAGTTTTCCCTCGGTGGTGCGCTGCCGTGTGGAGCTGTGCAAGAGACTGCAGCGGGGCTTTGCTGCGGGTTTGCGTAGCATTTTGGTTTCCTCTGCCACTGTAGCGTGCTTTGAAGGGATGGAACTTGACGAAGCAGCAGCTAGCTTGGGTGGAGACGAACGGAGAGCTGGAGTCGCTGGAGCTTGAGGCAGAAGGTAAGGCGTCGAGCTTCATGACCGGCTAGTCGTTTGACGGCGGTTATTGAAGTTCTTCGCTGATTTTGATCATGGTGGCCGGAGCGACGAGCTTGAGGTAGTTGGTGGATGCCGCTGCTGCGACTGTGGAATTTGGAGAGCTGGAGCAGCGGAGTTTGGAGAACTTGAAGATGGAGCACAGCCGTGAAGAGGTTGATGATCAAAGGAAGGCCAAAGAGCTAAGAGCGCCATCCGTGAGTCCAGTGACCGCAACCTACTCCCTTATCTCAGCCAACAGCAGCGGAAGGCAGTCCCCAGACATCCGAGATACGGCGAAGCGACACCAACACAAGTCACAACCTCAAACCAAGTCAGCGACACCAATCCAAGTCACAACTTTCAAGTCCAGTAACCGAGCTTGAAGATAGCATAGCTGTGAGGTGGTTGTCGCTGTAGAAGAAGCAGGCGAGGAGACAGATGAAGAAGCTGGAGGAGCGGATGAGAAGGTGATGCTGCTCAATCTTAGAGAGAGACAAGTTGCCCATGCAGCCGCATGAAGCTCTCACCGGAGGAGAGGGAGATGCCGTCTGATTTACCGTGCTTCTGTGGTCCTTGGAGATGAGTGAGTTGGCTTGAAGATAGACTTGAAGCTCAGTTGTGCGATGCATTAAACGAAGTACTGAAATTTGAATCTGATTGACGGCGATGTCGACGGCAATGAAATGCTTCGTCTTCGCCACTAACTTTCTGATGCGTTTGCCCTCATGGGGTCTCGCAAAGGCTGAAGCCGCCCTTTTTTTTTTTTAAAGAAATAAAGTATTCGCATTCTTGCATTTGCTCTTTATTCTTCGAAGTGTTTGTGTTTTTGTTGATGATGTGACTGTACTTGAAGTTTTGAAGTTTCAAGTTGCCTATGTACCCCCGGTTGATGAGGGATCAAGTCACAACGTAGTTCAAATGAGCGATGAATTTTTTTTTTTTATGGTGATTTTGATGATGATTTTGCCATACACAGTTTATGCTCTTGCGGGCCAAGAGCTTTGTGTCGTGTGTGGTTTAGGCTCATGCAGGCTAGGAGCCTGGGTCGTCACTTTTTAAGGGTAGTAGCGCTTCAAGAATCTGCCATTAATGGGGCCGATCTTTAAGCCGTCTTCTGCCATGATTAAGTAGGCGCCGTTCGTGTAGACCTCTTGTATTACGTACGGTCCATCCCACTTTGATGTGAACTTGCTTTTTGTCTTGTGAGTTGTGATGATAGGCCTTCGTAATGCAAGGACAAGATCTCCAGTTTGGAAAGACCTTGGGCGGACCTTCTTGTTGAATGCCTTGGATAGCCGTGCTTGGTAGCATTCTAAGTGTTGTTGAGCTTCGAGCCTTCTTTCGTCGAGTGCTTCCAACTCTTGAAGGTGCAACTTTGCATTCTCTTCATCAGTCAAGCCTTCTTGTATAGCCATCCTTAGTGAGGGGATTTGACTTTCTAGCGGTAGAACAGCTTCCACGCCATATACGAGAGAATAAAGGGTAGCTTGGGTAGGAGTCTTATGCGTCGTCCTATATGCCCAAAGTGCTTCGCTTATTCTTTCGTGCCAGTCTCTCTTTGTTCGGCCGATCACCTTCTTTAAGAGGTTGCACAATGTTTTGTTGAATGTTTCTGCAAAACCGTTGGCTGGAGCATGATACATGGAAGACTTGTGCTGCTTGAACTTGTATTTCTCACAGAGCTCGTCTACAAGTCAGTTGGAGAACTGTTTTCCATTGTCAGTGATAATGTAGCGAGGCACACCATATCTGTGGGTGATATGCTCTTTGATGAAACGGACAACGGTTTCATTTTTTACTTCCCTTAAGGGTATGGCTTTAGCCCACTTGGAGAAGTAATCTGTTGCAGTTAGGATGTGAGCTTCTCCTGCAGATGACTTTGGAGTAATTGGTCCTACGACGTCCAATCTCCATGCATCGAATGGCCATGAAGCAGCTGTAGAGTGTAATGCTTCAGGTGGTTGATGTATGAAGTTGGTGTGGAATTGGTAGGCTTGGCACCTTTTGGCATGTTCCAAGCAATCCTTCACCATGCTTGGCCAGCAGTAACCCATTCTTTTAAGCTGGAAATGTAGCTTTGGTCCAGATTGATGCGCCCCGCACACGCCTAAGTGTGCTTCTTCCATGGCTTCATTGGCTTCTTCCTCACCTAGGCATCTCAGAAGTACTCCTTCAAAAGAGCGCCGGTAGAGTGTTTCTTTGTAATAGAGGAAGCGAGGTGCTCGTCAGCGTATTTCAGAGCGGTGTCTAGAATCATTTGGAAGTTTTCCATGCTCTAAGTAGTCAATCAACGGTTGTCTCCATTCTTCAACATCGACTGGAAGTACTGAGATGACATTTGTATCATCTAATAGCATTTCGGTGACCAGGGGGATGACCCATCTTTGGCAAACTGGCACGTCTGCAGCTTCGTCTTCTCCTAGTGTCATACTCGAGGCTAGGTTGGCGAGAGCGTCTGCCATTTGATTTTCTTTTCTCGGCACATGTTCTAGTGTTACGGCCTCGAACTTTTGTAGCAGCTGAGTTGCCAGTCGGAAGTACGGAACGAGATCATCTTTCCTCACCTCATATTCAGTTAAGAGTTGACTAATTATGAGCTTAGAGTCGCCATATACCTCAAGGGTTGTGATTTCCATGTTGATTGCCATTTGGAGCCTGATGATTAATGCTTGGTACTCAGCGACGTTGTTGGAGCATAATTCGCTTAGTTGGAATGAATAAGGTAGTATTTACCTTTGTGGCGACATGAATACTACTCCTGCCCCCACTCCGTCTGCTCGTGCGGATCCGGCGAAGAACATCGTCCATGTCGGGAATATGTCGATGTAGAATACCTCATCGTCAGGCAAGTCGTTTGAGATTTTCCAATCGGCTGGGATTGGATGATCGGCAAAGAAGTCTGCTAATGCTTGTCCCTTGACGGCTTTAGCTGGGACGTAGATGATCTCGTATTGATTGAGAAGCAACGCCCATTTAGATAGTCGCCCTGTCAAAACTGGCTTGGACATGACGTATTTAACTGGGTCAGCTTTAGCAACCAAGTGGATGGTGTAAGCATGCATGTAATGTCTGAGCTTCTGGATGGCAAACACCAAGGCAAGGCATATTTTTTCTATTGGGGATTAGTTCAACTCAGCGCCGGTGAGCGTTCGACTCAGGTAGTAAAGCGCTCATTCTTTCTGGAATTCGTTTTCCTATGCCAAGAGTGCTCCCACTAAACTTTCCTGAGCGGCGATGTACAATATGAGTGGTTTCCCGGGCACAGGCGCCCCCAGGACAGGTGGACTTGATAAATATTTTTTTATGCTTTCAAAAGCATTGTGGCACGCTTCGTCCCATACGAACGGAACATCCTTTTTCATGAGTCGACTGAATGGTTGACAACGCCTTGCAAGGTTGGAGATGAAGCGTCTGATGAAGGCTAGTCGTCCTTGTAGACTTTTCAGCTCGTGCAGGTTTCTTGGCTCGGGCATGCTTTGAATGGCCTTGATCTTTGATTGGTCCACTTCAATGCCACGGTGCTTGACAATGAAGTCGAGGAACTTTCCAGAGGTGACGCCAAACGCACACTTTAACGGGTTCATTTTGAGGTTGTATTTTCGCAGCCTTTCGAACACTACTCGCAAATCCTTCAAGTGATCTGATCTTTTCTTTGTTTTGACCACCACGTCATCCATATAACATCTACGTTTTTGTGTAGCATGTCATTGAAGATTTTCTGCATTGCTCGTTGATATGTGGGTCCAGCGTTCTTTAGACCAAAGGGCATCACCTTGTAGCAGTAGATACCATTTGGAGTGCGGAATGCTGTTAGTTCCTCATCTTCGAAAGCCATATGAATTTGATTGTATCCAGAAGAGCCATCCATGAATGACAGTGCCTCGTGGACAGTGGTTGCATCCACCATGATTTCGATGATCGGCAAGGGAAAGTCGTCTTTCGGGCAAGCGTCATTAAGGTCTCGGAAGTCTACACAAACACGTATTTGTCCAGATTTCTTAAGGACGATGACGATGTTGGAGATCCACTTGGGGTATTGCACCTCTCGAATGAAGCCTGCTTCGATTAGCTTGTCAATCTCTACCTCGATTTGTGGAATGAGCTCGAATCGATAGCGCCTTTGAGTTTGCTTTATCGATCGCGTTTCAGGCTTAACTGCAAGATGATACACAGCGATGACAGGGTCAAGGCCGGGCATTTCCTTGTAAGTCCAAGCAAAGATGTCTTTGTACTCTGATAACAGTAGGTAATACTCTTCTACCTCGTCCGCACTTAGCAGCGCACTCACGAAGATAGGTTTCTGCTCCTCTTTTGTGCCTAAGTTGAGTTCCTTGAGATCATTAACCGTGGATTGCCCCCCAGCCTCAAGTTGCGGTGGCGCAGCAGTGACATCTTCTTCGGGGATCTCATCTTCTTTGCTTTCTTGGATCGTGATGTGGAAGACATCTTGGAATTCCTCTTCGGTGTCGTCCTCTTAGGCTGGTTGGCATGAAGATTGTCCAGTGCGGATGATGGTGCGCCTTCTTACTTTTAGTGGTCTATTTATGTCAACCTCCAAGATTGCTTGGCGCTTCATCCTTGAAGGAATTGAGCTTCGAATATCACCTTTTTCTGCTAGCCTGTCGAGCTTTTCTTCCTTTGACGTTGTCTCCCTATTTCTACTAAACTTCCTGTTGTCTTCAAGTCTTCCCAAAGCTGACCGACGAGGAAGAGAGATAACCGTGTCGCTTTGCTTCTTAGGTTTTGACAACCTTTCAAAAGCAGAGTCTTGGGATGTTGGCATGTTGAGCCTATTGAAAACGGAGGTTCGGTTTTGACCACCAATGCGATTAAGTGCTGACATTCTGTGTCTTGAACGATTCATCCTATCGAAGACTGATGTTCGAGGGGCGGATTTAGGCTCCTCTTGATCTTGTTCAATGCTCACGCTGATGTGTTGAGTGTTAGCATTTTTCGCTTTGCTTGAAATCTTCACGGGTGCATTTGGTGTGAAGCCAAGTCCAGCTT
The DNA here is from genome assembly GCF_042453785.1 of Malus domestica. NCBI lineage: Eukaryota > Viridiplantae > Streptophyta > Magnoliopsida > Rosales > Rosaceae > Malus > Malus domestica. The sequence continues at coordinate 19,568,058 of NC_091670.1, forward strand.
TGTTGTTGTCAACTCCGTAACCATGCTTCTTCAACTTCTTTTGAGTCTCGGTGAGGTCACGTTCTTTATTGTTAACGGTGTTTGAAGCCTTATTTCCATGATTCGAAGAAGAAGCGAAGTTGTACCCAGCTTTTGACATGAGTTTATAGGCGTTTGGATCAAAACCTTCTTCGGTCATCTGGGTTGGGAGAAAGCTTGGTTCCACCCCCTTTGGTAGAGCTTTTATGAAGCCTTGTGGTAGTCTTGCAACCTTAGTGTCGCCTAGCTGTGTCAGAGGCAAAACTGCATTCGTCTTGAGCAACTTTACATTATCCATATGCCGCTGTGCATCGAATTTGTTTGCTCCAGTTTCGAACGGAGATTGACCATTCTTTCTTCTCGACATCGGAATGTATCGAAAGACGGGTGTGTTTGGTCCATTTGAGGGCGTCCTACTCCCTTTGGTTGTTGCATGTTTAGCCAGCTCATTATCGTTCTTGCTTGAAGACGGCATAACTTCTTCTTCTTGCTTCTTGGGCATGGCTTGCCGCTCCTGCTTTTTAGGTGTTGCTTTGCCCGTGGATTTGATCTCTTTTGGAAGAGCTTCGGGCACCATGTCTTCATCCATGTAGAACTTGGCGTCTGCGAAATGTGATTCGGCTTCAGTGAATGGTTTGGTGTCACCATATATCACCTTCACTCTTTCTCGGTAGAATTTTAAGCATTGGTGAAGGGTGGACGGTACTACTCCATTCGCATGGATCCAAGGCCTTCCTAAGAGCAAGCCGTAGAAAGTTCTTGCATCAATCACATGGAATATCGTGCTTGACTTGATTTCACCAATAGTCATCTCCACTCGGATCATGCCCATCGCTCTTTGTCCTCCTTGATTAAAACCTTGGATTAGTAGACGACTTAGGGACAGTTCATCCACCTTGATGCCGATTGTAGTCATTGTTGACTTTGGAATGATATTTATGGTTGATCCACCATCCACAAGCATGCGGTTGACTTTGTGCTCCCTTATGTACCCAGAGACGAAGAGAGGACGGTTGTGAGGCTTAGATCCTAGCAGCAAGTCTTCGTCGGTGAAATGGATTGCGTCCTCGATGGCACAACATGTGGCACATTCATGCGGCCGAAGCTTCAAGCCTTCGTTCTTACCTTTTTGCACTTCGTGGTCATTGGGACTTTCCAAGACTGCTGCTAATGCTATTCGCATCTTCTTTGGTAATCGTAGCGCTTCCTCAATGCTAAAGTGTGTTGGCAGACCTTCTTCGAGCGTGAGAGTTTTTTCTCCCTCAGTGGTGATATCTTTGTCTTTTGAAGGTTCTTCCATTTCTACTTCGACCATATGGCATGCAGCGATAGTGCACTTTTGGAAAAAGTCATTCGGGAAGTACTCGTGCAAGGAGACAGGAATGCGTGGCTCTTGCTCCATAGGTTCCCCAGCATACGTTGGCTTATCAACTTTTACGTTTCTTTTGGGCTTCCTACTGTTGCGGTAACGGTGTTTTCTCACTTGTTCCACCTTTGGTCTTGTGGCTTGTGGTTTTGGTTTCCTTGTTTTTTTGTAGGTCACCAATGTCCATCATTCTTCATCATCGGTATGTGCTTCTTGTTCGTTTTCCCCCGACGATGGTTGTGTAGAAGGCGCCGTGTAGCTTGCGCATTGATAGGAATGGTCGGGTGTCGCTTGGAGAGGCACGGGATCGAAGGATCCAAACGCCACTGTAGTAGTATGTGTTGCGGCTGTGTCTTCAAGGTTTAGCTCGATTCTCCCTTGTTGCGCTAGCTTCATAATGAGTTCTTTAAGGACGAAGCATTTGCCCACATGATGGCTCACGATACGATGGTACTTGTAGTACTTAGGATCGTTCGTTCGATTCATTTCTTTAGGGCGCTTGCACTCTGGTAACTCAATCACCTTCTTTTCCAGCAAGTCATCTAACATTGCATCCACG